>NC_064639.1:250294718-253156385 GCF_023864345.2 Schistocerca serialis cubense | reverse complement strand
TGCTACAGAAGAATGCTGAAGATTAGATGGGTAGATCACATAACTAATGAGGAAGTATTGAATAGGATTGGGGAGAAGAGAAGTTTGTGGCACAACTTGACCAGAAGAAGGGATCGGTTGGTAGGACATGTTCTGAGGCATCAAGGGATCACCAATTTAGTATTGGAGGGCAGCGTGGAGGGTAAAAATCGTAGAGGGAGACCAAGAGATGAATACACTAAGCAGATTCAGAAGGATGTAGGTTGCAGTAGGTACTGGGAGATGAAAAAGCTTGCACAGGATAGAGTAGCATGGATAGCTGCATCAAACCAGTCTCAGGACTGAAGACCACAACAACAAACAACCACCTGGCAATATGAGGTGCGTGATCAGCTGCTGTCGGCGTCGGCGGCTGTCGAGCACGATGTGGTGCATAGACGGGTTTTCTCCTGCCGCTCGGTCTTGACGTCGGGAACGCACGACGACCGCCTCCTAACGTTGCGTCGTAAGAGACAATATTTTACCCTTAATTCGGCCGGCGGCTTTCCATTTGTCGGTCTGGTGACGGTGGTTGGGTGGCGAGTTCGCGGAGCATTGTGTAATATAAGTCCAAGGTGTGACGATACCACGCTACGATATCTTTTCCGAATTGTGTTAGCACACGTCGAAACGCTGATTATGCACATTCCATCCACCATGTTAGAGTCGAATTGTATTGGGGAAGACGACGTTCGCAATCCATCCATGTGCTGGCGATAATCTGACGGCATTCCGGGGCTTGAAGATGTGCCGCAGTCAGCTTCCAGGGTCCTCGGCTGCGCCATATCCGCTGCTGCTGTAGAGTGACTGTGCATATGAAAGCGCTATGATCGGAGAAGGCAAGCGGCCAACGTTCGGCGTCCAGTACACCCGGCGATAGAGCTCGTGAGATATAAATGCGGTCTAGGCGACTGGCTCAGTGACTAGTAAGGAATGTCGGCCCGGGACGGTCACCGTGCACTGTCTCCCACGTGTCGGTGAGAAGCAGATCTCGAACCAGGAGCCGAAGTTCTTGATAAGTCGAGAAATGTGGGACTTGGTCTTTGGGGTGGAGCACACAGTTAAAGTCGCCGCCGAAGATATATTGATCGAAGTGACTAATAAAGAGGGGGGGCGATATCCTCAGAGCAGAACTGCGATCGCCGGCCGGGTTGGCCGAGCGGTTCTAGGCGCTACAGTCTGGAACCGTGCGACCGCTACTGTCGCAGGTTCGAATCCTGCCTCGGGCATGGATGTGTGTGATGTCCTTAGGTTAGTTAGGTTTAAGTAGTTCTAAGTTCTAGGGGACTGATGACCACAGAAGTTAAGTACGATAGTACTCAAGAGCCATTTTAACCATTTGAAGAACTGCGATCGCTCGCGGCGTTGGTCAGTTCCTGATGGAGCGTAAATGTTAGTGATGCGCGTTCCCAGTGCTGTGATCGCCAGCCCCCTTCCTGACGGAAGGTAAGTCACTTCGTCGATGGCAATTCCGTCACGCACTAGTATTGCCGTACCGCTGCCATTTCGGCCCGCCGGTGACATATATGTCACATAACCTTAGAAGACGGGGAGGGCCGCTATACACACTTCTTGCAACAGGGCAATGTCAACATCCGAAGAACGAAGCATCTCACGCAGGAACTGGATCTTCACTGCCTTTCGTTTCGTATTGAGGTTAAGCGTGGCGATACGATACGCTTGTTGCCGAACCGCAGGTGTTAAGTTATCCATTGAGACTGGAATTGTCTATGGATCTTCCGACTGTAATGACACCTCCGCATCTCCCCAAACCTCACCTGCAGTCGTTTCTAGAGAGCCGGCGCCAATGGCGCGGTCCCTGTTGGCGTAACTTGCATGGTGCCGTCGTCGTCCTGGTTCTCCGCCCACGCCGGGGAACTGAAAGCAAGATCGGCTTCCCTAGCTTTCTCAGGACACGGCAAGGGTGCTTGCACTCCAGCAGGTGGTGGGCAGCATCGGTCCTGCATATCGGCATCCGGTTGCGCCACTGTAGCTATGTGTGGTTTGTCCTCAGTTCCGTTCGGTGGTGCCACACTGCAGCAAATGGCGGCTGCCTCTGTGGTAGCGTCGTCATTGAAGGTGGAGTCGTCGTCCTCTGCAAGCTGTGTCGCATCCCGTTCGGAAGTTGCCCTACGCCTCCGCTTCCGTCGCTTTGGAGAGCGTTGCTTCCTGGTGTGTCCTTCTGTGTCAGACGATGGCAACGCTTCATGACGTTCCGGCACAAAGGCCACCGTAGGCACAATAAGCGAGTCTGCTGCCATGCTATCGTCATGTATCGCGTTATCCGTCGACGGCGGCATCGGAGTTGAATTCGTAACTTGTAGAACGGGTGTGTCGTCATAGCCCTGCATTGGAGGAAGGAGCCGCAACCCAACAGTGGATATAGGCTGTCGTGGTGAAGTGGTAGCGGTCGTGAGGGCTGCTACATAAGTCACAGGAATCAGCGTCGGCTGCTATGGCGTGTCCGCGTCAGCCGGCAGCTGTTGAGTGATTCGTCGTTGGATACATTCGGATCTGAGGTGTCCCTCCTTCCCACAACCAAAGCAGGTCTTTGGTTGCCTGTCGTAGATGACGATGGCAAGGCAACCACCGATATTCAGATATGAAGGTACATGTCTTTTAAGTTCTGTTCTGACCTGGCGGACTCCGTTCAGTACAGAATATGTCTGGAATTGCGTCCATTTTTCCGCTATATGATTATGCACCGTGCCGTAGAGGCGCAGCGCTGTCATGACGTCCTCCTCCGGTAGTTCGAATGGAAGTTCGAAAAGTCTGCTCGTGCGAGGTCCCAAGCCAGAATAATCGATGTGCACAGTCCCCACATTGCCATCACCATGGCAGAAACGGAGGCCCTGTTTCGTTTCCTGAAGGATCCGTTCACATGTTGCGTCGTTGATGATCTTCACATATACGATACTACTCACAATGGACAAGCGAATGCCGTTGGACGTAAGCCGCCAGCAGTGGTGGATGTTGGGAGAGAGATGGCAGAATTTTGAGAGCGGACGATCTGGACGTGTGTCCATCAGAAAGAGCAAATTTGTAATACTGCATATCATGAACTGATATATATATGATGACTTTTGAATATTATTAAGGTAAATACATTGTTTATTCTCTATCAAAATCTTTCAAAAAAATGGCTCTGAGCACTATGGGACTTAACTGCTGTGGTCATCAGTCCCCTAGAACTTAGAACTACTTAAACCTAACTAACTTAAGGACATCACACACATCCATGCCCGAGGCAGGATTCGAACCTGCGGCCGTAGCGGTCACGCTGTTCCAGACTGTAGCGCCTAGAACCGCACGGCCACTCCGGCCGGCCCAAAATCTTTCATTTGCTAAGTATGCCTATCAGTAGTTAGTACCTTCAGTAGTTAGAATCTTTTATTCAGCTGGCAGTATTGGCGCACGCTGTGTTGCAGTAGTTTGAGTAACGAAGATTTTTGTGAGGTAAGTGATACATGAAAGGTATAGGTTATTGTTAGTCAGGGCCATTCTTTTGTGGGATTACTGAAAGTCAGATTGCGTTGCGCTAAAAAATATTGCGTGTCAGTTTAGTGTTGATCAGAATAAGTAAAGAGAGAAATGTCTGTGTACGTTCAGTTCTGCTCGGCTGTTTCAAAATCAAATAACGTAAGAGGTTTATCAGCACAGTAATTCAATAATTTTTCTAAGGGGAGGTTTCAACACACAGATGTAATTTTATTTATACTTAAATCTGTATATATATGAAGGGTAACCCCCATGCTCAGAGGCGAAGTGTTCCAGAGAGAGAAGGGAGAGAGTGAATCCACTGCCAACCAGTAGCCTACTCCTCTCGAATAGCCGCAAGGAAGGCGCCAACTCTAAGGTTTTCATCCCACAGACTGATCACTAACAGCAGTGGGGCTTGCCCGTATTCTGTTAGACACTGGCAAGAAGTTTGGCGCAAAATTTGATATAGAAGAACTGTACAGCTCCACGTTTGCTCCCCTTGCTAGCCAAATACTGATGGTGGAAACCTTTCCCGCCCTCAGTATTTGAACTGGCTGCTTTTGAGTCTAACACTAGTGTCAATACCGACCTAAGCTATGAACGTGATTGTTAACAGAGTCAGTGCGTGGGAATACTGTCTTGCCAGGCTGCAGACTTAGTGGTTACTACCCTAAAGCATACACTAACGTTTCTGAGTTCAATATATCAAATTATTGGCCGGGTTCCTACCTAGATCGATTACAAGAGAATTTCTTCATTTCTGTATAATTAGAGAGCCCTGCATTATGTATCGCATGTTTTACAAATTCCAGTCGGGGTCTTCCTCCAAATATCTTGCCTTGTAATACTCTTTCTAGAGCATTGGTTGTGTCGTATTATATGACCAGCTCACTCATGTTTTCTTCGCTCTATAGTTCTCCAAATGATCTTTCTGTAGCAATTCTTTGCAGGACTTCCTGGTTGGTGGTTTTATTTTGTTCACTTGATCTTTAATAGATATATCCAGCATGAAATGCTTGAAGAAATTTCTTTCATTTTTGCCTATTATTCATTTTTTACATTCACACAGTGCTACGCTCCAAATACAGCCCTTAACCACTTTTTCAATTCAGAATTTACGTTGTATGAAGAAAGAATTTTTCTTTTCCTCGTAGGCGTTGCTTTTTCTTCTCTAATTCTTTATTTTATGTCGGAGAACTCGTCATGCGAAATGGAGATGAACGCCAGGTTCCTGGTGGAAAACCGATCCTTCTACAGCCACACAACTGCTTCGCTAATTATGCCTCTCGAGACGATTCGGCATTCCGTTATATACTAATGCTTATCCAACCCGTGGTACTATATGACAGTATCCTAAAGCGGGACTTTAATAAACTTTTCGTCTTTGAGGGAAAAGTGCTGCGGAAGATCTTTGGGCCATGTTGAACTCAAACGCGGGTGAATGGTAGATCAGGCACAACAACGTTCTGGATGAACTGTACCGAGTTGCCAATATATCAGGAATCATCAGAAGCAAACAGCTATAATGAGCTGGACATGTGAATGGAGTGGAAGACGACAGGCGGCTACTGAAGCTCCTTGATCTCATCTTCTCTGGTGGGTGACCCCCGGAACGGCCAAAGAAGAGGTGGTGAGATGGCCTCCACGAAGACTTGCGACGGTCAGCGATAGATGTGGACGGGTAGCCGATTATAGGGATGGATAGAAAAACATGGAGACCTGTGACAGCCCGCTGTCCGTTGGGCCTCGTCACGAAAAAGTAAAGTGAGTCGTTTTTGCTTTCTCTGTCTTAAGTTACATTTGTTCCTAAACATTTGTGTTACATTGTTTGGTTTATTTTGTTGACTCTAATTTAATGTTTAATTCTTCTGGTTCGCTGGAGCACACAAGTATTTGTATCTTTTTTTTTAGTCTCTTAGTATTGTATTCGTAACACCGAATATTTTTTGAAGCTTTCTTCCATTTGGAGCTATAACAGCCATATCATCCGCAAATCTAACTCTCTCTGTATTTTCTCAGTTGATTCTAAGACCTTCACAATATTCTTTGCCATCATGGAAAACTGCAATTGTGTGCCCCATATTTAAGAAGAATGATCCACTAGTTTGTGATAGCTACAGAGAAATTGCCTTACTGGATGTCACCTACAAAATCTTGAACAGGCTAATACCAATAACAGAAGAACTGATTGGGGACTACCAATGCGGTTTCCGCAGAAACAGATCCACATTACATCACTTATTCACCCTAAGACAAGTAACTGAGAAGGCGTGGTAATTCAGTGTTGATGTCCACATATTATTCCTAGATTTTAAAAAGGCCTATGATAGCATACACTGACAGACACTCCTAAATATAATGAAGGAATTTAAAATACCATCAAAATTAATCAGATCAGTTAAAATGAATATCGATGAAACTTTATGTCGCATAAAGACACCGGTAGGAGAAACTGAAGATTTTAATGTGTACACTGGACTGAGACAAGGGGATGCCATTTCACCTATTTTATTTAACCTTGTCCTAGAGAAGATTGATAGAGAATTTTCTAAAACCAGTCCACAAGGGTTCCAGCTACAGGATGTGAACATTACAAGACTTGCCTATGCAGATGATGTAGCATTAATAAGTAGTTCCTAAAAAGAGAATTAATCAGAATGATGCAAAATTACTACAAAATTGCTGAGAAAACAGGATTACATGTTAATGAAGAAAAGACGGAATACCTGCCCATAAGTAAGAAAACCAGAAAAGATGCACCTCTGACTGTAGATGGATTCAATTTCAAGACTGTTACCTAGGAAGTATTTTTAGTAATAACAACAGAACAGATATAGAAATAGATGCCCGTTTATCAACAGCAAACAAGACACTTTTTAGTTTCATCAAAATTCTAAGAAAAAGATCACTTAGCAGTAACTTCAAAATCCGCTTATATCAATCGACCATTATACCTGTGATGTTACATGGATGTGAAACATTAATATTTAGAAAGAAAGATGAAGAAAAACTGTTGATATTCGAAAGAAAAGTACTAAGGAAAATTTTTACCTGTATACGACGAAAAAAACAGGGAATGGAGAAGAAATGAAGAATTAAGAGGGCTGTACAAACACCGTAACATCGTCGAAGTGCTCAAGAGGAGAAGGTTGAATTGGACAGGCCATATAGCAAGAATGACAGAGAACAGACTACCTAGAATGGGATTCAGCAGAACAATAGAAGGAACGAGAAGAAGAGGGAGACCCAGAACCAGATGGCGGGATAACATTCGGGAGGACACAATGAGGATGAACAGCAGCAGCAACTGGACAAACAGCGCATTGGACAGGCAGAAGTGGAAGAGGCTCATAGAGCAGGCGTATGGTCGATAAGGCCCTTGCCACATGTAAAGTAAAAATTATCATTTATTACATGTTCTGTGAAGAAGTTGAATAGGGATGGAGGCAGACTGCATCTGTATCTAACGCCTTTAAGAATTTCTATGTTCTTTTTTGTGTTTTTCTTATCCTTACTATTGCTGTTTCTGTTTTAGTGCACGGTAACTGCTCACTGAAGACCTGTATCAGCTTAATGAAAGTCATTAAAAGCTACTTGTTGAAACCAGTGAATATATCAGTTTGATAACATATTTTATAACACCACTTTTGTCGAACGGTAGCGCTGCCTCACAGTGTCTCAACCTGAATAACACCGATCGATATGGTGCAGTAATTAAGACAATGAATCTGCATACGGCAGAAGCCAGATTCAATTTCCCTTCGGTCAATCAGATTTAACCTGCCGGACCGAGACTCGAACGAGGGGCCTTTGCCTTTCACGGCCAAGTGCTCTGCCAACTGAGCTACCCAAGCACGGCTCACGCTCCGTCCTCACAGCTTTACTTCTGCCAGTACCTCGTCTCCTACCTTCCAAACCTTACAGAAGCTCTCCTGCGAACCTTGCAGAACTAGCACTCTTGAAAGAAAGGATATTACGGAGACATGGCTTTGCCACAGCCTGGGGGATGTTTCCAGAATGTGATTTTCACTCTTCAGCGGAGTGTGCGCTGATATGAAGGCAAAGGTCCCGAGTTCGAGTCTCGGTCCGGAACACAGTTTTAATCTGCCAGGAAGTTTCGTATCAGCGCACACTCCACTGCAGAGTGAAAATCTCATTCTGGAAACATCCCCCAGGCTGTGGCTAAGCCATGTCTCCGCAAAATCCTTTCTTTCAGGAGTGCTAGTTCTGCAAGGTTTGCAGGAGAGCTTCTGTGAAGTTTGGGAAGTAGGAGACGAGGTACTGGCGGAAGTAAAGCTGTGAGGGGAGGGCGTCAGTCGTGCTTGGGTAGCTCAGATGGTAGAGCACTTGCCCGCGAATGGCAAAGGTCCCGAATTCGAGTCTCGGTCCGGCACACAGTTTTAATCTGCCAGGAAGTTTCAATCAGGATTAAGTTTTTCTAAATCTCTTAATGTGAATTCTGTGATGGTTTAAGTGTGCCATATCTACAGAGGACAAGTTCTGTCGTAACCTGGGAGCCAGTCGCGTGAGCGTTGCAGTGTTAACATTACGAGTTTTCTGATTCTAGATCTCGTGCTTTTTCATACAATCAATGAGTCGTTTGAGTGGAGCGGCGGATGTCAGAATTTAGAAGAGTAGCCTTACATGGAATAGACACGATGAATATGAAATGAAAGATTAACGTAGACGATGAGTACAGTAGGAGAAACGTGGTGAGATGAAAGAATGTTAATAATGCGGGTGAAAAGATAGTGATAAGTAGTTATAAAGCGGTTCAATTTCACAGTTGCGGGTGAATGACGTGAAATGACGATTATCCTAGACAATGATGCAACTAAATTTTTCTTGTCTTCATGGGGAACATTCCAGTATGACACCGACCGTAGTGGCAATAGCGGCGAGTACGAGTGCGAACAGAAACTGTTAGAAATGAAATGCTTGTCATACCTGTACATGCATGTAAGTTCTTGACCGATTTACTTCAGGTTTTTACACAATACTGCCGTAGACTATACATTTTTAAATAGATTAACTGCAATTTTTAGGTTTTCCGTTTAAAGCGACTGCGAAAAATAAACATGTTCTCTTGCGCCGTACTATGGAAACGCCTGATTTAGTTTTCTTCCTCGCAGTCAATTTTAACGGAGTTATTAGAACATTTAAGTTTTAAACCACTAGACAAATTGTTTCTCCCATATATACTCTCTGTCTACATCTACATAAGTTTCAACAAAATTAGCGTACACTCCAATGTGCTGTTCCGTTTCATTCCTCGAAGTCGGTTTTAACAGAAGGCAGGAAAGTTGCCTTTATGGCTTATAGGCTTACGAATGGAATGCTACTACGAAATCTGAATCGTGCGAAACCTTATAATCCTACCCGATTGCAGTTTAAAAGCATGCGAAATACTGCCGTTGAAACTAATATCCTGACAAAGCCAGTGGCTGGAGAGGTCTCTCTCATACCCTGTATACCAATGATACCAACCGATTTACCCATACATTTTAATTCATTCCAGTCCCCTATCAAGATTTCCTTTGAAACACCGATAACCAGGGCCCAAGGCGTAGAAGCGGAAGTGCACAGAGAGGGGGCAGGAAATGAACATAAAGTGGAGGGAGGAGGAGACCCACAGAGAGAGGGAAGAGGAGATAATGGACAGAGGAACAGGGAGGATGAAGAGACGGCCAGGGAAAGGGGGAAGAGGTGATGGACAGGGAGAGGCGAGGGCTCCGATTCCCGTACATATTTAGAAATTGCGAAGCATTGCGGGTTCGCTAATCAAACTGTATTTAAATCGAGGCAGGGACATGGATTAAAAAGTTTCGGACAAATCAGATTCAGAAGTTGTGGGGCGGCGGATGGAAATATTTGTCATATATAAATGTAGAATGTAATATAGAAAAAAAGCATTTCCCGGCCGATGCACCATATGTGGGGCGGCGGGTGGAATAAATGGTTTATATAAAATGAAGAATTTAATGTAGAAAGATGCACTTCCCGGCCGATTAGCAACATTTGTGGGGCGGCGGGCGGAATAATTGTTATTATAAAATGTAGACTGTTCCTATTATTTATTTAATGCTGTTGTTTGCCGTTCTCAACACTGGCTCTCCAACTACAATATTGGCAACCAGAAAGTGATTAGCAAAACGTGAAGCCTGTAATTAGAATTCCTAGTGCCCACTTCATCTGAGAAATACACGTATAGCTACAGCTTATAGCTCTGAGGAAATAGGGGATTGTCTGGGATTCATAATCAAAAACGATTCTCTCTAAAATGTTCACTATATTCTGAAAGTCACAGACCAAAAAAGAATCCACACAATCCAACTACCAGAGCAGTTCAGAGTCTAATGCGTTGATGCAACTATAACTGTTCAAATTAAAGGTTTAAGTGAATGCTCGCCATAATTTGATGATAATGTTCATCAAACGCCACGCTAAATAATGGTAGAATGTCTGTCCCGCAGCGGCACGTGAAAATACGACATACGCAAACTGAAGATAGATCATTAAAGTCATCCCAGAATTAACACTTCACTCGAAAACGATTTCATGGTTACGCGTATCCCAAGTAACTTATTACGGCATCCGAGGCTGTTTATAGCAATGATACCGATGCGACGCGACTCCGGGCACAGATGGTGCGCTAATCAGCCAGCGTCTGGAGAGAACTGGGGCCTTTTTTTTTTCTCGCGCAGCGTTCATATATATAAAGCCGCGGCGGACGGCTAAGGGAACGCCTGATCAAATCCGCTCTCCCGACTAGCCGCTGGGCTAGTAATGCACCACTTTAAGTTATCGAATAAATCATTGCTTCCTTTGCTGATGGCCGATGAAGCTCTCAATTTAAATGTGCAATCAGCACACAGGTAACTAATCATAATAAAAGTCTGACGAGGCTAAGTCAAATATTTTGGGCGAGAGAATTAATTTAATTACACTACAAGCAGTAGACGAGCTCTGAACTTGCCCTTTGGAGATACGCTATCGCTATAGTTTTATAGTTATTCAGTTGAAACTTCTCATATCTTTATGATTATAGCGGATCTCCCTTCTACTTAAATTTAAACATCCTAGCCTTATTTATTCGCCTACTTAATCTATGTTGCTTCCTTAATTTTTAAGACAAAAACCAGAAAATCATGAATTTCAACTAAAACTTTAATTTGTGGGATCCAGAATACTGTTTCTACTAAATTATTATGAAAAAGGAATCTAAATATAAATTTTTAAGTTTCTAGCTCTTTTCTGTTGCGCCAATGATTTTTTCAGAAAAGCATACAAATTTCGAAAATGGTTAAAGTTATTGAACTGAAATTCAACACATATTGATTTAGTACTACTCCTGACATGCTAGAAACGTTTCAGGTTATTTACTTGATTTTTAAAGTATTGCGCAACATTTATGACGTCAGAGCTAGTTACAGTGGACTAGCTGGCACACAATGGAAAGACTGATGTGAATTTTATATGGCGTGAGTAGGCTGCTTCCCTACAAAGTAGTATTCAGATCCTAAGTAATCAATTCAACATTCCCACCTTCTGTTAAAACTGACTTCGGGAAATAAAATAAAAAAGCCTAGACACCTTCTCATGTTTATATGTGAACGCTACCCTCCATCTAAATTAATTCCAATTGTTTTAATTAAATTTGCGAAAAAATAGTGTCCATGAAATGTGTAAGTCGGAATAGGGTGAAGATTGTTGCAAAGATTCCCCCTAATTTCCGAGGACGGTCAGTGCCATTAAATATTTCGTCGTTCATGTGGTGTCTAGCCCTAACCTGCCTTCCCTCAGCCAAAAATGTGGTTCACAGAGAGGTTTCAGGTGACTATGTTAGATTGTACAAGTGTTAAGAAAGCACCCTATACAGCAGTACTTGAAGTGTACCGGTATTTTGCCTAATAGAATTGCTCTATTATAGTGTTATGGAGACTCAGACTATTTAACTTCCTTAATGAAATCAAATAGTGTGCCTATATATGACAGCGGCTCTTTCCAGTAGGACCTGGGTTATTTATTAGGGTCAGGGTCATAGTGATAGCGAAGGCCACTACGACGAGCAACTTTCGATCGTCGCCGCTGCTTCGTTATCGGTTACCCTGAGCCGCTAATGATCGCTATTAGCATGTTCGTGCAGGATGTTGTCTATCTCATATCTGCCACCAGTTTTTGTCAGAGCAGCCAGCCAGCGGCTGCGTGCAATTAAAATAGCTCGAAATTCCGGATTCTCCCCGAGTTGTTCGCTCAGCGTCAGTGTCCAGGTACCACCGTCTGCTCAGAATTTTTGTTTAGCACTTTCCTATGGAAGAATAAACCAAATAACATAGAGAGAGGTATTAGGGCATTCGAAACGACCAGGAAATCGAAGGACGGGCGCTTGAGCCAGAATACTCTTTGTCTTTCTTTTTTGGTAGTGTTATATTAAATAAAGGGACGGAAGAACTTGCCAGAACATTTGGATTCGCTACCACTGTACTGAAGAGTATGCCAATTGTGTATTTCGGTTGACATTCACAGTGACGTAGTATCAAATGCGGTTCCTTTCTATATGTAGGTAACTACTTCGAAAGCAGGAAAACTAGTATTTAATATCCCATTGATGATAAGCTTATTAGAGACGGAACAAAAGCTCCAGTTGTGGGGCGATAAGGAAGGAAATAGTCCGTGTCTTAGTAAAAGGGGCGCCGAGCGGAGTGGCCGCGCAGTTTGAGGCGCTATGCCACGGGCTGTGCGGCTGCTCCCGCCGGAGGTTCGAGTCCTCCCTTGGCCATGGGTGTGTGTGTGTTGTTCTTAGCTTAAGTTAGTTTAAGTAGTGTGTAAGTCTAGGGACCGATGACCTCAAAAGTTTGGTCCCATAGGAATTCACACACATCTGAACAACTTAGACACAGGGGCCATCCCTGCATTTACCTTCAGCGGTTTAGGGAAGCATCGTAAAATATAAATCTGAATGGGAGGACGGGGATTTGAGCCGAAGAGTCCAGCGTCTTAACTAATACACCGCTTCGTTCCATAGCTAACTCTAATCCTAGTAACGGAAGACATTTCTGTCACCAATTTGGGTAGACAAGAAGAAGTGAGATTGCGAATCTTAGTTGTTAATGTGGTAGTATGCAGGAGTTCACTCGCATTATCTCTGGGTGCAGTGCAATGCTACTTTTAAAAAGTAATCCGCCCTTAGACTTAGCGACCAACACTGGGTCGTAAATTCCCCATTCTCTCAGCGTCAACATCTGCACGAATATGATCACTATTCCACATGCACTAACGACCATCATCTGCGGTGAGTTGCTAATGTAAGAGACAATTTTCGTACTGCATGAGGGAAAGGTCTATAAGCAGTCTCATAGGGCCTCATATTCATCGCTGCCGTTACTGTATTTACTTCAGTTAACAAACTGCAACTTGAGTCAGTGAGATTATTTAACGAAATTCCGAGTCAAAAGATCTAAATAGGGCAATATAACTATGGTGAGGTTGAAATTCGCAAGAAGAAGAAGAAGAAGAAGAAAATGTTGTTAAAGGCAAGCGGTGTTCGCATGTAAATATTAAAACTACCGGAGTAATTCTACTTTCCAGAATGAATATTTTACTCTGCAGAAGAAAATTCGCTGTTCTGGAACTTTTTGGCGGATTAAAACTGTGTGCCGGAATGAGAATCGAATCTGAGACCATGATTTGCGCAAGCAAAGCATTGTCGACGAAAGGCAAGGTTCAGAGCTCGAACCACGCTCCACAACACAGTTTTCATTTGCCATGATATATGAATAATTACACTTCACAAAATAAACTACCGTAGAGAAAATAATTTATGTACATATTGTGTATCATAGGTACTGTTGGTAGTAGTAAGAAAATATAATTTAATGTTTTTTTAAAATTTGTTTAGGAAATAAAACGAGATACATGATAACAATCTTTCGTCATGTACAGATGATGCAACAAAATTTTGTACCGTTGTTACTAGAAATGTATAGTCACCGATAAACCACAGTCAGCTTAAAGTACTTACATAATACTAACTCCATTTTCTTTCGGTGCTTATCAGAACATGATACCAATATTAAATAGGAAACAGTTGCTAATGTTCTACAAAATTCAATTTATTTGGTCACAAACCGCCTTTTGGCTTCTTAAGCCATCGTCAGGTGACAACTAAGTGCCACAAACACAGATAAAATGACATGAGACTTCCACAGATATTATTTATGCAAAAGACTGAGTAGAGCGTTTATGTAGGGAAATAGTACGTCTTTTTATGCCACTCAAAAGTAGTTACATTAACTAAAAAAGAAAACAAAGCTTTTTATGTGGCAGTACATTTAACAGATGATGGAAAATAAGTTTGAATCTATAATTTTAATCTAGTATTTGCGTCTCAAACTTAATTAACAGAGGGGGAATTGGAAACTGAGTTTGATCATTTAATAATAAGCAAGCATTCTGCGTCACATGTTTGTTGATTTCCAGTATTTTCAATCGTATAAGGTTGAATCTTTCTTTCTTAATCTGCAGTTTCTCTCGTGTTCAGAAAACAGAGTTGGCCACAGCTCTGCCTGGCTGACCAATACAATATACACACTCCCACAGTGCGTGCATGTGATTCTATACGCAACACTCTGTCAAGTATTGCAATTTGTCTTTACAATGCAATAAAACTTTTGATATGCTATTGATATTATAAAATACAGCTCTGTGATAGTGAGGCTATAACTTCTTCGCGGGGTTATCTGAAATTTTGCCAACATATGGGCTGAAGCACCTGTTTTTGTAACTACTGAGTGGTTGTGTTGGCCAGCGTACATAACTGGTGTAATTTCATGGTTCAAATGGTTCAAATGGCTCTAATCCCTATGGGACTTAACAACTGAGGTCATCAGTCCCCTAGACCTAGAACTACTTAAACCTAAATAACCTAAGGGCATCACACACATCCATGCCCGAGGCAGGATTCGAACCTGCGACCGTAGCAGCAGCGCGGTTCCGGACTGAAGCGCCTAGAACCGCGCGGCCACGGCGGCCGGTTGTAATTTCATGCATTTTCCTTTTTCGTAGTATATTTTCAATCAGGGCAGAGCTGCAGCCATTATTGAAGCGATGTGTTGGTAATCTGTAGTTCTATCTCAAAGGAAAATCAAACAATGGAATATACCGGGTGATCAGAAAGTCAGTATAAATTTGAAAACTGAATAAATCACGGAATAATGCAGATAGAGAGGTACAAATTGACACACATGTTTGGAATGACATGGGGTTTTATTAGAACAAAAAAAAAAAAAAATACAAAAGTTCAAAAACTGTCCGACAGATGGTGCTTCATCTGATCAGAATAGCAATAATTAGCATAGCAAGGTCAGACAAAGCAAAGGTGATGTTCTTTACAGGAAATGCTCAATATGTCAGCCATCATTCCTCAACAATAAATGTAGTCGAGGAATAATGTTGTGAACAGCACTGTAAAGCATGTCCAGAGTTATGGTGAGGCATTGGCGTCGGATGTTGTCTTTCAGCATCCCTAGAGATGTCGGTCGATCTCGATACACTTGCGACTTCAGGTAATAATGTTGTGAACAGCACTGTAAAGCATGTCTGGAGTTATGGTGAGGCGTTGGCGTCGGATGTTCTCTTTCAGCATCCCTGGAGATGTCGGTCGATCACGATACACTTGCGACTTCAGGTAACCCCAAAGCCAATAATCGCACGGACTGAGGTCTGGTGACCTGGGAGGCCAAGCATGACGAAAGTGGCGGCTGAGCACACGATCATCACCAAACGACGCGCGCGAGAGATCTTTCACGCGTCTAGCAATACGGGGTGGTTCTAATAAAACCCCATGTCATTCCAAGCATGTGTGTCAATTTTTACCTCTCTATCTACATTATTCCGTGGTTTATTAAGTTTTCAAATTTATACTGACTTTTTGATCACCCGGTATATGAGGCTACGGACAGTGATATGGAAAGCTGTATGTTTGTGGCTTCGCGGATGCTGGGAGCTTCCAGGGATTACTGTATCTGCAGCTATGATTTCTCTGTCAATGCTAAGTAATGGTCGCCTTGTGCTAATGCCTAGGCCTATATCAAGGTCAAAGATATTTATGGAAGAGCCTCACATTTCCAGTGCGAATTGAATTTTCTAATGCTGAGAGTTTAAACGTCGTGGTAACGTATCTAATTTTCTAGCAGTAAGATTCCACAAAAAATGTAGCACATCGTCCAAACTTCTGAACGAGTATTTAATTTTGCAGTTCGCTGGGTCTTTGTCTTCCTGTAAGATAATTTGTTCGAAATTGTCCATGAAAATTTCAGATAGTTTAGGTCGAAGAGGGGAACTCAGTCTACGCCATCAGAGTGAGTATAATATGTGTTCTGAAGCTCGAAATAATTTATTAATTTTGTCTTAATTGCGTATTAAGTAGCCGTACTAACTCACTTGTTGAGCGTAAGTCAGTTCGAAACTCTCTGGACTCATATGGGTTGCTTGCTGGGAACGAAGGGTGGGAGGAGTATTCGAGGTAATCGGAGATAGACAAGGAGACAAGATAGAAAAGTTACCTTTTGTGTATTAGAAATGTGCGAACTGCATAAACATGAATGATGCCTATTGTTTAAAGCTATGCCTACGTATCAATTGTACTACGTAAACTACTTATATAATTCTAATGTAGTATATAAATATTAATATTTCTTTGTTAGTCTTTTGTGCATTGCTATACCATTCATCTTATGGCGATGGAACTTTGGTGAGTTGTGCGTAAGCCACAAAGGTTCCTGGGGGGGGGGGGGGGGGGGGAGTGAGGTATGAGCCAACTACCAACCGTAATGGGGGAGGTTCAGAAGGGAAGCGCAGGAACGCAGGGGCAATTTCAGACAAATTCTGTACGTACACTACTCCTTATTTGTAGTTATTTGTATGAAAATATTGTAGGGAAAGTATACCACACCCACCCCGACGGGAGGGGTTAGAAGACGTGAACTGGAAAAAATATTCGATAACGAGCCATATTAGTAACAAATGCAGAGTTTTCAGGGTCTCTAGATTTATTGGTAATATTCACGATAACGTTCCACACATGGGCTTGAAGGGAGGGGGGTACAAGGACATTGACGTATCAGCATGTCTCTGTAAGGCCTTCAAGGAATTACGACCAAAACTGCTACGTGTATCACTTGCTACGTGGGAAAATGATAATAAGACACCCCTACGGCAGAGGGTACTGGGTGAAAAGACTTGGCATAAAAGCGTAACGTAGGAACGCTTGGAACAATTTCAACCAAATTTAGCCTATACATTACTCATTATTAGAATAAAAACATTGTGGGACTGACAAAGGGATCTAACGGACTCGAAAATTAAGTTCAGGATAAGACATCACATAGTATGTTAGTATACATCATGTGTAGTATAGTATAGTATAGTAGTATATGTCAAGGGTGCCAACCTATATACGTTGTAACGCGCACTAGCCAGGAGGTTACGAAAAAAAGGGTTCTACAAATTTACGCGCAGCTCATACACCGGTCACCTTATACATTACGGCAACCCAGCGAAATGGCTGCGCCTGTAGTGAACCACTTGGCACGCGGACGATCCGGGTCGACCGTACTTTTCATTTTGTTTTTTTAATTTGTTTAAATTATAAAAACGTTTGAATAGTGTTAATAGCCTAATCGTTAATTAAATCATAAAGTATTTTATTTTATGTATGAAACGGATTTTACAGCTAATTAATCCAAATTGTGAATTACGATTAATTCTTTCTTTTTCAGAAACCGAATACTTCGAATGTGTTTTTGGTAGAGGTAAATTATAGAGTTTTAATTATCACTGTAATAAAATTTCGCATAGAGTTTCATTTTTATAAAAAAATTTACGGTGTCGTCTTTATTTGCCAAATAGGGTTTTAGGTACAAGCACCAGAATGATAATCATAAAAACACTAAAAACAAAAAAATATTTTGACATCTTGCACAATTTATGAAGGACTATTGTGTACACGAACAACCTTTTTTACATTCCGTTAACATTCATGAAAAGTTCTCTTGCATCAGAAAGCCTGGAAGCATACCATGCATACTGGATCATTTCATTAAAAAGCTGATGATGCATTAGTGATTGTATTTATATACAGTATTCACGGGAAATTATTTTTCTATGATTTTCAGCCAGATAAACGCAATTTTCTGTTCGCTTTATTAGATTTCCACTTGTCTATAAAAACGGACGTAACAGTGTTGAATAAGAAGAGTACAAATAAACCTCACTTTCGGCATTTCACTGTATAATGAATTTAACTTTCAAAATGTCTTCATCAACAGACATTTTTAATTTACAATATTTTAAAAACTCCGATAATATTTCACAGTACAGAACTCTCGCGCCTCTACGAAAGTCTAGGACGAACTGGCATTTTAGTTCGAGTGTCCAGAGGAAATAGGGCGGATACAACTGTTTATGTAGTATTGCAGCAGGTAAGGAGCTTCGGCCTAATAGTTCCGTGAAGGTCTTGACACTTCCTGACCATCTACCAGTTTGTATGCACAATAGGATAACAGCTATGCTCTACTCTTCCACCAAGAAATCAGTTCTTCAAATTTGCAGAGAATGTTTTTCACCTGTCCAAAGCTTGTAATATCATCAATTTTTTCCAAAATTTCATTTGAAATTATTCAAATTTTTAAAAAGGAAGTATTAATTCTAATTCACATTTTATGTTAAAGAACTGTAACAGTCATTTCATAAATAAAGTAAATTTTTCATGATTTAATTGATAATATGTAGATCGTTAACTTTATTTAAAAGTTGTTATAATTTTTAAAACAAGTGAGAAACAAAATAAAAAGTTACCAGAACGTGGAGTCGAACCTGGATCGCCTATATGGCAAGCGAGTTTGCTACTAATACAGCCATTTCACTGTGCTGTCATAATGTATGAACTGACCGGTATATGAGCTGCGCGTAACATTTTAGAGCCCTTCCTCTCGTAATCCTCTGGCTAGTGCGCTTTACAACTTTTATGGATGGACAGCCTTGAGCAATGCTACCAACCTGCGAAGTCTCTTCCCGAACTAAACTCCCTGTACCGCAAAGTCCCCTTGTAAGATACCCCTAGTACTACTAGGAGTGGGGTTGAGGATGAGAACGGGTGCCATGTAGTAAAGGTCGGAAACGACCTGTTGGTATTTCTTTCCTGTAAGTAGATGATTTGGATTAATTTAATACTATGAAGCCCAACTTGTCTCTTTTTGTGTTGTTCTATGCATCAACTAAATCTTGAGAATGAGCGCTGCAGTGAGCCAATAACTTTGTCAGCATGTTTCGGTGCTAAAGATATTGCCACACGGCTCAATATCACGGAAATACGAGGGTTGGAACTTAAATAGTGGCAACTATTTATTCACAACCGATATTAAAGAGTTACATGTTTGCACCTGTTATTGTCCTTCAAAGTAGTCACCAGCGTTGTGTACAACCCGTTGCCAGCGATGTGGAAGGCGTAGTATACCGTTAGCAGAGCCTGTTCTGTTCATGGTGCGAATGGAGCTGTCTAAAGTTATGGTGATTCCCGTGTACAGCTGTGATGGTGTTATCCTAACGCATTACGTTCCTTCACGGCAGACCGTCAATGCACAGTATTACTGTTCGTATTTGGAGCATCACCTGCGACCAGCTTAGCGAAAGAAGCGGGGACGCGTTTTGCGCAACCCACTCATCATTTTGGCGCGACAATGCGCGGGCACATACAGCGTAAGCTGTAGCTGCTCTGTTCGGTCGAATGGACTGGGAAGTACTGTACCATCCACCATACTCCCCGGTCTTAAGTCCATGTAATTTTGATTTGATTCCGAAGATGAAGGAACCACTTCGTGGGATTCGCTTCAGAACTGTTCAGGAGATTCGACAGGCATTAGACCGCTCCCTTGCCACCATAAACAGAACAGGCTCTGCTAACGGTGTACTACGCCTTCCACATCGCTGGCAACGGGTTCTACGCAACGCTGGTGACTACTTTCAAGGATAGTAAAAGGTGCAAACATATAACTGTTTTGTATCGGTTGTGAATAAATAGTTGCCACTATTTAAGTTCCGAAACTCGTATTTAACGTCCTCTGCAGAGTTGTTCGATGTAAAGCAGTGAATAATCAGACAGTGAAAGCGACAGTCCTTTTTCTCGAAACGAGAGTTAATGACAGAATTACAAGTTTCCTAAGAATTCAGATCCAACTGCAGGGCGTAATTCGCTAGAGAGACGGATGAAATATGTGTGGAAGACTGCGTCTGTTTTGTATATGTCAATTTACTTCGAAAGAAGAGGAGGGTGTGCAACGCATGCTGGATACAGCTAGTAAGTAATAAACAAATTAGTTAAAGTGTTTTATTCAATGTGCCACCTCGCTCGATTTTCTCAAAAAATACAACACTTAGTCCTTAGCTCTGAGCCCTTGTAGCCGTCCGTGGTGGCCGTGCGGTTCTAGGCGCTGCAGTCCGGAACCGCGGGACTTTTACGGTCGCAGGTTCGAATCTTGCCTCGGGCATGGATGTGTGTGATGTCCTTAGGTTGGTTAGGTTTAAGTAGTTCTAAGTTCTAGGGGACTGATGACTTAAGACGTTAAGTCCCATAGTGCTCAGAGCCATTTTTTCGAGCTCTTGTAGTCAGAAGGTATATCAGAGGCTTGTTTGACAGGACCAGCCCTGTTCATGCACCATATTAATGACAATGAGACGCTTTGAAACGCTGAGGGAAAACATTGAGTTATTAGTTTGACAGGCAATCGAGAACTGAAAACCCTCACCCCACCTGTTAGCGTACAGGTTTTGTACGCAGGCGGTGCGAACAGATTGATTTCGTCGGGTAACAATGGCAAGTAACGAGCTGCCAGTCACGCCCCGCTGCAGCTCCAGTAGCTAAGCGCCGGCGATCAAGGCGCATGCGCGGACTTCCCAGAAGCCCACAGACACTGCCCAAGCCGGCCAATTACCGGACCGACAGCTTTGCTTTGAAATTAGTCACGGCCGCCGACCGGAGCGCGGGTGCCGAAAATGCCTGTTGACAAGCCCAGTGGCCGCAGCGGCAGCAGCGCTGAGATCACCGCCTGGCGCTCCGGATCCCAGGCCGTCTCTCTGAAGCGGCGCATTATTCGCCCAGGTGCTGCCGCGAGCCGCAGATGACCACAGATAGGGCGTGGACTCGGCTCCTCTTCTGAGAACCATCTACCTGTCATGGCCGTTTTGGAAATCCCTTTCCTCCTATGCTTTTCGCAGAAGATATTTATGAACAGTCCAGTTCCGGCAAATGATGTTTCTGGATATATCTTTTCATGTTCCTAATGGCGGTGGTTTTTGCTAGCGAGTTTAGCCTGTCCGATATACTGGGCTACTAAAGAACAGTTAACTTTTAATGATTATCAGTGAAAACCTGTCAAATTTTGGGACAAGTCACTAGAAGGTATGTTTTGAGGGCAGCGGCTCCGGTTTACGAACCTCTCAGATTATTCCCAGGAAACACAATCATCTTTCAGTAAATGTAGACTAGCTGATCCGTGCGAATAATTCTCACTCTATCCTGATCAGTCATCGACAGGCAATACAGTAATGGAGAAATGGGTAAAGGCAATTATCTATTAATAATAGATATTATACAGGGTATCCCATATAAAACTTGTCCCCCTTGCGTACCGGTTAATCATCTCTAGTCTAATTACTTGTGAAATGCAACACTGTCTTGAAAAGTGGCTGCAGTGCACTTTACCGTAAAGTTTAGTGCAGCTATGTGTCCGTGCATCAGTTGTGAGAATCTTGTGTTGAGCTGTTACAGAAATATCGACCTATCGTAAAATAACGATCCATTCTACTGAAAAATGTAGATCTATCGAAAAATGTCGGTCAATCGGAAAACTTAGGTCTATCAAAAAATATCGATCTATCGAAAAATATCCTGCCTTCCAAAAGTTTCGTACTCTTGGAAAGCATCTTTCTACCTAACATCATCGATCTATCGGAAAGTACAGAATTGCGAAAAAAGTATCGGCACAACGAAAAGTATCGACATATCGAACAGTAGAGACCAATCGGAAAATATAGAATAATTAAATGGTATCGATCTGCAAGATGCATAGACCGATCGAACAGTATCGAATCATAGAAAGATATAGACAGTTCGAAAAAATAGGTCTGTAGAAGTAAATAGACCATTTGAAATATATTGATTACAAAAAATTACGACATATCGAAATATATCGATATGTCGAACAACAGTAACCTGTACAAAAGCATCGAACTTTCGAAAAATAATGGCCAGTCGCCGATAATCGACCTATCGAAGACTATTGAACCATTAAAAATTATTAATTTATCGTAAAATATCGTTGTATCGAAAAATACCGGCGTATCATTCCATTGGTCTATCGAAGTATTAAACAACCTCGCCTTCCTTAGAAAATATCGATCATGCAAAAAATATCCGTCTATCGAAAACAATAGATATAACAAAAAATGCCGGTATACAGAAAACTATCGATCGATACTAGAATACAGATCGACCGAATAATATCGATAATCGAGTAGATATCGATGTGTCACATAATATAGTGATACAGAAAAGTGTCAACATACTGAATATCATCGATATGAAACTATCGAAAATTATTGACCCGTCGAGAAATATAAATATCTAAAAGATGTTCACGTATCATAAAATGTCGATATGTCGGTAAGTCGAGGTGTATCAAAAAATATCGATATCGGAAGTATAGAACAACCGAAAAGTAACGATATGTCTTTAATATAGATCTACAGAAAACGTAGGTCGACCTGACACAATCGATATGTCGAGAAATATAGGGCTATCGGAAAAACCAGAGTACTGAAAAATTTACTGACGTATCAAGTAGAGAAAACCTATCGAATAGAAACTTTATTTAGACAGTTTCGATCTATGGAAACAATAAATCTGTCGGGGAATATCGCTCTATCTAGAGGCATCGACCACTCGAAAAATATCGCTGTCTCGAAACATGTCTATCAATCGAAATGTAATCATCTGTCATAAATCATTAATGGATCGAAAACTATCGATATCTCAAGGAAGAACGAACCTAGAAAAGTAATGATACCGCGATAACCTTCAATATCTCGGAAAGTTTCGGTGTCTCCAATAATATCGATCTATCGAATGATTTTGATGTACCAAAATAAGTCGACGTTTCGAAAAATGTCTATCTCTCGGAAAATATCGGTCCACCGGTAAATATTGATCTACCTAAAAATGCCGAACTGTCAAAATGTGTAGATCTATCGAAAAATCCTGATCTTGGTTAGTCATTTACAGGCAATATAGTAATGGAGAAATAGGTAAAGGCAATAATAGATATTATACAGCGTGTCCCATATAAAACTTGTCCCCCTCACATACCGGTTAATCATCTCTAGTCTAATTGCTTGTGAAATGCAACACTGTCTCGAAAAGTGGCTACAATGCACTTTATCGTAACGTTTAGTGCAGCTATGTGTCCGTGCATCAGTTATGAGAAGCTTGTGTTGAGCTGTTACAGAAATGGGACACTTTGCATTGTAATAGCGAATTAATATTATGGAGAAAAATGTTTCAAGCGAAATGTCCTGGTAGGGAACTCCCCACGACCAGTAAGAACTATTCAAGTTCTGTACAAGACATGGAGGGCTCTAAAATCTGTTCAGAATGTACTTAGGAACAGGTGACCAACAGTGAAGACCCCTGAAACCGTAGACTGAATTCGCATGGATATTACGAGAAGTGATACGAGGCCGTTGGGATCCAGCACGGCGTTCCGTATTACCCTCCGGAACCCACCGATTCCATATTCTGCTAACAGTCATTGTATCTCGACCAACGCGAGCAGCAATATCGCCATACGATAAACCGCAATCGCGATAGGCTACAATCCGACCTTTATCAAAGTCGGAAACGTGATAGTACGCATTTCTCCTTCTTACACGAGGCATCACAACAACGTTTCACCAGGCAACGCTGGACAACTGCTGTTTGTGTATGAGAAATCGGTTGGAAACTTTCCTCACGTCAGCACTTTGTAGATGTCGCCACCGGCGCCAACCTTGTGTGAATGCTCTGAAAGGCTAATCATTTGCATATCACAGCATCTTCTTCCTGTCGGTTAAATTTCGCTTCTGTAGCACGTCATCTTCGTGGTGTAGCAATTTTAATGGCCAGTGGTGTATAATCTCCGGCGTCTTTGGTCGTATTCAGGACGTCAGCAGTCTGGCCATGGTATATTCTAATAGGACATTCCTCGACGACGTCTCGAATCGTTTGTCTTTCACCACTGCAATCGCACTCAGGAAACGTAACCATAGGCCATTTATACATGGAGTCAGCACATATTCCGTAGTTAATTCTTACCCTATTTAACCAGGTCCTCACTCTCTGGGGACGACCAAATCCTCGTGTTTTTTCGAATTTGTTGATCTCTCTGGGATGCGTCAGTAAATCCATTTCCTACACTCTACGCCAGCATTGCAGCATGCAGTATTCATCTCGTTGCAAGTCTACAGCAGTAACAACTGGAGTGTTTCCTGGCGAAATGCAGTTGATGTTTACATCTTCAGAGAAAGAAGGAATAGGAAGCTGGGCATTGTTTTGTATTTTTCTGTACACTGTGACTAATGCTTGCTACAGGACAAATGAGGGGATGGAATATGACTAAGTATCTGTAACTATTGGACGGGCATGCGTTTTACTGTCCAAATATCATTCTCGTGGTTGTACTAATTCCAAGTCGATTTTCTTCGTGTGGGCTCGATTTTGCCATACCGGTGAACAGTATTCTGCCGCCTAGTAGACCACTACGAGAGTAGATGTCCATAGAGTGCATGCCGTAGAACCCCAAGCTGTACCACATAGCTTCTGAGTTGCACTGAAGTGCCAAAGAAATTGATATAGGTATGCATTCAAATACAGAGATATGTAAACAGGCAGAATACGGCACTGCGGTCGACAACGCCTATATAAGACAAGTGTCTGGCGCAGTTGTTAGATCGTTTACTGCAACTGCAATGGCAGATTATCGAATTTAAGTGAATTTCAGCGTGGTGTTATATTCGGCTCACGAGCTATGGGACACAACATCTCCGAGGTAGCGATGACGCGGGGATTTTCCTGTACACAATTTCACGAGTGTACCGTGAATATCAGGAATACGGTACAACATCAGATCGCTGCAAAAACGGGACCAACGACCTCTGAAGAGAATCGTTCAACGTGACAAAAGTGCAGCCCTTCCGCAAATTGCTGGAGATTTCAATGCTCGTCCATCAACAAGCGTGCGAGCCATTCGATGAAACATCATCGTTATGGGCTTTCGGGCCCGAAGGCCCACTCATGTACCCCTGATGACTGTACCACAGTCTTACCTGGGCCCGTCAACACCGACATCAGACAGTTGATTGTAAACATGTTGCGTAGTCGGACGAGTCTCGTTTCAAACTGTATCGAGCGGATGGACCTGCACGGGTATGAATGCATGGACACTGCATGTCGGTTGGTGGAGGCTCTGTAATAGTGTGAGGTATGTGCAGTTGGAGTGGTATGGGGCCCGTGTGACGTCTAGATAAGACTCTGATAGGTGACACGTACGTAAGCATCCTGACTGATCACCTGCATCATTCATGTCCAGTGGTATTCCGACAGACTTGGGCAACTTCATCAGGACAATGCGACACCCCACACGTCCAGAATTGCTACAGAGTGGCCCCAGGAACACTCTTCTGAATTTAAACTGCATCTGCAATAATTATTGAAATTTAATCAAATTCATTTAACAATCACTCACAAATTATTCAAATAATGATAAACAAAAATAATAAATTTGGGTCGCCAGATACTGTAGAAAGTATCAAATAAAAAAAACAACAAATAGAATTGAATTGGCACCAAGAGCTCACAACAAATGAATTGTATAAGTTGCCTGCCCTGGTATTTGCCCTTTAACACGAGCATTGTATGACTTCATTATAATTTAATATATAAACCAGGTTGACCTGGTGTATTAAATAAGGAAGGAAGTAAAAAAAAAACAGCTGAACATATGACTCTCTTAACAGGCAAGCGGTGAATACTGTGCCTTGCGTCTGTATGAGCATGTAACACATTGCGAAGAAATTGAAGAAAGCGAAAGAAGAATGCGCAGCTAGGATGGCGGGCATTTTCTGTATTACCATGTTTATAGCGTGGTCGGCATGGCGGTGGAGTCGGCTGGTTGCGTGCAGCTGCATCAAGACTCTGCCGGCGTCGTAGTTGATAGCGTCTAACATGCCCTACACTGAAAATAGTGACCGAAACCTGCTACTGGAAGTTATCGTTACTGGACGACGGTATGCGTCCATCTGCAAGTGCAAACCTACGTGAAACTGCATTAAACAAAGCTCAAAACTGTTCTAACAGTACTACCGTCATCGGACATGTAGTAAACCAAAATGATCCTGAGTTAAGCTGTTGACAACGCGCACAGTGAGTAAGCTCGCCTACTTGGATCTAACAAACTTTGCTCTCTACGCTGTTTGCGACGAATGCAAAGTACATTGTCTCATGACAAGCGATAAGAGAATCCTTTCGACTTATCGGAAACAGTCAAGAGTGAACTCCTGCCTCCTCAGAAGCAAAATTCGGAAAACCAAACACTAGCGCGCTCCTCGCATCCGGAGAGAGAGAGAGCCGCTCCGCTCCAGCGTCTTGTCTCCGCCCTTCCGCAAATTACGTAGCTCGTACTATTTTTCAAAGCGAACATCAGATTCTTGCCAATGAAGAGGTCCGTTTCAAAATTTCCTCCCTCCTGGCCGTCGCATTCCGCGAGGAAAAGAGAGCGATGCCCTGTGTGAGACAGAGTATACAAATAAACCAAGACTTCTCCTTTGAGTATTGCCGCTACCTTCCCAGGTGTTCTGCTCGCGGGAAACGGCCAAAATTCCCCGGGCCACTTGAGATTCTTGGACACCCAAGTCGTGTTGTTGCTATTCAACTGGTCGCTCTGTCCGTGTTACCTAGAATCGTGGCAAAGCTGTTTTTCGCTCTAAGTTTATAGTTTCCGCTGCCTCGGGCACACGTGCAAATGTCCACGGCTTCACTTGGAAGCGTACTGATGTATGCAGGGTCTTCGCCTGTCGCTAATCCTCTGTGAAGCGTGCCGACATAGGCGCGCAACCGCCAGTCGCCCGTGGGCACTACCTATGTCCAACGAGATCGCCGGGCTTCCCAGCTAGGAACGCATCAGAAGAATTCCTTTCATGCACAAAGTGTACCAAGTTTTCAAAGAGAAGACTCATAGCCCTTTATCGATGCTTAATGACACAATAATTCACCCCCATCACACTTCATACATTGCAATAAACTAATGACTGATTTTAAAAGCAATTATCTCCTTTAATTAAAAACATGAAAAGCTTTGACGCTTTTCACAATCTTCAAGATCTCCTGACCAAGAAAGCAAAGCATATGGAGAATAACGGTAAAGAGGACGAAAAGGGAAATAAAACAGAAAAGGGAGATGTAAGAAGAAATTATATAGAAAGAGAAAATTTTTCGCAGGTAGGAACAAATTTCATCAGTGCAGCTCGTAGAAAGCAGAACGCTTGGCTCGCGTCGCTTACGAGCTGAGAATAGCGGGAAACGTGTTTCTAATTTATCAAGAGTAGGTGCGTACCTCATCACGAGCCGTGGCCGCCGATCTCGCAGACGTGCGCACCTATCGCCCTCCCGCGGCCCCCGCCGGGGCGTCGCCGGCCGCACTTTATGGAGCCATAAAGATGCCTCCAGCAGCTCTGGGGCAGATTAAAGCGCTTGTCTGCTGCTTCACGCTGCGTTTGACCGGCCACCGGGTCCGCGACCAGCTGGAGGGCCACCCCGCGATCACCGACCACCGACCACCGAGCAGCTGTCCGCGAGGTCGTCCAGCCGACATGTGTGCCGTCGTAAACCAGCCGCTGTGCCAACTCCGAAACAAAACAACGCCGCCGTAATTGCGTTCTGGACAGTGCCACCCCGTTTTCACTACTGGACAGCCCGTTCTGAACAGC
The DNA here is from genome assembly GCF_023864345.2 of Schistocerca serialis cubense. Taxonomy (NCBI): domain Eukaryota; kingdom Metazoa; phylum Arthropoda; class Insecta; order Orthoptera; family Acrididae; genus Schistocerca; species Schistocerca serialis. Next base: position 253,128,815 of record NC_064639.1, on the reverse strand, counting down.
TGGCGATCTACCAGGGGAACTGGTTTTTACTCCAAAGTAATGATTCATAAATTGGTGTGCCAAACAAAAAAAAAGAAGGAAATATTGTGAAGAACTCAGCAGAGACAATATTGTAGCACATGTGACTGATACTGACAGATATCCATACATGTTAAAAAATGTTTGTATGTATTTGTGTATGTATGTGTTCCATGTCTCCTCCTAAACCAGTGGACTGATTTCAACCAAACTTGGTACGCATACCTCTTACCGTCAGGTAACAACCACTGTCGGTGTAAGTACACACTTCAGGAGATATGACGTTATAAGCAATTAGATGTGTGGAAAACTGCCGCACGGCTCACGGCGTTTAAATTGATTAAATCTGTGCTACTAACTCTATTCGCAATAAATTTCACAGACAGTATTCATGTATAACGTTAAACGCACCTACAAAATTATATCATGATAACAGACGTGGTGCAGGAGATATGACGTCATAAACACTGATACGCGTGAAAAACCACACATTGTGCATGAGGTTTAAATTTATTACTTCTTTTCTGGTAATTAAGCACTACTGGCCATTAAAATTGCTAGACCAAGAAGAAATGCAGATGATAAACGGGTATTCATGACATGTGATTACATTTTCACGCAATTTGGGTGCATAGATCCTGAGAAATCAGTACCCAGAACAACCACCTCTGGCCGTAATAACGGCCTTGATACGCCTGGGCATTGATTCAAACAGAGCTTTGATGGCGTGTACAGGGACAGCTGCCCATGCAGCTTCAACACGATACCACAGTGCAAGCCAGTTGCTCGGCCACCATTGACCAGACGTTTTCAATTGGTGATAGATCTGGAGAATGTGCTGGCCAGGCCAGCAGGCGAACATTTTCTGTATCCAGAAAGGCCTATACAGGACCTGCATATTGCGGTCGTGCATTATCCTGCAGAAATGTAAAGTTTCGCAGGGACCGAGTGAAGGGTAGAGCCACGGGTCGTAACACATATTAAATGTAACGTCCACTGTTCAAAGTGCCGTCAATGCGAACAACAGGTGACCGAGACTTGTAACCAATGGCACCCCACACCATTACGCCGGGTGATATGCCAGTATGGCGATGACGAATACACGCTTCCAATGTGCGTTCACCGCGATGTCGCCAAACACGGATGCGACCATGACGATGCTGTACACAGAACCTGGATTCATCCGAAAAAATGAAGTTTTGCCATTCGCGCACCCAGGATCATCGTTGACTTCACCATCGCAGGCGCTCCTGTCTGTGATGCAGCGTCGAGGGTAACCGCAGCCATGGTCTCCGAGCTGGTAGTCCATGCTGCTGCAAACGTCGTCGAACCGTTCGTGCAGATGGTTGTTGTCTTGCAAACGTCCCCATCTGTTGAATCAGGGATCGTGACGTGGCTGCACGATCCGTTACAGCCATGCGGATAAGATGCCTGTGATCTCGACTGCTAGTGATACGAGGCCGTTGGGATCCAGCACGGCGTTCCGTATTACCCTCCTGAACCCACCGATTCCATATTCTGCTAATAGTCATTGGATCTCGACTAACGCGAGCAGCAATGTCGCGATACGATAAACCGCAATCGCGATTGGCTACAATCTGACATTTATCAAAGTCGGAAACGTGATGGTACGCATTTCTCCTCCTTACACTAGGCATCACAACAACATTTCACCAGGCAACACCGGTCAGCTGCTGTTTGTGTATGAGAAATCGGTTGGAAACTTTCCTCATGTCAGCACGTTGTAGGTGTCGCCACCGGCGCCAACCTTGTGTGAACGCTCTGAAAAGCTAATCATTTGCATATCACAGCATCTTCTTCCTGTCGGTTAAATTTCGCGTCTGTAGCACGTCATCTTGGTGGTGTAGCAATTTTAATGTACAGTAGTGTACAAGTTAATTATTGTCAGTGTTCTCACTTGTACGAGGTGCATTCAAGTTCTAAGGCCTCCGATTTTTTTTCTAATTAACTACTCACCCGAAATCAATGAAACTGGAGTTACTTCTTGACGTAATCGCCCTGCAGACGTACACATTTTTCACAACGCTGACGCCATGATTCCATGGCAGCGGCGAAGGCTTTTGTAGGAGTCTGTTTTGACCACTGGAAAATCGCTGAGGCAATAGCAGCACGGGTGTTGAATGTGCGGCCACGGAGAGTGTCTTTCATTGTTGGAAAAAGCCAAAGTCACTAGGAGCCAGGTCAGGTGAATAGGAGAGCATGAGGAATCACTCCGAAGTCGTTATCACGAAGAAACTGTTGTGTAACGTTAGCTCGATGTGCGGGTGCGTTGTCTTGGTGAAACAGCACACGCGCAGCCCTTCCCGGACGTTTTTGTTGCAGTGCAGGAAGAAATTTGTTCTAAAAAACATTTTCTTAGGATCCACCTGTTACCGTAGTGCCCATTGGAACGCAATGGGTAAGGATTACGCCCTCGCTGTCCCAGAACATGGACACCATCATTTTTTCAGCACTGGCGGTTACCCGAAATTTTTTTGGTGGCGGTGAATCTGTGTGCTTCCATTGAGCTGACTGGCGCTTTGTTTCTGGATTGAAAAATGGCATCCACGTCTCATCCATTGTCACAACCGACGGAAAGAAAGTCCCATTCATGCTGTCGTTGCGCGTCAACATTGCTTGGCAACATGCCACATGGGCAGCCGTGTGGTCGTCTGTCAGCATTCGTGGCACCACTGGATGACACTTTTCGCATTTTCAGGTCGTCATGCAGGATTGTGCGCACAGAACCCACAGAAATGCCAACTCTGGAGGCGATCTGTTCAACAGTCATTCGGCGATCCCCCAAAACAATTCTCTCCACTTTCTCGATCATGTCATCAGACCGGCTTGTGCGAGCCCGAGGTTGTTTCGGTTTGTTGTCACACGATGTTCTGCCTTCATTAAACTGTCGCACCCACGAACGCACCTTCGACACATCCACAACTCCATCACCACATGTCTCCTTCGTCGATGAATTTCAATTGGTTTCACACCACGCAAATTCAGAAAACGAATGATTGCACGCTGTTCAAGTAAGGAAAACGTCGCCATTTTAAGTATTTAAAACAGTTCTCATTCTCGCCGCTGGCGGTAAAATTCCATCTGCCGTACGGTCTGCCATCTCTGGGACGTATTTACAATGAACGCGGCCTCATTTTAAAACAATGCGCATGTTTCTATCTCTTTCCAGTCCGGAGAAAAAAAATCGGAGGCCTTAGAACTTGAGTGCACCTCGTAATAACACTACTAATGTTGTTTGCTTGAATTGTTGTATCGCATTCTGAGAACGCAGCATCCAATAGGCATCCTATAAGCGATGAGTGGGCAGGATCCCACAAAGTTGGTGTCAGGGGGGTGGCTGATGGCAGCTACCTTAAAGCCATTTCAAATGGTTCAAATGGCTCTGAGCACTATGGGACTCAACATCTTAGGTCATCAGTCCCCTAGAACTTAGAACTACTTAAACCTAACTAACCTAAGGACATCACACACACCCATGCCCGAGGCAGGATTCGAACCTGCGACCGTAGCAGCCCCGCGGTTCCGGACTGCAGCGCCAGAACCGCACGGCCACCGCGGCCGGCAAAGCCATTTCACACATTCGGTTGCTTCCTTCAGCCACCACGCTGTATGTCAAATTAGGTTGGTCTGGTAGTACAGATAGAGTGATCACAAGGAGTTCGTGTGACTATGAAAATAACCACTAGACGTCGGTTTTTTTCTGTGGATGTCATTGTATTCGTAGAAGCTGGTGATACTTTTAGAGGTCATAGTTATTGGAGTGAACAAGTATTTTGGCATTGCTCTACGGAAATAACGGCTGCCCAGAAGTCACATAACTGTGCAGTAATTTCGTAAGAATATATTGTGTAATTTAGGTGCAGCATAGGAAACTCATGTCAGCAGTGATACGAGATGTAGCAATCTCCAAACTCAAAAATTGCGCTTAATAATTTGTGCCATTATTGTGAGGAAAAAACACTGTGCTTTATCTCATATATGGTACGGAAAGTTACTTACATGAAGTATTGTAAAGAGGACGCAACGTGCTGATGTTTTATAGGGATTTTACACTTACTGAATTATTTGGGCTTTGCAGATGGTCTAAAATTGAAAATAGTTGACCACCTTCTCAAATTATACCATACCCATAATGCTTATTGGCATCATTACGATGAAAAAATGCCAATGCCGTAAGAGATAAATCTCATTAAAGTGTATCTTATCAACTCAGGAGTACAAAAAACTTGTGTAATTCGGTGATACTTAGCTTTGTGGTATTACAGTTTGTATACATACATTACACATAAACTTCACTAACTCCTCCCGAGCAGGTCATGAAGGCCCAACAGTATCGTCTGGCCGCTGTGTTATCCTCAGCCCATAGGCGTACTGGGTTCGGGTATGGAGGGGCATGTGGTCAGTACACCGCTCTCCCGACCATGTCAGTTTCCGAGACTGGAGCCGCTACTTCTCAATCAAGTAGCTCCTTAGTTTGCCTCACAAGGGCTGAGTGCGCCCCGCTTGCCAACAGCGCTCGGCAGACCGGATGGTCACGCATCCAAGCCTGACAACGCTTTAACTTCGGTGATCTGATGGGAACTGGTGTTACCACTGCGACAAGACCGTTGGCCACCATTACACACGGACTTTTTTAATTTATTAAGTCTTTGGTCACTAGCTGAAAATTTTTTTACAGGGTATTGAGCACATCAGTTTCATACAGGACAATTGTACAATGGTATATTTACACTTCAGACACATGTATGACAAATTAAGCATTTCACAGAGACATATTTGGAATGAATACGAGGTGCGACAATAAAGTAATGAGACTGATGTGAAAAAAAATGTTGCTTACCGTTTTAGTCAAGTTTAGTGTTGTCTCCTTCATAGTAGTTCCCTTCTGATTACACACACTTTTTCCAGCGCTTCTGCCATTGATGGTAACATTTCTGGAACTCATCTTCTGTAATATCCTCCAAGACCCTCGTCACAGCTTTTTGGACATCTTGTGTTTTTCGAATATGGTGTCCTTTGACCGCCGTTTTGCTTCTTGGAGCCTGCCGCTGTGACCGAGAGGTTCAAGGCGCTTCAGTCTGGAACCTCGCGACTGCTACGCTCGCAGGTTCGAATCCTGCCTCGGGCATGGTTGTGTGTGATGTTCTTAGGTTAGTTAGGTTTAAGTAGTTCTAAGTTCTAAGGGACTGATGACCTCACATGTTAAGTCCCATAGTGCTCAGAGCCATTTGAACCATTTTTGCCTCTTGGAAATAGAAAAAAGTCGCATGGAGCGATATCTGGTGAATAAGGTGGCTGTGGTAGTACTGAAATTTGTTTTGAGGTTAAAAATTGCTGCACTGACAGAGCAGTATGGGATGGCGTATTATCGTGATGCAGAATCCAATTATTATTAGACGAACCGTTTCCCGATTTATGTTCAATTCTTCTGCAATCATTTTTCACGGATAATCTTCGATCAGATCGTACGAGTTCACGCACTCTGGCCAAGTTGACATCCATCCGTGAGGTTGAGGGTCATCCACTGCGGTCTTCATCTTCAACATTCTTTCTGCCTTCACTAAACATTTTATGCCAACGAAAAACTTGAGCTTCTCTCCAAAAGCCTTCTGAAACTTACCGTAAATTGTCGTCGCGTTTTCACCCAATTTAACGCTAGAGGAAATGGCATACCGTTGCGCAATATTATGCGGTTCCATTTCCGTGACGAGAGACACAAACACGTGTTAACTAATTACAAGATTGAGTAGTTGCATCGATGTGCCATTTGGACTAGAAGCAGCTTATAGACGAAGCTCAAAGAAATTGTACCTACGCGAGCGTGTATGGTTGCCACATCTTGCAAAGAAAATCAGTCTCATTACTTTATTGTCCCACCTCGTACATATATGTTTACAATAATAATAAGTCCAGATAATTTGTCAGAGCTATTTAAATAACAGTATAGATTTATTCACATGGTTCCTACTAGTACTTGAGCATACTACATGCCCGTATTGTAATATTATATGTTTTTTTTCTGTTTTCGAAGAGCCCAAATCAGTCCATTTTCTGTTATGTTAGTTAACACTGAAAAATTTTCTGCTAAGTACAATCATTACCATGTTGAAATTTTGTTACATACAAAACTAAGCCCTTTATTTTGAGTGGTCATCTATCTCGTTAATGAAGAAGGCTGTTATATATTTAGACAGTTAACTATCATGAATGAAATAATTAAAACAGGTAGGTGTCAAAATGGTTCAAATGCCTCTGAGCACTATGGGACTTAATATCTGCGGTCGGTCATCAGTCCCCTACAACTTAGAACTACTTAAGCCTAACTAACCTAAGGACATCACACACATCCATGCCCGAGGCAGGATTCGAACCTACGACCGTTGCAGTCACGCGGTTACGGACTGCAGCGCCTAGAACCGCTCGGCCACAACGGCCGGCAGGCAGGTGTCATTGACAGACGAAGTATTTGGAAAGGGTGCATATCATTGCAAAATATTTTTGGCAGAATGTGTACACTATCATCATATTCAAGTTAATAAAAGGCAAAACATGGAATCGACAGGTGAAGCAGTCCTTTTTTTGGTCATCAGTCTTATGACTGGTTTGGTGCGACTCGCCACGAATTCCATTCCTGTACTAACCTCCTCGTGTCAGATTAGCACTTGCAGCCTACGTCCTCAATAATTTATTGGATGTATTCCAGTCTCTGTCTGCCTGTACAGTTTTTGCCCTCTACAGCTGCCTCTAGTACCATGGAAATCATTCCCTTATGTCTTTACAGATGTCCTATCATCCTGTCCCTTCTCCTTATCAGTGTTTTCCACATATTCCTTTCCTCTCCGATACCGGGTAGAACTTCCTCATTCCTTACCTTATCAGTCCACTTGATTTTCAACATTCCTCTGTTGCACCACATCTCATATGCTTCGATTTACTTCTGTCCTGTTTTCCAACAGTCCATGTTTCACTATCACACAATGCAGTACTCCAGACGTACATTCTCAGAAATTTCTTCCTCAAATTAAGGCCGATATTTGATATTAGTAGACTTCCCTTGGCCAGGAATGCCTTTTTTGCCATAGCTAGTCTGCTTTTGACATCCTCCTTGCTCCGTCCGTCATTGGTTAATTTACTGCCTAGGTAGCAGAATTCCTTAACTTCATCTACTTTGTGATCGTCAATCCTGATCTTAAGTTTCTCGTTGTTCTCATTCCCATTACTTCTTATTACCTTCATCTTTCTTCGATTTAAACTCAGTCCATACTATTTAATCATTAGACTGTTCATTCCGTTCAGCGGATCATGTAATTCTTCTTGACTCTCACTCAGGATAGCAATTTCATCAGCGAATCGTATTATTGATGTCTTTTCACCTTGAATTCTAACTCCATTCCTGAACTTTTATTTCCGTCATTGCTTCCTCGATGTACAGATTGAACAGTAGGGAAGAAAGGCTACATCCTTGTATTACATCCTTTTTAGTACGAGCACGTCGTTGTTGGTCGTCCATTCTTATTATTCCCTCTTGGCTGTTGTACATATTGTCTATGACCCGTCTCTCCCAATAGGTTACCCCTACTTTTTTCAGAATTTCGAACATCTAGCACCATTTTACATCGTCGAACCCTGTTTCCCGGTCGACAAATCCTATGAACGTGTTTTGATTTTTCTTTAGATTTGCTTCTATTATCAACCACATCGTCAGAATTGCGTCTCTCGTGCCTTTACTTTTCCTAAAGCCACACTGATCGTCATCTAGCGCATCCTCGATTTTCTTTTCCATCCTTCTGTATATTATTGTTGTAAGAAACTTGGATGCATGAGCTGTTAAGCTGATTGTGCGATAATTCTCGCACTTGTCAGCTCTTGCCGTCTTCGGAATAGTGTGGATGATGCTTTTCCGAAAGTCAGATGGTATGTCGCCAGACTCATACATTCTACACACCAAGGTGAATAGTCGTTTTGTTGCCACTTCCCCCAATGATTTTAGAAATTCTGATGGAATGTTATCCCTTCTGCTTTATTTGACCTTAAGTCCTTCAAAGCTCTTTTAAATTCTGATCCTAATACTGGATCCCCTGTCCCTTCTAAATCGACTCTGTTTCTTCTTCTATCTCATCAGACAAATCTTCCCCCTCATAGAGGTTTGCAATGTATTCTTTCCACCTATTTGCTCTCTCCTCTGCATTTAACAGTGGAATTTTCGTTGCACTCTTAATGTTAGCACCTTTGCTTTTAATGTTACCGAAGGTTGTTTTGACTTTCCTGTATGTTGAGTATGTCCTTCCGACAATCATTTCTTTTTCGATGTCTTCACATTTTGTCTGCAGCCATTTCGTCTTAGCTTCCCTGCGCTTCATATTTATTTCATTCCTCAGCGACTAGTATTTCTGTATTTCTGAGCTACCCGGAACATTTTTGTACTTCCTCTTTTCATCAATCAACTGAAGTATTTCTTCTGTTACCCATGGTTTCTTCGCAGTTACCTTCTTTGTTCCTATTCTTGTCACAGGAAATTTAGTTATTGAGAAATTTCTGAAAACTTGTTGCAAATTCATTTTCCCCACAACAGCACTATTAATTCAGAGTCTCGCAATTGCATATCCAAAGAAGAATTAGATCAACTGAGTAAAATGGTGTAGTAATGAGGTTTGACGCGTTTAAATATGTTACTCTTACGACGTTAAAATAAGCAATCATCCATTGGAATTCTGCGTATAGTAGTACCAAACGTAAGAGATACACAACAAAGTGAAAGCTTGGAGAAATGTAATTAGTCATTCTCCCATCAAAACATTGAGACCCTCTCCATAGACGAATAAATGGAGCAGTTTTCCAGATTTCACATAAAACATCCTTCAAATGGAACGTCTTGTACAGGAGTTGACGAACCTATCACGTTACGTATATTTTTGCGTCAGCCTCAAACTAGTTCATACTTGGAAAAAGCTCGTTTTGACGTTTCACGATAACAGTGCTGTGGCAGAGTTGTGTGTATTTCCTGTTGCAGCTGCGAGAATAATATTTCTAATAGCGACCGATAACCTATTTACATATAATATGAAACAACAATAACAGTTCAAACATCAACTGAAATGTACTGGTCAGTTAACTTGCTAAGTTCATACGACATTCCTGCCACTTCGCACTGCTCGTAGTTATAATTATACTGTTAAACCTACTTAGTTTTTTAACTGTACCCCGTCTGGTGAATGCTGTAGTGAAAAACAACTGACAGTTATTTATGACCGTTAAAAATAACTGATATAAAAACAACTGTAACCATGGTAATTGATACCATAAAATAACCGTTTGGCCCATATCTACAACGTATACTGGTAAACAGATAGGAAAGGAGCACGACGTGAGTTCTGGCCAACGACACCGGTCTGTCTAACTCCAAAGGGCTTCTCCTGTAAGATTATTTACAACAAATGGTTCATGCAGAAAGGCCGCCGAATAGTCAACTTAAACAGCATATTATCAAGACTTGCCAGTCTGGTATGACTCAACGTATCCCGTGTAACGGACTGTCCTTACAACGTTATCGGTACCTACAACGAAAATTATTATTCGAAGCCTTTACTTCACAAAAGATCTGATGAATGAACCGTCTCTTAGCTACAGATTATAATGTGCTCTGTTTAATACAACCCTGCGTCATAGCGTATGCTACGATAGAAAAGGCCATTTCAGGGCCGCATAAAGGAAGTAGTCCTTAGAAAAGAGTACTCTAACTTGCTGCACCAAATACGACTGTACAAAAGACGGCTGCTGCGTGTCATTGTAACAATATTACGCTCGAGCTTAGCGCTCTTTGACCACAGTTCTGCCAGATAACGTGCTGAGAAGGTTGCCTTCAAGCTGGCAGATCCAGGTAACAAAGTACTTGTTCGTAGTCTTGGGATGTACCTTTTTTTTTATGGATTATTTATGTTTATGATAGTTTTATGTGTGCGCTCTGTGTCTAATATTCAGTTAAGACTGGCGTATACATTTCCTGATGTTAAAGTAGCCACATCGTTGAATTACATCGGTTTGTGAAGCAGAGTCGATGTTGCATTGTGAGCATACTCCGCGGATAACACAAAACGAGACGGAAAGGGAAACGTGATGACAGTACAACTTTCAGGGATGGAGAAGAAGGGCAAATGTATCAGCTTGAAGTAGGCAACGCTGGCCTGGATACGATCAAGTCGAAAGCAATAGGCGAAGAAGAGCACATTTCATATGTAGAGTTGAACTGCTGACGAAAGAAAAATAAAAGTATGAGTATTATGTAATAATTTTATTTCAATGCACTCCTTGAACTTCAGTAGTTATCCAGAGTGGTGTTCCTCGGCATTCATTCCTTTCCAGTTTTAAAATTTGTCTCGTATACAAGACATTTCAGAGGATCCCGAAGAAGAAACCCAGAGGGCCATATCAGGCGCACGAGCTGACCACAAAATACGATCCGTTATGTCCATCTAATCTCAGATCGAGATTGTCTACCAGACAACTTTTTTTTTTGAGTCATCAGCGTCCTGATTATTTCGTTGTGGCCCACCACAAATTCCATCTCTTCATTTCTGATTAGCACTTGCACCCTACGTCATCAATTAATTGTTGGGTGTATTCCAAACTCTGTCTTCCCCTACACTTTTAATCCTCTACAGCTGCCCCTAGTACCATGGAAGCTATTCCCTGATGTCGTAACACGTAGCCTACCATCCAGTTGGTAGCCGTTGTAGGCGGACGCACTGAAGCGCTCACAAGTAAACAACATCAGTGACATAAGTTACGAATTGTTTTGAATACAGAGCAGTGCTCACCATAATTTCTGGATTGTGTCTTCTTGTATAGTGTTGTTATAAATATCGTACTTTTCAGAGTTTTCATTCGTTTCGTGTCTCCTGTGATTTAAAACCTACGTCAGGTAAAATCGGTGGTTAGTTTATAAGCTAGTGTTAACTTCTGCTCGCCCTGTAATCGTTACGTGCTGTCTGTGATCGATTACAGTGCTATAGATAATTTCGTAATAGCGTTTGTTTAACAGTGTTGTTAGAAAATACCGCGCTTTCATAGTTTTCAGCCACTCCGTGTCTGATGTAGCCTACGTTCAACAAACTTCGATCATGTTATTCAACGTCTGCATGATGCCTGGAAGTTGGCTGCACAATTCACCGAAAGATAAATTTTCTTGATTGTTACTCTATTACAGTTTACATGTGTTGTAGAGATTGTTAGTTTACTTTAATAGCAGCAGCGTCGTGTGTGACAAATGTGGACGTTGTTGAAGATTTATTGACATGGGAGAAACACGTCAGAACTGTAGGCTCATTGGGGAGAATGCAACGGGGAAGCAAAAAATGTGTCAGATGAGGCTCTTCCATGGAGTTTTAGATTATATAGTCGGGACGAGAAAATTATGGAACAGGAAAAAAAGATTAGGTTGAACGGGAAAACAGAGAATGGAAGCTGGGAGGAAGTGACAAGTAATAGGAAAAAGGAGAAAACCGCATCACATTTCAAATCAGGGTAGCAGCAATCAATTTGACTTGTTACCTGAAATAGGGGAAGAGACTCAACCATTGTTTGAGCTTAATAGGGTACAACAGACTCGGAGGAAAGACTTTAAGGCTAGGTCAAAAGAAAGGTCACGTAGAAAGAAAAAGAGACTTGCCACTAGGGGGCAGTCACGGGAGAGGTGTAGGAAAAATGAGGTATAGGACAGCAACTCACAAGCATCGTGTAACCTAGCGCCAAGCTTAGCCAGATGACAGAGAACATAGTGGCTTTGTGTAGATATTGTAGTGATTGGTTGATTGACTTGGGGGTGGGGACTAGACAGCGAGGTCATTGGTCTCATTGGATTAGGAAATGATGGGGAAGGAAAACGGCCGTGCCTTTGCGAAGGAACCATCCCTGCATTTTCCTGAAGTGAGTCAGGGAAATCACAGAAAACCTAAATCAGGATGGCCGGACATGGGTTTGAAGCGTCGTCCTCCCGAATGCGAGTCCAGTGTGCTAACCACTGCACCACCTCGCTCGGTAAGATTGTGATGGCTAGGACAAAGCACTTGTAGGAGGAGCAGGAAACAGCCTGGCTAACAACTTAGAATATAGCACTGGAGGTAACCGGGAGAAAATACAAGCAGCAACAGCACACACTCATGTGGGTTTTGTCGAAATTTTGCACCGACATGACCAACCCTGGGTTAACACAGCTGTTAGCCGTGTGAACAAAGAGCTTTTGACTGAAACAAAGTCTCATATCTGTGCCGTGGCTGTTGCTGCAGTTGGGAGATGGGATTACACTAATCACGGCCTGCACCTAAATTAGGAGGGGGATGGAACGATTAGCTGAACACGTTGTAGGAAGTGTAAAGGGGATACAAGTACACAAGACAAAATCCCTGTGATTACTGGAATCAAAGACGCACATTTTTAGGTTAGAATCAGGTTACAGACAGATAATATAGAATGAAATTAGAGCTGCACAAGACCATAATACGTGTAATAGTTTCCAGGAAGGTAAAATTAATTTCTTCAATCAGAACATTAGAGGATTGACAAACAAGATGGGTGAGCTTATTGTATGCCTAGAAGATGTGGCCTGAACACCAAGTAACCACAGGGATGCAGAAGTTAAATGTCAGAGATTGCAGACTTACACCATTTTCGTCTATAGTTAACTTGGGAAAAGGGGGAGTTGAAACGTCTGTAAAAATTGGACACAAAGTCAAAAATATTGAAACAAATAGTTTTTTTGTTGTTCATAACCTAGAAGTATGTACTTTTTACTTCAGAATACTTCTCTGATAGTTGTAACAGTCTACAGATTCCCTCTAGGAAACTTTCAGCTATTTATGAGAAACCTAGATGCATTATTGAGGTACCTGTCAGGCAAGTAGAAACGATTAGTAGTTTGTGGAGATTTCAACGCATATGTCGTAAAAGACATGGAGAGGAAAAATGAACTATAATTTTGATTTGAATGTGCCAGTAGTCAATTTTCCAATTCGTGTGCAGCAAATACTAGGACACATCTTTATAGACAGTACCCAGGCTGAAGCAACTAATTTGTACCCAACTGCTAGTGGATTATCTGATCATGACGCACAATTAATGGAAACAAACAGCATGGCACCTTATACAACCTGGAGGCAGAGCCACGCAAAGCAGTGAAGCTTTTTAATGAGAACAGCATACTATGTTTTAAGAGTAGCTAAAAAGGATGATGTGGGATGAGGTACACGTAGAAAGAGATGCTAATGTGAAATTCAGTTTATTTCATAGCAAATTTTTATCAGTATTTGAAAGTTGCTTTCCTAATAAAATATCCATAAGAAACAAGTAAGCTGTGGATAACTATGGGAATTAAAATCGCATGTAAGAGGAAAAGGGACATTTGTGTAAAGGCGAGAGTAAGTCATTATCTGACATTACTTGCATGTAACAAAAAAATACTGTAATATTTTAAGAAAAGTCATTACCATGCCCAGAAGTATGCATGCAATGACAGAAATAAACAGTCCAGGTAATAATATTAAAACTATATGGGACATTGTCAAATGGGAGACAGGACAGCCAATCAGTGTACAGGATTCCATAACAGTTAAACCAAATAACACTGTTGTGATTAATAATTCACAAGTTGCAAGTACTTTTAACAATCATTTTCTAACTGTCGCAGAAAATATTGGATTAAATGGTTCAGTTGAAGAAGCAAGAAAATGTATTGAAAATGTCATTCAAAAATGGTCCAAATGGCTCTAAGCACTATGGGACTTAACATCTGAGGTCATCATTCCCATAGACTTAGAACTACTTGAACCTACTAACCTAAGGACATCACACACATCCATGCCCGAGGCAGGATTCGAATCTGCGACCGTAGCAGCAACGTGGTTCAGAAGCACCTACAACCGCTCGACCACAGCGGCCGGTGAAAATGTCCTTCCACAAAACTGTAAATATCCGGAAGTAGCACAAACATCCTTCACTGAAATTAATACAATTATAAAAATTCTAAAAGCAAAAGATCTTGCGGGTTTGATGGAATTTCAGACAGAAGTTGTTCCAAATTAATAATTAATGTCCTTAGTGAGTCCTTAGTAGATTAAAACTGAAGAAACTGCAAAAAGGTGGGAATTTAAGGAGATGGGACCTGGATAAACTGAAAGAACCGGAAGTTGTACAATTTCAGGGAGAGCATAAGGGAACAATTGACAGGAATGGGGGAAAGAAATACAGTAGAAGATAAATGGGTAGCTTTGAGGGATGAAATAGTCGAGGCAGCAGAGGATCAAATAGGTAAAAAGACGAGGACTAGTAGAAACCCTTGGGTAACAGAAGAAATGTTGAATTTAACTGATGAAAGGAGAAAATATAAAAATGTAGTAAATGAAGCAGGCAAAAAGGAATACAAATGTCTCAAAAATGAGATCGACAGGAAGTGCAAAACGGCTAAGCAGGGATGGCTAGAGGACAAATGTAAGAATGTAGAGGCTTATCTCACTAGGGGTAAAATAGATACTGCTTACAGGAAAATTAAAGAGACCTTTGGAAAAAGACAACCACTTGCATGAATATCAAGAGCTCAGATGGAAACCCAGTTCTAACCAAAGAAGGGAAAGCAGAATGGTGGAAGGAGTATATAGAGTGTCTATACAAGGGCGACGTACTTGAGGACAATATTATGGAAATGGAAGAGGATGTAGATGAAGATGAAATGGGAGATAAGATACTGCGTGAAGAGTTTGACAGAGCACTGAAAGACCTGAGTCGAAACAAGGCCCCGGGAGTAGACAACATTCCATTAGAACTACTGACAGCCTTGGGAGAGCCAGTCCTGACAAAACTCTACCATCTGGTGAGCAAAATGTATGAGATAGGCGAAATACCCTCAGACTTCAAGAAGAATATAATAATTCCAATACCAAAGAAAGCAGGTGTTGAAAGATGTGAAAATTACCGAACTATCAGTTTAATAAGTCACAGCTGCAAAATACTAACGCGAATTCTTTACAGACGAATGGAAAAACTGATAGAAGCCGACCTCGGGGAAGATCAATTTGGATTCCGTAGAAATGTTGGAACACGTGAGGCAATACTGACCCTACGACTTATCTTAGAAGAAAGATTAAGAAAAGGCAAACCTACGTTTCTAGCTTTTGTAGACTTAGAGAAAGCTTTTGACAATGTTGATTGGAATACTCTCTTTCAAATTCTGAAGGTGGCAGGGGTAAAATACAGGGAACGAAAGGCTATTTACAATTTGTACAGAAAGCAGATGGCAGTTATAAGAGTCGAGGGGCATGAATGGGAAGTAGTGGTTGGGAAGGGAGTGAGACAGGGTTGTAGCCTATCCCCGCTGTTATTCAATCTGTATATTGAGCAAGCAATAAAGGAAACAAAACAAAAATTCGGAGTAGGTATTAAAATCCATGGAGAAGAAATAAAAACTTTGAGGTTCACCGATGACATTCAAATTCTGTCAGAGACAGCAAAGGACTTGCAAGAGCAGTTGAACGGAATGTACAGTGTCTTGAAAGGAGGGCATAAGATGAACATCAACAAAAACAAAACGAGGATAATGGAATGTAGTCGAATTAAGTCGGGTGACGCTGAGGGAATTAGATTAGGAAATGAGACACTTAAAGTAGTAAATGAGTTTTGCTATTTGGGGAGCAAAATAACTGACGATGGTCGAAGTAGAGAGGATATAAAATGTAGACTGGCAATGGCAAGGAAAGCGATTGTGAAGAAGAAAAATTTGTTAACATCGAATATAGATTTAAATGTCAGGAAGTCGTTTCTGAAAGTATTTGTATGGAGTGTAGCCATGTATGGAAGTGAAACGTGGACGATAAATAGTTTGGACAAGAAGAGAATAGAAGCTTTCGAAATGTGGTGCTACAGAAGAATGTTGAAGATTAGATGGGTAGATCACACAACTATTGAGGAGATCTTGAATAGAATTGGGGAGAAGAGGAGTTTGTGGCACAGCTTGACTAGAAGAAGGGATCGCTTGTAGGACATGTTCTGAGACATCGAGGGATCACCAATTTAGTATTGGAGGGCAGCGTGGAGGGTAAAAATCGTAGAGGGAGACCAAGAGATGAATACACAAAGCAGATTCAGAAGGATGTAGGTTGCAGTAGGTACTGGGAGATGAAGAAGCTTGCACAGGATAGAGTAGCATGGAGAGCTGCATCAAACCAGTCTCAGAACTGAAGACCACAACAACAGCAGTGAGAAATGAAATGCATCACTGGCATAAATAATTTTTCCAGATGGTTAACATATGCAATTATTAAACCGCTTCATAAGAAAGGTTCCAAGACAGACTTAGCAGTTACCTTCCAGTTTCCTTACTGACATCTTTCACCAAAATTTTCGAAAAAGTAATGTTCTCAAGAATAGTCGTACACTAAAGTGTAACAATTTACTTCTCATATCACACTTTGGATTCCAGAAAGGTTGCTCGACTGAAAATGCTATTTATACATTCAGTCATCAAATATTACAAGCCTAAAACAATAATGCATCGCCAGTTGATATTTTCTGTGATCTCTCTAAGGACTTCGACTGTGTAGATAATGATACTCTCTTAGAAAAACTCAAGTTTAAGGGATTTGATGGCTTTTCAGACAGTTTGAATCATACTTGACAAACAGTATGCAAACTGTTGTGCTGAGTAATTCAAACAATGCCAGAAAGGTAGAAAACTTTAGTGGCTGGGGTGAAACTACCAAGGGAGACCCACACGGTTCAGTTTTGGCTCGACTCCGATTCCTTATAAACGTGAGTGATCATCCACTTAACATTCAAAAAGCAAAACTGGTACTTTATGCAGACAATACTAGTGTTATTATAAATTCCACTAGAGAGAAAGCAACAGAAGAGTTAGTAAATGACGTTTTCCGAAGGTCTCGACTGCTGGCCCAACAGGAGAGGCATCCCGTGCTGGCTCAGAGTTATCATCAACACTGGGAAGCACTTCGTACCTGTTGCTAAGACGTAGGGAGCCAGCCGCACGGCCTGATCCCTCTTTCGCCTTCCGCCCAATGACACGCGAACCCACCACTGTCTGCCACCCACTCTGGACTGAGGACGGACCGGTCAGATGTTGCGTATCGGAAGCCGCAGCGACTCCCGGGTCACCAGGGGATTCCAGTGGCCCCAACGTCACCGCAACTTCGAGCACTATCTAGAAGCTTGTCGACGGTAGCTAACGAA
The DNA here is from genome assembly GCF_023864345.2 of Schistocerca serialis cubense. Classification (NCBI taxonomy): domain Eukaryota; kingdom Metazoa; phylum Arthropoda; class Insecta; order Orthoptera; family Acrididae; genus Schistocerca; species Schistocerca serialis. The sequence goes on along the minus strand of NC_064639.1, from coordinate 253,111,550 downwards.
GCTTCCAGCTGTTTACGGACTACAGCCAAATATGTGTCCATTCACAACAAGCACAGTCCCTGGCCACATCGTACTGGGCATAAAACAGATATAAGGTCTCAAATGGCTCTAGTGAGTCTGAAAATATACCAATGGAGAATAAAGTAACAGTAAAAGTTGGTGTGTAAATTTCTCACTGTATTCTGAGACCGCAAGCTATGAAATAGAAATAAATTTCTCTACACCGAAAATTTACACTAGGAAGCCGCCCCATACAATGATATTTGATATTCACAAGACTTAACTAGTCTACACAGTAAAATACACACGTACAGTTAACTTCTTTGCAGAAGCACGTTAACAAAAAAACAAAGACTAAATGTCCTCTCGGCTCGGCTCGCAGATTATTTTATAATATTTCAGATGAGCACGACAACTATATGGCTGTATTCATGGGTGGGTGTAAACAATGGGACTCCGTTGGTTGCACTGTTGCTTTCCCTGACAGTGTCTTCAAGATCAGATTACCTCAACATTTCACTGTCTTTGATGTAGAATTATGCACGATCTGGGAGGCGCTGGAGCAGGTGAGTTGTGTTGCGACTGTTGAATTCATAGTCTGTTCCGACTCTACGACTGCTTTTCATTCTCCACAACATTTTAACCAAGCAGATTATGTAGTCCGGGATATCAATGGCACCCTTCCCCATCTGCAAAGGCTGGAGAAGGAGAAGTCTTTCTTTTCAATGAGAGGGCACTTGAGTATCGAGGTAAACGAAAAGACGGTTGTGGCAACCAAGGGAGCCCGTCAGAGTCCTCATATAGTTCAGTGCTCCATTCCTCTCCTCGCTTTCACCACCCCGTTGAGGTAAAGAGCCATGCGTTGATGGGAAGAAGAGTGACGGGAATTGACGAACTACAAGCTGCTTCTGGTGACGTCAAAAAATCGGTCAAACTGTACCTTCTTACAGCCATGCAGACCGGAAGAGATAGTTCTCACTTGTCTTCACAAAGGACATAGCAGCCCTACAGCACATGGTTTCTTCCCGCAACGAGTGGAGCCTCCAATGTGCAGTCGTTGTGTCGAACAGATCACAGTGCGTCACATCTTAATAGCCTGTGTTTTATATTTAGACCAGAAGGCAACATTTCATTTGCCGAAATATTTGTCCAGTGTCTCAAATGATAATAAAACGACTGTGATACGACTTTTAGGGTTTTAATTGGAATGTCCGATACATTCATAAAATTTTATATGTTTTTAATGTGTTATCAGGTGTCTGGCTCATCCGTGTGTTTTATGGGTGATCACCCGGTCGTATCTCCTCTGTGATTATTGTAGCTTCCCTCTTATATTACTTCTTTACTTGTGAGTTTTAGATCATCCGGTCAATTTTTACGCTATCTTAAAGGATGTGAGCTAGTGTTGCGCGAATGACCGTGAATGAGGTTGGGAAGAGAGTCCATTTTAAATGCATCGGTTTCTACTATTATTTGCAAGGGCATTGATAACCTCAACGTTGAGCGTCCATAAGCCACAAACACACACACACACACACACACACACACACACTATGGTCACTGCCTGTCAGTGCATGTAACCTGACTGGTCTTGTTTTAGCGCTAGTTGTTCCTTCGCATTTCCACTTCACAACCACATCATCGACTGTCGACTTGGGAAGCTTTAGAAGAGTTGAAATGTCCGTGATGGATTTGTTAATGACGTAACATTCAATGGTTTGTTCACGTTCGAAGTCACCAGGCTCCCCTGATCGACCCAGTCTGCTCTCACTTCTTCTCTGCTGACAACACAATACTCCCCGCCCCCTCTTATACTGGACGGTCCGTTCTCATGACAACTGACGGTCAGTTCCATATTAAATAGGATATTTTGGATCAGATAGTGTACATCCGATGGTGTGGGTAGAATCCTCGAAAAGCATCTTGGTATAACAAAATGCAGACCATTTTACTGCGGTCGGAGGTAATTTCTTTATTTCCGAACTAACTGTACGACTGAATTCTCTGCAACCCAGTCAACAAAAGAGGGCGTAAAAATGCTAGAAACTGAATTCGGATTCAAGATTACATGGGTTCACATCTCCATATGAGCACCCAGAGTTGGATTTTCATTGTTTGTCTCAGTGACTTATGGCGGTAGTCGTGAAGGTTCGTTAAAGAAGCCAGGGTTCTATTCCCGTCCTGTAAGTTCTTGAAAACGCAGAACTCTCATTCGGGAGGACGACGGTTCAAACCCGTGTCCGGCCATCCAGATTTAGATTTTCCGCGATTTTTCTAAATCGCTCAGGCAAATGCTACAATGGTTCCTTTCAACGGGCACGGCCCCAATCTGATGGGACCGATGATCTCGCTGCAGCAGTGGCGTTTGCGTATAGTGGTCAGTACTAAAAGAGAAGCAGCGCAGCGTGAAATATCGGCAGAAATCAAAGTGGACTTAACACGCGCATTCTCTAGGACAGTGTGGTGAAATTTGGAGCTGATGGACTACGTCAGCAGACGACTGACGTCAGTGCCTTTGCTAACAGCACGATATCGCCTGCAGCGCCTCGCCTTGTTTAGTGACCGTGTGGGTTGGACCATAGACGACTGGAAAAATGGTTCAAATGGCTCTGAGCAATATGGAACTTAACATTTGAGGTCATCAGTCCCCTAGAACTTAGAACTACTTAAACCTAACTAACCTAAGGACATCACACACATCCATGCCCGAGGCAGGATTCGAACCTGCGACCGTAGCGGTCGCGCGGTTCCGGACTGAAGCGCCTAGAACCGCTCGGCCACACCGGCCGGCGTCAGATTAGTCCCGATATCGGTTGGTAGGGGCTGATGGTAGGGTTCAAGTGTAGTGCATACCCCAAGGAGCCATGGGCCCGAGTTTTCAACAAGACACTGTGCAAACCGGTGATGGCTCTGTAATGGTGTGGACTTCGTTTACATGCAATGAACGGATAATTGACTGGAGATGGTTATGTTCGACTACTTGGAGACTGAAAGTTTTATACATGGCTGCGTAGTCAGCGACGGTTTACAAATTAAAGTTAAAGCAATTACAGCCCTTGGTCAAAAAATTTATGTCTTTTGACCCGGTTTCGACACTTACAGGGGCATTCAACACAACGTCAAATGACGCACTATGTCTCATCATGGGAATCTTCCCCATAGATATCACCATCAGGTACCGCGCAGCAATGTACTGGCTTAGGATGGGGAGAATAGACCAGGTTCGGCAGATCACTGGTGTACCGATTGAGACAACACGTCAACTCAAAGCATGGCGAGTGGATACTTGGCAAAGCGAGTGGGCTAACAGCGATAAGGGCCGCCGTGCATACAACTTCTTCCCTGACATCCGGGAAAGATCAAAACTAAAACGTATCGTTCCCAGTCGCGGTATGGTACATTTCATCACAGGACATGGCCCTTATCCGACGCACCTGAACCTCGTGAGTCTGCAGCAGACTAATAGATGCACATGCGGGGAAGAAGGTTCCCCTGAACACACTGTCTTCTTCTTCGGACAACGCACGAACACAAGACACACCGTACACATAAACCGCCTGAACACACAGAACGAACTACATGGCATAATACGGGACCCGGACAGGTGAACTGAACTCAACAAACTAACTGACGAAATCTCAAAGATCCAACAAATAGAATATTTGCGCAACAGACCCTACCGAAGGCAAGTCGGTCCAAACAGACATCATGATGCCCAAGGGGACACAGACATGATTAGCACCACGAGTGAAGAAGAAGAAACAGATACAGACCAGGGCACCAACACAGATATTGAAGCGCCGGCGTGTGTGGCCGTGTGGTTCTAGGCGCTTCAGTCTGGAACCGCGTGACCGCTCCGGTCGCAGGTTCGAATCCTGGTTCGGGCACGGATGTGTGTGATGTCCTTAGGTTAGTTAGGTTTAAGTAGTTCTAAGTTCTAGGGGACAGGTGACCACAGATGTTAAGTCCCATAGTGCTCAGAGCCATTTTTTTGATATTGAAGCGTCCAGCACGGATGATGCATAGTGTCAACCAAGTCCACTTCATAGAACAGTCTGGAACAACAAGTCACACACAATCTTAGAAACCGACCAGGTCGTGTTGTGTGCAGGGCCGGGAGGTGCTTACGCCTGATGTACTCTACTAGGAGCCTTGTAGGCTCAACACAAACAGTTAGCGTCATTACCTTTATTACTTTTACCACAAGTACCCCTTCATTAGTAACTTTGAGCCAAGTACAAAATCAGTTACCTCTCTATTGTATATCGTAAAAAGTTTAGCAGGCTGGACATGGAGGTCTTAGTATTAGTTTCTAGCTTTAACGTATCCTAATCTCTTCTAGTTAAGTTAGTTTTTAGGATGGTAGATGTTAAAGGCATGGTGAGCGACGGCCAGCGTCTTGAGGGTCATTCCAAGACCCGGGCCGCCGCCCACAACCAAGTGACGGGCAATATTATACCTATCTCTTCTCTATTGAGTTCTCTTCCTTCATTCTTTCTAAATATTTAATTTTGTTTTGATTATTAATATCTCACTTGATTTTGTATTAGTTATAAGTTTTTCAAATGCTGCACAAAAAAGATATCAAATGAAGGTGAACAACCAGAGCCCGCCTCCACGTGGCGGGACGCGGGCAACGGTGTGAATGGGGGCGGGAACCGGTGTGGTGTTACTTTCAGTCACTCCGGACCCCGGACCCAGTCACAGCGGCTAAGTGGCAACATACGACCCACCATAAGAAATTAGACGGTGGGTCATAAAAAATAAGCAGCTAGTCAAAAGAAATAAATTTTGTGACCGAGGGCTGTAATTGCTTTAACTTTACTTGGAGATTGTTTGCACACATTCATGTGCCCAAACAACGACGGAATGTTTATGGATCACAATGTGCCATGTCACCAGATCGCAATTGTTCGTGATTTGTTTGAAGAGGATTCTGGATAATTTGAGGGAACGATTTGGACACACAAATACGCCCGACCTGTATCCCATCGGGCTTTTAGGGACATAATTGAGAGGTCATTTCGTACACAAAATCTTGCTCCGGCAACATTTTCGCAGTTATGAACCTCTATAGAGTAATATACATAAGAATGGAAAAGAAAATTGGGGATATGTTGGACGAAGGTCAGATTGGCTTCAGGAACAGTAAAGGCATCAGAGAGGCTGTTCTGACGTTGCGGTTGATTATGGAATAAAGACTGAACAAAAATGAAGAAACGTTCATAGGATCTGTTGACACGGAAAAAGCAGTCGACAGTGTCAGATGGTGCAAGATGTTCGAAATTCCGAGAAAAATAAGTCCGACACAATGTTAGGAGGTGTCTCCCATGACTTTTGTCACCTCGTTGCAGTGGCCTCGATCGTCCTGACTTAGCCTGGAGGCTAATCCTCCTGGCGCCCCTGTAGGGTGGCGAATGGGCGAGTGCTTCGGTACACAGGATGTGCTGGAGCTGGTGTGGGTAACGGAACGCGGGCAGCGGCCGGCGGCCCAGGTGTGGCTGCGCGCCGGCTGGCCACCTGTGCGGATCGCGAGCCGCCAGACCAGCAGGCCGCCAGCCGGGCCATTGCGGACGATGATTCGCAAAGTGCGCGGCCGCACAGTAGCCGTGCCATATGGGCGGTCACCGCCTCCGCCTGTGCAGGGACGCGTGCGACCGCGGCCTGCAGCTCCGGGCCCTTAATGGTCCGGCCGCGGGCAGCTGCCGGCACTGCGCCCGCAGGTGCCGCTGCGCACTGGCGCGCCGCCGTCTCCTGCTTCCTGCACTCGCTTCAAAACAAATCACGTTTCCGTTGTATCACCTGGCGGAGCTACGTAGAACGCTGGAACGAAAGGCTGTGTTCCGTAAGGTTCAAGAAGGGTCGTCGAACACATGCGCAAAACTATAGACCAATATCTCTGACATCGATCTGTTGTAGAATTTTAGAACATGTTTTTTGCTCGCGTATCATGTCATTTCTGGAAACCCAGAATCTACTCTGTAGGAATCACCACGGATTCCGGAAACAGCCATCGTGTGAGACCCAACTCGCTTTATTTGTTCGTGAGACCCAGAAAATATTAGATACAGGCTCCCAGGTAGATGCCATTTTCCTTTTCCAGAAGGCGTTCGATACACTTCCGCATTGTCTCCTGATAAACGAAGTAAGAACCTACGGAATATAAGACCAGCTGTGTGGTTGGACTGAAGAGTTTTTAGCAAACAGAACACAGCATGTTGTTCTCAATGGAGAGACATCTACAGACGTTAAAGTAACCTCTGGCGTGCCACAGGAGAGTGTTATGGGACAATTCCTTTACACAATATATATAAATGACCTAGTAGATAGGGTCGGAAGTTCCATGCGGCTTTTCGCGGATGATACTGTAGTATACAGAGAAGTTGCTGCATTAGAAAATTGCAGCGAAATGCAGGAAGATCTGCAGCGGATAGGTACTTGGTGCAGGGAGTCACAACTGACCCTTAACATAGACAAATGTAACGTATTGCGAATACATACAAAGAAGGATCCTTTATTGTATGATTATATGATAGCGGAACAAACACTGCTAGCAGTTACTTCTGTAACATAACTGGGGGTATCCGTACGGAACGATTTGAAATGGAATGACGATATAAAATTAATTGTTGGTAAGGCGGGTGCCAGGTTCAGATTCATTGGGAGAGTCCTTAGAAAATGTAGTCCATCAACAAAGGTGGTGGTTTACAAAACACTCGTTCGACCTATACTTGAGTATTGCTCATCAGTGTGGCATCCATACCAGGTCGGGTTGACAGAGGAGATAGAGAAGATCAAAGGAAGATCGGCGCGTTTCGTCACAGGGTTATTTGGTAACCGTGATAGCGTTACGGAGATGTTTAACAAACTCAAGTGTCAGACTCTGCAAGAGAGGCGCTCTGCATCGCGGTGTAGCTTGCTGTCCAGATTTCGAGAGGTTGCGTTTCTGGATGAGGTATCGAATATATTGCTTCCCCCTTCTTATACCTCCCGAGGAAATCACGAATGTAAAATTATAGAGATTCGAGCGCGCACGGAGGCTTTCCGGCAGTCGTTCTTCCCGCAAACCATACGCGACTGGAACAGGAAAGGGAGGTAATAACAGTGGCACGTAAAGTGCCCTCCGCCACACACCGTTGGGTGGCTTGCGCAGTATAAATGTAGATGTAGATGTAGATGATCACTACTTGATACGATCCCGTTCGTATCTGCAAGCGTAACCATACATGGATTCACGTAGCTTGGGGAACTGGTGCCCAGGGTGATCTGCCCTCACTCTTCTCCAAACATCTACACATTTTTCACGCTTTAGTACCTACATAGGTAAAAAACGGAAACGATATACGATCGCTTTTTTGTCTGTCTGTCTGACAGTTCAAAACAGCTATCCTCAGGAACGGGAGGCGTATCAAGTTGAAATATATGTCACATACTAACGTCTGTGGTTCCTCGGCAGTAGAATGAACGTTAACTTTTAAGTCAATGCAGTCAAAATATACGGCCATATGTGTTATATACACTACTGGCCATTAAAATTGCTACACCACGAAGATGACGTGCTACAGATGCGAAATTTAACCGACAGGAAGAAGATGCTGTGATATGCAAGTGATTAGATTTTCAGAGCATTCACACACAAAGTTGGCGCCGGTGGCAACACCTTCAACGTGCTGACATGAGGAAAGTTTCCAACCGATTTCTCATACACAAACAGCAGTTGACCGGCGTTGCCTGGTGAAACGTTGTTGTGATGCCTCGTGTAAGGAGGAGGAATGGGTACCACCACGTTTCCCACTGTGATAAAGGTCGAATTGTAGCCTATCGCGATTGCGGTTTATCGTATTGTGACATTGCTGCTAGCGTTGGTCGAGATCCAATGACTGTTAGCAGAATATGGAATCGGTGGGTTCAGGAGAGTAATACGGAACGCCGTGCTGGATCCCAACGGCCTCGTACCACTAGCAGTCGAGATGACAGGCATCTTATCCTCATAGCTGTAACTGATCGCGCAGCCACGTCTCGATCCCTGAGTCAACAGATGGGGACGTTTGCAATACAACAACCATCTGCACGAACAGTTCGACGACGTTTGCAGCAGCATGGACTATCAGCTCGGAGACCGTGGCTGCGGTTACCCTTGACGCTACATCACAGCGGGAGCGCCTGCGATGGTGTACTCAACGACGAAACTGGGTGCACGAATGGCAAAACGTCATTTTTTCGGATGAATCCTGGTTCTGTTTACAGCATCATGATGGTCGCATCCGTGCTAGGCGACGTCGCAGTGAACGCACATTGGAAGCGTGTATTCGTCTTCGCCATACTGCCGTATCACCCGGCGTGATGATATGGGGTGCCATTGGTTACACGTCTCGGTCACCTCTTGTTCGCATTGACGGCACTTTGAACAGTGGACGTTACGTTTCAGATGTGTTACGACCCGTGGCTCTACCCTCCATTCGATCCCTGCGAAACCCTACATTTCAGCATGATAATGCACGACTACATGTTGCAGGTCCTGTACAGGTCTTTCTGGATACAGAAACTGTTCGACTGCTGCCCTGGCCAGCACATTCTCCAGATCTCTCAACAATTGGAAACTTCTGGTCAATGGTGGCCGAGCAACTGGCTCGTCACAACACGTCAGTCACTACTCTTGATGAACTGTCGTATCGTGTCGAAGCTGCACAGGCAGCTATACCTGTACACGCCATCCAAGTTCTGTTTGACTCAATGCCCAGGCGTATCAAGGCCGTTATTATGGCCAGAGGTGGTTGTTCTGGGTAGTGATTTCTCAGGATGTATGCACCCAAATTGCGTGAAAATGTAATCACATGTCAGTTCTACTATAATATATTTGTCCAATGAATAGCCGTTTATCATCTGCATTTCTTCTTCGGTGTAGCAATTTTAATGGTCAGCAGTGTAGTTTGATACTCGCAACCTCACTCATCAAAACCTATAAGGTAATTTCCGTTGGTCTAGAATCATGAAATTTGGCAACAAGCAAGGTTCCGCCGTAAAAGTAAAGGAAAAAATCGAGAACTGTTAATGAGTAATTATATTACAAGAAAAAAATATTTTTTGTCGTTTCTTATATGACTTAAATCTTGAAATTGAAACATTCTCGAAAGTCTTGGAAGCCCTGGGACCGGTGTGTTCCACCATTAATGCCGATAACAGGAAAAATCGTCGAGATTCTCGATTCTCGGAATGGATGAACTGTCTGAATGTATAATTAAATTTCTAGGAAGCCCTCAGTGCTCGCGTCTTACTCGCACCTGTCCATTTTCTGCTTAATCCTCAATGCGGAATAGCATGTTTCTTCTTTTATTAAGATCAAATCGACTTTTTGATGAAGTAGTGGGGTTATTCATGAAATTTCAATTATGACATCAAGGAAGTACAGTTACGTTTGTTTCGGCTCTTCTAGCTGTGTGTTACGATACTTTGACTTAGAATTTGGATGTTTACCATGATTGCTGACGTATACTTCCAAACAAAAAAACATAAGCAACGTAATTTTATTTTTTCGAAAGCATAATTAAAACTTTGTGAGTACACCTCGGTAAATGCACAAACTAAAATAATTATTCTTTTTTATGATAAAATTCAAAAGTCGCTTTGTTTGCAACAAGGATGCGTTTCGTTTATTATTATTATTTTTTTTTTTTTTTTAGCCGATCTATGCAAGGGCATAACAAACGGGACAACAAACGCCTAATTTACTTCTTACACTATCGTTACATTGGCTCACTTGACAGCACGAGAGCGACGCCGTCTTTTAGCAAAAAACAGAATATATCCATCTCTGTACCAGGTAGCGATAGGTGCTGTGAAAATGTTCAACACAGTCCAATCAGAATCTCCTCGTGAATCCCTTTCATACATTTCCACTCTCTTCCCATTCTAGTTGTACTACATTTCCTCTCTTCCCCGTTTCTTTTGGCCTTTCACATTTTTTCTGAAACAAAAATACGCCCCATCGTCGCCCATGGCACGCACATCGTCCAGCGATACCCAAGGTACACCACTGTCTTCATGCAAATAAAGGTCTCATCAAAAACTGTTGTACAGTATAGCGCCATTCAGCCGTTCCCCCTGGTATCGGATTTGTTTTGTAAGGCCTGGACTCAAGGCAGATATACCGTACCGTTACTTGGAATGGGAGTGTGTTCCGTATCAGAAAAAGGAATGCGAAAACTAACGAGCTGTTACCTTTATATCGCCTTATTATTGGTACCAGTCACATCCTTTTACCATTCTTCTTTTAGTTCATGAGTACTTAAGTGCGTATTACCGGTGCAAAGGTGATTTACTTCGTAGGCATTATGCAAGTATTAACGTACAGTCAATCCTGACGTGGTCATTCTTGTAGTTGAAAGATGATAAGTTCTCGAAACTGACAATGACAAAAATTTTATGACAAGTTTGCAGGTGCATTTCATTTTACTACTAGTCTTTAGTGGAGTGAGTTTCTCCGTAGCTTCGAGTTCTATCAAATGCTTAGGTTGTAACAGTTGTAGCAGGGTTAGTAACTTTCCTCACAGAGAGTGTTATAACGGTGATTGTCGAATTTTGTTGGTTTCTCTCTAGAAATTAAGAGAAACACTGTGCACAGAAACAGAGCACCACACGCGTACCTGAATCAAATACAGCCGTGATGCATCGGGTTGACAGAGGACCTCGAGTAAAGAGTGTTTTGTTTCAACACTGACTCACTACATCATAGTCACTTTTTATTTATTCTTTTTACTTGTTCTACCATACTCGTCCCCGCTATCAGAAAAGTATAAAATGGTGCTTTACGGTTGTCGCTGAAGCTCTCATAGCGTTCTAGATATAAGAAGACTGAGACTGAGTTTAAAATCGCCGTACCCTGCTGTAGCTGACTTGGTTACCTTTAGCGCCAGCCAGTAAAGTGTCCCAAGGAAGTCGTTGTGGCGGTACGTCACATAAATGGACATTTGGAGAAAAGGAAAAAAAAAAGGTTTTGCTTGTGTCACGTGTGAATTATAAATTATTTCAAGACTGTGTACGCGTGCGCGATGTGTAAGAAAGATTAAAAAAGTTAAATAATACCACCGAAAATTACAAACAGCGATGTGATATAAAAAAGAACATTCTTTTTGTCTGTGCAATGATAATGAACATGACCAGAGACGACTGCTTTATTGAAAGTGCTCCTGTTTTTATTTCGTCTAGCGGTAGGCCGCCATTGTAGCGCTGGATAATATTTAATGTAAGTTTGGTTGTAATTTAGAAATATAATAGAAATTGTTATTACAAAGTGTGTATTATTGACTTAGTTGTCACCTCTCATGATCGCAACCATTAATTATAATTAACAAAATTTTTACAGAACTTCGAAGTGCAGGGAGCTCATCTCCCCTAGCAGGATTTAGTCGGCCATTACGCTGACTGTATTATTTAATTAAAATTTAATGTCATTATATTAAATGTAAATGTGAGAGGTTTCTCTACCTTGATCTTACAATAGTCTCAGAGTTAAGAGAGTAAAAATAGATTTCGTTTATCAATATTTAGAATACTGAATGAGTTCAGTATGTTTCATTTTGGCCGCCTAACGGCAGATGAGATTCTCTCCAATTTTGCCTTGGAAATAATGAACAAGAAATATTGAAAATCATTACATTCCTCAATATCTCAGTTAATCTTTGTGTGATTTGGTACATAAATAACCAGTAGCCCCTGAGACCCATATTAATAACTACAGTTTGCGTAAGAATACGCATATTTTATTTTCTAAATAGCAGCGCTCACGCACACTATTTATTAGATGGCGGTGAGTCGCGCGTTGTGTTTAAAAAATATTATATCGTATGTACTTCGGGGCAGCCCGTGTCCGTACGAGCGTTATCGCGGTATAAGTTAATTAAAAGCCTCATGCTAGCCCACAATATTTAAAGCCACCTCAACCAAAATCATAAAATATATAATTATAAAAATAAAAATACATAATTATCCCGTGATAAAGTGCACCCACACACACACATATACAGATATACCGTGATACCGTGTTGCATACAGAGGGCTGGTGGCGCGGCAAGCCTTATCCCTAGCGACAACGTTCTACATGTCATCATCATTCATTACCCTCAGCCATTTGACATCCACTGCTGGGTGTAGGCCTCCTCCAGACTTCTCCATTCATTATGGTGTACATGCTCAGACATCTACGTTCCTCTTTCACGTTTTCTGATCTCATCTACGTACGATATTACGTGTTATTCTTGGTGACTCTTTTTTTTTATTCTTTGGAATCTGTGAAAGTACTTCCATAGTCTTCCTCTCTCTCTCTCTCTCTCTCTGTCGAGTGGCTGCACGCCGCCGCTGGGTGTAAGTCATTTTAGTTGACGCCATCTTCGATAGTCCATCTGCAATTATTTCACATTTACTTTCTTAGGAGGATAAGAACTTCTTAGCCAACATCGCAATAAAACGCTGTGTTGTGGACGACCGGTTTCGGTAAACTATATTTACCATAAGATTATTATAAACATCTTGTGCCAGATGAACAAGATCTGTACGAAGATCTGATGATGGTAACATAGTTTACCGAAACCTGTCATCCACAATACAGTGTTTCATTGCGATCTTGGTTAAGAATGTTTTCTTCTCCTAAGAAAGTAAATACAGATCGCCCATCCAGACTCAGTATGAGTAAACTAAAATTTCGCATTTAGACATGTATTGCCTATGTACACCTAATTTTCGTTGCAGGTCCTCCTCTTCATTCTTTATAGGTCTTCCTCCTCAGTCTGTTCCCTAAGTCATTCGTTCATTTACTCATTGATTCTCAACAAATTTGATCTGGAGCCTTCGTCTAATATGGATCCACGATGTATGTAACGTGTCACGCAATCATAAACAGATGTACAAATCTGCACTTTACTGCGCGTCATGCGTTTTAGGAATTAACAGGCCTAAGTATGCGAAAATTCCCATGTACATAAGGCACTTTCTAGCTTAAATGTTTTTTTTTGTCGCCAAATCTGCGTATAAAGTGCTGAATTTAATGTGTCGCAAAACCTGTGTATAATATGCTGTATTTTATCAACCATAATGATAACATGGCGTTAGTTGCTAACTCACAATTGAACACGTTTTATAACAATTATTTTTGAAGACCTGAAGAAGACAGAAACCGGTTGCAACAACAAAGACTAGTTTAAGCGATCTTGATTACTGAAAGTTCTTTCCCAACATCGCTTTCACCGCCCATATAGTAAAACTTCAGCATTAGACATTACGTTATAATTTATTAATTATTTGCCACTAACTCTATTCGTAACACACTTTGCGGGAAGCATCTACATATACCACTGAATGTGCCGGCAAAATTGTATCTTTGTACACACATAGTTATGGAGATTTGACATCATAAACATAGAGGTCTGTGTAAAACTTGCTTTTGCCTCAAATGTAGCGAAAATTACAATGAAATGAATACCCTTAGCTGCATACAGGCGTTGATGTAAGTCAACGGGGACAGTTGCAAATGCTTGCCCCGACCGGGACTCGAACCCGGGATCTCCTGCTTACATGGCAGAATCTCTATCCAGCTGAGCCACAGAGAAGATAGAGGATAGTGCGACTGCAGGAACTGATCTCTCGCACGCCTCCCGTGAGACCCACATTCGCAACTTATTGTCCGCACTATATTCATAGTGCCCCTGTCCATGATACTCATTACTCGCGCCCTCGCTGCCGATTCCCGTAAGAGTTCGGGCACCGTTTGTGCATCCGCACAGAAAAAGATGGTCAAATGGCCGGTGAGCCTTAACTCTATATATTTATGAAGATGGTATCTGTTCTTTCGGACATGTCCGAAAGAACAGATATAATTTTCATATATATATGGAGCGAAAATTTCCCAGACTTAACTCCTCCAATGTTTCATAATGGGAGCATTCAGCGACTTCCAAAAACCTTTTAGCATAATTCAAATCGTTTCTGAACTTATTTCTCACTTACATGCTTGAAGTCAAATATTTAATACATTAACTCATTTGTAAAGTAACTAGAGGTATGAAGCTGTTTTATACACGAAATATTCATTGTTTCAGGAATCGGGGATCTCCTTGTTCCGTCTAATACTTCGCAACTGAAAATCGAGATAGTCGGACGCGGATTTGCACTGTCCTCCTCCAGAAGTACATACGAAAGCACCCTAAACAAGAATCTACAAGCTGCGCAGCACGGTGCGATTGAAAGGCGGTATGTAATTTATCGGCTGACACGGTAGCATATTACACAAAGTATTCTGTTTAGTTTCTGTTTCTCGCGTAATTCTGCGAAGAAGTGAATTGTATCAGTGTATTTAAATGTGTAAACTAGTGTTTACTACCTGAATCTACCGTTTTTGCGTAAATTTTATGAATTTTCTTTTTGTGAGACGACTTTGCAGTGTAGTAAAAACAAAAAAGTAAAAAAAAAAAAAAAAGTAAATAGAAGTAGCATAGTAGCAAAATTTAGATTGCACCCAAAGACCTATTGTGACAGTGTTAAATTAATTGTAGTGCAGATAAAAGTTGATTAAAGATGGAAAGGGAACGCATCTATTGTGTATGGATACAAGGGGAATTGGCCAATGTCAGTAAGCAGCTGGACACCACATTCAGGCTGTTGCACTAGTCTGTAGTGGCTCTGGGGCCCTGAGACGAACGGTCTGGCGCTGGTACGTCTTCTGTTTTGCAAGTCCAATCCGGTCAACACATACAGGATTATGACTGACGAACAGTGGCGGGGTGACGAACCTCTGGGCAGAGTGCGAAAGTCGGTAACAGCCGCACGACTGTCCCCTGACATCTTAAACACAGATATGAGGTAGTGCCTACTGTGGAAAGTACATATGGGTCAGCACGGGATGCATTGTCTGTTGGGGCTGTGAACGATCTTCATGAGAAGTCCGGACAAATGCAGAGGGTGGAATTACTTGTCATTTGGAGCTCCGGTGTTAAGCACTTGATGGAACCTCTTGGGGAAATAGCGGGCAGGTCGGGAAGAAAGGCCAGTGTCTACTCTTGGTTCAAATGGCTCTGAGCACTATGGGACTTAACATCTACGGTCATCAGTCCCCTAGAACTTAGAACTACTTAAACCTAACTAACCTAAGGACATCACACAACACCCAGCCATCACGAGGCAGAGAAAATCCCTGACCCCGCCGAGAATCGAACCCGGGAACCCGGGCGTGGGAAGCGAGAACGCTACCGCACGACCACGAGATGCGGGCAGTGTCTACTCTGTTTGTTTTCCAGGAGGTCCCGTCCGAGATGTGGATGAGACTGCAGGCAGTGTTTGAACGCACTGGGTGTATCTGACTGCAAATCGTGGCTCATGTCGGCACGAATGACTCTTGCCTTCTGGGTTCAGATGCCTACAAGCGACTCACCGATTTGGTGAAGGCAGCTAGCCTTGCTCGTGGGCTGGAAGCCGAGTTGTGTTCTTAGCATCGTTCCCAGGACCTATCACAATTCTCTGGTTTGGAGCCCAGTGGAAGGGTTAAATTAAAGGCTCAAACGATCTGTAACGGTCTTGGACGCAGATTTCTCGATCTCCGCTGTCGGGTGGAGAACTGTAGGACCTCTCTTAATAGTGCATTCGTGCGCTACACCCAGGAAGCGGTTACTGGGATAGTGGAATACTTGTGGTCTGCGCATGTGTTTTTTTTTTTTTTTTGGTATAGTGTAGTCCCTCCACAAACACGATAACATTAATTGATTCCATACAGGTTAACATTCGTCATAGCAGTTCAGGGAAAGAAAATATTAATATAGTTTTAGTCAACTGCGGGAGTTATTTTGGAAAGGCCCCTAGAAAAAGCCTCGCTTACAAATGGTAACAATGCCCACATACACTATGTTACCAAACGTATCCGGACATCTGGCTGAAAATGAGTTACAAGTTCGTGGTGCCCTCCATCGGTAATGCTGGAATTCAGTATGGTGTTGGCCCACCCATAGCCTTTATGACAGCTTTCACTCTCGCAGGCGTACGTTCAAACAAGTGCTGGAAGATTTCTTGGGGAACGGTAGCCCATTCTTCACTGAGTGCTGCTCTGAGGAGAGGTATCGACGTCGGTCGGTGAGGACTGGTACGAAGCCGGCGTTCCAAAACATTCCAAAGGTGTTGTATAGGATTCAGGTCAGAACTCTGTGCAAACTTGTCCATTACAGGGATGTTAATGCCGTGTAACAACTCCGCCACGGGCCGTGCGTTATGAACAGGTGCCTGATCATGTTGAAAGGTGCAATCGCCAGCCCCGAATTGCTTTTGTACAGTGGGAAGCAAGAAGGTGCTTAAAACATCAGTGTAGGCCCTATGTTGTGATAGTGCCACGCAAAGCAACAAGGGATGCAAACCCCTTCCATGAAAAACACAACCACACCATAACACCACCGCCTCCGAATTTTACTGTTGGAACTACACACGCTGGCAGATGATGTTCACCGGGGTTTCGCCATACCCACAGCCTGCCATCGGATCGCCACATTGTGTACCATGATTCGTCACTCCATACAACGTTTTTCCACTGTCGAATTGTCCAATGTTTACGCTCCTTCGACCAAGCGAGGCGTCGTTTGGAATTTACCGGAGTGATGTGTGGCTTACGAGCAGCCGCTCGACCATGAAATCCAAGTTTTCTCACCTCCCACCTAACTGTCATAGTACTTACAATAGATCCTGATGCAGTTTGGAATTCCTGTGTGATGGTCTGGATAGATGTCTATCTATTACACATTACGAGCCTCTTCAACTGTCGGCGGCCTCTGTCAGTCAACAGACGAGGTCGGCCCGTATGCTTTTGTGCTGAACGTGTACCTTAACGTTTCCACTTCACTATCATATCGGAAACAGTGGATCTACGGATGTTTAGGAGTGTGGAAATCTAGCGTACACATGTATGACACAAATGACACTCAATCACCTGACCACGTTCCGTGAGTTCCGCGGAGCTCCCCATTCTGCTCTCTCACGATGTCTAATAACAACTGAAGTCGTTCCAATGCAGTACTTGGCAGTGGGTGGCAGCACAATGCACCTAATATGAAAAACGTATGTTTTCTGGGGCTGTCCGGATACTTTTGATCATATAGTGTAGTAGCAGGGAACCCGTATGGTATCTACAGGAATCGAGGACAGCGTAAGTACAGCTAGTGCACTAGCTGTACATTGGTGAAGAAGTTCCAAATGACAACAACGAAGTTGTGCGTGTTTTTAATTTAATATCAAGGTGAAATTTTGTATCTGACGACGCCTTTTGTCTATATTTTAACGTACCTTTGCCACAACATCTAATCCAGCTGTTCGTATTTTCCTTCTGAAGAAGACGTTTTTATAAACGTTGAAACCATGGTGAAGGAGTTTTAATAAATCTTCCCATGTGCAACTGACTGGCTGTTTGCTATTTCTACTAGAAGATTCCATTCTACGGTTGCTGCTCCAGCCATGTACAAAATGTTAGAAACTGGATATGTTGAAAGGAGAGGGACAGGAACGAAAATTGCTGTAAAACACCATAAGAAGGACGAATAGTGTGACAGAGTATTTAGTGCACCTTTCTTGATGGTGGATCAGTTTCAGGGATAGAAAAATAAAACGTAAATGGGAGAATGGAAGACAGCAGTTCACGACTGTATAAAAGGGGAACCGTATCATCCTATTAAGCAGCTAGCTATAGGAACGAAACTGTTGAGAGAGAGTCATCCCGCCGGCCGGTGTGGCCGCGCGGTTAAAGGCGCTTCAGTGTGGAACCGCGTGACCGCTACGGTCGCAGGTTCGAATCCTGCTTCGGGCCTGGATGTGTGTGATGTCCTTAGGTTAGTTAGGTTTAAGTAGTTCTAAGTTCTCGGGGACTGATGACCACAGAAGTTAAATCCCATAGTGCTCAGAGCTATTTTTTTAGAGTCATCCCATGCATTACAGCCAGAAGTAGCACCGAAGAAAAATAATTAGAAACAAAGACGATAATAGTGAAGAAGAACCTCTTTCATTGGATTAAAGTTTACTTATTCGTGATTATTTTTGTTTGATTAAGTAAGATCACTACGGAATTTTCCCTGGTTATCTTTTTGTAGTTCAGAATGTTTTGATTTTGAGTACCTAATATGAAGGTCATTCTATATTTGAAAGAAAAAACTCTGTACGTTGCTGCACATAAGTTTTTCGAGTGAAGTGTCTACGTTCTTGACGACGTGTTCGTATGCAGCTACTCATAGATGAAGTATCTAACTTTTTAGGACTATAGCCAGTGAAAACTACTTATTTTTAAATTTCTGCACTGTCCAAACCCACAACAGAAAGTCGTGGAGCTACGATGATTGTCCTGCTTCAGCTGGTACTGCAGTGGATTTACTATTCCAGCTTGAAAAAGAATCTTGGTATTTTTTATTTTTTATTCAAAACCAAGAAAATTTGAAGTTCTGTGTTTGGAACATGGCCATCTATTAGTTTTGTTATTCGACGATTCACATTTTTATCTGCGGATCTATAGTGTGTAGCTTTAATTTTCTTTTGTCTCAAACAAATTTATACTGCAATATTTTTTCATCGTGACTCTTGAATGTGTAATTACAATGAGGGGATACCCCAGGAAGTGCTTCAAACTTTAAAAAAAAGGCATCAGACTCCAAATAAAAATAAAGTTCAAGAAAATATTGTCTAGTCGTCCGACCACTGACTGTTCAGATGGAGATCCGTGTGTTGTGGTACATAAATATCAAGTACCACAACACAGGGATTTACCATCAAAACAATCTGCTACTGTTATTAAAAAATATGTGAATCGAAACCAGCAAGAGCAGCAAACTATTGGCAGGGAGGTTCTATTGTTCCGGTACTCTGAGTAATCGCTAGAAATTATGTAGATGTATATCAATAGAAGCAAGTCGGTGGTGGGGGCAACTGCAGAATCGGGCAGTCGAGGTTCGTTTCCCCATCGAGCGTTGAAATCTCCATTGCATAGCAATAGCGGCAGGAGGAAGAGGGTTGGATGTAACCGTAATGAGGAGAGGGCCGCGGCGGAACTCTGAATCTGATGGCGGCGCCACCACTTCCGGGCACGTGGCCGGCACGCGCTACAGGTGGCGGCAGCACGCGTACAAAAAACTCACAAACGCCGCGCCGAGCCAAGCCACGAGCCCTCGGTTATTAGCGAAATGAAGTTCACAGCGCAAGTCCTCAACTATTACCAAGCTGCGAATTATATTTCTCTTAAAGTTTTAATTTTCTTACTAACCCCCAAGAAGGTGTTATCTCACGCAGTGGGGACGTTTTCTTGTCTCTGCGTTGCATCCCGGCATTTGGAGTAGGAACTTATCTTTTGCAACGAGAAAGTGAAATGTGCGATTGTCGATCTTGACAGGCGCTCCGCTTGCCGTCGTTTCTTCTTTCTTTTATAGAGAAAAATTTTTCGGTTTTTCTCTGGCTCTGAGGACTATGGGACTTAACATCTGAGGTCATCAGTCCCCTAGACTTAGAACTACTTAAACCTAACTAACCTAAGGATATCACACACATCCATGCCCCGAGGCAGGATTCGAACCTGCGACCGTAGCGGTCGCGCGGATCCAGACTGAAGCGCCTAGAACCGCTCGGCCACTGCGGCCGGCTTTTCGGTTTGGCATATAAGTGTTGGTTGATACGAGATGCTACACAACATTTAATACGTGCAGTAAAATACAATTTGTACTGTTTGCTTAGCTTCATTCATGCTACCTAGTTAACAATATGAGCAAAAAAAATCTGTTAGTTATTAACTAAAAGTTTCGGAGTTATTAACGGGAATTCATCTTATGGAAATAGGCAGGAGTTCGCCCTCAGCAGGCCATACGAAAAAGTACAAAATTAAGCCTCTTTTTTTCTCTAGGACCATCATTACCAGTGAACTGCAAATATTTCTTCTTCCTCATGTATAAACTGTTAGCATTTTGCTTCATCTTTTTTTTTGGTCGATTTGCAAGACAGAAAGCTTCAAAAATTCAAAAAAACGCTGGGGATATATTTGCGAAAATATGTTAACTAGCCGATGGCACTTAGAGTCTAATTAGGGATGATATCTTTCTCTATGGTGGCTATTGAAGCTCTTAAAAGAAGAAATCTTCACCTTTTAAATACATGATTAATTCAGTAAAATGTAATATTCGAGGAGCCCATGAGGTAGGAAGCGAATTGTACGTGGCATAGTCGTCTCAAAGTATCGTCACTCAGAAAGCAAAGAATCAAATATTGAATAGATAATGGAAATCGACAGTCATGTCGTCTGAAAAATTAAAATATTACGAGCAGCGATTAGTTCCTATAAATTTAATGTTACGTCAGACTACATTATGTGAAAACGTAGCTCGTAATTCGACTTGATGTGGAAGAGAATATGACTACTCCGTGCGATGAAACTGAAAATTGAGTTTATCTTAGTTTCGTGTTGAACAGATTATACTCGCAATAAAGTTCGTCATGTGGAATGTGACTACTGAATTAACGTATTGTAGATTTCTTAAAGAATTTATGTAGTTACATGTGAGGGCCAGTTTCAGGCTTATATTTTCCTTTTTACATCTATTCAAGAATGTTTCTACAGAGATAACTTTGATCTGCATTTGAAACGGTTTTGCTGTCTCTCAGATACACAATTTTCGTGCGTGAATTACGATTGTGCTTTATTCCACTGCTTACTGTGGCCAAGCAACATTTCCAACAGGTTACTGTATACAATATTTTCTTCTGGTACTGTACGTGTTAAAATGTCTATGAGACGTTCACAATAGTACATGTGTGAATTCCACACATATTTCTAATCACTTTCGTTTTGACAGCTCGAACACACATCAAAAAAGGTTTTTCATCACCTCGGTTCCGAGAGTTCCGGAATCTGCACAGAAAATTGGAATAGAGATCAACATAAAATCGTTTCCACCCTTATTATTGCTCATGAAAGCTACAAACTTCATGTTGCACCACCATACAACGAGAGCTTCAGAGGTGATGGTACAGATTGCTGTACACACCGGTACCTCTAATCCCCAGCAGCACGTCCTCTTGCATTGACACATGCCTGTTTTCGTCGTGGCATACTATCCACAAGTTCATCAAGGCACTGTTGGTCCAGATTGTCACTCTCCTCAACGGAGATTCGGCGTAGATCCCTCAGAGTGGTTAGTGGGTCACGTCGTCCATAAACAGCCTTTTTCAATCTATCCTAGGCATGTTCGATAGGGTTGATGTGTGGAGAACATGCTGGTCGCGCTAGTCGAGCGATGTCGTTATCCTGAAGGATGTCATTCACAAGATGTGCACGATGGGGGCGCGAATTGTCGTCCATGAAGACTGATGTCTCGCCAATATGCTGCTGATATAGTTGCACTATCGGTTGGAGGATGGCATTCACGTATCGTATAGCCGTTACGACGCCTTCCATGACCACCAACGGCGTACGTCGACTCCACATAATGCCATCCAAAACAGCAGGGAACCTCCACTCTGCAGCACTTGCTGGACAATGTGTCTAAGGCGTTCATCCTGACCGGGTTGCCTCCAAACACGTCTCCGACGAGTGTCTGGTTGAAGGCATATGCGACACTCATCGGTGAAGAGAACGTGATGCCAATCCTGAGCGGTCTATTCGGCATGTCGTTCGGCCCATCTGTACCGCGCTGCATGGTGTCGTGGTTGCACAGATGGACCTGGCCATGGACATTGGGAGTGAAGTTGAGCATCATGCAGCCTACTGCGCACAATTTGAGTTGTAACACGACGTCATTTGGCTATACGAAAAGCATTATTCAACATCGTGGCGTTGCTGTCAGGTGCCTCCGAGCCATAATCCGTAGGTTGCCGTCATCCACTGCAGTAGCAGCCCTTGGGCGGCCTGAGCGAGGGATGTCATCAACAGTTCCTGTTTCTCTGTATCTCCTCCACGCCCGAACAACATCGCTTTGGTTCAGTCCGAGACTCCTGGACGCTTCCCTTGTTGAGAGCCCTTCCTGGCACAAAGTGACAATGCGGACGCGATCGAACCGCGGTATTGACCGTTTACGCATGGTTGACTATCACAATACGAGCCGTGTACCTCTTCCTGGAACTGATCGGCCGTCGGACCCCCTCCGTCTAATAGGCGCTGCTGATGCACGGTTGTTTACATCTTTGGGCGGATTTAGTAACATTTCTGAACAGTCAAAGGGACTGTGTCTGTGATACAGGAGTCCTGGGCACCCGGGTGAAACAAAACTTTTTTTGATGTGTATGTTAATATTTTCGCCGGCGTGAGAAATCATAAAATATGATCGTTGCAACGAAATGATTCGAATTAGCTACAATTTAGTGCTGAATATGTCTACAGATTTAGTTTTTTATACTGATACTTTACTATATTTCGTTTATTCGATCCACCCATGTCTGCAGAATGAAGCAGATGTTTTTTAATCTTTTTATTCTTAGTGATTCTCCCGTGAAGATAACTCCATTATAAAAATTATCCGTAGTTGTTTTGGTGCTAAATTCACATATGCTTTTGTTGTTTCAGATAACTTATTAATATCATGACGGTTGTATAATTGGACCATTTATTGCGGAGCCAATTTTCTTGAGTGAAGAGAATGAAATACGAGGTTTCATGCCGTGTTGAATGTAGAAGCAGTTCCACTAGTATCCCTTGCGTCATCAATCTTTTTGTGGCGTTTTTAAGTTCTAATTCGGTATGAGAATAATTACATACACACACGCACACACACACACACACACACACACACACACACACACACACACAGAGAGAGAGAGAGAGAGAGAGAGAGAGAGAGAGAGAGAGAGAGAGAGAGAGTCAGCGCGCGAACGCTAACGTACATACAAGCGAATGTTTTATCTTTGCTCAGATCGTGGTTATGGAAACATTGGCGTTAACAACCACAAAGAAAACTTTCAGGATTAATTTCGAGGTTGTGTGATTCGGGATTCATATTAGAGGTTCAAAATTCTTGGGTACTTTACATGTTGTGCGTTATGACGGCGAGACGTATCGTCTGTACCTGTCGCAATCACACGGCCGTCGCTTGAGTATGGCTGCGCACGTTTTATCTGGCGTGGAGTTCGCAGGGAAAATGACAAATTAGTATGCACATGCGCCACAAGAACATCCATCTTTCGGTCTTTATAGAAGTTGACTTGAATGACATGTTACAAATCATACGACACGCCCGTAAAAGTCCTGAAATAATGTTTACATTTCTCACTAGCGGCACACTATTGGTGTGCAAGTATAAGGGAAGGTTGCGTTAGGAACTAACGTCTCATCGACGTTGGTATCATTAGCGACGAAGCATTAACTCAGGTAAATTGGGACAGATATGGGAAGCTATTAAGAGCTATTCAGACATTCACCTGATCAGGTTTAGAATACAATCCCCCGAGCATGCCTTGGCTGAAGTACAAAACTCGGTCCTCTTTAATATGGATATGGTATCTTAATCACTGTGCCACCTCGCTCGGGTTCGGGCTTCGAATTTCTCAGTTTCTGTACTGTTAAATACAAAGGACGTTGAGTAAGTAATGGAACACATTCTTCCACGCCAAATTTCGGTTGAAAAATGCTGAATTCGTTGTGGGATATCGTGGAATATTTCCGAAGCAGCCCCCTTAATTTTATGTAGTTCCGATATATGGCGGCGCCATACATAGCCTTTAAAATGAGGTCCGTAACGGATTTGCGTTCCAAGCAGAGTGGTGTCATTGTTTCTCTGGTGGAAAACTAGAGCATCGCAGACATTCGTAGGCGTTTGCAGAATATCTACGAAGACCTGACAATGAACAAAACACCGGTTAGTCGTTGGACGAGGCGTCTGTCACCATCGCAACAAGGTCGCGCAAACCTGTCTGATGTCCCGCGTGCCGGCCGACTGCACAAAGCTTGAAACCTTCCCGTCCCCTCTATACTTCTTTCGTTAATGATAACCTTCCCTTTTTCAATAACCTGTGTAACCTTCCCTTAGGATTTCTATCTCTTGCTTAGTAATAACAAATGAAATCTTTCCTTTGAAATTTATTCTCTTTCTCAATCTTCGCATACAAATATAATTGCTGCTTATTAAAAGTGATTTTCTGATTATTTCGACGAAACATAGAATGTGTCGTCGTCGTGTGGCTCTCAGTCGTTATCTGCAATAACCCAAAACTGTTCCTTACCTTTTTTACTGTTACTGGATCGCCATCTGACTGCTAAATCGAACTGCGACATGAATATACTTAATCTGTTTTACTATACTCTATTAACTGCTGGTGGGCTGTCATAATAAATGGCTGTATTTACTACCAAAGCTGACGTTATTCTTTTTTAGCAAAGCTAACGTTATTCTTTAATTAATTTGATTGAAGTTACGTAATTCATAGTTACACTTTTTCTTGACAACAATAAAATTTTTGCAAAGTTTTATGTTGATGGTTTTTGGGATGGATTATAATCAGTAATGCAACATTGCTGGCAAAAATTAATTATATTCTGAAAACGCTTCAAATATTTATTGTTGGTAATGAAATGATTTTACAAACCTTCAAATGGGACATACTTTTTACAATAATCTTACAACTAGCAATGCGCAAACATACCTTCAGTAGTCTTGAGCTTCTCAAAAAATTAATTCAATAATATTAGTTCCTCTTATTATAATAGTTAGCTGATGTCTCTGTACATCCGTTTATAATCTCTTGTAAATCATAGCTAGTGGCTGGC
The DNA here is from genome assembly GCF_023864345.2 of Schistocerca serialis cubense. Classification (NCBI taxonomy): domain Eukaryota; kingdom Metazoa; phylum Arthropoda; class Insecta; order Orthoptera; family Acrididae; genus Schistocerca; species Schistocerca serialis. The sequence goes on along the minus strand of NC_064639.1, from coordinate 253,086,808 downwards.
AGGCACACCGCTCCTCTCAACCTCTCGCTTCAGACTTCTACCGACTCGCTTCACTTCTCGCTTACTACTGACTTCCTACGAACGCTGAAGTGCGGTCTCTCCTGCCAACAATACTGTCTGGTGCAGACAATCCCTGCTACCATTACAAAATGTATCAATGCGCGGTCTTTCCCGCTCTTTTCTTAAAATGTATTCATACGCGGTCTCTCCCGCTCTTTTTAAAATTATATCAATTTACGTTCTCTCTTGTCAACAGTACTTTGGTGCAGACATTCCCTGCTACCACAATTATTTCCAACATGCCAAATATTAATCATTCCTACTTAATCCTATTAATAAAATATAAACATCTTTCATAAATTGTGATTTGACAATAGACAATAGAAATATACACATCTTACAAGCTGTGACTCCTGCAATGTTGGACAGTGCGGACACACTCATTCGAGGATATCGACGGATCACAGTCAAACACCTCGTGGCATAACTGGAGGTATCTGTTGGTAGCGCTGACACACACGTCCACCTGTTAGGGTACTCCAAGGTGTGTATCCACTGGATTCCTCGCCGCCTAACAGAAGTCGATTAAGAGCAACGAAGGACCATCTGTGCGGAATTACTTGCGCGTGCATTGATCAAGCGTAGGTTACTGATGCAGCAAGACGTTGACTCCGACGTCGACCAATGGAGTGATAACATGCAGGCTCTCTCTGCAAAGTGGCATAAGGCCATCGCATTGAGCGGATTTTATGATGAAAAATTGCGCCTTGTAGCCTAAAGAGTGGGGAATAATATGGTGTATTGAAATCCTGAATAAAACCAACCTGCTTTCAGAACTATTGTGGTACATTACTTATTGAACGCCCAACGTATTTGACGTAAGAAGTGTTTCTCTAAGCCATTAACGCTTGTTATTAGGCTAGGTTTTAATTTTCTGTTTCTGTTGCTTGAGGAGAAAGTATCGTAGTTCTAGAACTAATGTGTGCTGCTTCTGCCCACTTCAAGAGAGAATATCACATTTTTACTGTCATGAGCTCTACAGAAATGACTCCGCTGCCAATGTAACCAAACGTTAACAGGTATCAGTACATCGGGATCAGAAATGGTGCTGACTCTCTCAGAAATTAACCGAGATACCATCTTGCAGATATTCTAATATGGGCAATGGATGGAAATTAATTTCAGTGATAAACAATCAAACTTACGTTGGCATTCAGTTCCAATGCAGTAATGCAGTTGCTTTTAAAGGGAAAGGCACGATTGTGTTCATTTTTTCGGAATTATCTGAGGATAATTTCAGAAAATACGTTCCTATGGGATTTGCTGCAGGACTTAAGATTAAAGACGATTTCTTGGTGGATGAAAATCATCAACTGGTCCTGAATGCAGAATAATAATAAACATACAAATATTCGGATTTGCGTGAAGGATGCGTTGTCGGTCCGCAGCCCCACATCTCAGTTTTAACCTCAGTCTCCTCACAGATAATACGGGTAACATTATTCATAAAAAGAAACTACATAAGTCACTTGACCCTAAATGTCGGTTTATGTAGATCATTCACCTAACATAAACGTCATATCCTATAATTATACGATCAGAGAGTCACATTATATCGGTGATGTGTTAAACAAGCCAGTAGCTTTGGTTTATTTTTTGAATATTTCGTCTGTGAAACAAACCGTTTTTAAAAGACTAGTGTAACGTATCGTAGAATATTGAAGGAATGCGTAAGATCAGTATTATATTAAATGAACAAGAGATATTAGAGACTGTAATGAGTATAACGGAATCATGCCTCCTTTGCCTAGAATTGTTACGATAAATGGCTGTGTCTCAAAAATTTTGAGAAAGTTGATTTCAAAATTAAGGTGAAACATTTTGAAAGACGGAGATGAAATATTTCTTGTATTAAAATATTTATTTGTTTTATTTGTTTATTTATAGACAGTTACTCTCATGTGAAGAGATTTTGAGACAGTTTCTGGTCATAGTAATCAGACGCTCCACACTTGTCAGAATATACTCGAATGTTTCCGAAGATATTCTAAAATCACTCAAGATCTTTACGCCGCCCTTCTTTTATACATCACATTTACCCATTTCGTCCTTCTTTACCAACGTCACAGGTTTCCCTCCCATAAAAGATAATTTCTTAAAGGTAGAAATCCATTACGTCAGCTGCTAAACACGGGACAACCTGACGAATACGAGTGGGATCTATGAGCTTAGGACGCACGACTGAGGTCGCAAGGGTTAGATTGCACTACGAAATCGTGCTACGGTTTAGACAAGTGGTTCCAAGCTGGGGGCGTGAGAGATATATGGAGGGGGAGGTGAGGGGCAGGGGGAGTCATAGACAGCTCAGAAGAAAGCAGAAACATGCTACCAGGTTCTTTGAAACACTATAGTTTTGTATTACTCTGTATTTGATAACCCACTTTTACTAAAGTGTGGACTGCAGATTATTGTCAATGAAAGATTTTCGACAAAAATAAATAAATTAAATAAACAAATAAACGAATGGTGCATTAGATATTCTGGAGTTGCAAGGGGGGGGGGGGGCACCAGGTAGTAAAGATTGGGAATCACTGCTTCAGACATACGACTTTGCTTCCATTGTGCGCGTAACCTAGAGGACCCTGTGAACAATCGAAACATTTGTCAAACGTCACTAGTATGTGGCGTATCTGAGAGAAATTTTTGTTGACGGTCGATTTGTTAAGACTTCGTTTGTGTTGATGTTTCGTCACATATGTTTAGCGAGAAAGAATTTTTATTACAGTTTATCTCGCTGTATCATGAATTTGCAAAATCGTCGCAGGAACTACAGTCAAAGGAGTATGTAAATAAAAACAAAAACTGGTGTAGATGTAGCGGCTTTCCGAGCCATATATTAACACAAGAATACGTTAAGAAGAATATCAAAAGTTTACGGTCAACATGCAAGCGGCAGAACAATAAAATAAATATTAATAAAAGTAGATAAATCGAAGTAGATTTAAACAGATTCTGTGTGAAGTATTTTCTTTAGCAGTGTTTCATAGATACAGTTAAAAAATTTGCCGAGACTAGCATCTTGCTTTCTATTCTTCTTTATACACAGTGACGAGGTCAATGCAAGAAATAATTTGTCTGCTTTGTGTAATGGTACTTGAATTACGTAACCATTACGGCAGCTCACCTGAACCTCTCGATACCAGCAATATTCTACTGTGTTTCTGTAAAATAGTTAACATATTTCTGAGACAACATTCAGATTTGATTTGATTAATGTAGAGGTACTTTGATACATCGACATGTTTATATTGCATTGATATTATTCTTATGTGTATTCTTTCTTTTGTCACTATGATCTTTGTCGTACTTGTAACTCTGATTTTTGGGCGCGTAAGCGATTAGTTAGTTGTTAGAGAGTCGGACCTTAAAAAAGGTCAAGTCTTGGACGTCATGTTGGAAAGACGCATATTGCCGTCAGCTTATAAAATGTGAACTTTTAACAGTGAGGAAGATGGTTTCAAGTATGTTTTGTATTTTGAAGTGATGTTTTGTGTGTTACGCGATATTGCAACAAAAGCAATAAAAAGGAAGTTTAACTTAAATTCGGAGTGCTGATTATTTTTTTGCATCACCATTGTGCTAACTTTCAAAGGTTTGATCTTCAAGAATGGTTTGTGAAACACATCTCCCGGGTTCGATTCCCGGCGGGGTCAGGGATTTTCTCTACCTCGTGATGACTGGGTGTTGTGTGATGTCCTTAGGTTAGTTAGGTTTAAGTAGTTCTAAGTTCTAGGGGACTGATGACCATAGATGTTAAGTCCCATAGTGCTCAGAGCCATTTGAACCATTTGAAACACATCTATAAAACTTTTGAATATAGCAGAATAAAACCTAGGCCTCTTTGCATCCGAGCTTGGAATCATCACCACCTAGATTTTCGACAATTGAGCCATGATTTTACAACGAGACCAGCGTGGGAAATACGAAAAGATGAGTGCCTAGTTTATTCATTTTTACATGAAATGACTTTATTAACTGTGCTCTAATGACACCTGCCACATAATAACTTTGTTGTTGCCCGAAAATGCAGTATTTAGCAGCGTGAGCAACACCACAATCATTATTAAATTTTGACCTTTGTTGTGGTAGGGTTGTTAGATTTGGTAGCCGTTCTCACTAGTATCAAAATACTTCGAGATACGATGTGCACAGCGTAACAGCTGCTTTAAAAGTGCCAATAAATTGGACAGACTTTGTTGATACGTCTGCGCGCTTCTTAGACAAATCCGTGGATATGTAACAGCGAAGTTGAAAAATTACTTTGATCATTTACAGGGTCCTAGACAGCAGTGAAAGTAGCTCCACCACGCGGCGAGCGTCTGTATGAAGCCGCCTCAGCCTCGGCCGCAGCCAGTGCCCGTCCTTCCCCCCTCCCGCGCTATTGTTTGGCGCAGGTCGCGTGCCGCGCGGCAACAGCTGATCGGCGCGCCGGCAGCGCCTGGCCCCGGCCACGGGCGCACACCTTGCAGGAAGGAAGCGGCTGCTGGCCACCTCCCGCCTGCTTTCTTATCGCCGGCCGCCACTGCGCCGCGCCAGTATAAATGCATCCAAATGAAGCCCGGGGCTGAGAGAGGGGGCGAGGGTGCACGGCTTACACCCTACCTCTCTCCAGGTGACTTCCCCCCCCCCCCCCCCTCCGCGGTTTGCGCCCGTCCAACCTCTCCTTATTGGTCGGCGGAAGATCCCCCCTACCACGTGGCGCTCTCTACCCCTCCAGTACACGCGTTTTACACTCCGGGACGGAATTCCACCAATTTTTTTGACCCCCTCTCGGGGCTCAGAACAGTACGTACTCTATCCGCTATCGGCGGTGACGCGAAGGCCCTTCACCACGCTACGTCTTCTCGTGGCTTCTTTTTGTTCGCCGCGCTCGCCCCGTAATATCGCGGACTCCCTCTCACGGCTCGCAAGTATTGTTGCCGTCGTCAGGGTCTGTACGGGGATCGCCATTGTGAGGCGGCCGCGCGGGACTGACTGGACATCCTCGCCGAGTCACGACCGACGTCCGCGCAAAGTCCGCGATAATTGAGTGGACTGCAAATCAGCGGCCGCTTCTGCACTTCGGGAGACGCCAACCGGCCATTAGGTGCGGCGTCTGACAGCCGGCGGCGGGGACGGTAGGGCACCTCGCCGATACTCGAGCGCGCCGCGCTGGACAGCTGGCCAGCCGCGAAACCTGTTCCGCGGTGCTGCGCGCCTCAAAATGTGATCGCCGGCTCTTCTTCTTCTTCTTCTTCTTCTTCTTCTGCAGCGGGGGCGCTGACCCGGCCACACAGCTACACTGTCACGGATAGCGCCCTCTGGCGCCGACTGAATTACGCCGAAACGGACAGCGTCGTTCGTCACAAACTGCGACGACGCCATTAGTCCATTCTCGACACCTTGCCTCTGCTAGGGACAGTATACGGCGTCCTCTTTGTGAATTTTTTCGCTGTACTGCGTGTGAAACTGCATTTGCCCGGAATAAAAGTTTTAGGTGTACAGCTCTGCACCTACAACTCTCGCGCGTCACAAATGGAAAGTGTTCATCTATAGCACATTATGAACACTGAACTTACCGCTGTGTACCACGTCAATACTCGAAGCTGTCTGCGGATTATTTAGAGCCCGATTTCGTAACGACAAATTCTGCAGAGGGAGATAAGAGAGAAGTACAAGCACTTCCACAATGACAGTCATGCCGTAATGCAATGTCCTTTATGTGGACTACAATCCGCAGATAGTATAATAGTGAAAGTAACTGATATACGCTCCTCAGTAGCAAATATGAAGTGCAAAAACATGGTTATATCGTGCATTTCGCAGTGAACTGGCGTTAAAATAGTTATTTCAATTGACATTTCCAGAAAAGTCCGGCATTCGGAAAATTGAAAACAATTTTGTCGGTGATTAAAATGAAAAATACTAATTTAAGCCGTGTGAACGATTCTAGCGAATGCAGTCTAAGAAAATCCCAAGGAGGTGTTCAGTCATAAAACTTAATTTTTTTTCGAACTCAGCGACGACAGTTAAACGTGGATTCCATCTAGCAACGCGAAAATCCCTGTCATTACTATTGTTTCAGAAAAGGTGCCGTATTTGCAATAATGTCTTCGACGAATAAAGAAAAAATACTGGTTTCTACCGTATGGGCGGTTCTGGAGAAAATCGTGTGAATCGTGTGGTCATCACAAGTCAAACTGTATTTTTGTCAAATTAAGTTTCTCCACGAAGACGTCAATTGTACAGGGTAGTGTGAAGGTCGCTGTTATTACTGTTACTTCACCTAAAGGGTTGTGTTTGGAAATACAGTTTCGATGAGTAAAGCAAGAAATACTGATTTCGGCTGTGTGAAGGATACTGTGCGAAGGTGTGTATGAACATCGCAAAATGGTCTCAACACATCGAACTACGTTGTTGCCGCATCAGGGTTCAGTAGTGAGACGTCCACATCACCTTGCAGTGCTCTTCGGCAAAACCTCATCTTGTCCAATCGAGGTTCAGTATTGAGACGTGCGCATCAGCTAGCAGTGCTCAGCAGCAAAGCCATCATTAATCTGGCCAGTAACGAAGCAGTTTGTCTTAGCTACACGTTTAGTGGAGTTGTATTAAAAACCTTGTAATCAAGATATTTATTTCACAGTTTCCTGTGCCGATAGAAAGAGCAGTCATGTATGTTTAACTATAATTCATCTTTTTTTCTTTTTTGTTGCTTTCGTTACTCTTACTGAGGATTATGTTGCGACGATTTCATAGCTATATTCGTTGCATAAAAATGCTTGGATCATAGTACCCCAATCAGTGCGTGAAGGAACAGTTTCTAACGTGTGATTTGTCTCGATGAAGAAAGTGGGTATTGGGAATACTGAATGGCTTTTTTGTCCCTTTAGTTACTCTTACTGAGGATTATGTTGCGACGATTTCGTAGCTATATTCGTTGCATAAAAATGCTTCGATCATAATACTTCAATCAGTGCGTGAAGGAACAGTTTCTAACGTGTAATGTGTCTCGATGAAGACAGTGGGTATTGGGAGTACTGAATGGCTTTTTGTCGCTTTAGTTACTCTTACTGAGGATTATGTTGCGACGATTTCATAGCTATATTCGTTGCATAAAAATGCTTGGATCATAGTACCCCAATCAGTGCGTGCAGGAACAGTTTCTAACGTGTGATGTGTCCTTATGAAGACAGTGGGTATTGGGAGTACTGAATGGCAATTGGGAGTACTGAATGGCAGTTTCTGTGGGCGAACGCTGTTTATACGTTAGTGTTTGAAGAAAAGTTTTGCGACACACGAGGAGAATGTGGTATAACTGCTGAGGCGGAGTGACGGGAACATGGACCTGGTGAGCAGTTCCTCAGCCTGCAGCAGCACCGAACGGTTCATGACGCTGGAGGAGGCGCACGACCCGGCCAGGCTGCTGGCCGCTGAGGCCCGCCAGTTCTCCGCGCCGAGGGACTACCAGCGCTTCGCTCCCTACCAGCCGCTGCAGCCCGCCAGGCACGACCACCACGAGATGGCGCCTCTCTTCTCCCCCGCCAGACCCGTGTCCGCGTGCTCCGCGGCCACGACCGTCAGCGACGGCGAGTCCCCGCGCCAGCTGATGTCACCGCGGAGGGACGTCTTCATCGTCGGCCTCACAGACGAGTACCTTCCCTCCAGAATACCCAAGTCCGCACCCTCATCGGTGCACAAGCGGCTGCCGACGGCTCCCCTGGCGTACGGCTTCGACAACAACAACACGCCGGGCTACAGCTACGGTCAGCAGAGATGGCAGGTAGCGGCGACGACGCTGACGTCGACGCCGCAGTTCGCGGGGGCGGGAGCGGCCCCTGGCGCCCCCGTGGGTGTGTCGGCCGCCGCCCTGCAGCAGCGCGCGCGCATGTCGCTGCCGGCGGCGCCGCCTTCGGCCTTGCCGAGGCGCCCTCCGCACCGCAGGAGAGTGGGTTCGTCCTCGAAGGCGGCGGCGTCCTCTTCGTCGTCATGCGAGCGCGCCACCTCGCCGTCGGTCCTCAAGCGCAGGCGGCTCGCGGCCAACGCTCGCGAGCGCCGCCGCATGAACGGCCTCAACGAGGCGTTCGACCGGCTGCGCGAGGTGATCCCGTCGCTGGGCGAGGACCACCGCCTCTCCAAGTTCGAGACGCTGCAGATGGCGCAGACGTACATAGCGGCGCTGTGCGACCTCCTGGAGCGCGCGGGTGCCGGCGTCGCACCCATAATGTCTGCGGGCGGCGCCTTGGGGGAGGCGAGCGGCGCCGGCATCGACTGCAGCGGAGGACCACGCAGGTGACGTCCGACCATCCTCTTCAGCAAGCCAAAGATCTCTAGTACTCGCTACTTTTTCGTTGCTCTGCGGTCAATGTGAGGTGGACACACAAATACAGGGACTAATGAACTAACTCCTGAAATCTCAAGGACTGTACCACCTCTTCAATTACCGCTATCTCACGAAATGCTTCCAACCTTCACGGTTATTTTGTCTTTGTTACGGATGAGTATTCCGGGCTGTATGGACGTGATCGAAGAAACTTTTCGGTCTCTGACGTTCCGTTCAGAGCTGCGCTGGGCATCTTCGCCCTTCTGGCGAGTACCTCCGAAGATGAAACTTCCTGGCGGATTAAAACTGTGTGCCGGACCGAGACCCGAACTCTGGACCTTTGCCTTTCGCGGGCAAGTGCTCTACCAACTCAGCTACCGAAGCACGACTCACGCCCCGTCCTCACAGCTTTACTTCTGCCAGTACCTCGTCTCCTACCTTCCAAACTTTACAGAAGCTCTCCTGCGAACCCCGCAGAACTAGCACTCCTGAAAGAAAGGATATTGCGGAGACATGGCTTAGCCACAGCCTAGGGGATGTTTTCAGATTGAGATTTTCACTCTGCAGCAGAGTGTGCGCTGATATGAAACTTCCTGGCAGATTAAAACTGTGTGCCGGACCGAGACACTCCGCTGCAGAGTGAAAATCTCACTCTGGAAACCTCCGAAGATGTCCAGCGTAGCTCTGAACGGAACACCAGGAACCGAAAAGTTTCTCCTACCACGACCATACAACCCGAAAGACTCATCACCTGCTTTGACATCCTGTCGTGAAAGCCTTCATTGTACAAATATTTTGTCTTTGTCGATAGCTGTTCAGAGACATTCTGTACTTATCCTGATAAAAGATCTCAGATTTCTGTTCCATAAGGTATTTTATTACACTGTCATGCAGGATGACTATCTTATTTAATGAAAGCGGCATTGATATTTTTTAAGGCCGTTACCGAATGACCACGCCGGTTTTCTACGCATTCTTGATTACTGGTGTCGTTTCGGGTGTTCAATCGAGTTGTTGATTCCATTTTCTACCCAATATTTCGACTATCAAATCATCTGTCTTCTTCAGGTGCCATGGGCTGTATTGTTATGCGTACACGCTGCCTGGACTCCAACCAATTTTTTTGTTCGACGTCTCGTTCATTCAAGCTAAATATCCCAGCACGCAGAGAGAATCCCGATTGACAATCTTTGGGAGCGGACATTCAGTTCCGGCATTCGGCTAATTACCTTCCGTTAAACTTGGTCCAGGAGGAGGATTGAAACTATTTTAGTTCATTTCTGGGCGAATGTTGTCCATTGTTCCTGACAAAAATTAAAAATTTTCTGCAAGTACGTTTGTTTCTGTGTGTGTGTAGGTACGAGGGACCTTAAATAATTAATTAAACACATTTTTTCCTGAAAGCAGGTTGATTTTATTGAAGATTCTTGTACACGACACTATCCCCCACTCTTTTACCTACAAAACCCTATTTTTCAATATAATCTCCGTTCAATGCGACGGCCTTACGCCACCTTACTAGGTGAGCCTATACTATGCTCCCATGGTTCCACTCTACTGGTCGACGTCGGAGCCATCGTCTTGTTGGATCAATACCCTCCCCATCATCCACATTTTTGTGGCGACACATTGATATCGTTACTTCAATTTCACAGCACTGTGCGGCCGTAAGGGACGTGGGAGAACGGTCAAGTTTGTGCGACTTGGTTGCAATGATAGTAGACACCTCGCTGGTCGACTCACCGTGCTTTTGTTTACCGCCAGGTCTCTGTAGTCATTCTGCAAGCCCCTATGAACATCTGCGACTCTCTGGTTTCCGCCAACAGCAACTCAATGGCAGCTCTCAGCCTGGAACACCAGTTACGTCCTTTGAATGTTCATTTGCCTTTTATAGCCGACACTATTATTCTATGAAGCTTATATTCTCTCAGCCTTCCCTAGCTCTGGTTGGAACCCACCTACGTTATAGACGCCATTTTGAAGGTTACGTCCGATGTCCTGCATGCCGGTCGGCCGCAACAGCTGTGAAATTGAAGAAACAAGTTCAACGTGTTCGTCGCTACAAAATTGCAAACGAACATCGCCGTCTGCATGACATCTCAAGACCGTGTAGGATAAATACGACGTGGCCTAACAACCCAGAAGATTTTACCCTCAGTGACAACGGCTACGAAAGCCTACACATTTACTTAATAATAGCAATGTTTGCAAACCGGAACGATCGCAAGCACGTTATCTGAATGGATTCCCATTTTCATACATATGGCCCCTTCGTCTATGGAACGGTATTTCCATCAGTTACGTTCGTACCACTGTTTCTCGTGGAACGAAGAAGAGTAATTAATTACACAACGTAAGTGGAATAATGCCGAATTTGTTTGATAAGTTTCTTTTACCTTGAGGTTTTCGCTGTACACTACATGATGCCTCATTTCATGCCTTAGATAACCAGTTTTCCTTTTGTACTTGTTTTTTACGGATTCGATTTCTTTTCTAATTCACACCAGTATTCTACAGTTTAGCACGTAGTCGTTCTGTATGATTCTGAGGCTGCATGTGCGTGACTGCCTCTTGAGAACGTCTATTTTTGTCCACTGTTATCTCTATCAATATTTGGGATTACCAGTGTCCCTGGCATTGAAGTCACTTCTGTAACCATTAGCCTTCTCTCAACGTAATATGTGCATTGCTTACCGCTTGTTTTGATTCATAAGTAAGCACCGAATGAAACCATCCAGCCGACAGTCCAAAGCTCTGTTTCTAAAGACATCGCTGTAGCAGGGGTGTTAGTTCCTAAGCACACCGGCCACGTGAAATAAGCTCGTCCTGGGATGCTGTGAAAGTAGTGCCATAGCCATAGAAGATACTGTTTTATAGCACAGTGAATACCCGGCTTACGCTTTTCCTTCGTAATTTTGGTTGCTATAGTCCACTCATACGGCCCTGCGCCTGAGACAGGAAGCAATTTATAAAACAGGAAGATAATCTAGCTTATTTCCACATAGTTTTCCACCACTCTTCTTGTCTCCATTCACAATGTAGTGAGTACATGCACTCCAGGACGAATCTTACAGTTTCGAGCAGAGTACGAAAACGTTCCCAGAGTTAAAAACCGTGTCCGTGAGGAGAACTCAGTCGCTAAGGGGATTTCCGTCAAAGAAAAGATTTCAGATTCGATTCTCACCGTGACACACAGGTTCTGTCAACCAGGAAGCTTCATTACGTCGCACACTCTGCTGCGGACTGAAAAACTCAACCTAGTAAAACACATATCATATGGTTGTGTCTTTCTCTACGGCACGCGTTTTGATAGGAGTGCTCTAGAAACGTACTCAGGAGAACGCCTAATTTTGTTCATGTGCAGTCGATCAGATCCATACAACTTTGTTATTTTCGGCTGCTGTGGAGTTGAGTCGTGGTAGAGTCATAAGCGTCAAAACCGCTAATTGCAGTCCCATAAAAACTGACTGCATGTGCTAACTATCATTACTCTCTGTCGGAACTGGTGGTTAAGCCGTGCAACAGTCTGTGACAGATAGAAACGAGACAACAAACTTGCAGATTAATAGCAGTACTGATAATGCAGAAACGAATAGGATCAAGACGCTGACTTAGTGAACGGTGTCTTACAGAGGCAGGGCGGCGGCGACTGGCGTCTGCTTGTTTCGCTTCTGTTTCCCGGTGGATACAGTTCTTCCACAGAGGCAGCTCTTTGCTAGTATTGCTACTGTCAGTCGGTTGCGGGCAGCCTGTGTTGCAGTAAGTAAGATGTGTGACTGTCAGAATCATTTATTGTCTCTTCCATACAGAAATGTTACCAATTCCAGTACTGAGTTTGTGTAGAAGAACAGCGCACGTCTTATATGATACTGAATATTTGTGATATACTTTAAGTTGGATGACTGAGTGTACATTGTAATTCTCAAATGTTCCTTTTTGTTAAAACTGCCTTTTACAATTTGTACGTACCATCATCACGAACTTTCATTAGCATAATATCGATGTCATTTGAAACGGCCAAAGCAAAAGCCATTTCTAAAAATGTTGAATAAATATATTTATGTATGAAGTTGTTGTAATTATTATTGCATTAATCACACCTAAAATTAGTTTACACACGGAGTGTGGGATGTCAAGTGCAGCGAATATATCTTCATACCTTTGTAGTTCCACTTCGGGGTGTAATCGTTAATTTAAGAAACAACTGGTTCATACTCTGCTATTTCAACCCCTTACGCACTTGCAGAAATAATTACATTTTATTTTTAAAATGTTCTACGTTACTTTAGTGTGTTTTAGTGTGTCTATCCTGACACTAATTTCTTGGATGAAGCCAACTGCATTCGTAATTTTCTGAGAAAGAAAACATTGCTCAAACAGGCTGTAATATACTTACCGCCTGTGCTATTTGCTAATTTCGACTGTTGTCATTTTCAAGCACTTGTCACAAACCTCAAAATTCACATCAGACAGGAGGCATCTTGTATATAGAGACCCACATTCTTTCACGTGTGTGTGTGTGTGTGTGTGTGTGTGTGTGTGTGTGTGTGTGTGTGTGTAGCACAAATGCAATCCAGTTGTGCACTAGGTTACTTCTCACCAGAACTTAGCCAATAGGAAGGAGAACAAATATATTTCAGCCTGTTTGTACCACGTTTTCTTTCGTAAAACGTATTGAAACTGTGGACTCCAACAAAATTCATAATTTTTTTAATGAGTTAAAACTTTCAGTTTCAGGTAATATACCACACAATTCACCATCGATTTCTTTACTTTTAACTCTTATGTATTTGGTAGTAAGACGCTACAGGCAGCGTGGCGCTTATACAAGCCTAGTCCTTACTTTAGAGTAAATGTATGATCTAAAAACTCAAAATCTCTGTGACATCACCTGAGTGAGCAATAAACTTAATAGCAGTCTTCTTCGGGCAGTAATCTTGAAGCTGAGTTCATTTACGGCAAATATTCTCGTGACCTAAAACTTGATCTTTGTGTTGACATGAAAAATTATGGTACAACTTTAAAATACAGTGTAATAAGCAGGCCATTCCTTTCCTCCAGTCGTTCGAAAAATCCTCACGTGTCATTATATATTGCGATAACCGGAAAGCTTATAAAACAAGTATGTTTGTGAAAACTCGTGATGTGCTACTGTACATTTTTTCAGTACTAAAAAATCAGTTTTTATTTTTTCATTTTGAGGTTAAAAGGATGGTAGCAATAAACTGGTAAATTCCTAACCATACTTCTGAAATATATTAGGGAATATTTTGTATTTGTTACAGTAGTCTGGCAAATCTGCTGCGTTTTTTTAATATTTGTTCTCTTCGAGTGTTGACACAGTTAAATAACTCAGTAAATCCTGTTTCAGTGTCCTCTCAAGGTTTCCAACATTGTCTTGAAGCTGTTCCGTTTACCTGTTGATTCGTTTCTTTACACGTCTCGTTTATTATCTTCACCGAAAGTATATGTCGACTATGTTAAATAATAATACCACTTGCACAGATGGTGGACTCTTCAATGCACTCTGTACAGCTCCTTTGGTAGGGCGCGGCTTGATTAAGACGCTGAACCCGCATTCAAGGAAAGTGAGTATCAAATATTAATTTGCGTTGCAATTTTGTTACCTCAGCCATCTTAGGCGAATACCGTGATTCTTACCTAGGCATCGAAGCGGCTGATTCCTTCCATCATCTATATGCAATTGGACCTATCGAGGTGGAGCAGTGGTTAGCACACTGGACTCGCATTCGGGAGGACGACGGTTCAAACCTGCGTCCGGCCATCCTGATTTAGGTTTTCCGTGATTTCCCTAAATCGCTTCACGCAAATGCCGGGATGGTTCTTTAGAAAGGGCACGGCCGACTTCCTTCCCCATTCTTCCTTAATCCGATGGGACCGGTGACGTCGCCACTTGGTCCCCCACCCACCAATCAACTCCATGCAATCGCATAACTTCTCCTTCTTTAGAGACGGAACGTTAACTTTTATGCTCTTTTTATCTTTTCTTTGAAGCACGGTGCTGAAAAGTGGCAAGTGCCAGTTCAAAAACCTATCTGTCGTATTTGCTCATCTCTCAAGTTGACAAGCTGTGCGTAGAAGCACCAGTATTTATGCGAAAGCGTACCAGGACCGTTAAGGGGTGCAGACGTAGTGGCGTTAATTGCCTTGAACAAGAGACGATTCTCCACGCCGCACTGTCACTTTTGGGATGTGGCCGTTTGATACATATACGTATGCTCCACGAACCATAGTCATAGTGTAGGTGCAAGCATATCGGAAGGTATCCGTGGAGAGGCCAGACTGGCATACGACTCGTGAAGTTAGAGGGGCAGCAATCTGGGTATTTTAGTATCTGGTCTTGTATAGGTAACCAATATGGTAGTATACTGTATATTGGTGCAGCGAACGACTGAAAGCAAGGGGAAACTACAAAAAAACTAAACTAAAACGAAACTCCTCCCGAACAGGCCATGAAGGCCCAACGGTACCGACCGGCCACCGTGTCATCCTCAGCCCACAGGCATCACTGGATGCGGATATGGAGGGGCATGTGGTTACCATACCGCTCTCCCGGCCGTATGTCAGTTTCCCAGACCGGAGCCGCTGCTTCTCAATCAAGTAGCTCCTCAGTTTGCCTCACAGGGGCTGAGTGCACCCCGCTTGCCAACAGCACTAGGCAGACCGGATGGTCACCCATCCAAGTGCTAGTCCAGCCCGACAGCGCTTAACTTCGGTGATGTGACGGGAACCGGTGTTACCACTGCAGCAAGGCCGTTGGCAAGGGGAAACCACAGCCGTTATATTTCCTGCTAGCGGATTGCATGGAGAGGTTCATCGAAATATTCTTCAGACTGAAGAGGATAACCAACAATGTATCACACATGCCATTCAACTGAGAATCGACTGTATGGTGTTCTGCGCTTTCCTGGAATTCAAATCTTTGGGTGTTATTTACATGTCGCTAATACGGAAATTAATTTTAGAATTTTCCTAAATTGATATGGGAAACCATCTAACCTCCACACCACATTGGTCGTTGTTACGAATGCCGGTTTTTGATCACTCCCGTATTGGCCTGCGTTACGTTAATTAGGGGAAAATCGCAAAAAACTAAATGAGTTATGAAAATAATCTCTAATATGAAAATTGAGTATTGGTATGTTGTTAACCGCCGGACTGCTGCATAAGACTACAGCGTATGAACCATCAGAGTGCAGTTAGGTGATAAATAGGAGACAACAGCCTGTCATAGTATTAAGGCAGGTTGTATAGTAAGAGCGAGAGAAAGGAGGAAAACTTGGAGACTAATATTTTCCTTAAATTTATACATGTAATATGGATGTTATTTAAGGGCTGCGACGGTATTTTAAGATTTTTATGGAATAATACATACTGCAACAGTCGCTTGTTACTAATACTTTATTAGCACGACACGTTTCGGCAGCATGCTGCCATAAACAGGTTCCTTTACAGTTACAGTGTGAAGGTAACCGTAAAGGCAGCGAATGATGACAGTGTGCTGCGGAAACATGTCGTGCTAATAAAGTATTAGTTACAAGGGACTGCTGCAAATAGTTCAAATGGCTCTGAGCACTATGGGACTTAACATCTGAGGTCATCAGTCCCCTAGAACTTCGAACTATTTAAACCTAACTAACCTAAGGACATCACACACATCCATGCCCGAGAAGGATTCGAACCTGCGACCGCAGCGATCGCGTGGCTCCAGACTGTAGCGCCTAGAACCGCTCGGCCACTCCGGCCGGCCGGACTGCTGCAGTTTTGTGTTATTGTATAAAAGATTAATGTCTGACGTTACATTGACATCCAAGTATTTGCCTTACGCAATGTAGGGACATCAAGAAAAATCTAATTCTGGATAGCTAGAGAGGAATTTTAACACCTGTCCTCCAGAAATAGAGTCCATTGCCTTACTACCTCACTCGGTAAGAGCTGGAAAAGACAGCTGATGTAGTCAACGAGTCGGAGTCCCGTCGGGACGTCAAGTACATTAGCTTGCTAGTGCAGTAGCTGAACCAATCATTTCACGAGATAACAACGTTTGACCAGACACAGCTTGCCTCGTGGACGAATGTCTTGATCAGCAACAATTCAGAGCGTGAAATTTGTAACTCGACGCCCGGAGTTTAGTTCCCTCCAGAAGCTTATTGCTGATCGGGATCCTCTTCCCAAGACTCCCGTCGCCCTGATTACAATTTAGCAAAAAGAATGAAATTTTTTTTTCTAGACTCGTAGATATCACATCATTAACAGTATCACAATTCGATGTGTATTTTGTATTGCTGCTCAGCTAATCACGCTACTTGTTAACGTTGTTTGCACTGAATGAGACTGACAAATCAGTACTGTAATTTCAAACAAGCAACGTAAATTCTTTATGTGACAGTGATTTTTACGTTTTAATTGATGTGTCTTGTCATTTTGCTGTAGGCGTTTATCATATAATTCATGGAACCTTCAGAGTGATGTTCTAGTTTTGGAAACCAGTATAAATGACAAATGACGCATCCTACTGGATCACAAATAAATGTTCAAGCACCTGCGTGTACGGGCAGGTGCTCACAGATTAGTCATTGTCATATTTATGTGAGCCGTTGTTATTTATTACGCGCGAAGACCTAATTTGTGATATCTGACGTCTGAGAACTTCACATCTTTCAAGTATTCCTTCACTCGAGAATTACCTCATATTTTACATTTATTTTTGTCGAAACGACGCAAGTCATATTAGCAGTTGCTATCTAGACAGGGACAATGTCTCCTTAGGCAGTCCTTCCAAAACACGTGAGATAAAGTGTGCTGACAAGAAACATAACTGCAGAGCTATTGCAGCGAACGGAGGTCGCGGTGGCGCCGGAGACAGGAAGTGGCCCACAAAAAGCGCCGGCCCACGGCGGCCGCCTTTTGTCCACGGCTCGAGGGCAGATGGCCACCTCTTGCGGCTGATTCACCCTCCCCCACTGTGCAACTTGCCAGGAAATAGACCTACTCCTTTTCGTGGAAATTCCGCCCATTTGCCGCGTCTCGTTCGCCGTAATCATTGCTTTGTTCTCTTCGAGAGGCTCTTCATTTATTTTTTTATTATTTTTCGCATTTCGCTCGCGGAATCGCCGTCCAGCAGTGCATGGCAAAAAGGGCCTACACGCGATTCGTGTTGCAGAGCTGCCTGTCCGCGGACGCTGCAACGGATGCGTCCGATAAATGTAATTTGCAGCGACTGCACTGAAATTAAACTGTTAGCTAATGAGGGGTGTCAAATATGACGGCTGAAGATACGGCAGTAATTAGCCCACCTCTTGCGCCTTCGAAGATGCGTTTCCTTTACTTCGAAAGGCATATAAAGCATATTTCATGTAGATCGTATCTTCAGTTCTATCTCGTGCTTTCGGATCGAAATAGTGCACAGGTGAGGTGGAACTTTGTCCACAAAATTTTCCTACGCTTACCTTTTCCTCATTGTACGTGGTATCCTTCGAGATATTCTCCTCTACAATTAATACACGGCTCACAATCCCGTTTACACGTCAGCAAGCATTCTTGGTACGCCTCTTGCTTTATCGTCTGAAGCGCCGTCTCCGAATTTTCTTTTATCTCGCCTATCGACGCAAATCTTCGTCCTTACGATGGGGTTACCAGCTTTGGATATAGAAAAAAGTGCGCATCGTGAGGTCTGGAGATTATGGAGAATGTGGCAGCACAGTGATTTCGTTTTTTGTGCAATAGTCACGCACCACTAGTGATCGTGCGCGGGTGCGTTATCTTGATGCGAGAGCTATGAATTGTCTCGCCACATTTCAAGCAGTTTCCTTCTTACATTTTCTCGCAGACGTCGCCACACGTCCCGTTAGAGCCATCGGTTAACAGTTTTTCCCTCATGGCTTTGAAATTTGACCTGACTTGACGAGCCTTCTTGGTCTTGGAGAACCTTTCCCGACCAGTTGTGAAGAATGAACCTTGGTTCACAGGTGAGGCGGGCGTTGAATACTTACAGAAAATCTTAATACAAATATCTGTCTGCTGTCTTTTTAATGGCGCTTTGCTTCGCTTAAGTACGGTTCGAAGCCGCTCCGTCATTATCAGTGGATATGAAGCCCTGATAATGGCCTGAATTGGCGGAGTAAAAACACTATTGAAACGCTAGGCGGGTTTTATTATTGTTTTTCATTCATTTCACCGTTTCTGTTTTGCCGAGAATGGTCACTGCAACTAACATGGTATGAAATCGTTGTCTTATAAGTACGTAGACAATGGAGAGAAATGTCTGGCGTCAGACCAAAGCTTTCAGCCGTCCACCCCCACTAACTGAATGGTTAGCGTGACGGATTGTCAGTCCTCTGCACCCGGGTTGGATTCCCGGCTGCGTCGGAGAATTTTCTCCTCCCAGGGACTGGGTGTTGTGCTGTCCACATCATCATCCTTTCATCCCCATCGACTACAGGTCGCAGAAGTGGCGTCGTATTGAAAGACCGGCACCCGGCGAACGGTCTGCTCGACGGGGGGCCCCTAGCCATACCATTAAATAAAATAAATAAACGCTTTCAGCTATAACCCACTCATTAATGTAAGATGTGTGAAGAACGGCAGGCTGTATACCTGTGTTCTTATTACATTGGCAGGTGGTCCGAGGGAAGCAGGGCTGTCGGTACATGCGTGCCCTACTTTTTCTGGTGTCATTATCACAATCGTTACGTGAGATGTACGCTAAAGTAAATGAGGAATGATGTTTCTTGGCTCATTTTACGAGTTTTGTTGGCCGCCCCTTTCCGGTCGCCAGAGTAAGGATTTCCGTAAATTTCCTGAATCATTGAGACTATCAGTCTCCCCGACCATCATTGTCCTGTCTAGGTTTGTACTCTGGTCTAGGTTTGTACTCGTGAATGACGGGACGGTAAATGATAATCTTCGTCCCTTCTTTCTGCTCTCGTAATTTTAAAGAGCAATGCCACATGTGATGGACAGCGTATTTCTAGTATCACGTAATACGGTTTTGTTGTTATTGTCCTGATAATTTTGCGCCAAACCTTCTCAACACATGTAAGTTAAGAATGGAAATATTTCCTGAAATCGGAGTGCCAGCGTTACAAATGTTTCAACAAATCTGTTTAGCTTCTTTGTCTAGGTGATTTTCTTACGAATCTGTTAGTCACTGTAATAAAGGAGAACAACTACATTGACAGTAATGCAGTTATAGATAAAATTTACACCACCTCCCAACAGTGGTATTTGTGTGTAATTGTAGAGTGGATTAATGTCAGAGTTGATATTTGCAATCATTCAGTTTCGAAATATTTCCTGTACAGCTTTAGAATTTACTTTGTAAGTCTTGTACGACAGATCGTGCAGGGATATTCTAGATGGCTGAAAATGCTCTGCTTGATCTAATATATTCATGCAATTACTGCACAGAGAGAATTCCAGATCATGACTGAAGGAAACACTGCTGAATGTCCTTGGCAGTCAGTCCATAGTTACATCGTTTCATAGAGTTCATTTAAGTGGTGACTTCAGCTGTCCATCCAGGCACTAGAGAATAGACGGCAATACAAGCGTAAGTGGGTCTCTTCTTGACGCAGGAAAATACGCTACTTTAAATAGTATGTGTATGCGCATTACATACGGCACTCCCCTATATTTAGCCAGCGATAGCGACGTGTAATCTTGCCGTGTGGTTTACAGGCTACTGAAATAAATATTTTGGGAAGACGACTACCAACAGCTGCATTTTGTAAAATGCATGACGTGCAGATGTCTTTATGTTCTTTATTATCGCTACCGGTTTCGGGTAATAACCATCATCACTGTATAAAGGTCCATATACACCGCCTGACAAAAAAACCGCACGCAAGACATGCTCGGATATCAATGTAACTTCGTATATATACACTCCTGGAAATTGAAATAAGAACACCGTGAATTCATTGTCACAGGAAGGGGAAACTTTATTGATACATTCCTGGGGTCAGATACATCACATGATCACACTGACAGAACCACAGGCACATAGACACAGGCAACAGAGCATGCACAATGTCGGCACTAGTACAGTGTATATCCACCTTTCGCAGCAATGCAGGCTGCTATTCTCCCATGGAGACGATCGTAGAGATGCTGGATGTAGTCCTGTGGAACGGCTTGCCATGCCATTTCCACCTGGCGCCTCAGTTGGACCAGCGTTCGTGCTGGACGTGCAGACCGCGTGAGACGACGCTTCATCCAGTCCCAAACATGCTCAATGGGGGACAGATCCGGAGATCTTGCTGGCCAGGGTAGTTGACTTACACCTTCTAGAGCACGTTGGGTGGCACGGGATACATGCGGACGTGCATTGTCCTGTTGGAACAGCAAGTTCCCTTGCCGGTCTAGGAATGGTAGAACGATGGGTTCGGTGACGGTGTGGATGTGCCGTGCACTATTCAGTGTCCCCTCGACGATCACCAGTGGTGTACGGCCAGTGTAGGAGATCGCTCCCCACACCATGATGCCGGGTGTTGGCCCTGTGTGCCTCGGTCGTATGCAGTCCTGATTGTGGCGCTCACCTGCACGGCGCCAAACACGCATACGACCATCATTGGCACCAAGGCAGAAGCGACTCTCATCGCTGAAGACGACACGTCTCCATTCGTCCCTCCATTCACGCCTGTCGCGACACCACTGGAGGCGGGCTGCACGATGTTGGGGCGTGAGCGGATGACGGCCTAACGGTGTGCGGGACCGTAGCCCAGCTTCATGGAGACGGTTGCGAATGGTCCTCGCCGATACCCCAGGAACAACAGTGTCCCTAATTTGCTGGGAAGTGGCGGTGCGGTCCCCTACGGCACTGCGTAGGATCCTACGGTCTTGGCGTGCATCCGTGCGTCGCTGCGGTCCGGTCCCAGGTTGACGGGCACGTGCACCTTCCGCCGACCACTGGCGACAACATCGATGTACTGTGGAGACCTCACGCCCCACGTGTTGAGCAATTCGGCGGTACGTCCACCCGGCCTCCCGCATGCCCACTATACGCCCTCGCTCAAAGTCCGTCAACTGCACATACGGTTCACGTCCACGCTGTCGCGGCATGCTACCAGTGTTAAAGACTGCGATGGAGCTCCGTATGCCACGGCAAACTGGCTGACACTGACGGCGGCGGTGCACAAATGCTGCGCAGCTATCGCCATTCGACGGCCAACACCGCGGTTCCTGGTGTGTCCGCTGTGCCGTGCGTGTGATCACTGCTTGTACAGCCCTCTCGCAGTGTCCGGAGCAAGTATGGTGGGTCTGACACACCGGTGTCAATGTGTTCTTTTTTCCATATCCAGGAGTGTACATACTATCTGCGGAGACGTGAATGAGTAGCGTTGAAATTCTCTGTGACACATGAAGCTGGCACCAGAGTGCATTAGAGCTGTTGTTACCAGGCCTGGTAGGGTAAATAGCGAGTGTGAACAACGTCAGATGTTACTGATAACGGCGAAGGACACGGGTATGCTGCATACTCGTGTGAGACAAGGTTATCAGCACCTGACAGAGTTTGTAAGTGACTCATTGTGGATCTCCACTTTGGCCCTCTGGTCGATTCGTCCACCGTAGAAATGTGTTGTGGCATTCGGACGTGACATGGCCCGACGTTGGACTACATGCGAGCATGAAAGCAGGTATAATCTTCCTCAAGTTTCCGGCCGACCATGCCTGACCGCTACAAGGGAGGATCGCCGTTTTGTGTGACCGGCAAGAGCTCCAAATCTGTTCTCGATAGAACATATGTGAGACCAGATCGTAGGTCAGCTCCGTCCCAGGGCCAGTATTCAGGAAATCGGGGACTAGTTACAGCAATTGTGGACCAGCACGCCTCCGGGGAAGATACATCACTATTACATTCTTCCAGCCGAATCTGCATACGCGTCCAGACCAAAGGATGTCTAAAATCGTACTGATAAGTTGGCTTGTAATGACAAATTCTTTGTAAATTTGTCTCGATTGTGCTACTGCAACGATGGAGTTTATTTTGTTTCCTCCTCCACTTCACTTTAATTGTTGTCAGACAGAGTATTATTTGCGTATCACGTCGCATCAGTACGGCGTCGTTATTAGTGCAGACCCACCAGAACCATTGAACACCAAAAGGATAAACAGGTATCCGTTCTCGTGGATTGATATGTAAGGTATATCATCTCTCGAGCTCTGATTCATGTTTGTTTTCTCCATGTCAGGTGTACGTTAAGTTGCTTCCAGGCATTTATTTGTGGCACAGGAGTAGTGACTACTTTTACTCTGCTTCTCGTCTTAAAGCGAAAGTGGCGATCTTTTTTAGACTGATTTAATATTGTATCAGTGCAGAGTATTCATTCTGGCCCGGCAACATACGTTCCCGAGTATATTTCTGGAGCTACACGTCGCTTAATTTGTCTTGCGTGCCAGTAAGCGCAAAGAGTGTGTGGATTCTGGCCGTAGCACAGAAGCTCCGAGGTAGGGACCAAAGAAATGTATCAGCTTTCTATCAGCACTTTCCAATACTTTTATAGTCAACTAGGGTACCATAATAAACAAAACTCTGCAGTTTTATGGAATCTTTTCTTGACGTATCAGCTTTTCTGGTGGAACTTTCCTTTGTAGATTTGGTCTGTGTGCAGAACAGCAGTCAATTGAAACATTAATTAGAACATTCTTACCAATTCCACGGCTGCGGAATCACATATCTGCCATAGTTTCATCAACGACACAAACTCTAAATATGGTCCATACTTACGATAAGAACTGCAATGTACACGGATGACTTTAAAAATTCGGTGTATTCTTATTTTCCCAGTTACGTACGGTCTGAAGGTCAGATAGAGGCAAAATCATTTTTAAAATCTACCGCTGCTGCTAAATGATTATAGGAGGCACATGAAGCAAGGAAGCCTATAGTTCTAATTTCGTGCCTCTTTTGCTGCCTAAAAATTCATATAGCAAACACAAGTTAGCGTGTTCATGAAAATACACTGTAGTAAATAATTGTAGATTCAAATATTTCCCGTCGAGACCTCTATGATACTATAATAGCTTCAAAAATGTGGCTTCATACGCTGCGTCAAAAATATTGGACCCCAGAATTTAATCTATATGACTAAGTAGTGAGACAGATTAAACATGAAATATTACAACGCAGAAATTGATTTGGACGCTATTGTTCTTTGTTAGTTACTTCCTCATTGTCAGGCCGTTACTTGCCTCTAACTTGTCAACAACCTTACCCTGTCAGATAAAGGGGAGGGGGAGCGGGGAAGCGGGCAGGCCAATGTTATGCGTAAAGATGAACTCAAATCACAGTGCTCATTGACTTTACCAGATTCACAAACTAGTAAGAAAACTCAATATCACTTCCTGTGTATGCCGGCCGTTGTGGCCGAGCGATTCTAGGCGCTACAGTCTGGAACCGCGCGACCGCTACGGTCGCAGATTCGAATCCTGCCTCGGTCATGGATGTGTGTGATGTCCTTAGGTTAGTTAGGTTTAAGTATTTCTAAGTTCTAGGGGACTGATGACCGCAGATATTAAGTTCCATAGTGCTCAGAGCCATTTGAACCATTTTAACTCCCTGTGTGCGTGCTTAGTAATTAAATCGCTGACAACAGAAAATCCTTTAACATTTAGATAATAATTTAGCGATACCTGAATTAGAAGAGCCGCATCACTTGCTTAATTCACCAAGATGATAGTATTCTTCTAAGTTTAAAAATCGAGTGATTTCTTTTTATGTTCACGCAATTACACAGTTAGACCAGTAGTAAACAGAATCTTATTGCTACATTTTTTCAATTGAAAATATTGTCATCTACATGAATGCTCTGCAATTCACGAACCACCTTCGGACTATTTATCTACCGTTTCACTCTCTAAAAGCGCGTGTGAAAAATGAACACTTAAATCTACCTGTACGAGCATTGGTTTCTCTTATTTTATTATGATGATCATCTCTCCCTATGCAAGTTGGCGGCAGTAAAATATTTTCGCATTCAGAAGAGAATGTGATTGAAATACCGTAAAATGGTTTCTCCACAACGAAAAATGGCTTTGTTTTAACGATTTCCATCCCAGATCCGTGACACTCTCGGCCTTATTTCACAATAAAACAAAACTAGGTGCCCTTCTTTGAAATTTTTCGATGTCTTCCGTCAGTCGTATTTGGTAAGGATCCCTTATGCCACAGCAACACTAGCATAGAACGAACAAGAGTAGTGTAGGCAGCTTCAGTAATAGACCTGTTTCACCATTTTCATGGCCTTCCCCATAAGATTATCTATGTGGTGGTTCCTACTTAATATCCTTAATTGTAATTCCGAGCTATTTAGTCAAATTGAAAGCCTTAAAAATGTGTGATTTACGGTGTAAACTCATGTGGATGACCTTACAGTTCTCCTCACTGAGAGACAGTTGCCACCTTTCGCGCCATTCAGATATCGTGTCTCAGTTCGTAAAACAGGAGGGACTACACAGAGCTACATAATCGACAGAAACAGTCAAAACGTGCAGAGACGTTAACGACGCGGAACTAGACAACTGGACAGCCTCATATCACCCCTCGCCCCCCTCCCCCAGGCGATGACATCGCACTATAGTTAAAAAAGAAGATTAGAGTCTAACGTCGCGTCGACAGTGAGG
This sequence comes from Schistocerca serialis cubense, assembly GCF_023864345.2. Classification (NCBI taxonomy): domain Eukaryota; kingdom Metazoa; phylum Arthropoda; class Insecta; order Orthoptera; family Acrididae; genus Schistocerca; species Schistocerca serialis. The sequence goes on along the minus strand of NC_064639.1, from coordinate 253,061,805 downwards.
TCATTAGAGACGTAGCATAAGCTCGAATTTCCAACGGCGGGGAACGAAATTGGCAGTGCCGTTTTCGAAGGAAGTATATAGGAATTTGCATGGAGCGATTTAGGGTAGATGAATTTGTGGGGAGAAAATGCCTGGGTACTGTTGGCTTATATTTATTCTGATTGTAGATTTGGATAAAGAAAAATTCCAGTTATGTAAATGGCAAGCATTTAGTCACATTACCACGTTTGCAAAACTACAACATGTTATCCATCATAGCAAGCCGTTGTAACTGTGGTTTGGTACTCTGAACATGCAAATAATTAAACTAATCTAAAATAAACCAAAGATTAATGATGACATCTGTACTCCTTAGTTGACGTAAGATATAGACATATAACGACGATAGAATGTGTAAAAGACTCAAGGGGGAACAATAACAATGGAGGGCCGAGACTGAAGTTCTCGGAAGTAAGGAAAGCAGTCATTCACTCTTATTGTTCTGTTTATACATCGAAGAAACAAAGACGGAAATAAATGAAACGTTCAAGAGAGGAAACAAAATTCAAGGTCAAAGGGTAGCAGTGATAGCATTCACTGATTGCATTGCTATGTTCAGTGGAAGTGGGAAAGCACAAGGCCTGTTGAATGAAATGGTCTACTCTAATGTGTACAGTATGCTGACAGATAATGAACCTAAGAAAGACGAAAGTGATGATGAATAGCAAGAATTAGATTAGCGGTGAACTTAACATCAAAATTCGTGTCCAAGAAACAAACGAAGTTAAGGAATTCTGCTAATCCGGAAACAAAATAATATATGTAGGAAGAAGAAAGGAGTGCGTAAAAAGCAGATTATCACAGGCAAAGAGACCATTCCTAACGAAAAGAAGTCTACTAGTATCAAACATCAGCCTTTATATGAGGAAGACATTTCTGTGAAAGTACGTTTGGGTGTGTATCATGAACTATGGGAAAACTGGAAAAGAAGAGAATCGAGGCGTTTGAAATGTGCTACTATAACAGGATGTTGAAAATTAGGTGCACTGGTGAGGAACGAGGAGGTTCTTCGCAGAATCGGTGAAGAAAGAAACATAAGGAAAACACTGACAAGATGAAACAACAGGGTGATAAAGATATGCGTTAAGACACCAGGGAATAACCTCTTTGGTACTAGAGGGGACGGGAGAGGGTAAAAATTGCAGGGAAAGAGAGAGAGAGGAGGACATCCAACAAATAACTGAGGACGTAGTGTTCAAGTGCTACTCTGACACGAAGAGGTTGGCTCAAGAGAAGAATTCGTAGTGGGTCTTGTCAAACTAGTCAGTAGACTGACAGCCAAAACAAGCATTGGTTTTAGTTACAGGAATCTGACGAGTATGACAGATCAGAAAGAAAGTTTGGTATTAATGAATTAATAAAGAGGCAATTTTTTATCAAACTTGATTATCCATTTTCAAAGGCCGCGTAAGTTATTATTTCTATGGCGTTTATTCTGTTAGTAGTGCCTTCGGAAGCCGCGTATGCAAGTAATTCGGAGACAAATATGAATAAAATGACCAAAAACAGGATCATTTTATGGGAAATTATCGCTAATTTCCTAAAACACAGTATCTATGTAAGTGATGATATTCTCCTACTACAAATAACTTAACGACGACGTTTGCATAAAAACTGTAACATGTAGAGAATAATAGTAATACAGACCAACTAAGAAAAAACTTTCTTTTAATGAGAGCGGCTTCTTCTCGTGATTTTTTAGCGTGCTGAGTCCTGATGTGATAACGAAGAACTGTTTCAAGCATCATTTTTTGCAATTAAGACTTCCCTCGGCCACACATCGCAAGGTGGCTTGCGGAGGGTAGATGTATATCGATGTGGAATATTTTAAAAACGCTTATTTAGTGATTTCAGTTCTGTATATTCAGTGTTCTATTTCAGTTAATAATGATATCAAGTTCAAATTTCGCTGGCAGTTATTGCTCTGCTTAGTGTATACCGTAACTACTGTGACATGCTCTTTTGCTTATCTATGTCTTGCGCAAGAATTTCGTGTATCCGAAAAAAACTCTATCACTACAACAACTCATTAAGTTGGGACTAATACAGCAGCCTATGAAAGCCATACCCAATAATGGAGAATGTTTCAGGTACGTCTGAGAGATGGTCCCTCATGTATCAGAAGCGAAACTGAAAGAAGGCGTGTTTGTTTCTATTCCAACTTTGTATGTGTTATTCAAGCATATTGTTACCAAATTCTTAATCAACTAGAGGGACCTACTCTATTTTTCTGTTGTAACCAATACGCTGCAGAAGTTAATGAAGTTTGATGAGCTTCGAGATTTATGCTTTGAATGTCCACTTGGCTTTCTCCCTGAAGTTTTGGCTAATGTCAATGAAGAACAAGGTAACTGCTTTCATCGAGACGGCAGACTGGTGGAAAAACGGTTTGGGCCACAGAACTGTCGTGGTGGGAGATTACTATTGGTCACTCTACCAAGACCTTACAACAGGAAATTTATTGAAAAAAACTGTATTGGAATCTTTAAGGAGAAGAACAGAGAGAAAATATAAGTCAACGGACATATAATTCCTATGTTACAAGCATTTTCATGCTTAAACTTAAAAAAATTGCTCACATTGAAAAATTAAATTACATTTCATTACATGAATTTTTCTAGTGTACAATGAAAGTAGATTTTGACAAATCTGTACCTGATAGGAAGGAACTGAGGGTCAGTGCCCAACAAAATACGATTAAGCTAATAGCCAAGAAAGAAATAATGAAAACATATTTGTCCGATGACTTCCGTAACTTATTTGTCCTTGCATCATTTTGTAAAACTGTCTAGGACTCGTCAACGTATAAAGAATATTCCTCTTACCTCATCTGACGCAGTGACTGAGCTGCACTTTATGAAAACACACACACACACACAGGCACACGCCACAATTGATGTCGACACCACAATGTCATGTGTCTCCTCAACGACTTTTTTTATACTATAGAGAAATTATTCGGAATGAATAATTAGTCCGATTTACAGAAAAATCTAAAAAGGGCCATAAGGTAACTATATACGAGTAAATATATTTAATAATACATGTATATGATTTGATCTACTCTTCTGCTAACACGTTCCACTTCGTAGCGTCTGTTGCGAATATCATCTACTGATAAGTAAGTAACTAAGGACTTAGACTCTTCACAACATGCAAAGGGACGAATATTTTACTCTATGGTTAACATTCATCACTTCGTTCTATTCCTAGACACTGAGGGCACTATTTCTGTTTGAAAAGAAACCGTCTCTCGAATTTTGAGAGTTCTTCTAAATTCGAGTATAGTGATAAGAAGTTTTCTAGAATCTTTAGGTGAAAGAGGCGGTGAGTGTACTAAATATCAAGTCCCAAAACAGCCAGCAAACCTCATGTCAACCTGCTTCATCTTGTAATATGAGCTCACAGGTGAAACCTGAATTTTGGCGACAGACTTGCCCTTTACGTTTGTCATATTTCCCTCCATTTTGGCAGAGATTTAATTTAAAAAGCTATACCAAAGATCAAATCACTGTACCACTCTCTTCAATGACCAAGGAATGCCACGTCCAATAGAGGGAAAGAGACAGTTGCTTCAGTAGCTCAGCAGATAAAACTTGTGAATGTTAGCTATGTTAAGTCGTCATCCTAGTTAGACTTGTTTCTAAATTTTTAATTAGTTATGAAATGGATGTCCATGTGATACACACACCACCACCATCACAACCATCACAACCACCACCACCACCACCACCACCACCACCATCATTCAATCACGCCACTCTGGTATTCTAATTACTCTTTGTCGCTTTTAGCTTGTTGGTGTGTATCAACGACTCCGCAAACAGTCAATACATAATGTCAGGAGCAGAAAAATTGTAGTAACTCTGGTATGAATAATGAGAGCCAGGAAAGAAAATAAAACAATTCATCTAAAATGGTTCGAGAGGTACTCAGGTATTCGGCTCAATTTAGTAAACGGTCTTTTAAAAGACGCTATCAGAAAACAGAATCCGCTGTTTATACATAACGACTTTCTCCATGTTTCAAGGAGAGAGGCACACGAGCAATAGGAACAGCAGTGGGAAATATCGCAGCAGCGAAGGTGGTTTACATTCACTTGAGACCACCGCACGACTCCAAAAAAACCGCGGTACGACCGTAAGAATCTTCCGAGGAGACTTGTGACGTCAGTTACTCGAATAAGTCTGGGATACGCATCCTTCCCAGCGCACCAAGATCGGAGTCAAAGACACTCCCACATGTAGCGAACACCAGAAATCGACTATCTTAATCACATCATTTTGCGATGTTCTCAGTATGCACCTCGCCAGAATAAACTGTGGGAATCTATAGAAAAATTCAATTTCCCGTATCAACAAGTAGTAAAAAACGATTGAAAGCTAAAAAGTTAAGGAATTTTTCTAATTTCTACCATAGGGCTTGACAATACTGCGAGTATCCGGGGCTAAAGTATTGTCGTTTGCATCATTTGTACACATCGTGTCACTCTCTCTATTCCCACGTTAGTCGTTGTATTGTAGCAGACAGTGAAACATGGCAGCTCCATGGTCGATCTGCACCAAGGAGGACATGAAGGCAGTGATTCTCTTTTTCCTTGCGGAAGATGTTAAACCTACGGAAATTATTCGTCGAATGCAAGCGCAGAATGATGATAGCTGTTTATCGCGAAGCAAGAACTACGAATTGATAGAGCACTTCAAACAGAGAAGAACGCTATGTGATGAGGAAAGATCGGGCAGGCCATCGACGTCAACAACTGAGGACAATTCGGAAGTCGTTGAGGGTATGGTGACTGAAAACAGACGAATCACAGTCAACGAAATCAGTCATGGTTCAGTGTATTCCATCTTCCAAGACAGGCTAAATTTTCGGAAAGTGTTTGCAAGGTGGGTACAGAAAGAAGTGTCAGCGCAGCATAACGCTCAAAGGATGGACTTCTCTCGCAAACATTTGGTCCGTTATCATGGCGAGGGAGATGGATTTTCACAGCAATCGTTACTGTAGGCGAAACGTGGGTGCATAGTCTGGAGCGGGAAAGTAAGGCTGCGAGCATGGTTTGGTAACACGCATAACCATCAGAAGTAAAGAAATTTTAAAATCAACCATCAACTGGTAAGATTATGCTAACACTATTCTGGGACGTGGAAGGTTTCGTAGCCCGTCATTTCACTTCAAAAGGTGAAACTGTGAACAGTGAGATCTATTGTGATGTGGTACTATCTAAACTGAAACCTTCCATCAGATCTCAACGTCGCAGAAAACTGCGAAAAGATTTCATCCTGCAGCAAGGTAACTCTCGGCCGCATTCTGCTAAACGGACGGCCGAAACAATAAAGGAGTTGGGATTCGAATTGCTGGAACACCCGCCATAGCGTCCAGACCTGGCTCCAAGCGATTTCCATATGTTTAGACCATTGAAGGAAGCGCTCATAGATGCAGAACTCACTGACGCTGTGCAAAATTGGTTACAGGTGCAACCAAAAACCTTTTATTCCGACAGAATCAAAACTTGTGAAATGTTGAAGAAAGTGCGTTGAAGTGCAGGGACGAGGATGAGATTAGTGTTTAACGTCCCGTCGACAACGAGGTCATTAGAGACGAAGCACAAGCTGGGATTAGGGAAGGATTGGGAATGAAATCGGCGGTGTCCTTTCAAAGGAACCACCCCGGCATTAGCCTGAAACGATTTAGGGAAATCACGGAAAACCTAAATCCGGATGGCCGAAGATGGGGTTGAACCGTCGTCCTCCCGAATGCGTGTCAAGTGTGCTAACTACTGCGCCACCCCGCTTGGTGAAGTTCAGGAAGGTTTTATAGAAAAATAATGTACGTTTCAGTTTTCTATCATTAGAATCAATACCCATTTTCTCCGAAGTATCTTCACTTTTTGTCTTCCCCTTGTACCACTGAGTCAGCAGTATCTGGAAATTAGCAGCTTAATACCACATTACTTGCAATAAACATACATGAATCCCTCAAGCATCAAGTGCTGACAATTGTAAATGTATATATGCATTAAGTAGCTGTATACTTGAGACTTAACTGTCTTCGCTAACCTTAATAATCAGTGTAAAGGCTGTAATGTTTATAGCCAAATGCCAACGAAATCAAATTTTAAAAAATTTGGTATGCCAAAGTATGAACAATCACACAACGGTGTTGCTACTGCAGTGCTGGGGATGATTTAATGTGACGACACGTGAGCGCAAGTATCAACACATTTACAGAGTTTGGAGCCAGGGAACATTTCGTCCAAACTTAAGACACGAGGGCAGACAATGGGCGCAGTGTTCTCGGCGGCCGGTGGCTCGTTATGGGCGCCCCGCCAGCACGCTGCCCACATGTCGCCCGGGGCCAGCAGCTGCCCCAAAACACACACACACACACACACACACACACACGAGCACGCCCCCGTCTCTTTCGAGACCTCCAAGGGGCCGGCGGAAGCCGGAGGTTAGCCCTTTGTCATTCTTGACAGGTGACTAGGACTCGCATGTAGGTGTATCAAACTTGTAACAGATTACATTTTGTAATCAGAAGCTGGATACTGTGCAGTGTCACAAACAGGCTCTGAGATCGACTGTAATCGAGCAAAGTGGTGCTGTAGTTCGACTCATATTTGGAAAAACACCTCATTAAATCCCCGTCTGTATATCTTAATACAGGTCCTTTGAAAAGGCCTTCGTCACATCTTCAGTTCGCCTCAGACAGCCCCCCCCCCCCCCCCCCTCGACGAGACATTCTTTCCCTTCTTCTTTCTTCCTTGACCACACCAAATACTTTCTGTCCAGATGCAAGAGAAAAAAAATGTGTCAAGCGAATGTTGCTTAGTTACCCAGAAACATTAACAAGCAAACTTGTTTGAGGTGGTCAGGATAAATGGGACACACTACATATAGCTGAGGTGATAAAAGGCATGGGATACTTCCTAATATCGTGTCGGACCTGCTTTTGCTCGGCATAATGCAACAATTCGACATGACATGGACTCAACAAGTCGCTGGTAGTCCTCAGCAGAACTATTGAGCCATGCAGCTTCTACAGCCGGCCGTAATTGCGAAAGTGTTGCCGTTGCATAATTTTGTGCTTGAAATGATGTCTCCATTATGTCCCAATAAACGTACGATGGGGGGCCAAATCACTCACTCCGATTGTCCAGAATCCTCTGCAAACCAACCGTGAACAACTGTGGCCTGATGACATGGCGCACTATCATCCATCAAAATTACATCGTTTAATAGTTGCAGATGCCCTAAAAGTCGCCGAACATAACCATTTCCAATCAATGATCCGTGCAGTTGGACCAAAGTACCCAGTCTGATCGATGTAAACGCAGCCCACACCATTACGGAGCTACCACCAGCTTGGACAGTGCTTTGTTGACAGCTTGCGTCCATGACTTCTCGGGGTCTGCGCCACACTTGAACCCCAACACCAGCTCTTATCAGCTGAAGTCGGGATTCATCTGACCATACCACAGTTTTGCAGTCGTCTGGGGCCGAACCGATGTGACCACGAGCCCTGGAGTGGTGCTGCAGTTGATGTCGTGCTACTAGCAAGGGCATTCGCATCGGTCGTCTGCTGCCATAGGCTGTTAACGCCACATTTCGCCGCACTGTCTTAATTGATACGTTCGTCGTACGTTTCTCATTTATTTCTGCCCTTATTTCACGATAAGTTGCTTGTATATAAGTACATACAACTTTACGGAAAGGCCACTGCGTTGTCTGCGATGAGAGATACTGCTTGAAATTTGGTATTCTCGGCATACTGAGACACTGTGGACATCGGAATATTGAATTCCCTAACGATTTCCGAAATGGAATGTCCCATGCGTCTAGCTGCAATGACCATTCCGCATCTAAGTCTGGCAATTCCTGCGCCCATGATCACATCGGAAACCTTTTTACAATAATCGCCTGAGAGCAAATAACTTCACCAATACGCTGCTCTTTTATAGCTTGTGTACGCGATACTACCGCTATCTGCATATGTGCAAAAAAATGGCTCTGAGCACTGTGGGACTTAACTTCTAAGGTCATCAGTCCCCTAGAACTTAGAACTACTTAAACCTAACTAACCTAAAGACATCACACACGTCCATGCCTAAGGCAGGATTCGAACCTGCAACCGTAGCGGTCGCGTGGTTCCAAACTGTAGCGCCTAGAACCGCTCGGACACCACTTCCGGCGTATAAGTGCATATCGGTATCCCATGACTTTTGTTACCTCATTGTATATATCCCAGTGGATGAGGTGGTGAACCGCATGACGCTGTTCGTAAATGATATTTTAGTATGCAGATAAGTCGGAACACTCAGAAAGTTGTAGCGAAATACAGGGAGTACTATAGAGAATGACTGCTTGATGCAGAATCTATCACTTCAGCTTCAAGAGGAACAAATTTAACGTATTGCGGACAAAGAGGCACAAAAACGCCTAATCATATGATTACACATCGTTTAAATAGCCGCGTGTATGTGTACGGAGCGATTTTAAGTGGAACGCGCACTTAAAAGTATGCAGGATAGGCGGATACCAGACATTGACTCATTGGAAGTATTCTCAAGAAGTGTAGTCCACCACACAAAACTCCCAAACTCTCATACGACTGATAACTATTACTCGTCAGGCTGCGATACTTAACAGATAGCTCTAATGGAGGGAGAAGAATATCCAAAGAAGAGCAGAGTGTTACGGATTATGCTCAACCAACTTTAATGACAGACACAAAAACGAAGGTGATATGTAGTAAGGTGTGACTTACTGATGATATTGCGAGAAGATCCAATCAGTGACTTTCCTCTTCCTATGTGTATGTAGCGAAACATCGTGAAAGTAAATCAGAGAGATTCGAGTTCGCATGGTGGCCCGACAACAATCGTTCGTGAAACTTCCTGGCAGATTAAAACTGTGTGCCGGACCGAGACTCGAACTTGGGATCTTCGCCTTTCGCGGGCAAGTGCTCTACTGGCCAGTTCGGTCTCGGTCTGGCACACAGTTTTAATCTACCAGGAAGTTTCATATCAGCACATACTCCGCTGCAGAGTGAAAATTTCATTCTGGAAACAATCGTTCTTCTCGCCATATATTCCGTGATAGGAGACCTTTTGTTTCAAGGTGCAAGATGGTGCACGATCGACGAACTATGGCTTAACTGTCCACAGATCTAAAATATATAGCATATTAACTTCCGTAAAATTCTGTACCTAAGGAATTAACAATATATTCCAAATTGCTGCATTGTACCGTACAGTCTTTAAATGCCTAGAATGCAAAATATTTACAAATGATACACAACCTCATGTCTAACAACAACAAAAACTGTAGAAAATGGCGGAAACTGCTTATTCCTTCATACGATTCTAAAATCAGTCACTAGACTGAGGTACTGACCAGTAAATATGTGTTCCTAGGCACACTATCCTCTACGTACAACACTCTCTCCAACCGTTGTATGGTACTGGTGCTAAAAAGTACAGGATTTTCGCAAAAGAATGCTCACTAATGCTTCGATTTGGCATCCGATAATTTTCATCACGAAAGGAACAGCAGGATGAAAGACGGTTCAGAACCAGTACGAACCTTAAGGACAGCTTCCTGATGTGGGTGCCAGGGACTAATCAGGATTTTTCTTTTCATGCACGTGCGCCCTGATGTACCAACGGACGAAGTGCTAAACTAATGATCACCTTTATTTCGAAACGTATAATCAGTATTCTCATCACACTATAATGCAGAAGTGCACATAGCATACTTTTTACCCTCAGAAATTACTTGTTGACGTAGCTTATAACACACACTGCTTATAGTAAAGAAATTTACAGTTAGACACAGAGGGCAGCAACCAACAGCTGAGTCGTGTCCCTGCTTATGGTGACAAAGGAGGGTCTAGGGGTGGAGATACCTCCTAGTCTGCCAGACGTTAATACTTGTTTTCCTAACAAAGATCACTGCTTCTCCTCTCAAGTAATCGGCAGCTGTCCTCACGGGCGTAACTGAAACCCTCTCGAACCTCCCAGCTGGAAATAAATTTTGAAACAACCGGAAATCGAACTGGAACCCCTGCCCCGAAAACGTACCGTTTCCGTGCCACAGTCATTTGGAAAAACGCTGATTATTTAACGTCCCCTTAGAAAATATTTATGAGTTACTGTGCTGATAAACCTCTACGTTATTTTATTTTCAAACAGCTGAGCAAAACTGAACGTACTCAGACATTTCTCTCTTTACTTATTCTGATCAACAGTAAACTGACACACAATACCTTTTTTTAGCGCAACGCAATCTGACTACAAAAGAATGGCCCTGACTAACAATAACCTATACCTTTCATGAATTACTTACCTCACAGGGAGAGCCAATGTAGCCAGCTAAATAAAAGATTCTAACTACTGAAGGCACTAACTACTGATAGGCCTAGTTAGCAAATGAAAGATTTTGATGGAGAACAAACAATGTATTTACCTTAATAATGTTCAAAAGTCATTATATATATATATATATATATATATATATATATATATATATATATATATATATATATATCCCTTCATGACATCCAGTCTTACAACTTTCCTTTCTCTTACGGACACACTTCCAGATCGTCCGCTCTCAAAATTCTGCCGTCTCTCTCCCCACATCCACCACCGCTGGCGGCTCACCTCCACCTGCCCAACGCTACAATAGCGAATATTCCAACAATGCCAACCAGCCACAGACTGCACACAGCACAATCAGTGATTATCATACAGAGCGCTACGTGGCGTTACCAACATAAAAACCTATATAGCCTATTTATAATTACGCGACCACTTTTGCAAGTAAGTAATAAGTTATGACCCAGTACATCAGTTGTTTTACAGTTCCACTCATTAAAAGCCAAAGAAATTGCTCGTGTACTCGCTGATGGGTTCTCTTCAACGTGATGGAGTAGATCTCCAGGCGTCTGCCTGGAGCATCACAGTCACCTGCTTACGTTGAAGATACCCTTTCTCGAAGCCACTGCGTAATTGTGGCGAAAAGGGTACTCGATGGAGTCTGACTTTGTGGAAAACGATCTTGATAAAGGCGACGAGCTTCTGTTCCATTACCGTGAGCTTCGCCATTCAGAGAGATCACATCGGTGTATTCTACAAACGTGTACTCAAACCATGTTATTGTAACAGTCACTGACACGTGAATGAGGTTCGAACCAGGCCAGGCCGGTCGCTGTGGCCGAGGGGTTCTAGACGCTCCAGTCTGGAACCGCGCTGCTGCTACTCTCGCAGGTTCGAATACTGCCTCAGGCATGGATGTGTGTGATGTCCTTAGGTTAGTTAGGTTTAAGTGGTTCTAAGTCTAGGGGACTGATGACCTCAGATGTTAAGTCCCACAGTGCTTAGAGCCATTTTAACCATCTGAACCAGGCCAGAGAGGTAGGATAGACGTAAAACGGCACCAGCCGCTCCTACGCAACCACCTCCACCCCTCCCCAACATGTTTACCCTACTGCATACCCAGGTAGCAAACATGTTTTCAAATGGCTGCAGTACGGAAACGGTGCTTTTGTGGACACCGGTTCCTATTCAAAATTTCAGACAAGTCCTAGAAGCTTGTAACAGGTATTTCCGAACGCCCTGTAGGCCAGTAACGTAGCCGCGGTTCTCGAACTTTATGTGCAGATACATCATTTCGTTATCACTATTGTACTGTCGCCTGGTGACTCTTCCACGGTCAGTGACGTTCCCGTAAGCTGGTTATGTAGCAGAAATTGAGGCACTCGGTCAGCCGTGCTCTCCCCCCCTCCCCCCCCCCCCCTCCCCCCACGAGAGGCATTCCCCGCGTGGGCCCTAATTTTTCCCCCTCGCAGCGCATCACCTAATTAGGGTTTGCGTTTCCGCCAGAGCGGCACGCACTTGACTTGCAGATGACCCGCTACATTTACATCAGTGTGGCACGTGCGGCGGCTTGTAAAAAGCGCTGTAATTAGCGCGGGCCGTTACGAATGCCTACTGGTCTCCGCGGGAAGTGGACGGTCGGTAGGCGGCGCGCTCATTGCAGCGTTCGCCAATCTTGAGGGCCAGAACGTTGGCCGCGGCAGTCCAGTAGCGGACACGCGAAACAACGAATACGTTGCTGGGAGTAGGCTGGTCGTGCATTACGGGATGGATCAGAGGAATGGTGGTTTTATAAGTATACAACGATTAATCAAGAGTGATTTACACATGCGCATTTATTTATGCATTTACTACATATAATCACATGGGCTTAGAGCCACGTTACAATATGTATTGGGGTTGAGCACTTCTTAATGATGATGATAACTGCTATGTCTGCGTAAGCGGAAGAAACTAATGACCAAAGTCCGAAAACAATTTATTGGACTGTTCAATTCAAAAAATGGTTCAAATGGCTCTGAGCACTATGGGACTCAACTGCTGTGGTCATAAGTCCCCTAGAACTTAGAACTACTTAAACCTAACTAACCTAAGGACAGCACACAACACCCAGCCATCACGAGGCAGAGAAAATCCCTGTCCCCGCCGGGAATCGAACCCGGGAACCCAGGCGTGGGAAGCGAGAACGCTACCGCACGACCACGAGATGCGGGCGACTGTTCAATTAACCAAAACAAATTCTCAAAGTAGAGCACCAACACAAAACAGTGATCCGTCTTCGAATCAGAACTACATACAATAATAATATAGAAAACAACTGAAATAATTTCCTACTAGTCTCCGCCAGAGACTTCTCCGATATACCAAGCCTAATCCAGAGATCAGCGAGAAGATCCAAGCCGGGCTGCCGGGACGGCAGTTATCCATGTCTGCTGGCGGTCGATGAACTGCCGATGTGTGGCCGAGCGCCGGCCTTTATAGCGCTTCGGCGGATGAGTACCTCGGAACTATTTTCCATCACGTGGTGTGACGTGTGAAAATAGTTCCGGGATCTGCAGCGACATCTTCCTTATGCTAATCTGGGCCGGTAGTGGACCCTGGTGGCCGCTGGTGTCTTTGCTGTGGTGTTGTTTCTGTGGTTGTTGCTGTGGCCGTTCATCAGTATTGCCTGTCGGTTGTGCAGTGCTTCGGTGTGCCTGCGAGGCGGGCAACCAGCGGCTGCAGGCTGTCAGTTTGGTTGTTGATACTCTGATGTCTGGTGGAGAAGACCACAGCAATAATGATTATAGACCCTAGTAGTGGAAGGAACGAAAGACGTTGCCAGAGCACGACATCTTGCTCATCAGGTGCTCCGCGGCTATGCGGACTAGAATGGTGCTGAATCTATCACCCCGGATCATATAAAATGATAGATCACCAACATGAAGCTAACAGGCCACTTGAAAAACCAACTGCCGCGCGTATTGCAAAGCATGATTTGAGAAGTTCCTGAACTCGTCAGGGGCCTTTTCTACTGCTTATGTTTGGAGGACCTGGGCATTTCAGTTGAATAATTTACTTCAATGATTGCAGAATCATAGAATGTGATCTGGCGTAAAATCATGTTTATTCAAACAGTGCGTAAAAATTACTCAGGACATGTAAATATCGAGGTTATAAAGCAATTTGAGAATGAATTTACATAATAAAAATAGAAGAATGATAAGAAAATGAATGGTTGTTAGGAGCGCCACCAGCATGGTACTGGAAAATTACGAATGAGATACTGCCCAGACACAGAGGACACAACTTACATTTTGAGTCGTGTTTGAGGATCTCTGTAATCACACGAAACATGCATGAATTCGAACAGTGAATAAAGGAAGAAATCAGAAAGAAATATCAACAGGCGGGTGAGCTTCCGTGAGTTAACTCGATAACGGAACGAAATGTGAATGGTTACGAAATAAAATAAATTCTTTTGAAGCAATAATTAGATTGCAGGAATCTTGCATAGCAGTGCTTGAAGCGCGTGGATCCAATTAGGGATACCAAGAAAGAGAAACCAGGAGTGAACTAATTTTCTCTCAATACATCGCGATTCCCGTAGGCGGGAATGTTCATTGCAAAAGTGACCTTAACGTGACTGCCATTGAGGTTGTTGCCGACAAGTCGGAGTGCGGCCACTGCTATCTGTTGCTGGATTGAGCCCATGTGATGAGATCGCGAATCGGGGGTCTCATCATCCTCATGATTACCCGCCGCAGATGCGCTAAGTTCAAAGTGAAACTATGGAACTTGGAAAAGGGCGCCACAGACTGCGCAACTTGTATTGTTTTCGTGGTAGCAAGGCAAGTCTGATGTTGTTCCTAGATAGGCATACGTGACAAGGCTTGAAAACGTTTTATTTTATTTTCGACTTGAGCGCGGCTGCTCTTGCTTAATGTGTTCTCTTGTAATACTCGATTGTCTAAGTAATATTTTATAGGGTTTCCCAAAATCTCATTCTGATGAAGACACTCTTAGTACGTGTCGAAACTTAGTTCAATGTGCCGAACAGTTATTGAAAATTATATACGGTTGTTGAGAAACAGCCATGTTTAAAACTGTAGGACTGTATATAGTTAATTTCGTAGCTACATGCTGGTTCGCATCATTTCAGGAAGGATGTGGCAAAATAGGAATATTCTTTTATATAGTCCTTTTGAGAAATTTTCGTAAAATTGAGTTACATATATACTGATTTTATTCGACAACCAACGACACCTTTTGAACATGCATTAAAATCGACAAATCATGGGTTTCTGACAGATCATAAGTTGCGTCCCATTAAGTCAACGCGGCCAGCCGCACAGGCAGGATGAGGTCCTCCTTACTCGTCATCGACAGGCAACAGCCCTACGATGCATGGCTTTTTTTCTCTGGCAGGAGGAGCCTCCAATGTGTGATGCTTATGTCGTACAGATCACTATGGGACGCATTTTACTGGACTGTACTTTCTTTCCGGACCAAAGGGTGGAGGCTCATTTGCCGATAGATCTGCCGTCTATTTCAGCTGACAGTCCAACGACTGTCGTACGATTTAAGATTTGTCCGACTTGTTGCCTGAAGTAGCAGGCTGCCGTATATGATGTGTTATCAGGATTAAGGCTCATTCTCGTTTTTGGTAAGTGATCAGCCAGTCACATGTTGCTGTGAATCTCTTTTAGTTTTCTTCTAGTCTTCACTGTATTGTAAGTGACAGTTTTCGAACATCTCCCCATTTCTGGCGATGTTTCCATGTTGTGACTAGTGTGATTGAGCGGATCTTCATGGGTGAGATCTGGAGAGATTAAGTGCGATTTTATCTGAGTTTCCCTTTTAGTTCTTTTATTGCATGTTCCACGTTGTAACTACATTCGTTTCATTTCATCTTCGTATGGGCGCTGATAACGTCGATGGCGAGTGCCGTTAACCCACAAACACACGAATACAACACATCATTGTTAATTTAGATACATATACATTAAAATGGATTGTACAGGTATACCCCAAATGTGTACCAACGGCAATTAATCATTTCTTATTGTGTTACTGATACACCCCAAATGTGTACCAACGGCAATTAAACATTTCTTATTGTGTTACCGATAGGGTCGTTACAGCATACTATGTCTGTGTACCCTGTGTTACATTTTCGTCTTGTTTACTCGTTTCAGTATTCTGTGGTTGTAAGACATGTTTTATGTCGGAATCGCTCCTTTGTTATGCCTATGAAACTTGGCACCAAAGTACGACTTACACTGTCTACTCTGAATTGTCATAACAAAATGTGGAAGACTAACTGTACGGTACATGGCTCTGAGCACTATGAGACTCAACTGCTGAGGTCATCAGTCCCCTAGAACTTAGAACTACTTAAACCTAGCTAACCTAAGGAGAGCACACACATCCATGCCCGAGGCAGGATTCGAACCTGCGACCGTAGCGGTCGCGCGGTTCCAGACTCTAGCGCCTAAAACCGCTCGGCCACCCCGGCCGGCAGTACGGTATATTTCAGGGACTTTGACAATTTATGAAGACTGGTCAATGCTCAGAGAACTGGGTCGCTGTCAGTATAATGAAGTGCCTCATTGGCTAGCTGCGGCTAACGTCCTGGATACAGCTTTGGCCACTGGCTATACTCCGTGTCGTTATATTTCGTCTCTGCTAAGAAAAATCCGGCCAACTGAATGCCTGCTTGAAAAACTGGCTGCAACAGAAGTACTAATGTATTACAGTTTCCATTACAGTATTTATGAAAGAAACAAGAAATCGTCAAATAGAAATGTACGGAAGACTAAAACTTCTCTCATTATTGTAGTTATGAGAATGTACTTATTAAAAGAATATAAGCAAAACATTTGTGAAATAAGAAAGGATATAAACAGCCTGCATAATCTCTTGCGTTATCGGATTGTCGTGAACAATGCCCCAAAAAGTAATCCACGCTGGTAATTAGTCACGGGGAGCTCGCCTTGCCAGCAGTAGAGAGATCGCGTATTGGTGCGAGTGTGTAAGCAACGCAGATCAATTACTTAAGAGGAAAGCTATTTATTGTTCATTGTGCATACCAGCATACACTCCTGGAAATGGAAAAAAGAACACATTGACACCGGTGTGTCAGACCCACCATACTTGCTCCGGACACTGCGAGAGGGCTGTACAAGCAATGATCACACGCACGGCACAGCGGACACACCAGGAACCGCGGTGTTGGCCGTCGAATGGCGCTAGCTGCGCAGCATTTGTGCACCGCCGCCGTCAGTGTCAGCCAGTTTGCCGTGGCATACGGAGCTCCATCGCAGTCTTTAACACTGGTAGCATGCCGCGACAGCGTGGACGTGAACCGTATGTGCAGTTGACGGACTTTGAGCGAGGGCGTATAGTGGGCATGCGGGAGGCCGGGTGGACGTACCGCCGAATTGCTCAACACGTGGGGCGTGAGGTCTCCACAGTACATCGATGTTGTCGCCAGTGGTCGGCGGAAGGTGCACGTGCCCGTCGACCTAGGACCGGACGGCAGCGACGCATGGATGCACGCCAAGACCGTAGGATCCTACGCAGTGCCGTAGGGGACCGCACCGCCACTTCCCAGCAAATTAGGGACACTGTTGCTCCTGGGGTATCGGCGAGGACCATTCGCAACCGTCTCCATGAAGTTGGGCTACGGTCCCGCACACCGTTAGGCCGTCTTCCGCTCACGCCCCAACATCGTGCAGCCCGCCTCCAGTGGTGTCGCGACAGGCGTGAATGGAGGGACGAATGGAGACGTGTCGTCTTCAGGGATGAGAGTCGCTTCTGCCTTGGTGCCAATGATGGTCGTGCAGGTGAGCGCCACAATCAGGACTGCATACGACCGAGGCACACAGGGCCAACACCCGGCATCATGGTGTGGGGAGCGATCTCCTACACTGGCCGTACACCACTGGTGATCGTCGAGGGGACACTGAATAGTGCACGGTACATCCAAACCGTCATCGAACCCATCGTTCTACCATTCCTAGACCGGCAAGGGAACTTGCTGTTCCAACAGGACGATGCACGTCCGCATGTATCCCGTGCCACCCAACGTGCTCTAGAAGGTGTAAGTCAACTACCCTGGCCAGCAAGATCTCCGGATCTGTCCCCCATTGAGCATGTTTGGGACTGGATGAAGCGTCGTCTCACGCGGTCTGCACGTCCAGCACGAACGCTGGTCCAACTGAGGCGCCAGGTGGAAATGGCATGGCAAGCCGTTCCACAGGACTACATCCAGCATCTCTACGATCGTCTCCATGGGAGAATAGCAGCCTGCATTGCTGCGAAAGGTGGATATACACTGTACTAGTGCCGACATTGTGCATGCTCTGTTGCCTGTGTCTATGTGCCTGTGGTTCTGTCAGTGTGATCATGTGATGTATCTGACCCCAGGAATGTGTCAATAAAGTTTCCCCTTCCTGGGACAATGAATTCACGGTGTTCTTATTTCAATTTCCAGGAGTGTATATTACTGTTGTAAGCTATGTGGATTCCTTTGAGTGTGCATTATACAGAGTGGTCATAAACAGTCTCAGTAGCTTGCAAGGGTGTTGGAGGTTAGGTTGTGCTGATAAATAATTTTTAAGAAAGCATTTCAGTACGTCAGTGGCACCGTTTCCGAGTTAATTACCACTGAAGTTATCCAGTCAGGCCGTTGTGCGCGCAGATTCAAGCGACGCCTCAGAGTCGGTGTCGCCAAACGTGTCCTTCGTTTAACTGCACATGGCACGGTCGTAAGGATCGAACCCGAGCCAAAGGCTGAGCAGTCTCGTTCACTATCATCTACGGCAGCACGCTATGAGGACAACTGACAGAGTCAGGGATTTTCTCTGCCTCGTGATGACTGGGTGTTGTGTAATGTCCTTAGGTTAGTTAGGTTTAAGTAGTTCTAAGTTCTAGTTGACTGATGACCATAGCTGTTAAGTCCCATAGTGCTCAGAGCCATTTTTTGACAACTGACACTAACTGTATCTGGAGGGCCGCTTGAACTTGAGCGCGATGGTCTGATGGCCAACTTCAGTGCTAATTAACTCGGAAACGGCGCAACGTATCGCAATCTTTTCGTAACAATTATTTCTCAG
This sequence comes from Schistocerca serialis cubense, assembly GCF_023864345.2. NCBI lineage: Eukaryota > Metazoa > Arthropoda > Insecta > Orthoptera > Acrididae > Schistocerca > Schistocerca serialis. Next base: position 253,043,286 of record NC_064639.1, on the reverse strand, counting down.
CACAACCTACTCCGTGACACCATTAGAAGCTTTTCAGGTTATTTCTGACAGCCCTGTATATCACTGATCGTTGTGAGTACACGACTTTATACACTACTGGCCATTAAAATTGCTACACCACGAAGATGACGTGCTACAGACCCGAAATTTAACCGACAGGAAGAAGATGCTGTGATATGCAAATGATTAGCTTTTCAGAGCATTCACACAAGGTTGGCGCTGGTGGCGACACCTACAAGGTGCTGATATGAGGAATGTTTCCAACCGATTTCTCAAACACAAACAGCAGTTGACCGGCGTTGCCTGGTGAAACGCTGTTGTGATGCCTCATGTAAGAAATGCGTACTATCACGTTTCCGACTTCGATAAAGGTCAGTTTGTAGCCTATAGCGATTGCGGTTTATCGTATCGCGACACTGCTACTCGCGTTGGTCGAGATCCAATGACTGTTGGCAGAATATGGAATCGGTGGGTTCAGGAGGGTAATACTGAACGCCTTGCTGGATCCCAACGGTCTCGTATCACTAGCAGTCGAGATGACAGACATCTTATCCGCATGGCTGTAATGGAGCGTGCAGCCACGTCTCGATCCCTGAGTCAACAGATGGGGACGTTTGCAATACAACAACCATCTGAACGAACAGTTCAATGACGTTTGCAGCAGCATTAGCTCGGAGACCATGGCTGCGGTTACCCTTGACGCTGCATCACAGACAGGAGCGCCTGCGATGATGTTCTCAACGACCAACCTGGGTGCACGAATGGCAAAACGTCATTTTTTCGGATGAATCCAGGTTCTGTTTAGAGCATCATGGTGGTCGCATCTGTGTTTGGCGACATCGCGGTGAACACACATTGGAAGAGTGTATTCGTCATCGCCATACTGGCGTATCACCCGGCGTGATGGTATGGGGTGCCATTGGTTACACAGTACAGGATTACGTAATTAATAATTGAAATTTTAAGAGTGCAAATAATTCGTAATTTCAAACTTTTCTAAAAAATTAATTTTAAATGTACATTCAGAACTAGTACTTATCGATTATAACATCGAAACTAAAATAGTTTATAAAGTAATTCCCTTTCATAAATTTCAGCTTTACGTATAACGTACTGTGTATAAAATTATATGAAAGTTTTCAGAAAGTAACAGAGATAATACTGATCCGTTCAAAATGCGAAAAATAGTACTGGTATCAACAACTACTGTTGAGAAAAATTCATGCTAGAGGAGAAAGTCCCGTTAGAAAGGCTTGCACTCATACTTCTGGCAGAAGTAACTAAATAAGTTTTCTATTGCTTTCCATTAGAACCTATTCTGTTTACAATAATTATACAGCTTGTAAACATTCTTTTGGATTAGTAGATTAATTTCGGATCACATAAGGTAAGTTTGCCTCGAAATCTTCAGGAGAGTAACTACTTCGCCACTCTGATGCTATGTTTTGTTATCGCGTAATATTGCCAAGTAACAATAACAAAGTATGATAAAACTTTAAATGAATGAATACATTATCTTGAGTACATGTCCTGCTGATTAGGTGAAAACTAAGTGTTCTTTGTGGGTTACGAACTTTGGTTCAATAAAGAGACAGTTACTCAAGGGTCAATAATGAAACATTTAAAATGCTAAAACGCAGGAATGAGTCGTGAAATTTCGTCCGGCTTACTGCACAAGCCGCTACTATGATTTCTCGTTCCGCCTCCAAACGGTACAAGTATACACTAAGCAGGAGCGAGCTCGTGTATTCGTGTGCACTGGATTCGGATGTCTTCTTCCTATCTTCAGTGCTTGATGTCACTGCTGCAGGTTTTACTGCATGGAAGATGTGTCTTGTGGTACCCGTTTTTGAGGTAAGTGTTGGAATAGCACCTCAGCATCGAACGTAAATAGGGGATTCAGCCTGATATCCAGGAACAGATACTTATACAGATGAAATGGCATAACTTCAGAGACTTTACTGGTTTCAGACAGATATGATTTTATTTATGTATGCTGAAGCAGAGGGTGGAAATTGGGTAAGGCGCACCTTAAAGTAGACAGGGGAGGCAGTGAGAATTTGGATCGAGGAGGAAGGCGTGCCAGGGCAATCCGTGCAGTTGTGTGAACCACTGTGCCAAGTTGTCTCATGCCAAGTAAGCTGGAGACCCGGGTTTCGTTCCCGACCTTAGTACAAATTTTCACTCGCCACTTCAGTTTCTATTCATAAGATTACATTTTCTCTTTCTTACTTCATCTCATATTGAAATGGCAGAAAATAACAAAAGAAATATGAGGAAAATGGAATGAAGAATGCGTGAAAACGGCAGTGAGCAAGAATATGTCTAACAAAATGATCGCGATGGAGGCAGCTGAAGCGTTTTGAGCAATTAGGAAAGACAAAAAGACAGTCACCGAGCAGAAGAGAACAAAAGCAGAATAAATAAAATCTAAAAGAGAATTGAAAGTTGAACTTAAGTCTCGTGTTCGAAAATAAAAAAACATAAAAATAAAAAATTAAAAAAAACCACGCAAAGTATTTGACCAATGAAGCAACATATTTATGAAATTAAAATCCGCTTCAGTTGCCAGTAATTTTCTTAACATATTGCACGACCGGTTTCGAAGCTTAAAGCTTCACCCCCATTCAGGTACCATCAAACAATGGAAAAAAATGGAAATGTCGTGTGGCTAGGGCCTCCCGTCGGGTAGACCGTTCGCCTGGTGCAGGTCTTTCGATTTGACGCCACTTCGGCGACCTGCGCGTCGATGGGGATGAAATGATGATGATAGCCGGGAATGGAACCCGGGCCCTTAGGATTGACAGTCTGTCACGCTGACCACTTTTTTTTTTTTTTTTTTTTTTTTTTTTTTTTTACATCGTGCGGCAGTAGTCCAGAAGAGGACGGACAAGCATTGTCTAGGGAGTCTCTTTCGTAGATTCCTTGCATCTTCTAAGTTTTATGCCAATAAAACGCAGTCCGCAGTCTTTGGTTAGCCTTCTCCACAACACTTTCCGTGTGTTCTTTCCAATTTAAATTGTTCATAATTGCAATTCCTAAATATTTAGTGGGATTTACGGCATTTACATGAGATTCATTTATCACGTAACCGAAATTTAATGGATTCCTTGTAGCACTCATGAGGACGACCTCACACTTTTCATTATTTAGGGCCAATTCCTAATTTTTGCAGCATACAGACATCTTACCTAAATTGTTTTGCACTTTGTTTTGATCTTCTGATAAAAATGGAAATGAGAGTACGGCATCGTTGGCCGGGAGGCCCTTATTCGGGGAAGTTCGGCCGCCAAATGCAAGTGTTATTTCATTCGACGCACATTGGGCGACTTGCGCGCCGGTGATTTGGATGAAATGATGATGAGGACAACAAACACTCAGTCCCCGAGCAAGGAAAATCTACAAACCAGCCGGGAATCGAACCCGGGCCCTCTTGCATGGGAGGCAAGTACGGTACCACCCACCTGTTTTTTATTTATTTATTTATTTATTTTAATAATAATAAAGACCACGCTCCTCTCACTAATTTCTCTGGCTATAGTGCTTGAATCTTTAAACATATACATGTATAACATTTGAAGATATATAAGACGAGAGGAAAAGACAAATATGCTACTGTTTAAAAGATTCAAGATTGAAAAGTGGGGTACCAGCTACCTCATTCTACCTTCCTCAGCACCTATAAAATTTTTCTCTCAAGTCTTTTGACTTGCGAACACATTCGTGCTCTTTTTAACATGCAACTTCCACAAGCTCTCCTAACTGTAACTCGCTACATCCACTTTTTTTTTTTTTTTTTTTTTTTTTTTTTTTACAAACACTAAATGAAATGCATCCTCTGCCAAAAAGAAAGAAAACAAAAGATTTTAAAACAAATCACAAATTGAAAGGAACAGGGATGTTGTTTTTATTTATTTATTTTCAATAAGGATCACTCTGTTAAAAGGAACATATAGACCATTTCATCGTATAGTATGTGCATTACATAGTGAGTGGTGAGAGAAGCGTGAGGTTCATCATAAGCTGTCAAATGTGCACACCCACTGCACCCGGCACATTCCAACTGCGTGGGGGGTCAAGGAAGACTGCCTGAAGATAATTGGCAAAGGTTTTCCGATAGTGTGACCATCTATGAACCTCACTGTGGGCTTGCTGCAAGAAATACCAAAAGTCAAGTCGCGAGGTGGCAGTATCCCCATAGAGGTACGCGATCGTCCAACCTTTGATCCAGATGATCGACTGTGATTTAGTCGCCGGAAAGTAGTCACTCTCCAGATGTAAGAAGGAAGCAGGTGTAATATGTTGCGGGGTCACACGGAGGTAGCAAGCCACCATCTGTCTTCCTAGGAGCCAGACGTCCTCCACCGCGATACAAGTTAAGCGGTGATGGTCGTCATCCACTTGGTGACATTTCGGGCATAGTGGAGTGTCCACTAGTCCAATTGCATGGAGCCGTTGGTGGGTGTTGAACTTGCCACAGGCGACAGAGAACCACAGTGCCCGAACGAAGGTAGGAAAGAATTTTTGGTGTACATGTCTCCAAATCTTCGGCCAATGCAACCTGGGGTGTTTCAGTTCAATTACATTACAACTTATCCGTCGTAGCAGCCAAACATAAAAATCCTTCGCGCATGGCGGTCTCGTGCGCGGAAGCTCGTCTCTGATATAACTAAGTTCCACGATAAATGTTGAGACACGCGCAAAATGTGGCGTAATGTTGCCCACCGCCACCGGAGGTGTGAGGGACGCTGGAACCAGGAGATCCAGTAGTCGGGATGTAAGGGAATCACGCCCGCTACGCCATTGCTTATACATTGTGGCTAGAAGGAGCGCCGTCGCACGGCAATGAACATTCGTAAGTCCGAGTCCCCCCTTGTCCGTAGGGAGAGTGAGCGTTTCGTATCGCACCTTGAGGGGCGATCCAATCATCACGAAATAGCCTAGTGCTGATTGAAGTCGACGTCCGAGCGTGAGTGGTAGGGGCAGGATCTGCGAAATATGCACCATTCGAGAAACCACATAAGTGTTCAGGTACTCGACTCGCTGCAAAGGATCAAGGCGCCGTAGGAGATGTTGTCGGACCATGGTACGTGTTGTCTGTAAAATACGTCGGTAGTTAAGTGCTGCAGTATGTTTTACAGATGAGGTAAAGTCTATGCCGAGATAGCGGAATCGTTGCAAATAAGGAAATGGACTGATTTCTTCCGGCGTAAGGCCCCTTCCCACCGGCATTGCCGCCGATTTGTTCATGTTCACTGCACTACCCGCGATCACACTGTGGTCCAACAACAGTTCAAGGACCGTCTTCACCTCTTCCTCAGAACGAACGAGCAGCAGGAGGTCGTCCGCATAGGCACGACATTTGAAGATGTAGCCCCGTAGTTCCATCCCAGGAAGAGAATTGGTGAGCCTCCCAATTAATGGTTCCAACGCTATCGCGAACAACAGCATCGAAAGAGGGCAGCCCTGGCGAATGGATCGTCGAATTTGAATGGGCCCTGCTATACGCCCATTAACCTGTACCAAGGATTGTGCGCCCCCGTAAATCCTTCTAATGAGACCAGTAAAACGGTCTGGAAAACCCATTTGTTCCAGTACAGCATACAGATAGTTGTGGCGCACCTTATCAAAAGCACTGTCAAAATCAACCGCCACCATCGCCGCTTTAAGCCGGCACTCCTCCGCCAGCGCTATCACATCACGGCATTCGCCAGTAGCCGTTTGCACATTCACCGATCCACCCGGTGTCGTCTGTTCCGGAGAGAGAACGCTACGAATTAACATACGACTTCGGGACGCTAGCAACCGTGCAAAGATCTTATAGTCGGCATTAAGCAGGGTGATGGGGCGATAATGTGTGACCGTAATTCCTGGCTTCGGTTTATGTACTGGCACCAGGAGGCCTTCCATAAAAGCCGGTGGAATAGGCGCATCGGAATTTAACATCTCGTTGTACATTTCCGTCCATCGCGGTGCCATTTCGTTGCGAAATTCGCGATAGAATTCAGCAGGAAGCCCGTCAATGCCTGGGGACCGATTCAACGCACCTTGTGCGATCGCATCATGTACTTCCTCACAGCTAATGGCTTCCAGTAAGGTTCCCGCGGCTTCCACCGTCAGTGTACGGGAGACGGACGTGGCTATACGGTCGAGGTCATCGAAAGAGGCTGCTTCTTCCCGATAGATGTGTTGGTAATGGTCGACGAATGCAGAGACAATGTCCGCTTGACGCGTCAGTCTTCGGTCTTCGCGGGTGATTAACTCCCGTACCAAAACGCGTCGTCGGTGCTTTCGTTCATTCACGACGTGGTGCATGGAAGGAATCTCGTGCCTTATCGTATCGTGACATCTGGCGCGCACCATGGTTCCCTGAAGATGTTTCAGAGCTAAAGCCACTAGTGTAGCTTTTATCCTTTTGCGTTCGATCCAGATGTACTGTCCCGGCGGGCCATCATCCAGGTCGCGCAGTGCTGCAAAATAAAAGTCGGTGGTACGGCGGCGCCATTCTGCCATTTCCCTGCTATATGAGATGAACGTACGGCGAAGCGCCGGTTTAGCACAAGTCAGCCACCAATCAAGCTTCGTCGCATACCTTCCAACCCTTCGCTCGCACATCGTCCATGTCTCAAGGATCCGTTGACGGCATTCAGGATCATGTAGATGTTGAATGTTGAGTTTCCACGGGGCCTTACTGTTCCACACCTCTCTACGGGGAAGAAGCACCGTACAGATGTAAGCGCTGTGATCGGAAAATGCCAATGGCCAGCGTTCCGCGTCCTGGACATCATTTGCATGAGCCCGTGAGATATAAATGCGATCTAATCTGCTCGCCGAATGACTTGTCACATAGGTGTATCCCGGTGCAGCTCCATGTCGTAATTCCCACGTGTCACTAAGTACAAGGTCGTTGACAACGATTCGCAACTCCTGGCTGATGTTTGCTTGCGGTCATTGGTCTTTCTGGCTGAGAACACAGTTGAAATCTCCACCAATTATTACACATTCAGAACGTCCATGGAATAGTGGACCAATGTCTTCTGCATAAAATCGCGCCCTTTCCCGCCGCCGATTGTTTCCCGACGGTGCATAAAGATTGATGATGCGTGTCCCAAACGTCGTGAAAGCCATTCCCCTGGCCGACGGAAGATAACACACGTTTTCCACTGGGAAGCCATCTCGCACGTAAACGGCCACCCCACTCCCATTGTGATCTCCATGTGACGAATAGGATTGGTAGCCTGCGATGTATGGGAGTGCAGCTATGTGGACTTCCTGCAGCAAAGCAATATCCACATCAGATGCCCAAACCGTTTCCTTCAATAGGTGTATTTTGGCCGGTGAACGCACGTCATTGATATTTAATGTCGCAGTACGGTTCGCATGGCGTTGAATGCCACTCTGTCGAGGCGCAACAACATCTCCCTGCACCGGCGCCGGGGGCTGAGTAAGAAGACGTTCTCTCGCCCCTCTCCCTTCACCTTCAGCTATTATTAGTCCGTCTTCGTAAGTGCCGGCTGCCTCTGTATGACGTCCGGCGCCTCCTCAATATCCTCATACCACATTTTTTCAGGCTGTGATATATTCGTGTCGATAGCCACAGCATCTGCGTCTGGAGAGCCAACTGGCTGTGATTTCTCTTCAGCATCACCACGTCCCGGTACCGTCAATGTGACAGACCGCTGTGGGTCGGATCGAACAGTTCCCAGTGCCTCATCCTGTTTCGTAGAGGCTGTTGTGTCGTCTTGGTCCACAGGCACATCGTCGTCGGGGCAAGGGGAGTCATCCCGAGGAGATGTCGTGCGACGCCGCCGTTTCCTCCTTTTCGGGGAACGCTGTTTGCGTGATCTTCCGTCCGAGTCCTCAGATTGCAGGGAATCACGGCTGCCCGACAGAAAAGCATCCGTAGGAACTGGGAGTGTTTCGTGTCCCATCGTTGAACTTGGCGAGAGTTCGGTCGAAACTAATGATGTCGTCTCAGAGTGCGTTTCAGACGGAACAGCATCCGTAGTGGCTGGAACTGCTTCTTGTACTATCGGTGTGCTAGGTGGGAGTTTGGTCTCATCTGATGTTGTCGCCGTAGATTCTATGCTCGACGGAGCAGCATGCTCTGTCATCCCGACGTCTGCGACAAGGTTTCGGAGAGTGCCATCTTGATCTTCCACCGAGGCTGTGTCCTTTCGGTCATCAGCGGACGCAGTGAGGGCTTTGGCATAGGTGATCGGTAGTACTGTCATCGCCGGCGACGGCTCCCGCACATCTGAAGGCAGTTGCGTAATCCGCCGTTGCATACAGTTCGACCTGAGGTGTCCCTCCTGGCCACATCCAGAACATGTACGTGGTTGACCATCGTAAATCACCACCGCCCGACAACCACAATTGTCAGATAGGACGGTACATGCTTCTGAAGATCAATAGTGATCTGCCGCACTCCGTTAAGAACGGGGTATGTGACGAATTGTGTCCAGCGTTCTGCTGTGTGACCATGTACTGTGCCGTATGGCTTAAAAGCCTCGATAACTTCGTCAGCCGGGAGCTCAAATGGCAGCTCAAAAACACGTATTGTCCGTATACCCAGACCAGCATGTTCTACAGTTACCGCGCCGACATTCCCGTCACTATGGCAAAATCGGAGACCTGCTTTTGTCGCCTGTAGAATTCTCTCACACGCTGCGTCATTTACCATCTTAACATACCCCTTGGGACTAACGATGGATAGGTGAATTCCGATAATATCGTTTGGCGGTATCTTGACATCCTCTCGAATGAATCGTTCCACTGCTAAAGCCTTTGGTCGTTCGTAGTCTTTGCAGAAATTGAATCGTAATGTAGTTTTCCTGTACTTGTTCGCCATGATCGGTGTTACTAGCCCGCGTGCAGACTAAGTCCACAAGTAAACAAACACTCGCACACGCCGAACTACCGGACCTCCGCTTCGCACGGCCGCTAGCGCCGAATTGGAGGAGAAAATTTCCAACCCAGCCGGGATCGAACCCGGGCCCTTAGGATTGACAGTCTGTCACGCTGACCACTCAGCTACCGGGGCGGACATCAAACAGTTAGGGGAACATAAATGTGTGGCGGTCGGGCAAGTCAGTCATGAGTGATTACACTCAAGTCAAACAAACGCATGGGAGCATAGGCCCAGTAACCACAGCGCATGCCTGTACAGCATGACACGTGATCCCCCATAGCTGACTGGATTGATCGCCACACATTTATGTTCCCATAATTATTTGGTGGCACCTGAAGATGAAGCTGTAAGCTCCGAAACCAGTCGTGTAATAAATTAGGAGATCACTGGCAATTGAAGCGAATTCTTATTATTCTGTAAACATACAAAGGGTGGCCATGGAAAGTCAATTATAAGGTGGAGGAAGAAATACTAAATATACTGGAAATAATTGTTTCAAAAGAAGAGACTGAAAAGTTCATTACGTGTTTGGAATCATCTGAAAAAGCCTGGGTGCTGTGTACAAAGTGGCAGATAACCAAAATGTTCTCGAGGGACATTGTAGTATCAGGGCAAATCGAACTGCTTACTTACAAAATATCCGAGAGTACAGATGTGAGTGTCATCCTATTCTCCGTAAGCACGAGAAATTTGTTCACACTTGTCACACAGTAGCGTACGGGTGGAGTGACAGCGTCTGCTGAAAACCCATTTCGGAAGAAAGCAGAATTATAATCACCCATGCTGGGGGGAGAGATCGGTTTTCCACCGAGTGCCTTTGTAAAGTCTAAATCTGCAGGAAAACGGGATTATCACGACCGAGTAGACTTCTCAAACTGTGAAAAGCGGCTCAGGGAGAGAGTAATGCCTAATATACACTGAGATGTTTAGGACGGGTGGTAGGGACAGAGCATCGAGTGACATTATACTGAGTGCACTATCCGAAAATTACCTCGAGCAATTAAACAGAGAACCGACTCGTGGAGATAACATCTTGGACCTACTGATAACAAACAGACCCGAACTTTTCGACTCTGTATGTACAGAACAGGGAATCAGTGATCATAAGGCCGTTGCAGCATCCCTGAATATGGAAGTTAATAGGAATATAAAAAAAGGGAGGAAGGGTTATCTGTTTAGCAAGAGTAATAGAAGGCAGATTTCAGACTACCTAACAGATCAAAACGAAAATTTCTGTTCCGACACTGACAATGTTGAGTGTTTATGGAAAAAGTTCAAGGCAATCGTAAAATGCGTTTTAGACAGGTACGTGCCGAGTAAAACTGTGAGGGACGGGAAAAACCCACCGTGGTACAACAACAAAGTTAGGAAACTACTGCGAAAGCAAAGAGAGCTCCACTCCAAGTTTAAACGCAGCCAAAACCTCTCAGACAAACAGAAGCTAAACGATGTCAAAGTTAGCGTAAGGAGGACTATGCGTGAAGCGTTCAATGAATTCGAAAGTAAAATTCTATGTACCGACTTGACAGAAAATCCTAGGAAGTTCTGGTCTTACGTTAAATCAGTAAGTGGCTCGAAACAGCATATCCAGACACTACGGGATGATGATGGCATTGAAACAGAGGATGACACGCGTAAAGCTGAAATACTAAACACCTTTTTCCAAAGCTGTTTCACAGAGGAAGACCGCACTGCAGTTCCTTCTCTAAATCCTCGCACAAACGAAAAAATGGCTGACATCGAAATAAGTGTCCAAGGAATAGAAAAGCAACTGGAATCACTCAATAGAGGAAAGTCCACTGGACCTGACGGGATACCAATTCGATTATACACAGAGTACGCTAAAGAACTTGCCCCCCTTCTAACAGCCGTGTACCGCAAGTCTCTAGAGGAACGGAGGGTTCCAAATGATTGGAAAAGAGCACAGATAGTCCCAGTCTTCAAGAAGGGTCGTCGAGCAGATGCGCAAAACTATAGACCTATATCTCTGATGTAGATCTGTTGTAGAATTTTAGAACATGTTTTTTGCTCGAGTATCATGTCGTTTTTGGAAACCCAGAATCTACTATGTAGGAATCAACATGGATTCCGGAAACAGCGATCGTGTGAGACCCAACTCGCTTTATTTGTTCATGAGACCCAGAAAATATTAGATACAGGCTCCCAGGTAGATGCTATTTTTCTTGACTTCCGGAAGGCGTTCGATACAGTTCCGCACTGTCGCCTGATAAACAAAGTAAGAGCCTACGGAATATCAGACCAGCTGTGTGGCTGGATTGAAGAGTTTTTAGCAAACAGAACACAGCATGTTGTTATCAATGGAGAGACGTCTACAGACGTTAAAGTAACCTCTGGCGTGCCACAGGGGAGTGTTATGGGACCATTACTTTTCACAATATATATAAATGACCTAGTAGATAGTGTCGGAAGTTCCATGCGGCTTTTCGCAGATGATGCTGCAGTATACAGAGAAGTTGCAGCATTAGAAAATTGTAGCGAAATGCAGGAAGATCTGCACCGGATGGGCACTTGGTGCAGGGAGTGGCAACTGACCCTTAACATAGACAAATGTAATGTATTGCGAATACATAGAAAGAAGGATCCTTTATTGTATGATTATATGATAGCGGAACAAACACTGGTAGCAGTTACTTCTGTAAAATATCTGGGAGTATGCGTGCGGAACGATTTGAAGTGGAATGATCATATAAAATTAATTGTTGGTAAGGCGGATACCAGGTTGAGATTCATTGGGAGAGTGCTTAGAAAATGTAGTCCATCAACAAAGGAGGTGGCTTGCAAAACACTCGTTCGACCTATACTTGAGTATTGCTCATCAGTGTGGGATCCGTACCAGATCGGTCTGACGGAGGAGATAGAGAAGATCCAAAGAAGAGCGGCGCGTTTCGTCACAGGGTTATTTTGTAACCGTGATAGCGTTACGGAGATGTTTAATAAACTCAAGTGGCAGACTCTGCAAGAGAGGCGCTCTGCATCGCGGTGTAGCTTGCTCGCCAGGTTTCGATAGGGTGCGTTTCTGGATGAGGTATCGAATATATTGCTTCCCCCTACTTATACCTCCCGAGGAGATCACGAATCTAAAATTAGAGAGATTAGAGCGCGCACGGAGGCTTTCAGACAGTCGTTCTTCCCGCGAACCATACGCGACTGGAACAGGAATGGGAGGTAATGACAGTGGCACGTAAAGTGCCCTCCGCCACACACCGTTGGGTGGCTTGCGGAGTATAAATGTAGCTGTAGATGTAGATGTAGATACCATATAATAGTATCCTCATTATAGATAACGTTCATTATCACACTAAGCTACTGACTTGTGCTCCAGTATAAAGCTCCATGAGGATATAAATGATCTCCTGGTTAACCAAAAAGGGAATTCCTTTCCACAAGCACATGCTGAGATTCTAGTTGTATTCACTGATGAAAATGAACAAACCAGGGTACATTACTTATATAATAGACATTAACTGACCATGGTCATACAGTTTTACGACTTCCTCCATACAAAACAGATTTAAATCGTATTGATCTGATACTGGCAAGTGTCAACAAATACGTTTATGAACGTAATGTGGCATTGAGAGTGGTCACGTTATTAAAAGTTACAGATGAGCAAATTGCTTCCGTAACAAAAGAAGACTGGAATAAACGCTGAGGGCATGTAAAGAAAATCGAGGAGCAGAATATTTCAAGTAATCTTCGTCCATCCATATTTAAATTGGATGATGGTGGGACATCAGCTGGTGTAATTTTTATTAAAAATGAAACTCCTCCAGCTGTACTTAAGATTTCATATTTATTTGGCTACTAGTTTCGGCGTTGCGTCAACGTCATCTTCAGGCCCATGCACTTCGATTATATCAATTGTGTGGGCCTGAGTACTAGAAGTCCGCGGTGAGAACAATACGTGCTCCACATGTATGGCGGCCAGTAACTAGTGTGACACTAGAGGCGGGAGTAGGCTATATTCAGAAGAATACAGGAGTTCCCGTATAATACGGGAGAGTTGGCAACCCTTGGGGAGTGACAGCAAGAAATAGTCTCCTAAAGTTTGTTGCAAGTGACTCTGTGCTTTCGTTCTCAAACACCGGATGACATAGTCTGGCTATCAGTGCTTTGTGAGGTATGCTCCTTTTCCAACCCCACCCCTACCCCTCTGAGAGGTAGATAGTTCTTACGCCCACAATGGTCCTTTCCAGACTGTTAGAGATATGTACACCAAGTTTGGCTAGGATCGATCCAGTGGTTTATGAGGAGATGTGGAACACACATACATACATACATACACTTCATGAAAACAGAGGAGTACTCTCTTACGAGCAGGAGGGGAAATGCATGGGGGAGGAAGAGATATCGCAGTGTAACGGAAGAGCAAAGGGATTAGAGGCGCCACGAGCATACATAAGAAAATGTAGGTGGGTTTATCTTATAAGCGTAGCGATGTAAATTGTACATTATGGTTGTAAAAAGAAGTTCACAGGTCTCACAGTGTCTTACAGACACAACTGCACATAACAAATAGTACGGTTCATTGTATTGTTGCATTTAGAAAATCCTCCACCCTATGTCTCTTCAGTTTCAGTAGGCGTGTCTGTTTCACTTCCACTGGCACAGTCAGTTGATTCTCTATCATCTTCACTTGGGGAATCAGTATTGCTTCCATCACTGTTCGAGTCCGCACGACTCCCCACATTTCTGATCATCTTCATCGCTTGGTCTTATAAATCATTACTTGAAATTTTTATTAAAATTGAAACTCCTCCAGCTGTATTTAAGATTTACACGGGAGATACAGTCTCCCGTATTTGAGAAAATGACACCAATTAAGATTTAAACCTGCCGCATAGTTTTCAAATCTGGTTGCTGGACGATCGTTACAACATCGATTAATCGATACGGCATAATATTACTTATGCAGTTCCTACATCAATACGTAGGGAACACAAAACATACCACGTTACGATTATCTTGTTCCTTTGTCGATCCGCCTAGTCCGAATTAGGCGAAATGCAAGATACAAACTCCGCATAAAAAGAGAGGAAAGTACTTCTGTACGCATCAGAAGAATTGGGAAGAAACTCATGAATGGATTAATTGTGTAAAAGGAAACAAGTCTAAAGCTCATTGCACCTTTTGCAAGCGTGAATTCAGCATAGCACATGGTGGTAACACAGACTGCCAGCAGCACGCCAACGCCGAAGGACACAAAAGCAGAGTTAGGGGAAGTAGCACACCCAAGATATCCAGTTATTTTCAGTGCCTAAGTGTTAGTCCCACTAGTGGCGAATCCGACAGAGTTGCAGTGGGTGAGTTATCGTTTGTGTATCATACAGTGAAACACAACCTAAGTTATATCACCAAGGACTGTGCAAATGAACTTGCAAATAACATATTTATGGATTCGGATGTGGCCAAAAAAAACAGTTGTGATAGGATGAAAGCAGAGTCTGTTGCAAAAAAACCTATTAGCTCATAGAAGTATAAGTGATTTCCTAGACGTGCTTAGTGATCCAGAGAAGTGCAGCACAATAAACTACTAGCTTTTGTGGAACAAGCAGATGAGAGTGCTAGTGGTATTTGCGCTTCGCTAGTAAACAGTCTTGAATCTCGTTCATTAAATGTAAATAACATTTCGTCTTATAGTGCCGATAATGCTAGTCTCAACTATAGCAAAAATAAATCCATGATGAAATTGTTGAGTGAGAAAAATAACAAAATATTTAAAGCAAACTGCACAAATCACATAATCCATAACGTCACTAAATATGCTTCTGATGTCCTAGATGTAGACATAGAAATGATACTTGTTAAGATTTATGCACCCTTTTTAGTGTCAGCAATGCGCAGGGAAGAATTAAGATCTTTTTTAATTTTGTTGGTACTGATTGGTGTGAAACTTTAAGACATGTGCCTACCACGTGGCTGTCCCTCACTTCGGCTGTTGATAGGCTAACAAAGAATTGGGAGCCAATAATAAGCTACTTTCAAAACATAAATGAAACACCTGAAGCTTTGAAATTGTATTTTAGTGATGGGGATCCAAGCTAAATGTTAATTCTCGAAGCATAACTTCAATTTTTGTCTTACATTGGAAACATTATTTTGGAAACCTCAAAATATCTAGAGATGTCAGATTTAACTATAATGAGTACTATAGTGCCACTGAAGCTTCGTCAAAGAAAATTTTGCAAAGAAAAGATGACTCTTTTTAGGAAGCAATTCACACAAGATTTTAAATAGATTAGATCCTGTCAATCATAAGAGAATTCAAAGTAATATCGTTGACAACTTTCATACTTACATTGTAAATAATGTAAACATTTGTTACAACGCTACAGTTCAGTGCTTACTCCCACTGTCTCTAAATAATTCGGTTAATTTTAATGATTTTTGTGGTGTCACCGCCAGACACCACACATGCTAGGTGGTAGCTTAAATCGGCCGCGGTCCATTTAGTACATGTCGGACCCGCGTGTCGCCACTGTGTGATCGCAGACCGAGCGCCACCACAAGGCAGGTCTCGAGATACGGACTAGCACTCGCCCCAGTTGTACGACGACTTTGCTAGCGACTACACTGACGAAGCCTTTCTCTCATTTGCCGAGAGACAGTTAGAATAGCCTTCAGCTAAGTCAATGGCTACGACCTAGCAAGGCGCCATTAGCCTTACATAGTTTGATAGTTATCGTATGAAATGTCTCATCAAGAACGATGTATACAACAAGGATTAAAAGTTAAGTATTCCAGCAGCTACATACTTTTCTTTATAACATTAGTAAGTATCCTGTTTCAGACCTCTTAATAGCCTACTTGAGATTACGCGTGCCTTTCGGCTACTTCAGTGTGGCGTAGCTGTCTTGTTACGCCACAACAATTTTGACAACATGCTTACTCATATCCAGGTAGACATAAATGAGGATAATCTCTACAAGAATTTTGTTCTTTGAAAAATATAATAAATAGAAAAATTGCCACCTATGTTAGCACAGTTGAAAAATAGGTAAAGCCAAAGCGAGAAATAAGATTCTTGGCTTTGCTCTCGGCGTACCGGCATCTAATGCTCACACTGAAAGAATTTTTTCTTTGATGAACAGCAAATGGTCTGATGATAGAAACCGTTGCAGTCTAGATTTAATCAAAGCTGAACTACAAATAAATGTTAAGTTTTGTTACACTTGTGATGAATTTGTCCAGTTTGTAAAGAACGATCGCAAACTTCAGACTGCTGCCAGAAGTGTAAACAAATATAGTTTTAAATAAAAAAATTCTGTAGACCTTCAGCTTATAATTGTTATGAAGAAGTTTTTCGATGGTCCAGGCAATAAACCTGTTTTAAGATTTAAATAAATTGTGTTAGGCCTATTAATTTTATCGGGTCGAAGTCTCCCTTATTTTGACAAAAAAAGCTGGGAACCCTACTCCCCACAAAATTATAAAAGGAGAAAAGTTCACCGCTTACTACATTTTTGTTGTCCATGCGGTAAAACTTATACGTCAGGCTTGGCATTTTAATTTATTACTTCTTTACTACTAAATATATTCGCAACACATTTTGCAGACAATTTACACAAATACCACTGAACGCATCTGCAAAAGTATTTCATTGTGTGAGTTATAGTTCAGGAGATATGACGCCATAAACACTGACAAGCGTGAAAATCTGCCGCATCATGCATGGCGTTTTAGTTTATTACTTTTTTCTATTAATTATAGTCGCAACATATTTCACAGACAGTATTCACATATACCACTGGTTTACCTGCAAAATTAGCCCATTGTAAAGCACAGCTGAACAGAGATATGATGTAGTGAACACTGAGCTGCGTGAAAACGAAATTGCAGAGCGAAATTCGCTTGAGATGCAGATGGAATAAGTGTACAAATATGCGTGAAATATGATAAATACATGTGAAATGTGTGGGCAGAGCTAAGGGAGAATAAGTCCTCCTCAACCCGTGGATCGATTTCAACCAAACTTGGTACACATATTACACCACTGGCCATTAAAATTGATACACCATGAAGATGAGGTGCTACAGACCCGAAATTTAACCGACAGGAAGAAGATGCTGCGATATACAAATGATTAGCTTTTCAGAGCATTCACACAAGGTTGGTGCCGGTGGCGACACGTACAACGTGCTGACATGAATAAAGTTTCCAACCGATTTCTCATACACAAACAGCAGTTGACCGGCGTTGCCTGGTGAAACGTTGTTGTGATGCCTCGTGTAAGGAGGAGAAATGCGTACCATCACGTTTCCGACTTCGTTAAAGGTCGGATAGTAGCCTATAGCGATTGCGGTTTATCGTATCGCGACATTGCTGCTCGCGTTGGTCGAGTTCCAATGACTGTTAGCAGAATATGGAATCGGTGGGTTCAGGAGGGTAATACGGAACGCCGTGCTGGATCCCAACGGCCTCGTATCACTAGCAGTCGAGATGACAGGCATCTTATCCCCATGGCTGTAACGGATCGTGCAGCCACGTCTCGATCCCTGAGTCAACAGATGGGGCGTGTGCAATACAACAACCATCTGCATGATCAGTTCGACGACGTTTGCAGCAGCATGGACTATCAGCTCGGAGACCATGGCTGCGGTTACCCTTGACGCCGCATCACAGACAGGAGCGCCTGCGATGGTGTACTCAACGACGAACCTGGTTTCACGAATGGTAAATCGTCTTTTTTTTCGGATGAATCCAGGGTCTGTTTACAGCACCATGATGGTCGCATCCGTGTTTGGCGACATCCCGGTGAACGCACATTGGAAGCGTGTATTCGTCATCGCCATACTGGCGTATCACCTGGTGTGATGGTATGGGGTGCCATTGGTTACACGTCTCGGTCACCTCTTGTTCGCATTGACGGCACTTTGAACAGTGGTCGTTACATTTCAGATGTGTTACCACCCGTGGCGCTACCCTTCATTCGATCCCTGCGAAACCCTACATTTCAGCAGGATAATGCACGACCTCATGCTGCAGGTCCTGTACGGGCCTTTCTGGATACAGAAAATGGTCGACTGCTGTCCTGGCCAGCACATTCTCCTGATCTGTCACCAATTGAAACGTTTGGTCAATGGTGGCCGAGCAACTGGCTCGTCACAATACGCCAGTCACTACTCTTGATGAACTGTGGCGTCGTGTTGAAGCTGCATGGGCAGCACGCCATCCAAGCTCTGTTTGACTCAATGCCCAGGCGTATCAAGGCCGTTATTACGTCCAGAGGTGATTGTTCTGCGTACTTATATCTCAGGATCTATGCACCCAAATTGCGTGAAAATGTAATCACATGTCAGTTCTAGTATAATATATATTTGTCCAATGAATACCCGTTTATCATCTGCATTTCTCCTTGGTGTAACAATTTTAATGGCCAGGAGTGTACTTAACAGAGCCAAGGGTACATAGCTCCTCGTCAATCTGTGGATCGATTTCAACCAACCTTGGTACACATATCACTTACTATCTGGAAAGAAATACTGTGGGCATAAGTACCAGCAAACTCCTATATGGGTAGGAGTGGTAAACTGGAGAGTGAAGGGGGGAGAGAGACGGAGAGACAGAGAGGAGGAAGGAAAAGATGAACACAGATAGGGGGAGGAGGAAACAGACAGAGAAAATGGAAGTGGGAAGGGGCAAATAAAGATAGGGAGGAGGAGATGGACAGAGAGTCGTGGTGGAGGAAGTGGCAGAGAGAGAGAGAGAGAGAGAGAGAGGGGGGGAGGAGCAAATAGACAAAGAGGGGGAAAAGGAGCAGATGGAGAAAGAGAGAAGGAAAGAGTAGTCGGTCTAACATAAGACTGGAATAAATAAGTTCCTGAACAAAGCCAGCTACTCAGCTAGTGAGTTTATGTTATTGTTGTTACATGTTTTGCTTGTAACACTTCTGAAGATTAAACTGATAATTTCCAAATTGAACCTGTGAATTGAGGAACACCAATAAAACAGTCGAATGGATTATCCGGTAAGCATATACTAGCCCGTGCGGTCTAACGCACGGCTTTCCGGGCGGGAAGGAGCGCCTGGTCCCCGGCACGAATCCGCCCGGCGGATTTATGTCGAGGTCCGGTGAGCCGGCCAGTCTGTGGATGGTTTTTAGGCGTTTTTCCATCTGCCTCGGCGAATGCGGGCTGGTTCCCCTTATTCCGCCTCAGCTACACTATGTCGGCGATTGCTGCGCAAACAAGTTCTCCACGTACGCGTACACCACCGTTACACCATTACTCTACCACGCAAACATAGGGGTTACACTCGTCTGGTGTGAGACGTTCCCTGAGGGGGGAGGGGGGGGGGGTGTCCACCGGGGGCCGAACTGGACTGCGATAGTCGTCGTGGGGTTTTGGAACACTGCGGCTGCGGCGGCGACGGAGCCTCTCCGTCGTTTCTAGGTCCCCGGTTAACATAACATAACCGGCATTTTTTCCTATGAGGAGTATTTAAACCGGTAGAGGAAGATTTATCTGGCGGCAAATTAATTAAACCAACAAACACTTTTCCATTTTTTTATGACCAAGAGACAACACATTAACACAACCCAGTTTCAATTACAGTAGATTTTCAAAAATGCCTCATTGACACCTATACAAAGGTTAAAACGTCGGATCTTGTTCTGTCTGACACGGGCAAAAGCCCCAGGAGTATCCTGAATTGTTCCTGTTGCTGCTACTATCCTGGCAACCAGATCCTCTTCTGATGCAGCAGGAGTTGCCTAAACAAGGTTGCGCATCTGTACCCACACAAAAAAGTCCAGAGGGGATATATCTGGGGATCGAGGAGGCCATGATACAGGACCACCTCTGCCAATCCACGTTTCTGGGAACCGTCGGTCCAGGAATCGACGCACACAACGACTGAAATTGCCGGCGCCCCGTCATGTTGGAACCACATGTGTTATCTTGTAGCGAGTGGGACGTCTTCCAGCAACTTCCTCAAATTGCAGGGTTCTTGATGTGCGACGGCGTCCCTATCCAGGTAATCTGCTAAATGACCCAGTCTCACGCAGAGGTTGGTACACAGCAGAAAAAGTCGCATGATGCGGGATACGGCGATTAGGATATTGTTGTTGATAAACCCGCTGTACAGCTCGTCCGTTGTGCTATGTAGTACTCACCAACCATATCAGTGTACTAAAAAAAATGGCTCTCAGCACTCTGGGACTCAACATCTGAGGTCATCAGTCCCCTAGAACTTAGAACTACTTAAACCTAACTAACCTAAGGACATAACACACATCCATGCCCGAGGCAGCATTCGAACCTGCGAACGTAGCGGTCCCGCGGTTCAAGACTGAAGCGCCTAGAACCGCTCGGCCACACTGGCCGGCTCAGTGTACTCACTCCAGGTGTATCGATCCATTAGTAAACAGAGACAATGCACTATTACACTGGTGGACAGCAGTTGCCTGCAACTGAAGAGCGTAATACGACCTCTAACAACCGTAATACGTCCTCTAACAACTGAAGAGCGTAATATGATATCCACTGTTTTAAATAAACATCATAGGAAAAAATGACGTTAGGGAAAGTATTTGTTTTGATGTCCCCTACAACCTCCCAGAGTTTGTCGGTTTAAATACTTTTCACCCTGTAGAGACTTTATTCCGTCCCTGTACTTGATGCCATATTGCCTAAGAGTAATATATATATATATATATATATATATATATATATATATATATATATATATATATATGGAAACAAACATTGTGTGAGGCACAGGGTAACAAAGAAATTTGTTTGATACTGCTTCGATGACATCCCACATCGAATCTAAAGCGTGTACTATAAACCATCGTTTTCATTTCCGACCCACTTGAGGCGTAATCCGTCATTCGGAAAACCCACGCGGGCCGCAGATGTGGCGGAGAACTGCTGCAGACACAATTTAGGCGAGCCCATTAAGCGGCAGGTGACGTCACGATAAAAAGGTAATGCCTTGATGGACGACGCCTTGTTGCACTGCCTGAGACTGCAACACTGCGCGCCGGGGCCGTATGGGACTGCGCACGTCCCCTCTTATTCCGCGCGCGCTTCCCAGCACACTCGGGATCCCGGATTCATTTTCAGCGGGCATTACCGCGGCTCTGCAGTGCGAATAGTGACTCAGCGGAGCGAGCGGCTGGCGGGCGCTTCGGAATCCCGGCGCCCGCAGATTCTGTACTCTAATTGATCCGGCAGAGCGGTCCAGCGCGGCCAGATGCATCAGTCGGCCGGCTATTTCTGGCGACGCGTGGCGGGCACGAATGTGGCCACTCACGGCCCGTAACGACGCCAGCGCCTGCTGCTCTGCTCTCGTGTCGCAAAACGCTCGCCACCGCCGGCCGGCCGACACACGCTGCGAGAGAGCTTCGCCCGGCCACGTCGCCTCTTTGCTTTCCGCCACACTTGTTATCGGTCAGCCAATCGAGTCTCCTCTTCAGAGCCCTCCACGCGTCGTGATTGTAGCAACAAAAATAAGCCGCCACGTTTTGAGCCTCTCTAAGCGGACATGCCAGATACGGCGCTAGAGGGAGGGGTCGGTGCTTTGAAGAGCTTTCCCCTCCGACGATAATCGCTTGCACAGATGTAGTGACGTGAAGTAGCGAAAATGGACAAGACCATAGATAGCGTCACGTCTCGTGCAGCACGCTGAGTTCAGGCTCTCAAACGTCTCTATTCCGAAACTGAGAGAAACGGACATCTCAGCCAAGAAGAGTCTGAACACACATATACTGAGGTGGCACAACTCATGGGATAGCATAAGTATATATAGCTAGCGGCTGTATAACGCACGCAAGGTATAAAAGGGCAGTGCGTTGGCGGAGCTGTCGAGGTGATTCACGTGCAACGGCGTCTGACGTGCTTATAGCCGCTCGACGGGAATTGACAGACCTTGAACGCGGAGTGGTAGTTGAAGCTAGACGCATGGGACATCCCATTTCGGAAATCGTTAGGGAACTCAAAAACCACAGTGTTATCAGTGTGCCGAGAATACCAAATTTCAGACATCACCGCTCATCGAGGACAAAATGGCTCTGAGCACTATGCGACTTAACTTCTGAGGTCATCAGTCGCCTAGAACTTAGAACTAATTGAACCTAACTAACCTAAGGACATCACACACATCCATGCCAGAGGCAGGATTCGAACCTGCGACCGCAGCGGTCTCTCGGTTCCAGACTGTAGCGCCTAGAACCGCACGGCCACTCCGGCCGGCCATCGAGGACACCCTAACGAGCGAGAGCAGCGACGTTTGTGTAGAGTTGTCACTGCTAACAGACAAGCAACACTGACAAGAGGAGGCCACGACGTTTGGAACTCGGATTTGCTGCAAACTTCGTACACTCGTAGTACTCCATGAGGAGAACAAAACGCGTAAGCAGTAGCCCGTACTTCTCAAACGTTACCGAGATAATCGCAAGATAATTTCGTTCGTCAAATATTTATCTGTGCGTGGCCATTTTAACCATGAAGTCGCTACAGCTGCTTGGTGGCGGCACGGTAGATCAGTGTGTTCGGTCAGAGGGTTAGCAGCCCTCTGTAATAAAAAAAAGAACTGAGCTAACCGATCAAAGACAAATTTAAACGGATGTCTTACGACGTCCGCCCCGAGCACATCCAAAAAGAAGCGTGTTGGGTCAGAGCGTTAGGTTTCCTTTCTAATAAAAGAACTGAGCGAACGGACCATCGAACAAACTGAACGGGTATCATCGGACGTCCGCCCTGAACAAATTCAACGAATAATACAGAACAATTAAAACAAAAGTGGTTGGCGTTCAAGCCGCTGGGTCGCTGGTTCGAGTTCCGTTCGTCAGTTTTTTTTTTTTTTTTTTTGTTTTCAACACAATCATTTTCTTTATTATTTATATTACAATTGATATAATGGGGAAAATACGTGTAATCCGAAGAACTTTTATTAAATTTTCCACGTTATTTGGCAGTCTGCTAATTTTTATTATCACAAATAATGTAATATTCATAACTATCGACTAGTAAACGGCCAGACGCAAAAAGTGATACCGAAAGTGTATGCTTGTCCGTGATTTGAGAAATCCCTTATACCTGGAAGGAGCCCGAAACGACTTGTTACCTCCAAGTTTTGACCGGCACAGACGGCTTTCGAAAGATGTACAATTAATTGTCCCTTTCGACTTAACGAGTGCAAGTTGCAGGATGGTATTTTTCGTAAAAGCATGGAAAACATAAAGTTAAACGGCACCAGCTGCATTGAATAAATGCTATGTTTCTATATACGCAAAGTCTTTTGACGTTTTCCGTGGAAAAACAAACCTCGTTAAAATTTTCAAGAACATCTCTTTCAGACGATAGTTTGGAAGCAAACCATGCATAACGTAGTATTTCCTTAAAAATCGGCGCTAATAATTGGTTATGCAGTATCCAGTGTATTTTAATAGCGTCTTCCAAGAAGCAATTTCTCGTTCTCTTTCGATTAAACACGAACAGTTTTGAAGACACGGACAAGCATACATTTTCAGTATCACTTTATGATTTGGTCGTTTACTAGTCGATAGTTATGAATATTAATTCTTTTTTTTTTTTTTTTAGCTTTCGTTCGTTGTTGCATCTGCTCGTGGCGGATGTCGTAAGACACCCGTTTAAGTTCGTTGTTGATCGATGGACTCAGTTTTTTTATTACAGAGGGCAGCCAACCTCTTTGACCGAACACGCTGAGCTACCGTGCCGCCACCACTCGGCTGCAGCCGCTTTATGATTAAAATGGCCACGCACAGATCAATATTTGACGACCGGAATTATCTTGCGATTTTCTCAGTAACGCTCGAGAAGTACGCGCTACTGCTCACACATTCTGTTGTCCTCTTGGGTTACTACGAGTGTACGAAGTTTACAGTAAATCCACGTTCCAAACGTCGTGGCCTCCCCTTGCGAGTAAAAAAAGCCGCAGAAATCTATGTGGAACGTACGACGAAAATAGCCGTTAGTGCGGAGAAATGTGGCGTTGGTGTGGGCTCTGTTTACAGGGAACAGAGAGGATCCTCTGGTCCAACTGAACCGATCACTGACTGTAAATGCTTATGTTCTGCTATTTGGAGACAATCTGCAGCCATTCAAAGACGTTATTATTATGGATGACAATGCGCCATGTCATAAGTCCGCAGTTGTTCACGATTGGTTTGATGAACGTTCTAAACAAGTCGAGCGAATGATTTGGCCACCCATATCATCCGACATGAACCCCATAGATCGCTTACAGGGCATAATCGAGAGGTCATTTCATGCACAACTTCCTGCATCGGCAAGTGGAAGCAGTGAATTAAAATTTGTGCCACTGCCGGAACTTGAACCGGGGTCTCCTTCCGTGGCACAAATTTCAGTTCATTGCTTCAGCTTCTGTACTTACTGAAGGTAAAGTGGAGACATACGTCTTCAGGAAAATGTAAGTCCATCAGATCAAACTTTCATAAATGGCCTCACATTTTCTCCCTCGCCCAGATGAACACCGATGTTGCTTCAATAGGCACTCAACAAAATTGGTGAATCGTCGGTTTCTGGGATGGCAATAATACTTGAAACTAATGTTTCCCGCCATTATTATACCGTAGGGCTATTTCCCAGGTAACCTGAATGTAAACTTTTCACCAACAAACGTTTTGAATCTCCTTCCTGACCTCGAAACATAGAAATAGTCTTTTGTAAATATATATAAAATCATAGATATACTTCTCACTTCTAGCACTCCTCAAAATTAAACCGGTTCTTCATGTGAAAAGTTGATAAAAATTTGTAATACGCGTACTGAAATTCTTCTTGGCTGTATAAGACTATATATATATTTTTATTTATTTATTTATTTGTTGTTCCGTGGGACCAAATTAAGGAGAAGTCTCCATGGTTATGGAACGAGTCAATACATGAAATTATAACACGATATTAGAAACAGATAAAATGAAATATAAAAAAACATATTCAGGTGACAAGTTGTAAATTTAAATAAAGAAAATCAACAATGTAACACTGGAATTTACCTAATTTTTTACCTCTTCCAGGAGCTCCTCGACAGAATAGAAGCAGTGAGCCATGAGGAAACTCTTCAGTTTAGACTTAAAAGAGTTTGGGCTACTGCTAAGATGTTTGAGTTCTTGTGGTAGCTTATTAAAAATGGATGCTGCAGAATACTGCACTCCTTTCTGCACTAGAGTCAAGGAACTGCATTCCAAATGCAGATTGGATTTCTGCCTAGTATTAACTGAGTGAAAGCTGCTAACTCTTGGGAATAAGCTAATATTGCTAACAACAAACGACATTAAAGAAAATACACTCCTGGAAATGGAAAAAAGAACACATTGACACCGGTGTGTCAGACCCACCATACTTGCTCCGGACACTGCGAGAGGGCTGTACAAGCAATGATCACACGCACGGCACAGCGGAGACACCAGGAACCGCGGTGTTGGCCGTCGAATGGCGCTAGCTTGCTCCGGACACTGCGAGAGGGCTGTACAAGCAATGATCACACGCACGGCACAGCGGAGACACCAGGAACCGCGGTGTTGGCCGTCGAATGGCGCTAGCTGCGCAGCATTTGCGCACCGCCGCCGTCCGTGTCAGCCAGTTTGCCGTGGCATACGGAGCTCCATCGCAGTCTTTAACACTGGTAGCATGCCGCGACAGCGTGGACGTGAACCATATGTGCAGTTGACGGACTTTGAGCGAGGGCGTATAGTGGGCATGCGGGAGGCCGGGTGGACGTACCGCCGAATTGCTCAACACGTGGGGCGTGAGGTCTCCACAGTACATCGATGTTGTCGCCAGTGGTCGGCGGAAGGTGCACGTGCCCGTCGACCTGGGACCGGACCGCAGCGACGCACGGATGCACGCCAAGACCGTAGGATCCTACGCAGTGCCGTAGGGGACCGCACCACCACTTCCCAGCAAATTAGGGACACTGTTGCTCCTGGGGTATCGGCGAGGACCATTCGCAACCGTCTCCATGAAACTGGGCTACGGTCCCGCACACCGTTAGGCCGTCTTCAGCTCACGCCCCAACATCGTGCAGCCCGCCTCCAGTGGTGTCGCGACAGGCGTGAATGGAGGGACGAATGGAGACGTGTCGTCTTCAGCGATGAGAGTCGCTTCTGCCTTGGTGCCAATGATGGTCGTATGCGTGTTCGGCGCCGTGCGGGTGAGCGCCACAATCAGGACTGCATACGACCGAGGCACACAGGGCCAACACCCGACATCATGGTGTGGGGAGCGATCTCCTACACTTGCCGTACACCACTGGTGATCGTCGAGGGGACACTGAATAGTGCACGGTACATCCAAACCGTCATCGAACCCATCGTTCTACCATTCCTAGACCGGCAAGGGAACTTGCTGTTCCAACAGGACAATGCACGTCCGCATGTATCCCGTGCCACCCAACGTGCTCTAGAAGGTGTAAGTCAACTACCCTGGCCAGCAAGATCTCCGGATCTGTCCCCCATTGAGCATGTTTGGGACTGGATGAAGCGTCGTCTCACGCGGTCTGCACGTCCAGCACGAACGCTGGTCCAACTGAGGCGCCAGGTGGAAATGGCATGGCAAGCCGTTCCACAGGACTACATCCAGCATCTCTACGATCGTCTCCATGGGAGAATAGCAGCCTGCATTGCTGCGAAAGGTGGATATACACTGTACTAGTGCCGACATTGTGCATGCTCTGTTGCCTGTGTCTATGTGCCTGTGGTTCTGTCAGTGTGATCATGTGATGTATCTGACCCCAGGAATGTGTCAATAAAGTTTCCCCTTCCTGGGACAATGAATTCACGGTGTTCTTATTTCAATTTCCAGGAGTGTATATACTGTGAGGGCAATGTCAGAATTCCCAGACTATTGAATAGGGGTGGACAAGAGGTTCTCGAACTTACACCACATATAGCTCGAACAGCCCGTTTTTGAGCCAAAAATACCCTTTTTGAATCAGAAGAAATACCCCAAAAAATAATACCATACGACATAAGCGTATGAAAATATGCGAAGTAGACTGCTTTTCGTGTTGAAGTGTCACTTATTTCAGATACTGTTCTAGTGGTAAATAAAGCAGCATTTAGTTTCTGAACAAGGTCCTGAACATGGGATTTCCACAACAGCTTACTATCTATCCGAACGCCTAGGAACTTGAACTGTTCCGTCTCGCTTATAATATGCCCATTCTGTCTGATCAAAATATCGGTTCTTGTTGAATTGTGAGTTAGAAACTGTAAAAACTGAGTCTTACTGTGATTTAGCATCAAATTATTTTCCACAAGCCACGAACTTATTTCATGAACTACGTTATTTGATACTGTTTCAATATTACACACAAGATCCTTCACTATCAAGCTGGTGTCATCGGCAAACAGAAATATTTTTGAATCACCTGTAATACTAGAAGGCATATCATTTATATAAGTAAGAAACAGCTGTGACCCCAGCACCGACCCTTGGGGAACACCCCACTTAACAGTGTCCCATTGGGACTGAACATCACTACCATTCTCAATATTGCGGAGAATTACCTTCTGCTTTCTGTTCTTAAAGTAAGAGGCGAACCAATTGTAAGCTATTCCCCTTACTCCATAATGGACCAACTTCTGCAGTAATATTTTGTGGTCAACACAGTCAAAAGCCTTCGTTAAATCAAAGAAAACACCTAGCGTTCGCAACCTTTTATTTAATCCGTCCAAAACCTCACAGAGAAAAGAGAATATAGCATTTTCAGTTGTTAAACCATTTCTAAAACCAAACTGAACATTTGACAGCAAATTATGTGAATTTAAGTGCTCCAGTAACCTTGTATATACAACCTTCTCGATAACTTTAGCAAACACCGATGGCATAGAAATAGGTCTAAAATTGTCAACATTATCCCTGTCTCCCTTTTTATAAAGTAGCATCTCTACCGAGTACTTTAATCGATCAGGAAACCGACCAAACCTAAAGGAAAAGTTACAGATATGGCAAAGTACTGGGCTAACATACATAGAACAATACTTCAGTATTCTGCAAGATACCCCGTCATATCCATGAGAGTTCTTGATCTTTAGTGATTTAATTATTAACTCAATCTCCCTCTTGTCAGTATCATGGAGGAGCATATCTGGTAACAGTCTCGGAACACTTTTTTCTAAGAGCGCTATATGATTCCCTGTTGGGACTAGGTTTCTATTTAGTTTACCTGCTATATTCAGAAAGTGATTATTAACTACTGTACATATATGCGACTTATCAGTAACACGGACATTCCCGCTACGCACTGATTCTATATCCTCGACCTGTCTCTGCAGACCAGCCACTTCCTTTACGACTGACCATATGGTTTTAATTTTATCCTCAGACTTAGCTATTCTATCTGCATACCACATACTTTTTGCCTTCCTAATAAGATTTTTAAGCACCTTACAATATTGTTTGTAATGGGCTGCTGCATTTAGATTTTGACTGTTTCTAACGTTTTGATATAATTGCCACTTTGTTCTACAAGATATTCTTATCCCTCTAGTCAGCCACCCAGGCTGCCTGTTTGTGCTAGTACCCTGGTTTGAACGTTCTAACGGAAAGCAACTTTCAAAGAGCACGAGAAAAGTCTTGAGAAAAGCATTATATTTATCGTCTACTGTATCAGCGCTATAAACATCTTGCCACTCTTGTTCCTTGATAAGGTTTACACAGGTCTCTACAGCAACTGGATCAGCTTTCCTAAACAGCTGACGACTATATTTAACACGTGTTGCAGCACACAAATCTTTTAGAGTCAAAATTTGTGCATCATGATCTGAAAGGCCATTCACCTTTTTGCTAACAGAATGCCCTTCTAGTAATGAGGAATGAACAAAAATGTTGTCTATGGTTGTTCTACCGTTCCCTTGCAATCTCGTTGGAAAGAATACGGTTTGCATAAGATTATATCAATTAAGGAGGTCTACCAGCATCCTCTTCCTTGCACAATCACTTATACAATTAATATTGAAGTCACCACTTATAACTAACTTTTTGTATTTCCTATAAAGTGAACCAAGAACCTCCTCTAGCTTTAGCAAAAATGTTGTGAAATCGGAGTCTGGGGATCTATAAATAACAACAGTTAGAAGTTTAGCTCCGTTAAATTTAACCACACCTGCACAACATTCAAACACCTTTTCAGTGCAGTACTTTGAAACATCAATTGACTCAAGTGGGATGCCGTTTTTCACATACATGGCTACTCCCCCACACCGCAAAGAGCTCCTCGAAAAGCTGCCAGTCAACCTGTATCCTGGTAAAGGAATATACCAATAATTTCAGAGTCAACATCTATAAGCGGTTCACTAACTTTATCTCTAATATCTTGTATATTTTGATGAAATATACTAATTCCCTCATTACTCGGATACCTAAGCTTTGTCAAAAGTGGTTCCTTTGTCAGAGAGACTTCCCTTAAGCAGGAATACCTATCAGCTGACTTCAATCCAAAGAAGGTGCAGCTCTAACACCCACTACTGCAGAATAGGAGTAATGTATCATAAAACACATTTACATTCTTTACTTGCGCCAACGACACACGAGTTAGGCTGCGTAATAAAAAATCTTAACTTATTCCTAAAAAATGAACTAGACTCTAAAGTGACCAAGAAGAGATCGAATACAGCTTAAAATACATACATAACACATGTGTACTTAAAGGAACAGACGCTCTTAAAGAGCCACAGCTGAGTGAAACTTTTTCGCTAACTGCGGATTTCTTGTCATCAGCTATATTAGGTTAGTTCTGCTACCCAGTAGCGACACATGAAAATTTGTAGCTGGCCAAGACTCGAACCCGGATTTCCCGTTTATCGCGAACAGTCGCCATAAACCCTTCGGCATTCCATGCATGCTCCATGGACCGACCCAAACTTCCTTACGCCACTCTGTCTACATCCTTATACCGTAGTCCAAAAATTCGGCACCTAATGCTCGCAACATTACTTGCGTTCCCACGACCGGGAGAATGGGACAACGAGGAATGGAGACCAATGTTGTTATCGTCATGGGCCGGTCGGAGTGGCCGAGCGGTTCTAGGCGCTACAGTCTGGAACCGCGCGACCGCTAAGGTCACAGGTTCGAATCCTGCCTCGGGCATGGATGTGTGTGATGTCCTTAGGTTAGTTAGGTTTAAGTAGTTCTAAGTTCTAGGGGACTGATGACTACAGCAGTTAAGTCCCATAGTGCTCAGAGCCATTTGAACCATTTTTGTTACTGTCATGTGCCCGCCTAGTCTTGTAATATTTTCATACATGTCTCCCCAGCTGTGCGAAATACTTGGAAATTTGATCACTGATGAATTCTTGACATCAGCTGTATTAGGAATAGTTCTACTATACCAGTGTTGGTGGCTGACTTTTCTCACACTGTAAGATGTGGACTGATGACCATAGATGTTAAGTCCCATAGTGCTCAGAGCTATTTGAACCATTTTTTGTAAGATGTGAAGTTTGTCATTAAATTGCTTGGCACTGATATATATCTCACACTTTTAGAGATGTCACTCTGTATTATTAACTCTTTTGCAAAGTACTCTGCCGTCCGATTCTTATTCTGACGTTGGCTTAACAATGATTTGAACGTATTTCCTATGAACCAAATAAAGGTTTTCTTGCGCAACTGAGGACTGACTTTTTTATCTTTGTTGAAATATTCTGCAGCTGCTGAACTATAGCTATGAAAAAAATTATGCACTGGGATCTCAGTGGACGCCCGAGGTTACGACAACAACTTAACGGGTGGGAAAAAGGTGCAGGATGAGTTTACGGAAGGTCATTTGTTGCTTCACAATAGTTGGAAATCCTTTATTTAATAAGATACACGTAAAAATATCAATATAACATATAAGTAAAAAAATGAAATGAGCGTGTGACATCGTTGGCCGGGAGGCCCCTGTTCGGGGAAGTTCGGCCGCCAAGGGCAAGTCTTATTTCATTCGACGCCACACTGGGCGACTTGCGCGCCGGTGATGAAAGGATGAAATGATGATGAGGACAACACAACACCCGACCCCGACAGAGAAATTCTCCAATCCGGTCGGGAATCGAACCTGGGTCCACTTGCATGGGAGGCGAGCACGGTGTCATCCAGCTAAGCAGGCGGACATAAGTCAGTATTAATTGTCAGATAGATTTCAGGACGGCGAATGTAAAGGACCTAACTTACGATAATTCTGTTTCTTTTTCAGAACAAGTATTATCTCCTTAAAATAACAGGTTTAACATTCATAAAAAAATACTGCTTGAAGACCCTTTACGCATCTGTAAGATTTCAACCAGGCAAATATGACTTCACTACAATTACATAAAGAGACTTCACTACAATTACATAAAGAGCATTACCATAACAATTTGGAAACCACTCATTAGATACTAACCTTCAAACAAGGAACGTGGTCCGAATTTAGAAGAAATTGTACAATTTCAGGATTACCATTAAAATAACTTGAGGGCACATTTGTTGCTAGCAACTTAGCGACTTTTCGAACAGGAAAGTAACAATATTCAACATTTTACAAGTATAGCATTAGACAATATTTTAAAATTTACACGTCGAGCATTACACAAAGATTTGTAACGCCCTTTGGGTACTAACAATTTTGGGACAGAAGGTCACAACGATTTTAAAATTTACAGCAATGCACAATTAGGAATTGGAAGATCTTCAAATGAAGTAGCAATGCAAGACTAGGCCGGGCTGGCAGAAGCTAGGCTTGGTTGGGATGGCTTAGGGCAGCGGACAAGTTGGTTTAAACTTAAATTATATTGCCATAAGATTAAGAACTTAACATATAGAGATACGCCGTGGTAAGCGTGGAGGCCGGACCGTCGCAGTGGCGGTACACCACGCGACGTGGACTGCCCACGCCCGGTGAACTGGCGAGTAGTGGATAACTCGCCGGGGCCAACGGCTCCAACGCTGCGACTAACTCGAGAGGCTGTAAGCCAACAGACACATCATTTATGCAAGACTGAGCATCAAACAAGTATAGTCCCAATGCCCAATGAAAACTCCGCCCTAGACCCCGACCATAATCTAAGTGTTTCAATGACTCCATAATTAAAACAAAGATTGACTGGTTAATCCTCTAACAGCAATGTCCAAATACAGGAATTAATTTGATTAAACAGCTAACTGTTAAAAAGAGCCCCCCCCTCCCCCAAAGAAACAAATTCTCTTAAGTAACCTTGAAAGTAAGAAGCAATGCTTAAGCGCTAATACCCAAGCACGAGATCACAGTGGTAATAAAACATACAACAGTAAAACAACAAATTCCTGCTTTTAAGAGAAGTGATAGACCTCATGCAGATCTTCCAATAGGAGCAAAGAAAACGAGCCAACATTCATCAGACCGATGCCGTTTTCTTGTCACGATGTTACGATGTTACAATTCATACTCAAGTCGGGCAAGCAAGAACTTGCTACCTCAAAGGCCAGGCTCAATATTCGACCTCAGTGGTCACTAATATATGCCCTACAACATGTTAAGACCAAATTAATTTCACACCCAAGCAATAAGGACAAGATCACCGAAATGTTGAGCAAATTGCAATAAAAGGAAAACACAGTTTACATACACTTAAGTATATCATGCATAAGGGAAGTTCACACAAGGAGGGAGTACGTGAATTTCGTAACTTGAGTACGGAGTGACGGAGAAAAGCGGGCAAACCAGTCTAACGGGAGACATACCGGCACTGGAGCACAGGTGCCAAAATCAACACACCACATCAGCAGACGGTCACTCGCAAACACGGATAGTCAATCGGACTCAACACCGCAGAGCCCAACACTACATATCAACACGGTCCCGAACAAGTAGCCGCCCACTTGGACGAGCGACCTCCGATCTGCCCCGTAATCGCACGCTCACCGTTCGTCACCCGTCCCTCTCTCTCACGCCCCATCGTCCAGCAACAACCTGCCTCCAGTTTCCTCCAAGCAAAAAGCCAACTAAAGACGACCCAGCGGCACCCGATGGCGTGACAGGATAACGAATCGCTCAAGTAAACAACGACATAACAGCTCGGAAAACGAGCCGACACGACTCATATACTACCCAGAAATAAATTTCGAAGTATTTCGTGCAGATGTGGACTGGCAACAGTGGCTGTTCTTTCAGACATGCTTATGAGTATTACGAGGCTGGGAGGGCATACGATGATAGCAACAGTGGTCTAGATTCCTCATATTCGCTTTCTCCCTTTTGCATGCATCAATCAGTGGACTGTCAGTTAACGATTGTAGTGCACTGATATTATTTGGACAGAAACGTGCAGAGTAGGAATCGGATTGCAGCAACTCCAACTGCAGGCCAGCGCTGGTGTAATGCCTTACAGAGGACAACACAGCCTTCGCAACGTTGTGAGATGAACCGGCCTAGCGACGTGTTGAACCAGCTGACTCAGCAATACCTAAGCGTAAGAAGGCGGAAGCCTTTTCAGACCGCCAACCTCTGAAGTGTTTAGCAAGGCACAGAAAAGCCTAACCAAGCGCAGCCCGAAATTGAATAAATACCTAGCCATTTTATGCTGAGATTAGTATTGCAACTCTACTACCACAGGGCTTGGGGCGCCATCTAGACTGCTGTTCGTGGACCGCAGTTCGATTCTGTGACAGGGTAGTCCGCTCTGAAACAACGTGAGTTGGAGCCACTGCCACATCGGGCAGTAGTCCGCCATCCATCAACATGGAACAGTGGGTCACTATTAATAAGTCTCGTGCCTGCCATCTGCTGGACAGCACACGGGGCGAGAGTCACGCCGCCGCCCTCGAGGCCATAGCTAGCCAAGGCTACTGGGACCGGAGCCATCGCTGACTGAGGTGGTTGCATCATGAGATGCTGCTTGGCCGACACTGCGTACACAGGAAGCCGCTGGACGCCTCAGCCTTAAACCAAAGCGGGGAGCCATAATAAAGCAAGTTGGGGACTTATGCCTGTTTGACTTGTGGCGCACGGCATCCCCTTGTACCCCAATTCCCCCGTCTTCTTCACTGGTGTCAGCTTACTGATGTCACTTTTAGAGCGCAATGTCTGAACTTTGGCCTACAGTATGGTAAGTCAAGAAATATCATTATTGTTGTCAAAGTGTCTCGGTCATCGAAAAGAAGCTTGATTGTCGTTCTCTTTGTAAGGTAAATTTTGTTAAAAGTTAATGAGCCGTAGTAAAATTTGCTATTTTGAAGAGCGCGCCGCAGCGCGTAGTGTAAGCAGTCGCCTTCCGTTTCTGGCGGTGGTGCCGCTGTGGTAATCGCAGCTTTGGTGTCTCCCTCTGGTGCGAAAGGGGAAAGGTAGCCTGTTCACGTGCATTTAAGGGACGCTATGAGCTCCGCAGGAAGGGGAGTGGGTCAGTCGAGGCGAGTCTAGTCAGTTGGTCAACCGGCTCAGTGTGGGGCAGTCAGTGTCTGCCTGTCGTCGGAGTGCGAGTATGTCTGTCGTTTGGATCAAACTTTAAGCCAGAAAATGAGAGTCTTGCCACTCCGCCAGTAACAGAACTCAGCTAGTGGTCGCCCGGTCGGGGCTGAGTTCCTGCATCTGAGTCTGCGCGTTAGGCCACCAGTCTGCTCGAGTAGCTCGGGCAACGGTCATTCGCGGTTGGATTGGTCGGTTGGTTGGTCGGGCACTGAGACACGAGATGACTTGTCCGCCCTGAGCGTCGGCGCATGTGATGTCCCCACTTGAGTCCAGTGGGCAGCGCCGTATAGAAAGGGGTAGTGGCTTCGCGGTTCTCAAGAGAGCAACAGGAGCGAGACCACGACATCGGGCTGGCCGGAGCGAGCTGCGACGCCGTGCGACGGGTGATCGGCGCGCCTTCCTGCGTCCGTTGAAGCGGCTGGCAGCGGACGGTTCGGGAGAGCGTTGGGGGTGCTGCGCTAGGTCTTCGCCAGAAATCGTAGTTTATTAGAAGTCAAGTGACTGGAGATATGTTGTTTCATTTACTTGTTAAATTCTACTTGTTTTCTTGGTGAGGTCACCAGCCGCTTTGTTTTGGGGTCGTCCCACCATTCTTCTCCGTTTTCCTACTCACGGGAAGGTGGTTATTTGTGAATTGGTTGGTCCGTTTTTCGCTTGTGGAATTGGGGAGGTTTAGAGCAATCTGCGGTGCGGGTTGTTTAGTACCCCAACCCCCACCCCCACCCCCACCCCCCTGTCAATCTGCCATACGTTAATAGCTGCCTTTGTCATGTTTGTTGGATTCGGTGTTGAGGAATTTATTGCTTAAAGGCCGAATTCTTGAAATATGTTTCTATCTTGCTTATCATCTTGCGAGGTGGTATATGTGTAATGTAGAGCATGTTGTACATCTTATGTAAGTCTGCATTTTTATGGGTTTTATTTAAATAGTCATTTTAGGTTATAAGCTTGCCACCCTTCCACCGTAAGAGTCCTTTAAAAAAAAAAATTGCACTTTCGGTGGCAAGTAATTTAAGGGTTGTACCATTTCCATTCCTCTTACGGGGTGCATAGTTTACATGTTTGCGTGAGTTGTTAAAATTTTTTTTGTTTAAAGTAATCTGGTGTGCTGCAGATTTGCACCAGTGTACTCTTTCAGAGGTTGTTGTGAGCGGTCATGACTACGGCCATGTTGAAAGGGGGCACGCAAGCTTCTCAGCCCGAAGGCTCCTACTGTTAATATTGTTCTTGCCTCTAAATTAAATTGTGACTTGATATTTCGAGGGTGCTTTTCTGCTTATAATTTTAAATATGTTTTGAAAAGGCTTTTAGGAATAAAATTCACATTTGTTAAATTGTGACTTGATATTTCGATAACTTTAAATCTGTTTTGAAAAAGCTTTTAGGAATAAAATTCACATTTGTTAAAAGTAATTTTCCATCAGTTACTTCCTGGCAACTACTTCCACGCTCACCTAGTGTGATTAAATGTGTCAGTGTTCTTGATGAATCGCCAGTAAATAAAGTAAATTATTTAAGTAAAAAATTTTTTTGAGGGTAAAATTACGGTTCAGTTATGTGCCAGTGGATATGTCACACTTTAAAGGTAATTTGGGGGGGGGGGGGGGGGAGGAGGCACGATTGTGTTGGAAAGGTCAATCAGCACCATGTGCATAATCAGCATCACTAGCGTATTTCACACGCAATAATTACAGGTATACGGCTAGACGGTGCTGAGAATCAAAATATTTAACGATTAGATGTAAGAATTAAGTTAATGTAGTTTATAATGACGAGTAAATCTGCTCCAGTAGTGCTTCACTAACCCTTTACAGCATTTGGATAAAATCGTACACAGGACCCTGATTTCAGGATGAAATCCTATCTTCAGACACTTGATTACGTACGAGAAATTCATATTAGTCATGTAAAAAGAATCCAGCAAATTTATACCAGAGGCTGTCTGGTATGACTTTCATGAATGGAGTCAAGCGTCTGAAGATGGAATTTACATCTTGAAACCCGGGTCATGCGTAAGATTTTATCCAAATAAAGGATTAGTCAAGTATAAATGATGCGGATTTATTCATCAAGATCTATTTATCATTTACCTGTGTTACGTGTACGACTTTATCCAAAGAAAGGGTTAGTCAAGTATAAATGGAGTGGATTTAATCCTCATGAAAAATTTTAGCAACCGTTGTGGATGTCCCGAAAAGAGTATAATGTGGTTTATTTTGTGATTCTTCTAATTGTTGGTATTTCAAAATGAATATGGAGAAGAGCAATACTCTAGCAGAGCCAGGGACATGAGGATATCAGAACCAGAATCAGTTCGTATATTGTCAGAAAGGTTAGCACAATTAATATCAATTACGGAGTTAGTCTGGTAGGAGCTCAGTCTCCAAAGCAAAATATAAATTTGGCAAGTTTAGTTAATCCTTTCTCTGGTAAATTAACTGAGGATGTGCAGGCGTTGCTGGAGGATCTTAGGAATTTGGCAGAGACGGAAAAGTGGACTGAAGCAGAACTTTTGAGGGTAGCAAAATTAAGATTAACTAGAGAACCAAAAGGTTATGCAGATTATGTGGAGGCTCTCAAGAGGGCCAGAATGTTTGAAGAATTTAGAAAAGTGTTAAGCAAAACCGTGGCAGACATTTCAGGGACTTTGGGGTATGACAACAAAGAGTCATACAGAATCACTAGAAGAATTTGCCGATGAATAAGGAAGATTAGTGGCTGTACATACAAGTTGCGACAGAACGCTATGGTGGGTATAATTTTATGGGATGCTGAGCGCAGGGCACTTGATGCATTTTTAAGAGGATTGCCTTCGAAAGTGTAGAGGAGGTTATGGACAGGGGTTTCGATTGCTTGTGTACGGCTGTCAGATGGACAGTAGATTGTGTGGAAATTGACATGTTAACCAGATTGCAATGTAGGCAGACAATATGTTCGAGCAATATAAGTGTTACAGATGTGGACATATGGGGCATGTGTGGAAGCAAAGTCACCAGCTATGGGACAGTGCAATTATAGGCAGAGATCAGCGTAATGGTAATGGTAGTTTCAGAGGTAGGGGGTCGAGAATGCAAGAACCCAAGGTTCATCTATGGGCATTCCCACTTAAATGAGATGCTACATATACAGAGGGGGACTGTGCGGTCAGAGGAGTAGAAGGGAAAAAGAGCTGTAGGATATTGTTGGACATAGGGATGCTTGTGTCAGTGGCCAGTAGAGGTCTGACAGAACACAAGCAATGGAACCCAGCACGGTATAGATAGCATGGAGAGAGGAATAGAATGTCACACCACTGGCATTGGTGACAATAGATTTTTACGTAGCTATGGTTCAGTTCAAAGAATGTGTGGAAATAGTACCGCATGTGGGCGTTGCTTATGACATGATTATGGGGTTGTATTTCTTGCAACAGCATTGTGCCAAAATCAGTTTTCGACAACACATGATGGAGATTGACCGGAAAATGTTTTAGTTGGGTGACACCACTGCCTGTGTAGTAATGTTGCAAGGTGAGTCTGTCAAACATGACAAACCATTTAAATCACAATCACACTAAGGCTCGATTCACACAATCGTGTACCTAAGGGTACTTGGAAATTACTTTGGGTTAATGTTAAGTGTAACTTACCAGTAGGGATATAGTGTGTGACGAAGCCGTTCCAAGTAACTGAAGTATCAGATGAGGCAGGATGACTTGGGGAAAAAAAGTATTGTACATGTAAAAGAGGTAAATGGTGAAAAAATTGTACCTGAGTTTGTGGGTAATTTCAGCACTGAGAATATAAGGTTAACAATGGCGTTGTTGACTGCTAGTGTGGATATTCTCGAGGAGGAAAAATGGGACACAAGGGGCGTCATCCATGAACAATCGCCAGACGCCATTGGAACGGCGTTATGAGGGAAAGTGAAGCACTTGAAAGGGACTGACAAGGAAAGAATGGAAAATTTATAGTTGAAATTAAGGATTTGTTTCTTCCAAAATGGCCATTACAGCAACACAAATTGTGCAGCACTGGATACCAATAGAAAATAAATCACCTGTTTACTGTAAACCTTACAGAGTTCCAAGACACCTGCAGCTGATTCTGAAGGAATTCTTCGATCAACAGCTGAAGGATGGGGTTAGTGAGGAAATTAATAACCCACAGGGATCTGGAATTGTCATCCTGCCCGAGAAAGCACTGGATAGATCACAAAAATATGGGTTTTGTTGCAGTTATTGACACCTGAATTGCAAGACTGTAGCGGATGCCTACTCTTTGCTCAAGTTTATGGATACCATAGACTAATTAGACCAATACAAGTACTTTTCAACGATGTACTTAAGGAATGGCTACCACCAGCTAGAAGTCGCTCGGGGAAACCGACCAAAAACAGCATATTCTTCGCCATGGGTACATTATCAGTTCAGGCGGATGCTTTTTGGACTGAAGAACACACCTGTGACATTTCAGAGGATGCTGGACAGAGTTTTCAGATGACAAACCACAACAATGGATGTTATATATTGGCAATATAATTGTCTTTGCTTGTGGCACAGGGATATCTGCTAAATTTTTAGTGGTATGGAAGGATCCTTTAACTAACCTATAACTAGTCGTATTACAGGTGGAATACCCGATCTCAGTTTAGCTTTAGGAAAGTTAAAGACACAAGAGGTACTTCTGATGTTGTGTTTCATAATGGAAGCAAGACTTAAGAAAAATCAAGACGTGTTCATAGGATTAGTTGACCTTCAAAACGCTTTCGACAATGTAAAATGATGTTCCAAGTCAGAAATACAGTCCTTTGCCATTGGTGCTCAGTCTGTACATGTAAGAAACACTGATGGAAACAAAATAAAGATTAGGCTTGGGGTTAAACTTCAGAGTGAAAAGATATCAATAATAAGAATAGCTGATGACATTGATATCCTCTATGAAAATAAGGAAGAACAACGGGATCTGTTAAATGGTATTAATAGACAAATGGGCACACAATATTGTTTGAGTAAACTGTAGAAAGAATAAAGTAGTGTGGGATAGTAGCATCATTCACTAAACTTAACATCGAAATTTTAGATCAAAAACTAGATGGAGTTAAGTAGTTCAGCTAAACAGTACATAGCAGCTGAAGCAAGGAGGATATAGAAGGCATATTGGCACAGGAAAAGAAGGTTTTGCTTGCGAAAATAATGTATTGGAACAAAGAACTGGGACAATCTGAATTTTTGCCAGATCTCCTCTCTATCCCTGCTAGGCGCTCCCCCCACACTGACCTAACTCCCCCACTGGTGTAGGTAAATTGTGTGACCGAAAAATGCAAGGAAAAGCAAAAAGTGGGTTCCTGTCAGTATGAAAAGTTGGAACAACTAGGTCAGGTTGCTGGCTGCCCCAGTTATTACATATCATTTGCACTAGGCCAATAGGGTGATGCATGTACAGGATGACAACTATTAAACTATGTGAAAAAACGTAAATTAGTTACAAACTACGGCTTGAACACACTATTCAACATGTAGACGTCACTACAGATATTCGCCCATTTCGGTTATGACGTGTTCCATATGCCAGTCATCGGTGGCGATGAAGTGGCGCAGACGAATAGCGAAATTCTGCATGACCCTGAGGTGTCGGAACATCGATGCTGTCGACGACCTCCTGAAAGGCTGTTTTCAATGGTTTTGAAGGTTTTGCTGAACACCTTGTCTGTAATATAGCCCCACAAAAAGGAGTCCATGTGTTGAGATTCAGAGAATATGGCGGCCAATCAAGGCCCATGCCAGTGGCCTGTTCCCAGAGCCAGAATGCGGTCTCCAAAGTTCTCCTGAAGGACATCAAACATTCTCCTGCTTAGACAGGGACGAGCTCCGTCTTAAATGAACCACATCTTGTCGAAATCAGGGTCACTTTGGACAATCGGGATGAAATCATTTTCCAAAAACTCCACATAGCGTTCGGTGGTCACCAAGCCGTCAAGGAAAATTGCACCGATTATTCCGTGACTGCACTTTGCACAGCACGGAGCCACACGTTAAGAGTGAAGAGACTCCTCGATCACGAAATTCAAATTCTCAGTCCCCCAGAGGCGACAATTTTTCTTATTGACAAATCCATCCAAATGGAAGTGGACTTTCTCTGTAAACCAAACCATTCATGTTCATACTAATTCCAATCATGCCATGCGGCAAACCATGCCGTCTGAACGTCCTAAGGCAAACCGTTCAGAAGTTACGACGATTTTATTTCATGTAGTTCAATAATTGTCACCCTGTAAATGGGTGGAAATTCAGAGTAGTGTTATCTGATTGGCTGTTGCCACATTTATTCGAAATTGCTGTTCTGATTTGCTTGTTTGGTATTTATATGCATACAATTGCCAATGTGATAGGAGTTGAGGATTCAAGGTGTGTTTTATGATAAGAACAAGGATAAAGGGTAACAAATGTTCTTGATTTATTTCCAATATTTATTTCAGCTGCAATTTTTTGTACAATCTATTCTTTAAACATGCTTGCAAAGTTATAGATACTGAAAGTTTCTTTACATATTCACAATAACTGCAAATTTATTTGAGTAGAGATGCTTTCCACACATTCATAGCAATATTAATGATTAGTAGCAAGTAATAAAGTGATAATTTACACAGTGTGCAGTCCAGTGTTAATATTTATATACGATATGTTCCCATGCAGATCTTTGCAGTTATTGCAGTGGA
The DNA here is from genome assembly GCF_023864345.2 of Schistocerca serialis cubense. Taxonomy (NCBI): domain Eukaryota; kingdom Metazoa; phylum Arthropoda; class Insecta; order Orthoptera; family Acrididae; genus Schistocerca; species Schistocerca serialis. Next base: position 253,002,260 of record NC_064639.1, on the reverse strand, counting down.
GAAATTTTACAATTCAGCTGTTGCAATCTCATTTGATAAGCAATAGTTGCAATGCTAAATTTTTTTGCAATTCAGCTGTAGCAATATCATTCTTATTGCAATGTTAAAAACAGACTTAACACGGTAAATCACACACACAAACCTAAGAAATACACAGAGTACACATTTCTTTCCACGTAGTATATACAACTCACATGTGCACGTATGTACTGTGCAGTCAACTCAGACATCCTTGAATACGTACACATCTATTTACAATATGATAAATGGATCATACTATTTGCACATACTTTTACATATATGCACTATTTATAAATCAATATGAGTGCATCCACCCTATAACTATCACCCAAGTGAAATGTGTAGGGTTTCAGTCCTTTTAGCGCAAATGACACATTTATCATCACGAGGCAACAGATAGGTTTTCAATTGTGATAATGCGTGTACAACATGTCATGACTGAATTGTAGCTCATCGCATCATATGTGGAGCCTGAGGTGGAGCATCACCAACACCACCGAGCACGCACTTTGCTTAGATTTTAAACTTGGGAGCCAATGAGCCTGCATGAAGCTCACCCTTCACATGCCACTGTTTGGTATTTGCATATTTTCGATTTAAGACCTATAAATTGCGAACCATTCACCTCATATTTCGTAAGGCCGAAAGCTTCTTGTTTGTATATATTATGGTATGGATTATTGACCACATATCCAGATGTGGTGAATGTGCTGGGGTAGCACCTTACTACTTCATATCGATTGCAACCCTTTACGCAACAGATGAAACTGTCGGTATCCATATAAAATAACATTGGGTCTCCAAAATGAGTTTTCGCAAACCTGTAATGGAGCTAGTTCAGATGAAATTTGGATAGGTCCAACATACACATACCGATAGATAGAACCTTCTTGAACTCTATCGAAGCCTTAGCCATCTCCAGAGCTACGAATTATTTATTGAAGACGGTAGCTCGTTAAAATTTGGTCTGACAATACAAACCTCTGCACAATAACACCAATCCTATTTCGTTGCTAAGTGAATTCAGATGCTCTCAAACTTTCTCGAAAGTTTTGACAAAAAATGTATTATTCATACGCGTAAAAATGTTTTTCAAAGTCACACATTGCAGAAGTTTTCTTTTTGGTGTTAGTGTCAATACGTTCATTAAACCTGAGATGCTAGGCGAATTTAATAACGTGGATGAATATAGTCAGTTTCACCACCAAACTGAGACAGTTGCTGGCTGTTTCCATAATGATGATGTACCTCTGATTATCCCCAAACATTGTCACCGGCTAGTGGAGGAAACTGTCCCGCACCAGCAGATACATCGGTCATAGCGGCAAATTGCTGAGTGCATCAAGCACATGTCTTCCTCTACGACGTATCTTACACCAGAGCCCACTGTCACATCTGCGTATGTACCTAAACCAACGATTTCTTGACGGGACTATCATCAAAATCTTCCAGCTTGCAGAGACAATTGTATGCTGTGCCTGTACAAATTTTTACATCCAGGTATTGGAGTATATACTATCACCCATCTGCAGGTTATTTGCCTTGGTTGCCTATGGACACAGTGAAAGACGGCAACTGAGGTTGAGAAGCTGTTTGGCTGCCACAGTAATCTGCATCAGGTGGACTGACCGAGAAGCAGATCACTCCCCATGAAGACAGATGTTAACACGAATCTGTAGTGCAACGGAATAAAAATATGACTAGTGTGGTCCTAGTAATAGAGTCTTGTGTGTCGATCTTTTAAAAAGCATTAAAGTTTGTTTAACTACTGAAATAAATATCGTTCCAAATTGATACCTATTTAATACACTATTCTATGTGAGCACACAAACCAACATGAATCCAAAAAATAACGTGTTAGTTTGATCGACACAGACAAAGGAAAACTGCTGTATGTAAACATAGAACAATTATAAGCTAATAACAGGTTGATCTTGACGAATTCTGTGAGGGTAGGTGACAAGTAAATGATTGTCATCTTACAAGTCATTCCCGAGAACGCACAACCGTGGGTGGACATACAGTGATTGCTCTGGTCGTACCGGAGAGGCGCATGGGAATCACATGCAGATAACATAAATTGACCACTCATTAGCAAGCCCTCACCTGCGTATCCGAACGTAAAAAACTGTGGAACCTAATCAAGTCAGAACCACATGCATAGAAGCAACTAACAGCTCACATTTCCAGATCACGTATGCTGCAATTCTCATCATCATTCATGAGTTGGAGAGTAGAACCGAGGATGGTCGGTTGGCCAAAGATATACATCACCTGATGAATGCTGCAACGTCTCTCTCCATCACATCTCCACCCCGAAAACTGAAGTTCTCCCAGCGTGCTTACCATCCCAGACCAGTATCTGAAGCGACGAGTAGTCAAGTCTGAAGAGAGTTGTAAGGTGAAGTCTGCGGAGCAGCCCACAGAAGTCTAGTGACCTCAAATTTGCTGTTTCAATTGTGATACCGCTAAGGTCCCTATGAACAGCAACTTCGCCAATGTGCTTCGCCAGGTGTTTTCCAGTGAGATTATTTTTGCAAAACTATTTAATCCCCTCCTAGGCAATGTTTAATACTTCAGGCAACGGAGCGGCTTCCTGCATCTATAGGGGATATTCATACAATAAAAGTTGTAATACCCACGAATGTTATCGCCCACAAGGTATCGACTTGGCTGTTCAGGTTGCGTCTAAACATTTCTCTTGCAAGCCAGGAATGACAAAGCAAAGCAAAACTAGTCTTCAAGATTTTTTAGGACAACGCCCCTTCGAATTTCCACCATTTTTATATTCTGACAGGGAGCTGATCTCTGCTGCTACTGGTGCTTCTTGATGTTGAAGCTTTCTCTACGATGTACTGAAAATGAGTGATGAGTCTGGTTGATGGTTAGCGTGCCTAGAGAAGTAGGGACGTAATCTTGGACTGACTAACAGGGCAACGCCCCTTTAATTTTTCCGCCGTTATTCTTAAATGACACCAGTGGCCTTGAGAAAGTGGGGGAGGGAGGGAAGGGAGACGCCAGATGGGGAGGTAGGAAATCTGGCTACAATGTAGGGTTAGTTAGACGTTGATGAAGCTCTAGCAACCACGCAGAATGAGACAATGTGCAGCCATTCCCATAAGTCTCAGCTACTGATGAAGAAGGGATTCTTACCAAACGACGTCTGAATTCGATGCAGAAACTCATCGACACGACATTTCCCTATGTAATCGCATTTTCCAGTAAAATTAAAGGTCATGTGGTAACAAATGTTGAGTTTGGACATGCGGTGAATGTTTGGCAGAAATTCAGAATTTCTGATTTAGGTAGTTAAGCAAAATTTTATAAGGACCCTTTCTCGTAGACATTTTCGAGAAATTCCTGAGTGTGTGCATGGCCACATACATTTTGGATGCAACCATGTATTACACTGCACTTGGGAATTAGTGGAACGCAGTGCTCAATAAGAAATGTGTCAGCATCGAACTTTTGACCGATGTCGACATGTAGCTTTTTGAGCGTACTATTCTTGGAGGACTTTGCCAACGTGTCCATAGTCACTTTAAGGCAAGTAAGTTCAATGCATTCGATGATTTGGGTTAAATTCTTCACCTGGATGTAAACAATTTATATGGGCACACCATGCAACAATCTCTGCCAATTGGAGAGTCTTGCAGCGGACTCTGGTGTGCAATACGCCACAGAGGAGGACGTGGCTCATCGTAATAGTGTGGACGAGCACACATAGGTTGATATGTCCAGCGTGCCTAATTGCCCGAGATGGTTCCCTCCCAAGTTGATGATCACCTGGGGGGGGGGGGGGGGGAGGGTTTAAACATACGTCTGCATTATAGAAACCTCCAGCAATGTGTCAATTTGGAGAAGAAGCTGATTAGAATCACCCGACCTATTTAATATGACTAACATCTCAGGCTGAACGAATTAATTGAGATTAACACCAAAAAGAGGGCTTCCGCAACATGTGACATAGAAGAAGATTTTTTTTATACTTAAGAACAAGACAATTTTCGGCAAAACTATGTAGAATGTACGAGAGCGTCACGAAATCACTTAACAACGAAATTGGATTGGTGTATTGAGGGTAGAACTATATCGCCAGACCAGGTTTTAACAGGCCACAGTTTTCAACAAATAATTCGTCGCTCTTGAGATCGCAAACGTTTCGGTAGCATTCAGAAAGCCTCTGTACATTGGTATAATTACATTGGATCTATCCAATCTCCACATGTACTAATCCCATTACAGGTTTGTAAAACTAATTTTGCAGATTCAAAGTTACTTTATATGGATACTGACAGCTTCATCTATTAGGTAAAGGGATGTGATCCGTATGATATAACAAGGTGTCACTCCGACAGATTCGACATGTCTGGATATGTGGCCAATAATCCAAATGGAATTATACCTGCAAACAACAAGGTTATTGGCCTGATGGATGGCGAAGTGAGTTTGTAGGTATTAGATCACTTGTCACTGTATAGCATGTGTAGATGTGTTTCATGCTGCCTCAGTGTCCCTCAATGTTGAGGATTACTTCTAGTGCCTGCTCGGCTGTGTTAGTGATTCTCAACCTGAAGCTCCAAATATGATGTGCCAAGTTGCTATTCTGTCACAAGACAATGTGGTGCGCAATGTATCGCAACTAAAAATCGGTCTGTCGCCTAATGACGATAACCGGTTCGTCTAGCTGACAGAATTGCAAATCCATCATATGAACACGACCGACTTGATAATATCGCTATTGAACTAAATTGCAAATATATTGAATAAATGAAGAAAATTTCAGTATCTCCGACATTTCAAGCATAAAAAAAAAACATATTGCACGAAAGAATAGCATCAAAGAAAATATTGTAACTAAATCAAGAAAATTTGTTACCTTATATCCTTGTTCTTATTTACAAACCGAACCTTGACTTTCCAAACCCATTCACATTGGTAGTAGTAATACACATAAATGTGCAAAAAGCCAAGTGTGGCAGTTTTTCAGACCAATGGTTTTACGACCATTTTAAGTCACACATCAGGTCTTGACCAGGGGTTATGGAGGAGGAGGGGAGGGGGGGGGGTTGAGATCTATGATGTAGAGATCGTGGTGCTGCAGTAAGTAGATATGGCGTTTCCGGCTGGCGGCGGCTGGGGAACAAGGCTGAAAGGTAAAATATTTTTATTCAACTTAGGCTATGACACTCGTAGCTCTTTGACGCCTTTGTCACGCCACCTCGGGCGTGCTGCGTGGACTGCCCGCTGGATGATGATGATGATGATGATTAGTGTTTTAACCCACTGTTACTGATACACTATATGGTCAAAAGTATCCAGACACCTGGCTGAAAATGACTTGCAAGTTCGTGGCACCCTTCATTGATAGGCTGGAATCCAATATTGTGTTGGCCCACCCTTAGCCTTGATGACAGCTCCCACCCTTGTATACGTTCAGTCAGGTGCTGAAACGTTTCTTGGGGCATAGCAGCCCATTCCTCGCGGAGTGCTGCTCTAAGGGGAGGTATCGATGTCGGTCGGTGAGGCCTGGCACGAAGTCGGCATTCCAAAATACCCCAAAAGTGTTCTGTAGTATTCAGGTCAGGGGTCTGTGCAGGCCAGTCCATTACAGGGATGTTATTGTCGTGTAACCACTCCGCCACAGGACGTATCGTGCATTATGAACAGGTGCTCGATCGTGTTTAAAGATGCAATCGCCATCCCCGAATTGCTCTTCAACAGTGGGAAGCAAGAAGGTCCTTAAAACATCATTGTAGGCCTGTGCTGTGATAGTGCCACACAAAACAACAAAGGGTGCAAACCCTATCCATGAAAACCCAGACCACAGTATAACACCGTAGCCTCCAGATTTTACTGTTGGCACTACACACGCTGGCAGATGATGTTCACAGGGCATTCACCATACCCATACCCTGACATCGGATCGCCACATTGTTGACTGTGATTCGTCACTCGACGGAACGTTTCTCCACTGTTCAATCGTCCAATGTTTACGCTCCTTACACCAAGCGAGGCGTCGTTTGGCATTTACCGACGTGATGTGTGGCTTATAAGTTACCACTAGACCATGGAATCCAAGTTTCCTCACCTCCCATTTAACCGTCATAGTACTTGTAGTGGATCCTGATGCAGTTTGGAAATCCTGTGTGATGATCTGGATAGATGTCTATCTATTACGAGTCTTTTCAAATGTCGGCGGTCTCTGTCAGTCAACAGACGAGATCGACCCGTATGCTTTTGTGCCGTGCGTATCCCTTCACGTTTCCACTTCACTATCACATCGGGAACAGTGGGCCTAGGGATGTTTAGGAGCGTGGAAATCTCGCACATAAACGTATGACATAAGTGACATTCAATCACCTGACCACGTTCGGAGTCCGCGAGTTCCGCGGAGCTCCCCATTCTACTCTCTCACGATGACTAATGACTACTGAGATCGTTGATATACATTACCTGACTGTAGGTGGCAGCACAATGCACCTAATACGAAAAACGTATGTTTTTGGGGGTTCCCGGATACTTTTGATCACATAGTGTAATTTGTCTTCTCAGCAACGTGTGGCCCAGTTTGCAATCTGTGGCTGCATATGGCAAGTGGCAAGGGCCAAGTGTCAATGGAGTGTTAGACCACGAGAATTCTCGTGGACATGTCAGGACCTGGAAGAGTAGCTCACAGCTCACCCCTGTGGGCAATGATGGTGGGTGCCGGTACGCTTACCCAAGTGGCAGAGTGTGGATGACTGCACCGCCATGGACATGGACAGCTCATTTCCAAGGCAGAAATTCATATGCTGCTGTAGAGAGCTTGAGAGAGACTCATACGCAACAAGGGGCCAAGTCTATAGGTGGCAGACTTAGCACTCAGAGGTGGTCTGCTAGAGATGATGACCCTGTCCGACGTCGGCTGTTTGTTGACCCATAACTTGGTGGTGACTGGCGTGATCCTCGAGCCGGGGTGGGTACTTACAGACTGCACTTTTCTCTGCTAAAATCAACAAGTATTTATACTGGTTAACGCCGATGCATGGCTTTCAGCCAGGTACGAACCAACAGCCTCACGGCTTAACGATGTAGAAACCCTCTGCTTGTCCCGCATTTGTGTTGCACTTGTGCTCTGTCACCATGACTGCGAGGAGCGGCTCGGTGCGCCTCGTGATAGATAAACACACCTGCTAATGAAATAGGCATGCTTCAGGGCCGTCGGCCGCCCATGGTTTTCAACACATTCATAGCAGAGGTGCTATGTCCACGGTAGTGTCCAAAATTTAGTTATGGCACGACGTAATTTAACAGTAACAAACATCGACCTTAATTTGAGAAAGTAATTTTTAAGAATGTGCGTTTGAAGTCGAGTTTTTGTGTGGTAGTGGGTCATCGACTTTGGGAAAAACTGAAAAGAAGCGAACTGAGACGGGATGCTATAGAAAGACGTTGAAAATTTATTAATCTGATAAGAGGAATGAAGAGGGTCTCTACAGAATCGGCGACGAAAGGTATGTGTGGAAAGCAAGAAGAAGAACAGGACAGTCTCAGATGTGTTAAGACATCAAGGATAGATAGAGCTGTAGAGAACAAAAATTGTAGGGTACGACAGAGATTGGATTACGATGATGATGATGTTTGGTTTGTGGGACGCTCAACTGCGCGGTCATCAGCGCCCGTACAAAGTTCCAATTTATTCACAGTCCAATTTTTTACACAGTCCAGTCTATTCACTGTCAAGAATGATGATTATGGTAATGACGAAGACAACACGAACACCCAGTCACCGTTCAGAGAAAATCCCCAACCCAGCCGTGAATCGAACATGGGACCCCGTGATCCAGAGGAAGCAACGCTAGCCACTAGACCACGAGCTGCGGACAGAGATTGGATTATATCCGATAAAAGAGAATGGTTCGTCTAAGCGCTGTGTTGAGGTGCAAGGTTGGCGTAGAAGAGATATTCTTGATGTGCTGCATCAAACCAGCCACACTACTAACGGAAAAAAGAATCTCAGCGCAATATTTCAGCAGGTCTAAATGAGGGCACGCGGACGGTAGATAGTGATTTAATTTATCGCATGAGGAATTTACAGTGGAGCTCTGGAATCAGGTTTCACCCTCCCCTGTCCACCCTTTTTCTCTTTGGACAGTTATCAAGATGATGTAAATACAATACTGCAGGTAGAATCAGTCATCATAGTCATCCATATTATACTGAGACCAGCATGTTCCCCAACACGTATCCCAAGAGTATGGAACTGACTTGGACTGTTCAATTTTTGTCGTTCAAACTGTGAATATTAAAATTTTTGACAGAAAGTGCGCTGAAACAGGAATAATCGAAAATGCACGATACTGAAATTCAGAAAGCTTTTTTCCGTGGCGTATAGGCTTTTCTCAAAACAATAATGTTTCAGTGAAATAGTAGATCGTTGTTGAGGAGATAATTAATGAATTGGTATGCATGGAACGTAACACATAATTAAATGAGATAGTTCCCATTAAACTGAAGATATGACTGCAACTGACGAAACGTGTCTTTTTAATACTATTTCTCAAATTTAGTTATTATTGGTACAAATTGCGTGTCCTTTTTGTTAAATTACTCATGTGTCGTAGACTGAACGAGCATACGCAGTAAACAATGGGAACGTTATTATGAATCAGATGGATATTCAGGAGGAGCAGCAACATGAATATAAACTTCGGCTTGAAAATATGGTAATAACTCTGAAGATACTACATTCGCACTCATGCATTTGTAAAGGTATATCTACAGACTGATCCTCAAATAATAAGAAACATTTTCAGCAAAATCCACTTACATCTAATAACTATGGATGGGATTTCTCGAAGAAGCGACGATGCAGTGCTAAGTGATCATCCGTATGAATACAATACGGTAATGCATCTTCAAGTGAGACAAATTTAACACTCGTTAAATACATTATAAAGTTTTTTTATGCAGAAATTCTTCGGATGACTTTTAAAGATATCTACAAAATTTGGTCGGTAGTGAAATATGTTTCTATAATTTAATATGCATTGCAAGCCAAGTTCACTTTTACATAGTTTGTCTTGCCTTTACCCAGTCGACCTACATCAATAAGAAATAAATATAACGTACTTACAGTAATTTGTCTGCTGTTAAATCTTGTGGATTTTTGAACACTGTGTAAATGTTAGTGTCGATAATCCTCGAACGACTGTGCACTTCTGTCGCGGACGTCTGTGTGTAACTACGAAATACACCGACGGAAAAAAATAGCAACACCAAAAAATAATTGTCTAGATAACATATTTCAGTGATTAACATTGCAAGATCATACGTTAATGAAAGCGCGAGATACGAGATTGCGAATGTAAAATGCTGGTACATTAATAACGTTTGTTGAATGCAAGCATGCAAATGTGTATACACTCTTTGTACAGGTGCCGGACCTCAGTTTGTGGGATGAAGTTCCATGCCCGTTGCACTTGGACGGTCAATGCACGGACGGTTAATAGTGGTTGTAGATGATGCTAAAGCTGTATTCCAATTATGTCCCATGTCTGCTCAATTGGAGACAGATCTGATGATCCAACAGGCCAAAGCAACATGTCGACACTCTACAGAGTACGTTGAGTTGCAACAGCACTATGTAGGCGAGTGTTATCCTGTTGGAAAACACCCCCTGGAATGCTGTTCATGAATGGCAGTGCAGTAGGTCGAATCATCAGATTGACGTACATATTCTCATTCAGGGTGCGTGGGATAACAACGAGAGTGCTCCACCTGTCATGTGGAACCGCACCGCACACCAGATTTCATCAGAAAACACGACCTGCACCCTGCTCTCCAATGAGCTCTCACTTGACACCATTGAAATCGCAAACGGTGGTGATTTAGGGTCAATGGAACAGATTTTTAACAGTTAGTTGGGCCACTGTGGTGCCAACAGCTGCTCAGATTGCTGCTGCGGATGACCCCGACAGGGATATCCAGTTGAGCAGCGTCATGATTGTGATGTGTCGATCATCTCGAATGAGAGTGTTCGCACGTTCCAACATTGCAGGAATGACAGCTGTGTGCGGCCGGCCTCCGTGAGGGAGATCGGACGACCGTGCGTGACCTCGTTGCGATGATGACAGAGGCCTCGCCAAACGACTCACCGTGCTTTTGTTCAATACCAGGTCTCCGTAGACATTCCGCAAGCGCCTGTGAACATCTGCGATGCTCTAGTTTTCAACCAAAAGAAGCTCACTGACAGCCCTCTACATGGAACACACTTCCGTTGCAGACGCCCTTTTGAAGGCTACATATAGTGCTGCTACCTATCGGAACTTGATTAAAATATAGGGACCGAAGCGGAAATATTCCGTGACGTCTCACAACGAATTACCCCCTTTTTCAACCGAAACCGGCCGAGAAAAAGTGAGTTGCACTACTTGTTGAACGCTCCTCATACTTTAGCGAGTTGAAGCGGTAGCCAATGTCAAGCGAGTGCTGCCGTGTGGTCTTCCTGAGCATATCTGTTTGAGTCACACGTAGCAGTCTACTCGAGTCTGGTCTGGCCATTTCCTGTTGGCATTTCATGGAAGTCATCTGTTGCAGGTGTACTATGGACGAGTGGTATATTAACTTGCTTTGAAGTTGCTTTATGATCGAAATTTTCATGCAACGAGTTGCAAATGTTTGGTGAGATGAGCAGCTAGCATCGCACAGCTTAGGGTAATGTTGTTTGCCACATTTTCAGATCTTTAACGCGCATTTATTTAAACTGAAACTTGCCATTAGTGGTTTAGTGAGGTGCTGAGTTTGGTACATGGTACAGAAACGGTTTTTCATTGATCAGTGCTTGTTTAATTCATCACAGTCTCGTTTAGCTAAATGTTATTGTCATTTTCCAGTGCTTATAGAATTTACTTTGTTCAGTCTTTTTCTTTGTGTTGGTCCAGCATACCACGTGTTTCATGCGCAGACAGTTCTATTCTCTCCTGTATCAAAGTTAAGTTTTGAGTCGAAATAATTATCAACTGCATTAAAGCTTCTGAAAGTAATTGATATCCCGTCCCAATGAAAAATTCGTGTTCTAGCGTTCATTACTTAAATGGTATTAGCTGCACACGGTAGCCTGCATTTCACAAGAGCATATACCCCTATACGTCCTCTGTCTTCAGCAGGAATACTAGTCAGAATGAGGCACTATTGCACTCGTTACACTCATTGTAAGAACTGCAATCAGTGGAACGCTTTTGCCATTATTTCTTGTGCTTTCCAAGTTATGAAGGTAAGTGGCAGCCTGGACATTTGAGAGTATTTTGACTGTTTATCATATCATGTTCGACGAGCTTTGGATGTATATGTTTCAAGTTTGGAGGTAGAAAGAAGGTTAACAGAGTGAGCCAGATATGATCATTGCACATAACATTCGTTTAAGTCTCAGAAACCATATTATGAATCTGCGAGTAGTAACAGTGATCACGATTCTCCCGTCGAATAAACGTTCCTTTTTAAAATATAGTCAGTTTGTGTAATGAAACACTTCTTGAGTCTAAGCTCCGCATGGAAAATAGCATTTATTCAGGGTATATTTCTGAATACATACTTTCATGTTCTCAGAGTAAGAGACAAATGGGTAGTTCGCCTCCAGCTTTGATGGCAAAAGGTATCAAGTTCACGACAGCCAATCATACCACATTACGGCGACGCTGACCAAAAGAAATACAAAACTGGAGCGTTGTCGAAATCCGGGTCATTAACTACACCGAGAATATGATGGTCGAGAAGTCCTCGATGTGCTCAGGACGCCACGCCAAATGTGTCCATACAAACGAAAATGATGGAGAATAGAGGCAATCATCCAGTACAAACAAGTTCAGAAGGAGAAGAAAGAAAACCAAAAGAAAGACCATGACACCATCACCAGCATGACAGACATATGCGATAATCAACGGTTTCGGCCCTTTTGCGCGCAAGAAATTTAAAGAAAAGTAAGCAAAATGATTACGGCATGAAGGAGTTCGAGTGGCGTATTTGCGGCACATAGGTCTTCTACGTACAATGCACATTCATCTCAGAAATAAAACAGCCATTAACCACATCATTGTTTCGTCGTCAGTGTTCTGTTTGTGATTCCATCACAAGAGGCGATTTTTTGTAATTTTTAATTTTGTTTATTCGTTTTTCAATTTTTCATTCTTCAAGGAGTTGAACGACTCTGCTTGATAAGGTCCCTTATAGAATTAGAGTTCTTTTGCGCTGCTTACCAGGTGAGCTGCTAGTGGGACAATGAGGTTCCCAATTGTGAGTAAATAGTCGGGGCAAGCCAGTTCCGATATGTATCTGAAAACCAAGGGAAACCGAAAAAATCCTCAATCGAAATTGGTGTATTTGAACTGTTTTGATTTATTTCTCCAACGATGTTTTTCATTGTCTCAGGAAAAAATTAAAAATTTGTTTGCGTGTATTGTATGTTGCGTAGGAGCGTGTGTCACTGTGGGGAATGGTGACGTGTATGACAGGGGAAGATAGTCCCACTCTCCCTTTTCATCTGCAAATGTGTAACTACGACTAGTTACTTGTGAGTCCTATCTGAATATGAGTTCCACTGTGTCGCTAGATATTTTATACATACCCAAGCGTTGCCAGCTATAGAGACGGAAGAAGTGAAAGATAAATTGCAGCTTGTATCGGGAATCGAAACCATAGCTAAATTATCAGTTAAGCAACTGGGCTGCTGGCCCGCACACACATCATTGCTATGATAGAATGTTTCGGCTGTTCCTCGAATGTTCTAACGGTACATCGATCTTACTACCAAAACAGCGTAATAGAGAATTTAAGCATTGTTTTATATTACAACAAATGTTCAGTGAAGGACCAAGTAATATTTGAACAGATAAAATACAATGTAGTGTGTCATCCTATTCAACAACCGCAGTATCTGGTTATTTCTGGAAGAGTAACCGTTGCGCCTAGATCGATATACTTCCCACATTACTGCACTGGAGCGCGGGTTGTATGGGCAGATGTTATCGACGCTTCCGCTGGATGGCGTGTTCTGAAGAGCTTGTTGTAGTTTGACGTGATTACGTCTTAATGACAATACAGATTAATATTTCCAATTCATTACTGTCAACTTTATGAGTCGACTGATTACTGACACGTGGCTATAACGATAAAACAGGAAAGTGGCCGAAAATAACGGTGAATTAAGCGGAAATACTTGGTTTCACCAAGCAGGAGTAGGACAGAATATTGGAAAATATCATTACTAAAATGTGTAACTGGCTGTTGTAGGTTTACTACACTGATAATTAACGTTGCATGCTATAGAAGTAGGAAATACTGAAAATTGAAAAAAAAAAACCTCTATCAGGATGAAGCTAAATACAGAATAGAAATAGATGCCAAGGAAGTGCGTTTAATGTAAACCATAGCCAGCAGTTCTGTAGAGGCTTTTTGGGTCTCTAAAAACTGAGAGAAAGAATGAGCACATGTTGATTGTAGGTAACACTCGTTTTACTGTGTTCTCGAGTGCTCTAGTGAAGATAAGGTTCAACATCAAATGGAAGCATTTAATAGTGGAAATTGGAGGAAGGACAGTAGTCAGTCGCAAAATCCGTTATTTATTGCAGATCTAGATTTCGACTATAACGGTCATCATAGGTGCATTACCAAAGTGTCATGTAGGTTCCATCGACTTAGAGCATAACATATCTGAAAATAATACTAGCCTTTACATAACACGTTTGCCACTGGCTGTTCTCCTTCCTTCAATTTGAATACTCAACGGCCGCTGCGCACACAGGCATCAAATGAATTCTAACTTAGTTAATATAGTAAGTTTGAAAGTGTGCCCTAATTTGAAAGTAGGTCCTAATACACATTTTAGAAAGACGAAATGATGAATTACCTTGGGCTGGACTGAAAGTTACCCATCATTTCCTGCACCCTGTGTACGTGCGTAGCATCGAAGAAGTACCTTAAGGCTGTATGCTCAGCCATTGATTTTGTCCTTCTTATCTCTTTTGTTGGTAATCCACGGTAACGTTTTATTTCGCGTGATTCAAAGTAGTTTCTAGTGTTTCTCTTATTTACCAACCGCACATATACAGTCTGCCCTCGGTAATTACAATTTCAAACGACGTAACATAAATTTGAAACAACAGAGTCCGACTGAAAGAAAGTTTCACTGATCAAAATGTAATTATAAAAATGTGGAATTAAAAGAATAAGTTAGAAAAAGGGGACTGTAGTTTCAACAACATTCGTATTTCAATAACAAAGGAAGCAGAAAGTAACAAATAAAACTCAGATTAAAGGCAATTGATTTTCTTGCCTACTTAATTATTTTTTTTACTTAGTTAACATTTATAACGAAAAGCGCATTCAAATTTCCGTCAGTACAAACACCAGTTCCATCAATTTTTCCATGGTGAACAGTCTATCTTACATTTTCTCCCCGAATATTGAAAACGAAGTTTTGTCTTTTCTTTGCAGTTAGTGAATCACCCATTACTAGCGACAAACACTTCAATGTCCAAATTTAGTGGAAATGACTTAGCCCCACTTTTAAGCAAGTAACCTCTCGCGGCGCCACTTTCCCGCTTATTGGATGTAACTAATTAAACAGATAATATCAGTAGACGTCGTACTTAACACCCAGTTAGCGAGAACTTTTAATCAGGCACCTACAATATTAGGTTGGTGAATAAATTCTTAGCGTTTTTTATTTGCATGTTGGTATTCCTGTTGCTATGGATTTACTTATCGATTATAATTTTTTATATTTGTAGTTCACTGTTACTATTTGAGTTCACATATCGCCATTTTGTCGTTAGGAGATAGTAAGTGGATGCTAGAAAACGGGGTGCCAAGTGGAGGAATCGGAACATTTCTGACATATTCTTCTGTTTGAATTCAAAACATCGGTGGCAGCAGCCAGAAACATTTGCGCCGTGTATGAGGATAATGCCATTGAACAGAACACGACAAGGAAATGGTTTTAGGGAAGATCGTTTTGACATTAGTGATTCCGCACATTCAGGAAGACCTTCGGACTTTGACGAAGATCGTTTAAACGAGTTAATCCACAATGATTCACATCACTGCGCTCGAGAACTGACAAAAGTGATAAGCTGTGATCATTCCACCATCGTGCGAAATTTTCATATAGTGGGGAAGGTTAAAAAATCGGATGTGTGGGTACTGCATGATCTAAGCCAAAATCACAAAAATCAGCGGGATATCTGCATCTCTGCTTGCTCGTCATCAGTTGACTCGTGAACAACACCGACCATTCCTATCCTGTGTCGTTACTGGTGACGAGAAATGGTGTTTTCATCCTAACATAAAAGATGGGAACGGTTGAGCCCAAACAAAGCAGCAAATTCCGCTTCCAAAGAACTGCACGCATCCACAAAAGATAATGTTATGCATATGGTGGAATAGCGACTGTGTGGTGTACTACGAATTACTTTGCCGACGTGTAACCATTATTGCTGATATTTATTGTCAACAAATGAGACGTCTTGTAGAAGCAGTCCAAGAACAACTACCAGAAAGACTACCTGAAGTGATGCTACTCCATGATTGCGCCCGCCTGCATCTGCTGGAGTGACAAAAAACATTATACAGGAGTTGGGCTGGGAAGTCATTCCGCACCCACCTTATTCACCTAATCTTGCGCCCTCATATTTTTCACCTTTTCCGCTGTCTGTGGAACAACCTTCAAGGAACTTGCTTTCCGGATGAAAATGAACTCCGAACCTGGCTCGACGAGTTCTTCGCCTCAAAACCACTTGATTTCTACAGTCATGGATTTGGAAAGTTACCCCAGCTTTGCAGACTGTTGTAAACAGTGGAGGAGAATATATGACTGATGACTAAAGTATTTGTTATATGTATATGTTGTGTTTCTTAAATTTGTGGAAAAATACTGCCAACTTACGCACCAAAACAATAACTCATCTTGATCGTTTCAGGCTTCTGTTCCAGAGTGGGCACCACAATTAGTTTATTATTGCGAAGTCGGAAGAAGAGAAAGGCTAAAATTCAATCATTAGCGTAACATCAGTTTCATAAATGTCCTGCCACTTCTCAAAAGTTGATATTTGCTTTAGATCTACATCTACATCGACATGAATACTAACCGAGCGAGGTGGCGCAGTGGTTAGACACTGGACTCGCATTCGGGAGGACGACGGTTCAATCCCGCGTCCGGCCATCCTGATTTAGGTTTTCCGTGATTTCCCTAAATCGCTCCAGGCAAATGCCGGGATGGTTCCTTTGAAAGGGCACGGCCGACTTCGTTCCCCGTCCTTCCCTAATCCGATGAGACCGATGACCTCGCTGTCTGGTCTCCTTCCCCAAAACAACCAACCAACCAACCAACATGAATACTCTGCAAATCACATTTAAGTGCGGAAAGAATGAACACCTATATCCTTCCGTACGAGCTCTGATTTCCCATTTTTTATCGTGGTGATCGTTCCTCCCTATATACACTCCTGGAAAAAATAAGAACACCGTGAATTCATTGTCCCAGGAAGGGGAAACTTTATTGACGCATTCCTGGGGTCAGATACATCACATCATCACACTGACAGAACCACAGGCACATAGACACAGGCAACAGAGCATGCACAATGTCGGCACTAGTACAGTGTATATCCACCTTTCGCAGCAATGCAGGCTGCTATTCTCCCATGGAGACGATCGTAGAGATGCTGGATGTAGTCCTGTGGAACGGCTTGCCATGCCATTTCCACATGGCGCCTCAGTTGAACCAGCGTTCGTGCTGGACGTGCAGACCGCGTGAGACGACGCTTCATCCAGTCCCAAACATGCTCAATGGGGGACAGATCCGGAGATCTTGCTGGCCAGGGTAGTTGACTTACACCTTCTAGAGCACGTTGGGTGGCACGGGATACATGCGGACGTGCATTGTCCTGTTGGAACAGCAAGTTCCCTTGCCGGTCTAGGAATGGTAGAACGATGGGTTCGATGACGGTTTGGATGTACCGTGCACTATTCAGTGTCCCCTCGACGATCACCAGAGGTGTACGGCCAGTGTAGGAGATCGCTCCCCACACCATGATGCCGGGTGTTGGCCCTGTGTGCCTCGGTCGTATGCAGTCCTGATTGTGGCGCTCAGCTGCACGGCACCAAACACGCATACGACCATCATTGGGACCAAGGCAGAAGCGACTCTCATCGCTGAAGACGACACGTCTCCATTCGTCCCTCCATTCACGCCTGTCGCGACACCACTGGAGGCGGGCTGCACGATGTTGGGGCGTGAGCGGAAGACGGCCTAACGGTGTGCGGGACCGTAGCCCAGCTTCATGGAGACGGTTGCGAATGGTCCTCGCCGATACCCCAGGAGCAACAGTGTCCCTAATTTGCTGGGAAGTGGCGGTGCGGTCCCCTACGGCACTGCGTAGGATCCTACGGTCTTGGCGTGCATCCGTGCGTCGCTGCGGTCCGGTCCCAGGTCGACGGGCACGTGCACCTTCCGCCGACCACTGGCGACAACATCGATGTACTGTGGAGACCTCACGCCCCACGTGTTGAGCAATTCGGCGGTACGTCCACCCGGCCTCCCGCATGCCCACTATACGCCCTCGCTCGAAGTCCGTCAACTGCACATACGGTTCACGTCCACGCTGTCGCGGCATGCTACCAGTGTTAAAGACTGCGATGGAGCTCCGTATGCCACGGCAAACTGGCTGACACTGACGGCGGCGGTGCACAAATGCTGCGCAGCTAGCGCCATTCGACGGCCAACACCGCGGTTCCTGGTGTGTCAGCTGTGCCGTGCGTGTGATCATTGCTTGTACAGCCCTTTTGCAGTGTCCGGAGCAAGTATGGTGGGTCTGACACACCGGTGTCAATGTGTTCTTTTTTCCATTTCCAGGAGTGTAGGTTGGTGTCAACAAAATATTTTCGCATTCGGAGGAGAAAGTTGGTGATTCGAATTTCGTGAGAAGATTCCCTCGCAACGAAAAACGCCTTTCTTTTAATGATGTCTAGCCCACATCCTGTATAATTTCTATGACACTCTCTACCATATTTTGCGATAATACAAAACGTGCTGCCTTTATTTGAACTTTTTCGATGTACTCCGTCAGTCCTATCTGGTAAGGATCCCACACCTCGCAGCAGTATTCTAAAAGAGGACGGACAAGCGTAGTGTAGGCAGTCTCCTTAGTAGGTCTGTTACATTTTCAGTGTCCTGCCAATAAAACGCAGTCTTTGGTTAGCCTTCCCCACAACATTTTCTATGTGTTCCAATTCAAGTTGTTCATAATTGTAATACCTAGGTATTTAGTTGAATTTACGGCTTTTAGATTAGACTGATTTATCGTGTAACCGAAGTTTAACGATTTCCTTTTAGCACTCATGTGGATGACCTCACACTTTTCGTTATTTAGGGTCAACTGCCACTTTTCGCACCATTCAGATATTTCTTCTAATTCGTTTTGCAGTTTGTTTTGATCTTCTGATAAATTTATTAGTCCATAAACGACAGCGTCATCTGCAGACAACCGAAGACGGCTGCTCAGATTGTCTCCAAAATCGTTTATATAGATAAGGAACAGCAAAGGGCCTGTAACACTACCTTGGGGAATGCCAGAAATCACTTCTGTGTTACTCGGTGACTTTTCTACAGTTACTACGAATTGTGACCTCTCTGACAGGAAATCACAAATCCAGTCACATAACTGAGACGATATTCCATAAGTCTGCAATTTCACTACGAACCGCTTGTCTGGTACAGTGTCAAATCCAGAAATACGGAATCGATCTGAAATCCCTTGTCAATAGCACTCAACACTTCATGTGAATAAAGAGCCAGTTGTGTTTCACAGTAACGATGATTTCTAAGCCCATGGTGACTGTGTGTCAATAACCGTTTTCTTCGAGGTAATTCAGAATGTTGGAACACAATATATGCTCCAAAATCCTGCTGCATATCGATTGCTGTGTCACTCCGAGCTTCAATAATTGTAGTAATTTTAGCAAAACTCTATCATGAAGAAAAATTAATCTCCTAATAAAATCATATTCAGGGTAATATGACTTCAGCTTTCCTACCAGATAATTAAATCACATCTTACTTTCAAGGATGTGTTTTATTTCACTCACGTAGACTTTATGCACTAAGTTCGATGTAGATCATGAGCGGTCATGAAAAGAACAAGAACTGATCTACCATCACAGTTTCCTTTAAAACAATGACAGTTCATATTTTGTTATATACAGTTAAGTACTTTTGTTTTATTTGGATCAGGGCCAGGATCCGCTACCACGCAACGGCCATCGGCTGGCGGACAATAGCGGTCAGCTCTCTGGTTTGCGGCTGCGCCGAAGATGCTTCTGTCGTCGCATTACTGCCCTCTGTCACGTCATGAAACAGACGCAAAACAGTCCATTTAAATACACAGTTCCAGTTTTACAGACACACGAAAGACATTAACAATACTGTAACTTGATATCTAACTTTATGCTCGCAGAATACAGGCTACAGATGATCACCTGCAAACTGAGCGGTAGAAGACATGGTGTAACTGTCTCGATATTTGGTTACGCTACACGCTGACGTGCGTGTTTTGTTCACTAAATCCACTGCGCCATTTCAACACTCACTCTTGAAGCTGGAGGAACTCACCTCTCGGGGTCCGCATCGTCCTTGTGGTTCATTTACAACAACATAATTTCTCTGCTTTCGGATTGACGACAGTGTGGATGACGGAATCCCGGAAGTTTCCGCTACATCTTCTCTTTTCCCCTCCACTTCATATTCCACAGCTTCGATGACCTGATTCTTTTCTACGAAAATCTAACGCTTGCATCTCTTTGAAGTCATTTTTTTAACTGATTTAGCTATTTTAGTTCATGATGCACTGTTGAAAAAACAAAGGAATGCCGTGAAGTGTTGAACAACGAAATAATTATCTGAACAACTGGCGGAACAGTTGAACTATCGAGTAACTGACTTCGAGCTATAGACTTTATGGCTCGGTTTTTTGTGACACATAAGAATTCCTTCGAATAATCGAGGTTTTACAAGGGACATTACAACAGCTCGATTTATCGAGGAATTCGGTTTATCGAGATTCGACTTGTCAAGAGTCGACGGTATTGGTCGATGTCTTAACGCTATATCTAATATATGTTGTTCGTAAACTGCGATATGTGAGACTTACCTTATTCTGGCACTTGTTTTTAATACAGCAGATAAAATACGTTTAAGCAGACTTCCAACAATTTTATTCTTACTATGTATTAGAAATGTAGCCTACTTAGTTTCATGCAGAAAATTTGACGTTTCAGAACGTTAACGGTTGTTGAGGTCTGTGGCTTCCGATTAAATTACTTGAAGAGGTACAGCAACCATCAATTTATATAGCCTTATTGACGTCATGACGCGTTTCGAACCATGACATAATACACTTCATCAATGCGTTTTTGTTAGACAGCATTTTGAACAATGCACACGCATTTTGTTCTGTGCTCTGTAAGTGGGGTAAACAGAGCTAGAAGTTACAGAACTAAGGGTAGCTGCAGCGTTCAAACTGCGGTCAACCAAAACGTTGTATTAATAAGAATGAAAACATATTTCCTCAAACGAAGATGGGTGAAAACTCGAAACGTCCCTTAGTATAAATAAAGGTATATAAAAAGTAACTGGCGTCTGAATTTCTTCAAATAATAAGACTATTTTAACGCAAGAAATTCTATTTTTGCTCAAATGTTTGAACCGAGTGAAGCCAAGACTCCTTAGAAATTACACAATGGATATTTGAGCTCATTTTCACAGCGAAACGGAGAGTGTGAAATGAACAAATGGGGTATAAAACTGACCAGCTTGAGATGTAGTTCTGTAAACAAAAAGTGTAATTGCTTGAAAGTAATCAGGGTAAGTAAGAAAAATTTATTTAGCGATTGAGGGAAAATTGAAATATTTCACGAATATACAGCTGTGTAAATGAAGTGTAGAAAATTTCATTTCTTAAAGCTCCAGCTATTTTTCGCATAAAAAGTTACGATGGTGTGACATATAACTGCCAATAAAAAATCAGAAATAAAAACCGAAGAAACAGTGAAATATTTTGTGAAAAGTTTTGTCTAAAAGTGAAAAATAAAATAGGTTAGAGACATATTTGACACGTCTTTGAATAATGTTCGAAGTATTTGTGAGGTACAGCAAATGAGGTGGATTGAGAATTTAATGTTGAATGTTTCAGTTAGAATCTTGAAATTTTAAAGACTAGTAGAGGATACTTGTGTGGTGGATTATGTAGAGTGCGCTGTCTCATTTGCTGTACATG
This sequence comes from Schistocerca serialis cubense, assembly GCF_023864345.2. NCBI lineage: Eukaryota > Metazoa > Arthropoda > Insecta > Orthoptera > Acrididae > Schistocerca > Schistocerca serialis. The sequence goes on along the minus strand of NC_064639.1, from coordinate 252,980,931 downwards.
GTATACAGCATCATACAAAGGCGTGTCAAATGCTTCTCTAATCTGTTTCAATTCTTACTTTTAGACCATTATTTTTTACTTTTAGACCATTTTTATTAAGTAAACTATTCATCTCTTAATAAGACATGTTCGAATACCTCTTCATCTTCCTAAAGCTTAAAATAAAATGTTTTCGAGACCACGAAATCATCTAATTCATTGTGTAAGCTATGGTTATAGCGGGAAATTTTTCCTCAGAAACTGCAGCAGCTAGCAACTTGAATTTCCGCAGTTTACGTATGCTACTTTCACGACCAACTTAAATAGAGATTCTCGTAGTAGATATTGTATTGGAGAAGACTGATCTGTGGGTATCGGACTTGCTAACGTCTCGATTTCAGAATGACGGATGTTTGTTCAGATTGAAGATTCCATGGCTTGACTGAAGAGAGGCCATCTTGTCCCCACATAACACTAAAAACGCCACAACACAGCTGTACCGCGCACGATACGTCTTTAGGCATTTGGAATCTTAGTGATTAAATATATGTTTTTTTTCGTTTATAAATAACGCAGCGTCACCAAAGATGAGGGAAATGCATACTCCGTGACAGGGGAAACTTCATACGAAGTTGATTATGCGTGTAGAGTGGCACAGCTTCAGGTGGACGTCCAGAGGCGTGGGATGTCGATCTCGTTTAGTGGTTGTCTTCTAGAGCTCCTATGTTATTCGCTTTCTACCGAGCTCTTATATACCCTCGTGAACAGCTGAAAGTTTTAAGTATGTTGAAAGCTGTATGCTGAAACTGTGCGTAACAAAATTTCTCGCTAACAGTCTGAAAATTGTCTGACTTCCAAATTCCGATTACAGACTTTGATCTAGATACGGCGCAGCTACCCTACTTTTGACAGGTTATGGAAATAACTTTCTTGGCATGAACTTTTATTTAATCTGAAATGCATCTGTCTGTAAATTAGATTGCATAAAAATGATGATTCACGTGAATACGCAGAATGTTACGTAACGGAAATGTGCCCTATTACAAAAAACGCATCCGTAGAGTTCACATGAAATTTCACTAATTGAAATCTGTTGCTAATATAGGCACATTATTCTTTCTTTTAAACTACTGTTTTGGCAAATTAATTTTTTGATTCTCTTTTCAAAATTATTAGTTACTGTTCACGCAAAACTGCAAGACGTAACAATCCAAATTTTACCAAATATATTTATCTTTGATCAGTGGAGATATCCTTGTGAAATGTTTATAAATGACAAAAGTAAGTACTCTGAAATGGTATTCACTCCTTTTTGTGAAGAAAAGTAAACTCAAACTAATGTGAACAATTACCATTGTTTTCCTATGCAGTGTCATACACCATAGTTTCTGCTTCTACAAAATGTTTCTGTAACAGAATTTGTATCGTTGGATTCCTAATGTAATGCTGTTTAACTAGTATAAGTGGGTGAAGGTTAATTAGAATACTAAACACAGGCCTGAAAGACATCCCTGATTGCCAACACGTAGATATTAGACACAATGAAATCTTTTCACAGCAATAATCACTGAACTCGCACTTTCAGCTAACAAACACCAAATAAACTACCCTTTTCTGAAGTACTGTCTTTTTATACAGTCATCTTAAAAATCATCGGTCGTCCTCAGGTTACACATCTTGAAACATCTCAAATAGAAATCCATGTGCGAAACATCCATTATCTAACGTGCTCATTCCGCCATGGTACAATACCCTCCCTCCAAGACTCAACTACTACTGCCCAAGGCTGCGATTCGACTGTTTTCTACTTGCTTGCCCGGCTCTACTCAGTAATGCAACCTCTGGAAACCAGTGACTGTATATTGCTCATGTGTTCAGCATGCAAAGATGTGTCCTCAGAGTCTTTCGCGACGGCATACACGAATAAAACGTTCTCGGTTTTCCAGCCGCGTCAATTCGAATAAAATCGTCGAGCTTTCGATGGCCATCTCCGCCATCGTCGTCATTGAACTCCTGACGACGATGGCGCAGATGGCCATCGAAAGCTCGAGGATTTTATTCGAATTGACGCGGCTGGAAAACCGAGAACGTTTTATTCAAGCATGCAAAGATGTTTAAAGTGGCAGTATTCCAAATTAAATGATAATTTTAATTGTACTTGCATTCAAAGGTGCAACAAGTGGTCACATACCAAACACGCTGTGATTTACTGTCATTTTACTTAAAGTATAAACCTATCACGGCGTACCACATGACTATTGGGAATATCGGGTAGGATGGCTCTTTTTTGTGTGTTTAACCTTACTCTAATATTTGTTGACAAACAGACGACTCACCACAGATCACGTAACATGTTTTGTTTAGTTACTTATTTCGCTCTTGGCGAGAGCATCCTCAGATTTTAATTGCCCTGTCAGCAACACGTTAAGTGTTTTAAGCTCCACTTGGCATCGTTTAACAAAAAGTGTGGCTTTGGTCCAGACTCGAGCTTTAAACAATTAAGGTGTTGCCATGAGGGCAACCACTATCCGTAAATGCTCTGCAGGCAGCGTCTATCATTCCCATCGACATGCGTATTTCAAAAACCTTTCATTTGTCCTCTACCCATTCTTACTTTGCCACTTTGTGCTTCTCGTCAGTTTTATTTTTAGATGTCTGTATGCTCATTTGCCTGCTTCACTTGCTGTTTTTTTATATTTTTTCCATTCTAGATTTAAATTCAGGATGACTTGTGTGTTATTATAGGGTTTATAATGATATTCTGCCGCCATCATTGTATCGTCTCTCAAAGCTAAACGTTCGTTTTCTGTTGAGGTTATTTCTTATGTTTGTCAATAGTTGCCAATCCTGTCTTCGACAACGTCTGGTCCTTACAACTTACCCAGCTCCCGTCTCCTTAATTTCCTTCCTTCCTTCCTTCCTGCAAACTCTTCAGTTTCAGTTTGCAGTTCGCAATCAATAAATTATGGTTGGAATCCAGTGTCCCTCTGGAAATGTTTTGCAGCTTAAAATCTAGTTTTGAACTGTCTTACAGTTATGTAATCTATCTGAAATTTTCCATTTTCTCCAGGTCTGTTCCATGGATACAACCGTGTTGTACTATTCTTAAATCAATTGTTACCCATCCTCGTTCAGTGAAAAATTCTACCGAATCACTTCCCTTTTATTCATTTCCTCCAGTTGACCATCAAAATAAAATTTTCGTCTTACTTAACAATTTGAACAATTTCTTTTATTTCACTGTACATTCTTCTAATATCTTCATCGTCTTCCGAGCTAGTCGGCGTATAAACTTGAACTACTGTAATGTATTTTCGCTTTCTATTTACCTTCGTTGCTACAGTGCGATCACTACACTGTCCGTAATACCTTACCTGCATATTTCTTTTCTTATTCTTCATCAGGCATACTCCTGAATTACCCTAACTTCATTTTACGTTGATAACTCTGTAATGACTAGACTAGAGGTCCCGCTCTCTCTGCCACCACACGTCACTAACTCCACTACATATACCTTCAACCTAACAGAGCTTCCTTTTTAAATTTTCTAACTACCTGCCCGATTAAGGAATCTATAATTCCGCGTTACGACCTGTAGAAAGCTAGTTTTGTTTCTCCTGATAACATCCTGGGTACTACACTCCTGGAGATCTGCATGGGAAATTGTTTTACCTCCGAAATATTTTACCAAAGTTGTCACCACCCTCACTAAACCACACTATAGAACTGCATGTCCATGAAAATATAACGACTGAAGATTTCTTTGCTTTCGGCTATTTGCAGCACAAACATAGCAAGATCTTGCTGGCTCATGTTTCAAGGCCAGATCAGTCAGTCATTCACATTGTATCCCTTGCAACTAATGGAACGGCTGCCGCCCCTCTTCAGGAACCATACGTTTGTATGGCCTCACCACAGATAACTCTCCGATGTGGTATCACCGACGGTATGGCTATCTCTGTTGGAGAGGCACACAATCCACCCCCTTTCCACAAGGTTCATGGTTCGTACCTCGTATACAACGATTAATTTACAAGCACTAGATATATTGTTAATCTGCGTCGAACTAAGAAACGAACACTTAATGTGGTGCAAAAATATACCTGTTTTTGTAGGGTCCCCCATGTAACACACTAACAATTATTTTGTGGCTGTATCTTGGGGAAAGAGCGGTTTATTTCCGGCTTTATATGATATTTCTAACAACATTTCAGAAAATCGAATGATCGAATAATGGGAATTATATAGGGTGTTATGGGCATAAGTACAGATATTTTTATTGCTGACTGAGGACAATGTAGTGAACATTACATCAGTACTTACTTCATTAACAGTTTAATCATTATAGCTATTAGGAATAGTATGTTTTAGGTTGGTTAGTATATCCAACTACATGTGGCGAGAGCAAGCCATTAATGCTTTCCCCCTGGACAGCAGATCAGATGTTGAAGCGTGGATACAAGGACACAAAACAGTTAGTCTACACTGACAGGCGTAGTCCACTTAGTGGATCACTTATGACCGTGCAGAAAACATCAGGTAGCAAATTATGTAACGAGTTTGCTAGGAACAGACGCAGAGGGAAAACAACTAACACATTGAAATTGGTGCATATTGAGGTATCAACGATCACGACATCTGCAGTTATAGCATAACACCCTGTATATCAGTGAACCAGTTCAGATAATTACTTCGCGCGAACAATATGAAGAAATTTACTGCACAAACACGTAGTTACAAAATTACAATCGACTCGATACCGCACATTTGCTTATGACGAACTATACAAATGGCACAATGAAACGTCTGAGCTTGACTCACCTGTATATATGCTACAGGTCTTAGTTGATGTAGGCATATGACATCCATTTGTTGTCACTATCGTGGATTGTCAAATTCAGCTTATACACTTCCTATTCGTACACAAATTTCTCCCATGCACTGCTTGAGATAATTCTCCGTATGACGTTACTTAACGTATGCCAAACTGATACATCATGTTCTACACAATCGCAGCTTTTTCAATTGTATCCTTCTATGAAGGTGTTTCGAACCACAGCTGAAGAGGACAGTTGTACGGAATTACAATTTTATCTGCAACTGCTGTTGTCAAATACTGCAAAGGCGCCAAAAACTATTGTAAAATGTGTATCACGTTTAGACGAACTCCGAGTCTATAATGATACTGCTGTTCTTCTGTCAAATAAAACAGAAAATAACGAATAGTAACTCACTGGTGCAGAAATAAGTAGAAACTATTTTTGCATGACTTTCTCTTTCTCTATATTTGGTGCTGAATAAACATACATGGCATTTGGTGATTAGAAAACAGAACTTCAACGTTTTCCCTCCTTCAATTACCAATAACTTGACAGGATAGGGTGAACAGAAAGAAACCCTTTCTTATTTCCGTTCTTGCAGCCTCACGGATTACTGATCTTGCATTATAAATAAGATTCTGCTCCTTCAACATGTGGTTCCTGTAAAGGCTAAAGATGCTATGGTAACAAAGTAATTAAGATTCCAATCTAAATGATGATCACAGTATTTACCTTCCATTTCTGTTCTAGATAAGTTAACGCTTTTACATTGAAACAACATTATCTCAGCTTCAGTTGGCTACAAAATTCAAATTTATATTCGACCTTAATATTTTACATGTGATGTGAAACCTTTACTTTACTTACTTAATTAACAATAATTAAGAGCTGGTAGTATACTAAAATGCAGGGACAATTGCAGTAACGAAAAATAAATTAACAACTTTGTGAACAAGTTAATCATTGTTACAATACCTGTACGTGATAGTCACAAATGTGACGGGTTTTCAATTTCTGAATGCAATAATACATTATAGAAAAGGTAATTGCATGAGTTTTAGGGTGAACTGTATCTGTAACATGTATTTTAGCTGTTCTGTTAAAGACGAATGACATGAAAAGGATACGTACTAACTGAAGAAGTTGATGAACAGCCTCTTGATTTATTATAAACACTGAAAGGTTACTGATGTATATGCTGTCCGCAGTTAAGAGCAAACGTTAGAGAAGGGTTTAAATCAGTGGAGTGGTGTGGTGTACTGCACTAATGCACGTCTAATTGTTATGCAGGTCGCAGAATGCCATTGAGCCCAGCACACATTTAACTTGCAGTAGAGGAGCACATGCAAACTTGGAAGTATCTTCAGCCCGGCGAATAACAGTACATCGTTATGCTAGCAGTTCTTCCATCAATTTTAATAATATTACTTTGCCGGAGAAATATCTTTTATTTAACAAATGGCAAAACTAACAAAAATGTAATTTAATGGCCAGTCCATGACCTAAGAGAAATTGAATTTTGGATATGGAAAGCTGTTTCAGTAGGAATATCATGGGGTGGAACTTAGGAAAGAAAAGTATTTTTGTATCTATATTCCGCGCTGCACAGAAGTGCACATCTGTTGCCGGAGAAAGTAGCTATCTATTCAAAGAAATCGCATTCTTCATCGGACAGTAAGCTTAACTGTCTAATGCTGTCAGCTGTGCGTCACATGAAATACATTTTATTGAGAATCACGACTCTCTCTTTGGTATCTTACAGGCGTCAGTTAGAGAGGGTCGAGACTGAGATTTTCATGGGCTTGCTCTTCACAAGCAAGCACGTTGCTTTTACTTCCATCTCTCAACCGGAAGTTATACATAGTTCCGTTGTGCTTAATATTCTACGTTATTTTTACTGAAGCGACGCCTTGCCCCAGATATACGTCCACGACATCTCTAAATGTAATAGGCAACTAAACGCTTAGTTAATAATATTTAAGTGGTGCAGAAGTTTCATCTCATGTCTGGGAGAATTCGACCAGCGATTTTGATCTGGCATTCCTTGATTTCTCCAAATAAATAACTAACGTGTAGGACGCGGTAGTCTCCTGTTACACAATAATATTGATGATTACTCTAAAACTGCCTTTGGTGCCTTAAACACCAGGATCCTGACTTTTGACTCTGATACTGGTGATTGACCATGAACGTAAATGTAACGCATGGTTCAAAATGGCTCTGAGCACTATGGGACTCAACTGCTGATGTCATTAGTCCCCTAGAACTTAGAACTAGTTAAACCTAACTAACCTAAGGACATCACAAACATCCATGCCCGAGGCAGGATTCGAACCTGCGGCCGTAGCGGTCTTGCGGTTCCAGACTGCAGCGCCTTTAACCGCACAGCCACTTCGGCCGGCTTGTAACGCATGACACATGAAAACGCAAAGAGATCCATTACTGTTTGACTACACTATTGACGACAGATGACGGAAACTGTAACTACCATAAAGTCAGTAGGGGTAACCACTCAGAGCGACCTAACGTGGAATGAATATTTTTAAAAATGTAGGAAAAGTAAATGCAGGGCTAAGATCTATTGAGAGAATGTTAATTAAATGTAAGTCAGTCACGAAAGTAGTGGCTTAAAAATGTTCGACCAGTACTTCAGTATTGCTCATCAGTGTTGCTTATCAAGTTGAATTAATGAAAAGTGTATAATATCCAAAGAAGAGCGATGCGTTTCTTCACAAAATCGTTTAGTCTGCGAGAGAGACTTTCAGAGATGCTCAGCGAACTCTAGTGGCCCACGTTATGAAATACTTGTAGTGCATCACGGAGAGTTGAAATTCCGGAAGCCAATGTCCAAAAAAGAGTTGGGCAACATGTTACTTAATCCCACATACGTCACTCGAGATAACCACGACGATACAACCAGAGACATTAGAGCTGATACGGAGCTTTATCGACAGCCATTACTTCGATTCATCTTTCGCGAATGGAACAGAGAAGAAAACAGATAGTAGTTCCAGCTGTACGCTGGCCGCACACCGCTAAGTGGCTTGTGAATGAATAGATTTACGTTGACACATTTTCCAAAAGTAATGTGGTTACGATACATGCTCGCCTCTCGCTAGCATTAAAAATTGCATTTTCTCTTAATTTGTTAATTAGGTGTTTGAGGTCAGGTACATTAATATGTTCTACCAGAATAATCCTTTACTTCCTCATCTCTTCCACTGAAACTACATTTCGTACAGTAAATTGTGTAAAAGTTTAGTCTGGTATGGGAGACTGAGTTTCTGTTCTACAGCAAGAAATAGTTTATACAAAGTTGGTAACATCTTCCTAATTAATGAATGAGTTCTCTATCACGTGTTGCACAGTTCGTTTGTCAAAACTGTATAGCCACCGATTACCACCCTAAATTCTTTTCGTTCTTCTTTGGCGATTCCAGTAACCTTTTTATAACAGCTACTAACCACTCAGTTCGTGATATATTTGTAAAACATGTTATTGCGTCTTGCCATTAACGAGTTCAAATATTTTGTGCATCATCAGATGACTGCATTGTACGGAGAGTTGAATTTTACATTACCATGGGGCACTACAGTGAAAAACAATTTCGTATTGAGCTGTATTCGAAATGAAAATCGATGATTATATGAAGTTCAAAATAGTATGGTAAATGTATGGGTGAAATACAGTAAAATTGTCGCACTTATTGCGAAAAGCTTGCAATTCCCGTGTAGTGCGAAATATGGCACTGACGCCCTTATCGCTTTGTCAGCTCGGTCGTGGATGTTTCAAGAGACTGGATCACTAATTGCGCTTGTCCACTGAACAGTCTAATGTTACATTAACACCTCTCGTTTGTGCATGCGCTAATAGCAAAAAGAGACGCTACAAAGTAAAAATATACACTGTTTACACAAGGCTTCTTATACGGAAAAGGGATGACGCTAATAGCGATATGTTGCTGACAAAAGCAAAAATGTGATGCAATGGGCAGCAGAAACTAATAAAATGTAATTGACGGATGTTGGAAGTATATTGTCACATAAGGTGTAAATAATTTATTAATATACTAGCTGAGCACCCGGGTATGTGTTTAATCCAACCTCCGTTGGTCCATCTCCTCCTTCCCCTCTGTCCATCTCCTAGTCCCATCCTTTTCTTACCATTAACAGGGTATCACCCCACCACAACAGCAGGTTGGTGGTTCTTAACCCCTCTGTATTTCTTTCCAGATAGTGAGTAATGTGTGTACCAAGTTCGGCTGAAATGGACCAAGGAGTTGTGGAGTAGTTTTTTTCCCTCGTCTTTGCCAAAGGACGCACTTGACACGTATATTTCACATACGTTTAACATACGTCACACATATGTATACATACATTTCACCTGTATCTGAACCGAGTTCCATCGTGCATTTTCATTTCCACGCAGCTCGATGTTTATTACGTCATATATCCTGAACTATGTGTCGTACAATGATATAATTTTGCGGGAACACCCAGTATATGTGGATACTGTATGTAAAGTGTGACGCGAATAAATTTAGTAGTAAACAAGTAATGAATTGAAACGTCATGCCTGATGCGGCAGTCTTACGGCATGAACAACGAAAATGTAGTAAGCGATAAACCTTTTTTTGCTTTAGTCACTTTGTGGGGTTTGTCAACAAGAAAATAATTCGTAAAACTTAGAAATTAGGCATAAAATTTGTTCTTTGTTACAAATCACTGAGTGCCAACATTTTCGAATAATGGATGAACGAAGTCTGGATAATCGCGCGTGGTGAGTTGCACTTTTCAGATCCACCACCACCCCTTTTATACGAAGGTGTTCTTACCCACATAGGGATTCTTCCTAGACAACAAGTGATGTAAGTACCAAGCGTCTTTGAAATCGGTCTGCTGCTTTAGGAGGAGATGAGGAACATACATATATACATACGTACGTGCTTACATCATGTATGGATGTTCCCTACTAACCAGTCTGTCACTGACTATTGCATTGTGTACATGAAACTGCAGCATGTGTCTTCATGCTGTTTCTGAATGTGTATTAGTATAATGTTGCACAAATTAAAATTATACAAATGAAACACTGCTATATTTAAAATTCCGGGTCTTACGCTTTGATGTATGTGAAATCCAGATTGTACAGGGTGTAAAAGAGCGGCGTTTACGGATTTGTGGAGTTATTAGACGATATAAAAATAAATGCGTTTGTGTGACACAAATGTCACAGGTTTCACCATTTCCTCGCTACGGGCTCTTGATGAGTTTCTTACTGCGCTTCCCTTAGGCCAACAAATGGCTCTAAGCATTATGGGACTTAACATCTGAAGTCATCAGTCCCCTAGACTTAGAACTACTTAAACCTAACTAACCTAAGGACATCACATACATCCGTGCCCGAGGCAGGATTCGAACCTGCGACCGTAGCAGCAGCGCGGTTCCGGACTGAAGCGCCTAGAACCGCTCGGCCACAGCGGCCGGTTTAGGCCAACAGGTGGACTTGTTTTGACTGATTCGTATGCAACACAATTCTACCTTACTCCTTGGAAGTTAGCAGTGTCCATGTCCCTGGATAAATAATTGCATTATTATTGTTTGCATTATGTTGTGTTTCCACTGATGTCTAAAGGTTCTTTATGGTTAATTACACTTTGTCTGAGTTACCTGACGTAGATCTCATTTATCGGGAGACACGGTGCCACAGTCGAGCAGCAAGACGCTTGGATGAAGAACGGTTTCCAAAGAGAAGTTTTCGAAATCATGTCACACTTTTAACATTTGAGGGCCACCTTGAAGAAACAGAGTCACTTTGATTAGACTGACAGGAAACAGGTAGACGCCATTGTGAGCGAACTGATCATTTTAAGGAAGCTGTGTTAGAGCGAGCTGAAGCCAGCCCCAACAGCAGAGCACAACCCATAGCCAAACAACTAAATGTCCTAACGTCAACGTGTGAAATGTTATGCTCGATACACACATGCATCCATTAACATATCAGAATGTATTGTGCAAGAGCTATCAGCTGATGACTTTACTCAGCACATGGAATTTTGCCAAATTGTAAACATATGGCTTCCAAAAGTATTTTATATTTACTGATGAGGCTGCCTCCACAGGGGAAGGATGCATGTGATTTGGAAAATTCTAGGGCAACTCGTGTGTTCCACCATCAAATTTACCCTAATTGTGTAGGCTGGTAATGTTCACGATCAAGTATGTGGATCGTTTTCTCTGCCTAACACACTTTGTGGAGGAAATTACCGTATTTTTCACCGTGAAGTACTGTCGGAAATATTGGAGAATATGGTTACAACATGATCAGGGCCCAGCCCACATTGCCACTGATTGCAGAGAACATTTAGACAATGTTTTCCCCAGTTGTTGGAGTGGGAGGGGTGTGTCAACGCTGTTGCCAGCACGTTCTCCCGACCTCACATCTACGGATATCTTTTTGTTGGCGGAGATGTACTGCTTGGACTAAGAGACACCGATAGACACTCAGGAATAATTGGTTACCCATTTGGCTAAAGCTGCCGGCATTATTCATTTAAACACGTGGTTGATTAGAGCGTGTTGGACAATCAATAGTATGCAAATGACAGATTTGCATTAATGTAAGTGGACTCCATTTTCAGCAACAACTCTATGTCTATTTTATTTATTTGTATGGCTTACAAGGTGATTTTACAGTCTTATTGAAGGACTTCATATATAAAATGTTAAAATATACATAATATAAACAAGCAAAAAACCAGTCAGAGAAAATCTTATAATTAATTTCTAGGTCTATTAACCATTCTACAGCTCTTTGTGTCACTAAATGCAGCTCGCTGAGTCCACCAGATATTTTCATAGTATACACTCCTCAACCTGATGTTGCATAGTTTACACAGAATCACCACAGTCACATGTCAGGGTATAAATAAATAAACTAGCCTAAAACCAGATGGACTCCTTGTGGGAAACAGCGAGCCTGTGACATATTTATCACACAAAAATTGTTTCTTTTTATATCTTCTAAACACTCAAAAATTGTGTCATCCAGAATGATGAGATCGCCCAGGAAATGTGTGGTATCGCAAGGCTTAGGCCTGTCCCACCCCTCACTAAATCGTCCAAGACTTATACGAATAATTGTAAGAACAGTTATTATTATTATGTTCTTTAAGTTTGTTTTTGGGTTTTCAGAAGTACTGTGGGAAGAAAGTTGATTTATGTTGCAGATAACGTGGAAGACGTTGCCCAACGATCACTACGAAGGTTCGACGTAGCGGCAAGTGGGGAAGGAATAAAACGAATGCTGCAAACTACCGCGAGCCATGGAAGAGCCTGGTAGGCGAAGGCGTCGAGCTTCCTAGGTCGTTGTTGGACAACGTCAAAGGAAGAGATATTCTGCTTTCTCTTTGTAAACAGATCGATCAAGTCTTAAAAGGTTCATGTGAAACGTATAGGCGGGTGACACATTAGGTGGGACCAGATGCCTGTAATACTTCGACAATTATTAATAAGTTGTTAAACGGCAAAAACAATAGTTCATCATTTATATAGATAAAAAGTAGTAAAGATATAGGAAAGGAAGAGTTGCGGCGTCAGAACGAAAAGTGATACATTGCTCAGCAACGAAGGAGGACGTAAGCAGCGAGCGTTACGTGGTGAAAACAAATCAACTGATAAAATAGTAAGTCTGTAATAAAGCATAAAGCCACGTAACACTGCAAATGACACAAAAAACATTCCTCAAATCGTAACGCATAAAGGGAGTTTGCTTTGAGCAGTTTCACGTCGTACACGCCAATGGCCATCCGTCCGATGGATCATTAAACGTGATTCCCTCAAAAGACAACATGTCGCCGTTCGGTCGACGTCCAGTTGTGGTACTTGCGTGAAAATTCCAGCCTTCGTCGACGATGAGGAGCAGTCAGCATGGGTGCATGAACCAAGCGCCCGCTGCAGAGGCCCATACGCAGCAACGTTCGCTGAACTGTCATTGAGGAGACGCTGTCCGTAGCATCTTCGCTGACCTGGGTCGTCAGTTGCTAAAAAGTTGTACATCTCTTCACCCGTACACATCTCCGCAGCCGTCGTCATCCTTGTCATATGTGAATAATGATAATTAAAACCAGAAACAGTATTGTAATACATCGTCGTTTATTCAAAACGCATTACCAGTTTCGACGTCAAAAAGCGTCATCTTTAAGATCCAAGCGTAACCTGCCATCAGCGTATGAAACAGAATGTCAAAGACCAACGAAGTCTTCAAATGGAAACAGTACAACATATTCAGCATGCACCCGAACATGTGCTACCAACAAAGTTGAGTGCAGCAGGGCAAAAATCAACTTGATTGCGTATCAAGCCCACCAATGGTCAGAAGTGGCCACGCTGCACTCAACTTGATGATTGCCCATGCTGGCGTACATGCTTAATAAGTTGTGCTGTTTTCATCGGAAGGCTCCATTGGTCTCTGTCACTGCGGTTCGTATGCTGATGGGAGATTACGCTTGGAGCTTGTAGATCACGCTATTTGGCGTCGAAACTGGTAGCATAATTTGAATAAACGACGTTGGATTACAGTGCAACTGTTTCAGGTATTTCATGTCCACCTGCTGTCTCACTGTATTGCAGTACTTCCTGTCACTTCTACTTCACATACCTTTTAAAGTGGATCTTCCATGTGTAGAATATGTCCAGCTTATGTAACCCCCCCACCATGAACCATGGACCTTGCCGTTGGTGGGGAGGCTTGCGTGCCTCAGCGATACATATGCAGACAGGTGCAACCACAATGGAGGGGTATCTGTTGAGAGGCCAGACAAACGTGTGTTTCCTGAAGAGGGGCAGCAGCCTTTTCAGTAGTTGCAGGGGCAACAGTCTGGATGATTGACTGATCTGGCCTTGCAACACTAACCAAAACGTCCTTGCTGTGATGACTGCGAACGGCTGAAAACAAGTGGAAATTACAGCATGCAACTTTACTCTATGGCTAAATAATGGTGGCACCCTCTTGGGCAAAATATTCTTTAGGTAAAATAGTCCCCCATTCGGATCTGCCGGCGGCGACTACTCAGGAGGACGTCGTTATCAGGAGAAAGAAAACTGGCGTTTTACGGATCGCAGCGTGGAATGTCAGATCCCTTAATAGAGCAGGCAGGTTAGAAAATTTAAAAAGGGAAATGGAACAGTTATATTTAGATATAGTGGGAATTATGAAGTTCGGTGGCAGGAGGAACAAGACTTATGGTCAGGTAAATACAGGGCGATAAACACAAAATCAAATAGATGTAATGCAGGAATAGGTTCAATAATGAATAAAAAAAATAGGAACCCGGGTAAACTACTACGAACAGCATAGTGAACGCACTATTGTAGCCAACACAGACACGAAGCCCACGCCTACCACGGTAGTACAAGTTAATATGCCAACTAGCTCTGCAGATGACGAAGAGATTGAAGAAACGTACGATGAGATAAAAGAAATCATTCAGATAGTGAAGGGAGACCAAAATTTAATAGTCATTGGTGACTGGAATTCGATAGTAGGAAAAGGAAGAGAAAGAAAAGTAGTAGGTGAATATGGAATGGGGATGAATGAAAGAGGAAGTCTACCGGTTGAATTCTCCATAGAGCATTACTTAATCATAGCTAACACTTGATTTAAGAATCATGAAAGAAGTTTATATACTTAGAAGAGGCCTCGAGACACTGGAAGGTTTCAGGTAGATTACACAATGGCAAGAGAGAGATTTAGGAACCAGGTTTTTAGTTGTAAAACATTTCGAGGGGCAAAAGGGAGGGAATTTAGGGAGACAACACCGGGATAAACTGAAAGAACCAGAGGTTGTAGAGAGTTTCAGAGAGAGCATTAGGGAATAATTGACAAATATGGGCGAAAGAAATACAGTAGAAGAATAATGGGCAGCTTTGAGAGATGAAATAGTGAAGGCAGCAGTGGATGAAGGAGGTAAAAAGACAAGGGCTAGTAGAAATCCTTGGGTAACAGAAGATACACTCCTGGAAATGGAAAAAAGAACACATTGACACCGGTGTGTCAGACCCACCATACCTGCTCCGGACACTGCGAGAGGGCTGTACAAGCAATGATCACACGCACGGCACAGCAGACACACCAGGAACCGCGGTGTTGGCCGTCGAATGGCGCTAGCTGCGCAGCATTTGTACACCGCCGCCGTCAGTGTCAGCCAGTTTGCCGTGGCATACGGAGCTCCATCGCAGTCTTTAACACTGGTAGCATGCCGCGACAGCGTGGACGTGAACCGTATGTGCAGTTGACGGACTTTGAGCGAGGGCGTATAGTGGGCATGCGGGAGGCCGGGTGGACGTACCGCCGAATTGCTCAACACGTGGGGCGTGAGGTCTCCACAGTACATCGATGTTGTCGCCAGTGGTCGGCGGAAGGTGCACGTGCCCGTCGACCTGGGACCGGACCGCAGCGACGCACGGATGCACGCCAAGACCGCAGGATCCTACGCAGTGCCGTAGGGGACCGCACCGCCACTTCCCAGCAAATTATGGACACTGTTGCTCCTGGGGTATCGGCGAGGACCATTCGCAACCGTCTCCATGAAGCTGGGCTACGGTCCCGCACACCGTTAGGCCGTCTTCAGCTCACGCCCCAACATCGTGCAGCCCGCCTCCAGTGGTGTCGCGACAGGCGTGAATGGAGGGACGAATGGAGACGTGTCGTCTTCAGCGATGAGAGTCGCTTCTGCCTTGGTGCCAATGATGGTCGTATGCGTGTTCGGCGCCGTGCGGGTGAGCGCCACAATGAGGACTGCATATGACCTAGGCACACAGGGCCAACACCCGGCATCATGGTGTGGGGAGCGATCTCCTACACTGGCCGTACACCACTGGTGATCGTCGAGGGGACACTGAATAGTGCACGGTACATCCAAACCGTCATCGAACCCATCGTTCTACCATTCCTAGACCGGCAAGGAAACTTGCTGTTCCAACAGGACAATGCACGTCCGCATGTATCCCGTGCCACCCAACGTGCTCTAGAAGGTGTAAGTCAACTACACTGGCCAGCAAGATCTCCGGATCTGTCCCCCATTGAGCATGTTTGGGACTGGATGAAGCGTCGTCTCACGCGGTCTGCACGTCCAGCACGAACGCTGGTCCAACTGCGGCGCCAGGTGGAAATGGCATGGCAAGCCGTTCCACAGGACTACATCCAGCATCTCTACGATCGTCCCCATGGGAGAATAGCAGCCTGCATTGCTGCGAAAGGTGGATATACTCTGTACTAGTGCCGACATTGTGCATGCTCTGTTGCCTGTGTCTATGTGGCTGTGGTTCTGTCAGTGTGATCATGTGATGTATCTGACCCCAGGAATGTGTCAATAAAGTTTCCGCTTCCTGGGACAATGAATTCACGGTGTTCTTATTTCAATTTCCAGGAGTGTATATTGAATTTAATTGTTGAAAGGAGAAAATATAAAAATGCAGTAAATGAAACAGGCAAAAAGGAGTACAAACGCCTCAAAAATGAGATCGACAGAAAGTGCAAACTGGCTAAGCAGGGATGGCTAGAGGACAAATGTGAGGATGTAGAGGCATATATCAATAGGGGTCAGGTAGATACTGCCTACAGGAAAATTAAAGAGACCTTTGGAGAAAAGAGAAACACCTCTATGAATATCAAGAGCTCAGATGGAAAACCAGTTCTAAGCAACGAAGGGAAAGCAGAAAGTTGAAAGGAATATATAGAGGGTTTATACAAGGGCGATGTACGTGAGGACAATATTATGGAAATGGAAGAGGACGTAGAAGAAGATGAAATGGGAGATATGATATTGCGTGAAGAGTTTGACAGAACACTGAAAGACATACGTCGAAACAAGACTCCTGGAGTAGACAACATTCCGTTAGAACTACTGATAGCTTTGGGAGAGCCAGCCATGACAAAACTCTGCTATCTGGTGAGCAAAATGTATGAAACTGGCGAATTACCTTCAGACTTCAAGAAGAATATAATAATTCCAGTCCCAAAGAAAGTAGGTGTCGACAGAAGTGAAACTTACCGAACTATCAGTTCAATAAGTCACGGCTGCAAAATACTAACACGAATTCTTTACAGACGAATGGCAAAACTGGTAGAAGCCGACCTCGGAGATGATCAGATTGGATTCCGTAGAAATATTGGAACATGTGAGGCAGTACTGTCCCTACGACTTATCTTAAAAGATAGAATGAGGAAAGGCAAACCTACGTTTCTAGCATTTGTAGACTTAGAGAAAACTTTTGAAAATGTTGACTGTAATGCTCTCTTTGACATTCTGAAGGTGGTAGGGGTAAAATACTGGGAGCGAAAGGCTATTTACAATTTGCACAGAAACCAGATGTCAGTTATACGAATCGAGGGGCACGAAAGAGAAGCAGTGGTTGGGAAGGGAGTGAGACAGAATTGTAGCCTATCCCCGATGTTATTCAATCTGTATATTGAGTAAGCAATAAAAGAAACTAAAGAAAAATTTGGAGTAGGAAATAAAATCCGTGGAGAAGAGATAAAAACTTTGATGTTTGCCAATGACATTGTAATTCTGTCAGACACAGCAGAGGACCTGGAAGAGCAGTTGAACGGAATGGACAGTGTCTTGAAAGGAGGATATAAGAAGAACATCAACAGAAGCAAAACTAGGATAATGGAATTTAGTCGAATTAAATCAGGTGATGCTGTGGGAAATGAGACACTTAAAGTAGTAAATGAGTTTTTCTATTTGGGGAGCAAAATAACTGATGATGGTCGAAGTAGAGAGGATATAAAATATAGACTGGCAATGGCAAGGAAAACGTTTCTGAAGAAGAGAAATTTGTTAACATCGAGTGTAGGTTTATGTGTCAGGGAGTCTTTTCTGCAAGTATTTTTATGGAGTGTAGCCCTGTATGGAAGTGAAATGTGGACGATAAATAGTTTAGACAAGAAGAGAATAGAAGCTTTCCAAATGTGGTGCTACAGAAGAATGCTGAAGATTAGATGGGTCGATCACGTAACTAATGAGAATGTACTGAATAGAACTGAAGAGAAGAGAAATATGTGGCACAAATTAACTAGGAGAAGGGATCGGTTGATAGGACATGTTTCGAGGTATCAAGGGATCATCAGTTTAGTACTGGAGGGCAGCGTGGAGGGTAAAAATCGTAAAGGGAGACCAAGAGATTAATACATTAAGCAATTTCAGAAGGATGTAGGTTGCAGTAGGTACTTGGAGATGAAGAAGCTTGCACGGTATTGAGTAGCAAGGACAGCTGCATCAAACCAGCCTCTGGACTGAAGACCACAACAACAGCGTCATGTAAGCAGATATACTACCGTGTACACCATTTTTGTGATATGACAAGCATCTGAGAGCAATATATGTACAATGGCCATTTTCAGAAGGTTTAATTATGACAAAACTTTTATAATGTGCTCATTTGTATCCAAATGGCAACCTGGCATGAGGTCCAACGTAAAATGAACCCGTTGCCTAACAAAAAGATTTCTTAAGACCCGAAGATGACAGCAAAACCAGTCGAAACCGATTGTTAATTAAATAAATATTGGTGCTATCTTGGCTATTGAATGTTTTTAGCATTTAACGACCAGTCCACCCCATTGCTGGGTCAATGGCAAATAGTATTTTCGGGCTGGATGCACTGACACGTTTTGGTTTCCAGAGTGAAGACCAATTTAATCTAATGTCTAATATTTTCCCATACAAGGAAACCGATTCGTTGTGTGTGCTGTATAACCAGCTTTTTGAACCCATCTTAGAAGGCACTGTTAATTGTTGTCATTCACATTCCGCTGGAACACTCATCGGATAATTTCTTTCGCAGGTGAATGCTGCATCAACTGAGCTATCCAGACATGACCCACGACCCACCCTTTACTTCCACTAATCCCTGTCTCCTTAAACGTTCCGGGTTCGGATCCTGGTCAGGCATACAATTTTAATCTGTCAGGAAAATTTATACTAGCGTACAGTCCGCTGCAGAGTGAAAATTCATTCTGTATAGTATACAGTATGCTGAACTTCTTATGAAGGATAATACGTCCATAGAACCAAGACCCTGTGATTGTGATCGCAGTATGTGAATATCCAATCGGTAGGAATCGTTACTCCAGGGTGCTCATTTTCATTTTTTCAGTACAGTGTTTCCTTACTGTTGAATGCCTCGCCTTGCATGAGGCGCGCTCCACTGTGCCGGAGATACCGCTGCACCGGCATTCCTCTGCAGACACCCCACAGCTGGAGTTCCGATCGACGTTTCGCCGCCAGAGGAGACGGGTGGCGGCAGCGCGACAGCAAAAACAGCGGACAGGCGGGACGGCCGCCGTCCTAATGAAGCTGTCACTGCGGGCTGACGGCCGCCGCGGCGGCAGCAGACACCAGCCAGCAGGTAGAGGGCTGCAGGCAGCAGGTAGCGCGTCTCGTCTCGTGCGAACTGCAACCACCAAAATGACGCCCTACTGCATTTCATCGGAACTGATCGTATACTGTCAGATCAAGAAGATGCAGGTACCTGTTAGTGGACATTAATATGCGGTGTGCCCATCCTTTGCTGCTGTAACGGCTTGAACTCGGCTCGGGACACTTTCAACGATGTATCTCAATTTCTGTCGACGAATGGCAGATCAACTGCCGATACCAGAGCAGGTATTCATGGTGGACGCTGGGACTCTGGAGCGAAGTCGACATTCTGATTCACCCCCAATAAAATGAGGCGACAAAGATCATGGGACGGAGATTGCATATACAGGGTGAAAAGTATTTAAACCGACAAACTCTGGGAGGTTGTAGGGGACAACAAAACAAATATTTTTCCCTAATGTCAATTTTTCCTATGAGGATTATTTAAACAGGTGGAGGCCGTATTACGCTCTTCAGTTGTTAGATGCCGCATTACGATCTTCAGTTTTAGGCAACTGCTGTCCATCAGTTTAGTAGTGCATTGTCTCTGTTTACTTATGGATCGATACACCTGGAGTGAGTACACTGATATGGCTGGTGCTTACTACCACAACGGACGAGCTGCACAGCGGTTTTATCAACAACAATATCCTAATCGCCGTATCCCGCATCATACGACCTTTGCTACTGTGTACCAACGTCTGCTTGAGACCGAGTCATTTAGCAGATTACCTGGACAGGGACGCCGTCGCACGGTAAGAACGCTGCAATTTGAGGAATCTGTCTTGCAGCATGTGGAGCGGGATCCTTCAATCAGCACCGTGCAATTGCACGTAACATGGGGACGAATCAGACGAATGTAAGAACAGTCCTTCGAGAGTAATTGTTACGTCCATTACAGCATGTCCACAACCTGGAACCAGTTGATTATCCACCCATAGCACCTGGAACAGTGTGAAATGCATCCTACATTTCCATCCTCTGTGTTTTTTACCGATGAAGCAACGTTCGGGCGTGATGGAGTCTTCAATATGCACAATCCGCATGTTTGGAGAGAGGATAACCCACATGCCACAGTTACTAGCGCTCATCAAGTGCGGTTCTTCGTTAATCTGTGGGTCGGTGTTGTTGGGGACTGTTTAATTGGGCCGTATCCGCTAACTAGGCCATTAAATGGCAGGCACCATTACAATTTTCTCGCTAGAGCATTGTCAGAATTGCTGGAAGACGTCCCGCTCCCTACAAGACAACGCATGTGGTTCCAACATGACGGAGCGCCGGCACCTTTCAGTCGTCGTGTGCATCGGTTCCCGGACCGACGATTCCAAAAAACGTGGATTGGCAGAGGTGGTCCTGTAGCATGGCCTGCTCGATCCCCAGATATGTCCCCACTGGACTTTTTTGTATGGGTACAGATGCGCAACCTTGTTTACGCTACTTCTGTTGCATCAGAAGAGGATCTGATTGCCCGGATACTAGCAGCAGCAGGAACAATTCAGGATACTCCTGGGGTTTTTGCCTGTGTCAAACAGAACATGATCTGACGGTGTAACCTTTGTTTTTGTGTCAATGTAGGCATTTTTGAAAATCTACTGTATTTGAAACTGGGTTGTGTTAATGTGTTGCCTTTTGGTCATAAAAAATGGAAAAGTGTTTGTTGGTTTCATTAATTAGCCGCCAGAGAAATCATCCTCTGCCGGTTTAAACACTCCTCATAGGAAAAAATGACATTAGGGAAAAATGTTTGTTTTGATGTCCGCTACAACCTCTCAGAGTTTGTCGGTTTAAATACTTTTCGCCATATATATATAAACGGCGGTAGTATCGCGTACAGAAGGTATAGAAGGGCAGTGCTTTGCTGTAGCTGTCATTTGTACTCAGGAAATTCATGTGAAATTGTTTGCAATGTGATTGTGGTCGCACAAGCCAAACGCATGGGACATTCCATTTAAGAAATCGTTAAAGAATTCAGTACACCGAGATCCACAGTGTGAAGAGTGTGCTGAGAATACATTTTGGGCGTTACCTCTCACCACGGATCAAATGGCTCTGAGCACTATGGGACTTAACTTCTAAGGTCATCAGTCCTCTAGAACTTAGAACTACTTAAACCTAACTAACCTAAGGACACCACACACATCCATGCCCGAGGCAGGATTCGAACCTGCGACCGTAGCGGTCGCGCGGTTCCAGACTGCAGCGCCTAGAACCGCTCGGCCACACCGGCCGGCTCTCACCACGGACACGGACAAGGCAGTAGTCGACGGCCTACACTTAACGACCGAGAGCAGCACCGTCTGTATGGAGTTGTCAGTGCTAACAGACAAGCAACGTTGGTGAAATAACCGCAGAAGTTAATGTGGGTCGTACGGCTAACGTATCCGTTAGGACTATACGGCAAAATCTGACGTTAATAGTCTATGGCCGGTCTAAGGCGCTGCAGTCATGGACTGTGCGGCTGGTCCTGGCGGAAGTTCGAGTCCTCCCTCGGGCATGGGTGTGTGTGTTTGTCCTTAGGATAATTTAGGTTAAGTAGTGTGTAAGCTTAGGGACTAATGACCTTAGCAGTTAAGTCCCATAAGATTTCACACACATTTGAACACTTTTTTGGGCTATGGCAGCTTACGACCGATGCATGAGCCTTTGCTAACAGCACGACATTACCCGCAACGCATCTCTTGGGCTTGTGACCATATCGGTTGAACTCTAGACTACAGGAGAACCGTGGCCTGATCAGATGAGTCCAGATTTCAGTTGGTAAGAACTGATAGTAGTGCTCGAGGCTGGCGCAGGTCCCGCGTAGCCATAGACCCAATTTGTCAACAAAGCACTGTGCAAGCTGGTGATGGCTTTGTAATGATGTGGGCGGTGTTTACATGGAATGGACTGGGTCCTCTGGATATTGGGCGACCTGGAGACATTTTCAGCCATTCATGGACGTCATATTTCCAAAGAACTATAAAGTTTTTATGGATGACAGTGTTCTATGTCACCTGGCCACAATTGGTTTGAACAACATTCTGGGCAGTTCGAGCGAATGGTTTGGCCATCCAGATCACTCGACATCAATCCCCTTGAACATTTATGGGACGTAATCGAGATGTCAGTTCCTGCACTAAATGCTACACCGGCAACACTTTCGCCACTGTGGACGGCTGTAGAGGCAGCATGGCTCAGCACTTCTGCAGGGGTTAACAACGACTTGCTGAGTTGATGTCTCGTCGAGTTGCGACGTACGCCGGGCAAAAAGAAGCTCGACACGATATTAAGAGGTATCCCATAACGTTTGTCACCTCGTTGTATGTTTCATTTGGTTCAGGTCGAGACAGTGAATAGGCGAGTCCGTTTCAGGAACGTTATAGTCCACTAAACTATGCCTCACGGAGGCAGCTTTACGGCAGGGCCCATTTTAATGCTGACACAATCAATCATCATCTTCGAACATTTCCTCAACTGCAAGCCGCACGTAATGCTGTAAAATGTATTCATATTCTTCCAAATTAATGTTTTCTGAAACACTATAAGGGACCACACCCCAAACACGAAAAACGCATCTTTATCACAGCGCCACTTCCTTCTTGGCATTACCACGATAGCATTCTGCCTGCAGGTATTCGCCAAGCCCGAACCAATCCATCGGACAGCCATAGGGTATAGCGTGATGCAGCACACCAGATCACTCGTTTTCGGTCACCCATTGTGGAATCGCTCTTTAATCTGCCTCAAGTGTCGCTTATCACTGACTTCAGAAATGTGTGGCATGTCAGATGCAGCTCGATCGTTGTGCCCCATTCCTTTTTACTCCATACGAGCAGTCATTTTGGTAGCTGGACTGCTGCTAACATTTTGTAACTCACGAGTTATTCCTTCTGTTAATTTCATGTGGATTTTTCCAGCCACCCTCAGCAATGTTCGACGGTCCTTGTCCGTCAGTACATGGCGTCTTGGTTTAGCCTTGGGTGTTCCTTCGTGTTCCGCTTCTCAGTCACATCACCGCCAGTGAAATGCCGCTGCTGGATTTGTCACTCAGGTGACATCTGATGACGCGTCCATGTTCGAAGTCACTGGTCCTTCCTGACCACCCAATTTTGCTGCTACTGTTTGTCTACTGAAAACAAAGTCCTCCCTGCCTCATTTTAGACTGGCGGATTCGCCTTTAGTTACGTCTAGTGGTTAATTCGGCATTACATAGGTGTCTCCAGATAGTTTCGATCGTATAATTTTGTCATCCAGAAGTGATAAGCGATCCTTATTTCTATATAAAAATCCCATAAGTTTCTGTTTATTATTTCAAGATTACTGATTTCAGGTATAGTTTGCGCAAAATAACGTGGCTCCGGTGCAGAAACGCGTTACAGTCTTGAGCGCTGAGCGAGTCTGCCCCTTTGTTCCGAAAGGGCCGTCGCATCAGTTGACTGAAGCCTTCCATCCTGAGACCACCAACACCAATCCCTGATTTTTGTGTATTCTGCTGTCCTCGATCCTCCAGTTGTTCGAAGGGTTCGCCGGCACATCACACGTGATCACGAGAATATCTTCTATCTCTCTCTTATCAATGTATTTTTCAAAGGAATAAATTCGATATGGGTCTACAATCTTCTCGAGCTTCTACGAATATTCTTCAATATTTTCGGATGTTTTAGAATATTGTCGATTTTTGTAGTACACAATTTGGAAATGGCGCATACCGTTTTCATCCACACTCCTACAAAATACCATAAACTGATGAGTTGTGCACCGTAGGAAAGTCCGAAGAAGAATTCATCGAAAGGACTACAAGCTTGTAGACATAAACTACTTAAACAAAGTGTGGTTGGGTGACCGAACAATTTTAGCAAGAAACAATGACGTAGTTCAACAAAGAAATCAACGAATACGCCTGCGACTGCTACTGTCGCAGGTTCGAATCCTGGCTTGGGCATGAATGTATGTGATGTCCTTAGGTTAGTTAGGTTTTAGTAGTTCTAAGTTCTAGGGGACTGATGACCTCAGATGTTAAGTCCCATAGTGCTCAGAGCCATTTTTCAACAAATACGGAACATGATACCAGCGGGGAGAAAAATATTTAAATCTATTGAGACAGTGATGAATCGAAACGAAAGCGTTAACTTATCAACAGAAATCTTAAATCCGTTCAACACAATTACCTAGCAAAAATACTTCCATTCAAGCAGAAATATTAACGATACAAGAAAAAGGCTAGTCAGTATTCATAACACTAATTCCACTCACTTCAGCTAACTTACCATTCAGCTTAAAAGGGCTCCAGTTTCCGCTAAGATTAGCGTACAGTATCACTGTCAATAAAGCACATGCGAAAACATTCAGTTGTTCAAAAATAAATTTATAAGAATCGTGTTTCTCATATAGACACCTACATATAGCATGATCACGTCTTGGACAACCTTAAATCTTATTCATCTTTGCACCCAGGAGCAAAACTCTAAACGCAGTTTATAGCAATATAATAGTATGAATGAAAATTTGAACCGAGGCCGGGATTCTAACCCAGGTTTCCTGCTTACTAGGCAAATGGGCTGACCACTACGCCATCCTGGACACTTGTGAAGATCCCTCGAATCACATAGTTTCGTTTGCTTTTAATAAGGTGCACGAGGTGCATTCAAGTTCTAAGGCCTCCGATTTTTTTTCTAATTAACTACTCACCCGAAATCGATGAAACTGGCGTTACTTCTCGACGTAATTGCCCTGCAAACGTACACAATTTTCACAACGCTGACGCCATGATTCCATGGCAGCGGCGAAGGCTTCTTTAGGAATCAGTTTTGATCACTGGAAAAGCGCTGAGGCAACAGCAGCACGGCTGGTGTATGTGCGGCCATGGAGAGTGTCTTTCATTGTTGGAAAAAGCCAAAAGTCACTAGGAGCCAGGTCAGGTGAGTAGGGAGCATGAGGAATCACTTCAAAGTTGTTATCACGAAGAAACTGTTGCGTAATGTTAGCTCGATGTGCGGATGCGTTGTCTTGGTGAAACAGCACACGCGCAGCCCTTCCTGGACGTTTTTGTTGCAGTGCAGGAAGGAATTTGTTCTTAAAAACATTTTCGTAGGATGCACCTGTTACCGTAGTGCCCTTTGGAACGCAATGGGTAAGGATTACGCCCTCGCTGTCCCAGAACATGGACACCATCATTTTTTCAGCACTGGCGGTTACTCGAAATTTTTTTGGAGGCGGTGAATCTGTGTGCTTCCATTGAGCTGACTTGCGCTTTGTTTCTGGATTGAAAAATGGCATCCGCGTCTCATCCATCGTCACAACCGACGAAAAGAAAGTCCCATTCATGCTGTCGTTGCGCGTCAACATTGCTTTGCAACATGCCACACGGGCAGCCATGTGGTCGTCCGTCAGCATTCGTAACACCCACCTGGATGACACTTTTCGCATTCTCAGGTCGTCATGCAGGATTGTCCGCACAGAACCCACATAAATGCCAACTCTGGAGGCGATCTGTTCAACAGTCATTCGGCGATCCCCCAAAACAATTCTCTCCACTTTCTCGATCATGTCGTCAGACCGACTTGTGCGAGCCCGAGGTTGTTTCGGTTTGTTGTCACACAATGTTCTGCCTTCATTAAACTGTCGCGCCCACGAACTCACTTTCGTCACATCCATATCTCCATCACCACATGTCTCCTTCAACTGTCGATGAATTTCAATTGGTTTCACACCACGCAAATTCAGAAAACGAATGATTGCACGCTGTTCAAGTAAGGAAAACGTCGCCATTTTAAGTATTTAAATGAGAATTCTCGCCACTGGCAGTAAAATTCCATCTGCCGTACGGTGCTGCCATCTCTGAGACGTATTGACAATGAATGCGGCCTCATTTTAAAACAATGCGCATGTTTCTATCTCTTTCCAGCCCGGAGAAAAAAAATCGGAGGCCTTAGAACTTGAATGCACCTCGTACTGTATACAAACGAGATGGTTAAATTCACATTATTCTCCGGTTCAGGAATACATGGAAAAAATTAAGAACTGAAAAATTAAGAACAGCTGTTTACAGCTGCTAAGGCTCCAACGACGAACAAACCGACAGTGGGCACGACAGTGTTTATTATAGATTACCCGTGACATGGAATAACACTCTGTATCTAACACTACATACTCATTTCTACCGGTAGAAACAAGGATCTTAAAAAAAATCGTAAAAATTCACAATTAATTACAGTTGTACAATTTGTGGAAAGGGTGTTTACAACAGTTAGAAACAAGTTGATAAGCAACTGCTCTGCCATTATTTTTCGGAACGAAGCGTATTTTTTGCGATTTTGTTAGTTTGGTAAAATGTAACGCATGGTGCCATTCACGAATATCGTTTCCCTTATTGATAAATTCGTTTCCACATTTTCGTTTGGTCAGTGTTCAAGAACAAAAGTGAAGCAGCATACTGCTTCACCAAACTTATCAGAATCTCTGTTGGTTATTAAGTTTTCTAATATAAATATGTAATTGTAGGATTACGTTGCTAAGCGACTCAGCGACTCGTACCAGCATAAGAAAAAAATTTCTTTGCTATCAGCTCCATATCTATGCCAGGCTGACATATTTTCTCCTTGCTTCTTTATTAGCAACACTAAGACAGCTAACAAGGGACTGGAGAAGCGAGATTCATCTACACGTTTGGTAACAGTACACTCTTGAAAACACAATCATACAAAAAATGGGAAAAATGCTATTGTCACTTTTATTGAATGAGAGGAAATAATTTGACAATAGCTCGAACACTTCGCTAGACCACTACCTCCAAATAGTGAGTGTCCGTATAGAATGTTTCGTGATGTTTTTTAGTTGCATCTCAGTAGCATGAGATAACAATGATGTCTGTGATTTATTAACTAATAGAGTGGTCACTTTGAAACAGGAAATCCAACTGGATGATGTGATATATGCAATTAGAACGAACTTTTCGATAATCAAACTTCGAGAAGAGGCTCAAATTGGAACTATTTTTTAACATCTTCGACCATGTAATCTAATGATCGTAATATGTAACCGTTTTCTCCAGCTGCATAAATGTCCGAAGCTGGTCATGAAGCGTAACTCAGTACGAAGTATTTTAATCCTGTGTAAGTCATTCTACCTTTTTGAAAGTAGATGAGAAACTGTATTTTTAGTATTTACAGGCGTAAGAAACAGCTCATTTATCTCTTCTTGATCCTCCCAGTTATCTTATTCACTTTTACCAGTCATTTCAACTCGTGCTCTTTTGCATTACCGATATTGCATTGCCTCGTCGGTACTCAGTACACTTTAAAAGACTACAAACTTGGCCGCCCGGAGTGGCCGTGCGGTTCTAGGCGCTACAGTCTGGAGCCGAGCGACCGCTACGGTCGCAGGTTCGAATCCTGCCTCGGGCATGGATGTGTGTGATGTCCTTAGGTTAGTTAGGTTTAATTAGTTCTACGTGCTAGGCGACTGATGACCTCAGAAGTTAAGTCGCATAGTGCTCAGAGCCATTTTGAACTACAAACTTGTTTGTTGCTTTCTACTAGCCAAATGTCAGAGGTGTTTCCTGTTGTCCGGACTTCACCTTCATGAATACTGAAGTAATTATTACTACATGAAAGTATATGTAAGGCTGCTGCTTAATTCATGAAGCCGACAGTCGAGCTATCCACTCCGAATTTACTCTTAGAACACAAGAACCCATATATATCGGTACTCCTATCTTCACAGATAGCAGTGTATTTGTCCAACGCCATCTTGATTCCTGACTATACTTGTGTTCATAAGTAAATGAAAATGCATCCTCTGGAGGCAATATCCCTGCTTCCCAGGTTTTTAATCAATTCCATACGAAAACATTTATCACTGGCTGTGTAAAAAGCTGTAATTTCCGATGCCCATTTGTTTTAACGTTTTTCGTATATGGCACTCATAGTAGAGAAATGACAAACTGTATCGAAATGTCAGCTGTATTGCAGATGACAAACAGATACAATCGACTCTCGATAACCTGACACTAAATAATTTGAAACTCCCAATAACTTGAAAATTTTCTCGCTCTTGAAAAGTACTCGATAAACTGAAAAAAATTCGTT
This sequence comes from Schistocerca serialis cubense, assembly GCF_023864345.2. Classification (NCBI taxonomy): domain Eukaryota; kingdom Metazoa; phylum Arthropoda; class Insecta; order Orthoptera; family Acrididae; genus Schistocerca; species Schistocerca serialis. Next base: position 252,952,642 of record NC_064639.1, on the reverse strand, counting down.
GTGTTTTTGTCCTCTCGACAATTTGTAGTGGTGAGGACATCTCACCAACACTTAAAATTATGAAGTTATGACTGCCGCATTCGCTATAATTTGAAGTGCCTTATTTCTTTGTTACCCATTCAAGTCTTTCTACTTCTGCAATTGTTAGTACAGGCTCAGACCACCTGTCATTTGTTTCTCCGACCCATACCCGATTCAGTCTGTAGTCTACTTTCATACCGTGTTGTAGCCAATCGGCGTTTCTTGATACTGTGAAACGCTATGAGTGCTAGAAGGACTTTCAGTTAGTGAAAAGGGCTTGTTATCGAGGCTGTGGAGAGTGGAATTCGAAAAAAGATGTTGCGAAGCAAGTCGCTATTTTACCATCTACATTGTCGATTATTTAAAAAAAATGCAGGTGTCATAGGAAGTGCCTCAGGCACAGGGAGAGGAAGGTCATGTCAGGGAAAATTTGCCCGTCTGAGGGCTGTTTGCTCAAACGGATAAATCATTGTGGTAATTGGAAATTTGTGGTAAGGTCTTATGGGACCAAACTGCTGAGGTCATAGTTCCCTAAGCTTACGCACTACTTAATCTAACGTACACTAAGGATAACACACACACACACACACACACACACACACACACACACACACACACACACATGCCCGAGGGAGGTTTCGAACCTCCGACAGGGGGAGCAGCCCGGACCATGACAAGACGCCCAAGACGCCCAAGACCGCGCGGAAATCAGTGTGGAGGAGAAACTGTCCCCGTAGGTGGTTTCATGTTCAACGAAAAGGCTAAGTTTTTTGCTCAGTTTCTCAAGGTTTAAGGGTTTCTGGCAAGTGATGAGTGGCTCTCAAATTTTAAAAAACGACATGCCATCGCGTTAAAACGAATATGTGGAGAGAGTGTCAGCGTGGACAATTCCCTTTGTACTGAATGGATCGATGAGCTAATACAGATTTTGAGTGAGTACGTAGCACACAACATACTGAACAGACACGAAACCGATTTATTTATGTATTTATTTTTTTATAAACTTCTTCCTGTTTGCGACCTAGCGTTGAAAGACGAAAAGCGTCGTGGAGGAAAACTGAGTAACGACAGAATAACTGTCCTACTCTGTAGCATGGACGGATCTCAGAAGATGAAACCACTTAAAGTAGCAAAATCTCCGAGGCAACACTGTTTCATAGGAACAAAATCGCTTCCCACACCTTATCGTTCAAACAAAAAAATGGTGGAGATCGACAGAATTGTTTAATGAATGGCTGACTCAATTAAAAGTGGTATGAAATAGGAGAAACGCATCATTTTATCAGTTTTTGGACAACTGCACCTTACATAAGAAACCACCACCATTCGATCAAAAAAATGCTTCAAATGGCTCTGAGCACTATGCGACTTAACTTCTGAGGTCATCAGTCGCCTAGAACTTAGAACTAATTAATCCTAACTAACCTAAGGACATCACACACACATCCATGCCCGAGGCAGGATTCGAACCTACGACCGTAGCGGTCACGCGGTTCCAGACTGAAGCGCCTAGAACCGCACGGCCACACCGGCCGGCACCATTCGATCACGTGGAATTGATGTTTTCCCACCCAACACGGCATCAAGACTGCAACTATTGGACCAGGATATAAAACAAAATGCCAAAACTTTCCACCGCTGAGAAATTGTTTCACTTGTGCTAGATAGCAGTGAAAAAGTTTAGAAGGCTAACATAACGGGTTTCATCGCACAACTGTGGTTGAAAAAACAAGCAAAAATGTCAGCCCTACCATTCTTTATAAGAGCTTCAGAAAGTGCGGATTTGTAATGCATGGAGAAAATGCGGAACAGCCATCAGAGTCGGGAAATTTAACGAATTCAATTCTGCCGACTCAGGTGGTAACTCCTATCCAGCTATCCAGTTGTGGTCAGTTTGGTTCATATTGATGACGACGTCGGTGTCCTTGATGGTCTAGCCGATGTTCAACTGCTAGTCTGTTTGGATGAGGGCGGGGAAGATAACGAAGAAGAACCGCCAATTCCAGTCACATTGTGGGAGGCAAGGTGATCTGTCCGAACCCTGCGCTCCTGAGCGCTCAGAACGGAAACAAGTGATAATTGCCTCTCAACCTTCAGCGCCGTCGAAAAAATTTACTGTACAGTATTAGTTGGAAGTCGCTCTGTCTCGATCTGCTTTTCTTCTTCTTCTTCTTCTTCTTCTTCGCGGATGGATCACTTAGGACCACGCGTAATCAACATTTGTTGGCCTTCCTTTTCGCCCAGTATTCCTTCATAAACAACGAATGGGCTAGCTTTCGTTGCGTAGACCATGTATGTCGGTTAGTTTTTCTCTCTTCTTCCTCAAAACCCCGTGTGTTTGTGATTTTTCTGATTTCATTTCTATCATGTAGATTTGGAGACCCTAATTCTCTCAGGTCTTTTTCCCTCTGCTTGTACCAGTTCGGTCTTGTAGTTTTGTTCTTTAAAAATGTATGGATTTTGTGCGTTAACCTGTTTGAGTCCATTCTTTCTAAGTGCCCCATGAATTGGATTCTTCTCATGCGCATTGTGTCTGTTATTTTGGAGATATTTTTATATATTTCTGCATTGGGTTTTGGATAATGTACCCCATCTTTAGTTCTTGGTCCTAGGATTTTCCTCATTATCTTACGTTCTTTCACTTCTGATTCCTCTTTTAGTGTTCTGTGTTGAAGGTTTAGTGTCTCAGACGCGTAGAGAGCTTCGGGTCTAATTACTGTTGTGTAGTGTCGTATTTTGCAGTTCCACGAGAGACTCTTTTTGTTGTAAATGTTTTTTGTTAACTGAAACGCCGTCTCCATTTTTTGGACTCTTGATCTGACAGATTTCTGTTCATTACAATTTTCTGCAATCCATTCACCTAAATATTTAAATTCTTTTACTCGAGAGATGTAGTTATTACCAATTTTGAGATCAGAAGGTGCATCTTTGACGTCAGTCATAAATTTTGCTTTTTCAAATGAAATTTGTAATCCTATTTTAGCTGCCTGTTCTTGTAATAATTCTAGCTGTTTCTGTGCATCAGTAATGTCTTGTGCGATCAGTGCCATGTCATCAGCAAATGCTAAACAGTGTAATTCTATGCCCTTATGTCTTGGTCCCAGTCTGTGTGCTGGTGCACCTGCTTTTTTCCATTCTCTAACAACTTTTTCAAAAGCACAATTGAAGAGCACTGGGGACAGTACATTCCCTTGTCGTACTCCTGTATTTCAAATTCTGTGCTCAATTCTCCCATAAATTTTACTTTGGATTTGGTCTCCGTGAGTGTTTCTTTTATAATGTTGGTTGTCTTTTGATCTAGTCCAAATTCTGCTAATACTTCAAAAAGGGATTCTCGGTCTATACTGTCATATGCTTTTTTAAAGTCGACAAACGTGATGACATAACTTTTGTTTGAAGTACTATGTAAATATTTCATTGAGTTTTTCAAGTTAAGGATTTGTTCTACGCAAGATCGACCTTTTCTGAACCCACCTTGGTATTCGCCTAGTTTTGAATCCAGCTGAGGTTCTGCGCGGTTTAGTAGGGCTTTAGACAGAATTTTGTACGTTATTGACAATAAAGAGATTCCACGATAGTTGTTGGGGTCTGTTTTACTTCCTTTTTTGTACAGAGGATGTATGATTGCAGTCTTCCAATCTGTGGGGATTTTTTCAGTTTTTCAGATTTCATGTATAATTTCTTTTAGTTTTGCAATAAGATTTTCTCCTGCATTTTTCCATAATTCTGCGATGATTTGGTCTTCTCCTGATGCTTTGTTATTTTTCAGTGACTGAATTATCTCTTTAATCTCTTGTAAACTTGGTGGCTTTGAGTCTGGGTTTCGTTGTGTACGATGGAACTCAAATTTTTCTCCAGGCTTTTCACAATTCAGTAATTTAGAAAAGTATTTTGCAAGAATTTCACAGTTTTCGGTGTTGGTATGAGCAATTTCCCCATGGTCATTTTTGAACTGGAGTGATGGAGGAGAGTACTTTGTTAATTTTTGTTTGAATACTCTGTAGAAATTTCGGGAATTGTTTTTCTTGAAATCATTTTCTATGTCTTGCAATTTTTTGTCTTCGTGTTGTTTACGGACTATTCGTATTGCTTTTGTGACTGTTTTCCTGGTATCTTCCAGGGTCTTCTGAATTTTGTTGCACAACCAATTTTGCCACCCCTGTTGTCTGAGATTTATCAGTTGGTCACACTCATCTGTCCACCATGGGTGTTTACGTGTTCTTGTTTGCGGTGCTACAGTTTCAGCTGCATTTAAAAGTCCTGCTTGCAGTTGTTGCCAGTTTTGTGGTTTTAAATTTTGCGTTTCTTTTGTAAATTGTTCATTGCCATTTATCTTTTGTACATCATATTTACGGTGTGGAGATTTCTTAGTGAATTTTCTTTTTTCTGGAATGACATCTAGGGAGAATTTTGTTGGGTAATGGTCGGAATCTAGGTCTAGTCCATTAAGGACTTTAAGATTCATGATTTCTACTGTATTTACGCGGGAGATCATTACATGATCCAACTGATATTCACCTAGTAATGGATTAGGTGAGATCCAAGTTTTCGTTTTCGAGGCTCTTTTCTTGAAAAATGTTGATTTGAAAAATAGGTCATGGTTTTTGCAGATTTCAATGAGTCGCATGCCATTCCGGTTGTTCTGTGTATGCCCTGACCATTTACCTACCCAATATCGATATTTCTTTTCTTTACCGATTTGTGCATTGAAATCGCCCATAAGGATTTTGACATGGTTATTTGGGATTTTTTGGAGAATATTATCTAATTGGTTCCAGAATTATTCTACTTCTTCTATTTTGTTTTTGTTAGTGATGTTAGTTGGTGCATGTCCGTTGATTAGGGTGTATATCTTATTAGCTGATTTTATTGTCATCGTGGAGAGCCGACCCGAGTAAGATTTGAAAGTTGCGACTGAATCAAGTATTCATGTATCTACTATAAATCCAGTTCCAAACTGTGAACAATTTGCCATGGCTACTTTTCCAGGTTTTCCTTTGTATATTCTGTATCCTTCCGAATCAAAAGGATTTTCATCTGTATATCGTGATTCCTGAAATGCAATAATTTTGACTTTACGTTCTCTGGATTTGTCCAGGATGTTTTTTAGTTTTCCCATTTTTAAGAGAGAATTTACGTTAAATGTCATTAGCCAAATTCTAGATTTTGGTTTGATTTTGGTATTACGGGGTTTTGAGGTACTCCGATTTACCTCCATGCACACTTCTGTGGTCTCCCCAGAATCCGAATAGACCACTTGCGGTTTTTCAACCGTGGGATTTGACCCACTGGGGTAATTTGTCTTTGAAGGTGCTGCATCCATGTTGATTTAATTGGACTGGGTTTGTGACTGAAATTGAGATTTCAGTCTGGTTCAGCTCAGAGATCCACTTCTGAGTTATATAGATCAGCCGCCACTAACATGTGGAACAGACGCTGTAGGTTTTCCGCCACTAACCTGTGGAACCGTCGTGCCCTTTGTCCAAATAACCTTGGACGATAGCTTTTATAGTATTCCGAAAAGCAAGGTTGCCTCTTCCGCCAGTTCCGCCGTACCGATGATCATCTCCGCCTTCACTGCTGTTGAGGTCTCCACCGTGTCCCTGGCAAGGGGCCCTCACGAGGTACTATCACCCGGGCCAGGTGAACCAAGGTTTTTTTATGAGGTGTTACTCCTCCCCCTCCTCCTTTTTCAACCGGGCTTGGAACCGGCTATGGCTATGGCTATGGCTATGGCTTTTAAAAATGCGGTGTAAGATTTTTATTGGTATGTTTTCCATATGCTGTCTGTATGTATAGATCAATGTACATATGAATGTAATATGATTGTACTACAATTTACGCCCAGTCAAACCCTCGTTTATTTGAATTTTTTCTTATGTTCCTCTCGATTATTTGAACAGTTATTTTGAACTCTCGGTGATTTGAACTTGCTCCCTAGTCCGTTGAGCTTCAAATTATCGACAGTCGACTGTACGTGAAAAACAGAATATGCTGTTGAGAAAAACATTTTGATAAAATCATTTTGAGATCAGTAACCACAATCACGAAACTATGTTTTTTACCATGAAACATTTGATGTTATTCGATAAAAAGGACACGCACTGCTGATGGTAAAACATCACGCTGAATCACCTTTTCGTAAAAAAGAAGAAAATTGTAGGATGTCTCCAAATGAAGAAAATTGTGTTTGCTCAAGGGAAATTCCCTTAAAATCATATTTATTTGTTGAAGCAGACACACTCAAAAAAGTACGTTTTATCTACGTCTACATCTGTATGTATACGCCGCAAGCCACATTACGATGTGTAGCGGAGGGTACTTCGGTAACAGCCGGCCGCGGTGCTCTCGCGGTTAAGGCGCTCAGTCCGGAACAGCGCGACTGCTACGGTCGCAGGTTCGAATCCTGCCTCGGGCATGGCTGTGTGTGATGTCCTTAGGTTAGTTAGGTTTAACTAGTTCTAAGTTCTAGGGGACTGATGACCACAAATACTAAGTCCCATAGTGCTCAGAGCCATTTCTTTTTGAACTACGGTAACATCATTTTCCATTCGCGAATGGTGCGTGGGACGGAGGATTATCAATGAACTTTCCCTGAGCTCTGATTTCTCTTAATTTCTCTTCGTGGTCATTCCGTGCAGTATATATAGGTAGCAATATGTTTCCGAACTCCCAGTATGTCACCAGTAACCTTCTCCGCAACACACAATGCCTGCTGTAGCTAAAAACGGTTCGAATGGCTCTGAGCACTATGGGACTTAACATCGGAGGTCATCAATCCCCTAGAACTTAGAACTACTTAAACCTAACCTAACCTGAGGACATCACACGCATCCATGCCCGAGGCACGATTCGAACCTGCGACCGTAGCAGTCACGCGGTTCCGGACTGAAGCGCCTAGAACCCCTCGGCTACCAGGGCCGGCTCCTGCTGTAGCGACTGCCACTCGAGTTCGTTGAGCATATCCGTAACGCTGTCATATTTACTAAAAGGTCCCGTAACGAAACGGGCCGCTCTTCGTTCGACCTCTATGTTTTCTGTTAATCTTACTTGATAGGCGGCCAGGACTAATGAGTAATTCTCAAGAATCTGTCGACCAAGTCTCTCGGAACTTCTTTCGATGAATTGCGTTTCCTTAGAGAAAACGAAATGCTTGGTTACTGGAGCAGTGAGTGAAGGTTTAACGTTAAATTATGGTGTATGAAGGTCTATGGTACACCGATGCGCACATATGTAGATATACAGTACCGCATTCATAAGGTGTAAAAGGGCAGTGCATTGGCGAAGCTGTCATTTCTATTCAGGTGATTCATGTGAAAACCTTTCTGACGGGATAATGACCTCACTACGGGAATTAACAGACTCTGAACGCGGAATGGCAATTGGAGCTAGACGCATGGGACGTTAAATTTCGGATTTGGTTCGGGAATGTAACGTTCCGAGATCCACAATGTCAAGAGTGTGCCGACAGCACCAAATTTAAGGAATTACCTCTCACCACGGAGAACGCTGTCGCCGACGGACTTTATTTAACGACCGAGAGCAGCGTTGTTTTCGTAGAGTTATCAGAGCTAGCAGACAAGCAACAACGTGTGAAATAACCGCAGAAATCAATGTGGGATGTATGACAAACGTATCCGTTGGCACAGCGCAGCGAAATTTGGTTTTAATGGGCTATGCCAGCAGACGACTGACGTGAGTACCTTTGCTAACAGTGCGACATCGCCTGCAGCGCCTCTTCTAGGCTCTTGACTATATCGGTTGGACCCTAAACAATTGGAAAAGCGTGGCCTCATCAGTTGCGCCTCTATTTCAGGTGATGGTAGGGTTCCAGTGTGGCCCAGCCCCCATGAAACCATGGATCCAAATTGTCAACAAGGCACTGCGCAAGCTGGTGGTGGCTCCATAATGGTGTGGACTGTGTTTACATTGAATGGACTGGGACCTCTGGTGCAACTGAATCGATAATTGACTGGAAATGTTTATGTTCAGCCACTTTAAGACTATTTTCAGCTTTTCATAGACTTCATGTTCCCGAACATCGATGAGCCTGAACCACAGTTGTTCGCGACTCGTTTCAAGAACATGGACAATTGAAGCGAATGATATGGTCACCCAGAATCCCGTCTAGCATTCATGGGACACAATCAAGAAGTCAGTTCATGCAGGAATCCTGCACCGGCACAACTTTCGCAATTATGGGTAGCTGTGGCGGTAGTATGTCTGAGCATTTCTGCAATGGACATCCAACGACGTTAGTCTATGCCACGTTCAGTTGGTGCTCAACACCGTGCAAAAGTCCGCCCCTGGTAGCTGAGTGGTCAGCGCCACGGAATGTCATACCTAACGGCCCAGTTCGATTCCCGGCAGGGTCGGAGATTTTCTCCGCTCAGGGACTGGGAGTTGTGCTGTCCTTATCATCATTTCATCCCCATCGACACGCAAGTCGCCGAAGTGGCATCAACTCGAAAGACTTGCACCAGGCGAACGGTCTACCCGACGGAAGGCCCTAGCCACACGTGCAAAAGGCGGGCCGACACGATACTAGGAGCTACCCCACAACATTTGTCACCTCAGTGTAAATATTTGGGAGCCTTTATTAACGAAGATGGATCTAGTAGAAACGAAGCAGTGGCCGAGGTAGCCAAGCAACGAAATAGTTAACTGGAGTTTGATGGACCCTACATCTTAGATCAGCTACGAAGGTTGGGATATTTAAAGTCATTGCAGGAAGTGTGGTAATGTATGTTGCAGGTATGTGGGAAGTAACTGAAAGCACTGGGAGGAACTTGTTGTTAGTAGAGATCACATTTTGGAGCTGTTGCTGTGGGTTAACATTACAGGATAAAAATTAAAATGAAAACGTACATAAGAGAATGAACCTGGGCATAGCTACACTCCTGGAAATGGAAAAAAGAACACATTGACACCGGTGTGTCAGACCCACCATACTTGCTCCGGACACTGCGAGAGGGCTGTACAAGCAATGATCACACGCACGGCACAGCGGACTCACCAGGAACCGCGGTGTTGGCCGTCGAATGGCGCTAGCTGCGCAGCATTTGTGCACCGCCGCCGTCAGTGTCAGCCAGTTTGCCGTGGCATACGGAGCTCCATCGCAGTCTTTAACACTGGTAGCATGCCGCGACAGCGTGGACGTGAACCGTATGTGCAGTTGACGGACTTTGAGCGAGGGCGTATAGTGGGCATGCGGGAGGCCGGGTGGACGTACCGCCGAATTGCTCAACACGTGAGGCGTGAGGTCTCCACAGTACATCGATGTTGTCGCCAGTGGTCGGCGGAAGGTGCACGTGCCCGTCGACCTGGGACCGGACCGCAGCGACGCACGGATGCACGCCAAGACCGTAGGATTCTACGCAGTGCCGTAGGGGACCGCACCGCCACTTCCCAGCAAATTAGGGACACTGTTGCTCCTGGGGTATCGGCGAGGACCGTTCGCAACCGTCTCCATGAAGCTGGGCTACGGTCCCGCACACCGTTAGGCCGTCTTCCGCTCACGCCCCAACATCGTGCAGCCCGCCTCCAGTGGTGTCGCGACAGGCGTGAATGGAGGGACGAATGGAGACGTGTCGTCTTCAGCGATGAGAGTCGCTTCTGCCTTGGCGCCAATGATGGTCGTATGCGTGTTTGGCGCCTTGCAGGTGAGCGCCACAATCAGGACTGCATACGACCGAGGCACACAGGGCCAACACCCGGCATCATGGTGTGGGGAGCGATCTCCTACACCGGCCGTACACCACTGGTGATCGTCGAGGGGACACTGAATAGTGCACGGTACATCCAAACCGTCATCGAACCCATCGTTCTACCATTCCTAGACCGGCAAGGGAACTTGCTGTTCCAACAGGACAATGCACGTCCGCATGTATCCCGTGCCACCCAACGTGCTCTAGAAGGTGTAAGTCAACTACCCTGGCCAGCAAGATCTCCGGATCTGTCCCCCATTGAGCATGTTTGGGACTGGATGAAGCGTCGTCTCACGCGGTCTGCACGTCCAGCACGATCGCTGGTCCAACTGAGGCGCCAGGTGGAAATGGCATGGCAAGCCGTTCCACAGGACTACATCCAGCATCTCTACGATCGTCTCCATGGGAGAATAGCAGCCTGCATTGCTGCGAAAGGTGGATATATACTGTACTAGTGCCGACATTGTGCATGCTCTGTTGCCTGTGTCTATGTGCCTGTGGTTCTGTCAGTGTGATCATGTGATGTATCTGACCCCAGGAATGTGTCAATAAAGTTTCCCCTTCCTGGGACAATGAATTCACGGTGTTCTTATTTCAATTTCCAGGAGTGTATTTCTGCAGTTGCTGGCAAGGTAGCTCAGTGCAAAAAGTATGCAATGTTGCCTGTTCCGCCTTGGTCTTCACTTAGACCTATAATGCAACAATTTTCTTGGGATGCTCTCTCTCGGATTCTATCGATATGTTGTAACCTACCATCTCTTTCGTTTACGATTTTTTCTTCCAAAGAATTTATTCCTGCACTTACTTTTCTTTTACAGTTTTAGCTGAAAGGATATATTCTTTTACATCTCTTAAAAATCTCATATTGGCAGCCTGTATCTTGCTTTTATCAAATTTTGTCAATGTTCATGTTTCATATTCATAGAGAAAAGCAGATAATCATTAATTTGCAGAATTTCATTTTTGTTTCTTCTCTGGTTTTAGTTTTTACGCTTCTGTTTATTGTACCACACGTTTCTGGAACAAGCGTAATTTGTTTTTAAAACCTTTTCATATTTATAGCTGACATGCCGTCGTAAGTAACTAAGACCTGTGACATGTTCTAATATAATACCATTCATTAAAATTCTGAGTCTAACGATGTATTTGCCTTTCACGACTGTTGTCTCTTTTAATTACGAAAATTTTAAAATTATAATTCTCACATAACTTGTGTGATATATATACTGTGCTTTGCAGCTCGTCTCCAGTTTCACTCATAATTATCTGATAATCAGCGGATTAAACGTAAACTTTGGGTGCAATATTCATCGATGGAATGTGAGAGATGTCATGCAATATCCGTGCAGAAGAAAAACGATGAAGGAACAGATAGAAAGTGTGATATCGTGTATCAATACCACACCACGGGCGTCATAACAATGGAATTGCAAATTTCCGTTAGACGCTGATATCGGTTGCACGCCATTTGGTGGACCCAATGGTGCATGCCCACTGAGCCATACCTCCAGTGGCTGTCGACTGTGAGCGGCCTCTGCCACCGTGGTACAGAATGGCTGGCGGCAAACACACAGCCCACTTGCACCTGAAGACTCATCGCTACTACATTATTTGTGCTTAGTACAGCGAGTATCATCTTAGTTATTTCCTGAGCTGGACTGTAATTCTTGCTGTGTTATTTGTAACGAGTATTCGTACACTTGGAGAGGTACAAGTTAAGTAAGTTGTCTGTTTGTTATCTTAAGTTGTTAGCTAATAGCCTGTTGGAGTAGCCGAGCGGTACTAGGCGCTACAGTCGGGAAACACGCGACCGCTACGGTCGTAGTTTCGAATCCTGCCTCGGGCATGGATGTGTGTGATGTCCTTAGGTTAGTGAGGTTTAAGTAGTTCTAAGTTCTAGGGGACTGATGACCTCAGAAGTTAAGTCTCATAGTGCTCAGAGCCATTTGAACCATTTTTTAGTTAGCTAATAATTCCTGCTCCTGCCCAGCTTTCCTACGATGACTGTTACTACTGTGCGGTTGGTCCCGGCGGAGGTTCGAGTCCTCCCTCGGGCATGGGTGTGTGTGTTTGTCCTTAGGATAATTTAGGTTAAGTAGTATGTAAGCTTAGGGACTGATGACGTTAGCAGTTAAGTCCCATAAGATTTCACACACATTTGTACAACATTTGACGGATACTACACCCCTCTGTAGGCCACCACTCATTACCACTGTGTGCGAATTCGTACACAGCAGAAAACAAAATATATGTATGATGGGTTCTGACCCAGTGCTTAGGCAAAAGTGTATAACCAGAGTGAGATGTATTTTTTTCGGACAAAGCTTTTATACTTTAATGAGAACACTGCTTCCTTATCACCAAGTCCTATTTCTATCATATGAGGAAATTTTTTCTATAAGTAATAGGGTTGGTAGTGGAGGTTCCTACTAGGATAGCATATTTCGTACACTTGTGCCTCTAGCCAACCTATCACTAATTTTTTGCAATTTGTAACAGTACTTCTTACTCATGAGTGCGCTAAACTATCTCTGCATCCACAAGGTGCTTTTAAATAATTCTGCTTTTCATAATTACGATGATTTTTTGTAATTAAGCCTCAGAAATGTAGTGTGTTACAATGTCCCAACGGGGCAAATGAGATGTGTGTATCATTATGTCATTAAAGACGATAAAATTGTTAGTCTGCACCCTATTTTTTTATAAAGCATAATGTGTTTCACCACATTTTGACCTGTTAAATCGTGACATATAGTGTACAATTACCACTATTTATGTATTTGACTTCTTAGTTTCATCGAAATATTTGACATAAATAAATAACTTTGCACCTCTGATTTCCCACGCCAGATGACGGTTACTGTGCTATAATAAATTCTGTTATATTTGATGTCATGTTATTTGTATATTTATCTTTTGTACTAGTCCTGTAATCTGACACCTTATAATTTTACCTGTTGATTTTTATTCTTGCATGTTTCTTTAAGGTTTTCTGAAAATAACACGCCAGTGTATGTTGGCAAGATGTGCATTTCGCCCTTCCTTTTTAGCTATGCTTTTTTAATGTACAATTTTAAATTTGAAAAATTCAGTTAATGATTTGCAAGTGTACATTTGGTATTTTTTGGTAATCTCTTGCCAAATAAAGTAATGTTAAGTCTTCACGTGACACATGTCACATAGAGGGCGTTCCAAGCCTCTGTCACACCGAGGTCTGCTGTATAGGTGAATGTAAACAGCAGCTTCAGTTATTGTGATCGTTTCATAGCTCCTGTTACTGCTAATAACTAGACACCAGTGCCTATGAGCTTTAATTTGTACGCTAAAGGTATGCTCATGCCAACGGTTTATACTCAGGTGTATTTGTGGCCTTTGTTTCTTATTCACCGATCGCTATGTGAAAATTTTTACCCCCCTTCGTTTTTCCTCTCCTTCCCCCTTTTTGTTTTCCCATCATCTGTCCAGTTTCCCCCAACCTGCTCTCGGCTGTGGTATGTCATATTTGCCAACTTTTTAGTGCAGTTCAAATGGCTCTGAGCACTATGGGACTTAACTTCTGAGGCCATCAGTCTTTTAGTGCAGTGTTCAAGTGAATAGTCAGTGTTGTTCGTCTTTCCAAAGTGTTGCGAACAGAAACCACGCTGGGTGTGAATTTTATGTCTTTTGCGAACAGAAACCAGACTGTCGCCGTGTTTTTTTAATTGTCTGTCTATTATTTTACCTGTCTGCTTCATATATATTTTATTAGCATCTTCATCCCTTCGTTCTAAGTTTTACGTTCCACGATTTTTTCGCCATGCTACCGTTTAAGTCTCCGATCTTATCGACTGTTTCTTTATTATCTTCATCTTTTTAAAATAAAGCCTGTAGGCTGAAGAGCGGCGTTCTAAGCTGCTGCCAGCACGCACCCATTGGGGGGAATCGAAACTCAATAAAGAAAAAAAAATGAAAATTTTCGACTTCCAGCACTGAAGATGATCATTATGTGATCGAAAATCGATTTAGCTGTTAATAAATTATCAAAATTACGGCCAACGCTGACCTTCCTTCTAAATCTTTTTTTATTTTATTTTTTTAGAAAAGAAAAGACAAAAATAAGCCGTCAGCATCGCTGCCTCTGGATCGCAGGGTCCCAGGTTCGATTCCAGGCTGAGTCGAAGATTTTCTTCGCCTGAGGTTGGAAGTTCGGGTTGTCCTAATTATTTTGTCTTTACCCACGAACACGTCGTCGAAGTGGCGTGAAATATAAACGTTTGCACCAGGCACCGAACAGCCCAGACGTGATCTCCCAGCCAATAACGTCGTACGATCATTTCATTTCAACACTTTTTTCCGCAGAAGCGGTCAAGCACACGAAAGATTTTTATCGAATTTGCTAGCACCCGTGGATGGCTTCGCCCACATAGACAGAATCTGACTGGGGTTTCAGGCAGCGTATAAAATAGCTGACTCAAGTCGATCCAAATCCCGTAATAAGACGAAGCCGGCAACCGATGCGAAACGGCGGTGGCGGAACAGTGGTACTGGCGACAGAGATCGGACAGCCGATACGTGCCGGCCTGCCGATCGCACAGTAGCTGCGGGACAAGACGGACTAGCCCGCCATTGAGCTGCTTGGGAACGGCGGGCGCGCCTCTCGTAAATCGAAGCTCGGCCGCCGCCTTAATTGCCCGCGACCACTGTAACGACCGCACAATTGCAGGCTAGCAGATCGCCTCGTTTGTTTATGTCCGGCTGTGGCCGCTCGCGCGCGCGCTGCCAGCGCCGTCATATTCCGGACACACGTCCGCGGGGCGTAATTGGGCCTGCGACGGCGGCGGCATAAATACGTCGCCGACAACGATCTCAAAAGGCGGACGATGAAATGTATTAGCGAGCGCCGCGACACCGCGCCCCGGGGCTGCGCGCAAAAGAAGCCGAGCGCAGTCGCTTTTCGCGTTTTTCCTCGCCTCGCGGCTCCGGACGCGCTCACAGAGTGCCGCGAAGCTTTATGCGCTGTCCATATTTAGATACGGCCGCCCGAGCTTCTTCTGCCAGGCGCGGCGTCGTATTCCGAAATCAAAGCGAACGTTTACGGAGTCGGAGTGAAAAAAGAAACGACTTTCCGGCTTTTCTCCGGTGCAGAACGAGTGTTGTGCGTCCGCGTACCAGGCCGTAGCTGGGAATAGTAATGTCGTCGGGGCTGACTTGTTCCGTTAGGTGGAGCCTCTCTTTGTTCAGGTGGACAATTCGCTTGCAACGTGAAACTATGTTGTAAGCAACGCTTCCATCTCAATCCCGTTGCCGCTGTGGCATGTACTCCTCTGGGAGATATAATTGCAACGGCGGGAAGGATAGTAAAACGTGAGCAGCACTCATGGATTAGGCGTTAGGCTTGTTCCCACTGGCCGACTGCTGCCTACAAGGCAATACGTGGAGCGGTACCAGGGGCATTCAATAAGTAATGCAACACACTTTGTTTCTCAGCCATTTTCGGGTGAAAAAAATGCGGAATTTGTTGTGGGACATCACGGAATGTTCCCGCTTCAACCCCTGTAGTTTCATGAGGTTCTGATTCGTGGTGGTGCTATACGTAGCCTTCAAAATGGCGTCTGGAACAGAGGAGCATTCCAAGCAGAGAGCTGTCACTGAGCATTGCAGAGACTTGTTAGTGCCTGCAGAGTGCCTATGGCGGGGGCGGCCGAGATTTCGGCTCGCGAGCCGCGCCCTGCACGGGTGCGTTTAGCTCTCAGCCTCGCTGCACACAGTCTAAACCTTCGACCATAGATACTAGTAGACTGGCCTTGCTGTGCAGAAGCTATAGGGCTGGTGTGGCTCCAACATAAACCACGTGCCTGTTGGCAAAACGTGGCGGGATTTCAAATCAGCGGTCTGCCACCCTATGTTTATATCGTATTTTACCCACATTTCTCAATTGACTGCCAAACGCTTCCAACAAAAATTACTTTTTTATCTGCGAAAAATTATGTCAGAACTACATTTGACCTGGATTTGTTCATAGTACCATTTATAAAATCTAACAAATACATCGGACGCCCCTCTGGTGGGCAGCGGGACGAAATTACTATAAACTATCAATTAAAGTAAAATGTCGTTAAAATTCTTTTAAACAGTAAGAGTGGGCTCTTGTCAAAATCTTAAACATTGGATTCGCCGCGTTTTGAGCTCTAGTCACTTATAAAAGAAAATGGGATATGGGAATTATGTCAACTATAGGTGCCAAAATTGTTGACTTTAGGAGCAGGCCCATTTTAGAGCATCAATTTTAGGTGCACTTCAAAGGTTCAGTTCCTACTATTTTTACAAAAGTTTAAAATATCAGTTTTTTTAAAAAAATGATACTTTAGATGAAAGGTGTGACTTTGAAGTTTCAGAAAATAGTTTTGGAGCCTACATTTATTTAATAGTATTAGAAAGTAGAAAAAAATTCTCTTCATGTGTCGACTATAGGTGCTCTTACCTTATTATAATCTCACTTTTATATACAAAAAGGCGCGTATGTGCAGATGGCTTAAAGTTTTTCCGTTTCAGGGCCTCTATCCAAAGCTGCCTTCGGTTTTCATCCTTAGGGAACCTATGAGTAGGAACGAGAAACAGTTATACTTACTTCTGTAACCGAATTATCACAGATACTTTCCAAAATGTAATATGAGTCTGACTTTACAGGCATCACTTTCAACACGCTAAATTACCTGATACTCTATTTCAAGTGTAAAAAACATATAAAAGTTACTTCAGCAGATTTCAATAAACGCATCTGCACTATCATAGAAACACTTACACGTGAAATGTAATGCCATTTCCCCCGACAAAACGCTGAGTACAGCCATAAGCGCAACACGAAATAACCATGTCTTGCCAACATTCACGTGACTTTAGCCCAGAGATGTTGGAGCCACGAAAATGACGCCAGGGCCAGTCTACTATATTTATGGTCGAAGGTCTGAACACGTGGAAGGTGAAGAGGGAGAAACTGTGAACCCACCGTATTTAAATAGCAGTACAGTCTCTCTGCATACGACTCAGTTTAATACTTCACATTTCTCAACAACATAGATCACAAACAGAACAAATGTTCACTGTTATTTCGCTATGTTTGGTGCTCTGAAGACGTAATATACAATCGCACCAAAAAGTATTGGCACACGTGCGTATTTATCGTTGCTGGTTACAAACGCTACCTCACACACCAGACATTACAATTCTGCCCACAGTGCCTACCATTAACAAAGAAATGCAGTGTCAAGGGCAAACATGTATCTCCCGTGCACACAAAAAGTATCGGCACAGAGCGTGGCTTCTCGGTATGTTGCTGGGTTTTCAAGTGCCTGAACGCCATCTGCTGACGCAAGAGACACTGCGTGTTGTTGACGGCCCAGTCGCTAGTATGTTGCTGTATTGCGCGATAGTGGTCAGCATGGGGCCGAAGAAGAAGGAACATTCAGTGGCGTTGCGTGAGAGGTGGTATTCCTCCATTCACAAGGGTGAAGCTATCGACAAATCGGAGCAGATGTGTCTGTTAGCTACACCACGGTATGAGCCATCATTCATAAATATAAAGAGACTGGAACAACAGTGAATAAGTGTCGTCCTGGACGTCCAAAAGCGCTTACAACCCGAGAGCGTCGCCGTATCATCGCACTTGCTCGGAATGAACCCGCTACAAAAATGGTTCAAAAGGCTCTGAGCACTATGGGACTTAACTGCTGTGGTCATCAGTCCCCTAGAACTTAGAATTACGTAAACCTAACTAACCTAAGGACATCACACACATCCATACCCGAGGCAGGATTCGAACCTGCGACCGTAGCGGTCGCGCGCTTCCAGACTGTAGCGCCTAGAACCGCTCAGCCACCCTGGCCAGGCGAACCCGCTACAAGTGCAGCAACTATTGCTGGGGTTGTTCAGACAACGTCCGACAAGACGATTAGTGTTCAAATTATAAGAAATGTGTTGCATGAGGCTGACATGCATGGACGTTCCATACATATCGGAAATTAACCGTCAGAAACGCCTGCAGTTTGCCAAGGACTACATCAGCAAGCCGATGGATTTTTGGGATTATTGAAACACTGTGACATTTAGCGACGAATCGAAGTTCAGTGTGTTCGGATTTGATGCAAGAAAGAAAGTTTGGCGCAAGTCGAGTACGCACGTCGACGTCAACCACATGCGTCCCACAGTCAAACACGGTGGGGGCGGTGTCATGGTCTGGGGTTGTATGGCGGCGTCCGGCGTTGGAAATCTAGCTGCAATCCACGGTACAATGGATCATATGAGATACATCGACGTGTTGCGAGGTAATTTACACGCTAGTGCACCGACATTGGGCCATACTGGGGTGTTTCACTTCCAGTAAGACAACGACCCAAAACATACCGCCATGAAAACCCAGGAGTGGTTACTGTACAATGCCACCAGAAGGGTTTTAACACCACCTCAGAGCCATGATTTGAGCCCCATTGAGAACCTGTGGGCTCATCTTGACATACAAGTCAGAAAAAGGCGTCCGCCTGGTAAAGACGACTTGAAGATAGTGCTCCTGGAGGAATGGTCGAAAATTACACCTGATATCACTCGGAATTTAATCCATAGCATTCCTAGTCGTTTACGTGCTGTTATAGATGCTAAAGGGATGCACACTAGCTATTAGAAGGTGAACATCAAAGAAGAAAACGAACACACTGTCCGATTCATACACGTGTGCCAATACTTTTTTGGATACAGAAGAGCGATGTTTATTTTCATAACACTGTATGTTACTTTACGGACAGGTGATTTGGACATATTTGTAACCTATGTAATGTAAGGTGCCACGTGTCCGGGTTCTGTTCTGAAATTATGTTTCGTTTAACCTACAACCACTAAAATGTAACTGTGCCAATACTTTTTGGTGCGATTGTAGTTTCTGTCTGGAACAGACTTTCGCCATACAGATTGATACAGACAATTTCACGCATTCACGCACTCGGAATGTCACGTAATTGTGACTCGTTTAGTTCCATAATCGAGAAAAGGTGTTCCAGAGAAATACGTCGATCGAAATATTGCAGCACTTTTGCAACCTCATTACGGAGAAGTGGAAGCTCTACCTCAGGGAAGTAATGTGGACAACTTGGACAGTTTTAAAGTAAAAGGATTAGTCATTAAAACGGGAGTTACCATGCAGGTCAATCAGTTACATCCGCACATGGACATGGCACCTTCAGCTGAAACGACAAACTGTCTCGACAGCAGTTCTAGAACAGAAGTAAGATTGCCTCTGTCTTCAAACGTTTAGGAAACAGTCCTTTCAATTATTTAAAGGCCGCAATGAATTCTTCAAAGCTCGCGTTTTCTTTAACGTCAGTGAGCTTGGGGAAATGAACAGTGTAACTTGTAGGAACTGTCCCATACACAATGCGACTTTCTTTTTAAATGAGTCAGAAATAAGTGGTTTCTCACTTTGCAGTGTCTTACTGTGGGCAATGTGCAGTCAAGCCCACTTAAAGTGCACGGTCTGCAGTCCATTCTGGATGTTCTAAGTTTTGTTCCTGCACTCCTTTTTCCTTCATTAATTCAATAGCGAGTTTCAAATCCACGGATGTCTCTTGACTTGACTAACGCATTTCGCAATAATACAGGCCTGTATAGTGTCCATAGTCTTCGTTCAGTTTCATCGCAAACTGTCGCAACTGATAGGAAATAATGGGAGTGATTCCAAAAATTTGAATATTCATACAACAAATATCTTCACGTGCTGCAGGCCTGCAAATTTAGCACAGATTGCTTCTGGATGTACTGAACAGAGAATCTTTTCTGTCAATCAATTTTATGCTCTGTCATTGCCAAATAAATCTTTTCGTTCTTTCTGCTTGGTGTTATAACATCGTTTCATAGCAAATTTGCAGTACACGTCTTTTATTCGACTGCATAATGGACATTGAGAATTCTCATGCCTCTCTTCTGTCATTCGCATTCGTTAGTAATGGTTTGTGGTGATACATCAGTAGACTGCCTCTTTTTATGCAAACAGCCGCTGGACCTTTGAACATCCTTCATCCCACGAACAATCAACGAAGGATAAACGGCGCTGACACCACAATCCTGACGAACTGAACAGAGTTATGCCAACCGAAAAATGCCACGCCGCAATACTAAACGAAATGTCACGTTGTAACGGGTACTTCCGGGAAGGAACGAGCAAAGCCGAGACAGGCCGAGCTGTGGGCCGCTCGCGGCCCGCACACCCAGTCCGCATGAAGTTTGGGGCGGCCCTGGTCTACGGAGAGCTGCAGTGAACAAAAGCACGGTGCGTCGTTGAGTAAAGCGCCTATCATCGTAGCAACAAGGTCGCGCCATCCAATCAGATCTACCACGTGCCGGCTGGCCAGACACGGCTGTGCCACCAGCAACGGTGTAGGTTGATGACACTATCATTCGAGGTAATCGACAGGTCACAGTCACACAAGTCATGGCGACGGTCTCGTAGGAATATGAAGGGGGTTATTCTGTTTGCTGTCCTCCCTCATGGCACAACTATCAACTTTGAAATGTTTTCTGCTACACTCAAGAAATTGAAAAAACGCCTTCAAAGTGCTTGTCGCCACAAAAATGCAAACAAACTTCTCCTTTTTGACGACAACGAAACTTCATTGGACTGTTCGCCCTCATCCAGCCTGCAGCCCGAATGCCGCACCTTCCATTTGTTTGGCCCAATGAAGGATGTGTTCCACGGGAATTAGAATGTGGATTATGGGGAGTTTATTGATGCAACAAGGCGTTGGCTTTGACCAGTAGAATTGTGGTGGGAGGTGGGGGGGAGGTGGGACGGGGAATATACGACCGCCCAGCAAGGTGCCGTGTAAGACTGTCGCACTGAACGGAGATTATTTTGAAAAACATGGTTCTGCATCCAAAAGAGTATCGAATGCTGCTCGTATGATCGTGGGTCGAGCGGTTAATAGGCGCTTCACTCCGGAACCATGCGGCTGCTACGGTTGCAGGTTCGAATCCTGCCTCGGGCATGGATGTGTGTGATGTCCTTAGGTTAGTTAGGTTTACGTAGTTCTAAGTCTAGGGGACTGATGACCTCAGATTTTAAGTCCCATAGTGGTTAGAGCCACTTGATAGGCTTACGTCAGGATGACTGCGCCAACAGCCCACTCAGCGGCCACCGTCCTCGTTGACTCCACGCTGCTCCGCAGGGGGCCATAGGCCGGCCCCACTGCTGCCTCTTCCTCGGCTGGCATAGCTGGGAACGCGGCGGCCCCTCGCCACGAAAGTCTCCGGCATGTGTCGGGGGCCGAGACGACTGTCCGCGGTAGCGAGCCGAAGAGTGACCATCCCTGGTCCGCCTCGGAGGGTCGAACCAACGACCCGCCACGAACTGGGACGCTGGCGTTCCATCTGATGCCGTGTGTAGTGTGACACGCCCCGCCGTCCAGGAGATCTGCCACACTTGAATGAATCTCGTTAGAAAACAACACCTGTTTCTACTCAGCTGCACACCTCTGTTTCGCTAACGCATCGCTCCGAGTCACGTACGCCCCTCATCCCGGTCGCGCCAGGGGGCCCCTTCTGCCTGTAGCTTGCGCCATGCGAACCGCTGCATTTACCCATTTCAACGGTTCGACGACCCTGTGGCCTCCATTCCATTTCGCAACCGCTGGTCAGCGTAAGTTACTGCAATCTGGCCTGCACCTGGCTGTAACTTGTGCTTAGAATATCGCACAATACTAACTTTCCTTATCATAAACGGTGGTGCCGCTACAGTATGGAGTATTATGGGCAGCGTTCTCCAACCCGCTCAGGAATTTGATCATCCAAAGTGCCGGATGGACAGAATTTGTACGATATCCTTCAGGAGGACATCCAATGGCTCTCTCTATCAACGGCAAGCAGACTAACTGGTTGTATTGGGGCCAGAGGTGAACCACATCATCGTTGACATGCTCAATTATTGAAGCTCTTTGTTTTCAATAAATCATCCAATTTGTCTGAAACTTTAATAATTTTTTTTGTCTGTACATGTACATTATATCTACCGTTTTCCATTTCATTCAGATAATTCCTTCGTAGTGCATCATTTCTTAGGTCTTAGCGTGTATATTTTCGTTTACTATTTACGTCGGTCTGCCAACGCCAGGTAATGCGACTGTGGAAATTACATGGTTTTGAGACAAAGAACTTGTGAAGACATGTTCGGAGTGCATTCTCATCTGGAAGGGAATTTTCTTGAACGTTCTTCGATAGAGAGCGGAAAAGATGAAAACCTGAGGGCGTAAGATCAGGTGAAGAAGGTCGGTGTGGAATGACTTTCCAATCCAACTCTTGTATGGTGTTTCTTGTTAGCCTAGCCGGCCGCTACGGTCGCAGGTTCGAATGCTGCCTCGGGCATGGATGTATGTGATGTCCTTAGGTTAGTTAGGTTTAAGTAGTTCTAAGTTCTAGGGGACTGATGACCTCAGATGTTAAGTCCCATAGTGCTCAGAGCCATTTGAACCACCATTTGTTAGTCTAGCAGGATGCGGACAGGCTATATCGTGGAGTACCATTGCTTCACACAGTCTTCCCGCTCGTTATTCTTAGACTGCTGTGCAAGACAGTTGTTGACAATTTATGTCAATAGTCGTGGTTACACCTCGGGGAAGGAATTCATAGTACAGTACACCGTCACTATTCCACCAGATGCCTTACATTATCTTTTGTAGATGCGAGCAGGTCTTTGCACTAGGAGTTGCAGTTTTGTTTCACCTCAGCCACTGATTTCTTTATCGTCACCAGTAACGATACAGTATAGAAATGGTCGGTGTTGTTCACGAGAAAACTGATGGCGAACAAGCAGAGATGCACATATGGCCGCCCACTGAATTTCGTTATTTTTGCTTAGAGCATGCGCTACCCATACATCCGATTTTTGGAACTTTACCATTGCTTGAAAATGTCACACGGTGGTGGAACAATCACAGTTCGTCATATTTACCAGTTTTCGAGTACACTGATGTGGTTCATTGTGGATTAATGTGTTTGCATGATTTTCATCAAAGCCCGATGCTCTGATGTCAACTGATGTCACTGACGTCAACACGATCCTCCCTATGAGGAGAAAATCATTTTCATGCGGTGCTCTGTCCAGTAGCATTATACCTATACGTGACGTAAATGTTTCTGGCTGCCCTATTGGACCCAAACAGAAGATGTAGGAAATGAACCGATTTCTCCACTGAGCACTCCATCTTCTAGCGTCCAACGCTCCACTCACTATCTGCAAATGACAAAATTACAATATGTAAACTCAAATAGCAACCGTGAACTACGAGGGCAGTTCAATAAGTAATGCAACACATTTATTTTCTGAAACAGGGGTTGTTTTATTCAGCATTGAAATACACCAGGTTATTCCCCAATCTTTTAGCTACACAACACTATTTTTCAACGTAATCTCCATTCAATGCTACGGCCTTACGCCACCTTGAAATGAGGGCCTGTATGCCTGCACGGTACCATTCCACTGGTCGATGTCGGAGCCAACGTCGTACTGCATCAATAACTTCTTCATCATCCGCGTAGTGCCTCCCACGGATTGCGTCCTTCATTGGGCCAAACATATGGAAATCCGACGGTGCGAGATCGGGGCTGTAGGGTGCATGAGGAAGAACAGTCCACTGAAGTTTTGTGAGCTCCTCTCGGGTGCGAAGACTTGTGTGAGGTCTTGCGTTGTCATGAAGAAGGAGAAGTTCGTTCAGATTTTTGTGCCTACGAACACGCTGAAGTCGTTTCTTCAATTTCTAAAGAGTAGCACAATACACTTCAGAGTTGATCGTTTGACCATGGGGAAGGACATCGAACAGAATAACCCCTTCAGCGTCCCAGAAGACTGTAACCATGACTTTACCGGCTGAGGGTATGGCTTTAAACTTTTTCTTGGTAGGGGAGTGGGTGTGGCGCCACTGCATTGATTGCCATTTTGTTTCAGGTTCGAAGTGATGAACCCATGTTTCATCACCTGTAACAATCTTTGACAAGAAATTGTCACCCTCAGCCACATGACGAGCAAGCAATTCCGCACAGATGGTTCTCCTTTGCTCTTTATGGTGTTCGGTTAGACAACGAGGGACCCAGCGGGAACAAACCTTTGAATATCCCAACTGGTGAACAATTGTGACAGCACTACCAACAGAGATGTCAAGTTGAGCACTGAGTTGTTTGATGGTGATCCGTCGATCATCTCGAACGAGTGTGTTCGCACGCTCCGCCATTGCAGGAGTCACAGCTGTGCACGGCCGGCCCGCACGCGGGAGATCAGACAGTCTTGCTTGACCTTGCGGCGATGATGACACACGCTTTGCCCAACGACTCACCGTGCTTTTGTCCACTGCCAGATCACCGTAGACATTCTGCAAGCGCCTATGAATATCTGAGATGCCCTGGTTTTCCGCCAAAAGAAACTCGATCACTGCCCGTTGTTTGCAACGCACATCCGTTACAGACGCCATTTTAACAGTTCCGTACAGCGCTGCCACCTGTCGGAAGTCAATGAAACTATACGAGACGAAGCGGGAATGTTTAAAAATATTCCACAAGAAATTTCCG
This sequence comes from Schistocerca serialis cubense, assembly GCF_023864345.2. Classification (NCBI taxonomy): domain Eukaryota; kingdom Metazoa; phylum Arthropoda; class Insecta; order Orthoptera; family Acrididae; genus Schistocerca; species Schistocerca serialis. The sequence continues at coordinate 252,928,340 of NC_064639.1, read as the reverse complement.
GTTTTTTCAACCAAAATTGGCCGAGAAAAAAAATGTGTTGCATTCCTTATTGAACTGCCCTCGTACAAATAAAAAATGACAATCGATATACAAATCCGTAGCAAACGGATCACCAACATACAAAACAAAAACGCTACGAACTAGGTGCACCAACCTAATAATTTAAAGATCAAAGTTTTACATATTTACTGCAAATTTAGTTATGTAAGAACTGAAATCAACCTCTCGTATGTAACGAATAACGAGTTCTCAGCCGGTAGGATTCTGGCGCCAGGCGATATCGATTCTTACTTCCATCTTTCATCGTTGTGTCTGTGCCTTGTTCTCTTCACATCTTTGAGGCAGGCTATTTATGGTGGCGCGCGTGCGCAAGTGGAGGAGAGAGTGGGTCCGCGCATGAGCCGAGTCAGTCTGCGACGTTTCGTGCTTTCGATTTTGTCGTTGTGGGGAGTTGGCGACACCATGTCACGTGGCACGGCCGTATGCCGTGAGGACCAGTTGAGTCGGAGCAACGAAGAAGCATGGGCCGCTGCCGGAAAGTATCAAAGTTGTATTGACACGGCTGGCCAGTGGCGACCAGGATTTGCTAATACCTCGAGAGCTATGTGGATGGATTGCGTCTGAATTTCACATGAAGAAGAAAAAATTAATCGCCAAGCTTTCGTGGTGGGTTGCTCCTTCTATTTATAGTGAATATTATTATGTACTTAAGTATTGTTGACTGTTGCAGTTGTTCGTGCTAGTGGCCGGCAAAACATTCACTGCAGTGGTGGCGAGGCGATTTATGTTCTGGAACGGCCATGAAATTATGTTACTAAAGTGGCTAGAAATAGTGCCTCGTATTTGTAAGTTTGGATTTGGTGTTTGGTGGCACGCTGAAGGTAGCTCGTTCACTTGACCGTCATTTCTTAATTTAGTTATAGATTTAGAATTTTCTGGTTTTACGAATTAGTGGTAGTTGTTGTTTCTTAATAATTTCTTGTGTGTATGGAAGGCAAGTGGCCATGATAAATATACGTCTCATTGTGTTTTGTGGTATTGCTTTTCTATGTATATATATATTTGTGTAACTTGTATATACTACAGTGTGTCTGCCTCTCATGTTTTCAGAAACGTCTATAGTGGTCGACGCGGGCAAACCTCGCCCCGCGAGCTTGCAGTGTGACGGAAATCTCAGGATTTGAACTCAGGGCCGTCCGGACCCAGTTAACGCGCGATTTTTCTATTCTATTCAACGAGAGGCTTGTTTTAGGCAGAAGATTTCCTACTGTCCGAAGTTGAGTATAAGTTCACCCTTTGGATCGTGTGTTTGTGAAATCGTAATAGATTAACGTTTGCTCGCGGCCATCACATATTCATCAAATTGACGTTTTGCCTTAAGCTTGCATAATGTCTAGAATCTTCCGGACGTTGAGTGTAGTAGAATGCTAAGTGTAAACAGAACAATTAATAGTACCCTTCAGGTCAGATAGCATCAAATTAATTTTACCCTTTCAGTATGAGTAAAACGGAGTGAGAAAGGCGATAGGCAACTTTGTAATCATTTGGTTATCTACTTGGTTCAAATGACTCTGAGCACTATGGGACTTAACATCTGAGGTCATCAGTCCCCTAGAACTTAGAACTACTTAAACCTAACTAACCTAAGGACATCAAACACATCCATGCCCGAGGTAGGATTCGAAACTGCGACCGTGGCGGTCGCGAGGTTCCAGACTGCAGCGCCTAGAACCGCTCGGCCACAACAGCGGGCGGTTATCTATTTCATCTATTATTTTGGTTGTTGATACCGGCACGTAAAGGGGCCGTTGTCACAAGTGTGACGGTTAATATTGTAAATACTAATTGTGGATAGGGCCTTGATTTGCTAATGTTGTTAATTGATTATTACTGCTGATGAATTCATGTGTATGTGTAATCAATAAAGAAGTGTTGCAACTACAAACTGGTTGTGTTACTGGTATACAAGGTTAGGATGTGCAATCGCCACACCAAGTTCTAATTTCCATCTCTGTCTCATTGGAGGAACACACAGAATATTAATTACGAAAATTTTAGCACTTTTTAATTAATAATAAGTAATAAACGTAATAGTACAGTAATTTAATATGTCTCTAAATGCAACTGTATTAAAATCTCCGCCTCTTTCGGAGTCGCTGTTCTAACAACCCTACCACAACAAAGGTCAAAATTTAATGATTGTGGTGTTGCTCACGCTGCTAAATACTGCATTTTCGGGCAACAAAAAAGTTATTATGTGGCTGGTCTCATTAGAGCACAGTTAATAAAGTCATTTCAAGTAATAATGAATAAACTAGGCACTCATTTTTTCGTGTTTCTAACGCTGGTCTCGTTATAACATCATGGCTCAATCGTCGAAAATCTAGGTAGTGATGATTCCAAGCTCGGATGCAAAGAGGCCTAGGTTTTATTCTGCTGTATTCAAATGTTTTGTAGATGCGCTTCACAAACCGTTCTTGAAGATTAAACCTTTCAAAGTTAGCACAATGGTGATGTAATAAAATAATCAGCACTCCAAATTTAAGTTGCACTTCTTTTTTATTGCTTTTGTTGCGATAGCACGTAACATACAAAACATCACTTCACAATACAAAACATACTTGAAAACATCTTCCTCACAGTCACTGTTAAAGTTCACATTTTATAAGCTGACTACAATATGCATCTTTCCAACACGACGTCCAAGCCTTGACTTTTTCAAGGTCCGACTCTAACTAACAACTAACTAACTAATAATCGCTTACGCGCCCAAAAATCAGAGTTACAAGTACGTCAAAGATCATAGTGACAAAAGAAAGAATACACATAAGAATAATATCATTGCGATATAAACATATCGATGTGCCACAAATGAAATCAAATCTTAATGTTGTCTCAGAAATATGTTAAGTAGTTAACAGAAACACAGTAGAATATTACTGGTATCGAGAGGTTCAGGTGAGGTGCCGTAATGGTTACGTAATTCAAGTACCATTACACTGGACAAGTGCTTTAGAGGAGTCATCGGACAGGGCGCTACGTGGCCGCGGCGGTATCACGACGGTGCATTCAAGCGTCAGCCCTCGCGCCGCGCCGCGCCGCTGCTTTACTACGGGACGCCGGGAACTCCCACGGAGGAGACGGGCGCAATTCATTACGGGTACCCCGTCGCCGCTGCGCGCCACGCCTCTCCGTGTCGCCCGCGTCTGCGCAGGACAGGGCGCGCCTTTTGCGGCAGGCGAGTGACGTAATCGAGCACCGCCATCGTCACGTCTTCTCCTGTATGTCTGGAAAGGGGGCGCACTTCGAGCTGTAAGCCAGTGTCCTTGCCTAAGGCGTACCCGAGTGAAACTACTCAAGGTGACAGCAGAAAGAGGCTGTCTGCGTTAAAAGCGGGCTTTTGTTACCTACGGTTCGGGGATACCGTTTCCAGTACTGGCTATCTACACTACTGGCCATTAAAATTGCTACACCACGAAGATGACGTGCTACAGACGCGAAATTTAACCGACAGGAAGAAGATGCTGCGATATCCAAATGATTAGCTATTCAGAGCATTCACACAAGGTTGGCGCAGGTGGCCACACTTACAACGTGCTGACATGGGGAAAGTTTCCAACCGATTTCTCATACTCAAACATCAGTTGACCGGCGTTGCCTGGTGAAACGTTGTTGCGATGCCTCGTGTAAGGAGGAGAAATGCGTACCATCACGTTTCCGACTTCGATAAAGGTCGGATTGTAGCCTATCGCGATTGCGGTTTATCGTATCGCGACATTACTGCTCGCGTTGGTCAAGATCCAATGCTGTTAGCAGAGTATGGAATCGGTGGGTTGAGGAGGTTAATACGGAACACTATGCTGGATCCTAGCGGCCTCGTAGCACTAGCAGTCGAGACGACAGGCATCTTATCCGCATGGCTGTAACGGATCGTGCAGCCACGTCTCGATCCCTGAGTCAACAGATGGGGACGTTTGCGAGATAACAACCATCTGCACGAACAGTTCGACGACGTTTGCAGCAGCATGGACTATCAGCTCGGAGACCATGGTTGCGGTTACCCTTGACGATGCATCACAGACAGGAGCGCCTGCGATGGTGTACTCAACGAAGAACCTGGGTGCACGAATGGCAAAACGTCATTTTTTCGGATGAATCCAGGTTCTGTTTACAGCATCATGATGGTCGCATCCGTGTTCGCGACATTGTGGTGAACGCACAGTGGAAGCGTGTATTCGTCATCGCCATACTGGCGTATCACCCTGCGTGATGGTATGGGGTGCCATTGGTTACACGTCTGGGTTACCTCTTCTTCGCATTGACGGCACTTTGAACAGTGGACGTTACATTTCAGATGTGTTACGACCCTTGGCTCTACCCTTCATCCGATCCCTGCGAAACCCTACATTTCAGCAGAATAATGCATGACTGCATGTTGCAGGTCCTGTACGGGCCTTTCTCGATACAGAAAATGTTCGACTGCTGCCCTGGCCAGAACATTCTCCAGATCTCTCGCCAACTGAAAACGTCCGGTCAATGGTGGCCGAGCATCTCGCTCGTCGCAAAATTCCAGTCACTACTCTTGATGAACTGTGGTATTGTGCTGCTTGGGCAGCTGTACCTGTACACGCCATCCAAGCTCTGTTTGACTCAATGCCTAGGCGTATCAAGGCCGTTATTACGGCCAGAGGTGGTTGTTCTGGGTAGTTATTTCTCAGGATCTAGGTACCGAAATTGCGTGAAAATGTAATCCCATATCAGTTCTACTATAATATATTTGTCCAATGAATACCCGTTTATCATCTGCATTTTTTCTTGATGTTGCAATTTTAATGACCAATAGTGTATTCGGTTGATGCGTAAGTTCGTAGTTTTTTATTTCTAGTTCACTGTTGCTACTTGAATTTGCATATTGTCATTTTGTCATTTGGAGGTAGCCAGTGGAACTGTAGACACAACAAACTGGTGTACCAAGTGGAGAAATCGCAACATTTCTGACTTATTCTTGTGTTTTGAGCTCAGAAGAGGAGTGACAGCAGATTAGGCAGCCAGAAGCGTTTCGTCGTGTATGGAGATAAAGCCACTGGACAGAGCACGGCAAGAAAATGGTTTTCTCGTTTGAAGGAGGACCATTTTGAAGTTAATGACTCTCCACGTTCGGATGATCTTCCGGATTTGATTAAGATCCTTTAAATACATTAATCTTCAATGATCCACGTTAGTGTACTGGAGAACTGGTGATTGCGATGAACTGACATGATTCCACCATCGTGCGACATTTGCACGCAGTGGGGAAAGTTTAAATATCGGTACCGCTAGGTTCTCTTAGCCAAAGTCACAAAAACCAGTGGGTGGCAAAAAGTGCAACTCTGCTTGTTCGTCATCAATTGGTTCACGAACAACACCGATCATTCCTATCCTGTACCGTTACTGGTGACGAGGAATGGTGTCTTTACTCTAACATAAGGCATCGCTAAACCCAAACAATGCAGCAACTACCCGTACGAAGACCTGAGCGCAACCACGAGATAATGTTACGCATCTAGTGGAACAGCGACGGTTTGGTGTACAACGAATTGCTTCCCCGATGTACACCAATCACTGCTGGCAACGCTCAACACCTGAGACGTCTTGCAGACGCAATCCAAGAACAACGATCCGGAGGACTGTGGAAAGTGATGCTGCAGCACGACAACGACCGTCCGCTTTCTGCTAGACTGACAAAAAACACTGTACAGGAGTTGTGTTGGGACGTCGTTCCGCGTCCACCTTATTCACCTGATCTGCGGGCTCAGAGTTTCAACGTTTCCACTGTCTATCGAGCAACCTTCAGGAACTTCCTTTCCGGATAAAAATACACTCCGAACGTGGCTCTACGAGCACCTCACCTCAAAACCAGGTAATTTCTAGTCACGGAATCGAAAACTTACCCGACGTTGGCAGACTGTTGTACATAATCAAGGGGAATATATTATTGACGACTGAAGTCTGTGTTATGTGTGTCTGTTGTGTTTGTTAAACTTACGGGGAAAATGCTACGAACTCATGCACTAGCCGAATACATTCCTATTGCAAATCTTGGGGCCGCTGTGGGGTAACTACTGAGCTCTACATCTAATCTACTGAAAGTTACCTGTTTGCTATTCCTTATAGAATTTAATTTCTCCTGAGCTCTATGCCATTTGCGTATTCTCATTTAACTTTACTTCGAGCTCTGTGACTATACTTTGACTCTTTGGGAAAGTCACAATCTTTGGCCATAAATCAGACTTTATCTACATTCAAATTGAAGTTAGGCAAAGGAAACGTAATCTCATTTGTTTAATTTATTCCGAGTACCTTATACAGGATGGTCCTTTGATAGTGACCAGGTCAAATATCTCACGAAATAAGCATCAAACGAAAAAACTACAAAGAATGAAACTCGTCTAGCTCGAAGAGGGAAACCAGATGGCGCTACGGTTGGCCCGCTAGATGGCGCTGCCACAGGTCAGACGGATATCAACTGCGTTTTTTTTTTTTTTTTTAAATAGGGCCGGCCGGAGAGGCCGTGCGGTTCTACGCGCTACAGTCTGGAGCCGAGCGACCGCTAAGGTCGCGGGTTCGAATCCTGCCTCGGACATGATTGTGTGTTATGTCCTTAGGTTAGTTAGGTTTAAGTAGTTCTAAGTTCTAGGGGACTGATGACCTCAGAAGTTAAGTCCCATAGTGCTCAGAGCCATTTGAAACATTTTTTTTTAAATAGGAGCACCCATTTTTATTACATATTCGTGTAGTAAGTAAAGAAATATGAATGTTTCAGTTGGACCACTTTTTTCGCTTTGTGACAGATGGCGCTGTAATAATCACAAACGTATAAGTACGTGGTATGACGTAACATTCCGCCAGTGCAGATGGTATTTGCTTCGTAATACTTTCCCCTTGTGAAAATGGACCGTTTACTAACTGCGGAAAAGGTCGATATCGTATTGATGTATGGCTATTGTGATCAAAATGCCCAACGGGCGTGTGCTATGTATGCTACTCGGTATCCTGGACGACATCACCCAAGTACCCGGACTGTTCGCCGGAGCCAGCCGCGGTGGCCGTGCGGTTCTGGCGCTGCAGTCCCGAACCGCGGGACTGCTACGGTCCCAGGTTCGAATCCTGCCTCGGGCATGGGTGTGTGTGATGTCCTTAGGTTAGTTAGGTTTAAGCAGTTCTAAGTTCTAGGGGACTTATGACCTAAGATGTTGATTCCCATAGTGCTCAGAGCCATTTTTTTGTTCGCCGGATAGCTACGTTATTTGAGGAAACAGGAAGTGTTCAGCCACTTGTGAAACGTCAACCACGACCTGCAACAAATGATGACGCCCAAGTAGGTATTTTAGCTGCTGTCGCGGCCAATCCACACATCAGCAGCAGACAAATTGCGCGAGAATCGGGAATCTCAAAAACGTCGGTGTTGAGAATGCTACATCAACATCGATTGCACCCGTACCATACTTCTATGCACCAGGAATTACATGGCGACGACTCTGAACGTCGTGTACAGTTCTGCCACTGGGCACAAGAGAAATTACGGGACGATGACAGATTTTTTGCATGCGCTCTATTTAGCGACGAAGCGTCATTCACCAACAGCGGTAATGTAAACTGGCACAATATGCACTATTGGGGAACGGAAAATCCACGATGGCTGCGACAAGTGGAACACCAGCTACCTTCGCGGGTTAATGTATGGTGCGGCATTATGAGAGGAAGAATAATTGCCCCCCATTTTATCGACGGCAAACTAAATGGTGCAATGTATGCTGATTTCCTACGTAATGTTCTAGCGATGTTACTACAAGATATTTCACTGCATGAAAGAATGGCGATGTATTTCCAACATGATGGGTGTCCGGCACATAGCTCGCTTGCGGTTGAAGCGGTATTGAATAGCATATTTCATGACAGGTGGAATGGTCGTCGAAGCACCATACCATGACCCGCACGTTCACCGGATCTGACGTCCCCTGATTTCTTCCTGTGGGGAAAGTTGAAGGATATTTGCTATCGTGATCCACCGACGGCACCTAACAACATGCGTCAGCGCACTGTCAATGCATGTGCAAACGTTACGGGAGGGAACTACTCGCTGTTGAGGGGAATGTCGTTACACGTATTGCCAAATGCATTGAGGTTGACGGACATCATTTTGAGCATTTATTGAGTTAATGTGGTATTTACAGGTAATCACGCTATAACAGCATGCGTTCTGAGAAATGATAAGTTCACAAAGGTACATGTATCACATTGGAACAACCGAAATAAAGTGTTCAAACGTACCTATGTACGGTATTTTAATTTAAAAAACTTACCTGTTACCAACTGTTCGTCTAAAATTGTGAGCCATATGTTTGTGACTATTACAGCGCCATCTGTCACAAAGCGAAAAAACTGGTCCAACTAAAACATTCATTTTTCTTTACGTACTACACGAATATGTACCAAAGAATGTGGGTTCCTATTTTAAAAAACGCACTTGTTATCTGGTTGACCTATGGCAGCGCCATCTAACTGGCCAACCATAGCGCCATCTGGTTTCTCCCTTCAAGCTAGACAAGTTTCGTTCTTTGTGGCTTTTTTCATTTGACGCTTATTTCGTGAGATATTTGGCCCGGTCACGATCAATGGACCACCCTGTATATTTGCAGCATCTGAATGGATCAGGATTGGACGTGGCTTGCAAAGCTGGGGCAAATAAAAGTGGCCCGGACGAGTGGATCCGATTGGATGTGAATGTATGCATACAACTACATCCCGTGTGGTTATGCGCAACAGGATGGAACAACTGCAAATATAGCCTGCCGAACCTTGGAGCACATGTACACCATCTTCGTGCTTGCCTGACAGAGCTGTTAACAGAAGTCATCTGATCTGTCACTGTGAGATTACATTGTGTGGCGAGCCCTCAAGTCAGCTTTATCGTAACAGCCATCACAGTCTTCAAGAACTGCAGCAGAACATGTCGGACGACACTGCAGCAATTCCAGCAGTCCGGCTTTGATCTGCCTTCAGCAATTTGCTGACATGGGCCCAGAAGTGCCAAGAGATCAACAATGGTCACTTTCAGCATCTGCTATGGTCAGGTCAGTACTGTATTTCGTCTCGTCTGCTGTGTTTATTTGTATCCTGGAGCTCTGTTCTTCGGGCTTCTTTTTTTGCTCCATCCTGTGGAAGACCTTGGATTTGTTTAGGACTTCATGGAACAAATTTCAGTTCCAGCAAAATTCAAAATCGACACAAGGCAAGCAATACTCTACGTATGACAACAATCTGAGCTCATAATAAGAAGGACCGTAAACATACAATTAACAGAGATGTGCTACCATTTATTTCAAACAAAGGCTGGTATTATTGCGTCATAATGTGAGAGCAGAGAAGGGAACATATGGACTCATAAGGAAAACAATTAAATTCACAATTATAACACTCAGTCACGCACACGAAAATAGATTTAGCAAGAGAGGAGACACCACACCACCGTCTCTGCTGAAACTGCTGCAGACTGGGCAGAGAAGCAAGTCATCACCATGAACAGGTACGAAAATCGTGCAAATTCAAAAAAATGAGAAAAATAAAAATTAATAAAATCCCTCTATATACACAGGTAATGTTTATGCACAAAAGAAAGAGAGCAGTCGTTTATAGGAAGGCATAGGAAAGCTATAGCATCAACCATGGCTATAAGAATACAGACCACAACCACGTAAGAAAATCACGCACAGATATTAAATCGAAAATTAGGAAAATAGACAAAATTTAACTAAAAAGAACGTATTTATTTAATGAAGCCGCGCGGGGTAGCCGTGTGATCTAAGGCGACTTGCCACGTTTCGCGCGGCTCCCCCCGTCGGGATTCCAATCCTCCCTTGGGCGTGGGTGTGCCTGTATTGTTCTTAGCATAAGTTCGTTTGAGATAGATTCGTTTAAGTTAGATTAAGTAGTGTCTAAGCCTAGGTACCGATGACCTCAGCAGTTTGGTCCAATAGAAGTTCCCACAAATTTCCAAATATTTTATGAATAAAATTTAGTATAGTTCAATACTGAATACGAATAGGTGAACACGTGGCACGGACGACACTGCAGAACATTGACGTGAAGTTCGAAACCTGACTATTTATCCACAAAAACCATATCTTAATGAAAATATCACCCGCGTTCTAGACGAACACTGACGTTGCGAACACTTATGAACGACTAACGCAAGCGAAAGCCCTCGGTCCCGTTACAGTATCACACGAAAATGTGACAAACAAAGACGCAATTACAAAGTCCACTAAAAATGCGGAAGCTGAGGTTTCCAAAACCACATTAAGTACAAATAGACCCCTCTAATAGATCTAAAGCACTAAAGAATAAACAGCTTGATAAAGTTTCTATTAATCACATAAAAATAAAAAACACGCACGCGCATGCAAAATTACACCCAGTGCGCAAAACGGACATTTTCTCTTAACATCCTAAGACTGAAATCTCACTACAAAACAAAATCACAGTATACCAAGACCATTCCGGTACCTATGTGCACATCTCGGAGTGCCTGCGAACCTATCTTACCAAGAGTTCGAACGAAAGTGTCCGGCGATTCCACGAACCAGTGTTCGCCATCTCCACAAGTCAGAAAGGGGGCGATTGCTGAACTAAGGACCACTGCTACCTGATGCCAACACTTACGTAAACCCTCACACAAGAGGATATGTCTCTATTTGCGTGTAAACTTCTCTCCTCTTCTTCCAATCCACCTTACTTTGCCAAGACAGCCCTCGCAGACTACAAGACTCCCATCACCCAGGAGAAAATACACTCGTCTCACACACTCAAACCAGACATACAGAATCAAATAATAGGGTTAGGACGTGGGAAAGAGGATTGGTATAACAAAACATAGACGCAACTGTTGAAAAAAAGAAAAAGACGACTTTCCTCCTTCCTTCCAATTCGCTTCCCTCACTTACAGGGCGCTAGAGGCGTCGAAAAGCCGGAAACAACACAACTGACACAAACATATCAAACGGATTACACGGATATCTTTAACTGCATCTGAGTAAGTTTTGGCGAAGACAATATCTTACCAATGTTATCAGTATTCTGTATTTCAGAGTTCCACATGGTGTGCGTCTTTCCTAAGAGTCGTCACGCGCACTTTCTCTGGTGTTTCAACAAATATTTGCCGGTTGGTTTTTGCATTGTGTAGCTGGGGTTACCCAATACAAATAGAGTGCATCACGTCTTTCATCCAACGCCCGGTATCAGTGGACAGAGTTGGTTTATTTCCCGTTACAAACAAAATTCAAGTAAAGAAAAAAACTTCTAAAATTTTCGTTCACATTAACCTACGGTTTTACTTGACGTTTCAACATTAGCAGTTCATTTTTCCTGACAATATCATTTTTCCTTTTGTAAACGTCAATCAGGAGCCGAAGACGAAACAAGAATCCAGACACATATACAATAACAACATTTCAGTTAATCATCTTTCAGTATGTATTCCACTCGTTTTCTGAAGGTGAAATGTTTATGCTTCTTGTCATGCTGGGGATCGGCAGTGGTGTATGCTGTCTGCCTATACTGCTTACGAACTCGACATTGAGGTGCTATGTGAGCGAGCGAAATGTTCGCTAGACGTCTGATGTACAAATTAATAACAATATCTTCAAATAAATCTGTTTACGAAGCCAACACTGAGATGCTGTACGAACTACGTCAAACAAACAAATTAATTTTAATCTCTGCCAATAAATCCGAATGCTTCGAAGTGTGGACAGCTGGTTTGCAACAGAAACACCATCACAGTGAGACAACAAATTAGGTGAGCAAGGACTATATTTATTATTTGTCACTTAATCAGGATTAGTTGCAGGACAGTTAGGTTCGGAAAGGCAAAGAAAGTCTTATTTACTGACTTAAAGTTGTACATGAACCACGATGTAATTGGCTGATAACTAGTTATTAGCGAAATGAACATGAATTCTCAAAGCAAAAGGTTGGTCACTAGTAATGAATGTACCTCTAACACTTTGGCGGAACCTGACAACTATCTGGAAGACAGCTTCGGAAACCAGAAAATGTCTCCTGATCCTTGCAGCTGGACAGATTAGGAGAGCGAAGTAAACTGATTCAAGTTCCGTGAAACAACATAATTAATGAGGAATACAAGTTGAGTAGGAGATGATGCATATTGTGAGCAGCCCAGAAACCGGATAGCAAAAATGCAAAGTGAAATTTTAGTCGAAAATTCAGCTAGTGGGACCGGTGGAATCTGGACCAAGTGTCTCTCTTTTCTATTTCTTTTTATATAAAAAAAAGCTACAGCACTGCATTGGAGTGGAGGACTCCCTTACGTTTACCACAGTGACATGCGAAAATTTCAGTTTCTCTAATTTAAAATTTAAGTTCAGTGCAAGGGAACCGTGGCGAAATTTCTCATCCATAGCTTACAGAAGATGAGTGAACATGCAAGAGGTTAATAATTTCTGACAGGAATCTCCTACTCGTTGGTCGTGCCCTTCGCTCCACGGCACAGAGCCAAACCGACAAATATGATTGGATAACAACGTCTGGGACGAAAAACACAATTCCTGATAGTGCACGGTATAGCTGCGGCAGCTCATCCTTACTTCTATCTATAGAAAGGCTCAGTGATTCTCTAAGGACCCGCCGTGGCTTTGAATAGTCGCCTGTGCCGACGAAAGTACATGGATGGCCTGGCTTCACCGACTACAGTTCCTTGGGAGGCTATTTCCCGCACACAGAGGACCACCGAGAGCAAAAACGCACACCTGGATTTGCTCATCTCCATCAAGACAATTTAAAACTGTATTCCTTAACTAAAAAGCCGCATACTCTCCTGCAGCATGCTTAGGAAAAGTAAAGAAATGGAAAATACTCAAACGTCGCTTAGCGATGTGTGACTAAGATCACAAAGCATCTGAAATGCTTGCTTAAAAACCATAATTTTCGCTGTCTCAGCTGCTGCTCCTTGTTGGTCCTAGTTACGATCGTTCCATATTTGTTGCTTTCATTAGACTGTTCCAGGAGGATGCTCCCATCGACTGGAATAAGATTCTCCTGGTGCTCAGCGCCAATGCAGTTAGATACAAATGAAAAGATAGGAATTTCTGCTGATTTTTCATCCCGTCGTTTACTATTATTTTATCTAGCTTTAGTTCGTTGCTACTTTTTTATCTTTTTTTAAAGATTGCAAGACATAAATTTGTATGTCATTCTCATTCGTGAAGAAATACGCTGGGAGGAAGAGAAAAAAATTGCTTTGCGATATATATATACGTTGTGAAAAATATCATTTCAAGACATATTCAACATTTTGTGGATTCGTGATTCACTGCTGTTTGCTAGTGGTGCCCCAGGGAATAGAAAACCAGCGTGCTTCACCAATCCGGACTGCTTTCTTACGTCTATTAACTCCTAAACCTTCCTCAGCAGCTAGCGAAACGTTTAAGAGTTATTTAGTAAAATCGTGGTGTAGGCGATAGTTCCACCGCTCGTGCTTCTGGGTTTTATGTACATTTACCGTGTAGTAATGGTCAACTAATCTGTTCCGATGTCTATGTGAAATGTGAACAGCAGCATACTGAGGGAAGTTACAAATTATAAGAAAGCGGCTCTTCGTACCGTATTTAGTGGGAAAAGGCAAACCATTTGCTTGTTTGTATGTTGTGGACTTGTTGCACACACCCATAATCCCCGACAGCTGATGTGGAGCATCTTTACGCTACTGTTGCCTCCACATCAGCACACTATGTTGTAGCGCTTAGTGGATCATACTCGCATTCTGTATGCGGAGATTTGCAGTTACGGTGTAGCAGTGATCGCCTCGGCTGCTACGACTGCATGTCAGTCCGCTTTTCTTCGTATGCAGTGCACGGTTAGTTTTCCTACGCGTCGATTGACGGAAGGATGCCCACTGTCTCGTTAGGAGCTGAGGATTATCTGTCTCTGATATCTTGCATTAATATCCAGCAACGGCTCAAACTAACTATGTTTTAAACATAGCATAAACGCACGTAATAAAATACAAGTAATATATTCTTTATGGCACATCGATAACTATTATTTTGATTGTTAATGGTGAATTAAATACGGTGCACTTATAATTTCAGAGCTCCTTTATTTGGATAAATGCATGTACACTATATCCGGGTTCTAATGTAACAGTTAATAAAGACTAAATAGTACACTGAACAATATTATCTAACATTAGAAGGACCGTTAAGGATGTGATACATCTGTAGAACGTACTTGAGATGTGTACAAGAAAACGTTACAAGTCACGCAGAAACATTAACTAAGAAATGCAACTAGCAGTATGAGAGAGGTATGCGAAAGAAGCCTAAAAAATGTGGAGTCGACCACTAAGACTCGAGGTAAATAGGGCATGACTTAAAGCATGAATATGTGGTACGTGTGTGTCAGTGTTGTGTTTGGGTCTTTTTTCCAGTTTGAGAAAATAAGAGAGAGAGAAATGCCACGCATACAGAAACTAATGCAAGAAAAAGAGGATAAACAGAACAAAAAACTAAACAGAATCATAAACAGCACATGCATACCCACTACAAACAGTCATCACCATCAAAATCGTCAATTCCATGGCAGAGGCATCAACCTACTGATATTAATCTCACCAAAGAAGCAATGATACTATTTGGACAAAGGACCAAAACACAATATTAACACACATATATTATGCAAAACAGTAGAAGATCTCATAACAGAATATGAACACACTGTAAAAGAACCAGAAGGACAATGTACACCAAATTTTAATGCCACCTTAACAAGAGAATTAGTTGCTGCAGAAATAACACGGACAATGAGAACACACAAATCCACAGTCAACAAGATAAAACAAAAATTAAAACAAAAAAATGTTCAAATGTGTGTGAATTCCTAAGGGACCAAATTGCTGAGGTCATCGGTCCTAGACTACTTAAACTAACATATGCGAAGAGCAGCACACACACCCATGCCAGAGGGAGGACACGAACCTCCGGCAGGAGGAGACCTAGCGCCTCAAACCATGCGGCCACATCACGCGGCATTAAAACAAAACGATGCCGTAATAACGAGGGCAGGTAAAGGGCATATTAGTGTGATTATGAATTAGAAGATGTACGTAGGTAAAACGTTATTGTTTCTGAAGGACAACAACATCACCAAGCTAACCAGTGGCAGAACAGCAAGATACCACAGAAACATTCAACAAACACTGAAAAACACAAAAAATACGTTCTCAAAAGGCCACATGAAAAAATGACAAAAAATCCGAAGACACCCACTTTAAAATCCCCACCAAGGGTGCACAAAGAACATACCCCTCTAAGACTTATCATCAACTTCAGAAAAGCTGCATCATACCACCTAGCCCAACACACACACACACACACACACACACACACACACACACATTACTAAAGAAAATATACGCTTTTGAAAACAACACGATCCTAGAAAATTCAATGGAATTAATAGAGAGAAGCAAGAACATAGGCATACCATATACAGGAAGCCTCATACCATTTGATGTCATATCAATGTACGCTTGCATTCCAGTAAATGAAACAATCAGCATCATCATATAGCTTAAACCAACGAAGAAACAAACTAGACTCACGCGCTAATGAAATAGCGGTCATACTCAAGGCCATAACACCACAAAACTACTTTATGTTCAACAAGGAATTCAACTGCCAACATGAAGGACTGTCAATGGGATTACCAATTCTAGCCAACATATTCATGAACAGCCGGCCGTTTTGGCCAAGCGGTTCTAGGCGCTTCAGTCTGGAACCTCGCGACCGCTACGGTCGCAGGTTCGAATCCTGCCTCGGGCATGGATGTGTGTGATGTCCTTAGGTTAGTTAGGTTTAAGTAGTTCTACGTTCTAGAGGACTGATGACCTCAGCATTTAAATCCCATACTGCTCAGAGCCATTTGAACCATTATTCATTAACAACTTAGAGAACAGGATCTTCACACACATAATAAAACTAAAGAAATACGAAGTTGTGTACACGTACCGTTATGTCAGTGACATAATATGCCTGACTGATGAACCTTCCCCCCCCCCCCCCCCCTCACACACAAACACACACACACGCAGAAAGAGAGAGATAAAAGTAAACAAAATTCAAATTCGGCGCCAACACTCTCGGGAACAAATGAAAGCCGTCGGGGTTAGGACACACAACAACATAGTGATCACCGCATTTCGCGAAGTGGAAAAGCGTTTGTAAAACCAAAATGAAACAAAGTACGTTAATATCTGTGTTCAGTGTCACCAGAAAGCAAAAAAAGAACGACTAGTCACAACAAAACGTAAGTAATAACAAATATACACGCGAAATATTTTGCCACACCAAAATCACGTTTTTTTAAACTCAATGTATGTGTTAACTCGCCGATAAAATTCAAATTCACATTTACATCATTTGGTTTGCAGATGACAAGCTATCAGTGCAGGACTATACAGATGGTCCTCCAAAATCACATGATGTAAAATAAATGTAAGAACAAAAGAACAAAAACCGTCTTTAGGCCTTACTTTGTTAGATTAGTTACAACCTAAAATATGTTCATTTTTTACAGTTTATAATAAACAAACCCACTGATGATAACACAGAGGTGCCGAAACATGCTTAGATAACAAGAGAAAAAAACAGTTTTTCTGCTTGAGTGGTGGAACCTATATCCAATTAATATTCCAAAGCACCACCCATAAAAACAGGATTTTCCGATGTTCATACCTTGGGTTCTATCGGTGATAAAAATGCAGAGCCAAGTGTTTTGTATAGCCCTTGGGCTAGGGACCATTTGTATACCCAACAGAAGGACCGTCCTACTGTCACTATCCTACAGTAAATCGGCAAAGTATGAATGTTAGACACTTACTCCTGCTTAGGCAAATGGAACAAATGAACTGGTTCTTCTTGCAGTTGGTGTGGTCTACGATGGGCTTGATGGGACTTAGGGAAAACTCCACAAAAGGTTTTTTTACTATACTCTCGACGTCAACAGTAGAGCAAAATCCAACCGAAGACACCAAAACGGCAAGCACAGCAAATGGCTGAAATTTTTGCGATATATTCCTAAGATATCGATCTTGAACCACGTTGAAAAGTTTCTTCATATCTTTATCCGTTTCCGAGATACACAGGATTAAAGTTACGCTACTTGTACGCCTAAAATACTCAAGTAAAATCCATTGTGAGCCGAAAATGTAGTTTATGAAGTTACATAGCACGGAGAAATATGCTGTAAATGGTCTCCGTTTCCATCTGGGAACCAAATTTGCAGAACTGAAGCATATGCATGATATTTTGCACGTAAAATGTGGTCTGAGGAGTAACATTAATTTTGAGTTACTTCCATTTCACAATAAGTAAACTATCCAAATTTTACTGTCCAACCATCGTTTGTTCGTATGAGTTACATGCCCTGCTGCATAAGGGAACCAGTGGAAAAATTCCTCCTGTCGGGGTACAAAATATACGAACACGTTCCTGTTTATTTAAAAGACTGACTGAAAAGTACGGTACCAGCTTCTTCATCCTATCTTCCTCAGCACCTCTAAAAATTTTCACATGTGAACATATTCCTGCTTTTCTTATGCTGAGAGAACAGAAGACGGTAGGAGTTGCAGAGAGACGGAAAAGTGATGAATACTGGAGGATAGTAGACAGTGGTTGTGTTATAGAAAGAGGGAAGGAGACAATGGCAGTGGGAGACAAAGAGAGGGACACCGTGGCAGTGGAACGTTCGTGACAGTGACAGAACAGTGCTAGGAAAAGAGTGAACGAAACAGTGCCGGGGGGGGGGGGGGGGGGGGAAGTGGAAGTGGGTGAGAGCAAGTGATAATGACAGATTATATGACAACGACAACGAGAAAGGGAGAGGTAGTAACATCGAGATGGGATAGCAGCAGTAGGATGAAAGGAACGAGATACTAGCAGTAAGAGAGAGCAAGGGGGAGACAGAGTGAGAAGAGACAGTAGTCGCACAGAACGATGGAGGCTGTGGCTGCAACGCAGGAGATGTGACAGACACATAAAGAGAGAATGATAATAAGTTGGGCTGAGTGGGTGAGTGAGCAAGGGCAACGGGGAGTGGATGTGTATGAGCGAGTTACAGCGATGGACTAAAGTCTAAGTCTCTTAAATAAACTGCTTCTTGTCCGAACGACACAGCTATTTCGTTCCCCGGAGCTTGTTCCCGTAAAAAGAAAGACCAGTAGTGATAACAAAGTGACACCATCGGCCCAAAGACTGCAACACGGAGACATCCGAAAGAATGGAAAGGCTAGCAAGTAGAGTGTAGGAGGACTATAGCCATGGCAGCAGAGTCAGCGGCCTCACTTCCCATCAGACCGACGGGACCAGGAAACCACATGAACATCACAGTGGCTCCCTCAATAACGAGCAAGTGGAAGCTTTCTTGGATCCGCTGCACTAACGGATGGACTGTTTGCAGCACTCGGAGGCTCTGAAGGGCACTGAGAGAATCTGATGATATGACACAGTTAAAAAGACTGTGTCTCCAGAAGTACTCGATGGTCTGATAGAGGGTGAAGAGCTCTGCTGTAAAAGTCAGGCAGTGTTCTGGAAGGCGATACCGAAAATGGTCTGTGCCAATGACGATGGCACACCAGACATCACTGTCGGGAAGCAGAGAAAAATTCCTCCTGGTCCGCACCAGTGACAAAGGCACAAGAGACATCACGGTCGTTCTTCGGGTCATCAGCGTACACGAAGCTGCTATCGCTAATTTGCGTGTGAAGGTCGAGAAACTTACAGTGATTGACCGACCCGGAGTAGTGTCACTGGGAAACGAATGAAGTTCAAGATGGGCCTGCGCACGAAGCTTAGGTGGTGACGGGTTCACACCCATCGGGAACGTGGCAGGTAGCATAAAGTTAAGCTGCCTAAGCAGTAGCCGAAAGCGAGCTCCTGGAGGTAACAGAGAAGAAGGGCGCGCCCCATACTGGCGATCAAGGGAGTCATCGAAAAAGTAGGCACGCCCTCGTGAGCCTCTACGGTTGACCAACTCCGACAGGGTTGAAGCAGTATGGAATGGCACATGTGCATCCGGCAGTCAAGCTCAGTTCGAATCGATTCCAAGGCAATTTAGACTCCTTCATGCTATCAGATGTGGCACCCCTGTCTGTTTAATTTCGCATTCTCTTTCAAATTCTGAAGGTGGCAGGGGTAAAATACAGGGAGCGAAAGGCTATTTACAATTTGTACAGAAAACAGACAGTAGTTATAAGAGTCGAGGGGCATGAAAGGGAAGCAGTGGTTGGGAAGGGAGTGAGACAGGGTTGTAGCCTATCCCCGATGTTATTCAATCTGTATATTGAGCAAGCAGTAAAGGAAACAAAAGAAAAATTCGGAGTAGGAATTAAAATCCATGGAGAAGAAATAAAAACTTTGACGTTCGCCGATGACATTGTAATTCTGTTAGAGACAGCAAAGGACTTGGAAGAGCAGTTGAACGGAATGGACAGTGTCTTGAAAGGAGGATATAAGATAAACATCAACAAAAGCAAAACGATTATAATGGAATGTAGTCGAGTTAACTCCGATGATGCTGAGGGAATTAGATTAGGAAATGAGACACTTAAAGTAGTAAAGGAGTTTTGCTATTTTGGGAGCAAAATAACTGATGATGGTGGAAGTAGAGAGGATGTAAAATGTAGACTGGCAATGGCAAGGAAAGCGTTTCTGAAGAAGAGAAATTTGTTAACATCGAGTATAGATTTAAGTGTCAGGAAGTCGTTTCTGAAAGTATTTGAATGGAGTGTAGCCATGTATGGAAGTGAAACAAGGACAATAAATAGTTTAGACAAGGAGAGAATAGAAGCTTTCGAAATGTGGTGCTACAGAAGAATGCTGAAGATTAGATGGGTAGATCACATAACTAATGAGGAGGTATTGAATAGAATTGGAGAGAAGAGGAGTTTGTGGCACAACTTGACAAGAAGAAGGGACCGGTTGGTAGGACATGTTCTGAGGCATCAGGGGATCACAAATTTGGCATTGGAGGGGAAGCGTGGAGGGTAAAAATCGTAGAGGGAGACCGAGAGGTGAATACACTAAGCAGCTTCAGAAGGATGTAGGTTGCAGTAGGTACTGGGAGATGAAGAAGCTTGCACAGGATAGAGTAGCATGGAGAGCTGCATCAAACCAGTCTCTGGACTGAAGACCACAACAACAACATACCCCAAATCATTTACAAATTTAGTCATGTGTTCTTCCGCCTATGCTTTACTTCCACAATAAATAAAATTACGTTATTTGCTGTCCTACCAGGTCTTATTTTAATGTCCGACAGCGTACAAAGAAGCATTTCAGAAATAACACTGGACTTGTACCTGGCTACAGATCTTGACAGTAGCGTATTTCCCGCCTTGTGGTCTGCCGAAAGGGTAGCGTTACAGTGAAACCCCATTTCGCTGGCCATGTCGTGAGATGACGAGCTGGAAGGTGCTCAGCGATACGGGACGCTCGTGGCGCGCGGCCTGTGCCTTCGCGGGTGGCGGCGCTTAACCCGCCCCCCATTAATTATCGACAAGTCCTGTTATCTGGCCGCCTCCTCCTCAAATGTCCTTTTAATGGTGGCAGGCAGCGCTGTACACGGACCCCGCTGTCTCGTGCTTCCGTAGCTCCGTTAGGCTGCCGTGGCCGCAGCTGGCAGATAACGATTCAAGCTTGCCGAACCGTTAGCCTACATCCAACCCCCGTCGTGATGCTTCGCCTGCAGCTGTAAATGACCGTAAGATAAATCACCCTGAATAAAATAATTCTCTAAGTAGCTAAATCCCTTGCTTCTTAACGACCGAGGTTCTAATGTTCGCTAGACTCGTAGAAGGAGAGCGCAACCGGGCAGAACTGCCCATGATCAGCTTTTATTTTATCGACAATGTACAAAGCTTGTTCTAGTAAGCCATTCAAAACGCCAACAGGTCCGCTATTAACAGTTATTTAGTGAATCGAGACTATAATTCGCTATTATGTGCAAGCTTACGAGATACTGCGGCATCTACCAATATTAATTTTTATAATAAGTTATTACTAATATCCAGTCGCATACCTACGAAGAAACATAAATAATAAACGAAAGCTAAGAACCTAAACCTGTTCAGTGGCTTCTGTACATCATTATTCGCTATTAAGACGTTTGTTCCGAGACCCCTGTCCTCGACGATATAAATTTGTTGATAATAGTCCTCGTCCCAAACCAAAGATGAAAGGCCACATGCTCAGTTGTTCGTCTTTGATAGTGTGCATCGCATCTCTTCTACTGAACAAGTTTGTCATAGTTCTTAAGGTCTTAAGGTACGCATTTTAGAGCCCTAGCTTTTTTTGTTTTGGTATACTGTCCCAAAATTTTGTAGGTGATTTTTTGGGACGCCTTATGTACGTAAAAGAAAAATATAAAAAAAAATCAAAGTAAAAAGAAAGAAGCGATGTTATACGCTTCTGGCAACTTCGTACGTGTTCCAAAGATGGGATATTGTATCTCACGTAGCGGATATCTTTGGCAGTGCTCCGCTCTGTCAGAGATGCTTACGCGGTTAGCGCCGGTTTCGGTATCAGTGAATACTCTAAATCGATTACAAATGTGTAACATACCACACCTCACCTGACTGCGACGTAATTTTTTGCGTTACGTCGTTTTACTTAACGTTTTCGTTTCTATTTTCCTCGTTAAGTATTCTTTGTTAACGATTAGGCGCTCACTTCAGAAATTTTATCTCTGCCGCTGTTTCATTTTTATCTGTCTTAAAATAAAGGAATAAATGAAATAACGCAGAGCCAGTTGGTTTTCATGGGGTGTTGTGAAGCTGAGCGGACGAAGACAGAAGTGCGCTCACATTTTTGCAACATATTTCTTAAAATAGAAAATGGTTCAAATGGCTCTGAGCACTATGGGACTCAACTAATGAGGTCATAAGTCCCCTAGAACTTAGAACTACTTAAACCTAACTAACCTAAGGACATCACACACATCCATGCCCGAAGCAGGATTCGAACCTGCGACCGCAGCGGTCGCGCGGTTCCAGACTGTAGCGCCTAGAACCGCTCGGCCACTCCGGCCGGCTCTTAAAATAGACCATGAATCAAAATACGTTGGCATGGACCAAGTTATTCGTTAACCTGTTTAACCATTTTATATTTATGTTCAAGAAGAATACAGAAGCAGAGAAATATTGACGCAAAACACCCAAAATATTTCTACAGGTGAACTGAGGGCCATTTAGACTAAGCTACGTACTATACAGGGCGGTCAGAAACTGCCTGGAAACCTTGTAAGAGTGTTCCAGGGTAGGTTGTGCTAAGAAATAATTGTCAAGAAAAAAATTCGTTACGTTGCGCCGTTTCAGAGTTAATTAGCATTGAAATTAGCCAGTTAGTGCGTTGCCTGCGTAAATTCGAGCGACCCACCAGAGGTTTCTATTTTCCTCGTTAAGTATTCTTTGTTAACGATTAGGCGCTCACTTCAGAAATTTTATCTCTGCCGCTGTTTCATTTTTATCTGTCTTAAAATAAAGGAATAAATGAAATAACGCAGAGCCAGTTGGTTTTCATGGGGTGTTGTGAAGCCAAAAGTGTCTTCGTTTTGTTTTCCAAACCGAACAAGAGAGCGATACAAAAAATGGACATGGGTAGTAAGGTTCGAACCCGAGCCAATGTCTGAACAGTTTCGTGCGCTACCATCTGCGCTATGAGAACAACTGGCACTAATTGAATCTGGAGGGCCGCTTGATTTTGTGAGCGCAATGGCCCGATTGGCCAACTTAAGTGCTAATTAACTTGGAAACGGTACAAGTATAGAATTTTTTCCTTAAAAATTATTTCACACACACCTGCAACAATCTTACAAGCTTTTCAGACTGTTTCTAAACACCTCGTATACTAACCTAAAGGTGGTTACAAGAGCAGTTAGAGCTTACGCGAAACGTAGATAGGCTAGTATTATTATAAATTAGGCCGTCGCCGACAAACTTATACTTAATAGACGTTGGCAATAGTCGGATTACGTCATTAAAGAGGCGTAGAATTGTACACGACAGCTCAAAAAGACTACCGTAATTGCTGAAACTATCAAAAAATCTACTCTTCGCTACTGTAAAATGATTGGGATTGGACAATGAAGCGGACAAGGAAAGCTGTAAGTTAGAGCATTCAGTTACAGGTAACAAACTTCCTATTATCTCCCTTGTTACACGAACACCATTATGGAAAATACGTTGTCTGAAAAATGACTACATGAAACCACTTTCGAGAAATTCTTTCACGCTGAAACTTTAACTTAGCCGAAAATATTGACACGATTAGTTAATCTAATTACTAACATCCTTTCTGAAACAATAACTGACAGGACAGTGTGTATGACACAGATATCGATGCGCACACATACTACGAAAACTATCGATCAACTGCAGTTATCAGCTGCAACAACCCAAGTCTTACACTTAGTTTGCGTACAGCGCTGACAACGACGATGGATGAAACACTGCCAGCAGGCGAAGTGAAGCCGTAGGGAGCTCGTTGGGAAACAGAAAGGTACTGGAACCACAAACAAAGTGTAGGCTTAAGTCTAAATGACAAGTGTCTCCCGCAGTTGCAGTACAAATGAATTATATGTCAGAGGAAATTAAACTGCAAATACCCAACAGTAGCCGTTAAATTGTTTGACAAACTTAGCAACTGCTGAATCGACTTAAGCCCAAGGAAAGGTATGTTTCATCAGTAATCCACAAAAACAGAAGTTAGTTACTAGTAGGTGCAGTACAATAAAGTAGAGTGTATTTAACAAGGCAACGGCACAAGGCAAATCCAAAATTATTCTTAGCAGCTTCACCAACGGCTTATCACAATGAAGTAAGTGGTTGTAGTGATAATACCAAGAACAGTTACAGATTAACAACGTAAACGCTGAAACTGAAAATATAGAACCAAATCTTAAAATTTTTCTTACAAACAACTTTAATAGTATTTTAAAAGAAAGACATCTACTAAATTCGAGGCCGGCGGCCACGTAAACAAGCTTTACAATTGGAGAAAGTCCTTAGGATTTCCCCTGAAATTTGATGAAAACACGAGAACTCCATAACTGATTATACAACAATTTCCTACAGGCCAGCGGCCAAGCAATGTAGTAGGCTGAAGGGCGCCTTTAGGCAAGACCAACACATAACCTCAGGACCACCAAACAACGGCAGTAGCCTCTCAAATACACAGACAGACTGGGCAAAGCCTAGTAGACAGCATTACAAAATAAAAAACTGACATATAATTACGGTCTAAGGCGCTGCAGTCATGGACTGTGCAGCTGATCCCGGCGGAGGTTCGAGTCCTCCCTCGGGCATGGGTGTGTGTGTTTGTCCTTAGGATAATTTAGGTTAAGTAGTGTGTAAGCTTAGGGACTGATGACCTTAGCAGTTAAGTCCCATAAGATTTCACACACATTTGAACAAATAATTAACAGACCGAAAACCAGTTCAAAAATGTAACTAGTAGCAAATAATATTAGTTTAATGCACTCAGCTGGCTAACCGTCTCGCCAAATAAATCTCTTTTAAAAAATGTATTACCAAATCTGTTTGGTGGTGTCACAGCATTAATAAAGTCATACAGTGATGTCCATGACAAAAAGCTTTAAGTAATGGTAAATGCATCCTGCAACATACACACAGAATCAAACAAAATGAAATTCAGAGCCCATACATAAAGTAAGTTTAACAATCAGCGAAAACACCACCAAAACAAACTGAATAAACACTACTTTCATACAATACAGGACACTGGATAACATACGAGGCAGGAAAATAGAACACTGTTTTAACACCTTAAAACGCTGGCGAACGTGAGACAATAGAGCAGGTAATCTAGAAAAGGACAGACATCTCGCCAACGACTCACCGTGCTTTTGTTCACTGCCTCTTATGCACACTGCAAGGCAGCCATACTGCTCAATAAGGTGGCTATAAAATATCATTTTTACAAATTTAACACAAATAGAAATAAGTGCCTTTGGCACACAACACCACACTGGAGCAAGGACGCAAATACCAAGAAGGCGTGAGAGGAACTAGGATGAACAAAATTAATACCTGTTATCAAAGGATCTTTACTGCAGTCCTCAATCCGGGCAGACATTAGTTTTCCAAGCAGGCTTGCTTCCTTCAATGGTCAGGTTCCCAACCGGTATGATAGCACTGATAACTCTCTACAGGCGAGGCTGTCGCCTTCCAGCAGTGTCCGCGCAAAGTGGAAGGTTCAGAAGTCCTCCGTCAACATCAACCTCCAACTGCCACTCCCCAAAGCGAGCCAAGCGTGGATGGGTATATATTCTGTTCACTGCCACTCACACACGCACTCTAACGCCCAGCATCCTCTATTCGCCCAGCAATAAGCCAGAGACAAAGCTAGCGTATCCACAATCGATACTAGCAAAGATATCACATCCGCAGGGAAAGACAAAATTTTTCCGCCGGGCGCAGCTTAACCAGCTGTTAGTGTATGATTATCGATACATCATGTGCCAACATGCATCTACAGATGCAAATGACTTGATGAAATACGAATGTCTATGGCATGTGACTGTATAGGACACTCGCTATGGAACAAAAATCAGTGGCAGCCTTGATGAAAGGAACATCGCGACATTTGCCTTAATTTGCAAACTATGCAAAACCCAAATCGCTACGCCCAGATAGGGACTTGAAAATAGCTAGTCCCGAATGCGTGTCCAGTGACCGAACCACCGCTCCACCTGCCGTGGCAAAGGCGAAGCGATTTATTTTCTATCCAAATGTTCTTCACATACGACTAATCAAAATTTGTCTAATAAGTAAGGACATCTCAAACAATAAAATCGAGTGACATTCTTCACTTGTAGATGTCTAGAAGTGGGAAAATTAATTACGAAAAGCGTAGAAAATTATCTACACTTTTCATTCTACAACGTATTACCAAAAATTGGTGACTTTTCGTTGTTAACAAAAAATTGTGGTTCGACATGTACGTTACTTTACAACTTTACAACTGTCCTTCCTTTCCATTGCACTTGGTCCAGCGATCCGTTACCTTGCGTATTGCTGCCAAGAGGTTTTCAATTGTTCGTGAGGACACTTACCCGCCACTTTCTGCACTTCCACACCTGAGGAAAGTCAATGACCACGGAAAACATTCTTGAGATGATCAAATAAATGGAAGTCGGAAGGAGCAAGATCTGGGTTGTAGGAAGGATGTTCCAGCAGCTCAAAAACTAATTTTTTTGTGTGCCAGTGTGCAAACAGGCACTGTCATGCACCAGCAACACTTTGATGACAAGCCTCGAATTGCTAAATTTAGCTTGTTTTCTTTGTTGATTTTTGTTGTTCGCGTTGTCATGGATTTTTCCAGGACAGACCAATTTGCATCCGAAAAATGCTTAACATTACCTAACCCTCCGATGACAGTCTTCAATTTTTTGACATTGGTGACCCTACGTTTTTCCACTGGCGTTTTGGTGGCTCATTGCAGAGAACTCAAGTTTCATCACCGGTGACTATCTTTGGCTCCAATGAGTAGTCTTCTCTGTTGACATGATCAGCAAATATTGGCATACCTCAAAGGATTTGACTTTGATGTCTTCAGTAAGCTGCCTTGATACCCATATGTGCAGAAACTTTATGGCAGCAGAGCTCAACGTGGATGATTTGACTGGGAGAACCATGACCAATATCCAAATAAAACTCTACCACACAGAAGGTAACTCGCCTATTCGCCAAAGCCATCTCTTGAGCTTGGAGAATCTTTTCGTGCGTGGTCGAAAAAATGGTTCAAATGGCTCTGAGCACTATGTGACTAAACATTTGAGGTCATCAGTCCCATAGACTTAGAACTACTTACTCCTAACTAACCTAAGGACATCACACACATCCATGCCCGAGGCAGGGTTCGAACCTGCGACCGTAGCAGCAGCGCGGTTCCGGACTGAAGCGCCTAGAACCGCTCGGTCACAGTGGCCGGCGTACGTGGTCGACGTTGACGGGCGTCCTACTCTGTTATCATGTGGTAAACTTATCCAGGGACGTACAGGTATCTTGACCTACAAATAAACTTACGTGACAGGTACTGGCCCCCACTGTACTGGAAATCTACAGTGAATATCAGACCCTTTTAACCCTTCCGTCCAAAGAAATTGAACCATTGCTCTTTGCTCCTCTTTGGTGGAAATACAAGCGGAATAGCTGAATGTAACTGAATGTGGTCAGAGTGGAATGGCATGCGTATGACTACAGTGGTACCAGCTGTAAGTGTGCATGCGACGAAGACAATGGGAGAGTTATAAAAGTGTGTGTGACGAAAGTGCAGGTGATTTTTGACAGCCTTTAATGAACAACAATTTTGTTTTAGACTTTCTCAGTCTGAGTGTTTTGTCAGTCATGGAAGTCGGTTTAAGACCAGACGCAGAAATTTCTGCAAAAAAAAAAAAAAAAAAAAAAAAAGAAATTGAAAGAGTTTAAACATATCTGTGAATTGCTGTTTAGAATTTACGTTTAGCCGACACTCAAAAAATCTAGATCTTATTTTGTTCAGAACTCTTTCGTCTAACACAGGGTTTTAGTAGTGTTCTGTCCATTCAATCGCCGGTCAGAAAATACTATATTGTGCGTATTCTCGGTATTTCCATCAGTGGTTCCAGTTTTGCCACGTTCTTCTCTTAAATAATCTTAATAATAATTTTGGCTACGAAGACACCCTGTTCTTAACTGCTGAAAATGAAACCACTGACAGCCCACTTTCCTTAGGTCACATCATATTCTTCTTTGTTGGGAGAACCACTAACGGAGCACATTTCTCCTTGTGAGCCCAAGTAAGAAGCTGCATAACAAAATGAGCAGCCAAACAGATGAACAAGCCGCCAAAGTTGCCTTACAACGGAAGCCTTGTCCCAGGCTGGGAGAAACTCAACCAACTTGAAATGAATTTCCGTCCCAACAATTACTTCCATTACGGCACGGTATTCCACTGTATCCATTCCAAGGAAACACGCAGCACCATTACTTTAAACGGTGTACAAACAAATGTCGCCAGAACCAACTTAACAAAAAGAAAATATTGGCTAGCCATAACAGAGAACTTGTCACCTTGCAGTGATACAAAACTGTTATGCGTTACGTCAGTATCGCAAAGTGTGAGTGCGTTGATGATATACTGAGAGGTAGGGAGTGTTAATTGACTTCTGAAGATGCTTTATGGTTTATCAGCCGATTACCAGTGTATTCGCCTGTCGTGCTACGAAGTTCCCATAGTTCTGTTACTCGCCACCTGCAGAGCTGGAAACTTGACGTTGCCACCAGCCATCAGTGGCGAAACATTTCAACAGTGAAATTAGCCCAGAAAAACAGCCCCCTATATGTGATTGTTGTAAGTATCCAGATCAATAAATAAAAAACTCTGTCACTTTCTGATAGAATATTTTCTTACTTAAGATTGAGAAAGGAACTATGTTTTTGTTCTACTACTACTTGTTTCTTTTTAACCGGTTGTAGACTTATTAGGTCATCGTCAGGGTACAACTAATTAGCGTCCACAAGGGAGAGTAATACGTAGGAAACCAAATATCGGAGACGAAGGTAGTAGCAACACAACCAGAATATTTGATCGTAACATTAGGTGAGAAAATTAAAACTGAGCGTTCACCACTCCTATTATGCACCAAACATGTTAAATTACTTAATGTCGCTGTAACGCATCTACACCCTCTAGTGTTGAAAGGTTTTTGTGACTCGTATACCTAATGTCCCACGATGAATGGAAACGAGGCATCGAACCTGAAGATCAAAGTTTACCGATAGAATATAGGTAGTTACACATGATCGTTATCGCGGGAGTGTTTACTATGTACAAAAATGATCGAATGTAAAAAATAGTAAAGATTCACTTCAGATAGCCGTAATTTCGCATAGCAAAAATTATTTTAATGAATTTAGACTGCACAATAATAATGGTCGCCCACTCAAAAACGAGCAAAGTTGAATTTGGCGAACAACTGAACGATTTTGAAATCGCGCAAATACTGCGCAAGAACGATAATGCAGCATCTGAACAAAATGTACTCATTCGAGCTTAGATGTAAAAGCGCATGTAACATGAACACCAAGAACGTTAATTTGGAAACCAATGATGTTCATAATAATCGTGAATTACTTTGCGACGAGTTGCTTGCGATGCGGTGCAACGCTTATTACGAAATTCGTTACTGAAATCAGACTCTTCTTGATTAGCAAACAGCTTGAATAAAATTGGGCCACACATTATTTGCTATATCCGTCGAAGTCGGATATCGGTGCGCATGTCGGAGCTTCATAAAAAAAAGGGAGACACGAAGGAAGTTGCCAGACAGGAGATCCGCCTGCGGAAGAGTAACTCACAGAATGCGACAGACAGAATGCGGGCTAAGCAACAAATCAGGACAATGAGAAACAACCTATAATCGAGACGGCGTAAGCAGATCCCTAACAGCCCGTTGCACTGTTGCCAGCTTTCAACTGCGAAGCGCTACCGGCTGTAGGTGAAAACAGTAACCGTCTACAGAGCTGAGACAACATTGAGGCGTTGCCGTAGAGACGTTAACAAAATCGTGTCTCACCCACTGCAACTGTCAGGCATCAACTGGACGCCGACTCAACTATAGACGACAACGAGGCGCTGAACGAAACCTTCGTCACAACGGATGTAATCGGGTGACAAGAAACATGGTGATCAAACAGTTCTAGTACAAAAAGATCGCTTCGATAATTCAAGCGCGAGCAATGAATTGAACAGCTGTCCTGTTGCTGCTGCATCACACAGATAGATGGGTCCCTATTCTCCGGTGTCGTTCAAGCTTGTGAGCTATGCCACCAAACTGACGATAGAGGCGGTATCAGCCTGACATCTTGATGGTGTCCTAACTTCGACGTGAACAGTGTCGTCCAGAGGTACTTGTGACTTTGCCGTCACGAAGCAGGTGAGGCTATCTGTTAGCATTGAGACGCTGCACCCGACTGCCCATTGTGCGGATATGTCGATTCGGTGACTGGGCGGTCTTCTCATAAAAGAGCCGATCACTTGGCGGAACGTGTCTCTGATGGTAGGTATATTGGAAACCTAAATGAGGTCAGCCGATGAGTAGCCCCAAGGCAGATGTATCGTCAGCCACAGAGCCCGGTTCTGAAGCCATTGCGTTGGCCCAAACCACTGCGGCATAGTCGAAGATTGGTCAGATGTGTGTGATGTAGAGCGCCACTACTACTAGTTCTGGAGGGAGTGTCGTCGATGGGTTTAGGAATGGTACAGTTGGGTCAATCGACCACCTGCCTTTCCGACGACCTCGTTCACATGTTGTCTCCACATTAGCCTCCAGTCCAGTGTTACCCCCAGGTACTGTAGTGCCCCAAGCTACTGTGGTTCCCCTGATGGTAATCCGTGGAAGGTTGGTTAGGATGTATTTCTTAGCTCCACTGAAGTTAAATTAGCATCTCCTCGCCCACTGACCGAGGGTGTCGGCCACTTCTTACATTCGACGGTGTAGTAATGCAGCGTTCATACTTCTCGTAAAGAGTGCTGTGTCATCAGCCATAGAGGGCGAGGTGCACTCTGCCCATCCTAGCAACATCAGAGGTGTAGAGAATACACAGTATGGGGCCAAGTACGGAGCCTTGGGGAACTCTGGCACTGACACAGTGGCCTGTCGACAGGTCTTCAGTCCTAACGTGGAAACTTCTGCCAGTGAGTTAATATTTCATAAACGAGGGGTACGCCGAGGTCCAGGAGCTTATAGAGGAGTCCCTCGTTCCATACAGAGTCAAACACTGTGAAACATCCAGTAACACTCCCCCAAAATACTACCGACGTTCAATGGCATCAAGGGCTTCTTCGATGATGGTTCAAATAGTTCAAAGCACTATGGGACTTAACATCTGACGTCATCAGTCCTCTAGAACTTAGAACTACTTCAACCTAACTAACCTAAGGACACCACACTCATCCATGCCCGAGGCAGGATTTGAACCTGCGACCGTAGCGGTCGCGCGATTCCAAACTGAAGCGCCTAGAACCGTTAGGCCACACCACCCGGCCTTCAATGATGCTAAGGTGTTGGTGCGTTGTAGCGTGACCTGGGCGAAAGTCACATGGCTCGTCCGACAGGAAATGTTCTTCCCGCATGTGGTGCAGGAGGTGTCCGAGACAGACTCGTTCAAAACCTTTGCTGACCGCTGGCACCAAACTGATTGGCTTGTAACTCCCAGGCAGACGCAGGTCCTTCCTGGGCTTCCAGTCAGGGACGACCTCGGCATGTTTCCAGCCCTGTGGTTAGTGCCCAGTACAGAGGACGGCACTGAGGAGCCGAGCCAGGTGTTTGGTAGCCGCCTGTGGCATTATTCGAACCATGTCATTGGTAAGCTGGTTAGATCCTCCAGCCTTGCGTTTATCGAGCTTGTGAAGTTCCTTCGGCACCGTCTACCTCTTCAGTTTGATCGTCACCAACAGGGGCATTGAGAAACATCAGGAGACGTTGTTCAACCAGGAGAATGTGGTCTGGGCCCACAGGGTCCATGATGGGTCGAAAATTTCGCTCAAAGGCATCAAAATGGCATTTGCCTTGTCCGCAGGGCTACTGACGATGTGGCGATCGACCTGCAGTGGCGACGTAGTAAGAGCTGGGTGGCTTTCCAGGTAGTACCGTCATCGACTCGAAGAATGGCCAGTTGGTTGGACCATTCCTGATGGCGGTGGTCAGCAACTGCTACCTTAATCTCAGTCCTCATCCTGTTCACAGCCCTCTTCGTTGCTGCGTTTCACGTCAGCTGCCATTCGCGAAACAGGCGATTTTTGTCCGTTATTGCTTCCAAGAGATGTGGTGGTAGCTGTCGGGATCTCTCAGGCGGTTGAGACTGCCGCTGCGGTGTGGCACGGCGCTCCGCCTGTAGAGCACAGTCCTGTAGGAACTGGGCACAGCCGTCGACGCCGACACCATCAGCTGCAGGCGCATCATGGAGGCTCTCCTCGAACAGCTTCTGATAGCGGGTCAAGTCGGTTTTCCGGGTCTGGATTCCTCGTCTTATCACTGGCTGGGCATCAATATCGATGTCAGAAATAACCAGGTCGTTGCTGGATGCGATAACATAGGGCATCCCCTTGACGACAACGATGTCACGTACGTCCGAATGCCCACTGTTGTTGGGAAAGTGGGTGGCTTCACAGGGGCCGGGGAAATAGCTTTCCACCGTTGGGCTGCTTGTAAAAGTTTTCTCCCAGGTTGGTTAGTGACATGGGAATGCCTCTCAGCGTGCTTGGCGTTAAAATCGCCTCAATGACCTCCAGGAGCAATAGTCGGCTGGGCTGGCGGTAGACTGACACAAACGTGATGTGCACATGCGATGTTTCAATGGCGACTGCTGTGGCCTCCAGTGCATGCAGTGGTGGGAGCTGAATTTGATGGTGTATCAGCGATGTTCGGACATAGATAGCTTTACCACCGCCATGTGTGGGTCTGTCAGTCTGATAACACACATAACTGACTGCACGAACATGAAATCGAGGAATGTCTCAGATATCAGACAAACATCGACGGCCTCATCCCCTTGCAGCTACCGAAATTCACAATCTTGGTTGCTGATGCCCTGGGCATTTTACACACATACAGTGACACCTCGTTGACTATGGTCCATGCTGGGTGGTCAGAGGTCCGATGGAGAGCGCCTGAACGGCTGCAGTGACGGCGGTGATGAATTGCCGGTGGATGTCCTTGAGAAGCTCCCGAAATACCTGGAGGAGGAGCGTCATTACATCCAGACTTGCAGCGGCCTCCTGTGAGGGTGCGGGAGCAGTTTGAACAGCTGTGCGGTGGGCGTCCGTCTATATACCGGCCACGGGGAACGCACTTGGCCGCCGTATTCACGTGGCGCTCTCGCCGTGCGAGTACGGCGCTGATAGGATGTGGTGTCCCCTAATGGTCATCTACGTCCATTTCCTCTGGCGGCCTTTCAACCTCTGCGGCGTCCGACACTAGAGTGCTCTTCGTTATTTCCAGAATAATTTTGTGACGGTGTACTGTGCTCATATACGTGTGAGATCACTGATATGTTTTTTACTATATGTTATTAATTATTTTTATTATAACATTTATTATTATATTATTTATTATACATTATTATAACACTATTTCTAAAAATAAATCAGCTTTCTTTTCTAAAGACACCAGTCAGTCTTCTGACTGGTTTGATTGGTTTGACGCGACACACCACGAAGTCCTCTACTGTGTCAACCACTTCATCTCCAACAGTTTATACCCTCTACAGCCCCATGTAGTACCATGGAAGTTTTTCCGTGATGTCTTAAAAGATGTCCCCTACTATACCGTCCCTTCTTCTTGTCAGCGTTTTCCACATATTTCTTTCCTCACAAATTCTCCAGAGAAGCTCCTCATTCCTCACCTTATCAGTCTACCTAATTGTCAACATTCTCCTGTAGCAGCTCATCTCAAATGCTTCAGTTCTCTTCTCTTCTGGTTTATGACTGTACACGTTTCAGTACCATACACTACTGTGCTCCAAACGTACATTCTCAGAAATTTCATGCTCAAATTAAGGCCTGTGTTTGATATTAATAGACTTCTCTTTGCCAGGAATGCCCATTCTGCCAGTGGTAGTCTGCTTTTTATGTGTTCCTTGCTTCTTCCGACATGGGTTACTTTGCTGCATAGGTAGCAGAATTCCATACCTTCATCTAATTCATAATCACCAATCCTGATGTTAACTAAGTTGACGAGGAGCAGGCGTCACACTAGGAGGCATATAACCTCCTAGAGTGGCGTCTGCACATCACCAGCTTCAGCAGACTCCCATGGAGTAAGCGGTCTGATGATGACCAGAAGAGTGATTGAAACCGATCACCGGTAAATAAATAAACATCTTTATGCGGTCGGAACCGTTTTATTATAAAAATTTTTATCATTTCTTATAACCGCTGACTTTACAAAAGAAACACGTTAAAATGTTTCAATAAATTTCAAGAATGTTATTGCGACAGTAAAGGTATTCTTTGTGTTACGTAGAATGTAAATTTCTCTGACATGCCACCGTTTTCTTTCAGCATACAATGCATTTTCATAAACATAAATTATTGACAAAATTCATAAATACATATGGTTACAAAAATGATTTTAAATTAATGAAATCAAAAAGCGGAAATATTCATGAGACACTGGATTGAAGTGTTTTATCACGACCAAGTATTCTGTGTGTGTTCGTAGTATAATTTCTTTTCTAATGTTTGCATTCCTAATCACTCCTGTCTATTGTGGACGCTCGTCACTTCTTTTCTGACGATGGACTAATTTTCCGGAAACGTGTTCGAAATAAAAAGATAATAGAATGAAATTTTCACTCTACAGCGGAGTGTGCGCTGATATGAAACTTCCTGGCAGATTAAAACTGTGTGCCGGGCCGAGACTCGAACTCGGGACCTTAGCCTTTCGCGGGCAAGTTCTCTACCACTTTTTCTTTTTTATAATCTCATTTTGTTCGTTATAGTTCGTTGCCATTGTTCATGGCGGACGTCCCCAGACGCCCGTTGAAGTTCGTTATTGATCCATTCACTCAGTTTTTTTATTGCAGAGGGCAGCTAACCCTCTGACCGAACACGCTGAGTTACCGTGCCGGCACCAACTGAGCTACCCAAGCACGACTCACGCCCCGTCCTTACAGCTTTACTTCTGCCAGTACCTCGTCTCCTACCTTCCAAACTTCACAGAAGCTCTCCTGCGAACGGGGCGTGAGTCGTGCTTGGGTAGCTAAGTTGGTAGAGTACTTTCTCGCGAAAGGCTAAGGTCTCGAGTTCAAGTCTCGGCCCGGCACACAGTTTTAATCTGGTAGGAAGTTTCAAAAAGATAATAATCGAACAAAAACACAGTTTGATGTTTTTCAATGATTGTGATATAAAGGAACTGTGACATTCGCACCTACAGAACTACTCCTTCACCTTCTGTACACACATACACACGCTGGTACACACGGGTACACAACGACGGGCAGTACGACGTAAGGTAGCTATTGCCACTGAGAAGGGGACTTTGTTTTATGGAACGATTCACACAAGAAAAAGTAATCGTTCGATTTGTTGGAACGTCTCGTTATTAGCGTAATTTGCATTAATTACTGATAAACGGGCAAAATAAAAATGAAATACTCCGGTCTTTAGGTCCTTGGTGGAGGAAACCGCAGAGCATTAGTCGGCGGAAGACCACCATCGTCGAAGAGGACGGGGCCGGCTGACAAATTGAATTCTGGCCGAGGTGATGAAAAATTAATGGAGGCAGGCAAGAGTTAATTATGGCGGGGAGCCGGATCTGCGAGGGCCGGCGCCAGCCCAGGGCAGGTTTGGGTCGCCAAGGCGGCCGCCACAGGCGGGCGGCGTGCGGGCGTGCAGTCGCGTCACCCGCTGCCGCCGGCGTCACGTGACCTCTGCATATGCGTCTGTTCATGCGCTCTGCGTCCGCACTCCGCAACTACCGTAGGTGTGAGGCGAAGGGTACGTAGGAAGCATGACTGTCACGACCCCTCCAGTACTTTTATACACTACTGGCCATTAAAATTGCTACACCACGAGGATGACGTGCTACAGACGCGAAATTTAACCGACAGGAAGAAGATGCTGTGATATGCAAATTATTAGCTTTTCAGAGCACTCACACAAGGCTGGCGCCGGTGGCGACACCTACAACGTGCTGACATGAGGATAGTTGCCAACCGATTTCTCATGCTTTCCGACCCTTTAGCGTCTGGTACAGCCGCAATTGCCGGCGTGTCCATCTTGGCTGCGGCTCTCCGGCAATCGGCGGTTGCCGCGCGATTCGCCACTGTGAGTGTGGAAGGTTTTTTTCCTGCAGATATTTTTCATTGAAAGGTTGTGGTGGAGGAAGGTGCTTGTGTTTTCAAACGTCGGTATACAAGGCCCCGGGTATATTTAGCGCTACAATCTATTTGTGGTGTAAATTTAATTACTTGATTTGCATAATGTTTGCGTGCGATTCTCAAACATTGAAAATACATTTTGTTACGTAGAAGGATCATCTTAAGGTTGTGGTCAGTGTTTTAATTGTTCTATTTGACTGCTGTAAATTGTTGGAGTATTAATTTAATAGGGTAGCACAAATGTACTATTTCTCGCCCACTTTTATACTGTAATCACGGGACGTTTCCCTTTGCCCCATCATTAGCCAATATGAACACTGTATCCTGAGGACGGATGAAAACCTCCGTCTGTAAGTTTGGACATGATGGTTCACACACAAACAGAAAGTAGTCACTTGGGGTATCAAATATCATGGGACACCGACATCTGCTCCCCCGCCGCTAGACTGTTCAGTTGGCGGCGCTCGAGGCGACCGTTCGATAGGTGAATAACGAACTACTGCTCAGTATGCGTTTGGCCGTCTTCGTGATCGCCTGTGTTTCGGGCAACGCGTGGAGGTGCTAGTGTTCTTAAACATCTCTGCATACAAGACCCCTGATGCATGGCGAGTGTTTTTGAAATTTAATTACTTGATTTGCTTTCGTCTGTCCGTATACATGAGGACTGATCATTGCATTCTTTATGATATTATCACCAATCAGTAGTTCCCACCGATTTCGCTTGGGGCGCTGGAATTATTCGTTAGTTGTCTGTGGATCTGGTCACATGGCTTTCGGACACCGTGGAAGTAGAAATGTTGTAGCGAAGTGCAGTAAGGGAGGTACAGGGCTATTACAAATGATTGAAGCGATTTCGTAAATTCACTGTAGCTCCATTCATTGACATATGGTCACGACACACTGCAGATACATAGAAAAACTCATAAAGTTTTGTTCGGATGAAGCCGCACTTCAGGTTTCTACCGCCAGAGCGCTCGAGAGCGCAGTGAGACAAAATGGCAACAGGAGCCGAGAAAGCGTATGTCGTGCTTGAAATGCACTCACACCAGTCAATTATAACAGTGCAACGACACTTCAGGACGAATTTCAACAAAGATCCACCAACTGCTAACTCCATTCGGCGATGTTATGCGCAGTTTAAAGCTTCTGGATGCCTCTGTAAGGGGAAATCAACGGGTCGGCCTGCAGTGAGCGAAGAAACGGTTGAACGCGTGCGGGCAAGTTTCATGCGTAGCCCGCGGAAGTCGACGAATAAAGCAAGCAGGGAGCTAAACGTACAACAGCCGACGGTTTGGAAAATCTTACGGAAAAGGCTAAAGCAGAAGCATTTTTTTTAAACAGGAGATTGGAAAACCGATGGATCGGTCGTGGTGGAGATCATGATCAGCAATTCATGTCATGGCCTCCACGCTCTCCCGACTTAACCCCATGCGATTTCTTTCTGTGGGGTTATGTGAAAGATTCAGTGTTTAAACCTCCTCTACCAAGAAACGTGCCAGAACTGCGAGCTCGAATCAACGATGCTTTCGAACTCATTGATGGGGACATGCTGCGCCGAGTGTGGGAGGAACTTGATTATCGGCTTGATGTCTGCCGAATCACTAAAGGGGCACATATCGAACATTTGTGAATGCCTAAAAAACTTTTTGAGTTTTTGTGTGTGTGTGCAAAGCATTGTGAAGATATCTCAAATAATAGCTGTGAAATCCCTTCAATCATTTGTAATAACCCCGTATTTTTATAGTACCGTGTATTTTCTCGGAGACTTTAGCGGCGATGTGTGTTATATAGTCTATTTGTGGTATTCTTGTTAGGCGGTTTTTTTCGCGACTTTTGTGGAATGTTTAGATTTTTATTAGCTATGTTGTTTGTGATATGTTATTCCCACTGCCAGTCTGTAACACTCTAAACAGAGCACGACATCACGTCTGATGTTTGTGGCAGGAGAAAACTAGTCTTTTCACCACCTGTTATCTGTCGGCACAACGGGGCAAAGGCTTGTCGTCACCCGATGCTTTATATGGAGAACAGCGCGACCCCAGTCTGCGTGTCACGAGCCAACCCCAGGGTGCGGGCTTCTCTCCCGACCCCGACCAACACGAGCGGGAAGACATGAGGCGGCCAGCATTCTGTCCTGTGATCTGTGTGAAGATGCAATTGGAAGGTTTTTTCGCTGGGTATTGTTGGTGGTAGTGGAGGAGGGTACTTATTTAATCGTGCTCTGGCACATACTCGGATGCTCTGGCACACAATCGGATATATTAGAGTGTTTTTTCCCGCAGATTTCAGTATTCCACACAGTCAATTTGATATTTCCTGCCAAATTTGCAAGACATCAATCAGAAGTGTCACAATACTTCTAGGGAACCGATGGGTTGCTGGATCGATGCAGGATTTTGATCTAAATGCATCATTATCCACCAATAGGCTGTGAGGTGACATCATAAGAGTGGAGGTACCACAAGTGAGTTATTTCCCTCTAGGGAGGAGCCTTGTGTTCCGCAGACTGATTAAATGAAGTATATTATTGAAATTAATTTGAATTTCGTATCATCAGATCCTTTCTCTCCAGCACAGACTGCATATTTTTCCCATCAATTTCCAGGTGAGGGGAAGAGGGAGGGGGAATGGGGGGGGGGGGGCGGGGAAGGCCAACAGGGCCGTCTGGTGGATGTCGTTTGAACTAGCTCAGACAGTCTCTGCACGCTGAGGCAAACACACACATCTATGGGTTAGGTCATTGGCGGTAACCCAATTGAGCTGTAAGTAAATAAATAAATAAATAAAATACTTTGCCTTCTTCTCCAGCACAGAATTACCATTTTCCGTCATTTCCACTAGTTTGGTTAGCCTCATTGACCTTTTCCCGCCATTTCCAGGGCCGATGGCACGGGAGGGATGTGGAGGAGGGAGAGGGGGAAGTTAGGTTAGTGGAGGCAGGCCAATTGACTTTTTCCCGCCAAAATTTCCTATCTTTTCCAAGGGGTAGTTGGCGATGGGGGACGTCATGGGAATGTCGAGGGGACTCCTGCCATTATGAACAAATTATGTTTCCTAGTACCCACTTTGCCCCACTGATAAGTTTTACGGGAGAATAAGGCTTCAAGTGAGAACGCGAGAGCAGAAAGACATAGTTTTGTAATAAACTTAAGCTAGTAATAGCGAGTACTCTGTTTAAGAATTACAAGATGAGAAGGTGCACATGGAATAGCCCTAGAGGCACAGGAATCTTCCAGCTAGATTACATCATGGCCAGACAGAGATTCTGAAATCAGATATTTGGTTGTAAGACGAACCCAAAAAGCGATATCAACTCATATCACATTTAGTGATGAGGTAGAGTAGAATGAAGGTTGAGAGAATCGTTCGAAGGGACGTGTGTAAGGAAGTGGGATGGTATAGTACTAATGAATGATTAAACGCCTTTGAAGTCTG
Source organism: Schistocerca serialis cubense (assembly GCF_023864345.2). Classification (NCBI taxonomy): domain Eukaryota; kingdom Metazoa; phylum Arthropoda; class Insecta; order Orthoptera; family Acrididae; genus Schistocerca; species Schistocerca serialis. The sequence continues at coordinate 252,888,910 of NC_064639.1, read as the reverse complement.
CTGAAGATATGGCTACTACTATAGTAAATACTGCACTAGACAGTTCAGTTGAGGAGAAGTGAATATCTCTAAAAAGAATAAGCACTGATGTTGGGCAGCCGGCCGTTGTGGCCGAGCGGTTCTAGGTGCTTCAGTCCGGAACCGCGCTCCTGCTACGGTCGCAGGTTCGAATCCCGCCCCGGGTATGGATGTGTGTGATGTCTTTAGGTTAGTTAGGTTTAAGTAGTTCTAAGTCAAGGGGACTGGTGACCTCAGATGTTAAGTCCCATAGTGCTCAGAGCCATTTGAACCATTTGATGTTGGGCAGATAAAGATAGGTGTAAGAAAAATATCTTCGACGAAAGCTTGGGTAACAGAAGAAATACTTCAATTGATCGATGAAAAAAAGAAGTGCAAAAATGTCAAGGGAAAGACAAGAATACAGCAACATAAATAACTTAGGAAATAAATAAATACGAAGTACGGGGGAGGGGAGCCAAGCCGAAATGTCTGCAAGAAAATGTGAAGAAGTCAAAAAAGAAATTGCCTTCGGAAGGTATGACTCAGCAGATAGAAAGTTGATGGAACCTGTGGTGAGATTGAAAACGAGAGTGGCAAAAGTAAAAGTGCTATGTGCAACACAAAGTCAAACGCAGAGGAGAGAGCGGATGAGTGGAAAAAGTACATTGAAGACCTATATGGCGTGATAGAAGAAGAAGTTAGAGTCAATGTGGAACGGATACGGACATCCATTATTAGATATTAAAATAATTTGGGAAGACGAGGTCAGATAAGGCAGAAGATATGAACAATAATCCTTCCGTATCTCTAGAACAATTGGGAAAACAAACAACTATTGAAGTTGGTGCCTAGAATCTATGAATCTGGTGACGTACCATCAGGCTTTCGGAAACATATCATCCATACAATTTCGAAGATAGGAAGAGCAGTTAAATGCGAGAACTATCGCACGATCAGGTTAACAACTCAAGTATCCAAGACGCTAACAAAAATAATGTGCAGAAGAACGGAAAACTGTGGATCTTCATACGACGATTACTTTGGCTTTAGGAAAGGTAAGGGCAGCAGAGAGGCAGTTTTCACGTTACACTTAGTAATGAGAGCAAGACATTGTCATAGGATTTGTCGATTCGTGTCATAAACTGGTGCAAAGTATTCGAAATTATGTGGGAAATAGGAGTAAACTGTAGGGAAAATTGGGTAATCTGCAATATGTACAAGAACCAAGAAGGAACAATGAGAATGGAATACGAAGAACGAAGTGCTGCGGTTAAAAAGGGTATAAGACAGGGATTTAGTCTTTCACCTCTACATCTATACATCGAAGAAGTAACGACGGAAATAAAGGATAAGCTCAAGAGCTCGGACGAAGGTGAAAGAATATCAACTATCAAATTCGCTTATGACATTGCTACTTTCAGTGAAGTCGAAGAAGTATTACGGGGTGAATGGAATGAACAGTCTAATGAATACAGAATGTGAATTGAAAGTAAACGGAAGAAAGACGAAAGTAACGAGAAGTAGCAGAAATGAGAATAGCGAGAGACTTAACATCAGAATTATGGATCACGGAGACGACGAACTACAGCTTCTACTGCCTGGTAAGCAACATAACCCATGACGGACGGAGCAAGGAAGACATAAAAAGCAGTCTAGCACCAACAAAGAGGCCACTACTAACCAAGAGAAGTCTTATATGAAGATAGTAAAAGTTCTAGAAAGAACAGACTCCATTTATGACCGTGCAGCTTCTCTAGAGTAAATGATAATTAATTGAAACCCTCAGCTTCCGACAGGTGTTTTTGACGTACCTTGATGGGGAGAGCTGAAAATGTGTTCACCGACCGGAACTCGAACCCGTGATCTCCTTCTTACATGGCAGCCGCTCTATCAATCTGAGCCACCGAGGACACAGATGAATAGCGCGACTGCAGGGACCTATCTCTTTCACGCCTCCCGTGAGATCCACATCCCCAACTGTCCACAATCTGCATAAGTAATTTTCTTAACAGATACTTTGCCCATCCACTTCATATATAGTTAAATGGCTACCCGGCCACTGACCTTCGTCTGTGCGAATGCGCACAGGTTGCCCGAGCTCTTACGGGAATAGTCACCTTAGTGGGCGCGAGTGGATGGGCAAAGTATCTATTAGGAACATTACGTATGTAGATTGTGAACAGTTGGCAATGTGGGTCTCACGGGGGGCATGCATGGGATAAGTCCCTGCAGTCGCGCTGTTCATCTGTGTCCTCGGTGGCTCAGATGGATAGAGCGTCTGCCATGTGATCTGGAGATCCCGGGTTCGAGTCCCGGTCGGGGCACAGATTTTCAACTGTCCCCATCAAGGTATGTCAACAACACCTGACGGCAGCTGAGGGTTTCAATTAATTATCAAGATAAGTCTGCCGGTATCAAATGTAGGGCTCCATTTATAAGAATGTATATCTGGAGCACAGCATTGTATGTTAGCAAATCGGGGGCTGTAGGACAACCGAAACGGAAGAGAACGGAATCGTTTGAGATGTGTTGCTTTAGAAGAATGTTGAAAGTCAGGTGGAGTGGTTAATTGAGGAATGAGGTAGTTCTCCCCAGAGTCGGCGATGAAAGGAGTATATGGTAAACACGACAAGAAGAAGGGGGAGGTTTGGAAGTCATCTGTAAAGACATCAGAGAATAACTTCCATGTTATTGGATGGATCTGTAGAGGGTAAAAATTCTAGAGGAAGATAGAGATTGGAACATATCCACCTAATAATTGATAATTATACACTGAGATGAATACTTTAACACAGATGGGGAAATGGTAGCGGACCACATAAAATAAAGAAAAAAAATAAAAAGTAAAAAGGTAAAAAAAATTAATCCCACTTGGCGAGAATTCCAAACTTACAGTCAGTACTCAAGAACTGGTTGAACGAGGGTCTTTTAAACTGCCTGTTAAAACAGTGAATTATTTTTTCTCAGAATACTTCAAGTTAATATGAGTTTATCATTTGTACTTCTATTTTTCCACGGCTAAATTTACGTGATCATCCTGCCTTAAATCGGTCCAGAAAGATACTCTCCCATATCTTAATCTCGGGACTAATGTTTGTAATGATATTTGCAGTCAGCTGCTAACCATTGCACCAGGTATTGATGACCTGCAGTTCTTTCTCTTCATTTCTTATGTTTCTAAGAAAGTCATCTCCAAGTATTCAACTGGTTCGTCCGGTCATATCTTTCACTTCCTGCTTAGAGGACGACGGGCTGTTGTGACTTCCTTCTCTTCAGACAAACACCCAGCAGGCTGGCAGCTGTAGAAGAGCGATTCCCAACGCGTAACTGGGAAGGACTATTCACTCTCGGCATTCGCCTCAAAGAGCTACAACTGTACAACCGTTACCCGCCAGATCATTTACACGAACTGTAACGGTACTATCACACTAGTTTTAAGCATGCAGGCCGCTTTGTTCTTTTTTTTTTGTTACACCTTTCGTTCCAAACTCTTGAGAACAGAACGGGCTGTTGCAGAATTCATTATTTTCGGTGCAATGTCACAACAAACTCGGAGTGAGACAGAGGGAGCCCTGACTGGGAATCTTTGGAAGGGAATTTACTGCTGCGGCATTCGCCAGATGACCAGTGGAATCCATGGTTGGACTGAGGGACTGGAACTTAATTTCCACAGAGTCGCTTATAGATGACATAGTAATAGACATCACTGGCTTAGAGAAACAACGAAAAGAGTTGAAAACGAATAAGTCGCTAGGGTCCGATGGAACTCCATTTGGTTCTACAGAGGATACTCTGCAGCGTTGGCCTCATACGTAGCTTGCGTGTACCGCGAATCTCTCGCCCAGCACAAAGTCACGACTACCTCCTGTTCCTTCAAGTGTTGACTACTGGCTTCTGTTCCTTCATCAGCCAACAACTGACTCCTGTTCCTTAATCAGCTGAGACTAGCTCCAGTTCGATTAGCAGCGGACAATCGGGTCCAGCTGATGGCTGGCTCCTGTTCCTTCAAGCAGATAACACCTGGCTTCCGTTCTTGTATCTGCCGACGAGTAGGTCTTGTTCCTGCACCAGCTGACGACAAGCTCATGTTCTTTTATCAGCCTATGACAGGCTAACACTTGGTTCAAGAATCATGAAAGAAGGTTGTGTACATGGAAGAAACCTGGAGATACTGACAGGTTTCATAAAGATTATACTATGGTAAGACAGAGATCCCCCCCATGAACCATGGACCTTGCCGTTGGTGGGGAGGCTTGCGTGCCTCAGCGATACAGATAGCCGTACCGTAGGTGCAACCACAACGGAGGGGTATCTGTTGAGAGGCTAGACAAACGCGTGGATCCTGAAGAGGGGCAGCAGCCTTTTCAGTAGTTGCAAGGGCAACAGTCTGGATGATTGACTGATCTGGCCTTGTAACAATAACAAAAACGGCCTTGCTGTGCTGGTACTGCGAACAGCTGAAAGCAAGGGGAAACTACGGCCGTAATTTTTCCCGAGGGCATGCAGCTTTACTGTATGATTAAATGATGATGGCGTCCTCTTGGGTAAAATATTCCGGAGGTAAAATAGTCCCCCATTCGGGTCTCCGGGCGGGGACTACTCAAGAGGATGTCGTTATCAGGAGAAAGAAAACTGGCGTTCTACGGATCGGAGCGTGGAATGTCAGATCACTTAATCGGGCAGGTAGGTTAGAAAATGTAAAAAGGGAAATGAATAGGTTAAAGTTAGATATAGTGGGAATTAGTGAAGTTCGGTGGCAAGAGGAACAAGAATTCTGGTCAGGTGACTACAGGGTTATAAACACAAAATCAAATAGGGGTAATGCAGGAGTAGGTTTAATAATGAATAGAAAAATAGGAATGCGGGTAAGCTACTACAAACAGCATAGTGAACGCATTATTGTGGCCGAGATAGATACGAAGCCCACACCTACTACAGTAGTACAAGTTTATATGCCAACTAGCTCTGCAGATGATGAAGAAATTTAAGAAATGTATGATGAGATAAAAGAAATTATTCAGATAGTGAAGGGAGACGAAAATTTAATAGTCATGGGTGACTGGAATTCGAGAGTAGGAAAAGGGAGAGAAGGAAACGTAGTGGGTGAATATGGATTGGGGGAGAGAAATGAAAGAGGAAGCCGTCTGGTAGAATTTTGCACAGAGCATAATTTAATCATAGCTAACACTTGGTTTAAGAATCATGAAAGAAGGTTGTATACATGGAAGAACCCTGGAGATACTAGAAGGTACCAGATAGATTATATAATGGTTTAGGAACCAGGTTTTAAATTGTAAGACATTTCCAGGGGCAGATGTGGACTCTGACCACAATCTATTGGTTATGACCTGTAGATTAAAACTGAAGAAACTGCAAAAAGGTGGGAACTTAAGGAGATGGGACCTGGATAAACTGAAAGAACCAGAGGTTGCACAGAGTTTCAGGAGAGCATAAGGGAACAATTGACAGGAATGGGGGAAAGAAATACAGTAGAAGAAGAATGGGTAGCTTTGAGGGATGAAGTAGTGAAGGCAGCAGAGGATCAAATAGGTAAAAAGACGAGGGCTAGTAGAAATCCTTGGGTAACAGAAGAAATATTGAATTTAATTGATGAAAGGAGAAAATATAAAAATGCAGTAAATGAAGCAGGCAAAAAGGAATAAAAACGTCTCAAAAATGAGATCGACAGGAAGTGCAAAATGGCTAAGCAGGGATGGCTAGAGGACAAATGTAAGGATGTAGAGGCTTATCTCACTAGGGGTAAGATAGATACTGCCTACAGGAAAATTAAAGAGACCTTTGGAGATAAGAGAACCACTTGTATGAACATCAAGAGCTCTGATGGAAACCCAGTTCTATGCAAAGAAGGGAAAGCAGAAAGGTGGAAGGAGTATATAGAGGGTCTATACAAGGGCGATGTACTTGAGGACAATATTATGGAAATGAAAGTGGATGTAGATGAAGATGAAATGGGAGATACGATACAGCGTTATGAGTTTGACAGAGCACTGAAAGACCTGAGTCGAAACAAGGCCCCCGGAGTAGACAACATTCCATTGGAACTACTGACGGCCTTGGGAAAGTCAGTCCTGACAAAACTCTACCATCTGGTGAGCAAGATGTATGAAACAGGCAAAATACCCTCAGACTCCTAGAAGAATATAATAATTCCGATCCCAAAGAAAGCAGGTGTTGACAGATGTGAAAATTACCGAACAGTCACTTTAATAAGCCACAGCTGCAAAATACTAACACGAATTCTTTACAGACGAATGGAAAAACTAGTAGAAGCCGACCTCGGGGAAGATCAGTTTGGATTCCGTAGAAATACTGTATCACGTGAGGCAATACTGACCTTACGACTTATCTTAGAAGAAAGATTAAGGAAAGGCAAACATACGTTTCTAGCATTTGTAGACTTAGAGAAAGCTTTTGACAATGTTGACTGGAATACTCTCTTTCAGATTCTGAAGGTGGCAGGGTAAAATACAGGCAGCGAAAGGCAATTTACAATTTGTACAGAAACCAGATGGCAGTTATAAAAGTCGAGGGACATGAAAGGGAAGCAGTTGTTGGGAAGGGAGTAAGACAGGGTTGTAGCCTCTCCCCGATGTTATTCAATCTGTATATTGAGCAAGCAGTAAAGGAAACAAAAGAAAAATTCGGAGTAGGTATTAAAACCCATGGAGAAGAAATAAAAACTTTGAGGTTCGCCGATGACATTGTAATTCTGTCAGAGACAGCAAAGTACTTGGAAGAGCAGCTGAACGGAATGGATAGCGTCTTGAAAGGAGGACATAAGACGAACATCAACAAAAGCAAAACGAGGATAATGGAATGTAGTCAAGTTAACTCGGGTGATGCTTAGGGAATTAGATCAGGAAATGAGACACTTAAAGTAGTAAAGGAGTTTTGTTATTTGGGAAGCAAAATAACTGATGATGGTCGAAGTAGAGAGGATATAAAATGTAGACTGGCAATGGTAAGGAAAGCGTTTCTGAAGAAGAGGAATTTGTTGACATCGAGTATAGATTTGTCAGGAAGTCGTTTCTGAAACTATTTGTATGGAGTGTAGCCATGTATGGATGTGAAACATGGACGGTACATAGTTTAGACAAGAAGAGAATAGAAGCTTTCGAAATGTGGTGCTAGAAGAGAATGCTGAAGATTAGATGGGTAGATCACGTAACTAATGAGGAAGTACTGCATAGAATTGGGGGGAAGAGGAATTTGTAGCACAACTTGAAGAAGGGATTGGTTGGTAGGACATATTCTGAGGCATCAACGGAACACCGGTTTTGTGTTGGAGGGCAGTGTGGAGAGTAAAAATTGTAGAGGGAGACCAAGAGATCAATATACTAAGCAGATTCAGGAGGATGTAGGTTGCAGCAAGTACTGGGAGATGAAGAAGCTTGCACAGGATAGAGTAGCATGGAGAGCTGCATCAAACCAGTCTCAGGACTGAAGACCACGACAGTAACATGTCAGGCTCCCATTCCGTCATCAGCCTATCGTAGGAGACCGTTCCTTCAGCAACCAACAATTGGTTCCTGTTCGTTCAGCATCAAATGACTGTCTCCTCTTCCTTCAACACCTGCTGACTAGCCTCTCTTCTTTCAGTAGCTGACTACTGAGTCCAGTTCCTTCATCAACCAAAGACTTCGTCCTGATCCTTCATCACCCAAGGACTGCATCCTGTTTCCTTAGGAGTTGACGATTGCCTCCTGTTCCTTTCAACAGCCCACGAGAGGCTCCTATTCCTTCAGCAGCTGACGCCTGGCTCATATTCCTTCATCAGCTGATGACCAGTTCCTGTTCCTTCAGAAGTCAGTGATTAGCTACTGTTCTTCCATCAGCATATGACTCTCTTCTATTCCCCCAGCAGCCAACGATCGGCTCTTGGCCCTTCAGCAGTTCATGACCAGCTCTTCCTCCAGCGGCCAACGGCAGGTTCCTGTTCCTCCAGCAGCTGAAGACCAGGTCCCGTTCCTCCAGCACTAGATGACTGGCTCCTGTTCCTTTACCAGCTGACGATCGACTCCTTTTCTTTACACAGCCAATAACCGGCTCATGTGCCCTGACTTTTGGCCTCATAGCATGCTTTTACCTACTTTGGACTGACTTTGCCAGAGATGACGTGTTAAAGGTCTAAGAACACTGTACTCGATAATGGTGTAAAAACTGAAATGTAGATTGTGCAGGAGGAAAATACAGCAATATACAGCTAAATGGCGGTGTATCTATTCAAAAAACACTGTATGTCTGTGGCTCAGCACAATCAAAGACTTTTTACTGTTGCAATAGGACAGGATACGCTAGCGGCGACTAGTTGGCTCTCGATGATTATGCAATGACTGTCAAAAAAGTGAATCACCCAGAAGATAAGGAGCAAATGGAATGAAACTTCAGAAGTTGAAAGGATATGTGATGTAATGTCAGTGATTGCAAAATCGAGCTTATTTCAAGATTTTAAACATGGCTGCAACAGCAACTGTTGAAATTCTTCACAATAAAGGATGACAGCCAAAACAGTTGCAGGATAAAAATTTTATTAAAATTCTTGACCAAGGTTCCGGTACATATAAATATACCTTCATCAGAAGTCAAAAATCCTGAACAGGAAGACACTTTCATTAGAAAAGCCTTAGCGTCGGAAGTGATTTTTTTTTCTTTTTTCTTCATTGTGATTTCATTCCCCTGCCCCATATGGGCAGGGGAGGGCTGGCAGCAGCACAATCCGCCTCTCTTCAGCCGAGTGACATGACAACTAAACAAGAATAAAATAATACATACATAAGTAGGTAAAAAAGGGGAACATAAAACAGAGTAAGGGGAGAAAATGGAGGTAAAAATACACTGACATGTAGACGTTCAAGGGGGCAGTTAAAAAAGTCACCAGAAAGTTAAAAAACACAGTTGGCGATTCTTAAAACACAGAGAAGACACTGGATGCGCATGCACAGGTTAAAAGTTGGCCACAGTATTAAAAACGCTCCGAAACAACACACTTACAACCCACTTGGAGCACACACGACGAAGAATAAAACTACCAGGTGGGACCTGCCGAGGGAAAGGCCAGAGAGGATGGAAAAGGAGGGGAGAGCATGGGGCAGCTGGGGAAGCGGCGGGATGAAGAGAGGAGGGGCAACCGTGGGTTCACGAAGAGGCGGGAGACACATGGGGCGGGAGAGGAAAAGGGAAGACAGGGCAGGAGGGAGCGCAGAGACACTGAAAGAAGGCACAAGAGATGGAGGGGGAGTCGGAGGGGAAATCCGCTCAGAAGGAGGGAGGGGGAGGAGAGGGAGCCCTGAGGAGGAGGCAGGAAGAGGGGGTTAGAGTTGGTAGGAAGGGTAGATGTCAGGGCGAAGCTCATCATCCGGGATTGGTAGACGGTGGAAGTTGTGTTGGGAAAGGAGATGGAGGGTGTGAAGATGGAGAGAGGGAGGGACACAACGGTAAAGGCGCGGCAACTGGTTGGGAGTGGAGAGGAAGGGAGACACCTGGGGGTGAGAGGGATCAAGGCGGCGGACAATATATAGTGTGCGGATGTGTTCAAGGAAAAGGAGAAGGTGGGGGAAGGGGATGAGGTCATAGAGTATGCGCGTGGGGGACGGAAGGCGGATGCGGAAGGTGAGGCGGAGTGCATGGCGTTCGAGGATTTGGAGAAACACAAAAGCTTAAGTAACAGTGAAATTACCAGAGTAATACAGGCACAAAATCTTTTAGTTACTTATTAAAGTTACATCATGCAATGGAGATTAATAAATCAATTGTGCCAGAGGCGTCGTCAATAATTAAGACATCTTCTCCATTTGTACAACATGACTATTGGCACAGGGTCAATGCGAACAGTTTAGCACCAAATACTTCGCCTATGAACTATCGAGACAAGAGTGTGAAAGCACTAGGGCAGATGGTTTCGCCGAGAGAGGGCACTTTTGGTATGTGCCAGACACTCGCGCATATTAAAATCCATGAATACCTGCATAAGTGCATCAAAAATTATTAAAAGTTGTGTTATTTCAAACTTTCTGTCATAATAAATAAAACATATCAGACCATTTAAAACATTTATGTAAAATAGAAAACATGGAACCAGTTTACCTGTGACCTAGTGTCAAACAGATGAAGCTTGCACTATGGAATAGATCTAACGAGAGAGGGCACTAGTGTAATGCGCGAGAATCTCGCGTAACGTAGGCAGTGAAATATATACTAGCGAAAACAACCAAAATGTTATAATAAACCGAAACCATCTGTCGTTGTGAATAAAAACATACTAGTCAATCAACCACACATACACATCGAAAATCACAAACAGCAATCATCAAAAATATGTAAAATCCCAACAAGACAGGAAAAGCAAATTTTACCGGCATCACAAGCAAGAAAACTAACTTCTAGTCGGCCAGACTATATTACATTAAGGCAAGAAGGAGTTTGAAACTTTCTAAAAATTTTTTGTTTTTAAGCTGCACCTGTTCATTAAGAACAAAACCATCTTTTAGAGACAGATGCTTGAAAATCTCTAATTCTTCGAGCAAGTCCAGTTTGTAACCCTTATTCGCTTCATGAAGCAACTCTATGTCGTCCAGTTCACGTGGCATATGCTGTAAGAGCCATAGATGTTCGGCAAACGTGGAATTATGTACGTTTTCCCCTTTTTTACCTAACATGTGTTCTTTATACCTTACTTTAATGGGTCTACCTGTCTGTCCAATGTAATAGTTTGGGCAGTCGTTACACGTAATTTTGTATACACCGGACTTAGTGCCGAGTTCTTCCCGTGCTCCAATAGTATGAATTACTCTTTGTTTCAGGCTATTATTTACGGAAAAGGCAACTCTGTAACCGTATTGTTTCTGTAAAAGTCTTCTTATCTTATATGAAACGTTCCCCAAAAATGGAATAGAAATAAAGTTATTACCCTCATTCTTTTCCGCCCTGTTATCTCCTAAAGTTGAACATTTTACAGCTGTTTTTTTTTTCTTAACAATTTGGTCAATTAATTTAGGGTCGTATCCATTGTTAGTAGCCATTGATTTTAATAGAGATATTTCTTTTTCTAAACAGTTCTGTTCTAAAGGTGTGCTCGCAGCACGATGAACTGCAGAATGAAATAAGGCGATTTTGTGAGTTTGAAGATGACAAGAATCTACTGGAATAATATTATCAGAAAAAGTTTCTTTACGAAAAATGTCGAAGCTAATAGTGTTACCAGATAACTTAAGTTTCAAGTATTCCTGCTCTCTCTCATTGTTTTGTATCTCTTTTATGAATTTCATTTTCTCGTGAAAAATGTTGAAAACATGAAACAGTTGTTGTAGGCCTTGGTCACTACCTTGAAATATTATGAGTATATCATCAACATAACGGGCATAGAAAGAAATCACATTACCCAACACAACTGTTTTGGCTGTCATCCTTTATCGTGAAAAATCGAGCTAAATTTGCAAAGAACCTGGCAGTACAAGCCTATTCATATATATGATGTTCCACCCTGTGTGGCCTGATTCGGTTGGGACGGGCGTCATAAGCCCGTTGTATCCTTACCTGAGACAAGCTGGCCCACAACTGTTGCAAATGGTCCGTGATAGCCTGGATACTGCCACTGTGACTGAGTTTGAGCTGGTCCCTCTCACACTGTATCTGGAACAGATTTGGGCATCATGCTGCGCACATGAGTATCTCATCATCAAGCAGACAGTTCACATAAACATGTGTCATGTGTCGATGTACACTGTCCTATTAAATGACGACACCACTATAACGTTGCAAGATAGGTAACACATGAGGGTGCTGGATGTCTGCCGGCCGCGGTGGTCTCGCGGTTCTAGGCGCGCAGTCCGGAACCGTGAGACTGCTACGGTCGCAGGTTCGAATCCTGCCTCGGGCATGGATGTGTGTGATGTCCTTAGGTTAGTTAGGTTTAAGTAGTTCTAAGTTCTAGGGGACTGATAACCACAGCAGTCGAGTCCCATAGTGCTCAGATCCATTTGAACCATTTTTTTGCTGGATGTCTGTGAAGTACCGCTGTGCCATTAGAATTCCCTCAGCCACTACAATCCGTGACCGGAAGTCACACTCGACACTCCATGAGGGCAGTAGTAACATCGTTGTGCCTCCCCAAAACATTGAGAGATTGGGACCTCTTTCGAGATCGCCGTCGTAGTCGCAGACAATGATCATCTGATCATCCGGGGTAGTGTAGCACAGCTACTCTACTGAACACAAGGTGGCGGCATTCATCAACAGTGAATGCTTCCCGGAACAGCACCGCTCCAAATGCAGCTGTTTGTGTTGCAGTGTTAAAGGCAGCTTCTGCAGGGGACAGTAATTGACTTGTCCATCCACTGCTGCCCTCCGACCAGTGGAGCAGACTGACCCAAATGTTGCAGGGAGTTCGTTTCTCGAACTCGCGGATTTGAAGGGCTTATAATGTGCTTGGTGCTGGACTTTGTCGAACAGAACCTTGACGACGAGTATCCCTGCCCTCGAGTTCCCATGAAACTAATATCGGGCCAAAGTCACATTCAAATGGCTTCCAAATCTGGATACTGCACGATTCGGTCAGCCGACCAAAAGGAGACCCACAATGAGACCGCTTAAAACCGGAATGGGCTAATAATGTAGTCTCACCCGAGTACGTAGCACCTACATGGCTTCCAATGTGATTAATATACATCGGATTCGGTTCACAACCCGTATATATCCTACAAACCTCGATAACATTTATGCTGCACTCTTCAGTCTGTTGTACCTGTCACACAGAATTGCAGCTCTAATAATATGGCGTGCACATGTACGAAGTTACGTTAACATCCGAAAAAAAGACACGAAGCTGATAAGATCTGATTAATTATTATGTTTCCGTACCTCAAACGGTAAAAATGGAATCTTTATAGGATCACTTTGTTGTCCGTGCGTCTGTCTGTCCGGCTGTTCACAACTCTTTTTCACAGAACTAGGTAGACGAATCAAGTTTAAATTTACCTCCCATACACAGACCACGGTGCCTTAAGCCATCGAGAGAAAAATAGATGATGACTCCTCATGACAACGCAGCTGCTGTTTCCCAAATCTGGGATAAGTTTTTCTTCTTTTCTTATTCACTTACGTTCTGCCAACGGCCTTGTCAAAGAGGGCGGAACAGCGCACTCTCCTGTCCCAGCGGCGGGAAACTGCCCGTAAAGGCCGAACAATCAACAGTGATCAACGGCATGAGGATGCAGAAGGCACTGCAAACCACTGCATTAAAGACACGTAACGTGTATCCTCAGGACATGTGGCCTGCAATAGATTCCGGAATACGTCCCCCACTCGGATCTCCGGGAGAGGACTGCCAAGCGGGAGGTGACTATGAGAAAAAGATTGAATAATCAATGAAAGGATAATGTTCCATGAATAGGGACGTGGAATGACAGAATCTTGAACGAGGTTGGGAAACTATAAAATCTGAAAAGGGAAATGCAGAGGCTGAATCTAGATGTAGTAGGGGTCAGTGAAATGAAATGGAAGACAAGGATTTCTGGTCGGATGAGTATAGGGTAATATGAACAGCAGCAGAAAATGGTATAAAGGGAGTAGGATTCGTTATGAATAGGATGGTAGGGCAGAGAGTGAGTTACTACGAACAGTTCAGTGATAGGGTTGTTCCTATCAAAATCAACAGCAAATCAACACCGACGGCGATAGTTCAGATATACACGCCGACGTTGTAAACTGAAGATGAAGAGATAGAGAAAGTATATGAGGATACAGAAAGGGTGATGCAGTACGTAAAGGGAGATGAGAATCTCATAGTCATGGGGCACTGGAATGCAGTTGTAGGGGAAGGAGTAGAAGAAAAGGTTTCAAAGGAATATGGGCTTGGGACAAGGAATGATAGAGGAAAATGATAGAGGAAAAAGACTAATTGAGTTCTGTAATAAGTTTAAGTTAGTAGTAGCGAAAGCTCTGTTCAAGAATCACAAGAGGAAGAGGTACACTTGTAAAAGGCCGAGTGATACGGGAAGATTTCAGTTACATTACATCATGGTCAGACAGAGATTCCGAAATCAGATACTGGATTGTAAGGCGTACCCAGAAGCAGATATAGACTCAGATCACAATATACTAACGACGAAGAGTAGGCTGAAGTTCAAGACATTAGTCAGGAAGAAAAAACACGCAAAGAAGTGGGATAAGGAAGTACTAATGAATGACGAGATACTCTTGAAGTTCTCTAACGCTATAGATACAGCAATAAGGAATAGCTCAGTAGACAGTACAGTTGAAGAGGAATGGACACCCCTAAAGCGGGCGATAACAGAAGTTGGGAAGAAAAACATAGGTACAGAGAAGGTAATTGCAAAGAAACCATTGGTAGCAGAAGAAATACTTCAGTTAATCGATGAAAGGAGGAAGTACAAAAATGTTGAGGGAAACTCGGGAATAGAGAAATACAAGTAGCTGAGGAATGAAATAAATGGGAAGTGGAGGGAAGCTAAGACGAAATGACTGCATGAAAAATCTGAAGAAATCGAAAAAGAAATGATTGTCGGAAGGACAGACTCAGCATACAGGAAAGTCAAAACAGCCTTTGGTAACATTAAAAGCAAGGGAGGTAACATTAAGAGCGGAACGGGAATTCAACTGCTAAATGCAGAGGAGAGAGCGGATAGGTGGAAAGAATAGATTCAAAGCCTCTACGAGGGGGAAGATTTGTATGATGCAATATAAGAGGAAACACGAGTCGATTTAGACGAGATAGGGGGTACAGTATTAGAACTAAAATTTAAATGAGCTTTGAAGGACTTAAGATCAAATAAGGCAGAAGGGATAGATAACATTCACTCACAATTTCTAAAATCATTGAGGAAAGTGGCAACAAAACGACTAATCACGTTGGTGTGTAGAATGTATGAGTCTGGTCACATTGCATCTGACTTCTGGAAAAATATCATTCATACAATTCTGAAGCCTGCAAGAGCTGACAAGTGCGAGAACTATCGAACAATCAGCTTAAGAGCTCATACATCCAAGTTGCTGACAAGGATAATAACAGAAGGTTGGAAAAGAATGTTGACGATGTGCTAGATGACGATCAGTTTGGCTTTAGAAAACGTAGAGGCAATTCTGACGTCGCGGTTGATAGTGGAAGCAAATCTAAAGAAAAATCAAGACACGTTCATGGGATTTGTCGACCTGGAAACAGCGTTCGATAATGTAAAATAGTGCAAGATATTCGAAATTCTGAGAAAAGTAGGGGTAAGCTATAGGGAGAGGCGGGTAATATACAACATGTACAAGAGACAAGAGGGAATAATAAGAGTTGACGACCAAGAACGAAGTGCTCGGCTTAAAAAGGATGTACGACAGGGATGTAATCTTTCACCCTACTGTTCAGTCTGTACATCGAAGAAGCAATGATGGAAATAAAAGAAAGGTTCAGGAGTGGAATTAAAATTCAAGGTGAAAGGATATCAATGCTACGATTCGCTGATGAAATTGCTATCCTAAGTGAAAGTGAAGAAGAATTACATGATCTGCTGAACGGAATGAACAATGTAATGAGTACATAATATGGATTGAGAGTAAATCGAAGAAAGACGAAATTAATGAGGAGTACCAGAAATACGAACAGCGAGAAACTTAACATCAGGATTGATGGTCACGAAGTAGATGAAATTAAGGAATTCACCTACCTAGGCAGTAAAATAAACAATGACGGACGGAGCAAGGAGGACATCAAAAGCAGACTAGCAATGGAAAGAACGGCATTCCTGGCCAAGAGAAGTCCACTAGTATTAAATATAGGCCTTAATTTGAGGAAGAAATTTCTGAGAACGTATGTCTGGAGTGCAGTATTGCATGGTAGTGAAACTTGGACTGTGGGAAAACCGGAACAGAAGAGAATCGAAGCATTTGAGATGTGGTGCTACAGACGAATGTTGAAACTTAGGTGTACTGATAAGGTAAGGAATGGAGAAGTTCTGTGCGGAATCAGAGAGGAAAGGAATATGTGGAAAACACTGATAAGGATAAGGGACGAGATGACAGGACATCTGTTAAGACATGAGGGAATGACTTCCATGATACTAGAGGGAACTGAAGAGGCAAAAACTGTAGAGGAAGACAGAGATTGGAATTCATCCAGCAAATAATTGAGGACGTAGGTTGCAAGTGCACCTCTGAGATGAAGAGGTTGACACAGGAGAGGAATTCTTAGTGGGCCGCATCAAACCAGTCAGAAGACTGATGAACAAAAAAAAAATTAATAAATAAAAAAAATTAAAAAAATGATGTAATCATACAATGAAGCCTTTCACGACCGGATGGTACTGTTGTTGATAATTCTTCCGGGTTATATGGCCGTGGTCCGTGGATTACTTCTATTCCTAACGTTTCGTCCAATGCTACGTTGGACATCCTCAGAGGAAATGCTGGCCCTGGACTCAACAGGACCAGCCATACCTCTGAGGATGTCCAACGTAGTATTGGACGAAACGTTAGGAATAAAAGTATTCCATGGACCACGGCCATATAACCCGGAAGAATTATCAACAACAAAATGATGTAAATTTTACCGTCCGTCTCCCCGCCTCCAAGGCTGGGTGGTCAGTGCAACTGACTGCCGCACTAGAAACCTGGGTTCGCTCCCCTGTACTGCCGGGGATTTTCCTTGGTGGGAGGACTGGAACGGGCTGCACTCAGCCTCGTGAGGCCAACTGAGGAGCTGCTTGATTGAGAAGGTCCAAGGTCAGGAATCCCGTCAACGATCTGGAGAGCAGTGTGCTGACCATATGGCCTCCATAACCTATCCCATGACGCCATTGACAGTGGTTGACACGGCGGTCGGCCAGAAACGGTTGGCCAATGTAGGGCCGGAACCCGGAATGTATACTTTAAATTACGTAAATTGGTGTTTTAGCAGCACTCCGTAATACAGCACAGTTATGTAATTTAAGACTTCCGACTTGAGGAAAAAAGAAAAAGAAAAATGACATTAGTGATTTCACAATGGGCATACAGTCTAAATTACTACACTGAGACGAAAAATGTCATGGGATACCTCCCAATATCGCATCGGACCTTCTTTTTCCCAGTGTAGTGCAGCAACTTGACGTGGTGTGGACTCTACAACTCGTTGAATGTCCCCTGCAGAAATATTGAGCCATGCTGCCTCTGTAGCCATCCAAAGCTGCGAAAGTGTCGCAGGTGCAGGATTTTGTGCGCAACTGACCTCTCGATTACGTCCCTTAAATGTTTGATGGGATTCATGTCGGGCGATCTGGGTGGCCAAATCATTCGCTCGAATTGACCAGAACGTCGTTCCAACTAATCGCAAACAGCTGTGGCTTGTTGACATGTCGCACCGTCATTTATAAAAATTCCATTGTTGTTTGGGAACATGAAGTCCATGAATACTTGTAAAGTGTTTCCGTGTAGCTGAACATAACCATTTCCAGTTAATGGTCGGTTCAGTTGAACCAGAGGACCCAGTACATTCCATGAAAACACAGTCCATACCATTATGGAGCTACCACCAGCTTGCACCGTGCCTTGTTGACAACTTGGTTCAGTGGCTTCGTGGGATCTGCGCCACACTCGAATCCTTCCACCATCTCTGCCAACTGGAATCGCGACTCATCTGACCAGGCCATGGTTTTCCAGTCACGTAGGGTCCAACAGATACGATCATCAGCACAGGAGGGCGCTGCAGACGATGTCGGACTGTAAACAAGGACACTTCTGTCGGTCGTCTGCTGCCATAGCCCACTAACGCGAAATTTCGCCGCGCTATCGTAACGGATACTTTTGTCTTACGACCCACAAGAATTTCTGCAGGTATTATACACACAGTCTGTCCGCACTGACAACTTTGTGCAGCCGACCGCGGTGGCCGTGCGGTTCTAGGCGCTACAGTCCGGAACCGCGGGACTGCTACGGTCGCAGGTTCGACTCCTGCCTCGGGCATGGATGTGTGTGATGTCCTTAGGTTAGTTAGGTTTAAGTAGTTCTAAGTTCTAGGGGACTGATGACCTAAGATGTTAAGTCGCATAGTGCTCAGAGCCATTTTTTTTTTTAACTTGGTGCTAACGCCGCTGCTCTCGGTCGTTAAGTGAAGACGGTCAGTCGCTACGTTGTCCATGACGAGAGGTAATGCCTGTAATTTGCAATTCTCGGCACACACTTGACACAGTAGAGCTCGGGATATTGAATTCCCTACCGATTTCCAAAATCGAATGTCCGATGTGTCAAACTCAAACTACCACTCCGTGTTCAGAGTTCGTCAATTCAAGGCGTGCTACCAAAATCACGTTGGAAACCTTCTCACATGAATCACCTGAGTATGTGACAGCTTCGCCAAAGCGCTGTCCTTTTATACCGTGTACACGCGACACTACAGCAATCTGTATATATGCATATCGCTATCCCACGACTTTTTGTCACCTCATTGTATGATGTAACCAGAAGGAAACAAAACACAAAAAATTATCGTTTGCACAATGTCTTAACGATGACTGAGGGGTGACAAATGTAGGTACTTGTTTTAGTACAAGCAGTGTTTTCTTTGCTTTTGTTCAACCAGTGGTGTAATATGTATGTTTTGAGAAGTATGAATGTTTATGCGGAAGCCCTGTGTCTGTATTTTCGCAAAACCGAACATCGCTTATGGAGAGACGCTGGTCTGGAACAGTCGTGAACTAAGGTTGTAGGAGGCGCACAGTGGCGGCGCCACGCTTTGAAGTGTGCCTCGGCAGCCGTTTGCTCCCGAGACGAATCCCGGCACCGGGCTACTCGCTAATAAACAACACAAGCAAGTGGCCGGCGGACACAAAAACAGACGCACCGTGACATCGCATTGTGTGAACAAGTAGGTCACCCGGCGGCACACATTCCGCCCGTTTCGGGCAGACGAGGCCGCAGCTCGTTATCGATAGCGCTCTCGTCTCGACCCCGCGACCTGCGAGCTTAGTAACTGGCTTCTCACCTCGCCGCTAAGAGGCTGCGCCGTCAAGGTGAGGAGCTGCGGTTAGAACCCCGAGCCTGACTAACTGCCCGGACCCTTAACGAGCTGACACACGAAAAAGCGCGGCACACGCTACTGTTCCCAAACAGGATACTTAATAATTAAGGGAGGGGAGGAGCGGCTCGTAAGTCCTTCAGCATAAAAAACTGTTGCTTCATTAATCGTTTGGAACTTTAGCCCATCTCTGGACACGGGCAAATGTTAAACTGTTGCAGTGAATTTTCCGCTCCATTTGACGAGGGTAATAGTTTATAGGCTAGGAGTGCTGCTTTAGAGGAATACAGGGGGCGTCTTCTAAATTTTTTTTATGATATAGGGTGTTCCGAAATTACTCGCTCAAATTAATACATGAGGTAGAGAACATTAAAACAAATTTATTTACACTGAAGAGCCAAAGAAACTGGTACATTTGCGTATATCGTGTAGGGCCTCCGCGAGCACGCAAAAGTGCCGCAACACGACATGACATGGACTCGACTAATGTCTGAAGTAGTGCTGGAGGGAACTGACACCACGCAGCCTGCAGGGCTGTCCATAAATCCGTTATAGGGGGTGAAGATCTCTTCTGAAAAGCACGTTGCAAGGTATCTCAGATATGTCCAATAATGTTCACCTCTGGGGAGTTTGGGGACCAGCGGAAGTGTTGAAATTTGTAAGAATGTTCCTGAAACCAGTCTGTAGCAATTCCCGACGCGTGGGGTATCGCATTGTCCTGCAGGAATTGCTCAAGGCCGTCGAATGCACAGTGGACATGAATGGATGCAGGTGATCAGACAGGATGCTTACGTACGTGTCACCTGTCAGGGTTATATCTACACGTATTAGGTGTCCGATATCACTCTAACTGCACATGCCCCACACCATTACAGAGCCTCCACCAGCTTGAACAGACCCCTGCCAACATGCACGGTCCACGGATTCATGAGGTTATCTCCATACCTGTACACGTCCATCCGCTCGATACAATTTTAAATGAGACTCTTCCGACCAGGCAACATGTTTCCAGCCATCATGTGTCCAATTTCGGAGTTGACGGGCCCAGGCGAGGCGTAAAGCTTTGTGTCGTTCAGTCATAAAGTGCACACGAGTGGGCCTTCGGCTCCTAAATCCCATATCGATGCACTTGCTGATGGCTTAACATTGAAATCTACAGAAATTTGCGGAAGGGTTGCACTTCTGTCACGTTGAACGATTCTCTTCAGTCGTCGTTGGTCCAGTTCTTGCAGGATCTTTTTCCGGCCACAGCAATGTCGGAGATTCGATGCTTTACCGGATTCCTGATATTCACGGTACACTCGTGAAATGGTCATACGGGAAAATCCCCACTTCATCACCACCCCGGAGATGCTATCTCTCATTGCTCGAGCGTCGACTATGGTACCACGTTAAAAGTCGCTTAAATCTTGATAACCTGTCAGTGTAGAAGCAGTTACCGATTCAGGAACTGCGCCAGACACATGTTGTCTTATACAGTGTGGAGAAAAATTATGCCACGAAATTTTAACCCTGGATAGCTAATGCCAATAGGAACTAAAACTGCTATTGTTGTGTAGGTCGACAACGCACAATTTTTAAACCATGGAAACTTGGTACCACGCTCTCCGTTTGGCCTCGGGTTTGCCCTGTTGCCCGATGCTCTGGCAACGCATAACCGCGAATGATTTGCCTGCCAGATATCGCGATGTATGCAAGGCGGCCCGCACGCCAGCTTTCCACTCAGGGGGCGAATCCGCTGGGGGTCCCGAAACATCCATTGTAGTTTCAAGACAAGATGTACCGGAAACAGACCCGTCTACAGTTGTTAGTTCGCGTTCAGATAGTCTTTTACAAATTGTGTCAGCCCGGGAAAGAGTCTTTTTTGTAGATAGGGCATCATTTACTTAAAGCAGGTGCTAGAACTGGTGACCCTCTGACGCGACACAAGCTTGGTAACGTCGAACGGTGTTTTACCGAACTCTTTCAAAGATTCCTGGCATTTCCCTGATGTGGTTGGCGGCATGTTGAATGCAATCCATTGATTCTTCTTCGTTTATAGATAGTTCGCGTCCGGGTGAGTGAATTAGAACCTTGAAGAATCCCCACAGGAAAAACTCCAGTGGCATGAGGTCTGGTGATTAACGGCAACAGGTCAATCCCACGGCCAATCGGAGCGCGTGGCGCCAAGTTTGCGCAGTTTAAAAATGGTGCGTTGTCGGCCTACAAGACATTAGTAATTTTGGTTCCTACTGGCATCAGCTATCCAGGGTAAAAATTTCGTGACACAGTTTTTCTCCGCCCTGTATAGGCGTTGCCGACCACAGCGCCGTATTCTACCTGTCTCCATATCTCTGCATTTGAATACGCATGCCTGTACCAGTTTCTTTGGCGCTTCATTGTTTTTTATGGTACATATGGTCTCCAACGGCAATTTCTGATGCTAGGGAAGATTTACACAGAAGATAGTTTCGCATACTAATTACGGCCGTGTAATTTAACGAATGCGAAATTATTGGCCTGTATGCACACAGTACATCGTCGGATCATTGTCATGTATGTTACAAGAATTCTGACATGTCCGCAGATCCATCAGCATCGACGACCGTCCTAGCGACAAGATCTTCTTCTGTTCCCACGCGTGAGGTCTGGTGACCTGAGAGGCAATGCCACAGGACCACATCGGTCGATCCATAGAGTCCCGAACCTGGCTCTCAAATGATTCCTCACAGCAATGCTGAAATGGGCTGACGCTCCATCGTGCTGGAACTACATCCATTATCTAATATTCAGAGGTACAGTCTACAAGGCTTCCCTCAACATTTGTCCCACGACGATGCGACGTCCTTTGAGGAAGAGGTATGGTCCACTCAACCTGTCATCGAGAATGCCAAACCACACACATTAACACCGAATCGCTGTTCACGAACACGAGATCGAGTGCCCCGTGGATTCTCATCAAGTGCCCAAACATGACAGCTGTGGATTTTGAAACATTCTTTACGAGTAAAAAGAAAGAAACCTCGCCGATGTGCAGGACCTTGGTCGGAAATAAGGGGTACAGGGCAGTCTGTTGTAAAAGCCACTATGCGATCTGCACGCGTCGGGGAATGCGCTAAAGGTGGAAAGGATGAAGGTGCTGGTCATGTAACACATTACCTACAAGGCTTTGTGTGACGCTAAGGATGTGTGTAATACGTCGTGTACTTGTAGATGGAGTGTCTTCAGCATGTCACAGAGTCTCGTCTTCCCTTTCAAGAGTTAACCCAGTTCGATTCCGACCTCGCACACTTGCGCGGAATGTGACAGTTTCACGTAATGCTTGCGACTGAATCGATGTGTTTATAAGGAAGTCAGCGCTATTGTCACAAGGCGGTGATGCTTGTGAGTGAATCTGTGTCTTTCTAAGCGCGCCTCAGAGCCGATGGTTCGTACACAGAGCAGTTTCGAAAGTCAGTACACATACCCAGTTGTACTTTTCTGAATATAAATAATATAGAGAATCATGTGAAATAAATGGCTCTGCTGAGCTGGTTTTCCATCATTAACTTCGTATGAGTTTGTGTTGTAATCCTCATCAATTCAAGTGGTGTAACAACGCAGATTCTATCTAATAAGAACGAGTCGCCAAAACTATCTCAAATTGTATAACTGTATTTGAATGAACCTGAGCCACATTAATTGGAAAAAGTAAAACTGCTTAGCAAGAGCAGGAATTGCCTGCAGGGGGAGCGATTGTTAAAACCAAGTTTTTGAAAACAGCCTCAAGTCGCAGTTAGTATATTTTATTTACTAGTTTTGTTCTTGGTGTGAACAAGAGCATCATCCGAATTTACGCCGCGAGATATAAAAATTGAAATAATACGGAAAACTTACATTGACAATACGTAAAATACATGTTATGTTTCCAATGTAGTGAGTTACGTTTAAATTTGGCTGACAGCAATAAAGATTGCGTTCAAAGTTGGCTGACAGCATTTAAGTTTTATTTGCTGTGCCAACCTTTTCGAGTAGCAATTGAGCAATTGCACCCAACGTCCTCAATTATTTGCTGGATGTCATGTTATCCTGTCTCTGTTTCTTGTCAGTGTTTTCCATATATTTCTTTTCCCGCTGATTCTGCAGAGAACCTCCTCATTCCTTACCTTATCAGTCCACATAATTTTCAGCATCCTTCTGTAGCATCACATTTCAAAGGCTTCGGTTCTCTTATGTTCTGATTTTCCCACAGTCCATGTTTCACTACCACACAGTGCTGTGCTCCAGATGTACCTTTCTAGAAATTTATTCCTAAAGTTAAAACCTACGTTTCATACTAGCAGACTTCTCTCGGCCGGGAATACCTTTTTCGCCAATGCTAGTCTGCTTTTTATGTCTTCCTTGCTCCGCCCGTCATAGGTTAATCTGTTGCCTAGGTAACAGAATTGCTTAACTTCGTCCACTTTCTGATCCCCAATTTTAAAGTTAAGTTTTCCGCTGTTTTTCTGCTGTTTCTCATTACTTTGACCTGAAAGATTTACTCCTAATCCATATTTTGTGCCCATTAGACCCATCATTCCATTTAACACCAGCTGCAGTCATTCAATTTCACACAGGAGAGCGAAATTCCCTTTCACCCTGAATTTTAGTACCACTCTTGAAACTTCGTTTTATTTCCCTCATTGCTCCTTCGATGTGTAGATTGAGCAGCAGGGGTGGAAGACTACGTTCTTGTCTTGCACCGTTTTTCATCCGACTACTTCACTCTTGATGTTCCAGTGTTATTGTTCCCTCTCGGTTCTTTTACGTATTGCGTGTTACCCACCTTTGTCTATAGCTTATGCCTATTTTTCTCAGAATTTCGAATATCTTGTCCCATTTTACATTGTCGAATGCTTTTTCGAGGTCGACATATCCTATGAACGTGTCTCGATTTTTCTTCAGCCTTGCTTCCATTACCAACCTCAACGTCAAAATTGCATCCCCGGTCCCTTTACCGTCCCAAAAGCCAAACTGATCGTTAACTAACTCATGTTCTAATTTCTTTTCCATTCTTCCGTGTATTATTCATATCAGGAAATTGGATGCTGAGCTGTTAAGCTGATTGTAAGATAATTCTCACACTTAACGGCTCTTGCAATCTTCGGAATTGTGTACATGATGTTCACCCGGGAGCCGGCCGGGGTGGCCGAGCAGTTCTAGGCGCTACAGTCTGGAACCGCGTGACCGCTACGGTCGCAGGTTCGAATCCTGCCTCGGGCATGGATGTGTGTGATGTCCTTAGGTTAGTTAGGTTTAAGTAGTTCTAAGTTATAGGGGACTGATGACCTCAGAAGTTAAGTCCCATAGTGCTCAGAGTTATTTGAACCATTTTTTTTTCTCCTGGGAGTGTGATGGTATATTGTTCGTCTCATACATTCTACATACCATCGTGAATAGTCGTTTTGTTACCACTTCCCCAAATGATTTTAGAAATTCCGATGGAATGTTATCCATCCCTTCTGCCTTATTTGAGCTTATGTCTTCCAAAGCTATCTTAAATTCTGATTCTAATACATGATCACCTATCTGTTCCATGTCGACTCCTGTTTTTTCTTCTATCACATCATCAGGCAAGTCTTTCCCCTCGTAGAGGACTTCGATGTACTCTTTCTGCTTGTCCGTTCTCTCCTCTGCATTTAACAATGGAATTACCGTTGTACTCTTAATGTTACTGCCCTTGCTTTTAATTTTGCCGAAGGTTGTTTTGACTTTGCTGTGTGCTGAATCCGTCCTTCCGAGAATCATTTCTTTCTCGATTTCTTCACATTTTTCATGCAGCCATCATGCCTTGGCTTCCCTGCACTTCCCAATTATTTTGTTCCTAACTGACCTGCATTTCTGTTTTCGTAAATTTCCCTGAAGGTTTTTGTACTTCTTTCATTTGTCGATCAGCTTAAGTATCTCAGCTGTTATCCATCGTTTCTTCGCAGTTGCCGTCCTTGTACCTGCGGTTTTCTTTCCAACTTCTTCGACTGCCCTCTTTTAAGATGTCCACTCCTGTTTAATTATAAAACTAACTCAGTTATTGATGATCAGAGTGTCTATAGCCTCAGAGGGCTTCAAGTGTATCTCTTCATTCCTTAGTACTTCCGTATCCACGTTCTTCGCGCACCGTTTCTTCCTAACCTGACTAGTCTCTTAAACTTCAGGCTACTCTTCATCATTACTGAATTGTGATCTGAGTCTATATCTGCTCCTGGGTACGCCTTACAACCAAATATCTGATTTCGCTATCTCTGTCTGACCATTATGCATTCTGATTAAAATCTTCCCGTGTCTCCCGTCCGTTTCCAAGCATACGTTCTGCTCTTGTACTTCTTGAGTACATTACTCGCTATTAGTAGCTGAATTTATTGCAGAACTCTATTGATTTTTCTCCTCTCTCGTTTCTGTTACCAAACCCATATTCTCCCGTAACGTTTTCTTCTGCTCCCTCCCCTACAGCCGGCCGCTGGTGGCCGAGTGGTTCTAGGCGCTTCAGTCTGGAACCGCGCGACCACTACGGTCGCAGGTTCGAATCCTGCCTCGGGCATGGATGTGTGTGATGTCTTTAGGTTAGTTAGGTTTAAGTAGTTCTAAGTTCTAGGGGACTGATGACCTCAGATGTTAAGTCCCATAGTGCTCAGAGCCATTTGAACCATTTGAACCCTCCCCTACAACCGCATTCCAATCCCCCATGAGTATTAGATTTTCATCTCCCTTTAAGTACTGAATCACCTCTTCAATAACCTCAGATACTTTCTCTGTCTCTTAATCCTCTACTTGTGCCGTCGGCATGTGTATCTGAACTGTTGTGGTTGGTCTGGTGTCGATTCTGATGAGAACAACCGTATCACTGAGACTGCCCTCCTATTCATAACGTATCCTACTCCCGTTATACCATTTTCTGGAGCTGTTGATGTTACCCTGTACTCGTTTGAACAGAAATCCTTGTCTTCCATTTCACTTGACTGATCCCCATTATATCTAGTTTTAGCCTTAACATTCCCCTTTTGAGATTTTCTGTCTTACCTACCATGTTCAAACGTCTGACATTCCATGCTATGATTCGTAGAACGTTATCCTTTCGTTAATTATTCAATCTTTTTCTCATGGTCATCTCGCCCTTCACTGACCCCTCCTGGAGATCCGAATGGGGGATTACTCTGGAATCTTTTGCCGGTAGAGAGATCATGACACTGTCACACTTCCACAGTTAGAGGGCACATGTCCTGCGGATACTTGTAATGTGTCTTTAAATGCAGTGATTTCCGTTGCCTTCTGCATCCTTACTCTGTTGATCATTGCTGATCCTTCTGCCTTTAGGGGCAGTTTCCCACCCCAACGACAATAGAGTGCCCTGAACCTCTGTCTTCTCCTCCGCCCTCTTTGACAGGGTCATTAGCTGAACGAGGGTGACTTCTTATGCTGGAAGTCTTCGGGCGCTATTTCTGATGATTCTTATTTAGTATTTAAGCTGTGGTGGGGTTCCAACTTGGGACCGGGACGTTTTGATTACAAATGAAAGACGTTATTCATAGACCACAGGTGCAACCCATATCTGCCTGTCTTTCAAAAAATACATCAGTAAAAATTAAAGTAACTTTCAAAATACATGTTTTAAAATAACTTCACAAATATGCATTCAAATCACCGATTTTTTAAAAATATTTCTCTTAGGACAATACGGCAGGTTATATATTTTTGTTGATTACCTACAGTATTTCATAAAATAATTAGAAGAACCTGTATAAATTAAACTCGTTTTGTTTGTTTAATAAATTTTGCGAGGTTTTCCTCTTTTCTGAGTTAATTTCCTATTCTTCCAAGATATTTAATAGAGTGATTCTATCTGCGGTGTGGATAATTACATACTATCTTGAATCTCACCTAATATTTGTCAAGTTGTTCTCAAATGTTTACCTAAAGCTATACGATTTGAATTTAAATTGCAGTGTACCTTATAACGTGTTGTGAACGATCTTCCAGTTTGGCCAGTGGACAGGCTCTGACAATTTTGGTAATTGATTTCATATACTCCTGAATTACTGTATTTGTCCTTATGTACATTCTCTTTATATATTAGTGAATATCTAAGGGAGTCGCTAGTTCGAAAGGTAACTTTGACTTTCTGTCTTGTGAAACATCTCTCAATACGGTCCATTATAGAACCTTTGTATATGAGTGTAAAATACCTTTCATTTTCTACTGGTTTGCGTATACACTGTTTATCTTTCGTTAATTTTTTTCTGTGTAGTGTGGTATATTTTCATTATATCATGTTCTTGGTAATTATTTTTTAATGCTATCCTTTTGATTGTTTTGGGTGATTTGAATTATTCCCATCGATTATACTTGAATATGTATTTTAAATCTTGCTTGGTTCCTTTAAATGGAACTATGTTGTCTTCAACCCACCATTGATAATACAGTATTTTTTGCTTTACATTTAGGAATTTATCAGAAAACATAATTTCCAAATAATTAATAATAGTTCCTGGCAAGATACTGAATATACTATCCACACATAGCTAGACCATATCCCATGCGGTATATTTCCCTATTACAGTACCTAAAATCTAGGCTAAATTACAAAAAGTTTAATAGCTCTGCAGTCTCTCCTACTACCATAGTTTTATGCTGTAGCAAATCACTTATAATTATTTCTAATGTTTCATCAACATATTAGTAACATCCTAGGGGCGAAAATCACGTCTTCTAGAATATACATATTTACTACACTGTCAACAAATGAGACGCTATTTTTAATGCCGAAATGTTTGTCAGATTTGTAATACATTTAAGCTTTTTATCAAGTATGTAATTTAGTTCACTATTAAGAGCATATTCGTTATTATTAATGACTATAAATGAGCTGTCATGTTTATGTCTTTTAATTTGAGCTCTTGCAGTGGGAAGCCTTGGATTCATTAGCTTTAATCTAGGTTTTTTTAATGGCTCAAATAGAAATTGGGAAGCATAAATTTTTCTTTTTAGTTCGGTTTAGAAGTTACTGCGTCGGTCTTTACTAAATTTTGGCCGGCCGAAGTGGCCGCGCGGTTCTGGCGCTGCAGTCTGGAACCGCAGGTTCGAATCCTGCCTCGGGCATGGATGTGTGTGACGTCCTTAGGTTAGTTAGGTTTAACTAGTTCTAAGTTCTAGGGGACTTATGACCTCAGCAGTTGAGTCCCATAGTGCTCAGAGCCATTTGAACCATTTGAACTAAATTTTGTTCATGCCGTTCTGTTCGAAATACTGTAATGTTTTGTCACTGTCGGCTTTTTCGGATGATAGCACTTTCGTATTACGCTTACCCGACTTTAACATCAGAATTTGTGCTTTTTGCAGTTTATATTTAAAGTTTTTACCATGATAAGTTCCTGTATATTAGAAGTATTTGCATTTAGTGCATGATGTAGGGCTTTGCTCGTTGGTACAACTACTGTAGTTTCCTCATTTGTGTTTAAAGTGGCAAAAATACAAGCTGCTTTTCCCTCAGAAATTATTTCTTTAATGTCTTTCTTCGATAAACTGTGCTTCAAGTTATACTGAACTCCCTCTCTAGTAAGTCCACCTCAATCTTGTTTAGCTGTATATGTGTTACATTGACGTGCTTATCATTAAATTTAATTTGTGTTTGTGAGTCAGTTATGGAACTATCTGTAATAAGTTGTAACAAGTTATAAAGTTTCTTACAGTAAATAGCACTACATTTATGTGCAGCATAAGTTGGTTTAAGTAGTATGTAAGTCTAGAGACTGATGGCATCAGAAGTTTATCAATTAGGAATTCACACACATTTGAACATTTTTTTTTTAATGTGCACCAGTTTGCCGAAGGGTTGCACTTCTTCCAAGTTGAACGATGGTCTTCAGTCGTCGTTGGTCCCGTTCTTGCAGGATCTTTTTCCGGCCACAGCGATGTCCGAGATTTGATGTTTTATCGGATTCCTGATATTAACGGTACACTCGTGAAATGGTCGTACGGGAAAATCTCCACTTCATCACCATCTCGGAGATGCTGTGTCCCATTTCTCGTGAGCCTATTATAATATCACGTTGAAACGTCATAAGAATTTTTAACATGTTGCAGCCCTATCAGTAACAGTGATAAATTAACCCTAGGACGCCTAAGAAGGGGGGGGGGGGGGGGTTCGTTGAACCCACAATTTTTTTAAGTCCCCTGCTTTTGCCCAAGTAACTTTCATACCACATATTCCCTTTGAGTTGTTGTTTGTTGGCTATTTTATGAAACGTTAGTGCCAATATATTTTATGGAAAATTCCTGCTTTGAAAGAAAAAATAAATAAACTTATTATGGATCCAACAAACCGTTGGTTGGTATTTTTGATATTCACAACAATCGGTTTACTTTCAGGGGAAGTGATTGTTGATGTCAGTCAGCTGTTATTTATTTTGTAAACTTGTAGTGAGTTAGTGCAGTTCCCTGCTGTTCACACCCAGACTTAGAAATGACTAAAAGAATACGTGACTCGTCTTTAGAAAGAGTTCTGAATGAAATTTTAGGTGAAGATTCTGAAGATACTGACTCGGGGAGTGAAAGTGAATATGAGGATGGTGTTATGGAGTATGATTCAGATCGGGAAAGTGATGTGGATGTTGGAGAAGATGAAGATAGCGCAGCTTCCGGCAGTGACCATCAGGATGTTATTGTGGCCAAGTCTGGAAGAAGGTGCGTAACCACACAGCCTAGAATTCATCGGAGGTCTGATGCTAATATAGTAAGAGAGCTGGCAGGAGTGACTCTAGCTGGTGTTTGCCATTCACCTGGAGAAGCCTTGAAGTTACTTCTTACGCCTGACATCATGGATGTTATAGTAAAAGATTCAAATGAAGAGGCAGTTCGGTGAAATGATACTTTGACTAATGAGAGAGAATTGTATGCCTTTATAGGAATCTTGATATTTACGGTGGCAAATAAGGACAATTCTGTCAGTGTACACGATCTCTGGTCAGACCTAATGGGTCGGCCAGTTTACAAGGGTATTATGGCAAGAGAATGTTTCATGGAACTTATTGCAATCATACGGTTTGATGACAAAAGTACTCGCCAGCTAAGAAGGGAAGCAGACAAGTTCACAACAATCCGTGATGTTTTCAACAAAGTGAATCCAATATTTATAACAATTAACAACATTTATAAACCGATGCTTTAGTTAAAATACATAAACCATTCTGAAAGTTATAATTTTTCGTCAGTAAACTTATTTAATATCTGTGGGCTCACCGACCCCTCCCCCCCCCCCCCCCTTTTAGGCATCCAAGTTAGAAAAAAAGGCTTGGGCGTCCTAGGGTTAATATGTCAAAAATCCGCCTCAGCAGCGAAATGTTACTGGTCTTTACCCAGGTTTCAGCTAGATTACTCTACTTGAAACTTGGGTAAAGACCAGTAACATTTCGCTTCTGAGGCGGATTTGTGACATATTAAATCTTCATAACCTGACATGTAGCAGCAGTAACTGACGTAACAACTGCGCCAGACAACAACTGTGCTTGACACTTGTTGTCTTACACAGACGTTGCGGACCACAGCGCTGTATTCCGCCTGTTTACATAATTCTGTATTTGAATATGCATGCCAATACCAGTTTCTTTGGCGCTTCAGAGTAGATCAACTAATACGCCGTGAGAATACCGAGGTTCATACTGAATCCGCTGGTTGCTTCTGCATAGATTCGGTAGGTAAGTTACCTTATATTTACCACTCTGTTCTACGAATTATAATTAGGGATGACATATGTAATATCCTATGTAGGACATTAGTTATCCTGAGAAGTTTTTATTTTACTCGCACGTTTAGGGACAGTACTCTAAGTGTATAATCAACAAGCATTTCTACAGAACTCAATATCAGGTTTTTCACCAATATTTTGAAACAACGTGTATCTCATTTCAATACACTAGTTATAAGTTTCTTTTCAGTCTAACATCTGAGAAACTGTCACATGATAATATGTATCACGCATTTGTCTGTAGAGAACAAGTCTACTCCGTAGATGATCTGTCTAAATCGTACTCAACAACGCAAATTTGCAGCGTCACACACCGCTGAAGACATATTTAGTTAAATGAGTGATTGTGGCTGTTTAATGCAGTAAAGAAAGAGTTTTGTTTCAATGTATTTAGAGAAAGGAACAAGTGTTCCACTGGAATATCAACTTCACAAAATTTCTCACGTTACGGATACTGGTACCACCATCAGCATGGGGACCACAACCATTGGTTGTGAGATGAGAACTCCACCGTAACTTCCGAAGTTTCCAGCATTACAGAAGCTCACACTTAGGACTCGCCCTGGTGCGGCAGTGGCTTCGTGGCTTAACATGGAATACCTGTCAGTTCTCTGTTATACTAACAAAAAAAAATCTACTGTTTTCTGTAACTGGCATGAAAACAGCAGATCTTAATGTTAATGAAACTGCAAAATTAGCTCTCGTTTTGAAGTTACGATGACTCTACGAGCTTGGTGTTACCCCGTGGAGGAAGTTCACTGAAGGTGCAACCCCTTTACTTGGCGTTTGTTGTTTTTTGCTAGTGATTCCCCGATTAGTATTCGGCAGTAATCGACCGACATCGATGCGCTCCATTTCCACGTCCGAAATTTGCTGGTGAAAGCGTTCTCCGTGCTGGTCGGTTACAGCACCACAGTTGTCAGGAAAGAAGTCCAAGTGGAAATATAAGAAATTGAACTTTAATGATATGTTGCACCAGTCTGTTGTAGGGGTGCAGAAGATCTGCCACAAAATCCTTATATTTTTCTGCCCTCTTATTTCCTGATAGTTTGTTGACACTCGAACAAAGGCATCCCAAGCGAACTTTTCATCAGATGTCAGGATGGTATTGAAATGCTCATCTTTGTACAGTGTGCGTATCAGGGGAACGCACAAAAATCGCTCATTTATTCTCTCCTCACTAAGACGTGAAAATTTCTCGCGCAAATAGAAAATGATTCCCCAGTTTTGTTCAGGCCCAATTTTACGTGAAGAGTAGGGAGAATTACGTTCTTCGTGCATAGTATTGTGAGAGCCTGGTTCAAGTGACTGATGCTTAGGTCAATCTTTCTTTTTGTAATGAATTTCTGTGGCGCGGCTATCCCAGAGGCACAGGAAGCAACAAAATTTGGTGTAATTTTTTGGTGTAATTTTATCCCAAGCAATATTCCTATGACTTTCAGATTCCCGGAAATCTGACATTAAAACTTGCCATACTTCATCTCAATAACAACTGTTACATGTTGTCAAAGGTTTCTTTCATGTAAGATGTATACCCAATCAGAATCGATAGTAACACGTTGTCATTTTGCAGCAGCACACACTAGAGACTTACTTTGGAAGAGTCGATGAACATTTTTACCGTCAATACCGTAGCTGCCATTAGACCTTGTACTATGAAATACGAAGTTCTTTTCGCTTTCGAAAAATGGAAGGCGGTTTCGGAACACAATCACATTTACCTTTCAAGACACTTCCACTGCTACAGTCTTGACGCCAACAAGTCAGCTTTCCCTTCCGGCAACTTCAGATCTCTCACTCGGTCATTAAGCTCACACTGTGTTATTTGTGAATTTCTGTGCATTAGTCGCTACACACAACATCAGGATCTCTCGAAGAACTGGGTTTTGAAGATGATGGTGAAGCACTAGTTTCACTACCACCCTCATCGCTCTCAAGATAAGGTGGGCAGGAACAGCCAGTAGCATGGCCGACGATGTGTTAGGATATGCGAAGGAAAACTTTTTCTTTTTGGTAATACCTCGTGTTAATGGGGTTGTCATACAAAAATAACAATTATTCACATGGTTTCATAGTTCTCACCAGATCTTGGGTATAGCAAAGCACGTGGAAGGTCTTTTACGATCAGTCACGAATGAATACTCGAGATATAAGATACTCAACGTACATGAGGAGTCCCCGATTTCAACGCCAAAGTACAGTCTGTAGAGCTTCCTAATATATGGTGTTATTGGCCTTCTTTGTGATTTTATTGTAACCTGTCCGCAAATGTAGCCAAAATTGTCAGCGTTGTTTATGCATTTACGAGCCATATGGAATCACAGGAATTATAGTGACCAAACGGACTAACTACGCTTCAGTACAATATTCTTCCAGCACACTAACGGAGCACAGCGTGCAAAGACTAAAATTACGGTTAAATTAAACATTATCATTCGGTTCCCACTCAATTGTTAGCATGCACTGTGCCGCAGACAGTAGTACGTCACCCCAGAAGGTCAAACTTTTTTCAATTTTTAGTACTAGGACTTAATAATTCAATTTTGCTACGACGTATTTCATAATTTTATGTAATAATTCAGAGAGTGATAAATGTGAAATACAGGAAGAACGTAACAAGAGACCAGCAATCTTGGTCCAAGTAAAATGGTTACACGCCGATTTCTTTCCTTACACATGCTCCTCTCGAAATTGTTCTTGTGTCGGGTGCGGCCGAGACGTGAAATAGTAATCCTCCTCCACAAGCTACAAAATGATCACCACCACATAAGAATACGAAAATGGTGGTGGTTCAGTAAACAACGCAGCTGAACTGGGATAGTCGAGGTGATATATAATCCCTTGCATAAATATTGTATGCTCCCTTCTAGTAGGCCTACAGGACAACTGTGTGATTATCATAGTAATAGTGTACTATAGAGTAAACGTCGGTGCGCTTGATTCTATAACTACGACCGTGCTATCATTATCATCTTCTTCACTTAATGGAGCAGGCTGCACAGCCTGTTCCGGAAACCATTTTGTCCTCGGACGTCTGTCACTTCACTGTCACAGTAGGTTCAAAAATGGTTCATATGGCTCTGAGCACTATGGGACTTAACGTCTGAGGTCAGCAGTCCCCTAGAACTTAGAACTACTTAAACCTATCTAACCTAAGGACATCACATAAATCCATGCCCGAGGCAGGATTCGAACCTGCGACCGTAGCGGTCGCGCAGTTCTAGATTGTAGTGCTTATAACCGCTCAGCCATCCCGACCGGCTGTCACAGCAGGCTTGTGGTTCATGGCGATTCTACCCAGTCGATTTTACTGCATTCTTTCTAAATAATTTCACTACCTGACTTCATATACAGGGGGTCCATTGATAGTGACCGGGCCAAATACCTCACGAAATAAGCACCAAACGAAAAAACTAGAAAGAGCGAAACTCATCTAGCTTGAAGTGCTATGGTTAGCCCGCTAGATGGCGCTGCCATAGTTCAAACGGATATCAACTGCGTTTTTTTTTTAAATTGGAACCCTCATTTTTATTACATATTCGTGTAGTACGTAAAGAAATATGAATGTTTTAGTTGGACCACTTTTTTCGCTTTGTGATAGATGGCGCTGTAATAGTCAAAAACGTATAAGTACGTGGTATCACGTAACATTCCGCCAGTGCAGACGGTATTTACTTCGTGATACATTACCCGTGTTGAAATGGGCCGTTCACCAATTGCGGGAAAGGTCGATATCGTGTTGATGCATGGCTATTGTGATCAAAATGAACAACGGGCTTGTGCTATACAGGGTGTTACAAAAAGGTACGGCCAAACTTTCAGGAAACATTCCTCACACACAAATAAAGAAAAGATGTTATGTGGACATGTGTCCGGAAACGCTTAATTTCCATGTTAGAGCACATTTTAGTTTCGTCCACCTACGCTCAATGGAGCACGTTATCATGATTTCATACGGGATACTCTACCTGTGCTGCTAGAACATGTGCCTTTACAGGTACGTCACAACATGTGGTTCATGCACGATGGAGCTCCTGCACATTTCAGTCGAAGTGTTCGTACGCTTCTCAACAACAGATTCGGTGACCGATGGATTGGTAGAGGCGGACCAATTCCATGGCCTCCACGCTCTCCTGACCTCAACCCTCTTTGACTTTCATTAATGGGGGCATTTGAAAGCTTTTGTCTACGCAAGCCCGGTACCAAATGTAGAGACTCTTCGTGCTCCTATTGTGGACGGCTGTGATACAATACGCCATTCTCCAGGGCTGCATCAGCGCATCAGGGATTCCATGCGACGGAGGGCGGATGCATGTATCCTCGCTAACGGAGGACATTTTGAACATTTCCTGTAATAAAGTGTTTGAAGTCACGCTGGTACGTTCTGTTGCTGTGTGTTTCCATTCCATGATTAATGTGATTTGAAGAGAAGTAATAAAATGAGCTGTATCATGGAAAGTAAGTGTTTCCGGACGCATGTCCACATAACATATTTTCTTTCTTTGTGTGTGAGGAATGTTTCCCGAAAGTTTGGCCGTACCTTTTTGTAACACCCTGTACATGCTGCTCGGTATCCTGGACGACATCATCCAAGTGTCCGGACCGTTCGCCGGGTAGTTGCGTTATTTATGAAAACAGGAAGTGTTCAGCCACATGTGAAACGTCAACCACGATCTGCAACAAATGATGATGCCCAAGTAGGTGTTTTAGTTGCTGTCGCGGCTAATCCGCACATCAGTAGCAGACAAATTGCGCGAGAATCCGGAATCTCAGAAAAGTCGGTGTTGAGAATGCTACATCAACATCGATTGCACCCGTACCATATTTCTATGCACCTGGAATTGCATGGCGACGACCTTGAAGGTCATCTACAGTTCTGCCGCTGGGCACAAGAGAAATTACGGTACGATGACAGATTTTTTGCACGCGTTCTATTTAGCGACGAAGGGTCATTCACCAACAGCGGTAACGTAAACCGGTATAATATGCACTATTGGGCAACGGAAAAACCACGATGGCTGCGACAAGTGGAACATCGGCGACCTTGGCGGGTTAATGTATGGTGCCGCATTATGGGAGGAAGGATAATTGCCCCCATTTTATCGATGGCAATCTAAATGGTGCAATGTGTGCTGATTTCCCGTAATATTCTACCGATGTTACTACAAGATGTTTCACTGCATGACTGAATGCCGATGTACTTCCAACATGATGGATGTCCGACACATAGCTCGCGTGCGGTTGAAGCGGTGTTGAATAGCATATTTCATGACAGGTGGATTCGTCGTCGAGGCACCATACCATGACCCGCACGTTCACCGGATGTGACGTCCCCGGATTTCTTTCTGTGGGGATGACGTAATTTTCCTTCTGCCTTTCTCCGAGAGCAGCCACGTCTAACTTCCATTTGATACTACCCATAACAGCATTGTGTTATTAAGTTTCAGTTTAGTTCCCTTACTGGCTTTATATTTCAGAGTTCTATGAATTGTCCTGATTCATGTTCGATCTATTGTTGGGGATATTCAAACTCAAATGTTCAAATGTGTGTGAAATCTTATGGGACTTAACTGCCAAGGTCATCAGTTCCTAAGCTTACACACTACTTAACCTAAATTATCCTAAGGACACACACACACACACACCCATGCCTGAGAGAGGACTCGATCCTCCACCGGGACCAGCCGCACAGTCCATGAACGCAGCGCCTTAAACAGCTCGGCTAATCCCGCGCGGCCCTATTCACATTCCATATAAATATTCACATTGCAAATAGTGAAAGGTGGATACCTGTTCCAGTATGTTGCATTTATCTTTGTTTGTCACTACTTCTGATAACTGGAAGGCATGCTTAAAAATAGCCGGCCGAAGTGGCCGTGCGGTTAAAGGCGCTGCAGTCTGGAACCGCTAGACCGCTACGATCGCAGGTTCGAATCCTGCCTCGGGCATGGATGTTTGTGATGTCCTTAGGTTAGTTAGGTTTAACTAGTTCTAAGTTATAGGGGACTAATGACCTCAGCAGTTGAGTCCCATAGTGCTCAGAGCCATTTGAACCATTTTGAACCATGCTCAAAAATAAACTGAATTACTACCGTCTATTTTAGAAATTGTTAACAAACTATTTACTGTGACAAAATAAACATATTAATATAGGAACATCTGCTACGGTATAAGCCAGAAATGTGTGGAATTCAACAAAGAAAGATCCATGATGGCTGTGTTGGCATAATGTAGTAGTCGAGATATCTTGTTTATCATTAATTATTGTTTTCTTGTTGATACAGAGTTGTTCTTTATTTACTGGTCTAATGTCGTCCTGGAAATATACAGCTTGTTGGCTTCAAATTTTTGTATTTATCAGTATGATTAAATTCCAGGAAAGGTAAAAAGCAGATTCCTCACCGAAAGAACTCTATTATCAGACAAAGATCTTAATCTGAGAAAAAAATCTGAGATTTTGCATATAGAATACACTCTCCCAAGAAAGTGAATCGTGGACACTGCTGGGAAACTGCAAAAGAGAAAAGAAGTTTTTTTGAAAGAATGTTTCAGAAAGATTCTGAAAATTAAGTGTAAGTAGGAGGTCCCCGCAGAATCGTCTAGGGAAAAAAATTACTGCTTTATTTATATATTACAAATTTAGAGACCTGTTACGTGATATTTTAAAACTGGTCGCATATCTTACAGTTTTTGCTTGTCATCTTTTTTGAACTTTTCTGTGTGTTTTGTTTTTTAGCTGCAATATTTATGCGGAATAAAGAAAACAAATAATCTGAAGCTGAAATACACAATTTTGTTGTTTTAAGAAGAACGTGAAAAGGATGATAAAATACTCGAGAGATTTGTTAATGCCTTCACCGATTGTGACTGGTTGACAACTCAGAACGGTCTCTTCGAGCTGCTGGACGCCATTCTCTACGAAATAGTTTATACTAAGTAGTAGACAAATGATATATCTGATCGTTGCATTACCATTAGGTGTTGACCCATGTACAACACTGAGTGCTTTCTTGGACA
This sequence comes from Schistocerca serialis cubense, assembly GCF_023864345.2. Classification (NCBI taxonomy): domain Eukaryota; kingdom Metazoa; phylum Arthropoda; class Insecta; order Orthoptera; family Acrididae; genus Schistocerca; species Schistocerca serialis. The sequence goes on along the minus strand of NC_064639.1, from coordinate 252,851,153 downwards.
GACTGCCAGCATCTTACACTGCATTTATTCTAGTATTCGTTTGATGGATATGTAAAATTTGTCAGAGCCTTTGGCATGTTATGTCTGATCCATAATTCTAGGTGTCTTATTTACCGTTACATCTCGTCTTCCTCCTCCTCATCCTCTTCACTGTCACTGTTGACGCTGTAGGTGTCGCTATCCACCCTCTCGAGACTGTTGTTAGGTTGCGTATAGGCATGTCTGTTTCATCGTGTCCGAAGGTACTCTTCATGTGTCGTTTTTGAAGTATTGCCTATTCATGCATTTAATTGTGCCCATTTATCTTGGTCTCTTATGGCCGTGTATGAATGTATTTCAGTTTCTGTGTAGTCTAATTAATGTAGTTTATGTTTGTTGCTCGCATACTGCGAGGGTCGGTTCGATAAAATTATTTTTTTCACACGAGTGACGTTATCTCTTGCCGCCCCAACTATCAGTGTTTCCATATAAGCGACAGATCATTTGGTGACCAGCCCTCCCCTTCTCTCCATCCACATACGTTAGTTGCATTTCCTTTGGCTCCTGATAAGAACTTTAAAAATAGATCTGAATCTACATCTTGTCTACAAATTTTGCACTAGAGGCGCCTGTGACGGCCCTCTCAGCTAGGCGTCAAAACGGCAGAAAAAGGGAAGGAAAAGGGGCAAAACACCAATATCAAGAAGGAAAGGGATGGTTGGTAGCATTAAGGCATTAGAGAAAAACTTCCGTGGTACTACAGGAAGCAGTAGAGGGGAAGAATTGCAGGGGAAGACAGAGCAGACTATGTACAACGAGTAATTGTGACGTTGAGTGTACGTACTTATTTCAGCTGAAGAGATTGGCACGGCAATGAAAATCCTGGCGGGCAAAGGCTGACGACTAACGAAAAGGTCTATATGACAAACATCTACATTGAGAATATGGCTGTCCACAAGATACATGACCACCTGAATTCCATTTTTAAGTTTAAATTTTTCGTCTGCTGATCTTCGCTTCCCAGGGTTTTTCATGATTATTACTTTATTACTATAAATCATATTTAACACGGACATTTAGGAACTGTTGCTCTCTCCATTCAATAAGCCCGAAATAATTGTCACATAGAAGCTAGAGTGAGCACTGCGAAGTAATTTATGATTGATTTTGATAACAAAAGTAAGTGATCTTTTAAGCAAATGTTTGGGCGGAGCGAAAACAAGTCTCCCTAGAAACAAGACAACGGATTTTTGTCCGGAATTTGATTACCAAACTAAGAGTGAGAATTGGGCAGATGGGGTGTCAAATGGATCAGCTTGCGGTCTGATTTTGAAAGGGAAAAAATCTTACTGCTTGAAAGCAGTCAGGGAGGTGAAGAAAATAATAAATATCGAACAATGTTTAATGTATGATACTTCATGCTTTCTGAAAAAGAACTAGGAAATAAAAAATTTAAAAATGATCCCATCCAATGTATTGCGAAATAATTCGTTTAAAAATAAGAAATAGAATATATTAAAGAAACATTTTATGCGGTTTTAAACGTTGCTCGATATCGTGTACAGCAAAAATCCTCCAGTACTCTTTAAAATTCTAAGATTCTAAAGTAAACAGATCACAACGATGCCATCTGTTGGTATTCATAGTTACCGGTACTAGTACTCCAAGTCAGCTGTTGTGAACGGATTGCATTTTACGTACAGGAAATGCAGCAGCGCACGATTCGCCAAAATTGTCGGGTACGCCGGTGTACTATTCACATACCCATATGTCAGCTGATACTCCATTGCATGAATATATACAGTAGTCTGCCACATTTTTTGCAGATTTATATACCCCAAGGGGCGTTTCGTGTATTGACGTATCTTCAGCTGGCGTAATACGTTATAAATGTTCGTTGGTAAAGAAGGAAACCCGCCGAAAATACCTTTCAAAAGCTTTGCTATCATGCCCGTCTTCAGAAGGCTATTTTTTCGAATTACAGTAATGTATTCTTCAACAGCGAGTCGCCAGCTTCTGTATTGCGGAATAATATTAGAGTATTTAGCGCAATTTAATTTTATGTTGTGCGGATAGATAAAACGGGCTAAAGCGCCTGGGTTTGATAGGCTGTAAAGCGAAACAGTTATATAGGGTGATGCAATTGCCCATACCGCTGCCGTTTTACGCAGACCGCTATGTTACAGCTGCCTTCATAAACCACGTGTGAGATTTTCACATTCTTTCGCTCTCTGCGCGCAAACTGTTAGTCCTACAGAAAAAATGAGAAGGACCTTTTTATAGGAAACTTAATGCAGTTAAATTTTATACTGTGATACGTTTTCGCTGGAGGCCACGGTTTACGAGTTATGCAAGACAAACGCACAGAAGTGACTTTCAAATGCACCTCCACCCCACACTCACCCCTCACCAGTCAGGATTTAGCATGTTATTCGTGGCACTCCTTGCTACCGTTGTACAAAAGTTTCCGATTACACGAATTATTCCCGACATTCGACATTTTTTGGTCTGTATCGATTCGGCTATTACGCCTCTAGAGTAGTCGGCTAAATCGTTAACATTGTTAATTTACACATGCCTTTGTTGGTACTGAACGAAAAATGAATTTCCTAAATGTTATGCTGAAACTAATCGCAATGACAATTCCGTCCAAACTTAAACATTACAAGCACGGCAGCTACGTAGTCAGAAAGTCTGACTACGATGTAATTATTCATTTTATGCTGTATAAGTTCACAAAGTTGTTAGGTAAAATTTACACAAATGTCAATTTTACAATCTGTAAGTGCTCGACTGAGCAGATGGCGTAACAAGGAGAGTCAATGAACACCAAAAAATTTGAAATAATTCGTGTATTCACAAATATTTCTAAAAGTGATAGAAGTGGGTGCTATGGACAGCGTACTAGAATACCTGGCCGTTGGGGGCCGACAACAGCGGCGTAGATTTTTTTTTTTCTGGTTGGTGGTGAAGCGGGGGCTTCAGTTCCGCTCAAGTACAGAAGTACAAGACGGTCATTCTGATTAGTATCCCAAAATATTAGTAGCTTAATTGTCATAAACTGTATTAATGTTTAGAATTAGAACACAACTTGCATTTGCTGAAAATCTGATACAAGTGAATGGAAATGAAAGAAGGTAGAAAAATTACGATGCTTGTCGATGTTTATGTACATCGCTCTGTAAATCGCTAATATTTAGCGTCTATAAACTACATAGTATCCGACAGTCCACTTCAGATGCTTTCTCACTGAGAAAATTACGCGTACATTGCTTAATATTTCAAGTCGGTCAACATTGCTTATGTTACTCCTCTTAATAAATGAAGAAATGTCGTTTTTTTACAGATAACTTTGAAAATGGAGAAACATTAACACAGTCGTACCTATTTATGAACTGTCTACATCGGACAGAACAAGAAGTGAATTTTTCTGTATTTCTGTCTTCGCCATTTTCCTTAATCTCTTCATTGCGTAAGTCCTCTTTTGCTACTTTAAAAAAAATTAATTGGTGCTTGTGGTGATCTTTTTCTGAGCTGTTGGCTCGATGATAGCTCCAAAAACGAGGCAACAAACATGTGGAATGTTCAGTGTTGAAGTGTTGTGGCATTGTTGCGCTAAAATAACCATAAAGAAGGTGTTTTAACGTAAAAGAACGAAAGCAAGCAAAGTCAGGTGACTTTCTAGAATACGTGTTTCCTGACAGATAATCTGAAAATTGAAAAGCTGTATAGAATGAAAAGTTTAAAAATTCCACTGACTGATTTTGACAATACTTCAAAAAATTCAAGAAAAGCACATCACCGCAATTTTGTATAGATTACAACGGCGTGATTGTTAACTTTGAAAGTATTAGTGCGACGATCGTTAGGTTATTATTTTCATTTATTGATAAGCGCCGTCGGGTAATCTGAGGAGTGTGACAGGTGTGTGGGAGGCAATGAAAACCTCTTAACACCGTTTTGTTAAATTTTGTAGCTGAAACAAAAAAAGGCTTCTTAAAAATTAATGTAAAGGAGACCAGAAAGTTGCTACATGTGTAACTATATCGTAGAACACTATTTAATGACAAACTAGATAAATCGATGTACTATCAAATCTCTCTTTGGTTATGGAGTTCCTGGTTATCGGAATTGCGAGTTTTCACAGACAGAGTTACGAGGTTTTCGTTTCCTGCCTTCGTTATGCTTCTATGACTTAAATTTTTAGTTTGAACTTTACTGAATCTAAATGAAAAAGTTTGATAGCCACAATACTGCTCCCACATAGCTCGCAGTTTTTTGTGTAAAATCGAAAAGCTGTCAAACTTGTAAGTAACATAGCCGCGTTCTGAGCAATTGGTCCGCACCACACGTAAATATTTGTCTCAAGTAATCTTGCAGTTTCCTATTTCGTACTCTAGGGGCCATTGCATTCTTGTAACGTGACCCTACTGTATAGTTTAAAGAGCTTTTCTGGAGGCACTTCCCCATAGTACTGCACAGAATTCAACTACAGAATTCGGAAGTTTTCGTGACACTTTCCACTGTGCTTGCCAATCTACACGAGATGGCAGATGAAGCTGCACTAGGTTTTACGCAGTGTACTGCTTGATCTCAAGCTGTGGCGTTAATTGAACTTCATTTCATATTCATAGCTACAAATAAATACGAGATGTGAATATGAATGTAGATGTAACGCGCTATCTCGAAACCCTGTCACGTCTTTACGTCATATTCGTCACAACAAGTGGTCAGATCGTAATGTGAGCTGCAAATGTCGGCGGCACTGCGGGAAATTTCCTACCACATTATTCCATTGAACAAGTTATACTGCTAACGGCTTATGGCAGACAGACAGATCCACCATACTGACTTTCCGTGTTTTCGCTGTATTCAACAACAAAAATGGTTCAAATGGCTCTGAGCACTATGGGACTTAACCGCTGAGGTCATCAGTCCCCTAGAACTTAGAACTACTTAAACCTAACTAACCTAAGGACATCACATACATCCATCCCCGAGGCAGGATTCGAACCTGCGACCGTAGCGGTCACGCGGTTCCAAACTGAAGCGCCTAGAACCGCACGCCCACACCGGCCGGCTGTATTCAACACTTTTCAGTTTCCTTCACCATGTCATCAATTTTTGCTGTTTTCTTGATGAACATAATTTTAAAATACTCACAAAACTACCTGTTTTAAGGCATAATTTCTGAGTGTGGTATGTGAGCGAAGGATCGGCAGCCCTTTGGAACTAATAAGGAAATGAAATCGAATACTAAATTATATATTTAGTTATACCAAACTACAGGAGTATACTAAACTATAGGATGGCTCCGTTGTGGTCTCCCCCTTCCCCCATACAGTAGGTCATGTGACCATGGTAATTAAATCCTTATAATGAAGATAGAAATGAAAAATTTTTCAGTTAATTTACGAACATTACTCTATACATTACAGTTCATATAAAGTCACATTTACGGTCTTAAAAGTGTTTTTCCCCATCGTGTTTGTCTTCTGGAGCGTTTCCCTCATTTTTAATGCATTTCAAAGGCCACCAGGAATAAAATATTTAAGTGGTAACCCCCTGCCTTAATACTGAAAGGACGATACAAAAGTTACATTTATTGTCATGTGAGATTAACACGATTAAATTAACACAGTAATTTAATAAAACTTCACTCTTCTAAAATAAAATTAAAAAAACTCATCTCAGGTGAACTGTAAAAACAACATAATCCCAGTCCCGTTAAGTACTGCTGCTCACTTTCGTGCTATCAATATGAAGAACTTAAAAAGTTCCACAGGCTCTGCTCGTCATTTAACCCTCAAGTACGAACAGTTTCCACCGAATGGTGTTACGCAATTGGAAATTACGTCCAACTTACGTGTTAGGGATGCTCCTAGGTCTTCACGCCAACGGCCTTGCCGCAGTGTCGGGCTTGGCTTGCACTTGAACGGATCTGCCGAGTGCTGTTAGCAAGCGGGGTGCACTCAGCCCTTGTGAGGCAAACTGAGGAGCTACTTGAATGAGAAGTAGTGGCACCGGTCACGAAAACTGAAAATGGCCTAATGTCTGAAGTTGGCACGGCAGCCGGTCGGTATCGTTGGATGTCCATCGCCTATTCGGACGGTGTATGTTTTTTTATGAGAATTCACAATATGAATATAAACTCTGCATTCCAGATTCAAGTGGGTGGGGGGGGGGGGGGGGGAGGTTGCCTGTTGTTACGTCACTGCAATTTGAACTCTGGCACACTCCACACTCCAAGATCATAAGCAACAAAAACGTTCAAATTTTTGGTTATGATTGTCTTGTTAAAGCCAAGTTCCTTCCATTTCACGTTTCACTGACATCAGACGCCACAGTTTCGCTCCATAGACATCGATAGAAGTCGATTTAAGCTGTCGGTGCTAAGTTAAGCTTCGACCTTAGTCGAGTATGAGTTGCGGATAAAGCAGGAAGGTGATTGTTGTCCTTAAATTGAGGCGAGACGTAAGAGGGGGAATGTTATCTGCCTGTTATACAATGATGCCACTTCAGGCCTACATTCGAGCAGCTGTGGTACAAATAACACACGGAAGTAACAACGAGAAAGCAAGTCATAGAAGTGTACATGTTCAAACATTCGTTACGCCATTTATTCTTTAGCTGAAATACACAACTCGAGTTCGCCGCGCTACTGTACTGATACAGCTGTCAGATCACTATGCAGTTGCCAGAAGTCATTTACATAAGACAGTCGACACGAAGTATACCGACGTGTGTAGATAACAAGCAAAAAAACCGAAGCTCAACCTAAGATGCGTCCACACCTTCGAGTAGAAATAACCCTGGAGTGAGCATTGAGATGCCCAGAATGATCGTATTGCCACCGTGGTCACGCGATATATGTACGCCATTGGTGTGTACGTAATCTGCCCTGCAAATTTAAAATGTCGTCATATCGGTAATACAGACAGATTCTCTTCGTAAATGTTGTAGATTTGGTATAGGCGTTTGGTTGACACCATAGCAATTTGCGTTTGGTACCTGGAGTAACTGAGCTCTTAGCTTTGAAGAGCAAAATGAACAGGCATCACGTCACGGTACCGACACGTCAGCGTGTACTTATACGCTGTCCGTCAGGTCACGTCTCGTCAGTTCACTTAGGCCAGTCCTGAACGGCGAAAGTGACGTTACGTGTCACCATCCGTAACACAAGACGTCAGAGTGTAGGATCGGAACTGAGGAACTAATGACGACAAATTTTATTAATGGTCTAAGTAAACTTCATGACGTGTGTTATTGATCAGTTTTGTTTGGTAAATTTGTGAAAAGTGAAGCAACATTTCAAAGTATCGACTGTTGTTTGCTAAAGGAAATGTTTACATACAAACACATAAAAAAATAAAAATAAAGGAATAAATGGAGCCTGTTAACCTTACCCATTATATTTTTTCTTACATAGCTAATAACGTCATAAACAGCTATAATTTATTCCCTCATTAAAGCTGACCTTTTCACTTAAAATGTTATGTAATTTAATTATCTTCGTTTTGTAATCTTCTTATTTATATACAGTGCAGGCGTCAGCCCTGTTGTGTTATTGTAAAACCTAAATATTTTTTCGCTTTCAGATATCTGACCTCGCTTGTGTAAGAAAAATCAATGGAAAAAATATCCAAGTCGAGATGGAATATTTGAAATTTACCTCAAAGACAAAGCACAATAATAAAATAAATATCTACTATTACAAGAGGAGTGAGAGCGGTGAAAATACGTTAACGTACGATGTTATCAGGCATCGATACCTTCAAAACTTTCTTCCCGAGAAACCTTGACGTGCCGTGACGTGAAGCGAATGTCTGTTGACGACCTGTGTGTATGCCGCTATTTGAAATGTTCTGTGGAATGTGTGACGACACGTGATGGCGGACGCGAATTTGCCTTAGACAGTCAGCATTGTCCCGAGATCAGGTGGCAGTTCCAGCTTAATGTTGAAACGCACATAAATTTGCAACAACCGACTGCTCACGGTCATTTGTGCATGCGTAATTTTCTGGAAACTGAGTCCGTGGTTTACGCGCATTGCTTCCCGCCTTCGGTGGGAATTATTGCACTTTCTACCAGTTACAGGCATCTGGTGCCCATGTGTGTTTCGTTGTGTATTGTGTTGTGGTTATGCTGTAAAGCGATTTATGTGTAGTAATGTCTTCTGACCCCAAAGGACGCACGCTTAAATTTATAGGTGATTAAAGACGAGTCCCGAGCGTCAGGTATGAGATAAAAAGAAGTTCCGATCATATTACTGTAAAGAATAAGATACCGTAAGTTTCGAAGTAGATAAACAGAGAAGAATAAGTTAGAAATTTATTAAAAGTGTACATCAAAATTATGGATGAATGTTCATGCTAAGGAGACTTAAAAGAGAAATTGCTGTGCTTGACATCTGAAGAAAAGAAATTACTTTCAGATGTCTTGACCACACTCTTTATTGTTTCCAAAATCGGCTTAACCGTCTCGACATTCCGTCATTTTTAACGGATATAAAACACAACGCAAAACTGTTATCAAAAGATATGAAAATAAGGTATGTTACATTTCATCATTTATTACAGACGTTGTGTAATGATTAGAGTATGGCTTTCTAGCTTACCAGTGTTGCATCACAATATAAAATTGTTCATAAGATACATTGTATCTCGTCAACATTCTCAGTCACGATACAAGTGTAATCTGCCACCAAGGGACAAACTGGAAACCAAATGTGCTAAACAGCTTGGGTGTGCTGGATCCATGAGACACTCTGTATTTGTTGGTTTACAACTCCATTTTTATCGTTACATCGTATAAAACATTTTCATCAGTAACCAGTTCATGCAAATCAGTCTACAATGTTTTACGAAAGATGTTTCTGTACAAAACAATGTGTAACAAATCCTTTGCGTGCTCGAAAATAATGAGCTGGAGGAGACCATAAATACCGTTTTATAAGAATTTACGAAGTCTAGAAATACCTGCTGTGGCATATGGTACTAACTTATGAAGAACTGGCAGTGCCCATGCATTATCATTTCCGCCAATGGGAGCAAATGCGTAAGGGCCATACAGGAAATTCAATCAATTAGAAGACCCTATACATCAGATCCATCAATACAGTGAGGTAAACATCCCAGATTGCCTTATCTAATTAAAACCCTTAACCACCAAACATCAGTTTAACTAAAGCACCATTTAAAATACAATCATGTAAAAACCAGTGCAATATTACTGCTAACGGGACACTGCCAATTGTGCTACCTCACATGATTTGTTCCCTTTTACTTAAGTTAACTGTCACAATTAATTTCTAGAAATCAAAGAAAACTCTTCCAGAAATAGGTATAACCACAGGACGGTTACACTTAAACTTTACGTGTTTAACAAGCTGTTGTTGTTGTTGTGGTCTTGAGTCCTGAGACTGGTTTGATGCAGCTCTCCATGCTACTCTATCCTGTGCAAGCTTCTTCATCTCCCAGTACTTACTGCAACCTACATCCTTCTGAATCTGCTTAGTGTATTCATCTCTTGGTCTCCCTCTACGATTTTTACCCTCCACGCTTCCCCTCCAATGCTAAATTTGTGATCCCCTGATGCCTCAGAACATGTCCTACCAACCGGTCCCTCCTTCTTGTCAAGTTGTGCCACAAACTCCTCTTCTCCCCAATTCTATTCAATACCTCACATAACTAATGAGTTATGTGATCTACCCATCTACTCTTCAGCATTCTTCTGTAGCACCACATTTCGAAAGCTTCTATTCTCTTCTTGTCCAAACCAGTTATCGTCCATGTTTCACTTCCATACAAATACTTTCAGAAACGACTTCCTGACACTTCAATCTATACTCGATGTTAACAAATTTCTCTTCTTTAGAAACGCTTTACTTGCCATTGCCAGTCTACATTTTATATCCTCTCTACTTCGACCATCATCAGTTACTTTGCTCCCCAAATAGCAAAACTCCTTTACTACTTTGAGTGTCTCATTTCCTAATGTAATTCCCTCAGCATCACCCGACTTAATTCGACTACATTCCATTATCCACGTTTTGCTTTTGTTGATGTTCATCTTATATTCTCCTTTCAAGACACTGTCCATTCCGTTCAACTGCTCTTCCAAGTCCTTTGCAGTCTCTGACAGATTTACAATGTCATCGGCGAACCTCAAAGTTTTTATTTCTTCTCCATAGATTTTAATACCTACTCCGAACTTTTCTTTTGTTTCCTTCACTGCTTGCTCAATATACAGATTGAATAACATCGGGGAGAGGGTACAACCCTGTCTCACTCACTTCCCAACCGCTGCTTCCCTTTCATGTCCCTCGGCTCTTGTAACTGCCATCTGGTTTCTGTACAAATTGTAAATAGCGTTTCGCTCCCTGTATTTTACCTCTGCCACCGTTTGAATTTGAAAGAGAGTATTCCGGTCAACGTTGTCAAAAGCTTTCTCTAAGTCTACAAATGCTAGAAACGTAGGTTTGCCTTTTCTTAATCTTTCTTCTAAGATAAGTCGTAAGGTCAGTATTTCCTCACGTGTTCCAATATTTCTAGGGAATCCAAACTGATCTTCCCCGACGTCGGCTTCTACTAGTTTTTCCATTCGTCTGTAAAGAATTCGCTTTAGTATTTTGCAGCTATGGCTTATTAAACTGATAGTTCGGTAATTTTCACATCTGTCAACACGTGCTTTCTTTGGGATTGGAATTATCATATTCTTCTTGAAGTCTGAGGGTATTTCGCCTGTCTCATACATCTTGCTCACCAGATCGTAGAGTTTTGTCAGGACTGGCTCTCCCAAGGCCGTCAGCAGTTCTAATGGAATGCTGTCTACTCCCGGGACCTTGTTTCGACTCGGGTCTTTCAGTGCTCTGTCAAACTCTTCACGCAGTATTGTATCTCCCGTTTCGTCTTCATCTACATTCTCTTCTATTTCCATAATATTGTCCTCAAGTACGTCGCCCTTGTATAGACCCTCTATATACTCCTTCCACCTTTCTGCTTTCCCTTCTTTGCTTAGAACTGGATTTCCATCTGATCTCTTGATATTCATACAAGTGGTTCTCTTTTCTCCAAAGGTCTCTTTAATTTTCCTGTAGGCAGTATCTATCTTACCCCTAGTAAGATAAGCCTCTACATCCTTACATTTGTCCTGTAGCCATCCCTGCTTAGCCATTTTGCACTTCCTGTCGATCTCATTTTTGAGGCGTTTGTATTCCTTTTTGCCTGCTTCATTTACTGCATTTTTATTTTTTCTCCTTTCATCAATTAAATTCAATATTTCTTCTGTTACCCAAGGATTTCTACTAGCCCTCATCTTTTTACCTACTTGATCCTCTGCTGCCTTCACTATTTCATCCCTCAAAGCTACCCATTCTTCTTCTACTGCATTTCTTTCCCCCATTTGTGACAATTGTTCCCTTATGCTTTCCCTGAAACTCTGTACGACCTCTGGTTTAATCAGTTTGTCCAGATCCCATCTCCTTAAATTCCCACCTTTTTGCAGTTTCTTCAGTTTTAGTCTACAGCTCATAACCAATAGATTGTGGTCAGAGTCCACATCTGCCCCTGGAAATGTCTTACAATTTAATAGCTGGTTCCTAAATCTCTGTCTTACCATTGTATAATCTATCTGATACCTTCTACTATTTCCAGGATTCTTCCATGTGTACAACTTCTTTTATGATTCTCGAACCAAGTGTTAGCTGTGATTAAGTTATGCTCTGTGCAAAATTCTACCAGAATTAACAAGCTATAAAACGGAAACTAATTATTGTACTAAGACCAAACTTGGTAACATTAGTGTCAAGGACATGGGAAAGAGAAATAATGCAGAATCAATTCAGCTAAACACTTTTCTGTGCTGCTGCGGTACATCATACCATTACATACTGTTAGCCTGCCGTGTGGCCGAGCGGTTCTAGGCGCTTCAGCCCGGAACTGCGCTGCTGCTACGGTCGCAGGTTCGAATCCTGCCTCGGGCATGGATGTGTGTGATGTCCTTAGGTTAGTTAGGTTTAAGTAGTTCTAAGTCTAGGGGACTGATGACCTCAGATGTTAAGTCCCATAGCGCTCAGAGCCATTTGAACCATTTGAGCCATACTGTACTGCTGCAAAAGGGGCTCAATATGGCGCCCTTCAGTGTCCAGAAGAGTCTGAAAGCGCAAGACTGCATGCTGCTCAGCAGAACGAAGCAAGTCTGTAGTCATGCTGGCTACCTCTCTCTATATGCTGCGCTTCAGATCAGCACATGTGTGAATGTTCGCCTGGTAAACCCTGTCCTTCAGGTAGCCTCACAGCCAGAAATCACAGGGAGTGAGATCAGGTGATAATGCCGGCCAAGCATTTGGAAACGATCAGATAATGGTTCGATCGTTTCCAAATGTGTTTCGGAGAAGCAGGTGAACTTCACGACCGATGTGAGTTGGGGCCCCATCTTCCATGAAAACTGTCGAGTACAATGAGTCTCGTTCCTGTAGGGCGCGTATGACACGCTGGCGAAGCATATCGCAGTAACGCTGGCCAGTCACGCTGCACGTCTTTGGTCCTTCAGCGCCAACCTGTTCAAAAAAGAATGGCCAATGATCAACGTAGCCGTGAAGCGACACCGTACGATGACACGTTCACCATACAGGGGAACTTCATGCCCAGTGACTGGAGGTGAAGACCCCCACACTCGACAATTCTGTGTGTTCACTGCCTCCGTCAGAAAAAAATGAACTTCGTCTGTCCGCAGGACGGCACAGGGCCAACTCTTGTCAACTCCAATCCTTGTGAGAAAGTGGAGTGCGAAGTCAACACGTCGTTGTGCAGTTGTGCACCCCGTGGTGCAAGCTTCCGTACGATATGGATCTTGTATGGATACCATTTGAGAATGGTTCAGAAAATGGTTGAAATGGCTCTGAGCACTATGGGACTTAACATATGAGGTCATCAGTCCCCTATAATATAGAACTACTTACACCTAACTAACCTAAGGACATGACACACAGCCATGCCCGAGGCAGGATTCGAACCTGCGACCGTAGCGGTTGCGCGGTTCCGGACTGAAGCGCTCGGCCACATCGGCCGGCTGAGAATAGTTCGAAGCTTCTTCCGTACATTGGGCCACGGGATGTTCAACTGTCGTGACAAAGAAAGCGCACTGGCTGACGATCGGGAATTGCGCGCACGTTGTCTGTCACAGCAACAGCGATTTCATCAACCACCCGGTCGTCAGCCTCTTCCCGGGGCGACGCCCAGTTCTCCAGTTTAATCGAACTGCAGGTGGAGAAAGAGAACCCTCCCGTAATCCTTCTAGCCGCATAGAGCTTCACCAATAATACCCTGCTCCTTTTGTCCAAGCTCATGCTGAAACGTCAACAAGGGCGTTGCGACTGGTCAGGTGTGTGAGACTATGAATCAAGATGACTGATCTCGGCACCTGTTGGCCATAGTTGGAACTAGACGGTGGCGTGCTGTGACGCATGGACTTCATGCACCTCATACTTTGGACGTTAATGCTACGTGTTAAATAGGGAAAGTTTAATTCTAGCCACCTGGTATATAACAAACCATCAACTGTAACTGGGTGTATGACAATCGAGAAAAATTAATAAAAATTAAAAATTATGGATTAGTAGGGAGTGCAAAGGGAATATGTTTAGAATTGGCACACTTGAAATAACATACATAAGATCTACTGTGGTTCTATGACCATAAAATTGTTTTCTGTAAATGACAAGCATTGTAAATTGCTATTAAGTAATTAAAATAGGAGGGGGGGCTGTAGGGGTAAACAAGATTAATCTTGGCTTACTGAAAAATCTCTTAAAACTGTAAGAACAAATGTTTTATAAAATGAGGACTTTAAATAAGAAGTAGAAATGATTGATGATACAAATAATAAAAAACTGGGAAACAAAACAACCTACGTTCTAGTGGATATGTTAATATACATATAATCTTTCATCATTAAAGTTGTGTAAACATCTTTCTAAAAATAAAATATAAATGAAACATTGAAAGTTAATTAACCTTCACCTAACAACTAAGAACATCCGTCAAGCATTGGTGTCTGCACGGAGGGATTGGGGGGGGGGGGGGGGGGAGGGAGGGAGGGAGCACTCGACCCCTCCTTAAATCTGATCTGGGTACATACAGTTTTTCATTACAGAATCCTCTCGAATTTCTTGCGGCCACTATCTGCGACTCCACTAAATTGCAGATGCCATACTGCCGAACGTGACGAGATATATTGTAACAGTGGCTTGGGTTTTATTAGTTGTATCTCTCTTTACGGAAAATCATGCAGATATCTCGGTGGGGCTGTGACTTTGGCGCTGATCTGCAGTCGAACTGGATATGGACTTTTATAGAGTAGTACTGAAATACTGCCTTCTGTCTTTTCTCTCTTCCTTCCTCGTTAAGTCCTCGCCGAGAAGAAAGGAACCGGTCTGACACACTGGCACACGAACTGCGTCGTCGATTCCCGACAAATAAACATAGCAGCAGTAAAATGTGCCAGTCACCCGTCAACAACTCGCATAACTAGGCGCCCTCCTTGATGCACAACAGTAGTTTATTATTTGTCTGGGGAAAAAGAAAATCCATGATGGTTTGTAGGTCCTGCTTTCAGTTTTAAACGACAGAGCTATTGCACCACACTTGTGAGAACACAGCCTTGGTACACTAAGTGTACCTCTATACTTACTCCCAAACCCATCAGCTGAAAAACGTAGCTGAAAAAAGTAAAATACTTAAGTGATCTCCAGGACTGGGTGCAACATTGAGCAACAAAGGTACAAATTCGACTTCCAACTGGATGACTGCACAACTGGAGAGATGAAGATTACGTTGGTGCAATCCTAGGTTGGTACAAGTTCATCCTATTGGCCAGTTTGAGGATGGTTTCGGGATGTTTCCGACGTTCATCTATTCGTATACAAGCGTTTTGTTACACTTTAGACAGGCGGAGTGGCCACGCGGCTAGAGGCGCCATGTCACGGATTGCACGGCCCTTCCCTCCGGAGGTTCGAGTCCTCCCTCGACCATGGGTGTGTTTTGCTCTTAGCATAAGTTAGTTTAAGTAGTGTGTAAGTCTAGGGACCGATCACCTCAGCAGTTTGGTCCATTAGGAATTCACACACATTTGAACATTTTGTTACACATTATCTATGCAAACGAAGTAAAAGCAGCATTCTAAACATGTTTTGTTCAGCTTTAGATACGCCATTCGACACTAAAAACAGAAATCATGAAATTAAGGCAATAAATCCATTAAAGTCAATACATGTGAATTTATATAAGCAAACAAACTGAATCAGCCTCTTCTAAAGTTTAATCCATGATTCTCCACATCGAGGGGTCTGTGGCATTTTGGTTGATATCCAGCAAGATTTTTAGAATCATTCTGACATTTCTTACCCATTTCAAATTTTTATTTTTCAGTTCAACGTAACATTATAGGAATATGATTTAATTATTTTTGTTAATATTTTCTAGCTTGGATACACAGTATTTTATCATGTTTTCAATCTTGCCCTCTCTTTAAACAACTTCTGCGGACGCCCATGCGTTAAGTATTTCCCAGTTGCAAGAATAGCCACTGAAATGCTTTGTTTTGAAATGGGAAATACGTAGTTCGCACTGACATGTAAGCCGCCGGTTACTGTTTAAGGAAGTTTTATTGTCAGCCGCCCGCTGCAGTTTCCCAAACCGGAAATCTAAAATCTCGTTGTGACCTCCTCCTGAAATTTGCAAAGAGAACGTTGCCGTCACTTTGTATTTCTCATACTTCTCTAATTTAGATACTTCATTGCCTACAGTCGATTTTGCGTTTGCTTCTAAGGTCGCCTTCTCATCACTATAAACGCTGCACAAGCTAAGGGGATCAGTTGCACACTGCTTGCGCAGTGAGGCAACTTGTGGACACGATAATGTACACGTACATGCGTACATTCTTTCTTTTCACAGATACCCGTGCGTGCTCTATTACTCCAGTGCGCCTGCGATTATGCACAAGCGAGAAGCCATCGTGTGGACGTAATTATAGCACTGCAGCTTGCGGGCGTTGTGCCTGTTCTCACTGCAGTCAAACTTCACTGTCTTACAGCCATTATATGTTTCCAGTGGCCAACACTGAGCGGCTTTAAAACCGCTAAAAATTGGTTCAGGAGGAGAGGGTGGGGGAGGTTCACCCTTCCTACGCATCTTCTACACCCTTGGCTGACAATGGGAGTGGGGTTGCGTTTGTAACTTTTCTTGAATAACTCGAAAACTACGGCTTTCAGTGAAAACATACCCCAGAGTAAAATTTAACTGCCTGAAATTTCCTACAGAAAGGTCCTGTTCATTTCTTCTGTAAGACTAATAGTTTGCGCATAGCAAGCAAAACAATACAAAAATTTCGGGCGTGGTTTATGAACATCAGCTACAACATTGCGTGAGGTGCAGTTGAATTATCCTGAAAACACGTATGTTCCAGTGGGCGTGTTTCGTCTTGCTTTGGTCATTATCACTTTTCAGGACGATGCACATTGTTGTAGTGTAAATAGCACATATATTCTAAACAAATCAAAATGGCAAACAGTATGTATGCTGCTTGCACTGCAACACTTTGTGCATTGTCCTGAAAAGTCAGAATAAGCAAAGCAAGACGAAACGCCGTCCTCTGGAACTTACGTAAGTGTACAAACTGTGGTACACTGATAGTGATCGGGCCAAATATCTCACGAAATAAGCATCAAACGAAATACTACAAAGAACGAAACTCGTCTAGCTTGAAGGGGGAAACCAGATGGCGTTATGGTTGGCCCGCTAGATGGCGCTGCCATAGGTCAAACGGATATCAACTGCGGTTTTTTATAAATAGGAACCCCCATTTTCATTACATATTCGTGTAGTATGTAAAGAAATATGAATGTTTCAGTTGGACCACTTTTTTCGCCTTGTGATAGACGGTGCTGTAATAGTCACAAACGTAAAAGTACGTGGTATCACGTAACATTCAGCCAGTGCGGACGGTATTTGCTTCGGTACCCGTGTTAAAATGGACCGTTTACTATTTGCGGAAAAGGTAGATATCGTGTTGATGTATGGCTTATGTGATCAAAATGTCCAACGGGCGTGTGCTATGTATGCTGCTCGGTATCCTGGAAGATATCGTCCAAGTGTCCGGACCGTTCGCCTGATAGTTACGTTATTTAGGAAACAGGAAGTGTTCAGCCACATGTGAAACGTCAACCACGACCTACAACAAATGATAATGCCCAAGTAGGTGTTTTAGCTGCTGTCGCGGCTAATCCGCACATCAGTAGCATACAAATTGTGCGAGAATCGGGAATCTCAAAAACGTCGGTGTTGAGAATCCTACATCAACATCGATTGCACCCATACCATATTTCTATGCACCAGGAATTGCATGGCGACGACTCTGAACGTCGTGTACAGTGCTGCCACTGGGCACAAGAGAAATTACGGGACGATGACAGACTTTTTGCACGTGTTCTCTTTAGCGACGAAGCGTCATTCACCAACAGCGGTAACGTAAACCGGCATAATATGCACTATTGGGCAACGGAAAATGCACGATGGCTGCGACAGGTGGAACGTCAGCGACCTTGGTGGGTTAATGTATGGTGCGGCATTATGGGAGGAAGGATAATTGGCTCCCATTTTATCGATGGCAATCTAAATGGTGCATTGAATGCTGTTTTCCTACGTAATGTTCTACCGATGTTACTACAAGAAGTTTCACTGCATGACAGAATGGCAATGTACTTCCAACATGATGGATGTCCGGCATATAGCTCGCGTGCGGTTGAAGCGGTATTGAATAGAGTATTTCATGACAGGTGGATTGGTCGTCGAAGCACCATACCATGGCCCGCACGTTCACCGGATCTGACGTCCCCGGATTTCTTTCAGTGGGGAAAGTTAAAGGATATTTGATATCGTTATCCACCGACAACGCCTGACAACATGCGTCAGCGCATTGTCAATGCATGTGCGAACATTACGGAAGGCGAACTACTCGCTGCTGAGAGGAATGTCGTTACACGTATTGCCAAATGCAATGAGGTTGACGGACATCATTTTGAGCATTTATTGCATTAATGTGGTATTTACAGGTAATCACGCTGTAACAGCACGTGTTCTCAGAAATCATAAGTTCACAAAGGTACATGTATCACATTGGAACAACTGAAATAAAATGTTCGAACATACCTACATTCTGTATTTTAATTTAAAAAACCTACCTGTTACCAACTGTTCGTCTAAAATTGTGAGCCATATGTTTGTGAATATTACCGCGCCATCTATCACAAAGCGAAAAAAGTGGTCCAACTCAAACATTCATATTTCTTTACGTTCTACACGAATATGTAATAAAAAATGGGGGTTACTATTTGAAAAAAAAAACGCAGTTGATATCCGTTTGACCTATGGCAGCGCCATCTAGCGGGCCAACCATAGCGCTATCTGGTTTCCCCCTTCAAGCTAGACAAGTTTCGTTCTTTGTAATTTTTTCGTTTGACGCTTATTTCGTGAGATATTTGGCCCGGTCACTATCAGTGGACCACCATGTATAACTGTTTCACTTCATATCTCGTAAAACGCAGGCAGCAGCACATAAATAAACAAACGCCGTCTGGATCATGTTGTATTTTATTGACGACTACCGGTGGCATCTGCGCTGCAGATCATCTATGTGTCTAAGTTAGAACAGGAGGAAGAAGCAACAGAAATAAAAATAGCGGAAGTGGCAAAAATGTGTTTTACAACCAGTAGCAGCAAAAGTGGCAGAAATAATAAAAAAAATATTATGAACCTACCCATAACCTGGCGCTGAGAAGTACAGTTTGTCAAAATGCTGTAAACCTAACGGAAAAAACAAATAGCGTGGCGGGAAAGAAAGTATTTATAGTCACAGTACATTAAAACAGCATAACAGACATTCCTCCACCATAAAATAAAGTAAAATTAATTAATAAAAATTAAGAATTACAAGAAACTTATGCAGTACATTTTAGTAGGTATAATGCTTTGCACAATGAAAGATACAATATAAAGGTAATAAATCTCACAGTACAATTCGCACCCTACATTTTCGTTCGTAAAAGGGAAATTTCGTAAATAATGTATACTAATTTTTTACTTAGAGATTATTTTTCTTTTTTTCAGTGTCTCCTTACAGTCCTCCAGTTTATTCTCCATGCTTCTCTATGTCAATCATAATGACTCGGAAGCTCTGTTATTCCATCCAGGTTACCACTTCTGTTCATTTGCAACTTATGGAACAAGATGAATCTGGTGGACTCATTTCCCGGCTGTAGGGAGGATGCGACAACACTTTCCATCCGTATTCGCGCAATTCTTCAGCTACAGCATTGGTGGTATACGGGCGAGCATTGTCGTAGAGAATCAGTGGCGCAGCCTCGAGCAACTGAAGTCGGGTTTTGGGAATTTTTTCTTTTTTTTACGCAGGGTTTGCATGAAGTTATGATAATACACTGCCGTAACACTTGTTCCACAAGTGACTCTGTCATGATGATTCCTTGGTGATAATAACCAAAAATCTTTATCTGCTTGAGCTTTGATTGAGTGCGTCGGTATTTTTTTGGACATGGGGTATCTTAAGCTCTCCACTCACTGGACTGTGATTTCAACTCCGGTTCAAAATCTCTATTCCACGTTTCATTTATAGCCACAGTTCGACACAAGAATCCTTGAACTTCACGATGGAATCGCTGTTTGAGCAGGCTTGCAATGTCCAAGCGTTTCTGCTTCTCTTCAGCAGTCAGACAATATGGGACCCGCAGAAATTTTACTCTTACTTAAATGATTTGTCAGACTGTGGAATACTGACACTGCGGAATTCCTGAGGCTTCAGAATGTTCCTTAGAAGCCACGCTGCAATCTCCTTTAAGAACATCTGCCACAACTTTCACACTTCGTTCATCTGTTGACGTTTTCGGCTTCCGTGTTTTGCATTACCGTTTACGCTCATACGGCCGCCACGAAAACGATTAACCCAACGTGTAACTGTACTACGGTCCACTGTAAATTCATCACAAACTAGGCGAACATGAAGGACCGCAATCTCATTCTCCTCCTCAAAATCATAACTATTCCCTGTGCCACCTATCCGACCACGTCATCCGGTTCCATACGACCTCCTCACCAACAAAAATAATACCTTTTCACCGAGCGAGGTGGACTCCCATTCGGGAGGACGACGGTTCAAACCCGTGTCCGGCCATTCTGATTGAGGTTTTCCGTGGTTTCCCTGAATCGCATCAGGCAAATGCTGGGATGGTTCCTTTGGACGGGCACGGCCGCCATCCGTACCTAATCCTATGGGACCGATGACCTCGCTGTTTGGTCCCATCCCCCGAATCAACCAACCAACCAATACCTTTCCTACATCTACATCTACGTGATTGCTCTGCTATTCACAACGAAGTGCCTGGCAGAGGGTTCAATAAACCACCTTCAAGCTGTCTGTCTACCGTTCCATTCTTTCACGGCGCGCGGGAAAAAAGAAGCACTTAATTTTTTCTGTGTGAGCCCTGATTTCTCTTACTTTATCGTGATGATCATTTCTCCCTATATAGGTGGATGCCAACAGAATGTTTTTGCAAAAGGAGGAGAAAACTGGTGATTGAAATTTCGTAAGAAGATCCCGTATTCCCGGCGGGGTCAGGGATTTTCTCTGCCTCGTGATGACTGGGTGTTGCGTGATGTCCTTAGGTTAGTTAGGTTTAAGTAGTTCTAAGTTCTGGGGGACTGATGACCATAGATGTTAAGTCTCATAGTGCTCAGAGCCAAGATCCCGTTGCAACGAAAAATGCCTTTGTTTTAATGATTGCCGCTCCAATTCACGTATCATGTCTGTAGCACCATCTCCCCTATTTCGTGATAATACAAAACCAGCTGCCCTTCTTTGAACTTTTGCGATGTCATCTGTCAGTCCCACCTGAATCGGATCCCAAATTGCACAAAAATACACTAGGTTAGGGCGTACAAGCATGGCGTAAGCAGTGTCTTTGGTAGACCTGTTGCACCATCTAAGTGTTCTGCCAATGACTCGCAGTCTTTGGTTTGCTCTACCCATAAAATTATCTGTTTGATCGTTCTAATTTGCGTTAATTATAATTGTGATCCCTAAGTATTTACTTGAATGTACAGCCTTCAGATTTGTGTGACTTACCGCGTGATCGAAATTTAACGGATTTCTTTTAGTACTCTTGTGAATAACTTCACACTTTTCTTTATTCAGGGTCAATTGCCACTTCCTTGGGGAACGCCGGATATTACTTCTGTTTTACTCGATGAATTTCCGTCTATTACTACGAACTGTGATCTTTCTGACAGGATATCACGAATCCAGTCGCACAACTGAGGCGATATTCCATAGGCACGCAGTTTGGTTGGAAGCCGCTTGTGAGGAGCGGTGTGGAAAACCTTCTGGAAATCTAAAAATATGGAATCAGTTTGACAGCCCCTGTCGATAGCACTCATTACGTCATGAGTATAAAGAGCTAGTTGTATTTCACAAGAACGATGTTCTCTGAATCCGTGCTGACTATGTGTCAATAAATCGTTTTCTTCGAGGCAATTCATAATGTTCGAACACAGTATATGTTCCAAAACCCTACTGCAAATCGACGTTAGTGATATGGGTCTGTAATTCAGCGGGTTACTCTTATTTCTATTTTTGGGTATTTGAGTGACTTAGCAAATTTCCAGTCTTTAGGTACAGAATTTTCTGTGAGCGAGTGGTTGTATATAGTTGCTAAATATGGAGCGATTGTATCGGCATACTCTGAAAGGAACCTGACTGGACCAGAGGCCTTGCCTTTATCTTTGAGCTGCTTTGCTACACCGGAGATATCTACTTCTATGTTTCTCATTTTTGTAGTTGTTCTTGATTGGAATTCAGCAATATTTACTTGGTCATCGTTGGTGAAGGAGTTTCGGAAAACCGTGTTTAATAACCCTGCTTTAGTGACACTGTTATCAGTGACTTCACCGTTGTTACCGCGCAGTGAAGGTACTGATTGCGTCTTGCCACTGGTGTGCGTTATGTATGACCCAATTGTCTTTGGGGTTTCTGCGAGATTCCGAGACAGAGATCCGTTGTGGAAATTATTGAAAGCATCTCGCATTGAAGTACATGCTACATTTCGAACATCTGCAAAACTTTTCCAATTTTGGGGATTTTCCGTTCTTTTAAATTTTGCATGCTTTTTTCGTTGCTTCTGAAACAACGATCTGACCCCTTTTTTGTTCCATTGGGTATCAGTGCCATCATTTATTAATTTATGTGGTATATATCTCTCAATTGTCGTCGATAGCATCTCTTTGAAATCATTCCACAACTTTTCTACGCTTACGTGATCAGATCGGAAGGAGTGGAGACAGTCTCTTAAAAAGGCATTTTTATCAGCTTTTTTAAATAGATACACTTTGCGTTTCTTTTTGATGGGCGTGGGTGTTACGGTGTTCAGCCTTACAGCAACTGTCTTGTGGTCGCTAATCCCTGTATTCGTCATGATACTCATATTTGTCCAGGATTATTTGTTGCTAAGAGGTCAAGTATGCTTTCGCAACCATTTACGCTTCTAGTGGGCTCATGAACTAATTGTTCAAAATAGTTTTCTGAGAAAGCATTCAGTACAATTTAGGATGATGTTTTGTCCCTGCCGCCGGCTTTAAACGTATAATTTTTCCAGCATATGGATGTTAGATTGAAGTCACTTCCGACTATAATTGCATAAGTGGGGGACCTACTTGAAATGAGACTCAAGTTTTCTGTGAACTGTTCAGCAACTATTTCTTCTGAGTCGGGGTCGGTAAAACGATCCAATTAATAGTTTAGTCCGATTCTCAAGAATAGCCTCTACCCATAGTATTTCGCAGGAACTATCTACTTCAATTTCACTACAAGGTAAACTACTTCTGAAAGCAGTAAATACTCCACCTCCAACTGTATTTAATCTATCCTTTTTGAACAATGTTAGGTCGTTTGAAAAAATTTTGGCTGAACTTACTTCCGGTTTTAGCCAGCTTTCAGCACCTGTAACTATTTGAGCTTCAGTGCATTCTATTAGAAGGTGTTGCAGTTTGTGAACAACAGGAAGACTGCACTGTAGCCCCTTCTCTAGATTGTCGCACAGATGACAAAATGGTAGATATCGAAATAGATGACAGAGAGATAGAAAAACAATTAAAATCGCTCAAAAGAGGAAAGGCTGCTGGACCTGATGGGATACCAGTTCGATTTTACTCAGAGTACGCGAAGGAACTTGCCCCCTTCTTGCAGCGGTGTACCGTAGGTCTCTAGAAGAGCGCAGCGTCCCAAAAGATTGGAAAAGGGCAGAGGTCATCCCCGTTTTCAAGAAGGGACGTCGAACAGATGTGCAGAACTATAGACCTATATCTCTAACGTCGATCAGTTGTAGAATTTTGAGACACGTATTAGGTTAGAGTATAATGACTTTTCTGGAGACTAGAAATCTACTCTGTAGGAATCAGCATGGGTTTCAAAAAAAGAGTATCGTGTGAAACCCAGCTCGCGCTATTCGTCCACGACACTCAGAGGGCCATAGACACGAGTTCCCAGGTACTCGTAGATGACGTGTTTTTTGACCCGCAAGGCGTTTGATACAGTTCCCCACAGTGGTTTAATGAACAAAGTAACAGCATATGGAATATCAGAGCAATTGTCTGATTGGATTGAAGAGTTCCTAGATAACAGAACGCAGCATGTCATTCTCAATGGAGAGAAGTCTTCCGAAGTAAGAGTGATTTCAGGTGTGCCGCAGGGGAGTGTCGTAGGACCGTTGCTATTCACAATATGTGTAAATGACGTTGTGAATAACATCGGAAGTTCACTGGGGCTTTTTGCGGATAATGCTGTAGTGTATCGAGAGGTTGTAACAATGGAAAATTGTACTGAAATGCAGGAGTATCTGCAACGAATTGACGCATGGTGCAGGGAATGGCAATTGAATCTCAATGTAGACAAGTTTAATGTGCTGCTAATACATAGATGGAAAGACCGATTATCATTTAGCTACAATATAGCAGGTCAGCAAGTGGAAGCAGTTAATTCCATAAATTATCTGGGAGTGGGTATTGTGAGTGATTTAAAATGGAATGACCGTATAAAATTAATCCTCGGTAAAGCAGATGCCAGACTGAGATTTACTGGAATAATCCTAAGGAAATGCAGTCCGAAAACAAAGGAAGTATACAGTCCACCGCTCACTGCTTGAATACTGCTCACCGGTGTGGGATCTGTACCAGATAGGGTTGATAGAAGAGATAGAGAAGATCCAACGGAGAGCAGCGCGCTTCGTTACAGGATCATTTAGTGATCGCGAAAGCGTTACGCAGATGATAGATAAACTCCAGTGGAAGACTCTGCAAGAGAGACGCTTAGTATGTCGGGACGGGCTTTTGTTGAAGTTTGGAGAACATACCTTCACCGAGGACTCAAGCAGTATATTGCTCCCTCCTACGTATATCTCGCGAAGAGGCCATGAGGCTAAAATCAGAGAGATTAGAGCCCACACAGAGGCATACCGACAATCTTTCTTTCCACGAACAATTCGAGACTGGAATAGAAGGGAGAACCAATAGAGGTGCTCAAGGTACCCTCCGCTACACACCGTGAGGCGACTTGCGGAGTATGGATGTAGATGTAGATGAAGATAAAAGTTGATTAAAGAAAAACAGAAAAATCTGTGCGTACCATACATTATGCGAGAGAAACCGCGGGCGCTATACTAGTCATGGATAAGTTAGTGAAAATCTAGTGCCTTCTCTAATACAGAATCATGGGATTCGCTCTTAGTTGAAGTTACAGACACTGAGGTTGTGTGTGGCAGAAGGCAGCGTGACAAACCCAGGAGCCGTCGGCCGGCGTGCCTACAGGTGAGACCTTCCATCAGGAGTCGGACACGGGTGCCTGCGCAGCAGAAAGGCGCCGACGGAGTCGCCATTAGGACCGGGGGTGGGCAGATAAGCCAGGGGCGAACCAGAGGCGCCAGCGGCCGCCTGCGATAGCGCGTGCCGCGAGTTACGACTGCACCCACAGCGGTGTACGTCGGCTCGGGTCCTATTACCTGCCGGCTATATATTGACGTTGAGTCGTTTTACGAGGTGAGAAAATTAGAGGCCGTCTACGAAATTTGCCAGGTAGCTGAGATATGTGCGACTCCAGAGGCGGGCAGCAGGCGCCGCCCCGCCGCGGCTGATGGACTCCTCTGCCGCTAATTACCTGCGAAATGGGCCGCTAGGGCGGCGTGCCGGTCGGCAGGGTTTCGGAAAACAAGGCGAGGCCCAGGCACACCCGCTCTGATTTACGATACCATAAACTCTCGGCGACTTTCCGGGTCCGCCGGCTAAACGCTTTGAGGACTGAGATGCCGATTCCACTACCTTTGCGTATTGCTTTGCAATATGGGCCCCAAGGACATGGGAAGAACCCTGATGATAAGGAGAAGGAGGAGCGCCAAACATTTTATAGCCGAATTTTCTATGTGCGCCTTGCACCTAGTTGCCGTGCGCCATAGCTAGCTGAAAGCGCTAATAGAGGCATGCACGTAGGTGCACGCTTCTTTCTCATCTCTGTACGCATGACTGATTCTATTGACACTTAGAGAACGAAGCATGCACGCTACTTCAGTGATGAAGCAGCATCTGCAGATTATATGCCTCTGTGAGACTGGCCAGTGAGCAGCGCGTGCCACATCTGCATCTATTCTGCATCTACATACACATGCACATGTCGCAAACCACCGTACGGTCCATAGCGGAGGGTGCTACGTACCATTACTAGTTATTTCCTCTCCCGTTCCGCTCACAAATACAGCGAGGGAGAAACGACTGTCTAAAAGCCTCCATAAGAGCCCTAATTTCTTGCATCTTATCTTCATGGTCCTTACGCGAAATATACGTTGGCGGCAGTAGAATCGTTCTGCAGTCGGCCTCAAATGCTAAATCTCTTATTTGCGAAATAATAATTTGTGCGTTGCGGAAAGAGTATCGAGTTCCCTCCAGGGATTTCCACTTTAGTTCCTGTAGCATCTCCGTAACACTTGCGTGTTGTTCGAACCTACCGCTAACAAATCTAGCAGTGCGTCTCCGAACTGATTCGATGTCTTCCTTTAGTCCGACCTGCTGGTGATCCCAAACACCCCAACAGTACTGAAGAATGCGTCGTACCAGCTCTCTACGCGCCGTGCCCTTCATGGATAAGCTACACTTTCCCAAAATTCTCCTACTAGAACGAAGTCCAGCATAAGCATTCCCTGCTACCAACCTGAGGCGCTCATTCTATTTCATACCGCTTTGCGACGTTATGCCTAGATAGTTAATCGGAGTGACTGTGTCAAGTTGTAACCTAATAATACCGTATCAGAAAGTTACAGGACTGTTTTTTTCTAACTCGTCTGCATTATCTTACTTTTCCAACCTTTAGAGGAAGCTACCATTCATCACATGAGCTAGAAATTTTGTCCAAGTCATCTTGTATATTCCTACAGTCACTCAACGGCACCTTACTGAACATCACAGCTTCGTAAGCAAACTGCAATTAGCAGCACCAGACCTGAAGGTGATCTGCAGTGTGGATTGACACTGGTAGTCAGTAATAAGAAACTTATTTAGTATTTACAGCTGCTACAACCAAAACCTGAAGTCTCGTTTGCTAACGCTATATGTATTAACCAAATTGTAACGATGACATTAAAACATACGATCGTTACACAATGTTGAATATCTATGCTACGTGCATGGCCATCGGTATCACGGACCCGAATTCGACAGCAGGAGGGTGTATAAGACGAAGCATACAAAAGGCTTACCAGCCATCAGAACCACCTGAAGATGGCAGCATGTCAGCTTGCCAAAATATCCCACCAATGGGACGACGGAACCAACCTGTGTACCTGAGAACGTTTCGAAATATTTCCTAAAACTAGAAAAAACTATTCCTAAGAACCCGCCATCTAAAATGAAAAAAAGTAAAACATCTTAGAAGGAAATTCTGAATAATGGCACTTTAAGAGGATTTGCCTGTTATTCATGGAGCAACTAGCGCTCCAGTACTCGGAATCTACACTCAACTATTCAAGAAAAATTAAATATTCGCTTTAACTACACGCTATATTACTACAATCTGGGTATTGACGATTTAGTCTGTTCCATGTTACTTGTCCAGTCCACACGCAAACTTTCTGACATGAGTCCTTTCTCTGAGAGCGAGATGATCATCATGGCATCAGGAAAGTTTTGTTGGTCTGACATCGGTGGCTGTTCGCCCTCAGAGTGGCGCTGTGAAAGCATCAAATCCCTACCGCAGCCATCAAAAGCCATTTTTGCTGGAAATGTCCCGGTAGAACATGGTACCGGGCGCCAGATCCCACTTCCCCTTCAGATGAGCCGGCCGGTGTGACCGAGCGGTTCTAGGCGGTTCAGTTTGGAACCGCGCGACCGCTACGGTCGCAGGTTCGAATCCTGCCTCGGGCATGGATGTGTGTGATGTCCTTAGGTTAGTTAGGTTTAAGTAGTTCTAAGTTCTAGGCGACTGATGACCTCAGAAGTTAAGTCCCATGGTGCTCAGAGCCATTTGAACCATCTGAAACCCTTCAGCTGTACTCACTCCTCTGTTCGCTGTCCTTTGCTCACTGATCTTCCGTAGACTCTTCATTACTCGCAATGACAGAAAGGAAGTATCTTGATCTAACAACTATAGCGATGTTTCTCTGTCTACAGTCGTCGTTAAAACTAACGAAATGGTTCAAATGGTTCAAATGGCTCTGTGCACTATGGGACTTAACTTCGGAGGTCATCAGTCCCCTAGAACTTAGAACTACTTAAACTTAACTAACCTAATTGAAGGTATAATATAATTTAAGACAGAAAGAGGACGCACCACGAGGGAATTATCCAAATCGGACGGAAATCGGTTGATGTGACGTACATGTACACACAAACAAACAGAAGTTTGGAAAGTAGTAGACGAGGTACTGGCAGAAGTAAAGCTGTGAGGACGGGGCGTGAATCGTGCTTAGGTAGCTCAGATGGTAGAGCACTTTTCCGCGAAAGGCAAAGGTCCCGAGTTCGAGTCTCGGTCCGACACACAGGTTTGATCTGCCAGGAAGTTTCATATCAGCGCACACTCCGCTGAAGAGTGAAAACCTCATTCTTGAAATGATTACCACTTCAGAAAATATTGGGTGAAGAAAGATCTTAACAAGCTGAGCAAGTCAATAAGGCGTTGGTCCACCTTGGCCCTTATGCAAGCAGTTATTCGGCTTGGTATTGATTCATACAAAATGGTTCAAATGGCTCTGAGCACTATGGGACTTTACATCTGAAGTCATCAGTCCCCTAGAACTTAGAACTCCTTAAACCTAACTAACCTAAGGACATGACACACATCCATGACCGAGGCAGGATTCGAACTTGCGACTGTAGCAGTCGTGCGGTTCAGGACTGAAGGGCCTAGAACCGCTCGGCCACAGCGGCCGGCCTGATTGGTACCGTTGTTGGATGTCCTCCTGAGGAACATCGTGCCATATTCTGTCCAACTGGCGTGTTAGATCGTCGAAATCCCCAGCTGGTTCGAGCGTTTGGTATGCATGAAGAGAAGCTGGGTTTAGCAGCCATTATATGGCTGAAATGTGAGCCCAGGGTGGTAACAAACCAGGACATAGAACATCGTCGACTTACCACTGTACCGTAAGAGCGCCGCTGATGTCAGTCGAAAGATCCTGCTATGAAGTGACGTGGCACCCCCAGCACATCAGTCCTGCTTGTCGGGCAAGATGATGGATGACAGGTACCACCACTGTCCGGGGCATGGAATGTCACTGACTGGATTAGTCTTCATTGATGAGTCCCACTTCTAATTGAGCCGCCATGATCAGTGAGGGCGTATAAGCAGATAACCCGGACAGCGGTGGGACCTGACTGTTACCCACCATATGGCCAGACAACCAGGAAAATTTGGAAATTTGTGGTACGTTCTATGGGACCAAACTGCTGAGGTCATCGGTCCCTAGGTTACACACTACTTAATCTAACGTAATCTAACGTATGCTAAGGACAACACACTCACCCATGTCCGAGGGAGGACTCGAACCTCCGACGGGTCAAGCCGCGCGAACCGTGAGAAGGCGGCTAGACCGCACGGCTACCCCGTGCGGCAGACAATCAGGACTGATGTTCTGGAGTGCCACGACATTTCATTCCAGGACCCCTTTAGTTGTCATCCGCTGTTACCTTACAGTACAGCGCTACATCGATGATATTCTATGTTATGACGGCGAACCAATAGTTCAGTACTGACAGGTTACTCTGTAACTGCAATCTATGATCTGAAGATGGGCAGCTAGCCTGAAACCACTCATTGAAAATAAAAAATCGTGATCAAAGACTGAAATGCTATATTTTTATTCAAAGAACGACCGCGGCAATCCCAATAAGACAATCATGTCTAGTTTTGATATTCTACGCTCCATTTTTTTGCCATTTGTGACGAGCCATCCTGTGTTTACATCTCAGCAAGATAATGCCCTTCCACACCACTCTTGTTCGTACTTGCCAACCCTATAAGCAGCTCGGTATTTTGACGATCTAAGGCGTCAGTTGGACAGAATTTTCCCCGATATCTCTATGGAGGACATCCAGCAACTCTTATCTATCAATGTCAAGCCGAATGACTGCTTGTGTGAGGGTCAGAGATGAATCAACACGTTATTGAATTGGTGTTTGTGAGGCTCTTTCTCGTGAATAACTCATCCACTTTTTCTGAAATTGTAATCTTTTGTTTGCCTGTGCATGTACGCCACATCTTCCACTTAGCGTCCCGTTCCGATTCGATAATTTCAGCATGGAGTGTCTCTTTTTCTTCTTTTTTTCCTATGAAGTTTATTTGCTATAACATCAAGCACTGGAAGTTGTTCAGGTGTGCTTAGCGATCCACAGTTACGTTCCTGTCTTAATATTGTTAATTATCTATAAACGTATAGGATAAGAATGTATCATTCCTTTGGATGGATCTACATGATTTAGTTTGTCTCTTGAGGATTCTTGGGGAAAACCAATGCACCTTGTGCGCTGTGCTTGCCATGTGTCAGTTACTGTGCCTTTCAGTAAGCTTCCACGTCTTTAACTATTTCTTCTCAGTGATGTTTTGGCTAGTAAGGCTTCGTACTTCTGCTAGATTGCCTCTACGCAAGCAATAACAAGCACCTAGATAATCTTCTTATAACAGTACGTTGTCGCTAAAATGCACCCCAGTCGCTGTCAACGCTCTACTCTCATAATCCTGTGATGCGAGGTAATTGCAATACTGTCGGCGAACGAAATATTAGTTGATGAAGCAGGAAAACAAACCAGCAAACTCCAGTTTATTGTAGACTAGCAAAGTTTTAGGACAGTGCTGACGCGACTGTGATTTTGATAAATAAGAAAAGCAAGGAGGATTACGGTTTAAGGCCCCGTCGATATCGAAGTCATGAGAGACGGAACACGAGCTCAGATTTTTTCGAGGATGGATAGGAAATTGACCGTGTGCTTTTGAATGAAACATCTCAGTATTTTCTGGAGCAATTTAGGGAAGTCACGGTAAACCTAAATCTGGATGACCGGATGCGAATTTGAACAGTCGTCCCGAATTTAGGTCCGGTGGTCTAACCACTGCGCCACCTTAATCTTTTGGTAAACAAACTTATATACGGTTAAGTAATTTTCATGCTCCTTGAGTAGGACTAAAGAAAATGTAGTGCTAAATTTATCGATAGTCATCACTGCACAGTATAACACATCCTCAGAAAATAAGACAAAAAATTAGCAACATATACGGGTGTAAGGTGGCTATAATTACGCACCTTACAAGCACTAATCTACATACTTTGCCGTGATTTACAACCGGAATTAGGTATCATTTGATACGTTGTACATCGCATAGGTGAATATTTAAAGAAGACTGACACTATCACGTAAACTTTTAAATAGTTGTTAACGCTTATTGCATGAAAGGTGATGGATTGTCTTTATTATCAAAATGGCGCAATGAATGATTGGCTATACTAGCAGAGGTTGGAACGCCAGTGGAAATGAAACGGCAGGCGTAACTCAGGCCCTGGGTGGAAAAGCCGTCACAGGTGTGTTGGTCTGCTTTAACACAGGAAGTATCCTTAGACGGACGCCGGGGCACCTGAGCGCTGAAGCACAATAGAGTGATGCCTGCCGGTATTGAACCGAGGCTGGAAGGATAACCGGATAATACTTCGGAAACTCTGAAAATCTTGGACGAAGCAGCGAGGAACAAGGAAGCGTTATCTCGGAAATCACGCAGGCTGGGTTATTTCCGAGGATTTTTACTCTCAGCAGTGTACCATTGTATGAATTTCTAACTAATGCGGATAGGTATTTCCTCGCAAACTTTCCGCGCTGGACGACGGAAGACTAAAATATGGTTGGTCGGCGTTGAGAAGAATCTGTAGAGAGGGAGAATATTCCGTGGTTTCGAGAATATGATTCGCTTTCTGCAGTTACGATGGAGGGAAGCCGAGCTTTGCTGGGAAGCCATTGGTGGAGAGAAAGGGTCTTGCGTTTTGAGCGCCCGTGTTTGAGTGTCGCGCAGAATCAGCTTTTGTTGGTACAGATGGACCTGCTGTCTTTGCTCTCAGAAGATTTTATAGTTAGAACGGTTAGGCACTAAACTGTTGCGAACTTGTACGATTCTGGACTTCGCCTCCGGGTAGGGAGTTGTCGTTGAGTAGGCAGCGTTCAGCGATTGAGAGCACTTTTTCTATCTATACCCACGTTGAGACGTTATCCTTGTGGCTGGGAGTTCGCGTTTCTTGTCTGTAGAACACAGGGAGGAGCAGACAGTATTAGATTATACTAGTCAGAGGACCGGCTCCTTGTGTGTGAATGAGTTTTTTTATTTCGTAGCTGTGTTCTTCCATCGTCGCAGACGTGTACGAGAACCATCACTGTGACGCACCGGACGCAGTACATACGGTGACACTGCTAATTCATTGGGCTTATTAGGGCTGTAAAACTAAACAGCTGTGATCACGTAACTTTTATTTCCACTGAGGATGCACTCCACTGTAGTTCATGTTTGAAAGTAGTGTCTTCTAGTGTTTCGTACATAGACGATGTCAGTCATCTCCTGTTATTTATATTAGATCGCTTAGCCATAAAAAGGGGCAGATTTGGGCTATTGATCAGTAATATTAGTTAGGAAACTCATTTGTATCTCTTTATGTCAATTGGACATTGATATATAAACATTTGTAATATGTAAAGGGGTTTTAATCTGCAATAAATGTATAAGCAGAAACAACATTTATCATTTAGTAATTACTAGGTCCCTTAATCATTCATTTATGTTTATGTTGTAATTTATAAGTTAAAGAGCAACAAGGAGGAAATAATGCCAACATTAAGACATCCTAAGATCTGCTTCAGGGGCTAGTCAGACAGGGCCAAATCTTCATTTTCGCGTTCAGTATTTTCCGTTGCGCACATTCATTTTTACACCCGCCTGGAGTAGCATCTCGGACGGTAAATCTTAGAAGTTATTTACCTCTGGAAAAGCGTTTCACTAATAACCAGTTGCTTGCGGCTTTACGGGAGTTTTTAACAACTTACTGCGCTCACAGTTTCCTGCAGCGTCATATGACTTATATGAAACCTTTAAAACAATGGTTACAAATTTGGTCATGCAGTTACTTCAGTTTTCCTTGACGTTTCGTAGTTTTGCGAACATTGTTCTCATCACTGTTTCCCATTCGCAAATAGTGCTGAACCTTCCCTGTCTAACCTACCTTTACAATGCGTCACCCAGCTACCATTAGTCTTCGTTAATTGCCTTCCACTTTCGCCTTCAAACTTATTGACCCAGCCAGTTCCATGTTAGCTTACTTTTTGTTTGCTTGCAGTCTGTGGCTGTTCTTTTGTTCCACTGACCTCGACTTAAAACGGAATGCGTTTACCCAGGATCGTTCGCAGCAGTTCGCACCTGCCTGCAATTACTTCCTTTGCAATTAGAAAGCGCTATCCCGGGTGAGCTTTTATGAGATAACCGCACAGTCTGTTCCAACCAAGGGGAAGTCTCCTCTGTTGGCATAGAAATTTCCGTTGTTGTTCTCTTCCCATTTAGGGACGCATCTCGGAGCAAAAATGACTTTTTGTAAAATGAAAATGAATCTGCTTTTCCGTACAGTCTTCCTATCCTCACTTCGTCCAACGTCTTTTCTAATGTTTTGAATCCATTGTCGAAGTGCGACTCTTAAATGTCTACAAAATACTTTCTACGAGTGTCGTAAACACTTCAGTTCATTACTTATTCCAGCTACCTGTAATTTTAAATTTGGTAAAAGGGGTCTGGGAAAGCCAACCCTATTGAATTTCCTGGGTATTCCCCATAATTGTTTCTCGACATCCGTTAGATTTTCTATAGGAAAGCATTACTGTGTGCAGGGTCAAAGTTCTGAAATAATATTATTTAAACATACTCGTATTTTGTGTATTTTGTATGGAATTTCTTGAGGTTTACGACAGTATTACAAAACACATAAAATAACGCTTTCTGTGCTTGAAGGCCTCCTACCCCTCTTAAACTAAACTGGGTACATACTGACATGACTCAATGAAAACGCCCTGAAGATATGCCTCTTTTTATGAAATATTTTGACTCAGTAATGAATATTAGCGCGATCTGACGTCGATTTCATTTATATCTTCAGAAGCAGGGAGAACTTTCGTGGTGCAACGAAGAATGTAGGGTGCGCTTGAAACATGTTTTAAATGAATGCAACATTATAATCACAACTGATTTCCTGGTAAAATCTAACAGTGTCTTTGTGTCATTTCTTATATCGAGATCACATGGTATGAGGCTGCAAGATATCACTTATAGACCTTAATTCTTTTTCACAAATGAAACTGATTTATATTAGTCGCTCCAAATATGGCTAGGATCTGCATGAAGTCTCGAAGTTACCGGCCACACTAACTTACCCTGTACTGGCTGTCAGATGCATGCGGACAGCTGGCAAATGTTGATGCTGAAGGCAGCTTGTTTAGATAACGATTCTGCCGAAGGCAAAATCTATTTATTACACTACTGGCCATTAAAATTGCTACACCAAGAAGAAACGCAGATGATAAACTGGCACTCATTGGACAAATGCTAGAACTGACATATGATTACATTTTCACACAATTTGGGTGCATAGATCCTGAGAAATCAGTACCCAGAACAATCACCTCTGGCCTAGGCATTGAGTCAAACAGAGCTTGTATGGCGTGTACAGATACAGCTCCCCATGCAGCTTCAACACGATACCACAGTTCATCAAGAGTAGTGACTGGCGTATTGTTACGAGCCAGTTGCTCGGTCACCATTGACAAGATGTTTTCAATTGGTGAGAGATCTGGAGAATGTGCTGGTCAGAGCAGCAGTCGAACATTTTCTGTATCCAGAAAGGCCCGTACAGGACCTGCAACATGCGGTCGTGCATTGTCCTGCTGAAATGTAGGGTTTCGCAGGGATCGAATGAAGGTTAGAGCCACGGGTCGTAACACATCTGAAATGTAACGTCGACTGTTCAAAGTGTCGTCAATGCGAACAAGAGGTGACCGAGACGTGTAACCAATGACACCCCATACCATCACGCCGGGTGATACGCCAGTATGGCAATGACGAATACACGCTTCCA
The DNA here is from genome assembly GCF_023864345.2 of Schistocerca serialis cubense. Lineage (NCBI taxonomy): Eukaryota > Metazoa > Arthropoda > Insecta > Orthoptera > Acrididae > Schistocerca > Schistocerca serialis. Next base: position 252,816,436 of record NC_064639.1, on the reverse strand, counting down.
ATGTGCGTTCACTGCGATGTCACCAAACACGGATGCGACCGTCATGAAGCTGTAAAGAGAACCTGGGTTCATCCGAAAAAAATGGCGTTTTGCCATTCGTGCTCCCAGGTTCGTCGTTGAGTACACCATCGCAGGTGCTCCTGTCTGTGATGCAGCGTCAAGGGTAACCGCAGCCATGGTCTCCGAGCTGATAGTACATGCTGCTGCAAACGTCGTCGTGCAGGTGGTTGTTGTCTTGCAAACGTCCCCATCTGTCGACTCAGGGATCGAGATGTGGCTGCACGATCCGTTAGAGCAATGCGGATAAGATGCCTGTCATCTCGACTGCTAGTGATACGAGGCCGTTGGGATCCAGCACGGCGTTCCGTATTACCCTCCTGAACCCACCGATTCCACCGGCGCCAACCTTGTGTGAATGCTCTGGAAAGCTAATCATTTGCATATCACATCATCTTCTTCCTGTCGGTTAAATATCGTGTCTGCAGCACGTCATCTTCGTGGTGTAGCAATTTTAATGGCCAGTAGTGTGGTTTGAGCTTACATCAACGGCAGATATTAGTAGCTATATAAAGAAGATCAACTGGGCAAAGCCCACAAAAGCGTCACAGATTTGGTAAATGGCTGTGAGATGGAAACGACTAAAGAGAACCTTAGAATGACTTTAAGTTACTATTAGGCAACGGCCTTGCCGCAATGGATACACCGGTTCCCGTGCGATCACGAAGTGAAGCGCTGTCGGGCGTGGCCGGCACTTGGATGGGTGATCATCCAGCCGCCATGTGCTGTTGGCATTTTTCGGGGTGCACTCGGCCTCGTGATGCCAATTGAGGAGCTACTCGACGGAATAGTAGCGGCTCCGGTCAAAGAAAACCATCATATCGACCGGGAGAGCGGTGTGCTGACCACACGCTCCTCCTATCCGCATCCTCATCTGAGGATGGCACGGCGGTCGGATGGTCCCGGTGGGCCACTTGTGGCCTGAAGACGGAGATCTTTATGTTACTATTCAGTAATCCAATAAGAAACGGAAACATCAGTATTACAGCCGTCCTTCAACAGACCACGTGGCTTACAGTTCCACCGAACATGAAAATCAGAACAAAAACGAAAGCCCATACAATCTGCAATTACCATAATAATATTACATAAAAGGATGACTGATGTGCTGATGAACAAATGAAATGCCGATATTTATCCTTGAACTTGGAAGAAAGTGTCTCTGAAGAACAGGCTTAAGCTTGGATACAACAGAAGGTATGTGTATGCAACTGGAACCTCTGCAACGAAATATTACGCCAACATGCGCTTTCTAGCAATGATCTCGCCATTAATTCCAATGCAGAACGGAAAAGTTCATCGAAATTCAGTATCATACAAATCATCTTATAGGTACAGACAGCCGGCCGTGGTGGCCAAGCGGTTAAAGGCGCTACAGTCTGGAACCGCGCGGCCGCTACGGTCGCAGGTTCGAATCCTGCCTCGGGCATGGATGTGTGTGATGTCCTTAGGTTAGTTAGGTTTAAGTAGTTCTAAGTTCTAGGGGACTGATGACCTTAGAAGTTAAGTCCCATAGTGCTCAGAGCCATGGGTACAGACAGAATCCTCACGATTCGTGTAGTTTCAGCAACTTCAGAAACAAGACAGCCCAGAACAGCATGCAGAAAAAGAGAATTCAGAATACAGAAAGCCCTTGTCGCAGCAGCCTATTCCTTATTATTATTATATTATTGCAACTAAAAGCACTTACACAGATTCGTCACTTACATTTTTTCTATGGTATCGTAACAGGTAGTAGTAATGCTTTTATATCTTACAAAAAGGCTTTATGAATGGAATCGACTTTCTCTTTTTTGGTGCAGACTCACCGACTTACTAATTTGGCTGTTGTTCCTATAATGGCATGATGTAACGGACCATGTCTCTTCCGTAATGTGTATCGACGCACAAAATCAGTTGTACAAAGGTTTTCTGTAATTAACTCTTGGTATTAATGGTACTCTACTCATCCTTCCGATACGCCTATGGAGTCAATTATCTTTAATAACCAAACGTCTAATGTCGCGCTGTGAACTTCGTCGATGCTCTCTTATGTGGTCGCCGGTTTGGGGTAGTCTTTAAGTGGATAATTTGGCTACATATGAGTTTTCTCGTCTGCTTTCATTTAATTTTCTGACACGTTCTTAAATACGAGAGAATATCTGCGATTAAAACAGTGATCCGAAGTTGACAAAAGTACTTTCTGACCTCTAGGCTGGTGTATCCTGTTCGCACAACTGACGATGCATAAGCAGCGTAAGGAACCATCGAAACGAAAATACAAAAAGCGTTCCTGCCTTGATGTAATACAAACTAAACTAACTTTTTACTCGTGGTGTGAATAGAAGCCATTTGTGTGAACACCAATAATTTCTCAGAAGCTTGTCATAAGAAATTGTGCTTAAAAGCAATGTATTATAAGATTTATGTCCGAGACAGTAACCAACCAAAACTGTGGTTTCAAAACTTCTATTTGAATCCATCTTCAGATGGCTGTTAGAGGTTTCCTTGCTTTCTTGCTGCGGACCTCGTTTCGCATTTGTTATTGGTTTACTGCACTAGAACAGAGTTCTTCGTTCACAGTTTGGTAAAACTTACTAGAGATTTAGATCTTTTGATCTGTGTCAAAACATTCTTGAAAGGTTGTAAAGAAAGTAAAACGTGAAATGTGATGCAAATTACGTGCTGTACGGTTCTGTGATGTGAAATCGCCAATGTTTTTGTTATGAATTTTAAATAAAACACATCTGTGGATGTTCACTGTTTGATTGCTGTTCAATTACTGGATGACTCGTTATAACACACCATTTTCTGTTTAATGCCAGCACACACGATAAAGATCTACATAACGTGGCTCAGCTCGTATGTGTAATCATAACCGTTCGGTATAATGCCATATTAGAAACTGTTGTAAGTAATTTTACTTCCGTATCATTTGAAACTTTCCCCCCGTACAGATTGTTCTACAAAATTTCGTGAGAACTGCCGGATGTCTGTAACTTGCTTGTACGATGTTCCGGAGCATAGTGTCCTTGCCATTGGCATCTGAGATGGTATGGGCTCGGTGGATCAAGGTTTTTAGAACGCCTATCATTTGTGCAGGATGGTGGCATCTAGTAGATTATAAACAAGGGTCAATATGAGTGGCCTTTCGTATCAGTGAATGCCCAATTCTGCCAGCGCTCTTACGCCGCAACAAGGCTTCTCAAAACGACAAGCAACCATAAAAAAAAATGAAGTATAGATTGTTACATAATGATGTTACATTAATTTTAAAAAGTTCCTGCGATTAGTTTCATGCTAAATTTCCAGGCATTTTTCTTGTTGTGATCCTTACACATCACACCATTGATAACAAATTGTGGTTCTCTCCTGTTATTCGAATCTACTTTTACTATAAAGGACTATCATAGAACTGCTAATCTGTGAATGTAATGTGGTGATTTGGTCAGCCCTCAAGGAAGCAGAATGTGTGTAGCGTGTTGGCATCGACTTTGGTGACTGCTTTAAAAAATTCATATTTCTGCACAGAAGCGCCATTAATCACTGTCATTACGTGATAGTGTAGCTGTTGGCATGCAGATCACCTGTTTGCAAGTAATACAAATTTGACTGACACTGCACGTGGGTATTTGTTTAACGGAATTTTTCGTCTGTACATGACACAACATGATTATAATATTAAATAGAAAGCAGTTTCTAATCTTCTAAAATTATATTTATTTTGTTACTAGCCAGCTCTTTCGGCTTCTTGGGCCATCTTCAGATGACAACTGTCACACCATCCGATTTACCCATGTAATTGTCAGCATTCTCCATTGGCATAACGTTTCAAAAGTTTCCACACTTTTCCTGTCTGAATTGTTACGGTCAACGTTTTCAGATGGCCTTCCAAAATTCAAATTTATGTGCGACATGCTCTCATTCAGAGATAAAATTCTTGGTATTCCGAGTCTTATTTTATGTCCTCTCTACAACAACTACCGTCAGTTCTTTTGCTGCCCAAATAGCAAACCTCAACTGCAGTTTCGGTGACTTATTTCCTAATCTAATTCTCTCAGTATTTAAATCGACAAAAATTCATTGCACTGGTTTTTCTTTTGTTATGCTTACCTTAAAACCTCTTTTAAAAACCATCCATTCCGTTCAATCACTATTACAAGTATTTTGACATCTATGGTAGGTAGCATTACAACGAAGTTATAATGTCTCCTCCCTAAACTTTTACCCCTATCCAAACTTCTCCTTCAGTTCCTTCGCAGCGCGCTCAATGCACAAATTATATAACATCTGAAATAACCTACAGTTCTGTCTCACTCCCTTCCCAATTACTGCTTCGCATTCACGTCCTTCAGCTGTTATAACTGCAGTCTGTACTAGTTGTAGAGAACCTGTCTCTCACTGTGTGTTATCCATTCTACCTTCAGAATTCCGTAGTATTTAATGACGTCAACACCGTTTAACGTTTTCCCTAAAGCTACAGGTGCCTTAAACGTAGGCTTGTTTTTCTTCAGGCTAACTTCTAAGGTAAGTAGTTGAGTGGGTATTGCCTCGCGTGTTCTTACATTTCTTCAGAAAACAAACTGCTCTTCCCCGACGTGTTTCTACTAGTCTTTCCATCCTTCTGTAAGTAATTTGTCAGTAATTTGCAAGCACGTCTTATGGACTGACTGCTCAGGATAGTCATACCAGTCAGCGGCCTTCTGTTGGGAATAGGAATTATTGCATTCTTCTTGAAGTTTGAGGATATTGTGCCCGTCTCATACATACTCAGTGGAATAGTTGTATCATGGCTAGCTCTCCCAAAATGCCTTCTCAAGTTCTTTTCATTCAGTCACATCTCTCATCTTACTTTATCTCCTTCTACAATACTGTAATCAAGTTTGTTCTCCTGTATGGACTTTCTACATTTTGAAACTGTTCTTTCAATTTTTTCAACGTTTATTGTAGAAACGGCAAAGTAAGATACCAGACGTCCAGATACGGCTAACGGAAGGAAGTCATTTTCGCAATGACAGTGCCAAACCTCGAACACTGTCAGCAGAAGATTCGCTCTGTGGTAAACTGTTACTTAAACTTGAGGGCAAAATACGTATGTGTATTTCCAGTTTTCCTCGTTACATCGATTAAAGCTATCACAGAAAACATACGTCTCAAAATCAAATATTTTTTCTCTGTCGCCAAACACGTAACTGTACGGAATGTAACTAGACCTCTAATAATCTTTTTATGGCATTTAGTGCTTTTGATATCACCTTTTAATTAACCATAGAATAGGGTGAAGGGGAAGGCGCACCACCATCACATCCACTGTTTCAGCGAGTTTAAGGTCTCATTAAGTTCTGAGACAGGAAAGAGCTCATTATGTAGAAACTCTTATTCTAAGCATCTCTAATAGCTGAATAATTGCCTCAGGTGTTCCTAACTTGCAACCACGGATAATCAGGTCAATCTTTTCTGCTCCTGAGCAGGTGCGCCTCTTTTGGAGGACGGCTAGGACACGACATGTTGAAGTACAAAGAGACACTACATTCATCCCCTGTGCTAGGACTTTATATTTTGTTCACATGACCAGTTTTGCCATATTTAATCCCACTTTTATATGTTAGTCGTATCATTTATCGAATGGCCAGAAAGTAGTACAGTGCGTTTAATCTTTTTTTTCTCTCAGTATGTTCCAGCCTATACCAAAATTCCTTGTATAGAATCAAAATGCTTCCCTACACGTAGCGTGCATGTGAAATACTTTAGATATGAATTTCTAATAAGCTACAGTGCGTACTCTTTTTAACGTGTAGTAGGGTTAGACTTGTAGTTGAATGACAGATCACAGATCCGGTGAGCTGAGCTTTGATCTCTTGTCGGTACAAGGATTTTTATCCATCACATGCCAGCTTTATCACCTACGATAACTGTTGTTAATGTTCAAAATGCCGATTTGCACCGTGGTTCAACTGTAGGTGCGCCTAACTGGTCAGGCAAAATGAGCAATAAATAAATGAATAAATGGCTCGGTAAGACAGTTCGAAGGCTGGCGGACGGCTAGGGCATACCGCTGTTAACAGGACTGTTGCTAGTAAAACACTCCATGTGTTCAACTCAGTCTTTGGTTTGGTGACAGCTTTACCCTTCCTCTTATTTAAAAATCTACAATTGTCTTGATGACGAAGCTACAGGCCTTTTTAACGTAAACTCCGGGTTTATCTCGAGCGCTTCATCTGATAGATCGGTTGGCAATGTTTCGTCTCTGGGATTCAAAAGGGAATTGCACCTGAGTTCTTCAGACAACAATAGGGAAGTTGAGAGCCAAGTGAAGAATGTCTTCGAACGTATCAAAAGCTTTTAATGGCTTAAGATTTCAGCCTGGTGTGAAAAAAGAATCGAAGCAGTTTAAGTTGACAACATCAGGAAGCTATCCAGTATACGTATTGTGGAAGTAACTCAAATGGTTTGCTAATTTTTCCCCTTGGTTCAACAGCAGCAGTCATTCGACAAGATAATGTATAAGTGGAAAAACTGCTGTCTCCTAGTCAAACGACGGAATCAGGCACTGGTATGTTTAGATTTTGTCACTCATGGTGAAAAGCATACACGACATACTTCATATCTGAACAATTAACTGACGTGAATCATCTTGCTTTATCAGCTTTAATGAGCAATAGAAAAAAAATTATAGTTCTTATTTCGTAGATATCACGCAAATAAATTGCAAACATGTAAAAAATGTCGTCTTACATAGTCGACTGTCCGCAGTCCTCACAATTCATAATAATCACAATTTCTATAAAGTATCGATCACGGCTGCTGAATGTAACACCTAATTTATTTTCATGCCTGACCAGTATCGAGCTAAGTACATTATCAGCAGCTCCATCTACAAAGGAGAGACACATTTCAGAAACGGAAAGGAAGTTTCTCATGAGGAGATCTCGGTTTAACCTTTCGTCGACCACAACCATCATCTTCGTCAGAAACTTGAGGTTTCTGTCAGATGTGACATGGCAAGAAAACCGATAATGATTTATAAATCTTTCGTAGAGAATTACTAATCAATGTAATACGCTGTCAATGACGACTTTCCCCCCTATTGTTCAGTCTGTACACCGATGAAGCAATGATGGAAATAAAAGAAGGATTCAGGAGTGGAATTAAAATTTAAGGTGAAAGGATATCAACGATACTATTCGCTGATGACATTGCTATCCTGCGTGAAAGTAAAGAAGAATTACGTGATATGTCGAATGGAATGAACGATCTAATGAGTACAGAATATGGACTGAGAGTAAATCGAAGTAAGACGAAAGTAATGAGAAGCAGCAGAACTTAACATAAGGATTAATGGTCACCAAGTAGATGAAGTAAAGGAATTCTGCTACCTAGGCAGCAAAATAACCAATGACGGATGGAATAAGGCGGACATCAAAAGAAGACTAGCACTGACAAAAAGGGCACTCCTGGCCAAGAGAAGTCTACTAGTGTAAAACATAGGTGTTAATTTCAGGAAGAAATTTCTGAGAATGTATTTCTGGAGCACAACATTGTATGGTGGTGAAACATGGACAGTGGGAAAACCGGAACAGTAGAGCATCGAAGCACTTGAGATGGGGTGCTACAGGCGAATTTGAAAATTAGTGTACTGATAAGGTAAGGAAAGAGGGGGCTCTGCGCAGAATCGGAGAGGAAAGGAATATGTGGAAAACATTGACAAGAAGAAGGGACGAAATGATAGGACATCTGTTAAGACATCAAGGAATAACTTCCATGGTACTAGAGGGAACTATGGAGGGCAAAAACTATAGAGGAAGACAGAGATTGGAATACATCCAGCAAATAATTGAGGTTGGTTGCAAGTGCTACTCTGAGATGAAGAGGCTCGCGGGTCGCAACAAACCAGTCAGAAGACTGATGACTGAAAAAAAAGGGAGCAAATGACAGCGAGATTTCCAGTAGACGACTAAGAATTGGAGTATTTATTCAGTTCAAAGATTTGGCTGTAAGGAGATTGTCCCCTTTCTAAACAGACCCGTTTGGAGCTCTAATAACACTATACTATGCTAAAGAAGCGCTATTTATCTTGAGGCTGAAGCTCACTCTTATGTCTTTGTTTGCTTACTAATAAATTTGTTTTTGGACAAGTTCTGCCTTACAACAACAAAGTGGCTCACAGCAGAGATAACGTATTCACAAAATAAGGACTGAAAGTAACCTGTAGAGCAGATAATTCAATACAGAGAACTTAGGACAACCAATATCAACGCAGACACAAACGCCTGGTACTTATCAACTGAAATATCAAGACTGAAGCTCAATATATATTGAACAGAAAGCAAAAACTCAATATTAGATACAGAGAACGTAGAAGAGCCCTAAAAAGTAAAAGCTGACCTTCTACATTCACAGAAAACCTTATTTATTTGGCTCCACAGACCCAAGACCTCCTTACTGATCTACAAATTCTCAGATAAAGTAACAGCTCCCCCCCCCCCCCCCCAATCCCATAGAATCTAATAATTCAGAAAAAAATGCTGGAAGGAAGAGCAAATTAGACGAATGCACACACCTCTGCACTGAAAGAAGTTTCAAATGATCCAAACGCATGAAACACACACACACACACGTATACACACACTCGCACACTGTATCAGATACACCTCTCAAAGCATAAGACCAAAATGATATTCCAAACTCCCACCGACAACACATTCAGCTTTTCGCTATGTTGTTTTCGTAGCTTGTAAACAGTGACATAGTGGATGTTTAAGCAGTGAACAGCGAAGATAATGGGAAATCTTTCACATAACGTAAACCGTAACATTGTAACATAACCAATCGTACTTTCTCGATGCAAATAATATTTTGCGTTACATTCTAAACGGTTACCGATGACAATTTGTGAAACAAAAACAACTTTAACGCAAAGTACGGACATTTCCGAAAACCACAGGATGGTTTAGAAAGATGTATTTTTAAATTTGTGAGTACTTTTTTTAAAGGGACTGAAATTCTATGTGTACACATAATAAACAGCAATTCCCCTGTTGTTTGATAAAAAGAAATTAAAAAAAAAAACGTTGATGATACTGTAATCTGAGCGAAAGATGTCTGGGTAAAAAGAGAAAAAGGTATTGTTTTGAGGTGGAGCCTATCCAAAATCATAGTAATTCAAAAGGACGAATACGAACTATGGGTGGCCTCCAACTGCAATCGAAATCCCATCAAATGTTATGGTTAACATTACTCTGGACTGCTTTATCGAGCTAAGGAAGGAAGTCACTGAATAGTAACTAAATAAATAATCCAGAATGCAGGGGGAGACAAGGAAGTTTGATATAATTTGTCAGAAGAACAGTCAGCATACAGAAAAGCCTAAATAACTTCCGGATATATTAAAGGCAAAGTCATCAACATAAAATGTGGTTCTAGGCGCTTCAGTCCGCAACGGCGCGTCTGCTACGGTCGCAGGTTCAAATCCTGCCTCGGGCATGGATGTGTGTGATGTCCTTAGTTAGGTTTAAGTAGTTCTAAGTCCAGGGGACTGATGACCTTAGATGTTAAGTTCCATAGTGCTTAGAGCCATTTGAACCATTTTTTGGAGGGCTTTTGAACCCAGTATTAGTGTAAGAGTCTAGGAAAATTTGCGATCAAACATCGTAGTTTTTAAAGTAATTGTGGAAGTAATAGTCAATTAAATATTCGTGTTATTGTATAGAATCTGAGAATAAAACAAACAGCCGGAGAAATATTATGTACAAAATCACGAAGACTGCAAGGGCAGATAAATGCGAGAAATATCCCATAATCATTGTTATAACTAATTCGTCCAAAATGCTGGAAAGAATAATATACGGAAGAATTCAGAAGAAAATTGTCTGTTAGATGGTGATCAATTTGACTCTAGAAAGGGTGAAGAAAGGCATCAGAGAGAGAGAGGCAGATTTGTTGTTACGCTTGGAAATGGATGCAAGACTTGAGAAAAATCAATATACTTTTATAGCATCTGTTGATGCTGGAAAACCGTTCGTCAACAAAAAGTAGCGCAAAATGGTTAAAATCTTGATAAAAATTATATACGATGTAGGCAAGACAGATCACGTAAAATGTGTACAAGAACCAAGAGGAAACAATGGGAACGGAAACGTTGGGATTAAGAATGGTATAAGACGGGGAAGCAGTCTTTTTCCTCTGCTGTTGAAATTGTACATCAAAAGAGCAGCAACGGAAATTAAAAAAAAAAGGTGAGAAGTATGCACAAAAGTCATACTCAAATGATGTCAGTCACAAGGTACGGCATTGAAATTCCAATCTTCGACATTTTTTTAAAAAAATAGTGGAGTTCCAGGACCTGTTGAATAGACCGAGTAACCTACTACAGACGGAATATGTATTGAGAGTAAACCACAGAAAGAGGAAAATATTGAGGAGTATCAGCAATGCGATTAGCGACAAACGTAACATAAGACATATTGGACAAAGCAAACACGATGTAAGAAACAGACAGTCATTTGAAAAATGAATATTTCTCGCCGAAATACTAATATCAAACGCACGTCTTAGTTTGAGAAAGAAGTTGCTGACACCGTACATCTGAAGCATGTTGGGTGTTACCCCCGCTGCCCACCGCCTCTGCTAACAAATGGAACCCAATGAAGGTTATGCCATGGCTTGTGGCCCTAGAGGCATCTGTCTCGATCCTATTTGCGGATGCGAATCAAGCAGTCACAGTGATTAATAGAAGCTAATCACGACGGCGTAGGTGAACAGGAGGGGCAGCACCACAGTTATAATAATAGGAAATGCCAAAATTCGACTCCGTAATTGCAATATATTCTCATTTAAGATTTAGAAAACAAGTGAAAACGAATATTAAGCACTGATATTGAAAGGAAAGAGTACACTAGGGGTTCATTCAGAATTAAGTTTACATGTTATCAAGCGTCAGTTAAAATAAAGTCACAAACATGTAATGAATGAAGCCCCTATAAGTTAAAATTGTTCAAATGTGTGTGAAATCTTATGGGACTTAACTGATAAGGTCATCAGTCCATAAGCTTACACACTACTTAACCCAAATCATCCTAAGGACAAACACACACACACACATGCCCGAGGGAGGAATCGAACCTCCCCCGGGACCAGCAGCACAGAAGCCCCTATAAGGTTGACACGATCGAGAGAGAAGGTGCTAAGAGTGATCAGTTACGGTGGAACATTAAGGTGCGTGACCTAGCGTAGCTGTAGCTCGTGTCACGCCTACGGCGGCTGGCAGTTGACCGTGAGGTGCTCTGTGATGGACACGGACACCAAGTGTTGACTGCTGCAGTATACCGACGTAAAAGAGGCTGAGTGACCTCGTTGGGTCTCGTTTAAAAACTCGGTCCCAACCAGAACACGGCACTGCTTTCTATTATCACCCTGAACGGCCATTGCTACAAACAACTGCATCTGTAAGGTTGATGGTCCTAACCGCCAAATAAGTTCCAGCAATGTGTCCCTGCGCTCCTGGCGTCCTTCTTTGAAGCCAAGGAGCTTTTCTAACAGTCACAACCATCTTGGTGACCGCCAATAATTACTGTTTGAAAAACGTTGCTTTACAGTTAATCTGGACCAAAATTACTTCCGTACGGAGGGAATAGTGTTAAGTAACTTACCTCTCACTCTCATCTTGGGGACGCACAAACGATTGGAAGGCAAGGCTTTTTTATTTCAGTTCATTGCTAAATCTCCTAGTAAAATAAATGTAGTATCACGGTAGTAATAAAATATTATATAGAACACTCTTGATCCCATAAAAGCACATTTATTCATTAATCGTGATTGGTTGCGACCCGATGCGGACCATTTTCAGACCACGCTCCAGTGATGAGGTGTGGATACGATATCACGGACCAGCTACTGTGAATATCACTCACTGATGTCGACATCTGTGAGTCCTGCTCCGTGCCACGATCTCCACACCTCTTCACTTGAGTATGGTCCAAAATGATCCAAAAAATGGTGCAAATGGCTCTGAGCACTATGGGGCTTAACTTCTGAGGTCATCAGTCCCCCAGACCTTGAACTACTTCAACCTAACTAACCTAAGGACATCACACACATCCATGCCCGAGGCAGGATTCGAACCTGCGACCGTAGCGGTGGAGCGGTTCCAGATTGTAGCGCCTAGAACCGCTCGGCCACAAAATGATCCACATTGGGTAGAAAACAGGTCATCATTCTGAATAAAAGTGCTTTTATGTGATCAAGACTGTTATGTATAATATTTCAGCAGTAGTTCATTAAGATCATTGCTGTTTCCAACGAAGAGAATCGAAGCGTTTGGGATATGGTGCCACAGAAGGATGCTGAAAACAGGGAGGACTGTTAAGATACGAAATGACGAATTTTTCCACATAATTGGCGATGAAAGGAATATGTGGAAACAGGAAGTAGATAGAGGGAAAGGATGACTGGACACCTATTAAGACGTCGGGGGCTATTTCCATGTACTGAGCAAGCTGTAGACTGAAAAAGTTGTGGGTGAAAATAAAAACTGCAATATGTACAACAAGAAATTGTGGACGTTAGTTCTAAATATACTCTTAAGTGAAAATACTGACACAGGTGAGGAAACCATTGTGAGTCTCATCGAACCAGTCAGAAATGTGATGACTTAAAAAAAAAAAAATACAATTCGAAAACAAAAATGGATCTACGCATTTCCGAATAATAATCCCCACTAAATCACTCTAGCAGAGGCCTGTCTGAGAATGTTTCATTGGCCTCAAATAACAACTAAAGCCCAGAAAATTCACTTAAGATTAACATTTAAAATAGCTACATTGTAAAACATAATATGTGATGGAAATACATTAGTTCTTTCAAACACTCTGAAGCAAGCTTTTAGCAGTTTTGTAATTGGTAGCTACCACCAGTTTAGCTGCGGTAATAAAAAAGGAAATCTAATTAATCTTCACTACATTCTTGCAGATGTATGTAAACACAATATTGTTGATTCTCCCGCTGAAGGTAAAGTATTATGATACTCTTTCTTTACAGGTGTCGGTGCATCTGAACTAAATGATACTTTTTTTTTTTTTTAAGAAATGTCAAACCACATCCTTACGATCGCTCCATTAGAGATTAGGCGGCCGTAACAAGCCAGCTGGCAATTTGAGTCACAAACGATGAAGTTTTGCAAGCTTACTGACAGGAGCGAAGACAACTCAAAAAAATTACGAAAGCCCAATGGAAATTGATAAGTGCGGTCTTGTACAGAGGTTTTTTTTAATTTTCTTTTTGTAACTTTCAAGCAGCAGCGCTTTTGGTTGGCAGCTATCGACTTCACACGTTTCGAATAATGAATAAAGATGAGTAACATGCAAAAATTAAGCTTTTTCTCTATTTAAAATTGTGTTTGCAGCGTAAACTATGCTGAAAAATCAATTTTTACTGGATAAAATAAATAAAAGGCCGTGGTGCGAGCACTGTGGATTTATCATGATGCAGACAAACAAAACAGGTATCTTCATAAGTGTAGGAGTTCAAGGATGTTGTAAGAGGTCCATGACTAAGGAATTTATTGCTACCACACTCGAGCAGATGTAACTTCGATGGCATGCTCACGCGCTGCCTGCGGCATGTAAAGTGTAACCTTCCAACAGATAAATTATTTCCATAACCTCGGAATATTAAAGTGACTAACCTCTCAATAAAATTGTGCTTCATATATAACCTTTCAATAATTACCTGACTGTGAATCGAAACTGGTAAATCTGGACGTCAGCAATGCTGCGTCATGGACCTGAAAAGGTATCTAAATAAACTGAAAATTCTTACCTCAATTATGTCGCCAGGTAACGCGTATATATCTGTTCCTACAAGAAATTTTTCTGGCAGAGCCCAGTGCAATGCTGGCTGCTAAATTGGTGATGTATAAAAAGAAACAATTGATTTTTCTTTACGATAATCGGGATGACCATGGATAGGAGAAATTAGTAAAATCTTTAAATTCAGATGAATGATTGTCAAAAGTTATTTTATAGGAAAGATTATTATTAATGGATTTTTTAAAAACGTTTACATGGGTCTTGATATACAGGGCTATTACAAATGATTGAAGCGATTTCATAAATTCACTGTAGCTCCATTCATTGACATATGGTCACGACACACTACAGATACGTGGAAAAACTCATAAAGTTTTGTTTGGCTGAAGCCGCACTTCAGGTTTCTGCCGCCAGAGCACTCGAGAGCGCAGTGAGACAAAATGGCGACAGGAGCCCAGAAAGCGTATGTCGTGCTTCAAATGCACTCACATCAGTCAGTCATGACAGTGCAACGACACTTCAGGACGAAGTTCAACAAAGATCCACCAACTGCTAACTCCATTCGGCGATGGTATGCGCAGTTTAAAGCTTCTGGATGCCCCTGTAAGGGGAAATCAACGGGTCGGCCTGCAGTGAGCGAAGAAACGGTTGAACACGTGCGGGCAAGTTTCACGCGTAGCCCGCGGAAGTCGACGAATAAAGCAAGCAGGGAGCTAAACGTACCACAGCCGACGGTTTGGAAAATCTTACGGAAAAGGCTAAAGCAGAAGCCTTACCGTTTACAATTGCTACAAGCCCTGACACCCGATGACAAAGTCAAACGCTTTGAATTTTCGGCGCGGTTACAACAGCTCATGGAAGAGGATGCGTTCAGTGCGAAACTTGTTTTCAGTGATGAAGCAACATTTTTTCTTAATGGTGAAGTGAACAGACACAATGTGCGAATCTGGGCGGTGGAGAATCCTCACGCATTCGTGCAGCAAATTCGCAATTCACCAAAAGTTAACGTGTTTTGTGCAATCTCATGGTTTAAAGTTAACGGCCCCTTTTTGTTCTGCGAAAAAAACGTTACAGGACACGTGTATCTGGACATGCTGGAAAATTGGCTCATGCCACAACTGGAGACCGACAGCGCCGACTTCATCTTTCAACAGGATGGTGCTCCAGCGCACTTCCATCATGATGTTCGGCATTTCTTAAACAGGAGATTGGAAAACCGATGGATCGGTCGTGGTGGAGATCGTGATCAGCAATTCTTGTCATGGCCTCCACGCTCTCCCGACTTAACCCCATGCGATTTCTTTCTGTGGGGTTTGTGAAAGATTCAGTGTTTAAACCTCCTCTACCAAGAAACGTGCCAGAACTGCGAGCTCGCATCAACGATGCTTTCGAACTCATTGATGGGGACATACTGCGCCGAGTGTGGGAGGAACTTGATTATCGGCTTGATGTCTGTAGAATCACTAAAGGGGCACATATCGAACATTTGTGAATGCCTAAAAAAACTTTTTGAGTTTTTGTATGTGTGTGCAAAGCATTGTGAAAATATCTCAAATAATAGAGTTATTGTAGAGCTGTGAAATCGCTTCAATCATTTGTAATAACCCTGTAAGAATAGTACAAAATCAGTTGTTAAAATTACATATGCGCGCGGCTGCTTTTACTTTATATTACATCGCTCAGGCACCGCCATTGCTCTCCACGACCGGCCCAACCGCCCGACTGCGAACTACTACTACTAATGCTGCCGACACTGCCCTCTGGTCTGCGATTCTATTGTAGTTTACATATCGCAGGCAGCGCGTGAGCAATCCATCGAAGTTACATCTGCGCGAGTGCGCTAGCAATAAATTCCTTATTCATAGACCTCTTACAATGTGAGCCGCTACAAGGGTTTGGGGTGGCTGGTCTGAGAGGAGGTGGAGAGCACCTGTGACGCTCCTGCGGTGTAAATGAGGCAGCATTAAGTCCTCCCCAACAATTTACCGGGTGGTCAAAAAGTCGTTTAAATTCGAAAAATTAATAAACCACGAAATAACGTGGATAGGGTGGTACAAATTGACACACATGCTTGGAATGACATGGGGTTTTATTAGCACCACCCCCATATTGCTAGACGCGTGAAAGATCTCTTGCGCGCGTCGTTTGGTGATGATCGTGTGCTCAGCCGCCACTTTCGTCATGCTTGGCCTCCCAGGTCCCCAGACCTCAGTCCGTGCGATTATTGGCTTTGGGGTTACCTGAAGTCGCAAGTGTATCGTGATCGACCGACATCTCTAGGGATGCTGAAAGACAACATCCGACGCCAATGCCTCACCATAACCCCGGACATGCTTTACAGTGCTGTTCACAACATTATTCCTCGACTACATCTATTATTGAGGAATGATGGTGGATATATTGATCGTTTCCTGTAATTAACATCATCTTTGCTTTGTCTTACTTTGTTATGCTAATTATTGCTATTCTGATCAGATGAAGCGCCATCTGTCGGACATTTTTTGAACGATTGTATTTCTTTGGTTCTAATAAAACCACATGTCATTCCAAGCATGTGTGTCAATTTGTACCTCTCTATCTACATTATTCCGTGATTTATTCAGTTTTCAAATTTATACTGACTTTTTGATCACCCGGTATATTTGTTACCCAACCGTTGCATACCGGACATGCATGGTACGCCTGGACATCATTTCAGATATGTCAAAAATTTCATTTTTCGCTCTCATACTATTTTTCTCTGTCCTTGTTATTGTAGTACAAGAATTGCAAGTTTGTTGGAGTGGAAGCAAAATTAAAGCAACAATTAAAGAAATTAAAGATATGACCACGTAATCCTTCGCTAGCTGGGCCATTCGTGTGTGCCCGCTGAGTTCCTTATTGCCTACCAAAAGACCATAAGAGCAACGATGGACCATGTGTGTGGAATTGCTTGCTCTTTGCGAGTCTGATCGCGACAAAATGGCAACCCAGGGAGAGGTGCCACACCTCCGAAGGAAAGGCGTACCATCAGCCGATAATGTCAAGGCAACTGTCTCCTGGAACTCTGAAGGAATTATTCTATTTGATGTCCATCGTCGTGGTGCAACGATCAACTGTAAAGAGTATTGTGCTACCATCAGGAAGTTGAAGAAAGGACTTCAACGTGTTCGTCTCCACAAAAACCGAACGAACTTCTATTTCTCCACCACAACTGTGCAACCGAGAGGAGATCACAGAATTTCATGGGACTGCTCTTCCTCATCCACCCTGCAGCCTGGGTCTCGCACCTGCCGACTTCCTTCTATTTGACCCAATGAAGGAAGCAGTGCGTGGATGATGGGAAGGCTGTTGATGCAGCACGGAGTTGCCGCCGACGTCGACCACTAGAGGGTACCATGCGGGCATACACGCCTTCCCAGTAAGATGGAAGCAGACCGTCGCATTGAACTGAGATTGTGTTGAAAGATAAGGTTTTGTAGCCAGACGAATGGGAAACAAAACAGCGTATTACTGAACGCCCTCCGTACATTAATTAACTCCCCAGAAACTGGAGATTATAATAGAATTATCTATAGCAGAGGCTCTAAAACGAACGTTCAGGGCGAAGTGCGGATGCCAAAGATAAAAACATTACTTATATTTTCCTTATGAAAAGTTTAAGTAAATCTGTGACTGCGTGTATGAGAAGGTTTATTGGTCCAGAGTGGGGAGAAATAATTTCTGATAGGTAACTCGTTTATGTCCTCCATCCTAAGCTTACAACATTATACCGTGACTGTGATTTTACTGTCATTTGCATCCACACTGTTGACTGCACTAAAGTGAAATCATATGATGGTTTCTGTTTGGGCGTTGAATAAAGTGGCAGTAAGTTTGTAGTGTTTTCTTTTGACTGAAATGATGGTATATAAAGAAATTAATAAAAATTTCGACGATATCTTTGTACGTACAAGTCTTGGAATTTTTAAGCATTACACACAGCTTGAGTCGCGCAGTGAGTTCCCAAGTAAGGATCTGTGACGCAATCTGACTCTCGAAGTTCTGATGGTTTCTTTCGTTGCGTTGTTGCAGCGGTTGTACTCACAGTGCAGTTCGCATAGTTTATAGATTTTAAGTGGTTGTAAGAAGGTATGTTGTATATGGAGACGAATTCTATAATATACATTTCGTCTATTCACTGGGATGGACTTTTCTAGCAGGTTTAATCCGAGTTAGAAATAAAACTCAAATGTGTGTAGCTGTGTTCCCCAGGGGGGGAAATTTAAGCGTGTATTGAAACAATAGGTTAATGGTAATTGGAAGTGGTGTCATTGTCACAGCAGACAAGAAAGTCAAATCCCCAGAGATGGAAATTTCAAAATCGGATCTTTCAAACTCACCGCCAAGTGTAGCCGCAAACTTTAGAGGAAACCTAAGTTCACTGCTGCCTACCTAAGTTCCTTAATCATGTTGTCATCATTAGAGGTGGCTTTCATAATCCAACAATCAGTTAGGCAATGGATCTAATAGCAACAAACAGAACTGACGTCTTTGAGGACTCCATCTAGAAACTTCATTCACTCACCATGAGACAGTCGTGGGAACAAAGACTACCAAAGTAGTAATGACAATTAAAACAAGTAGAAAGATTTATCTTTCCAGCTAACTAGATAAAGTGGCGGTAGTGTCGTATCTTAATAAGGAACTCGAAACATTCAGGTCTAGAGAAGGCCATGCACTTGATGGAACTAACTAACAGCAATAATAACAGCGCTACTGTTACTACCGTTAGTAATAACGATAACGGTAGTGACAGTAGTAGGTACAAAATGTGTTGGTGGGTGTACAAAAGTGAGATTTTTTGGCGTAGTTTTGGAGGAGAGAAATTATTTTAGACTGCCCCAGCAAACTGATATAAGGTAGAAATTTTCGACGGATTAAGACGTCACTGAGAAAGAAGTTCTTTTTAGATAGAGTTCAAAATATATAATCTCTCTGGAAAAAAATTAGTGGAGCTTAATGGAGAACAGGTTGCAAGTGATATTTTTCAGTTCAAAGTAGTGTCATACTTAGAGAACGAGTGTACGGGAGCAGATGCAGGAATCCAGCAGTGCCGGTTTCGGCGAGGTCCTAGTCGAGGTGCTTTACCGTTGCCTTCCTCCACCGTGTTATGAACTATCAAGTGTGTACCTCTGTCGTGTGGATGACTGTGGTGTCAGCTAGTACAGTGCAGTGTTGGGTTAGTGTTGATATGAACGAAGGGAAGGAAGAGGACGATTTCACGTGCCGGCTCATAGCCGACCCCTTTGAAGTATCACCTCCGAGCTCAACGTCTCCATCCGACTGACGGATCACCACCAAAATTGTCACTTGCACTCTCTTCATGACACACTGCGGAGACGTTTCGGATTTAATCCAGGACATTGGAGCAAAGACTTTACGTCACTACTCTCCTTCACTTGCCGGCCAAATGCTGGTGCTGAAAATATTCCATCACGAGGTTTCGAACCGGCATACCTCACAGTCCCGCGACACTGCACGGGCGTGCATTGTCAGCCTCGTCTACGGAGGCGGGTAAGTGAATTTTATATTGCACAAAAAGAAAATTAATTTATTGTACACTGGCTAACAAATCCAGGATTGCAGTGGTACTCATTCTCCCAATTTTGTATTAGCAACGAAATCAAAAAATGAACAGTGATTGTAGTGTAGCATTTTCGTTTCCATGTATTCATGAGAACATCTTTGAAATTATAAAACAGTAGTATAAAGAAATATGCACAATGTACACATGTATAAGTACATAGCACGCAAGATACAAATTACCTGGCCGGCCGAAGTGGCCGTGCGGTTAAAGGCGCTGCAGTCTGGAACCGCAAGACCGCTACGGTCGCAGGTTCGAATCCTGCCTTGGGCATGGATGTTTGTGATGTCCTTAGGTTAGTTAGGTTTAACTAGTTCTCAGTTCTAGGGGACTAATGACCTCAGCAGTTGAGTCCCATAGTGCTCAGAGCCATTTGAACCATTTTTTTGAACAAATTACCTCTAATGTTATATTCCCTAAGCTTGATGCAGCTGCTTCACGTGTCTACAAAGTGATTTTCTCTTCCTAAGTCTACAGCCTACAGTCGTTTCCGTTACTGACTTTCAAAAGTGCTGCTAGGTGTTAGCGATTTGGTTAAGTTGATTCGACTGGAGGACTATCTAAGTAGTAGAAAATAAATGTATTAAAACTATATGCATGCGGCGCCCGCGCTTTCCAGTGTTTACGATGTTATGTCTCTTGAACTATGTATCGTACAATGATATATTTGTGTAGACACGTTCAACGGCATATGTAGATATGTTTGTGAAAAATGTTGTGAATATAGTAGTAAAGAAGTAACAAATTTAAACATCATGCTTGATGCGGCAGTTTTTTACACATCTCAGTATTTATGATGTAATATCTCCCGATCTATGTGTCATAAAGTGACGTAATTTTGTAGATACATTCAGCAGTATATGTGAATACATCGTAGTCGTGACTGAAAGTCTTATATTTTTCAGGCCTACTTTTCACACGTTGTTACGTATTTTAATTTTGGCGTATGTTGGCGTTATCTCATGACGTATCTGACGTTTTACATGAATATTCTTCAGAGAGAATATATATACTCTCCTCGAAACAATTTTATACATTCTGTAATTGATAGTACTATTTCTATTTCTAATGACGTATCAACCATGACTGCAGCGTCACGGAACGTATTCCACCTAGCGCCAGCTAGTTCTCTTAAGCAAGAACGGCCACCTGCCACTTCACTCGGCTGTTGCTTGTACACATGTTTAGGTGAAATCTTATTTTGCTGCGTGGAATTGTAAAACGTATGTCGCTTTTGACGTTGCTTGACTGTCTTGTCAAAATTGTATGTTCGCTTTCGCTTTGTATCAAACGGTATTATCTCTTAAAGGTTTTTTTGTCAGACGGTGGTTTAATGTAGGGGGTCCATTTACACAAGTGCGTAATTCAGCAAAAAAAAAAAGAGGAAGTTTGTCACCATGTCATCTGGACATCTGGAGACGGGGAGAGTCCGAAATGAATATTGAATAAAGAAGGGTCCAGAAATATCATATGACTATTATTTCGGGAGCAGCCAGCCATTTTTATTTTATACTAACACTGCAAAACGTGGAGCGAATAGAATTATAGTAAAGAAATAATAAATTGAAACGTCCCGATGCGGCAGTTTTTCACGCATTTTGTTGCTTGTGACGTCATATCTCATTAATTGTGGTATGCAGGTAGTTCTTACTGCAACACCGATTGTTGCTTAACAGTAACGGATATGTACACCAAGTTAGGTGGAAACCGATACATTGGTTTAGGAGGAGATGTGGAACATACTGACACACATACACAGATTCTTGTAATGTTTTACCAAAGTTTTTAATCCATCCTCCTATTAGTCATATATAAGGACAGTGTAGGTAAATAAAGCGTGGGCAAATAACGACCAATGAGAATAAATCTGACATCGCTCCAAATTCCTTGCGAGAAATGCTGAAAATCCTGCTGGACTTCTCCATCTGAGCGTACTCCGTTTGCCACTGGATAAAACAAAATCATGGCCGTCACTGCCAGCATATGCCTGCTGAACATTTAATGGGAACCAGAGCAGGTGGCGGAGGAAGATCCAAAACAAGTCATGATGTCACTCGTGTCTATAACTTCCCTGGTTTCTTGATCTGTAACATGTTCCCTTCAATGTTCTGCCGATGCTTTTCATTTCTTCATAGGTAGAGTGGGTGAGCACGTGGTACTCAAACCTGCGTATAATTCTCGCAGGTTATACCTGTGCGGCCGCGGCGGGCGGTGTTTTTGCTCAGGCTGTCGGGTGGTGGCCACAGGAGGCGGCGGTCAGCGGCCGGCGGCCAGATTGATCACCAAGCGGCCAGCAGGACTACCGCTGAGGGTGCACGGGAACGCCTCCTGGGATGGAACGCGTGGGCAGAAGTGGGCGGCTTCTCACTTCGGCTAACAAGAACAACATCTGTCATACCACGGGCACACGCCTCCCCATTCAACGTAACGTAAAACAATGACAGAAGGTACCATTAGTTATGTCCGCAATTTAATGAAGAATGAGATAACATATCTGCTGCTTAATTTTAGACACGAATGTACCTGACCACAGAAATATTCGATCTGTAGGTTTCCCTCACCCTGCTACAAGCGCCGGCGATGTCCACATTACTATGGACACTCTATATCTCGTGAAGGATTGCCATGTGCAGATTGCATATTACGGGCTACAAACGTACTCAGAGGAGGGACAAATAAAGAAGCTACATTGTAATAAACACTGGAATTTCCGAATCACCGTATTCAAGTGTTCTCTTCCAGCTTACACCT
Organism: Schistocerca serialis cubense; assembly: GCF_023864345.2. Lineage (NCBI taxonomy): Eukaryota > Metazoa > Arthropoda > Insecta > Orthoptera > Acrididae > Schistocerca > Schistocerca serialis. The sequence goes on along the minus strand of NC_064639.1, from coordinate 252,794,239 downwards.
ACAACAGAGGCATTCCAGAATATTTACGTAGAACTCTTTCGCTCCCGGCGAATCCAGAACATTGAAGGGCAGCAGTGTGCCATCCTCTTTTAGACGTAATCTTACATTTGCCATACCGGTCAAAAAAAGTATTGCAGCTAGAAGGGGAGTAGAAAACGAAATGAAACTTCACGGGTTGAGAGGATACGTGATGTTTTTTCAGTGATTACAAAATCAAATCAAAATTGCAAAGAACTTAGTAGTAAAAGCCCACTTTCTAGTATGACCGTTGCACACTGTCCAGCTTGGCTGCAAGCACTGATTCGGTTGGGAAGAGTGTCATAAATCCATTGTATCCTCTTCTGAGGCAAGCTAGCCCACAAATGTTATAGCTGGGCATTGGTATTCTGAATACTAGCTAGGGCTGTTGATAAAATATCGACACATCGATAAACCGACCTTTTCATAAAGATACCGATGTTTGATGGAGAGTTTTCTTTTCACCGAGCCAGCGATATATCGATATCGTGTAAAATCTTATGGGACTTAACTGGTCATCAGTCCCTAGGCTTACACACTACTTAACCTAAATTATCCTAAGAACAAACACACACACCCATGCCCGAGAGAGGACTCGAACCTCCGCCGGGACCAGCCGCACAGTCCAGGACTGCAGCGCCTTAGACCGCTCGGCGAATCCCGCGCGGCATATCGATATCGTAATGGCAGTACTGATTGCCGGAATTTTTATTTTATATTATTTTTTTTCACCATTTTAGATAAATATCTGAAATCGTTCTTTTGAAATAGTGGTAGAACATAATTTTATTTTCACTGTGTGAAGGAAGAGTAGATGGCACAAAGAAGAAGTTCGATTGCACTGAGGGGTGTCGGTGAGAATGGAATGAAAAGATATTCAATGTGAAGAAATAGTACACCACTTGCATAAAAAAACATTTTTAAAGCAACTAGCGTATTATTTCTCCACGTCGGCATTCTACAAAAACAGTTGCCGAAACTGATGAACAAAAATCTAAATGACAAGATTGGTTTCGGCGGTGGGCGGAAACGCGTGAGGGGAAATGCTCACGTAATCGGCGCTCGGTGCAGAAACTGCAACGTTTAATTTCACCATGCAATTTTGACAGTACAACTGCTAGGTTGCTGGCGTATGCAGAAATGAAAAAACGGGGAAGTCGGCATGAAGTGTTCCAGACAAATGCGATGTGTGACGCAACCAAACGACAGACCGATCGGACACCTATTATTGTGCCGCTAACCTGCAGTTACCATTGTTAGCAAAGTTGTTATCACCAAGCATGAACGTGCAGCGTTTTCCTTTCCATTCTTGCTCCAAAGGGGATAAGCAGGCTACTAGCTTGCTGATGTACTGAATATCCATTAATAAACCAATATACAACTCTAATCCTGGTAGTACACTACTGGCCATTAAAATTGCTACACCACGAAGATGACGTGCTACAGACGCGAAATTTAACACTCAGGAAGAAGATGCTGTGATATGCAAATTATTAGCTTTTCAGAGCATTCACACAAGGCTGGCGCCGGTGGCGACACCTACAACGTGTTGACATGAGGAAAGTTTCCAAACGATTTCTCATACACAAACAGCAGTTGACCGGCGTTGCCTGGTGAAACGTTGTTGTGATGCCTCGTGTAAGGAGGAGAAATGCGTACCATCACGTTTCCGAGTTTGGTAAAGGTCGGATTGTAGCTTACCGCGATTGCGGTTTACCGTATCGCGACATTGCTGCTCCCATTGGTCGAGGTCTAATGACTGTTAGCACAATATGGAATCGGTGGGTTCAGGAGGGTAATACGGAACGCCGAGGTCGATCCCAACGGCCTCGTATCAGTATCAGTCGAGATGACAGGCATCTTATTCGCATGGCTGTAACGGATCGTGCAGCCACGTCTCGATCCCTAAATCAGCAGATGGGGACGATTGCAAGAGAACAACCATCTGCAAGAACAGTTCGAAGACGTTTGCAGCAGCATGGACTATCAGCTCGGAGTCCATGGATGCCGTTACCCTTCGCGCTACATCACAGACAGGAGCGCCTGCGATGGTGTACTCAACGACGAACCTGGTGTAAGTAGGCTGTTTAGGTTTTTATATTGGTAACGCCACGTAGCGCTCTGTATGTAAATCACTGGCTGTGCTGTGTGCAGTCTGTGGCTAGGTTGCATTGTTGTCTGCCATTGTAGCGTTGAGCAGCTGGATGTTAACAGCGCGTAGCGTTGCGCAGTTGGAGGTGAGCCGCCAGCAGTGGTGGATGTGGGGAGAGAAATGGCGGAGTTTTGAAATTTGTAAGACTGGATGTCATGAACTGCTATATATATTATGACTATTAAGGTAAATACATTGTTTGTTCTGTATTAAAATCTTTCATTTGCTAACTATGCCTATCAGTAGTTAGTGCCTTCCGTAGTTTGAATCTTTTATTTAGCTGGCAGTAGTGGCGCTCGTTGTATTGCAGTAGTTCGAGTAACGAAGATTTTTGTGAGGTAAGTGATTTGTAAAAGGTATAGGTTAATGTAGTCAGGGCCATTCTTTTGTAGGGATTTTTGAAAGTCAGATTGCGTTGCGCTAAAAATATTGTGTCAGTTTAAGCACAGTCATCTATAATTTTTCTAAGGGGACGTTTCATATGTCGACCCTTAGCCCAGCATACCTCACTGGAATCTTCTGATTTCTCTTGTAGTTTGTGTAATTAGTGTAGCTATTGTTTATTGCTAGCGCGCAATTGCACACAGAATCTCCTATGTAGTTGCAGTCTTTCATTGTTGTACAGTAAAACAGTTGTGGCATGCATGTAGATTTGCACCAAGTATTTCGCAGCTGCACTTGCAATTAACTAGATATTATTTTCAGTGCAATGTTAATGTGTTCCCTTATTTTTGCTCTTCAAATTGTGCTTTTCTGTGTTATCGTGTGAAATATTGTGACAATTATGGCGTGTGAAAAACGTAACACTAGGCTCCAAAGTAAACTGAGAAATAATAGTGACGACGAGCGTAGCTTATCAGCACAACTGTGTAATGAATTAACAGACATTCGAAGTAGTAATTTGGTAATTGTGCATAGGGAAATGGAGCGTGTGGCAAATAATGGTGTAGACAGTGAAACAGGTAGTAAACAGGGAAGCATTATCGATCGATCGGTCGGCAACAGCTCGCCTCAGGAAACGGGAATGCCAGCCGCGGTGGTCTCGCGGTTCTAGGCGCGCAGTCCGGAACCGTGCTACTGCTACGGTCGCAGGTTCGAATCCTGCCTCGGGCATGGATGTGTGTGATGTCTTTAGGTTAGTTAGGTTTAAGTAGTTCTAAGTTCTAGGGGACTGATGACCACAGCTGTTAAGTCCCATAGTGCTCAGAGCCATTTGAACCATTTTGAAACGGGAATGACAGAACACAATATTGCAAATACAGTAGACTCAGGTTTCTGGTTCTCACCGTTTTCTCAAATGAGTCAAGACACATTTTCCGCTTGTCAAAATGTGAATGTTGCCGGTGCAAATTCACTGCCGAAAAGCACTGAGGAACATGTTTCAGACACCAGTGCATTGTTATTACAATTAATGCAACAAATGGGACAATAGCTTCAAAAGTTAGACACAATGGAACAAAATCAGAGACAAACACAGCAAAAGCTTCAAAAGTTAGACACAATGGAACAAAATCTTCAAAAGTTAGACACAATGGAACAACACCAGAGACAAACACAGCAACAGTTAGACGCAATGGAACAAAATCTTCACACCACGCTTGAACAAACACGTGAAGATTTAACTACTGAGTTACATAAAATAGAATCAAAATGTCAGAAAGTCTGTAATGACGTAAAAACAAAAATTTGTGAGCATTTCCAACCTATTTTTTCGCGGCATGAAAACGCATTACAGAATCACGAAGCAGCCATAAAAGAACTGCAAATTATTGTTCATTAAAATCATGAGACCTTGCAAGCTAAAATTGACTCAGTTGCATCTACCGATTCGGTTACGCAACTTGCAAAAACTCGGAAAACTTAAAGGACACAGTAGAAAGACACATGGAGCAAATTAGTTCATTATCAGAGAAAGTAGTTGAACCTTCGGATCAGCTAAATAATTTATCTACGAAGGTAGATGATAATCTGAATGACACAAGACCGGTAGTCTTTAATGACACAGAAGAGTGCGAACAAATTAGGAAATTCAAACGAAATCAGAATCAAATTAATACGCAACACAAAAGAGAAATCCGGGAAGTACAAGATTAGTTGGCACAAGTAATACAAAAATTACATATTTCAGAGGACACTTGCTCTCCAACATGGGAAGAGGGACTTAGAAATACGGAACAACCACAAAATAATAACACAGGACACTTCGGAAATTATGATAGAAATTGGCAACGCACACCGAATTTTGAGATGGAACCGCCGAAACGACGTAACAATGACCGACATGTGACTCGCCGAGATGATGATTTTGACTATAAGCTGTTCATTACTACACGTAAATTCAAAACATTTAATAATTCTGGCAACGACATTCATCCACAAGCATGGCTCCATCAATTCTCTCATTGTTTTCCTCCCAACTGGTCGTTAGAACACTTAGAGAATGAACCAGCTGTAAGAATGCGATCGGTCATTCACGATTGTCACAGTGAAGGAGAATTTTATCATGCCTTCCTCTCAGCATATTGGTCTCAAGCTACACAAGACTGAGTAAAACATAGTATCATAATGATGAAACATTTCGAACAATCTGAATCTTCCAGTCTTGTCAAATATTTTGAAGACATGTTGCATAAGAATCAATATCTTTCAAACCTATACAGCCCTTCAGAACTCATCCGCATTTGCTTAATGAAATTGCCTGAACATTTAAGAAATATTATTTTGGCAGGACGTTGCAAAGACGACATTGAAGCTTTTCAGGGACTCTTACAAGAATTAGAAATTGACACAGACAGTCGCGGGATGCGAAAACAGAAAATAATGACCACAGGTCACATGCGTCACAATTCCGTGACGACAGAAATAATAACCGGACACGACAAGGCTATTCTTACAACGTAAATCGTGACCAAAACAGACATCACCCGTATGAAAACCACTGGCAGAGTAATAGTTACAGAGAAAGATCGCATTTCCATAGTAATGAATATGACAGAGACAATCATAGAAACAGACAATATGGTAACCAGAACAATTATTATCAAGGGAGACAGAATAACTTCAGACGCAACGGTCCACCGCGCAGTTACGATTCCGGAAGAAATTCTCCACCACATGACCGACAAAAAAGAAACTATGTAAACTACCAACAAAACGACAGACCTGAATTCCATCAGAACTGGCGAGCTTCAAACAGGGCAGGGCCTTCTCGTCAAGGTGAATTTGTAGAAGTTAGGTCTCCTAATCTCAATAACGACGCGCGCCAACAAGGAGACAGACACTGACTCGCACAGCAGGCAGCCGCGTGCGCCGGCTGGCTCGTAGAATAATAACATAGACGTTAACCTTGAGAAAAATTCCAGTATTCTTTACCGACGTATACCGCATGATAATTGCGTTCAAGTTGAAACTCTGAGTACTATGAAGAGTAAAGGATTGCACCACATTTCACATGTAAAACCGTTTATTGAAAGATAATCTGCTTTTTAACTTTGTCTTTGCCATAAAACTTTTCACTTCACATTTCTAGTATGCTTTGTCAGACTTAAGAAACTGTTAACATGCAACAATGTTTGAAGTTAAATATCCAGTCTAGAACCTAGGGAACATTTTTAAACAGAAATTACAAATGCTTTGTTATAGTGAACAGACGACACTGTGTTGTATTTGTACATTCTTGCTTGTTAGTTGCACGATTACGTAACGACTATCAGGCTTACAAACTTAGGACATATACTGGTACTGCTAACGAGATTTTAATGCAACATTTTGGTTTACTTGAAAATACATTCTGGGTTTAAAGTACTTTCAGTGAGATACCAGATGACATAGTGGTTAGTTTATGTGACAGCTACACGATTTTATCACGACGCTACTAATGAGTGACAATTTACAATGTTGCTTTTGCAGTGTTTCTGTTTTATATCTGCACAGTTTTCTGTTTTATTCTGGAAAGTAAAACATGTTTTAGTAGTAACTTTTGTGGTACAGCTACAATGAGGCAGCCTTTTCTGTAGCACAACAATACCTTACAGTACAGTACTTTCTTCATCACAACAATAAGCGTAATAACTACGATATCTATACACAAAGCAATTCACTTTTGTTTATCATGAGGTAAGTACATTGACTTCTGCAGAACTTAGCTTTCGGAGGACGATAACTACGAGACTTCCACACAGATTATCTTACAACATGACGCACAGTTTAGCGCTACAGTACACGTATTTGAGTGATTAATTTCGCATTCAAAACATTTATTTTTTAAGATATTTGAAGTACAATGATACAAGGGTTTTCCGTGATACATTTCATTCCATTGCCGTAATCTGTAACACCTGAGGGTATAATTACATTAATCCTCAGAGGGGTACACGCTTACTTTGAGTACCATGTGTGTGGCAAGCACAAGGATCCCTAGCTAATATGGTATTTGCTCATACAACTTTACACATCGGTACCATATTTCTCCAACACAGAATTACACAGCTATCTGATTATTTAACAGAGAAACAAAAATTATTTTATGTCAGTGACACATGTTTACACAATTACACAGTTGGATAATTTCACACTTATTAAATTGTATTTTGTCTGTACTTTGTGAACTGTTCATATTTTTTTGGAACCATTGTGATACTATGAGAGCTTTGAATGATGTATTTGGTATGGGATCATGATTTTAAAGTACGTTTGAGGTAGATGACACTATTGAAATGAGCAGAGAATTTTTTTAGGTTTTGACATTATTGCGGAAAGCTACGACATTTCTGAGATTTGTCTGATGTGTTATGATGTTATTATTACGACGACGATGTGTATTATGCTGCTGAGGTATGTTTATGGTCAATAAGCTGATGCTATATGAGTTATTTGAGTATGCTACGTATCTGTCATGATGAAATATTGAAGAAGTGTCGACAAATAAGGTAAGGAATAATGAGTAGTGGTTAGGGACTCTGGTTTGTGAAAAAGGTTGTTGGAAACCAAGAATCGTACTTTAATAGTTATGAAATGTATGTAAATTCGTGAATGTATTACAATGCCGACGAAAATTTTTTGGACTCTGTTATGTCAATAGGATTTTGTTTCTACAGATTTGTAACGCAAATTCTTGACCTGTGAAATATTTTTATATGAGACTGTCACTGTAGCGGAAACTGTTGTCGTAAATATTTCCGTAAGAAAGTTAAGTGACTACCTGCACGTAATGCGTCATGGGCACCCAGCTGTGTCAGACGCCTGGAGAAAAAGCCATTAGTGTGTGCATTTTTAGAGGCACAGGTAGAAAAAAATGGGAGGCCATTATCCTCGCTATTGACATTCCTTTGTAGAAAGCATCGCAAATACGACACGCTCAAACTTGAAAACATATGATTATACTGTGGAGCTCTTAATTTATGATGTTTACTAAAATGCCTAATGAAATGATGAGAAACATTTCACGGCTATTGTCTTGCTAGTTGAGAGAAATGCCATATGGCTTGCTTTATGTATTTATTTACTCATTTTGTTTAACATTTAATTTCTAGCTGCACTGCAGCATTGGTTAAAATAAAATTTAATAGATGTACTAATATAAATATTTTATGCCTACAGATCCAGTAAATAAATTTATGATCTATTAAAAAAAACGAAGGAGCATAAAAAGTCATTTCCCTTCACAGGAATTGCATACGGAATTTTCTTTTCAACTACTTCGTAATTTTTTTGGTAGAATAACTTCTTGTGGTGCACCACTTTAATTACATAGACATTACGATGTGAATATACATTTCCCTTGTCTACATTGTTGTCTTTAGTGTAATATTTTTTTCTGCTTGAGCTATGTCATGTTCAGATATAAGTTATTGCATTTGCTGCTGCTGTTTGCCAGGTATAGTGCTACTAAATTTGACTTTGTATTACTCTGTTAAGCTAGTTTTACTACTGATTTATTTTTCTTGTTGCTGCACATTGGCTCATATTAGTTGTAATGTTGCATTGCTTGGTAATTTAGATTTACTGTAGCTTGCTTTGCAATTTTCCATTTTTTTGTCATTGCTGTTTGTGTTAATTGTTTTGTGCTGCTGCATTACCTCGTCCCTTAGTTTAGCATCTGAGCTCAGTAGATTTAAGTTAGCTTAAGAGGGGGTAGCCTATAAGAGAATGAGTTGCGATGAATTTGAAGAAATGCACTGAGAGGCTATACAAGAAAAGTACAGAAAGCAGGTATAGATAGGACTTTTGGAAATAATGAAGAATGAAGGCAGATCTCCGAGAAGTAAAGAAAGTTTTGTTTGCAAAATACTGCAGTAAAACAAACCCTGTCCTTTCCTTGTGTTATCCCACTATGTGTTTGTGTACCCTTGTGTATTTATGTTCTTCCTGTCTTTATATGTTTATCTGATAAGACTTATGTTGTAGAATTTTTCTAATACTCAGCTACATGAACTATGATGAGGAATACTGTTATCCTCAAATATAATTTGCATTAATAATATGTTATTTACTTTGTAAAGATGTTAGACATTATTAATTCTGTTGTGGCGTAACAAGACAGCCACGCCTCTCTGAAGTAGCTGAAAGGCACGCGCTAAGCTCACGCAGATGGGCGTGAGGTCTGAAACAGGATACGTAATGAATGCTATAAAGAAAAGTACGTAGCTTCTGGAATACTTAACTTTAATCCATCCTTGTGGTACATCGCTCTTGATGAGACAAGTGAGACTCTTTAGATACAAGCTACGTAAGGCTACTGGCGCCTTGCGAGGTCGTAGCCATTGACTTAGCTGAAGGCTATTCTAACTATCTGCTCTGCAAATGAGCGAGGCTTCGTCAGTGTGCATCGCTAGCTACGTCGTCCGTACAACTGGGCCGAGTGCTAGTACGTCTCTCTAGACCTGCCGTGTGGTGGCGCTCGGTCTGCTATCACTGAAAGTGGCGACACGAGGGTCCGACATGTACTAATGGACCGCGGCCGATTTAAAGCTACCACCTAGCAAGTGTGGTGTCTGGCGGTGACACCACAAATTCTGTTCTGTTTTAATGCTCATGTGTGGAGTTGATGTTTCAATAATTATTCTGATCTTTTATGTATTTACTTATGTCATAATTCCTGTAACACTGATGTATATGTTATTTCGATTCTGTTGTAAAGCCTGTACTACAAATGTTATCTGTATTGTTATGTTCTTTAATGATGTATTTTGTACCTTTGTTATTGTATTCTTATGTTATAAAATTGTAATTGACACCATTTCATCAAACTAAGTAACTTGTTACATTTCACTGCACACGTTTCTGTTGGTCATAGTATATGGACAATATGTGAGAAGTGGGGACTGATAGTGTTTGCACGTGTGTTAATAATTCTGCAAGGGACTGGATAACAGCATTGCTGGTTCTAAGGGCATTTCAAAGAAAAATTTTGTGAGTGCACAAGTGGTGGTTCATGGACTTGCTATATTATCCGCAAGACTCTTCAATGGTGATTGTGCACCTGCACAGTCGCAACAGATGGCTGCTGGCCATCTCTACAAGGACTACAGTGGGTCTGCATCTTTGATGACCCACCAATACCGTTATTTCTACAAGGACTGCAGTGGGTCTGCACCTCTGGTGGCCCACCAATACCACAATCTCTACCAGGACTACAGTGGGTCTACTCTGTGATGACCTACCTACCAATATTCTTCAAAACTTCGAATGATTCTGCTGTGGGTTTGCTCTGTGGTGGACCATTACCTGTCTGCATGTCAAGAGTCAGCACTGTCTTTCCGTTGGAAGGACAACACTACTTCTTCAACACTGCATGGAAATCCACTACTTCCATGTGCATTTTCTTTTACTGCTCCGACTTTGAGAAAAACACTGCAATTTTACTGTGATGAACGATCAGGACTGTCTTTATGGACTGTGAGAAAATTTTAGCTTCTGACCAACATTGTATCAATAAGTGTGTGCATTTGATTTCTTTGTTATTGTAATTATGAAAAATTTTATCAAATCATTATTGGCCACTGCCCAAAACAATTTGTAAAATTTTTTGTGGGGAGCATGGGGGCTATGTAAGTAGGCTGTTTAGGTTTTTATATTGGTAACGCCACGTAGCGCTCTGTATGTAAATCACTGGCTGTGCTGTGTGCAGTCTGTGGTTAGTTTGCATTGTTGTCTGCCATTGTAGCGTTGGGCAGCTGGATGTTAACAGCGCGTAGCGTTGCGCAGTTGGAGGTGAGCCACCAGCAGTGGTGGATGTGGGGAGAGAAATGGCGGAGTTTTGAAATTTGTAAGACTGGATGTCATGAACTGCTATATATATTATGACTATTAAGGTAAATACATTGTTTGTTCTCTATTAAAATCTTTCATTTGCTAACTATGCCTATCAGTAGTTAGTGCCTTCCGTAGTTTGAATCTTTTATTTAGTTGGCAGTAGTGGCGCTCGCTGTATTGCAGTATTTCGAATAACGAAGATTTTTGTGAGGTAAGTGATTTGTGAAAGGTATAGGTTAATGTTAGTCAGGGCCATTCTTTTGTAGGGATTATTGAAAGTCAGATTGCGTTGCGCTAAAAATATTGTGTGTCAGTTTAAGCACAGTCTTGTATAATTGTTCAAAGGGGACGTTTCACTGGGTGCACGAATGGCCAAACGTCATTTTTACGGATGAATCCAGGCTCTGTTTACAGCATCATGACGGTCACATCCGTGTTTGGCGACATCGCCGTGACCGCACACTGGAAGCGTGTATTCGTCATCGCCATACTGGCGTATCACCCGGCGTGATGGTATGGGGTGCCATTGGTAACAAGTCTCTGTCACATCTTGTTCGCATTGACGGCACTTTGAACAGTGGACGTTACGTTTCAGATGTGTTACGACCCGTGGCTCTACCCTTCATTCGATCCCTGCGAAACCCTACATTTCAACAGGATAATGCACGACCGCACGTTGCACGTCCTCTACGGGCCTTTCTGGATACAGAAAAAGTTCGACTGCTGCCCTGGCCAGCACATTCTCCAGATCTCTCACCAATTGAAAACGTCTGGTCAATGGTGGCTGAGGAACTGGCTCTACCTGTACACGCCATGCAAGCTCTGTTTGACACAATGTTCAGGCGTATCAAGGCCGTTATTAGGGCCAAAGGTGGTTGTTCTGAGTACTGATTTCTCAGGCTCTATGCACCCAAATTGCGTGAAAATGTAATCACATGTCAGTTCTAGTATAATATATTTGTCCCATGAATACCCGTTTATCATCTGCATTTCTTCTTGGTGTAGCAATTTTAATGGTCAGTCGTGTATATTTACAACGTGCAGCCTGGTATGTCGATACATATTCACTCGAAATATCGATAATTTTCCTCGGTGTATCGCGTGTCGTCCATGATATTTTTTAAAAATCGGTATATCGGATTCTCGGTATTTTTAAAAATATCAACTGTCCTAATTCTACCACTGGGGCGGAGCTGACATCTGAGCTGATCCCACGCGTGTTCGATCGGGAACAGATCTCGGAATCTTCCTGTCCATGGGCGTTCCTCAACATCACGTAGACAGTTTATAGAGACACATGGCATGTTTCGACGAGTGTTGTCCTGTCGAAAAACGGTACCTCAACAATGTCGAAAGAGAGATAACATATGTGGGCACAGTATATCAGTGGCGTACCGGCCATCCGTGATGGCTCCCTACACCCTGGCCCCAAAAGTATCACGCTTTTCCTCCCCAGGACATTGGTACAATGGGACCTTTCTTCAGTTGCCGCCATACACGCAGACGACGGTCTTCCGTGATATTACAAAACCGTAACCCATCGCTGAACACAAAGTGCCGATTTCATGCTGATGCTATGTTGGTGCCGATCACGAGGTGCCGCAAGTCTCCTAGCAATCGTGTGGAACGACGCATCACGTTGCAATGTTTACTCGAATGGCAGGTCCTTGGTGCACAATACGGCGATTCTCCCCTGTGGCGATAGGATATAGATGAGTGTGTCTGCTCTCACGTTTCCATGGAGTCCAGCATCGGGACGTTGCCACATTCCAATGCCCCAGATTCCCGAATATTGAACGGTTCTTTCGCCTGGCCAAACAGATCCACAATGAAGCCACTTTCAAACTCTGTCAGGTGCTCCTAATACACGAGTACGTGGCATGTCCGTATTTTTCACCGTAGTCGTTCGATATCTGACACTGTTCACGCCTCGTATAAACTCTGCCACGCCTGGTAACGGCACTAAACACGAACAACACTAATGCGCTCTGGTAGTCACTTTCTCTGTCACAGAGAACTGCAACTCTAATCAAATGGTTCAAATGGCTCTGAGCACTATGGGATTTAACATCGGAGGTCATCAGCCCCCTAGAACTTAGAATGCTTTTTTCCTTGACTTCCGGAAGGCGTTCGATACAGTTCCGCACTGTCGCCTGATAAACAAAGTAAGCGCCTACGGAATATCAGACCAGCTGTGTGGCTGGATTGAAGAGTTTTTAGCAAACAGAACACAGCATGTTGTTATCAATGGAGATACGTCTACAGACGTTAAAGTAACCTCTGGCGTGCCACAGGGGAGTGTTATGGGACCATTGCTTTTCACAATATATATAAATGACCTACTAGATAGTGTCGGAAGTTCCATGCGGCTTTTTGCGGATGATGCTGTAGTATACAGAGAAGTTGCAGCATTAGAAAATTGTAGCGAAATGCAGGAAGATCTGCAGCGGATAGGCGCTTGGTGCAAGGAGTGGCAACTGACCCTTAACATAGACAAATGTAATGTATTGCGAATACGTAGAAAGAAGGATCCTTTATTGTATGATTATATGATAGCGGAATAAACACTGATAGCAGTTACTTCTGTAAAATATCTGGGAGTATGCGTACGGAACGATTTGGAGTGCAATGATCATATAAAATTAATTATTGGTAAGGCGGGTGCCAGGTTGAGATTCATTGGGAGAGTCCTTAGAAAATGTAGTCGATGATCAAAGGAGGTGGCTTACAAAACACTCGTTCGACCTATACTTGAGTATTGCTCATCAGTGTGTGATCCGTACCAGATCGGATTGATGAAGGAGATAGAGAAGATCGAAAGAAGAGCGGCGCGTTTCGTCACAGGGTTATTTGGTAACCGTGATAGCGTTACGGAGATGTTTAGCAAACTCAAGTGGCAGACTCTGCAAGAGAGGCGCTCTGCATCACGGTGTAGCTTGCTGTCCAGGTTTCGAGAGGGTGCGTTTCTGGATGAAGTGTCGAATATATTGCTTCCCCCTACTTATACCTCCCGAGGAGATCACGAATGTAAAATTAGAGAGATTCGAGCGCGCACGAGGGCTTTCAGACAGTCGTTCTTCCCGCGAACCATACGCGACTGGAACAGAAAAGGGAGGTAATGACAGTGGCACGTAAAGTGCTCTCCGCGACACACCGTTGGGTGGCTTGCGGAGTATAAATGTAGATGTAGATGTAGATGTAGAACTACTTAAACCTAACTAACCTAGGGACATCACACACATCCATGCCCGAGGCAGGATTCGAACCTGCGACCGTAGCAGTCGTGCGCTTCCAGACTGAAGCGCCTAGAACCGCTCGGCCACCGCGGCCGGCTCAACTCTAATCATTCACGTATGCGCTGATGGTGTGTCCGTGTGTACGAAGTTGCACTGACATCAGACCATGTGTCCTGCGAGCTTTACCTTTTATGTCAGGCAGTGTATGCGCGTTTTCTTCGTCTCTCAGTTCTTCTCAATGCTGTCTCAGTTTAATCATATTGCTTCGCTTGTCGTATGTGAAAGCATAATAAAGATATTACTGCCATACAAGAAACCACTACTTTTACTTGCTAGCACAGGTAACCAAACAACTATACAACCACTTTCTCCTGCTGCTAAGATAATTAGGCTAATGCGGTCATTTTACGACATTAAAGTACTGTTAAGTAAACTACAAATTAGATGAATTCTAACTACCAAACAGATGCTACTGCCCTGACTGGGGCTTTGGGTGGTTTCCTCCAGTCGTAAGACGAATGCAGCGATAAGAATTCCAGCAAAGAGGAAGGATGTACACTACCGCAAATCTAGAGGGAAACAGTTCACTGTGGGGAAACTTCCAATTTTCGAAATAAAATATGCCAAAACAGCATTATTCCCCGCACCTTTTACGGCCGAAACGTGTTTAAGTCATGCCTCCATCAGAGAAATGGCATATACCCGTTAAAAAAAAAAAAAAAAAAGAATCGGGAGATTCTATATGGCAGTGGTACTTCACACAATTTCGGCGCTACATTACTATTGAATATATAAAACAAGGAAAGAATAATATAGAACATGCGGCTTCATCTGTTCCAAAACTCTGTTATTGTTCTTTATTTTAAAGTGCTTCAAATCATATTCTGAATGTGTGCAAATCAAAGGTGATGTCCAGTCACTTGTTTTTGGTGAATATATAAATTCTTTTATTTTTTCATGTTATTTCTTCTACCTTCACATCAGATACAAAATTTATAGATGGTATCACAGGCTATAAATTAAGGTAGTAGATGCCACAATAACTAACAACATTGATCAAGATTTCGAAGATTTGTTTAAAGTATTGAATAATTCAAGAGGTAATACAGGTACACAAATAGTTATTATTCAGGAATATGACATTCCAGAAGTAATGTCTGATGAGGCTGATGAAGTAATTCGAGATGTGAAGAAAGTAGAAGTGTCAGGAGGTGACTGTTTCAGCAGAAATAGTTAAAGCGTGTGGAAAATGGTATCCTTCAAACATGGTATAATTCTAAAATTCTAATACAGTCAAGACATAAAAAAGCTTCAGAGCCGTCAGCCTCTTCTCGATAATAACGGAATATCCAACAAAACTATCACCAAACACCTGGAAACGACACTGCATTTTAATCAGGCAAGGAAAAATATAGCTTTGGAATTGGACATACCACAGTGGAACATTTGCAAGTCGTGAACTGGAACAATGGTTATGAATTAATACTTTGCTTCGGACACAAAATTTCTAAGAAAATTTGGGACTCAGTTTCACCAAAATGGGTACTAATCGCCGGGAAAGTCAGAGAATAATTCTCAGCAGGCCTGGATATTAAAAGGCCTAAAAGGGGCAAAAGAACCAAGAAAATGCTTTAATCGAAAATACTTCTGTATAACGCTAATGACATCGTACTGTTTGCCTCAAGTGCAGCTGAACTTCTACAGGTAATAAAAAAACTTGAAGGCCGTATTTGGAGGTATTCATAAAATTAACTGCGATAAGACTGTGCCAATTATAATCAACATACTGAGAGAAAAATTACACAAATTAATATCGAAGTCTCACAACTTGTATTTGAACTCTTGTATTTGAGGTGGTGGACTGGCAAGAAAATTAATGACTGGAAGGAAAAGACTGGCCTTGAGTGATTTTGGCAGACTGGACAGAACTTCAAAAAACAGTTTACGATGTATCTGAAACGATCAGTTCATCACACAATTTTTCGTTACGACAGCCAACACCCGAAATCTGAGGGTATTACTGGCAAATACTGAGAAATGCACGTATATTTCAGGACGATAAATAGTTGAGACAAGAAGAGAATAGAAGCTTTCTAAATGTGGTGCTGCAGAAGAATGCTGAAGATTAGATGGGTAGATCACATAACTAATGATGAGGCATTGAAAAGAATTGGGGAGAAGAGGAGTGTGTGGCACAACTTGACTAAAGAAGGGATCGGTTGGTAGGACATGTTCTGAGGCATCAAAGGATCACCAATTTAGCACTGGAGGGCAGTGTGGAGGGTAAAAATCGTAGAGGGAGACCAAGAGATGAATACACTAAGCAGATTCAGAAGGATGTAGGCTGCAGTAGGTACTGGGAGATGAAGAAGCTTGCACAGGATAGAGTAGCATGGAGAGCTGCATCAGACCAGTCTCAGGACTGAAGACCAGAACAACAACATTTCAGGAGAGACAGCAAAATAAACAAATGGTGCAGGGATCACAGCGGAGCGGAAGCGTGATCACGACTGTAACAAAAAGAAATGGAGAAGCGTTAGATATATGGCCAAGAAAACAGACCATAAAAGGACAGAGGAAGGTCTTTGTTGGATTCCAAGGGATAAGAAAAGCCTGAAATTACGTAATGGACAACACGTAGATGGTATTAGAAATCGTTGATGATTGTGGCTCCAGACCGTTCTGCGTGGAGATATCCAGAGAGGGCCAGAGAAGGCCAGCAGTGACGAAGCGGGGTAGCGCAATAGTTAGCACACTGGACTCATTTTCGGGAGGTAACGGTTCAAACCCGCGTCCTGCCATCCTGATTTAGATTTCACGTGATTTTCCTAAATCGCTTAAGGAAAATGCTGGGATGGGTCTTCCGAAAGGGCACGCCACTTTCTTTCTCCATCCTTCCCTAATCCGAGCTTGTGCTCCGTCTCTAATGACCTCGTTGTCGACGAGACGTTGAACACTAACCTCCCCCTCCTTCCTCTCTGTCCAGCAGTGGATGTCGAATTGCTGATGTTGATGGTGATGATGGGATGATGCTGATGACAACGACGAGTAAACTGTGTCATCTGCAAAGTGAGCCGTACCATAGACAAGAAATGTTCATCTTACGATAATGTTCTTAAAATTACGAATTACAGATATTTAAAACAAAGAAATGTCGTAATGTCGAGATGACTGATACTATTTAGTGAATTTTCTGTCATAAATTAGTGTGTATTTCATTCACACCTTTTCGATTTTTCGTGTTTTCATAAACACGAATCTTACTACGGTAAAACACGCTACGAAATACTTTTTTGGATCAAGACCAAATATGGGATATACTGTCAACGTTAACAATTCTTTGTCGTTCTGTATAGGTGAAAACTAATCAAAATGTGCCGTGACCTCCTGCGATGGTCTCACTTTCGTGGGATTTTCTCTGTCCAAACGATATGCCTGTGGCGTGCAGGTTGGCGATAGCCCCCTTGACTTGCGGGGCCCCGCGCTCTGCAGGGGGAAGGAGTACGGGGCGAGTCTGCACAGGGCATCGCAGAGGA
The DNA here is from genome assembly GCF_023864345.2 of Schistocerca serialis cubense. Lineage (NCBI taxonomy): Eukaryota > Metazoa > Arthropoda > Insecta > Orthoptera > Acrididae > Schistocerca > Schistocerca serialis. The sequence goes on along the minus strand of NC_064639.1, from coordinate 252,777,044 downwards.
CGTTGGCGCGTGGTTTACAGTTGTGCCGCACTGGTGCTGTCATTGCGAAGCCTGTGGCTGTTGGTGAGTGGGACCAGGAAACACAGGCTCTGTTCAAGAATCGTTCCGCCTTTACGCTGTGACGATACCCCACGAAGTTCGGCCTGACTTGTACATCTGTGGCAGCTCCCTGGATTAATTTTCAAATGGGAGCTATTTGTCTAGTGGATCGTTTTCAAACCGTGACTGCCTCATGCGGCCACTCTGTTTTTCGAGGGGTGTTGTTCTAAATAGCTTGAGTGTTAAGTTTTCATCGTTGTCAATAGTGATTGGAATTAATTGACTTGTGCCCTGATTGATTTTGCTATCAGTTCTTGATTGCTATCAGTTGTGGCCGATATTCGGCGAATTTGTGTCTTATCTGAGTGAATTGCTGCTTTCAAGATTTGTCAATGAATTCTTCGCCAGCGCGCTAGAGATTAACTTTCAATTAAGTTGGATTTTGCTGTGCCACTTTCTGGCTGTGGGCGGTTGTAAATTGTTGAAAGCCTTGTGCCGTCGAAGGACGGTGTTCTTAGTAATTAAAACTGTGCTGACTTTCGTTCTTTACAAGGTCAAAGTCCTAAGTGGATGTACAGATTATATTTTATGGACGTTAATTTGACTCAAGCTGTCTTAATGACAGGATTAACATCAACTGTAGGTGCAGTTTATTATGCAATATCGAATTTTAGAAATTTTGAGCCGGATCCTATCTCCATTTGTTTTCTACTTTGATGATCCTGTATCTTACCGTTATGGGGATTTAAGTGAATTTTATATAAATGTTGGTTTTGTGTGTGCTATAGAAGTTGTTGTCAGTGGTCATTGTACAGCCATTGCTGTTTTTTTTCCGGTTAGGTCTCGTGCACGAAATTGAGACGCGCAGCCGATGTTGAACGCCAATCGACAATAATGTGCTTTGTGTTTACTCTTTTCAGGCTACTGCCTTACGTTATGTAACCCGTTATTTGTTGTTCTAAAAGTGTGTGTCAAATCTTATAGGACTTAACTGCAAAGGTCGTCAGTCCCTAAGCTTACACACTACTTAACCTAAATTATCCTAAGGACAAACACACACACCCATGCCCGAGGGAGGACTCGAACCTCCGCCAGGATCAGCCGCACAGTCCATCATCTCAGCGCCTTAGACCGTTATTTGTTGTTATGGGCCGGCCGGTGTGACCGAGCTGTTCTAGGCGCTTCAGTCTGGAACCGCGCGACCGCTACAGTCGCGGGTTCGAATCCTGCCTCGGGCATGGATGTCAGAGATGTCCTTAGGTTAGTTAGGTTTAAGTACACTCCTGGAAATGGAAAAAAGAACACATTGACACCGGTGTGTCAGACCCACCATACTTGCTCCGGACACTGCGAGAGGGCTGTACAAGCAATGATCACACGCACGGCACAGCGGACACACCAGGAACCGCGGTGTTGGCCGTCGAATGGCGCTAGCTGCGCAGCATTTGTGCACCGCCGCCGTCAGTGTCAGCCAGTTTGCCGTGGCATACGGAGCTCCATCGCAGTCTTTAACACTGGTAGCATGCCGCGACAGCGTGGACGTGAACCATATGTGCAGTTGACGGACTTTGAGTGAAGGCGTATAGTGGGCATGCGGGAGGCCAGGTGGACATACCGCCGAATTGCTCAACACGTGGGGCGTGACGTCTCCACAGTACATCGATGTTGTCGACAGTGGTCGGCGGAAGGTGCATGTGCTCGTCGACCTGGGACTGGACCGCAGCGACGCACGGATGCACGCCAAGACCGTAGGATCCTACGCAGTGCCGTAGGGGACCGCACAGCCACTTCCCAGCAAATTAGGGACACTGTTGCTCCTGGGGTATCGGCGAGGACCATTCGCAACCGTCTCCATGAAGCTGGGCTACGGTCCCGCACACCGTTAGGCCGTCTTCCGCTCACGCCCCAACATCGTGCAGCCCGCCTCCAGTGGTGTCGCGACAGGCGTGAATGGAGGGACGAATGGAGACGTGTCGTCTTCAGCGATGAGAGTCGCTTCTGCCTTGGTGCCAATGATGGTCGTATGCGTGTTTGGCGCCGTGCAGGTGAGCGCCACAATCAGGACTGCATACGACCGAGGCACACAGGGCCAACACCCGGCATCATGGTGTGGGGAGCGATCTCCTACACTGGCCGTACACCACTGGTGATCGTCGAGGGGACACTGAATAGTGCACGGTACATCCAAACCGTCATCGAACCCATCGTTCTACCATTCCTAGACCGGCAAGGGAACTTGCTGTTCCAACAGGACAATGCACGTCCGCATGTATCCCGTGCCACCCAACGTGCTCTAGAAGGTGTACGTCAACTAGCCTGGCCAGCAAGATCTCCGGATCTGTCCCCCATTGAGCATGTTTGGGACTGGATGAAGCGTCGTCTCACGCGGTCTGCACGTCCAGCACGAACGCTGGTCCAACTGAGGCGCCAGCTGGAAATGGCATGACAAGCCATTCCACAGGACTACATCCAGCATCTCTACGATCGTCTCCATGGGAGAATAGCAGCCTGCATTGCTGCGAAAGGTAGATATACACTGTACTAGTGCCGACATTGTGCATGCTCTGTTGCCTGTGTCTATGTGCCTGTGGTTCTGTCAGTGTGATCATGTGATGTATCTGACCCCAGGAATGTGTCAATAAAGTTTCCCCTTCCTGGGACAATGAATTCACGGTGTTCTTATTTCAATTTACAGGAGTGTAGTTCTAAGTTCTAGGGGACTGATGACCTCAGATGTTCCAAGTCCCATAGTGCCCAGAGCCATTTCAACCATTTTTTGTTGTTGTTAAGCTTTTCTCTGTAAGTTGCAAATTCTTTGGTTATTAATCAGGTTGCTCAATTGTGATAACGTCTTTCGATGTTACGACGGTTCACATTTGAATAGTTTGAAACCTTATAGCTTACAATAAGCTGTGTTACCGTATTTACATTCGTGTGGGACTATCGTTTCTCCTGGGTCAAAATTCGTTCATTAAACTTCTTTTCTTAAATTTTGTTTCACTTCATTCTGTAACTATGACTATACTACAGACTGTTTATGATAGTATTATTCTGTAAGTTTGTTGTTACTAGTGTTCTTGATTTTGTCAAATAAATCTCTTTTCTTGCTATCTCAGAAAGTTGTGACTCAGCATTCCACTTTAGCAGCCTTGTGCCCTGCTCACTACCTTGTCACAAGTTGGTGGCTTTGGAGGAAGGGACCAAATAGCGATGTATTCGGAATAGGGAAGAATAGGGAAAGGAAGTCGGCCGTGCCCTTTAAAGGAACCATCGCGGTATTTGGCCTAAAGCGATCACGGAAAACCTAAATCAGGATAGCCGGACGTGTGTTTGAACCGCCGTCCTTCAGAATGCGAGTTCAGTGCGCTGACCACTGCGCCACCCCGCTCTGTATCGTAAGGGAAGGGCTAAAAGATTATAAAGAAAGCCTAAACATCTATGTAACGCTATCACGCTTACCAAATGACCCTGTGACGAAATGCGCCGCTCTTCTTTGGCTCTTCTCTATCTCCTCTGTCAACCCGACCTGGTACGAATACCACACTGATGAGCAATACTCAAGTATAGGTCAAACAAAACACTCGTTCGACCTATACTTGAGTATTGCTCGTCAGTGTGGGATCCGTACCAGATCGGGTTGACGGAGGAGATAGAGAAGATCCAAAGAAGAGCGGCGCATTTCGTCACAGGGTCATTTGGTAACCGTGATAGCGTTACGGAGATGTATAGCAAACTCAAGTGGCAGACTCTGCAAGAGAGGCGCTCTGGGTCGCGGTGTAGCCTGCTGTCCAGGTTTCGAGAGGGTGCGTTTCTGGATGAGGTGTCGAATATATTGCTTCGCCCTACTTATACCTCCCGAGGAGATCACGAATGTAAAATTAGAGATATTCGAGCGCGCACGGAGGCTTTCCGGCAGTCGTTCTTCCCGCGAACCATACCGCGACTGGATCAGGAAAGGGAGGTAATGACAGTGGCACGTAAAGTGCCCTCCGTCACACACCGTTGGGTGGCTTGCGGAGTATAAATGTAGATGTAGATGTACAACACGTTGACCAAAAATGTTTGTAGTATTCTTGTTTAAGTATTAAGACGTCCGTCGTAGCTCCACATTGTTCCCTAGAAACGTTCGTCGTGTGGGTATAACGATATCTAATCACAACTTTGTTCCACACACTTTCTGATCAAAAGTATTCGCACGTCATTCTGCAATCCGGTTATGATCACTAGAGGTAGACCAGTCAGTACAAAAATAGGCGCAAGTACTGTGTTGCTAGTAGAGAAGCAGTATCAGCGGAATGGGTTAGTCAGGAGAGCTGAATCACTTCGAACGTGAAGTTCCTAACAGATCCATCAAGGACAGTACAACTCAACATAACTGTCCAACTCGACTGTTGGTGATATGAGTGTGAAGTGAAAATACGAGCGCACAGCTGCAGGCAAACCAAGACCGAGCTACCAGCAGTGATGTGAGCACATAAAAGGTATGAAAAATAATGCTGTTTTGGGATAGTTTATTTCGTAAATTGGAACTTAAAAAGAATGTGGTATAATGATCAAGTAGCTCCTCGTAAGCCACACATTTCTATGTCCAGTGCTAAGCAACGCTTGAGGTGGTGAATGGAAACAAGTGATTTGGAGTGGTGGATCACACTACACCCTGTGACAGCGGGTTGCGCGCATGCCTTGAGAACGTTACATGCCACTCAGTGTAGTACCAAAGGTGAAGTACAGAGGAGTTGGTACTACGTTATGGGCTGTTTTTCGTGCTTAAGACGAGTTCTCCTTATTGGACTTTAAGGGGGGTAGGACGTCAAACGGGCCGACTTGGAGCAGGAGAGTCACCACAGGACATTTTAATTTCTACTGTCTATGCTTCTACAAATAAATTCATAAAACTTTGTCACCATGACCAGGACGGATTGAGGACTCACACTCATTGCAGTGGAAGTTCAGAAACATAGCAAAATACCTTTTTTTTACATGTGAAATTTCATCGTTTTTTACTTATTACTGGCTGCATTTGTTGCTGTAGGTACACTTTAGTTCCTAAGTAAGAGAGATTCTTCGATGAATTTTTCATAGCATACAAACAGTAGTTACAGGTGTATGAAACTCTAGAATTTTCCAAATCTATTAAAAAACTGTGGAAAAATTGAGATAATTAACTATAAAACTTGAGTTTTTTCTAAACATGAAGATTAAAATGTAACAGTTCATTCATTTTTTCACAAATTAAATAATTTCTAGAGTTTCATACACCTGTAATTATGGTTTGTATGCTGTACAAATGTCATCGAAGAATCTCTCTCACTTAGGAAGAAAAGTGTACCTATAGCAACAAATGCAGCCAGTAGTAAGTGAAAAAATGATCAAATTTCACATGTAAAAAAAATGTGTTTTGTTACGTTTTTGTGCTTCCACTGATACAGGGTGTTTCAAAAATGACCGGTATATTTGAAACGGCAATAAAAACTAAACGAGCAGCGATAGAAATACACCGTTTGTTGCAATATGCTTGGGACAACAGTACATTTTCAGGCGGACAAACTTTCGAAATTACAGTAGTTACAATTTTCAACAACAGATGGCGCTGCAAGTAATGTGAAAGATATAGAAGACAACGCAGTCTGTGGGTGCGCCATTCTGTACGTCGTCTCTCTGCTGTAAGCGTGTGCTGTTCACAACGTGCAAGTGTGCTGTAGACAACATGGTTTATTCCTTAGAACAGAGGATTTTTCTGGTGTTGGAATTCCACCGCCTAGAACACAGTGTTGTTGCAACAAGACGAAGTTTTCAACGGAGGTTTAATGTAACCAAAGGACCGAAAAGCGATACAATAAAGGATCTGTTTGAAAAATTTCAACGGACTGGGAACGTGACGGATAAACGTGCTGGAAAGGTAGGGCGACCGCGTACGGCAACCACAGAGGGCAACGCGCAGCTAGTGCAGCAGATGATCCAACAGCGGCCTCGGGTTTCCATTTGCCGTGTTGCAGCTGCGGTCCAAATGACGCCAACGTCCACGTATCGTCTCATGCGCCAGAGTTTACACCTCTATCCATACAAAATTCAAACGCGGGAACCCCTCAGCGCCACTACCATTGCTGCACGAGAGACATTCGCTAACGATATAGTGCACAGGATTGATGACGGCGATATGCATGTGGGCAGCATTTGGTTTACTGACGAAGCTTATTTTTACCTGGACGGCTTCGTCAATAAACAGAACTGGCGCATATGGGGAACCGAAAAGCCCCATGTTGCAGTTCCATCGTCCCTGCATCCTCAAAAAGTACTGATCTGGGCCGCCATTTCTTCCAAAGGAATCATTGGCCCATTTTTCAGATCCGAAACGATTACTGCATCACGCTATCTGGACGTTCTTCATGAATTTGTGGCGGTACAAACTGCCTTAGACGACACTGCGAACACCTCGTGGTTTATGCAAGATGGTGCCCGGCCACATCGCACGGCCGACGTCTTTAATTTCCTGAATGAATATTTCGATGATCGTGTGATTGCTTTGGGCTATCCGAAACATACAGGAGGCGGCGTGGATTGGCCTCCCTATTCGCCAGACATGAACCCCTGTGACTTCGTTCTGTGGGGACACTTGAAAGACCAGGTGTACCGCCTGAATCCAGAAACAATTGAACAGCTGAAGCAGTACATCTCATCTGCATGTGAAGCCATTCCGCCAGACACGTTGTCAAAGGTTTCGGGTGTTTTCATTCAGAGACTACGCCATATTATTGCTACGCATGGTGGATATGTGGAAAATATCGTACTATAGAGTTTCCCAGACTGCAGCGCCATCTGTTGTTGAAAATTGTAACTACTGTAATTTCGAAAGTTTGTCTGCCTGAAAATGTACTGTTATCCCAAGCATATTGCAACAAACGGTGTATTTCTATCGCTGCTCGTTTAGTTTTTATTGCCGTTTCAAATATACCGGTCATTTTTGAAACACCCTGTATGAGTATGAATCCTGAATCTTTCCTGGTCATGCTGTTAAAGTGAATTTATTTGTAAAATTATAGACAGTGGAAATTAAAATGTCCTGTGGTGCCTCTCCTGCTCCAAGTCGGCCCGTTTGACGTCCTACCCCCTTAAAAAAAGATGAATGTTAAGGGACGAAGATATTTTATAGCACTGTGTGCAGTAACAGTTCGGAGACGGTGATTCTATCAGCATGACAGTGCACTCTGTCATAAAGCAATATTTGTGAGGCAATTTTTAGCGGACAATAACGTTCCTGAAACGAAATGAACTGCTCATAGTGCCGATCTGAACCCATGGAACACCTTTAGGACGAGTTAGTACGTCGATCTCGCTCCAGACCGTCTAACATAATTTCTTTCTGTGGTTTTAACTCTTGAGAGAAAGCAGGATGCCATTCCTCCACAGACATTCAGAGGCCTCATTAAAAGTGTCCCCAGCGGCGTTCAGGCCATTATAAGGGCGAAGGGTGGACATATCCCACAGCAGTGTCTACGGATACGTGTCCAGATGATTTTAAGCAGACAGTGTATATCTTAATTCGCTTACTACATAAAAAAAGTTTTGGAGTATTGGGATCTTAGGGTTTTCATAAACAGTGCTTTGCACAGTACTGCAGATGTTTATCTTTGGCAGTGCCTTCTACGAAAGGCCGAAATAACTTCGTCTACACGTTTTCAGCAGTTCATCTCTGAACGTTGTGATCCACTTTAACAGATTTTCGTGGAATATATGCAATTACTGAGATATAGGCTATCAGTTTTCCTTAACTAGTGTGATAATCACGTGTGTGTGTCGTGCGAGTGACTGATGATTACTCGGCCGACGGAATATTTTATTTCTGGTTATAAAAGGAAGAGAGAGCAAAGATTTGGGGTTTATTGCAGAACATCAATGTTCACCTGTCTCTGTCTCTTGCCTTCCGGATTCTGCTATCTCTTTCTCCATTGCCACAATTCGAATCTACTAGCTGCTTATCGGGCGACGCCGCACTTTCTAATTATGATACTGGTAGAGCGACCAACACCTCTGAAATAAATTAAAGATGATATAGAACTAAAGAAGGAACAGATTACCTCTGATACGCGTTAGAAGATGAGAACACTGCTTTCAAGAACCAATCGTGTAACAAATAGCTTTGCCCTCAACAGGCCATGAGAGAAATCGAGCAAGATAAGATCAAATGAGGTGATTTACAGCCCGTGTAAACCAAACGTAAGGGTGCACGAATCATAAAAGCTGTTTGTAGCGTAAAATACAGGTATTCATTATCGAACCGACATTAATTTAAGAGTACTCGAACCTGATGCTTTAGAAAGACGAGACATGGCGCGAAGTGTTTTTACTTAGACACAATGAAGATGTATTCCACGTTAGCTCAGCAGCCTATTTATCTAATGAAATGCAAGAGTTTTTCCTCGTTCACAAGTCTTAGAACGTAGTGCTGCCAATGTTTTTACATTAGCCCTTGACGAGTTTCGTTGGAGCCTTTTTATTCTTTTCATTTTGTTTTCCTAGTACTTCCACTACTTGCTACGAAAAGTAATATACATTGCTGATTTCGAAAATTACAGTGCTCGTAAATACTGCGGCTGATTGGGTAACATTTGGTGTATAGACTGCCGGCGGCACAAAGTACACTTCACTTGATTCTCAACCCTCCTCTGCACCCGAGGTGGCTAACGTAAGCTAATGCGTTGGCGCTCGAACGAAGGTAGCCGATTTGCAACGATACAAGCTTCCCGTAAAGCTATTAAGTATAAAATTAAAATAAGCGAGACTTAAATTCTGTGGTCTGTGTTTCTTTTTGTTTTGTGCAAGTAGGGAGCGGCATGCCAACGTGCTAAGTGACTCAGGTACAGAGGTCGAAGCCCTCCACCGGTTTAGCAGAATTCACCGAGCAAGGACGGACTGTTATTGTTGTAGCTTCTTACCGAAGAATCTTTTGATGTATCTCTCCATGCTGATCTATCCTGTGCAAGCCTCTTCATTTCTGAATAACTACTGCAGCCTACATCGTCCTGAATCTCGTTACTGTATTCATCTCTTGGTCTCCCTCTACGATTTTATCCCCGGTTCTCCTCCCCCAAATTTCCTCTAATACTAAATTGGTGACCCCTTGCTTTCTCAGACAGTGTCTTTTCAACCAACCCCTTCTTTTCGTCATGTTGTACCACAGATTTCTTGTCTCCCCGATTATATCCAGTGCCTCCTCATTAGTTACGCTATCCACCCATCAGCATTCTTCTGTAGCACCACATTGGAAAAGCCTCTGTTTTCTTCCTGCCTAAAATGTTTATCGTCCATGTTTCAGTTCCATAAATGTTAACGCTCCAGAAAAATACGTTAAAGACATCGTAGCACTTGCATCGATATTCGATGTTAACAAATTTTTCTTCTTCAGAAATGCATTTCTTGCCATTTCCGGTCTACATTTTACATATTCTCAACTTCGGACATAAGCAGTTATTTTGCTGATCAAATAGGAAACCACATCTATTACTTTTAGTGTCACCTTTCCTAATCTAACTCTCTCAGCATTACATGATTTGATTCCATTACATTCCCTTATCCATGGTTTACTTCTTCTGATGCTCATCTTACATCCTCCTTTACAGACACTGTCCATCTCGTTCAGCCACTCTTCCATGTCCTTTGCTGTCACTGACAGAATTACAATGCCATCGGCAAACTTCAAAGATTTTATTCTTTCTCACTGAAATGTATTCCAAATTTTCTTTAATTTCCTTTACTGCTTGCTCAATGTGCAGAGTGAATAATATCGGCGATAGGCTACAACCCAGTCTCATTCCCTTCTCAACATCTATTTCCCATTCATGCCCCTCCACTCTTATAACTGCCGTCTGGTTAGTGTGCACGTTGTAAGTAGTCTTTTACTCCATGTATCTTACCCAAGGTCTTGGGCTAGTAATCAAAACATCATTAGACCCGGGTTCGAAATCCACTAGTGCTTAAATTTTGATTAATAATAAGCATTGGCGGCCGAAGACTTCCGCCATATGAAGTCACCCTCATTCTGTCAACGGTCTTGTCAAAGCCGGTGGAGCAACGGACAGAGGTTCAGGGCACTCTATTGTCCTTGGAGTGAGAAACTGAGCCCTAAAGGCGGAAGAATCAGCAATGATCAACGGCATGAGGATGCAGAAGGCAATGGAAACCTCTGCATTAAAGACACGTAACGTGTATCCAAGGTCATATGCCCTGTAGTTGAAAAGTGTCGTGATGATCTCTCCATTGGCAAAATATTCCGGAATAGTCCCCCATTCGGATCTCCGATAGGGGACTGCCAAGGCGGAGGTGGCCATGAGAAAAAGATCGAATAACCAACGAAAGGCTAACGTTCTACGAATCGTGGCGTGGAATGTCGGAGGCTTGAACGTGGTAGGGAAACTAGAAAATACGAAAAGGGAAATCCAAAGGCTCAATCTGCACATAGTACGGGTTAGTGAAGTGAAGTGGGAAGAAGACAAGAATTTATGGTCAGATGAGTATAGGGCAATATCAACAGCAACAGAAAACCGTATAACGGGAGTGGGATTCATTATGAACAGGAAGGTAGGGCAGACAGTGTGTTACTGTGAACAGTTCAGTGATAGGGTTATTCTTATGAGAATCAACAGCAAACCAACACCGGCAACGATAGTTCAGGTATACAGGCCGATGTCGCAAGCTAAAAACGAATGGATACGGAAAGCATAAGAGAATATTGAAAGGGTTATTTTATTTCGAGTCAAAAACATTACAACAATATTTACAATATATACAATATAACTAATCAGGTCAAATCATAAAAGAACAAACTAAACGGTATTAGCCCAAAATTGTGCAACGGCAGCAGCATTGTCTGAAACATCAACAAGCTCTTGTGTGGAACATGATACAGGACATCTAGGACAGTTAATTAAATGTTTGGTTGTCTGTTCTTCTCCGCAGTCACACAAGGTGGAAGATTCCTTCATGAAGCCCCATTTAAACAGATTGTCCTTAGTTCGTCCGACGCCACTCCTGAGCCGATTTAGAGACTTCCACACTGTCCAGACTTGATTTCCACCAGGAGGAAGGGTCTCAGAAGGAGTCATCCAATCGTTACTGTCAGATTTTGCTGTCCACTGAGATAGTCTGGCTGCTCCAGTCCGACCGGTGAGGGGTGTAGTAGTTCTCATGAAGCTCCTCCTAGATTTGAGTCTACTAATTGGTAGCTGGTATCCATGTAGCAGGTGATCGGTGTTATGATCTGCTTTATGTCTCTCAAGTTTGGCTGCGACTTCACGCCTTATGTCTGGAGGAGCAATACCTGCTAGTTTATGGAGTTTATCAATAGGTGTAGCTTTGAGGCATCCCGTTACTGTCCTGCAGGTTTCGTTCAGGGCCACATCAACCTGCTTTGCATGAGATGACTTGTACCATACAGGACATGCGTATTCAGCTGCGGAATAACACAAGGCCAAGGCTGATGTTCTTAGTAGTTTGGGATCTGCACCCCAAACGCTGCCAGTGAGCTTCCGCAGGATGTTGTTACGAGCAGCAACTTTCTGCTTGGTGTTAGTGCAGTGTTTTCTGTAGGTCAACGTTCGATCTAAGGTGACACCCAGATATTTGGGGTAGAAACAATGTTCAAGCTCTTGATCTTCCCAAAACACTGTAAGTTTTCTATAGGCCTCTCGATTGCGTAGGTGGAAAGCACAAACTTGAGTTTTAGCAGGGTTCGGTCTTAAGCTATTGACTCTGTAGTACTCAGATAGGTCCTTGAGAGCAACAGTAAGCTGGTTTTCTACTGTGTCAAAATCTCTGGCTTGTGTGACTAAGGCAAGATCATCTGCATAGATGAAACTCTTTGTAAGAGAAGGTTGAGGCTGGTCATTTGTAAATATGTTGAACAATATGGGGGAAAGGACACTACCCTGAGGCAAGCCATTCCTTTGACTTCTCCATCTACTCTTTCTTCCTTGGAACTCCACATAGAATCGCCGGTTTTCCAAAAGTGTCTGCACAGTTCTGGTGAAATTAATGTCTCTAGTGATGTAGTAGACTTTGTGCAATAATTGTCGATGTTGAATGGTGTCATATGCTGCTGTGAGATCCACGAAGACAGCCCCGGAAATGTATCCTTTTTCATATCCCTCTTCAATATGTTCAGTCAGATTAAGGACTTGTGCTGTACAATTCTTTCCAGGTCGGAAACCTGCTTGTTGAGGTATGAGTTGTTTTTCAACAATGGGAGTGAGTCTATTTAGCAACATTCTTTCATAGATTTTATACAAATGGCAAAGGAGCGAAATCGGTCGGTAGTTCTTGGGATCAGCTGCACCCTTTCCAGGTTTTAGTAAGGGAATAACTTTAGTTTTCCTCCAGATGGCAGGGATCTGTTTCCGCTTCAGACAACCATTATAGAATTGCAGAAGCCATCTTTCCGTGATGGGACCAAAATGTTTAATTTGCTCAATCATTAGGTCGTCTAGACCAGGCGCTTTACCATTTTTGCATTTCTGAATTGCGGTTCTGAGTTCTTGTAAGATGAAGTCATTTGATATATGGTTGTTTTCACGTTCAGGTTCTCTTTTGAGTTTTGTTCTATCTTTAGAACAATTGACCCTTCCATTCTGAACTAGATGATGAGCAATTTGATCTGGTGCAATGTTTGCATGGCCATGATTGTGGACAGGGTCGTTGTTCAGGCGTCGCAGCAACTGCCAGGCTTTCTGACTGCTTTTAGACATATCAAGGTTCTCGAGTAGCTCTATCCATCGTTCTTTTTTGGATTTGGCTAAGGCTGAGGATAAATTTTGGCCAGCAGTTAAGGTTTCAATGCTGTAAGGATTATCATTGAAAAGTTGGATATAGTTATGTAGATGCTTCACGGATTCTTCTGTCAAGCCAGGTATGTAGTTAACTCGACAGCCTCTGGGAGTTGAGAGTCTTGAGCATCTTTTCACGGCTTCTACAAACTCATCATAGTTGGAAACTGAGGGTTCTATGCGTGAAACTTCTGAGTCAAGGAGATCAGCAAACTTCTGCCAGTCTGCTTTCTTGAAATTGTATCGCCTTCGGAATGATGTGATTCTAGGAGTAATGGCTGCAAACACTTGGCAGCCTATGGGGCGGTGTTGAGTATTTGGTATCGGATTTAGAACAGTTTTTCTGCATTGGTGAGCTATGTTCTCGCTAACAAAAATTAAGTCGGGGTTATACCCACGTTTCCAACGCCCACTGTTAAAAGATGGTGGGAGTTTATTATCATGGACAAGATTAAGATGGTTGGTATCAGCCCAAGTCAAAACTGCTTCACCATTACTGTCGTCCTCAGCATAGCCCCAAACACTGCTATGACTATTGAAATCTCCAACAATAAAGTGAGCTTGTTGATTGGTGTAGTTGTCTGTAGGTGAAAATTGGAAATCTGCTCCTGGGGGTTTGTAAATTGACGACACAATACAACCATTCAGTTCTACAGACAGTATTTCAATATTGTTGAATTCTGTAAGTGAGGTAGAGAGAACAGCTATATCGTTCCTCACAAAGATAGCACTGCCATATTGTCTATGGGGTCGCTCAACTGCCAGTTTCATCCCAAGGATTTTTGGTCTTCTCATGGTGTCATCTCGATGGGTTTCTTGTATACATAAAATATCACACCTAGGTTCCTTGGCAATATGTTGCAGGAGTTCTTCTTTGGCAACAGACAATCCTTCTATGTTGATTGATACAATCACAAGGTGAGGTCTTGATAAAGACCTTTGGTTTCCATTCATAGTGAAACCTATAATGCAATGCTTTTGAAAGGGTAATACAGTACGGAAAGGGAGATGAAAATCTAATAGTCATGGGATTCTGGAATGCGGTTGTAGGGAAGGAGTAGAAGAAACGGTTACAGAAGAATATGTGCTTGGGGCAAGGAATGAGAAAGGAGAAAGACTAATTGAGTTCTGTAATAAATTTCAGCCAGTAATATCGATACTTTGTTCAAGACTCACAAGAGGAAGAGGTATACTTCGAAAACTTCGTGAAATTCGGGAAGATTCCACAGGTAGATTACATCACGGCCGCCGGCCGTTGTGGCCGAGCGGTTCTAGGCGCTTCAGTCTGGAGCCGCGCGACCGCTACGGTCGCAGGTTCGTATCCTGCCTCGGGCATGGATGTGTGTGATGTCTTTAGGTTAGTTAGGTTTAAGTAGCTCTAAATTCTAGGGGACTGATGACCTCAGACGTTAAGCCCCATAGTGCTCATAGCCATTTGAACCATTTGAACATCACGGCCAGGCAGAGATTCCGAAATCAGATAGTGGATTGTAAGGCGTACCGAAGAGGCATATCTAGACTCAGATAACAGTTTAGTGCGGATGAAGAGAAGGCTGAAGTTTATGTGCCTGGTCAGCAAGAATTAATGCGCAAACAAGTGGGCTACAAAAGGACTAAGGACTGAAGAGCCATGGTTGAAAATCTCTAAAGCTACAAATATCGCAATAAGGAACAGTTCAGTAGGGAGTTCAGTTGAAGGGAAATGGATATCACTAAAAAGAGAAATCGCTGAAACTGGGGGGAAACACAGAGGTACAAAGAAGATAACTGCGAAGAAACCATGGGTAACAGAAGAAATACTTCAATTGATCGATGGAAGAATGGAGTACAAAAATGTTCCGGGAAATTCAGGAACGCAGAAATACTAGTCACTTAGTAATCATATAAACCGGAAGTCCAGGAAAGCTAAGGCGAAATAGTTGCACGAAAAATGTGAAGAAACCGAAAAATATATGACTGTCGGATCGACGGACTTAACCATAGGCAAGTGTCAAAACAGCCTTCCGTGAAATTAATAGCAAGGGTGGTAACGTAAAGAGTGCAATTGGAATTCCATTGTTAAATGTAGAGGAGAGAGTGGATTGGTGGAAAGAGTATACTGAACGCCTCTAAGATGTGTGAAAACTTGTCTGATGACGTGATAGAAGAAGAAACAGGAGTCAACATAGAAGGGACAGGGGATCCAGATTAGTCAGAATTTAAAAGAGCTTTAAAAAAATGTAATATCAAATAAGGCAGAAGGGATACATAACATTCCTTAGAATTCCTAAAATCATTGGGAAAGTAGCAAAAAAACGACTGCTCATATTGGGGTGTAGAATGTATGAAACTTTCGATATACCATCTAACTTTCAGAGAAACGTCATCTACAAGATTCCGACGATTGTCCCCAAGTGCGAAAATTATTGCATGATCAGCTTAACAGTTTATGCAGCCAAGTTGCTGACAAGAATAATACAAAGAGGAATGCAAAAGAAAATTGGCGATCTGTTAGATAAAGATCAGTTTGACTTTAGGAAAAGTAAGAGCATCAGAGAGGTAGTTCTTAGGTTGTGGCTAGTAATGGAAGCAAGCTTAAAGAAAAATCAAGACACGTTCATAGGATTTGTCGAACAGGAAGAACAGTTCGAAAATGTCAAATAATGCAAGATGTTCGAAATTCTGAGAAAAGTAGGTGTAAGTTCCAAGGAGAGACGCGTAATATACAAAATGCACAAGAAGCAAGAGGGAATAATAAGAGTAGATGACCAAGAAAGAAATGCTCAGATTAAAAATGGTGTAAGACAGGGATGTAGCCTTCGCCACTACTCTTGAATCTGTACGTCGAAGAAACAATTGTGGAAATATAAGAAAGGTCCAGCAGTGGGAATGAAAGTCAACGTGAAAGGTTATCAATGGTACGATTCGCTGATGACATTGCTGTCCTGAGTGAAAGTGAAGAAGAATTACATTATCTGCTGAATGGAAGGAAAAATCTGATGAGTACAGAATACGGACTGAGAGTATATCGAAGAAAGACGAAAGTAATGAGAAATGGCAAAAATGAAAACAGCGAGAGACTTAACGTCAGGGTTGATGGTCACGAAGCAGATGAAGTTAGGGAATTCTGTTATCTAGACAGCAAAATAACCAATGACGGACGGAGCAAGGAGGACATCAAAAGCAGACTAGCACTGGCATAAAGGGCATTCCTGGCCAAGAAAAGTCTACTAGTATCAAACATAAGCCTTAATTTGAGGAAGACATTTCTGAGAATGTACGTTTGTAGATCGGCACTGTATGGTAGTGAAACGTGGAATGTGGGGAAACCGGAATAGAGGAGAATCGAGGCATTTGAGATGTGGTGTTACAAACGAATGTTGAAAATTAGGTGGATTGATAAGCTAGGGAAGGAGGAGGTTCTGCGCATAATCGTCGAGCAAAGGAATATGTCGAAAACACTAATAAGGAGAAGGTACAGAATGATAGGACATCTGTTAAGGCATTAGGAAATGACTTCCACGGTACTAGAGGGAGCTGTGAAGGGCAAAAACTGTAGAGGAAGACAGAGATTGGAATAGATCCAACAAATAATTGAGGACGTAGGTTACAAGTGCTACTCTGAGATGAAGAGGTTAGATTAGGAGAGGAATTCGTGGCGGGTCGCATCAAAGCAGTCAGAAGACTGATGAGAGAAAGAAAACAAATCTTACTCCTACTATCTTCAGAATCTCAAAGAGAGATTCCACTTAATATTGTCAAAAGCTTTCTCTAAGTCTGCAAATGCTATAAACGTAGCTTTCCCTTTTTTCGATGTAGAAAACACCCAAAACTACGAAATTAAGTTTTTTCAAAAATTGATAACCGTTTTCGGCTATGAGAATCCATTCTCAAATCATCCAAACAAAATGAAATGGAGCAATCCATGATAGCACGCAAACCACGTTAACATCACGGAATCTGCCATTTTTTTCTGTTTGTTCGATTTGAGAATGAGTTCTGATATCGGAAACCGGTCATTCGGTTAAATAAAAAGAACCGAATTTCCCAACATTGGCTATTTTCTATATTAAACTGGTTAACACATGTTGCTGTCCTGCTATCAATCCAGCATGCTTGAATTCCAAAAGCAGGTTTGCCTTTCCTTAACTTGCGTTTTAAGAGGAGTTGTAGAGTCAGTACTGCCTTGCGTGTTTCATCATTTCTCCGAACACAAACTGATCTTCGCCGAGGTTGGGTTGCGACAGTTCTGTAAGGAATTCGGTTTAGTATTTTGCAAACAAGACTTATTAAACCGATAGTTCGTAATATTCACATGTGTCTGCACCTGTTTTCTTTGGAATTGGAATTACTACATTCTTCGTGAAGTCTGAGGGTATTCCGCCTGTCTCATACGTCTTGCATACCGCAAGGAATAGGTTTGTCATAACTCTCTCTCTCAAAGCTATCAGTAGTTCTGACGGTATGTCGTCTACCCCTGGGACCTTGTTTCCACTTAGGTATTTCAGTGCTCTGTCAAATTCTCCTCGCAGTATCATATCTTGGGGCCTATTTGCATCGGCGAGCGGCAGCATACCGGCCGTGGACACGACGGTGTTCCAGAGGGTGGATAGCCAAGACCACAGGCCCAATATTGCCACAGCAAATCAGAAAACATAGACAATTGTAATTGTGCATGATTACATTTAAAATTTGAATGGGAGAAGGTTAAGATCTATTGAAAAGTAATATCAGTACTAGGAAGCGTCGAGGGAATGCGTTCCTTTGATTGGCTGACGTTTCTCAATATGCTCTTACCTAGCAGGAGGTGCCATATGCTCACGATTCGCTCAGACGTGTAGTGCAGATGTATTAGAGATCACCTCCAGCGGAGAGTCCGTGGAATGCTGAGGAGGCAGACAGACAGGCAATGTGATATGCTGTCTTGGTATCTATGCTGGAACTTTGTCTACTTGCGAAGTTTTAACCCCTAATTATATTTTAGCTCAGGTTCTAGTTTATAGCTTTGCAGAGGTACTTGTCGTTAATAGCCAATATTAAGCGCGAAACACCGATTTTTTGCTGAATTGTTCACGCCATATGGTTATAATAAAAGTAACTAATCACATGTTTTATCGAAGTGTTCACACTCCCGGTGACGTGCTGTATTATATAAATACTAATGTAACTGCCATCTTCGTTTAATCTCACATACTAAGGTCTCGAGGAAAGCGTTCAACGAAGACTCACAGGATTGCAGATATTTCGGGATCGTTGGTTTCCCAGAAGCTGTATGGAAATCTGATACTCAGACACCTTGCGGTCGCAAACAAAGGAAGACTGTATCAAGTTGTGCTGTAACTAAAATATGTGCACAAGCCAGTGAGATAGCAAAAACAACACTCCTGATGCCTGAATGGAAGGTGCTTATGTGTTGCCCAGATTCTATCGATCTACCACCCCCAGACTTCCTCCTTTTCGTTTTGAGTCCAACACTTTTCAGAAGAACGCCTGAGACTACATACGACATTGCGTAATGTCCCTTGCTCTACCACCCTGTGCTCGAGGCAGACACCAGCAGATGGCAAAGTAGTTACGACGAGAAGCTATTCGAAAGAAACACCTTGGATTCGTTCGTAGCCATCTTCATCTGGTGCCTCTGTCCGCGGTTTGAAAGCTGGGTCATAATGAGCGAACACTTCGTTGTAGGTTAAGCGAATGCATTACGTGTGTCACTTTGCTGCCTCTGCATACTGTTTATGGCTGAGCACGGAAGCCTTAGCGAAGAAAGAGGTTGCGCATTTCACAGTACGAACGAGCTATTGTGTTGAGAAAGTGTAGTGTTGACGTATGGCCGCTATCTCCATCAGCAAGCTTAGGGCTCACGGGTTTCTCTCGGCAGCGTCCGTGCCTTTTTTCTGTCCTCTCGTAAGCGTCTCCACTGCTACATTGGACAGGATGGCAGTCTCTGCTTCTTGCACGTATAGCTCTCTCTGATGAACAGTTGTTTTACGACTAACTGTAGAGCCGGTGACGTCCGGAGCATGTGCTTCGTTTGAAAGCCGACCTGAATGCATGTGGGTGTCCTCTATTGGCTACGTTTAAGCGTGGGGGAGGAGACTCAGTGAGATGTCGCAGTGACTGCGACATTGCGCTGGTATGCGGGAGACCAGGTTTCGAATCTCCGCACGGGTATTCTGTTTTAGGTCTGTCATCCATTCCGCAAATCACTTCTGACAAAGTCAAATGATTCTCTAAACAACCCACTGCCGCTGCTTTCCCTCTTCCTTGTGCTTCGATAAGTGCTGTTGTGATAAGGAATACCACTCGATCCATGATAAGAAGATTGCAGCACTGCGTTGATACCAATGGTCATCAATTCGAACACCTTCTGTAAGTGGACGTTCATGCCACCTTTGTGACCTTCGTTGACCTTCAAAGACCTAACTGTTACACATCATAGGATTCGTCTTGACAACCGCTATCAGAAAATAAGTACCAATCTATAGCATACCATTTAAAAAAACAAAGTTGACCTCTGACGCGACCCCACCTAGCAACAAAAAACCAACGTCATATTATGGCCCCCGTTGTCCCATGCAACTTTAGTCCCACGTACTTTTCAGCTCTTATACTTCGAAGTTATACTAGGTGGCAATAGTTAGTCACTCACCCTGTGTTTTAACTTACCATATTATTGATTTTAAAAATTTATTAAAGAATGTCTGATAATACAAGACACTTGCCCATTAAAATTCATCAGGACCAAACACTTTCCCTTCCTCCTCGTGTAAGTCTTTTCCTTCTCGTAATTCCAAGACCATGGTAGCATTTTTCTTGAATGTGTCCTTCTCCAGGCAGCATCTTGTGGACTGCTAGATAAACGGATCTTATTCTTTGAACGTGATAAATGAGTGCTGTGACTCTTGCTTTCTTGTCTTCAGACATTCGATATTCAACTGAGAAACAGCTTGTACAAAACCCAAAAGTATATTTTTCGTTTCTTTCGGACTCGGACCAAACTACGCCGTGCAAACTTTCATTTGCATTTCGTGTCTTGCTATTAGTGCTTCTTGCCAGTAGTGCACCAGATGCAAGTCTCTGATTCATAGTTACTATCTTAACCACTCTGGCAGCTGTCAGTGGGCTATAATCTTTCCGTAGTCTATATCTCAAAACCATATTTCTCAGATCAACTTGAAATTCGAATACAGCCCAATCGTTTTGGAATCTAAGAGCAAACACTCTAAAAATTCAAAGTATCAATTTTTAAAAAATGACATTGAAGGTTGGTTTGGAGTCTCTCGTTAAATCAAAATTGTGGGTGTAATAAATAATCAGTCATAACTGCCCAACAGTTGTTGCTGTTCGTATTATGGCATATTATATAGGGTCAACCAGAACTCCACTGACAAACTTTTGGAGGTTTTTCAGGAATATTTGTTGAATGTTTTGGTATCAGGGACCCACAGTCTTCGATATCTCGTTACGGTGTAGTAATGAAATTATAATTTATTCGGTTTGTTGCCGCAGTCATTCTTGTTTCTGTGAAAATGTCTTCATTAGAGTGAATAAGTGTAATACGCAATAACAAAAACGTACAATGTACAAAACACAATAGTGCAGAAACCCTCAGGTGCAAAATTACTGTGATGCGGTTGCCGTCGGCGTGGGAGCATCTCATCACAGCGTTGCTGTGCCGCCCTGCCACTCAGAAAGAAACTGCAAGACTACAAAGGTTTCCATGAAAAGTCGTAGAAGAAGACCGGAGCTACTTGGGCAGAGAAAAAGAAGAGAGGAACATAGAGAGAAGACGAGAGCAATGTGAAAGAAAGGAAAGGATAAATAGTTTAAATAAACGCGGTCCATAGTGGATGAACAATACAACGCAAAAGGCTCAACTGCAGCAATCAGCATCAAAAACTATTTAGAAGGCAACTTCGCCATAGTAGAAGTCAGTAAGAAGCAGTCTGGCAGTGAGCTGAGTCCAGGAGTTTTTCAAATAATCTTCAATTTGATTAATTAAAATCAGTAACGAAAAAGAGTTTATTCTCCTTTTATAGAAAATATAACCAGCCAATTGAAAATAATTGCAGCACAAGAGAATAACAGATAAAAGGAAATACTGCAGGGCAAATGATAAATGTTGAAAATGTTCTGTCATGTTCAGTAAAAGTTATGCAAAACCTCATTTGTAAATCCCATCCTCAAGGAAACCCATGACCTAACTTAATTTTTGTTTGAAGACAAACTGAAGAGGGAAATCAGCTATGTTACTGATATTTATATGAGTATCACCAAGCTGCATCTCACTACTAAAATACAGAGTGTAATGGATGGAAGCGCAGATATCTCTGTTCGTGACTGAGGACAGTGTACTGAACAACATTACATCAGTATTTACATCATTTGCCGAGTAATACACTAACGGACACTAAAGGACCATTAAAATTGCTACACCACGAAGATGACATGCTACAGACGGGAAATTTAACCGACAGGAAGAAGATACTGTGATATGAAAATGATTAGCTTTTCAGAGCATTCCCACAAGGTTGGCACCAGTGACGACGCCTACAACATGCTGACATGAGGAAAGTTTCCAACCGATTTCTCATACACAAACAGCAGTTGACCGGCGTTGCCTGGTGAAACACTGTTGTGATGCCTCGTGTAAGGAGGAGAAATGCGTTCGATCTCGTTCTCGACTTTGATAGAGGTCGGATTGCAGCCTATCGCCATTGCGGTTTATAGTATCGCGATATTGCTGCTCGCGTTGGTCGAGATCCAATGACTGTTAGCAGAATATGGAATCAGTGGGTTCAGGAGGGTAATACAGAACACCGTGCTGGATCTCAACGGCCTCGTATCACTAGCAGTCGAGATGACAGGCATCTTATCCGCATGACTGTAACGGATCGTGCAGCCAAGTCTTGATCCCCGAGTCAACAGAACGGGACGTTTGCAAGACAACAACCATCTGCACGAACAGTTCGACGACGTTTGCAGCAGCATGTACTATCAGCTCGGAGACCATGGTTGCGGTTACCCTTGACACTGCATCACAGACAGGAGCGCCTGCGATGGTGTACTCAACGATGAACCTGGGTGCACGAATGGCAAAACGTCATTTCTTCGGATGAATCCAGGTTATGTTTACAGCATCATGATAGTCACATCCGTGTTTGGCGAGATCGCGGTAAACGCACATTGGAAGCGTGTATTCGTAATCGCCATACTGGCGTATTACCCAGCGTGTTGATACGGGGTGCCATTGGTTACACGTGTCGGTCACCTCTTGTTCGCACTGACGGCACTTTGAACAGTGGACGTTACATTTCAGATGTGTTACGACCCGTGGCTCTACCCTTCATTCGATCCCTGCGAAACCCTACATTTCAGCAAGATGATGCACGACCGCATGTTGCAGGTCCTGTACAGGCCTTTCTGGATACAGAAAATGTTCGACTGCTGCCCTGGCCAGCACATTCTCCAGATCTCTCACCAACTGAAAACATCTGGTCAATGGTGGCCGAGCAACTGGCTCGTCACAATACGGCAGTCACTACTCTTGATGAACTGTGGTATCGTGTTGAAGCTGCATGGGCAGCTGTACCTGTACACGCCATCCAAGCTGTGTTTGACTCAATGCCCAGGCGTATCAAGGCCGTTATTACGGCCGGAGGTGGTTGTTCTGGGTACTGATTTCTCAGGATCTATAAACCCAAATTGCGTGAAAATGTAATCACATGTCAGCTCTAGTATAATATATTTGTCCAATGAATACCCGTTTATCATCTGCATTTCTTCTTGGTGTAGCAATTTTAACGGCTAGTAGTGTAATTGTAATTACAATTCCTATATTTTAAGGTTGGTTTGTACCTCTAAATACTAGAGGCAAAAGCAAGCCATTATGCTTATTTTCCCCTGGGCAGCAGGTCAGATGTCGATGTGTGGACACATGGACGCAAAGCGGTTAGTCTACACTGAGAGGCGTAGTCCACTTAGTGGTGGAGTTACTACCCTGCAGGAAACATCAGGTAATAAATTATGTACGTGTTTGTAGGAAGACTTATTTACATATCAATACCCTGATGTACATATGTTTTAAGGTACCACATATAAAAATATCAGCACTGACACCCTGCATATATATTATTAAAGACCTCTACTGATATAAAGAATCTGTTTTTGCCTTTGCTTCCTTTGTAGCACTTATGTATTTGTAGTATAGAATTCCATGTACAGAATATGTATGTGGTATTTTGTAGTATAGAATACCGCATAAAGAAACTCTACATGGTATCCTGCGGGGCTGTATATTGAAGGCATGTGTTTCTTGGCAGCGTTGAAGACAGAATTTGTGAGTGTGCAGATAAGGCTCGTGTTGCTGCAGGTCTATACAAGGCCACAGTACTCTGTGCAAAGGCATCACTGCTGCTCAAAAGGTTATCGATGCTCACGTTTTGCTACTACCACACCAGAGATAACGTCTCGCTATGTAAAACCCAGTCGCGTTCGAGGACATAGTTTTTCGCGGCGACGTTCTTGGATAAATACTTCACGGGTTTCTTGCAGCTGCAGGTTTGTATGCAAGCTCGAGTCTTCTACGATTTCATCTGTCACGTTATGTCTCTTCTTTTCTTGTTTCTTGATCCCAGCTTCTTGAGATCTCTTGTGAAGAGACACGATAAAAGTTTAGTAGTGGCGTGGCACAATCTGTTGTGGGTGAATCCGTTTCCAACTAACAATCTATCCAGGTAATGTCAAATAATAATGTATGGCCGGCCAGAGCGGCCGAGCGGTTCTAGGCGCTACAGTCCGGAACCGCGCGACCGCTACGGTCGCAGGTTCGAATCCTGCCTTGGGCATGGATGTGTGTGATGTCCATAGATTAGTTAGGTTTAAGTAGTTCTAAGTTCTAGGGGACCGATGACCGCAGTAGTTAAGTCCCATAGTGCTCAGAGCCATTTGAACCATTTGAATAATGTATGATAGAAGTGTTCAGATAAACCTTATTACACTTCCACAAGATTTTAATAATTCCACCTGGTACAATTTATCCTAGAATTGGAAGCTGATTGCTTTGTTTTAATGAAGTAATGCCCGTTTAGTTATAATGGCATTTATTACTGGTTGTGATGTGAACTGCTGCTTGGCAGTGTTGGTGAGTATTCAAAATCTAGTTGCAAATTAATGTTCATTTATCAATAAGAATGGTGTTCAACAGTCAAATGCAATATCAATGAATTTACATAACAGTTGGTAATTTAACTTTTGAAACCGCTGGTTTATTGGCATTTCTGGAAAAGAACACTCTTATACTCTCATTCGATCAGCAAATTCCATGTAACAGTTTGTATGTGTAATGGGACTTATTATGTCGCAAATCGTTCTAATGAATGAATTGATTTGCATTACTGTGTTGCTAAGCAACGAGATCAACGAGGTGATATGTGTCCTAATTAAAACAGAACCTCGATATTTTGAATAAATTGTCGGTACGTTTTTATCAAAATCAGTATCTGTCTCGAAAAATAATTCCAAACTTCGTGCATTACGTCCAAGAACGTTTGCAATTATTATACGCGATTTAATGGAAAGCTCAATCAAGCGCTAGCGTGTTTCGTGTTTCGTATCGAGCGTGTAGGTTTCAATTTTCCCTGATGGGCTGGACGACTTTCTGTAATAACGTGATGTGTCTATCTCAGGTAAAGTCTAAATGAAACTGGATTTGTCCCTATTCGGCTCAAAATCACAAAATGAAATTCACCGCACATAATAATGATAATGGCGTGTGACGAGGGCTTCCCGTCGGGTAGACCGCCCGCCGGGTGCAAGTGTTCCGATTTGACGCCACTTCGGCGACTTGCGCGTCGATGGGGATGAAACGATGATGATTAGGACAACACAACACCCAGTCCCTGAGCGCAGAAAATCTCCGACCCAGCCCGGAATCGAACCTGGGCCGTTAGGCTTGACAGCCTGTCGCGCTGACCATTCAGCTACCGGGGGCGGACATTCACCGCACAAGTCAGCGAACTGTACACGCATACTTTTAGCACTTTAAGTGGTAACTCGTCTAAGAGTAAAAGCCGCACATAAATTCACACTTTTACCTGCACCAAAAATCAAAACACCTTTATATTAAACAGAAAAATTATGGCATGCAATTACTAATAAAACATTTTCTTTTCTAAATTAACTTCATAGTCAATAAAATTTTATCCTGTGAAAGAAACTATTAGTCTGCTAAAACGGATTCAGATTACTGTCAACACGTGTCTGGACGCTGACGGCACAAATTGATACTTGCTTGGAATGAACGAAATACCTGTACTGAAAAATACTATCAGGTGAGTAATTTACGGACTTTTATGACAAATTTGGTACCCCTTGCATCGCTACAACATAGTCAAGAGTCACCTACAGGCCATACCATATGGTTGACCTGGTTATGTGGAGAGGTCACGAAGTCGCTCAACTTTCTTCTGCTGCCAGAGGTTATGTCGATGTCTATGCTGAAGCGTCTTCGCAAGCGACGTTGATTTCATTAAATGGTAGCTTATTTCTGTGTAACCCATCAGCACCAAATACTCATTTCCATGCTGCACCGGTTAAAGTTTTTATTTCTCATTCTGATCTGAGTCCCGGCGATTGAGATCAGAAGGTCCAAGAATGACAGGGATGCTCCTTATGCATAGACATCGACATAATCCTTGGTAGCGAATGGAAGTTTCGTGAATTCGTGACGTTTCGCTGACATAATTACGCCAACTAAATATGGTACCACACTTCCCACAGATAACTCACGGCTATGAAGACAGAGAAAGTAGGCGAAAGCTTGAGATTACACGCAAATCTGACGCGGGGAGAAATCGGTGAAAAATTTAACATAGTCATTTCTGACTGCTCGATGGGACGTCTACGAAAGACGAAACGTCTCTCTTCCAAAAATTTCTATACAGGTCTCTTTCGAGTATGTGATGCATAATTGTATTGGTTAAAAACAGTCTTGGTTGCAATTTTAGTTTTTTAGTTTTAAACTACGCGTTTCGCCTTATTTAGGCATCTTCAGGTTGTCTTAAATTTGATATTTCTTAGAAGGATTCTTTAGTCAGTGTAGCCAAACGCCATCGTCGAATATATCAGGCCAACATCGCCTTCGATAAATTCACTAAAAACTTTTCTAGATGGACGCGAGTTTTTACTCAGTTTTTACTGAGGCTAAGGAAGGCGACATTGGCCTGATATATTCGACGATGCCCTTCGGCTTCACTAACCAAAGGATACTTCTAAGAAATACCAAATTTAAGATTATCTGAAGATGCCTAAATAAGGCGAAACGCGTAGTTGAAAATTAAAAAAATAAAAAAAATAAAATTGCAACCAAGACTGTTTTTAACCAATACTGTTAAGCACTGGTTTGCTGTATGCCACATATGGATTGGAAAAATTTCTATGATGCATAATTCCTCTAAAACTATACCACAGTAGCTTTCTTCTGCGAAGAAATTAACGAGTGAATCATTGGTCCACGTATCTGATCAAAGAAAATGAATGAGTACGCAAAGAGGTACACGCCGCCAATATCGCTGCCAGGTGTGTCGAGATGCTGTCGTGTAGAGGAACGAGAAAACGATCAGAGATGGGCAGCGATACCTGACTCACTTAGCGATGTTGCTTTTCTTTTATTTCGGGCATCGAGTGAAATTGTGCGGTGTGCCCCGCCCTTTTTCGACGGACTCGGTCGGATAGTGGGAGGCGATAGCCCGCCGGTCAGGTAATTGCAAGCGGGTCAACGTCGTAATGGGCTGCCGTGGCGGGGCGTGCCGGAAAACAGAGGCGCGCCAACACCACGTGTGTGTGTGTGTGTGTGTATGTGTGTGTGTGCGCTATGGCGCCTAATAGCACAGCCCTGCTCGCCTCTTGTCCACGCGGCTATGCGGAGCTTCGCTACCCAGGCTTTGGTGCAAACGTATTGCACGATCCGATGGAACCATTGAAGGAGGTTTACACCAGCCACTAGAGTTGTAAAACTACTGTAGGCTACCGTAGATTACCTTAAGTAATCGTAGACTACAGCAGTTTTCCTAGAAGCTTTACTCAGTTACCTGTATGGTGGGTGTGGTGCGTACCTGTTGGGCGTTACCTCATAGAAGTCACTTTCCTTTCATATGCGATTAGTGTCTTATCAGATTCTCCTCAAAACTGTGAGCACTGAACTGTCTAGAAACTCAGGACACACAAACGGCTGGGTAACCTATGGAAAGTTTTTGTTCTTCGTAATTATCCTCCGGTCTGTTACTTAAGAATAAACAGTTTTTATGGCAAAACTGAAACTGTCAATGTTTAATTCAGGTTTTATTCGATAATTGTTTACCTGTAACGTGAAGCAGAGGGATCTCATATTGAAAATAAAAATAGAGATTTATCATACAGTGCCAGGAAACGTGATTTCCTCAACAAAAAGGTAAATTAAAAATATATGTTTATATCAAACATCACTTCAATACTTCGTCAGACATATTTTACAAAATATGTTCCTGTTATTCATAAACAATTTTCGCATTTATCAATAATAACAGGAAACCCTTTCCTTTGATCATGTCGAAGAACGTTCTACTGAATACAAAGTAACAACAATACTGTGGATGTAAACTGGACTTGAATCAAAAGTAATTGCGTTGGTTACATAAAAGCACAGAAGTTACACGATCACCAAATTTTTATTATTTATACAATGCAATTTATTTTTTGTAACGATATAAAATTCACAATGAACTACCACTGAATGATGTGCGGTTCTAATAATTGTATGCAAAACAAACAACCAAAAAAACGAAAAGAAGTTGTCGAATCCCACTTCCTCTCTAACACATTCATTTATGGTTCTTTCCCTACTAATTTTAAGAATACTACTGGTAATCCTACCATTTACTGTATCATCTATGTAGTATACCCGAACTACCGAACTGTAGCAGCGAAATGCAGGAAGATTTGCAGCTGATAGGCACTTGGTGCAGGGAGTGGCAACTGACCCTTAGCATAGACAAATGTAATGTATTGCGAATACATAGAAAGAAGGATCCTTTATTGTATGATTATATGATAGCGGAACAAACACTGGTGGCAGTTACTTCTGTAAAATATCTGTTAGTATGCGTACGGAACGATTTGAAGTGAAATGATCATATAAAATTAATTGTTGGTAAGGTGGGTGCCAGGTTGAGATTCAATGGGAGAGTCCTTAGAAAATGTAGTCCATCAACAAAGGAGGTGGCTTACAAAACACTCGTTCGACCTATACTTGAGTATTGCTCATCAGTGTGGCATCTGTACCAGGTTGGGTTGACAGAGGAGATAGAGAAGATCCAAAGAAGAGCGGCGCGTTTCGTCACAGGGTTATTTGGTAAGCGTGATAACGTTATGGAGATGTTTAGCAAACTCAAGTGGCAGAGTCTGCAAGAGAGGCGATCTGCATCGCGATGTAGCTTGTTGTCCCAGGTTTCGAGAGGGTGCGTTTCAGGATTAGGTATCGAACATATTACTTCCCCCTACTTATACCTCCCGAGGAGATCACGAATGTAAAATTAGAGAGATTCGAGCGCGCACGGAGGCTTTCCGGCAGTCGTTCTTCCCGCGAGCCATACGCGACTGGAACAGGAAATGGAGTTAATGACAGTGGCACGTAAAGTGCCCTCCGCCACACACCGTTGGGTGGCTTGCTGAGTATAAATGTAGATTTGGTAGAGTGCAAGTCTAGTACCCACCGATACCGTGGACATTAAGACGGAGAAATAAATGGGCTGTACGGTAGAGGGAACACCTATTAGGCTACCTGCTTGCAATTTAAATAGGGTGAACAGACGACTAGGGGGTGTGATGACTATGAATCAGAAATCGTAGTACAACTGAGATGCCTGCGGATATGCCCTGGAGTAATGCGACTGACTCCGACTCATCCGCTTGGGATGTTACTACACTCCTGGAAATTGAAATAAGAACACCGTGAATTCATTGTCCCAGGAAGGGGAAACTTTATTGACACATTCATCGGGTCAGATACATCACATGATCACACTGACAGAACCACAGGCACATAGACACAGGCAACAGAGCATGCACAATGTCGGCACTAGTACAGTGTATATCCACCTTTCGCAGCAATGCAGGCTGCTATTCTCCCATGGAGACGATCGTAGAGATGCTGGATGTAGTCCTGTGGAATGGCTTGCCATGCCATTTCCAGCTGGCGCCTCAGTTGGACCAGCGTTCGTGCTGGACGTGCAGACCGCGTGAGACGACGCTTCCTCCAGTCCCAAACATGCTCAATGGGGGACAGATCCGGAGATCTTGCTGGCCAGGCTAGTTGACGTACACCTTCTAGAGCACGTTGGGTGGCACGGGATACATGCGGACGTGCATTGTCCTGTTGGAACAGCAAGTTCCCTTGCCGGTCTAGGAATGGTAGAACGATGGGTTCGATGACGGTTTGGATGTACCGTGCACTATTCAGTGTCCCCTCGACGATCACCAGTGGTGTACGGCCAGTGTAGGAGATCGCTCCCCACACCGTGATGCCGGGTGTTGGCCCTGTGTGCCTCGGTCGTATGCAGTCCTGATTGTGGCGCTCACCTGCACGGCGCCAAACACGCATACGACCATCATTGGCACCAAGGCAGAAGCGACTCTCATCGCTGAAGACGACACGTCTCCATTCGTCTCTCCATTCACGCCTGTCGCGACACCACTGGAAGCGGGCTGCACGATGTTGGGGCGTGAGCGGAAGACGGCCTAACGGTGTGCGGGACCGTAGCCCAGCTTCATGGAGACGGTTGCGAATGGTCCTCGCCGATACCCCAGGAGCAACAGTGTCCCTAATTTGCTGGGAAGTGGCTGTGCGGTCCCCTACGGCACTGCGTAGGATCCTACGGTCTTGGCGTGCATCCGTGCGTCGCTGCGGTCCAGTCCCAGGTCGACGGGCACGTGCACCTTCCGCCGACCACTGGCGACAACATCGATGTACTGTGGAGACCTCACGCCCCACGTGTTGAGCAATTCGGCGGTACGTCCACCCGGCCTCCCGCATGCCCACTATACGCCTTCACTCAAAGTCCGTCAACTGCACATACGGTTCACGTCCACGCTGTCGCGGCATGCTACCAGTGTTAAAGACTGCGATGGAGCTCCGTATGCCACGGCAAACTGGCTGACACTGACGGCGGCGGTGCACAAATGGTGCGCAGCTAGCGCCTTTCGACGGCCAACACCGCGGTTCCTGGTGTGTCTGCTGTGCCGTGCGTGTGATCATTGCTTGTACAGCCCTCTCGCAGTGTCCGGAGCAAGTATGGTGGGTCTGACACACCGGTGTCAATGTGTTCTTTTTTCCATTTCCAGGAGTGTATGTCGTTACTAGCGGCTGCATTGATCGATCTGGTTACAGGGTAACGCCAAGTTGCGACGTCGCAACTGCTATCAAAATATAAGCATCTGCAATTCGTTTTCACTTAATTGACTGTGTAACCCATAGTATTACCACAAGCCAATGTTAATATTTATTTACTGCAGGTCCTTAATTCCAGTGGGAATAAAATAAGATATGTAACTTTAAATTCTCGTATTAGTTAAAACAAGGGCACGGCGAAATTCATTTAAGTCAGCGGGTTTCTTGGCCAGGAATAAGTAACTTCAAATATTAGTTAGCTATGATACTTCTTAGCTGCTTTACTGGAAATCAATGTATTTGAAGCATTTCGTGCTTCGTATACATAGCGCTAGCTGGACAAACCCGGCATTGCCCGGGTATTCATTTATTACAATCTTCTATTAGTCGATATCCTCTTCCCTCCTCCCTCTGTCGAACTCCTTCTCCCACTTCCCAACTTCTTCTCCTCCCCCTCTCCTTCTTCATCTTCTCCCCTTTCCTCTCTCTGTCCATCTTCTCCTTTGTCCATTTGCTCCTGCCATATTCTGTCATCTCCTCCTTCTCCGCCATGCGGTCTGAGGCGGCCTGTCACGGTTCACGTGGCTCCCCCCGTCGGAGGTTCGAGTCCTCCCTCGATCATGGTTGTGTGTGTTGTCCTTAACGTAAGTTAGTTTAACTTAAAGTTGTGTGTAAGCCTAGGGACCGATGCCTCAGCAGTTTGGTCCCATAGTCATTACCACAAATTTCCAATTTCCTCCTTCTCCTATCTGTGCCCGTCTCCTCCCCCCCCCCCTCCCACTCGCTGTCTGTCCGTCTCCTAGCTCCCTTCTCTCTCCACTTTATCACACCTACTGTATTAAATTTGCTAGTGCTTACCCCCACAGTGTTCCTTCACAAATAGTAAGCATTACGTGTACCAAGCTAGGTTGAAATCGGACTTGGGGTTCAGGAATACAATAACTAATAGAGAAATAATAAATTAAAAACTTTATGCTGGCAATTTTGCTGTGTGAACAGCGAAAATATAGTAAGCGACAAACTTTTTCCCTTCCGTCATTTTGTGGGGGTCGTCAACGAGAAAAAGTTTCGTAACGGTCTGAAGTTATGTGTAAAGTTTGTTACAATTCTCTTAAGTGCTCTCACTCTTACATACAAGGTAACTGAAGTATGGATATTCTCGCGTCGTGGGCTACACTGCTTTTTCGCCATCACCTCCACCCCTTTAGTAGTTGGGTGTTCATACGCCCTCTGTATCCTTTCTAAACAATACGTCATGTGTGTACCAAGTTTGGTTGAAATCGGTCCAGTGCTTTAGGAGGAGATGTGGAGAATACGTACATACATACAAACATACGTACTTCCGCTTTCATATTTTGCATGGATATTAGTAGATTTTCAGTCTCGACGTCCTTCAAAAGTAGTTTTGCTAAAGAAATAACCATTCAAACTCCAAAATACATCAACTGTTCTCTGGAAACGAAGTTAACTTGCTTCAGAACAAGCACATCAACATACAGTAGAAACCACATCCGAATTTAAAGATGACGAGCGGCTATATAATACTTCTCCAAAAGCTCTATTTATAATGAACATATTTCATAACAACATTGATATAATTTCAATCTAATAATAATCGCAAAGACATTCTTCGCGATGCTGCCGTTAACTTTCCCGGGCGAAGACCAGCTGTTTCATGTAGTGACCTACATTGCCACACTCCGCGTCCGTTAATAACATGAAACGGGAAAAAACACAAATTTAATTTAAGACACTGACAAATATTTAATAATAACATTAAAAATAAACTAATCATTAATTATCTGATGTCGCTCGCGTAGGAGAATAAGTCGGTGTTCCAATGAATATTTCGAAACTACTGCAGTATTTTCGACGTCAGTAATTGGAGATAAAATTTATGTGCCATATGAGTCAGTGAAAATGATGAACTTGCTGGTGGTAGCGTTAGATTCATTGTGCACCAATGACTGCCGGATTCAACTGATTGCTACATAATCCCATTTGGAACTCCATTCCGATGTCAGTTGCAAAACCTCGATAATTTACTCACTATTATAATTTTATGAAAAATTGCTTCCATTCAGTCAATTCAAGTTTCAGTGTTTACATTAATTTTTAATGTCTGCACTTCTTTCGTGTGTAGCCTGATGCCGTTAGATATCAGGAGACTAGACTTCACCAGTAGGACGTATATTTCTCTTCCCCAAGCTAAAATATTCCAAGCTATTTCGTCTATTCCAGATTTTCAACTTTTACTGCCAAAGCGATAGCAATTCGAGAGGTTCTAACATTTGCTAGTCAACTGGCGATTCAGAATCTGCTGACTGCGTCGCACTCAAAAAGCATACTGCAAACTATTGAACACCCACAGCAGAAGAGCAAACTGAATGTTCAGATTGTGGAAATCATACGAGAATCACTGCTAAGTAAATGAAGAGGTATAGGCTTTCCTTTCCATGGGTGCCCTTGTAGGACTGGTCTGCACTGACAAGGTCGAGTAACTGGCGAAGGTGGCCAGTGTGTCTGGTCCATAATGACCACCAGTCTTCCTCCTCCGATTTCAAGCTGCGGATGCGGCAAGTGGTCGAGAAAGGACGGGAAAAGTATTGACACCATTTAATTCGTCGACGGTGCGTCCCCACCAGTTTTTAGTAGCACCCACTGGTTTTAAAAATTTCAGATGAGCAGGAAGCTGATAAGTACCTTCACACGAAATCGTTCCAACTCCCACTCTTTCCCATTTTCATCGCATGACCATCAGTTATAATCCTTTCTGCGATAGTCAGAAAAAAGAAGAAGGAAATGTCAACCAATTAATGTCTTTTTTTTCAGTTTCTTCGAAACACATCAAAACCGCTTACTGGAAAATCTTGTGAAATTACGTCCCCTTCCAACAAGTGGTGGTGTTTAATTTCGTGAAGATCTTCAAATATACAAAGCCCTTTCTTGTAACCTGTGTGTATGAAATTCGGTGTTCTATCTGTGGTTGTATAAACTAATCCTTGCTGGATTATTTTTATTTTCTATTTTATCTCTAGGTAACAAGTTAAGTTTCGTTGCCTGTATGTATTGTACTTACGTAGATACAGCAAAATAATTTTTAATAATTTTTCAAACTTTGTATATTGTCTTTTGTCTGTACATACGTTTTACATGTCTACCAAGATTTTGGCTATATGTTTCAGTAAATGAAATCGAAATGGAAGAAGAGAGTAGAAAACTTTCTAGTGGTCTACCAGAGACGAGAGGATTATAGTGTCAGATTATTGTGCGCCAGTTGTACTACAGGAACAATATGTTATTAACACGAGGCAGTGCTTTTACCACGAAACTTTTAGACCTGTATGGAACATGGGTTTGTGTTCACCCATTGCGACTTTTTGGAGTCTAAAACCTCGTACTAAATCAATGCTGTTTCCGCAAACAGAGACCTTACACAACTCATTAAGTTCGCCCATGAGATCTCCTGTGCCGCAGACTAAGGCCATCTGGTTGACGCGGTGTTTATTGGTTTCTGGAAGGCATTCGATACAGTTCCACAGTGTTTTTTAGTCGACAAAATACGAGTTTACCAGGAATCAGAACAGAATTGTACCTGGGTTTGTGGACGATGCTATTGTCTCTAGGAAAGAGCAGAGCCAGAAGACAGCAGTGAAATGCAGGAAGACCTACCGAGGACTGATAGTTTGTTGACCATGAACGCAAATAAATGTAACGTACTGCGCATAAACAGCATACATAAGACATCCACTATTGTCGGAATACACTGTTGGCGACAAATTACTGGAAACCGTACCTGCAACAACATACCCAGGAGTAACCGACAGGAGTGACCTAAAGTGGCTGATGATGGCGATGTTTGGTTTCTGGGGCGCTCAAGTGCGCGGTTATCAGCGCCCGTAAAAATTCCCAACCTCTGCTCCGTCCAGTCTCGCCACTCTCAGGAATGATGATGAAATGATGAGGACGACACGAACACCCAGTCATCTCGAGGCAGGTGAAAATCCCTGACTCCGTCGGGAATCGAACTCGGGACACCGTGCTCGGGAAGCGAGAACACGACCGCCAGACCACGAGCTGCGGACCAAAAGTGGAATGACCATATAAAATAAACAGTATGGAAATCAGATCCCAGCCTGAGATTCACTGGATGAATCTTACGTAAATTCACTTTGAATTTCCGAGAGCATACTTTCCTAGAAGAGACCCGAAATGACCCTGGAGGTAAAAATAAGATTCGAGCTCATACGGAACATTATTAACAGGTGCTCTTACCGCACTCAATTCGTGACTCTAACAGGAAATCAGGTGTACCGATAAGGTAAGCGATGAGGAGGCTCTCCGGAGAATCGGAACAAGAAAGCAATGTGTTGAAAACACTGACAAGAAGATGGGACGGGATGGTAAGACATCTGTTGAGACATTTGGGAACAACATCCATGTTTCTAGAGGGGGACTGTAGAGAGTAAAAACTGCAGAAGAAACCAGAGATTGGAATACTTCCAACGATTAACTGGGGAAGCTGGAGTGCAAGTGTTACTCTGAGAGAAGAGATTGGCAAAGGTGAGGAACTCGTGGCAGTCAGAAGGCTGAGGCTTTAACAAAAAAAGTACCCTCCAACGAAGGCCGTAAGGTTGCTGGTGGAGTATATGGTTCAAATGGCTCTGACCACTATGGGACTTAACATCTGTGGTCATTAGTCCCCTAGAACTTAGAACTCCTTAAACCTAACTAACCTAAGGACATCACACACATCCATGCCAGAGGCAGTTTAATATTTTTTTTTGTGGGATCTAAAATTTAAAAAACCTCTCTCACACCGGCCTGATTTAGCTTCACTGATCAGGATAGTAAAACCATGCGTACATTAAGGGAATTTTCATTCACAAAGCGGGCTTATCACATTCACACAGTTCAATACTGTTCTATCCTGATTAAATTGAGCTTAACTTAAATTCCATAAGGCAGTGAAGCAATTTCGAAGTCTCGGTGCGACGAAAATTGTCAGTCGATCTCCTGAAAACATTTGTAATAATTATTAACTTTCGGTGATCACATGGGGAAGACCGGAGATCTGCTGGTAAGACCGTGTCAGCCTATCTATTTGAAGTAATAAACTGGATATCTTGAGCATACAAAACGGCAGGTTCGTCCAGTGTAAATCAGACGTTCCCCACTGATCCCATGCAACACAGCGTAGTAAGCAGACACTGTCAATAATAATCAGGCAAATAATACGCGAACACACTTACTTTAGTTTAGTTCATGTATTAAATTCCTTCTCATACAGAATCTCATCAAGATGGCGACTAGCTCAACAATACATACATATACATCCTCCTTCTTTCACGGCTAATCGGCAAGATCTCCTTCATTCTTTTCATAAGAGAAAACATAGATAGCGGAGAAGATATTCCATGGAGTAAATGGACGCTCCAAGGAATAATAGGGCTTGAAACTACTTTGCATTGATAATCATCGTATATTAAAGTTTAGGAATCGGTAAGACAAGAAGAGATATTTCGAGATATGTACTGAAAATATCGCGGAGAGGCCGCTGCAAGAGACATTACAGCAGGATTCGAACCTGCGACCGCAGCGGTCACGCGGTTCCAGACCGAAGCGCCTAGAACCGCACGGCCACACCGGCCGGCACTGTGGAGTATAGATGTACATTTAAATAGAAGCATCCTCATATCAAGACAGACAGTGATTAAAGTATCAACAGGGTGGATTGACTCGCGAATTTGCTCGACCGAAACATGATGGCTAATCATGAGGATTGGCGCCTGATTCACTATGTTACCACTGAAAGTAATAGAGATCTGCATACCGGAAGAGTCCTCCCCCCCCCCCCCTCCGCCCCC
This sequence comes from Schistocerca serialis cubense, assembly GCF_023864345.2. Lineage (NCBI taxonomy): Eukaryota > Metazoa > Arthropoda > Insecta > Orthoptera > Acrididae > Schistocerca > Schistocerca serialis. The sequence goes on along the minus strand of NC_064639.1, from coordinate 252,740,919 downwards.
CCCCCCCCCCTAGCTACTGAATGAGAACACAAGTAGCCAAAATAAATAATTTTTGAAGGCTGCCTTTCCCTCTTCTCGAGAAAATAGCATCTTACGAACAGTTACGTACAGTACAGTGCACCTAGATAGTTCAATTATTATTTAGGTGTTTCATACATAGGCGCTGTACGCTTCTTTGATTTGCCTGTTAATACCGTAATGAGGAGAGGAAATAGTATGGCAGTGGAGCTAGACAGTAAGTGCCACCACCCATCTGCATGCACAATACTCACTGCTTTCGTGTATAAAGTAAAGGTATGATCGCGAATAATATTTTAATATCGTTATCAACCAGTGCAGTAGAGGTAGAATTGTTTAGGAGTATCAAGGCCGATTGTAGTATTCCGATATCTTACTGTATTGTTAAATGTGAGACAAATTAAAAAAAAAAACGCAGCCGGCCGCTGTGATCGAGCGGTTTTAGGCGCTTCAGTCCGGATCCGCGCTGCTGCTGCGGTCACAGATTCGAATGTTGCCTCGGGCATGGATGTGTGTGGTGTCCTCAGGTTAGTTAGGTTTCAGTAGTTCTAAGTCCAGGCGACTGATGACCTCAGATGTTAAGTCCCACAGTGCTTAGAACCATTTGAACCATTTTTTAAAAACGCACCTGAAATATTTGAGGACGTATAGCAATCGACGGGTGTTGATGAATATCTGCAGAAGGTACAAGCCGTTTTTCGAGTGGCAACAAACGTAGTGTGGTGACTCTAGTGCAGATGTCCTTCCATCAGAAAGACTAGTAATTATCCTTGTCTTCTCCCATTATCGTAAAGTCACAACAGCAGCATATTTAAGACGAAAGCGACATTGTCTCTTGGTTTGAAGTAAGAACGACACGTTCGTTCTCATTTAGAACGAAGAGACAATATTAAGTGCACAATTTATAAGAGCGCTGTAGCAATCTGAGTGTAGTCAGTCAGACTCCTGTACTGAAAACAACGTTAGACGAGCGATCTTACTTAACCTCCAGAACTGGCTGCTTGTACTATCCTTAAAACCATAATAAAGTAAAGCTTCAGGATAGGATGCCAAAACTGTTGGAAGGAGGTAACCATACAAAATCAAACTTGCATGCAACACGTACCCTTTCTTGGTTAAACAGCTCCTCTAGCTGTCAGCTCGATGATATAACCCAAGACTTTCATCAATTAAGAAGAACTGCTAGAGATGTATCATAACACACTAACAACCCAAAATCTAACCTGCCTAAAATACTCTCCACTAGCGAAAGGAAATGTAACTGCTATTTCGTAACAACTCACCACAGTGCGTTATTATAGATAACAACTTTCGGAAACTACCAAAAATGTTCGGCAGAACGCCCATAAACTGCCTTCCGCCATCCAGATCGGCTCCTGGCTGATTCCCTTATTATATTGAGTTTACGGCAGCTTAAAAACTGCTGAACATTTAGACACTGTAGCGACAGTGACTGGCTCCCATTTGTCCACCCAACTCTGTGACTGTCTCTTGGTAGGATTTTACGCATATCTGTTTACCACACTAGAGTACAGTGGAGTTCTGGTGACGTCATAGAAACGTATGTCTCACTGCCACAGGCTAAAATGCGAAAACTTAATAAAAGTTCAGAGCCACCTTCCATAGAAAGAGCAATTCTGTAGATTGTTTTCAGTTGTACTGATCCTGTATAGGAAATTTTATCCCGTAAAAAGTAAATACCTTACTTCAAACAGGATATTTATCTCCGTCAATATATTTATTTAATTATAATTATTTTCTGCCTTATTTCTGTAAATTCTGAGGTTACCTTTGTTGGAAAATATACTAATATAGTGAAAGTGGTTTGCAGTTTGTCTTCAATTTTCTGAAATTTTACGCATTTTATCCAATAACATTTTTGTGTATTTCTCTGTTGTTGATGTGGTACTCATATTCTGAGCTGGTCGACTCCTCGAACACAAAGACAAGAAAAAGTTGGTAGGTTTGGTTGGGTTGATATTTTAATACACACGTTTCCTGTGGTTTCGCTAATACTTCACTGTATAACCTAAATAATCAGAATGAGCTGTACTATTCTAAAACTAGTTTGAAGCGCACACAAAGCACAGACTTGTTAGCCATACTCATTCTACGAAAACGAATCCCATGATATCAGGAACGTGTTTCTACGAACGACACAGAAAGGAGCTGTCATGGCGTTAATTTTGGAGAAACAGACAACCGTAGCCTGACAAATGGAACCTAGCTTTTATTAATGGCAGGAGCAACCGCAGAAACATTGCGAAGAAAAATCACTCGCTGCTGATAATGAGGTGCTATACGGTGTCACACTTCCTGTTATTGCGAATGCGAAGAAAATCTAAAATGAGGGTCAGAGACAATGGAAGAAATGAGACAGTCGAGTTATGCGGATGAGAAATGGCAGTAGCGGAAATCGAACTCAGAAGGGAGCCTACAACGTGGCGTGTCGAATTGCAGCAACCGCACTGTGACGTCATCAAAGCAGGGAGGTTGTGCGAAGCCACGTGTGGTACAAGCAAAAATGTTGTAACAGTGAAATGGAAGTAAACGAGTCAGGTGAACGAAGCCATCCATGCTTGATAGTAATTAGGTGATCAAATTCTTTTTAAGCTCGGCAGTGAAATTTTGTGGCGTTGTCAGATCAAATGAATAAGAAGTAGTCCACGTTTACGTCAGTGCACTTAGTCCACTGTCTTTCACTGGACTCAAATCGTTTCCCCGCTGCAAACTTCTGTAGACGCTGGAAGAGGTTGGACATCAGAAGGCGTTAAATCAAGCGATGTTAAAGCAATTAGTACTTCAAAGCATTCGGGTTCCCCTTTGCCAAAGCACGGTTTTGCAGGAGCATTGTAATGATAAAGATTTTTATTTTACAATCTTTGTGACTTCTCATATAATTTTTCATCCATTTCGTAAGGCAGACATGCGTAGTGTGCATCAGTTATTGTTTTACCTTCACAAACTGAAATACTGATTATTTTCTATTACAAGCTAAGTGTCTTCTTACATAATTTTTCGACCATTTAGTAGTTATCAATTATAGCTTTATCCTTTTTAAACTAAAAGGAATGAAAAGGAAGGACCTCTACTGCAGCCCCGAAAACACTGCTCCGTAGTAAACAGTAGCGAAGTCTATTTCACTAATAACTGAAATGCCCACAAAAATAACTAGAGTTCCGTATGCTTAGGTGCAGGGGCTTCATCACCCTCTCGGTACATCAACTGTGGTTTCGTTTGATCTTCAAGTGGGGGAACCAGTGTAACATACATTATACAAAATCGTCGCACAAAATCTCCGCTGGCCGATGTGGCAGAGCGGTTCTAGGTGCTTCAGTCTGGAACATCGTGACCGCTACGGTCGCAGGTTCGAATCCTGCCTCGGGCATGGATGCGTGTGATGTTCTTAGGTTAGTTAGGTTTAAGTAGTTCTAAGTTCTAGGGGACTGATGACCTCAGAAGTGAAGTCCCATAGTGTACAGAGCCATTTTTTGACCAAAATCTCCTGCCCTCTTTTGAAAACGACACAAATTTTGCTGAGATCTTCATTTCTGCCATTTTTTGATTACAGTTCAAAAGATTTGATACCTATCTTGACAAAAGCTAATTCATCGTATGCTCTTCGTATTAAAAGTACCTTATTTTTTTATCCTAATGTGCCTATGACCTCAGCTATATCAAACAACATTAATAGCCCATCGTCTAATCTGTGCTTCCAATTTTGGGTTGTAATTCATCTGGGTCACCTTCAAGAGATGAAAGGCCATGTTTTAATTCAGTCACTCCTTTCCTAACTGTTTGGAGTGCACTCAGCCTCGTGATGCTAATTGAGAAGCTACTCGACCGAATAGTAGCGGCTCCGGTCAAAGAAAACCATCATAACGACCAGGAGAGCGGTGTGCTGACCACACGCCCCTCCTAACCGCATCCTCAACTAAGGACGACACGGCGGTCGGATGGTCCCGATGGGCCACTTGTGGCCTGAAAACGGAGTGCTTTTTTTTCTTAACTGTTTCGAGTAAAGGAGAAGACTCTTTGTGAACCGCCAATAGATTTGAGTCGTAAATAGTTAAAACGGAGGGATTTTATGGTGGTACTGTATTGAACTTTACTCACATGAACGAGACACACACAACAAAACCCACTTAAAACGACTACAAAGAAAACTATCTCTCAGATTAAGATTGTGAAAAAAAAGTATGAAGATCCTCCTATTGAAGATTGAATAAAATGGTCAAATGTAATTTATGGGCTCACGAAAACTGCACGAGTGGTGAGTGATTATCCCACACACCACCAGCATTTTGGTGTTTCTTTTTTTTTTTTGTTAGTATTTGATTCTGTATTGAAAACGTATCTACGAGTACGTTGACTATGAGGACTTGAGACTAATTCGTTTAAGTAAAGTTTCAGTTGTACATAGTATTCGTAACTTTATGTGGTTTTGTTTAATTTCAGTTCTCCCATTAGTGTGCCATATAGCCCCCTCTCCCCTATATGCAAACAAATTGATTACGTAACTTTGTTTTTTCGATGTGATTATGGAAACCTTACGAGTACCCCTCAGATGGTTAGAGGAGGAAAGTGGTCACACGAGATGGAAAGGAGCCACTGTCATATTTTTGTGACCTCTTTTTCTCAAGCCAAATTACTTAGTGTGTCGTACCTAGTCGTCTTCGCTGCTGCTACGATCCCTCTGGACTTTCTCGTCACATTAGCCACCGTAACCTTCCTTCTTTCCTTAATCACATCAGGGCAGCTCAGGTGGTTAGGAAACGGCCGCGTCTCAATCGCGTCAGGGCGAGGCCCCGCGGGGCAGCGTCGCACCCTTTCGCCCCCCCCCCCCCCTCACCCACACCCGCCAACTCCACACCCCACCGCCCACTCCTGCCCCGCTGCTCTACCGCGTGTCAGCCTAATTGGCGGCGGTCGCGCTTCCTTTGTTCGTTCCAAGTGCGAAGACGAGTCGGCGGTCCGAGCGGCGGCGGCGGCTGCCGAATTCCTGGCGAGGCCGCGGCCCGACAGGTACCAGGTACCAGGTAACAGGGACCAGCAGCCGGGCACCGGCTCCGGCCTCTCGCCAACCTGTACGCCTGAGATCGATGACCCCGACGTGTCAGCCCTGTAGCCGCTGCTCCATTACAGCAGAGCCTCTTGACCCTCGTGTCGTCCGCTCTGATACACAGATAGAGTGGATGTGTTGGATTTCCAATGTTGTTTACTTTAGCTGTGTTAGGTACCTGTTTCAAGAATGAAAACTGACCGAGAAGGACCTGAGCTCTGAGGGTTCCATACAAACTGAGTTACATCTATGACCAGTTCACTGATCGAGGGAATTGAGAATCCCAGCGAATACTGTTATCGTCATTGATACTGGCTCCCTAGGTGAAATTGAAGAAGAATTACAAGTATCCAAGGTTCTCGGGTGTCCAGCCGGATCCGATCGTCGAAGTTCCACGATATTTCGGCGAATAACCTTTCCGCCATCATCAGGTGATGCTGATTATTCGCCGAAAATATTATTCGCCGAAATATCGTGGAACTTCGACGATCGGATCCGGCTGGACACCCGAGAACCTTGGATACAGCACATTCGCTGGGAAAGCCTCAGATCACAAGAATTACAAGATCTACTGGATGGAGTGACCATTCTAATGAGTAGAAAATATGGGTTGAGAGTAAACCGAAGAAAAATTAAAGTAATGATAAGCAGGACAAATGAGAGAAACAAGAGACACGACATCATACTTGGTTATCACGAAGTAAATGAACTCAATGAATTCTGCTAGCTAGGCAGTGAAATAACCCTTGATGGGTGGAGCAAGGAGGATAAAAAAAGCAGGCTAGCACAGGCAAAGAGGGAATTAACGACCAAGAGAAGTCTGCTAGTATCAAACCAAGGCCTTCATTTGAGGAAGAAATTGCTGAGAAAGTACTCCGGAGCACAGCGTCGTGTGTTGGTGAGGTACAGAATGTCGGAATACAGGAATGCAAGAACGTAGAAGCATTTGAGATGTAGTACTACAGAAGAACATTGAAAATTATGTGGACTGGTAAGGTAAGAAATGAGGAGTTTCTTCGCAGAATCGGGGAGGAATAGAATATATGGAAAACACAAGAAGAAGCGAAAGAATTATTGTGTCAAGAGATCAGGGAATAACTTCCATCCTACTAGATGGAGCTATAGAAAGCAGAAACTGGGGAGAAAGACAAAGACTAGCATAAATCCAGCAAATAATTGCGGACGTAGATTGCAAGCGCTAGTCTCAGATGAAAACATTGGCTCAGGAGAGGAATTCGTGGGGGACCGCATCAAATGTAGATTAACAGTTTTCTGATTTTTTCCTTTGCTTGTAGTGTGAAACCTCGTTTTGACGACTTCTAGGACTAAAGGTTTTAATGTGTGAGTCTGCTCGTGTCAAAATATGTGACATAAATGCCCGCACCTGTCGACTGCATTGACTTACAACCTTAAACTTTTTTACACCGCCAAGGGATTGTATAAAGTAGAATGTCACATAAATTTCAGCTTGTTACGTCTATTTTTCCCCAGAAAAAGGGTTTTAACAGTCAGTCAGTCAGGGGGGCGGACAACAAAGTTTTCTTTACCGATTGAGGTACGGAACTCTATGAAAGTAGACACCGTGTAACGTTATCGGCTGGGAGCAGTCAATAAGTTGGTTCCACACTAAATAGGGAAAGTTTTTCGTTCCTTACGTACAATGAATTACTTGTTTCTCGAAGTGTTGTGGCCGTAGGCAAGGCGTCTCAATAATTGAAAATGTATTTGCAGTGAATGAAGTTTATAAGTTTATAAGTTTATTGTTGGTTCAAATGGCTCTGAGCACTATGAGACTTAACATCTATGGTCATCAGTCCCCTAGAACTTAGAACTACTTAAACCTAACTAATCTAAGGACATCACACAACACCCAGTCATCACGAGGCAGAGAAAATCCCCCACCCCGCCGGGAATCGAACCCGGGAACCCGGGCGTGGGTACAAGTTTATGAAGAGACCTTCGACAGTGCGAGGAGGAAGGATTTGTGGGGGATTCTGGATAAGAGGGTCTACACCACGCAGTTAATTAATGTCCTTAAAAATCTTTATAATTGTGTCTTCTGGTGTCTTCGAAACTTCATCACCAGCGGAGTAAGGCGCTGCTGGGCCAGTGACGCTCTTGGCGACTGTTTACACGAACTGAAGCGTGCAGCGTCCAGAGACCGGGTCGTCTCTGTAGTTGCATGAAACAGTATGAAACTAGCTAGCAGTATGGGCCACCTCTTTCCGTTGTGGGTGAAAGGGTACAGTACCGCCCGACATTGAAAATAGGTACAACATACTTCATTATTTTTGTCAGAACAACACATTTTTTTTGTAAAATAACTCAATTTCAATTAATACAGCGAAGCCGGATACCAGTGTGAGAAAGAATGACAATTTATTTATTTAATTGATCACATGTGCACTCCCACAAAGTAAATCCCTACATCCAGTTTGGTGAGATCTGTGAGATGAATGAATGTATGGTCATCTGCTAACTGCAGATAGTGAATGTGAATATATGATCATCGTTGAGTCGATCTTTTGGCCACCTTTGGTGGGACCAAAGAGATGAAATTTACCTGAGCTTTGAGCGCCTGAAATGTGGCTGACCAATACGGTAGCTAGGTGCTCCCCCACTTCAGCAAAGGTGAGAGAGGACCTAGAGAACGACCATGTTTCAGCACTCTGCCGCTGGATCTTGTGCTGTTAAGACTTGTTTTAGTTGTGCTCCGTAATGACAAAAGAGTGGAGACATGGTATGCATGTGGAATATTTAAGAGTAGTTTGAAATAATAATTTCTCTATTTCAGGAACTTTTGTGGGGAGAATTAAATGTCAGGCAGGTAATATTAATGGGATTTTAGTAATCTTCGGAAGTGACCAACGGTCACAATGAAACCACATGTAGCAATAAGTTGAAATATTTCCGTGTGCTTAAGTTAAGCTGAATTACTAGCGTGTGTACAATAAGCTGAAATATTTAAGAAATAGCGTGTGTACCATAAGTTGAAATATTTAAGAAATGGCGTGTGCAGGACTTGAAATTAGAGACAAGTACTTCCACGTGGTGAGTACTGTGTGAGTCTCAAACCGTGTATGAGACAAAAGATAAAGAGAAGTACTCGTCCATGGTATCAGTTGAGGACTCGCGTGTGTGATGAATACGTTCTTAATATTACTTTGCGTGATATGATCCCGTGTGACGCTAGATTCAAACTCTGAGAGAGAAGCAAGGTGAGTCGGCCGTCTATCCAGCAACGCCACTTGGCTTGTATTGCACAGGAAGACGTGCATATATCTCCAGAGTTCATAGTAGGAAAGTAGAATTACGAAGTGGGGCAGTGTCGTGTGAAACTGGGATAAATATTAATTGAAGTGGGAAAGCTGAAAGTGATAATGTTGTGACTATTCTCTGTGTAGTATTTCATGTTGTAGTGTGGTGTATGTCATGTAATTTGGGTATGTGTGGTTTGCATGGGAGAGTAGCGAGGTAGTTTCAAAAGATTAGTGGGTTATGCTTGTTCCTTCGATACCGCTCTGTCTGGGGGGATAGTTTCGTGATGATGATTGTGAGAGTCGAAGTGTGAGAAATAATAAAAGATCCACCATCCTATCCAGAAAGTGTACTGTAGCGTTAAATAATTACGAGACCATAATATAGAGATTCACCAATGTAAAGCCATGCCCACTGGGCGGAATTTCTCATGTGTTATTGTTGTAGGTTATAGAATTTGTGTGTTTAGGTTAGAGAATTTATCGGAATAAATAAGATAGTGAAAAGAAAAAGATTGGTGGACTTTTCCTTCGAATTGTATGTTGTCATAATGTCCCAAATTTATAATGTGTGCGCCATTCATATTCAGTGCGGTGGCCACGTGTTGACAAAAGCTGTTAAATAAAAGACAAAAAGAAAATGTGGTATTGCCAGTGCGTAGTGTACAGTCAGAGTTCTGTAAATTACTGATAGTCAGATGCGTGTTTCCGTTGCGTATTAATCATATAGGAGGATAACTTGTAACTTAAGGGTGAGTACTAGAGTTCATGTTACTCGATAAATAAGAATGAATCCACTGGCTTGGCAGACCACTCATCTTGCAGGCCTGACTGCTTGATGCCACACTATGAGCAAGGCATGTGGGTGCCTCTCAGTGGTAACTATTCTTCGTTGTATCGCCGAAGCGTGAAGTCGCGTATTTAAAGGTTGAGACATAAACAGGTCGAAGGTCCAATCCTCGAGGAAAGAAGAATAAGACGTTCTGCAAAGCATAGCTGTTCAGTGTAATGTCGTATTTATGTACTTCATTTTTAGGCCTTAAATTGGAGTTAGAGTTCAGAGAGAACATATAAGATCTCTAAGGTTTACCAACGACATTGTGATCCTGTCGAGGATGGCAAATTGAAAGGAATGGATAATGTACTGAAGAGGTTACAAGATCGGCGTCAACAGAACTAAACTTAGATAATGCAGTACAGCAGTATTAAACCAGGCGAATCTGAGGGAACTAGATTAGAAAGTGAAGCATTAAATGTAGCAGAAAAATAACTGGTAACGGTCGCTGTAAAGGGGATATAAAACACAGACTGGAAATTGCAAGTACGATGTTTCCGAAAAGGAGGGCCTTATCAACACTAAATGTAATTTTATGTGTTAGAAAATGCTGAAAGTGTCCGCTAAAGTGAAACTTTCTTTTTCCCTCCAATCCTCTGACTGGTTCGATGCGTCCCTCCACAAATCCCTCTACTGAGCCAACGTCTTCATCTCAGAGTGACTCTTACACCCAACGTCCTCAGATACTCGTGTTTGCTGAATGTATCCCAGTCTTTCTCTTCCTCTGCAGCTTTTACCCCCTACAGCTCCTCTAGTACCATAGAAGTTGTCCGAGATGTCTTAAACACATGTCCCACCATCCTGTTACTTCTTGTCAGTATTTCCCGTACATTCCTTTCTTCCGCGATTCTATGGGGAACCTCCTTATTCCTTACATTATCAGTCCACCTAACTTACAACATTCTACCGTAGCACCACATCTCAAACACTTCGATTTCCTTCTGTTCCGGTTTCCCCACAGTCCATCATTCACTACCATAGAATTCTGTGCATCAAACGTATATTCTTAGAAATTTCTTCCGCGGCATTATACGGACAGAAAGAGTGGGCAATAAGCAGTTCAGAGCGGAAGAGAATATGAGTTTGCACTCAAGGCTTAATACGATTAAGTTGTGCGTGACACTTTGTATCAACAGAATTTTGTCCTTTGAAAATGACGGAATGCCGAAGAGCGTTAAGGCGAGAATTTTATTATAAATGCAGACCGCCACGTCTCATAAAGCTTTTATACAACATGTATCTGAGAATAGAATCATTTTACCTGTGATTTAAGAGAGTAATGCTATTAGATAGGTAGGTTCAAATGGTTCAAATGGCTCTAAGCACTATAGGACTTAACATCTGAGGTCATCAGTCCCCATATAGTTAGGTCTAGTAACTAATGAAGGCATACTGAATCGAAAAAATTAATATATATCACAACTTAACTGAAATAATGAATAATGGATTGAATGATAAAACATATTGAAGCATCAAGGAAAGTGTAATTCAGTAATTTATGGAAGTGACGAGGGAAAGAGGCAGAGTAAAATTGTAGGGAGAGATTGCAGTGGTTCAACTGGAAACAGGTTGTAGTAGTTATGTTGAGATGAAGTGACTTGCACGGTATAGACTAGCGTGCAGTGGTGCATCAAACCAGTCTTCGGACTGATGTGTACAAGACTGGTCTGTAGCTTGCAGCATATATTACAGGTCATTATTATTACGACATTTTTTACATCCATAGGGTGTACTGTATTTATTGCTAGACGTTGATAACAGCAGCGACAGTAAATGTAAACAATGCGACTCAAGTTCTGTGATCCCGCGGAGCTAACAGAAACGAGACAGTAGATGTCATTCGATAATCTAGACTCACAAGTTTTGCCAGATGCCGACTTAAGTGGTCCCCCCCCCCCCCCCCTCCTTCCATGTTCAGACAAGCAATATTAAAATTTCGCACAACAGGTAACATGAGAAGGCCTCGTAAATGAACCATGGCTGTCGGTCTTGCATTAATTATTATTAGATGGTAGACGGTAGGGATTACCTGACTGTGGAATAGATGCAATAAGTCTACGTTTTCCCAGTTTAATATCTCTATAAGCACACGAATGAGAATAAAAGGCTAGGCTGTAAGTTGTTTACATATGAAAAAAAGCAAAACCATTCATAAACATGTGAAAAAATCATTTGCATTATACGTCAGACAATTGTGGGTGCGACACAGGGAGATGGTGAGAGAAAATTATAGTTATTACCTCTACGGATCTCGGTCACATTTAGCTTCACCGGTGGTGCGGGAACAGTTGCATGTGGATGATGTATGAAAGGGATGATAATCAGAAATGCAAGAAGCCAACGGTCCACGGTTGATACTCCAACCTTGCGGAAACGCGCTGACACGATTCACTGAGATAAAGTCCATTCGCGAATCAGAAAAAAGAACTGTTGTTGTTGTTGTGGTCTTCAGTCCTGAGACTCGTTTGATGCAGCTCTCCATGCTACTCTATCCTGTGCAAGCTTCTTCATCTCCCAGTTCCTACTGCAGCCTACATCCTTCTGAACCTGCTTGGTGTATTCATCTCTTGGTCTCCCACTACGATTTTTACCCTCCACGCTGCCCCCCCCCCCCCCCAGTTCTAAATTGGTGATCCCTCGATGTCTCAGAACGTGTCCTACCAACCGATCCCTAGTCAAGTTATGCCACAAGCTCCTCTTCTCCCCAATTCTATTCAATACCTCCTCATTAGTTGTGTGATCTACCCATCTAAAAAAATAACTAATGGAATCACTGGCGTGGAACGGAATAAATCAAGCGTCTCCGCAAAATTTTTTGACTATCAATAACGCCTACTCGGAACTACATCCTACACAGCGAAGCTGCGCTTACCAAACAAAAAGTCGCCGTCAGAGTGTGAAGATAGTGTCTCTGCCTATATCTGATGCCAGAATGTCTGCCGCCTTCGAGATCTGAGACCAAAGAGCCTGTTCCGCCGGAGTTCAGAGAGTCTACTCCCTTCAAAGTCTGAAGCCAGAGGTCCCGAAAACTTCGCTTTCTACTCTCCTTAGCGTCCCTGTGGAGTAAACCGCACCTATAAAAATATCAACGAGTCAGTACACGCAACATGTGGTCACGCCATGAGACGAGAGGAGATTGACTCTTTGAAATCCCTTCCTAGGAGAAGTTTCGAAATAACCTGCTGGACGATCCCATGCAAGAAGTGAAAGCTAGTTTTGCACCGATAGGTGTTGCGTCAGTCTGTCCGGCATGTTCGATATTCAGTAAAATTGAAGCGCAGCCGACAACTCTCCACTTCAAAAGAAGAGGTACTGTGCCTGGACATGCCAATCGCCAGCACAGTGCTGCATTATCGCTGCGTTCGTTTACTCACAAAAGCTTCAAATGTAGCTGGCAACTCGCCCCACAAGTAAAAATAGTGTCCCTTAGGGAGGAAACCGCCAGACGAGGTGCCAAGGCATTGCCTTATTATTGCTTGAGAGACGACTGTCTTTAAGAGTTTCTCACTCCAGACAGTAGGAGGCGTAACCACTGCAGGAGGTTTACGTGGAATAGAGAACAAAGGATAAAGTGCCGGCACTGGTGTGCTTATGCTCCAGGGCACGATAGGGTGAACTGTATTCTATTTTCCCTCTTAGATGTACAAATAGTTTACTTGGTGGAATTTCAAAAAAGGCCTGGCTACTTCAGTGGTTAAACTGGCCTGTCTGCCTGGGTCCAGCCGAGGTCAAGGGCAGCTGTTCTCCCCAGAAGAATTTGGCTACAAGGCGGAAGCTTATTCCTTTAGTAACAATTAAAAATTGCTTGTAAATTGCCTCACGGGACAGTCAATCGAAACTATACATGCAATTTTAGCTCTGAAAACTATTAGCTACTTTCCTTCTGCAATTATTTCTGCTACTTTTGAGTTCCATATTCCTTCTTTTATATCACGATTGCGGAAATTAGTTTACACATGGAAACAAGCCAACTAGACAACTGGAGGACGCATTTCAGTCCGTGTGAGAACACTGTTTTAGTGTCGTATGGGACACCCAAAAAATGTAGGCAGCGTCCCCCTCATGTCCAGAATCGTCCGTTCTTCAGTTTCGGTCTTGGAATTAAAGCAGCCAGACGCGCAGAAACTGAGTGTGCTTTTAATTTCGTATGCACAAAAACCGTAATACGAATTAATGCCAAATTTTTGCCTTGCTGTACACCGATTCTTGTTGCCAGCCTTTTATCATCTCTGTTACGTGTACACATCTGTAAGCAGTTTTGTCGGCAGCGGCAGCATATTCTTTGGCTGTCAATAACTTCATTACAAGAAATTCAGCTATGTTATTTCACCAAACAGATAAAGAATTAGCCTCCTTCCCACTTCGATATAAGAACTTCCGTAATACTGAATGCAATAATATTTTCGGTCTTGCTGACATTAAACTTCTGCAGAGTTGTTCCAGCGAAAATTGAATCAGAGTATAATGTGCGGGAGTGTTACCTGTGAGCAGAGATGTTGTGCATTCCGTGTCGAACCCGGCACCGACATAGCTCTCTCGTTTAATGTAACACCAGGTGAGCCGCAGAGATTATCGTCTGTACCCGACGGACGAATCAACACTAATGATGTCAGAGTCACTCACACTTGAAACATACAGGAGTGATGCGCCAAACCAAGACGAATTCCTCTCCTGTGCCAACGTTTTCATCTCAGAGCAGCAACTATAAACCACGTCCCCAATTATTTCCTGAACGTGTTCAAATTTCTTCCTCCACAGTTTTTACCCTCTAGAGCTCCATCTAGTGCCATCGAAGTATGTCTTAACAAATGTCCTGTCATCCTGTCCCTCCTTCTTGTCAGTGCTTTCCACATATTCCTTTCCTCGCCGATTCTGCGGAAAACCTCCTCATTCCTTATCAGTCCAACCAATTTTCAACATTCTTCTGCAGCACCACATCTCGGATGCTTCTACTATCTCCTGTTCCGGTCTTCTCACATTCCATGTCTCACTGCCATACAGTGCTGTGTTCCAAATGAACATACTCAGGAATTTTTCCTCAAATTGAGAACTGATATTAGTATTCTCTGGAGTTCTGTTGTTAAGTTTGTGGCTGTTCTCATTTCTGCTACTTCTCATTACGCTCGTATTTCTTCGATTTAGTCTCAATCCATATTCTGTGCTCATTAGACTGTTCATTCCATTCAACAGATCCTACAATTCTTCTACACTTTTACTTGGAATAGCAATGTCATCAACGAATCTTAGCACTGATATTCTTTCCCCTTGAATTTTAATCTTAGTACGCCCTTACAGAACACTAGTTTTTCCTGATTCATGAGTCACGAATCACCGAAACAGAGGTTACCTTACTCACGTGAAGTCTGAAATTTAGCAGTGAATTTAATTTATTGTTACTATAAAAAACAATATTTATGGCTTTGAGAATTCGGAAATAAATACTAAATTTCTTTGCTAGTAACAATTAAATATATCACAACCAAATGCTGAAGAACACTTTTTATAAAGTTGGTTCATTACACTAAAAGTAATGCTATTTACATACACGGTGTCTGTTCTGTCCCAAGGAACAGACACCATTTTGATCCATCAGCCAGTAGGGATTAAGACTCAAGGGAATTACAAACATTGGCTGCGACTGGGCACTGATTTAGATCAATGGAAAAAGTAGAAAGTTCGTGCTAGAGCGGGATTTGAACTCAGTTCTCCTGCTTACTAGGCAGATGTGCTGATCACTGCACCATCAGGACACAGTGCTTATCGCGACTGCATGGACTACCATAGCACGCCTCCCATAAGACCCAAATTTATCCACACACTTCTGATGTACTGCCCCATGCCTATAGTAGTAGGCAAAGTTCGTGTCAGCCCACCTGATGGATTACCTACATTAGGGGCAAGTATTCGTTCAGGAGCAAACCTATTGTTCTCGTTTGAGTGACAGGCCCTTAACTGATTGTTTTGCTAAGAGGATTATGATCCCCTGAGATAATCCATCCTTTTGATTGATAGGTCCTTACCCTATTGTTCCTCTACCTATCCCCTTCCTCCTCCCTCTCTCTCTCCTCCTCACTCATCCCTCTGCAAACTTCCCTCCCTTATACAAGCACACTTTTGATATCAATTTGGTTGACTAATTAGTTAAATTGATCAATTAATTAGTCAATCAAGCTGACATCAAAAGTGTGCTTTTATTGGCGAGGGGAGTTCCCAGAGGGATTTGGGAATGAGGGGGAAGAAGGAGGGGGAGGGGGATGTGTGGGGGAGCAGTAGGTTACGGACTTGTCAATGAAAAGAGAACAGTAGGTTTGCTTCTGAATGTATACCTGCGCCTGATGTAGGCAACTCGCAATGTGGCATGACACGAACTTTGCCCTACTACTCATCAGTACTGAAGAGATCATTAGCCCTCCAGTCTTTATATATATATATATATATATATATATATATATATATATATATATATATATAATGTGATGTCTCTTCTTTCGGGCATTGATGAGTTCTGGACAGATGCACGCCACACTCAAACTCTTAAGGGAATGATCGAAACGCAGCGAGTAATGAAGATAATGGGTAAGGGGCACGACATTAGTAGTATGTGGATAATTTGAGATTTTGGGTCTGACAGGAGGTACGCTAGGGTCACCTGTACAGTTACGATAATCACTGTGTCCAGATGGCTCGGTGGACAGCCGGCACGTCAGCTCAGCGTGTTTGGTCGGAGGGTTAGCTGCCCTCTGTAATAAAAAACTAGTGATTGGATCAATGAAGAACCTAAACGGATGTCATCGGACGTCCGCCCCGAACAAATTCGAACAACTTTCCCCATTGATTTTAATCAATGCTCACTCGCAGCCAATCTCTGTAATTCTTTTGTACCTCGAAACTGTATAAGTTTACAAATCTTAGCTAAGCAAAATGCAATATGACAAAATTGTAACTAATTTTATGGATCTTCAAAGGACGTGACGTCATTAACTGGCAACAAGGGCAACGATAAAAAAGAAATTATTCGATGTTGAGGTTTATAATAAAAGTGTGGAGTGAACTTGGCTTCTTTTAGCAGTTTTATTATGCCTGCTACGGCTTAATCTCTTGCGTCAGCCTCTTCATCTCAGAGTAACATTTACACCCAACGTCATTATTCTTCTTTGTTGAATATATTAGAATCTTCCTTATGCTGCAACACGGGTCCTACCACCCGGTCCCTTTTTTAGTCAAGTTCCCTTTCCTCACCAATTCTTCGGATTACCTTCTCATTTTCTGCCTTATTAGTAAACTTAATTTTCAGCATTCTTGTGCAACACCACGTCTCAAAGGCTTCGATTCTCTTGTTTGGCGGTTTTTCAATTTTCCCATAGACCGTGATTCACCTCCATACAGTGCTTGGCTCCAGTCGTACATTTCCTGAAATGTTTTGCTCTAATGAAGGTTTATGTTTTATACTAATAGAGCTCTTCTCTTATTTATAGCAACGTATAAACTTAAAATGTCTAATGAATGTGCACATAGTGTATACAACTATATTAACCCCGTATGAAGAAATATCCGTGGTCTCCTGTGTCTTTTTACAGAGTAACAATGAAAGGATGATTTATTCTCTTTTTATACCAATCATCTTTCTTTTTGTGAAAATAACTGCGCAACTATGAAAAAGCCTGTAATATGCAAACGAGAAAACGTACAATACAAAACAGAGAGTAATGATGATGATGTGTGGTTTGTGGGGCTCTCAACTGCTCGATCATGAGCGCCCGATAGAGAGTAATGCAATAACCATCATCTGCCAAAGTACTACGATGCGGTGTGCATCGCTGCAGGAACAGCTCAGAATAGGGTAGTTATCTCACTATTCGATTGCATTCAGTCGACCCATGCATGAGGTTCACTTCGGCCGACTTTCATTCTGCAATATATCACTTTTAGCAGTTTTGGACATGGTTGTTTCTCAGCGACTGTATATTAGTTTCAACATAGGAATTACATAGCCAACCGGTTGCAAATAACTGTTTGGTACATTGACCTAGATTTCGACACTTCTAAAAATGTCTTCATCACAATGAAACCCCGTAAAATAATACACAGAAAATTGAGAATGACCAAATGCATTAAGCAAGATAACAATTGCCATGACGTACAAAGGTTACTTAGGTAAAATGGCATTGCGAGAAAGCAGTGGTGAGAGTTAAAAACAGATATCCTCAACTCAAAAAATAAAATGAAACACGCTCCAGCCTTTGGCACGTGTGCCTAGTTATGAACATCAGACTGATCGGCTCAGTGGCTAACATTGCTGCCACGTAGACAATACAAGTTGCACCACCTAACGGGCACGTACAGTGCCGTATGCCCATTTGAAACATTATAACAGACATAATTGAAAAAAAAGACAGTTAATTTTAAAAAATGAAATATAAAGGAAGAGATCTTAACGTATTTTTGAAAAGATACAATAGTGAATCAGATTAAGTGCATCTAAAACCCATCCATTAGGCTTTACAGAAATTTCTATTGCGTAAAGGACAGAACAATATAACAAATTACGACAGCTTTACAGTCCAGAAAATATCTTCATGAAGATAACTCGTAGTTATGTACTACTAAAGTACACATCTACGAGATTCGAAGAAAATGATGATTCGGAACCAGAGGCAGGAAAATATAGTAAGAGATATCTTCTTTCCGGAATATGATGCAGCGCCGCAGGGAAAGGAAGAACTGCATATTTCTCTTTAGCGCTCGACGTCACGATGTTCGAAAAGTTATCGCAACAGAATAGAAAGAAACGACTTGCCTCAGTAAAGCACTTTTATTTTTCATTATAGTCTCCCTGCACGTTAATACACTTCGTCTAGTGATGTTCCCTTTCCTTGATCCCAACACTACGCTGCACGCGTAGTGAATAAGGTCCTTGACTGGGTTTATCTGTGGTCGCTAGCTCCCCTGTCATTTGTACACTGCTGGTACATTCTTATGTGAGGCACAGCAGCAAGCAGTTGAGTTGTTAGAGAAGGAGATTAGATATTTGAGAATTGATGGAAATAGTCAGGAATACTTTATTATGGAGATGACAACTTCTTCGTAACATATGTTATTGATTCTATTAATGGAAAAGATTTTTTGGAGGAATTGTTCAAGATAACCAGTTCATGCGCAAGAATGAAATGTCTATTTGTCAGAACTATTAACTGAAGGAAATATTTGTCCCTCATATAACTAATAATATTCATGATTAGTGTTAATTTGTCTTGTTTGCTTTCATTACATCACAAATAACGCAATTGGTTGGAAAGTCTGTAGTGTTTGTATTGAGAGAATGTCGTAATTTTTAGGGTCTTCTCACATCTACGTGATTACTCTGCTATTCACAATAAAGTGCCTGGCATAGGGTTCAATGAACCACCTTTAATCTGTCTCTCTACCGTTCCACTCTCGAACGGCACGCGGGAAAAACGAGCACTTAATTTTTTCTGAGCGAGCCCTGATTTCTCTTATTTTATCGTGATGATCATTTCTCCCTCTGTAGGTGGGTGCCAACAGAATGTTGTGGCAATCGGAGGAGAAAACTCGTGATTGAAATTTTCATGAGAAGATCCCGTCGCAACGAAAAACGCCTTTGTTTTAATGATTGCCACTCCAATTCACGTATCATGTCTGTGACACTATCTCCGTCAGTCCCACTTGATGCGGATCCCACACCGCACAGCAATACTCCAGAGTAGTGCGGACAAGCGTGGTGTAAGCAGTCTCTTTAGTAGACCTGTTGCACCTTCTAAGTGTTGTGCCAATGAATCACAGTCTTTGGTTTGCTCTACCCACAATATTATCTATGTTATCGTTCCAATTTAGGTTATTTGTAACTGTGATCCCTAAGTATTTAGCTGAATTTACAGCCTTCAGATTTGCGTGACTTATCGCGTTATCTAAATTTAGCTGATTTCTTTTAGTACTCATGTAACTTCACACTTTTCTTTATTCAAGATCAACTGCCACTTCTCGCGCCATACATATATATTATCTAAATCATTTTGCAAGTCATTTTGATCATCTGATGACTTTACAAAGAATCTAAGACGGCTACTCAGATTGTCTCCTATGTCGTTAATATAGAACAGTAGCAATAGAAGGCCTATAACACTTCCTTGGGGAACCACGGATATTACTTCTGTTTTACTCGACGACTTTTCGTCTATTACTACGAACTGTGACCTTTTTGACAGGAAATCACGAATCCAGTCGCACAACTGAGGCGATACTCCGTAGGCTCGCAGTTTGGTTAGAAGACGCTTGTGAGGAACGGTGATTCCCGAAATCTAAAAATATGGAATCAATTTGACATCCCCTATCGAGAGCACTTATTAATTCACGAGTATAAAGAGCTAGTTGTCTCTCACAAGAACGATATTTTCTGAATCCGTGCTGACTCGTTTTCTTCGAGGTACTTCATAACGTTCGAATACAGTATATGTTCCAAAACCCTACTGCGAATCGACGTTAGTGATATTCTTACGTTTTTCAGTCTTTTTTGGCAACAATCAGAGTGTAATTTTTAAGAAAGGTTTTCCTTAAAATAAAATCCTCCCCCATCGTTTTTAGCCAAATTTTGAATATTTTGTCGTGTGGGCATTGCACCGTACGCGGCGCGAAGCCACAGATTGTTTCCAACAAGCATAAATAAATTTTGTAGTGAGTAGTTAATCTTCCTTTAGCTGCTGCATCTGCTGATTCCTGTTTGCTTTCGAGAACATCAGTACACTAGACACAAAACAGCATGTTGAGCATGAGTGAAGTTACTTTTATTTCAGGGAAGTTCTCAGTTGTCTTATGAGGAAACAATATTTAGTCACAATTATCGGTTGTAGTGCTATGCAAGCAGATTAACTTACAGTGAACAGTGCAGGTAATCTCAAACAGTTATTTTTGTTTGAATAGAGCGGTATTTTATTTTTGTGGACATTTCAAGTCAGAAACTGCACCTCGGGTCACGCAGCTTGCATAATGTACTTCAGTATTGAGTTTCTGTTAAATGGTTTTCACTGAGTACACAGTTAGTTACTTTGGGCACTTAATTATGTTACTTTTCATTATTTCAAATTCAATATTTCACTAAGTTTACAGTTTCACGACACTGTTCACTTGTGGAAAATAGGGCCAACGAAAAGTTAAGATTGCTCGGCAGTTGAACACTATATCTACAGTAAACGTAACACGAGGAGAAACATTTATTTTATTTCTATTTTTTAAAAATATTCAGAATATTCGTTTAAGCAAAATTTTTAACAAAGCTTACAACTCACGAAGGATGACAATCACTATGCACGAACCTCGTAGCGCAAGCGCTGACATCTGGTGGTGATTTGACGAACTTTCCAAGCTAGGCTCGTAGCTCGCTTTCTGTGCTTGCAGGAGGCCCACGAAAAAGACAGACCGTAGCGGATACCCTAGAGGACTTACCTACAGTTCTTACGAGTAATTGCAGCCATCTCCGGCAGGAAGCGAGTAACTACACTGAAACTGGTACACCTGATTAAGCCGACCGCTGGTGGCCGAGCGGTTCTAGGCTCTTCAGTCTGGAACCGCGCGACCGCTACGGTCGCATGTTCGAATCCTGCCTCGGGCATAGATGTGTGTGATGTCCTTAGGTTAGTTATGTTTAAGTAGTTCTAAGTTCTAGGGCACTGATGACCTCAGATGTTAAGTCCCATAGTGCTCAGAGTCGCACCTGATTAATATCGTGTAGGACCACCGCGAGCACGCAGAAGTGCCGCAACACACGTGACATGGACTCGATTAATGTCTCGAATCCTGCAGGGCTGTCCATAAATCCGTAAGAGTACGATGGGCTGGAGATCTCTTCTGAAGAGAACGTTGCAAGGCATCCCAGATATGCTCAATAATGTTCCCGTCTGGGGAGTTTGGTGGGCAGCGGAAGTGTTTAAACTCAGAACAGTGTTCCTGGTGCCACTCTGTAGCATTTCTGGACGTGTGGGGTGTCGCATTGTCCTGCTGGAATTTCCCAAGTCCGTCGGAATGCACAATAGGCATGGATGGATGTAGGTGATCAGATAGGATGCTTACGTCCGTGTCAACTGTCAGAGTCGTATCTAGACATATCAGGGGTCCCATATCACTCCAACTGCACATGCCCCACACCATTACAAAGCCTCCACCAGCTTGAACACTCCTCTGCCGACATATTGGGTCCATGGCTTCATGCGGTCTCCATAACCGTAAACATCCATCCGCTTGATACAATTCCAAACGAAGCTCGTCCGACCAGGCAACATGCTTCCAGTCATCAACAGTCCAATGTTGGTGTTGACGGATCGAGGCGAGGCATAAAGCTTCGTGTTGTGCAGTCATCAAGGATACACGAGTGAGGCCGGTTGGAATGGCCGTGCGGTTCTAGGCGGTACAGTCTGGAACCGAGCGACCGCTACGATCGCAGGTTCGAATCCTGCCTCGGGCATGGATGTGTGTGATGTCCTTAGGTTAGTTAGGTTTAAGTAGTTCTGAGTTCTAGGCGACTGATGAAATGGTTCAAATCGCTCTGAGCACTATGGGACTCGACATCTGTGGTCATCAGTCCCCTAGAACTTAGAACTACTTAAACCTAACTAACCTAAGGACATCACACACAAGCCGGCCGTGGTGGCCGTGCGGTTCTAGGCGCTGCAGTCCGGAACCGCGGGACTGCTACGGTCGCAGGTTCGAATCCTGCCTCGGGCATGGATGTGTGTGATGTCCTTAGGTTAGTTAGGTTTAAGTAGTTCTAAGTTCTAGGGGACTGATGACCTAAGATGTTAAGTCCCATAGTGCTCAGAGCCATTTGAACCATTTAGAACATCACACACACCCATGCCCGAGGCAGGATTCGAACCTGCGACTGTAGCGGTCGCGCGGTTCCAGACTGAGCGCCTAGAACCGCTTGGCCACCACGGCCAGCGCGACTGATAAACTCAGAAATTAATTCGCATACTGCTCAGAGTCATTCAAACCATTCATTCGAACACGAGTGGGCCTTCGGCTCCGAACCCCATATCGATGATGTTTCGTTGAATGGCTCGCACGCTGACACTTGTTGATGGCCCAACATTGAAATCAGCAGCATTTTGTGGAAAAGTTGCACTTCTGTCGCGCTGAACGATTCTCTTCAATCGTCGTTGGTACCGTTCTTGCAGGATCTTTTTCCGGCTGCATCGATGGGTGAGATTTGATGCTTTACCGCATTCCTGATATTCGCGGCACACTTGTGAAATGGTCGTACGAAAAAATCCCCACTACATGGCTACCTCGGAGATCCTGTGTCCCATCGCTCGTGCGCCGACTGTAACACCACGTTCAAACTCACTTACATCTTGATAACCTGGCATTGTAGCAACAGTAATCAATCTAACAACTGCGCCAGACACTTGTTGTCTTATATAGGCGTTGCCGACCGCAGCGCCTTATTCTACCTATTTACATATCTCTGTATTTGAATACGCATGCATATACCAGTTTCTTTGGTGCTTCAGTGTATTCCAGACGAGTTTAATAATTCTTGGCTAAGAATTTAAATGGATGCCAGTTCTCGACATCCCACGACAAAATCAAGATTTTTAGTGGGAACCTTTTCAATTACTATTGATTTCTCATGGCCTCTGCACAGAGCCGAGCGTTCGCCAAGTGTGACGGACAAGCCGGCTAGTGTGACTCTCTGCAGGGTCCGTATATCTCGTTGGCCCCGGTGCGTGCAGTCATGACGTGCGCTGCGCTCTGTGGAGCGTGACTTTTTTCCGTTCAATTTAACACGTGAATCCGCACTAAGTCGCACGCGGAGGCGTTACAGGGAGGCAATTAGCAGCGGCGCGGCAGCCGTTCAGACGGGTGGCTCGTTTGTGCGTCTGACCGGCCCGTGCACGGCCCGGCGGAGTGCGGTAAATCACGCCGACCTGACGTGGCGCTAGACTCGTCTGCCGGGATTTATCGGCGATCTGACGGGGCGGCGGCGGGCGCGGAAGAGGCGACCACCGGAACCCCCCCCCCACCCTCAAGGTGGGCCACGGTCAGCCGGAGCAAAAACGCCGGCCAGCGGAATGTAGGGGGCAGCAAATTAAACCGCAGATGGATTCCCTCTACTGTAGCTGCGGGAAACAGCAGCGGCTGTTGCTGGAGAAGCCACAGATATCGACTCTGTTGACTGTCGAATGGTATTGTCTCAACTTACTCGTGTATCTTCAAATACAAACTGGAGAGAGGTAAACCTACTTTTCTGGCACTTGTAGATTTAGAAAAAGCTTTTGTCAATGATAGTTGCAAGACACTTTTTTAAATACTGAGATAGCAGAGATAAGGTACGAGTAGTGAAAGGTTATGTAGAACTTGAACAGAAACCAGTCTACGACGATATGACACTGCCACGAAAGGGAAACAGTAGTTGAGAAGGGAGTGAGACAGAGTTGTTGCCTATCCCTGAAGTTACACTCATGCTCATAAATTAAGGATAATTGCAGAATGTGGTGCCACACAACGTGGCACTACACAAAACTGGCGCTAATAGCATAGGCACATACGGAACACACACGACACAGATCTGTAAGTCCACGGTAATGGTGATAAGTTGAGAAAACCGTCCCGAAACACATGTGCTACAAAACGCCACTCTTTCCTCTGTCAAAGACATGCAGGGGTGTACGTGCACCAATCATAATCCCACCCCACACCATCAAACCACGACCTCCATACACTTCCCTTTCAAGCACATTAAAATGTTTGTATCTGGTTCTTGGTTTACGCCAGATGAAAACCCGGCGAGAATCACTGTTTAGATTATACCTGGACTCGTCCGTGAACATAACCTGGGACCACTGTTCCAATGACCATGTACTGTGTTCTTGACACCAGGCTTTACGGGCTCTCCTGTGACCAGGGGTCAATGGAATGCACCTTGCAGGTCTCCGGGCGAATAAACCATGTCTGTTCAGTCGTCTGTAGACTGTGTGTCTGGAGACAACTGTTCTAGTGGTTGCAGTAAGGTCCCGAGCAAGGTGAGATCGGTCTTCTTGTGGTATTGTAGACTGTGGACGTCTCGCACTGTACCGCCTGGACACGTTTCCTATCTGCTGGAATCTTTGCCACAATCTTGAGATGACACTTTGTGGCACACGGAAGGCCCGTGATGCGACGTGCTGTTTTTGACCAGCCTCCAGTCGCCCTAGTATTCTACCCCTCATAACGTCATCAATATGTGTACTTTGAGCCATTTTCAACACACAGTCACCATTAACACGTCTGAAAACGTCTGCACCGTACTCTGACATGCACCAGCACTCCTCTGCGTATGTGGACTGCTGCCAGCGCCACCGTGCGACGACCGCAGGTCAAATGCACCACATGGTCATACCCCGAGGTGATTCAAATCCGCAAACCGCCCACCACAGCGTTGTTTCACCATGTATCAGCATTATCGTTAATTTATGAGCATGAGTGTATCAAATATATACATTGAGCGAGAGGTAAATGTAGCTAAGTAGACGTTAGATAACGGACTTGAACTCTAGGAGGGAACAAAAAGCTGACGTTTCTCGATGACCTTGCAATTCTCTCAGAGATGGCAGAGGACATTTTTTTTCTTTTTTAAATTTTTTATCAGTCTTCCGACTGGTCTGATGCGGCGCATCACTAATTCCTCTCCTCTGCCAACCTCTTCATCCCAGAGTAGCATTTGCATCCTACTTCTCAATTATTTGTTATATGTATTCCAATCTTTGTCTTCCCCTACAGTTCTTACGCTCTACAGCTCCAGTACCATGGAGTTTATTTCCTGATGGCTTAACGTATTTCCTATCATTCTATTCCTTTTTATTGTCGGTCTTTACCGATTTTGCTGAGAAGCTCTTCATTCCTTATCTTATCAGTCCACATGATTTTCAACTTTCTTCTGTGGCATCACACTTCAAACACTCTAATTCTCTCCCTTCTGGTTGTCCATGATTCATTACCATAGAAAGCTGTCTCCAAACGTACATATCTGATACTAGCACAGGTATCGCGGCCAGAAATGTCCTCTTTGCCTCTGATAATCTGGTTTTTATGCCCTCCTTACTCCGCCAATCATGGGTTTTTTTTACTTCCAAGGTACGCGAAATCCCTCACACGATCTACTTCGTGGTCCCCAGTTCTGCTATAAGGTTTCTGGCTAATCTCAATTCTGCCCAATCTCAATTCTGCTGCTACTCATTACTTTATTTTTTCTGTTTCCTCTCAATCCATATTCTATACTCATTAGAATGTTCATTCCATTCAACGCATCCTGTAGTTCATCTTCGCTTACACCGAGGACGGCAATGTCATCAGTGAGTCTTGCTCTAGACATTATTTCACCCGGAATTTTAATCCCACTCTTGACTCTCTCTTTTATTTCCGTCATTGCTTCTTCGATGTACAGGCTGAACAATATGGCTGAAACTCTATGTCCCTCTCTTGCACTATTTTTAATCCGAGCACTTCGCTGTTGGACTTCCATTCTTTTTGTCCCCTCTTTTTCTTGCACCAGTTGTATGTTATCCGTTCTTCCCTATAGCTCACTCCTATTTTTCTCCGAATTTCGAACACCTTGCACCATTTTGTCGAACGATTTTCCACGTCGACAGATCCTACATATCCTATTATCAAATGCAACGTCACGACTGTCTCGCTGATGCCATTACCTTTCCCAAAGCCAAATTTATCGTCATGTAAGGGGCCGATGATCCTGTAGTTTGGTTCCTTCATACCCCAAACTAACCTACCAACCAGCCAATCTCGTCATGTAACGGGTCCTCTACTTTGTTTGCTATCGTTCTGTATATTATTCTTGTCAACAACTTCGTTGCATAAGCTGTCAACCTGATTGTGCTGTAGTTCTCGCGCTTATCTGCCCTTGCTATCTTAGGAATTCGGTGAACGATATTTGTCCGAAAGTCCGATGAAATTTCTCCAGATAGCAAATTCAGTAGTCGATTGGTTGCCACTTCCACCTATGACTTCAGAAATTGTGGAGAAATGTTATCTTCCCCATAGTCTTATTTGAACGTAAGTCTTCCAACTCTTAATTAAAATCTTATAGTGACTCCCGTATTTCTTCCGTGTAGACTCTTGATTCCTCTTCGTCAAGTCCTCCACCTCATATAGGTCTACAGTGTACTCATTCCACCTAGCCACTCTCTCCTCTGCGTTTAACAGTGGAATTCCCATTATACTCTTAATATTACCGCCCTTACTCTCTGTTTCTCCGAAGATTGCTTTGACTTTTCTGTGTGATGAGTCAGTCTTCCGACAATCATTTCTTTTTCTACACATGTTTTCCTGGAGCCGTTTCGCCTTAGCTGCCGTGCACTTCCTGTTTGTTTCATTCCCGAGTGACCTGTATTTCTGTATTCCTGCATTTTTCTGAGCGTTTTGGTAGTTTCTTCTTTCGTCGATCGGCTGGAATCTTTCTTCTGTTATCCATGGTTTCTTCGCAGTTACCTTCTTCGCACCTGTGTTTTTCTTTCGAGCTTGCCCTTTTTAAAGGTGTCCACTTCACTTCAACTGAACTGCCTACTACGGTATTATTATCGCAGTATCAATGGCATCAGAGAACTTCATTCCGTAGTACTTCAGTATCCCATTTTTTGCGCACTGTTTCTTCTGGACTAGCCTCTTAAAGTTCAGCCTACTCTTCATCATGTTCGCCGTGTGGGGTGGCCGCGTGGTCTATGGCGTCTTTTCACGGTCCGCGTGGCTCCTCCCGTCGGAGGCTCGAGTCCTCTCCCTCGTGCATGGGTGTGTGTTGCGTCCTTAGCATAAGTTACTTTGAGTTAGATTAAGTAGTGTGTAAGGTTAGGGACCGATAACCTCAGCAGTTTGGCCCCATAAGACCTTACCACAAATCTCTCTACTCTTCATCGTTACTACATTGTGATACGAGTCCGTATGTGCTCCAGGCTACGCCTTACAATACAATACCTGATTTCGGAATGACGTAATCCAACTTGAATATTCCAGTATCTCCAGGACTTTTCCAGGTATACTTCCTCCTCTTGCAATTTTTGAACGAGTGTTTGCTACTGCTAACTGCAATTCATCGCAGAACGTAATTAGTGTTTCTTCTCTCTCATTCCCACTCTGAAGACTGTATTCTGCTGTTGCTCTTTCTTCTGTTCCTCCCGCACGATTACTAGGTTATCATCTCCTTTTACGTACTGAATGACCCAATCAACATTCTCATATACTTTGTCTATCTCTTCATCTTCTGCTATAGTGACGGTATGTATATTGAACTATTGTTGTTGGTTTACTCTCGACTGTGATGAGAACAACCCAAGAACTGAACTGTTCACAGTAACTCATCCTCTGCCCTACTTTCCTATTATTATCGAACTTAGCTCCCGATGTAGCATTTTATGCAGCTCTATATTCATCTGATGAGAAATCCTTATCTTCTTTCCATTTCTCTTTACTGATCCACCATTGTATATGATGAACCGTCGCTTTTTCCTCTTCAGAGTTTTAAACTTCCCATCCTTTCGTCGACTATTTAATTTTTCTTCTACTTCTTTTTTTTGTGGTTACCTCCCCTTTGGAAGTCCCGTCACGGGGATCTGAAAAGGGAAATAATCCGTAAGCTTTTGCTCATGGAGGGATCATCATGACATCTTTTCAGTTATAGGCCACGCGATGTGGATACACGATGCACTGATTTCCATTGCCTTCTAAAACTTCATGCCGTTGATCATTGCTGACTATTCCGCATTTTAGGTTAGTTTCGCAGTTAAAGGACAAGACGTTGCCCCTGGAGCTCTGTTCGCCCCTTCACACACTTTTACAGAGCCGTTGACAGAACAAGAGTGACACGTTATAGCAGGAGTCTTCGGTTGCCACTGATGATGATTTTTTAAATTCAAAATTGAAGCAGCAACTGGGTTCTAACCGAGATTCAGACCGTTTTTCCACTAGAACGACATACATCTGGTAGCTGCGTCCCGAGGAAAGGGTATCACTTACGCCAGGTAGATGGTATTTTGAACGATGTAGATACACTGACAGAAAAAAAATTGCAGCACCAAAAAATAACTAACGTAGAGTAATGAAATTTCTGGAATACATCTGTCTAGGTAACATATTTTAATGATTAATATTGCGAGATCACAGTTTAACATAAACGAGAGATATGACATTGAAAATGTTAAATACTGATACATTAATAACGGTGTACCCACCAGAACGAAGAGTGCAAGCACGCAAACGTGCATTCATTGTGTCGTACAGGTGCTGGATGTCAGTTTGTGGGATAGATTTCCACGTCTGTCGCACTTGGTCGATCAGTACAGGGACGGTTAATACTGTTAGTGGACGAAGCTAGAGTTATCATCCGATGACGCCCAACATTGGAGACAGATCTGATGACCGAGCAGGCCAAGACAACATATCGACACTCTGTAGAGCAGGCTGGGTTACAACAGCAGTATATGGGCGAGCGTTATCCTGTTGGAAAACATCCACTAGAATGCTGTTCATGAATGGAAGCATGGATGGTCGCCTCATCAGATTGACAAACAAATTTGCAGCCAAGGTGCCTGGGATAACTACGAGAGTGCTCCTGCTGTCATATGAAATCGCATCGCAGATCATAACTCGAGGTGTAGGCCGAGTGTACCTAGCACAAAGATGTTTGTAGTCCCTCAAATGGCCTCTATCTAACCGGCACACGGGCATCACTGGCACAGAGGCAGATTCTTCTTTCATCAGAAGATACAACAGACCTCCACCCTGCCCCCCAAGAAGCTCTTGCTTGACACCCCTTAAATCACAAATGGCCATGGTTTGGGGTCAGTGGAACGCACGCTAAAGAACGTCTGTCTCGGAGCTGTCCTTGAAGTAACCTGTCTGTAACAGTGCTTTAGTTCGTTGTGCCACAGTGGTGCCAACTGCTGCTCAGAATGGTATTGCAGACGTACATGCGCCAGAACCTTACGCCAAACACGATGATCTTCCATCTCGGTAGTCCTACGTGCCTGTCCGGAGCCCAGGCTTGTTTCGACTTTACGTTCTCGTTACCATCTCTGCCGGCAATCATGTACAGTGGTTACATTCTTGCCAAATCTTTCTGCAGTCTCACAAAAGGACATCCAGCTTCTCGTAGCTCAGTTACACTACCTTTTTCAAACGCAATGACGTGTTGATAATGGCGTCTTTGTCGCCTCCAAGGTGTTCTTGCCTAACAGCAGCTCGCTACGTCAAATCTCAAACTTAACTAACGCTCACGACCGTTGAAGCGTGTATTTAGAGGAATTCTGATTTGTGTCCTCATATTAGCGCTACTGGTGCCACTCGTATTCCACTTTCCTCAAAGTCTTCCATTGGAGCCTCATATTTCGTGAGAAGATTTTCGGCACAACGAAAAACGCGTTTGTTTTAATGACGTCCATCCCAAATCCTGTATCACGTCAGTGACACTCTCCCCCCCCCCCCATTTATCGATAATACAAAACGTGCCGCTCTTCTTTGAACTTTTTCGATGTACTGCGTTAATCCTATCTGGTAAGGATCCCAGACTGAGCAGCAGTACTCCAAAAGAGGACGGAGAATCATAGAATAGGCAGTCTCCTTATTTGATCTGTTACATTTTCTACGTGCCAATAAAACGCAGTTTTTGGCTTGCCTTCCCAACAACAATTTCTCTGTGTCTTTCCAGTTTAAGTTGTTCGTATTTGTAATCCTTAGGTGTATAGCTGAATCTACGACCTTTAGATTTGACTGATTTATCGTGTAACGAAGTTTAACGGATTCTTATCAGTAGTCATGTGGATGAAGTCACACTTTTCATTACTTAGGGTGAGTTGTCAATTTTCGCACCATTCAGATCTATCTATATACGGATCCCACTCCAGCTACTGCTGGGTCTGGGTGCTGACGAGTCCTCTCCATTTGGCTCGGTTCTCCCACCACTTGCTGCCAGGTCACACCTCTCCTTTCCACAGATATTCTCACTCCAGTTTTCCACCATGTTCTTGTGCGCCTCTAGGTCTTTTTCCACCCCATCTTTAGTTCTTCCATGATTTTGGGGAGTCTCTGCCCACACATCCTGTTAACATGCCCGTACCATCTTAATCTCTTTTTTTGAATTTCTTCTCTCATACTTTCTTGTTTAAGGTCCTTTCTGATATCTACGTTCCTTACTCTGTCCATTCTTGTTTTACCCTTAACTGCTTTGAGAAATTTCATTTCACTTGCTTGCAGTCTGCTCCAGTCCCTTTCTGTCATTGTCCCTGTTTATCCTCCATAGGTGACAATAGGGGAATAATAACTCTTATACGAAAGGAGTTTTGCTTTTTCTGAAACTTCCTTATTCCAAATAAGGTGTTTTATTGTTTGGTAGGAATTACCTCCCTTCTGTAACCTCCTATTAATTTCCTTGGTTATTCTTCCATCACTAGATATTTCACTCCCATTCAGATACGTTTTCTAAATCGTTTTGAAATTTGTTCTGATCTTCTGATGACTTTGTAGACTATAAACGACATCATCGTCTGCAAACAACCTTAGACGGCTGCTCAGATTGTCTCCTGAATCATTTATATAGATGAGGAACAGCCGAGGGATCGCCAGAAATCACTTCCGTCTCACTCGATGACTTTCCATCAATTACTACGAACTGTGACCTCTCTGACACGAAATCACGAATCCAGTCACGTAATTGAGACGATATTCCATAAGCATGCAATTTCACTACAAGCCGTTTGAGAGGTGCTGTGCCAATTGAGATGCCTTGTCAATAGCACTCAGCACTTCGTGTGTGTAAAGAGCTAGTTCCAAAATCCTGCTGCATATCGAAAGCTAATGATATAGGCCTGTAATTTAGTGGATCACTTCTACTACCTTTCTTAAACATTGGTGTGACCTGTGCAAATTTCCAGTCTTTGAGTACTGATCTTCCGACGAGCGAGTGGTTGTGTATGATTGTTAAGTACAGAGCTATTGCACCTGCATACTCTGCAAAGAACCTACTGTAACTGGGATACAGTCTGGATCGCAAGACTTGCTGTTATTAAGTGATCTAAGTTGCTTCACTGCTCCGAGGATATCTACTTCTAAGTTATGCTGGTAGCTGTTCTTGATTCGAATTCTGGAATATTTATTTCGTCTTCTGATGACGTACATAAGATATGCTGAGCTTCTTTGTTCAGCCCTCTTACGCGCTGGAGTGGATCGGAGACGTTCTAATGCGACGGCGAAAAGGCCCTCGACACTGGACAGCCTTGCCTTACAGAATGATTGCAATTAAATATACTCGTTAGCTGTTTCTGAATGAACATTGGCTTAACATTCTGAATATCAAGTAGACAAAACGTTGTGGGAAACGCACTGCTTTCATAGATTGGAGTAATTAGCGACGGTTTACTCTGTCGAAGGCGTTATTAAAGTTTAGTGCATTACAGCGCATTTTAATTTGAGAATTTCTGCTACGGCTGTTGTATCTCTATAATCATACACTGTCTGTGTAAGCGATCTACCTCCGCTTCGTAAGGATCGGTTTCTGTAAGCATGACAGTCTTGAGTCTTCGAGTTAGTCTACGTGTCATGATCGTATGGTCGCTATTAAGCAATGTTATGGGTTCAGGTTTTCGAGGGTGCTAAAACAACATTTCCTCCTGCAAAGTCCATTGTGTTTTTTGCGTCAGCGGTCATTAGTTCATCTTATATGCATAATATTTAGTCTTCACTTGTTCTTGGAAAATCAGGGCCCGAAAATTTAATTTTAAGAGTGTGTGCTACTGCAGTTTCTAGTTTTTCTTTGTCGATCTCCAACATGAGGCTTCCTGAGTCGGTATTGTTGAGTTTGCTTTACAAGATCTTTTAAGACGTCTTTCTGTGCGTTGTTTTTAATAGAGCTACTGGATATCAAATCAGCGGAATGTCTGTAGTTGCCTTGCTTTATTTCATGTTGCGTACTGAGAGGCGGCCAGCCTTAACTTTTAATTTCTGTCAATACTTGCCTTTGTGCGCTAGTATGGACATCGTCTTGAAAAGAATATTAAGTTCAGTAACAATAAAATTAAAGTCAAGGTAACGGAATTCAGGTAATGAACAGGGAATTAGGTTAGGAATTACATCACTAAATGTGGTAGATTAGTTCTGTTATTTCTGCTCTGACCGTGCCTAAAGCATTGACTTCTTCTCCTGCTGCAGCCGTGGTTCGGCTTTGTCTTCACAATTACAGTGGATAGGTTAAGGGCGGAAGAGACGGCACAGATCTGCTTAAATAATAAGAGCAGACGACAGGTTCGGTAAAATATGTATTTTTGATAGAGACCCACGAACATGTTAACAAGAAGTTCACAGATTCAACTTGGCAAAAAAAGTACTGAAACAATTCGAAAAAGTTCCGTGATCGGTAGACAACGCTCAGTCAGTCGACACTGATCAGACAGTTTCAGAGAATACAAAATGAAGAAATAAAATAGGCAGTTGAGGCTGAACGAGAGAGGTATCGTGTAATGATGCTCTAGCGGTGGCATCGAGGCATCGGAGCTCTGCTTGTGATGGTAATTACCAGTTGTTATCGTAATTCCGAATGATCTGATTGTTGCAACTAGCGATTGTTTCGCCGACTAGCTGTTAATTATTAACGGCCCTTCTGCTACCTATAGCGCTCAGTTACACTATCTCAGTATGACGTATTAATGTTAGGACATGTAGTTTGGAGACTGACTCTACCACGAATGGAAAATCGTCTTTGCAACAGAAGGAATTGGGTCTCAGTAAACTCTTGTTGTAGGGATTATTTAACACCCTACACCCCAACTACCGATTCCGCAGATGGCACTACTTTTCACAGCCAACCTAACTGCTCATCTGAACATTTTTGGGCAGGTTGTTTACTTGAATTAGCTTGTCAGACCCTGATTTTTTATACGCCATACCCTTGAGTGTGACGCCTCTCTGATGTAGTCATGCGCATAGGACCGTCCAAACGAGTCACAAACGAGTGCCATGCATTGAAGAGCGCTATCTTGGCGAAAATTACCAACTTCTGAATTCTTTGCCGTTGTGGCCAGCAAAAACTATGGATAATACCTCGCTATCGAGATACCGTTACTGTCAGTTTGATACCTCCCGTTTACCTCACAACACATTTAAAAGAGACTAATCAAGTTATAGTCTAAACAAAAATCATTGCTAGCCTGTGACAGAGGTTTTTCTCCACTATAATTAGCATAATGTCTTTTATTTAGGACTCAACATTTTAATTCAGATTCAGAAGTTATATCTCTTAATTTTTTCAGTATACAAATTCTGTATGTTAATTTATCTCTATTGTATTTCATGTACGATCAAATGTAAAGTACTTTGCAGTATTAACCGCAAATATTAGGCGCTATGGCCAAGTTGGTTAAAACTGATCTCTGTAACTTTATAAAGAAGAACGAGAGAGTTGACGATTGTAGTGAGTTGTAGAAAGATGGACAGAGAGGACACGGCGGTTTATTAGTGGAAACGATTGTACTTTGTGAAAGAGAAGTGGTTTCTTTGTGGCAAATGCCGGATGAAACAGTGTGAAGAGGAGAGTCGAAGTATAGAGACAATGGATTCAGTTTTTTGAAATTGAACTACGAGCGGAAGGAAGAAATTGCCAGACACGGGTCATTATGTAATTCTTGTAATGAATTATTAAATTTTAGAACAGAGCATCGGTCTGATGAGAAAGAAGACGGAAGAGAGAACACGGAAGAACCGAAAAATACAGGGCAGAAGATTTTTCGAGAGAATTGATGAAGAAAATTGTCAATACAAAGAACTCAAGGTAGCGGAAGAACAAGAAATGTGGTGATTTTTGTCAAAAGGAATTGAGCGCATGGAACAATAGCAGCGACTGTATATGTTTTGACTGGAAGGAGAAAAGTTCTGGTGAACTGGACAGTAGACAGTATGGATAAAAAGTGACTGTCAAGCAAACTTTGGTGTTGTAGAGAACGGATTTTGAACGGTAAAGGATTTTGTGAAAAAGTAATTTACTGTGAGGACCAAGCACTGACTTAGTTTAAGAGTGAGAGTTTGAATAAACTGATGTAACGTCACTCAAATAAATTATTATGTGTGCGTCTATTGTTGTGATCATAAAATTGTGTGTTCGTGAATTAACGCAGAAAATCCCAACTAAACAACCGTTCTAAAGCATTTACAGGACAGTGTGACAAAGCTGCAGGTTGAGTTATTAGCATTTTTCAATTAATTTTTCATGTATGAAACTAAGCATCGCCATATTGTCAGCTTCCCACTCCAGTAAAAACACCTGCTGAACTTAAGTTCAGTGATCTTCTTCAGCCATTGCCATTTCTGCAGTCACGAGGTAGAGCGAACAACACACTATATACCTCTGATGAAGCCATTTTTGTAACAAAAGGGACGAGGGTATGCGCACATGAATTTAATAACACACCACTGACATTATTTCCATGGAGTTTACAGCGAAGTGAATTAGGACCGTGTTAATTATTCTCAAAGTCAGTAAGAAAACTCAGTATGTTCTCTTGGGTGCTTCATAGAAGAAATTAAGATATCTCTCGCAATCAGTATGTTGTCTTAAGTGCATTAGAGAGATAGTTGTCGCAGTCGGATACTTCGCATCACTGTATAACTCAAGTGGATTCGGAAGCGTCTTTTTTTTTTTTTAATTTTAATTGACCAACTAGGATCACGTTAACAGCTTCAGTTCCTCTTCTTCCTTTGTTGTTGTTTCCTATTTTTCCAGTATTCCCTCATTTTCTCCCCATGAGGTCTCTTCCTTCCTTCTGTGCATATTGTTCCTGATTTTTTATTTCTTCTGCTTTGAAAGCCTTCTGCTTTGTTATTAAAACGGTTTCTTTCTGCTATTTCTGATTATTTGATGTTGTTTCTTTCAAGATCTTTTCTTACTTCTGTAATCCATGCTATTGTCGATTTCTTCTTCCAGAAATATAGGAGTATTTGTTTTGTTAGTCGATTTCCATCCATTCGGTAGAGATGTCCAAAAAAAGGTAAATCTTCGTTTGGCCATTACTTCAGATATTTTCTCTATATTTTTGTAGATCTCCTCATTGCTTCTTATTTTCCGACCATCTGCCATTTTCATTGCACCCATTATTTTTCTAATAATCCTTCTTTCCAGTACCTCCAGTTTGTCCATCTTATAGTTCATCGTTAGGCATTCAGATCCATATAAACATTCTGGTCGTACCACTGTGGTGTAGTGTTTTTAGAAGCGTCTATTAGTAGAATGCCTTTTATCTTAACCAGCAGTAGGATCGTGAACATAGCTTTTCGAGTGAGTAAAGAAAATCAACAGTTCCAAAACGTGTGTGGGAAATCTTATGGGACTTAACTGCTAAGGCCATCAGTCCCTAAGCTTACACACTACTTAACCTAAATTATTACACACTACTTAACCTAAATTATCCTAAGGACAAACACACACACCCATGCCCGAGCGAGGATTCGAACCACCGCCGGGACCAGTCTCACAATCCATGACTGCAGCGCCGTAGAAACAGTTCCATTTTAATTTGAGGAAGCAGTAGTACCTGTGCAAATGGCCATTCGGAAGAGCACAGTTAATTCATAGTTCATGTGTGCTGGGAAACGTTAATAACACAGACGAACTGCAAGGACAGAGGAATAAAAGTCCAACAAACATGTGTCCGGAAGTGTATCGCTGTCACGCTACATGGTCCTGACCACGCGCCGTGCGTTGCTTGCGTGTTGCAGGCTGTGTGATTGACACAGCGTAAAGTAAGCAGCAGAATGGTCCTGTCTGTGTTCGTGTGGGGAACAGGCTAAGATGCTGCTTCAGTACTGCCAAGCAGACGGCATCGGCCGTGAGGCAGCACGGCTGTACCAAAACATGCACACTCTCGGACACCAACCACAACATTCAAGCCCCTTTTGGGCGTTTGTGTGATCATGGGTCTTCTAAGACGAGCGCGCTGTGAGGCGGTGGACTGTACGTACCGGGTTCTACAGAATATTGAGACAAAGCCTACTACATGCTCCAAGAAAATGACCCGTCAATATTTTGCAAGCCCAAATACGCCTGTGAAAGCGTACGTTGCGTAGCATTGCTCTGAACATCTGGTGTGACATGGATGCGATGCGGCTCTGTACTGTGGTCCGGGACGATTTGTTGTCTTTCCGGGCACGCCGTCCATCTCTGGATACATTTCCCGACAGTTTGTCGATTTTACTAATGTTCGTCGAGAAGAGAATGAAAGAAGACTATTCAAGCATTAGTTAGTTATTCATGAAATTTCAACTGTTTTAATCCTCAAAGGCTCGTTACTCCGTAACTAGCCCAGTTCTGAGGTGCTGATGATAATTCGCCACCTTAGGAGACTACGGCGTCACGAGCTCAGCATAGCGTTATTCTACAGCTCTTCCACTGCATTAACTGAAATACACCATCTATTGGGGGTGGACAAATATATGGAGACATCAAAAGCACAACACATTACTGAGCCGTGGTTAAAATTGCTGTTTTGAAGAGCGTAGCGTGAAGCAGTCGTCCTCCGTTTGTGGCGGTGGCGCCGCTGTGGCAATCGCAGCTTTGGTTCTCCCTCTGGTGGGAAAAGGGAAAGGTTGCCTGTTCACGTGTATTTGAGCTCGCCAGTCGGTCAGTCTGGGTCAGTCTCTCGTCCCCAGCTTGCTAGTCTGTCTCTCGACCGCATTTCTTAGGCAGTTAGGGTCTCTCTGTCGTTCGGAGTGCTAGTATGTCTGTCGTTCGGATCAACCTTTAAAGCCGGCAAAATGAGAATCTTTCCACTCGGCCAGTAAGAGAACTCAGCGAGTGGTCGCCCGGTCGGGGCTTAGTTCTTGCATCTGAGTCTGCGCGTTGGGCCGCCAGTCTGCTCGAGTATGCTCAGGCAATGGTCATTGGCGGTTGGATCGATCGGTTGATCGGTCGCGCCCTGAGACAGAAGATGACTTGTCCGCCTTACGCGTCGGCGATGTGAGGTCGCCACGTGAGTCCAGTGGGCCGCGGCGTATAGCGAGGGGTAGTGACCTCGCGGTCGACACGAGAGCAACAGGAGTCGACCCACGACATCAGTCTGGCAGGTGCGAGCTGCGACGCCTTGAGACGGGAGATCGGCGCGCCTTCCTGCGCCCGTTGAAACGGCTGGCAGTGGACGGTTCGGGAGAGCGATTTGGGGATGTTGCGCCACATCTTCTCGAGAAATCGCAGTTTATTGGAAGTTAAGTGATTTGTGATCTGTTGTTTGATTTACTCTTGTTAAATTCTACTTGTTTACTTGGTGAGGTCACTAGCCGTTTTGTTTTGGGGTCGTCCCACCATTCTTCTCCGTTTGCCCGCCCGCGGGGAGGTGGTTATTTATGAAATGGGTGGTCCGTTTTTCCCTTGTGGAGTAGGGGCGGGTTAGAGCAACCTGCGGTTCGGGTTGTTCGGTAATCTCCGTATCAATCTACCTTACGTTAGTAGCTGCCTCTGTCGTGTTTGTCAGATTTGGTGTGTTAACGAATCTATTGCTTGGAGTGTAACGCCCTAATACCTGAAATATGTTTTGATCTTTGGAAATTTTGATATTATTGCCTATGATCTTGAGAGGCGGTATCTGAGTACTGTAGAGCATCTTAACTATAGTTTGGCCAACCTTGTAGAATTTTATATAAGATTGCATTTCATAGGCTTTTATATAAATGATCGTTTTAGTATATAAAGTTGCCACCGTTTCACCGTAAGACTTTTCATAGAAGTTAAAATCAAGTTGCACCTTCGGTGGCAAGTTAATATTTTAATTCTAGTGTTTTGTACCATTTCCATCCCTCCTACGGGGGGGTTTGCATAGTTTGTGTGCTTGTAAATTGTTAAAACTCTTGGTTTAAAGTTATCTGGTGTGTTGCAGATTTGCACCAGTGTAGTCTTTCAGAGGCTGTTGTGAGCCGTCATAACTACGGCCGTGTCAAAAGGGAGCGGCAAGATTCTCTGCCCGAAAGTTCATACAGTCAAAACTTGTTTCTTTCTTCCTCCGAATAAATTGTAACTTCGATATTTAGAGGGTGCTTTCTGATTATAATTTTAAATCTGTTTCTTTTAAAAATGCTTTTAGGCACTATTAAAGGGAATAAATTCCCATTTGTTAAAAGGAATTTGGTTATGATTTCATCAGTTACTCCCTGACAACTACTTCCATGCTTACATAGTGTGATTAAATGTGTTAATGTTCTTGATGAATCGCTAGTAAATAAAATAAATTCTTAATAATATTCTTTGAAAATAAATCACGGTTCAATTACCATGCCTAATACTGAGTAGGAAAACCGCTGGCATTCAAAACAACTTCCAGCCGTGTCGGAATGGATAAATACGGTCCTGCATGGTTTTCAAGGAATTGTCCCTGCAAAATAGTGGCAACTTCAGGCAACGATGGTGGAGGTGGGTAGCAGTCACATACACTTCTCTCCAAAGCAGACAACGAAGGCTCAATAACAGTGAGACCTAACGACGGCTGAGGCCGGGGGGAGATGCGACAGTTCATCATTATGCTCACAAAACCAGTCCTGGACGTTCAGAGAGGTGTGAACAGCGGTCCCGTCGTCTTAGAACACAGTGTCAACACTGGGGAACAAACATTTTACCACGGCATTGACCTGATCAGTAGAAATGTTCACGTAATCCTTGGCAGTAATGCGTCTTATCAGAGTAACTGTGGGTCCATGGAACATCACGAAAGGGCTGCCCAAATCATCACGGAACACCAGCGCTATTTGACTCTTCGGGCCAAGTAAGCTGCATCGCCGGCTCGAGACGGCGAACACAGTGTGAAAAGAGACTCATCCGAGCAAATGACTTTTTTCCATTGCTTCATACCCGAGGTTTTGTGACTTTTGCTACACGTACTACTGTTACAGGCCTCTGCATCACTGATGTGTGGTTTTGGAAATCTGGCTCGCCCTATTATTTCCCAGCTTATGGAGCTAGAATGCAGTCCAATTAAATCAGGTGATGATGAGGGAATTAGATTAGGAAATGAGACACTTAAGCTAGTAAATGAGTTTTGCTATTTGGGGAGCAAGATAGCTCATGATGGTCGAAGTAGAGAAGATATAAAATTTAGACTGACTATGGCAAGGAAAGCGTTCCTTAAGAAGAGAAATTTGTTAATATCGAGTATAGATTTAAGCGTCAGGAAGTCTTTTCTGAAAGTATTTGTATAAAGTGTAGCCGTGTATGGAAGTGAAACATGGATGATAAATAGTGTAGACAAGAAGAGAATGGAAGCTTTCGAAATGTGGTGCCACAGAAGAATTCTAAAGATTGGACGGGTAGATCACGTAACTAATGAAAAGGTACTGAATATAATTTGGGACAATAAGAATTTGTGTTACAGCTTAACTAGAAGAAGGGAATGGTTGGCAGGACACGTTCTGAGGCATCAAGGGATCACAAATTTAGTATTGGAGGGAAACATGGCGAGTAAAAACCTTAGAGGAAGACCAAGAGATGAATACACTAAGCAGATTCAGAAGGATGTTAGTTGCAGTAGTAATTCGGAGATGAAGAGGCTTGTACAGGACAGAGTAGCATGGAGAGCTGCATCAAACTAGTCTCTGGACTGAAGACCACAACAACAACAACATGGAGCTGATAGGGTTAGCGAGTGCGACATTCAACAGAGCAATGACTGTTGCAGCTGTTGTCTGCTTAACTTTCGTCACAATCTTTTTGAGTTACTGTCTGTCACAATCACTCAGCACACACTTTCGTCCGCATTGTGACGTAGCGGTTGATGTTTTACCGTCCAAGATGCTACTCCAGGCGGTTGTAAAATGAATATCCGCAATGGAAAATACTGAACGCGAAAAAGAAGATTTTGATCTCTTAATGGTGGGCCGGTCGCTGTGACCGAGCAGTTCTAGGCGCTTCAATCCGGAACAACGCGGCTGCTACGGTCGCAGGTTCGAATCCTGCCCCGGGCAGGATGTCCTTAGGCTAGTTATGTTTACATAGTTATAAGTCTAGGGGACTGATGACAGATGTTAAGTCCCATACCGCTTCGAGCCATTTGAACCATCTTAATGGTAATATTGTTTCCTTCTTCTTACTGTTTAACATATAAATTACAAATTAAAACATAAATGAATGATTAAGGAAACTAGTAACTACAAAACGATAAATGTTGTTTCAGCTTATACATTCATTGTAGATTAAAAACCCCTTTATATATCACAAATGCTTATATATCAATGTTCAATGGATATAAAGAGATACAAATGAATTTCCTAACTAATATTACCTATCAGTTGTTCAAGTCTGCCATTTTTATGGATACGCATCTTTCAAAGATGGATCTACAGTGGTGTGCAACCTCAGTGTAAATACAGTTGCGTGATCACAGCTATTCAGCTTTATAGCCCTAATAAGCAAAAGCGATTAGCAGTATCACCGTATGTGATGCTTCCGGTGGGTCGGAGTGATGGTTCTCGTACACGTCTGCGACGACGGAGGAACTCCAGCCACAAAAAATAAAAAAAACTCCTGTATTAGGATGGGAGAAGGCAGTCAAAAATGGCTCTGAGCACTATGGGACTCAACTGCTGTGGTCATCAGTCCCCTAGAACTTAGAACTACTGAAACCTAACTAACCTAAGGACATCACACACATCCATGCTACTTCCTGTGTTAAGCAAGACCAGCACACCTGTGCGAGCTTTTCAACCCAGGGCCTGAGTTACGCTTGCCATTTCGTAGATCGTAAGAGATGGAAAAGAGCCACCGTGGTACAACAACCGAGTTAGAAAACTGCTGCGGAAGCAAAGGGAACTTCACAGCAAACATAAACATAGCCAAAGCCTTGCAGACAAAAAAAAAAAAAAAAAAAAAAATTACGCGAAGCGAAATGTAGTGTGAGGAGGGCTATGCGAGAGGCGTTCAATGAATTCGAAAGTAAAGTTCTGTGTACTGACTTGGCAGAAAATCCTAAGAAAGTTTGGTCTTGTATCAAAGCGGTAGGTGGATCAAAACAAAACGTCCAGACACTCTGTGACCAAAATGGTACTGAAACAGAGGATAACAGACTAAAGGCCGAAATACTAAATGTCTTTTTCCAAAGCTGTTTCACAGAGGAAGACTGCACTGTAGTTCCTTCTCTACATTGTCGCACAGATGAAAAAATGGTAGATATCGAAATAGACGGCAGAGGGATAGAGAAACAATTAAAATCTCTCAAAAGAGGAAAAGCCGCTGGACCTCATGGGATACCAGTTCGATTTTACACAGAGTACGCGAAGGAACTTGCCCCTCACCCCCCCCCCCCCCCCCGACCCTTCTTGCAGCGGTGTACCGTAGGTCTCTAGAAGAGCGTAGCGTTCCAAAGGATTGGAAAAGGGCACAGGTCATCCCCGTTTTCAAGAAGGGACGTCGAACAGATGTACAGAACAATAGACCTATATCTCTAAAGTCCATCAGGTGTAGAATTTTGGAACACGTATTATGTTCGAGTATAATGACTTTTCTGGAGACTAGATATCTACTCTGTAGGAATCCGCATGGGTTTCGAAAAAAGACGATCGTGTGAAACCCAGCTCGCGCTATTCGTCCACGAGACTCAGAGGGCCATAGACACGGGTTCCCAGGTAGATGCCGTGTTTCTTGACTTCCGCGAGGCGTTCTATACGGTTCCCCACAGTCGTTTAATGAACAAAGTAAGAGCATATGGTCTATCAGACCAATTGTGTGATTGGATTGAAATTTCTAGATAACAGAAGGCAGCATGTCATTCTCAATGGAGAGAAGTCTTCCGAAGCAAGAGTGATTTCAGGTGTGCCGCAGGGGAGTGTCGTAGGACCGTTGCTATTCACAATATACATAAATGATCTTGTGGATGACATCGGAAGTTCACTGAGGCTTTTTGCGGATGATGCTGTGGTATATCAAGAGGTTGTAACAATGGAAAATTGTACTGAAATGCAGGAGGATCTGCAGCGAATTGACGCATGGTGTAGGGAATGGCAATTGAATCTCAATGTAGACAACTGTAATGTGCTGCGAATACATAGAAAGAAAGACCCCTTATCATTTAGCTACAATATAGCAGGGAATGGCAATTGAATCTCAATGTAGACAAGTGTAATGTGCTGCGGATACATAGAAAGAAAGACCCCTTATCATTTAGCTACAATATAGCAGGTCAGCAACTGGAAGCAGTTAATTTCATAAATTATCTGGGAGTACGCATTAGGAGTGATTTACAATGGAATGATCATATAAAGTTGATCGTCGGTAAAGCAGATGCCAGACTGGTATTCATTGGAAGAATCCTAACGAAATGCAATCCGAAAACAAAGGAAGTAGGTTACAGTACGCTTGTTCGCCCACTGCTTGAATACTTCTCAGCAGTGTGGGATCCGTACCAGATAGGGTTGATAGAAGAGATAGAGAAGATCCAACGGAGAGCAGCGCGCTTAGTTACAGGGTCATTTAGTAATCGCGAAAGCGTTACGGAGATGATAAATAAACTCCAGTGGAAGACTCTGCAGAAGAGACGCTCAGTAGCTCGGTACGGTCTTTTGTTGAAGTTTCGAGAACATACCTTCACCGAGGAGTCAAGCAGTATATTGCTCCCTCCTACGTATATCTCGCGAAGAGACCATGGGGATAAAATCAAAGAGATTATAGCTCACACAGAGGCATACCGACAAATCCTTCTTTCCACGAACAATACGAGACTGGAACAGAAGGGAGAACCGATAGAGGTATTCAAGGTACCGTCCGCCACACACCGTCAGGTGGCTTGCGCAGTATGGATGTAGATGTAGGTAGATGTAGATTGGCGTTCCAACCTCTGCTAGTATAAGCAATCGTTCATTACGCCGTTTTGATAATAAAGACAATCCATCATGCAATAAGCGTAAACAGCTATCTACAAGGTGTATGTGGCAATGTCAGTCTTCTTCAAATATTCGTATATACGCTGTACAACCTATCAAATGATACGTAATTCCGATTGTAAATCACGGCAAAGTATGTAAATGAGTCCTCGTAATATGCGACATTATAGCCACCTTACAACCAGTTTCCCCCTATGCGGTGTAAATCGTCTATATGGTGGCTCTTGAAATACCAAACACCACGGTTATGGAAGCACTCACCATACGAACACCAACAATTTTTCAACGTTAGAATTCAGTTAGTTGCTACCTAATGCAATCACAACTACATAGAGTACAGTTCTGATCACGACTGATAGTTGCCGCGTATTGGGGATACTGCACAGGAGCCGCTCCTGATCAAAAGAAGCCGTTCATGATCAAAAGCAACAGCGCCACCTGCACGCTTTGCTGGCACCTGAATACCTGCATTTATGTTCAAGCATGCATTTGTCGCGGTGATTCCAAATTTTTGTCCAGCTCCTGCGCACATTGGCCCCATCTTCATCAAGAAACCTGCCCATACCGTTGTGTGTCACTGTTAACGTACAACTGACACTGCTGGAGTCCGCCTCGGTAGCTGCACGGTCAGCGTAGCGGATTGCCAAGCACCTGGTTTGATTCCCGGCCGTGTCAGAGATTTTCTCTGCTCGGGAACTGGGAGTTGTGTGGTCCTTACGTTCGTATCGTCATAATTGAAATTCCACTGCGGAGTTGGCTGAATGGGCATCACGCTGATCTCCTGAAAGTCAGTAAATAAAACCCTGTACTGAATAAGCAAACGGAAGATGGAACAGAGCAATACTGAATCCAACAGCATGCCAAGAAGTACTGTGAATAGACCAAGTTTGCTTCCAAACGAGGCACACAGTGCATACTGTCAACACTTGCACTTTCTCCATATCTTTTCGTGTAATTATTATTTATTTGTTAGTTACAAGTGGATAAGGGCCTTATCGAATATACGCCTGTTCTACAAGACTCTTCCATTTCCTTCTGTTGAGTGCACTGTTTGTCCATTCAGTTTTCGTGTTCATCCTAGTTGTGTCTTCCCTGATGTTATCTCTCCACCTACTCCAGGGTCTTCCTCTTCCTCTCGTTCCCTCTATTGTCCTTGCGAACGCTATTT
This sequence comes from Schistocerca serialis cubense, assembly GCF_023864345.2. Taxonomy (NCBI): domain Eukaryota; kingdom Metazoa; phylum Arthropoda; class Insecta; order Orthoptera; family Acrididae; genus Schistocerca; species Schistocerca serialis. The sequence goes on along the minus strand of NC_064639.1, from coordinate 252,696,694 downwards.
TAGTTAGTCTGTTTTCTGTCATTCTTGCTATACGGCCTACCCAGTTCAACCTTCTCATCTTTAGCACATCTATAATGTTACGGTGTTTGTACAGCTCTTTTAATTCTTCATTTTTTCTTATCCTCCATTCCATGTTATCTTCGTCACATAGCGGACCAAAAATTTTTCTTAGTATTATTCTTTCCAATATTAACAGTTGAGAGGTGGCATGAGCCCCCTCTCATATTTCTATCTTACGATTTTCGTCTCTAGTTGCATGCAGTGAAGGGTCGCTGTTCTTTCACACGCGGACTTCCCACGCAGCGTCTCTCGTCACCCGGGTGGTCCGGTGACAGGCGGGCTCTCCTGATCTGGAAAGGGTTAAGCCGACGGGTCTGAGGAAGTCGAGTGAATGCTTTGCAGACGCCGACATTGTCAAAAGACACGCCCGGAGGGGTCTGAAGTAGCGGCTGGGCTAGAGGTTCCGTTACTTCGCAGAATCTTAGCGAAAACACTTTCTGGTGGGCTACCAGCAAGGCGTGGGAATGACTTGTGTACCCAGGCAGTTGTGGCGGGAAAATTCCCGCGCTTTCTGCAAAATAGTAACTGTGATTGGCTGGCTCAGGGCATAGCTCCGTGACGTAGCAAAATCAGCGCAGAAATTGGCGCCAAGAATCTCCATTGGTGGAATGGTAGTGCTCCGGCAATGGAGTGGAATTTTCCGCCAGTTTTGGAGTTGCTGATTGGAACGTTTAACCACGGCCACTGTCGTGGGGGCGGGAATGTTGTGTGTTCGGCCTGTACGGGTGCTCTAGGTAGTCGGCTCTCCCCTTTCGGTCGAGGACGTCGAAGCAACCAGCCCTCGCCTCCGGTACGCCAGATCGTGTTCTGGCAGTTAAGAAGACAGTTTGGTAATGCATGTCCGCAGCACCGGCAGATAGGGATTTTCCTAGGTGATAATCAGAGCCTAGCAGAGTGCGCCTGTTCGTCTTTTTCTAACTTTGTTCTGTCTTGAGTAGCAGCAATTAATGTTGGGTTAGCTGTGTGTCTCTCGTAAGATTTGAGTGGCAAGGAATTGGCTCCACATACCACTTCGTCATAAACCTCACAATCTAGTTTAGGGACAACTTCACCTTCACAGCGTTTGTTTGTGTATCCAATTTGAGCCAATTTGATGTATTATAAATGTTTCATGTGTTTTTGTTTATTATTTTGTGTTTAGTCTTAATAAATCATATTGTTATTTTGGACAGAACTTTCATTCTGTTAATCGGTAGAGCAACCCATCATTTCTCACTACGTTAATGAAACCTTCCTTTATTTAACTTATTTATCAAATTAAATTATTGCAGGTGCCAAACTCTTTTCTACTCCAATTGCAGGGTTGATTACAGTCAGTTTGCGTATATTTTTTAATCCTTGTGCAACAGCAAAAGTCGGAGTTAGAATAGGGGGGGGGGGGGGCTTAGAGCATCATTTACATGTGTAGATTCTAAAATTTAGTGTTAAATACACTGCTAGCCCCGGCACCTCGCACAGTTTTTCTCCATCTTTCTTTCTAAATATTAATGCTTGGCGTCTGTATAATGTTACTGATACAAGCGGATTTTGAAATTGGTACTAAGTGATCTCTTCTGCAAGATTTTGATAAAACTAAAGTGTTTTAATAATATTATGAGAAGGAAAACTCACCATATAGCGGAGACGCTGAGACGCATAGGCACAACAAAAAGACTCCCACAATTACAGCTTTCGGTCGTTAAGACCGTCGTCAACAATAGACAGTCATATGCGCACGCGCGCTCACACACACACACACACACACACACACACACACACACACACACACATTCAAATGCAACTCACGCACATGATTGCAGTTGCAGGAAACTGAGAGTGTTTTGTTCGCTGTTGCTAGTAGGGCATCTACTTCTATATCCATTCCAGTATTGTCACTAAACAGACTCCCTAAGTACTTGAAGCAGTCAACTGTTTGAAAATGAATCCATCTACGGCCAACGGTGCATCACTCTGGTTTTTCTTACTTATGACCAGATATTCTGACTTTTCTTCATTAACATGTAATCCTGCTTTCTCAGCAGTTTTGTAATAATTTTGTAGAATTTTGATTACTTCTGTTTCGGAACTACTTATTAATGCTACATCATCTGCGTAGGCAAGTAACGTTCATCTCCTGCAAAAATTCGCACTGAGCACTATGGGACTTAACTTCTGAGGTCATCAGTCCCCTAGAATTTAGAACTACTTAAACCTAACTAATCTAAGGACATCACACACATCCATGCCCTAGGCAGGATTCGAACCTGCGACCGTAGCGGTCGCGCGGTTCCAGACTGTAGCGCCTAGAACAGCTCGGCCACTCCGGCCGGCCATCTCCTGCATTTGGATCCCTTGTGGATTAGTCTTACTAAATTCTCTATTGACCTTCTCTAAGGCGGGGTTAAATAATATAGGTGAAATGACAGCTCCTTGTCTCAGTCCAGTGAACACGCTAAGATTTTTTGTTGCTCCTACAGGTGTCTTGTTACGACATGAAGTTTCATCTGTACAGATTTTAATTAATCTGATTATCTTTGATTGTATTTCAAATTCCCTCATTATATTTAGAAGTGTCTTTCGGCGTATGCTATCGTAAGCCTTTTTGAAACCTACAAGTAAAATGTGTACATCTACACTGAATTCCCGCGCCTTTTCACTTATGTGTCTTAGAGGGAAAAGATGATCTAATGTGGTTTATTTCTGCGGAAACCGCATTGGTAGTCTCCAATTAATTCTTCAGTAATGTGGATCAGTCTGTTTAATGGGCACGTCGATAGGATTTTATACGCAACATCCAGTAAAGCTATTCCTCTATAGTTGTCGCACATAAGGGGATCATTCTTCTTTAATGTGGGGCATATTATTGCGGTTTTCCAGTCTGCAGGTATGGTTTCTGTCTTCCAAATTCTGTCTATTAAACACTGTAGTTCTGCTTCCAGTTGTGGTCTTCCATTCTTTAATAACTCAGTTTGGTCTTCACCACAAACCTTGTTATTCCTTGATTTCCTTATGGCTCGCTGTGTTTCATTTACTGATAAGGTAATAATTTGTACATCGACTGTATCAGGTTCTTCAAATTTATAGTAAGACTGTGAACCATTGCAGCTGAGTAATTGTGAAAAGTATGTCTTCCATCCTTTTTGTATGCCACTCTTGTTGGTCAGTACTTTCCCATGCCGATCCTTTATTAACTATTCTCTTTTGGTAAATTTGCGCAAAGATTTTTTAATATTTTGATACATCTGCCTTGTTCTGTGGTACCTGAAATTATCATATGAGTCTTTTATCATATTGTAGTGGTATTCCCTTTCCTCTTGTCTTCGGGTTCACTGTGTTTCCTGGCGTAGTTTGTAATAACTTTCATTCAGTGTCATATTGTTCCTTCCTGTACTCCACACTTTTCTCGCATTTCTTCTCTCCTGAACATTTTCTCGGCACTTTTTGCTGAACCAAATTTTGTTAGGTCGCTCTCTTTTTCCTGTAACTTTGGATGACACTTCCTGTATACTGTTATTCAGGTGTCTCCACATGCTTTTGACATCTTGTTGTTCCCTGTTGGACAGTCTAGTTTTTCTAGGTTGCTTTCCAATTCTTTGGTAAAGTTTTATTTTGTAGATTCTTCAGCCGGATTTCCCACGTTTTATCTCGTGATTTCCGCTCTATTTCCATTTATTTTTCTTTTTAATTTTATTTTCATTTTTGATATGATTAACATATGGTCTGTATCACAATCGGCGCCCCTAAACGTTCTAGTGTCTTCAGTACTGTTCTGGAATCTCTTTGGGATGGCCACATCGTCAATCTGATTCACTACTTCTCCATCTGGTGATATCCATGTTCCTAGGTGAATGTGCTTGTGTTGAAATTTTTTGCTGCTTAACGTGAGGTGATTTCTTATTGCAAAGTTTGTAAGTCGAACTCCGTTATGTGAACTTTTCTCGTGTAAGCTGTAATTTTCATGTAATACAAATGCTAAGAGGAACAGAGATAAGAAATCAAATGAAATGAAATAACTCTATAACGAGCCAGCAGAGAGCACAGGTATATTATGCCATACTACTCAAAAAAATTTCACTTAGTAAACCACTGTATTTCTATCAGTGGAGTACTCGTTCATCAGGTATTCGAGTACAAGAACTGGCCTCCTTCCACCATTTGTGTTCTTGTAGGAATAGCCGGCTGCACTGAGTGAGGAGGTTTCGCGAAGTGCTTGGTTCCCCCCGAGGGCGAGCCGGCAGCAGCATGCATTATGCATGATGCGAGGCGGGAACCGCGAATAACAACACGTCCGCTCGTTATTCTCACCTGCCGGCGGATCACTGTGTTTACCTCACCCCGTAGGGGGCGCATCCCCTGCCTAATCACTCCGTAATGCAAACACTGCACTTCCATCTAACGGTGATCGCCTAAACATTTCCGCCTCGGGGGAAATAATGAACAGCGTCCTAATCTAGGAAAAGCTGATACGTGGCCCCACGACCGGCAATTCACCGGAGTAGCTCACCCCTAACTGCTGCCCAGTTATTGTTGTCATAATATCGTTACACATCGATCGTGCTACTTTTCTAATTTCAAATGATTCAGATGGCTCTAAGCACTACGGGACTTAACATCTGAGGTCATCAGTCCGCTAGACAACAGAGTGACGTGGCCGAGCGGTTCTAGTCGTTACAGTCTGGAGCCGAGCGACCGCTACGGTCGCAGGTTCGAATCCTGCCTCGGGCATGGGTGTGTGTGATGTCCTTAGGTTAGTTATGTTTAAGTAGTTCTAAGTTATAGGGGACTGATGACCTCAGAAGTTAAGTCCCATAGCGCTCAGAGCCATTTGAACCATTTGAACAGAGTGACGCCGTGCAGTACATGGCCTACCTGTGGGAAGGTCATGAACGACTGAATCGTTCACTGAAGTACAACGAACATTCTGCACAAACAGTTTATGACTTGCGTTATTATACGGTTATCAGAGGATGTTTCAGTTACAGTGATATCTTTGCTAGAAGTATCAATTTGTTTCCTATTTTTCATTAAAGTTTTCCATTTTCTTTTACCTTATTACATGATACAAATATTTCAATTTGTTTAAACTTCACAACTCATACACATTTCTTTTAGGATTGTTACCAAAAGCACTCTGTGAATAACTTGTCACACATTTAAATTGTTTTTGTTTACACTCTGTTTTCTTCAAAGGATTTCGATTCTGTATAATATTGACCTGCTACTCATAATTACATTTCTGTTCATGTATTGTTCTAAAGATGTTATGTTATAATTATGTAATGTTAATAAATAAATAAATAAAAGAAAAAAGACAGAACTACTTAAACCTAACTAACCTAAGGATATCACACACACATCCATGCCCGACCGCAGCAGCAGCGCGGTTCCGGATTGAAGCGCCTAGAGCCGCTCGATCACAGCGGCCGGCTTTTCCTATTTGAAACGGTTCATAGGAGTTCAATTACAGACTGAAAATTACATCTGCTATTTATTTTTGTTATCATTCTGGAACGTAAATTTACTTCCGTTCTGACAATGCTCGCCATTAAAATTGCTTCAGGCGGAAAAACACCAACTAACTAAATTTTTAAGCTAGTGTGCTTAAGCGGGAGGTTGTAGGTGATACTCAAAATTCACTACTGATGACACTTGTACAAAGAAAAATGGGTAGTACAGGGATTGGACGAAAATATGGAAACAGCAGTGCTTGAACATAAATGCAGATGCTAGTAAAATCTGCAGGTTGCGATGTTGTACTTGTCCACTGACACTACCTCTGCAATGTCCTCAATACGTTGCAAGTGTCAGCCGTGGTCAGAACAGTAACCTGTGTAGTTGTGATTGCATTATGTTGGAGCTAATTGATTTCGAACTTGGCAAATTCTTTGTGCTCGTGTGCTGGGTGTTTCCGTAACTGAGATAGCGGAAGTGTTTGGTGTTTCAAGACGTACGTCACCAGAGATTTACACCGCAAACAGGGAAAGTGGAGAAGCATAATCCGCTAACTCACAATGCGAACGAAAGTGTGTGTTGACTGACGGTGACGGAGAGTCGTTAAAGAGGATTTTGACGAAAAATCAGAGGACGACAGTTGCAAATCTTACTGCAGAACTGAATGTTCCTCTTGCGAACTCTACCAGAAAAAAAAAAAACCACGAAGGGGGATCCATGAGCTGGAATTCCAAAGTCACTCATGATGCAAATGCCCATAACAAGAAAACGAGGTGCCGATGGCATAAAACCTGGATTACGGAGCAAGAGAAGAAAGTCATTTGGTCGAACGAGTCTTATTTCAAACTGTTTCCAACTTCTGGCCGAGCTTACGTCTGCCGTACTCCGTCTCAAGCTTACGACGCAGAATGCCTGCTGCAGAGAGTAAAACATGGCGGAGGTCCGTTGATGATTTGGGCAACCATTTCATGGTATTCCTTGGGCCCCACGGCTACTCTGAAATGTCGCATTACTGCAGAGGTTTAGGTGACCATTTTGGGTGATCAGGTTCATCCTACGCTACAGTATTCATTCGCCAATAGTGATGCTGAGTACCAAGCCGACAGGGCCCCTGTGCTCACAGCTCGCAAGGCGTTCGATACAGTTCCCCACAGTCGTTCAATGAACAAAGTAAGAGCATATGGACTACCAGACCAACTATGTGATTGGATTGAAGAGCTCCTAGATAACAGAACGCAGCATGTCATTCTCAATGGAGAGAAGTCTTCCGAAGTAAGAGTGATTTCAGGAAATGCCGCAAGGGAGTGTCGTAGGACCGTTGCAATTCACAATACACATAAATGACCTTGTGGATAACATAGGAAGTTCACTGAGGCTATTTGCGGGTGATGCTGTAGTATATCGAGAGGTGGTAACAATGGAAAATTGAACAGAAATGCAGGAGGATATGCAACGAATTGACGCATATTGCAGGGAATGGCAATTGAATCTCAAGGCAAGTGTAATGTAGACAAGTGTAATAGAAAGAAAGATCCTTTATCATTTAGCTACACTATGGCAGGTCAACGACTGGAAGCAGTTAATTCCATAAATTATCTGGGAGTATGTATTAGGAGTGATTTAAAATGGAATGATCGTATAAAGTTGATCGTCGGTAAAGCAGATGCCAGACTGAGATTCATTGGAAGAATCGTAAGGAAATACAATCCGAAAACAAAGGAAGTAGGTTACAGTGCACTTGTTCTCCCACTGCTTGAATACTGCTCACCGGTGTGGGATCCGTACCAGAGAGGGTTGATAGAAGAGATGGAGAAGATCCAACGGAGAGCAGCGCGCTTCGTTGTAGGATCATTTAGTAATCGCGAAAGCGTTACGGAGATGATAAACTCCAGTGGAAGACTGTGAAAGAGAGACGCTCAGTAGCTCGGTACGGGCTTTTGTTGAAGTTTCGAGAACATACCTTCACCGAGGAGTCAAGCAGTATATTGCTCCCTCCCACGTACATCTCGCGAAGAGACTATGAGGATAAAATCAGAGAGATTACTGCCCACACAGAGGCATACCGACAATGTTTCTTTCCACGAACAATACGAGACTGGAATAGAAGGAAGAATTAATAGAGGTACTCAAGGTACCCTTCGCCACACACCGTCGAATGGCTTGTGGAGTATGGATGTAGGTTTAGATGTAGATGTAGATCCGGGGTTGCTTTGATGACCGACCACAAGGGTGAGTTTACGTATCTCCTCTTGTCACCACAGTCACCTGGTCTCAATACTCATGTTACTGAGTCTTTGCGTCTACTTTGGAGAGAAGGGTGCGTGATTGCTATCCACCTCCATCGTCATTACCTGAATTTGCTGTTATTTTTCAGGAGGAGTGGTATAAGATATCTTGAAAACCGAATAAGACCTGCATTTCTCCTTCCGAGACGACTGGAAGTTGAGTGCCAGTGGGTTTGCTACAATGTTCAGAAATGGCCCAAGCACTACGAGACCTAACATCTGAGGTCATCAGTCCCCTAGACTCAGAACTACTTAAACCTAACTAACCGAAGGACATCACACACACCCTTGCCCGAGGCAGGATTCGAACCTGCGACCGTAGCAGCAGCATGGTTCCACACTGAAGCGCCTAGAACTGCTCGGCAACAGCGACCGGCTGCTACACTGTATTAGGTATTGTAATGTGTTGCTGTTTTGGTGTTTCCATAACTTTGCTGTACCCCTGTAAGTCTAGGGAAAATAATTCGCCATTTCCGTCAAAGTTTTCAAGAATCTGTGCAAGGTGGCGTCCTATCTGGGCCATGCACTGCAAGTGCAAGGCCCACATTAACCTCCAATTTGCATTTTTATTACTGAATTGAGGGTTGCCATGGTAACCAGCAAAGTGCGGAGATCAAGTACTGGTCTATGAAAAGGCACTGTGAGCACAAGCTGCATTGCAGTAAAAATCAGTTGTTATGAAGAAGATTTGCCTGGGCTCGGTGCTGAGCAGTCGGGGGTGAGATTTTATAATAGAACAGAGGGCCGCGTAAGTCAGCTTCCCCTGCAAAAGCATCTTTTTGGTCTTACTCTAGACCAGATGCCCGTACCAGACAATGGCGGCGCCGTCGCCGGACAGCAGAGGGACCTTCGGCGAATTCTGAAATTTGTCCAGTGACCTCAGACAACGGGCGCCTTCCAAAAGCAACACTGATTGGGCAGCCGCTGGGCATCCAGACAACGAGTGGGAGTGACGGTTCATAAGAAAATTGTTACCACTGGACAAGCCCTGGCGCGGAGCAATAAGTCCGTCTAATAGTTGCAGAAACTAAGGGCCGGCGTTTTGGCTTGGAAGGGAATCGGTCGCTTTTGCACCGGTCCGTGCGATGGATTGATGGTGAAGTTTTGTATTTCGTCCGGCAGCACGGACATTAGTTTTCCTCATATGCTATCGCGTGGGGCAGTCACAGCTGCAACAGGCCGCTGATCCACACTCGGAACCACGCGGGGGCCGCCTGCTATGGTTTCGACGTTGAAGAGAACATCACATGGTACATATCCGCAGCTCCGGCCGTGTACAAGGCGCTCTTGCCGAGATAGGTACAGAAGGGCTAGTTGTGGGCCATATATACAGTGCGATGCGTTCTCAAAATGTTCTAATGGTTCTAATGGTTCTAATTGCTATGGGACTTAACATCTGAGGTCATCAGTCCCCTGGACTTAGAACTACTTAAACCTAACTAACCTAAGGACATCACACGCACCCATGCCCGAGGCAGGATTCGAAACTGCGACCGCTGTTCCGAACTGAAGCGCCTATAGCCGCTCGGCCACATGGCCGGCGCTCAAAATGTAGTTTTCTTCCGTATGTCAACAACCTTCATGTTGATAGGTAAATCAATTAGAATCTCCTGCGCTCTATCAGTGATAGGAGAAGTGCCAATCCGTATTGGAAAAAATGGAAATAGTCCGTATTCAAAACACAAAAAAGGTACTTTCGTGTTACTTGTCACTTTTATCTACGCACACTGTGCCACAATTAATCAGAAGCCATCATCTCATTATACGTTTTGCGATGTTAAGCTAAAAACCTAGTAGTAATAAAAATTTGTTCCATTCTGCACATTATTTCTGGCTTTCGGTTAAAAATTACCCGACAGTCCCCCAAACGCAGTCATTCTTTTGGGGAATTATTTTTGTGATTTACTAAATTGATTCTATTTATACACTGAAGCGCCAAATAACTGGTATAGGCATGCGTATTCAAATACAGAAAAATGTAAACAGGCAGAATACGGCGCTGCGGACGACAGCGCTTATCTAAGACAACAAGTATCTGGACCAGTTGTTAGATCTGTTACTGCTGCTACAATGACGGGTTATCAAGATTTAAGTGATTTTGGACGTGGTGTTATAGTCGGCGCACGAGCGATGGGACACAGCATCTCCCAGGTGGCGATGAAGTCGAGATTTTCTCGTATGACCATTTCACGAATGTACCGCGAATATCACAAATCCGCTAAAACACCACATCTCCGACATGGCTGCGGATGAAGAAAGATCCTGCAAGAACGGCACCATCGACGACTGAAGGGAATCATTTAACGTGACGGAAGTGCAACCCTTCCGCAAATTGCTGCAGATTTCAATGCTGGACTATCAAGTGTCAGTGTGCAAACCATTCAACGAAACATCATCGACTGCACGACACAAAGCTTCACGCCTCGCCTGAGCCCGTCAACACCGACATTGGACTGTCGATGACCGGAAACATGCTGCCTGGTCAGACGAGTCTCGTTTCAAATTGTGTCGAGAGGATAGACGTGTACGGGTATGGAGACAACCTCACGAATCCATAAACTCTGCAAGTCAGCAGGGGACTGTTCAATCTGGTGGAGGCTTTGTAATGAGGTGAGACATGTGCAGTTGGCGTGGTATGAGACCTTTGACACGTCTAGATACGACTCTGACATGTGATACGTACGTAAGCATACTGTCTGGTCACCTGCATCCATTCATATCCATTGTGCAGCCGGCCACTGTGGCAGAGCGGTTCTAGGCGCTTCAGTCTGGAACCGCGCGACCGTACGGTCGCAGGTTCGAATCCTGCCTCGGGCATGGATGTGTGTGATGTCCTTAGGTTCGTTAAGTTTAAGTAGTTCTAAGTTCTAGGGGACTGATGACCTCAGATGTTAAGTCCCATAGTGCTCAGAGCCATTTGAACCATTTTCCATTGTGCATCCCGACGGGCTAGGGCAATGCCAGTATGACAGTGCGATACCCCACACATCCAGAATTGTTACAGAGTGGCTCCAGGAACAAAAAAATGTGTGAAATCTTATGAGACATAACTGCTAAGGTCATCAGTCCCTAAGCTTACACACTACGTAACCTAAATTATCCTAAGAACAAACACACACACCCATGCCCGAGGGAGGACTCGAACCTCCGGCGGGACCAGTCGCACAGTCCATGACTGCAGCGCCTTAGACCGCTCGTCCAGGAACACTCTTCTACGTTGAAACACTTCCTCTGGCCACCAGACTCCCCAGAAATGAACATTATTGAGCATATCTGGGTCGCCTTGCAACGTGCTGTTCAGAAGAGATCTCCACCCCTTCGTAATCTTGTGGATTTATGGACAGTCCTGCAGGATTCATGGTGTCATTTACCTCCAGCACTATTTCAGACATTAGTCGAGTCCATGACAAGTCGTGCTGTGGCACTTCTGCGTGCTCGCGGGGCCCTATACGATATTAGGCACGTGTACCAATTTCTTTAAGTCTTCAGTGTGTGTGAGTTTTCACTTGGCCTGAATCTTCAACAGTGGCAAGGGATTGTATGTCAGATATTGTATACAGGAGTCATGTCAGGGCGATTCATGGTAGAATTTCGATCTGCATATCCCCCCACGGTGAGACCAAATCGGAGGACGCCTCACACCCGTGACCCGAGCGTATTTTTAATAATGAATGTGTGGGTTGGAGCCTGATTGGGAGCCTTTGTGCGAGCCATAAGTAAGGTTGCAGAGAACCTCACTGCCAGTGTGACGGGTTTTGGTTGATTAGCTTTGGCAGAAAAATGGCGCCAAACGTCTCTCGCGCTTCCTATGTACGCCGTGCTTTTGAGTTGAATTGAAGTTCAGAGGACTTTTGGAAACGATTAAAAAGTATTTGAATTATTGAGATACTTGTTATGCGTTGCGCATGCATGTTCGATTTAGTTGTATATCGTTTTTAGTACGTAATTAGCGTTTGCGATGTTAAATACGAGTTGAAATAATGAAGCGTTTAGTGGTGAAGTCGGTAGGCCTACATGTTTGAAGTAAACACGTTACTAATGGTACAGTATTGTTTTTGGCATCTGTAATTCATTCTGCAGACGTTCGTAAACGATGCCAGGTTGTCCTGCATTCGGTTGTTCCAACAGAGGCGAAGGTGGATTTCGCATATTAGCACTTCCATGCAATGAAGAAAGACGAAAGCAGTGGGCAATCGCAGTCAACAGGGCTGGCATAAATCAAACAGGAGCCTTGTGGAAACCAACCAAGTACTCTTATCTATGCGAAGTAAGTCGGTTTTGCTTTTTATTACGTATAAAACAACCTGCAATATACATAGTTAAATCTGAAAACAGACATGTAAATTGGCTGTGTGAAAATTATTATAACACATTATTCTTACAGGGTGTTTCAAAAATGACCGGTATATTTGAAACGGCAATAAAAACTAAACGAGCAGCGATAGAAATACACCGTTTGTTGCAGTATGCTTGGGACAACAGTACATTTTCAGGCAGACAAACTTTCGAAATTACAGTAGTTACAATTTTCAACAACAGATGCGCTGCGGTCTGGGAAACTCTATAGTACGATATTTTCCACATATCCACCATGCGTAGCAATAATATGGCGTAGTCTCTGAATGAAATTACCCGAAACCTTTGACAACGTGTCTGGCGGAATGGCTTCACATGCAGATGAGATGTACTGCTTCAGCTGTTCAATTGCTTCTGGATTCTGGCGGTACACCTGGTCTTTCAAGTGTCCCCACAGAAAGAAGTCACAGGGGTTCATGTCTGGCGAATAGGGAGGCCAATCCACGCCGCCTCCTGTATGTTTCGGATAGCCCAAAGTAATCACACGATCATCGAAATATTCATTCAGGAAATTAAAGACGTCGGCCGTGCGATGTGGCCGGGCACCATCTTGCATAAACCACGAGGTGTTCGCAGTGTCGTCTAAGGCAGTTTGTACGGCCACAAATTCACGAAGAATGTCCAGATAGCGTGATGCAGTAATCGTTTCGGATGTGAAAAATGGGCCAATGATTCCTTTGGAAGAAATGGCGGCCCAGACCAGTACTTTTTGAGGATGCAGGGACGATGGGACTGCAATATGGGGCTTTTCGGTTCCCCATATGCGCCAGTTCTGTTTATTGACGAAGCCGTCCAGGTAAAAATAAGCCCACATGCATATCGCTGTCATCAATCCTGTGCACTATATCGTTAGCGAATGTCTCTCGTGCAGCAATGGTAGCGGCGCTGAGGGGTTGCTGCGTTTGAATTTTGTATGGATAGAGGTGTAAACTCTGGCGCATGAGACGATACGTGGACGTTGGCATCATTTGGACCGCAGCTGCAACACGGCGAACGGAAACCCGAGGCCGCTGTTGGATCACCTGTTGCACTAGCTGCGCGTTGCCCTCTGTGGTTGCCGTACGCGGTCGCCCTACCTTTCCAGCACGTTCATCCGTCACGTTCCCAGTCTGTTGAAATTTTTCAAACAGATCCTTTATTGTATCGCTTTTCGGTCCTTTGGTTACATTAAACCTCCGTTGAAAACTTCGTCTTGTTGCGACAACACTGTGTTCTAGGCGGTGGAATTCCAACACCAGAAAAATCCTCTGTTCTAAGGAATAAACCATGTTGTCTACAGCACACTTGCACGTTGTGAACAGCACACGCTTACAGCAGAAAGACGACGTACAGAATGGCGCACCCACAGACTGCGTTGTCCTCTATATCTTTCACATCACTTGCAGCGCCATCTGTTGTTGAAAATTGTAACTACTGTAATTTCGAAAGTTTGTCCGCCTGAAAATGTACTGTTGTCCCAAGCATATTGCAACAAACGGTGTATTTCTATCGCTGCTCGTTTAGTTTTTATTGCCGTTTCAAATATACCGGTCATTTTTGAAACACCCTGTATAAACAAAGGCATTTAACGAATGATTGCGCCATATTGTGTAGTGCTTTTGATTCAGTGAGTGTGTACTCCACTACTCCACTACTGGCCATTCAAAAGTCCCGCCCGCCGTTTGGCAGAAAAATGGCCGCCGTATCGTCTCTCCCTGTACAGGCTCTCCAGCGCCGCCCTTCCGCGGGCCCGAGTCGCACGACAGGTGTCACTGCGGCCGCATCTGCATCTGAATGCGCCGGGCCGCGCGCCAACCCGTGCCGATGTATTCCCGCAATTTGCGGGGCGCCCGTTTCTGTACTGACGCCAGTTTTTGTGCGTCGCGCCGGCGCGACCGCAGCCGGTTCTCCGCTGCGAGCTCTCGGTCGTCGTCACGCGAACCCGATCGCGTTCACTGAGGGTTCTCCGAAACGCGATCGCGACCGCGCGGCGCCCATGCGGCACAATGGCGATCTGCCGGCTGAGACTGTCTTTTTTTTTTGTCCGAGGCGGGTAATTGTGGGCATAATGACGGTATTCGCGGACGTCTAGACGGTCGCCGTAAAGTGGGTCACCTATTCAAAAGTGAGTATCTGAAATTTCCTCCGGTGAATCGATATATAGGGCAGCGGCTTTCGTCGCGTGCTGCTTTCCGAAAGCCGTAAATGACAGCAGTTTGTCCCGGTTCTTCGGAAATGTCTTTCTATACGTCGGCAGGTAATTATACGCTAGTGGCGGTGGCCTTGGCTGTTCTCTAGATTCACGGTCGCAACGGGTATTCTAACGGAACCTGGTCTCTACAGTTATTCAGAATTTCAATGCCTGTTCGTGAAGGCGCCCTGGGTCCTCACAATGGGCCACGAGAAATGAAAAGCTTGTTTTCTACGCAAAGGAAATAATCGTGCATAATTTTCTATTGCATCACCAAAATTTGGGGCAAATAATGCTGCACAATTAACAAAATGTGTTATTATAGAAAATTTTATGTCAGGGGACATTTTCCTATAGTTAGTATAAATGTCTTAGAATAATGCCCTTTTGACTGATCTTGCGCAAAAGTAACACTGTGTAACCTCCCCACAGATAAATAATATGAATAATATTCACATTTAGTGTAACCTCCCAACAGGAAAGTTCCGAAACCTTCCAACAGTAAAAAAATATAACTATAACATTGACATTTAGCGTAACCTCCCAATAAATAAATTGCGTAGCATATCAATAATAAAATGTGACTAATCTCTCAATAAAAAATTGTCGCTCACTTATAACCTTTCAATAATGATTGTGAATTTAAACTGGTGAATTTTGGACGTCAGCAGCGCTGCGTCATGGCCCTGAAAGATCATTTTGAATAAACTGAAAATTCTTACCTCAATAAGGTCGCCGGATAACGCGTATATATCTGCTCCTATAAGAAATTTTTCTGGCACAGCCCTGTGCAATGCTGGCCGATAGATTTGTAAAGTATAAAAAGAAACAACTGATTTTTCTTTTCAATAATCGCGATGACCAAGGATTGGAGAAATTAGTAAATTCTTTATATTGAAATGAATGATTGTCAAAAGTTACTTTTTATGAGAAAGATTATTATTAAGAGATTTTTTAAACATTTACATGGGACTTGATATAATAATACTACATATGCGCGAGGCTGCTTTTACCTTATACTACAACGCTCAGGCTCCGCCATCGCTCCCCACGACCGGCCCAGCCAACTTGATACACACCACTGCTCGCTAGCAACAACTTACTGCTACTGCTACACAGTTCCTACTGCATACAACACTGCTCTCTGGTCTGAGATTCTCTTACACCTTACATATCGCAGGCAGCGCATGAGCACTCCATCGAAATTACATCTGCTTGAGTGCGCTAGCAACAGATTCCTTAATCATGGACCTCTCACAACTGCACTGACTATGTAGTCAGTAATCAGAATTGTGATATTTCGTCTAAAGACTGTTTCGATGCAGCTATCCAGGACAGTCTATCCTGTCCAAGCCTCTCCATCTCTGCTTCATTAGTGCAACCAACATTCATTTGAGCCTGCTCATTGTTATCAAGAATTCGGTTTCTTCCACAGTTCACCCTCGCCCCCCTCTCCGCTCCCCGCCCGCTCCAGCACTTTCCTTCACTATCAAATTGATGATTTATTAACCCTACGAGTCCCATCAATACATTAAAAGGTAATTTTAAAACTTTTTATAAAACTGGCATTTATCTTCATAGCAAGCAGCGAATGCAAGAAGAAACTGGAAAAAAGTAAACAATCAGGGACCCATTAGCGCCGGAATTAATTTTTTCGTGATTTTTTTTTAAAAAATTGCGTTATTATGTCTGTAGAAGGCACAAATTACACAACAGAGTTGTTTCGACGAAATTCATTACTGCCATTAGCGACATCTTTGATGTTGCCATATGGCAACGCTAGGCGCTTTCACTACCAAAATTTATATGGATTACAACTTCAACTAAAATAAGTAGGTTATGGAAATTTCTTATTACATATACAAGTTTTATGCAAATTTATTATTCAGTCTTCATCATACAATTGGTACTTTATAACACAGTACAATTAATAATCAAAAATCAAACCTTGAACTCAGCATTATTTTACATGAAATGGAATAAAACAGTCAATACACAATCCCACATTACACTTTGAACACATTTTTCTCACAATAGATTTACAGTCCTTGTGTGCACACCTTCTCTTCTTCTTTCCTTCTGTGTGCTGGACGAGGTGGTCAGTCTTATCAAACCTAATTGAATCTGATATGCGGCTGTCGGAACATGCTCTTGATGCAGATGGTCTCCCGGCTCATTTTGGTAAAGCTTGGTGTCTTTGCAAGAACACTGTTGCTACTTCTCTCTTGAAATCAAGCTGAGAAATAGTTTGGTTTCTTGCTTTATTATACAAAATCCAACTGCTTTGTATGGCGACATCTAACATCCATGTAAAGAGACACCAGTACCATTTCTTTCTTCTTATTGCAATGCGATAGCATGCTAGATTCTGATCCATCTGATCAGTACCTCCCATATATGTATTATATTTGGCTACCAGTTTTGGTCTGGGAATCATTATATTTCGCTTTTTTAGTTGCGAGAATCTCTTGACTTGGCCAACTTCTTGTGCACCACATGAAGAAGCGATCATTGTGACAACTGAGTTGTGCAGCCTCAGCACATACAATAATCCATCATTCTTCTCTATTGCTGGTGGCTCAACAAACACATCACCTTCAATATCGTCATTATAAAAAATCTCCAGCGCCTCAGAAAGCGAGAAATCTCTTCTAAAACGAAAAACAGATAATTCGTCCTTTTACTGAGTACAAGCGCCTAGCGTTGCCATATGACAACACCGACGTTCAAACGGCCAACATGAACATAATTTATTTCACAGCAAGCAATAACCTGCAAAGAATATATATTTGAATATTTAAAGCACAACCATACTAAAAAACCAAATTATATATCGTAAGTTACTGTGTAAAATATACTTACTCGAACTTATACTCCATTTTTCTTCGTCATTCAGCAAACAACGACTTACAACACTGCTTACGCCGCAGAATTTAAATGTATTGTTAAAACTGTTGCATTGTAGTGATCTTTACAGTCTTGCAGAATGGAATCCAGTGCTGCCAACACTCTCGCTTCGTTGATGTCGTGGAATCAACGATTTTAAAAAAGTGTTACAAAAGTTGCCATATGGCAACGCACAGCGCTAATGGGTTTTAGTGGTGGTTTCACTTTTGGAACCACGGGACATACAGATTGGAGCCACCCATCGTTTCGTGAGATATATTCGGTATTGAAAGTTATTTCGCATTTTTCCTAGATGCAGTCCCACATCTCAAAACTGCTTATTGCACTCATAATGTCTAAAACGAATTATGGTTCTAAATAACAAGCAAAAATGGGACAGAAAACTTAATAAACTTATATCAAAAGTACATATTGCTCTCGCAGTACAAACTCAAATTTACGATCCAGTGAGTTTAGACATGTTTACTTTCAGTGCCAATGACATCTTCAACATGATCACAATAACAAAAATAATGTCACGGTCTTGTGCTGTTGCTCTGAACGCTATGACTGCAATAATGCACTACACTGATATAATTACTCCAGTGTACCACTATATATTGCTATCTTGCAATAACATTGGTAGTTTCATGTGAAACGCAGTGGAACTTAAAAAATTATTAAAATAGTAGTGGTTTCAGAGAGAAACCACCGGTTCTCGCAGTTTTAAGGCCTGAGGATGTGTCCAGCTATTCGATCATTCTTTTAGTACTGTTATGCCATGAATTGCCCCCACCCTCCCCTCCCACCCCGCAATTCGATTCAGGACCTCTTCATTAATTATACTACATTCCTATTTTATTTCCGGTATTATTCTCTGGCACGCCATTTTAAATGGTTTCTATTTCTTCTTGTCTGAACTATTTATCGTCTACGTTTCACTGTCGTAAAAGGCAACACTTCAAACGTATAAGTTCAGACAATACCTCCTAACACTTATGGTTGTTATCGATGTCAGAAACGCTTTTCTTGTTATTGCAAGTCGGCAACGAATGCATTGCTAATATGGAAATAAAGTAACAACTGAAATCATCGTAGCACATTTTTACGTCGAAAGGATTTGTCTTCCTTCGCACAGATGGACGTCTCCTCTTCACGACGTGACAGTTATTGTGCCGGAAGTCCACCCATGAGTTCAGAAAATTGCCTTTCTGTTGACCTTGGTTACTTGACTGTGCTAACTGACGTTAACCATTGTGTACAGTCTAAATGAATCCCAAAGGTAGGAACTGTAAAGCAAGAAGTCTCATGCTAATCAAATGTAACGCACTTGTAATTGTGCTGTGTACAACACGTACATTTAAACTGGCCATCAGTGAGCGTGCGGACTATGTGTAGAATGGGCAAGACGCGTGATCTATCTGAGTTTGACCGAGGGCTGATCATGAGGGTCCGGAGGCTCGGCACGTGCATTTCGAAAACTGCACAACTTGTAGTGTGTTTGAGGACTGTTGTGGCGAGTGTCTTCAACACGTGCCCAAACCAAGGTGAAACCACGTCCAGATGTCGTGATGTTGGGTGACAACCCATAATTACACATGTCGGACGTCGTAGGATGGGTCAACGCCGGCCGCGGTGGTCTCCGGAACCGTGCGACTGCTACGGTCGCAGGTTCGAATCCGGCCTCGGGCATGGATGTGTGTGATGTCCTTAGGTTAGTTAGGTTTAAGTAGTTCTAAGTTCTAGGGGACTGATGACCACAGCTGTTAAGTCCCATAGTGCTCAGAGCCATTTGAACCATTTTTGATGGGTAAACGGGTAAAACAGGACAGGCGGCGAACTCTGGCAGAACTAACATAGACTTTAATGCTGGGTAGAGTGCTTCTAACGATAGCACTGAATGTTGGCGTAGGGGCAGAGCGTTGTACGGTGTGGTGAATCCCAATACCTTCTTCGTCATGCCGATAGAAGGGCACAAAATCCGTCGTCTTGCAGGGGAACAGCTTCTTGACACCAGAAACGCGGGATGGAGACAAACTGGCGGCGGCTGCATTATGCTCCCATGGGCCACGTGGAGCTCGTGCAAGGCACCACGACGACCAAGAAGTATCGTACACTGGTTGCGGACCACGTACACTCCTTCATGGCAATCATATTTCCCGACGGAAGTGGCATTTTTCAACAAGTCATAGGGCCATATCACAAGGCCAGGGATGTAATGAAGTGGTTCGAGGAACAATTCGTCTGATCTGAACCCGATCGAACAGATCTGGGACGTGATCGAACGTGGCGCCAGAGCTCATCGCACCCTTTCCCGAAATTTGAGAGACATAGGAGACTTGTGTGTGCAAGAGTCGTGCCAACTCCCTCCAGCGACTACCAAGACGCCACTGCTTCCAAGCCACGACATGTCGCCGTAGTTATCCGTGCCAAAGGTGGACATACCGGCTGTTAGGTAGCGACTGAGGTCAACTAACTGTTCTACATGTCTTCAACTTCAGCTAATAGTGCCGCCTCAAAGTAGTCGAAGCTTAGGCCGAAACCAATCATTTAATAAAGTACTTACGCGATCTTTTTTCCTGATTTTATGTAGGTAATGCTCCGGCTGATCAGTGCAAGTTGGCACTAGCCCATCTGGTTTGGTCGGGATGCTTCGCCTATGTATATGCCACTACTCTGAGGAGGAAAAGGGGCTTATCTATGGAGCATGAAGGCTTGGAAGAGAGGAATATCGATGGTTGTGGAGAGAGAGAGAGAGAGAGAGAGAGGGATCGGACGCTGGGAGGGAAGGAACCTCCACGTATGTGGAAAGCGGGGCGGCAAGCGACTGCGCCGGTAAGGGCGAGTCAAAAGTCCTTGGACACCTTCATAAGTTGGGAGATTAATGGGGAAATTGAAATGTGATGATGGGAACATAGGTTTGACGTGGGGCCGCAACTTTTGAAGTGAATGTCATTCATGGCCGCCATCTTGAAATCCGCCATTTTGGATTCAAGTCATTTTTTTAAATGGGAAGGGAGGTGTATGACACATCAAATAACACTCGCTTGAGCTCTGGAATTGAGTGGTGTAATTTCTTTTTGTCTGTTTTGTACAGTTTAGAAGTTATTAATGTTCACAGTTACCTTGATACCGTCTCATGTCTCTCTTTGTTCCAGGTGATCCAAATGGGTCTGACACGTAAACAGAAGATCGAAATCACCCTTATATCAGGGGAACGCAGCTACCGAACAATAGCAGCTGACTACAACAGACGGCACGCAGACGGAGAACCGGTGTCGCACAGCACGGTGGCTCACGTGATCATCAAATTCCGGGAGACGGGTTCTGTTCACGATAGGGCACGTAGTGGGCGACCAAGGACTGCCACCAATGAGGAAACTGCAACTGTGGTTGTTGCGTCGTTTGTGAAAAGTCCTAAAAGACGTACCCGTCGTGTGGCCCTAGAATGTGGAATAAGCTAAACCTCCGTTGTCCGGATATTGCACACCAATAAGTGACATCCTTACAAGCTACATATGCAACATCGACTTAAAAAGGATGGCCCTGATCGCCAGTCGGAGTTCTGCCTGTAGGCTACTGAACAACACGAACTGGATCCATCGTTTGCCAAGGGCATACTATTCAGTGACGAGGCGTAATTCACTTTGAACGGGGAGGTTAATCGACATAATTGTCGATACTGGGAGTGACGCAAATCCGAACTGGGTTGCTCCAATTCGTGAACATAGTCCAGCGAAGGTGGTGGTGTGGTGTGGCATATGGGACACCCGCATCATTGGGCCATTTTTCATTTACAGCACCTTAACTGCACCACAGTATCTGATGCTGCTGCTGGACCTTGTGTTCCCTTCCACGCTGTACCCTGACTGCATTTTCCCATCTTATTTTCAGCACGATGGAGCCCCTGCACACTATGGCATTGGTGTCCGTGAATGGTTGGCGGAACAACTGCCAGGGAAGTGGATTGGTCGCCGTGGTCCCGTGAAGTGGTCGCCCAGATCCCCTGACTTAACGCCCCTTGATTTTTATCTGTGGGGACATCTTAAGCAGACAGTGTATGCTGAGGGCATCCGTGATTTGAGACACCTGGAGGAACGCACACAACACGCCTGTGACCAAATTGCAGTCAGAGTGGTTGCGGCGACTACAGTTTTGCATGGTACGGGATGGAAAACACGTAGAACATGTGTTGTAGCAGTCGGTATGAAGGTAATTTCCCGACTTTGAACATTAATAACCTCTAAACTGCATAAGATAGACAAAAGCAAATTACACCACTAAATTCCAGTGCTCAAGCGAGTGTTATTTGATGTCATACACCCCCCCCCCCTTCACATAAAAAAAATTTGAATCCAAAATGGCGGATTTCAAGATGGCGGCCATGAATGACATTCACTCCAAAAGTTGCGGCCCCACATCAAACCTATGTTCACATCATCACATTTCAATTTTCCCTTTAATCTTCCAACTTATGAAGGTGTCCAAGGACATTTGACTCGCCCTGTACTTGATGGAAGCTACGGCGGTAAGAGCGGTTAGCTACATGCACGGAGTCAAAAGCAGAGAGCGGTTCCTGTAAGGTGTCTCAAGTGACCAGGTACGTGAAATGCTAAAGTAGCTGCTGAGTTAACCGAAAGTTCGCAAAAACTGATTTCAGTGACTTAACGTATTAACAAAGGAATCAAGCTCGACAATTTGAAGTTAAAATAAAGTAATTAGTTATACAACAATTTACTTGGAAAATGCAATAAAAAACTGCACTTCATGCAATATTTTTAGTTTTTGTATTGAATAACACTTTTTTGAACCAAATACATTTTTTTCTTATGGTCTTATATCCAAAACAGATTTTGACATGGCCCTGTTTCACCTCAAAGGCCAACAAAAAAGAACAAATAATAAAATTAACACTGCTGTCCTATCCGTGGGGTTAACAAAAAATGGCTCTGAGCACTATGCGACTTAACTTCTGAGGTCATCAGTCGCCTAGAACTTAGAACTAATTAAACCTAACTAACCTAAGGACGTCACACACATCCATGCCCGAGGCAGGATTCGAACCTGCGACCGTAGCGGTCGCTCGGCTCCGGACTGTAGCGCCCAGAACCGCACGGCCACTACGGCCGGCCGTGGGGTTAACAGACTTAACAATTTTTTATGTTGCAAAAGCATGAGATAGGTCCCAAAACTAATTATAAGTTTAAAGTTTGACACAAGACCTATAACCGGGAGCGTTACTACCTTCTCTTCGTTTTTGTAAACTGACTCGCGCAAACCATCACCTGAAGACAATTGACAGAATGACCGGCGTGCATTTTCTTTGTATTATCATTTGCTTACTGCCAACTCCAGCAAGAGGACAAACGTTACCCCAGTGGCCTGGGCTGTGTGCGAATACACGAGAGTCAAAGTCGGTTTTGTGTTACGTTTTTAATAACGTCATGGTTACGTGACCGGTGCACTGTGATGTGACTTGGAACAGTTCTTGAGGTGAGGCATTGGATTGCCGGATAAAACATATAGGGTGCTATTTAAAACAGGCCTGCTGCTATTCCAATCTTCGTAACGAACAAAGTTACACGCATTTGCAATCATGCTGGTTAATGTTCCCCTAGTAGCTAAACAAAAGTTTTTGGGTACATTTTTCAAATTGCTGCTGTACAAAAAATTCTGTGGTTCGTCAAAATAAGTGAGACTTAGGTTTGGTTGTATCTAATTTTTATGTTTAGTTTGTCGCAAATCTCAGTACTTCTTCACACTTTCGTCTTTGAAATAAATGGTCGTAGCTCCGTCATAAGTTGCACTGAGAAATATCTCTTTTTACGAGGATAATCCCAAAAGCAAGGTCTCCTATTTTTTTATAAGTACAGTACTCTGTGTGGCAGTTGGTCACACTGTTATGAAAGTGCTTCAGGCGCTGTGTGTATACATGCGCACGCCGCGCTGAGGCGCTCGTTCTTGGCTTGGCAGCCGTTGAGAATGGAGCTCACGTTGGATGTTACCGCCAAGTGCGAATTGCGCGCAGTTATTCGGTTTTTGAACGCAAAGGGCACTGCGCCGTGAAATCTATCGTCAATTGACGGAATTGTATGGTGAGTCGTGCATGGATGTCAAAAATGTTCGTGAGTGGTGTAGAGAATTTGCAGCTGGTTGGACCGAAAATCGCGACGAACAAAGGAGCGAGAGACCGTCAATTTCTGAGGAGACAGTTTTGAAGGTTGAGCAAAGCATGCGTGAAGATCGATGCATCACCCTGGATGATCTCTACACGTTGGTTCCTGAGGTTTCCCGAAGCACCGCTCACAGAATTTTAACGGAAACATTGAACTACCAGAAGGTGTGCGCAAGATGGGTGCCACGCTTGCTGACTAAGGACCACATGCGGCAACGAGTTGACACTTACCGCGCATTTCTTCACCGCCTTGCAGCCGAACAGGACAACTTTCTGGACTCAATTGTCACGGGTGACAAAACCTGGGCATACCACATTACACCTGAGACCAAGCACAATCACGCCAGTGGCGGCATCCTTCTTCGCCAAAGCCGCGGAGATTCAAACAAACACAGTCTGCCGGTAAAGCCATGACAACCGTTTTTTGGGGATCGGAACCGGGTATTGTTGGTCGACTTTATGCCCACTAGGACCACAATTAACGCTGACAGGTACTCTGAGACTCTGAAAAACTCAAACGGACAATTCAAAACCGGAGAAGAGGAATGTTGAGCATGGGCGTACACGTTCTCCATGACAACGCTCGCCCACACATCGCTCGGCAAACAGTTGCTGTCCTGCAACAGTTTCAGTGGAACATTATGACCCACCCACCCTATACTCCTGACTTGGCGCCTAGTGACTGTCACCTGTTCCCTAAGTTAAAAGAACATTTGGCCGGAAAGCGATTCGGCTCCGACGACGAGGCGAAAGAAGAGGTTCATAACTTTCTGAACAGCATGGCGGCGGATGATGTGACATACAAAAACTGCCACAGCGTCTACAAAAATGCATCAACAGAAATGGTGATTATGTCGAAAAATAGCTAAACGTTCAAGCTGGAAACTGATGTAAACCATTGTAGAAATAAACAGGTCTACATACTTATAAAAGAACAGGAGACCTTACTTTTGGGATTACCCTCGTATTTCTTGATGTTGACTAGTTTCAGTCACCTGCATCCATTTTCAAACCATTCGTGTCGTGTGACAATGCAGGCGATAGCCTATGTACGGAAACTGCCCTGCAGTGATGATCAAAGCGGCACTATGTCCGACTGATTAGCAGTAAATAGACAACATAGGACGGATATCAGAGAACCGGTGAGCAGAGACATCAGTGGTTAGTAGCACTGTTGTCTCTACACGGCAGTTCTCTGATGTCCGTCATGTGTTGTCTATTTACTGCTGTTGAGTCGGCCATAGTGTCGCTTTGATCATAATAGCAGGGGAAGTTTTCGTACATAGGTTATCGTCTCTACTGTCACACGTTACGGATGGTTTAAAATTGGACGCAGGTATCTGAAACTAGCACCAAGAAGAAATAAAAGAAAATACTTCTCATTGAATCTTATGGCCTAGCTACAACCATTTATTTCGATTATAGAATAAGTTGCGGATCTACTTTTCATCTGCAACAATCTGCAATTTCGTAAACACTTTTATCTTTCTTTGATTTACCCTCAATACATATTCTATACCCAGTAACTTGAGATTCCTCATTTTGATACAGGACAGCAATGTCATGATCGATTATTATTATCGATATACTTTTACCCTGTATTTTAATTCCAGTTGTTTACGTTCTTTTTTCCTGACTGCTTCTTCGACGTACAGTTTTCACAATAAAGGACAAAGGCTGTATCCATGCCTGGCGTTCAGGTGCGTAGCGACTTTCTGATCACTGGAAGAGCGGCTGTTCCCGTTGACTCTTTTAAGTTTTCTCCCGTATAAAATTGCTCCGAAAACAGTGTGTAGCAGCTCGTCTGCCGGCGTTTATCTCAGGTACGAGGGCAGACAGGATTCCCGTCGGGGCCGACCGTTCGCACCTCCTAGGGCTATGTTTATGCCAAGATGCGGCCTCGCGCGAGAAACAAACTTTGCCGATTAAGTTATTTGTTCAGCGGCGGCGCCCTGTCATTACGGACACCCTTCAGTCCCTCCACCGACACACAGACCACGGCTCTGTAGCGTCAGATACTGGCAGGTGTGGGTCTAAGATGGCCGCTGGTCTCTGCCGTTGGGGCACTGGCGTCTGGAGAAGATGTAGAACGCAGCCAGCTTTCGTAACGCATTTACTGCATCCCTCTCCGTCCGAGAAAAAGATACTACGCGCAAAAACTCTGGTGCTGACACAAGCAAATTCTGTAATAAACTTTTGTGGTCTATAAAATATCGTGAATTACTTGTCTATTCATGGCATATAATGACATGTACGTGGTGTCCCATTCGTCTCGACCACCCAAAACAACTTTATATCCCGAACCAAAATCAGAAACGTCTCAAGCAACCAGCATGACTTTCTTTTAACTTTGTTACGAAGACGGGAACGGGAGTATGTTTCAAACAGCACCCTATAATTTTTACTTCCTAATCCACTTTCCTCCTCAGTACTTCAAGATCTCCTTCAAAGAATTTCAGGGAGAAAAAATAATTGTTGTTTTCATGTGGTAATATTTATTTATATATTTTATTACATATGGTCAAGTTATGCAGTGTGTATTATATTACAGTATTTAGCTTATTTTACAGTATTTACAAAGTTGTTTTACGTAGCTTTCTTGTAAGAACACTGCATATCCTGTAAACATACATTGTAAAATAACGTTGTGTATCACAGAAATAGTAATGTTCTTTTAGTGGCAAAATAATGGAAAGTATTAACAGGATACATTATCTGACTACTAAAAAAATGCAATGTTTTCCGATAAAGTAAGAAACCGCTTTTTTTTTCATACGAAACAATGCACGAATGCGAAAAGTTACGTATCTATTATATGAAGTCTCTCGAGTGAGCAAACCAAGTTCCGCCGGCCGGGGTGGCCGAGCGGTTCTCGGCGCTACAGTCTGGAACCGCACGACCGCTACGGTCGCAGGTTCGAATCCTACCTCGGGCATGGATGTGTGTGGTGTCCTTAGGTTAGTTAGGTTTAAGTAGTTCTAAGTTCTAGGGGACTGATGACCTTAGAAATTAAGTCCCATAGTTCTCAGAGCCAAACCAAACCAAGTTCCCGCCACTTCCGACAGATAGCGTAGTTGCAGGACAGTTTCAAGATGGCGTCTGTAGGTGATGTAGGTTACAAGCAACGTGCCGGCTTTGAATTTCTCACTGCAAAAAAGAAACTGTGGAGAATATTCACAAACGCTTGTGCAAAGTCTGTGGAGCATCTGTTGTCGACAGAAATGCAGTTAGACACTAGGCACGGAGGGTGAGGTCATCAGAAGGCGGTTCGGCGGAGCTCCACGATTTGCAGCGGTCGGGGAGACATCCACGTCTGTCACACCCGATACGTTGCAGAGAGCTAATGTCATTCGCGCGGGGACAGACGCATTACGACTCGGCAGCTGGCGCTGCATATGTCAATCATCAAAGAAAGTGTGTTTGCAATTATCTGCACTGTTGGATATTCAAAAGTGTGTGCAAGATGGTTCCCGCGGTGTCTAACGGTGGATCACAAATCGCACAGAGAAAACATTTGTCTTGATTTGTTCCACCTGTTTGGGCCATTAAAGGATGCCATTCGTGGAAGACATTTTGAGGACGATGAGGAGGTGATTCAAACAGTGAAGCACTGGCTCCACCACCAGGTTCAAAATGGTTCAAATGGCTCTGAGCACTATGGGACTTAACTTCTGAGGTCATCAATCCCCTAGAACTTAGAACTGCTTAAACTTAACTAACTTTAGGACATCCCACACATCCATGCCCGAGGTAGGATTCGAACCTGCGACTGTAGCAGTCGCGCGGTTCCAGACTGTAGCGCCTAGAACCGCTTGGCCACAACGGCCGGCAAACTCAAAGAAAATGCCCTGTAGCGCCTAGAACAACTCGGCCACCCCTGCCGGCTCCACCACCAGGACAGGGTTTGATACCGACAGGGCATACACAGACTTGTTTCGATAGGAGGAAGGCCACAGAACTGGATGGAGATTACGTGGAAAAATAATGTGTGTGGATAAAACACCATTCTTTCATTCTCATTATGTTCAATAAAGAATTGTTGAAGAAAAATATGCCGTGCATTACTTTCTGGGCAACCCTTGTGATTTATTTCCAAAGTAAAAAATAACTAATTCTATACAGGGCAAGAAACAACAACAAGAAAATTAAGAACAGGATCTCTCCATTTAGAGAGTAAGTTTACATAAATTTCAGGCACGCCTATACCACTTGAAAAAATGTAGGATTTTCCATCGTTACTTCTACTTTTCTTGAAATTGTGCTTCCAGTTAGATGGATCTGTTTTTCTTTCTGTGCTTTTATTTAACAATACACTCTTTGAGGTGAAACTGACATTAGCCACATCCGCCATTTCCATTGATATACCACGTTCTTCCAGGATGGTCAACTTCACAACTACAAATAGCTCAATTTGCAAACAGACAAAATACATCTATTGCTATGGTAGCACGTTTCTCGTGATGTATGCCTACCACTTTATTCCAGTGAACACTCAACGTGCCAAAAACGTGATATACAACTTACTTTGAGGGAGGTCTTCACTTGTTCAAATACGTGTCACAATGTATCATTTGCGTAAACACGAATTTGTTAAAAATGTGATACAAAACTGACCTCGATTGCCCGGTACTAGCAAACAGTACAGGTATCTGATATAATATAAGTCGCCGACATGCTGGAGTTGACTGTAAACAAAGGGAAACTCAAAGTTCAAAATGGTTCATATGGCTCTGAACACTTGTGGGACTTGACATCTGCGGTCATCAGTCCCCTAGAACGTAGAACTACTTAAACCTAACTAACCTATGGATATCACACACATCCATGCCCGAGTCAGGATTCGAACCTACGACCGTAACGGTCGCGCGGTTCCAGACTGAAGCGCCTAGAACCGCTTGGCCACAACGGCCGGCAAACTCAAAGAAAATGCCCTGCGATCATCCAGTAAATCGCCTTCAGTTTTGAGGTTTGTGTGAGTACAATGTACGCAAACAAAGAGAGAGAAAAAATACTACTTATCTACGGAGAATGTAAGTGTTGCGTTTTCATTCGTTTACTGTGAACTCAAGCGACCGACTTTGCCCTGGTTTCCTGCACTGCGTTCTGGTACTGGAAAGTCAAAGTCGGTTTTGTGTTGCGTTTTTGATAACGTCGTGTTTAAGTGAATCGTTCTTGAACAAGTCTTGAGGAGAGGAAGCTTGTAACTGAATAAAAAATATAGAATGATGTTTAAAGCGGACATATTGCTGTTCATATCTTCGTAAGAAAGCGTTAATGCTGGTTAATGTACCCCTGGTAGCTAAACAAGATTTGCTTGTTTTTATTTTATTTTTATTTATTTTTATTTTTTTGTTTGCTTCTGTACGAAAAGTTATTTGGTGTTTTCAAGATAAATGGGACACATCGTATGTAACTTCTGTTGTCCCCATCTTTTGTTGAGGGCTATCATTGCATTTATGTCGAATCGTATGTCAGTGAACGTTTATCAACGTAGAGGTTACTCCACCAAAATTACAAGAATGGGTTTCAATATCATCACTGTGGCAACAATCACTGAACGAAATACTCAGGCGTCATCCACGACACTTCTTCAATGGGGCATCGCCTCCCGCCACTTTTGGCAGCTGAGTTCAGTTCAGATATTTGATGTAGGCTGTAATATGTATAGAAATTTTGATTCTGTAGACTCTTTAGCTATCAAGTATAATGGTAAGACTATTTACTGAGAAGAATGCATATTCTTTATTTCTATGTGTGATGAGAGACAAAAATAGACGCGTTGACTTCAAAAATGGCTCTGAGCACCATGGGACTTAACTTCTGAGGTCATCAGTCCCCTAGAACTTAGAACTACTTAAACCTAACTAACCTAACGACATCACACACATCCATGCCCGAGGCAGGATTCGAACCTGCAACCGTAGCGGTCGCGCGGTTCCAGACTATAGCGCCTAGAACCGCTCGGTCACCCCGGCCGGTACACGTTTACTTCAGTTTCATGCTAAGAATAATTGGAATTCCGTAAATAACCTCCCAGAACCGTCTTGTGATATGTAATTTAGCGCGAACAGTCCGCTTTACACCATGCACTATCCGTCGGATAAACTGCTTTTAAACAGAAGATGCTACTGATTTGTCTGGGCAATAAGTTTCCTGTTATTAAAAGCATGTTCATGATCTTACGGAATATAGGGCCATACAGACTTGTTTTGGTGTACCTAGGCCGCTCGTAATATGATTCGTTCTTAGAGAACGGAAGCTTTCGCACTTTGTTACGGTGCTTATATGTGTCCAATTTCTCTTATGATGTGCGAACCTTTCCCGTGAATTCTGCATTCGTTTGTAACACAGTTGTCCACACACTTAAAAAAAAAACCATCTGGTACTTTAACTAAGTGGCTGCTCAGGTCTCGAGCACATTTGGTGTAGGTAGTGTGGTCCTTCCTCTGCTGTTTTATTCAGTTCGTATGATTCATTGCCACCAGCGGTGCAGTTATCTCAGGCACTTATTCTTAGTGGCCTGCAGAAATTACAAAAAACCGGCCAAGTGTTCGGTTTGGTACTGCAGTGACGATGCGGAAGTGAAGCAGCTTAGTGGAGTGAATCGTGTTTCCGTGCCACTGTGTCAAACAGACGAATAACGCACCGAGTCCCGCAAAGGTTCCTGCTTAACTTTTGAGAGGGACAAGAAACTATTGGTTCGACGAATGATTTCAATCCGAGGCGTGATGTAGGCATACATATCATAGCCTCTATTGTCCTCTGAAGCAGAGGCCATTAACTAGCGGCCAATCAAACTGTCAGCCAGGTTTGCTTTTTGTTCCACGTCAAAACGGCACAGGCGCCATGTCAACGCACCTGAAACTCATCACGGTAACGTATGTGCGCTTTCGTGTTTGCCTACTGTTGCTGGTGGCAGGGTCAAGCTGAGTCATCGCGGAAGCCAGAAAAGAAAGGCGCTCAAGCATAGAGAGGGACAGACAAATTGATGGAGAGCAGAGACTGAGGGACAGAGAGAGAAACAATGAACAGCGTGCGACCTTCTTATGAAGTTCTGTTAGCTTTCTCAGAATTTTGCTGCACGTATTTAGTGTGTGAATAATAGTGGTCATAGTGCAGGGTGGCACAAAATAGTTGTTAGAAATTATTTTTCTATTGTGGTTTAATTGTATGCTGTAAATGATTTTCCTTGTGGTATTATATTGCAGCTTTAAAAATTCTATAGCTCTCTCACCGATGTCCCAGTCACATCTCAGAATGGAAGCAGTAGCATATTGTGGACGTATCGTCGTGATGAGACTCGCATTCTACAGAAAGCGGTACGGCCACTTCTCATTGTCATTACAGTACAGAACTGAAGTGAAATTTTGATGACAAAATGTAAGCATCGCCTGGTACAGATTTTGAGGAATATTTTCCTTGTTTTTTTAAAGGGTCTCTGAATTGTTTTGAAACGACCAGATCCGAACATGTTTCCAGGAAAAGGCCAGTAATTCAACCAGTCTCAATTGTAACCCCGAACAATGTTGAACGAGTGCATACCTTATTGAGTGAGGAGCCCACCGCATCAACAAGACATGCATCACAGCAACGCAGCATGTCGCAATAGTTTCTGCAGAGGATAATGAAAGAGATACTTTTTTTCCTCAGAAAATTCAACGGTGCCAACCTTTGCAACCTTTGAGGGACAGAGATGTGCAGCGGCGATATTCTCTTAGAAATGAAACGACTGAGGTCTTTGAAAATGGAACAGTCGACACGGAGCTGATCTGGTTTGGTGATGAGGTATACTTAACTCTCCATGGGTACGCCAAGAAACAGAACTCGCACCACTGGGCACTGAGAATCCACACGTTCAAGGTGCTGTTGGCTCTGAGCGCTGTGGGACTTAACATCTGTGGTCATCAGTCCCCTAGAACTTAGAACTACTTAAACCTAACTAACCTAAGGACATTACACACATCCATGCCCGAGGCAGAATTCGAACCTGCGACCGTAGCAGTCGCGCGGTTCCGGACTGAGCGCCTGAACCGCTAGACCACCGCGGCCGGCAGGTGCTGTTGCACCTCTTCAATAGAAAGTCACTGTTACTTGCGCAAACAGTGCACAGGGCATTATTAGGCCCAGCTGTAATTGACGGACAAATACATACACTGGAATGTGAATTTGTACATATTGCACGACACGGTCGAATGTTCCGAAACTATTGCTTCTTGATGGGTGGAGCAAGTCCACACCGTACTGCGGATACCTTCGATTTCCGTCAGAAGAAGTTCAAAGATCAGTTCGTTGCCCTGGACGCCTTAGGATTCACTGGAGATGGTGTGGAGTGGCCCCCTTACTGCACCGATTTCAGCCCGTTTGGTTGTGTCTAATGGAGTTATCTGAAGCACAATCACCATCAATGCATCTGCAACAGTTCAGGATATTGGTACTGCAACTTGCGCATTATGCCATCTAAAATAATTTTCTTCAGAACGTCATCACTGAATTCAGTTGAAGGCTAGGCTATACGCACTGACTGCTGCAGAAGGAAAGCACTTTTAAAACATTCTGTATTAAATTTGAGGTGTCTGCTATAGCATAATTGTGATATCAAGAATGTAGCACCCCATTTACGTTGAAGTAGACAAAAAATTTCCATAATCTATTTTTGCACCACCCTGTACCAGCAGGTAGTCATACACATCAAATGCCTGTATTTTTTGTGAACGCTAGAAAAGCCAAAGAAGAATGGGTGGGAGTTAGACATTATAAGATGCTGCACATAGTATAGCAAACACTAACTTTAGGAGACATGGAACAAGGAGCGCAGTAGTTAGATATGTTAACGGCATTTGTAAATACGCCAAGAACAGGGAAAAATTCTTGGAGAAACTTTATATTACCTGTACGAAAATACATCAATTGAAAACATGAACACAGTGCGAGAAGATGATAGTGGAGACTGAATCCTCATCTGTGTGTGAATTTCAAAAAACTGTAAACGAACTTGAAAGAAGAACATGCACAGGTATTGATGACATACCAGCAGAATTGTTACTGGTATGAGACAAAAGGAGAAAGCAAGTACTATAGAAGATCGTGAATCAAATTTGTGAATCTAGAGCCTTCCTACCAGATATTGAAAACAATATAATTATCAAACTTTATAACGGGTCTTTTACGTTGGGTAAATTTATTTTATTTTTTGTTAGATGTTTTCGTTAAATAACTGAATAAATTGTAATTATGAATAATTTAATTAAGCAGAGTAGAGAAGACAAAGTCAAAGAGATGTTCATTGGGCGGACATTGTCGTAATGTAACGTCATTGCGTTGTTCGGTTGTTAAAACAAGTCGTTTGTGTTCCGTTCTGTTGTTCGGTCGTGCGCGTATCTTAAAGGAATTAATTCGGGGACTAGAATAAACTTTCACATAATAGCTACGATTCGATGTTCCGACGAAAGGGGTTAACGTCACTGTTAATTTGAATTGTGGGCGACAGGATTAGTTTTGACAGATACGTGAAAACGCACGTAACGAAATTTGTGCGCATATCATCCTAGAACGTGACTTTTTATTTAATTAACGATTGCGGGCTCATTAAAAGATATTATCTCAGGATTAGGATCAATCCCTCTTTCCTCCTAGATAGTGATCATTCATTAACATTTACGTCATATCTCTGAAATGACATTGATATATAATTTGTGTTAAATACTGAACTGAGATAGGAAGTAAATTGAAATTAGTGAACATTTGATACTGAGACTATAGAAGCAGAAGCGCTTAAGGTTTGTCTTCTCTAAAATGGCAAAATAGGTACGAACTTTAACTCAATAGTCGACATTATGTATTGCAAAGATATTAACATTTCATCCTTATTTTGACGACGCGCTGTTAAACAAAGGAACGTTGAGTCTCTGTACGAGTAATAAAATTAAATCTAAAAGCATAATTAATAACGGCGAACTCCGCTTTAACAAACTTTATTGCGTGTCGTCATCGGGCAATAACTGCTCAACCCTGGAGACTTGTGTGGTGAAATTAGAAGTTGGGCATATAAAACAAACTTAAAAATCCATTCAAGCTACAGTGGAGTCGGCACAACACGACGTGGGCAGTTATAACTTGCAACAAAAGAAAGAGTGGTAGATGTAAAAACTTAGCGCACAGCCATTTTATTTTCGTATCTGCCAATAATACAAGGGTCTAGATAACTGCAAGGGAAAAATGGAAGTAGATTAGGAGCGGAGAGGAACAGTTTGGTTCAAGAAGTAGAGGCTACTTTTATACTGAGGCTAATAATAGTTTTACGAAAAACAAAGACATTTGCATCCTGATCAGGCCGGGCGGGGTGGCCGTGCAGTTCTAGGCGCTACAGTCTGGAACCGAGTGACCGCTACGGTCGCAGGTTCGAATCCTGCCTCGGGCATGGATGTGTGTGATGTCCTTAGGTTAGTTAGTTTTAATTAGTTCTAAGTTCTAGGCGACTGATGACCTGAGAAATTAAGTCGCATAGTGCTCAGAGCCATTTGAACCATTTGAACCATCCTGTTCATTGGTTTAGAGAAGGAATTTGATTACGTGAACTGAAATAAAATGCTTTCCTGAAGGGACAATGGTTGAAGTAATGGTTTATAGTGGCGTGTAAGTTATTTGTCACAGATACAAGATCGTCATTATACGATTTACTTAATTTTATTTATTTAGCTATTCTGGAAAGATTAGCGCGAAGTGTCTTCTCTTATATCTAACAAGGCATCTTATGTCACACTAGATTTGGTACACATCGATTTGCTAATAACGGAGAAAGTGAAAACTGAGTTGCGTTCTCCATGAAATAGATTGTGTTAGTGTAATGGTAACTGTTGTTTGTACCTGAATTATGTTCATAGGCAGACTGGTAACATGAATTATGTGTTCGAGAAGATACTGCGGTTAATGAAAAGCAATTGCAAGCATTGTTAACAGGGAGCTGGTTATTACAGCGTATCATGGGGTTCACACAAACATCAAAACTAAAAAATTAATGTTTAATATCCCACCGACGAGGACGGTATTATAGACCAGTACGAACTGAACAAAGACTGAGAAACGAATCGGTCGTTTACTTTTTAACTATACGTAATCTATTTAGGGCAATCACGAGGGATCTAAATCTGACTGTCAGTACGGGGATTTGATCACTGCGATAGCGAATTCAGTGTCTGAACTACTGCGCCACCTGGATAGAAGCGTACAACCTGGAAGTCCTGTTGGAAGCCCCGGATAAAGGAAAAAAAGTCACTTGCGAAATAAAAGGATCAGTACATTTGAAAACGACCGGTGGCATTAACACAAGTTTATTCTTGTCTATCGTAAAAAAGAGAATGAATATGGAGCATCCATCTCCGTTATCAAGGTTGCTTACGCAAGCTTCTGCGGTGGCGCTCGACTTGATGGGAAGCTGTTTTTTTAGCGGTGAAAATTTTCACTGTCCTTATTTGACCGGCAAAGGGAGGAAAGGCGGTGGCGCAAAGTTCCTAATCATCGGCCTTTTCGCCAATGTCATCCCTATTCTCCTCCTGCTCTTCGTCCTCTTCTCCATCATCATCATTATCATCATCGTCTTCGAGGACTAGCCTTTCCGTCTTTTGCGCCTGTGAATTGTTCAAGCCGTTTCCTGCTAGGTCATAATTGTATTGCAGGTTTAGTTTTCTATTATTAGCCATACATTGGACATAGTCTTTCCACTTCAGTCTGTCATTTTCAGTTATATTTGTATTGGTTTCAACATTTAGTTCTTGTCTAGTTTTGTAGAGTAATAATAACTATGCTGCTGCAAAACGAAGAAACTTCACCACAGGTGATTCGTAATTGATCAAATGTTAGAGTCCAACGTTCACTGTCGTACAGCAGCAAAGGCAACGCTATTACTTTGTTAAATTTAGTTACTGTTTCTTTCCTTGCGTTGTGTTTTAATGTACGTTCTATGGTCCCACAGAAGTCCGACTCTGGGCAGTTTACCTCTAATCATCTCACTCGGGAAATATAAAATTGCACCATAAATATTTATTTAAACTTTGTTCTTTGTTCAATTATATGTCAATCTATAACAATTTTGGCTGTTTCAACCCTTGAAATGACATTTTTGTTTTATCTTTCTCAATTTTCATTCAGTTTCACTGAACTGATGAACTGAATTTGAACCATCGCTTCAGAGTATAAACCGATTATCAGGAAACATCGTCGTCATGAAATTAAAAATACCACATCTTAATATGTCATTTAATATAATGAAACATTTTTAATGATATTGTCAATATAAACATTGAAAAGATTGGGGGGACAATGGGCAGGCTTAATTAATTAATATCGATAGATTCTGTCCCATTCTTTCCAGTACGGGTGCTTATCTTATTATTATTGTACAACGGTATTACGACTGAATTGCGGTAATCGGATGATCTGCAACTGTGCCAAAGTGAAAAGGCAATTAGAACATGATCTGCCTTTTCTACAATCATTTGATAACTTTACCATATGTGCTTCTAGTATTTCTATTAATATCTTGTTTCTAAATTTAGCATACGATTTCTAGCAGGAATTTAGAAGACCTATTCCTGGGTAATTTGTGCGTTGTGATGTATCGCCTTTCTTGAAAATGGGAGTGGCAAAGTTTCATTCCATTCGTTTCGCACATGTCTGCTCAGCCATCAAACCTTCATAAAATTGAAAAGTCTGTGCTTTGGTTGATCAGATACATATTTAATCAGCCCCATATTTGTATTATCACTGCCGTCGACATTTTTTTTTTTTTTGTTTCTTGGATCATATTTTGCTGTTCTTCCATTGTTATCGGATCTTCGTTTTCGCTGGTATTTATGCTTATCTCTGGTTTTTCTTCATTACCAGTTTATAAAAGCATTCATTTTCCGATATTATGTTACTTGTAAAGTATTTCGTTTTCAGGGTTTCGTGCCTCAGTTGGTAAAAATTGAACCCTTTGGTGTCGGACCGTATATTTGACTGTCTATTAAAAACCCTGTCTCTCGGGAACGGGTATGCGTATCAACCTCAAATTTATGTCACATACTGAGGTTTATGGACACTTGGCGACGTAAAAAATTGAATTTTGTAGGTCAATGCAACCAAAAGATATGGCCATTTAACCCACAAATTGTAATACAAATCCACTCATCAAAACCTATGGGCTACTTCCCGTCGGCGTAGAATAATGAAATTTGGTAACAAGGAAGGATTCACCGTACAAGCATAGGAAAAAAATCCGAAAACTGTAAATTTGTAATTCTGTCACACTTGTTGTCAAACTGTCCGTCTGTCCGTTAAGACGCCTTACTCTCAGGGACGGAGTGATGCATCAAGTTGAAGTTTATTTCTTATTCTAAGGTCTATGCTCCATTGACAGTATAATAAACGTTGGCTTCTAAATCAATGCAATCGAAAGGTATGGCCATATGTCACATATTTTGATACTTTCAAACTCACTCATCTAAACCTATAGTGCCCTTCTCGATGATCTCTAATGATGAAATATGGCAAGAAGTAAGGTCTCACGGTACAAATAAAAGATGAAATGCGAAAAATTGTTAATCTGTAATCGTATCACACGAAAACAATATTCCTTATATAATATGGTATCCGATGTCAAACTTGAAATTAAAACGATTGGTAGTTCTACATTGAGACTGACTGGATGACAATGGTAAAAGTCACACTCGAGGCAAGGAATGAATTTATTGCTTATATGATGCGTTTATCCATCATCAGATATCCGGGAGCGATTACGGCAGATAGACAGGGCCCCTTCAGGTCGTATGTGAAGAGCCGTATCTCCTGGGTGTTTTACACTGGATAATGGTTCTGAAACGTCCCCTTTAAACAATTTATATAGGACTGTGCTTAACCTGACACACAATACTTTGTTAGCGCAACGCAATCTGACTTTCAAAATTCCCTACAAAAGAATGGCCCTGACTAACATTAAACTATACCTTTCACAAATCACTTACCTCACAAAAATCTTCGCTGCTCAAGCTACTGCAATACAGCAAGCGCCACTACTGCCACCTAAATAAAAGATTCAAACTACTAAAGGCACTAACTACTGATAGGGATAGTTAGCAAATGAAAGATATTAATAGAGAACAAACAATGTATTTACCTTAATATCATCACAAGTCATAATATATATATCAGTTCATGACAAATTGCAAACCTCCGCCATCTCTCTCCCCACATCCACCACTGCTGGCGGCTCACCTCCAACTGCGCAACGCTACGCGCTGTTCACAGCCAGCTGCCGCTGCCCAACACTACAATGGCGAGTATTACAACAATGCAAAGCAGACACAGACTGCCCACAGCACAGCCAGTGATTTTCATACAGAGGTGGCGTTACCAATGAAAAAACCTAAACAGCCTACTTACATAGCCCCCATGCTCCCCACAAAAATTTTTACAAATAGGATTGGGCAGTGGCCAATACAGAATTGAAAAAAATTTTTCATAATTACAATAACAAAGAAATCAAATGCACACACTTATTGATACAACGTTGGTCAAAAGCTAAAAATTTCTCACAGTCCATAAAGACAGTCCACATTGTTCATCACAGTAAAATAGTGTTTTTCTCAAAGTCTGAGCAGTAGAAGAAAATGCACACGGAAGTAGTGGATTTCCATGCAGTCTTGAAGAAGTAGTGTTGTCCTTCCAACGGAAAGTCAGTGCTGACTCTCGACATGCTGACAGGTAATGGGCCACAACAGAGCAAACCCACTGCAGAGTCAGTCGAAGTTTTGATGAATATTGGTAGGTAGGTCATCACAGAGCAGACCCACTGGAGTCCTGGTAGAGATTGTGGTATTGGTGGGCCACCAGAGGTGCAGACCCACTGCAGTCCTTGTAGAAATAATGGCGTTGGTAGGTCATCATAGATGCAGACCCACTGTAGTCCTTGTAGAGATAATGGTATTGGTGGGCCACCAGAGGTGCAGACCCACTGTAGTCCTGGTAGAGACGGCCAGCAGCCATCCGTTGCGACTGTGCAGGTGCACAATCACCATCGAAGATTCTTGCAGAGAATATAGCAAGTCCATAAACCACCACTTGTGCACTCAGAAAGTTTTTCTTTTAATTGTCCTTAGAACCAGCAATGCTGTTATCCAGTCCCTTGCTGAATTACCAACACACGTGCAAACACTATCAGTCCCTACTTCTCACATATTGTCCATATACTATGACCAACAGAAACGTGTGCAGTGAAATGGAACTTACAAGTTAATAATATCATGAACTGGTGACAATTACAATTTTATAACAGAAGAATACAATAACAAAGGTACAAAATACATCATTAAAGAACATAACAATACAGATAACATTTGTAGTACAGGCTTTACAAAAGAATAGAAATAGACATATACATCAGTGTTACAGGAATTATGACATGAGTACATACATAGAAGATCAGAATAACTTGCGAAACATCAACTTCACACATGAGCATTTAAACAGAATGAATAATGTCTAATATCTTTACAAAGTAAATAACATATTATTAATGCCAATTATATTTGAGGATAACAGTATTCCTCATCATAGTGAATGTAGCTTAATATTAAAAGAAGAAAAAAATTCTATGAAACTACACAGAGACAGGAAGAAAACAAATACACAAGGGTACACAAACACGTACTGGGATAACACAAAAGGAAAGGACAGGGTTCGTTTTCAGTGTAACATTTGGTACTGCAGTCCAACCTAAAACTTCATATATCTTTCCTTTTATTTCATCCGTTGTTTCCACCAAAAATATTCTATCTAAGCATGCTTTCTGTATTTAAATGTTCACACATTTCGTACCTCAACATTTATTTCCAAGAAAATCCTACCTAAACCTGTTTTCTCAATGCATTTCTTCCAATTCATCGCAACTCATTCTCTTAGAGGCTACCCCCTCTTAACCTAACTTAAATCTACTGAGCTCAGATGCTAAACTAAGGGACGAGGCAATGCAGCATCACATAACAAATCAACACAAACAGCAATGCAAAAAAATGCAAATTGGCAAAGCTAGCAGCATAAATGAGCAAAAGTCAAATTCAATAACACTATGCCTGGCAAACAGCAGCAACTTATACCTAAACATGACATAGCGCAAGCAGAAAAAATATTACACTAAAATGGCCATGTCTAATACCTATGTCACATCTTAACATTAGAGTGATGCATCACAAAAACTTACGCTAGTAGATAAGTTACCAAATCGTAAAAAAATTATTTATGCAATTCCTGTGAAGGGAAATTTCTTTTTGTGCTCCCTCATTTGTTTTGGATGGATCATAAAATTATTTACTGGATCTGTAGGCATAAAATATTTATATTAGTACATATATTAAATTTTATTTTAACCATTGCTGCAGTGCAGCTAGAAACTTTTTGACATTTCGATTCAATGTTATGTAACTCACTAGTTAAATCTTCACGTGTTCGTTCAAGAGTTTGCTCCAATGAGTCTAACTTTTTAAGATTTTGTTCCATTGTGTCTAACTTTTTGAGATTTTGTTCCACTGTGCCTAACTTTTTAAGATTTTGTCCCATTTGTCTCTGATTTTGTTCCATTTGTTGCATTAATTGCAATAATAATGTATTAGTGTCTGGAATCTGTTTCTCTATGCTTTTCGGCAGTGCATTTGCACCGGCAACATTCACATTTTGACAAGCAGAAAATGCGTCTTGACTTATTTGAGAAAACGGTGATAACCCAAAACCTGAATCTACAGTATTTGCGAAATTGTGTCCTGTCATTTCGGATTCCTGAGACGAGCTGTTGCCGACCGATCGATCGATAATGCTTCCCTCTTCACTAATTGTTTCATTGTCCGTGCCATTGTTTGCCGCCCGCTCCATTTCCCTATGCACGATTACCAAATTACTACTTTGAACATCAGTTAATTCATTACTCTGCGGCGCTAACACACTGCCTTCGTCTTCACTGTCATTTCTCAGTTTACTTTGGAGCCTAGTATTACGTTTTTCACACGCCATTATTGTCACAGTATTTCACACGACAACACAGAAAAACACAATTTGAAGAGCAAAATAAAATAACGTAGCAATGGAAATAATGTCTAGTTAATTGCAGCTGCGAAATACTTGGTGCAAATCTACATGCATGCCACAACTGTTTTACTCTACAACAATGAAAAACTACAACTACAAAGGAGATTTTCTCTACAATTACGCGCTAGCAATAAACAAAACCTACACTAATTACACAAACTACAAGAAAAAATCAGAAGATTCCAGTGAGGTATCCTAGGCTAAGGGTCGACATATGAAACGTCCCCTTTAAACAATTTATATAGGACTGTGCTTAACCTGACACACAATACTTTGTTAGCGCAACGCAATCTGACTTTCAAAATTCCCTACAAAAGAATGGCCCTGACTAACATTAAACTATACCTTTCACAAATCACTTACCTCACAAAAATCTTCGCTGCTCAAGCTACTGCAATACAGCAAGCGCCACTACTGCCAGCTAAATAAAAGATTCAAACTACTAAAGGCACTAACTACTGATAGGGATAGTTAGCAAATGAAAGATATTAATAGAGAACAAACAATGTATTTACCTTAATATCATCACAAGTCATAATATATATATATCAGTTCATGACAAATTGCAAACCTCCGCCATCTCTCTCCCCACATCCACCACTGCTGGCGGCTCACCTCCAACTGCGCAACGCTACGCGCTGTTCACAGCCAGCTGCCGCTGCCCAACACTACAATGGCGACTATTACAACAATGCAAAGCAGACACAGACTGCCCACAGCACAGCCAGTGATTTTCATACAGAGGTGGCGTTACCAATGAAAAAACCTAAACAGCCTACTTACAGTTCAAATGGCTCTGAGCACTGTGGGAGTTAACTTCTGAGGTCATCAGTCCCCTAGAACTTAGAACTACTTAAACCTAACTAACCTAAGGACATCACACACATCCATGCCCGAGGCAGGATGCGAACCTGCGACCGTAGCAGTCGCGTGGTTCCAGACTGAAGCGTCTAGAACCGCTCGGCCACCGCGGCCGGCTACACTGGATAAATTTTGTCATAAGAGCAATAAAGTCATTCATTACCTGATGTTTAACACCTCGCGACCCCTACGGTCGCAGGTTCGAATCCTGTCTTAGGCATGGATGTGTGTGATGTTCTTAGGTTAGTTAGGTTTAAGTAGTTCTAAGCTCTAGGGGACTGATGACCTCAGAAGTTAAGTCCAATAGTGCTCAGAGTCATTTGAACCATTTTTTTATGTTGAACTTCTACCATTGAGACCCAGTCAGCCTGAATGGTGATCTGCTGATTATTATAACAAAGGTCACATGCCCCCAGCATGACTTTATGTCACATTTGTATCACTGAAATTAAAGCATTCTCGAACATTTTAATCCCTGGGACCAGTACCAGTGTCGTTGACAGGCAAAAATTATCGATATCCTCGATTTCAAAAATGAATGAACTATCTATATACATAATTAAGTTTGTGGGAAATCCTCATTGCGCAAGTCCTACTGTAACGACAATTATACATATAATTATTTTTTCTTTATGAATTTAGATAAATTAATAATAGCAATGTGTTGAATTTCTTTTTCGATTCTTTTCGTGTCATGTTAAAGAAACTGTGAGCAACTTTTGAAACGAATATTATCATTTATGTTAGATTTCAAATAATGTGGTAATCAAAGGGAAGTGTATTTAATGTTAAAACTATTGTAAGATGTGAAAATTGTAATTTATACACTCGGTCCATACGTAGGTAATGCATTAGGATATGTGTAGTAGAAAACCTGTGGTGAATACCCTACCTGTAGGGGAGCGGGAAAAGGTGGAGGCAGGCGAGGCGGGAAAACGCACACTGGCGCGGTTCGGCACAACGGGCTCAGTAACACAGTCGGAGGCGAGCAACAGTCGGAAGTACACGTACTGTACCGAGGAGGCTACCCAGGAAAAGTGGATTCCATTGAGCCTCGGATGAACCGATTCCGACGACTACTTGGCATGGCTATATTCAGAGGCACAAAATTGGAAAGATTACGACGCTAAGAAGATGGAAAGTGCCGATGTTGTGTGAGCCTTAGCCGTGCTTGCATGTGTGCCGTGCTGCCCGCTATCTCGCTGCCCGCCTTCCGCCGCACCGACTTGCACAGGTCAAACATTTATTTCATCTTTAGAAGTGTATCTGTGTGGACCAGTGTCGAAACTGTTTCTAATGGTTCAATAATAACGTGACTTTTACCAGAATTGCTTTAGCCATGACTTATCCTGATCACTGACCTAGACAGGATCCTTACCTCGTATTGTGCAATCCGAGTATCCTAAACAGAAAGTTTAATGTTTGTGTTAACGAAAATTATCAGAAGGTTAATCTATGCCATAAAGGGATCTGAAGTTCTGTGTGTTGTTGTAAATTTTGGTAAAGAACAATAGAGTTTTCTTGAATTGAGTTAGCGATGCTATTTAATTAATTTGAGCCAGAAATAATGACAGTTAAATTATTCAGAAGTAAGGCAAAAGAGTAGTTATCCATAGATTGGTAATCTTGAGCGTTAATTTGCCTTCAGTACTTAACAGTGTCAGTATAACCACTATAACAGTTTCAGGGCCCCCCCCCCCCTTTTTCACTTATCCATTCGTTCAAACCTTGATGTGTACTGCTCAGATTTGACCAGTAAAGCTAAATTCTATATTATACCTAAGTGTATTAGTGTTTTTTCCATTTTTAATAGTAACATTGTATATGTGCTTTCAAAACTGCTGATTATAGGGTAATCTATGCCCGATTTCAGTCTGCTCAACATACAAAATGCAGTTAGTAGTAATCATTACTGTGTGGTGTTGTGTAAATGTAGCTCGTCCAAATTAGTACCAAAAAGAGAAAACTTTAGTTCAGTGGATTTTTCGGGTTCCAAATCTTGCCATATAACGCATCATTACTACATGTTACTATACTTGTACATGCACCCACTTGTACAAGGAAAAACTCACTCATTGCCTAAGTAGGCTGGCGAC
This sequence comes from Schistocerca serialis cubense, assembly GCF_023864345.2. Taxonomy (NCBI): domain Eukaryota; kingdom Metazoa; phylum Arthropoda; class Insecta; order Orthoptera; family Acrididae; genus Schistocerca; species Schistocerca serialis. The sequence goes on along the minus strand of NC_064639.1, from coordinate 252,653,266 downwards.
CGAATTATTAATCGTTGTTAGCATCTACTGTGTGTACTTCTTGTCCATGCGAAAGAGTAATTATACTTTACATTTGCTTGATGCATCACTGTAGTTATTGACTGAAGATAAGTCCGATTTTGCTTCTATTAGGTACACGCGGTCAACTAATGTACTAAAAATCCTTGTTTATAAGGTGAAGCCCGTGAACTTATTACAGTACAGGCTTTATAGAGCTAACCTACGTCCGAGTAGGAAGGTGGTGTTACACTACCCGCACCTGGCCAATTTTGTTAATTCAAGGGCGTAACAATTCTGTGTGTGTGTGTGTGTGTGTGTGTGTGTGTGTGTATTGAACCGGGCACCTAGAAACAACGGAGAGGCTTCGTCCCCGCCGTAGCCCTTAGTGGTTCACAAACCCACAACAGGCTACAGCAGTCCACTCACCCCACCGCCGCCCCACACCGAACACAGGCTTATTGTGCGGTTCGGCCCCCAGTGCCCTCCCCCCCGCCCCCTCCCCACGGGAATGTCTCATACCAGACGAGTGGAATACCAAATGTTTGCGTTGTAGAGTAATTATGGTGTACGCGTACGAGGAGACAGTGTTTGCGCAGCAATCGCCGACATAGTGTAACTGATGCGGAATAAGGGGGACCAGCCCACATTCGCCGAGGCAGATGGAAAACCACGTTAAAAACCGTCCACAGGCTGGTCGGCCGGCACACCGGACCTCGACACTGGTCCACCGGCCGCCTTCCTTCTTGGGAAGTAGCGCGTTAGACCGCGTGGCTAGCCTGGCTGGCTTAACTCTGTGTACCTTATTTCGTCTTCCACGAATATCATGTTCTATTTCACTCTTATATCGATCCAAATTTTCCCATTTAATTTTTCGCGTTTCTTTCTTAATTAGAAGCACATTTACATTTGAAAACTTCTCTGTAATTCATATTACTAGATAATGCCAAAGTGTTTCGATACGCTTCCTTTTGTCATTTATTAGTTTGCTGATATTGTCGTTTCAAACTGTTAATCCTAATGCTACAGCAGCTGCCTCCATTATAATTTCTTTAATAGTATTCGCTACCACGTTCATACTCTTATTGGATTCACTTGACTTTTATCATTTAGTTCTTTTGATATAATGGTTTGATATTCGCCCCCGTTAGCTGAGTGCTCAGCGCGGAGTAATGCCACGCCAAGGGGCCCAGGTTCGATTCCTGGCTGGGGCAGAAGATTTTCTCCGCTCAGGGACTGGGTGTTGTGTTGTCTTCCTCATCAATTTATCCCAATCTCCGACGCACAAGTCGCCAATGTGGCGTCGAATGCAATAAGTACTTTCCCTCGGAGGCCGAACTTCCCCGAATAGGGGACTCACGGCCCACAATGCCGTACACATATTTCCATTTCAATGGTTTGACACTATATTTTTGGAGTTGGTACACCTTATACTCGTAAGTTCTTGCATCCGACTGGGTATTTGTGTGTGGTTTGTTCCCTTTTTTTTTAAAAAAAAAGTTATGCTATTTCTTACTAAAAAGTGATGTAATAATACATCCAAGCTTTTGTTGACCAGTGTGTCTTTTATTCTTACTTATGCCTTTTCATTTACAAGAATAGTCTATTACAGAAACCGTATCTCGAGCTGCCTGTGTAAACTTATGGATGTTACGATATTTATGTTATGCAACGCATTTTCACCCTCTTTACATACTATGTTCTTAACAGTTCTCTTACCCACTCTTGCTTTCAAGTCTCCTACGAGAAGAACGTAATCATTTTTATTTAATTTTCGTGTAGTGTTCTGTAACGGGTCATAAAATTCATTAGTGTTTTGAGTCCTTCATTCTTATACGAAGACGATCTAAAAAGGAACCTTTCCTCAGTTTGAAGACGTAGAGCTATTATTTTTTCATTCATAAAAGTGTGCGAATGTATTCTGTTTTTAATGCTTTCCGCACCACCAGATGGAGACTCTAGCAGCAGCTCTGTACTCTTGTGATAGTCCCTGTAATTGCTTTTTCGTTTCAATGTTGGCAGTGATATCGAGTTTAGCTTTGCCTAGTTCTTGTTCTAGACCTCTTACATTCCATGTTGTTATTTTAAACGTTTCTGATATATACAATATGATTTATACTTAGTCTTTAAGTAATTTCTTTCATTGGTCGACATGTCATGATCAATCCGGCGTGAAATTTTCTTCGGATTTTTAGCTATTCGAGCGTCCCTTGGCCGCGTCGCAAACGCTGCGCACGGCGAGGGCATTGGTGGGGCTGCCACCTTTAAGCCTCCATCTTACCGCATTTTATTTCAGACTTGGGTTGCCTTCTCTGCTGCTTGAGGTCTGACCTCCCGTTGTGCTACTTTTCGTCCAACCTGGCTATTTTATTACCCCAGCGCCAGCCATAACTGATGAGCTTCTCTCCATCCTCCACCTAGTGACGCTTTCGGTGAGTGACTAGCCAACTCCACACGGGTTGCGCCAATGTCCTGGATTAAATAGCAAGCCTTTCCGCAATTTCTCATGAAGTGATGGCATGTGACGTTCAGAACATACAGCTCGGCGACTTGCTTGGTGCTTTTCGAGAAGAATAAGCCATTTGCCGGCACAGGGGAGTAGACAATATGCCGACAGCGGGTTTCATGCCTCTCCCTCCCTTTTGTCCGTTGAAACACAAACCAAACACCACACTGTACTAGCACTCGTCAGAGTCATCCACCCAACAGAAATACACAGCTGACACTTTATAGCAGGTCGGAGGAAAGCAATGGCAAACCATCTCCACTAGATACTTGCCTAGAACAGTGATGGAGAGTACCTGTGTCTGCTCCACTACTCTCATTCACTGAGTATGGAACTACTGTGAGTCTGACATATCCGCGAGGTCTAGGCGCCTTGCCACGGTTCGTGCGGCTCCCCCCAGTCGTAGGTTCGAATCCTCCCTCGCGCATGGTTGTGTGTGGTGTCCTTAGCGTAAGTTAGTTTAAGTTGGATTAAGTAGTGCGTAAGCCTAGGAACCGATGATCTCAGCAGTATTGTCCCATAGGAACTTACCCGAAATTTCCAAATTTCTGACTTATAAAAATTATCGAAATAGAACGTAAATTTCTGCTAACTTTTGTTGCTAAATAAATCGCTTCCTATTCTGTCAGGGTCAAATACGATAATTTTTGTTACTTTGAGTAATCTGTTGTATTGGGTTGGTGCAGAAGTTAATTCCGTTTTTTCGGTAAGTTTAATAGACGCAACAGATTCACATAACAGAGATTTTACTTTCGATAATATATTGTCCTTACTATTTACAAAAGTCTGCTAACGCTGAGGTAACTTTTCGATTCCGCGATTGAAGAAATCACTTGGTTTTCAGGCGAAGAACTCGTCGAGTCATGTTCGGAACGCATTTTCATCCGGAGGGTGGAATGCCTTGAGTGTTGTTCGACAGAGAACGGTAAAGGTGAAAATCTGAGGCCGCAAGATCAGGTGAGTAAGGTGGGTGCGGAATGGCTTCCCAACCCAACCCTTGCGTAGCGTTTTTTGTCAGTCTAGGTCTAGCAGAATGCCGGCGGGCATTATTGCGGAGTAACATTACTTTCAGAAGGGTTTTTGGTCGTTGTTCTCGGACTGCGTCTGCAAGACGTCTCAGTTGTTTACAATAAATGTCAGCAGTGATGGTTACACCTTGGGGAAGCATTTCCTAGTACGCCACACCATCACTGTTCCAAGGCAAGCATCACATTATCTTTTGTGGAAGCGCGTAGGCCTTTGTGCGGGGAGTTGCTACTTTGTTTGGGATCAACCATTTCTTTCTTTTTCTTACGTTGGCATCAAGCCACAATTTCTCGTCACCAGTAACAATACAGATACAAATGCTTGGTGTTGCTCGCGACCCAATTAATGACGAACGAGCAGATATGCACGTGTGGCCACCTGCTGATTTTTGTGATTTTCGCTTACAGCATGCGGTACCCATACACCCGATTCGTGAATCTTCCTCATTGCATGCAAATGTCACACGATGTTAGAATTATCATAGTTCATCGCATCTCCCAGTTTTCGAGTACACTGTCGTAGGTCGTTGTGGATTAATGCGTTTAAAAATTCCTTATAAACCCGAAGGTCTTCCTGAACCTAGAGAGTCACTAATGTCGAAACGATCCCCCTTCAACCGGCCGGTGTGGCCGAGCGGTTCTAGGAGCTTCAGCCTGGAGCCGAGCGACCGCTGCGGTCGCAGGTTCGAATCCTGCCTCGGGCATGGATGTGTGTGACGTCCTTAGGTTAGTTAGGTTTAAGTAGTCCTAAGTTCTAGGGGAGTGACGACCTCAGATGTTAAGTCCCATAGTGCTCAGAGCCATTTGATCCCCCTTCAAACGCGAAAAACATTTTCTTGCCTTGCTGTGTCCAATGGCGTTATCTTCACACATGTCGCAACTGTTTCTGGCTGCCTCCATTGTTATCACCCCTCTAGTGAACTCAAACAGAACAATATGTCTCAAATCTTCTGATTTCTCCACTTGGCGCTCCATTTTATAGCGTCCACAGCTTTACTCTGTATCTCCAAATGACAAAATGACGATCTGTAAACTAAAATGGTAACAGCAAACTACATATAAAAATGGCACTCGGTAAATAAACCCATAGCAACCGGAATACCAAAATCCACCAACCTAACATGTACAATAGCTGCAAGGATTTCAATTATTGTTGAGTCATCTTCACTCTGTATTATAAAGAAAATAACGTTACAGAAAGTACATACTAGTACGTGAAGGCGTCAAAACAAAGTTTTAGTAATATTTACGTAGAAAATGATCACCTGAATATCATATAAACCTATGCTTACAATGTGACCACTTTCTGATACACAAAAGTCACCAAAATTCACATGTAAAATGGCAAAGGTAATTACAGTTATTGTACAGCACATTCCCAACTTTATGGGAACTTTGTGGCAATGAAAATGATGGAAATTAACTGGAAGGCGTCACTGTTTTGCGTACCGAGCGATGTAGTGCAGTAGTTATTACACTGGACTCACATTTGGGAGGTCAGTGGTTCAAATACCCGTCAGACTATCCACGTTTAGGTATACTGTGATTTCCCTAAACCACTTAGCAAATACCGGGATGATTCTCTGAAAGGGCAAAATCGACTTCCTTTCCTATCCTTCCCTAATCCATCATTGTGCTCCGTTTCTAATGTTGTCCTTGTCAACGGGGCGTTATACTCTATTCCTTTCATCTTTCTATTTTGACTGTAGTCACGTATGACCTGTCTGCTGCTCCAGGGCCACTCGAAGAACATCAGTCCTATATTGGAAATGTTTAACATATTTTTGAGTTAGTATACGATTAGACTATAAACTACAGGTAACCTACATTTATGCTACCTTATAAGTTATGTATGAGGCGGAACTATGGGCCTCATGGAAAAAGGGTGACCCGGCTAAGTCACGCAGTTTGACTCAGTCTGATCACGAGACGTGCCCATTAATTGCACGCGTTTATCTCGTAGACTGACGTGAGAATCAATGAACTATACTTGACGGGATGTATCTGGAACATCTTAGGTGATTAGAAAGTTAGTAGACAGAAATATAATTAAATACTTAGCCTTAATTCAGCATCAGCGGTGAACATCGATCTTGACTTTGTACAATAATATTTACAAGTGCAGTTATAGACTGAACTGCGAATATTTCTTTACAATTCTGATTGCTTTACACATATAGATCAATTGTCAATGCATAAACTATGTGGTGCCTGGTTAGGTCGTAGCTACTGACTTAGTTGAAGGCTATGCTAACTAGCGTCTCTGCAAATGATATCTCTGAAGCTATAACAAGTGAACCATTCCTATTAAAGTCGGTTGTAGAACTGGCCAGTGCGCTAGCTTGTCTCGTAACACCAGCCGAAAGGCGGCGCTCAGTCAGCTACCGTCTACATTGGCGACTTTGTTCATATGGTTCAAAATGGCTCTGAGCACTATGGGACTTAACTTCTGAGGTCATCAGTCCCCTAGAACTTAGAACTACTTAAACCTAACTAATCTAAGGACATCACACACATCCATGCCTGAGGCAGGATTCGAACCTGCGACCGTAGTGGTCGCGCGGTTCCAGACTGTAGCGCCTAGGACCGCTCGGCCACTCCGGCCGTCACAGTGGCGACTCGCGGTTCCTATGTGTACTGACGGACTGTGGCCGATTTGAAGCCTACAGCCTAGCAAGTGTGGCGCCAGTACTCGTAAGTGATGCCTTCTAGAGTTGCATCGATAACGGAAAGAGATCTGAGCTACGGAGGCAGATTGCCATGTAAGCTTGACAAACAAGGAGACTCGAGGGGATGAAGGAATTGAGGGGGAAAAAAGGAAGTGAACGGGCGATTTGTGAAAAAGTGTGCAAGCACAGAGAATGACAGGTCATTCCGTGGGATAGTTTCACTTATTATTAACGCACGCGGATCGCTGGAAAATCAGTGGCGACCAGTTTGGGTGTCGACACGCAACGTGACTGTGGAGGAGATTTGGCGGCAGAGCTGCAGGGCGGAGTCAATATATCAGCGGAATGAGGCGCGAAGCGTGCTCCGCACACACAGGCAAGCACGCACGCACGGATGGCGGCGTACGTGGCCGCAGGGCGCCCTAAAGGAGGCAGCTGCCTGCCCAGCACGTATTGTTCCGCCCAGCACAGCGCCGCCGCACGCGTCTGCCTTCTCGGACTTCGCCCGTGCAGCCAGGCGAAGATTTCTCATCACTCTGCCGAAACTTCCTATCAACACCAGCAGCGTCAGACACACAAATACATTTCTACGAGACGCTTGGCACCGAACGATTGAAGAGTAGAAATGTCAAACGTGTTAAAGTGCCAAGCCTCACATTTTTCAAAAGAATCAGAAAATAATGATCTCTTTTATGCATTTTTTTGTGCGAAACTTATTTGTGTTCAAAATACTGGGAAGGTATTCTGATACCACATATTATACTGTTCACCTGGTCACTGCAAATATAATGAGTTAAAATAAATATTCAACATTTACGGAACATTCTGATGGCACATGGATGAACATAGACGTATTTGAACAATTACAATTATTTGTTTATAGTTTTTTTTAAATTTCTCTATGTTCACGTTTTTCAATGGATATGTACTGGTAAAAGACAGCATATCTACGGATAAACAATCTCTGCGCAGTTACAAACTCTCGCTGATTTTGTGTGGACTATCTATTTAAAGTTGTCTGAGGGTGCCCGAAAAAGTGAAAAGTTGCTTCATAAGAAACTATAAAACAATTCTTACTGCCGAAATGCACTAACAATTGTTTTATAGTTTCTTATGAAGCAACTTTTCACTTTTTCGGGCACCCTCAGACAACTTTAAATAGATAGTCCACACAAAATCAGCGAGAGTTTGTAACTGCGCAGAGATTGTTTATCCGTAGATATGCTGTCTTTTACAAGTACAAATCCATTGAAAAACATGAACATAGAGAAATTTAAAAAAAACTATAAACAAATAATTGTAATTATTTTATACTCAAAGACTAACAGTATAAGAGTGTACTGATCGAAGACTGTGCACAAGTGAAGGCTGGCATACGCTGCTATGTTATAGGCACAATAAAATTTCGTGAATGTGATGACCAGGCAAAAAAAAAAAAAAAAAAAAAAAAAAAATGGAAATGAGCGTATGGCATTGTTGACCGGGAGGCCCCATGCGGGGGAATTAGAGCGCCGTATTGTCAGTCCTTTTTAGTTGACGCCACTTCGGCGACTTGCGCATCAATGATGATGAAAATGACGATGAGGGACACACAACACCCAGTCCCTTGCCGGGAATAGAACCCAGGCGGAAACGCTACCGCTACGCTACGGAGGCGGACACCAGGCAAAAAAAGAAGGGCATAAGGGAGTGAATGTTGAACAATTATCTTATCTACAAAAAGGGTATTGTCTTATGGTGATAAAAATAGCAGCAGACTTTGCCATGGAATGACAATGTGGAGAGTGATAATTTTTTTATTCAATTGCCTTGATTGCCATTTTTTATAATTGAATTATCGACTTCAGCAATGCCACAGCCATCTTCAGCATCTACAATAGAAGTAAAAGATAAAAGTATTACTACCCACTATTAGTCGTCCACAGTATTGTTACACCTCTGACTGAGGGCGCTTCCGTCAGCTTATCGCGAGTTTTCATCGTAATATTTCACGAGGATATGTTGAAACACTTGATAGTGTATGCACAGTTATCTTAAAATCAATCACAGCGCGATGCGTTTTCCTTAGTCACCACCGTACTTGTTTTCCTCAACGACACTGCGTGTTTCTGATAACTGCCACGGCAGGTGAAGTGCATTAATACCGTGGTCGGGTAGTACAGTAAGGGGTTTAAGAAAAAAAAAGAGAAAGTGTAATATAAACACATTATACGTCTCATTCTGCTGCACTGTAACAAGTCACAACCATGTAAAAATAACACAAGACAAAGTTTCCATGCTCTTTTTTTCCCCGTAGAATGAAGTCTCATCGTCAAAGGCGATTTACACTTCTTGGTGTCAAGTAGGAATCCGTGTTCACTTTATTTATTTGATAAACATTTGGGGTTAACTTACCAGGGCCTTTGTGTTGGTTCTTAAGGTACCTCCAGCTAATGTATTACTTCATATTCTCATAGTACTAACGACTGTCGTACTTTGTAACGATGCCGTCTTCGTATATGATACATTGAGCCTCCCAATTTGTCTTCTTCATAATGTAATTTCGTCGACCGATTCCTGAGTAATTCATTTATTGTGTCCATATGGTTCGTTATGTAGACCAACTGTTCTGTAACGGCTGGCACCAAGTATCCATCGAAGTATCATATTTTTTACTACTTGAAGGCGGTTTATTTTGGTTTGACAACCCATACTCCAAACAGGGCTGCCGTACAGTGTTCTTGAAAGGAATGTGGCTTTATACAGTAGCCAGTTTGGCTGTGGTGCTTAGGTTCGTGCTTTTAAAAAAGGAGAAAAGTTTGTTAGCCATTCCAACAGCTTCGTTTCTAAGATATTCTGTATATTTATGGAGGAAGAATTGTTTGGCCAGGGTACCCCTAAGTATCTCGCCCTAGTACTCTATGGAATGTCTTGTCCATTCAGTGCATCTGCGGGCGTTTTTTACTGAAGTAAATGGCATTCATCTTAGCTAGGTTTAACTGTATTTTATTAATCTAGCACCATGTGGCTGTAGCGTCGAGTAGTTGCAGTCGTCCGATTGGCCTGGATGTGTCTTCTGCTGGTAAAGTACGTCGTATCATCAGAAAATTGTGCTATTTACACTCCAACGACATCGTTGACATAAAATTTTAAATAATAAGGGTGAGAAAACCGATCCTTGGGGCAGCCCCACTCCTGCCGGATGGACGTCGGATGATTGGCCTTGGATTGTTACGATCATTTTTATATCTTCCAGGTAACTGGCAATTAGTTTGATGTAACAAGTTGGCACTGGCGTGCGGTCTTCCTGTATGGTTTTTCTATGTCTATAAAAACTGCAGCTGTGGGACTGGTGGTGTTAAGGTTCATTGTAACATTTTCTGCTAGTCGTAACAATTGCAGCTCCGCTGAAATTTCCGTTGGAAACCGCATGTTCTGCCCGAATTGTACCTTCAGAAACTAGAGATTTAAGGATACAGGCATAGATAACACTTTTCCGTGGCTTTGGGATAGGTATTATTTTCCAGGATGTAGAAAAATATTTGTTCAGGAGGCAATGGTTGTAAATTCAGGATTACAGCACTAGTGGTTTTCTTGGTAAGTTCTTCTAGTGGAGGTTGCTTATTTTGTCAATGCCTGGTGCCTTATTCGCCTGTAATTTCTTGATTACTGTTCCTACCTCACTTGGTGTAGTGAGTCTTTGTTGTATGTTGTCATAATACGGTTCACAAGTTGACTGGTGGTTTATCCGTACTCTCTTTGGTTTACATTTAACGGTATTCTCAGTAGCGTTGTCTGATGTTTGAATATTGATGCAAATGTTTCCACTCCAGTCAGTGCGTCTGCGGGTAATGGTCTGCGGGTAGTCCACCCGGTGTTTGGATTGGGTTTTACTGCAACTGTGTCGGTTATAGTAGTTTTAACTAGTTTCAGTTCATCTTTCGGCTTGAGAAGGAGGTTGGACATCTTGTCTTTCCACATTTCTAAACGCCATTCCAATAATCTTCGCCTATGTTTCCGTTCATGCCTGTGCATCTGTCGGCGATAGGCCAGGTTTCTGGTTCGTTGCCAAGGTTCTGGGAGCATTTCTTCTGAGCTCACAGTTCTTCTATGAGTGGTGGAAGTAGTTCGCTAGTTGAGTGTTCCTCAACATATGTTATAGAGCACAATTTTCCATATTTTTCGTGTTACATTGTTCAACGCATAGTCGATCTAAGCTGGTGCCTGGACCTCCAGTGTGGGGTCGATGTTGTTGTTCAGGTGTCCTTTAAAATCTGCCTCGTTATTTTCTTGGCGTATTCTTGGGGACTGTGGATGATTCGTCCTCGGAAGTTTGCTAGAACAGGGTCGTGGTTCGATGATAGATCATTTATAGTGACCAGTCGAGGATCGATTCTGAGTCCTTTAGTGATAGCAATATCTAATACGTTTGGGTGCTGTTGGCTAGGAAGTGGAGTATGAGTTGGTTCGAGTGGGGCCCAAATAATCAAGTCTAATTCCCGTTCTAGGTGATAAAGTTCCAGGTCTCTCGGGTTGGTGAGTCTTGAGTGCTAAGTGGGGTGCCTGGCGATCCAGCACCTCCAATGAAAGTCATTTCATCTGGCGCCAAGACGTTTCTTAAGTCCTATTCGATTAGATGGGTTGCTGGGTGAAAGTAGGTTACAACTAGAGTGATTTTTCCCAGGACAGTCCGAATGGTAACTGCTGTCGCCTCTAGTTGTTGCAGTTGTGGTAGGTCAACTTCTCGATGGGTTACGGTGCGACGGAGGTAGATAGCTGCGCCGCCACCTCGTCGTTGTCGTCTCTGTGGTGCATATGAGTCTTTACCTCGAATCATGAGTGCTCGTTCTCCTTGAAGTAATGAATCAAACGTACGTTCCTCACTTGTTTTGTTCGTTGTTGGTATCGTGGTTCGCTGGGATGGTGGTGGGGGTAGGGGAGCTCCAGACCTTGTCGACTATCATCAGTTTAACGTTGGTAGCTATGGGTTGAAACTCACTGCATGGTTTTGCAGTATTAGACGCAGGTGTTTGGAACTTTTTCAGAGCTTTCTGGAACGCGCTACATCCTCCCCAAGAAGTTGTATGTTGGCTCTGGCAGCCAGCACATTTAGGGGGCGTGTCGGGTGATTGGTTGCTTTCGGTGCTTGCGTGCATATCGCCAAATTTAACACATCTTACAGCTTACTATCAGTAACTTGTAACGCCGGAAATGCATATCCTCCTATTTCCATCTATTGTACTATTATTTTTTTCCCTTGTTTTGTTACCTCAAGATATGATATTTCTGTGTCTTTACATATTGTAATTGTTTTACTATTTGTATATATATATTTATGCATTTATGTCGATGTATAATTGGTTTGTTTTGCGAATATTATTTGTGTTTTACGCTGGGTCTTGCCTAGGGAAAACTGCTATCGAACGATTACATCGATAGGTCGTGTGAAGAATCAAAGTGTGTAGGATCTTTGGTAGTGTTAACTCTGCCGCGTGGAGCGCGGGCGGAACAGTGAGAGTCTGGCGGGAGTAGCGAGTGGAGCAGGTGTTGTGTGACGCTCCCGCGAGTTGCCGCGCTTTCGGGGTTTGGCAGCATGTAATTGCGCTCGACTCGCGATGATAGTTTCTGACATGGTGTCGCGGACGGGAAGCATTAGCTGGCGCACATCAAGAGCCCGTTTCGCCTGGTGACCGTGTCGAGAAGAAGGCGCGCCAACATCCAGCTTCTGCAACAGCGACGGCCGACAATGAGTGACTGTCGCCACCTCCTCGATCGACGGCTTCAAACCTTCAATCAACCAACAAGGAAGACTAAAAGCACGTAAAGTTTCAGAACTGTATGGCAGACCTCAGCTTTTCAAATTGTTCCATTTGCCTCGCAAAATTACAGCAACTTAGCATGAACCTTTGTTGCTCATTGTCCCAATTGCATTGCCAAGCAGGGTCCCTTCCTTTTCCGAAATGAACCCGAGTGTCGTTGAAATTCAAACGCCAGCATTAAAATAATATAATTAGATTTCACTGCTTTAATTTCAAAGTTCAGTAGCTGGCTACAATATTTAGGTTACACGAGCACAAATTTAGAGTGCGAGTTTTGTTAGCATATTTTAGCTTACCTGTGACTGCAGCTCAGCTTGGTACGTACTAAATTTTACTATTGTTAATAGTTCAGAATCATTTAATTCAAGTTCAAAGTTAAATCTCTTGTTTCTAAATTGCGTAGAGTCAAGTTGCTTTTGAAATGATTGTTGAGGTAGTCCAAGACTAACCGTATTTTACTGGATTTCGATGTGCTTCAGAAAGAAAGCTCACTATTAACTTCAGTCACTAAATTAACTTTCGATTTTCCGGTTTTATTAATTCTTTTGCTAAATTAAGTCAGAGTGTAGCGAAATTTATTACTTCTGACAAACTTTCAGATTTCACACTACACGTGTCAACCTTCAGTTGCCACGCTTCTAGTGTTAATCATATGTGTAATTACCTTTCTTTTTCAGTTACTATAGTAATTGTCCTTAGGACTGGCGACCGTGATTTCCCCCAAATCTCAAATATCTAATTACCGCTAGTTAATTGTTAACGTAACGGCCGCACATTTACTTTCTTTATTAACTTTACCCCTTTTCAAAATTAATTTCCACCAGTTTTATTTGCATTTTTCCTTTCATTTAGATGTAACCCTTTCCTCCCTCTTTACCGATAGATTAACTTCGGTGACGATTGCTTTTCCCAAATTTCCATTAGGTACACGCGGTTTAATTTTTCACTGTCATTAAGGTCGATAAGTGAGGGGGGAGGTTACACGTGGCGACCTGGTGACAGGACAATCTTCAGATTTGAGGTTGTTCTGGACACGAATTTTCTTTGGTGCAAATGTCGTAACAAAGTACTGGTTACGTACAGGCCGTTACGTCAGCGAGTAATCCTAATTATATTTGAGATTTGTCATTTATATTGAAAATTATTAAAATGAGTGAAGGCAACAATTACCAAAATTTGGTAGACTTGGATACGGAACAATCGGTCGGACAGTGGGAAACGCGCACGGCGGTTCCCATTGTTCAGGGGCAGGCGGCTAGCATGAAAGACGCGACCGCCGAAACGCAACAAAGAGCAGAAATGGAATTCCAAACTTTGGAAAATGTTTCGGAATCGGAAGCGAAAATCAAATCTGTACCCCTTGATGATGAATACGGGGGAACATATATAGAGGAACCAGCTACGGAAGTAAAACCGGTAGTCTCCGGGAATTTAACTGATTTATTGAATGTTTTGATTAATGAAATCAAGAGTCAATCGGCAGAAATTATAGCTCTGTCTGCCAAGCAAGAAGCTCAGTCTGAAAAAATTGAACGAAAGCTAGACAATCAGAACAAAGCTATTAATGTTGTTAACAACAATGTTGGAGTTGTTAATACAAAAGTTGATAAAATCAAAGAAGATATTGTTGTAATTAATACCGAAATCGGTAATCTTAAACAGGAAATGATAGGCGTTCAGGCGGAAATTGCGAGCATAAATACTCGTTTTGATTCCGAAATTAGCAGAATCGAGAAAAGTGTAGGAGAAGCAGTTGCTCCGATCATCGAGAATAAGGTGACGGAACAAATTCAATTAGTGAAAAAAGAGGATCGACAGAAGGTGGAAACTTTAAAGGCTTTCGTGTCCGAAGTGGACACTAAAGTGAGGGAGCAGGCTAATACCTGCGAAGAGAAAAAGAGGGAAGTGGAAACGCTTGCGACAACCACTTGCCAAGTAATTACGAGAGTGTCGGAATTAGAAAAGAAACTTGACGAAAAACAGAGCTATGTGCCAATCTGTGCACATAGTTCGGAATTGTTGACGAAAGAGGAGCGGTTCGACCCCTTGAAAAAAGGCGGTATACACGCGACGGATTTCATTAAAAATTGTGAAAGAGTTTTACCCAGATCATGGACTAATGAGAGAAAAATTAATGCGGTTATTGATGTGCTGGCTGGTGATGCCAAGCGTTGGGGCTTAAACCTCAACATTACGAACCTGACTTTTGACGAGTTTAAAAATTTGTTTCTGGCTGAATACTGGTCAGAGAAAAAGCACCAAAGTGTCTGGCGCGAATTTGTCGTATCGAGGCCTTTCGATGCGAATTCGCGCGGTTCGATGAGGGAGTTTTGTGAGGGCTGGATCCGCAAGTTGGAATATTTGCGTGATCGCCGCACGGAATCCGAAATAGTCTGGGAACTCTACAAGAAGCTTCCAGATGATACAAAACGCTACGTAGGAAGCAATTACAGGACAATCAATGATTTCCTGGAAAGAGTTGAGGACGAGGACAATTGGCGCAATAATCGCGACAGTGGTAGAGGCCGTGGTAACAACAACGGGTACCACAGCAACCACACCAACGATAACCATGGGAATAATGCATACCGCAACCATGGCAGCAACAACAATAATGGTTCGGACCGTAATAACAATCGGTACAATGCAAATAATAACCGGAATGACGGAAACCAGTATCATACTAGCGTGATACGGGCTGCGCAGAATAGTAATAACGCCAGAGGGTGTGATCAGCCGCCTCAGCAGCATCCGGGGAGCGTATCTGCTGGGACGAGACAGGGAAACCATTAGCCACGCCGGTAAGGGGCCGACCGGGCGTGGAGAAATTTTGGCGGCCCAATAACAGGAGAAAACCCAGGTGTCGTCGTTATGAAAATTCCGTATGGAATAATCAACGGCGGGAGAGTGTGCCAGTGTTAGGAGAAAGGAGTGCGCCCACAAGTAGTAGATCAGCTGTAGACACGGCAGTAGGAAGTACATTCACTGTCAGTGAGAACAATTTAAGTAGTGTTCCGGAAATCGATTATAAAGTGGCAGCTGTAATACCCACAGCGGAACTGGAGATTGAGTTTAAGAATGATTCGCAAGTGTTGAAAGAAGATCAGGTGTCGGATAAAACGTCCGTCATCGAGCGAGGAGATGCAGAGAGGGATGAGGTCTGGTTAAGGCAGTTCGGTCGCTTATACGACGAACTAAGAGATTATAGGGGCCTGTACGGGAGAAGTGTTTATGGGGAGCGCGGGCAGGATTTGCCGCGTCTCGTCCCGCAGGAAGATAGTGATTGTGAAGTGATAAAAAGTTCTGGCCCTAACCGGCAGACTTTACTAGAAATAGTTGATGTTAATGGGGAGCACGAGCAAGATGCGTCGTGTTTCGTCCCGCAGGAGTTGAATGTTGAAGTAGTAACGGAAAGTTCTGGCCCTAACCGGCAGACTTTACCGAAAGTTGTAATGGTAGAAGTAGCCGACCCATCCGACGCGAACATCCAGTTTAAACATTGCGAGAGTATTAAGGAGAAAGATTACGAAAATTTTAGTGATAGCCGGACACGATTGGTAGAAAAGCACATAGATTACAGCGAGTATGAGGTTAGAGCTGACATTATACGGTCAGACGATAGCAGTGTGGGTTGCGCAGATCTAGAGGAAGTAATTGCAGATACTACTGGGCACATTTCTCCAGGTAGATTGGCAGATGAGATCAATCTGACTAAAGAGGAATCAACGAAGATTACAATTAGTGAATTGATAGCAAAGAAACACTCACTAGTTGACGAGTTACAGGAAAAGGTTTCGGTATTGGAGGCGACGCTACAGACTAAGCCTCAGGACAAACGTGTTGAAATTAAAACTGTATGTGAACAGAGGCTGAAAAAGCCGCCAGATAAACCGGATTTAGGATCAAAGCCGGATGGTTTTTTCTGGAATGACCTGGATATAGATGAGGATTTACTGTGGGAAAATAAAGAAACAGTCGAGGACAAGTGTAGACAGATAGTAGTGTCTGTTAATATGCACGACCTACAACTAAACGTGTTGATTGACACCGGTGCAGAATTGAGTGCTGTATCTGGGAAAATATTTGAGTTACTGAAAGACAGACCTGGCATCGTAGTTATGCCAGTAACAGGAGTGAAAATTATCGGTGCTACTGGGAAGGCCAGTAAACCGGTCATAAAACAGATTTTTGTCAACTTCGAGATATGTGGGGCACGATTTGAACAAGAGTTTGTCGTCGTGCCAGACTTAACTACGGAAGTAATTATCGGGTTAGATTGGCTATTAAAGTACCGTGCAGTGATTAACTGCGAAAGCAAAACGTTGACATGTACGTCCCAAGATAAAGCAATAGTAGTTAGTTTTGACGAGGCAGGAGACGGTGTGCATAGGCAATACCAGCCTATACACATTGTTAACTGGCCGGATGGTATTGACGTAGGTATGAATCTGAACTACTGTAATGTGAAGAATCTCGGCATTGACAATAATGTAGAAAGTGAATTGGAAAGTATTGTAGAAGGTGTGTCAAACGTAACACACGAACAAAGACGAGGCCGACTTTCCCGTACCTACTGCCATCACAACCATAGGGCATGGGGCAAATATGAAGCAGAATTTAAGAGAATTATGAACACCTTGAGACATGAATCGACGGGATTTTCTCCAGAGGAAATCCTGCTGGATGACAGAAGTAAAAGTTTAGTGGAAGAGATAATCAAATTCCCTCCACGGATTGACATTAGTATTGGTGTGAAAAAAGATCGTTTGCGAGAAGTAATGAAGCTAAAAGCCGAT
Source organism: Schistocerca serialis cubense (assembly GCF_023864345.2). Taxonomy (NCBI): domain Eukaryota; kingdom Metazoa; phylum Arthropoda; class Insecta; order Orthoptera; family Acrididae; genus Schistocerca; species Schistocerca serialis. The sequence goes on along the minus strand of NC_064639.1, from coordinate 252,636,475 downwards.
GCTCGCATACGTCGTCATGACACTAAAGCGCGTTTTGCTAAGTTTGCAATCGGAGACTTAGTACTTGTAAAAGCTCATGAGAAATCGAGCGAGATAGACCATGAAATCTCTAAATTTAAGTTTGTTTATAATGGACCATATAAAGTCATTGGTATACCTCACACAAATGCTTACGGAATATTGTAGACTTGAAATTGTACCAACCAAGGATTGATTAGTACCACAGATAGGGTAATTTGCACAGTATGTAGATATAGAGTGTAAGATTTAAGGATGTGTCATGTGGCGATGCTTTTGCCTGACCTAGAGGTCATTAAAGAAGTTGTAATTAATAAGTAATTTATGTTGATTAAATGATTTAAGAGTTACTGAATATTAATCAATTTAAAAATCCAAGCTGCTAGTTTAAGTTTTCAGCTGAGTCACAGTAGATTAAGCAATGTAAATATGATTTTGTAACTAGCTGTAAGATTCCATAAATATGTGATTTACTAGTCATTGCCGATGTACTTAGACGCTGTTTTCAGTTTCAGGCTAGTACATGCGTGTGATGATGGACAGTGTTGAGTTATCCACTGTGATAGTGTTTATGGACTCCTTGAGATTACTCGGGAGTGAGTTTTTCCGAAAGAATTCAGTGAAGCGGACGTTCTGGAAATGCCGTTACACAGGCGAGTGACATCAAGCGTGCCGCACAGGCGGGCGCAACAATACTGGCGAGGCGGAGCCGCTGTCGGCTCTTGTGCCGCTGTCGGCTCTTGGGCCGCTGTCGGCATTCTTTGTACTTGCGAGTACGGAAGGTGGAATTGTTTTTCTTCCTGGACAGCTGAAAGAATTCTACTGTCAATATTTATGTTTTTTTCGATCTGATGTGTGTTATTTTCTTGTTTAGCGTTTAATGGACTCCCATGACGAGAATATTAATTATGAAAAGGTTATATAAAATGTGTAGTCTATGTAATTAATTATTAATTTGCGTATTTTGATCTACCTGTTTTTATGACCATGTACTCTGATTAATTTTGTAAATAGTATTCCATTTCTTGATACTGTTAGGAATTTTGACAATTTTAGAATAGCTAAACCATTCTCTATGTTTTCTAAGAATTTTAATATGTTGTCAACCTGTTTTATTTCGTGCAAGATGACAGAGTGGAATAAGATTAGGAGTGTCTCCACTCAATTATTATGGTCTAAAAATTGATTTATGATTAATTAGACGAATGCTAAATTTTGTTGATGTTTTGGGCATATGCATTTCCGCTGTTTCTTTTTTGGGACATTTTCTGAGTCTGTTTACGTTACACGAACATCCTCAGACAATGTGGGGCACGTGTAACGCCGGAAATGCATATCCTCCTATTTCCATCTATTGTACTATTATTTTTTTCCCTTGTTTTGTTACCTCAAGATATGATATTTCTGTGTCTTTACATATTGTAATTGTTTTACTATTTGTATATATATATTTATGCATTTATGTCGATGTATAATTGGTTTGTTTTGCGAATATTATTTGTGTTTTACGCTGGGTCTTGCCTAGGGAAAACTGCTATCGAACGATTACATCGATAGGTCGTGTGAAGAATCAAAGTGTGTAGGATCTTTGGTAGTGTTAACTCTGCCGCGTGGAGCGCGGGCGGAACAGTGAGAGTCTGGCGGGAGTAGCGAGTGGAGCAGGTGTTGTGTGACGCTCCCGCGAGTTGCCGCGCTTTCGGGGTTTGGCAGCATGTAATTGCGCTCGACTCGCGATGATAGTTTCTGACATGGTGTCGCGGACGGGAAGCATTAGCTGGCGCACATCAAGAGCCCGTTTCGCCTGGTGACCGTGTCGAGAAGAAGGCGCGCCAACATCCAGCTTCTGCAACAGCGACGGCCGACAATGAGTGACTGTCGCCACCTCCTCGATCGACGGCTTCAAACCTTCAATCAACCAACAAGGAAGACTAAAAGCACGTAAAGTTTCAGAACTGTATGGCAGACCTCAGCTTTTCAAATTGTTCCATTTGCCTCGCAAAATTACAGCAACTTAGCATGAACCTTTGTTGCTCATTGTCCCAATTGCATTGCCAAGCAGGGTCCCTTCCTTTTCCGAAATGAACCCGAGTGTCGTTGAAATTCAAACGCCAGCATTAAAATAATATAATTAGATTTCACTGCTTTAATTTCAAAGTTCAGTAGCTGGCTACAATATTTAGGTTACACGAGCACAAATTTAGAGTGCGAGTTTTGTTAGCATATTTTAGCTTACCTGTGACTGCAGCTCAGCTTGGTACGTACTAAATTTTACTATTGTTAATAGTTCAGAATCATTTAATTCAAGTTCAAAGTTAAATCTCTTGTTTCTAAATTGCGTAGAGTCAAGTTGCTTTTGAAATGATTGTTGAGGTAGTCCAAGACTAACCGTATTTTACTGGATTTCGATGTGCTTCAGAAAGAAAGCTCACTATTAACTTCAGTCACTAAATTAACTTTCGATTTTCCGGTTTTATTAATTCTTTTGCTAAATTAAGTCAGAGTGTAGCGAAATTTATTACTTCTGACAAACTTTCAGATTTCACACTACACGTGTCAACCTTCAGTTGCCACGCTTCTAGTGTTAATTATATGTGTAATTACCTTTCTTTTTCAGTTACTATAGTAATTGTCCTTAGGACTGGCGACCGTGATTTCCCCCAAATCTCAAATATCTAATTACCGCTAGTTAATTGTTAACGTAACGGCCGCACATTTACTTTCTTTATTAACTTTACCCCTTTTCAAAATTAATTTCCACCAGTTTTATTTGCATTTTTCCTTTCATTTAGATGTAACCCTTTCCTCCCTCTTTACCGATAGATTAACTTCGGTGACGATTGCTTTTCCCAAATTTCCATTAGGTACACGCGGTTTAATTTTTCACTGTCATTAAGGTCGATAAGTGAGGGGGGAGGTTACAAACTGATGGTATAGGTCCAGCTTTGGCAGCGTTTACACTGTGAAGATTCATTTCGTGATCGATAATCTTTGTTGTATGTACGTAGCATACTCCGTAAATGGTATTGGACTTTTCTTCTTCCGTCAGTGTCACACCATATATCGGTAGCGGTCGAAGTTTTACCCTGCTTCTTGCATTTAAACCGGTGCACGTCATTAATAATGAAAGTCTTGTTGAACTTCTTTCTTGTAACTGACGGTGGTAGATCCTTAGCTGCCATATTTAGGTCCCTGCTGTTGATATCTTGATACGTATAGAAGTATAATTTTTGTTCCCGGCAAGAAGAAAACACCTTCTGACAGTCCTCAAACGTATCGTCGTAAAATCTGAATCCGTCTCTTGTATAAGCTGTTCCTAAGCTTCCAGTGATTAGTTTTACGTGATTGGGCAGTTATAAATTACAATGATTTATGATAGTTTCGGAGCCGTCAGTGGGGGCGGTGGTCCGAAAGTTGCAGACTCCTGGATCTTCTGTCAAAGTATCATATCTATTGGTAATTTCCGTTTGTTACTGGGTGGTTTGCTTCAATGTTTGCACTATCTTCCGTCGGATAGTCTTCTTCTTTTGTGTAGGTTGGAAACCTTCACAATTTTGGAATTCCAGAAGGTGAGTTGCTGTGGTCTTGGTGCCTTGGCGACGTGTGACTGCAGTAACTGGAGAGGTATCTGATGAGGTTTAAACTGAGCCTGCATCTTTGTCGTCAAGTATTTGTCGTTAAATACACCATATTTTAGAATGAGATTGTCACTCTGTAGCGGAGTGTGCGTTGATATGAAACTTCCTGGCAGATTAAAACTGTGTGACGGACCGAGACTCGAACTCGGGACCTTTGCCTTTCGTGGGCAAATGCTCTACCAACTGAGCTACCCAAGCACGACTCACGCCCCGTCCTCACAGCTTTAATTCCGCCAGTACCTCGTCTCCTACCTTCCAAACTTAACAGAAGCTCTCCTGCGAACCTGCATAACTAGGACTCCTGAAAGAAAGGATATTGCGGAGACATGGCTTAGCCACACTCTAAGGGATGTTTCCAGAGTGAGATGTTCACTCTGCAGCGGAGTGTGCGCTGATACGAAACTTCTTGGCAGATTTCTTTCAGAAGTGCTAGTTCTGTAGGTTCGCTGGAGAGATTCTGGCAAGTTTGGAAGGTAGGAGACGAGGTACTGGCGGAATTAAAGCTGTGAGGACGGGGCATGAGTCGTGCTTGGGTAGCTCAGTTGACAGTCTGCCTTCGGCAGTGACACAGTGCGGACCGTGTTGCCTGCCGGCCGCGCTGTGGTGCGCGCGCCTGTTTGTTTACGCCGGAGCAGCTTCGCGTGTGCGGTGTTGTGAGTCTAGAACGAGATGGCACACTCGTACAGAAAAACGACTTTGAAGTTCAGTTTTGCGAACGACTATACACGACCAAAGGCACACGAGATTGAACGTTTCTTCAGAGAAGAGGTAAAAATCGATCCACAGGAAATAGTGGGAATCAATTTATCGCTCGTTTCAAGCGTCATCTATGTCAAGTTTGTTGACGAGGCTGCTTGCGAAACACTTCTACAACGATCACCGAACGGGTATCGTTTCTGTCATGCCGACGGGAATGTTGGTGCGGTTACAGTCGATCACGCGGGAATGGGGATCCGCACTATACGAGTCTTCGAACTTCCGTTTGAGGTCCCGTCTGAACTTGTTACCGACGCCTTTCGACCATACGGTACAGTTCTATCCCATGTGGCCGAAAAATGGACGAGTTTTACCACGTACCCCGTTTTAAATGGGGTGAGACAAATACGGATAGAACTGCGCAAGCACGTCCCCTATTATTTGTACATAGGAGGTTGTCGAGCGATTATAATCTATGATGGGCAACCTCGCACTGGCTCGGGGTGCGGGAAAGAAGGTCACGTCCGCTCGGAATGCCTCCAGCGACGTTTCGTGCAGACTCCACGGGATGACGTTCAGGCGCCACAACCGACGACTGTCTTACCGTTGACCTTTGTGGAAGCCCTGAGAGGCGACGTGAGGGAGACTTCCGTTGGGCACCAGCAGCTGCCCCCTATAGAGAACATGGACACCAACGGACTGGAACTCCGACCACCGGTTCCACCACAGCAGACACAGGACACCGCACAAGAGATGCAGCTGACGGCCGCTCCAGGCTCATCCGTGGTGGCTGCCAGTGCTTCCACCGAGAGCGTGATAGGCTAGGCCCAAGACGGAGGATACGCAACCCCAACAGCCGATGCGGAAGCAAGGCAACGGAAACAGCGTTCGCCGAAGAGAAGAAAGAAGCGTCGACTGACTTCTGCTGACGATAGCCATAGTCCCGAGGGGACAGTGGACGACAACGACAGTATCGACCTGAGACCAGTGGATTCAACAGATACCGAGATGTCGATACAGGAACCACACAGCGACGAAAACTTGAACTCTCCTTCTGGTGACCGGAAGGCGGAAGTGGAGATGACAACTGTCCAACATCAGAGCGATGACAACGTTACCTCCCATCCTTCGACCAGTTCCGGAAATATGCTGGGGGACTGGGCGCAAGAAATGGACCAACAGGAACAGGATGAAAATACGAACGCGACGATTGAGGACAGTCCTGCCCAGAGGCCGGGAGGGGTCGGGAAATGTTGACCAACTTAGTGTGTTGAGGAGCGCCGGGGGTGCAGATGGACGCTTAATGACACCGCCCTACAACTGATGAACACAAGCCAGGCGTACCGCATTGCCACGATAAACATTAATGGCATACGGACACCGCTTAAAATTCAAATGCTGAAAGATATGTTACGCGCTGCGGACGTGGATATTGTACTCCTACAAGAAGTGCGTTTCACATCGCCGCCAGAGTTCTACGGTTACGAGGCACATTATTCAGTGCACGATGAAAGTGGATGCGGTGTGGCGATTCTCACCAGGGAAGGAATAAGAGTGGAGGACGTCAGGTCTCTCCCTTCGGCACGCGGCATAGCGATCACTGTCGACGACGTTCGTTTCATCAATTTATACGCACCATCTGGCTCCACAAAACGAAGAGAAAGGGCGGCTTTTTACACCGAAGAGATAGCACCGTTGTTCGCTGGACGCTTTGATAACTATATAGTGGGCGGCGACTTTAATTGTGTCGTCGACAAAAAGGACCAAGTACCTCATTATGTGCCATGCATGGAACTGCGTGCGTTAATTGCCGAAATGGCGCTTCTGGATACCTGGGAACTGCAGCATGGTGACAGACCGGGTTATACGTTTGTCACGGGACACTCGGCGAGTAGACTTGATAGAGTGTACGTGACACGAGCTCTACGGACGACGATACTGGATGCCGAAATCTGGCCAGCGGCTTTTACGGATCATATGGCGTACGTCTGTACGATTTCACTAACGCGTCAGAAGATATGGCGGAGTAAAGGTCACTGGAAAATGAATTGTGCACTTTCACGTGACACTGAATGTCACCGGTCGATAGAGGCGGCCTGGGAGACCTGCGTTCGCCGCCAACGAGCATACACCTCGGTTCTCCAGTGGTGGGTTAAATGCGCAAAACCAACGTTACGGCGAACGTTGATACGATACGGGCAGGACAAATCGCAGTGGACCCGCACAACGGCTGATTTTTATTTTATAGCCCTGAGGGAGCTGATGACCCAACAACCATCGCCGGAAAGGCACACGGCCATGCGTAGGATAAAAGCCAAGTTATTACAGCTGACGAGACTAAGAATGGAAGGTATAATGGTCCGGGTGAGATTGGCGGACACAGTTGCTGCCGAAACCCCCTCCATGCACCACGTGCTACGTGAACGCCAACGACGACGCAGGACATTGATCAGGGAACTAATCTCTGAAACTGGCCAGCAAGTTGTGCACCAGCGTGATATTGCGTATGTGTTTACCGACTATTTCCGCCAGTTATATGGACCTGTTCATGTGAACCACGAGACACTACATGATGTCATCTCGGAAATGCCAGACAGAGGACCACCACTGGATGCAGAGACTTTCATCACAGCGATAACAGAGGACGAGCTGACAGACGCAATTGCCAGGGGGGCTCCGAACAAGTCCCCAGGACAGGACGGCTTCCCAATTGAATTTTACCGCGCCTTTGCATACCTCATGGGACGGACCTGGATTCAGATGTACAACGAACTCCTGTTACCGCAGACTGAGATACCTGCCGAATTCACGGAGGGTATCATCATCCCAATACCCAAACCACGCGGTGGCAGAAATCCAGGAGATTATAGACCACTCACTCTCTTGAACTGCGACTATAAGATTTTCGCGCGCATCCTTGGGGCTCGCCTGCGGTCTTCACTTTCTGATAGACTCCTCATAGATCAAACTTGCCTCGGCGGTAAGAGCAACGTACATACGGCGCTCAGTGACTACCGAGATATCATCGCATTAGCAGCGGCATGCCGAGTGCGTGGGGCACTCGTCGCTATTGACTTCGATCATGCGTTCGACAGAGTGGATCATACCTTTTTGCATGCGGTGATGGGCAGATTGGGAATCCCACAGGCCTTCATCCTAGTGATCATGCGACTGTTACACGGCGTACGATCAAAGGTCTCGGTGAATGGGCGGGGCACTGACTACATTGTTATTTCAAGGTCAGTTCGTCAAGGTTGCCCCATTTCGATATTTTTGTATGCAATGGCTTTGGAACCCTGTCTATATGGTCTCCGAAGACGGTTGGAGGGAGTGCCGTTGCCACAACTGACCTTTCATTGCCGCGCCTATGCTGACGATGTGATGCTGGTGGCACGGACCGGCGAAGAAGTACGTACGGCGTTGGCATGGATACAGCGATACGGGATGGCGGCAGGAAGCGTGCTTAATCTACAAAAATCACGCTGCATGAATGTCGGTCGAGGATTACAACCGGGGGAGGAAGGCCCGCTCATCTTAGTTAAGACCATAAAATGCCTAGGTATTACGTTCCACACGGATGTGCAGCGGACAGCAGCGGATAACTACCGACGCATATTGAAGCTGATGCGGACAATGGTGCTGTTACAGAAATTAAGAGCGTTGGATATGATTCAGAGGGTGACCTATGTTAACGTATACCTAGCACCGAGACTCACTCACGTAGCGCATGTCCTGCCTTTAACGCGCACAATGGCATCACGGATACAAGCAACTTTCGGAACCTACGTGAGTGTGGGACACCTGTTTAAGATCCGATACACAACGCTTACGCTACCACCTGGAGAGGGTGGACTTGGTCTAGTTAACGTATATGAAAAGGCACGGGCGTTATTCGTCAGTACGATGTTCCGACAGTGGCGCGGTCAATTTCGCAATATCTCGGGTGCGTTGGCCGATGTACTAGCGCCCACTTCAATGCTGCCCCCAGTCGATGTGGGCCATATTTCACCGAAGCTGTCACATTTCAAGTCTTTCTTTTTGGAGCTTAGCTATGTCAGAGATTCCTTCCCAACAACACGACTACCGACGACGCGAGACGTATACCAACTCTTACTGCGCCGGTGCCCCAGGAATACCCTGGAAAAGAAGTACCCAGACAGGAACTGGCGACAGATATGGCGCGTTATACGGAACGTTTACCTCCCAACGTCGGTACGCTCAACATGGTATGTGGTGATAAATAGGAAGTTCGCAACGAATCAACGGCGGCACGCGATTCATTTGGCAGACACTCCACTATGTTTAGGCTGCGCAACAGTGGACACTGATGAACATCGTTTAGCATGTAGTGGGACGGCTCCAGTGTGGCACTTGGCACAACAGATATTGGCGTTCCTGTTACGCTCCGCCCCTCACACAATTTCATCAGACACACTTTTTTTCCCCCAAGAATCTTATTTCCCGGTCCAAAAAACCAATGCAGTGACATGGGTGCGGGGAATGGTGGTGGGCTACGTGTATAACGAATCGGAAAAGGACAAAATTGATTTTTGGCATTTTCTCCTAGATGGACACACGAAGCTGCAACAGCATAAGAAATATAGGCAAGACTTCGCTAATTACTTGCGACTTACATTTACCGACCCGCCGGCCAGATGGGGTGTGACGGGTGAGAGATGAGATAGACGAAGAAGCCGAGATAGACATCGATCACACTTACGGACCCTTAGTTAATTTCGAGAAGACGACCCAGTCTTACACCATCGTCTGGAGAACGAGTCGATAGATGGCTTTCTTGCTCTATCGAACGTCGGGTCGTGAGCAGGTGTCGCCCCCGACACGAATTTTATTTCATTGCTACAGGAGACTGTTTCTTTTGTATTTGTACTATCCGCAATGTCTTCATGTCTTTCATTTGGGCATTTTCAGTTTTATTCATTTCCTTAATTAATTAATTTTCTAATTAGCCACTATTTGTACACATATGGACTTTGTAGACACTCTTTATGCGATAGTACAACAACATGTATGTCAGCAAAGGTGGTAAGCCTGACATTGGATACAAAAAAAAAAGTTGGTAGAGCACTTGCCCGCGAAAGGCAAAGGTCCCGAGTTCGAGTCTCGGTCGGGCACACAGTTTTAATCTGCCAGGAAAAAAGAAAAAAAAAAAAAAAGTTGGTAGAGCACTTGCCCGCGAAAGGCAAAGGTCCCGAGTTCGAAAAAAAATAAAAAAAAATAAAAAAAAAAGTTGATAGAGCACTTGTCCGAGAAAGGCAAAGGTCCCGAGTTCGAGTCTCGGTCCGGCACACAGTTTTAATCTGCCAGGAAGTTTCACTCCATATTTTCTCCAATACTTGCTGATCTTGACGTCTCTGTTCAGCATATCTCTCCTCCCGGTGTTTCTGTTTGGTATCTGGTGTGGACTCCGCCTTTAGGCTTTCTTTGTTATTATGTATGAAGGTCGTATCTGTTACCGAAAGAGCAGATACCATTGATGGCCGTGCAGCTTCTCTAGAGTGAAATGATAAGTAAATCGACACCATAGTTGGAAACAGGCGTTGATATACATCATTGGGGACATGTTGAAAATGTGTGCCCCGGGATCTCCTGCTTACATGGCAGTTCCCGTGCAGTGCAAGACCTGCGCGCATCCACAAAAGAGAATGTAATGCATCTGGTGAAACAGCGACGGCGTGATGTACTTCGAATTGCTAACATTTATTGTCGACAACTGAGGCGTCTTCCAGACGCAGACCGAAAACGATGACCAGAAAGACTCCGTGAAGCGATGCCACTGCGCAATAACGCACGCCAGCATTGAGCCAGACTGACAGAAAACACCGTATTTGTGTTGAGATGCCATTCCGCACCCACCTTATTGAGCTGATATTATGCGCTCCATTTTCATTTTTTCCATTCTATAGAATAACCTTCAAGGAACTTCCTTTCCGGATAAAAATGCGCTCCGAATCTAGTTCGATGAGTTCTTCGCCTCATAAATACGAGATCCAATAGTTGCCCCAACGTTGGGAGATTGGGTAAACAGTGAAGGAGAATATTTATATTTTTTTGGAGACATCTGCCTTCTAACTGGTTTGATGCGACATTCCACGAATTCCTCTCCCGTGCCAAACTCTTCATCTTAGGGTAGCTCTTGCAACCGACATCCTCAATTATTTGATGTATGTATTCCAATTTTTGTCTTCCTCTATAATTTTTGCCCTCTATAGCCCTCTCTAGTACCATGGAAGTCATTCCCCTGATGTCTTAACAGACGTCCTGTCATCCTGTTCCTTCTCCTTGTCAGTGTTTTCCACATATTCCTTTCCTCTCCTATTCTCCGCAAAACCTCCTCATTCCTTACCTTATCAGTCCACCTAATTTTCAGTATTCGTCTGTAGCACCACATCTCAAATGCTTCGATTCTCTTCTGTTCCGGTTTTCTCACCGTCCATGTTTCGCTATCATACAATGCTGTGCTCCAAATGCACATTCACAGAATTTTTTTCTTAAATTAAGACATATGTTTTATACCAGTAGACTCCTCTTGGCTAGAAATGCCATTTTTCCCGTGTTTGTCTGCTTTTGATGTCCTCCTTGCTTCTTCTGTTATTGGTTATTTTGCTGCCTAGATAGCAGAATTCCGTAACTTCATCTATTTCGTGACCATCTTTTCTGATGTTATGTTTCTCGCTGTTCTCATTGTTGCTACTTCTCATTACTTTCGTCCTCTTTCGATTTACTTTCAGTCCATATCCTGTACTCATTCGACTCGTTCAGCAGATCATGTAATTCTTCTTCAGTTCCACTCGGGTTAGCTATGTCATCAGCGAATTGTATCACTGAAATCCGTTCGCCTTGAATTTCAATTCCTCTCTTGAACATTTCTTTTATTTCGATCATCGCTTCTTCGATACACAGATTGGACACTAGGGGCGAAAGACTACATCCCTGTATCATACTCTCTTTATTCCGAGCACTTCGTTCTTGATCACCCACTATTATTATTCCTTCTTGGCTCTTGTACATATTATATATTACCCGTCCCTCTCTGTAGTTTGCCCCTATTTTTCTCAGAACTTCGAACATCTTGCACCATCTTACATTGTCGAACGCTTTTTCCATGTCGACAAATCCTATGAATGTGTCTTGATTTTTCTTTAGTCTTGCTTCCATTATCAGCCACAACGTCAGAATTGCCTCTCTGGTGCCTTTACTTTTCATAAACCCAAACTGATCGTCGTCTGACACATCCCCAATTTTCTTTTCCATTCTCCTTTACATTATTCTTGTCAGCAACTTGGATCCATGACCTGTTAAGCAGATTGTGAGGTAATTCTCGCACTTGTCAGCTCTTGCAGCCTTCGAAATTGTGTGGATGATATTTTTCCAAAAGTCAGATGGTATCGTGCCAGGCTCATACATTCTACACACCAACATGAATAGGCTTTTTGTTGTCAATTCACCCAATGGTTTTAGAAATTCTGATGGAATGTTATCTATTCTTTCTGCTTTATTTGATCTAAGTCCGTCAAAGCTCATTTAGATTCTGATTCTAGTAGTGGGTACCCTATCTCTTCTACGTCGACTCCTGTTCCTTCTTCTATAACATCAGATTAACCATCCGCTCATCGAGGCCTTCAATGTACTCTTTGTACCTATCCACTCTTTCCCCTGCATTTAACAGCGGAATTCCCGTTGCAATGTTAATGTTACCACCCTTGCTTTTGATGTCACCTAAGGCTGTTTTGACTTTCCTGTATGCTGAGTCAGTCCTTCCGCCAACCATTTCATTCTCGATTTCTACATATTTTTCATACAGCTGTTTCGTCTTAGCTTCCTTGCATCTACTATTTGTTTCATTCCTCAGCGATTTGTATTCCTGAACTTCCCTGAACATTTTTGTACTGCCTTGTTTCATCGATCCTTCTGTTACCCATGGTTTCTTCGCAGTTACCTTCTTTGTACCTATGTTTTTCTTTCGAACTTCTGTGGTTGCTCTAGTCCGTTCCACTTCAACTGTACTTCCTACTGAGCTCTTCCTCACTGGGGTATCAATAGCCTTAGAAAACTTTAAGCATATCTCGTAATCCCGTAGTACTTCCTTATCCCGCTTCATGGCCTATTGATTCTTAATGACTAATTTCTTAAGCTTTAACCTACTCTTCATCACTACTACATTGTGATCTGAGTCTACATTTGCTCCTGGGTACGCCTTACAATCCTGTATCTGATTTCGAAATCTCTGTCTATGATGTAATCTAACTGAAATCTCCCCGTATCACCTGGCCTTTTCCAAGTATACCTCCTCCTCTTGTGATTCCTGAACAGATGATCCACTATTACTAGCTGAAATTTATTAGAGGACTCAACTAGTCTTTCTCGTCTCTCATTCCTTATTCCAATCCCATATTCTTCTATAACCTCTTATTCCACTTCTGCCCAAACGACAGCGTTCCAGTCCCCCATGACTATGGGATTTTCATCTCCCTTTACGTACTGTATCACCCTCTCAATTTCCTCATACACTTTCTCTATCTCTTCATCTTCATCTTGCGACGTCGGCATGTATACTTGAACTATCGTTGTCGGTGTTGGTTTACTGTCGATTCTGATCAGAACAACCCTATCACTGAACTGTTGACAGTAACATAACACACTCTCTGTCCTACCTTCCTACACCTACTATATCTAGATTGAGACATTTCACTTCACTTTCAAGATTTTCTACCTTCCCTACTACGTTCAGGCTTCTGACATTCCACGTCCGACAGGTGGAACGTTCTCCTTTCGTCGGTTTTTCAATCTTTTTCTCATGATCACCCCCCCCCCCCCAAAAATGCATTCCCCTCCCGGAGATCCGAATGGGGGACTATTCCGGAATCTTTCCCCAATGGGGAGATCATCATGACACTATTTCAATTACAGGTCACATGTCCTGTGGGTACACGTTATGTGTCTTTGATGTGGTGGTTTCCATTGCCTTCTACATCCTCTTTCCACTAATCACTGCTGATTCTTCCACCTTTTTGCCACCCCAAGGACGAGAGGTTGCCCAGAATCTCTGTCTACGCCCTTGCCCTCTTTGACAAGGCTGTTGGCAGAATGAGGGAGACTTCTTATGCCGGAGATCTTCAGCTGCCAATGCTAATTATTAATCAAAAATTAAGCGGTGGCAGGTTTCACACCCGGCACCGAGGACGTTTTGATTACCAATCGAAGTCGCGACTCCAAGAACACCCGCTATATAATTGAGAACTAAAGTCTATATTGTGTTTATCTGTTGTGTTGATTAAACTTACGAATGCTATAAACTTGTACATCAACCTAATGTCAACCTGAAGGGGCCCGAGCGAACAAGGTAGATGTTAGGGGTGCGTTGACACCTGATGTGGTCAACAGATTGCTGGTCATGCTCACGCTGTTCACTGCTACTTCCGTCACCAGAGACCTACTCCTGTTTGTGCGACTAGGTAATGTGTTTAGTTTATTAGGCTCAAGTAGCGCCCATTGCTGATGTCTCAACCGGCGAACAGCCGCTCCGGCCTCAGGAAGACTAGTGTGTTTGCGACCGTCATGAAGTGTCGCTTTACAGTTCCTAATTATCGATCTGAGTAGCTGTCTCAGGGAATCATTACCTTTGGAACGTTAAGTGTGTAAATCAGTGGAGGTTTTATGCTTTAGGTATTTCTTTAGTCAGATAATTTTATGGTTTCCTGTTCTCACGTGGAAATAATAGTGCGCAAACAGTTACATCCGTTTCAGCTTTGTTTCCATGTCGGCTAAGCGTTTGCGGTTCGGTTAAATACGATAAAGAGAGGGAACCAGGATAGACGTAGCTACGGGCAGTAAAATTTCCCTGCATCTCTACATAGTTATTTATTTCTCAATCGATTCCTGGATGCTCTGCTCACCTAGAACGCAGCATGGAAATATTTGTGAAACTACGCCTCTTCATTAACCAATTGGGGCTTCACGCATTCTAAATAACTCGGAAAAAGTGCAATGAATCGAATTCTTTTCTTAACATTTATCTCTCAGTGCAATCTGCCCTGCAGCATCCTTACAAGCGTTTCATATATATGCGGCTTCAGCTGGCAGAGACTGCAGTCAAGTGTATGTTAGTTGCGTTTGCGTGAGTGTGTGTGTGTGTGTGTGTGTGTGTGTGTGTGTGTGTGTGTGTCGTCTATTTTTGACAAAGGGCTTGTTGGTTATTTGTGACTGTCTTTTTGTTGTGCCTACCTGCGAATCAGCATCTCCGCTACAAGGTGAGTAGAACTTCGCTTTTCAAAAATCCTGGATTTTCTATTGTGTCTATATATGTGTGTTTCGAAAAGGACTTTACAACTTTAAAAATTAATATAAATTTATTGAAAGAAGATATAGAGCTGGGTTTAGTGTTATTTTGTAGGGAAACACAAGTTTTTTTTATTTACCTTAAAATAAAGATGTTGTATGTGGCTTCCGCGGCTTCCGCAGCACCACGTGGCATGGACTCGACTAACGTCTGAAGTAGTGCTGGAGGGACTTGCCACCATGAATCCTGCAGGTCTGTCAATAAATCCGTAAGAATACGAGGAGGTAGAGATCTCTTCTGAACAGCACGTTGCAAGGCATCCCAGATATGCTCAAGAATTTAACATGTCTGGGGAGTTTGGTGGCCAGTGGAAATGTTTAAACTCAGAAGACAGTTCCTGGAGCCACTCTGTAGCAATTTGGGACGTGTGGGGTGTCGCATTGTCCTGCTGGTATTGCCCAAGTCTGTCGGAATGTACAATGGACATGAATGGATGCAGGCAATCAGACAGGATGCTTACACATGTGTCACTTGCCAGAGTCGTATCTAGACGTATCAGAGGTCCCATATAACTCCAACTCCATATGCCCCACATCATTACAGTTTCCACCAGCTTCAACAGCCCCCTGCTGACATGCAGGGTCCATGGATTCTTGAGGTTGTCTCCATACCCGTACAAGTCCATCCGCTTGATACAATTTGAAACAAGACTCGTCAGTCCAGGCAACATGTTTCAAGTCATCAACAGTCCATTGTCAGTAATGACGGGCACATATGAGGGGTAATGCTTCCTGTCGTGCAGTCATCAAGGGTACACGAGTGGGCCTTCGGCTCAGAAAGCCCATGTTGGTGATGTTTCGTTGAACGGTTCGCACGCTGACATTAATTGATAGCTAAGCACTGAAATCTGCAGCAATTTGATCAAGGGTTGCACTTCTGTCATGTTAAACAATTATCTTCATTCGTCGTTGGTGCCGTTTTTGCAGGATCTTTTTCCGACCTCAGTGACGTCGGAGATTTGATGTTTTACCGGATTACTGATATTCATGATGAAACGTCTCTGTGGAGTAGTTGCATAAGACGCTTGTCTCACTGGATTCTGTGCATCGTATTCTGTCCACCGCTTGATTGCTGCTAGCAGCAGGTGATGTTTGTTTCTCGTTTGGAGGGTAGCACAGAATTACCAACTTAGGATCCCAGTACCCGAACAGAGAGTACCCCTTTTAGTCTGAGGTTGGTTTGTCTGTCAGGTTGGTGACGCAAGCCTACCCCTGTGGTAGCTTCCGTTGCGCCGGTAGTTAGGCGAAGCTCGGTGGAGAAAGGACTCTGCAGTTAGCGGTTGGTGAGTACAGTTCGTAGCTGCTAGAGAACGTTTCTGCTGGTAGGAAGTAGGTCGAATTAGAACTTCCTTACGTTAAACTCATGGAATATTTAAGTACTTCAGCTTAACTGAAGCGTGTGTAGTTATGTATTTTCGGAATGTGGCATAATTATTTTGTTAAGAAAATAGTCGAAGTTGGTGGTTGAAATTAAAAGTGCGGAAGTTACTTTGTTGCTTTCGGACATTATGGTGTGGAATTTCTAGCAGTGAATATGTTTAGGAAAAGCTAGTCAGTATAATTTCGGTTGAACGTGAGAATAATAGTGTTTTCGAGCGAGTGTGAGCCCAATAAGACGGCCGTGAATCTATACCTGCTCTTGGGTACACCTTACAATCCAGTAACTGATTTCGGAATCGTTGTCTGACCATGCTGCAATCTAACAGAAATCTTCCCGTATCCCTCGGCCTTTTCAAAGTATACTTCCGCCTCTTATGATCCTCGAACAGAGTATTCGCTGTTACTAGCGAAATTCACTACAGAACTCAGTCTGTCTCCTCTCTCATTCCTTGTCCCAAGTCCATATTCTCCTGTAACCTTTTATTGTACTCCTTCCCCTGCAACTGCATGATTATGAGATTTTCATCTCCCTTACATACTGTATTACCCTTTCAATATCCTCATGTACATTCTTTTTCTCTTCATCTCTAGCTTTCGACGTCGGCATGTACACCTACACTATATTTGTCGGTGTTGGTTTTCTGATAAGTATAACCCTATCACTGAACTGTTCACAGTAATACACTCTCTGCCCTACCCTCCTATTCTTAACTAATCCTACTCCCGTTATATCATTTTCTGCTGCTGTTGATATTATCCTATACTCAACTGACCAGAAATCCTTGTCCTCTTTCCCTTTCACTTCACTGACCCCTACCATATCTCGACTGCGAGTCAGCAATTCTCTTTTCAGATTTAGCAGCTTCCCTACCACGATCAAGCTTCTGACATTCCACGCCCCGACTCGTTATCCTTCCGCTGGTTACTGAAGCTTTTCTCATGGTCACCTCCCCGTTGGCAGTCCCGTCCTGGAGATCCGAATGGGGGACTATTCCGGAATCTTTTGGCTATGGAGAGATCATCGTGACACTTTCTCAATTACAGGGCACATGTCCAGTGGATACACGTTATGTGTCTTTAATTCAGTGGTTCCCATTGCCTTCTGCATCCTCATGTCATTGGTCACTGCCGATTCTTCCATCTATAGTGGCAGTTTTTCACCCCTGGGACGCAAGAGTACCCTGACTGAACGTCCGTCCGCTCCTCTGGTCTCTTTGACAAGGCCGTTGGCTGAATGAAGGTGACTTCGTATCCCGGAAGTCCTCGGTTGATTATGAATCAAAATGTAAGTGGTGGTGGGTTTCGAACCTAGGAACGACGACGTTTTGATAACTAATCAAAGGCACTACCCATATTCCACGAGATATTGAATTACCGGAGCAATATCCTCACGTATTTTCGATGTTTCTTCATCTTGTGCTTGTGACTTTGGCGTGTATACCTGAAGTATTGTTGTCGGTGTTGGTTTGCTGTCGATTCTGACGAGAACAACCCTGTGATTGAACTATTCGCAGCATTTCACTCTCTGTCATACCTTCCTATTCAGAACGGATCCTACTGCCATTAAACAATTTTCTGCTGCTGTTGATATTGCCCTCTGCTATATATTGGGTAATAGTTCACTAGTGCGACCTATTCTTGAGTACTGATTGAGTGTTTGGGAACTCTTCCAGGTCGCATTAATCGGAAACATCGAGCAATTCATAGGCGTTCTGACAGATTGGTTACCGGTAGGTATGATCAATAGGCGAGTTTTACGGAAATGCTCTGTGAACTGAAATGGAAATCCCTGAGGGAAGACGACGTTCTTTTTACGAGATACTGCTGAGAAAGTCTAGAGAACCAGCATTTTCGGCTAACTGCAGAAGGATTCTGCTGCCACTAACGGAGATTTCGCTTAAGAACAGCGAAGACGAGATTAGGCCTCTCACGGAGGCACACAGATGCTCATTTTTCCCCCACTCCGTTCCCAAGCGGGACAGGAAAGTGTGCAGTGTGCTCCTGCGATTTGATTGTTCCGGTGTAGTGTGTTCGATCTCTTTCGATTCGTTTGCGGTGCACGGTTTGGTGCGCCCTTTGGGGTTCCGTGCGGGAAGCCGAAAGGGAGTCTCAAGGAGAGAGAGAGACGAGTGGGCCTAGGCGGAGCGACGCCGAAAGATCGCGGAGGTCACGCCGGCAAGTGGTGTGAGTGTGGTAGTTGCATTGGGGCCGGCTGAGCAGCCGATCTGGAGGTGCTGCAGTGACTCGCTGTCTTTCGTTCTGTTTACGAGTTCAACCTTCCTCACGCTGTGGCTACGGGCTGGTGTTATTTGTGGCCCTTACCTTATTAGCGGCATTTGGATTAATATTGTTAAAGGTGAGCTGTTAGTGTGGTGCATCTTCATCTGGTGGAGTTACAGCGAGGCTTTTTTCTCTGGTATACTGGCTTGCGCTGCTGAGCAGTGAATGTTCCCACGTCACCCCGGTTGATTTACGAATGAACTGGAGTGCCTATGTGGGCGTGTTTGCTTAAATTGTTGATGAAGTGTTTCACAATACCCTTACTTGAGTGTCTTTAAATTGCGTTTCAGTATGTTACTGAACTTATGTCAGTTAAGGGACGCCCAAATTGTCACGCTAGTTAAGTAAAGTTTAAGTCTACTGTGACACCACTGTTTACCTGTTGGATTAAAATTAATTCAATCTTAACCACAGCTAGGAATAATTCAAGGCTAATTTTAAGTGCCGTGTGCATTTTTTTGTCCTTTTTTCTTACTCACTACTGTTGAGTGTTAAACTGTTTTGGTAACCCCTTTGACGTCATTTCACGGTGTGGTTTTAGAAAGAGTTCTGTGGCTTCTGTTGCAACGGGGTTTCTGGCCCACACATCTATCGCACGCCAGAGGTTTAGTGCCAGCCGCCTACAGTGCGGTGATTTGTTATCAATCCTTTTCGAATCACCGTCTGGCCTACGACTATTGATGGATTTCTGTGCTAAAATTCAGATGGAGGCACTGTCCTGTTAACTTGTCTGAACTGAATGTGCTTACCTTGTAAAACACTTCAGTACTGATTCTGAGTAGTTTAAGCAGTGGTAGGGCACTCGTTATTCTGGACCAGCCTGTGCTTGGCATCAATTGCATTGTCTTGGCAAATCGCTGTGCTACGTAAGACTACAACGCAAGCGCCATTATGGGTAATATTTACCATTTAACTATATGAGTTAGTTCTGTGGAATCATTGTGGCACACAAGGTCACGTAAGACAGTGCTGTAGTGGGCAGATATTGCTATACGTCTGTGATATTATTTCCTGTAAGCCATTGTGCCCTTTAGGTTATGTAAGGCTTAAATACAGTGACCAGTTTGGTAATTTTCTGTGTTTCGTAATAACAGTTTACAAGCATTAAAATTTTGGGAAAGGTTTAAATCTCATATTTGCAGATTGTTTGATGTTATATAACTTGTTGATGATTCATGTTAAATCAGCTGATGTACATCAAAACTGAACAAGTTATATGTCAATATGTTGCTACCAGAACCTTGCATGAATTGTCTTGCGTAATAAATTAAATTTTATATTGTACCCTCAATTTGTTGCTCAGCCTTCCACTCCAGCAGCCCCTGTATCCTGCTCCCAACCATATCAGAAAGGAAATAACTAGTAATGGTACACGAATCCCTCCGCCATACACCATATGGTGGACTTCAGTGTATGTATGTAAATGTAGAAGCGGAGGTAATATTTGTCCTCGCGGTAGACCGTTTTAGACGGGGGGCAACTTACTAGGTTCGTGTGCTGCAGCAACTTCTTAAAGTATCGATTTCCTATAATGTTCTCAGTGAGCAAGTTTTAAGATGGGTTGCTTCCCTTCAGAGTAAAAGCGATGAAGCAATGAATTACAGATTTTTTTTTTAACGGTTCATCTTGTGGCACATTGTATTTGTGCAAGTTTTGTAGCCACCATCGTTGTTGAAAGTTGATATGCCTCATATGAATGATTTTCTTCAAATTGTTTATATTAGCACCTCATCAAACGTGCAGTGTTTCCCCCAAAGCGACTGCAAAGCAACACCGAAACGGCGCACTACCGTCTACCGTTGGCAGCTTCCACGCCCATTCGGCAGTGGCTCCGAGCCGCCTGCCGGCAGCCAGATGCTTATCTGGCCGTCTCGGGCGCACGCACGCCCCTACAAATGAGAGCTACACGTGAAGCGCGCGCATGCGCAATGCGGCACACTGCCGGCACTGTTTACAACGTGGCTAATGAACCAATAAAGTCCGCGCGTGCGCGCGCGCTACGCTGCGCTACCGCCGGTGGCCGTCAGTGGAAGCTTTATGGCCACGCAACAGCTCTGTGCTGCCGGCGTAGCTCACGATTCAGTGCCTTTATAGCTCTGTAGTCTGGGAGGCCGACGTCATCCACCCGTCAGGAGGTTGTGGTTTCACGACCTTTCACGTCAGCATCAAACCATCACCAAAGACTCTCTGACAGGTCACAGAGACACCATAGGGGATGTGCGTTTACAGCTCTGTAGTCTGGGAGGTCAAAGTCATCCAACCCATCGCTAGGTTGTAGTGCCAACTCTTCTCACTGTCGGCATTAAACCATCATCAGAGATTGTCTGATAATTCGAACAGTAGGGGATGTACATCCCTACATTATTGCTCACAGGAGAAGGGACAAAAAAGTTCATAACAACTCTGGAAATTAGCGGTGAGTTTACAGTGGAGTATTTACGTGTTCCTCTCATATTACACTCCTGGAAATTGAAATAAGAACACCGTGAATTCATTGTCCCAGGAAGGGGAAACTTTATTGACACATTCCTGGGGTCAGATACATCACATGATCACACTGACAGAACCACAGGCACATAGACACAGGCAACAGAGCATGCACAATGTCGGCACTAGTACAGTGTATATCCACCTTTCGCAGCAATGCAGGCTGCTATTCTCCCATGGGGACGATCGTAGAGATGCTGGATGTAGTCCTGTGGAACGGCTTGCCATGCCATTTCCACCTGGCGCCTCAGTTGGACCAGCGTTCGTGCTGGACGTGCAGACCGCGTGAGACGACGCTTCATCCAGTCCCAAACATGCTCAATGGGGGACAGATCCGGAGATCTTGCTGGCCAGGGTAGTTGACTTACACCTTCTAGAGGACGTTGGGTGGCACGGGATACATGCGGACGTGCATTGACCTGTTGGAACAGCAAGTTCCCTTGCCGGTCTAGGAATGGTAGAACGATGGGTTCGATGACGGTTTGGATGTACCGTGCACTATTCAGTGTCCCCTCGACGATCACCAGTGGTGTACGGCCAGTGTAGGAGATCGCTCCCCACACCATGATGCCGGGTGTTGGCCCTGTGTGCCTCGGGCGTATGCAGTCCTGATTGTGGCGCTCACCTGCACGGCGCCAAACACGCATACGACCATCATTGGCACCAAGGCAGAAGCGACTCTCATCGCTGAAGACGACACGTCTCCATTCGTCCCTCCATTCACGCCTGTCGCGACACCACTGGAGGCGGGCTGCACGATGTTGGGGCGTGAGCGGAAGACGGCCTAACGGTGTGCGGGACCGTAGCCCAGCTTCATGGAGACGGTTGCGAATGGTTCTCGCCGATACCCCAGGAGCAACACTGTCCCTAATTTGCTGGGAAGTGGCGGTGCGGTCCCCTACGGCACTGCGTAGGATCTTACGGTCTTGGCGTGCATCCGTGCGTCGCTGCGGTCCGGTCCCAGGTCGACGGGCACGTGCACCTTCCGCCGACCACTGGCGACAACATCGATGTACTGTGGAGACCTCACGCCCCACGTGTTGAGCAATTCGGCGGTACGTCCACCCGGCCTCCCGCATGCCCACTATACGCCCTCGCTCAAAGTCCGTCAACTGCACATACGGTTCACGTCCACGCTGTCGCGGCATGCTACCAGTGTTAAAGACTGCGATGGAGCTCCGTATGCCACGGCAAACTGGCTGACACTGACGGCGACGGTGCACAAATGCTGCGCAGCTAGCGCCATTCGACGGCCAACACCGCGGTTCCTGGTGTGTCCGCTGTGCCGTGCGTGTGATCATTGCTTGTACAGCCCTCTCGCAGTGTCCGGAGCAAGTATGGTGGGTCTGACACACCGGTGTCAATGTGTTCTTTTTTCCATTTCCAGGAGTGTATTTAGGGCATCTTGTGGTATTCATAGTAACTGCCGTTTGTACATGGTCACCACTCACCCTTACACGAGTGCTGTTCGGAAGATCAGGAAACGATCGGTCGCGAAATGGAAACCACAGTGAAAATCAAAAATTTTATCTGTAACAGTTAGTAACACTTTTCAGTTACCTCTCTAAACACCTGTCGTAGCTTTGTACCAACTTTCCAATACCCTCGTCACAGAAGGCAGCCTCCTGTGCTTTCCGACAATTTTCTACACATGACTGCGGCTCGTTCTCTGTGCCAAAATGCTTTCATTTGAACACAGATGAAAATCAGAGGGAGCTATGTCCGGGCAGTATAGCGGATGACCATAGAGTTCTCATCCAAAACGCTGCAGGAGCGTCCCCATTGCCCCTGCCGTGTGCAGCCGAGAACTGTCATGAAGAAGGAACTGCATCTACATCTACATTTACACTCCGCAAGCCACCCAACGGTATGTGGCAGAGAGCACTTTAGGTGCGTCATTACCACCCTTTCCTGTTCCAGTCGCGTATGGTTCGCGGGAAGAACGACTGCCGGAAAACCTCCGTGCGCGCTCGAATCTCTCTAATTTTACATTCGTGATCTCCTCGAGAGGTATAAGTAGGGGGAAGCAATATATTCGATACCTCATCCAGAAACGCACCCTGTCGAAACCTGGACAGTAAGCTACACCGCGAGGCAGAGCGCCTCTCTTTCAGAGTCTGCCACTTGAGTTTGCTAAACATCTCAGTAACACTATCACGCTTACCTAATAACCCTGTGACGAAACGCGCCGCTCTTCTTTGGATCTTCTCTTTCAATCCGACCTGGTACGGATCCCACACTGTTAAGCAATACTCAAGTATAGGTCGAACGACTGTTTTATAAGTCACCTCCTTTGTTGATGGACTACATTTTCTAAGGACTCTCGCAATGAATCTCAACCTGGCACCCGCCTTACCAACAATTAATTTTATATGATCATTCCACTTCAAATCGTTCCGTACGCATACTCCCAGATATTTTACAGAAGTAACTGCTACCAATGTTTGTTCCGCTATCGTATAATCATACAATAAAGGATCCTTCTTTCTATGTATTCGCAATACATTACATTTGTCTATGTTAAGGGTCAGTTGCCACTCCCTGCGCCAAGTGCCTATCCGCTGCAGATCTTCCTGCATTTCACTGCAATTTTCTAATGCTGCAACTTCTCTGTATACTACAGTATCATCCGCGAAAAGCCGCATGGAACTTCCGACACTATATACTAGGTCAGGTAACTAGAGTTGCATGACATCAGGCGAAATTTCTGGGTAGGCGCTCATACTTGATGGGAGAATCTACTCTCTAGGCATCTTTAGGCGCTCACTGTGCCTTCAGAACTCAGAAGACGATGATGATGATGGTGGTGGTGATGACGTTTCGTCTGTGGGGCACTAAACTGCGCGGTCATCAGCGCCAGTACAAGGCCCCAATTTTTACACCTCCAGTCTAGCCACTTTTACGAAAGATGATGAAATGATGACAACGCGAACTCCCAGTCGCCGGGCAGAGAAAATCCCCAACCTGGCCGAGAATCGAACCTGGGACCCTGTGATTCTGAACAGAGACTACGTGACGTATTCACAATATATATAAATGACCTTGTGGATAAAATCGGAAGTTCACTGGGCTTTTTGCGGATGATGCTATAGTATATCGAGAGGTTGTAACAATGGAAAATTGTACTGAAATGCAGGAGGATCTGCAACGAATTGACGCATGGTGCAGAGAATGGCAATTGAATCTCAATGTGGAAAAGTGTAATGTGTTGCGAACACACAGAAAGAAATATACTTTATCATTTAGCTACAATACAGCAGGACAGCAACTGGAAGCAGTTAATTCCATAAAGTATCTGGGAGTAGGAATAAGGGGTGATTTAAAATGGAATGATCATATAAAGTTGATCGTCGGTAAAGCAGATGCCAGACTGACATTCATTGGAAGAATCCTAAGGAAATGCAATCCAAAAACAAAGGAAGTAGGTTACAGTACACTTGTTCGCCCACTGCTTGAATACTGCTCAGCAGTGTGGCATCCGTAGCATATAGGGTTGATTGAAGAGATAGAGAAGATCCAACGGAGAGCAGCGCGCTTCGTTACGGGATCATTTAGTAATCGCGAAAGCGTTACGGAGATGATAGATAAACTCCAGTGGAAGACTTTGCAGGAGAGACGCTCAGTAGCTCCGTACGGGCTTTTGTTGAAGTTCGAGAACATACCTTCACCGCGGAGTCAAGCAGTATATTGCCCCCCCCCTTCCCCCCCCCCCCCCCATGCGTATATCTCGCGAAGTCGCGAAGAGACCATGAGGATAAATTCAGAGAGATTAGAGTCCACATAGAGACATACCGACAATCTTTCTTTCCACGAACAATACGAGACTGGAGTAGAAGGGAGAACCGATAGAGGTACTCAAAATATCCTCCACCACACACCGTCAGGTAGCTTGCGGAGTATGGATGTAGATGTAGGAGACACAAATCAGGATGACCGGACGGGGATTTGAAACGTTTTCCTTCTGAAAGCAAGTCCAGCAGGCAAACAACTGCCCCTCCTCGTTCCAACACTACGAAAGGAAGAGGGTTGACAGGAGAGAAACGGTAGCTCGAGAATGGCTCGGTCAAGAGAGCTCAGTTTCTTCGAACTAGGATTAATCGCCGGCTGGTGTGACCGAGCGGCTCTAGGCGTTAGAATCTGGAACCACGCGACTGCTACGGTCGCAGGTTCGAATCCTGCCTTGGGCACGGATGTGTGTGATGTGCTTAGGTTAGTTAGGTTTAAGTAGTTCTCAGTTATAGGGAACTAATGACCTCAGTCCCATAGTGCTCAGAGCCATTTGAACCATTTGGATTAATCGTCGGATGTCACCTGAGTGGTAAGTCCATCAAGGATATTTCATCCCTTCTAAAGCTGCTAAATTCGATTGTTGGTGATGTGACAGCAAATCAGAAATTCATAGAAACAACGACGACGAAACCAAGACTAGACAGGCCTCGTGTACTCCCGGATAGCGAGCATCCGGCGTTGTAAAAAGTGGCTGCAAAAATGTCATGACATCAGTGGCAGGCATCACTCGTGAGTTCCAAAGTGCTATCAGCAGTGCAGTTAGCACAATGGATTTGCGTAGAGAGTGAAAGTAATGGGGTACGATTGTTGGGCAGCTTCTCATTAGCCACAAATTTTTGTACTCAACGCTAAGAGACATTTGATATAGTATAAAGAGCGACGCCACTGTCGGGAAACAAGTAATTTAGAGTGAAGAATCCGATAGAAGTGTTTGCGTTTGGCGAATTCGTAGAGAATGTTTCCTGTTGTCATGTGTAGTGGCAGGAAATGTATTACAGAGGAGGTAATGCTACGAAATTAGGGGTGGTTTTCGTGGTTACGATCTGGTTCCCTTATAGCGCTTAAGAAAACGGTAAGTACGGAATAATATGAACCACGTCGGAAGCCTTTTCACATTAAACACCTGAGTAAAAATGACGGTTCCACCAAATCACTGCCCTTTCATGCCTCTCAGCCACATTTCTACATCTACATCTACATCTATACTCCGCGAGCCACCTTACGGTGTGTGGCGGAGGGTACTTATTGTACCACTATCTGATCCCCCCTTCCCTGTTCCATTCACGAATTGTGCGTGGGAAGAACGACTGCTTGTAAGTCTCCGTATTTGCTCTAATTTCTCGGATCTTTTCGTTGTGATCATTACGCGAGATATACGTGGGCGGTAGTAATATGTTGCCCTCTCTTCCCGGAATGTGCTCTCTCGTAATTTCGATAATAAACCTCTCCGTATTGCGTAACGCCTTTCTTGAAGTGTCCGCCACTGGAGCTTGTTCAGCATCTCCGTAACGCTCTCGCGCTGACTAAATGTCCCCATGAGGAATCGCGCTGCTTTTCGCTGGATCATGTCTATCTCTTCTATTAATCCAACCTGGTAAGGGTCCCATACTGATGAGCAATACTCAAGAATCGGACGAACAAGCGTTTTGTAAGCTACTTCTTTCGTCGATGAGTCACATTTTCTTAGAATTCTTCCTATGAATCTCAACCTGGCGCCTGCTTTTCCCACTATTTGTTTTATGTGATCATTCCACTTCAGATCGCTCCGGATAGTAACTCCTAAGTATTTTACGGTCGTTACCGCTTCCAATGATTTACCACCTATGGCATAATCGTACTGGAATGGATTTCTGCCCCTATGCATGCGCATTATATTACATTTATCTACGTTTAGGGAAAGCTGCCAGCTGTCGCACCATGCATTAATCCTCTGCAGGTCCTCCTGGAGTACGTACAAGTCTTCTGATGTTGCTACTTTCTTGTAGACAACCGTGTCATCTGCAAATAGCCTCACGGAGCTACCGATGTTGTCAACTAAGTCATTTATGTATATTGTAAACAATAAAGGTCCTATCACGCTTCCCTGCGGTACTCCCGAAATTACCTCTACATCTGCAGATTTTGAACCGTTAAGAATGACATGTTGTGTTCTTTCTTCGAGGAAATCCTGAATCCAATCACAAACCTGGTCCGATATTCCGTAAGCTCGTATTTTTTTCACTAAACGTAAGTGCGGAACCGTATCAAATGCCTTCCTGAAGTCCAGGAATACGGCATCAATCTGCTCGCCAGTGTCTACGGCACTGTGAATTTCTTGGGCAAATAGGGCGAGCTGAGTTTCACATGATCTCTGTTTGCGGAATCCATGTTGGTTATGATGAAGGAGATTTGTATTATCTAAGAACGTCATAATACGAGAACACAAAACATGTTCCATTATTCTACAACAGATTGACGTAAGCGAAATAGGCCTATAATTATTCGCATCTGATTTATGACCCTTCTTGAAAATGGGAACGACCTGCGCTTTCTTCCAGTCGCTAGGTACTTTACGTTCTTCCAGCGATCTACGATAAATTGCTGATAGAAAGGGGGCAAGTTCTTTAGCATAATCACTGTAGAATCTTAAGGGTATCTCGTCTGGTCCGGATGCTTTTCCGCTACTAAGTGATAGCAGTTGTTTTTCAATTCCGATATCGTTTATTTCAATATTTTCCATTTTGGCGTCCGTGCGACGGCTGAAGTCAGGGACCGTGTTACGATTTTCCGCAGTGAAACAGTTTCGGAACACTGAATTCAGTATTTCTGCCTTTCTTCGGTCGTCCTCTGTTTCGGTGCCATCGTGGTCAACGAGTGACTGAATAGGGGATTTAGATCCGCTTACCGATTTTACATATGACCAAAACTTTTTTGGGTTCTTGTTTAGATTGTTTGCCAATGTTTTATGTTCGAATTCGTTGAATGCTTCTCTCATTGCTCTCTTTACGCTCTTTTTCGCTTCGTTCAGCTTTTCCTTATCAGCTATGATTCGACTACTCTTAAACCTATGATGAAGCTTTCTTTGTTTCCGTAGTACCTTTCGTACATTATACCACGGTGGATCTTTCCCCTCGCTTTGGACCTTAGTCGGTACGAACTTATCTAAGGCGTACTGGACGATGTTTCTGAATTTTTTCCATTTTTGTTCCACATCCTCTTCCTCAGAAATGAACGTTTGATGGTGGTCGCTCAGATATTCTGCGATTTGTGCCCTATCACTCTTGTTAAGCAAATATATTTTCCTTCCTTTCTTGGCATTTCTTATTACACTTGTAGTCATTGATGCAACCACTGACTTATGATCACTGATACCCTCTTCTACATTCACGGAGTCGAAAAGTTCCGGTCTATTTGTTGCTATGAGGTCTAAAACGTTAGCTTCACGAGTTGGTTCTCTAACTATCTGCTCGAAGTAATTCTCGGACAAGGCAGTCAGGATAATGTCACAAGAGTCTCTGTCCCTGGCTCCAGTTCTGATTGTGTGACTATCCCATTCTATACCTGGTAGATTGAAGTCTCCCCCTATTACAATAGTATGATCACGAAACTTCTTCACGACGTTCTGCAGGTTCTCTCTGAGGCGCTCAACTACTACGGTTGCTGATGCAGGTGGTCTATAGAAGCATCCGACTATCATATCTGACCCACCTTTGATACTTAACTTAACCCAGATTATTTCACATTCGCATTCGCTAATAACTTCACTGGATATTATTGAATTCTTTACTGCTATAAATACTCCTCCACCATTGGCGTTTATCCTATCCTTGCGGTATATATTCCATTCTGTGTCTAGGATTTCGTTACTGTTCACTTCCGGTTTTAACCAACTTTCCGTTCCTAATACTATATGCGCACTATTTCCTTCAATAAGAGATACTAATTCAGGAACCTTGCCCTGGATACTCCTGCAGTTTACCAATATTACGTTAACTTTTCCTGTTTTTGGTCTCTGAGGACGGACGTTCTTTATCAACGATGATAATGTCCTCTCTGGTAAGCCGTCAGGTATTTTATCGTTTCGCCCAAGGGGGGGTCCCTCTAACCTAAAAAAAACCCCGTGTGCACGCCACACGTACTCTGCTACCCTAGTAGCTGCTTCCGGTGTGTAGTGCACGCCTGACCTGTCTAGGGGGGCCCTACAGTTCTCCACCCAATAATTTCTCACACTAACACTTACCTGTGATTTTTAAATGTTAATCACCCACTCATAATGCAGCATCTGTGAGACAATGCTTTGTGGACAATTATATTCCTGAAATACCTAATGCGTCCATACTCACCATCCAATCCTAATGGAACACCTTTGTGATGAGCGAGAATGTCGACTTCACTTAAGACATTTAATTTTTCTGGTTTCGGCTTTTGAGGCAGAATGGGCTGCCATTCTTCCATTGCCTCTCGGACACCCTTTGAGAGCGACCCCAGCAGGATTCAACACGTCATAAACGTGAATCGTGGACCCCCCCATACCGCCCCCCCTCCCCCGACCCCTTTACTATGTTCACCAGAAGGTACACGGTTAACAAAGCCTCTCTGTGGTGTTGACAAGGTGCGCTTCTTAATCATCGCCTCGGCAGCCAACTACACTTTGACGGATAGTGACTGCATGAAATGAGACGTCTGTGTGAATATCCCCATCGGCTGGAGGTCACCTCCGCGGATTTCTCTCAACAGCTGTGTCTTCGTACGTATCTATAAATGGTAGTTCTTTATTCCTTGTGGTTTTTCTGCTTAGTGACGAGAGAAAAGGAAACTGTTTAAGGAAGCCGGAATACGATAGTGCAAAAGACAGGAAAAAAGGAAGAAACCGTGTCAAGCCGGCCGCGGTGGTCTCGCGGTTCTAGGCGCGCAGTCCGGAACCGCGCGACTGCTACGGTCGCAGGTTCGAATCCTGCCTCGGGCATGGATGTGTGTGATGTCCTTAGGTTAGTTAGGTTTAAGTAGTTCTAAGTTCTAGGGGACTGATGACCACAGCTGTTAAGTCCCATAGTGCTCAGAGCCATTTGAACCATTTGAACCGTGTCAAGCATGACATAAGAAACTATGGATTTGGGTTTAAATGGGTTACAGTATTGTTGCAGAATACCAAAAAAACTACAGAAAAGTTAAAGACGTCTTAACGTGAGGTATGTATGGTGGACAAGTACACTGAAGGGACAAAATCATGGGATACACCTTAATATCGTGTCGGACCTCATTTTGCCCTGCGTACTGCAGCAGCTCGATGTAGCATGGACTCAACAAGTCGTTGGAAGTCCAGTGCAAGAATATTGAGCCATGTTGCCTCTAGGGACGTCCATATTTACGAAGGTGTCGCCGCTGCTGTACTTTGTGCCCGAAATGACCTTTCGATTACGTCCCATAAATGTTCGAGGGATACATGTCGGGTGATCTGGGTAGCCGAAAATGTTCTTCAAACCAACTGCGAACAATGGCGCATTGTCATCCATAAAAATTCCATCGTCGTTTGGGAATATGAAGCCCATGAATGGCTCGAAAGGCTCTAAGCACTATGGGAATTAACATCTGAGGTCATCAGTCCCCTAGACTTAGAACTACTTAAACGTAACTGACCTAAGGACATCACACACATCCATGCCCGAGTTAGGATTCGAACCTGCGACCGTAGCAGCAGCGCGGTTCGCGACTGAAGCGTCTAGAACCACTTGGCCACAAAGCATAAATGGCTACAAATGTTCTGCAGATGGTCGAAGAGAAATTATTCAGTCAATGGTCGGTTCAGTTAGACCAGAGGATCCAGTCCATTCCATGTAAATTGCCCACACCATTATGTAACCACCACCAACTTGCACAGAGCCTTGTTGGCAACTTGGGTTAATGGCTTCGTGGAATTTGCGCCACACTCGAACGCTACCATTAGCTATTACGAACCGAAATCGGGACTAATGTGACTTGGCCACGGTTTTCCAGTCGTCTAGGGTCCATATGGGTATGGTCAGGAGCCCAAGAGAGGCACTCCAGGTGACGTCATGGTGTTAACAAAAGCACTCACGTCGGTTGTCTGTTCCCATAGCTCGTTAACGCCACATTTCAACGCACTGTCCTAGCGGATACGTTAGTCGTACGCCCCACGTTCATATCTGCGGTTATTTCACACAGTGCTGCTTGTCTGTTAACACAGACAATTGTACGCAAACGCCGCTGATCTCGGTCGTCAAGTGAAGACGGTCTTTCACTCTGTTGTCCGTGCAGAGAGGTAATGCCTGAAATTTGGTGTTCTTGGCACACCCTTGACACAGTGGATCTCAGAATATTGAATTCCTTAACGATTTGCGAAATGGAATGCCGCATGCATCTGCCTCCAACCACCATTCCGCGTTCAAAGTCCTCGAGCGCCTGTAACCACATCGTAAACCTTTTCACATGAATCACCTGAGTACAAATGACGGTTCCACCAAATCAACGCCCTTTCATGCCTCTTAGCCACTTATCTCGCCCTTACATTAACCTGTGATTTTTCAATGTTAATCATTTAAATACGAGGGTAATCCCAAAAGTAAGGTCTCTTGTATTTTTATAAGTACATAGACCCGTTTATTTGTACAATGGTTTACATCAGCTTACAGCTTGAACATTTAGCTATTTTTCGACATAATCAACACTTCTGTCGATGGATTTTTGTAGACGCTGTGGCAGTTTCTGTATGCCCATGCCATACCAGCTCGCCGCCACGCTATTCAGAAAATTATTAACCTCTTCTTTCACCTCGTCGCCGGAGCTGAATCGCTGGGACCACAATTAACGCTGACCAGGTACTGTGAGACTCTGAAAAATCTCAAACGTGCAATTCAGAACCGGAGAAGAGGAATGTTGAGCAAGGGCGTGCACATTCTCCATGACAACGCTCGCCCACATATCGCTTGGCAAACCGTTGCTCTCCTGCAACACTTTCAGTGGAAAATGATCACCCACCCACCTGTTCCCTAGGTTAAAAAAACATTTGGCCGGAAAAAGATTCTGCTCCGACGACGAGGTGAAAGAAGAGGTTCATAACTTTATGAACGGCATGGCACCGAGCTGGTATGATATGGGCATACAAAAACTGCCACAGCGCCTACAAAAATGAATAGACAGAAATGGTGATTATGTCGAAAACTAGCTAAATGTTCAAGCTGTAAACTTACGTAAACCATTGTAGAAATAAACAGGTCTATGTAATTATAAAAAAAATGAGACCTTACTTTTGGGATTACCCTCGTATGTTAGAAAGTCAAATGTATTCCCAAAATTTCATTACTCTACATTAAGTGTTTTTTGGTATCGTTATTTTTTCCATCAGTGTATAAAGTTTAATGTATACAATTCTACGGCATAATGGCGACGGTCTCCTGGCACTCCGCCCTCTTGCGGCATTTGAGACGCCCGGTTCCTGTGTGATTACTGATCCTTGCTATTCTCCCGATGTGCCACGTCAGTCTGTAAATTATTTTTTTTAAATCACCTTGTATAACGGAAAAAATACATGCACAATAAAGAATCAGCACGTGAAATTATATTGTGATAATTGATGTCTCAGATTTCCAGCTAGTATGGTCTTGGCATTTCCGAAAAAGTAGTCTGCTGCCTCAGTATATAGCTCTAAGATCAGACAAGTGATATCGTCAATCAATGGCGACCACCTAAACCTTCAAGTAGACCACCTCTGTACAGTGCCCAAGGCACGGCAGATGCACGATGCATTCCAATCTGTGGTGACTCGGGCCAGTTCGCTCTTAAATGACGTTGAAAAGTGTCAGTCCGGGTGCCTACACGCCAGGGATAATAACGTCATCAGTAAGCTGAATAATAATGTCATAAAGATAGAGGTTGGCAGAAAATTTGAATGAAGTAGATTGCGTTGGTAGGAAAATTAAAAATGCCGGATGGACGTGGTGCGACATTGTGAGCTGGTGGGAAATTATAAAATCCAAGATGGTGCTGAGTAGAAATCGTTAAAAAGTATGTCAGGTAATTGTAATCAGTAAAATTAAAAGTGGGAGATGGTATTGGTAGGAAATTAAAAAATCGAAAACGGCGATGTTGGAAAATTGAAAAAAAGTGCAAGTTGCACTGCCAGGAAATTAAAAAACATTTTTTTACACTCATGTCCACAAGAAAGAGAACACCTTGAACTACTAGACATAGGACATTCACATTCACAGGAGACGTATATTAGTATGGTCTGCAGAGATCTTTAGTATTTCAGTCACTTCGGTTCAGCATGTGTCCTGTGGCCTAGCAGGCACGGGGTCCACCATGGGCCCTAATAACTTGTTCCGTGTGTGTTGGCTTCGATGCGTATACAGCGCGAACGGCGTCCTCTGGTATAGCCATCCATGCTGCATTCACCTGGTACTAAAGTTATTCTGTGGTGGTTGGTATTGGGCCACAGTGCTGCACTCATCATTTCACCTTATTCCACAATTTTCAGTAATCGACGAGTCAGATGATCTGATGGGCCAGGCAAAACGGCTGACATCCTGTGACACCAAGAAGGCATTTGTTTGTGCAGCAACATGTGGTCGTGCATTGTCTTGCTGAATAATGGCTTCTGTGGTATTGTGGGGATTGGGTATGGCTACGGGTCGCAGGATGTCATTTACGTTGGTCATACTGGTCACAGTGCCCTGGACACAAACCAACTGTGATTTTTGATTGTATCAAACAGCACCCCACACCATTAGGCCTCGAGTTGGTGTTGTATGTCTTCTGCGAATGCAGTCACTGTGACGCCGCTCCCTCTGTCTGCGGAAAATCAAAATGTGACCATCATTTTCAAACAAAATGAACCTGGATTCGTCCAAAACACTACCGGATGTCATTCCTGTCGTTCCGCAAACCATGGTTCTCTATCATATTTCTTCACATTCGTCAAAGGTAAGTGCAGAAGTGGACGACGCGCACGTAACCCATGCCCTAATAAATGGCGACGGACTGTCACCTCTAATAATGTAAACATGTGCTCCACTGTAGCGCCAGAGCCGAGAAGGATGCAGATCTGTCCTGCAATGCCATTCGGATGAGGTGTCGATCTTCTCGGGTGGTGGTCTGTGTGGTGCGACTGCACCCATCTCGTCGTATTCTACGGCCTTCCCTGACCAATTCTTCAACACCCGTTGCACTGCCAAAACACTTCGTCCCACACAAGCAACAATTTCCAGGGTGGATGCATCACATTCTGTTATGCCGATAATGTGCCCTCTTTCAAACTCACTGATTTGGCAGTACGGTTCGCGCACACGTCTGCGAGGCATATTGCACGGTTGCTCAAGTCACATTAATTCGTTCGTTACCTTCGGTTTACAGCGACAACAAGAGCCGCAGGCACATTTTACCAGTTGGCGGTGTTGCGCCGCGAAATCGATTTTAACCTCGAATCCGCGGGCCGACATAGTTCAGATGTTAACCATTTTCTGTTGAACATACCAATGTATGTGTGCTGTGAATATGAAGGTCCTGTCTCTAGTCGTTCAAGGTATTCTGTTTTCTTATGAACATGAGCGTTTTCGTTACGTTTATGTTAAAAATTGTATTATCTCGTCAGTTAATTTCATCTCTCTTTTATACTTCACCAAAACACGTTTATGCCAGATATTCCACTGCTAGTGAGTAAATTCTACTTCTCTCTGATTTATGCTTCATTGATGCGTATTGATTTTAGATTGGCTTCTTGAAATAATTGTAGATGATTCAGAATCATCCTATTACTTCTTCTCTGTATCATTCTAAGTTCATCGGCAATTTTTTAGATTGACATCTCCTACATGTCTGGAGTGCACATCAATTACATTTTGATTACAAAAATCCTAAAGAATCTTATTTTCACGTATCTCTAGGACGGGGAAGTGGTTTGATCGGTGACCTTGAAAAGCAATTGAAACTACGTAGGTGACATTATAGTAACCTTGGTTTCTCACCCGTTTAGGTGATTGTAATTTTTTATTTGGAAATTGTAGGACAATTGGATACTTTGGGATATGATGCAAACAATTTAGATACTTTTGAACATGATCGGTCCAATACTGACTGGCTTTTCCATTTTGCGTGAACAATACTGTACAGTTTTGGCTGTTTCATTAGTAATTGATACTAACAATTTTTGGAAAAAACTTTCCGTCAGGGCTATCGAACATTATTTTTAAAGTTTCTGTTAGTAATTACTCTCTTGCGTTTATAATTTTCCCACCAGCACCATACCGCATTTTTCATTTTCCCACCAGTGTCATCTAAGAATTTTAAATTTCTTGCCGTCATCCTCTCGATATCATCATGTGTTCAAGGTCATTGATGTCACTGCAGCTGGCACGTATGCAGCCGACACAAATACTCGCACTTTTCGTCATTAAGTGCAAAGTGGCGTAGAATCCCCGCAGACATACTACAACACCCCAATCGATTTTACGCGATTTTTTTAATAAGAGAAGCGTGGGGCATGTGCGACTTAGTAGTTCACAGAACTTTGATTGGAAAAATACCTCGGACTTTCCAAAACACTGACACAGAATTCGGTACGGTCGGCAGCCTAATAACCTAACTGACCGATAAGTGGATCATCGCATC
Organism: Schistocerca serialis cubense; assembly: GCF_023864345.2. Lineage (NCBI taxonomy): Eukaryota > Metazoa > Arthropoda > Insecta > Orthoptera > Acrididae > Schistocerca > Schistocerca serialis. The sequence goes on along the minus strand of NC_064639.1, from coordinate 252,601,232 downwards.
AACACGAAGCACAAAGCCACTGATTAATTTGCGTTCGGTAAATGTGACGTACGATAAATACCCTTCAAACAGTAAAACATTAGATTTAAGGCGGCCAGAGTGGCCGAGCGGTTCTTGGCGCTACCGTCTGGAACTTCGCGACCGCTACGGTCGCAGGTTCGAATCCTGCCTCGGGCATGGATGTGTGTGATGTCCTTAGGTTAGTTAGGTTTAAGTAGTTCTAAGTTCTAGGGGACTGATGACCTCAGAAGTTAAGTCCCATGGTGCTCAGAGCCATTTGAACCATTTGAACATGAGATTTAAGCAATATAATAATTCAGAACTAACAAACTATTCTGAAAGACAGATAAGATGCCTGCTTCTTCATAAGAAGTAGTGAAGTCACACAGCCGTGCGGGATTAGCCGAGCGGTCTGGGGCGCTGCAGTCCTGAATTGTGCGGTTGGTCCCGGCGGAGGTTCGAGTCCTCCCTCCGGCATGAGTGTGTGTGTTTGTCCTTAGGACAATTTAGGTTAAGTAGTGTGTAAGCTTAGGGACTGATGACCTTAGTAGTTAAGTCCCATGAGATTTCACACACATTTGAACATTTTTGAACTCACACATGACTATGTGCTGGTAGACACAACGGATCGGACATACAGATTAAGCTGTAATTTTTCTTGCACATTGATGCATCGATTCCTGACTCAATACGTTCGCCAAATCAGTAATTTATTCTATTTCGTTTCAGTTATCAATCTTCTGACTTGTTTGAAGCAGGCCACCATGAATTACTCTCCTGTGCGCATTTTTTCATATCAGAGTAGCAGTTGCAACCTAAGTCTTAAATTAAGTGCTGGATGTAGCACAGTCTCGAGTAACAATAACATTAAGTAACAGATAATGCACTGTGCAAGTCAGTCATGTTGGATGCAATAGGACAGCAACCGTGATCCCTTTTACAAGTAGACGAACGACAACACTCTACGACAACTGACGCAGCAATAAAATGTGCAACACAATACGTGCAATAAAAAATAGTTCTAATTGTAATCGTTATGTTGTTGTACACTGAAGCGCCAAAGAAACTAGTGTAGGTATGTGTATTCAAATACAGAGATATGTATATAGTCAGAATGCGGCGTTGCGGTCGGCAAAGACTGTATAAGACAACAATATGTTTGGCGCCGTTGTTAGATCGATTACTGCTGCTACAATGGAAGGTTCTCAAGGTTTAAGTTAGCTTGAACATGGTGTTACAGTCGGCACAAGCGATGGGACACAGCATCTCCGAGGTAGCGATGAAGTGGGGAATTTGCCATAGAATCATTTCACGAGTGTACCGCGAATATCAGGAATCTGGTAAAACATCAAATCTGCAACATGTCTGCGGCCGGAAAAAGGATCCTGCAAGAACGGGACCAACGACGATTGAAGACAATCGTTCAACATGACAGAAGTGCAATTCTTCCGCAAACTGCTGCAGATTTCAGTGCTGGGCCATCAACAAGTGTCAGCTTGCGACCCATTCAACGAAACATCATCAACATGGGCTTTTGGAGCCGAAGGCCCAATCGTGTACCCTTGATGACTGCACGACGCAAAGCTTTACACCTCGCCTGGGCCCGTCAACACCGAATACCGACTTTGGACTGTTGATGATTGGAAACATGTTGCCTGGACGGACGGGTCTCGTTTCAAATTTTAACGAGCAGATGTACATGCACGGGTATGGAAACAGTCTCATGAATCCATGAACCCTGCATGTCAGCAGTGGACTCTCCAGGGTGGTGGGTGCACTATAATGGTGTGGGGCGTGTGCAGTTGGAGTGATGTGGCACCCCTGATACGTCTACATATGTGAGCATCCTGTCTGATCATCCATTCATATCCATTGTGCATTCCGACGGACTTGGGCAATTCCGGCAGGACAGTGCGACACTCCATAAGTCCAGAATTGGTATAGAGTGGCTCCAGGAACACTCTTCTTAAACACTTCCCATGGCCACCAAACTCCCCAGACATGAACATTATTGAGCATATGTGGAATGCCTCGCAACGTTGAGAGATTGCAGGGCACTCTCACTTCTAATATGGTATTTGCTATGTAATGTTCTTAGAGAAGTTGATCTTTATTACTTGGTTGCTATACCTGGACACAATCTGACTTCATACATCATGATGAAATGGTGGGCAGTACTTAACGCTCCTGCTTGTGTTCTCTAGTGAAGTAATAGCTGCAAGCTATACGTGCCTTCAAAGGAATATGGTGCCGAATTAAACGACTGCAGAAAACGTGTACGGCAGCTGAGGGCCGAAAGAAGCGTTTTTTCTGCGGAACCAGGGTAAAAACATTTGCGGACCGCCGAGTCTCGCAGTCTCATTGTGCAGACCCCTTGGATGGCGCCGGTCGAGTCGCCGCTGCAATGGACAGTGCATTGAGGACTGTCAATAAAGCAGAGGATGGGCCAGACTGCCGAGTTCTGCTGTCTCAGTGTGCAGACATGATGGATGGCGCCATTCGGTCGTCGGCCGCGTCCAGGTAGGCTGACTAGCGTTGGCTGAAAAGTCGCCGCTGCAATGGGCAGAGCATTGAAAACTGGCAATAAAGCAGAGGATGGACCCTTGTTAGGCAGGAAGCCGATGAGACAACTGTGAGCTTTCTGCAAATTTCCGTGGGACAGGTCACTAGCACCCAGACGTCCAGACTCTATTACAAAACATATTTGTGAAGTCACGACGCTTTTAGCGACTTTGTGGCCGTTCTTTGGAAAGTTCGAAATGGGTGCAGCAGGGGAGATAATGATACTTTTTATGAAGGGCTGTGGTTCAATCCAGGTCATGTTGTTAGCAAAAGACACGGTATAAACACGTGGGAAAGAGGGCAGGAAGCTGTTCTTTATTTTTATTTTCTCCCAATTAACTTTAAAGTCTCTGATTGGTCAAATCTGTGTATGCAGATTAAGGGGCAGTCTTATCTTCGAATGCGGTGCTCCAGCTCGTTATTGGCTTGTGCTAAAGTGGGAGCAGTCTAAGATGTGAATGTGCTTTGCTACCGAGCTGGCTAGTAAAGAAATGCAGGTCTTTACCTAAATGGTGAGACTTGTGTCCTTTGCCAGTGTGCCACTTAGAGCCCGTGCCAGCCAGAATCTGAACCATCAGAGGTATTGCTTCGAGCATCACCAACACAACGAGTGATGCGTGGGTGTACCTATTTGTTTTGAACCGGCTGTCTAAACATTTTACATATTCCGCCACGCATAGTCATGGCACGGAGTCAAATTGGTTTGGCAGACCAGCAAACGGGTCCACCTGCACACTGGAATCCACTGGGTCTTCAGAGGATCATAGGGAAATGCCTGCATTCCGAATCAGCCAAACGCGAGACCGCGTACTTGCAGCGCCGTTAATAACAGATTTCTGCCGTCCACGACTTCAGTCGCCGAACGCAACTTGGTGTGGCGCCTTGACCACCGGGAGGGTAATGTATTCGCTGCTACGGCGTAGAGCTCCTATATATGCTTCTCAGCACCCTGTTCTTTGGAACCATATTTTTATTTATGGAATACTAGAGTATAGATGCTTGATTGTAGTTTTTGTGCCATACCCTAGATTCACATATATGAAGTAAGATAAAGGGATTAGTGTTCTGGGTGTTGTGTGCTGTCCTTAGGTTAGTTAGGTTTAAGTAGTTCTAAGTTCTAGGGGACTGATGACCATAGATGTTAAGTCCCATAGTGCTCAGAGCCATTTCGATTAGTGTTCTGGTTAGCGTCGTGTGTCGATCCTCAGCTGATCACTTTGTCCACCGTAGACCCCATATTAGTGAAAGCATTTGTCAAATAAAAATGTTTGTGTGACGTTTCTTTAGCCATTTTATTTGTCTTGTGATGTTAAGAATGAATAAATCTATTGTTAATCAGATGACAATTCCTCTCTGTGATCTGATTAACATTACCTTGCCATTTTTACTAAAGTCCTGATTACAAAAGAAAGTAGGAAGCATGCAACGTGCTGTTCAGAAGAGATCTAAACCCCGTCGTTCTCTTACGGTTTTGTGGACAGCCCTGCAGGGTTCATGGTGTCAGTTCCCTCCAGGACTACTTCAGACATTAGTCGAGTCCATGCCACGCTGTGTTGCTGCACGTCTGAGTGCTCCCGGGGCCCTACATCATATGAGACAGACATATCAGGTTCTTTCGCTCTTCAGTGTATAAGATTTTAGTTGCTCTCTGTCATTAGTACATTGATCTACGGTTTGAGTGGTTTTTGGCAGTCTTTCGGAAATATCAAATGAAAGTGCATTAATTACTGTTGAAAGTGTGCGGATTGTAGCAGTATATGTGACAATGAAATCAGTTAATTTTGTTTGTGTAGGTTTAAACGTCATCACTTCCATGCAGAAAAATTTGATGGTTCTTCTTAAGGAACTTTGTTAAGCCACGATTTCAACATTGCCAAATTTTATCTCAAAATACAGTTGCAGGTTTTTTTTAAAAAAAATATAATAGCATCAGTTATTTATCCCTGTTAATAAGTTGCTTAGTTGCATGAATTTCAAACATAAATTAAAGATTTTAGGATAACATTAACTCACAAAAACGCTAATTAGTTTGAGTACTACTTGTAACACGGTGCGTTCTACGCTGACGAACCGGCTGTAGCTCTCTCCGGTATTCTGGCGTGCGGAGATTGCTCAGACACACAGGAGACATTCTGTTTCAAGCAGTGGTCGTCAAAATTCTTTGCCCAAGAGCCAGCACTGACACTCTTGGGTGGCTCCTCGGGCCGCATGCATACCGATCTCATTGTTATATGGTAATCTATGTTACGAGCTCCCAATCGGGTAGCTATATTAAGAACCCGATAAAGTGCAGCCAGTCCCTAAGTACTGATCGTTAAAAGTCGGCACCAGTCGGAAGACTTTGCATCGACTGTTATGCTTTTCAAATTGCTATCATCCTCAGTGACCGGAAGTCGTGACACCGTAATTTCCTTACGAAAAGTAGTGTTTGGGTGTCTGTGTAAGCGGATGACAAATCGATTAATAACACTAATTCATGGTCAAAATTTATTTTCATACGTTTGAAAAATAGGTCAAAAACTTTCTTTGTGATAAATAATACCCTTTTAGTACCAAACATTTGTTAAGTTGACCGATCTTGTAAGTCGTTGATGGGGAACAGATGTATCCCAAGAAACCTAATTAGATCAATATTTTCATGCGAATCTAGGATTTTCGAAGTTAAATTTTTAATTTAGAATGATTTTATCTGGTTAGAAACTACGTAAAAAAGTATAAGAGGTCAGTATCAAAATACAATTATTCTCCTGACACTGAAAAAATAGAAAGAAATACCGCACAAATGTTTTAAAGATGACACTGGAAGATGGCTTTGATACTATGAAGTTTTATGTGGCATATATGTCTCACTACATACAAATTACGTATAAACCAGAAGAATTACTGAGACGTGTAGTAATGTTTCAAAAGAATGTCTATGACGTATAAGGGAACACAACTAGTTACTTCAAACATTCTTACAATGGAAAAGATAGTGATAAATGAAAAGCACCAGTTTGCTTTTGTTCTACAATATTACTTTTATTGTTAACCGGTTTTCAGTTTACTAGGCCATCTTCAGACTTTTAACAATAAAAGTAATATTGTAGAACAATAAAAGTGATATTGTAGAACAAAAGCAAACTGGTGCTTTTCATTTATTATAATGTTGTTCTACCAAGAACCGACGGAAGATTCTGTTGATATGAAAAGATAGTGATTAGATCTGGTTTTCTTGAAACAAACACTCTGTGCCACCTATGAATATTTGCTGCCTCATTTGATCACCCGTAGCCACTCCATGGTTACTAGTACTCTTCTGGAAGTTTCTAAAGCACCTTGCTACCTGTTAGCGCTAGACAGATATGACATGTAGACGTCCTAACACTAAAAACTGCATATTTCTTTAGTAGGACGTACATATCCCTTCAACCACGAAAGGGTTAAATTCATTATCAGTGTGATACATGGTCGTAAATGGTTATTAAATGCTTCAAATACTATTTCTCCTCCGCTCATTTAATGTCTACAATGGCGTTTAGTATCATACTGCTAGGTATAAATACGAGTATGTACCGAATTTGAAGATGACTGTCTCTATAAAGCGCTGTGACGAATCCATGTTACTTCAGTGTCCAAATCAACACGATAGCAGCTGATTGGCACCAGTCGTGGACGGCGACAAACAATAAAACATCCCCCATCTCATATCCTCTAAACCCACACTGGCCTCACTACGTACCCGTATGCCCCTGAGAGAAGCGGCCAATTATACTTACAAACTCATGGGCAAATTCACTGGAGTCAATTAAAATTTAGGACATCTTAAAATATTGCTGTCTTTGTAAGTATTTTTGTGTTTTACTAAGCAGGAAAACGGCGTCTTAAAAGCCCCTTAACAGCTGGCATTTTTGAATTTGGGTGTTAATTGCTACGTGGGTATTACAAAATGCGGCTGAGATCCGCGAGCAGCACGAACACTCAATTCGGGTCCCAGTTTGAAACAATGATCTAAAGCCGCGGAGGGAAGACCAAGCACCGGCACTGTAACGAAGACATCCCCAAATGCAGAAAGACAGCAAACTACAAACCATCCAGGAAAACTGGCGCTGCATCACATAAGGGCCCGCACGTTTGACGGTCTAAGGAGCCTGAGATACTGCACCCACACACTCAGCGGAAGTGTGACATGTTTGGTGATACTACTGTGGGCAGAAAAAAAGAACACGAAATTAAGGCCAAAAAACTAACAATGCATAGAACTGCGTATGAAAGGAGATAGTGAAAGACGGGTAAGCAAATGAGAGAGCATTGTGGACGGAAGGTAGGGAAGGGGTGAAGAGGGAACAGTGAATGAAAAATAACTCCGATTTAAACGTACAGAAAGATACGAAAGAAATGAGATTTTTATGGATATCTCTTGCTCACTGTAGTATAAATTTCTTCGTAGTCGTTTTACGCTGGGGGAAATGGAAAATATTACACCATGAAACTGGGGTTCGATACCTAACAGGCTTTGTGGAGACGTTCATCACTATGGGTATGTAATGGTTAAACATTAATTATTTTCGGGACTGATGTCCATTATCAGTCCTAGTATAAGCTGTGATACACAAACTCCTGTATTCGAAGTCGTATTAGACTAGAACAAATAGCCTCTGTCATCATGAGTAGTTTTTTGCCATGCCTGAAACACATATTACGCCAGTTCATAAGGATAGCTGCCTGGAGACTGATACGAAAGTGTACCTCTTCCCATCTTACACACACATACTCCATGTCACATATCAAAGGATTGGCCAGGCCCACCAGTGAGTCAAACATTCTTGTTTGGTAACTTAAGTGTTATAAAACTCATCTGAACTATTCATTTTACCGAATTGTTGTGGAACGAGTCAGGTTACCTGATCTGTATACATAATTAGTGGTAACGTTAAAGGAGATGTTATATTAGTCCTATTGTTGCAACTACACTTAACAACTGAGTCTTTCTTACAGATTACCGGATTTTAAAATAAAATTTCATCTATGAAATAGGCGCTGCCCGGGTGAATTTCATACTGCCTTCGTTATCCGTCTGACATTTTATTTTGATAGGCAAATGATCAACATTTTTTGTTGCTGCATATTTAACTCCTCCTGAGCGACTGACAGATTTAATAAGGTAACGTTAGAGATACCCAGTAGTTATAATGTGCTCATAGCATTCTTCATCCGTAGGAACGGCTTTTGCCGGCTGGGGTGGCAGAGTGGTTCTAGTCGCTACAGTCTGGAACTGCGCGACCGCTACCGTCGCAGGTTCGAATCCTGCCTCGGGCATGGATGTGTGTGATGTCCTTAGGTTAATTAGGTTTAAGCAGTTCTAAGTTCTCCCCATGAACCATGGACCTTGCCGTTGGTGGGGAGGCTTGCGTGCCTCAGCGATACAGATAGCCGCACCGTAGGTACAACCACAACGGAGGGGTATCTGTTGAGAGGCCAGACAAACGTGTGGTTTCTGAAGAGGGGCAGCAGCCTTTTCAGTAGTTGCAAGGGCAACAGTCTGGATGATTGACTGATCTGGCCTTGTAACGATAACCAAAACGGCTTTGCTGTGCTGGTACTGCGAACGGCTGAAAGCAAGGGGAAACTACGGCCGTAATTTTTCCCGAGGGCATGCAGCTTTACTGTATGATTAAATGATGATGGCGTCCTCTTGGGTAAAATATTCCGGAGGTAAAATAGTCCCCCATTCGGATCTCCGGGCGGGGACTACTCAAGAGGATGTCGTTATCAGGAGAAAGAAAACTGGCGTTCTACGGATCGGAGCGTGGAATGTCAGATCCCTTAATCGGGCAGGTAGGTTAGAAAATTTAAAAAGGGAAATGGATAGGTTAAAGTTAGATATAGTGGGAATTAGTGAAGTTCGGTGGCAGGAGGAACAAGACTTCTGGTCGGGTGACTACAGGGTTATAAACACAAAGTCCAATAGGGGTAATGCAGGAGTAGGTTTAATAATGAATAGGAAAATAGGAATGCGGGTAAGCTACTACAAACAGCATAGTGAACGCATTATTGTGGCCAAGATAGATACGAAGCCCACACCTATTACAGTAGTACAGGTTTATATGCCAACTAGCTCTGCAGATGACGAAGAAATTGAAGAAATGTATGATGAAATAAAAGAAATTATTCAGATAGTGAAGGGAGACGAAAATTTAATACTCATGGGTGACTGGAATTCGAGTGTAGGAAAAGGGAGAGAAGGAAACGTAGTAGGTGAATATGGATTGGGGCTAAGAAATGAAAGAGGAAGCCGCCTGATAGAATTTTGCACAGAGCACAACTTAATCATAGCTAACACTTGGTTTAAGAATCATGATAGAAAGTTGTATACATGGAAGAACCCTGGAGATACTAAAAGGTACCAGATAGATTATATAATGGTAAGACAGAGATTTAGGAACCAGGTTTTAAATTGTAAGACGTTTCCAGGGGCAGATGTGGACTCTGACCACAATCTATTGGTTATGACCTGTAGATTAAAACTGAAGAAACTGCAAAAAGGTGGGAATTTAAGGAGATGGGACCTGGATAAACTGAAAGAACCAGAGGTTGTACAGAGTTTCAGGGAGAGCATAAGGGAACAATTGATAGGAATGGGGGAAAGAAATACAGTAGAAGAAGAATGGGTAGCTCTGAGAGATGAAGTAGTGAAGGCAGCAGACGATCAAGTAGGTAAAAAGAAGAGGGTTAGTGGAAATCCTTGGGTAACAGAAGAAATATTGAATTTAATTGATGAAAGGAGAAAATATAAAAATCCAGTAAATGAAGCAAGCAAAAAGGAATACAAACGTCTCAAAACTGAGATCGACAGGAAGTGCAAAATGGCTAAGCAGGGATGGCTAGAGGACAAATGTAAGGATGTAGAGGCTTATCTCACTAGGGGTAAGATAGATACCGCCTACAGGAAAATTAAAGAGACCTTTGGAGATAAGAGAACCACATGTATGAACATCAAGAGCTCAGATGGAAACCCAGTTCTAAGCAAAGAAGGGAAAGCAGAAAGGTGGAAGGAGTATATAGAGGGTCTATACAAGGGCGATGCACTTGAGGACAATATAATGGAAATGGAAGAGGATGTAGATGAAGATGAAATGGGAGATACGATACTGCGTGAAGAGTTTGACAGAGCACTGAAGGACCTGAGTCGAAACAAGGCCCCCGGAGTAGACAACATTCCATTGGAACTACTGACGGCCTTGGGAGAGCCAGTCCTGACAAAACTCTACCATCTGGTGAGCAAGATGTATGAGACAGGCGAAATACCCTCAGACTTCAAGAAGAATATAATAATTCCAATCCCAAAGAAAGCAGGTGTTGACAGATGTGAAAATTACCGAACAATCAGTTTAATAAGCCACAGCTGCAAAATACTAACGCGAATTCTTTACAGACGAATGGAAAAATCTGCTAGAAGCCGACCTCGGGGAAGATCAGTTTGGATTCCGTAGAAATACTGGAACACGTGAGGCAATACTGACCTTACGACTTATCTTAGAAGAAAGATTAAGGAAAGGCAAACCTACGTTTCTAGCATTTGTAGACTTAGAGAAAGCTTTTGACAATGTTGACTGGAATACTCTCTTTCAAATTCTAAAGGTGGCAGGGGTAAAATACAGGGAGCGAAAGGCTATTTACAACTTGTACAGAAACCAGATGGCAGTTATAAGAGTTGAGGGACATGAAAGGGAAGCAGTGGTTGGGAAGGGAGTAAGACAGGGTTGTAGCCTCTCCCCGATGTTATTCAATCTCTATATTGTGCAAGCAGTAAAGGAAACAAAAGAAAAATTTGGAGTAGGTATTAAAATCCATGGAGAAGAAATAAAAACTTTGAGGTTCGCCGATGACATTGTAATTCTGGCAGAGACAGCAAAGGACTTGGAAGAGCAGTTGAACGGAATGGATGGTGTCTTGAAGGGAGGATATAAGATGAACATCAACAAAAGCAAAACGAGGATAATGGAATGTAGTCGAGTTAAGTCGGGTGATGCTGAGGGTATTAGATTAGGAAATGAGACACTTAAAGTAGTAAAGGAGTTTTGCTATTTGGGGAGCAAAATAACTGATGATGGACGAAGTAGAGAGGATATAAAATGTAGACTGGCAATGGCAAGGAAAGCGTTTCTGAAGAAGTGAAATTTGTTAACATCGAGTATAGATTTAAGTGTCAGGAAGTTATTTCTGAAAGTATTTGTATGGAGTGTAGCCATGTATGGAAGTGAAACATGGACGGTAAATAGTTTGGACAAGAAGAGAATAGAAGCTTTTGAAATGTGGTGCTACAGAAGAATGCTGAAGATTAGATGGGTAGATCACATAACTAATGAGGAAGTATTGAATAGGATTGGGGAGAAGAGAAGTTTGTGGCACAACTTGACCAGAAGAAGGGATCGGTTGGTAGGACATGTTCTGAGGCATCAAGGGATCACCAATTTAGTATTGGAGGGCAGCGTGGAGGGTAAAAATCGTAGGGGGAGACCAAGAGATGAATACACTAAGCAGATTCAGAAGGATGTAGGTTGCAGTAGGTACTGGGAGATGAAGAAGCTTGCACAGGATAGAGTAGCATGGAGAGCTGCATCAAACCAGTCTCAGGACTGAAGACCACAACAACAACAAGTTCTAGGGGACTGATGACATCAGAAGTTAAGTCCCATAGTGCTCAGAGCCATTTGAACCATTTTGAAAGGCTTTTTCCTGTACAGAAAATAAGGCCACATAAAGATGAAATTTTAATCAGCATATCACACTGGAACATGTTTGGTAGCTTCCGGATAAGGTGTTCAAACTTCCATTTCTGTCAGTGCATTTATGAGGATGCTATTGTGTAAGGCAATTTATTTATGAGGATTTAGTAAGTTAGAATGAACATAGAGAGTAAAGGCCTAGTAAAATCTGAAAAGGACAAAGGTAAGTATTTATCATAACTATAGCTTTAAAACCGCCTTATGCTACGTAGACTACCCTAAACGGGCGTAGACTACGGTAGTTTACGCAGTGACATTGGTCAATTAAGATCGAAACCACGTCACCTGAATGTCAGGTGTGTTGCATACCCATTGGGCATTACCTCATTTCGATCGCTTTGTATGCGTATGTGGTCAGTGTCGTACTAGAGTCCCCTAGAAATCAGAAGCAGTGAACGATCTAGAAACTGAGTGAGTATATATAAAGTGTCGTGTAATCTGTGGAACGTTTCTGTTCTGCATAGTTTCCTGTTACTTTCGAATAATCAATATTTATAGCAAAATTGAAATTGTCAATGCTTAAATCGATATGTTTTATTCGAAAATTGTTGTTCAATGAAACCGAAGGACGTTGTAGTGAAAATAAAAAAAATACACATTTATCATGTAGTGCTAAAAAACGCAATTTCCTAAAAGAAAAAAGTAAAACTAAAAAAAGAAACCAAAACATATGAGACATCGCTTCAATCCTTCATCGAGCTTATATAAAACACGTTTCTGTTATTTATAAACAACTTTCGCACTTATAAATAATAACAACAAACTCTTGCCTTTAATCATAATAAAGAGTGTTCTGTTGAGTACAGAATAATAATTATGTACATTTTTATATTTCTGCACCTCAGTTGTACTTACATCAAAAGTAATTGTGCTGGTTACATAAAAGCGCAGAAGTTAGGCGATGAAGCAACTTTTATTACTTATGAAACTCTATTTATATTTTATAAGGATATAAAACATATAGTTGTCTGTCACTATACAATATGCGATTCTAATTATGCCCAATTAAAGCAAACAAGCAAAAAGCAGAGAAGCTGTCAACACCCAGTTTCTCTCATACATTCATTTATGTTTCTTTTCATAGCGGCGTGGTCTAGGGCGTCTTCTCACGGTTCGTGCGGCTGTCCCCGTCGGAGGTTCGAGTCCTCCCTCGGGCATGGATGTGTGCATTGTCCTTAGCATAATTTAGTTTAAGTTAGATTAAGTAGTGTGTAACCATAAGGACCGATGACCTCAGCAGTTTGGTCTCATAAAACCTTATCACAAATTTCCAAATTTTTTTTCCATACGAATTCTGCCAGTACTGCTGGTAATGCGAACATTTGCTACGTCATTTATGTACCATAACAAAACTACCGAGCCGTAGTTTTGATAGAGAGCAACTGTAATTGTTGCAGTATTCTAGGAACTAACAGGACTTCCGTTTCAAATAACTGATGGAAACTAAGATAAACCTACAAATTTAATCCTGCCCCACATGGAAAGATGATCTTGACTATAACACCAGTTTGCTCCATCCTGATACGTGTGGGACTACAGTATTGACGAAAACGTTCATTCATAATGTAATGTCTCTAATTCTAGCATTTTAGCGTCGCCAAATGTAAATGTCGAGTACCTTCTATGAAGAAACTGGTGGCTTCAGGACAACATCATTACTCACAACAAAGTGTGTGTTTACTTTCACTTACTATCGAGTCCGGCCGGGTGATGGAGTGCTGTGTGGTTTCGATAGTGGCGGCTGCGACAGGGTAATGCGACACCAGATCGGTATCGGGCGGTTAATGGCGCGACTCTGGCAGGTGCAGGGTTGCGCTCACGCCATCACGGAAAACCAGTAACGCAAACGGCAGCCTCAAATTACTCGTTCTGTCGAGGGCAATCTCTCCAAGCGCTCTCCGCCACACCTATCCAGCAGCTCTTCTCGGTAACAGTAATGAGTAAACATAATTCAGGTGACTCAGTAGAATGTGAGATCGGGTTCTGATCATTCCTCTTATCAGTGTATTTGTTCACAATACGACTCTTTCGTTACACTTTGATCACGTTTGGGACCGAGGACGCCTTAGAGAATATATTCAAAAATGGTTCAAATGGCTCTGAGCACTATGGGACCTAACTTCTAAGGTCATTAGTCCCCTAGAACTTAGAACTACTTAAACCTAACTAACCTAAGGACATCACACACATCCATGCCCGACGCAGCATTCGAACCTGCGACCGTAGCGGTCGCGCGGTTGCAGACTGTAGCGCCTAGAACCGCTCGGCCATCCCGGACGGCTCAAACAGTATTCGTGCTCACTATGGCAGTTTGCTTAGCCTGTTTGGTGTTCTGAGGAAGACTTGCAAACAGTCATTTGAAAAAATTATATGTGTCGTGATTATGCTAAATGGGGAAAACCAGCAAGAAACAATTCTGAGAGAACAAGGAGCAAAAAAGGGGACATATGACCAAAAACTTTTTCCAAGATAGGTACTCCCTCTTGGGAGATGGAGATAAAAGGTGTTGAATGCTATAGAGTATGACCCGCCAATTTGAAGCAAGCCAGACGACACTATGGAACATTCTCCATGACAGCAGTCACTACCCACATCCTTTACAAAACGTACTGCCCTAATAATCTATAGACTTGTCTCTGTGGCGACGGTTTTGTCGGTTGGTTTGTCGCACAGGGAATCACCATGCTGGGATTTCTGTAATCCACCCTATTCACAGAAGAGTCTACCTTTACTGGAAACGGTCTCGTCAACCTTCACAGCAACCATTTGTGGGCTGCAGAGAATCACCGTGATATGGCGTCAGCGAACCGTCGGTACTGGGTCAGCTTCATTGTGTGCGACTGTCTCTTTATTTTTACCTGCACCTTCAAGTGATTGCAAAGCATTTCTAGCGATATGTCCACATTACCTTTTATGCTGCTCATCCTGTCGGCTATCGTTTCCCACGGTTTATCCCCATTTAGCAAAATCACCCTAGATGTGTGTTTGTGATTAATAAAGGTATTTAAGCCCGTCTTAGAATGTATCTACGATATCTATAGGTTGTGCCCGATACCATGTAGCTACTTGTGGAAAATGATATTGTACCATAGTCAGCTGCAATGAAAAAACCTTTATTACTGCTACCACTGCTGATTATCACAAAGTCATGAGTCGTAGATTATATGACAGGTAGCGGCATGTTTTAACACTTTGCACGTGTTCAGAAGTTGAGTGCGTTATGCTGTTTTATTATTGACTAGCTTAGCGCTGGCTGTTCGCTCGTGTTGAGTCTATGGTCCACACAGTTTTTATTTTTTTTATTTTGCTTTAACCGAATTTTTACTTTGTTCACATAGTGTACCATCTCCTAAACCTTTCATGCTTATTAAGGCCATAAAAGCTTGGTCTTTTCCGAATGTGCGTCTGACCAAAAAGAAATTCTCGTAGCTGGAGTCAGAGGTCTTTGTTAATTTTGCATTTTGATTCTTGTAGTCATATTTCCGTAGAAGCTTTCATCCAGTAACAAATATTTCTTCCGAAGTCGAATACCAATATTCATAAATTTAGCTTTAAAATGTTTTAATGTAACGAAACAGTTTCGTAATATTTTGTATTCCCTATTTCCTCCCCTTACGTGGCAGTCGATACAGGCTGCGCAAAACTTCAGTTATATTGAAAGGGTACAGTACCGCCCGACATTGAAAGTAGGTACAACATACTTCATTATTTTTGTCAGAACAACACTTTTTTTTTGTAAAATAACTCAATTTCAGTTAATACAGCGAAGCCAGATACCAGTGTGGGAAAGAATGACAATTTATTTATTTAATTGATCACATGTGCACTCCC
Organism: Schistocerca serialis cubense; assembly: GCF_023864345.2. Lineage (NCBI taxonomy): Eukaryota > Metazoa > Arthropoda > Insecta > Orthoptera > Acrididae > Schistocerca > Schistocerca serialis. The sequence goes on along the minus strand of NC_064639.1, from coordinate 252,586,071 downwards.
ACAAAGTAAATCCCTACATCCAGTTTGGTGAGATCTGTGAAATGAATGAATGTATGGTCGTCTGCTAACTGCAGATAGTGAATGTGAATATATGATCATCTTTGAGTCGATCCTTTGGCCACCTTTGGTGGGACCAAAGAGATGAAATTTACCTGAGCTTTGAGCGCCTGAAATGTGGCTGACCAATACGGTAGCAAGGTGCTCCCCCACTTCGACAGAGGTGTGAGAGAACCTGGAGAACGGCCATGTTCCAGCACTCTGCCGCTGGATCTTGTGCTGTTAAGACCTGTTTTAGTTGTGCTCCGTAATGACAAAAGAGTGGAGACATGGTATGCATGTGGAATATTTAAGAGTAGTTTGAAATAATAATTTCTCTATTTCAGGAACTTTTGTGGGGAGAATTAAATTTCAGGCAGGTAATATTAATGGGATTGTAGTAATCTTCGGAAGTGACCAACGGCCACAATGAAACCACGTGTAGCAATAAGTTGAAATACTTCCGTGTGCTTAAGTTAAGCTGAATTACTAGCGTGTGTACAATAAGATGAAATATTTAAGAAATAGCGTGTGTACCATAAGTTGAAATATTTAAGAAATGGCGTGTGCAGGACTTGAAATTAGAGACGAGTACTTCCACGTGGTGAGTACTGTGTGAGTCTCAAACTGTGTATGAGACAAAAGATAAAGAGAAGTACTCGTCCATGGTATCAGTTGAGGACTCGCGTGTGTGATGAATACGTTCTTAATATTACTTTGCGTGATATGATTCCGTGTGACGCTACATTCAAACTCTGAGAGAGAAGCAAGGTGAGTCGGCCGTCTATCCAGCAACGCCACTTGGCTTGCATTGCACAGGAAGACGTGCATATATCTCCAGGGTTCATAGTAGGAAAGTAGAATTGCAAAGTGGGGCAGTGTCATGTGAAACTGGGATAAATACTATTGAAGTGGGAAAGCTGAAAGTGATAATGTTGTGACTATTTAGTGTTTTGTATTTCATGTCGTAGTGTGGTGTATGTCATGTAATTTGGGTATGTGTGGTTTGCAGGGGAGAGTAGCAAGGTAGTTTCAAAAGATTAGTGGGTTATGCTTGTTCCTTCTGTACTGCTCGGTCTGGAGGATAGTTTCGTGATGATGATTGTGAGAGTCGAAGTGTGAGAAATAATAAAAGATCCACCATCCTATCCAGAAAGTGCACTGTAGCCTTAAATAATTACGAGACCATAATATAGAGATTCACCAATGTAAAGCCATGCCCACTGGGCGGAATTTCTCATGTGTTATTGTTGTAGGTTATAGAATTTGTGTGTTTAGGTTAGAGAATTTATCGGAATAAATAAGATAGTGAAAAGAAAAAGATTGGTGGACTTTTCCTTCGAATTGTATGTTGTCATGATATCCAGAATTTATAATGTGTGCGCCACTCATATTCAGTGCGATGGCCACGAGTTGATAAAAGCCGTTAAATAAAAAGGAAAGAAAATGTGGTATTGCCAGTGCGTAGTGAACAGTCAGAGTTCTGTAAATTACTGACGGTCAGATGCGTGTTTCAGTTGCGTATTATTCATATAGGAGGATAATTTGTAACTTAGTTGTGGGTACGAGAGTTCATGTTACTCGATAAATAAGAATGAATCCACTCGCTTGGCAGACCACTCACCTTGCAGGCCTGACTGCTTGATGCCACAGTATGGGCAAGGCATGTGGGTGCCTCTCAATATGACAGAGTAAAGTAATGTAACGCACGTACACTATGTGATCAAAAGCATCCGAACACCCGCAAAAACATACGTTTTTCTTATTACGTGCATTGCGATGCCACCTACTGCCAGGTACTCCATATCAGCGACCTCAGTAGTAACTAGACATCGTGAGAGAGCAGAATGGGGCGCTACACGGAACTCACGGTCTTGGAACGCGGCCAGGTGACTGGATGTCGCTTGTGTCATACGTTTGTACGCGCGATTTCCACACTCCTAAACATCCCTAGGTCCACTGTTTGTGATATGACAGTGAAGTGGAAACGTGAAGGACACGTACAGCGCTTCCAATAAAGGTAGATTCTTCTGTGAATAGGATGGATTACAGAAATCCCAGGCCGACATCGTCTGTTGACAGACAGAGACCGCCGACAGTTGAAGTGGGTCGTAATGTGTAACAGGCAGACATCTATCTAGATCATTACACAGGAACTCTAAACTGCTTCAGGATCCACTGCAAGTACTACGTCAGTCAGGCGGGAGGTGAGAAAACACGGATTTCATAATCCAGCAGCTGCTCATAAGCTACTCATCACGCCTGTAAATGCCAAACGACGCCTCGCTTGGTGTAAAGAGCGTAAATGTTGGACGATTGAACAGTGAGAAGACTTTGTGTGGAGTGACGAATCACGGTACACAATGTGGTGATCCGATGGCAGTGTGTGGATATGGCGAATGCCGGGTGAACGGCATCTTCCAGCGAGTGTAGTGCCAACAGTAAAATTCGGAGGCGGTAGTGCTATGGTGTGGCCGCGTTTTTCATGGAGGAGGCCTACACTCCCTTGTCGTTTTGCGTGGCACTATCACAGCACAGGACTACATTGATGCTTTAAGTACCTTCTTGCTTCCCACTGTAGAAGAGCAATTCGGGGAAGGCGACTGCATCTTTCAACATGAGCACCTGGCGGAGTGGTTACACGACAATGACATCCCTGTAATGGACTGACCTACACAGAATCCTGACCTGAATCCTATAGAAAACCTTTAGGATGTTTTGGAACGCCGCCTTTGTGCCAGGCCTCACCGACCGACATCGATACGTCTACTCAGTGCAGCACTCCATGAAGAAGGGGCTCCCATTTCCGAAGAAACCTTCCATCACCTGACTGAACGTATTCCTGCGAGAGTGGAAGCTGTTATCAAGGCTAAGGGTGGGCCAACACCATACTGAATTCCAGCATTACCGATGGAGGGCGCCACGAACTTGTATGTCATTTTCAGCCGGAAGTCTGGATACTTTAGATCACATAGTGTATGAGATAAAAACGTTTATCACGAAACTTCACATTAACAACCTACCTCCGTACCTGAGGTCGTTGACTCTCAGAGGTAAGCCGTTTCGAATCGTGATACTAGAATATTTTGACTGCCAGCATTAGCTGCGAAGGGGATCAAAGGCGGTGGCGTAAGTTTCCTGATCACCAGTCTCTGCGCCAGTTTTCTGGGTTCAGTTCCAGACCTCTCTGATGTGTCTCGTAAAGTAGCCGCACGTGGGTTTCCATCTGAAGGAGATGTCAAACTGAGTGCTGTTTGATGGGAGTGGGCTATGTTCCGGCACCAGGTTTCTCCCAGTTTCTATGCTTCATCCATTACAACACAACCGCAATTCCACGAGGGACGTTCAGTAAATAATGCAACACGTTTTTCCTCTAAAGCATGTTGGTTTTATCTTCGGAAACATGAAGTCCATGAATGGCTGCAAACGGTTTCCAAGTAGCCAAACATAACCATTTCCATTCAGTGGTCAGTACATTCTATGCAAACAATGCCTACAGCATTATGAAGCCACCACCAGCTCACACAGTGAGTTGTTGACAACTTGGATCCACGGCTTCGTAGGGTCTGTGCCACACTCGAACCCTACCATCAGCTCTTACCAGGTGAAATCGGCACAAATTTCACCAGGACCACGGTTTTCCAGTCTCCTAGGGTACAACCGATATGGTCACGAGTCTAGGCGAGGCGTTGCAGTAGATTTTGTGTTATTAACAAAGGAACTTGCGTCGGTAGTCTTTTCCCATAACCCATTAACACCAGATTTCGCCGCTCTGTCCTAACGTATACGTTCGTACGTTTCTGTGGTTATCTCTCTCAATGTTGCTTGTCTGTTAGCACTGACAACTCTACGCAAAAGCCACCGCTCTCCGTCTTTAAGTGAAGGCCGTAATTTGGTATTCTCGGCACACTCTTGACACTGTGTATCTCGGAATACTGAATTTCCTTACGATTTAAGTAATGGAATGTCCCTTGAGTCTACCTCCAACTACCATTCCGCCTTCAAAGTCTGTTAATTCCCATAATGCGACCATGATCACGATGGAAACCTTTTCATATGAATCACTTGAGCACATGCGACCACTCCGCCAGTACACTGCCCTTTTATACCTTGTGCACGCCGTTTATTACTTGGAGACCATTTGCAGCGATTCGTGGACTCCATGTTCCCAAGAATGATGGAATTTTTTGGATGTGTGCGTATCGCTATCCCATGACTTTTGTTTCCTTATTATATAAGAACGTAAAATAATTTTCATTTCACAAATTAAACGTCTTGGATGCATCAAATCGAAAATACCATTATTGGCATCGTGCGCGTTCCGAGAATGAAATAGTTTCCAAAATGCCGCCAAACCTCACTCTGTAAGAGTCAAGAAGCAGGTAATTTAACTGAAAGTGACGCAATTCCAGAATAACCACAAGTAAACGAGTTTCCGTTTGTGATAATACAGCAGTATTATTTATATCACTATGAGGCATCTGACTGAAGACGTTCACAGCACCAGTAACTTTATCAGCGTTGCCATTCTTTATATTTTAGCCTGGAAATTGAAAGAAATTTTGAATAAAGAATGGAATTCCAGAATGCATTTTCACTCTGCGTTGGAGCGTGAGCTGATATGAAACTTCCTGGCAGACTAAAACTCTGTGCCGGACCGGACTCGACCCTGAGAACTTCGCCTACCGCAGATAACCCTCTATCATCTGAGCTCCCCTAATACGACTCGCGGCTCGTACTCACAAGAATGGAATTGTTCGATAGATTGTAGCGGACACAAGATAACTGAAACTTTTGAGCACTAGAGAACTAAGAAATTCTGAAGTTAACAATATCATTTTATGCGGGTATAGGCTTCCATTCATCGACACTATCATGGTTTCCCTATGATGCAAGCTGATATTCATCGGTGAAACGTCGTTTGATATTTCATCATAAGGCAGTGGCTTTATTCACATAATATTATGTTAACAGACTACGTTTTAACAAAGCGTTTTGTAGCGTACTTTGAGCCCAGTCTAACACCGTTTCTTGATTAACACTGACCACAGTGAAAGGGCATGGCTTACATCAGGATGCTTCGATCTTTTCCCGGAAATCTTCAGGTGTCTCTAGCAGGAATGAAATCACTTCCTTTGCACCCTTTTTCGCAATGAATTCAGAAGAAACATAAAAAAGGATTATCCTGTTGCAAGAACATGGATATTGAACGAATATATCGAAAGTTTCCTCTTAAAGTAAATGTCATTGATTGCTACATTTGACAGGGATGCATTTTTCACAAAGTGTGTGGAGTCAGTCACCTTCCTTTTCTCCTTGTATACAATTTACTGGTGAGGAGAGACTGCATCAGAGTTCTGTTTACTCTGCCCACTCGTGGCTGGATGTGTCACCACTTGCTTGCCTGCTTCTTTCACCTGAAAAATTGGTTTACCTGGTTCTTTTCCCTTGCAGCAAAACTCTGAATGATATCTATGGACTCACTAGGTTTTCTCAGTTGTAGCCCCGCAACAGATGCATGTGATAAGTCTGAATCGTACTGTACCAATAATTCAGTTTCGTGAGAAAAGTGACTTATCTGGTTTTTTCATCCTTTTCCTTAATATGTTTCCGTTTTAATGTAATTCAATTTATTTCCATAAATTTTGGACCAGTTGTCTGGAAGCTAGCATATGAACGTAATCTTGATAACATACCATTTTTTTGTGTTACAATTACAGTGATAAGGTATGTAAATAGCAATTAGTGTTAATTTATAATGAATAAACAAACCAAAAAGTTTAAAATATAAATAAGCAGAAAAATAAAATTAAATAATTAAAGTCCTAAAGTTTCACTTGAAATTATTATTTATTTATCAAAGAAAATCCGATTACTCTAGTCCTAGTTTTATTATTGACATATCGTTTTCTACAGTTTTCTGCATGGTATCCTTCATTGCCCATTTCACACACGCAGATTTCATTCGGCTGGTGGAAAATCTTGTTTTAGCAAAACCTTCGGTGAAAGCCATGTGTTGCGTATCATGTTACTATCTTCTGGGATCCGTAGTTGCCACGCGGGATAGCTGTGCGGTCTAGCCGCCTTGCCACGGTTCGCGTGGCTGCCCCCGTCGGAGGTTAGAGTCCTCCCTTGGGCACGGGAGTGTGTGTTGTCGTTAGCGTAAGTTAATTTAAGTAAGATTAAGTAATGTGTGAGCTTAGGAACCAATGAGCTTCGCAGTTTGGTCCCATAGAACTTACCGCAAATTTCCAATCCGTAGTTCGTCTGCTTCCATTCTTCCGTCATGGTGGTGTTGAGCGTGTAGAAGTTGTTCCAGGTGGAGTTGTTTTGCTCTCTGAAATTGGTTGTGTGCTTCACTATGCCCTGGTTTTAGGAGGAGCAGCTTCATCCTGATGTCTTCTATGAAGAAGGTTTCTTTCATTAATACGTAAGTCAGCCTTGAAGGCGCTGTCTTCCCGAGGCGCAGGATTCATTTCATTTAGAGGAATCTAACTTTCTCATATGTTGGCTTTTAGTTTGTTCGAGACTACGTGGATCCCATAAGTGGCTACTGGTGCTATGGCCTTTTAAATAGTGTCATTGCAGGTTTCATTAAGAGTTTTTGAGGCTGTTGGATGCTGTATATTGCTTTTCTTGTTTTTTTTTTTTTTATTTCACATAGGTGATGAATGTAGTCAGTGGTGTTTGCGGAGTAGCTCCGTGATAGTGTATTAATGGTACGATTTCTAGTGATTTGTTTTGAAGGGCGTATGTGTCTTTGGTGATCGCTCAACACTTCCTCTGAAAATTATCTGTTTCGTTTTACTGTGGTTTATTTGTAGATCATTTTCTGGTGTCCATGATGAAAGTTTATTTAGCACCTTCTTTGTCTTCTGTATCTATTACCACGTCGCCCACTTAAAGTGTGGGTGTTGCCTAGCTGTCCATAAAATCTTTCTGATGTCTGCTGTCTTGTTGTTAAACAGTGTCGGTCTGACTTGGTCTCACTGTAGTACTCCGTTTATTTGTGTTAATATATGGATAGGATTATGTCATCAGAGATTTGGATGTGGTTGTATCTTAGGATGACTGAAAGTACTTTTGTTATTTGGTGTGTGGTGTGTCACCAGTTATCAAACTGAATTTCGGATGAGTTTTCCTTTGTGTCAATGTTGTCGAAGGCTTTGCTGTAGTCTACAATGACCACAAAATATTTTTTCCAGAATGTGTTAGTGTACCTTGCGCTTGTTCTGCTAAGGGATACACCGCATGTGGCGTTTCCTTCCCTGTTTGAAACCGAATTGGTTTTCACGTATTTGCGTATCTAGCGGTAAACTTGTTGATTAATATTTCCAAGAAAATTTTAAAAGATGTGTTTTCGTGGACTGTGTCTCTGTATGAGTCCGGGGTACAGATTTGTCCTTTCCCTTTGGAACTGCCTTCCTCCATTCTCTACTCGTATTGTTTTGGTATTTTGCTTGTCCTCATGTAACTGCTGCGTCCACTTGTTTCCCAGCATGTAATAGGATTCTTTGAGGTGTTCTGCGTATACGTTGTCTGGCCCTGAAGTATTTCTTTTTCTTCCGTTAGGTATCGCATTGTGTATTTCTGTGATAAATGTTTGACTTACTATTGTTCCCCGCCCTGTTGGCCGTGCGGTCTAACGCACGGCTTTCCGGTCGGGAAGGAGCGCCTGGTCCCCGGCACGAATCCTCCCAGCGGATATGTGTCGAGTTCTGGTGAGCCGGCCAGACTGTGGATGGTTTTTAGGCGGTTTTCCATTTGCCTCGGCAAATGTGGGCTGATTCCCCTTATTCCGCCTCAAAAACAAGTTCTCCACGTACGCGTACACCACCATTACTCTACCAAGCAAACATAGGGGTTACACTCGTCTGGTATGAGATGTTCCCTGGGGGGGTACATCGGCCGCCGAACCACACAATAACCCTGGGTTCGGTGTGGGGCGGCGGAGGGGTGATGTGGACTGCGGTAGTCGTCGTGGGGTTCCGGGGACCGAGCCTCTCCGTCGTTTCTAGGTCCCCGGTTAACATAACATAACATAACACAACATACTATTGTTCCCGGTATCTGAAGGCTCTCCTTGTGCTGGAGGTTTAGGATAGCGTCAAAGTGGTATTCCCATGTGTCCATGTAGATTCCTGTTACTGCTGGAGGTCCAGGTTTCCTCCGCGTCTTCTATGTACTCCGCCTTCTTCTTCTTTTTTATTAGTCTTTTGGGTAAGATATTCTGTCTGGCGTATAGTCAGAGCTCATATTGTTGCACTGTGTTTTTGGCTTGGTATAACAATGAGAGAGTCTGCTTCCGTTCATCGTAACAGTTCTTGTCGAACCATGCTTCGATTCCGTAACTTTTATTTGTGTCTGACAGGATTGCAGATTAAACTACTACCACCGCTACTACTCGTAGCTGTCTCGGAAGACAACTATATCTGTACTTACACATACCATTGTGCATGATCCACAAGCCACCTTGGCTGAATTTTTGGCGATACTGATTTAAAGCAGATCCAATGCACCCGCGTATAAGACAAGCGTACAGATACAGAGGCGGTGATACGAAATTTCACAAGCGAGCATCTTTATACACCGCGAGACTGCCGGGCCAAGTAGCTGGTGACGTCACAGAAAGGTCCCGCATCGACAGGCTGGCCTGTGGTATATTTGCACACTGCAGGGACACAGAGGCGTCGATCTGCACGTGCCTGGAAGCAGTGCGTCACACCAAGGGTGCAAGTAATCGCTACAAATACGTTGCGTTTATAGCAAAGCGATGGACAGTCTGGCAGCAGCCTCCACGACATCGGGTCCACCTCAGTCTCTGACACGTTATGGGTCAGCCAGCAGCCGACGCTCGTGTGGGCAGCCAACTCACCATACCAGCTCACGATTGGGGAACCGTGTCCTGGATGCCACAGTAACATCGAACGTCTGTCCTGGAAGTCAGCGGTTGGCAGTCAAGTCGGTACTTCTGCCATCCTATCATAGCAGGGTGAGCTTCTAACCCAGTAGCCATGGGCGTCTGTGGGAACTGAACGGACGTACGCGTCACTGGCACTGCTCACCCAGGACTGCATAGTGCTAACTCAGGCACGTGCTGCTGAGTGGGGTAAACAGTCTCAGCAGAACAGGACGTGGACGTCAACCAGGCATCCCACCGCCGCTGTCGAAAGCCATCACCGATGAACCCCGCGTCTGCTGAGAGCGAATTACGAGGTGACGCAGCACTCCGGCACTGTAATTCAAGACGAATAAAGTATGTTGTACCCCGGCAGCGGAGTTTTCCTCGCCAACCTTGTCCAGCACCACCGCCTCGACAACCCGACGCTCCTCCACCTCTACAACACAACGGCCCCACTCACAATGGGTCGCTATAGTATAGTGCTCGGCGGAGGATAACTTGTACCACGATTAATCGTTTCCTTTCCTATTCCACTCGCAAACAGACCAAGGGAAACACGACTGCCTATATGCCTCTGTACGAGCCCTAATTTCTATTACACTACTCGCCATTAAAATTGCTACACCAAGAAGAAATGAAGATGATCAACGGGTATTCATTGGACAAATATATTATACTAGAACTGACATGTGATTACATTTTCACGCAGTTTGGGTGCATAGATCCTGAGAAATCAGTACCAAGAACAACCACGTCTGGCCGTAATAACGGCCTTGAAACGCCTGGACATTGAGTTGAATGGCGTGTACAGGTACAGCTGCCAATGCAGCTTCAACACGATACCACAGTTCCTCAAGAGTAGTGACTGGCGTATTGTGACGAGCCAGTTGCTCGGCCTCCATTGACCCGTTTGGTGAGAGATCTGGAGAATGTGCTGGCCAGGGCAGCAGTCGAACATTTTCTGTATCCAGAAAGGCCGGTACAGGACCTGCAACATGCGGTCGTGCATTATCCTTCTGAAATGTAGGGTTTCGCAGGGATCGAATGAAAGGTAGAGCCACGGCTCATAACACATCAGAAATGTAACGTCCACTGTTGAAAGTACCGTCAATGCGATCAAGAGGTGACCGAGACGCGTAACCAATGGCAACCCATACCATCACGCCGGGTGATACGCTATTATGGCGATGACGAACACACGCTTCCAATGTGCGTTCACCGCGATGTCGCCAAACACGGATGCGACCATCGTGATGCTGTAAACAGAACCTGGATTCATCTGAAAAAATGTCGTTTTGCCATTCGTGTACCGAGGTTCGTCGTTGAGTTCACCATCGTAGGCGCTCCTGTCTATGATGCAGCGTCAAGGGTAACCGCAGTCGTGGTCTCCGAGCTGATAGTCCATGCTGCTGCAAACGTCGTCGAACTGTTCGTGCAGATGGTTGTTCTCTTGAAAACGTCCCCATCTGTTGACTCAGGGATCGAGACGTGCCTGCACGATCCGTTACAGCCATGCGGATAAGATGCCTGTCATCTCGCCTGATACGAGGCTGTTGGGATCCAGCACGGCGTTCCGTATCATCCTCCTGAACCCACCGATTCCATATTCTGCTAACAGTCATTGGATCTCGACCAACGCTAACAGCAATGTCGCGATACGATAAACCGCAATCGCGTATAGGCTACAATCCGACCTTTATCAAAGTCGGAAACGTGATGGTACGCATTTCTCCTCCGTACACGAGGCATCACAACAACGTTTCACCGGGCAACGCCGGTCAACTGCTGTTTGTGTATGAGAAACCTATTGGAAACTTTTCTCATGTCAGCACGTTTTATGTGTCACCACCGGCGCCAACCTTGTGTGAATGCTCTGAAAAGCTAATCATTTGCATATGACAGCATCTTCTTCCTGTCGGTTAAATTTCGCATCTGTAGCACGTCATCTTCGTGGTGTAGCAATTTTAACGGCCAGTACTGTATATTCGTGGTCCCTATGCGAAATGCACGCTAGTGCCAGTAGAATTGCTCTGTGGTCAGCTTAGAGTCCCGGATATCTGATTTTTTTCAATAGTGTTTTGCGAAAACCATAATATTTGGTTACAAGGATGTTTGCAACTGAAGTTCATGGTGAAATGTAATGATAAACCCCTTCAGTCGTTAATAGTTTTATTGGTTCAATCTCGACCGGTTCGGGCGATTATAAGCCCACCTCCAGGGGTACAAGAGCGCAAAAGGAAAATGAAGGAACTCTAGTAACACTTGTTTCTTATAACACTCGTAATAGTGGGAATTCACTACCCAACTGTAAATATGTAGTTGATGTGGTCGGGTTAGTCAGAATGAAATATGGGTGTAGTACTAGATAGCGAACAAAATTACTTAAGAAAAGTGAGCGTCCAAGGGAGATAAAAGGAGAAAATGGTAAAAGAACATTATCGAACAACGTAAGATATTTCACTCTGTGAGGTGCATGGCCGCTGCAAACCGAATATCAGGCTGCGGGCTGGTGACAGTCGCACGTGAAGCCGAGGTACGGAACGAAGCGGTGGTAGAAGGCAGGGCGCATGAAAAGTAGCGAGCGTCGCTTAACAGGGTAAAGTGAAGTCACCTTGTGGCAAATAGCGTAAAAGCCAACCGACTAGCCCCATCGTTAGCAAATGGTGGATACATGATATGTAACAAAATAAAAGCAGGTTACATGTCATCGTTAAAATGTAAAAAAATAATGTGAAAATTATGTACTTGGGCAAAAATAGTGAGAGAGCCCAACCATCTGATAAGGTTATACTAAAAAAAATTTATATTTAAAAAATCCAAAACGAGCCAATATTTGCAAGCTGGACAAAAATATAACAAATGTAGCAACAACTCAGTATCCATAAAGAGACAGAGCAGCAAATGACGACTAAAATTAAAGGGATCAAAAGAAAATTACAGTTACTTTGAGAGGGAAGATTGAAAGGAATAGGAATAAGTATTTAGAAGATATATGTACTTGAGCGTGGTTTCCTCGTTTAGAGCCGTTGGAGGGTTCTTGTTTAAGCTGTGTATAATTTCTATTTCATGTACTAAATGAAGGACGGGGCGTCTGTGATGACGAGACAAAGCGGACTTAGAATTAATAAGGTCCTAATGTTCTTTAAATCAAATGTTAAAAGTGCGCCTCCTTTATTGCACTTAATTGATGATGTCTGAGGCCTAGCCTCTTGGTGCCTAAGCTGAACGCCAATTCTGTTTGGTATAAAAAGTGCCGCTGTGTCACCAACTTTTTTTGGAACCACTGGCCAACCTTATCTGCACGTAGACATACTACTGTGCATGATCCACAAGCCACAAGCCACCTTGGCTGAATTTTTGGGGATACTGATTTAAAGCAGATCCAGTGCACCCGCGTTTAAGACAAGCGTGCAGATACAGAGGCGGTGATACGAAATTTCACTAGCGAGCCTGTTTACAAACCGCGAGGCTGCCGGCTCAAGTAGCTGGTGACGTCGCAGAAAGGTCACGCATCGACAGGCCGGCCTGTGGTATGTTTGCACAATGCTCAACAGATCTATTGACAGTTTGATGTGCAGAGCGTCCACTTGTTCTTAAGAAATGAAAATTTTGGGGTTATTAGCAATAGCCCATAAATTTTGATCTTCTACGATCGTTTGCGACTCGCCTAGGGTGATCACTAGACGAGAGTGTTACGCACGTCCCTTCACACAGCGCAGGGCAGCGGGAACGACGCCCCGCCGGGCTTTCGCCCTGCTCTGGCGCCCTTTCACCTGTTATCTGACGGCAGCTGAGCCGGCAGGTGACAAGTCGGCCGCTATCGCGCAATCGCCAGCTGCCGCCGGCACTGATACGCCTCGTGCGTAATTTCCTCCCTCAGCTAAAACTTAATTATGCTCCGTGTTTATTAGGTGCTCAGAACTCCGCCGTACTTTGCTAACTCGCGTGACTGCGGTGGCTTCATCACTGTCAGGACGACCTACACGTGGAATGCTGCATTAACGCCGTGAATGCACGTTTAAGATCTGCGAGAGGGTCTCTTGCGTTATACGTTTCTGCGAAAGATAAAACAGCGCCCAAGTAGCGCGAGCGGCATAGCCGGAAGCTAATAAACCGTGCATGTGTCGTAAACTGACGTTCATTTTAATTGCGGAATAAAGAATGAACCAAGAGGGGAGATCAGATGGGACTACAAGGGGGTGAAGTCTGTTAACGAGAACGTCTTCCTCAGAAACTGTGGCTTCCAAGTCATCATGGAAAGTGCCCGACGAAATAAATGTGTGGCTAGTACCTTATATTAAAACCATATTGAAGGTGGCTGAATTTTTACGGAGTCCTGTTTGCTTACTCCTGTAACATGTAGTTTGTGCATTACTGTTGCAGCCAGAATAAAAAAATTGTTTCACGCTGAACTGTATGTACACTGACGTGAGAGAAGCCATGGGATACCTCCTAATACCAAGTCGGCCCTGCTTTTGTCCGGCGTATGGCAATGACTCGACGTAGCATGGACCAAACAAGTCGCTAGAAATTCTCTGCAGTAGTAATTAGCTATGCTACCTCTATAGCTGTCCATAATTGCGAAAATGTTGCCATGCTATCCCGGCGGAAGTTCGAGTCCTCCCTCGGGCATGGGTGTGTGTGTTTGTCCTTAGGATAATTTAGGTTAAGTAGTGTGTAAGCTTAGGGACTGATGACCTTAGCAGTTAAGTCAAATAAGATTTCACACACATTTGAACATTTTTTGTTGCCATGTTACCAGTGGAGGATTTTGTGCACGAACTGAACTCTTGATTATGTCCTACAAATATTAAAGGGGATTCATGTCTGGCGATGTAGGTGGCCCAATTATTCGCTCTAACTACCCAGAATGTTCTTCAAAACAGTTGCTAACAAATGTGGCACAACACAAAAATGCCATCGTTGTATGGGAAAATGACGTCCATGAGTGGCTCCAAGTAGCCGAACATACAGAAGAGCTGGTCCATTCCGTGTAAACACAGCACACACCATTACGCGGCCACCACCAGCTTGCACAGTACCATGTTGACACCTCGGGTCTATGACTTCGTGGGGTCTGAGTCACATTCGAACCCTACCATCAACTCCTTGCAACTGAAATCGGGTCTCATCTGACCAAGCCACGGTTTTCCAGTCGTCTAGGCTCCAACAGATATCGTCACGAGCCCAGGAGAGACGCCTCAGGCGATGTCATGCCGTTAGCAAAGGCACTCGTGTCGGTTGTCCGCTGCTATAGCCCATTAACGCCAAATTTGGCGGCACTGTCAAAAATGGCTCTGAGCACTATGGGACTTAACTTCTGAGGTCATCAGTCCCCTATAACTTAGAACTACTTAAACCCAGCCAACCTAAGGACACACACATCCATGCCCAAGGCAGGATTTGAACCTGCGACCATAGCGGTCGCGCGGTTCCAGATTGAAGCGCCTAGAACCGCTCGGTTACAGCGGCCGGCGCGCGATACTGCCGCCATCTGCGTATGTTGAAAGGTGGCTACACTGAGCCACAGCGCCAGAGATTGCGCCAAAGAGTATTATTCAGCCGCCTCCACTGGCAGTGCTTGTCGAGAAGTCGTAGTAGGCAGTGCTTATCGAGAAATCGTGGTGGAGAGTGCTTATTGAGATGTAGCAGTGGTGAGTCGTTGTTGAGAAGTTCCCATGGAGAGTGCTTGTTCAGAACTTGTAGTATTGTTTTGATGGGCTAGACACCAGATGTTGTTGGATTAGGGATGCTGTAATGTGCTTTTCGTCAATATATATGAAGGTAAAAAAATTCCTTTTTTTATTTATTTCAATGTCTTAAACAATAATGCCTCTTGGTCACAGGTTCAGTCAACAAAGCATCTGGCTCGTGTTCTTGTATTAGATGTATTTCCGGTTTCTATGTGCAATTATAGAATTTCTGTTTATTTTTTTTAATTACTTCAGTATAAATGGTATTTAAAATATCTTGGCGTATTGAGGAAGAACCGTGCCAGATGTGTACGTTGAATCACACTTCCACACACAGAACAGCGACACTTGTGCCTTGTTGTTTCGCAGCTTTCATAGTTGCTGGGGACTTAATTAATTGTGTTAACGGAAATTTCGTTTCATTCTTTGTTGTTGTTCTATGCAGTCAAATTGCGTACAAATACTAATCAGGGCCAACCGGTTACGAGACTTCGTAATCGTACATACAGCGACTAAAATTAAAATTATTTGCATAGTAAATAATTAAGCCCCCATGCGATGTCACATAGCTGTCCCATGACTTCTGTCACCGCAATCTATTATCAGCTTAGGCATTCATCTTACTTTAGTAAAATGCTGGAATCATTAACTACATTTTCAGATAAACCTCCGTCGCGTACATGCTACTGAACTCTGAACTATTATCTAGCTCTCTGTCTGTCTGCCTGCCTTTCTCTCTCTCTCTCTCTCTCTCTCTCTCTCTCTCTCTCTGTCTGTCTCCCTTGGACGTAGGCTGTGACTGGATTTGAATCTGTGAGGAGCGTGGCTCAAAACCACTGTGTCACGTCGTCACGTCGTTGGTGCTGTTCGACACACAAGAGGTGTAAGGTAACAGAGTAAGCTATCAAAGCCAGACAGAAGCCTCGGAGCAGAAGTACCTTGGATAGATACTTCTTGCACTTGCTTATATTTCAAAAATCTGTCATTTACGCTGCAGCCCAGCATGTACTTGGTGACCAACTGTCTTGACAACCATAATAACTTCTTGTCCAAAAAAAAAATAGAAGAAGTAGTACGCGAATGTTGTTAGCTACGAGTCAGACAGTAACCAGTACGATTGCCTTTCTTGTAACTATGTTCACTGCGAAAGTAAGAACAACAAATCGTCTTTTTAAAATAGCAACCTATACTTTTTATTAGGTAAACCGGTTCCTCTCCTCAAGATCTGTTGAGAAATATAATCCAATGGACCACTCACGTAAATATGATGTTATTAAAAAATAACACAAATTTACTTTGATTCTCGTGTACTAGCACACAGTTCATATACCAAAGGTTATGTAAGTTGTCCAGTTGCTGGAGCTGACAGTAAACAAACAGAAAAACAACGAAATGCTGAGTCGTAATTTGGATAACCACCGTCATTTGAAGGTTTGTGTGAATATAATGTATACCAACGAACAGAAGGTAGAAATGCTACTATCTATTCAGACTGTATGTTGTCACAGTAGCATTAGCACTAATGTGTTCTTCCACTAATGTGTTCTTATTTACAATAAGGGTACATGTAGTGCAGTAGTGTAATGCTTTTAAACAGTATGTTGTGCCCAGAAAAAAACAGTCCTAGATTAAAAACTGCTTTATCACTACTTCTCTTTTATTGTGATTAATTGAATGACCGGTGTGCATTCCAAATGCTTACTGTCAGTTCCAACAAGTGGACGAGTTACATTACCCCAGCTACCTGCACCGTGTGCTACTACACGACAGTCAAAATCAGATTTGTGTTACGTTGCGATAACGTTATCTTTAAGTAAATGGTTCACTGTGATAGATTTTGGCTGTCCCTCTCGCCGGAGGTTCGAGTCCTCCCTCGGGCATGGGTGTGTGTGTGTGTTTGTGTGTGTTGTTCTTAGTATAAGTTAGTTTAAGTTAGTTTAAATAGTGTGTAAATCTAGGGAGCGATGACCTCGGCAGTTTACTCCCTTAGAAATTCACACATTTGATAGGTTTTTAACAGATCTTGAGGAGAGAATGTGGATTACCGAATAACAAGTGTATGAGGCTATTAAAAAAAACGTACTGCTGCTCATATCTTCCTAATGTAAAAAATTAATAGAAATGCAGACATATTGGTTAATGAACCCCCTGATATCTAAACTATTCTCCCTCCGGACAAAAAATTGTATGCGGTAGTCAAGATATATTTGGGGAGCCTGTATGTATGTACTAAGTCTCTAAATACCCAGATATTATAGGGGTCGTTTAGGGAATCAATTATTTCCCTAATGTAAAGCCGGCCGAAGTAGCCGCGCGGTTCTGGCGCTGCAGTCTGGAACCGCGAGACCGCTACGGTCGCAGGTTCGAATCCTGCCTCGGGCATGGATGTGTGTGATGTCCTTAGGTTAGTTAGGTTTAACTAGTTCTAAGTTCTAGGGGACTAATGACCTCAGCAGTGGAGTCCCATAGTGCTCAGAGACATTTTGAACCCTAATGTAATCTGTGACGCGGTTACCCATAACACCAGCGACTTGCAATGTTTTCCCACTTTTGGTCAGTTTCGTTCTATACGTCGTAGAAAAAAGAAAGTATAAAAATAAAAGGATTATGATTGTCTTCTTTGTATCACACGTGTATGAATAAGTGTGCCGTTCAATTCTGTTACTTACGAAACATCGTCAATGACGAATTTTGCGATTCCTTTTTCACGCGTGTGACACGGCGAAATTGTATTTTGCAATGCTGTATATTCTGGTATGTTCTAGCGTAAAAATTTACGGGAACTTTTCAAAATGTTATCCATTCACGTTTCAGTATGTATTTATACGCTTTCTTGTACCATTTATGTCCTCAGTGGCTCATTATGGAACTTGAGCATTAAAGTGTGTTTGTCTATACGAATGCCATCCTGTGTGTATGCCCTTCCGTGTGTCTGTTTCAATATGCTAATCTCCAAACCTACCAGACTATCTTTCATGGTGTTTGCGTAGGTAACTTAAGCGTAGCTTGGGGCAACGTATAGGCTTTATTTAATTAAAATCGTATCACGAAATAAAAAAAGAGAGGTATCGTAATATTATGTTTTATCTAAGATCGTCTTCTCATCTTAGTCGTTTGAATGTTTAATCATCGCATCGTAGTACCCCAAAGAATAAAGCCATGCGAAATAACCAGTATATGGCGCAATTAGTTTTTTAACTCCGTGACAGATGAATTTGCGGAAGTTTATGTCAGTGACAGAATTGTGCGCCGCAGTCTTATTTTCGTGAATACAAACTAACAGTGTATTAACTTCTCTAGGATTTATGGATTTACTGATTTCAGTATATGAAAAACTTAAGACATTCATTTCTGTATCTGACGGATTTAATTTTGGCGGGCATGTCACTCCGCTGGCGCCACTAACTACTTGGGCTACCGATGTCGATCCTGATCAAACGTCGCGGGCTTGGGTCTTTGCTCGAGGAGTGCTTTTTGTTTATGGCGGGCCCTGAAACTGACAGCTGGAGGGCACATGACTCACAAGTTGCTGGTTTTGTGGATTCCTGCTATCTGGTACAGGCTTCGAGAAGCCGCGGGTGGTTAAATCTGTCGGAGGCAAGCCTTGCCGGTTGGACTAAGGATTGATAGCGGCGTGTTGGCGGGAAGAGCAACGGACGCATGGTCAGCTTGTTCCGGGCCAATTCTGTAATCTTAAATTTTACGGCAACTGGAAGATCACTTGCACAGATTGGAGACAGTAATAATACCTCTTCTTGGTATCATGGAGGTCACGTCTCCTTCACAACCGAGTGGAATAAAGTGTTGTTTGTTATTGGTACTTGTTATCGTAAGGCCACGACTGTGTTAATGAGGAATTAGAACTGTCATATCAACGAGCCTCCGAGTGATTGTGTGGCTGGTCATCGGTCAGTGTACCTCATAATAACTTGTTGTTCCAGGCCATATTCCGTGCGAGCGTACGAGCTTTGTGCTGTAAACTGTGTGAATGAAATTGCAACACACTCTGTGTCGAAGGCAAGGCACTCTTCATAGAAGCGTATGCTCTAGTAATTGCATTTGCCGCCGCTGCTACTTCACTTTGTTGATTTTCTAGTCATTTTAAGGAGTGTTGAGCTAATAATTTGAATGTTTAGTGACCACCTGGATAAATTAATATGGGCTACATTCTAGAAATTCTAGTTTGTAGCCTTCTTTGAGCAGCTTACTGTTCCCTTGTGGTGTGTGTTGGGACGGTAGCTCTGGCAGCGGACGACACGTTCCTGTTTTTACGGGACTGGAGCAGAGACGTGTTTTCTTCCTGCTGCACCAACACTTCCGTCATCGCCCGACGTCTAGGTTGGCAAGCAATCAGGTGCCTCTACCAGCCGTCCAAATTAAGTCAATTTGATCGTTTGATACGTGTCACAGCTGAGTGTCGCCAATTAATTGCGGAACTTTTGATCTAAGCAATATTGTGAATTCAGCAAGCACGTTAGCTTTAAAGCATGTTCCGCAAGTACTAAGTTCTTTGTAAATATATTTGCTCTGAAACTGCTTATTCAAACCTTGCACCGTTATTGTCAGTTCTAGAGAATATTAAGTTTTAAAGCCCTTTACTTATGAATATGAACTGCTGAGATTTTCCTTTTTATACACAGTCATTAGCTAACTCCATTCATCGTTAAACTTGCCTGCTTGTTACCTGTTGGCTGTGATAGCATTCTGCAATAATTTGCCGCCTTTTCTTGTATTTTGGGGGACTGAATATTAGTTTAAGAGTCATTGTTTATGTTTCTTCTGGTGTGTACCAGTTGGGAGTCACATTTAAATTGCGTATCTTCCCAGCTTTCCTTCTATTTTGGAGGATTGTGTATTTTATTGCTTAACGGATTTTATTAAGGTTATAAACTGCGGTAACAGAATTTCGAATTCGAGGAGTTCGTCCGCATGTGGAACACTCTCTCCTACGGCATGACAATGTCAGACCACACACGAGTGCTGCGACGTCTGCGACAATCTGATGCCTTGGTTTCACTGTCATCGATCATCCTCCATACAGTTCCGACTAGGCCCCACTTCACACTGACAGTGAGGAAGCAGTGCAAGCAGAGGTGAGATTGTGGCTCCGAAATAAAGTCACTCATTCTACAGTGACGCTGTCAAGAAACTGGTCTCTCTTTGGGAGAAATGTGTACGTGGCCAGGGCGACTATGCTGCGAAATAAATGTATATGAACAAAGATGTACAATGTTGATAACGTTTGCTGTATTTGAAACTCTTTAAGAGTTTTCACATAAAAAATTCACAGGCACTTACTTTCCAGCACGCCCTTGTAGATAAACATGAAGATTAGCATACCGCTCATAAATAGTTGTAAAACGAGGCATGATGCTATGCTTAATAACAATCTGTTCCACGCATATCACAATGTCCTGAGTGCATTTGAAGGTTCAATCAATCGAATTTAATTTTAGGATGAGTTTTGTTTTATTTTACCATAGCGATGGCAACTCTCTTAGCTAATAAAACACAGTTTTTCATTAATGTCAAATTCAGCCGTTCTACATCTTTGCTATACATCTCTCTGATACAGAGATAAGACCGATGGAAAAAAGCAACGAACAGTGACAAGCAATTAAATAGTAACGTCGCCCATGTGGGATAGTGACAGACCACAACTAACATTGATTGGAAATTCTCGCACTTTCGTCCTAAGGCTGCTAAATTGGCCTAAGCAAAAGAGTCTGTCCTTCCTTAGTTTTATTTACTGAAAATATTTTACATTGCAAAACAGTGTCTTCATAAAAAGAAGTATGTTTGCCTACGGAACTACGATTCTACGCAGGCGTGTACGTCTTTTTCCGAAGCAAATCGACGGCCGCGAATGCGTTTCTCCAGGGCACCAAAAATGTGGAAATCGCATGGAACTGTACGGAGGATGTGTAAGGGCTTCCCAGCGAAACCCCTGCAGCGTAGTCGAAATAACACACATCCAAACTCTGAGAAAGTCGGGATGACCTTTTCTTTGACTGAAAGTCTGCAGCCATATTCAATAATAGAGTGGTACCATGTATGTGTAAGACGAATTCGATGATTATACAATGTGAAACGTGATGTATGTAAGTCGATGTTATGCATGTACTTGAAAATGACGCAAAGTCGAAATTAGCTAACAGAACAAATTAAATAAGGAATTTTAATATACAGCTTATAGCGGACTATGTTTTCGTTTCTAATATATTTAGCAATTGCGAAACCTGCTGGGTTCGCTAGTTGTAAATACATTAATAATAATAATTAGAATTATAATAATAATTATTATAATTATAACGATATGGGTAATGTAGTATCAATTCATGAATAAAGTAGTTATTAATTTCACAGTCACTGTGGTTCGCTAGTTGTAAATACATTAATAATAATAATTAGAATTATAATAATAATTATTATAATTATAACGATATGGGTAATGTAGTATCAATTCATGAATAAAGTAGTTATTAATCTCACAGTCACAGAACCTAATAATGAATGAAATAAAACAAGCAACAGAACAGTTCCGTGTAACGCATCTTCTTCATCAGCACTGTTTCTTCATGAAAATACAACAACCACCCGGCACTATTCGGTTTCTCTGGTGAGAAATCACCGCTAGGAAAACCTTTACCTCCCCATCTTAATCCCACAACAATAATAATAGTTCATACTTCTCCACTTTTAGCCATTTTTGTGCACACTGTATATTTTCAGGTACTACGAACAGCGGTTTATTGCGAGCTCTCAGCATAGAGTCCGACTGTGTGTATAATACCAATCAATCACTCCAACAAGTCCTCTTAAATCAAAATAATAGTGGCTGAATACCAATCAACAACGCCAAGAAACCTTAATATATTACAATAACAATGGCGCAAAAAATGTAGTCTTTATCGTCTGGGTAAGATTCTGACATGTGTAAAACATAAGAAATTAGTGAACCAGAATCATACAAGAATTACATTGCTTTGAAAAAGAAGAACTAAAATGGCAAGCGAATGGAAGAGGAGAAAAAAGTAATGAGAGAAGGCTACTCAATAAGCGCTGTTGGACCGAGAGGAAAGCCATTGTTCAATTATTCTGAAATAAAAGTATTCATAATCGCAAGTCCTTAAGTTTCCAAAATGCATCCTAATGCCAGAACAAAGTGAACTTGTAGGATATAGGTTTCATAGACGAAAAATAATTGACTCTGAAGACAGGTTATATATTCTCGGTCTTGGAGTTCGTGAATTGTCCAAAAGTTAGTTGCTCACCCCCCACTTTGCACACATAGAAAAATGAAAAGTTATCGACAAATGCCTAAATTTGCATAACTATGCTATCGGATTAGGTTACTTCCTCATCTTCTTCATCAAACCACCGTACACTAATACACTGAAAATACGCTTCGACTGTTCTTAAACGATACACAGTTGAATTCTCAGTTGGTTATATTAGCGAATATGGAACGTATCTGGCATTTAATTTGATACTTGAAATACTCGTTTTTGAGTAAATTTTTGGTTTAGTGATAAATTTTGATTGTACACATTACACAGTGAACTGTTCTTGCGCATCTAAGCCTTGCGGACTGTTATCGACGTAGTAGTTGCAGACTGCTACTTTTCTGACCACTTTTGTGGGGGGTGTTGTTGCTTTGGTTTATTCTCTTATGACTTAGAGAAATGTTTTGGTAGTTTTGACCACGGTATAAGCGTTACAGTCGCGCAGAGTGACTGATTGTTGAGCACTGGATTCGGCGCCCTTAATTCGGAACCCAGTCGTGGTTCACACATTTCTACGTCAAACCACTGCAGTAGCAACGCTCTAACATCATATTTACTTCGGTAAATCCGAAAATGTGCATTGGAGGCAGATGTATGGATCCTGCGTCACCATTCTAGGCCATGTCTTGGTGAGGGTGGTTTGCCGTTGCCTTCTATAAGAGGTCGGAAGTTAACGTGTGTCGTGTGGATGACAGTGATGATTGATTCTGCAGTGTTGTCATGTATGTATTTGTATGAATGGACTGAAATGATAAGGTTAAACCTATCACAAACATACACTCTGTGCCTCTCAAAAACACCACGGCAGCCTCCGAAGTTAACGGACCTCACTCCACGAGATAATCCAGGACACCGGCACATTTTCTGATAATCATGAACCTGACATGGCAACTTCTCCACTCTTTGACAGGCAAATACTGGCAGTGGGAAGTTTTTCATCCACTAGGAATCCATCTGGATGCTTCCGAGTTGACCGCTAGCGCACAATCGTGCGTTAGCGACCGAGCGACCGTAGCTATCGATATAGGGAAATTACTTCATTATCCCATCAAAGTTCGTGCAGTTCATGCACGCTCCGAGATCTTACAGGACCACGTAGAGTGAAATACTAACAACAAACAATTACTTCGCAATCCTAACAGGACAATGGAAAAACTGGTAGAAGCCGACCTCGGGGAAGATCGGTTTGGTTCTGGAGAGACGCAGGAAGACGTGAGGCGATAACGATTTTACTACATATCTTAGAAGATAGGTCAAAGGAAAACAAACATACTTTTAAAGGTTCAGAGAAATCTTTTGACAATGTTGACTGAAATACATTCTTCGAAATACTGAAGGTGGCAGGGAGAAAATACCGGGAGCAAAACGTTATTTACAACTTGTACAGAAACCAGACTGCGGTTATAAAAGTCAAAGCAAATGAAAGGGAAGCAGTGATTGATAAGGGAATGAAGCACCGTTGTAGTCTATCCCTGATATTATTCAAGCTATACAGTGAGTAAGCAGTAGAGGAAACCAAGGAGAAATTGGGAAAGCGAGCTGTACTTCAGGGTGAAGAAACAATAATCTTTAGTTTGCCGATGACTTTGTATTCCTGTCAGAAGTAGCAGAGGACTTGTATAACAAGAGAAGCATTTCTTAGAAATCAAAATTTGTTAAATTCCGTGTCAAATTTGCTATGAAGGTATTTGTCTGAAGTGTTGCTTTTACGTGACTGAAACATGGATGATAAGGAGTTCAGTCTAGAGGGAAATAAAAGCTTTTGAATATAGAGGAATACTGAAAAATGAGATGAGTACATCAAGTAATTAGCGACGAGGTACTGAATGGAACTGGGGAAAAAAGAATTTTGTAGCATAAATTGATTAAAACAAGGGCTCAGTTTGATAGGACGAATCCGGAGGCATGAAGGAATCGTCAGTTACTGGAGGAAAATGGGGGAGGGGGGGAGGGAGAGAGGGAATACAAAGAGATGAATTCAGGTACAGGTTCAAATTAATGTAATTTGTATTAGGTGTTCGGAGATGAAGAGACTCGTACAGGATAGAGTACGAGAACTGCATCGTAGCTACCACTCTTCCGACTGGAGGGCACAACAATAGCTGAAAACTATTGATAGCCGTACTGTTCACTAAATTCGCGTTAGAGAAAGCTTTCGTTGAGTAGACGGATACGGGCAGTATACCAGGACCATGAGATCTTGTGGCTGTAGGGATAATACGTACTTTGACAGTGCAAGGTGATGAATTGGCGGAAAAGGTATATTGTAAGGTAGCCATAGAGGAAATAAAATGTAGACTGGCAATGTCAAGGAAAGCATTAATGAAGAAGAAAAATTTGTTGACATCAAGTATAGATCTAAGTGCCAGGAAGTCGTTTCTGAAAGTATTTTTATGGATTGTAGCCATGTTTGGAAATGAAACATGGACGATAAATAGTTTGGACAAGAAGAGAATAGAAGCTTTCGAAATGTGGTGCTACAGAAGAATGCTGAAGATTAGATGGGTAGATCACATAACTAATGAGGAGGTATTGAATAGAATTGGGGAGAAGAGGAGTTTGTGGCACAACTTGACAAGAAGAAGGGGCCGGTTGGTAGGACATGTTCTGAGGCATCAAGGGATTACAAATTTAGCATTGGAGGGCAGCGTGGAGCGTAAAAATCGTAGAGGGAGACCAAGAGATGAATACACTAATCAGATTCAGAAGGATGTAGGATGCAGTAAGTACTGGGAGATGAAGAAGCTTCCACAGGATAGAGTAGCATGGAGAGCTGCATCAAACCAGTCTCAGCACTGAAGTCCACAACAACAAAAAGGTAGCGATGCTGCTCGTCGAGACGCATACGACTAACTGAACGACTGGGCGGTGCCATGGCGAACGCAGCACTCATTTTACAGGCCTACCCATTTCGATAAGATGGAAGTTTTCGATTTTCGCGGCTGTCTCTCTTGTAAAACCACAGCAACGGTATTTTACCAGTACGAGTGAATGATCAAATCTCTGATTAAACGCTTGTGGAAATACACTACTGGCCATTAAAATTGCTACACCAAGAAGAAATGCAGATGATAAACAGGTATTCATAGGACAAATATATTATACTAGAACTGACATGTGATTACATTTTCACCCAATTTGTGTGCATAGATCCTGAAAAATCAGTACCCAGAACAACCACCTCTGGCCGTAATAACGGCCTTGATACGCCTGGGCATTGAGCCATACAGAGCTTGGATGGCGTGTACAGGTACAGCTGCCCATGCAGCTTCAACACGATACCACAGTTAATCAAAAGTAGCGACTGGCATATTGTGACGAGCCAGATGCTAGGCCACCATTGACCAGACGTTTTCAATTGGTGAGAGATCTGGAGAATGTGCTGGCCAGGGCAGCAGTCAACATTTTGTGCATCCAGAAAGGCTGTACAGTACCTGCAACATGCGGTCGTGCATTATCTTGCTGAAATGCAGGGTTTCACAGGGATCGAATGAAGGGTAGACCCACGGGTCGTAACACATCTGAAATGTAACGTCCACCGTTCAAAGCGCCGTCATTGCGAACAAGAGGTGACCGAGACAATGTAACCAATGGCACCCCATACCATCACACCGGGTGATACACCAGTATGGCGATGACGAATACACGTTTCCAATGTGCGTTCACCGCGATGTCGCCAAACACGGATGCGACCATCATGATGCTGTAAACAGAACCTGGATTCATCCGAGAAAATGACGTTTTGCCATTCGTGCACCCAGGTTCGCTGTTGAGTACACTATCGCAGGTGCTCCTGTCTGTGATGCAGCGTCAAGGGTAACCGCAGCCGTGGTCTCCGAGCTGATAGTCCATGCTGCTGCAAACGTCGTCGAACTGTTCGTGCAGATGGTTGTTGTCTCGTAAACATCCCCATCTGTTGACTTAGGGATCGAGACGTGGCTGCACGATCCGTTACAGCGATGCGGATAAGATGCCTGTCATCTCGACTGCTAGTGATACGAGGCCGTTGGGATCCAGCACGGCGTTCCGTATTACTCTTTTGAACCCACCGATTCCATAATCCGCTAACAGTCATTGGATCTCGACCAACGCGAACAGCAATGTCGCGATACGGTAAACAGCAATCTCGATAGGCTACAATCCGACCTTTATCAAAGTCGGAAACGTGATGGTACGCATTTCTCCTCCGTACACGAGGCATCACAACAACGTTTCACCAGGCAACGCCGGTCAGCTGCTGTTTGTGTATGAGAAGTCGGTTGGAAACTTTCCTCACGTCAGCACGTTGTAGGTGTCGCCACCGGCGCCAACCTTGTGTGAATGCTCTGAAAAGCTAATCATTTGCATATGACAGCATCTTCTTCCTGTCGGTTAAATTTCGCGTTTGTAGCACATCATCTTCGCGGTGTAGCAATTTTAATGGCCAGTAGTGTACTTTACGAAACGTTGTAAGTGGGTACAAATAGGAGGATTTTTTCATGTGATCTGTAACATAATTGTCTGATCAGTTACGTTGTTCATCCGCGATGAGGCCGATATCCTGTACTGTTAAGATATTTCAGTGATTCTTTCGAGGCTTCGATTACGCCTGATAGGGAAGCGTGCTGAAGCAAGACGGTGGGCAGTAAGCGATAATCGAAAACGCGACAGCGGCAGAGAGCGCCAAGCAAAGTGGGGATTGCCAACAGTGGGCGACCGGTGGCCGGTGGCCGCGTGACGTGACTGACCGGCAGATGCGCTGGCGCTGTCAGACCGGAAGCAGCGGGGCAGGAGGCAGGACGGGCCAGGCCTCCACCTGCGGCGGCCTCCTCTGTTTTCCACAAACCCGCGGCCGCAACTCAGCTGCAACGTAGGCACAGGCGCAGATCCGACGTGACACCCTACAAAGCGCAATTTACCAAAACCATTTTTTACATGTATCACCATCCAAAATTGTTACTCAGTCTATAGCGAATAATGTACCCTCCTTGACAAAAAAGTCAAGCTCTTAGAAAGAAACAGAATGTAACTTCCTGAGCTGAGAGGATGTTCCAAAAAGCCGCAGCCGCGCAAAAACGTGATTTTCAGGTGGTCTGCGGTTCTATTGGTCTATTGGTGCCGAAACGGTAGAGTCTAGTGTTTTGGATAGTCTTTGGGCTAGGAACAATTCTCATACCTTATAGAATGATCGTGTAGTCACTATCGTGTAGTAAAGGGTGAAAGAGTGAATATCCCACACTACCTCCTGGTTAGGAAAATGAAGGAAATCGGTTGGTTCTTTTTGCATTTGACTCGGTCTACAGTGGGCTTGATGCGACTTATGGAGGTACCATTAGTTCATTTGCGGTTCCTCGGAAAACCCCACAAAAAGGTTTTTTACTGTATTTTCGTGGTCACCAGAGGACTAAAATCCAGCCGAGGATTCTAAGACGGCCGGCCGCAAGTGGCCGAGCGATTCTAGGTGCTTCAGTCTGGAACCGCACGACCGCTACGGTCGCAGGTTCGAATCCTGCCTCGGGCATGGATGTGTGTGATGTCCTTAGGTTAGTTAGGTTTAAGTAGTTCTAAGTTCTAGGGGACTGATGACCTTAGATGTTAAGTCCCATAGTGCTAAAAGCCATTTGAACTATTCCAAGAACGCTACGCACAGCAAATGGGTGAAAGTTTTACGTTATATTCCTACGATCCCGATCTCGAACAAATTTCCTTGATATCTTTTTCCATTTCCAAGATACCGAGGTTAAAAGTTACCCTAAAAGTACACGTGACATCCGGTATGAGTGAAATTTAATTAACAAATAATCCCACCAAATTGCATGTATCTAGGAGGGCCATTGCCCCGTTTTCAAAACTCTTCATCATTTATGAGAAAAAACCCAGAAACATGTTTTTTTGGGTGCAAAAACCCAGCCGCGGATTCCAAGATGGCTCTGCACAACAAATGGCTGAAATTTTTACGCTCCCTATCTCGAAAAACCTTGCAGATTATCTTCATATCTTTATCCGTTTCCCAAATACAGCGGTTCACAATTTCTCTACTTCTGAACGTAAAATCCGATGTGAGTCGAAAACGTAGTTTCTAAAGCGCTGTAAAACGGAGAAATGTGCTGTAAAGTGTCAGCGTTATTATCTGGGAACCGCATGTTGTAGTACGGAAACCCATGCAACATTTTTTGCTCATAAAATCCGCTCTGAAATGTAAAATTAACCTTGCGTTATTTCAATTTCATGCTAGTAAACCATCTAAATTTTACTGACCAGTACTTTTCTTTTTTTAGGGGTTACATGCCCTGCTGCTGCAGGGAAATGAAGGGAACCAACGGAAAAATGCTGCTCACGGAGTACAAAGTATTAGAATGTATTTCTGATTATTTAAAATATTCTGACTGAAAAGTCGGGTACCAGCAACCTCATTCTACCTTCCTCAGCACCTTTTAAAATTTACCCAAAAATTTTGGCATGCAAAAATATTCGTGCTTTTTATTCTGAGAGAGTAGGAGATAGTCACAGTGAGCAAGAGGCCGACAAATAATAAATACTGGAAGATAGTGGCTGTGTTACAGAAAGAGCGAAGGGGACAACGGCAGTGTGAGAGAAATAGAGAAACGCAATGGCAGTTGGTCATTGTTAACAGTGATGGACCAGTGCTAGGAAAAGAGTGACGGAGACAGTGCCAGGCGGACAGGATTAACGAGAAACGAAACTGAGTGAGAGCCAATGACAACGAGGAAGAGAGAGAGAGAGAGAGAGAGAGAGAGAGAGAGAGAGAGAGAGACAGTCAGAAGAGACAGCAGCAGTAGGAATTATTGAATGAAATATTAGCGCCGGCCATGGCACTGTCTCGTCCCTGAAATTATTATCTAAAAAATGGTTCAAATGGCTCTGAGCACTATGGGACTTAACATCTGTGGTCATCAGTCCCCTAGACCTTAGAGCTACTTAAACCTAACTAACCTAAGGACATCACACACATCCATGCCCGAGGCAGGATTCGAACCTGCGACCGTAGCTGCCTCTGGCATGGATGTGTGTGATGTCCTTAGGTTAGTTAGGTTTAAGTAGTTCTAAGTTCTAGGGGACTGATGACCACAGATGTTAAGTCGCATAGTGCTCAGAGCCATTTGAACCATTTATTGAACTAGGAGAGGGTAAGAGGGAGACAGTGACTGAGAGGAGACTGTGGCTGTTACATAGGAGACAATGACAGAGAAACACAAGAGATAAAGACAATGAGTTGATTGGATGAGTGAGTGAGAAAGGGCAACTAGCAGTGGATGGGTCTGAGTGACTTACAGGGGCGGACAAGTGTGTGTGTGAGTCAGTAGTTACAGTTAGGGCAATGACGTTCACGTGCCAAAATACTCAGGAAAATTTTTAAAGGTGTCGATGAAGATAGAGGCAGCTGGTACTCCACTTTTAGCATTTTTCAGCCGGTGTTTTGTTATTTCAGTGATATCACCCCACTAATCAGTATGGCGTTGCACCCGTCTTGCTGGATGCATACACTATTTTGGTTGGCTAGGGTGTGTTAAAGCCAGCCTTTGAAACAAGTTGGCCCACAGCTGTTGTAACTGATGCTCGATATCCCGGATGCAGGCACTGAATAGGAGCTGACGTCCGAGTTGGTGCCATACATGATCTATCGGGAACGCATCCGGGAATCTCACTGGTCACTGGAGTACCTCAACATCAGGCACACAGTTCGTAGAGAGACACATGCCACGTGTGGGCGAGCATTGTCCTGTTGAAAAATGGCACCTGGTACTGTCGCATGAGAGGTAACGCATGAGGTCGCACGTTATCCGTGACGTACCTCTGTTACATTAGAATACCCGCAGTCACCGCCAACCAGGTGGGCATGGGTGTGTATGTTGTTCTTAGTATAAGTTAGTTTAAGTTGTGTGTAAGTCTTGGGACCGATGACCTCTGCAGTTTGGTGCCTTAAAAATTCACACACATTTGAAGATTTGAACCAACCATGCCTTAACTCACATCAGACGACTATGTACACCTTGACACCAGAACCAACGCCGCTATACCTCTCCAAATCAATGGAATAATGGATCGCCGTTGTACAGGTCCACAGTTGGCATATAGGGGTGCAGAACAGCGATTCATCGCTGAGAACAACGCGATGCCGTTCGTACATACCTTCCGATAAATGACTCCGCTCCACACGCAGTAGTTTGTGTTGGACACTGAGGTGGCAAAAGTCATGGGACGCCTACTGATATGGAGTCGGACTTTCTTTGGCCTGGCGTAGTGCAGCGTCATCAACGAAATCATCAGCAACGGCGGCCGATGACTTCCAGCATAAGAAGTCCCCCTCTGCCAACAGCCTTACCAAAGAGGGCGAAGGAGCAGACATACGTTCAAGACACTTTCTTTCACTTCAGGTGGGAAACTGGCCCTAAAGGCAGAAGAATCAGCTGTGATCAACGACATGAGGATGCAGAAACCAATGGAAACCATCACATTAAAGACAAATACTGTATATTCACAGGGAATGGCGCCTGTAATTGAAAAAGGGTAATGACGATCTCTCCATTGGTAAAAGATTCAGGACTAGTCCCACATTCGCTTAAAGGGGAGGTAATCATGGCAAAAAGATTGAATAACCAACGAAAGGATAACGTAACGCGAGTAAGATATCAATAGTGTGAACATGGTAAGGAACTATAAAATCTGAAAAGGGAAATGCAAAGGCTCAATCTAGATATAGTGGGGATAATGAAATGAAATGGAAAGAAGATAAGGATTTATGGCCAGATGAGTATAGGGTAATTTCAACATCACCGGAAAATGGTATAACGGAGATAGGATTCGTTATGAATAGGAAGGTAGGGCAGAGAGCGAGTTACTGTAAAAAGTTCAGTGATAGGTTTGTTCCCATCAGAATTGACAACAAACGGACACCGACAACGATAGTTCAGGTAAACAAGCGGAAGCCGTAAGGCGAATGAGAAGAAATACAGAAAACACATGAGGCTAGAGAACGGGTAAGTCTGAAAAGAGATGAAAATCTAATAGTGATGGGGGACTGGGGTACGGTTGAAAGGGAAACCGTAGAGGGAAGGGTTGGTTGCAGGAGAATACGGGCTTGGTACTAGGAATGAGAGAGGAGAAAGACTAATTGAGTTCTGCAATAAGTTTTGGCTAGTAGTAGCGGATACGCCGTTCAAGAATCACAAGAGGAGGAGGTATGCTAGGAATGTGAATTTCAGTTAGATTACCTCATGGTCGGTCTGAGATTCCGAAATCAGATACTGGATTCTAAGGCACACCCAGGTGTAGACAACTCATAATTTAGTAGTTATGAAAAGTAGGCTGAACTTTAAGGGATTAGTCAGGTAAAATCAGTGTGCAAAGATTAGGGAGCCGGATGTACTAAGAAACTAGGACATACGCTTTAAGTTCTCTGAGGCAATAGATGCTGCGAAGAGGAATAGCTCAATAGGCAGTTCCGTTGAAGAGGAATGGATATCTCTAAAAAGAGTAATCACAGAAGTTTGAAAGGAAAACAGGTTCAAAGAAGGTAACTGCGAAGAAACCATGGGTAACAGAATAAATACTTCAGTTAATCGCTGAAAGAAGGAAGTACAAAAATGTTGAGGAAAATTCACGAATACAGAAATACAAGTCTCTTAGGAACGAAACAAATAGGAAGTGCAAGGAAGCTAAGGCGAAATGCTTGCATGAAGCATGCGAAGAAATCGAAAGGAAATGATTGTCAGAAGCACTGACTCAGCATATAGGAAAGTCAAAACAACCTTCGGTGAAATTAAAGCAGGGGTGGTAACATAAGAGTGCAATGGAAACTCCATTGCTAAACGCAGAGCACAGAGCGGATGGCTGAAAATAGTATAATAAAGGCCTGTATGACAGGGAAAATTTGTCTGATGACGTAATAACAAAAATGGAAATGAGCGTTTGTCGTCATTGGCCGGGAGGCCCCTTACGGGGCAGGTCCGGCCTCCTTGGTGCAGGCCTTATTACATCCGACGCCACATTGAGCGACCTGCGCGCTGTTTGGATATGAAATGATGATAAAGACAACACAACACCCAGTCCCTGAGTGGAGAAAATCCCCGACCCAGCTGGGAATCGAATCCGGGCCCCTTATGGCGGCAGTCCATCATACTAACTTTTTTTTTTTGCATTTTGTTCGTTGTTGATCGTTGTGTTTTGGTCGTTGAGGACGTTTTACTATATGTACTGCCGAAGCAAGTATATCATTCAGCTATCGGGGCGGACGACATGATAAGAGAAGACTCATGAGTCAATACAGAAGAGATAGGGAATCCAGTATTACAATAAGAATTTAAAATTGCCTTGGAAGACTTACGATCGAATAGGGCAGCAGGGATAGATAACATACCATCAGAATCTTTAAAATTATTGGATCAAGTGGGAACAAAACGACTATTCACGTTGGTGTGTAGAATCTGTGCGGCGATATACAATCTGACTTTCGGAAAAACATCGTCCACACACTTCCGAAGATTGTAAGAGACGACAAATGCGAGAATAATCGCACAGTCAGCTTAACAGCTCATGCATCCATGTCGCTGACGAGAATAATATACAGAAGAATGGGAAAGAAAATTGAGGGTGTGTTAGATGGAGATCCGTTTGGTCTTACGAAATGTAAAGGCGCCAGAGAGGCAATGCTGACGTTGCGGCTGGTAATGGAAACAAGAGCGAAGAAAAAGCAAGAAACGTTTGTAGCATTTCTCGACCAGGAGAAAGCATTCGGTAATGTGAAATGGTGCAAAATGTTCGAATTTCTGGGAGGAACAGTACAAGCTGTATGGAAAAATGGGTAATATACAGTAGGTGCAGCAACTAAAGGGAACAGGGAATGTGGGAGACGAAGAAGTAAGTGCTCGGATTAAAAAGGGTGTAAGATATGAGTGTAGTCTTTTGTCCGTATTGCTGAATCTATACATTCAAGACACCATTACGGAAATAAAAGAAAGATTCAAGACTGGAATTAAAATTCAAGGTGAAACGATATCAGTGATACGACTTTCTGAAGAAATTGCTACTCTCATTGGAAGTGAAGGAGACTTACGGAACTTGGTGAGTGGAATGAACAGTCTAATGAGTACGGAATATGGATTGAGAGTAAAGCGAAGCTTTCGAATGTAATGAGAAGTAACAGAAATGTAAACAGCGAAAAACCTAGCATCGGGTTTGATAGTCACAAAGTACATGAAGTTTAGGAATTCTACAGCAAAATGACCGACAACAATCGGAGCAAGGATGACAGCAAAAGAAGATTAGAGATGGCAAAAAGGGGATTTCTAGCCAAGAGAAGGCTGCTAGTATCAACCATAGGTCTTAATTTGAGGAAGAAGTTTCCGATAATGTACGTTTTAAGCGCAGTATTGTATGGTAGTGAAACTGAGAGAAAACAAGAAAAGAAGAGAATCGAAGCATTTGAGATGTGGTGTTACAGAAGAATGTTGAAAATTATGTGGGCTGTAAGGTATGTAATGAATCGGGGAGGAAAGGAATATGTGGAAAACACTAACAAGAAGAAGGGACAGGATGGTAGTTCAAATGTTCAAATGTGTGCGAAATCTTATGGGACTTAACTCCTAAGGTCATCAGTCCCTAAGCTTACACACTACTTAGCCTAAATTATCCTAAGGACAAACACACACACCCATGCCCGAGGGAGGACTCGAACCTCCGGCGGGACCAGGATGGTACGACATCTGTTAAGATGTCACGGAATAACGTCGATGGTATTAGAGGAAGTTGTAGAAGGTGCTAAAAACTTTAAAAGACAGAAGAGGAATTCGTACTGGGCCGCATTAAACTAGTCAGAAGACCCATGACTAAAGAAAAAGAAAGTGCAGCAACTTGACGTGGCATAGACTGAACAAGTCGTTGGGAGTCCGCTGCAGAGATATTAAGCCACTCTGCCTCTATAGCCGTCCAAATGTTTGTGCTCAAACTGACCTCTCGATTATTTTCTATAAATGTTGTATGGGGTTCATGTTGGGAAATCTTGGTGGCCAAGTCATTCGGTCGAACTGTCCAAAATGTCCTTCGCTAACAATTGTGGCCTGGTGAGACGGCGCATTGTCACCCATAAAAATTCCAGCGTTGTTTGGGAACAATTAGTCGAACATAACCATTTCCAGTCAATGATCAATTCAGCTGGATCAGAGGACGAGTCCATTCCGTGTAAACACAGCCATTATGAAGCCACAACTAGCTTGCACAGTGCTTTGTTGAAAACTTGATTCCATGGCTTCGTGGGTGTCTGCTCCATCCTCGTGCCCTACCATGAACTCTAACCAACTGAAATCGGACTCATGTGACCAGGACACGGGTATCTAGTCGTCTAGGATCAAACGTATGGTCACGATCCCAGCAGAGGTGCAGCAGGCGATGTTGTGCTGTTAGCAAAGGCACTAGTGTCGGTCGTCTGCTGCCATAGGCCATTAACACCATATTCCACCACATTGTCGTAAGGGATTCGTCCCTCTTAAAACCCACACTGATTTTCGCTGTTATTTCACGCAGTGTTATTTGTCTGTTAGCACTAACAATTCTACGCAAACACTGACGCTCCTGTGCGCTGTCCGTGGTGAGTTGTACGGTCTGAATTTTGGTATTCTCGGCATTCACTTAACAACGTGGAACTCAGAATATTGAATTTCCTAACGATTTCCGAATTGGAATGTCCAATGCGTCTAGCTCCAACTACCATTCCACGTTCAAAGTCTGTTAATTCTCGTCGTGCGGCCGCAATCCCGTAGGAAAGCTTTTGACATAGTACAAATTAAATCTCCGTCAATGCACTGACCGTATCTGCCTTGTGCAGGCGATGGTACCGCCATTTGTATATGTGTATACCGCTGTCCCATTACTTTTTTCACCTCATTGTATTGTTAACAGCAGTATACACATGCGGCGATGATTGCCCATTTAGGTTGTTGTCACTCTCCGACCAATGGTGCGGCATGACGCTGAATGCTGCAGGGAGTTCATTACTTGTTCTCGGGTTGCAGACGCAGATGTGAAAGGGTAAAATGTGCTTGTATTCTGTACGATGCGGTGATGTTATTTTGTAGTGGTCAGAAGCAGTCGACCGGAACCTTGACTACAAGTATGCCTGCCCGCACATTCCCACGCGGCCCAACGTAAAAGCAAGGTCACATCCGGCTGCCCCACAATTCTGGAAATTGCACAAATGCACCAGCCGGCCTAACACAAACCCACATTGATGTCCATTTCAAATTTAGTCTGCTGCTGATAACGCCGTCTCTAGGTACTTCACAGCGATAACTCAAAATCTGACGCTGTTCACGATCCTTATATGCCCTACCAATCTTGGTATACGCTCTAGTGGCCGTTTTACCTGTCACAAAGAATTGAAACTCTAGTCATTTACATACCCGTCGATGGTTCTTACGTATATGATGTTACAGTGAAATCCATTATATCTGGGAGCTTCAATTTCTTTATTAGTCTGTGTATTTAATACTATGTAATGTTTCTTCTAGTTTTCGTTACTGGAATTTTTACTGAACTGCTTTGCATGGATTCATTTGATCTTTCTCTTGAATCGATGGATCCTGTATTACATGTTCATACTATTGGAGTACTGCCATTATGTATCCAATTTCAGCTCTGAACTTTTCGAAATGAGAAGAATTCGTGAAAGCGGATTTTGTGCTTTGTGTGATTGGCGGCGGCGTACCACTCACCCTTTATCTAGTCGGTGTGGTGCAATGGAAATCAGTGGGACGTGCACCAGAGTTCTTACAGCTCCACTGTGTGCAGGTGAGGAGGTAAGTTTATTACTATTAAGTTGCTGTAGTTCGAATTTGTTTTCTTATTTAAATATCCCAGAGTGCAGAACACGATCCTGCCGGCTACTCTTCCGGATCCCTGCCCTCAACTGAATTACCTGATGAAAATAATGTAATTGATGAAAACTGAATGCCGTTGTGTTAACTGACGAACATGTATGTTATACTTACTGAAGTCTTGCTGTCAAGAACTGTTACGAAATTGCCTGTAATCATTACGCTGTAATAAAGTACACAAAAGCGTGCAGCGCTTGACTATTTGCAATGCCGAACAGAAAGTTGTTCTAAGTGCATTGATTGAAAACTACTGTGGCGAATTGAAAATAGTTTAAGATTTACGATTTTCGCAAATTTAACACTTTCCATTATTATTTACTGCGCTGATAGTTCCAGAGATAGGCTTCATCATTCACAATTTATGGCGTGGTTAATAAACAAATCAAAAAAAGTTTTGCATCACCTCGGTTCCCAGAAATGAAGATAAACATTGACTGTCGATGTTGTATCTGAGACACAGTCCCTTTTCTTGTTCAGAGTCGTCAATAAACTCTCCCAAAGGTGTAAACAACCATGCATGAGCAGCGCATATTAGACGCAGGGGGTCGACAGCCGAACAGTTACAGTCATTCCACCAGGAAGGAGGTACACGGCCCGTGTTGTATGTAGTTCACCCATGCCTATCCGATCAATACCGCAGTTCGATCGCGTCCGCATTGTTACTTTGTGCCAGGAAGGGCTCTGAAGAAGGGAAGTGTCCAGGCGTCTTGGAGTGAACCAAAGCGATGTTGTTCGGACGTGGAGGAGATGCAGGCAGACAGGAATTATCGATGACATGCCTCGCTCACGCACCCAAGGGCTACTACTGCAATGGACGACCGCTACCTACGGATTATGGCTCGGAGGAACCCTGACAGCAACGCCACCATGTTGAATAATGCTTTTCGTGCAGCTACAAGACGTCGTGTTACGACTCAAACTGTGCTCAATAGGCTGCATGATGCGCAACTTCACTCCCGACGTCCATATTTGCAACCACGACAGAATGCAGCACGGTACAGATGGGCCGAACAACATCGAATAGACCGCTCAGGATTGGCAACACCTTCTCTCCACCGATGAGTGTCGCATATGCCTTCAACTACACAATCGTCGGAGACATATTTCGAGGCAACCCGGTCAGGTTGAACGCCTAAGACGCACTGTCCAGCGAGTGAAGCAAGGTGGAGATTCCCTGCTGTTTTGGGGTGGCATTATGTGGGGCCGACGTACTCCGCTGGTGGTCATGGAATCCGCCGTAATGGCTGCACGACACGTGAATGCCATCCTCTGACCTATAGTGGAACCTTATCGGCAGCATATTGGCGTGGCATTCGCGCTCCCATCGTGCACGTCATGTGAATGACTTCTTTCACCATCGACTAGAGTGGCCAGCATGTTCTGCAGACATGAGCCCTAGCGAACATGCCTGGGATAGATTGAAAAGAGCTGTATATGGACGGTGTGACCCACCAACCACTCTGAGGGATCTACGCCGAATTGCCGTTGAGGAGTGCGCAATCTGGACCAACAGTGCCTTGGTGAACCTGCGGATAGTATGCCATGAGTAATACAGGCGTGCATCAGTGCAAGAGGACGTGCTACTGGGTATTTAGAGGTACTGGTGTGTACAGAAATCTCGACCACCATCTCTCAAGGTCTCGCTGTATGGTGGTACAACTGCAATGTGTGGATTTCATGAGCAATAAAAAGGGTGAAAATGATGTTTATGTTGATCTCATTCCAATTTTCTGTACAGGTTCCGGAACTCTCGGAACCGAGGTGATGCAAAACTTTTTTTTGATGTGTGCATTTCCACCAGGACAGTTGAAAGTGCGCTTGCTCAAGATATAACCTTTCGATGTTCAAATCTGCTAATTGCTTATCAGAAAACTTCTAAAAATTTAGTTGTGCCATAACGTCCTCGGTAACAGAAATCCGAACACGGTCAAGAAAGTTTAAATCAAATACGAGGGTAAGTCATTTATAACCAGCAAAGAAGTTGTAAAATGTTATTGTAATCGTATAGAAAACTTACATCATTTTTCGATATAGTCTCCTTGCGTTTCAACGCACTTGGTCCTTCGTTGTTCAAGCTTCCTGATGCCCTTATAAAAGGAGGTTCTCGGTTGAGCTGCGAGCCAGGAATGCATCGCTTCTTTCACTGCCTCGTCAGAGACAAATCGACGGCCCCTTAATGCCTGTTTGAGTGGACTAAACAAGTGATAGTCAGAAGAGACAAGATCGGGACTATATGGAGGATGATCCAGTGCTTCAAATTTGAGTTTCTGGAGCGTTTCAGCAGTGTGGGCAGCAGTATGCTGACGGGCATTGTCGTGCAACAACACAACACCTTTTGACAGCAATCCTCGGCGTTTGCTTTGAATTGAATGCTTTAGCCTGGCAGTAAGCACCTCACTGTAATGTGGACTGTTTATTCTTGTGCCCCTTTCCCCATAATGTTCCAGTACTGGACCTCGTGTGTCCCAAAAAACTGCAAGCGTCAGTTTTCCTACGGACGGTTGGGTCTTGAACTTTTTCTTGCACGTCGAATTTGGATTTTTCCATTCCATACTGCCGTTTACTCTCCTGCTCGCAATGATGGATCCGTGTTTAGTCACCAGAAATGATCCTGTCTAAGAAGTTGTCCTCTTCGTTATCACAGCGATCCAAATGTTTTTTGCAGATGTCCAACCGCGTTTGTTTATGCAACTGTGTGAGTTGTTTTGGGACCCATCTTGGTTCAAATGGTTCAAATGGCTCTGAGCACTATGGGACAACATCTGTGGTCATCAGTCCCCTAGAACTTAGAACTACTTAAACCTAACTGACCTAAGGACATCACACACATCCATGCCAGAGGCAGGATTCGAACCTGCGACCGCAGCGGTCACGCGGTTCCAGACTGAAGCGCCTAGAACCGCTCGGCCACACGGAATATCAGAGGGACGAAGAGATACGGGGATAGTAATTGACTAACGTGTAGCTGAGCTGACTGAGATAGGGCCAGGAGAAGTGTCACGCATTCTCTAGTGACTTAGCAGACCACGACTACTAGACGCTGCATTCTGGTGGTGCAGCCGGGTGCCGTCTACGACGAGATTTCGCTTCCTGTGGTAGCATCCGTGGGCAGTAGTTGCCTAAGGGAGGGTTAAACGAAATGAACAGTCATGTCGGAACAAAGGACTGACGAGGATGATTTGCCTCTAGTGTTCAGATCAGTGATGCAACAGATCGCTAGTCTACAAACTGAACTTCGTTGTAAAATGCAAGACTCGAATGCACAGAGCAATTTTGTCAGCATATGGAACATACGAAAACCGGGTAAACTAGTCAAAGTACTCAGATTGTAAATACCCGTTCTAGCTTAGAAGACCATATTCGCCAGTCTAGGGAAGAAAAAGTTCAAATGAAAAGAGATGTGCTAAAGTTAAGTGAACAGACAGGCAACATGAAAATCACAGTGCAGGAAGAAATTGTTGAAAATAATGTTATTATTAGGCAAGAGATTGTTGATGAAACTGACCTAGTTCATAAGGGACTGTTAAAACTCATTAAAGAGGTACCTACCGATATATCAGGGAAATTGGAATCTCAGAATCAATATTTGGCAACTACAGTTACTCGCCTGGAGGAGGAACTCAGCGAATTAGAAAACATAGCATGCCAAGTACAGGTGAACTGCAACGCCTAAGCGTGTTGCAAGAAAGCAACAATAAAGTGTTGATATTGAGGGGACGATCACGGATTGTAAAAGCAGCATTATTATTTTGCCGATTAGAAGAAACAGAGAACCATTTTAAAGAGGTGTGCAAACGGATCTCAGAGTTTCATAATTCAAAATGTCTGCAAATGGTAGGTGTAGTGTTAACATGGAATGACGAGGAGATAAATCATTGCTACATATTAAGAATGATTCGGTGGAGTCACTGGACACTGAAACAAGCAAAAGTGATTCGCAGAGACCCCACTAAGTTAATAAGACTAAGTGGCAGTCACCGAGTGTGTGAAGGGAAGAATGATAGTCGCATGACTAATCGTTTTCTTAGTTTCGCGCTCGAAGGAGAGATACACCCTATAATACTTTTAAGCACATATAACGGAGCTGAATGGGTCGATAAGAGGAAAATTCTGTTGTGATAGGGCATTTGGAGGCCGAAGCGGCATAATGGGCAGTCTTTCACCAACAAGAGTTTGGCAACTGGTCAGATTTTTCACAACAATTATAAAATAAATACTGGTCAGAAGGAGAACAACAGAAGCTCACACTAGAGGTGTTTGGTCCTGGCCCTTAATCTTATACACATGAGTTTTCCATTTTCAGAAGACTTTTGCGAAAAATACGTGTCGTGTAGACAGCGCCGAGAATCAGCACTCCAGCAGTGTCCGAGAGTGGTGAAGTATCAGTCAGTCGCACTCTGCGAGTTCAGACCTCTCGTGTAGACGGCAGCCTCTGTCTCTCGAGAACTGCTCGCCGTAGCTCTCTGACTAGGAGTACTATATCGCCATTGTCGAGAAATCTGAGAGTAATTGGAGTGTACTAAGGGGCCATATTGCGTCCCAGATTTGTGCCTTATTTCACAGTTTGTACATTACCAATCTACCCAAGTATCTGCTTGTTTTGAGCCATAATTTTTGTTAATGATGTATTTTTGAGTCCAGAAATCTCCCGTTTCACTTCCTAAACCAACAGTACAAGCAACTTGCGTACTCCGAAAGTTACAGTTTCAACAATGAAAAGCAGTAAATAACACATAAAAACATATTAGACATATTTTATAGAATTAACAAACGAGAATACAAAATAGTCATTGAATACACTTTAGCCTACGTGAAAACACAAATACGAATAAACTACTACCCACTGTGCCACATCAACACTGCTATGAGTCACCCTATAAGAGTATGCCGACATTGTTAGGGCAGTTGAGACTACTGTCACGACGGATAGGAAGTGTGAGTGAATATGAGCAATGTGTCGAGGAAAAAAGTAATGAAGAAAGTTCTAGGAAGTGGTCGCAGGAAGAAGTTGCGCATTTAATTACGAGGGCTGAATGAAAAGTAATGCCTCCACCTTCATTAACTGGGTTTGGATGGGAATATTTTAATAAATCAAACCCAGAAATAATCCTTAGAATATATTTAATTACGAATATACACTTTTCCACATAATCACCAGACAATTGGCTACATTTTTGCCAATAATAAGTTTTCTGAAGCCGTCACGGAAGAAGTCGACACTCTGTTTCCGCAACCACAGTGTCACAATTCTCTCACCGTCTTAATCAGAAGCATAATGATGTCCCCGCAGATCGTCTTTCATTATCAGAAACAGATGGAAGTTAGACGGTGCTAAATCTGGACTGTATGGAGGATGCCGTACGATGGTGAGATTCAGTCTGTTAAGTTCTGCAGTGGTGGTACGTGAAGTGTGTGGTTTGGTATTGTCATGCTGCAGGAAAAAGTTTCCCTTTTCCTTTCAGGCCCTTGTTAGCCGTCGTTTCAGAGTTCGCAACGATGTGATGCATCGCTCTGAATTTATTGTTGTCCCACGATCAAGGAAATCAACATGGATAACACCATCTGCGTCCCAGAACACTGTAGCCATGATTTTTCCATCTGAGGGCTGCATATTGAATCTTTTTCTAGGGGGAGTCTTTATGTTGATATTCCATAGATTGACGTTTCGTCTCCGGGTCGTAATGGTCACCTCTTGCTGTCAAGA
Organism: Schistocerca serialis cubense; assembly: GCF_023864345.2. Taxonomy (NCBI): domain Eukaryota; kingdom Metazoa; phylum Arthropoda; class Insecta; order Orthoptera; family Acrididae; genus Schistocerca; species Schistocerca serialis. The sequence goes on along the minus strand of NC_064639.1, from coordinate 252,544,582 downwards.
ATTCAATGACTGCACGTTGCTTAAATCGCATTGACCGACCGTCTGCGCAGGGTTCCGTACTTTACACTGTAACAACACATCCGTTCAATGATAAGGCTTCAGGTTAACTGGAGCTGTAGAGAAGAGGATACGGAACAAGCCAGTACCTGTGGCATACCAATGCTGCCAACTGTTGAAGAGTTACGAAGGAGGCGGCATTATTTTTCAGTCGTCCCTCGTAGTTTTTACGAGAAAAGTCCCTTATGTGCTGTACAGTTACTGGTCTACAGGAACAGAGATAAGAAGCAAAGCATTTTGCCCGAAAAGGCTGCATTTCTTAACACCTCCACAGTGGAAATTTACCAGGATATCCGCAGTTCAAGGACTTAACCAAAATGATTTTATAACATAGATTAATTAACACAGAGAAACAAGTGAAGGTACGTTAAAAAGTAACCGTTTCGGAACTCGAAAAGTTGCCATTTAACTTCAAGTAATAAAGTGTATCTATAATTCTATATGACGTGGTATTTATTCGTTATATTAATATATTTAATGTTGAGGAACAAATGTTTGGGAATTTACCAGTGGTTCTTTGAACTAATACGAGTAAAATTCGTTCAAATAAATATATGTCCGGAACTGCTTAATTTATTAGATATCCGCCCTGAATGGCTTTTGAAAGTCCATGTGTATCAAGATGAAATTGGTGTAATATTATTTCAACGTAATTGTTACTTTATCAAATATTATAAAGAAGAAACGTAGCTGATGCTAGAAATACTAACGTCACAAACAGTGTGTCTTTAACACTACAGGATTTGCACACAATAGTAACTTGGTTGGTTGCTTTCGGTTCAATTATAAAGAGTATTTCTTGCATCTTCATCGCTGCCATTCTCGTAAAATTGCGATATTGTTGTGGATTTTCCATCATAAGCCCTGAAATGACATTTCTGCATGCTCCAGGATCATCCGGACGCCTAATGCGCTCTCTTATAAAACACGAATACCGTCGTTCACGTTTTTCCTTTGCCGCTAAAAGTATTAAAAGTGCAGCTACAGCTCGATCTTCTTCCATCGCGACCTGTTCCTTCACACACAGAAGTACGACAGAAAAATCTCGCGGAGAGTAATCTCTCAGCTCTCACAGACACTCTCACCCTGCTGTGTGTAAACGCTCCCGACATCTACTCTGTCAAGACTCCGCAGGAACTTACAGAAAGCACTCGCAATGAACCATCAGACAGTAGCTGTTAGCGATAATTCGCCCCTAGTATTAACAGTTATGCGAGTACTGTCTGAGAGTGCCAAACTGTTTGAGAGCAAAAAACCTCTTAGATGTAACCCAGCCCTTATGCTAGCCAATGGGGACGGTACATGAAATATTTCGAGTGGCATTTAAATAGAGGAATATGTGTTGACGAACCTATTAGCGACTAATTAGCCATATGCCTGTTAATATGAGTGACAAGGTTATCGGTAAAGAATGGACCCAAGAGAACGACGTACTGAGTTATCTGGTTTCTCTGCCTCGTGATGACTGGGTGTTGTGTGATGTCCTTAGGTTAGTTAGGTTTAAGTAGTTCTAAGTTCTAGGGGACTGATGACCATAGATGTTAAGTTCCATAGTGCTCAGAGCCATTTGAACCATTTTTTTTTTTTTTAGTTATCTGGAACAGTTGGATGTTTTGAATAAGGCCAAGGAAGACTAGAGATTAGGAATGATAAACGTGACTTCAATAAGGAGGGAAATTCTGGTCCGAAAAAGAATAACGATAGAAATAGCAGATATTCTCAGGTGAGCGCGGTGCTGCTCTGTTGGTGGCATTCTTTTGTAGTTTTTGTAAGCGCTTTACCGACTGATAGATTAGAATCTGTTATATGAATTTTATAAGTTATTTACTGCCCCTTAGTAGTAAGTCCGTTTTCCGATAGTAACAATATGCGGGAGCGACTAATAAACTCGAGAAGTAAAGAAGACGTATCATTATATGGTTCCACGATAGGTTGTACAACATAAGGATGTTGAACCAAGTTATAGCTTTAAGTAAAGTCAGCCAAAATGAGGATAATAATAACACAATAATATATGTACAGGCAGTAGAAATATATAAGAACATGTACAAATATTGACTGCGATAAGCAAGCTCTTTTGATAGGAAAGCAGCAGGCAGGTGTCAAGTGGTTTCATGGACCACAAGAAACAGGCACATACATACGGAAGTCAGGGCAATGAATGAAAATTGAACAGATAGGTAATAATTTATGAAGTTAAAATCCTATTCTGCCAGATGCAGTTGGCATAGGTTTTTTAAAGACTGCGTTTACTGCAGGACGGAATGCGGACCTATTGTGGTGGGACGTTGGAGTCAGACTATTAGGTGGCCGCGTGGGGCCAGCAGCTACTGTCACTGCATATTTGGCGCTAGGGGCTGCTATGGGATAGCACTCCCAACCCGGTGGTTTCTTATATACTCCACATAGTTTACTTTATAATCTGCATCACACAGATCCCATAAGCGGTACAAATGTGGAATTTTATACCACACTGGGTATATCGGAAGGGCATGCTGAATGTTGTCGCCTTCCAGTCTTATAAGAAATCAATTAATTTTATATGAAGCACCAATCTGCTCAGATGTGAATCGTCGTGCAGTTGGATTAACTTCTGGTGAAACGCCGGACGTGGTGGCCGAGCGGTTCTAGGCGCTACAGTTTGGAACCGCGCGACCGCTACGGTCGCAGGTTCGAATCCTGCCTCGGGCATGGATGTGTGTGATGTCCGTAGGTTAGTTAGGTTTAAGTAGTTCTAAGTTCTAGGTTACTGATGACCTCAGAAGTTGTTTCCCATAGTGCTCAGAGCCATTTGAACCATTTTTGATTCAGGTGAACCCTATATGTTGAGATTAGACTTGTGGAGTTAGTTAGTCTATATACGTAGGCTGGAACTTACATAGTGGCAACATTGCTGTGGAGACACTATGCAATGGGATCTACTATTGTCGCTGATAGCACACGTTGTTGACATACCTACCATACCTCTGTGCAAATGGACTCGGCCGTCTCACGTTACCTGCGTGCACACAATCGAGGGAAACAGTCACTTGTGAGCGAGTGGTCTAACTTGACGGTGTCACAATGTTTTCGAAACAGGAACAACGGTGTTGGATCAAGATGGAATGTGCCAGCGGTCGTACAGCACGACAGTGTCATCAAGGTCTTCAAGAGGCGTAAGGGGAATCGGCATTGCCGTACAGAACAGTGACAAATTGGGTAAAAGCCTTCAGCGAAGGTCGGCAAACTGTGACAGACATGAATCGGGCAGGTCGTCCTAGCGTCTCTGAAGTGCGTGCTTTTGCCGCGTGAGAGGACAGTGATCGACGCCACACGATTCGTGAGCTCGCCCACGAAACCGAATTAGCGCATACGACTGGGCTTCGCATCCTGAAAGAACGCCTGGGCATGCGAAAAATTGCATCACGATGGGGTCCGCATGACCTGACGGAAATGCAGAAATGGATGCGTTACGACGCAGCTCAGACGCACATGAAACGCTATGAGCGCGAAGGATAGGCTTTCTTACTCCGTATCGTAACACTGGATGAGATATGGGCGACATCGTACGAGTCAAAACTGAAACGCCAGTCCAACGAATGCCGTCGTTACGGGTCGCCGCGAAAATCGAAAGTGCATCAGAGCCCCAGTATAGTGAAAGTTATGGTGATTCTCGTGTACGATTGTGATGGTGTTATCCTAACGCATTACGTTCCTCCACGGCAGACCGTCAATGCACAGTATTACTGTTCGGTTTTGGAGCATCACCTGCGACCAGCTTTGCGAAAGGAGCGGCGACACGTTCTGCGCAACCCACCCATCATTTTGCACGACAATGCGCGGGCGCATACAGCGCAAGCTGTGGCTGCTCTGTTCGGTCGATGAGACTGGGAAGTGCTGTATCATCCACCACACTACCCGGACTTAAGTCCTTGTCACTATGATTTGATTCCGAAGATGAAGGAAACACTTCCTGACATTCGCTTCAGAACTGTTCCAGAGATTCGACAGGCAGAAGACTGCTCCATTCGCAGTCAACAGAACAGGCCCTGCTAACGGTATATCACGCCTTCCACATCGCTGGCAACGGGTTCTACACAACGCTGGTTACTACTTTGAAACACAGTAACAGGTGAATACATGTAACTCTTTTGTATCGGTTGTGAATAAATAGTTGCCACTATTTAAGTTCCAACCCTCGTATATTAAAGTCGTTAAAGTTACTGTTTAGTTTTATGTAGGACTAAACGTACAAAATCGACCTTCAGACACACCCCCACTTCCACAATCACCCCCACTGGTCAGAAGTTATAGTATATTGTTCAAAAAATGGTTCAAATGGCTCTGAGCACTATGGGACTTAACATCTGTGGTCATCAGTCCCCTAGAACTTAGAACTACTTAAACCTAACTAACCCAAGGGCATCACACACATCCATGCCCGAGGCAGGATTCGAACCTGCGACCGTAGCGGTCACGCGGTTCCAGACTGAAGCGCCTAGAACAGCTCGGCCACACCGGCCAGCAGTATATTGTTAATGGCACACGTTTGCTACTGTACAAAAATTTGCAGTTGCACAAATTATTTCTCCATTCGACCTTTTTGCCTTGACTGACTGGCCTCATTACGCCACCGACTTGTCGAACACTTAGAAAGTGTGAAATTGACGTTTGTGTACAATTTACGTAAAAATTTTGTGAATTTTAACAGAATAGAACAAACAATTACATCGTTGTATTCGTCTGGCCTTAGTACTTCGAAACTACTTTGTCTGTCAGGGTTAGGTTTGGATTGAACTCTCATCGCAATTAGTATTAGCGTAACGTTTACAAAAGTCGTTTTTCTTTCATTGCCCTCACGGGGAAGTTTGAATTGATAATGTTTATGAAATATCCGAGTACGCTCGTGGGATGGTAGTCCAATCAATAGAGACTAAAAAAGATTGAATATCGTGAATAGTTCGTACATCGGTAATATTTGTACGGTGGTAGGAGGGAGTCCCACGAACAATATAATGGAAATTGTGACTGGTGAGGGATTAGTGTGGGGGTAGAGATGCATTTGAAGGCCACTTTTGTACGTTTTTGGTGAATAACTCGAAAACAGTGGCCTCCAGCGAAAGCATATCCCAGCACAAAATTTAAATATATTTCCTTTCAGAAGGTCCTGCTCATTATTCTGTAGAATAAGTTGTTGGCGCGTAGAGGGCAAGAGAATATGAAAACTGGCGCATGGGTTTTGAAGACCAGATGCAACACTGAGGGTTACACGAATGGAAATGAGTAGGGCAGTTGAATCATCCGGTATATACGGACATGTCCAGAAAAATGTAGACACTCTTTGATAGCTTATGTCTTTGGAACAAAATGACATATCGTTGCAGTTTTTCGCGGTAGCATAGTCCATTGTTTTCTCGACAGAACTTGGCGCGCGCTTTCACATAGGTGACAATGTATCAATGAATCTACTAAGAACAATTTTAATAAACAGTTTTTGGAACAGTGATTAATTTTTTTTAATTTTTGTTTTTAAACTTCAGTCTTAATCACACCACGTACGTTACAAGAACATAGGTGACCGGTTTCGGTCATTTTACATGACCTGTAATTTAATTTAGAAAGTAATAGAAACCTTATAAGATTTACAATAAAATAAGACAAAATGCTTATAAGGATAAAATACAATAAGACGTGTTATACCCATGGCATCCTTCGAAGATGGTAGGTGGAGCACTCTTCTCAGCTGTTGTGATGTCAACTGGTTCCAGCAAGTGACGAGCATACGCTTAAGTACGAAGATGCTCCGCCTACCTCTTCTCCCTCCAACTCACATTAACCAATCAGTATAAAAAAGGGTTCACATAATCGTCAAAACGTAAAAAAACAAAGTACAATAATAACATAGAAATAGTTATGTATAATATCTCTTTACAACCATGGAATTATATAAAATATCAATTAAAAGCTTTAAAATAACTGTACAGCAGGTGTATGGTCAGTGTGCCCTCTACGGGCTAAGGTGGTACTACCACAATGGTTTCAAAGTCAACGATGCTGTGGAGGTCTTTGGCATTGCGGCATCATATCGATATGTGAGTTGTGTCTCGAGTGCAAGTATACATCTATGCTAGATTCAGTCTGTCTGTCTTTTATTAAAATGTCATGAAACTGATTTATTAAAAGTACAGTCATATTTCGTAATATTTCTAGTTGGAAGTTTAAAATTGTGATATAAATATTTACGTACTGTCCTAAGGTACTTTTCTGCCATGGATGCAACTGGGTCCTATGATTTTCTGAACAAAAGAGTACATATGTGTTCACAGAATTTCGTCAAAGAGATCATAAAAATGTTTTTCACGAAAATCTAACTGTTCATTGAGAAGCACTGGCGGTTCATCTCTATAATGAGCATATATCTCGATCTCCTCCAAAATATTTAATAATAAACCTTTATTAGCGTAATGAAGGACTTAAAAATTCTGTTGTACCGTCCCTTCGGCATGCTTATTAAGAGTTATGTGATGGGCAAAGACTGATTTTGCTCGTGCGGTACCTGATGTATGTTCTTTGTATCGTGTAGTAAATCTCCGGCCTGTTTGGCAAATGTATATTTTTCTACAATCACCGCATTGGATCTTGTAAACCCCTGACCTGAGAAATGTATCGTTATCATTACCTACAGTATGTCTTAATTTATTTTGCAAAGTATTCTTAGTTTCAAATGCTACTGTTATTTCAGAATTCTTGAATAGGTTACTGATCCTATCAGATATGTTCCCCATGTAGGTCATTTTTGTGTATTTATGAACTCCTATTAGAGGTGTACTTGGTGATTGCTGCATTTTATTAAACATAATGTCAACTTGACGTGTATGAAAAGAATTGCTCTTCGCAATCTGTTTTAGAATGGTTGTTTGTTTTTTATTTCATTTTCTTAAAGGGGTAATTTTAACATCCGGTGGATCATTGACTTAAAAAATGCTTTTTTATACTTGTCAGGAAGACAAGATTGTCGCTTGAGCAACGCAAGGCCCTGTTGAAGAGGTACTGGAAGTACGAAAACATGATAGAGGTACAACGTCAATGGCTTAATGTGTACAGAACTCAGCCACCAACACGTAAAACAATTTATCGTATTCAGGATATGCATAAGGAAGGGTCTGGTAGACCAAAACATCAAATCCAGGTACCAGCGTTGCTGTGTTGCAACGTTTTACTAGGTCACATCAATAATCTGCAAAGTAGGGTGCACGTGAAAGCGGGGTAAGCCGAACAAGCGCAGAGGAATTCTGAAGGCTTCGAAGTGGGATGTGTACATTCCAAGCACGCTGCACGCTGTGAACGAGGACGACCCGCATCGAAGGATTAAGTACTGCGAGTGGTTTGATGGCATGCTTCGCCAGGATTAACGGTGTGTAGGGATGGTTATCTGGTCTAATGAGGCACAGTTCAAACTGGACGGTACTGTAAACCGTCATAAATGGCGTGTACGGGGCTCCTGAAAATCCCCACGTTCATGTGGACAAACATGTTAATCTACCGGGCGTTAATGTGTGGTGTGGTCTGTCATCTGATTGGCCCATTCTTCTTTGAAGGTGCCGTAAATGGCGAGGTGTATCTTCATATGCTGCAGACATCGATTTTACCTGCTATCTGAGAGATATTTGGAAGTGAAAGTTTTTACCTATAACAAGATGGAGCTCCGCCTCATTACCACAGAGAATGTCAGAGCCCACTTGGATGAAAATCTACCTGGCCGATGGATAGAGCGAAGAAGGGCTGTTGAGTACCCACCACGGTTTCCAAACTTTATACTTCCTGACTTCTGCCTTGGAGGACCTAGGAAAATGAAGTTTGTCAACGGAAGCGAGCTAAATTGAACGAGCTACGAGAAAATATCGAGGCGTCCTGTGCGGCTGTCACACCCGCAACACAGAGAATGTCAGAGCCCACTTGGATGAAAATCTACCTGACCGATGGATAGAGCGAAGAAGGGCTGTTGAGTACCCACCACGGTTTCCAAACTTTATACTTCCTGACTTCTGCCTTGGAGGACCTAGGAAAATGAAGTTTGTCAACGGAAGCGAGCTAAATTGAACGAGCTACGAGAAAATATCGAGGCGTCCTGTGCGGCTGTCACACCCGCAACACAGTTCGGTCAACAGTTCGGTCAACAATTCAGCGGCATCGACGTTGTTTGGCTGCTAACTGGCGTCAGTCTGAACACATAAAATAATCCCGTGCAAAAATTATAACGGTATGTCATTTTGCTCCATTAATATTGACTATCAAAGAGTGTCTACATTTTTCTGGACCCCTCTGTCCGCCCGCTTAGCAGAGTGGAAGAAAAAGTGGTAACGTGTTTTCCGACCACGCAACGGGCCCGGGTTCGATACCCGGCCCGGTTAGAGATTTTCTCCGCTTGTGGACTGGGTGTTGTGTTGTCCTCAGCATCATCTCATCATTACCGACGCGTAAGTCGCGCAGTGTAGCGTGACCTGAAATAAGACTTGCAGCACAGCGGCCGAACTTCCCCGGATGGGGCCTCCCGGCAAACAACGCCACACGATTATTTTATTTTATTCCTGGACCCCTCTATTTATCGCAAAAAGACCATGAACGTAAAATTCAGGTGAAAAGAAGGGAAAGTTACCTTTTTTTGATGTGCTGGTTTATAGAAAAGAAGATGGAACCCTGGGACACAGTGGTTACAGGCAACCGACTCATACCGACAGGTATTTGCATGCTACCAATTGCCATCCACCTTTTCAACGTGGCGGCAGGAAGGGCATCTGGCCACCCCTTAACATTAACCTTTCTTTCGAGAGGGTGCGTTTCTGGATGTGGTGTCGGATATATTGCTTCCCCCTACTTATGCTTCCTGAGGAGATCACGAAGGTAAAATTAGAGAGTTTCGAGCGCGCACGGAGGCTTTCCGGCAGTCGTTCTTCCCGCGAACCATACTCGACTGGAACAGGAAAGGGAGGTAATGACAGTGGCACGCAAAGTGCCCTCCGCCACACACCGTTGGGTGGCTTGCGGAGTATGAATATAGATGTAGATGTAGAACCTTGCCAAATCCGTTCCTAACCATGCCGACACTGCGGCGGAGGGATAAAGGCATAAGTAAAAGAAGAAAAGGTTGATCAGAAAGCAGTAAAACTGATGTATTTCAGGCTTAACAATTTAATTTGTGTCCCTTCATGTTAACTGACTTCTTCCAATACTTACAAGCAATAGCGCACCGACTGAGGGAAACATACTCTGTTTTTATCGGTACGCTAGTATTTGCGCCAACACAGCACATTTGTTGAAACAGTGCGGTAGCGCGCGACGATGCGGCGCCTGTGGTGGACGCAGAGCTCTGCAGCGAGCGCGGCGGCGGCGAGGGTGATTCCCGCTAGCAGCAGCAGGAAGACTGCGCGCAGCTCTGCCAGCGTCAGCGGCGTGTCGCTGCTGAAGGGCTGCGAGGCGCCCTCGGCGCCAGTGGCGGCCTCCGTGGCCAGCTGGTGGAAGGTGCGCTGGCGCCAGTGCTGCACCAGCCCGGACTGCAGCGCGCGGCCCAGCAGCTGCGACAGGCGCGGCGCGTACGGCGAGCCGCGGCGCACCGCGTAGCCCAGCAGGTAGCGGCGCGGGCACTGCGCGGCCACGTGCAGCTGGGGGTCGCGAGTGGCCCCCAGCGCCCGCGAGACCGACCGCCGCTCCAGGAAGGCCGCGTCGCGCCGGCCCAGCACGCGCGCCACCATCTCGTCCCGCCGCATCTGCACCACCTGCACAGCCACACAGTCCTCCACAGACTCTCCTTGACAGGTAACAAGCCAAGATATCTTTTTTTTTCCGAATCAGAAACATACAAATTTACAGTAGCCATACACATCAATAAATAAGTACATATACAGGGTGTTACAAAAAGGTACGGCCAAACTTTCAGGAAACATTCCTCACACACAAATAAAGAAAAGATGTTATGTGGACATGTGTCCGGAAACGCTTAATTTCGTCAGTTTGTGCTGTACTTCCTCGATTCACCGCCAGTTGGCCCAATTGAAGGATGGTAATGTTGACTTCGGTGCTTGTGTTGACATGCGACTCATTGCTCTACAGTACTAGCATCAAGCACATCAGTACGTAGCATCAACAGGTTAGTGTTCATCACGAACGTGGTTTTGCAGTCAGTGCAATGCTTACAAATGCGGAGTTGGCAGATGTCCATCTGATGTATGGATTAGCACGGGGCAATAGCCGTGGCGCGGTACGTTTGTATCGAGAAAGATTTCCAGAACGAAAGAGTCCCGACAGGAAGACGTTCGAAGCGTCTTAGGGAGCACGGAACATTCCAGCCTATGAGTCGCGACTAGGGAAGACCTAGAACGACGAGGACACCTGCAATGGACGAGGCAATTCTTCGTGCAGTTGACGATAACCGTAATGTCAGCGTCAGAGAAGTTGCTGCTGTACAAGGTAACGCTGACTACGTCACTGTATCGAGAGTGCTACGGGAGAACCAGTCATTTCTGTACCATGAACAGAGTGTGCAGGCACTATCAGCAGCTGATTGGCCTCCACGGTTACACTTCTGCGAATGGTTCATCCAACAACGTGTCAATCCTTAATTCAGTGCAAATGCTCTCTGTACGGATGAGGCTTCATTCCAACGTGATCAAATTGTAAATTTTCACAATCAACATCTGTGGGCTGACGAGAATCCGCACACAATTGTGGAATCACGCCATCAACACAGATTTTCTGTGAACGTTTGGGCAGGCATTGTTGGTGATGTCTTGATTGCGCCCCATGTTCTTCCACCTACGCTCAATGGAGCACGTTATCATGTTTTCATACGGGATACTCTACTTGTGCTGCTAGAACATGTGCCTTTACAAGTACGACACAACATGTGGTTCATGCACGATGGCGCTCCTGCACATTTCAGTCGAAGTGTTCGTACGCTTCTCAACAACAGATTCGGTGACCGATGGATTGGTAGAGGCGGACCAGTTCCATGGCCTCCTCGCTCTCCTGACCTCAACCCTCTTGACTTTCATTTATGGGGGCATTTGAAAGCTCTTGTCTATGCAACCCCGGGACCAAATGTAGAGACTCCTCGTGCTCGCATTGTGGACGGCTGTGATACAATACGCCATTCTCCAGGGCTGCATCAGCGCATCGGGGATTCCATACGACGGAGGGTGGATGCATGTATCCTCGCTAAAGGAGGACATTTTGAACATTTCCTGTAACAAAGTGTTTGAAGTCACGCTGGTACGTTCTGCTGCTGTGTTTTTCCATTCCATGATTAATGTGATTTGAAGAGAAGTAATAAAATGAGCTCTAACATGGAAAGTAAGCGTTTCCGGACACGTGTCCACATAACATATTTTCTTTCTTTGTGTGTGAGGAATGTTTCCTGAAAGTTTGGTCGTACCTTTCTGTAACACCCTGTATACACAAATTGTATTTACACTCCTGGAAATTGAAATAAGAACACCGTGAATTCATTGTCCCAGGAAGGGGAAACTTTATTGACACATTCCTGGGGTCAGATACATCACATGATCACACTGACAGAACCACAGGAACACAGACACAGGCAACAGAGCATGCACAATGTCGGCACTAGTACAGTGTATATCCACCTTCCGCAGCAATGCAGGCTGCTATTCTCCCATGGAGACAATCGTAGAGATCCTGGATGTAGTCCTGTGGAACGGCTTGCCATGCCATTTCCACCTGGTGCCTCAGTTGGACCAGCGTTCGTGCTGGACGTGCAGACCGGGTGAGACGACGCTTCATCCAGTCCCAAACATGCTCAATGGGGGACAGATCCGGAGATCTTGCTGGCCAGGGTAGTTGACTTACACCTTCTAGAGCACGTTGGGTGGCACGGGATACATGCGGACGTGCATTGTCCTGTTGGAACAGCAAGTTCCCTTGCCGGTCTAGGAATGGTAGAACGATGGGTTCGATGACGGTTTGGATGTACCGTGCACTATTCAGTGTCCCCTCGACGATCACCAGTGGTGTACGGCCAGTGTAGGAGATCGCTCCCCACACCATGATGCCGGGTGTTGGCCCTGTGTGCCTCGGTCGTATGCAGTCCTGATTGTGGCGCTCACCTGCACGGCGCCAAACACGCATACGACCATCATTGGCACCAAGGCAGAAGCGACTCTCATCGCTGAAGACGACACGTCTCCATTCGTCCCTCCATTCACGCCTGTCGCGACACCACTGGAGGCGGGCTGCACGATGTTGGGGCGTGAGCGGAAGACGGCCTAACGGTGTGCGGGACCGTATCCCAGCTTCATGGAGACGGTTGCGAATGGTCCTCGCCGATACCCCAGGAGCAACAGTGTCCCTAATTTGCTGGGATGTGGCGGTGCGGTTCCGTACGGCACTGCGTAGGATCCTACGGTCTTGGCGTGTATCCGTGCGTCGCTGCGGTCCGGTCCCAGGTCGACGGGCACGTGCACCTTCCGCCGACCACTGGCGACAACATCGATGTACTGTGGGGACCTCACGCCCCACGTGTTGAGCAATTCGGCGGTACGTCCACCCGGCCTCCCGCATGCCCACTATACGCCCTCGCTCAAAGTCCGTCAACTGCACATACGGTTCACGTCCACGCTGTCGCGGCATGCTACCAGTGTTAAAGACTGCGATGGAGCTCCGTATGCCACGGCAAACTGGCTGACACTGACGGCGGCGGTGCACAAATGCTGCGCAGCTAGCGCCATTCGACGGCCAACACCGCGGTTCCTGGTGTGTCCGCTGTGCCGTGCGTGTGATCATTGCTTGTACAGCCCTCTCGCAGTGTCCGGAGCAAGTATGGTGGGTCTGACACACCGGTGTCAATGTGTTCTTTTTTCCATTTCCAGGAGTGTATATTACATGTCCCCGGTACTTTGCAACCTCCAAGGCGCTTGGAGTGAATTGCAGGAGATCAATCTTCGTGCAGGATGTAGGGCACAAAAGGCACTGGAGCATGTGGCTTGTGGTTTGTTCTTGTCCGCAATCACAGGACGTATCTTCTGTTATGAAGCCCCATCTCTTCAGGTCGTCTCTGGATAGTCCAACTCCTGATCGTAATCCGTTTAAAGATTTCCACACCAGCCAGCTCTCGTTGTGTCCAGGTGGTAGTTCTTCAGCTTCTGACGTCTGCAGGTGAGGCGTCGACTTCTTCATTAACTCCAGCCTTGCCTTCTCTGGTGAAGTGGTGAGCTTCTCGGATGTTCTCAGGAAGCTCTTTCGCGATCTCAGCCGTTGCTGTGGTGGATTATGTCCGTGCAGTGGATGGGCACTGTCCTGTTCCACTTTCAGTCTCTCCTTGTTGGCAGCCACTGTTCTGCATATCCATGGTGGCGCTATTCCAGCCAGGCAGTAGAGCTTATCAGTTGGGGTAGGTTGTAACATTATGTGATTGCCTTATCATTTTAAATCATTCACTAATAGAGCAGTCGCTCGGCAACAGCTACAGTTAGCAAATAATGTTGTGAGAATGTAAAACGTGAACGACCTGTGACGTAACGTGTTTATTGTCGAAGCGCCGTCAGAGATACACTGAGTTACTGACTTTGAAAACCGCGGCGCGAAAAATGGACAGAAGAAGAACACTTTTACACATTCTTTCGATGTACGAGATATTCACGATGAACAGTTACTCACTATTCACTTTCTCTTGTCTCTTGTAACTTGTCTCGGACGCGCATGTCTTGCCGCCGTATTATTATTATTGTTAAAAATAATTTTATTTTAGTGTAAAGTAAAAGTGCAATACTGCACAGCAGTAGATTTATTATGTGACGTGTATGTGAAAACCTCAAAGGAATTATTTTCATTACGTCAGTGCCAGTCAAAACGGCATCCATGTTAATCCTTCATTGCAGTGTAAGTTCATCTATTAATTGCCACAAAGTCAACGTAAAATGGAACTGGTGTATGGACTATTTATTTATTATAGAATCTATGTCTCATTCTTTCTTGAATTTACTTAATTTTCTTTATGTTTCTGCCAAATAGAGAGATCACAGTCACGAATTCTTTCGTCGAGATCGCACGGAAGTTGCATGCGGCGAAATATTTTCTCCACGCCATATTCTACTGGTAAATGCATGATAAACTACGGTCCCTTAGGAAATTCATGTTGAGCTATCCAAAAATAATTGTATTTTGAATAGGCATTTACTCTCCTCTGCAATGCAACTTCCGACTGATCAGACGATCCAACAAGAGATAGCCGCACACGGTCGGCGTTCGCAAATATATTTCCACCGCTGATTACAGCTGTTACAGGACAAAAGTAAACATATTGTGAGAATTGGCGACTACGAACGGGGACTTTTATAACTGTATGATTACGTATACACATTACGTAAACATATCGTTATAAGGTCTTAAGCAACCTGTGATCAACCTGCAGGTTTCGTTGAGAGCAGTGTATACTTGTCTAGCATGAGATGACCTGTACCAGACTGGAGAAGCATATTCAGCAGTAGAAAAGCACAGTGCCATTGCAGAACAGCGAATAGTTTGTGGATGTGATCCCCACTGTGTCCTCGCTAGTTTGCGAATTAGGTTGTTTCGAGCGGAGATTTTCATTTTGGTGTTCTTGCAGTGAGTTTTGAATGTCAGAGTTCTATCGAGAGTGACTCCCAAGTATTTAGGTGCGTGATGATGCTGGCGTTGGATGCCTGACCATGCAATATGTAGCTCACGATTAGCGTCCCTGTTCCTTAAATGAAAGGCACACACTTGCGTCTTCGAAGGGTTTGGTCTGAGTTGGTTCCGATTGTAGTAGCTTGACAGTGTTCTAAGTGCTGTTGCCAGGTTTCTTTCCATTCTTTCAAAGCGTGAGCTCTGCGTAGCAAGGGCTAGGTCATCTGCATTCATCTACGAGAGTTGTACAATAAAGAATGATCATAATTATTTTTATGGTTATAATTTCTCGCGCTAAAATTTAATCTTATGATATTCTTTGATTTTCAAAGAATATTCTTAAGAATTTATTTTATTTACTAGCGATTCATCAAGAATATTAACACATTTAATCACACTATGTAAGCATGGAAGTAGCTGCCAGGGAGTAACTGATGAAATCATAACCAAATTCCTTTTAACAAATGGGAATTTTATTCACTTTAATAGTGCCTAAAAGCATGTTTTAAAAGAAACAGATTTAAAATCATAATCAGAAGGCACCCTCTAAATATCAAAGTTACAATTTATTCAGAGGAAGAAAGAAGCAAGTTTTGACTGTATGAGCTTTCGGGCAAAGAACCATGCCGCTCCCTTTTGACACGGCCGTAGTTACGACCACTCACAACAGCCTCTGAAAGACTACACTGGTGCAAATCTGCAACACACCAGATAACTTTAAACTAAGAGTTTTAACAAATTACACAAGCACATGCAGTGTTACGTGGCTTTACGCTTAATTAGAGACTTACTATTTTATCAGTTGATTTGTTTTCACCACGTAACGCCCGCTGTTTGCGTCCTTCTTCGTTGCTGAGCGATGTATCACTTTTCGTTCTGACGCCGCAACTCTTCCTTTCCTATATCTTTACTAATTTTTATCTATATAAATGATGAACTATTGGTTTTGCCGTTTTGTGGAAGTATTACAGGCATCGGGTCGCACCTAATGTGTCACCCGCCTATACGTTTTACATGAACCTTTCAAGACTCGATCGATCTGTTTACAAAGGGAAAGCAGAATATCTCTTCCTTTGACGCTGTCCAACAACGACCTAGGAAGCTCGACGCCCTCGCGGCCCAGGCTCTTCCATGGCTCGCGGTAGTTTGCAGCATTCGTTTTATTCCTTGCCCACTCGTCGCTACGTCGAACTTTCGTGGTGATCGTTGGGCAACGTCTTCCACGTTATCTGCAACATAAATAAACTTTCTTCCCACAGTACTTCTGAAAACCCAAAAACAAACTTAAAGAACATAATAATAATAACTGTTCTTACAATTATTCGTATGAGTCTTGGTCGATTTAATGAGCGGTGGGACAGGCCTAAGCCTTGTGGCACCACACACACAAACTATGCACCCCCCGTGGGAGGGATGGAAATGGTACAAAACACTAACAATTAAAATGTTAACCTTGCCACCGAAGGTGCAACTTGATTTTAACTTCTAAGAAAACCTTACGGTGAAAGGGTGGCAACTTTATATACTAAAATGATTATTTAAATAAAACCCATGAAATGCAATCTTATATAAAATTCTGCAAGGTTGGCCAAACAATAGTTAAGATGGTCTACAGTATACAGATACCGCCTCTCAAGACCATAGGCAATAATATCAAAGTTTCCAAAGGTCAAAACATATTTCAGGTATTAGGCCATTACACTCCAAGCAATAAATTCGTTAACACACCAAAGCCGACAAACATGACAGAGGCAGCTACTAACGTACGGTAGGTTGATAGGGAGATTACCGAACAACCCGAACAGCAGGTCGCTCTAACCCGCCCCTACTCCACAAGGGAAAAACGGACCACCCAATTTATAAACAACCACCTTCCCGCGGGTGGGCAAACGGAGAAGAATGGTGGGACGACCCCAAAGCAAACGGCTGGTGACCTCACCAAGAAAACAAGTAGAATTTAACAAGACTAAATCAAACAACAAATCACCAATCACTTAACTTCTAATCAACTGCGATTTCTCGAGAAGACCTGGCGCAGCGCCCCCAAACCGCTCTCCCGAACCTTCCGCTGCTATCCGCTTCAACGGACGCAGGAAGGCGCGCCGATCTACCGTCTCACGGCGTCGCAGCTCGCACCGGCCAGACTGATGTGGTGGGTTGACTCCTGTTGCTCTCGTGTCGACCGCGAAGTTACTACCCCTCGCTACACGCCGCGGCCCACTGGACTCACGTGGCGATCTCACATGCGCGGGCGCTCAAGACGGACAAGTCATCTCGTGTCTCAGTGCGCGACCGACCAACCGATCGATCCAACCGCCAATGATCATTGCCTGATCAAATTCTAGCAGACTGGCGGCCTAACGCGAAGACTCAGATGCAGGAATTAAGCCCGAACCGGGCGACCACTCGCTGAGCTCTCTTACTGGTGGAGTGGAAAAACTCTCATTTTGCCGACTTCAAAGGTTGATCCGAACGACAGACATACTAGCACTCCGAACGACAGACAGACCCTAACTGCCTAACAAATGCGGACGAGAGACAGACTAGCAAGCTGGGGACGAGAGACTGACCCAGACTGACTCCTTGGCGAGCTCATAGCGCCCCTTAAATGCACGTGAACGGGCAACCTTTCCCCTTTCCTACCAGAGGGAGACACCAAAGCTGCGATTGCCAAAGCGGCGCCGCCGCCAGAAACGGAGGGCGACTGCTTCACATTATGCGCTGCGGCGCGCTCTTCAAAACAGCAATTTTTTACCACGGCTCAATTCTGTTAGCTTAATGTGCAACAAACACGCCTTAGTAGTTTCATTGTTGGGACTCCTGGTTCCCGCCTGTGAGAGGTAGGCAAGGTCAGACACGCTCAGTATCGCCTACCACTGCAATGGAGGTAACACGCGAGGAACAATATGCGGCTTTGAAATTCTCCTTTCGTCTCAACAAATCTTCAGCTGAGGCCTACACAATGCTACAGGAGGCCTATGGAGAATGTTTTCCCTACAGCACAGCTCGAAAGTGGTTTAAAATGTTTCGAGAGGGGAGACACTCAATATCAAAGGTAAGTGGACCTGGTGATCAGTTACCGCTCTTACCGAAAGAAAACATCAACACTGCTGCTGTCATTGTGAGAGAGGATCGACGAATTACCTCACGATCTCTTTCTGAAATAATGAACAATTCATTGGGTGCCACCCACGTATTGGTGAGAGAAAAATTACACATGACACGTGTTTGTGCGCGATGGGTTCCAAGACTGTTGATTCCCGAACAACAGGATATTCACGTGAAAGTCTGCATGCAATTAAAGTTGATGTTAGAGGAAGATCCGGAGTTTCTTTCAAATGTAATCACTGCTGTTGAAACTTGGCTACATCATTTTGATGCTTAGAGCAAACAGCAAAGCTCAATGTGGAAATCACCTTCATCACCAACCGCCCAAAAAGCAAAAGTGGTTGCTTCAGCTGGGAAAGTTATGGTCACCTCATTCTTTTTACCAGCGTGTTGTACTGCACACACATCAGTAACTGGACAATACTACAGGGATCTCCTGAAAACGTTCAAAGTCCATATAAGGCGCAAAAGACCACATTGCCGTGAAGCTGGCTGGATGCTCCAAGACGACAGTGCGCGGCCGTATATTGCCAATGTTGTTGCCGAATACCTTGCAGAAATCAACGTGAAATACAGCCCTCACCATCGCTATAGTCCGGATTTAGCCCGATCGGACTTTTTTCTACTAACATGGAGAAACGCCTTCGTGGGAGGCAGCAACGATCATCAGAAGCAGTGGTGAAGGCTGAGGAGGCGATTTTCAAGGGCCTCTCAAAAAAATGGTTTCCAGCATGTATTTGAAGACTGGCAGAAACGCTCGGACAAGTGCATCGCATTCATGGGAGACTACTTTGAGAAGGACCATCAAAATTATGAGGATGCGTAAAGGTGTGTTGTTAAAAAAAATTGTTGTTGTTGTGGTGGTCTTCAGTCCAGAGACTGGTTTGATGCAGCTCTCCATGCTACTCTATCCTGTGCAAGGTTCTTCACTTCCCAGTACCTACTGCAACCTACATCCTTCTGAATTTGCTTGGTGTATTCATCTCTTGGTCTCCCTCTACGATTTTTACCCTCCACTCTGTCCTCCAAAACTAAACTGGTGATCCTTTGATGCCTCAGAACATGTCCTACCAACCGATCCCTTCTTCTAGTCAAGGTGTGTCACAAATTTCTCTTCTCCCTAATTCTATTCAATACCTCCTCATTAGTTATGTGATCTACCCATCTAATCTTCAGCTTTAAAAAAAAAATGATCATTCTTTATTGAACAGCCCTCGTACTATGTTTACGTATACGAATACGAAAAATTTTCCGCTTTTTCCACACATCGTAACACTAGGTGGGTGGCTTTTTCCCGTTCGACCTGTATGAATTCTGTAAGAAAATAAACACCTACAGCCGTCCTTATGATGTCATTTATTGTATTGCTACCAGCTGCGTTGCTCCTATGCACCATCTTCAGGCCTTAGATGATACCATGAGGGTTAACACCATCCATATAGACGAAGTATCGGATTTCAACATCTATACCTGGTTTTCGCACTGTTCGCCACTGATACATCGTGTATAAGGATGATGTTTACCCTTTCGGCATTATCTAAGGCTTGACGATGGTGCATTGAAGCACCGAAACTGGTAGCCATACAGTAAATGCCATCATAAGGACGGCTCAAGGCGTTTCATTTCCTTACACAAGTGAACGGCCGAAGTCCTCCAGACCTCCTATCACAAGGATCGACTTACAGAGACTCGACGCACGAATACTTGTTTTTGATGTTGCTGAGCAATAGTCATACAATATTTTTTAAAAGAATAGTCCGCCGTATCACTATTTTATTGTTTAATTACAACGGTCACCCAGAAAATAATGCGCCGTATTTTTTTCTTCAGTAATTCTTTATTGAACACCAGGAGAATTACACAAACCAAATAATAGTGTTTTATCTACACAACCTATTTTTCCAAGTGATCTCCATCCCATTCTATGGACTTCCTCCAGCACGAAACAAGAACATGTATGCCCTGCCGTCCCAATTCTTGTCCTGGTGGCGGAGCCAGTGCTTCACTGTGTCAACTTCCTCTTCTTATTGACAGACGCAGCGCCAACTGCCGTGTCGTAATGCTCTGACCTCGCGGGTGACGTCAGCTCGCCGCTGAATATCAGGTGCGATGCCGTACATAGTCTCCCCGACTGCTGCAAATCGTGGAGCTCCAAAAATGGTTCAATGGCTCTGAGCACTATGGGACTTAAAATCTGAGGGCATCAGTCCCCTAGAACTTAGTACTACTTAAACCTAACTAACCTGAGGACATCACACATATGTATGCTCGAGGCAGGACTCGAACCTGCGATCGTAGCGGTCACGCGGTTCCAGACTGTAGCGCCTAGAACTGCTCGGTCACCGCGGCCGGCTGGCGTTATTTCCACTGACGACTATTTTAGACGTTGTCGGCATTCTGAGGATAACCAGTCGGTTGCTGCAGACCAGGGAAGTTATCTCCGCGCGGTGCAGTCGGCTGGGTCCGCTGGCGGTCCCTGCGCAGTGTCGGAGCGTGTGTGGGGCTCTCCAATTGCTACGAGCTTCGTGGTTCACCGACCCAGGACGTCAAAGTTGAGTGGTGTTTTAAGTACGCAAGCCACGTCCATTCATGTTGTATGGTTCGTTTTGGTGATTTACTGTTGGGGAGGTTTCCCGGTGAGCGACACCGAGTGTTTGTATTTCTGAAATTTAGCCGCCATCCGGTGAAATTAAGTATATTGGTTGACTACAGTTATAGTACACCAGCGGAATTTTTCTGCGTTGTGGATGTTATTGTTCCGGTTACCTGCCCTGGCCACTAACGTAACTTCAGGCAGCGTCCTTTCCTCACCTGTTGTCACTGTCCAACACGGTGTGTAGTTTTGACAGCTTAATACATATACATATTTGATTGCGGATAATCACGCCCGTACCATTTTGTGTTTGAATACTCATGTACCGATTGGTGGGAAGCAAGTCTTTTGTCGGTCGGTCCGTTGATGTTCCTTGCTTGGGTTCCGACGGGTCAAGTGTAGTTGGACTTACCACCTGTCTCACCTAAGTGAACGAGGGCAGATCGACCCCCTGGAGGCTTCTGAGTGCTGTTGTCTTTACTGTGTTCTTCACCAGTGTTCAATTGTCTGGTTATAATCTATCGTAGCCAATGATAAAAGAAAAAATCTTGGTTTTACTGTGCTTATGTAAGTAAGTCTGAACTCCAGCAAGTGGATATTTGCTAAAAGGTTATTGCCGTTGTGTTGTCTTTTCTTTTAGTCCTGTTTCAGCTACTTAAAATTTAAGGCTTATGGCTATATTTTTTTAGAATTTTGGAAAATTAATTGTGGGCCTTCAGCCCTGGAACCTTATTCTTGAAATTACCTTTCAAGCTTAAACATTGAAGCCTTCTGTCTTTAAAAGTTTATGGTAATATATTTTAAAACTTTGAAATTTAATTGTGGCCTTCAGCCGTTTGTATTGCACCTTGCATATGTTTGTTTATCTACTTTTGCCTTGAGGCTTTGCACCTAGGTGTCACACATATATATGTATCAATTATTTTATGTGCTATTTTAACTGCTTTTTTATCTTGTTGATTTTTAAAATTTCTTGCCGTGAAAGAGTTGCATTTTGAAACTCGTAGTTGTAAAGGTTCGGCTATGTGCCGCTTTGGTTGTAAATGTGTTATTAAATTACAATAAATTAAAATTTTAACATGAAACTGACCCCAACCTTATTTCACCCTTCCCACAATCCTAATCACCTGTTCTGCGCAGCGGGTTTAGCGGGGGTTTCAATTCTTATATTTACAAGCAAACGGTTTCGACAGATTTTGCTGTCATCTTCAGATCTAAAAGTTTGGAAGACCTGAAGATGAGACCGAAGTCTGTCTAAAGAAGTTATTTGTAAATAAAGAAATACTTATGCCATCTCGGGTTTTAAAGAGTTTTTACCAACTGAGTGATTACAATGATGAGAAACAGACGTACCACAGACCAGGCTCATAATAAGCACATTTGGCACAAACACCGGAGCAGGAGTTTTACATGTTGTAGGTTAAGGTGTAAAGAATAAATCTGGTTTTTGCCCCTATGCATTACAAACAGCGTAGCAGCGTGGCGTCAACAGAACAGGATGTACCTCGAGCTTGTCCTGCAGACTGGCCATGACGGGGTCGTCGACGCCGCTGAAGCTGTCCTCGAGGTCTGGGAAGTTGGTCCAGATGCGGAGTCCCGACTCGTCGAGCTGCCGCAGGGTGTCGACGTCGTCGTGCCGCGCGGTCAGGCTGAGCACGGCGACCAGCACGCCCTGGACGGCCACCATGAGCACGAGGCCGCACAGCAGGCTGGCGGCGGCCAGCGCGCGCTGCGGGCTCCTCCTGGCCTTCTGCAGGCCCGGCACCGGCGCAGTCGCCAGCAGCGCCACCGCCGTCACCGCGCTCGACCACAGCCGCGGAGGGCCTCCGGGACCCGGCGCGTACCTAACGTGTAACACAATAGATAAACATAATAGATAAACATAATAGAGACTTTAGCCACGTACCAAAAATAATCATCCGATTTGCACGTCTATAGTTCTGAAACTACGCATATCAAAAAAAGTTTTGCATCACCCCAGTTCCCAGAACTCCTGAAGACAGACGTTGACTGTGGATATTGTATCACAGACACAGTCCCTTTGACTGTTCAGAGATGTCACTAAACCCGACCCAAAGATGTAAACAACCATGCATGTGCAGCGTCTATTAGACGGATGGTATCTGACAGCCGATCAGTTCCAGTCATTTCACAAGGAAGGAGGTACACGGCTAGTGTTGTCTTCAACCATGCTTAGAGGTCAATA
Organism: Schistocerca serialis cubense; assembly: GCF_023864345.2. Taxonomy (NCBI): domain Eukaryota; kingdom Metazoa; phylum Arthropoda; class Insecta; order Orthoptera; family Acrididae; genus Schistocerca; species Schistocerca serialis. The sequence goes on along the minus strand of NC_064639.1, from coordinate 252,521,981 downwards.
CCGCGGTTCAATCGCGTCCGCATTGTTACCTTGTGACAGGAAGGTCTCTCAACGAGGGAAGTGTCCAGGCATCTCGGAGTGAACCAAAGCGACGTTGTTCGGACATGGAGGAGATAAAGAGAGACAGGAACTGTCGACGATATGCCTCGCTCAAGCCGCTCAGTGGCTACTACTGCAGTGGATGACCGATACCTATGGATTACGGCTCGGAGGAACCCTGACAGCAACGCCACCATGTTGAATGATGCTTTCCGTGCAGCCGCAGGACGTCGTGTTACGACTCAAACTGTGCGCAATAGGCTGCATAAAGCGGAACTTATCTCGCGACGTCCATGGTGACGTCCATGTTTGCATACCAGGACACCATGCAGCGCGGTACAGATGGACCCGACAACATTCCGAATGGACCGCTCAGGATTGGCAGCACGTTCTATTCACAGATGACTGTGGCAATTGCCTACAACCAGGCAATCGTCCGAGATGTGTTTGGAGGCAAGCTGGTCAGGTCCATTTGGCCCTCCATTTTCTAACGTGCACAGCTCCACTCACCTTCCCCAAAGGATTAAATGCGAATGCGCGAACGCAGATAGCAACAGTGAACAAGCAATAAGAAAATGATAATGTATAAATCCATAGCAACCGGAATACCAGTATTCAAAACAGAAACGAGCTTATACACCCAGCTTGACAGACAGATTCGCTTCCCTTGAAAAAGACTGGGTGTTTCCGCGACTTCCATGTGAGGGCCTGGAATTCTTATTAATTTCTCGGTTTCTTTGGAGAATGTTACTATTTATTTATTTAGTTTACTCATTTATTTATTTAGCCTGATTTAAATAGGGCTATCACGCTTTCTGGCGATCACGCTTACTGGCTATCACGCATTCTCTTAGATCGGAGCAAGGTTTCACACGCACAGTATCTACAACTTCAGAGTTACTCAAGAAGATAACAATTGTAATACGACAAATAGTACTAAAATTATGAGAGCGTCTCACTTGGGGCGATGCTGAATTATGCTGACAATCAACTAGCAATATTAATACTGGCATTACTTATACTATTGCATGTGCAGCAAGTGATAGTGATAACATTAGTAATAATAACAACAGTAATTGTGACATTAATTACAGTAATGGTAGTGCTAGATAAAAAAAAGAATTTATTTGTCTACAGAGCACATTTTTTCTGATATAGTGAGTTCTGGGAAAAGGAAATTTAAGAAGACTACATCAGCTACGGAAACTGCGAAATGATGAAGATCAGATTGGAAAGAACGATGTACAAGCTTAATGAGTGTGTACAGTGGCATTGGTAATCTTATTGTTGTTTTAGTAGATATGTCATTACCTATGTTCTCAAGCTGGAGATGTTTTTGTAATTGTCTAAGTGTTCCAGAGTCAGGTTTCTGCTACTGGGAAGGACTGCGAGAAGGTCGCTGAACGATGGGTCAGAAACACTTATGCTCTGATGGGGACGGATGTTTCTGACATGTTGTTCAGACAAAAGCGTTACGGTCGAGGAGGGATATGAGGGACATTGTTCACTGATAAGACAGAGTGTATGGAAGTCTCTGGGCTTGTCTGCACGCAACCAGGATAGCTGTGCATATGTTGGTGAAATGTGATCAAAGAATCGAACGTCATAGACATAACAAACACAGACATTGTAACCAGTTCCAGGCGCCGTGAGCCTTCCTGAGAAAGGTCTTGCAGGATAACACGGCTGTAAACAATAATCGGAAGTATAAATGTAATTACGATTTTTCAGGTCAAGATGGAAGAACTTTTTTATATTTTTGTAGGGCATGGAGAGATGCTGATGCCTTGTTGCACATTATAATTATGTGTGTAGTTCAACTTATATTTCAGTCTATTATTACTCCTAGACACTTTTCTGCAGGAGAGAAGTTGATATTTGTCCGATGTGGGCTAAAGATGGTAGAGATCCCTGATATTTCAGGATAATGGGCCTAGAATGGCCAACCAGGATTGCTTGGATTTGGATCAGGTGATACTAAACCCTATATCCCACGCTCATTTTGATAATGCTCAAAGATCGGTATTGAGATCTCGTTAGCTGTTTTCAAGTATATTGGTTTTGTGCTCAGACACAACTGAAGATCATCATCTTACATGTGGTATTTGCGATAGGAGAAAACTGATGACACACTATTTACGTACCGAACCCTTGGGAACACCGGTTGCTACCTGCCTACACTGTGACTTGATGATGCCAGGCATCACGCATTGCTGGCGAGACATCAGATATGAGCGAAATCATTACACTGCATTTGCGAGAAATTTAGGCGGCTAAGTTTGGCACGTAAAATGTCGCTGTCGACGGTGTCCAAGGATTTGCTGAGATCTGAGAAGCACATGATAGTTGCCTTTTGTGCATCCATGGCAAGCTTCCGGTCATCTGTAACCATTATTGGGGCAGATTTGAGCTGCGACGTTTACGGAAACCTGACTGGTACTCGTCTAGCAGGTTCTTTGTAGTTAGGCAGTCTGTTAGCTTGTCGTCGACTGTATGTTATAAGGCCTCGGACAGTGCACAAAGAATGAAAGTACACTGTGTGGTCAGAAGTATCCGGACACCTGGCGGAAAATGACTTCCAAGTTCGTGGCGCCCTCCGTCGGTAGAATTCTGTATGGTGTTGGTCCACCCTTAGCCTTGATGACAGCTTCCACTCTCGCAGGCATACGTTTAAAAAGGTGCTGGAAGGTTACTTGGGGAATGGCAGCCCATTCTTCACGGAGTGCTGCACTGAGGAGAGGTATCGATGTCGGTCGGTGAGGCCTAGCACGAAGTCGGCCAAAGGTGTTCTATAGGATTCAGGTCAGGACTCTGTGCAGGCAAGTCCATTACAGGGATGTTATTGTCGTGTATCCACTCTGCCACAGGCCGTGTATTATGAACAGGTGTTTGATCGCGTTGAAAGATGCCATCGCCATCCCCGGATTGCTCTTCAACAATGGGAAGCAAGAAGGTGCTTAAGACATCAATGTAGGGCTGTACTGTGATAGTGCCACTCAAAACAACAAGGGGTGCAAGACCCGTCCATGAAAAACACGACCACACCATAACACCACCGCCTCTGAATTTTACTGTGGGCACTACACACGCTGGCAGATGACGTTCACAGGGCATTCGTCATACCCCCACCCTGCCATCTGATCGCCACATTGTGTACAGTAATTCGTCACTCCACATAACGTTTTCCCACTGTTCAATCGTCCAATCTTTATGCTCCTTACACTAAGGAAGGCGTCGTTTGGAATTTACCCGCGTGATGTGTGGCTTATGAGAGCCACTCGACAATGAAACCAAAGTTTTCTCTGGGCTCTACAGTCTGGAACCGAGCGACCGCTACGGTCGCAGGTTCGAATCCTGCCTCGGACATGGATGTGTGTGATGTCCTAAGGTTAGTTAGATTTAATTAGTTCTAAGTTCTAGGCGACTGATGACCTCAGAAGTTAAGTCGCATAGTGCTCAGAGCCATTTTAACCATTTGAACCAAAATTTTCTCACTTCCCGCCTAACTGTCATAGTACTTTCAGTGAATCCTGATGCAATCTGGAATTCCTGTGTGATCGTCTGGATAGATGTCTACCTGTTACACATTACGACCCTCTTCAACTGTCGTCAACAGACGAGGTCGGCCTGTATGCTGTGTGTCCCTTCACATTTCCGCTTCACTACCACATCGGAAACAGTGGACCTAGGAATGTTTAGGAGTGTGGAAATCTCGCGTGCAGACGTATGACAGAAGTGACACCCAATCACCTGACCACGTTCGAAGTCCGTGAGTTCTGCGGAGCGCCCCATTCTTCTCTCTCATGATGTGTGGTGACTACTGATGACGCTGATATGGAATACATAGCAGTAGGCGGCAGCAAATTGCACCTAATATGAAAAACGTTTGTTTCTGGGGGTGTCCGGATACTTTCGATCACATAGTGTACGTCGGTAATCCTAGGGTTGTGGCAGCGGTCTTAAAGGTAATGGCTTAACTAATTCACTGAATCAAAGCTTCTGTATGCCTAATATCTCACTTTGACGGACTATGTCATTTAAGTTGTTGTTATGTCTTTGCTATCGTGGATGAAGACAAATAAGTGGCCGGGTCCACAGACAAGGTTTGGCGGTGGTAACTACTTTGCGCACAACGGTAAAGCAAGTCGGCCACCTGGACAACTGTGAAGATGGAGCATAATAGTCCGCAGAGCAGTTGGAAGACAGATCTCTTCAGGCGAAAGGACCTCCAGCAGATCATCGCCAGCTACACTAAGCCACCGTCCTCTCACCACCACTGCCGCTGGACTCGAAGTAGGATAACTCTGCTCCCTACGACTGTGTCAAATTCATTGTCTCGATCTGCTGTATTGCCGTCGATCATAGAATCTGTCAGAAGTGCTTAACTACATAAAACGTTTCTTCTGCGTGTCTGTGCAGTTATTCCCTATGCCACACTCTCTCTGCACTTGGTAATGACGTCAGCAAGAGCCACTGGGTACATCCTGTGATAGGTACTGAACTTCGAGAACATCACCTGTCACTTGCTTCTAGCACGTTGATTTTCTTGTGGACTTCAAATTTTTCAGTTTCCGGCGATTTAAGCCGTATTAATGCTTGACGACGAGTAAATACTGTAACTGTGAAACGTATTCATTACTGGTGTAGGTCACAGCAAATATATTACATCAACGTCGACATCTGCAGATTCCACTTTTCTCATTTCATGCTTTCTAAATTGTATCGTCTGACTGCACTGAATTCATTTCAACAATGGCATTGAGTGCTATATCGCTAGTTAAATCTTTAGTACGGCTCATTTGGAAGTGTAGTATTAACAGTTATATCAGGAAAAATATTAGCTGCTAATAGTTAAACATGTGCATCAGGAGGACGACAGAAAAGAAATATCCGGGAAGCGCAGAGATCAACCTTCTATGGGATTTCTGTATTACAATTAAAATCGGAAACCGTCGACGTTCAATAGATGTTCAAAACAAACCATTAATTTGCTCCATGAACACCGAATGAAAAATGGCGCGCCACAGTTATGACGAATGTCCCCAACAGAGAGATCGAAGGCGAACTCCTTGGGAGTTACAAACAGCGCACAACATTCAGGTACGTATCCACTCTTAAAGACTGTATGCAGAATCATATCGTTGTAACTGGGTGAAGAGAACTGATGGAATGTGATGGCATACAAGCCAATTCGGAAAAGTATGTCGTGGAGCTTATAGTGAAACTGCCTATCCTTTAAGGCGTAGATGCAGATAGAGCGATAATATGTTTTATAGGGACGGAATAAACAAGCACCCAGAGGCAGAATTTGTCCAGTGGTTCCAGGTGGTAGCAATTGCAATGTCAGACAGTTTTCAGGGAGTACGCTGATCTTCTTATAACTATCTTGCTACCTTTAATTTCCAGGGATCCTTTCATATACATTTCCTGTTCACTACCCGATTGGCCGGAGCTGAAAACAAATTCCTTACTGAACATAAGCTAAGTTTGTTTATCTAATTACCCATTTTATGACCGATTCCGCAGTTTGCTGCTCATCGTCAAGCTGACGATTTGTTTAAAGTTTTGATACCTTACGTCTTCCAATTTTGTAGCACTATTAGAAGTTATGCAACCGTCCACTGCTTCCCTTGAAACCCTATGATGGACGCAGTTTGATTTGCATAACCTAGAAGGTCACTTTAAGGTACAGCCTGTAAATTGTATCGCGCATCCTCGAAAGGCCAAAACACCAGTTTTTGTAACAAGAACGCCTTGTCCTCTCTCGAATATCCGCAATTTGTCCAGTTTTTGTAACAAGAACGCCTTTTCCTCTCTCGAATATCCGTAATTTGTCTTATGTACTACACGGTCATACTGCTGCGGATTTATTCGAAATCTGTTCGTAATTGTTTTCTTAATACGGTGCAGATGGTCTTGTATGTAGCTATGTTTAGTACCCGTTCCTTGGACAATGGCTGTCCTTTGTTACGTTTCACTGGAGGCTGGATTTGTGGCTCCCTTCCCTACGAAGATGATAAGCTACATGGCTCGACACATGTTTCAATATCACTTCCAGTCCTTAAACATTTATCGTTATCATTATACTCCCAATGTACATTGCCCACACAGTGGAGCGTTGACGACACCACACATTCCACCGACTCATCTTGCGGATACGCAACTGTTGTTATGATGTAATGCAATGATACTACCCGATCAAAAGCATCTAGACTCCTAGTAGAGGACTTTGATAAGGGTGTGTTTTCTCTTCAACTTTATGACAGCTGGAGACACCTTAATTGAGGCTGTGCTTTGTATCAATAGTACTAGCATTGTAGCACTTTTGTGGGTCACTCGTCTACTATGCAGTACAACTACGCTCCGTACCCTCATGATGTGCTCACCATTGGATACCTCCACTAACGCCCCACCATTGCCATTAGCACACAATATTGTGGTTGCACTGTATACAATATGTGCGGCGTCGAATACTGTAAACATCATTGGCCTTTTGCGACCTCACACTCAAGGGGTTCCTTGGAACAAATTCGGGGGAATATGATATGTCCGTGCTCAGTCGAAAACCGCCATCCTACTTTCCCTGAGTAATCCTATATATGATAAAGTGGTTTTTAAATTTGTACTAGCTGCCGAGATATCTTTGTTATACAACGCAACACAGAAATCTGTGTTAACCATCGTTTCGTTTTCATGTTAGGCATCTAATAACTGTATCACTGTTGTTACTTTTCCTTCTTGTGTTATTTCTTACGTTTATGGTGCCAGAAAAAATATATTTTTCAAAGTATCCTGTAAAATTTTACGCATAATGTCAAAAACCTTTGCTGTTCGTATATCTGTTTAGTTATATTTGTGCCATAACACTGTTGTTAATCTGTGTTATTCTTGTGATATCCATTGCTAATCGTTCAAATGTTAAGTTTCACCTTTAAATTAACCAAATCTATTGTTCAATATTTTACATACACGTCAATCAACGGAGGGTATAAAAAGCCCTTTGCCCTACTTGTGCCAGTATGTTGTCATACAATATCGTCAATTTATCTTTCTTTCTGTATGTGAATTATCTACAAGTTGGCTAAATGTGTCGTTGGATACCGGAGGCAACAGAATAACTAAATAAATAATATTCCTTCGCTATAGTTATCCAGGTGGTCGACTTGCGTGTCCGGTGGTCATATTCTGTAGTTACTGCAGCTAGAGCAAAGGCTTCCACCGTGTTTGCAGTTTACGCGACTTCGTCCGACAATGGTAGAGATACTACCCGATCAAAAGTATCTAGACTCCTAGTAGAGGACTTTGATAAGGGTGTTTCTACTCGTCAACTTTATGACGGCTGGAGACACCTTAATTGAGGCGTCTCAATGTCTGTGGAGGTTTCACACCCCATTCTTCCTCAACTGTGAAAACAGACAGGGTGGCGATCTTGGACGCTAAGATATGGAGAGAAGTCGCCGTGCTAACTCATTCCAAAGATGTTCCATTAGGTTTAAGTCTGGACTCTGGGCAGGCCAGTCCGTTTCAGAAATGTTTTTGTGCTTCTTATTGACAGTATGCACTGTCACGATGACACAAAAAAAATTGGCTCTGAGCACTATGGGACTTTACTTCTGAGGTCATCAGTCCTCAGTCCCCTAGAACTTAGAACTACTTAAACCTAACTAACCTAAGGACATCATGCCCGAGGCAGGATTCGAACCTGCGACAGTAGCGGTCTCGCAGTTCCAGACCGAAGCGCCTAGAACCACTCGGCCACTCCGGCCGGCGATGACACAAACAACGATCACCTCCGAACTGTTCCCCTGCTGTATGAAGTACACAGTGCTGTAAAATCTGTTCATATCCTTCATCAATTAGCGTTTTCTTAAGCACAGTAAGGCGATCACAGCCTAACCCACCCATATCGTAATACTACTTACTCTGTACTACAGTGTTGGCGCTGCACTTGATGGCGGGTAACGTTCTCCAGGCATTTGCCAAGCCCAAACCCTTCCGTCGGATTGCCACTGCTGCTTAGCATAGGTTAAAGAAATGTCTGGCTTACGAGGAGCTGCTCGATCGCTGTATGCCGTTCGTCTTAACGCTTTAGACCCAGGTGAGGCTGATGCGGAAGAACGACAACTTATAAACATTGATAATAAATGATCTAACTCTAATAATGTTGTATAGCGTCAATGACGCATCACAGGTTGCCAACAACTATCCAGACTTCACACAGAGGTGTGTCCGCTCGGCCCGTGGCTGATCCATTTAGCTGTTACTGCTTCTCTATCGACAGCAAAGTACTCTTTCATCCTTTAACACTGGCGTGTCCATCTCTCATGACATGTAAAAATTCCGCATTACATAGGGGTGTCCGAATACTTGATCGGATAGTATAAGAAAAGACATCTGTGAAATGCTAGAAGTTAGGCTTACAGTAAGCTATAATTAACGGCGGGAATGGGAGGAGAGAGGCGAGGAGACAGTAACAAGCGCCCCAGAACTGAACCATGGATATGCTTTGGTGACTAGACGGTGTTTGTGACGAAGGCAATACGCCCAAAGGCGACAGGTGTTGTGACGCGTGCGGGAAACTATGAAGAGCGTTCAAGAAGTAATGCAGCATGTATTTTTCTGAAAGCAGCTTGGTTTTATTCAGGATTTCAATGCAACATGCTATTCCTCACTCTTTTGGCTACAAAAACCTACTGCTCATTAAAATCTCTGGAAGGGTCTGTATGCCAGCATGGTACCACTGCACTGGTCGCCGTTGGAGCCAACGTCTTGCTGCTTCAATAACTTCCCCATGTACGTCCTTCATTGGGACAAACAGCTGAAACTCGACTGGTATGAAGTCCGGGCTGTAGAGTGTATGAGGAAGACAGTGCAATGAAGTTTTGCGCTGACCGGTGTGGCCGACGGTCGTAGGCGCTTCAGTCTGGAACCGTGCGACCGCTACGGTCGCAGGTTCGAATCCTGCCTCGGGCATGGATGTTTGTGATGTCCTTAGGTTAGTTAGGTTTAACTAGTTCTAAGTTCTAGGGGACTAATGACCTCAGCAGTTGAGTCCCATAGTGCTCAGAGCCATTTTTGAACCAATGAAGTATTGCGCAGACGTGTGTGGCCTTCGTTGCCATGGGCAAGGAGCATTTCGTTTGCATTTTTGTGCAGACAAACAAGCTGAAATCTTTTCTTTTCAGTTTCCTGAAGGTAGCACAGTACACTTCGGAATCGTCTGTTGCACAATGAGGGAGGGCATTGTAAGTGGACATCCTCCTCTAGCATTACTTTTCCTCAACATCAATTGTCGATACCAGTATTATTTTTCGAATTTTGGACAGGTCAGTATTACCTCAGTCGCTTTTATGAAAACTTTCATATAATTTTACACACAATATGTTGCATTTCAAGCTAAAATTTACGAAAGGGAATTGCTTCGTAAAATATTTTAGTTTCTATGTTACAATCAATAAGTGCTAAGTACTAAGTACAGTTAAAATTATTTATTTTTGGTAACGATTGAAATTACGAATTATTTGCACACTTAAATTTTCTATTATTAATTAAGCAATCTTGTACTGTTTACCATGATTATTTCAGGATTCATTTACGAAATTAATAATGAAGCGAAAACTAGTAGGAATGCATTTGTTAAGAAAAATTATTGTTATTTCTGCAGACAGTGAGAGTCGTAAGCGTGCCTCTGTTGTGACCGGACGTATTTTTGTATAAAAGGTGCGAACAATGTAATTTCGGCTTTGTTATCGTGAAAAATCACAACACCGTATGATATACTAAAATGTGAGAAAGTCAGTAGGAAATATATTTACGTAAAAATTTTGCAACAACAATCTTTCAGTCAATCCTATTCAATACCTCCTCATTAGTTACATGATCTTATCTAACCTTCAGCATTCTTCTGTAGCACCACATTTCGAAAGCCTCTATTCTCTTCTTGTCCAAACTAGTTACCGTCCATGTTTCACTTCCATACATGGCTACGCTCCATACAAATACTTTCAGAAACGACTTCCTGACACTTAAATCAATACTCGATGTTAACAAATTTCTCTTCTTCTGAAACGCTTTCCTTGCCATTGCCAGTATACATTTGATAACCTCTCTACTTCGACCATCATCATTTATTTTGCTCCCCAAATAGCAAAACTCCTTTACTACTTTAAGTGTCTCATTTCCTAATCTAATTCCCTCAGCATCACCCGACTTAATTCGACTACATTCCATTATAATCGTTTTGCTTTTGTTGATGTTCATCTTATATTCTCCTTTCTGACACTGTCCATTCCGTTCAACTGCTCTTCCAAGTCCTTTGCTGTCTCTGACAGAATTACAATGTCATAGGCGAACCTCAAAGTTTTTATTTCTTCTCCATGGATTTTAATACCTACTCCGAATTTTTCTTTTGTTTCCTTCACTGCTTGCTCAATATACAGATTGAATAACAGCGGGGATAGGCTACAACCCTGTCTCACTCCCTTCCCAACCACTGCTTCCCTTTCGTGCCCCTCGACTCTTATAACTGCCATCTGGTTTCTGTACAGATTGTAAATAGCCTTTCGCTCCCTGTATTTTACCCCTGCCACCTTCAGAATTTGAAAGAGAGTATTCCAGTCAACATTGTCAAAAGCTTTCTCTAAGTCCACAAATGCTAGAAACGTAGGTTTGACTTTCCTTAATCTAGCTTCTAAGATAAGTCGTAAGGTCAGTATTGCCTCACGTGTTCCAATATTTCTACGGAATCCAAACTGATCTTCCCCGAGGTCAGCTTCTACCAGTTTTTCCATTCGTCTGTAAAGAATACGCGTTAGTATTTTGCATCCGTGACTTATTAAACTGATTGTTCGGTAATTTTCACATCTGTCAACACCTGATTTCTTTGGGATCGGAATTATTATATTCTTCTTGAGGTCTGAGGGTATTTCGCCTGCCTCATACATCTTGCTCGCCAGATGGTAGAGTTTTGTCAGGACTGGCTCTCCCAAGGCCGTCAGTAGTTCTAATGGAATGTTGTCTACTCCCGGGGCCTTGTTTCGACTCAGGTCTTTCAGTGCTCTGTCAAACTCTTCACGCAGTATCGTATCTCCCATTTCATCTTCATCTACATCCTCTTTCATTTCCATAATATTGTCCTCAAGTACATTGCCCTTGTATAGGCCCTCTATATACTCCCTCCACCTTTCTGCTTTCCTTTCTTTGCTTAGAACTGGGTTTCCATCTGAGCTCTTGATATTCATACAAGTGGTTCTCTGTTCTCCAAAGGTCTCTTTAATTTTCCTGTAGGCAGTATCTATCTTACTCCTAGTGAGATAACCCTCTACATCCTTGCAATTGTCCTCTAGCCATCCCTGCTTAGCCATTTTGCACTTTCTGTCGATCTTGTTTTTGAGACGTTTGTATTCCTTTTTGCCTGCTTCATTTACTGCATTTTTATATTTTCTCGTCTTTCAGTTTATTTAGTTCAAACCAACTGCGACGGCCTGAGGTCAGATTTTCAGCATCAAGAATCAGACACCTAGACAAGAAGAACTGGCGCCATCTCAACATGACAAGCTAATTAAACGTGAAAGTTTATTGTAATCTTCGCTCCACTCATTGTTGTTGTTGTGGTCTTCAGTCCAGAGACTGGTTTGATGCAGCTCTCCATGATACTCCATCCAGTGCAAGCCTCTTCATCTCCCAGTACCTACTGCAACCTACATCCTTCTGAATCTGTTTATTGTATTCATCTCTTGGTCTCCCTCTATCATTTTTACCTTCGGCACTGCCCTCCAATACTAAATTGATGATCTCTTGATGCCTCAGAATATGTCCTACCAACCGATCCCTTCTTCTAGTCAAGTTGTGCCACAAATTTCTCTTCTCCCCAATTCTATTCAATACCTCCTCATTAGTTATGTGATCTACCCATCTAATCTTCGCCCCACTCAGATCTTCATAAAAGACTTTGCTTATTTATTACTTGGACTGGGCATTGTTTAGTGTGGACAACAGATGGAAGAAGGAAGGAGGGGTGGTGGGGGGAGATTACAACATTAAACACTATAAATCCTTCAGAGTCTCACTGAGGGTGCGGCTTTGAACTTTTTCTTCGGAGGAGAGGTGACGTGGCACCACTCAGTTGATTGCCATTTGGTTTCCTGCTCGAAGTGATCAACTCATACTTCATTGTCTGTGATGATTTTGGACGAAAAATTATCACGATCAGCTTCGTAATGCGCAAACAGTTCCTCATAGGTGATCCTGCGTTGCTCTTAATGGTTGTCTGTTAGACGGCGAGGAACCCAGCGGGAACACACCTTTGAGTATGGCAACTACTGGAAGAGTGTGTCAGCGCTATCAACAGAGACGACGTCCAGTTGAGCAGTGAGGTGTGTAATTGCGATCCGTGGAGCATCTCGTGTGAGAGTGTCCGCATGTTCGAACAGTGTAGAAGTCGCAGCTGTGTGTGGCCGGCTGTCACGCGGGAGACGGGCAGGTTCGCGCGACCGTGTTGTGATGATGAGAGACGCCTCGCCCAACGACCCACCATGCGTTTATAACAGTCAGCTCTCCGTAGACTCAGGCTGTTCCAACCGAGCTCTAGGGAGCCGGAGCGCTCCGGAGCGCTCACTGCGGCAGCTCGGAGACCGCGTGGAGGGGGGAAAGCGAACTCACTGCCCCCTGGCCGCATGCAGCCGCAACTGACGCAATAATCCGTGTTCAGTGACAGTTATGACTAGCCGCGGGAGCCCTGTACCTCTATTGGAGGATACCTTTCTATTCATTGAGAGGGATAGTCGTCCGCAGTGTCTTGTATGTCATAAAGTATTTAATTCTGCGAAGAGGTACAATATACAACGACATTATACACGTCTTCACGCAGCGCACTACGATCAGGTAGAAGGCGTTGCACGCAGAGAACTGGCAGCCAGGCTTAAGAACGACATACTAAGAGACGTAAGTTTACAAACGGTTTCGTAATACGGAGGGTATCAAAACATGCAACATAGTTTGTGTTCTGTAATGCGTTTATGATTTGCAGGTGAATGAGAGAGGAGAAAACACTACTGAATCTGCAATTCGAGCAAGCTACAGGGTCGCTCACGTCTTTGCGACGAGTGGCAAGCCGTTTTCGGTGGGAAAATCGTGCATGGTAGCACTTGCAGAATGTTTGTCTCCAAGGGAGGTGCAGGCAGTTGAACGGGTTTGCCTGTCGAAGCCAACAATGTCTCGTCGAATCCTGGACATGGCAGCGGATTTAGAGACACAGCTCAGGAAAAAGGTGGAGAGCTTTGTTGCATTTTCGCTAGCGCTTGACGAAAGCACCGACATATCGGACTGTGTTCAGCCTGCAGTCTTTGTGCGTGGTGTCGACATGGAGCTGCAAGTAACTGAAGAACACTTGGATGTGGTACCACTCGATTTCACAGCAACAGGACGTGACATTTTTCAAGCTGTTTGTGAGTCAGTGGACAATATGAATTTGCCGTGGGATATGCTCCATTCTGTAGCGACAGACGGTGCACCACAAATGATCGGGCGCCACCAAAGTTTTGCTTCTCGTTCGAAAAATAAACTCAGGGACGAAATGGGGAAAGACCTTTTGAATCTTCATTGTTTTATTCACCAAGAGGCACAGTGTGCTGAAAGAGTAGAGCTAGGTGGCGTAATGACAGATGTCGTCAAGTGTGTGAATTTTGTGCGGCGTCACGGTATGAATCATCGCCAATGCAAAGGATTCCTGTAAGATATGGAAGCGGAGTATGGGGATACACTATGGGGATACACCTTACCACAGTACAGTCCGTTGGCTGAGTCGGAGAAAAGTTCTTGACGTTTTCTTTGCGATTCGTGAGGAAATATCCCCTTTCCTCGAAATGATAGGCGAAGAAATGCGTTGTCTGAAAGATATAAAATGGATATCAGACTTGGCGTTCCTAGCTGACGTAACTATGCTCAACAAATCTGTCATTGCAGGGCAAAGGGCAGCTAATCGTTGACATGCACGACCAGATCAAAGCGTTCATGAAAAAGTTACGTTTATTTGAGAGGCAGATGAGTATTGGACATAAACCGTTCTTCAATCGTATTGCTTCTTTAAAACTACCTGAAGGTACTACTTTCGGCGATTACCAAACAAAGTTAAAGCAGCGCATCACGTCGTTTGAAACAACATTCCGAGACCTCACTAGTTTGGAAATGAAACTTAAGGTGCTCAGCACTCCTTTTTCACTTTCCTCCGATGACTTTTCATCGTCACTTCAATTGGAGATTATTGATTTGAAAATTCAACTTTGTTGAAAGAGAGGTACTACAACACGTTGGATTTGTCACGATGGTATCGTTCATTACAGCAAAAAATATTTCCCAAGCTTCACAACAATGCCGCTAAGATCATGTGCATGTTTGGGTCTTTGTGACCAGCTTTTCTCAGCAATGAAAAGAGTAAAAAGTAAGGAACGATCGTTTCTTCACAGTGCAACAATGAAGGCCACCCTCCGCATTAAGCCGGCCGGAGTGGCCGACCGGTTAAAGGCGCTACAGTCTGGAACCGCACGACCGCTACGGTCGCAGGTTCGAGTCCTGCCTCGGGCATGGATGTGTGTGATGTCCTTAGGTTAGTTAGGTTTAAGTAGTTCTAAGTTCTAGGGGACTTATGACCACAGCAGTTGAGTCCCATAGTGCTCAGAGCCATTTGAACCATTTGTTGAACCTCCGCATTAAAGCTGCGAACATTTTGACGACTCATATTTCCGATCTTGTAATGAAAAGAAAATGTCAATCTACAGAGGCCCAAGCAATTTAGTATGCAATTTCTTGTAAAACAGTTGTTTCTTATTTATTTCCTGAACACCGTATTTCCTGGTGTAGCATGTCACCACGTCTTAGCAGCTAAGAGTATGAGGTTGTCGATCTTGTAAGACGCAGCTGGCACATCAAAAAGCTTGCCTTACCGCCTGCCTCAGCCAGCCGTGCCACGTGCCGGCGTGCCGGCCCACTTGAATGGTCACAGCGATCGACACGGCTCCCTGGAGCAGGGAGCGCTCCGCGGCTTACAACGGAGCCGACGAGCTGGAACAGCCTGCCGTAGACATTCTGCAAACGCCTATGAATATGTGTGATCCTCTGTTTTTTCGCCTGAAGATACTCTGAACCAGCTGTCTGCTTGGAAACCAACTCCGCTATAGACGCCATTTTGAACGCTTCGTAAAACGTCGTCACCTATCGGAGCTTCATGAAACTGTAGCGGCTGAATGGGAATATTCCACGGTGTCCCACAGCAAATTCCGTATTTCCTCAGCGGAAATTGCCCGAGAAAAGAAGAATGTGTTGCATTTATTACTGAACGTGCCTCGTACTTACGAGGTTCACATTGTTACCTGTAGACGACGCAGTTGATGGCGTGCGAGATGACGGCGGTGAAGACGGGCATGACGGCCATGTTGACGAGCACTGTGCTCGGGAAGGCGGCGAGGAAGAGTCGCAGGGAGCTGGTGCGCGGCGCACGCGGCACCACGACGCACAGCTGGTCAGAGTAGGCGGGCGGCGTCACGAACTCGAGCAGCGGCGCCGCGTACTCCTTGAGGAAGCGCGCGTTGGCCGCTAGCAGAGCGCCGCCCAGCAGCAGGTCGGCGAGCGCGCCCGTGTAGCCGCCGGAGGGCAGCCAGTGGCCGAAGGTTTGGCCGTCGGCGGGCGCCGCCACCGCCGGCGAGAAGTTGGCGTAGTGCGCCAGCGCGGACAGCACCTCCGCGTCCACCCCCACCAGCCGACCGCCCACGCGGTACACGTCGGGCGGGCTCTCGAACATGGACACCTTGGCCGGCGCGCCGTTCAGCTGCTGCAGCCCGAACAGCCGCGCGGGCCGCGGCGCCTCTTCCAGTATCCGGGCGCTGGAGTCCAGCACCGCGCGCGCAGCGCCCGTAGCGGTCGGCTGGAACCGTGCCGTGTCGTGTCCGCGCTGGAGAAGCCCCGGCGCGTAGAGCAGCACCTGGACCACGCCTCTGCGAAATAGCAACTCCTCCAGTACCTGTAGCGTGCGGTCGGCCGAAGCTCCCTCGTGCTCCGCACCGACTGCCCTGACTAGCAAGCACTTGTTATTCGGCTGCAGAGAACTCAGCTCGCCGGAAATATTCTTCTCGTCCACATCCTCACCGACAACGACCAGCACATCGTCTCCTACGATGTGCCCATTAGACACACTCGTTGACATCACGAACGGTATAGAAGCTCTTCTGTAAACGTCGGCCACAACATTCGCAACTAAATCGCCACTTCTCGGACCGAGAGGAACTGCAGTCACTTTGTAGCTCCCTTGGAAATACCACATCGCCAGTCGTGTTACAGTTCGCTCGTATTCGTACTGTTCATCATCTTGCTGCAATGGGCGCCTCATGGTGAAGAGCTTCTCGCTGGACACGATAGTGAGGAAAGAGCCGATCATTGTCAGTAATACAATGAACATTCCGTCCGGGACTGCGAAGTTAATCTGAAACAAAACACAGAATTTAATATTATCAATTTTAAGAGGTGTGAGGCAGAGGTTCTTATGTTTTTAACAGTAATTATTGGAAACGTTCAACCGTTTTCTGTTCTAAGACAACGACGCTCTCATCATAAATGTTGTCAAACTTTTCTCAAGTTTACCATCACATTTGAGGCATTTATAAAATAAAACAAGGGGTATCTGGGCTGCATCTCGTGGTCGTGCGGTAGCGTTCTCGCTTCCCACGCCCGGGTTCCCGGGTTCGATTCCCGGCGGGGTCAGGATTTTCTCTGCCTCGTGATGGCTGGGTGTTGTGTGCTGTCCTTAGGTTAGTTAGGTTTAAGTAGTTCTATGTTCTAGGGGACTGATGACCACAGCAGTTGAGTCCCATAGTGCTCAGAGCCATTTGAACCATTTTTTTGGTATCTGGGCTAGAGATATACACAGACAAATACTTATAACTAAAGAATCGATATTTTATGTTATTGGGTAAAACCACAATCGATAGAGAGACTCTCCGAGAAGTCTTCAGTTGAAACTTCCGGGCTGAGAGGCCGTGGTCGATGTATAAAATTTCTACCGGTTACTACCGGATGACTTCAGAAGATGTCTCCCGCAGATGGAGACAAAACGTCAAGTAGAAATTTTACTGCGGATGACCTCAGAAGATGTCTCCCGCAGATGGAGACAAAACGTCAGGTAGAAATTTTATACATCGACCACGGCCTCTCAGCCCGGAAGTTTCAACTGAAGACAACACCGGCCGTGAAAGCGTACATTGTATGTTCTCCAAGAAGTGATCTGATCCTCACCATTTCATGAAACAAAATCTCATGGCGCTTGTGCACAAGTGACAGATCACACCAGTCTCGAAATGTTGGCGAACTATGCAGTTCCACTAATACGCCTGACGTTTTTTTCCAGCAGGATGGTAGCCACCACCTCTTCCACTCTCCTGAGCGGGAGGGGGGGGAGGGAGGGGGAGGGGAGGAGTGTCCATTGGCTGACCTCCTCGGTCTCCCGATCCGTCTCCGCTAGATTTCAGTGCATGAGGATTTATCAAGGACATCGTTTACAGAACAAGTGTTCTAGATCTGGTAGATGTGAGACAATGGACCTACGCTGCAGCAGAGGCCGTAACACCTGTCATGCTTATGAACATCTGGCGACAAGCAGAGTGCCGTTTCGATGTCTTCCGAGGTATAAACAGTGTCCACATTAAACTGTATAAATATGCATGTATCTTTGAGCTCCTGTATACGATGTCAGACGAAAAAAGTTATAAACATTAATAGCTAGTGAAATATAAACAATGTTTTTGTATACCTCTAGGCTGGACACCCTGTAGAATAAAAACTCACTGAACTGTGGGTGTTCGTCTTGCATTAAAATCGTTGACTTCTGTCAGAAGTCGCTCAATCTCATACAGTACACTACTCTGGCCCGGGTCCTCCTGATCTTCTGTGGCCTCCAAGTGGGTCAAGTTGAGGCGAACGTGTTTTAGACTTTTCAGTATTTTAACCTCATGAGCTAACAACATGATGGTGAGAGCATTATCTCTTCCGTAGGACAGGAAGCAGTTGATGGCTAGCAATTACTGCTGATAAAGAATGCAATTTTTTTCAGCTACATGCGAACAGAATTTGTAATATTTTTGGGTTTAGGATGCCCTGTATATAAGATATTTGTCACAAAAGAGAAGAACAGCCATCGAGCTGTAGTTGGTAAAATGCTATATTTTTGTAATGTGCGTCTACACAAAGACGCGCACCCAGCATTAACTGCTTCAAATAATCACTATGACCCTCTGGGCGGAGATATTTAAATCATTGCCGCAGCGCTCTGTCGTAATAAGAGGCGAAACATATGAATGATAAAAATCTATCTTTTTTATGTATAGTTCTAGAGACTTGATTACCTTTTACTGTTTCGTTGCCGACATGTGAAAAAGTGCAGTGTAGTATCGCTACAAGTTATACTAAATTTTGTGTACTAGAAACTGTAACTCTTCGAACAAACGCTTCGAAAACCCGATGCAATGAAATTTCAAGAAAATATTGGACAGACAAAACAGGTCATTATTGTACCGCGCAGTGTGTGAAAGAAATATCAAATGTAAGTTCTATGTTCATTAGATATTTGTTCATGTTCAGTGTAATGGATTTTTTTAGAATACATTGATGAGTCATAATGAAATCTTTTTCTTTCTATTCTTTTCTTTAAGTAACCTCAGTTTTTTTATGTTTGCTAACTATGTTACAGGTCAGTTCTTTATAGCGGTATCTCGGTTGTATTCGGGAGACGGCTAATGTACTGAGTCTCAGATTTGATAACCATTACCAAAACCCACATTCGTGTATCCATTTCCCCTTTTTTTTAAATGTTCAGTTAGGTCCCTTAGGTATTTGTATCGCAGAATCAGATTGCGTGAAGGCAGTCCGGGTTAAATGTCAGGCTCAAGTCACCTTTCCGTAATCAGACATTATCCCTCCTGAACACAATCGCGAACCGAAGCAACGCAGTTCAAAACTCTGCTCTCTTTCTGCGACCTGCACCAAAATCGGCTAAGAAATTGCCGTGAGTGCAGAATCTAGTATAAATTGTATTATCATTATTATCTGTAATACTATCTATAACACATTACTATCAATATGTCACATAATCGCTATTTGACCTTTTTCTTTTTTGCGCGATTTATTCTAGAAATTCTAGGGGCTGGTAAGATTCTATTCACTCTTTTATTTCTTACAGTTTTTTTTTAATTTTCTTCTTTTAGTCCACAGATGATTACTGCTTTCTCGTCGCGGCTGTAACATTTGTTTCTTTGTCCGGATGCCCACTCTTGTCCTGGAGTTATTCGGTGAGGGAACGGCTGAAGCATGAACTAAATCAGGCTTTTCATAGGAAAGTGGTGGACGACCACGGAGAGTTAGACCACTAACGACAGGCAAGACTATATTATGTAGCCTTTAGGGAAGACTCTGTGACTTAGAAAACATGATTATAAAACTCTGGGACCAACACAAAAAAAAAAACAGAAGAAAAATCCTTGTGTAATAATTTCTTGCCTCCCGATCGCTTAGTTATAGTGTTTAAGAAATGTTGACAGGTTGTAGAGGTTGTATTAAGGAACAAATTGAGGAAGCCATGCCCAGAAACGTCATCGGACGACACTACAAAGGAAGTTACAGGCACCATTGCCTGCTGCTAGGGCAACCATCAGCAAATGTGACTTTGGCGCAGTTTATTTTTCTCCCGTACACAGACATTGGACATTTAAGACGGTTCAAGGAGAAAAATAAACTGTGGATGGAAACCTATGTCCATACCAGTCATCCACTATGGCCGCAGAGCATCCCATTCTTAGGAGGCAACGCCTGTCTATACAGCAGCTACACAGCGGGGTGGCACAGTGGTTAGCATACTGGACTCGCAGTCGGGAGGACGACAGTTCAATCCCGGGTCTGGCCATCCAGATTTATGTTTTCCATGATTTCCCCAAACTGCTCCATGAAAATGCTGGGGTGGTTCCTTTGAAGGGGCACGGCCGATTTCCTTCCCCATCCTTGACACAGTCCGAGCTTGTATTCCGCCTCAAACGACCTCGATGTCGACGGGATGTTAAACTCAGTCTTTCTTACTTCCTTCTAAGTTTGTCGCAATATTTCTGTAACACCTTGTATGTAAAATATTCACTTTACTGCTTTCAAGTACGTAACTGCCTTATTCAGATGTACTTAATCCCTGAAAAGTTCGTACAAATATTTAAACAAATATAGTCAGTCACTTTGAGCATCATGAGCCCATTCAACAAATTTTAGTGATAGGCACTACGTCACATGACCACACAGTGTAAAAAGAATGAGAACTGCTTGCTGAAACACGTAATGTGAATATTTTATATGTAAGTGACTGTGACGCAATAAATTATAACACAACACTTATAAAGGCCTCAACATGTCAATTTAAAAAAAAAAAAATAATCAAAGTACGAAAATTCGTGTCTCTGTCTGGTTAAAAGTGACAAAATGTTTGGTATCATATGAGCACATACACATGGCGTTTCAGAAGGAGCAGCACATATTTTATGGGCAGGTAGCATGGAATAATTCGAATAGAACACTGAACGTAACATGCAATTTTTATTGGTTCTAGAGCTATAGCTGATAGAATGTGACCCAAAAAATACTCACAGAAATTGCAAACAGAAATTATTAAGTTCAGAAATGATCTTCATAAATTCCACTTCCAACTTCAATACGATTTCAGATTCTCTTCACTAACACCACGTGCAATTCTTCTGAGGGTGTCCTGGTCTTCTTTTATGAGGGCAGATCTTTCATAGTCAGAACGATCAACTCGTCTCTTGTGCGTAATATTTCTTTGTACACTAGGCCTGTCAGCCATCCCCACAGGCAAAAATACAAGGGGTAAGATCCGGTGACCTCAATGGTCAATCTGCTGATCCATCATCCAAGGCATGTTATGTTTAGATGACGTGTCATCTTGTTTAAATATTTTATCGATGACAAACCTTTTATAATATGCTATTTTGATCCATTTGACATCTTATGTGTGATGTCAGCGTAAAATGAATATGTTTCACATCAAAAGAGTTTAAGACCTGAAAATCACAACATAGTCTGTTGAAACCGGGCGTCTTTTATAAAGAAATGTTTTATGCGTTCCTGGCTGTTGAATGGTTTGTTTGTAAAGATTATATGTGTACCGTATGACAGACACTGCTGTCCCTGCCACCTGAAATCTTATGGAGACCACTTTGAACGTCTGTTGTGCATGCTTGCATTTTACGTTTTGGCGATTACACCAGTTATTAATGAACCAGCATTCCACATTTGCAATGACTTACTTCGCGCTCACATTAACCTGTGAACTTGCTTTGTTAATAACTTAAATATGTTACCTAGACAAATTTACTCCCGGAATTTCATTGTTGTACATTAATTATTTTTGTTGCTGCGTTTTTTTCCGTCTGAGTACCTTACTTTCCGGTAGTTTTTATAATTTCGAAAAAAATGAATGCCATCTTTTAAAAATGGAATAAGATGTATTAAACTTCTGTAACTGGCCTGCCAGAAGGCGAAAGCTGAAAAGTGTTCCAAGGTGCAACTCTCTCCCCTATGTTTTCGTCAACGACATTTTTATGCGTTATATACTGTGTTATTTTGTAAAGCAAAACAACGTTTCAGTCACCATTTCAATACAATATGACATGATCTATTTTTTCTGCATTGTTCCTTCAAACACATCTTACTCACCAAGCTTATCTGCCACGTTCCAATATTCTCTTCTTCAGCCTAACAATTTTAGAAAGCAACATGCTATACAATAATTTTAAGGCGAGAATTATTTACAATTATTTTAAAACTATTGAAAGATGGTTAGCACTGAAGATCTCAATATTCACACTACTCTCACAGTCATTGTGCCTTTTCAAACGGTGAAGGTATGTTGTTTTAAAAGAACTATTGCGCTATCCATAAATCGAATCGTCTTACATTGAGTAAATATAAATTAAGAGACAGACTACGTACATCAGCAAAATTATAGTGTAGATTCTTTTGTAGGCGATAGCTTTCGAAAATATGCCTACTAAGGGAACGGATGAAAATACAAAAGAACAACAAATATTCATTGCCAATAATTTGGCTGGCATGACTCAGAACCAGAGCTGGCATGAATAGTAAGAAACCACGCTGAGCGCAGTTTGGAAGAATAGGAAGGGAGAAAAAGATACACCTTGCTCCTATCCCTGACGCCAGGCAATTAGATTTCTGCTGAGAGATTTTCGAGTCTAGAGTTCCGGTAAAACGTTACTGGAGCTTTCACTCGAGAGAGATGACTGCCAATAAAAATCCTTCCAGGAAGAAGACTCGTCCATTCCAACCGAGCTGCAGCAAACATATATGCAACTGTCTACCCCCCCCCCCCCTTTTTCCACCACCTTTCGTCACTTCGTAATGAAATGCAGTAATGCATTTGGACTGTAAGCGTACCTGCTATCAATAAGAATCACTGTGGGTACACGCCTCGTCTAGTTCTGACCAGCTGCAGCAGCCACGCACATAACAGCTGCAGCCTACACACACTAACTCCTTCCCATAACGATCGTCCCCTGCTAATGAGATGCAATAATGAACCTCAGCATGTACCAGCAGCTTATCTGCGTTCTACTTGTCAGCCAACTATATGTAAATATCTAACGGCTAGGGCAGTGCCACTGAGATTTACCAATAAAATAAAGTATTCATATGATGAAGAATGAAAAGCACTATATTACTTATGTTCTACAGGATTAATTTATTGGCTGATTGGTTTTCGGCTTAGGAGGCCATCATCAGAACTTGACTAGAGTCGCCAAGAAATTTTACAGTGTTTCTATACAACATTGGAAAAGATGTTACACATGTAGATTGAGGCACAAACACACAGTAAATGACATCTTCGTCGGTGTAGTGGTAGTGCAACTTAAAAGGTAGAAAGTGGAACAATAAATAAATATAAAGGGAGAAAACACCAGAGTGGAAAACGGTGCCTACATAACAGTTTACATGAATAAACAAAACCAATAAAATAAAACAAAATTAGCACTTAACAAGTCTGCTTCAAGAGGAATTAAACATGGAAAGTGATACAGAAACCTACTAAAAGAAAGAATTAACAATAGTAACAACATAACATATGGAGTTGATGCAGTTGTTATTTCTTCCTTTTAACTGGTTCTGCATCACTTTCCATAATATATAGAGTTGTTAGAATTGTTAATTCTTTCTTTTAGTAGGTTTCTGTGTCACTTACCATGTTTAATAGTTCCTGTTGTAGCCTTGTCAAGAACTAATTTTATTTCATATTTATTATTAATATAAACCTTTATGTAGGCGCGGTTTTCCAATTTGGTGTTAAAGTTTCTTCCGGTTTGCACGCTTTATATTTATTTATTGTTCAGATTTTTACCTTTTAAACTGAATTATCATCACGGTGTCAAAGATGATATTTACTCTGTGTTAGTACCTCAATCTAGAAGTGTAACATCTTTTCTAACTTTCTTCACCAAAATTGTAAATTTTTGGCGATAATAGCCAGTTAAAGTGTGATAATGGCCTTACAAGGAAAAAAATCGGTTAGCACAATATATTAGTAGTTGAACATAAGGAATTTAATGCTTTCCACTTAATATAGTGTTGTTCTCCCAAGAACCGATGGAAGAATCAGTTAAGAGCCGTGTGATTATTTACAAATCGTGATACTTGTGGAAATATGTTTTACTTTAAACAGTTCAATACAACGTACTAGTATATACTGACAACGGCAGCTAGGATCAGCTAATACACATAAAAAAAATCCTGTGAAAATAAAAGCAATTAAAAATACACCCATACAACATTTTCTGCACCTGGGACTTCTCATCCTTTACTTCAGTGTATTTTGTACTTCCAGAAAAAGAATATATCGCACAAATGACATTTATAGGTGGACTGCTGCAGTCCACAATCAGACCCACTTCAGTCCGTACTCCAATGCTGCTCTGTTGAGACGGATCGACGGAATAGGAAATTCAGAAGCCTCCAGATGCTATCAACTGGAGGATTCTCCAGTTCTTGGTCCGTGAATCTGTCTCCACACAACAATTTTGGAGTATGGTCTGAAGATGGTGCGCTTTTGAACTGAAACCTATCATCAGTAATTGTTATTTGTGTGATCTAGTCTGTATCCTAAGTACAACTCTGAAATTCGACAGCGGTTTTTCTCAAAAAAAAAAAAAAAATAAAGAAACATGCAAATAAAAGGCGACATCTTTGCTATATAAAAATAAGACATCGATTGACTAGCAACGGATCCGCTTTTTCCTCATGTACAGTGTCAATCTCAGATCTGCAAACTTAAGACTCCAAACAACACTCACTGTTTGCTCTAAGAATATACTACGCATCAAAGAGATACACCCACTGAGTAACGATATTAGGAAGTATCAACTAAGCTACTACATATATTTAACTGAAGTCATTAATAAAATGACATAACAAACAAATTAGATTAAAAATTCCAAAGATTTACAGCTTTTAAGACTGGTAACCTATTCATGAAAGTATTTTTTTCATGAGAAAGTAGTTATAATTCATAACAGCAAAGCAAATGATGTGTGCATTCTCAAAATCACCACAACTGTGGATGCGATGAAGTCATTTGTTTAAAAAACTAGTTCATGTTTCCGGTAGGTAATCAGGCCATGTCATTTGCTTTCTTCCTCTTCATACACCACTAGTGTCGTCTTTCTCAGAAGATATTAAACTATATACATTGCCTTACAAAAAAATTGGAACACACATCACAATCAATGGCTGTCAATGTAACTTCGGAGACGTACACACCATCAGCGGATGTATATATAACTAGAGTTTCAGTTCCCTGTGACAGGTAGAACGGTTACAAGAATGCATTAATGTTGTTCGTGTTGTAACCAGGCCTGGTATGGCATACAAGATGTTCAGACATTCCCGTCACAGACTTCTATGATTTGTAGAGGGAAGTGAGAACATAATATTTTGAACAGGAGCGTATCTCCGGAAAAAATGGGAAACCAGACGTAGCGCTCTACAGGTCGGAGTTTGGAATGTTAGATCCTTTAATCAGGTAGGGACATTAGAAAATATAGAAAGCTCAATAAACATGTTGAACTAAGTTACAATGGGAATTAGTGAAGTTCGATGGAAGAATGAACAGGACTTGTGGTCAAATGAGTACATGGATATCAATACAAAATGAAATAGGGGTAATGCAGGAACAGGTCTAATAATGAATACAAAAATCAGAATATGGGTAAGGAAGATTAGGAAAAATAGTAGGAGAATGTAGACTGGGTGAAAGGAATGGAAGAGGAAGCCCCGTGGAAGACATTTAGGCAGAGCCTAATTTAACTATAGTTAAAACTTGGTTTAAGAAACATGAAAGAAGTTGTATACGTGGAAGAGAGCTCGAGACACTGGAAGATTTCAGTTTGATTACATTACGGTGAGAGAGATAGTTCGGAAGCAAATTTAAACTGTAAGTCATTTCGTGTTTATGAACTTTACATTAAAACTGAAGAAATTGTAAAAAGATAGGAAATGAAGGAGATGGGAACTGGATAAGCTGAACCAAAGGTTGGTGAGAGTTTCAAAGGGAGAATTAAGCAGCGGGTTGACTGAAACAGAAGAAAGGAATACAGTGTCATATGACTGGATTGGTTTGAGAGGTGGAGTATTAAAGGCAGCAGAGATTCCAACTGGTAAAAAGAGAAGGCTTATTTGAAATCCTTGGATGTCAGAGGAGATGCTGAATTTAACTGAAAAGCAGAAAATGTAAGAATGTTACGACTCGAGCAAGAGAAAGGGATAAAGACGTCTAAAGTTGACAGAAAGTGCAAAGTGGATAATCAGGAATGGCTGGAGGGCAAATGCAAGTCTGTAGAAGCTCGTATAATTAGGGGAAAGATGGACACTGCCTATAGAAAAAGTGAGGAGGCTTTTTGGAAAAAGAAAAGTAACTGCGTGCATATTCAGTACTCAGATGGGAAACCAGTACTATGCAATACAAGAATGTAGAGCGTTATAGAAAGGAAGTGACGTTGAAGACAATATTATAGAAAGGGAAGAGGAAGAATATAATGATGAGAAGTGAGATGTGACACTGCGAGAAGAATTTAACATAGCATTGAAAGACGCAAGTCGAAAAAGCCCATTGGAGCAGAAGACATTCACTCTCAACTGCTGATACCCTTGGAAGACCCAGACATGATAAAATTATTCCACCTGGTGTGCAAAGTGTATGAAAGAGGAGAAATACACGTAGATTTCAAGTAAAATGTAATTATTACAGTTTCGAAGAAAGCAGGTGCTGACAAGCGTGAAAATTAGCAACTCACCAAACTGATAAGATAGGTTTAAGTAGTTCTAAGTTCTAGGGGACTGATGACCTCAGAAGTTAAGTCCCATAGTGCTCAGAGCCATTTGAACCATTTTAAGAAAGGCAAACCTAAATGAACGTACAATATTTCTACTCTTAGAAAAAGCATCTGACACTGTTGATTGGAATACAAAAAAAATGGCTCCGAGCACTATGGGACTTAACTTCTGAGGTCATCAGTCCCCT
Source organism: Schistocerca serialis cubense (assembly GCF_023864345.2). NCBI lineage: Eukaryota > Metazoa > Arthropoda > Insecta > Orthoptera > Acrididae > Schistocerca > Schistocerca serialis. The sequence continues at coordinate 252,495,325 of NC_064639.1, read as the reverse complement.
AGAACTTAGAGCTACTTAAACGTAACTAACCTAAGGACATCACACACATCCATGCCCGAGGTAGGATTCGAACCTGCGATCGTAGCGGTCGCGCGGTTCCAGACTGCAGCACCTAGAACCGCTCGGCCACCCCGGCCGGCTGACTGGAATACACTTTTTTAAATTATGAAGGTGTTTATTTTTTATTTTAATTTTACTTTATTTACTTTTTTGAATCATCAGTCTTCTGACTGGTTTGCGGCCTTCATGTATTCTTCAAATTTAGCACTAAACATGATTGCATAACGTTGCTCTAAACTCCTTTGTCCCATTTTCGTAACACACAACAAAGACTCAAGTTCACTGATGGCACTCTAAAAAACCGCGCGAAGACTGTACGGAGATGAAACTCGGACTGAGCGTCTTCTGCACAAGCTGAACACAGCATTGTCAGATTGCTCGAAGCGTTGCCGGTCTCATTACTCTTCTCAAAAACCTCGTAGTCGGCTTGCATTTGATTCCCGCAACGAATGTCTGAGCCACAAGCATTTCTGCGTTCTAGCGCACGCTGCCCGAAGAGCTGTCGCACTTCGATACAAGGACACTTACCTGAATACTTGGCGTCAATGCTCGTAACGAAAACAGCCCTTCATGCTACTGAGTCATGATTCTGTGAACAGGCGGTGAAAGTTGATACATATCCTTTAGAAAAACAGAAATAATGCCAACAACGCCGAAAAGAACACATTTCAAGACCCCCTCTGCTTTTTTGGTGCAATAGCTACTTACCGGAACATGAGAAGAGAAGCAACTCACGGCCACTCAACACGTAAGAAGGGGATGCAATCACAAACACGCATGATTACGTTTTAGCAACTCACCAAACTGATAAGATAGGTTTAAGTAGTTCTAAGTTCTAGGGGACTGATGACCTCAGAAGTTAAGTCCCATAGTGCTCAGAGCCATTTGAACCATTTTAAGAAAGGCAAACCTAAATGAACGTACAATATTTCTACTCTTAGAAAAAGCATCTGACACTGTTGATTGGAATACAAAAAAAATGGCTCCGAGCACTATGGGACTTAACTTCTGAGGTCATCAGTCCCCTAGAACTTAGAGCTACTTAAACGTAACTAACCTAAGGACATCACACACATCCATGCCCGAGGTAGGATTCGAACCTGCGATCGTAGCGGTCGCGCGGTTCCAGACTGCAGCACCTAGAACCGCTCGGCCACCCCGGCCGGCTGACTGGAATACACTTTTTTAAATTATGAAGGTGTTTATTTTTTATTTTAATTTTACTTTATTTACTTTTTTGAATCATCAGTCTTCTGACTGGTTTGCGGCCTTCATGTATTCTTCAAATTTAGCACTAAACATGATTGCATAACGTTGCTCTAAACTCCTTTGTCCCATTTTCGTAACACACAACAAAGACTCAAGTTCACTGATGGCAATCTAAAAAAACCACGCGAAGACTGTACGGAGATGAAACTCGGACTGAGCGTCTTCTACACAAGCTGAACACAGCATTGTCACATTGCTCGAAGCGTTGCCAGTCTCATTACTCTTCTCAAAAACCTCGTAGTCGGCTTGCATTTGATTCTCGCAACGAATGTCTGAGCCACAAGCATTTCTGCGTTCTAGCGCACGCTGCCCGAAGAGCTGTCGCACTTCGATACAAGGACACTTACCTGAATACTTGGCGTCAATGCTCGTAACGAAAACAGCCCTTCATGCTACTGAGTCATGATTCTGTGAACAGGCGGTGAAAGTTGATACATATGCTTTAGAAAAACAGAAATAATGCCAACAACGCCGAAAAGAACACATTTCAAGACCCCCTCTGCTTTTTTGGTGCAATAGCTACTTACCGGAACATGAGAAGAGAAGCAACTCACGGCCACTCAACACGTAAGAAGGGGATGCAATCACAAACACGCATGATTACGTTTTAACTGTCTTGCTGCTGCCAAGTAGGACAACATTCATGATTATCCACAGGTGCGATATTATCTGCTGGACTCCGTCTGCTGTGCATGGCCAATTAGACTGCGGCCGGTCGCACGTTACAAATAAAGCACACGACAAGAGCTCCCGCTGACACAGTGGTACAAGTCGCGTGTCTAGGCGCGAACTGACGTCCCGAGGTGACGGCGATGCGTGCGCGACAGCCGCCGAATGCGGAGGCGTGAGTTATGCGCGAGATCCGCATCTGCGACCGCCAAACAACGCTCGGCCATTTCCGAGAGTTATCCATCAGGCGGCGTGCGCGCGGGCTGCACTCTTCGTGTTTACACGAAGTCGTGTCTTCATCGTTACCCGATATAAGTTCATTACTCTGCGGCCGGAGCAAACATTAATTACAGGAGCTGCGTTCCGACTTGCGTTGTTGAGCCATGTCAGCGTGCGGTGTTTAACGATTCCGGCAGCGGCAAACTGCGATAGACTCCGCGTTTACACCGCCAGTAAAGGCATAATGATCCCATCGTTTTCAATATCAAGCTGAGTAACATCGAAGAGGGCTCACAGCGTTAGGCATCGTGTGGGTTGGTAATGTTTGGCACTGGCTTCACCTTGTTAAGTAGAGCAGATATAAAAGTCGGTCAAGTGCCAACATAAATGGGTCTCCGCTTCCAACTCGAATTTTATGATCCGCGGCTCGGTGTCCTACCAGTAAACTTTGTCTCGGGGGTTACTGCGTTGAAAATTCGGCGATAGTTCACCACCTCCACTGGCTTCAACCTCGAATTATTTCAATATTATTTAATCCTGTATTAAATGAATCGGAATAGACTCGTTATCTCTCAAATCACCTGATGTGATGCCTCATGTTTACTGGTACGGCGGAGGATTGGAAAAGAAAACACAAGAATTGCCACCCCTCCTCCTCCGTTCGCCCTCGCCTGATATTGTTACTAGAATGTTGAAATTTCACGACGATTTGGTTTGAACTTTGCGCTACAGAGAGTATTTTGCTTTAATATGCAGCGCTAGCGAGAGAAGTCTGAACTACGAAACAAACATGGCAAGCATGTTACCGTCGTGAACTTGTGAAGAGCTGCGAAGTGCAGGTCGATATTTGTGGGCCAAAGAGCATAAACCGAGTGAAATTCGCAGTTGCATGCGGGGCGCGTATGGGGACGACTGTACGGATCGCAGCAATATTTGCAGGTGGGTTCATTCTTTCAAGACGGTCTTGTGAACCTTAGTGATTCGTCACAATCCGATAACAGCTGCAACCCCACAGAATGTCGGCGCTACCGAGGCACCAATTCAGTTCATCATTTCCTATGGTGCGGAGTACGATATTGTTCATGACACGATGAAATTTCGTAAAGTTAGCGCACGCTAAGCACCTAAGAACCTGATTGACAACTACAAGGGCCAGCGAATGATGACAATCTTGGATCGCAGAACGCGTTACACCGTAGGAAGGCATGACTTTCTCGAAGGAATCGTCACTTTGTGAGTCGTGGGCGTACTGCTATACGGCAGAAATAAAGCAGGCCTCTACAGAGTGGAAACAGAGTACGAAAAAAATTCAGAGTGATTCACTCAGCTAGGAAAGTTCATGTGACAGTGTTCAGGGATGTGTATGGTGTGTTATTGGTGGACTTTGCTGTACTTAGCTCCATTGTAAATGCCGCAGCCTACATTAAAACTTTAGCTAAGTTACGTCGTGCCCTTCGTGACAAAAGCCAAGCATTAGTGCTGATGATGTCAAACCTGACAATGCTCGCTCCAATATTGCTGCTCCTGTTCGTGAGAAAGCCGCCAAATTTAAGTGGGAAGCATTGTAGTGTCGCGGAATAGTAAAGAGTTGGAAACGTGGAATATTGTCAATGTTTCGTTGCCTATGCCGAGAGCCTGAGGCAGTAGCTTAGCCAAGAGGTCAGAGGATTGCACATATATAGGAATGTATCGTCACGCAGGGGCAATGGCCTGGTTACACACAACAGCCAAGAGAGAATTGCTTAGCACGCGGGTTTGTGTTAGACGGAGACTTTCGTAGAGTGCAAGACAGAGGTATAGCGTCAGCTGTACTGCATTTCACAACTTCGCGTAAGTCTGCCATAACAACACGTAACTCTGTCACAAGAACACCTAAGGGGCGAGTACTACAGATGAATCAGCAGTATAAGTGGAGCGAATGCGTTCATTACAAACGAGCATGACGTCAGGACGTCGCTCGTGCTTCCTTTAAATACGCCAGCTTTGATAGCAACAAGGCACTCGCACTCGCAGTTAGACTTGCCGTTAGATGTGTACTGGTTCGCTGCGTAGCGCTCAGGTCGGTGATCGACATGTTAATCTTTATTAAGGAGACGTTGCAGTAAGGGCGGCCCATCCAGCAGCACACATGAGGGGACAGTACCAGCTCTGGTCCTCTCTGCTGCCGCTGTCAATCATCAACCCAGGATTAGCAGACATCGCGGCAGACTCGCTCGCCGTCAATGCTGACCACATCAGTGAGCAGTCGTCGAGATCGTGAGGGGCCTAGGCCCTGTGCATCCGCCGTCACAACCGGGTGAGCCGACGACGCTGGGGAACTGCCGCCCGTTCCGCCCTTTCACCGTGGACGAGCCACCAGGAGGAGCAGGGAAGAAGGCGGGGTGGGATAGAGTACACTCCGCACTATGAGAACGCTTCTCGTGCCGACAGCGCCACGACTCCAACCCAGAGCCTCCACGCGCAGCGGCCGCTGTCAGCCGGCGAGCCGGCAGGCCAGCCGGACGCCGCCAGCCACGTGCGGCCGAAGTAAGGACATTCCTTTGCTACGTCACAGCACGCGGCGCTGCGCTAGCAAGACTGTGAGGCCCGGAGCTGGTGTCATCGCTACGAGTCAGCGAGGACTCGGGGAAGGTCGTTGATATCACCAGGCCACATTGTACTCGGCAGGAATAAAGGTGTTATGAATTTATAATGTTTCTTTGGCGTTTCTGACGCGTCCACAGTCATTTCCTAGCAACCTGACAACTGGAGAGGTCACCGCTCGGCCATCCAGTCCACCGTAGGCGACCAGGACCACCGGAGCGCCTACAGTATTCCAATATCCGCCATACAGTCTGAACTTCACACCGTCGGACTGTCATCTGTTTACTAACATGAGGAAATTTCTGGCTGGCTAACGCTTGTCGACAAATGTGGAAGTGAAATCAGCAGTCCGCAGATGGCTATACCACAACCAAACGGACTTCTACGAACAGGGCGCACTGAAATTGGTACCACTATGGAAGAAATGTGTTGAAAACGTTGGTGATTATTAAAAACTAAAGATCCGTCTGAACAAGTCTCTAAACGCCCAACGGCACTGACCGACCGCCGTATCATCGTCTGCCGATACGCGCCACGAGATGCGGACGTGGAGGGAAATGTGGCCAGCACACCGCTCTCCCAGCCGTTGTCAGTTTTCATGACCGCAGTCGCTACTTCTCGATCAAGTAGCTCCTCAGTTTTCCTCATACGGGCTGACTGCATCTCGCTTGCCAACACTGCTCGGCAGACCGGTCGGTCACCCATCCACGTGTTATCAAGCCCGACAGTGCTTAACTTCGATAATCTGACGGGAACCGGTATTACCACTGGGGCAGCTCCGCTGGCGAGTATGTAGAAAAGTAGGTAATCAAAATGTAAGTTCATTTGTGATATCTTTTGTTACATTACCTGTTAAACTTCTTGATAGTAAAATTATTGTGCGTTACTTACCGATCTTCCCTCGTACATGTCTGGAATCTTGGTGCACACTGAGAACTTCACGCCACAGTACCATAGTACCTCCAGTGAAGAAACAAAAATAAAATGGCATAGCTCACTGAAAAGGTGGTTATATCGGTCGGTAATTAGCTTGTTTCATTTGTAGGGGATCAACACTGCAGCATTCAGCGTTCATCAGATAGGTGTGAATGACGAAAATCGGAAACGCAGAACATATCTCTTTGATGAAACGGTAATCCAAGGAGGAGGCCCTTCTTCTCGAATACCGGTGCATAACGTTCGGTCCAGTAGTGGAACAACAGAAATACAGTCATAGATCGGTTTCCAACGTATCGCATGACTTTTGTTGGGCACTGGGTTCAGTGACTAATCACACTTACTCCTAAAGACCAAGGAACTGAAGACGCAGCGAAATTTCTCACCTGTTTCTCGCTAGTCTGGATGTACCTAGCCACCTAACAAACTTACTCGAGTAATGAGTGTTGTACTACGACCCGGAGACAAAAGAGCGAAGTAAGCAACGGAAACACGTGGATCCACCACCTCTGATCCAGCCGTCAAGGGGCAACGTGATGCTCGAAGTTTTTAGGGATCGTCGTGGTACGATGAGCGCAAATTATGCTCGTAAAGGACAAGTCGTCGCAGGAGCACACTGTCGGAATCTTCTGACGAGGTTGTCAAGACAAAGCGTTGCGGGAAGCCGTAAAGGGGTTACTTATCTTCCAAGACAACGCCCTAGCTGCTTCTTCGGATTATCAGATTTTCATAGCTGGACCTGAACATAAGTAAACGTAGCATATTGTGCGTAAACAGGCGATGAGATCCGTTACTGTCCAGCTGCGCGTTTGGTGAAAACTCTCTGGAAACAATAACAACTACAAAATACCTAGGTTTAAAATAACAACCACAAAGTACCTACCTTCAACAGTTCGGAGCGCTTTGAACTGAATGACAAAGAATCAAATGTAGCAAAAGCGGATACCAGGCTGAAATTCACCGGAAGAATCTTAAGGAAATGTATTACATCCAAGAAAGATGTGGCTTACTTGTTAGACCATTCCTTTAGTACTGTTTGTAAGAATAGTACCCTTATCAGGTAGGATTAACAGAAGAGGCAGAGAAGATCCAATGAGCAGTGGGACGTTTTCTCACTGGATCGCTGGGTAGGCGCGAGAGCACTACGGAGATACTCAACATACTCGAGTGACAGACGCTGCAAGACAGGCTGTTGAAGTTCTAAAAGTGTTTGTTCGAAGAAGAGTGGGGCACCACAGTAATTCCTCCTTCATATGTCTCGTGAAGTGACCACGAAAAGAAAATCAGAGAATTAGGTCTCACACGGAAAGTTTACGGACAATAGTTCTTGCCACACAGTATTAGCGAATGAAACAGCCAAGAGTGAAAGTGAATGTGGTGCCAGAAGTACTCTCCAGCACATACTGTAAGGTGGCTTGCGGAGTACAAATGTAGTTGTACAATACACTGGCTTCCAGTAGTGTGTTTCAGAAGATATCAGAAAATCTCCGATTATGGTGTCAGGCATCTGCAATAAAAGAAATTAGGAGCTGAAGCGTACCCTATTTGTACTAACTATCAAGACCAAACATGATGATATACGACGCTGTCACGGTAATCGACATCCCAAATGCATTCGTTATAAAAGTAAGCTTATTGCAATGTAGCAGACTAGTTCACCAGTGTTGATATAAACTGGACTGAATTCACGTTTCACTGTGTAATGCTGTGCCATCAAGGGGTAGTGATATCAATGTACACTCCATGACGCCATAAAATTAGTTACGAGAAAACAAGGAGACTAATTATTAATTGCGTGCGAAAATTTGAATATTAATTTTATGAGTCTTTCGAGGGTGACTGAGAAATGACAGTAATTCAATAATGTTCTAAGGGTATAAGAGCACTTCTGTCTGTTTTTAGTTCTTTGATACATAATTCACTAGTAGCTAGCAACCTAACGTCACAGGATCTTCTTTTCCCAACAGGCTGCAAAATCCTCATTAGGTCTGTCATAAAAAATAGAGTTACTTCGACCAATTGTCCTCTTATCGCAGGGTCAGATGTCTCGAATGGGACCTGAGAAGAGCAGTTTTTAGCTGGTCTTCAAGTTAGGTTCCCCATCTTAAGGCCTATGAAATATTTTCCGGGCCAGTTTCACTTTGCCCACTTGTTGAGTGTTGTAGCCTCAGAATCTTAACGAAGGTTACCGGCTACTCCATGAACAATCATTTTAAACATCTTATTGTGCGCTAGTTACGTTAACTCATTTAGCTAAAATGAGATGGTCATACGGAGCCAATACGTCATCCATGCCGTCGCTCAGCTGGCACTTCATGTTCTATTACCACTGAACCATGGTTCAAACGGATCTGAGCACTATGGGACTCAACAGCTGAGGTCATCAGTCCCCTAGCACTTAGAACTACTTAAAACCTAACTAACCTAAGGACATCACACACATCCATGTCCGAGGCAGGATTCGAACCTGCGACCGTAGCGGTCGAGCGGTTCCAGACTGTAGCGCCTAGAACCGCTTGGCCACGTAAGCCGGCCATTATTCCATATCACCTCTGTCGCACCCCTCATTATCTACTGTCTTCCTTCATTTCTTGTAATTTGTGTTCTCCACTTAACCATATCATTCATGCAAGATTTACTTCATGATCATACTGAATTACTCAAGCAAGATATGATAGTTATTTTACTACCATTCTCAAATAGGCAGTACCAACGACTATTTGTTTACGTCGAGAAGTTGTTGTTCGTTTATTCACGTCAGCGAACATGCACCTTAGTAATATTAATGTGTACACGGATTTGAAGTGTGAAAATCTTTCATACAACATGATACAATAGCTTACCAAGGTCTCATGATTTTTTTCACATACTTCCATGTTTGGTATTGAACACCATAGTGTTACACCTTGTAGCGTATTGCCGTGCCGCTTTCCCCACGGTCATGTATCGCACTCCATGTTTAGCACCCGCATGACGAGCATTCTTGATTTGCACCGTTGCTTCAGATAGATAGCCATGAGGCTAGTTCCGCTCTGAACAATAAATGTTGTATGATATATAGTTACAATTCCTTTAATTCCTTCTTGGCAGTTTCACTGTCTTAAAGAACATCACACCTGTCTCATTGGTCGTTACTTAACTATTTGTAACCTAAACTATATTTTATGCTTTGTAGGGATTCATCTCCCATCGCGTATATGTAAATTAATGATAGTGTAACGTTATTACAATGTATTTTACCAAAATATATATCTTTATGATCCGACCCACTATTTATGTATTTTACACAGGAGTTCTTGAGGGTGCATCTTTGAAACTAGTCACAGATAAAAATGGCATGTAAATAAATAATATAAATACAAAGTACGTATATGGAACTTCAGTTTGCAAAGCAAAAACATAGGCTGTCTTTGCCAGCTATTTCAGTGTGATTACATTTATAGAACAGTGAGCTTCCTTATTTTTGTATCTGAAGGATTCAGTATTTATTTGGTATAGAATTAAAAAACATGCGCGCACTCGGGCTTCGCAACGCATTCCCCACATACTAACAATACAAAAATGTCTCTCACAAAACCTCCTCCTACGCATATTTCCGGCAGTAAAGAAAGCCAACGGTTGGCAATCTGGCAACACTGTAATCCAAATGTACAGTAATTACCTCTGTCGGCAGAACGGTACAGTTCTGAGCAGTTGGTGCAGCGGACAGCCTTTTGGGTTAGCATGCGGGAGGTCGAGAGTTCGATTCTGGAGCGATGTGAATTTGCTTTCATGTGCTAAATGTAGTCTGCGTGGTACGGTATCTAGCGTCTTAATCGTCAAACAGCACTTACAGTGGATATTCTACAATACATTTACACTCGCGTACTACGAACACAGAAATGGAAGTACGTTGATCAGTTTTTAAAGAAGCCTTTTGTACGTCGTGGACTCGAATTGTTTCGCACCACTACATCTGCTAAATTCCAAACCTGTTTTCTGTTTACCCTTCGCCCAATGGTTCTATCGGTTAGTACGAACTATTATTCTTGCCTCGTTCAGGTCCATTACATTTCATTTGGAAAGTTCTATGTAAATGTCGGATACGTGTCGCTTAAGAAAGAGTGTATACGACAGTATAATATGGCAGAATGGAGCTGGCAAATTAAAACAAATACGCTTCGACCCAGAGTCGAACTCTCGACTTCCTGCTGGCTAACGCAAAGCACTATCCACTGCACCACCTGCACAACATAAACCGTGCCTGCTGACTGAGAAAGTTGCCGTGATTATAACGATCTCAAATTGTCAATTTTCAAAGTCCATTTACTGCAGGAAATATGCGCAGGACGAATTTTGTGATAGATATTTTTGTATTGCCAGTATGTGAGGAATCGCGCTGTGAAGTGCGAGTGCGCAAATTGTTCTTCAACTTTTATGAATTTGGCTGTTATCTGACTAGTGTTGTAAGCTCCTCACTTGTCCTTATGTTGTAATAGCAGTTTCCATCGTCGTCACTGTAAGAAAAAAATCTGCGTTTAACAACGGTAGGCTGTAGGGAATCAAAACACATGTCAGGAAAGCTGTCAGGCTGGCTGCCATTTTAGCAGCAACTTACAGAGCAGGGGAAGAAGTACTGGCGTTTAGCGACTACAGTGAGATCCCGTTGTAAGTAGGCTGTTTAGGTTTTTCTATTGGTAACGCCACGTAGCGCTCTGTATGAAAATCACTGGCTGCGCTGTGTGCAGTCTGTGGCTGGTTGGCATTGTTGGAATATTCGCTATTGTATTGTTGGGCAGTTGGATGTAAACAGCGCGTAGCGTTGCGCAGTTGGAGGTGAGCCGCCAGCAGTGGTGGATGTGGGGAGTGAGATGGCAGAGTTTTGAGAGCGGATGATCTGGACGTGTGTCCATCAGAGAGAGTAAATTTGTAAGACTGGATGTCATGAACTGATATGTATATATATTATGACTTTTGAACACTATTAAGGTAAATACATTGTTTGTTCTCTATCAAAATCTTTCATTTGCTAACTATGCCTATCAGTAGTTAGTGCCTTCAGTAGTTAGAATCTTTTATTCAGCTGGCAGTATTGGCGCACGTTGTATTGCAGTAGTTCGAGTAACGAAGATTTTTCTGAGGTAAGTGATTCATGGAAGGTATAGGATATTGTTAGTCAGGGCCATTCTTTTGTAGGGATTATTAAAAGTCAGACTGCGCTGCGCTAAAAATATTGTGTGTCAGTTTAGTGTTGATCAGAATAAGTAAAGAGCGAAATGTCTGAGTACGTTCAGTTCTGCTCAGCTGTTTGAAAATCAAATAACGTGAGAGATTTATCAGCACAGTAACTTATAATTTTTCTAAGGGGAAGTTTCACTGTCTCTCATAAAGATTGAGGATAAATTCTTAGGAATGCAGAGTTACTATCAGAGGCTGTGCCAACGCACTGTCTTGGAAATGAGGTTTATGGATTATGACACCTGACAGTCATCTAAACTAAGGAACGAATGACTTATAGCAACTGCCTTACAATATAATGTCAAATAATTCAACGCAGTTTCGTGTTCCAGTAGAGCGTCCAGAAACAAGTTCTCCAAACAGTATATTAGTCAGCTCTTAAAAGAACACATCGTTCCCTTAGAAAGACGGTCTTTCTACACATACGCCTTCATATATACTCTGCAAGGCACATTAAGGTGTGTTGCGTTGGTACTTTGGGTATGACTATCTTGTTTCCACTTCCCTGTTCTATTCACGTATGATGCGTCCAAAAAATTATTGTCTGTAAAGCCCCGTATAACATCTATTTTTTCTGATTTTCTCGTCGTGATCATTTTGCGATGCACATGTTGCCCGACTTCTTCGAACATAAACACTCAAAATTTTGAATGTAGGCCTATCTGTGATACACAACGCCTCCATTACAGTGTGTGCCAATGGAAATTGTCGGGCATCTCCGCAACACTCTGCTTCTGCGTAAACGATACCGTGACAAAACACACGGCTCATCGTTGGATCTTCTTGATCTCTTCTGTTATGCCTACTTGGTAAGAGTCCCAGACTGTTGAACAATAATACAAGGCAGATACTCTACCACACCGAAGGCATGAAGCTCCCCGTTATCTCTGCGTCAGGCCTAGGACAATTAAGGATGGTATATATCGCCACGTCCACCAACCAAGGCAGCAGGCAACAGGCCTAGTAGAGCTTCGAAGTATGGCCCGCTAAAACACAGGCAGAGGGAATCGGTGACTTTCCAGCAAGCGTAGGCAAGTTCCTCAGAGTAAACATTCTCCATCCAAACGCGATGAGCGACGTCCATGGCTAGCAAGCTCCAGCCGCTGTCCGGAGGGTCTCCTTCCCATTCAATGAGCCTCTGGTAGACAGATCTCTGGCAACGGCCTGCCCACAGTGGTAACACCGGTTCCCCTCAGGCTGGGGTAGCACTTGGATGGGAGACTATCCGGTCTGTCGAGCGCTGTTGGCAAGCGGGGTGCACTCAGCCATTGTGAGGCAAACTGAGGAGCTACTTGATTGAGAAGTAACAGCTCTGGTCTCTGAAATTGAGATACGGCCGGGAGAGTGGTGTGCTGACCACATGCCCTTCCACGTTCGCATACAGTGACGCCTGTGGTGTAAGGGTAACACGGCGGCCGGTCGGTACCGTTGGACCTTCGTGTCCTGGTCGGGAGGAGCTTATTTTAGACAGATCTCTAGTGTGAGCTTCACCCGAGTTTATATCAAGAGCGCCACCTACCAACGACGCCATAGGAACCGTTGCTAGCAAACGAAACCCAAAGACAATCCACAAGCAAAGGTAGCACTGGTGTAGATGGAGTAGAACTGGTACCAGTAAGCTGTATGAAATGAGAAAAGTAAGCAGAAAACTTTGTATTCAGGGCAGCCACAGCCTGAATATATCATTTTGAAAATAAATCCACTTCAGCTGTAAGTACTTTATTTTTAAGAGCGACCGGTTTTCACAGCATTTTACCTGCATCACCACGTGCAGTCTTCACAAAGGAATAGACAAAAACTCATGTAAGGCAAGAAAACGTAACTAAGGTGAAAAGATATACGGATGAAAATACAAAAACAAACCATATTCTGATCAGAAAAGAGAATGGCTTAGCGTACGTAGTCGGCAAATTATCGGTAAATAACGGACGTCAATTATAAAATAGCATAAAACAACCAGGAACGCTCCCGTGATACGCTTCCGTGATACTTAAAAGGAACTGAAGCTAAAACTGAGAACTTCCTAATAACAAACTATCTGGTAGTAAAATCCTCTCACCATGAGTGCCAGCACCTGGTGAGTAAAACTATCCCCAAACATCGAAAAAATGATAAAAAGCCGACCGTATATGATCATCCATGGTATTACGTAAAATTAAGCAGCACCTCTCCCTCATTTAACTAAAAACGTTAGAAAACTGTAGTGGTGACAAGCGCAGTTCTTCAGTCATACACTACTGGCCATTAAAAATACTATACCACGAAGATGACGTGCTACAGACGCGAAATTTAACCGACAGGAAGAAGATGCTGTGATACGCAAATGATAAGCCTTGCACAGCATTCGCACAAGGTCGGCACCGGTGGCGACACCTACAACGTGTTGACATGAAAGTTTCCAACCGATTTCTCATACACAAACAGCAGTTGATCGGCGTTGCCTGGTGAAACATTGTTGTGATGCCTCGTCTAAGGAGCAGAAATGCGTACCATCACGTTTCCGACTTTGATAAAGGTCGGATTGTAGCCTATCGCGATTGCGGTTTATCGTATAGTGACATTGCAGCTCGCGTTGTTTGAGATCCAATGACTGTTAGCAGAATATGCAATCGGTGGGTTCATGGGGGTAATACGGAACGCCGTGCTGGATCCCAACGGCCTCGTATCACTAGCAGTCGACATGACAGGCATCTTATCCGCATGGCTGTAACGGATCGTGCAGCCACGTCTCGATCCCTGAGTCAACAAATGGGGAAGTTTGCAAGACAACAACCATCTGCACGAGCAGTTTGACGGCGTTTGCAGCAGTATGAACTATCAGCTTGGACACCTTGGCTGCGGCTACCCTTGACGGTGCACCACAGACAGGAGCGCCTGCGATGGTGTACTCAACGACGAACCTGGGTGCACGAATGGCAAAACGTAATTTTTTCGGATAAATCTATGTTCTGTTTACAACATCATGATGGTCGCGTCCGTGTTTGGCGACATCGCGGTGAACGCACATTGGAAGCGTGTATTCGTCGTCGCCATACTGGCGTATAACCCGGCGTGATCGTATGGGGTGCCATTGGTTACACGTCTCAGTCACCTCTTGTTCACACTGGCGTCACTTAGAACAGTGGACATTACATATCACATCTGTTACGACCCGTGGCTCTACCTTTCATTCGATCCCTGCGAAACACTACATTTCAGCAGGATAATCCACGACCGCATGTTGCAGGTCCTGTACGGGCCTTTCTGGATATAGCAAATGTTTGACTGCTGCCCTGGCCAGCACATTCTCCTAATCTCTCACCAACTGAAAACGTCTGGTCAATAGTGGCCGAGCAACTGGCTCGTCACAATACATCAGTCACTACTCTTGATGAACTGCGGTATCGTGTTGAAGCTGCATGGGCAACTGTAGCTGTACACGCCATCCAAGCTCTGTTTGACTCAATGCCCAGGCGTATCAAGGCCGTTATTACTGCCAGAGGTGGTTCTTCTGGGTACTGATTTCTTAGGATCTATGCACCCAAATTGCGTGAAAATGTAATCTAGAATAATATATTTGTCCAATGAATACCCGTATCATCTGGCTTTCTTCTTGGTGTAGCACTTTTAATGGCCAGTAGAGTAAATTGTAATACATTCCACAAAAAATTCAACACAAAACTATTTTAAGGTTTTGGCCGATACTGACACGAAGTGTCTGTTTCAATTGCAAACTAGAATAAAATTGTTGCTGCTTCTGTCAAATAGGCTATTCTATACCTTAACCCTATAGTCATTATGCATTCATTAATAAAATCATCTGTCTATTCTGGATGCTCATTTTTTTGTCTCCAAGTATGGCCACTATTGCTTGGCCTCTGGTGTCTTGCGGTTTTCCACTGTAAAACATATTCACATTATTAATCATCTGTGACCCTCTTAACTTTTTCTTCTTTTCTGCTGCAGCTAGTGTACGCATTCCCTTGTCTTTAATTTTTTAACAAATTCAGTTTCTCAGTTGCCGAGTCCACTCACGTTCCTAGTTTCTGTCTTTAAGCTGTTAAGTATTCCATACCCTTTTTTACTGTGCCTTTTTATGATATGATCGACATAACGTTTATCCTTCTGACTATTTACGTGGTGAAGTTTGTAAGTGATTAATCTTTTTATTAGTATTCCTGGAGGGCATAGAACTATTTTTTCAAATGTTACCTTAGAGCACCTGTCTTCAACACGGCTGACGAACTTTCTCCATCCGTTGTAGGCCAGCCTTAGCTTCCCATCATCTTTTTCCCTCCAGCCAGCTAGCGAAATAGACTTCCATGGGACAGACGTGTGGATCACTGTGTATTGAACTGCCCTACCACGACTGATTTAACCATCAGATTGGCTTCAGTTGGATATAACACACCTGAAGAAGCTTTTAGATATTTCTTCCATGCCCATTTGACGCCGTTATCAAGACGACAGGCGGTGTTACACGGTTTTTTACTGGAGTGACTGACCTTTTGTCCGAATTGTCATCTGTCTGACCGTGCTGACGTGGAAGGAATGGCCTCAGATACCGCAGAGCTATGTAGTTAGCTGTAACGTAAACCGAAAAACTGGTAACGTCTATCACTGCTGGATGTAACAGCAGTATTAGCCTACCTGCAGTACTGAGCCGCATGAATCATGTATGAGGTTGCACGGAATTAGATGTGTGTGAGGACCAGCGATACGTCACGATTGCCTACAGCGCTTCTTCATCATATCAAGACAACGTATACGGCTCTAGTAGAGCTGTATTACGAAATGGCCAAGTGAAAATGCTATGTGTCATAATATTCAATAAAACTGGATTTTATAGCGTCTCATTTATCTGAAATTATTACAAACTTCTTTGGAACCTGCACGTTGTACTAAAGTTCACTCGTCTTGCGTTGTTAAGTGAACTAACATGCTACGTTTCAGTCCGAAGATAATTCACGGTTTGCACACAATAATTCATCAACAATTTTTGAAGAACTTAGTTTCATCGATACATGGAAACCAATACCTTTGTAAATAAAATAATTATTCTGAATACATTCGAAAAATACCCTGTGCACGAAGGAATGGCATACATAGCCAGGGAAGGATCCATAGAGTTATCTGTGTTAACTGTTTCGGTATGTAAAAAATCTTTGTTATTGTTCGTTTACTGCTTTCAAAGTATTCTGTGTATTGCAATTTGTATAAGGGATGTTCATTTTCTCCATAAGCGGCATACAAGAAAACCATAAGTAAATGATTTTTTTTCCAAATTTGACATCAACTATACAGGATGAGTCTTCTAACGTTACCGCTGGATATATTTCGTAAACCACATCAAATACTGACGAACCGATTCCACAGACCGAACGTGAGGAGAGGGGCTAGTGTAATTGTTTAATACAAACCATACAAAAATGCACGGAAGTATGTTTTTTAACACAAACCTACGTTTTTTGAAATGGAACCCCGTTAGTTTTGTTAGCACATCTGAACATATAAACAAATACGTAATCAGTGCCGTTTGTTGCATTGTAAAATGTTAATTACATCCGGAGATATTGTAACCTAAAGTTGACGCTTGAGTACCACTCCTCCGCTGTTCGATCGTAAGTTATTTTACAAACATATCAACTATTTTATGGCCTCTGGCTCTCACTAACAAATTCCAATGCATAAAATAAAAGAAATACTTAGTTTGACGTAGACAAATATTTTCTGTGAACATGTATATTAATATGTTTCCCAGAATGTGTGACGTTGTAATGGCGTTGTAGTAGCATTAGTGTATTTACTTTTTCAAAAATAACCTCAATACTGAGGTCTTTGCAGGTAATTTTAAAGATAACAGCTTGCATAGTTCTTTTCTACTCATCAGCTGTTTATTTTTTTTGTAAAAGGCAGACCTTATTTGACCTTTTAGTGCTTCCAAAGCATATTATTGTACTGAATATGATAACGTTCCAAATTCTTTTGCGTTCAGCTTATCCTACTTCAAGTCACAATTTTGTCTCAATAAGTAAACAAAATTTACGCTGATGTTGTAAAGTGACATACTGGTGATGGTTCCTATGACAAGTAATTTAAAACAATACAGAGGAAGAGTTTTACAGACTCCCCATTTAATGTACATCTCTATCTCTTTGTAAGTAGCAGCACTAAGGGGGCAGTGATCATATCATTAAACAAAACACAATCACGTTCATTTCTCACTGAAACAGCAACAACCGACGACGCATAATTACATTAATTATTGCGTTTGAAAAGTAAGAAGCGACGTTGCACCAATAAAAAGTGGCTGTAAGTAACTGCAATATTCATGCCTTTCTGCTATGCAAAATTGAATTCCCGATACACGGCATGAGTATTAGACTACAGCAACAGAAAACACTCGTGTGTTAAGTGTAATTAGGAAGCGGCGTGCCTTATCGCACTGTTCCTCAACAGTATCGGACTACTAAAATGTCCGGTGAATTTTCATCCTACTTTAATGCACGTACATAATTGTCAACATACATGTCACACTCGCGGATCGATTTACGCCATGACGTCCATCAGCAAACACGGAGCACACGTGTCTGAGTTACCCTCAGACCTACGTAGTAACTACAGAAAGCACTGAATAGTAATTCAATGCACTTTAAAGCAATATTTACATTACACAGCAGATATCTCAATACTGGACTGTGAGAGACTTGGATTTCGAAATGTATTTCTGTGCAATATGATCATCGCATGTTGAATACTACTTAACTTCAGCAACTGAATGTAACAACAGCTAGCTCGAATCCATAGAAATTGACGTTGAGCTGTTAAAATCGTTTGCGAGTGATCTCTAACAGTTAGTAAGTTACATTTAAAATCAGGAAACTGTTATTCCTGAAAGAGGATTAGCGCACAGCATATGAAACTTTACGATAAAATTGAAGAAAACCTGATTAGCCTCGATCTTCAGTGCTAACATGAAGCGATGTAATACTGTGTATTCGTGCCTCCTGGCGTTACTCAACTGAGACACGACACCGTGTTGCATAACAGACTGATTGAGAACAATTATATAATACCGCTTCCATTAAAAAAGTCGAACGAAGCAAAGATTACAATCGTGGCTTTCTCCGTAATTACAGGTAAAATTCATCATCGCTATAAAGGCGAACAAATTATTCGGATGCATCGTTTCCAGATAAAACTCATGATAATGGATAGAAATATGAGAACACGAAGTAAGTTCTAAATCGTCGAGTGCCTCTAAATTAAATATAAAATGTTTCACTTCAGATAACTTCTGAAGACTTTACATCGAGTATTACAAATACTCCTATAATTAATCACTCTCCTGACTTCAGTGTTCCAATGAAATAAAAGTAATATTGTTCAGATCTAAATACACATTTAACAAAATGTTTATAATTTTTAGTGAATCTAATGATCTTCTTAAACATAAGCCAGGCGACTTCCATTGCTGGATGAAGGCCTCATCTATTCTTTTCCTACCTCGCGATCTTCTTCTATATCTGGACTTCTTTATACATCGTGATCTTCGGCTATACGCATCCATGTTTCTCCAGCATGTTTTCTAAAGTCATTCACACACAGTCCATTACGTCGTCGTCTCGCTCATTCTTTATCTCCTTGCGAATTTACTCGGTCCATTTTATCATTCATATCCCTGGCACTAAGTCCGTGTACCTCAATTTCATTGTCATTACAACCATATTTACTTCTTCTACTTTCGTTTGTCGTTTAACTAATTTGCTTGTATATTAATGTCAATGTCTCCCTGCCGTAAGTGAATACTCGTAATACACATTCACTATAAACTGTTCTTTAGACATGTCAGTAGATTAACTAACACTCTTTAGTTTTCTAAAAACATTCCAGGTCACTTTTCCCTCCTATTTATTTCTTTTGATGTCCATCCAGCCGTTGTCTTCAAGAGCTCCAAACACAAAAACTCTTCATTTTGGTTTAGAAGGCTACTTCGTTATGAAAGACAGGCGTTTCATAGCGAATGCCTTTCATGCACTACTGGCAATCAAAATTGCTACACAAAGAAGAAATGCAGATGATAAACGGGTATTCATTGGACAAATATATTATACCAGAACTGACATGTGATCACATTTTCACGCAATTTGGTGCATAGATCCTGAGAAGTCAGTACCCAGAACAACCACCTCTGGCAGTAATAACGGCCTTGATACGCCTGGGCATTGAGTCAAACAGAGCTTGGATGGCGTGTACAGCTACAGCTGCCCATGCAGCTTCAACACGATACCGCAATTCATCAAGATTAGTGACTGGTGTATTGTGACGAGCCAGTTGCTCGGCCTCTATTGACCAGACGTTTTCAGTTGGTGAGAGATTAGGAGAATGTGCTGGCCAGGGCAGCAGTCAAACATTTTCTGTATCCAGAAAGGCCCGTACAAGACCTGCAACATGCGGTCGTGCATTATCCTGCTGAAATGTAGGGTTTCGCAGGGATCGAATGAAAGGTAGAGCCACGGGTCGTAACACATGTGATATGTAATGTCCACTGTTCTAAGTGCCGTCAGTGTGAACAAGAGGTGACTGAGACGTGTAACCAATGGCACCCCATACGATCACGCCGGGTTATACGCCAGTAAGGCGATGACGAATACACGCTTCCAATGTGCGTTCACCGCGATGTAGCCAAACACGAACGCGACCATCATGATGCTGTAAACAGAACATAGATTCATCCAAAAAAATTACGTTTTGCCATTCGTGCACCCAGGTTCGTCGTTGAGTACATCATCGCAGGCGCTCCTGTCTGTGATGCGGCGTCAAGGGTAACCGCAGCCATGGTCTCCGAGCTGATAGTCCATGCTGCTGCAAACGCCGTCGAACTGTTCGTGCAGATGGTTCTTGTCTTGCAAACGCCCCATCTGTTGACTCAGGGATCGAGACGTGGCTGCACGATCCGTTACAGCCATGCGGATAAGATGCCTGTCATCTCGACTGCTAGTGATACGAGGCCGTTGGGATCCAGTACGTCGTTCCGTATTACCCTCCTGAACCCACCGATTGCATATTCTGCTAACAGTCATTGGATCTCGACCAACGCGAGCAGCAATGTTGCGATACGATAAACCACAATCTCGATAGGCTACAATCCGACCTTTATCAAAGTCGGAAACGTGATGGTACGCATTTCTCTTCCTTACACGAGGTATAACGACAACGTTTCACCAGGCAACGCCGGTCAACTGCTGTTTGTGTATGAGAAATCGGTTGGAAACTTTCCTGATGTCAGCACGTTGTAGGTGTCGCCACCGGCGCCAACCTCGAATGAATGCTCTGAAAAGCTAATCATTTGCATATCGCAGCATCTTCTTCCTGTCGGTTAAATTTCGTGTCTATAGCACGTCATCTTCGTGGTGTATCAATTTTAATGGCTAGTAGTGTACATCGCGGAACCGCTCTGTGTAAGTCAGTCAAAATAGGGAAGTGCAGGAAACTCTTACTGCAAGGCCAAATCTTTGACTGCAACTGGCGAATCAGAACGATTGGCATACGGGTGCACCCTTCTGTTAGTCCCATCACGCTGTTTGAATTACAAAGGCACTATCGTCTCATCCATTGCCATTACGGGGTCTTGCAGGAATACGACCCAGGTTCGCTGCCAGTCCACTTGGAGCGCTGCAAGTTTTCAGTCCTTCATCTCTCTTTCTTACTGGCTTCCATGTTTGTTTTTAGTTTATCAGTCCATCGTCTCTCTTTCTTACTGGCTTCCATGTTTGTTTTTAGTCTTGTAGTAAACAGAAGCTGGTATTGCTGCGTTGTCCTTCTGATTACACCTTCCTGTGTGCACTACATTCTTTTATTTACATTGTAAATATGTTGGCCGTATTCTGATTGAGTTCTGCTCGCTTCCGTAATATTGGGTAGGGTAAATGATTCCATATTTGTTATTTTTTTTCCTTGTGAAACAGGAGCTACTTCTGTCTCGTGTTCTATGGGATTCTGTGTATTTGTTACTGCTTACGAATTTGCGTATCAATTGCTCGATATAAATGCATTTTAAGTATGTATTTATTCTGCTTTATTTTATTCTGGTTTATTTTTGTTTAGATCTGTTATTCATACTTTCTCACATTTTAATGGAGAACTACATGTTAGCAGGTTTTGACGGTATCAGTATTCAGATTTATTTCCTTTTTCCAGGGAATGAGTACGTAATTCTACTTTGAATGATGTTGCTTCTCACCGCTGAGTGCCAGGCTCTACAGTATGGGTGTAAATGTAGATGAGAGTAGATGAGATGGCTTTTCAATCTTGACTACAAGAGCATTCTTCCTTGCAAATGCTGAAAGTACAACGGTTATTAGCAAATGTTTTCGCACACGATTGATATTACAAATGGCACATTCTAGCAGAAATCGATGAAAATTTCTATGGCGTCGACTAAATGCGAGAGCACGAACGGATGGGAACAAAAATAACATAAAATACGATCAACAAATTTACAGCGCAATTCAAAGAGTGCAATACACATGAGAAGGTCGTAATCAGGAACATAATTTGCACTTGATAACAGCCACACGGTCGAAACTGGAGTTTCGGGTTTTATAAATAAATATAGAACCACACATAAAGTATAAATAAAAGATATTACCATCTACTGCTGATATATCGCAAAACAAGAGTACAGATAGTCGCGCAATATTTTCCCGAATTCAAAATTCACTGCCAGACCGCTCGGAGCGCCACTGTCGGTCTCTGTTTCCGTATCGTAGCATGGACCTTGCATGTCTGATGTTTTGGTGTTCTGCGTTCCCTTTTGCCAACACGCTGTAGCGCTGTTATTCCATCATTTGTCCTGTGTGCTTGATATGTACGCAACTGAACAGCAATCTTCAGAATAATGGTGGGATTGCAGCAAGCAGCCAACATTGCAGTCGCATTGATTTGATTGGAAACTGTAATTGCATTGAAATCAGATAAAATTAGGCCTTTAAAACATGCCAACTTCAGCCGCAGAATACTAGGACTTTGTTCTCGTTTTCGATTTTCGCGACTATGTTTCTAGTTTTTTGATTATGCGGTTTGATATTCGAACGGGATGTTAAACGTTCTGACTCGATGTTTGCTCATAGCCCCTGAAGCACACCTGAGCCCCTTATCTGCCCGTGCATTACATTGGGTTCCTAATATATTTGGACTTCGCGACTTCATTATTTTACACCATTTACCTTGATCTACCAATTCTACCACATGTATTTTCCCTCCATATTTGAATACTTAACAATAGTCTCATACGACACGTGTTTCATTCATTCACCTTGGATTTTTCTTAAGGGCCACATTTCACATCCGTTCCTCACTTGTATTTATTTCAGGTAAGAAATGTCAGAAGTCCAGATGAAGTGCCGCTGATGCATTTCTTCGAGATAAACTAAGGTGGAGATGACGTCACCGTTAGGTATTCCTTTCAAAACATACGCTATATACTTTCAGGTTATTCGTCAGTGTAGGTAACAAACGACAAAAACATTTGTCCTTGCACATGTCAGGTCAATAAGGCGCCATTTATTTTATTTTGAGTCAGAGTAGTATGAGACTTTTAGTTCCTATTCAAGGTTTATATTCAGCTGTCTTACTTCCGAATAACTTCCTCTTCCCCCCTCGCCACCTACCCTTAGCGCTGCTCTTTGAGTAAGCTTCGACATTTCCTATTGCTATTGAAGAGACGGATGGGTGATAGTCACTGTCTGGAGATATACTTCAGGGTACTAACCGTGTTCATCCGTTCCCATGGGTAAAGGAATCATTGATGTCGATGCTGAAGTTGAGTCTGCAACCACAGAAGACAGCGGGTCCATCCAATAGCGAATGTGCAGCGACAGATTTGATGACATTCCTTTTCTTGTCGGCAGCTGATGTAGTCATTTCGACGTCCTCAATTGTTTTATATATTGTCTGTCTTGCACGACGACGATATCTTCTGTAAGGCATCTTGGCAGCGTTCAATGCAGTTGCCTGTGCAGCAGCAGCAGCGCGAATGATCGGCTCCGCCGGCTGCGCTCGCTTTTATAGACGCGCGATAGCGCGTGACCTTGATTCAGACTTAGAATATTTCACAGTGCCAGCCGAGCGTTATCCCGTACGCGAGCACTAGCAGCACTAGGTGCCCGCGTACGCTGAGCGCTAAGTCGGTGGCTGGCGCGCTGCCAAGATGACGTGTATACAAGGAAAAGGGTGAGGGTGACATATATGATGATTTGCCAAAGTCTTTATTTGCATTTTCAGTCACATGATACGTTCGATAGGCTATGATATCACGATCCACGAAGCTTTCCAGTCCGGATACATTAGGTACGCCTGTACCACCACGTACAATAGCAACTGTTAACCATCCGTTCCCATGGGTAAAGGAATCATTGATGTCGATGCTGAAGTTGAGTCTGCAACCACAGAAGACAGCGGGTCCATCCAATAGCGAATGTGCAGCGACAGATTTGATGACATTCCTTTTCAGATGTTAATTTCTGCAATTTTGTTTTCGATACGATGATTATTGAAAATTGGAAATTTGTGGTAAGTTCCTAGGGGACCAAACTGCTGAGGTCATTGGTCCCTAGACTTACACACTACCTGATCCAACGTAAACTAACTTACGCTGAGGACGACACACACACACCCATACCCGAGGGAGGACTCGAACCTCCGACTGGGGTAGCCGCGGGGCGTTGATTATACTCTGGCTAAGGGGTATTAATGGGATGATGAATATACAGCCATTCTCATGCAGCTGTCAAGCTGAACTGCCAGTGGTGTACGCTGCCTAGCTGACTAGTCTGTGACGGCCGAGTATTATGTATTTTTTTAGACTTATTTTAATACATTTTCACGCCAATTTTCAAACTTGGTCTATTAAGTTTCTCCAGTTGTTGTAGAAATTTGTTCTGAATTGAGACGAATAATTCACAGTCATTAGCAAAACGTAAGTGGTTCAGATATGTTCGATTCCTTCATAGATGTAACAGTTCAAGGATCAGCAATGTATTTTTAGAACTGTAGAGAATAGTTTTGATGATATTAAACCAGCTTTCCTAGCTCCTCTTTCAGTTCTAAATTACTCAATCCTCTTGTGAAGTGTTATGCAAACCTGAGCAATTACGAAAATACTTTTCAGTATGGTCGCATAGGTTGAATCGATAGGCTACCTTGTTTCTCAGCGTATGTTAGTGCAGATTGCGTTGATAATTGGAAAGTTGTCCTATAAACCACGAATCCAGGACAAACATACTTCTCTATAATTTCTGTTACTAATTGCTTATGATCAACTGCGATCCATTAAATCCAGTGTCAGCCTGTTCTAAATTTACATTTACACTCATACATTACAGTCACAGTGAAGTGCGTGGCGGAGGGTAATTCCCATTGTACCACACATTAAAGTTTTTATTTATTTATTTTGTTAAACTGGTGTGTGGGGTGCCGGAAGAATAGCTGCTAAACTGCCTCAATTCACGCAGTAATTAGCGTTAACTCTATTCTTCGCGGTCCCTAAGGAAGAGATACGAAGCAGTTATAGTATATCCCTACTCCTAGTACAGGCTCTTGAAACGTTTTAAGTAGGCTTTCTTGGGACAGTTGACGTCAGTCTTCAAGTGTCTGCCAGTTTAGGCTTCTCAGCATTTCCATGATGCTCTACCGCAGGTGAGACAAACATCTCACTATTCGTGCCGCCCTTCTTCGTACACGCTCAGTATCCTCTGTCACTCGTATCTCGTATGGGTTTCACACACTTAAGCAGTGTTCTAGGATGGGACATATGAGCCTCCTTTGCAGATTGCATTTTCCCGGTGTCCTCTCAATGAATTGAATATTCCGTTTGCTCTACCTGTGACTGCGCCTAAGTGATTAATCCATTAAATATCTCCTCAAATTCTTACACCCGGATATGTGTATGAGTTGACTTATTGTGATTGTGACTCATTCATATTGCAGTCATAAAATAGTACGTTTCTGCGTTTAGTGAGACGAAAAATTTTACATTTTGTAAACATCTGAAGCAAGTTGCGAACTTTTTCACCTCTGTGATATCTTATTAGGTTTTGACTAACTATTGATGCAGGTTTTCTTCAGACAGAACTGCATTACACACAACTGTATCATTTAGAAGAGCTTTAAGATTAGTATTAAAATTGTCTCTCAGATCATTACTACACATTGTAACAAGTATACCAACACACATCCCCAGGGCATGCCTGAAGTTATTTTTACACCCAAAACCACATTAGACTTCCCCCTACAGAGGAACCATCATCCAAATTGTATTTTCGTTAGTAAATTTTAATGTGGAACTGGATCAAATGCTTCTTAAAGGTCAAGAAATACTGCGTCTATTCGGATGCTTTGATTCGTGGCTTAAAGGGTGTCATATGAGAAAGCGCGAGATGGATTTTGCCTTATGACGAATGGTAAAAAAATCCATCCAGCAAAAACCTCAAGGAATTTACATTCTTCCTTTCACAACATTGATCCTCCAGTAAAGGAAACGACCTGTTTTGGAAACGCTGTACTTGTAGTAAAACTTCCCGCGGCCGGGTTCCCGGGTTCGATTCCCGGCGGGGTCAGGGATTTTCTCTGCCTCGTGATGACTGGGTGTTGTGTGATGTCGTTAGGTTAGTTAGGTTTAAGTAGTTCTAAGTTCTAGGGGACTGATGACCATTGATGTTAAGTCCCATAGTGCTCAGAGCCATTTGAACCATTTTGTAGTAAAACGAAACGACAAATTTTAAAACAATAACAATGTCACATATCAGTAGCACCATATAGTGGTCATTGTAGACGTTTTAGAAGCTAAACTCGTAAGAGATTCGTATAGAAAACAATTTCTGCTCGGTAGCCGCAGGTACACTCAGCAACATAAAATTTCAGAAACACGGACAAGAAAGAAGATCTGATCTGGCCCTTACAGCGTCCCTCGCCTCTTTCGTGCTGCTCATCGTCCGTTTCTGCTCGTCCGCCCCCCCCCCCCCAAAAAAAAACAGAAAAATAACGAAATCGGTGGTGCGGAGTAAGGGTTTTATACATGCACCGCAAGTTTAATTTTAGAAATGGCCACTGCGAAACACTTCGTTCTATATTTTTCGATTACTTGTCTTTAGTTGCGTTATAAATGTACAGTTAGCAACATGAAGACTGAACCGCTACTTTAGCTCCTACCCCAGATCATCCGCGGCGCCACCAGATTGCGAGAGCTGCCACAGTGCACGCACTCTTGCATATGTTCGGTGCGTGAGACCAGTAACGCGACGCACTGCACAGATTTAATCTGAAATATTTATGGGCAGGCACGGATTAATTGCCTGCACTGCAGCACATCTAAAGTTAGACATATACTGAGATAAGTAAAGGCCCCGTGTGTATGTAACTGCACTGGTGTGTAAAGTTTAAAGACGAAAGTAACTTTCACATGATGTCTCACTGCCGAGTAACATACTTCGATGAAACATGGACGAGACATAGAAAGAACTGTTACAGAAGATAACTGAAAGAAATATGCAATGATGCCAACAGAAATGACAATTTTGTTCAAAGACTATAATTACACCTTAGTCACCGCTATTTGTGATGGTCTCCTGCACATTAAAAATGGAGGCACATGGTTCTTACAAGGGAACCTCCCCATCGCACCCCCCCCCCCCCGCACCCCCCAGATTTAGTTATAAGTTGGCACAGTGGATAGGGCTTGAAAAACTGAAGACAGAACAATCGAGAAAACAGGAAGAAGTTATGTGGAACTCTGAAAAAATAAGCAAAATATACAAACTGAGTAGTCCATGCGAACATAGGCTGAGAGGCACCCACATGTCTTACTCATAATGTGGCATCAAGCAGTCAGGCCTGCAAGATGAGTGGTCTGCCAAGCGAGTGGACTCATTCTTATTTATCGAGTAACATGAACTCTAGTACTCACAATTAAGTTACAAGTTATTCTTCTGTTTGAATATTAAGCAACGGAAACGCATATCTGACTATCAGTAATTTACAGAACTCTGACTGTTCACTACGCACTGGCAATACCACATTTTCTTTCTTATTTAACGGCTTTGATCAACACGTGGCCATCGCACTGAATATGAATGGCGAACACATTATAAATTCTGGATATCATGACAACATACAATTCGAAGGAAAAGGCCACCAATCTTTTTCTTTTCACTATCTTATTTATTCCGATAAATTCTATAACCTAAACACACAAATTCTATAACCTACAACAATAACACATGAGATATTCCGCCCAGTGGGCATGGCTTTACATTGGTGATTCTCTATCTTATGGTCTCGTAATTATTTAACGCTACAGTGCACTTTATGGATAGGATGGTGGATCTTTTTTTTTATACCTCACACTCCGACTCTCACAACCATCATCACGAAACTTTCCTCCAAACCGAGCGGTACAAAAGGAACAACCTCTGAAACTACCTTGCTACTCTCCCATGCAAACCACACATACTTAAATTACATGACATACACCACACTGCAACATGGAATACAACATAAGGAATAGTCACAACATTATAATCACATCACTTTCAGCTTTCCCACTTCAATTAGTATTCATCCCAGTTTCACACGACACTGCCCCACTTCGTAACTTTTCTTTCCTACTACGAACTCTGGAGGATATATGCATGTCTTCCTGTGCAATGCAAGCCAAGTGGCGTTGCTGAATAGACAGCTGACTCACCTTGCTTCTCTCTCAGATTATTATAGTTTGAATCAAGCGTCACACGGAAACATAACACGCAAAGTAATATTAAGAACATATTCATCACACACGCGAGTCCTCAACTGATACCATGGACGAGTACTTCTCTTTATCCTTTGTCCCATACACAGATTGAGACTCACACAGTACTCACCACGTGGAAGTGCTCGTCTCTAATTTCAAGTCCTGCACACGCCATTTCTTAAATATTTCCAACTTATAGTACACGCGCTAGTAATTCAGCTTAACTTAAGCACTCGGAAGTATCTCAACTTATTGCTACACGTGGTTTCATTGTGACCGTTGGCCACTTCTGAAGATTACTACGATCCCCTTAATATTACCTGCCTGACATTTAATTCTCCCCACAAAAGTTCCTGAAATAGATAAATTATTATTCTAAACTACTCTTAAGTATTTCACATGCATACCATGTCTCCACTCTTTTGTCCTTACGGAGCACGCCTAAGACAGGTCTTACCAACACTAGATCCAGCGGCAGAGTGCTGAAACATGGCCGTTCTTCAGGTCCTCTCACACCTCTGCCGAAATGGGGGAGCACCTTGCTACCGTATTGGTCAGCCACATTTCAGGCGCTCAAAGCTCAGGTAAATTTCATCTCTTTGGTCCCACCAAAGGTGACCTAAGTACCGTCTCAAAGAT
The DNA here is from genome assembly GCF_023864345.2 of Schistocerca serialis cubense. Lineage (NCBI taxonomy): Eukaryota > Metazoa > Arthropoda > Insecta > Orthoptera > Acrididae > Schistocerca > Schistocerca serialis. The sequence continues at coordinate 252,466,965 of NC_064639.1, read as the reverse complement.
GATAATATATTCACATTCACTATCTGCAGTTAGCAGACGACCATACATTCATTCATTTCAGAGATCTCACCAAACTGGATGAAGGGATTTATTTTGTGGGAGTGCGCATGTGATCAATTAAATAAATAAACTGTCATTCTTTCCCACACTGGTGCTGGCTTCGCTGTATTAATTGAAATTGAGTTATTATTAGAAAAAATATGTTGTTCTGACAAGAATAACGAAGAATGTTGTACCTATTTTCAATGTCGGGCAGTACTATACCCTTTCAAGGCAACATCAAGGCTGATCTAAACTCAGGAGCGCCGTGGTCCCGTGGTTAGCGTGAGCAGCTGCGAAACGAGAGGTCCTTGGTTCAAGTCTCCCCTCAAGTGAAAAATTTTTCTTTATTTTCGCAAAGTTATGATCTGTTCATTCGTTCATTGACGTCTCTGTTCACTGTAATAAGTTTAGTGTCTGTGTTTTGCGACCGCACCGCAAAACCGTGCAATTAGTAGACGAATGGACGTGCCTCTCCAATGGGAATCAAAAACATTTGATCGCAAGGTCATAGGTCAACCGATTCCTCCACAGGAAAACACCTCTGATATATTCTATACGACACTGGTGAGGGCATGTGCGTCACATGACAGGAATGTGTTGTCGACCCACCTAACTTGTACACTTGGCGAATGGGTAAAAAGATTCTTCTACATTGCCCGATTTAGGTTTTCTTGACTTGAACCAAGGACCTCCCGTTCCGCAGCTGCTCACGTTAACAACGGGACCACGGCGCTCCTGGGCTCAGATCATCCTTGATCATGCCTATCTTCGCACGGACTACTCAGTTTGTATATTTTGCTTATTTTTATCATAGTTCCACACAACTTCTTCCTGTTTTCTCGATTGATCTGTGTTCAGTTTTTCAAGGCCTATCCACTGTGCCAACTTATAACTAAATCTGAGGGGGGAGGGGGGTGCGATGGGGAGGTTCCCTTGTTAGCAAGATATGTAATCACCACAGACTGCAACTCTTGCTCTGCAATGCGCTGCGATGTTGGTCACAAAGTTCGTAAGGAGTTCTTGCGTTAGGGCGTTCTATTCATCCACCATCATGGTTGACAACAGCAAGATGTTCGCTGGTGCATCTGGACGTGCTGAAATACGTCTTCATAACGCATCCCACGGGTACTCAGTGGGATTTAAGTTGGGCGAACGGACCGGACAGTTCCATTCACCGAATGTCCTCTCGTTCCAAGAACTCCTCCACGCGGGCTGTTAAATGGTCCAAATGGCTCTGAGCACTATGGGACTTAACATCTGAGGTCATCAGTCCCCTAGAACCTAGAACTCCTTGAACCTAACTAACCTAAGGACATCACACACATCCATGCTCGAGGCAGGATTCGTACCTGCGACCGTAACAGTCGCTCGGTCCCGGACTGAAGCGCCTAGAAACGCTCGGCCACCGCGGCCGGAGGCTGTTCAATGCGGTCGCGCGTTTTCACACATAAAAAACTGAGTCAGATCAGAATGCATCCTTGAAAAGACGCACAGAGAGAAGGAGTACAGTATCAGAATAACGTTGACCGATGACTCTACCTCTTCATACAACAACACCTGGACCGCGAAAACTACCATGTTCGACCATGTTCTTGGGTACAGTACGTGTTCTTACCTCTCGCTATATAAGGTGAAGTCCAGACTCACCACTCAGACTGAAGCTGCTCTCAACTGAAATGAGCACGCTACCCATGTCCTTACTGGTCCAGTTCCTATGCTCTAGGCACCATCGCGGTTGTCAGTGGAACACAAAGTAGTGGTCATTAGGGAAAGAGAACAACCCCACGTAGTCGCCATGTCAGTGTTGAGCGTGGGATTACGTCCCTTGCAATGCTGTTCAATGTGGTTGAAATTGCCTGCTGCAAAACGTAGCTGCCATCTGCTACTGTACATGTGAAACAATGCTATGTGTAACACCGAACATCTGGAATGCTCTCATCAGACTTCGTACTCCTTCCAGTTTCCCGACAGTTTCTCCCAGTGAAGACATCCAGATGTTGTCTCCGGCCAATGTTGTAATGAAGAAAACCACGACAATGCACCGTAACTGGTCAACGATTGACACACACCTTTTTCCATTCCTTTAAGTGTCATGTGTTACAGGGCCAGCCGAATTTTGGCTTTAGTTAGACTTACCTCACATCATGTGACGTCCAACTTTCTGTACACGACTGGGTGACCTCTGGGAACACCCTCCAGCACTTACATTCAAATCCAGGTAGTAGTTGATACGTTATGTTGGTCCTTAAATACTACAAAGCGGTGTACTTTCAGTGAATATTCCACGATCTAACCACTTGTCCATAATATGTTCACTTCCATAAGATCAGCACTTCACGTCCAAGTGTCTGCCTGCTCCTTCCGCCTATAATAACCACAATATCAAAACAGGAATACAGTTCAAAATCAATAAGGAAACATACAAAAACAACACACACAGCCGAGCGGGTTAGCCTAGCGGTCTGGGGCGTCTTGACACGGTTCGCGCGGCTCGCCCCGACGGAGGTTCGAGTCCTCCCTCGGCATGGGTGTGTGTGTGTGTGTTGTCCTTAGCATAAGTTAGTCCAAATTAGATTAAAAAGTGTGTAAACCTAGGGACCGATGACCTCAGCAGTTTGGTCCCATAGGAACTTACCACAAATTTCCATGTTTTCCAACTTTCTCAGATTTCCACAGAAGGAAATATAATTTACACTGACCAGGAAAGTACTTGGGCTCGAACAAACAGATCTGTATGAACGTTTGGTTACAGGACCATTGTGTACCTCTGAATGTGCTGGTGGGTGTCGTTTTTCTGCAAAACTCTGCACTCATGCTCTAGATATCATTGTAGATGTAATTGTAGACGCCTTACGCAATGCAGCAATCTTAACTATAAATGTAAATGCGGAATGTCAATAAAATGCTCCGAGCAATACGAATGACTGCAAAACGCACAGTGAAGAAATGCATGTTGATCGCATGGCGTATTTGCACATTCTATAATATCAGTGCTGAACGCCACGTCAGTGACACTTTCGAAGTTGTTCGCTGGTTCACCAATATCGCAGCCAGCGTTCTGCCACGCGTAACGAAGCATTGGTCTGTATACTCCCGCAGATAACTGATTGTAAATGACAGAATGCATATTCATGATAAAGAATCTGTAGTGCAACTTCGGCTGCATATTACTGGAACGTAGTTTAATGAAATCTGTTATTCTCTTGGCATATATTTTATACTGCTTGAAGAAATACACATCCAGAGGTCGTGCATATTTTGTAGTTTTAGGCGGAATGATTTCTAAATATACATGTTTTCCGCCAGATGCTTCCAGTAGTACTCGTTCATCCTTATGTCCAGACCAGGAGTCACAAAGTACTAATGACTTTCTCGACAAATGTGGATTCAAAACTGACAGAAAAAACGTCTTCAGATGTTGTTTCGTCATCTTCCCACTCACACTTTCACCGACGACGTCATTTGGAGGGCATCGCGTTTCTATTTCCCTTGACATGCAGCGTCCAAACTTTCCACTGGATTCTTGGAAGCAAATATAGAGTTTGTCTGCCAATCGTCCGTCCATTGATATAGCAACATCGATCGTGTAACTATGTGTTGCACAGTTAACTGATTGCAACATCGCGACAGTGAGAAAAGTCATATACAGATGGCGCTAGTAGACGAGGTATCGAAGGGCAGTGAATTGGCAGAGCTGTCATTTGTACTCATGTTATTCATGTGAACAGGTGATAATGGCCACACGGCGGGAAAACAAACTTTGAACGGGAACTGGTAGTTGGAGATAGAAGCATAAAACATTTTACTTCCGATATCGTTAGGGAATGCAATTTTCCGAGGTCCACAATGTAAAGAGTGTGCCGAGAAAACCAAATTTCAGGCGTTACCTCTCACCACGGACAACGCAGGGGCCGATAGCCTTCACTTAACGACTGAGAGCAGCGGCATCGGCGTAGAGTTGTCAGTGCTAACAGTCAAGCAACACTGCTTGAAATAAAACCAGAAATAAATGTGGGATGTACCATGAACGTACCCGTTAGGACAATGCGGTGAAATCTGGCTGTGGCAGCAGGCAACCGACGCGAGTGGCTTTGCTAACAGCACGACATCGCCTGCAGCACCTCTCCTGTACTCGTCGCCATATTGGTTGTACCCTAGACGATTGGAAATCCGTGGTCTGGTTAGTTAAGTTCCAATTCCAGTTGTTAAGGGCTGATGGCAGGGTTCAAGTGAGAGGCAGACACCACGAAGCCGTGGACACAAGTTGTCAACAAGGCACTGTGCAAGGTGGAGGTGACTCCATACTGTAGTTGGCTGCATATACATAGAATGGATTGAGTCCTCTTGTCCAACTGAACCGATCGTTGACTGTAAATGGTTATCTTCAGCTACTTGGAGGCCATTCTCAGCCATTCATGGACTTCATGTTCCCACACAACCATGGAATTTTATGCCAGTGCGCCATGACACTGGACAACAACTGATCGTCATTGGTTCGAGGAACACTCTGCACAGTTCGAGCGAATAATTTGGCCACCCAAATCACCAGACATAAAGCCCACCAAACATTTATGGGACATAATTGGGAGGTCAGTATGTGCTCAGGATGGCGAACTGCCAACACTTGTTCAGTTATGGACGGTTATAGCAGGCAGCATGGCTCAATGTTTCTGTAGAGCACTTCCAACGATTCATTGAGCGCATTGGGTCCATTCCTCTTCATCTGTAGTGTCTATTGAGCTATTCCTTATTGCAGTATCTATAGTATTACAGAACTTCATGCATATCTCTTCATTCCTTAGCACTTCGGTATCTATTAATTTTAATTTTAATAATAACAGCCTCAGTTGCCCCGTTTGCCTAGAATTTACCTAGGTTTCAGTCGGGATAACCCAACCTTCTTCAGAATAACAGTAACTACCGTTTGTCCATAGTGAACATCGTCAAACTGAAAATACAAATCCTTAAATTATCGTCGGACTATAAAACTGGAAGTTCAAGTACAGCACTCGTGGCTACGGCATCGCGGTGGTGAAGTGTGGCCGAGGCAGTTCCAGGTAAGTTTTATAGTCTGACGATAATTTATGGATTGTAGTTTTAGTCCGACGATGTCCACTATGGACAAATGGCAGTTACTGTTATTCTGAAGAAGGTTGGGTTATCCCGACTGAACCCTAGGTAAATTCTAGGCAAACGGTGCAACTGAGGCTGTTAATTATTAAAATTAAAAATAATATTTACACAGTTGCTGACAGGGCCGCGAAATATTGAAGATATTTAACTTCGGTATCCCACTCCTTTGCGTATTGATTCTTCCTGATTAGTCTCTTAAACTTAAGCCTAGTCTTCATCACGACTGCATCGTGGTCTTGAGAGGTTTCATGCCCTCTTTTGCATGTCGCCTCTCAATTTCGCCAATTTTATTAATGTTTTATGTCACTGCACGGTGGTAACAGGCCGAATAAGGCTACTGTAATCATAGTATTTGTACTGAGAGCTCAAAATACTTTTCACTTGATTCCTATGCATGTTGGGTTACTTCCCCGGGTGGCCTGTGCGAGCCGAGCACCGGAGGACGCGGCACACTACGTTTCCAGTCGGGGGCTGCACTTCCGTGAATACTGAGACAGTAGTCCATCAGTGACCTTAAGCACCTGGCGGGACAACTGATGTCGGTCGAGTTTCGCCTATTATATGCAGGGCAAAACGAACTGCGAGACATCTGAGTGTCGCAGCAATTTATATGTTTACGATTCCGGAGCGTCTGAAACGCAGACTGTTGGCGCCGATGGACTGCATTGTCCTCATGATTCTGAGATCACTTGTCGACTGTACCTTGCTGGGCGGGACTGTCTGGCACAGGATGGCCGGTGGTTCAGGCATGTTGTTTTTGTAGCCAGTCAAATGGCAAGTTCAGTGCCCTCAGCTGAATATCAGAGACATGATTGGCCAACTTAAACTGAGGCTAGTTGACGTCATAAAGCCCTGCTCTAAATTGGAGGGAATGGTCACTATTGGCGAGAATGATGTTCTGAGACAGTGTGGGGGAATTTTGGAATCAGCACTGAATGCTGATTCGTGGTTTTTGAGGGTAGTAGGGAGTTGAGTAATGTTGGCTTAGCTCTTGCATTGTGCGGGCGCAGAGCATTCGGGATCTGATCTCCGTCGGAGTCGGATGGTCTTTCGACTTGGTCGCACTTTTTCGGCAGAACTTGGAATTCTCGGACAGCCTTCGAGGCCAGGGGTTGAAACAGAGATGCTGCACGGCAGAAGTCGGCGCTTACATTACCAGAACGCTGCCTACCGGCGACGTGCTGCAGATTTCAGTACTGGTACAGTATTTTGCGGCTCCGGCATTGTAGGACCTATCATTTTTGTACTGAATCCCTCAGCAGCACGAGCGCTCGCTTTGCTGCAAGTCCACCTTACACCTTGCTTCTTTCTCCATGTGGTCCCATTTGAGCTCTCACAACTAATCTCAATACTGCATTATAGTCGGGGGAGTAATATTTGATTCATAAGGACCTCCAGTCATTATCGTCAATCTATTGCATCACAGAGAGTAGGAGCCCCTTGTTCTCGAGACAACTCTTACTGTAATAATAGTTCTGTATAACCTACCCTATAGCCTACTGTTTGTATTGACAGTCAAGTAACTTTGTGCTCTGATTTATAATAAATCACACTGTAATACACTATATCGTATCGCGACACAGCTGCTCGCGTTGGTCGAGATCCAATGACTGTTAGCAGAATATGTAATCAGTGGGTACAGGAGGGTAATACGGAACGCTGTGCTGGATCCCAACGGCCTCGTATCACTAGCAGTCGAGAAGACAGGAATCTTATCCGCATGGTTGTAACGGATCGTGCAGCCACGTCGCGATCCCTGAGTCAACAGATGGGGACTTTTACAAGACAACAACTATCTGCACGAACAGTTCGACGACGTTTGCAGCAGCGGGGACTATCAGCTCGGGGACCATGGCTGCGGTTACCCTTGACGCTGCATCACAGACAGGAGCGCCTGCGATGGTGTACTCAACGACGAACCTGGTTGTACGAATGGCAAAACGTCATTTCTTCGGATGAATCCAGGTTCTGTTTACAGCATCATGATGGTCACATCCGTGTTTGGCGACATCGCGGTAAACGCAAATTGGAAGCGTTTATTCCTCATCGCCATACTGGAGTATCACCCGGCGTGATGGTATGGGGTGCCATTGGTTGCACGTCTCAGTCACCTACTGTTCGCATTGACAGCACTTTGAACAGTGGACGTTACATTTCAGACGTGTTACGACCCGTGGCTCTACCTTTCATTCGATCCCTGCAAAACCCTACATTTCAGCAGGATAATGCACGGCCGCATGTGGCAAGTCTTGTACGGACCTTTCTGGATACAGAAAATGTTCGACTGCTGCCCTGGCCAGTAGATTCTCCAGATCTCTCACCAATTCAAAACGTCTGGTGAATGGTGATCGAGCAACTGGCTCGTCACAATACGCCAGTCACTACTCTTGATGAACTGTGGTATCGTGTTGAAGGTGCATGGGCAGCTGTACCTGTACACGCCATCCAAGCTCTGTTTGACGCAATGCCTAGGCGTATCGAGGCCGTTATTACGGCCAGAGTTGATTGTTCTGGGTACTGAGTTCTCAGGATCTATGCACCCAAATTGCGTGAAAATGTAATCACATGTCAGTTCTAGTATAATATATATGTCCAATGAAAACCCGTTCATTATCTGCATATCTTCTTGGTGTAGCAATTTTAATGGCGAGTAGTGTATTTAATCCGCATATCATATCATAGATGGATGCAGAATCCCATTTCCTGTCGTTTATTATGATAATATTTCGCTTTTTCCTTACTGAGTAGGTAATGATTTTTGTTAAATTATTGTGAGTGTGCACTCCTTATTTTACCAACTACCATGGTCTACCATCAAATTCTTTCGTTACCTTTGCACACTTAATCAATTAGGTGGTAGGTAAGGAGGGGGTCGAGTGCATGTCAAGTTCATATAAAAAATTCTCTGAATTAAAGAGGTATAAACTCTTCTCCACCCCAGCACCTCGCAGTCTGAGTCTATATCTGCTCCCGGGAACGCTTCACAATCAATTCAATAGCTGATTTGAGAATCTCTGTGTGACCATGACTTAATCTAACTTGAATCTTACCGTATCTCCTCCTTGTGCGATTCTTGAACAGTGTATTCGCTATCACCAGCTGAAATTTATTAAAGAACTTTCTATTAGATTTTCATCTATCTTTACATACTGTATTACCCGTTCCAAGTCCTCATACACTTTCTCTATGTCTTCATCTTTAACTTGCTACGTCGGCACGTATACCTGAAGTATCGTTGTCAGTGTCGGTTTGCTGTCGGTTCTGATGCGAACAACCCTATCACTGAACTATTCACAGAAAGTCACTCTCTGTCCTACCTTCCTACTCATAATGAATCCTACTCACGTTATACCATTTTCTGATGCTGTTGATATTACCCTATACTCAGCTGACCAGAAATCCTTGATTCTTTCCATTTCGCTTCTCTGACCCCCACTATATCTACAGTGAAACTTCGCATTGATCTTTTCCGATTTTCTAGCTTTTCTATCAGGTTCAGACTTCTGACATTCCACGCCCCGTCTCGTAGAACGTTACCCTTTCGTTGTTTATTCAGTCACTTCCACCTCGGCAGTCCCTTCTCGGAGATCCGATAGGGCCGGCCGGGGTGGCAGAGCAGTTCTAGGCGCTACTGTCCGGAACCGCGTAACCGCCACGGTCGCAGGTTCGAATCCTGCCTCGGGCATGGATGATGTCCTTAGGTTAGTTAGGTTTGAGTAGTTCTAAGTTCTAGGGGACTGATGACTTCAGAAGTTAAGTCCCATAGTGCTCAGAGCCATTTGAACCATTTGATCCGAAAGGGGGACTATTTCGAAATCTTTTGCCAATGGAGACATTTTTTTTTTATATCCACATGTCCTGTGGATACAAATTGTGTGTCCTTAATGCAGCAGTTTCCGTTGCCTTCTGCAGCCTCATGCCATTTATCATTACTGATTGTTCCGCCTTTATGGGCAGTTTCCCACCCCAGGAGCAAGAGGGTGCCCTGAAGTCTGTTAGCCCCTCCGACCTCTTTGACAAGGCCCTCGTCAGAATGAGAGTGACACCTTATGCTAGAAATCTTCTGTCGCCAATGCTGATTATTATTGCCGCACTACTCCGGCAAAAGAGGGTCTGACACGACACTGGGAGCCATCCCATGACTTTTGTCACCTCAGTGCGTGACCATCTCTGGTAAGCGGTACCTGCCGCAGCCCACCAACAGCTCGACTGGGATGAGTGGAATGAAATAACAACGCCTGAGATGACTTGTGAGTGTGTCCTACATAGGAAGACTGCAGCTGCGCCTCTCACCTGGGTCACGAGTCCTTTGGCAGGAACCAGACTGGAGCCGCCCGGAACTCGACCCGGCACCCCAGAGGCCGGTGGCCGCTGGCGGCAGATAGCCATCTCCCGTAATGGCTCTCCGCAGCACGTCGTTACGCGCGATCCACCCCGCCGCCGCTACGGCCCGTTATTAGTTTACACACACCGGCGGCACCCGCGCCGCCTGTAATGAGCTATGATTTCGTAAGCCACGTCGGCCATTTACCGATCCCTTATCGGACGTACTTTGCGCCAATTTTTTTTTCTCCTCCTTCTCTCCCCACCCTTTATCGCTCCGTTTCGCTCGCGAGATAAAGATTATTTTTGTACCGAAATGGAATGAAAATAAGACGACGCCGGTTGGCGGAGCCTCCCGTCGCACCTCGCCGGCGTGATCTATTATTTCCCAGGAGTAACAGAGGCAGCGGTACGGAACGGTAATAACTTTGGCGCAATAAAGCCCTTAGCGGCCGGACGTAATTGGGACGGAGGCAGGCCTGCGCTGTGTCATTAAGTAAAGGCAGCGGCGGGCGAGCGCAGCGCCCGTGATGATACCTCCGACGTATTTTATGGCCCTAAGTGTCAGCTATAGAAATATTATACCGGTGCAGAAAAGGAACGCGTGATATCAAAAAATGGGATGGAGCTGTCTCCTACCGAAGTGCTCAATTCCCGGAGGCAGTGCTACTCCCAAGTATATCTGGCACTATATTTACAGCTCGGCATGTGCCTCAAATACCGATTTGCTTACAGTAATGGTTATCAGACCTGTTGACACATTCCTTCTCTCTTCCTCCTTGGTGATGTCGCGGTGGTCTTCGAAGTTACAGGCCTCTCCGCAGTAGGAATCCAAACGCAGCTCGTTTTGTGCGACGCACGACAGAAATTATACAAAATGTTTTTCATCTTTAACGGTGGGCCAGATCGATCCTCAGCACTATTATGCCTCTACAACACGGTATTTATAAGGCATGATAGTATCGCTTTCACACTCACAAGATGATTAAAACACACTACTGGCCATTAAAATTGCTATACCAAGAAGAAATACAGATGACAAACGAGTATTCATTGGACAAATATATAATACTAGAACTGACATGTGATTACATTGTCACGCAATTTGGGTGCGTAGATCCTGAGAAACCAGTACCCAGAACAACCACTTCTGGCCGTAATAACGGCCTTGATACGCCTGGGCATTAAGTCAAACAGAGCTTGGATGGCGTGTACGGGTACAGCTGCCCATGCAGCTTCAACACGATACCACAGTTCATCAAGAGTAGTGACTGGCGTATTGTGACGAGCCAGTTGCTCGGCCACCATTGACCAGTTTTCAGTTGGTGAGAGATCTGGAGAATGTGCTTGCCAGGACAGCAGTCGAACATTTTCTGTATCCAGAAGGGCCCGCACAGGACCTGCAACATGCGGTCGTGCATTATCCTGCTGAAATGTAGGGTTTCGCAGGGATCCAATGAAGAGTAGAGCCACGGGTCGTAACACATCTGAAATGTAACTTCCACTGTTGAAAGTGCCGTCAATGCGAACAAGAGGTGACCGAGACGTGTAACCAATGGCACCCCATACCATCACGCCGGGTGATACGCCAATATGGCGATGACGAATACACGCTTCCAATGTGCGTTCACCGAGATGTCGCCAAAAACGGATGATGCTGTAAACTGAACCTCGATTCATCCGAAAAAATGACGTTTTGCCATTCGTGCACCCAGGTTCGTCGTTGAGTACACCATCGCAGGCGCTCCTGTCTGTGATGCAGCGTCAAGGGTAACCGCAGCCATGGTCTCTGAGCTGATAGTCCATGCTGCTGCAAACGTCGTCGAACTGTTCGTGCAGATGGTTGTTGTCTTGCAAACGTCCCCATCTGTTCACTCAGGGATCGAGACGTGGCTGCACGATCCGTTACAGCTATGCCGATAAGATGCCTGTCATCTCGACTGCTAGTGATACGAGGCCGTTGGGATCCAGCACGGCGCTCCGTATTACCTTCCTGAACCCAAAGATTCCATATTCTGCTAACAGTCATTGGATCTCGATCAACGCGTGCAGCAATGTCGCGATATGATACACCGCAATCGCGATAGGCTACAATCCGACCTTTATCAAAGTCGAAAACGTAATGGTACGCATTTCTCCTCCTTACGCGAGGCATCACAACAACGTTTCACCAGGCAACGCCGGTCAACTGTTGTTTGTATATGAGAAATCGGTTGGAAACTTTCCTCATGTTAGCACGTTGTAGGTGGCGCCACCGGCGCCAACCTTGTGTGAATGCTCTGAAAAGCTAAGCATTTGCATATCACAGCATCTTCTTCCTGTCGGTTAAATTTCGCGTCTGTAGCACTTCATCTTCGTGGTGTAGCAATTTCAATAGCCAGTAGTGTATTAAAACTGTATGCTGTACTGCGGTTGGAGACCACAACCTTGGCAATTCGCGGACAAACGCTCTACCAACTGAGTAATAACACCCTCGAGTACTTCTGGAAGAAAGTATATTGCGAAATAATGGTTTAACCACAACCTAGGGGATTGTTTTGAAAATGAATTTACACTCTCCAGTGTAGCGTGTGCTGATTTGAAACTTCCTGTTATAGATAGCTCAGTCGTTAGAAACGTCGTCCGCGAAAGGCAAAGCTTCCTCGTTCAAGCCCGTGTGTAGCACACAGTTTTTTTCTCGCGGGAAATACTCCGCTCCAAAGTGAAAATTCATTCTGCAAATCATCCTCTAAGATTGTGGCTAATCCATTTCTCTGCAACATCCTTTTTTGCAGAAGCGCTAGTCCCGCGACATATGCAGGAGATTTCTGTGAAGTTTGGAAGGTAGGCCAGAGATACTGTCGGAAGTGGAGCAACGAGCGCGGTTCGTAAGTTGTGTTTGCGTAGCCTGGTCGGCAGAGCACTTACCAGCGAAAGGAAAAGGTTCCGAGTAGGAGTACCGATCCGGCACATTACTTACTGTGTCGTGGATTTTCAAGTCAACACAGTCTTCAGTGCAGAGTGAAAAATTGTTTCTGTAAAGGGTAAAATGCTAACATCTCCTACACTGGTTACAATAACTGGACAGATCTCGTGGGAGCGCAAAAGATATGATTTTAATAGCTAGCTGCTTCTGAAAACCACAGTAACACGTCGTACGTTTCAGCGCATGAACTCTGCGACGTAGGGCGCGATGGCTCCCCTTATCTCAGAACTCTTCCCAGTATCTGACGGTGCGTGCTCTGTTAACGCTATTCGAGAGACGTACCCTCTCCGACGGCGTAAAGTGTTAGTGGCCACCTTCGTTTTTACCCCTACTTACCTGTAACAGATCCAACAACACAACGCTGCAAGAGCACTCTTCAGAGCCACTGAGACGATAGACATTAACACTTGATAGCTCATTTACAGGTCAGCAGAGGACGCAGGCAAACAACCAGAACTACGAGCATGTTAAGCATGCAGGGTAGAGATCCCATCTTAGTCCTTTAACTTAGCATTTATATTTCGTTATTTCAGAAGTATTGAAAGGTGGCTACACTGAGCCACAGCGCCAGAGATTGCGCCAGAGAGTATTATTCAGCCGCCCCCACTGGCAGTGCTTATCGAGAAGTCGTGGTGGAGAGTGCTTGTTGAGATGTAGCAGTGGTGAGTCGTTGGTTGAGATGTGGTAGTGGAGAGTGCTTGTTCAGATGTTGTCATATTGTTTTGATGGGCTAGAGACCAGATGTTGGATTAGGGATGCTGTAATGTGCTTTTCGTCAATATATATGAAGGTAAAAAAATTCCTTTTTTTTGTATTATTTCAATGTCTTGAACAATAATGCCTATTGGTTACAGGTTCAGTCAACAAAGCATCTGGCTCGTGTTCTTGTATGGTTTCTATATGCAATTATAGTATTTCTGTTTTTTTTATTACTTCAGTATAAATGATGTTTAAAATATCTGGTCTTATTGAGGAAGAACCGTGCCAGATGCGTACGTTGAATCACACTTCCACACACAGAACAGCTACACTTGTGTTTTGTTGTTTCGTAGGTTTTATAGTTGCTGGGGACTTAATTGATTAATTGTGTTAACGGAAGTTTTCTCTCATTCTTTTTTGTTATTCTATGCAGTCAGATTGCGTACTAATACTAGTCAGGGCCAACCGTTTACGAGACTGCGTAACCGGACAGACAACGACGAACATTAAAAATTATTTGCATAATTAATTAATTAAGCCCCCATGCAGTATGCTTATTATTGTACCAGTTCTGTCCAATATAGCGCAAAGTAATTTGTGGGTTTTAATTTGTGGCACAGGAAACGGTGGGAGTGGAAAGTGGCTCAGGATTGCGTGGACGTAAGCTATTAATCAAATTTAATTCAATTTATTAATAAATTTGAGCAATCCAGAGCGCATACAGAATAAGAAACGACCAAAGATCTGAACGCTCAGAGTAACAAAATCCACATAAGAGTTAACGCCAGATAATACAGCTTCAAATAACTAGTTCCGCTGCAAATTAACTTTACAATAGAGGGCGCACAGATTAATTTATCGAAATAATAACGTACTAATACCTACTACAATAGAACAGAGTATCAATACGTCAGCACCTCTGAATTTATTTATCCCTACAGGGAAAGAGGCAAATAACAACGCACAGCATAACGAGAGTATCAGAATACTCACTAAAGGATCTTACTGCAGAATCATATCCAAAAATACACCCAATCAAAGCTATCATCTCATTTAACACTGCAGAGGCAATACAAAAGCGACAAAACCAACACTAAAACAACAACCATGACGCGCCCGGGCAACAAAAGCGATGCAAGTCAAAAAACAATAATTTGTATGACTGCTACATCGAATTTCCATAGAATATTACGTTGCTATTATATCAGAGGATACTTAGTTTTTGTTTTTGAATATTTCATGAAATTTGTGTAGATAAGATTCGATGTACCAGTCATACAACAGTTCAAGAGTCATTATCGTAATTTTTAATAGTCGTATTGTAAACACAAGCTGTAACTGCCAAGGTATAATATGTAACAGCTTTCAGAATGTCATGTGTGTAACATCATTGTACTTCCTAGATATAAGTTCTTTGATAACAGTGTGGCTCAAAACAGTTCTAGCTGTCATTTTTTAATTTGTAATAGCTTTTAGTAATTTCATATATATAACATCATTGTAGTTCCTAGATCTAAGTTCTCCGACAAAAATGTGGATTAAAAATTTTCACAATGTCTATCAAAAAACTTCGCAGTTTCTATATGTGAAACGCCCTTGCACTTCCTGTGGCTATGTTCTTTGACCATAACTTACATGTTTCTGGTTCAAATGGTTCAAATGGCTCTGAGAACTGTGGGACTTAACTTCTTAGGTCATCAGTCCCCTAGAACTTAGAACTACTTAAACCTAACTAACCTAAGGACATTACAGACATCCAGGCCCGAGGCAGGATTCGAACCTGCGACCGTAGCGGTCGCGCGGTTCCAGACTGTAGCGCCTAGAACTGCTCGGCCACACCGACCGGCACATGTTTCTGTATGAGTAACATCTTTACACCTGCTACGTCTAAGTTCTTTGGCCACAGCCCACATGTTTGTATGTAAACACAGTGAGTTTCACGAGTGCTCATCGTAATAGTGAAATATGCAGGTAAACTTTATAAAACTGAAATATGGGCGTGAAATTGATAATAAGTGTGTAACTAAGTGGAAAAACTGTCACCATAGCGTAACTAAAATAATGATGCCTCATCTTTGTGTAAGTACAGATATATTTTCGACAAATGCTGCCTTGCCACTTACAATTGTTTCACTTGTACCTGTTTAGTCACCAGAAAATAATTTTTTGTATTTTTACAGTGATCTCCAGCATAGAAACATGTACATGAATGTATAAACACCTGAAGATGGGCGCAAGCCCGAAACCGGTCGTGTGACAAATAAATAGCCTTTTATTATGACTGGTAGCGGAAATTTTTCTACACCCTCAATGTATTAACACACGTGATGATGCTGCTGTGGTCGGTGTCCCTTGTTCTCTTTCATGAGCAAAGCCACGCTCATATAATCTGCAACTTGCTTTGTATTTACTAACATTTATCATCTACACAAAAAATTAGATTCTCGTCACTAATCGCTATCCAACATGCAGTAACACATCTTCTCGGTTGGCTTGGTGAACGGTGATTCTACTGTAGAGTGTCTCATGCAGTCCTCGCTTTGATGACTCAATGGTGAACTTTTACTGTGGTAGTGCCTATTTGCCCATTTGATTTTAACAAGCTCGTTCGACAATGTTTTTAAATTTGTATCACACGATTCAGAGTCTCATTTGATGACAAACAATTTGAATGACACTGTGTCAAACCAGGTTTCCTTCCGTATTTCATACTTACACATTATGTACCGAAAGAAGTACAGGCCCAGCCGATAATAGCTCTTATTACAAATAATTGATTTAAGATATTTCCAAAAAAATTTATCGGTGCTGGATATGATAATCTCAACGCCGCGCAGTGCCTATGCTCTGACATGAAATGACCCGTAGCACTCATATGCAAGTGCTCCTGCCAATGCTCCGTTTGTCTCAGAATACTATTATTAGCACCTAAAAAAGTGACCTTGACGTAATTACTAGTATGGCGAGGGCAGGTTTCTTTCCCCTTTCAACCTTAGTGTCATATGAAAACTTCAGAATAAGTATCTCTGTACAAAACTACAGTCAGTCTAGTCATGGTCGAAAACAGATACGCACTGCGGTGACAAAAGCCATGGGAAACCTACTAACAAAGTGTCGGACCTCCTTTTGCCCTCCGCAGTGCAGCAACTCGACGTGGCATGGACTCAACAAGTCGTCGGAAGTCTCCTGCAGAAATACTGAGCCACACTGCTTCTTAAGCCGTCCGAAATTGCGAACGTATTGCCGGTGTATAATTTTGTGAACGAACTGACCTCTCGATTAGATCCCATAAATGTTCGATAGGATTCATGATGCGCGATCTGGGTGGCCAGACCAATTTGCTCCAATTGTCCAGAATGTTGATCAAACAAATCACGAACTGTTGACATGGTGCACTGTCATCCACAAAAATTCCATCGTTGTTGCAGAATATGAAGTCTATGAAGAGCTGAAGAGCCGAAGATAACCATTTCCAGTCAATGATCCGTTTATTACATGTAAACACAGCCAATACCATTATGGAGCCGCCACCAACATGCACAGTGCTTTGTTAGCAAATTGGATTCGTGGCCTCGTGAGGCCTACGCCAGACACGAACCCGGCCATCATCTCTTACGAGCTGAATCTGGGCTCATCTGACCACGCCACAGTTTTTCATCGTCTAGAATCCATTCTGTATGCTCACGAGCTCAGGAGATTTGCTGTAGGCAAAGTGTCGTGCTTTTAGCAAAGTCATTCGTATCGGTCGTCTGTTGCTATAGCCCATTAAGGCCAGATTTCACCGCATTTTCCAAACGGATACGTTCCACGTTGATTTCTGCGGTTATTTCACCCAGTGTTGCTTGTCTGTTAGCACTGACAACTCTATGCAAGCACCGCTTCTCTCGTTCGTTAAGTGAAGGCCGTCGGTCGCTACGTTGTCCATGGTGATAGATAATGCCTGAAGTGTAGTATCGTGGGCAAACTCTTGATACTGTGGATCTCGGAGTACTGAATTCTCTAAGGATTTCCGAAATGGGACGTCCCATGTGTCTACCTCCATCTACCATACCGCGTTCAAAGTCTCTTAATTCCAATTGTGCGGTTACAATCACGTCGGAAACCTTTCCTCATGAATCACCTGAGTACAAATGACAGCTCCGCCAGTACGCTGTCCTTTTATACCCTGTGTACGTCATACTCCTGCCATCTGTATATGTGCATATCGCTGTCCCACGACATGCGGTCACCTCGGTGATCTCCCTTTTGTTGAGTCATCAGTCCTCTGACTGACTTGAAATGGACTGCTTCGAAGCCACGGATTTCTCTCCTCTGCCAACCTTTTCCTCTTCATCTCAGAGTAGCACTTCCAACCCGCATCGTCAGTTACTTACTGGATGTATTCTAATCTCTGCCTTCCTCTACAGTTTTACCCTCTACAGCTCCTTCTAGTGCCATGGAAGTTATTCCCTCGAGTCTGAACAGATGTTCTATCACACTATCTCTTCCTCTTGTCAGCGTTTTCCACATTTTCATTTCCTCACCGATTCTTGATTCATATGTAGCACAACATTTCAAATGCTCCGATTCTGTTCTGTTCTGGTTTCCCCACAGTCCATGCTTTACTGCGCTATAATGCTGTCCTACAAACGTGGATACTCAGAAATTTCTTTCTCAAATTAAGTCCTATGTTTGATACTAGTAGACTTCTCTTCTCTAGGAATGCCCCCTTTCCATGTGCTAAGCTGTATTTTATGTCCTCCATGCGCCTTCCATCATGCCATATTTTGCTGCCTAGGTAGCAGAATTCCTTAACTTCATCTACTTAGTGATCACCAATTTCTGAGGTTAAGTTTCTCGCTTTGTATTTTGTACTTATTACTCTCTTGAATTCATTCAGCAGGTTCCGTAATTATTCTTCACTTTCACTGAGGATACTAGCGAATCTTATCATTGATATCCTTTCACGCTATATAACAATTCCACTCTTGAACCCTTCATTTATTTCCGTCATTGGTTTTTTTATGTGTAGATAGAACAGTAAGGACGAATGACTACATCCATGTCTTCCAACCTTTCCAATCCGAGCACTCCGTTCTTGGTCTTCCACTCTTATCGTTCCCTGTTGCTTTTTGTACATATCGTGTGTTACCCGTCTTCTCGGTGTATACTGCGGAAATAAAGCTTTCATAACACATTTTCATTGATTACTCCAGGTGAAGAATCTAACGATTTTATTCTGTGTTGATTGCAGAGCGCCACACACACACACACACACATACACACACTGAAGAGCTAAAGGAACTGGTAACCTGCCTAATATCGTGAAGGGCCCCTGCGAGCACTCAGAAGTGCCGCAAAACGGTGTGATACGGACTCGACTAACATGTGAAGTAGTGCTGGAGGTAACTGACACCCTGAATCCTGCAGGCTTGTCCATAATCGTAAGGGTACGAGGGGGTGTAGATCTCTTCTAAACCGCGTGTTGCAAGGTATCCCACGTATGCACAATAATGTTCGTATCTGGGGAAGTGTTTAACCGCAGAAGAGTGTTCTTGGAGCCACTGTGTAGTAATTCTGGACGTGTGGGGTGTCGTATTGTCGTGCTGGAATTGCTCAAGACCGTCGGAATGCACAGTGGACATGAATGGATGCAGGTGATCAGACAGGATGCTTACGTACGTGTCATCTCTCAGAGTCGTATCTAGACGTATCAGGGGTCCCATATCACTCCAACTGCACGCGCCCCACACCATTGCAGAGGCTCCACCAGCTTGAACAATCCCCTGGTGACAGGCGGGGTTCATGGATTCATGAGGTTGCCTCCATACCGGTACACGTCCATCCGCTCGATACAATTTGAAACGAGTCTCGTCCGACCAGGCAACATGTATCCAGTTATCAACAGTCCAATGTGGGTTTTGACCGGCCCAAGCGTGGGGTAAAGCTTTGTGTAGTGCAATCATCGAGGGTACGGAGTGGACCTTCGGCTCTGAAAGCCCATGTTGATATTTCGTTGAATGGTTCGCACTCTGACTCTTGTTGATGGACCAACATTGAAATCTGCAGCAGTCTGCGGAAGGATTGCACTTCTGTCACGTTGAAGGATTCTCTTCAGTCGCCGTTCTTGCAGGATCTTTTTCCGGCCGTATTTGATGTTTTGCTGGATTCCCGGTATTCACGGTACGCTCGTGATATGGTCATACGGGAAAATCCCCACCTCAACGCTCCCTCTGTGAGTTAACGAGCATTTATCTCTCATTTAAATATGTGGCCGAAAGAGTCAGCCATCACGAATTGTGAAACGAACCCTGTAGTCTAAGACCGCGTGCCACAAAGGGCGCAGATTCACCACGAGATGGAGAAACTGGCAGGCTTCTGCTGAGGCCTAAGCTCTGTAGTGTGCGAGTGATACAGACGAGAACCTACGTCGTAGGGAAACCCAATAGAACGCTTTTGTCGCCAAGGAGACGTAGTAGCGGCGGACCTAAGGTCGTCCATGAAGGGAAACATTTATGAAAACTATTTAATTCTGCAGTAGTGCAGGGAATGAAGCCACAGTAATTTTGATCTGCTATCCTCCATAAATTTTCATGGTCATCCCAATAAACCTTGAATATTGATCATATAGCGTTCAGGTTTTAGCATTCAGGTCTTTGTTAGAAAACTTGTTATTTTCACTTTAACAGTAAATTCTAAACCAATATATATATATATATATATATATATATATATATATATATATATATATACTCCTGGAAATGGAAAAAAGAACACATTGACACCGGTGTGTCAGACCCACCATACTTGCTCCGGACACTGCGAGAGGGCTGTACAAGCAATGATCACACGCTCGGCACAGCGGACACACCAGGAACCGCTGTGTTGGCCGTCGAATGGCGCTAGCTGCGCAGCATTTGTGCACCGCCGCCGGCAGTGTCAGCCAGTTTGCCGTGGCATACGGAGCTCCATCGCAGTCTTTAACACTGGTAGCATGCCGCGACAGCGTGCACGTGAACCGTATGTGCAGTTGACGGACTTTGAGCGAGGGCGTATAGTGGGCATGCGGGAGGCCGGGTGGACGTACCGCCGAATTGCTCAACACGTGGGGCGTGAGGTCTCCACAGTACATCGATGTTGTCGCCAGTGGTCGGCGGAAGGTGCACGTGCCCGTCGACCTGGGACCGGACCGCAGCGACGCACGGATGCACGCCAAGACCGTAGGATCCTACGCAGTGCCGTAGGGGACCGCACCGCCACTTCCCAGCAAATTATGGACACTGTTGCCCCTGGGGTATCGGCGAGGACCATTCGCAACCATCTCCATGAAGCTGGGCTACGGTCCCGCACACCGTTAGGCCGTCTTCCGCTCACGCCCCAACATCGTGCAGCCCGCCTCCAGTGGTGTCGCGACAGGCGTGAATGGTGGGACGAATGGAGACGTGTCGTCTTCAGCGATGAGAGTCGCTTCTGCCTTGGTGCCAATGATGGTCGTATGCGTGTTTGGCGCCGTGCAGGTGAGCGCCACAATCAGGACTGCATACGACCGAGGCACACAGGGCCAACACCTGGCATCATGGTGTGGGGAGCGATCTCCTACACTGGCCGTACACCACTGGTGATCGTCGAGGGGACACTGAATAGTGCACGGTACATCCAAACCGTCATCGAACCCATCGTTCTACCATTCCTAGACCGGCAAGGGTACTTGCTGTTCCAACAGGACAATGCACGTGCGCATGTATTTCGTGCCACCCAACGTGCTCTAGAAGGTGTAAGTCAACTACCCTGGCCAGCAAGATCTCCAGATCTGTCCCCCATTGAGCATGTTTGGGACTGGATGAAGCGTCGTCTCACGCGGTCTGCACGTTCAGCACGAACGCTGGTCCAACTGAGGCGCCAGGTGGAAATGGAATGGCAAGCCGTTCTACAGGACTACATCCAGCACCTCTACGATCGTCTCCATGGGAGAATAGCAGCCTGCATTGCTGCGAAAGGTGGATATACACTGTACTAGTGCCGACATTGTGCATGCTCTGTTGCCTGTGTCTAGGTGCCTGTGGTTCTGTCAGTGTGATCATGTGATGTATCTGACCCCAGGAATGTGTCAATAAAGTTTCCCCTTCCTGGGACAATGAATTCACGGTGTTCTTATTTCAATTTCCAGGAGTGTATATATATATATATATATATATATATATATATATATATATAAAATTCTAAGCTAATATATATATATATATATATATATATATATATATATATATATATATATATATATATACACATTTACTGTTAAAATATATATATAAGTTTAGAATTTACTGTTAAAGTGAAAATAACAAGTTTTGTAACAAAGACCTGAATGCTAAAACCTGAACGCTTTGGTCGATTCTAACGATCGCATTTCGTATAGAAGCGCATCATTAAAATGACAAACGTAGTAAATATCAACTCTGTAACCTAATTTGTTTAAAAGATATAGAAAATTTAAATAATCATTATTTACAGTTAAGCATCAGATCTTCATTTCCTCCACACAAAACACATTGAACCATGACAGCATGACACCTTATTGAATCATTGGGTAATAGAATATTTATTGTAAAGTTTAATGCATAACAGTTACTATTTTTCTTTATTTATTTATCAGAAAGCACATTGATGCATGGCTACTGGCCGTGAAATTCAAAAAGAAGGAAATGGTATAGGTTTTTGGAAAAGAATTTAACGTTTATTATGTAATGGGTATTATTGTCACTTTATTTAGAACGAGAAAGTGGTCAAGCTTTGATTATTTGAATATGTTAAAATGTAAAGTAATGTAGAATAAGCTGTAGCCAATCAGATGGACGGCTTCACGATAGAGAACTGCGCTAGTCAGTTGAGCGAAGATGTTCGGAGCGCGGGAAACGTGGTCGGAGACGGGCAGAGGGCAATTCTGGTCGAGACACCAAAGGGGACAGTTCGGATTGAGACATGAAAGTGGACAGTCGGTCTTTAGGTAGCTAGGAAGTGAAAGAGAAAATTTCGCGTTGTGTGGCATCGCGGGACATAGTCTCTGAGCGGTGAGCAGCCGCGCGCCTGGTTTGCACTCTAACTTTTCTTGAAGAGAACGAGGTGGAATATTAGACTTGTATTTCGCGATGAGATTGTGAGTGATGGAACTGTGTCAAATGGATATGCGCTCGAGTGTAACAGTAACTCTAAAAATGACCACTTTCGCTATTAGTATGCTTTCGGTTCAACCCCAAGATGAGTTTGAGCCAACGCATTTCGACGGAGAGGAACCGCATGTGAGCTCGAATATCCGTGGGATGTTAGCTCGCATTTCGGAGATGGTGTGTCAAATCGATCGTGCACCGACTACAACACCACGTTCAAAGTCACTTAAATCTTCATCACTTGCCATCGTAGCAACAGTAACCGATCTAACAACTACGCCAAACGACTGTTGTCTTATATAGGCGTCGCTGACAGCAGCGCCGTATTCTGCCTGTTCACATATCTCGGTATTTGAATACGCATGCCTGTACCAGTTTCTTCGGAGCTTCAGTGTATATGAATGCCTCACAAAAACAAAAAAACAAAAAAAAAGAGGTGGAGCGACAGCACCCAGAGTAGAAGGGGGAGTAAACGAAACGAAATGAAACTTCACCGGCTGAGAGGTTATGCTCTGTTTCATTGATCTCAAAATCGAGTCAAATCTCAAAGAAGTTGGCTGTAAGAGCCCACTTAAAGACATTGCCCTCCCTCTGGCATGGAAACATGCACTGATTCGCTTAGGATGGCTGTCATAGCACCGTTTTAATCTCTCCTACAGCAAACTCACTGCACGGGGACGGAGTTGACGTGTTGGCTGACCTCACTCATATTCTGTCGGAGACAGATCTGGACAGAAGTATCTCATCATCACCCAGACTGTTCATAGAGACACGTACCAGGTGTGGACGAGCGTTGCCCTGTTGAAAAGTGGCCTCACGACACTGTCGCATCTGCGGTAACACTAGGACGTGCTGAAAGGTAATGCTTCCGAATGTTTTATGTGAAAACTTTTTAACAATCCACATCTTTATTCTGCATGTGTACATATCCATTTCTTTATAAAGTCGCCATAAAGACGAACACAGTTCTCCCAATGTAAGACATTTTTGTTGATATCACTGCTGAATGTTTCTTGGTGGAGCCAACACATCACCTCTGCCTGCACGGCTTCATCCTTGTCAAAGTGATGTCCTCGAAGTTGTTCTTTAAGTTTCTGAAACAGATGACAATCGGATGGAGCCGAACATGGGTTGTACGGAGGAAGATCGACGAAAGTTAAGCCAACGCATCGCATTGTTGCAGACATCGCAGAGCTCGTTTGTGTAATCTGGCAGTGACATGCTGAAGGAGAGGGGGACCCGTGTGTGGACGAGCTATTCCGATCCATCGAATTCGCGCTTTCAGTTATAAATCCGATCCCAACACGATGACTGTCATGCATCGACGTAGTTACATGCTACAATTCAGATCCATTAAGCGCCAGGGGGTTGGACATTGCGTCATCGAAACGGGAAAGTCCACCGAATAACATTTATGACATGCAGTACTTGATACGATATTGAAAACGGAATAAAAAGTACCATTCATCACGTCCTCATACGTGGGGACGTAGATTGTCCGTGATATACCGTTGCGCCTCCGATTTCTCCCAGTCGATAACAATCGATAGTTCCATACATCATGACGCAAGCAGTAACATCTCTGTGCCTCTTCAAAGCAATAGCAGAATCAGACCTCTTCGCAGTTCCCTGCAATAGTCGCCAGGGATGGTCATTCGCG
This sequence comes from Schistocerca serialis cubense, assembly GCF_023864345.2. NCBI lineage: Eukaryota > Metazoa > Arthropoda > Insecta > Orthoptera > Acrididae > Schistocerca > Schistocerca serialis. Next base: position 252,443,000 of record NC_064639.1, on the reverse strand, counting down.
ATAGCATGGAACACGATTCATCGCTAAACAAAGTGCGACACTGTTCATCAGCAGAAAAAACGCAACCGTTTGAGTTGCAATGTTAACGGCAGCCTAAGGTTGGGACGGTGATCCCCTAGTCCGGTTGGTGCTAGATTCCAACCATTATGATAGGGTGACATTGAATGTTGCAGGAAGTCTCGTATGGTAGACGCAGATGTGAAGGAGTGTGCTTGGTACGCAATACGGGGAACCTCCCTTGGGGTGGTCAGATGTTGTCCACTAGAATCTTGTAAGTCGGGTAAACCTGCCCATACGATTCCATGCAGTCTAACATCGGACCACTTTCACAACTGAATACGTCATACATCTGGATGTTTGGCATACGCGACTCGACCAGCCGGTCAAACGGAGACTCACAATGAGGCCGTTTGCAAACTCTGTTAGCAGGTGATAAAAGTCTCACACGAGTACTCGGCATCTCCGGTACTCATGGAAGGTTCATCATCTGACGCTATTCACGCCCCTTACATCCATTATCCATTACCAGGCCTGGTAACAACACTAAGTACAAACAACGCTGATGCACTGCGGTGCGGTGCCGTGTTATAAGTCACTAAGAATTGTCGCTGTGTACCTGTATGGAGTTAGATTGACATTCGACCATCTTTGCTGCGTGCTTGACATTTTGTCGGTCGGTGTTGTTAATAGAAATTAGATATTCAAGACGTACAGCGTAATAAATCCACATCAATTAACCATTTCACCTATGTGAGCTTAGCAAAAACTTCACTACGTGGGGTCTAACAAGTCCTTCACTGTGATCTATCGCAGCAGAACATGTTTCGTCTGCAAAGAAAGTTTTTTACTCTAAAACCCTTTCTAATATATCCTGTAACAGATTTCTCTTTTTCTCAGGAATCGAATAGTACATGGCTGCGTTATTATACATCGTGTAGAAAAATACCTAAAAGCGCCTAAAAAAATGTCTTGTCTCATTAACACGTAAGTGTAACTGCCCGCGCTCGGTATTATCATGTCCAACAACTGCTAACACATACGCTGCAAATAGTAAATATTGTCGAACAATATTTTCTGCTTATAGACACGTAGTAGGTGTGTTACTGCAAATTACAAATTCTATTTCCACATAAAATTATGTCGGTGTAGCAGTGTGTGAGTGTTAACATGGTCGTTAGGTTATCGTACTGTGTAGTAATTGCCAGCCTTGGTATAAAACTTGTTACTTCCCACTTAATTGTGATTCTAAATGGTTGGCAACATTCCAGCTACTCAACTGCTAGTGATTATCAAATAACATTTCATTGTGTAAATAGTGTTCTTGATTTATATGACCTGCACGTAACCGATGATACTTTTCTAATTAGGGAAAAGATCGTGAACGAGTCACAAAGTAGCCATTTTTTCCTTAGGAAAGATTATCGTTTACTGCACAGCTTACGCGAAGCTGATATTCTGATGGTCAATCACTCAACGTGATGCGAAGAATTTTTCGCCTTACAGTTCCCCGTGAATGAGAAAGATCATCTGTATGTATGTTATCGGTGATGCACGCAAATTTCAGCTGTTAAAAAATCATTACGTGTCAGGTAGTACAGTATATGTAGTGCAAGCGTGCGCTGGCGATTCGACAGGCTCTTGTCAAGTGTCACGGCAATAGTGATATATGTGTATTCGAATGTCGCACGGATCGCCGAGTTGATTTATGAGCTTTTTAATGGGGAATAAAATTACTTTTTTCAGGAGAATCACTCATGTGGCGAGCCGAACGAAAAGTTTTTCCATTCTCACGGATGCTGAGTGTTTTTTAATGCGTAATCTTCGTGTCATTTACGGAAATATTCACACTTGGAAATAACAGCCGCTTTATTGCAGTCAACTTTAAAAACGTTCTCTGGTTTCCATTAGCACAATGGGTGCTTTCGACGACTTTATAGGGGACAGGTGGCCATTAAGCGTACTGAGAATTACGTTTATGACGCACTTGTAGCTAGGATTCTCTTGTTGTTCTGTAATCGCTACTTCTTGAGTCTTTGTGGAGTTTCTCTTTCTGTACGCATCACAATTGACACAGACTTCGGAACGGGACTCATTGGTAACGGGGTCAGTAATACACCAAGCTGTCGCCAGGAGATGAATATAATGGGTGATCAAAAAGTCAGTATAAATCTGAAAACTTAATAAATCAAGGAATAATATAGCTAGAGAGGTAAAAATTGACACACATGCTTGAAATGAAATGGGGTTTTATTATAACAAAAAAAAAGTATTCCTAGACGCGTGAAAGATCTCTTGCGCGCGTCGTTTGGTGATGATCGTGTACTCAGCCGCCACTTTCGTCACGCTTGTCCTCCCCGGTCCCAAGACCTCAGTCCGTGCGATTATTGACTTTGCGGTTACCTGAAGTCGCAAGTGTATCGTGATCGACCGACATCTCTATGGATGCTGAAAGACAACATCCGACGCCAATGCCTCACTGTAACTCCGGACATGCTTTACAGTGCTGTTCACAACATTATTCCTCGACTACAGCTATTGTTGAGGAATGATGGTGGACATATTGAGCATTTCCTGTAAAGGACATCATCTTGGCTTTTTCTTACTTTGTTATGCTAATTATTGCTATTCTGATCGGATGAAGCGCCATCTGTCGGACATTTTTTGAACTTTTGTATTTTTTTTTAGGTTCTGATAAAACCCCATGTCATTCCAAGCATGTGTGTCAATTTGTACCTACATTATTCCGTGATTTATTCCGTTTTCAAATTTATACTGACTTTTTGATCACTCGGTATGTTATCGCATAAAGAATCGACGTACGATTAAAATCTGAAGCGTTTAGGAATTACAGGAGAGGACGGAGAAAAACACGAAGTAACGAGCATGGCGTGTGAACGCTACGTTATTGTTTTTTGGCACTAACAATTGGAACACAACATAAAACACTGTATGTTAATAGCCACGATGCAAAGCACTGATGTTCATGGAGGCCTGTTTTGCATGGAGAACGCACTGTTTCTCTCGAAGTAAGCAGCATGGTGTAGGCAAATCTAAATGTCAGCGTTTACACGTAAGCGTGGAGGCAGTGCAATTAGCATTGAAGTTCAATTTCAGCTTTCCTTAGCATTGTTTCAAAACTTTGCACATACATCGATTGACGCTTTTCTCTGGTTTCTCATTGCAGATGAGTATGAAATTTAAAAGCAGATCACTAGCTACCGACGACCAGCATCACCTGAAGTAAGGCTAACGTTTACACTCTGCGAATTTTGAATGAAGGGCACTATACAGATTCGATATTCCTAGATTTCCTAAAAACATTTGACACTGGGCAGAACTGTTGTGACGTCACGTATCGATACCACCACACGGGAGTCAATGTCGTTGTGTACGGCTATGTTCACTTAAGTAAGGAGAGGTGGGCTACATGGTGGTGTGGCAGATGATGTATTAGGAATGCTAGACAGAAGCAGAAATGACTAGCGAACAAGTTAACACGATAAACAGAAAATTTATTTAGCATGAATTTCTCCAAGCAATCAGATACTCATTACAAGTAATCCAGCAAGAATTAGAGTCCAACTCATACAATAGCATCCACGATGTGGCTCGGTGTACTAAGCACGAACGATGGTAGCGTAGTGACAAGGCTCCAAGTGGAAGTGGGGCTGAGTCACTGTCTCTCGCCGTCCTATATCGCGTCGACACAGAGTGCTCCAAGTCCAGAACGGCTGGAGGCGTGGCTCAACGGGCGCGCACCATTGGGTCCACCAGATCCCGCCAATCCGTCATCGGCGTCCGACGAAAACTTGCTGTTCAATTTCCAACGTTTCTGTTGTCACAGATCGATAGCACCCGATTTGCGTCAATGTTGGCAACGGAATTGCGAGTTTGGGCCTGATGCTGATAGCAGTTGCATGGAATCTGGCAGACCCAATGGTGCATGTCTGCCGAGCCACACTGCGCTAGGAGCACGATCTGCCGCCGCGATATAGGATGGCCGGCGGCAGTGACTACCTCATACTTGCAGCTGAAGGCTCCTCATTACGACACCATTGGTTGTGATTAGCACAGCGAGCCTCATCCTAGTTATTTCATGAGCTAGACTCTAATTCTTGCTATATTATTTGTAATGCGTTTGGAGAAATATAAGTGACGTAATTGTTCTGTTTGTTGTGTTACTTGCTCGCTAATCATTCCTGCTCCTGTCCATCTTACCTACAATGACAGTCGCTGCACCACTCTTTAGCCCACCCCTCCTTATCGTTACATATGAAGTCGTACACAATAACTGCAGCATTAACGAAAGTCCGGGTGCCCAAATATGTGAGTGGCCCAAAGGATTCTTAATTAACAGAACACAATACATTGTCCTCTATGGCGAGTGTTCATCAGAGAGAGGGGCATCGTCAGGAGTGCCCAAGGGAAGTGTGACAAGACCGCGCGCCGGCCGCTGCGACCGAGCGGTTCGCGCCGGCACGTGTTCGGTCAGAGGGCTGTGTGTTCTCTGTAATAAAAAAAAGAAACTGAGTCAAGGAATCAACGATCAACTTGAGCGGATGTCTTGTAACGTCCGCCCAGACCAAACGCAACGAACTATATATATATATATATATATATATATATATATATATATATATTTGTAGGCGCTTCAGTCCGGAACCGCGCTGCTGCTACAGTGGCAGGTTAGAATCCTGCCTCGGGCATGGATGTGTGTGATGTCCTTAGGTTGGTTAGATTTAAGTAGTTATAAGTTCTAGGGGACTGATGACCTCAGATTTTAAGTCCTATAGTGCTTAGAGCCATTTGAACCATTTTTTTTAATAGGACCGCTGTTATTTTCTGTATACAAAAATGGCCCGGCGGACAGGTTGAGTAGCAATCTGCAGCTGTTTGCTGATGTTGCTGTGCTGTAGGGAAAGGTGTCTCTTATGAGTGACTGTAGGAGGATTCAAGATGACTTAGACAGAATTTCTAGTTGGTGCGACGAGTGGTAGCTAGCTCTAAATGTAGAAAAACGTAAATTAATGCAGATGACAAGGAAAAACAGGCTTACGATGTTCGAATACAGCGTTAGTAGTGAGCTGCTTGACAGAGTCACGTTGACTGAATATCTGACATAACGTTGCTGAGTGACGTGTAATGGAATGAGCATGTTAAGGTTTCTAGTCGGGAAGGCGAAAGCTCTAGTCATATTTACTGGGGAGATTTTGGGAAATTGTGGTTGACCCATTAAAGATACCGCATACAGAAGACTAGTACGACCCATTGTTGAGTACTATTCGAGTGTTTGAGATCCGCACCAGATCAGATTAAGGGAAGACATCCAAGAAATTCAGAGACATCTACATCTAGTGATTACTCTCCTATCCACAATAAAGTGCCTGGCAGAGGGTTCAATGAATCACCTTCAAGCTGTCTGTCTACCGGTCCACTCTCGAACGGCACGCGGGAAAAACGAGGGCTTTAATTTTTCTGTGTGAGCCTTGATTTCTCTTATTTTATCGTGATGATCATTTCTCCTTATGTAGGTGGGTGCCAACAGAATGTTTTCGCAATCGGAGGAAAACAATGGTGATTGAAATTTCATGAGCTGCGCGGGATTAACCGATCGGTTTAAGGCGCTGCAGTCATGGACTGTGCAGCTGGTCCCGGCGGAGGTTCGAGTCCTCTCTCGGGCGTGGGTGTGTGTGTTTGTCCTTAGGATAATTTAGGTTCAGTAGTGCGTAAGCCTAGGGACTGATGACCTTACCAGTTAAATCCCATAAGATTTCACACACATTTGAACATTTGAACAAATTTCATGAGAAGATCCCGCCGCAACGAAAAACGCCTTTGTTTTAATGATTGCCACTCCAATTCACGTATCATGTCTGTGACGCTATCTCCCCTATTTCGTGATAATACAAAGCGATCTGTCCTTCTTTGTACTTTTTCGATGTCATCCGTCAGTCCCACCTGAGGCGGATCCAGAATAGGGTGGAGAAGCGTGGTGTAAGCAGTCTCTTCAGTAGACCTGTTGCACGTTCTAAGTGTTCTGGCAATGAATCGCAGTCTTTGATTTGCTCTACCCACAATATTATCTATGTAATCGTTGCAATTTAGGTTGTTTGTAATTGTAATCCCTAAGTATTTGGCTGAATTTACAGCCTTCAGATTTGTGTGACTTCTCGCGTAATCGAAATTTAACTGACTTCTTTTAGTACTCATGTGAATAACTTCACACTTTTCTTTATTGAGGTTCAATTGCCACTTTTCGCACCATACAGATATCTTATCTAAATCATTTTGCAAGTCGTTTTGATGATCTGATGACTTTACGGGACGATAAATGACAGCATCATCTGCAAACAATCTAAGACGGCTACTCAGATTGTCTCCTATGTCGTTAATATAGATCAGGAACAACAGAGGGCCTATAACAGTTCCTTGGGGAACGCCGGATATTACATCTGTTTTACTGCTGCTGCAGGCTGCTATATTTGTTAATGGTAGATTCGAACAACAGGCAAGTATTGCGGAGATTGTTTGGGAACTTACAATGGAATCTCTGGAGTGATAGTAACATGGTTTTCGAGGAACACTGTTGAAAAACCGGCATTTTAAACTTATTGCAGAATGGTTCTACTGTCTCCAACGTACATTTCGCGTAAGGATCACGAAGATAAGTTAAGTTCGCTTGGAGGCAAATAGACAGTGGTTTTTATCCTTGTAATGTCTGCAAGTGGAACAGGAAAGGGAGTGACTAGTTGTAGTACGTGCATGCATGTCCAAAGGAACTTTGTACTGTAATTCAGAATAACACAGACACTGCAATGTCGCATTTATCCGCCGACAGCGGGCAAACGACTTTCAAGTCAAATGTCTCATCTGTATGGGTATATAGATAATGGATGTACGAGGAAGAGTTGGATGTATGGAAGTTTCGGGTCTGACGCTGAGTCGCGCACTGATTGCCAAATTATAAAGCGACCGCACGTGATAGGTAGGAAATTCGGGTTCGAGTCCCGGTGGGTCACTCATTTTCATTGACATAATTCCAGTCTAAAGCTGACAGTTATCAATGTTCGCAATTGCGAATACATTTTTTTTTCTGTAGGAACTAAAGTCCGGGTTAACGGCGAAAGATACATTCGCGTTAATATCCTTTCGACACGAAAGTCACTGGAAAAGGAGCTCTTTCCCAACTGAAATATTGCAGGGAACAAAAACATTAATTATCTCTTGGAAGGACTTAAAAGGATTGCAGAAATCCAAGTGCAAGAAGGTTGAAGTCCCTTCTCGCATAGAGATCTAGTTTTGATAACTCGTTCAGTAACTCGTTCGAATATTTATCTTGCTAGAATATTACTGGTGTCAAAAAATTATTGTTCCTTGAAGCTTACATTGCAACATGCATCACCACAATAGTCACATCACATTACTTTGTAGCAGAGAAAGACTTCCCTTTAAAATTCAAAGAAGTCGGTCGATCTTCTCCCAAATTTCAAAGTATATTGAAGAGTTTACAGGTAGTGAAGAGTTTACAGGTAGTGAAAAGGAAACTCGACTATTTTAAATACTTGTCAGATCAAACGTGATATTTTGGACAGAACCATTTTGCCATGCTCGATATACTATAACCACAGTGGCACGCGAACATTTTAGAAACTTAGCTCTTCCTGAAATGCTTCCACCCTTAGCTCGAAAGCCAAAGATCACACACTTTGGACGAGTGATAAAACGCTCCGTTTCCGCTTTACAACGACAGCACTATTTTTTGTGCCCCTCCGACACGTTTTATATACCCTTCACCGCTAGGCTGGCACCTGCCGTCTGTGAGTGGTTACTGCACGTTGACGTCGAACGTGGATAGTGGTCACATTAATGTGACTGGACCGTTTACCTCCCTTGCTCCCCTGCACTCTTAGCTTCTACTACCTGTGGTGTCCAGTTCCTCGATTCTATTTTCTGCAGTGTATTTATTTCTCATTCCAAGTTCTGTTCCCCGCCTATTTGACTTATCTATGGGTAATCTAAGCTTCTGACAATGTTGACCGGAACCCTTTTCATTTTCCTAGACTAAAGTCTGTTTCCTTCAGCACCCTTAAGTCTACCCTGAGGTTGGCACTACATCTTTTCATTGTAGGGCCAATATTTCTACCAGTTGGTGGTTTATTTCTTACGATTTTCACAATCATCCATTCGTTCATCCTATCTATGTGTTTGTTCCATCCATGCTTTCGCTTATGTACCCACCCATTAACAGAGTCGACTTTTACATCCCTTTTCCAGGCTTTCAATTCTATCTCTCACTGTCTTCCCTATAATCCCTCGCAGAATTTTCATTACTGTTGTTTGCAAAGTCTTTTTGTTTTTGATACCTTCAGTCTTGTCTCAGCTGTTTATGTCATAACTAGTCTCACTATTGTTTTTTATATTCTTGCTTTGCATCTTTTCCTGTATGCTGTTTGACTGGAATAAACTCCGAAATTCTGAAAGGGACAAAGATCAAGCATAGGAAGCGAGAGGTCAATTTCACCTTGTCAGAAATCAGATTGCTGTTGTTGTTGTTGTGGTCTTCAGTCCTGGGACTGTTCTGATGCAGCTCTCCATGCTACTGTATCCTGTGCAAGCTGCTTCATCTTCCAGTACGTACTGCAGCCTGCATCCTTCTGGATCTGCTTGGTGTATTCATCTCTTGGTCTTCCTCTACGATTTTTACCCTCCACGCTGCCCTCCAATGCTAAATTGGTGATCCCTTGATGCCTCAGAATATGTCGTACCAACCTATCCCTTCTTCTAGTCAAGTTGTGCCACAAACTCCTCTTCTCCCCAATTCTATTCAATACTTCCTCATTAGTTATGTGATCTACCCATCTAATCTTCAGCATTCTTCTGTAGCACCACATTTCGAAAGATTCTATTATCTTGTTGTCCAAACTATTTATCGTTCACGGTTCACTCCCATACATGGCTACACGCCAAACAAATACTCTCAGTAACGATTTCCTGACACTTAAATCTATACTCGATGTTAACCAATTTCTCTTCTTCAGAAACGCTTTCCTTGCCATTGCCAGTCTACATTTTATATCCTCTCTACTTCAACCATCATCAGTTATTTTGGTCCCCAAATAGCAAAACTAATTTACTACTTTAAGCGTCTCATTTCCTAATCTAATTCCCTCAGCATCACCCGATTTAATTCGACTGCATTCCATTATCCTCGTTTTGCTTTTGTTGATGTTCATCTTATATCCTCCTTTCATCGGCGAACCTCAAGGATTTTAATTCCTACTCCGAATTTTTCTTTTGTTTCCTTTACTGCTTGCTCAAAATACAGATTGAATGACATCGAAAATAGGCTACAACCCTATCTCACTCCCTTCCCAACCACTGCTTCCCTTTCAGGCCCCTCGACTCTTATAACTGCCATGTGGTTTCTGTACAAATTGTAAATAACCTTTCGCTCCCTGTATTTTACCCCTGCCACCTTCAGAATTTGAAAGAGAGTATTCCAGTTTACATTGTCAAAAGCTTTCTGTAAGTCTATAATTGCTAGAAACGTAGTTTGCCTTTCTTTAATCCATTTTCTAAGATAAACCGTAGGGTCAGTATTGCCTCACGTGTTCCAACATTTCTATGGAATCCAAACTGATCTTCCCCGAGGTCGGCTTCTACTAGTTTTTCCATTCGTCTGTAAATAATTCGTTTTAGTATTTTGCAGCCGTGGTTTATTAAACTGATAGTTCGGTAATTTTCACATCTGTCAACACCTGCTTTCTTTGGAATTGGAATTATTTTATTCTTCTTGAAGTCTGAGGGTATTTCGCCTGTCTCATACATCTTGCTCACTAGCTGGTAGAGTCTTGTTAGGCCTGGCTCTCCCAAGGCTGTCAGCAGTTCTAATGGAATGTTGTCTACTCCCGGGGCCTTGTTTCTACTTAGGTCTTTCAGTGCTCTGTCAAACTCTTCAGGCAGTATCGTATCTCCTATTTCATCTTCATCTACATTCTCTTCCATTTCTATAATATTGTCCTCAAGAACATCGCCCTTGTGTAAACCCTCTATATACTCCTTCCATCTTTCTGCTTTTCCTTCTTTACTTAGAACTGGGCTTCCATCTGAGCTCTTGATATTCATGCAAGTGGTTCTCTTTTTTGCAAAGGTCTCTTTAATTTTCCTGTAGGCAGTATCTATCTTACCCCTATTGATATGCGCCTCTACATCCTTACAGTTGTCCTCTAGCCATCCCTGCTTAGCCATTTTGCACTTTCTGTCGATTTCATTTTTGATACGTTTGTATTCCTTTTTGCCTGCTTCATTTACTGCATTTTTATATTTCTCCTTTCATCAATTAAATTCAATATATCTTCTCTTACACAAGGATTTCTATGAGCCCTCGTCATTTTACCTACTTGATTCTCTGCTACATTCACTACTTCGTTTCTCAAAGCTTCCCATTCTTCTTCTATTGTATTTCTTTCCCCCATTCTTGTCAATCGTTCCCTAACGCTTTTCCCTGGAGCTCTAAAAATGGCTCTGAGCACTATGGGACTTAACATCTATGGTCATCAGTCCCCTAGAACTTAGAACTACTTAAACCTAACTAACCTAAGTACATCACACACATCCATGCCCGAGGCAGGATTCGAACCTGCGACCGTAGCAGCCCTGCGGTTCCGGACTGCGCGCCTAGAACCACTAGACCACCGCGGCCGGCCCCTCGAGCTCTCTACAACCTCTGGTTCTTTCAGTTTATCCAGGTCCCATCTCCTCAAATTCCCACTATTTTGCAGTTTCCTCAGTTTTAATGTACAGTTCATAACCAATAGATAGTGATCAGAGTTCACATATGCAGCTGGTAATGTCTTACAATTTAAAACCTGATTCGTGAATCTCTGTCTTACCATTGCATAATCTATCTGAGACCTTCCAGTATCTCCAGGCTTCTTGAACCAAGTGTTAGCTATTATTAAGTTATGCTCTGTGCAGAATTCTACCAGGTGGTTTCCTCTTTCATTCCTTACTCCCATTCCATATTCACCTCTTACGTTTCCTTCTCTTCCTTTTCCTACTATCAAGTTCCAGTCACCCATGACTATTAAATTTTCGTCTCCCTTCACTATCTGAATAATTTCTTTTATTTCATCATACATTTCATCAATCTCTTCGTCATCTGCGGAGCTAGTTGGCATATAAACTTGTAGTACTGTGGTAGGCGTGGGCTTCGTATCTATTTTGGTCACAATAATGCGTTCACTATGCTGTTTGCAGTAGCTTACCCGAATTCCTATTTTCCTAATCATTATTAAACCTACTACTGCATTACCCGTATTTGATTTTGTATTTATAACGCAGTATTCACCTGACCAGAAGTCTTGTTCCTCCTGCCACCGAACTTCACTAATTCCCACTATATCTAACTTTAACCCATCCATTTCCCTTTTTAAATTTTCTAACGTACCTGCCCGATCAAGGGTTCTGACATTCCACGCTCCGATTTGTAGAACGCCAGTTTTCTTTCACCTGATAACAACGTCCTTCTGAGTAGTCCCCGCCCGGAGATCCGAATGGGGGACTATTTTACCTCCGGAATATTTTACCAAAGAGGACGCCATCATCATTTAACCATACACTAAAGCTTCATGCCCTTAGGAAAAATTACTGCTGGTGTTTCCCCTTGCTTTCAGCCGATCGCAGTACCAGCACAGCAAGGCCTTTTTGATTAGTGTTTCAAGGCCAGATCAGTCATTCATCCGGACTGTGGCCCCTGCAACTACTGAAAAGGCTGCTACCCCTCTTCAGGAACCACACGTTTGTCTGGCCTCTCAATAGATACCCCTCCGTTGTGGTTGCATCTACGGTACGGCTATCTGTATTGCTGAGGCACGCAATTCTCCCCACCAACGGCATCGTCCATGGCATTAATGGGCTGCAGCGCTTGAGAAGGGAGTGAGACAGTGTTTCAGCCTCTCCTGGAAGTTATTCAATCTGTACACTGAGCAACCAGTAAAGGAAATCAAGGATGAAACTTGAAAAAGGACTGAAAGTTCAGGGAGAAGAAATAAATAAATAAATTTTAGTAAAATGAAATTAATGATCAGTTTCCACAAAATAAAGGTTTAAATGTAATTAAAAATATTAATGTTAGACTGAAGCTAAATGAAGCCTTTATAACAAAATCTGATAAAGGTAATGCTGTAATTATTACCAAGAAAGATGAATATGCTTCTAAAACTTTAAAAATTTTTTTCAGGAAAACAATGTTTCGAGGATCCCACTTCCTATTGGACAGTGACATCTCAGATATGTGATATCGGCAGCCACCAGATAACCTGAAGTGACAGTAAATAAGGAGATACATTCACCAGGATATAGCAGTGAACCGCCCTGAAGACGACCGCAGCAAGTCGGTCGAAATTTCTACAATTTAGCTCTGGAACGAAAGAAACAAAGTTCAGAGATGCAGTAATTATGCGTTACGTCTAACTTGATGATGTTATTCAAGTATACTTTCGTACAAAATAAAAATAAATAAAGAAGGAAATATTATCCTTACAGATGATAAGCATCTAAAGAAATATTTCATAGCAAAATATTTGACAAAAGCTACTAAATAAAACAAAATATTAATATTACACCGAAACAAAAGAAAAGTAAACGGCGTTGGTAAAATTTGCATCGCTGACATGGTGTTCAATTATCCCTTTGGTTTAAATGGTCGGAATTAATTCACAATCTAAGGAGAATCTGTGCCATTACATATATAATGTATCGTAAGAAGTTAAGCGTTAAGTCTGCTCAAAACTGATGAGGTTCACGGAAGGCAAACATATAACGATTGTTGAACTGCGCATCTTCCCATTAAAATTTTATTTGAAAAATCAGTATTACCAACAATCAATTTTAAGTGTTTATTATTCTGAATAAGGTTACTCCTTGATGAAACAGCATAGGGAACCAGCTTATTGATCATTCATGAATAACTTTGTTGAGTACACCTACTTGATAATACACACATCAAAAAAGGTTTTGCATCACTTCGGTTCCGAGAGTTCCGGAACCTGTACATAAAATTGGAATAGAGATCAACATAAACATCATTTCCGCCCTTTTTATTGCTCATGAAAACTACAGATTGCATGTTGCACCACCATACAACGAGACCTTCAGAGGTGGTGGTCCAGATTGCTGTACACACCAGTACCTCTAATAGCCAGTAGCACGTCCTCTTGCACTGACGCATGCCTGTTTTCGTCGTGGCATACTATCCACAAGTTCATCAAGGGACTGTTGCTCCAGATTTTCCCACTCCTCAACAGCGATTCGGCGTGGATCCCTCGGAGTGGTTGGTGGGTCATGTCGTCCATAAACATCCATTTTCAATCTATCCCAGGCATGTTCGATAGAGTTTATGTCTGGAGAACATGATGGCCACTCTAGTCGAGGGATGTCGTTATCCTGAAGGATGTCATTCACGAGCTGCGTACGATGGTGGCGTGAATTTTCTTCCATGAAGACGGATGCCCCGCCAATATGCTGCCGATATGGTTGCACTATCGGTCAGAGGATGGCGTTCACGTATCGCAAAGGCGTTACCGCGCCTTCCATGACCACCAGGGGCGTAAGTCGGTCCCACATAATGCCACCAAAAGCAGCAAGGAACCTCTACTTTGCTGCACTCGCTCGACAGTGACCAGGTTGCCTCCAAACACGTCTCCGACGATTGTCTGGTTGAAGGTATATGCGACACTCATCGGTGAAGAGAACGTGATGCCAATTCTGAGTGGTTCATTCGGCATGTTGTTGGACCCATCTGTACCGCGCTGCATGGTTTCGTGGTTGCAAAGATGGGCCTCGCCGTGGACGTCGGGAGCGAAGTTGCGCGTCATGCAGCCTATTGCACATAGTTTGAGTCGTAACACGACGTCCTGTGGCTGCACGAAAAGCATTATTCAACATGGTGGCGTTGCTGTCAGGGCTCCTCCGAGCCATAATCAGTAGGTAGTGGTCATCCGCCACAGTAGTAGCCCGTGGGAAGCAGGAGCGAGGCATGTCATGAACAGTTCCTCTCTCTCTGCATCTCCTCCATGTCCGAACAACGTCGTTTTGGTTCTCTCTGAGACACCTGTTTTTTTTTTTTTTTTTACTTTATTGTTATTTTAAAACCTGTACAATTCAGGTAGGCTGGCAGCGGCACACTACGCCGCTCTTCAGCCATAGCGTTTTACAAGAGTATGAAACATGGTGAATGACAATGAACAAAGTGACGGGCAAAAGAGAGAGGTCACAGAGACATAAAAAACACGGAGTCGTTCACAGGTGACGATAACAACACTGAAAACACGTTGGCACGGCGCACAAAACACTGGTGAGTCCGACGGCACAAGTGAACGTAGGAGTGGGACGGCGGACACCAAAAACACTAGATGACGTCACACACACGAAGCACAAAAGGCGACGATCTCCGGCGCGCGAATGTTCACTATACGTGTGCGAGTCCGGGGACCTGCCAAGAGAGGAGGAGGAGGGAGGGGAGTGGGAGAGCGAGAGGGGAGAGCAGAGATGCCACGGGCAGGGGAGATAGGGGGAGGGAGGAAGGGTGAGAGGAAGCCCGGGGGAAGAGGGGGAAGGGAGGGGACAGGGAGATGGGAAAAGAAGGGAAGAGAAGAGAAGGGAGGGAGGGTGCCGAAAGGAAAGGACACGGGAAGTGGGGGGTGGGGCAGGGTCAAAGTTGATAGGAGGGGTAGATGGAGGGGACGAGGTCATCATCAGGGAGAGGGAGCCGGCGGAAGCCACCTTGGGAGAGGGCATGGAGGGTGGAGAGATGGAGACCGGGTGGGACGTGCGAATACAGGCGCGGCAGCGGGCGGGGGTGGGAGAGGAGTGGGGAAACGAGCGGGTGAGGAGGATCAAGTTTACGTGAGGTGTACAGGATACGAATCCTTTCAAGGAAAAGGAGGAGGTGGGGGAAGGGGATGAGATCATACAGGATCCGCGTGGGGGAGGGGAGACGGATGCGATAGGCAAGGCGGAGAGCATGGCGTTCAAGGATTTGGAGGGATTTATAGAAGGTAGGGGGGGCGGAGATCCAGGCTGGATGGGCGTAACAAAGGATAGGGCGGATGAGGGATTTATAGGTGTGGAGGATTGTGGAGGGGTCCAGACCCCACGTGCGGCCGGAAAGGAGCTTGAGGAGACGGAGTCGGGAACGTGCCTTGGCTTGGATTGTCTGGAGATGGGGAGTCCAGGAGAGGCGACGGTCGAGGGTGACGCCAAGGTACTTAAGGGTGGGAGTGAGGGCGATAGGACGGCCATAGACGGTGAGATAGAAATCAAGGAGGCGGAAGGAAGGGGTGGTTTTGCCTACAATGATCGCCTGGGTTTTGGAGGGATTGACCTTGAGCAACCACTGGTTGCACCAAGCGGTGAACCGGTCAAGATGGGATTGGAGAAGGCGTTGGGAGCGTTGCAGGGTGGGGGCAAGGGCGAGGAAGGCGGTGTCATCGGCAAACTGGAGGAGGTGGACGGGGGGCGACGGCGGCGGCATGTCCGCCGTGTACAAAAGGTACAGAAGGGGGGAGAGGACGGAGCCTTGGGGCACACCGGCGGAGGGGAAAAAGGTGTAGGAATCGGTGTTATGGATGGTGACATAGGAAGGACGGCGGGAGAGAAAGGAACCGATCAGACGGACGTAGTTAATGGGAAGGGCAAAGGTTTGGAGCTTGAAGAGGAGACCGGAATGCCAGACGCGGTCATAAGCGCGTTCGAGGTCAAGTGAGAGGACGATGGCGGAGCGACGGGAATTAAGCTGTTCGGAAAGGAGATGAGTGAGGTGAAGGAGAAGATCGTCGGAAGAGAAGGATGGCCGAAAGCCACACTGGGTGACGGGAAGGAGGCGGTGCTGGCGGAGATGCTGGTTGAAGCGGCAGGTGAGAATAGATTCTAGGACCTTGCTGAAGACCGAGGTAAGGCTGATGGGACGGTAGGAGGAGACTGCGGACGGCGGTTTGCCAGGTTTTAGGAACATGAGGATACGGGAGGTTTTCCACAGGTCGGGGTAGTAACCGGTGGACAGGACTACATTGTAGAGCCTGGCCAGGGTGGAGAGGAAAGAGACAGGAGCTTCACGAAGGTGACGGTAGGTGGCACGATCGTGACCAGGAGCGGTGTTGCGTTTTGTGCGGAGTGTATCAAAGAGATCCTGTGTAGTGATAGGGGCATTGAGTTCCGTGTGTGTAATGTTGTCCAAGTACTGGAAGCCTGGAGTGAGGGGAGGGGAAGAGGTGTCAGTTCGATCGCGGACATCTGGGAAGAGGGAGTAATCGAACTGGGGATCATCGGGGACGGAAAATACATCGGAGAGGTAGGAGGCAAAGTGATTGGCCTTACTAAGGGAGTCAGGGAAAGGGTGATCTTCATGGAGAAGAGGATAATAGGGGGAGGGTTTAGTGCCGGTAAGGCGACGGAAGGCCGACCAGAACTTGGACGAGTTGATTGGTAGGGTTGCATTTAAACGGGTGCATGTCTGTCGCCAGTCCCGGCGTTTCTTAGCCGCGAGCAAATTACGAACGTGTCGCTGGAGTTGCCGGTGGCGTCGTAGTGTGTCCGGGTCACGCGTGCGGAGGAAGGCACGGTAGAGACGACGGGATTCACGGAGGAGGAGAACGGCCTGTGGGGGTAAGGGAGGACGGTGGGGTTGGATGGCGACAGTAGGAACGTGGGCCTCCACGGCCTCAGACAAGGTCCGCTGGAGAAAGGAGGCGGCATGGGTGACATCGTCAGGGTGGTGGTAGGTGAGAGGGTGGCTATCGACCTGGGTGGAAAGGGTATCCCGGTAGGCATTCCAGTTGGCTCGGGAATAGTCGTGGACATACTTAGGGGGAGGGTCAGTACGAGGGTCGGGGCGAGGGCGACGACCGTCTGAAACGGTGAGGAGGACAGGGAGATGGTCGCTACCAATAGGCTCCAGGACATCCACCGTGATGCGGCCAAGGAGGTTGGGGGAGGAGAGGATAACATCAGGAGTGGAGTTGGATTCAGGACGGGTATGCCGGGGGATGGGGACGAGGTCACCTTGAAGGGTGGAGAGGAACCGATGCCATCGCCGTAACTGGGCAGCGGAACGACTATGGATGTTGAGGTCGGCGGCGATCACGTAGGAGGAAAAGGTACGATCGACGTGGGAGAGGAAGTCGAAGGGAATAGGAGCGTTGGGGCGGACATAGATGGTGGCGCAGGTAACGGTAAGGCCGGGGAAGAAGAGACTAAGGATCAGGTGTTCGGTGGGGTCGGGAAGGAGAGGTTGGAGCCGAACGGGGATCTGGCGGTGGTGACCAATGGCAACTCCGCCACGCGCAATCGGGAGGGGATTATCGGAGCGGTGGAGAAGGTAGGGCGAAGTGTGGACTGTGTGTTGGGGTTGCAGGAAGGTTTCATTGAGGAGGAAGGCATCCACGCGGTGGGTGGCAAGGGTGTGCAGGAACAGGTTTTTGTTGGCAGGAAGGGAGCGTATGTTGTTGAAAAGGATACGTTGCTGTCGCGCCATGACTGGGATTTAAACGAGGGTGTCAAGACGGGAGAAGGTGAAATGGGCCTGGTTGTTGGAGTAGGTGGCGTACATCTTGAGTTGGAAGATGGAACGGGCAGCAAGGGAGATCTGCTGGAGGGTGTGAGGGCGCTGAAAGGGATGAACATTCTGGAGGACGATGGTGAGGAACCTGATGATGTCCTCAGCGGTGGGTGGGGGACGAAGGGAATTGCCAGGGGGGGTGGGGGCGTCCAGAGGACGGACAGGTACGGTGAGTTCAGGAGTGGTTGGAGGGGGTCGGGCTTTACACTTTTGGGAGTAGGTGGGATGAGGGAGATTGCAGGTATTACAGGAGGGAGGGGATTGGAGGTTAGGGCACTGCCGGAGGAAGTGCGCCTGCCGACAATGCGGGCAGGTGGGGGCCTCGCGGCACTCAGCTGTGGGGTGCGCATTATAGCGCAGACACCTCTGGCAGCGCAGGGATTGAGGAGGGGAACGGGAAGGGTCGACCTTGTACCGCTGGTGGAAGAGGAGGGCACCCTCCTTCAGGAGACGGTCAATGGAGGGGGCGTCCTCAGAGAAAACCCGCATAAGGCGGGTGGGGCCGGCCGAGTTGAAAATGCGGCGGACCGCCCGCACCTCCAGCGTGGGATGGGCCTGGAGCTCCGCCAACACCTCCTCCTCCGTGATCGACGGACTGAGCCGCGTGATCACGGCGGTGAGGGTCGGCGGGCGACGCGGGGGTTGGGGTTGGCGGGTAGGAGATGGAGAAGGAGCAGGGGTAAGGGAGGCGTTGGGACCAAAACGGGTGATGGGGAGACGGGAGAGGATGTCAGTATGGAGGGTTGGGCTGGGGGAGGAGATGAGAACAGAATCTCGGCGAGGAGTGAGGAGGGAGATGGGGGCACCAGGACAATGCTGGCGAAGGAAGAGGGTGAGGTTCCGGGCTTCAAGGAGAGAGGGATCAGGACGGGAGAGGAGGTAGCGGTAGGAGGAAGGGAGAGAGGAGGAGGATGAGGGGGCAGGGACAGGCGGGGAGACTTCCATGGCATCAAGGGTGGGGGAAGGAGGACGAGGTGCAGCCTTTTTGGAAGCAGAGGAAGCAGGGGTGCCACTGGGGCGCTTGACGGCGGTGGAGGAGGTGTGGGGGATGGGAACAACGGGAATGTGGCGGGGAGGGGCAGGTCCCGGGGCCGGAGTCGGCGCCGGAGATGGTGACGGTGACGGTGAAGGCGACGATGACGATGACGGCGGCAGAGGCGGCGGTGATGGCGAAGGTGACGGGGAGAGCTGGGCGTGGGCAGTGGCCCGACGGGCCACCACCCGAGCTGGAGCTGCAGTGACAGGCTGGGGGAGTGGGGGGAAGGGATCAGAACGAGAGGAGCGGGAGGAAGAAGCGGGAGAGGGGGCGACAAAGATAGAGGGTGAAGGGACAGTGAGGAGAGGTGGAATGGAAGGAGGGAGGTGGGACTGGGCACACCAAGTTATAGTGGTGGAGGCGGCGGAAGGGGAGGTATAGACAATGGCGGTGGTGGTAGTAGTGACAGTGGTGGTGGGGGCGGACATGACGGGAGAGAGAAACAAGAACGAACAGAACGAAGAGGAGAGGACAGAAACCGGGGACAGACAAAGACGAAGACGGATGAAGACGAAGACGGCCGTAGACCAGGGTCAGGACGGCGGCGATGGTGGCGACCAGGTGGCACCGGATGGCGGCGGCGGCGGCGGCGGCGGCGGGCACCGGCGGCGGCGGCGGCGGCGGCGGCGGCGAGCACCGGCAGGCGGCGGGCACCGGCGGCGGCGGCGGCGAGCACCGGCAGGCGGCGGCGGCGGGCACCGGCAGGCGGCGACCAGGCGGGGGCGGCGAGCCCCGGCAGGCGGCGACCAGGCGGGGGCGACGGGCGACGAGCCCCGGCAGGCGGCGGCGGCGGCGGCGGCGGCAAGGACCGGAAGGCGGCGACCAAGCGGCGGCGGCGGCAAACAGACGACACGGCAAGGATCTTCCACGTCGAAGGCGCACCCTGAGAGTAGCCCAGGCAGTGAAACTCTTCGATGAAGAAGAGAGGGAATCCAACCCTCGAATGTGCTGCCGAGACACCTGGACACCTTCCTTGTTAAGAACCCTTCCTGACACAAAGTAACAATGCGGACGCGATCGAAACGCGTCATTAATCGTCTATGCAGGGCTGATCTACAGGCAAGACGAGCCTTGTACCTCCTCCCTGGAGGAATGACTGGAACTGAGCGGCTGTCGGACCATCTCCGTCTAATAGACGCTGCTCATGCATGGTTGTTTACATCTTTGGGCGGGTTTAGCGACATCTCTGAACAGTCAGAGGGACTGTGTCTGTGATACAATATCCACAGTCAACGCCTGTCTTCTGGAGTTCTGAGATCCTAGATGATGGAAAACCTTTTTTGATGTGTGTATTTGTGCTTTTTATGGCCAAGGAAGCAGTGATTGTTGAAAAGTGACGGAAAAGTGAAAAATACTGTACAATAGTAGACATTGGCTTTGGTATAGATAGAGCGAAAGAGACAATGGCAGAGTGAGACAATGACAGGGACACAGTAGCAACGGAATATGGTTAACAGTGACAGAACACTGTTAATAAAAGGGCGAATAAGTTTGTCGAAGCCCCACGTGATCTGAAGCGCCAATGACAGCTGGAGATGTAGGTATATGTGTATGTATACATCATTTGTTCATAGATTGTGGTTCTGTACCTTTCACCTAAACTTTCCAATCTTCACTGGGATTTCAAGTGTTTGATTAGCAATGGAACATGTCAGTAATGGTTAATTTTCTTATTCTCTGTATTTCTTGTGGTTGAATAGATTGAGTAATTATCTCGTACTCATGTATGTTAGCAGGGAACTTCGTAATAAACAGGGATGATTGTGAACCATTGCTTCATTTTGTAGTCAGATGATCACACTTTCTTTGGTCTTTTGTGAGGTGCAACACCCATGTATCACAGTTGCTAGGGCCAAACCTGCCATATGAGTTACCTGTTATGTGACAGCTTTTATTAAATGCGCATGAGCCCATGGGGAGCGATATCAGTGTCAGTCAGTCCAACTGATGCGGATCATTGTGACATCGACAAGCGTACGTTGAAACCTCAACTGTAACATCACGATATGTTGCGTTTTTTGTGTTTACCCATTTTTGTCCATCCTCTATACGTCCAACCATGGTTTCATAACAGTTTTTACAACGTGTAAATCATCGCCTCTTCAAAGTAATGTCACCTTGTAGTAACTACGACTTTCAGAAAGTAAGTATTCTATCCAGATAACTTGGTGTGAGACTGACCGTGTTTGCCAATACGCTTAGAATTTATGAACTAGTTTTGAAATAAACAAGACACACACATCTTAAATATAGGACTGTGAGTCTCTGAGTCCCCTTTTGGCTGCCTCCAGTATGTTTTATGCATGCAGGGCCGGCTGGACCGTTGACTCCTAACCTGGGCTGTCAAAGGTTACACATGGTGCAATCCCGTTGACGAAATCCTTTGGGCATAATTCTGCTTGCCTATTCACAAAGGGCTATTGTGTCCCTTTTAACACTTGGCCACCCTGGCTGGCCTGTTTTCACTCCTGCACCCGTCCTCACTTCTTTCTTGGGCACAGCCACAGTATGTAACATTAAACTTGGTGTCTCCTTATACAAGATGATTCAGCTAACCTAGAAATAAGTTTTATGGAACCCACAACGCCTTCAAAAACCATGAGCAAGATGTTCATATTCTCTTGCTCGCTGTGGGCAAACTATTAGTCCTAAAGGAAAAGGGAGGAGACCTTTCTGTAGGAAAGGCATTGATACATGTGTGTATTCATCGTGGCTTACTATCCAAAAGTTCATCAAGGCACAGTAGGTTCAGATTGTCCCACTCCTCAACGGCGATTCAGCGTAGATCCCTCAGAGTGGTTGGTGAGTCACGTCAAGTCGTCCATAAACAGCCCTTTTCATTCTATCCTAGATGTGTGCGGTACATTTTGTACAAGGACAGGTTTTCACTGGAGGCCACGAGTTTTTTTTTTTTTTTTTTGTTAAAAACGCATTTGAGCATCACTTTGGTACGTTTTTCTTGAATAATTCGAAAAATATGGCCTTTAGCGAAAACGTATTCCAGTACAAAATTTAACTACATTAAACTTCCTACAGAAATATCCTGTTCATGTTTTCTGTAGAACTAACGGTTTGCCAGAAGCGAGCAAAAGAATGTGAAAATCTTGCACGTTGTATTTGAAGGCGTTACGGGTAGCATAAAACTCATTTAGAAGGCTGTTGAATCCCCCTGTATATGTGCTCCATCCCATTAAAACACTCAGCGGATTGCAAGAAAACTTCATCATTACTTAGATTAAAAAATGTAGCTTTTGAGACTAAAAATGAATTCAGAAACTTTATTAATTTATATGTGTTCTAATTTATAATGTGTGCTTTGTGAGGACAGCCGAGAGACGATAAATATATCATAATGGTAAAAAAACTTTTTGTATCCCTCCTGGAAGGCGGCGCTTGAGCAGGAGCAGGAAAAATACGTCGCTACTGCACGTGTGGTTTACTGGTGCAAAAAACAAGTTAATACATGGGTTACATAACTTGCAATAAGGTGCGATGCTGAGACCTATCGTATGTCGAACAAAGCTGAAGCGAAGTGTCCCGGCCGTCTGCTCTTGATCAATTGGGGAGGATCTCCAGCGGAGCTCGTAGAGCTCTCCCGCTCCGGCTAGAGTGCCCTGTCGTCGGTCTCTCATAGTGCCAACTTGAGAAACTATGCCGTGGCATCGTTGCTATCGATACCACAAAAACTGTACAGATGTTTCCCGTGACTTTTGCAAGTCATTAACTGCTTGAATTAAAAAGTTACTAATCGCCCCGAAAACGGTGAACTTTATCTTGTAAAAATTTGAACACTTTCACGTGTAGGGATACACCTGCAAGGTGGCTGCTGTAAAGAGACACGAGTGTGCAGATCAGCTCTTCAACGGCCAATTCAAAAGACACTGTTAAGTTGGCCGTAAAACTTGTTATTACTTTGTATGTCGACTGTTCCCTTTGGGAACCGAGGCTTTAAATGACGTTCAAAGCGAGCAGTGTTCCTCATATTTTTGGCCCGCGAAAAAGAAGTCAACAAGCACTGACTGGCACAGTTATTCTCTGGGCCACAGCGACGAACAGTTTCGACGACATGTTGCAGGACTGGTCTTGTGTACGGAATCCTAAGAAGTTTAGGCTTTCGACAGGCAAACCATTTAAGCATCTTATTACTTTATCGCAGCGACAAGTCGATTAATAAATAACACGCTGATAGTTCGAAATCGACGACCGCAGTCGAACCTCAGAGTCATCAATGCAACCAGTGAAGTAAGGCAAGCCGTTATGCTGCGGTCGTAGCGTTATTTTACAGTTTCTTTCACGTCTCGTCTCATCTCACAATAATTATGTTGTGTGATTTTCATTTCTTCACGAGGCATTAACTACTGGACCAATGTCTTACAAAGATTGAACAGCTGAAGCACGACTTGCCACTCACTTCAATGCTATTACATTAATCGTCTGAGCCTCACCTGTAACTGAGGGCTTTATTTCACATACTTGTTTATTCTAGTCCTTCTACGACTCTTAATTACGAAGCTTCGGAATCTCTCCACCTCAGCTTAATTTCTATTAGTGCCTCGATTACAATCACAGTGATGAAACAAGAGGCCAAGGTTAATTACGTCTGTAATTACGAGAGGGAGCTGATCCTTGGATCAGAAGAAAGAGCTGTAAAACAAGTGCTCATTTATACAAGCGTAGACAACACCAGGAGAGTCCCATTACTCACTGATTAAGACACACCTATTATGAGAGGTCTTACTCTAGTAATGAATCCAGCGCTTTGAAGTTATTATGACACAAATAGCGGAAACGGTAGTACCTATATCATAAAAAAATGTTTATATTCGCTAATGAAAAGCAGAACAACAAAAAGAAATTACAGACAGGTAGATTTAAACTGGAGACAGTGGTAACAATGGACGCTGGGAGCGGGCGGAAAGAGAAAAGTGACAGAACTGAAGTAATCAGGAAAGGACCACAGAAAGTGGCGTGTATGATTCAGGAAGGGTACAGAAAGGCATAACTCAGAGAAGATAGAAACATTTCATTTATCATTTGCCTAAACTCGCCATGTGAGTTAATTTTAAATGTAATAGTTATGTAGGTAACAAAAGCAAGTGTGTCAGTTTGTGCCTTAAATGCAAAGGGAGTTGAGTGGTGAGCAGAATCCAGGGAAGGGTGTACAGGAGGCGGACAGTAGCAGCAGACAGGGTGTTTGTGAATGCCTTTGCGTTATGGGAAGGTAAAGCTAGGATACTAGGTCAGAGAGCCATTGTGTTGCGATTATGATGAAACGTCACGTACTTGAGCTCTGTGCAAGGTATTGTCGTGTAGGCACACTGAAGAGCCGCTGAAGTAGACCTAAGTTGTCTGGTGAGAACCAGGTTAAACAGCGTGGTCAAACAGTTGTGCTACGTATTTTAAGTGAGATGGTTCAAAGATGTGCTTCACTCGTCCCGTAAATCTAAACATTGGCACAAATATGCAATTTTATTATGGGTTCTGGAATTGAACGACTAAGAAGCATAAAAAAGTGCTACTTATGCATAATATCAAGTTCCAGAAGGTGGGTTTTAACTGTGCAGATTTTTACTTGTGACAAGCCTGTTCGTAATTTTATGTTTGACAAATCTGTGCGGAATGTAAAATATACCTTCCAGTAAAATGTTAACACGGCATGAGTACTAAATGCACTATGGAACGTGATGTACAAACAAAAGACTTTTTGAGAGTCTGAAGAAGACAATAGTACCTATCAAAACCTTTCAATAAAAAATAGTTTTGGACGCGATAGTGGCTACAAGAAAAATTCGTTAAAGTTAATACAGATCACTCGTTCTCTTTTTCATTAAACTTCCATTTATCATTAAACTTCCATCATGACGATGTACGTACTTGTTGAACCACATTTGCGTGAGAAGTGCGACATTACAAGTCTCCAACCTGAGAAAATCGTGCAGAAGTTATTTGTCGCAGTAATATTAAAAGTCACTTGCTCCTCAACTACAGCGGTCAGTGACTGGAATAATCTGACAATATCGTGGAGTCACGTTGTAGTAAGAACAATTAAAGCTTACGCCTTAATGGAGGCTTTTGCAATAGGGCCGAATCGACCGTTACTTTGATATGTTAAATACTGTATGCAAGCCCGAGGCAGTTCACAAAGAACGATTTTAATACGAAAACAAATAAAGCGTCACATACGACATAATAGCCACTGCATTTTGCACAGTGTTCAGATACACGGTCCAGTCTCGTTAATGTGACCACCGCCTGTGTTCGACGTCAACGGGCAATAGCCACTCACACGCGGCAGGTGGTAACACTAGCAGTGGAGGGTATATTATAAATCGTATGTGTGTGTGTGGCGGGGGGGGGGGGGGGGGGGCCGAGAAAACAGTGTTACTGGTTGTCACTATGCGGAAATGGAGCTATTTAGCTGACGTCCAAAAGGGAATGATCGTTGGATTTTGGGCGAAGGGTGCAAGCATTAAGTTGGTAAACCGTTCGCGTACCGCCGTGGTTAAAGTATACCGTGCTTGTCAAAATGGCTCTATCCAAATCCGGCAGCGAGGCAGCTATGAGACACTACAGGCCATAGATGCCAGGGGTGAACGACGGCTGTGGTGATGTGGGCTGGTGAACAGACGCGCAAGTGTTGAGCAACCGACCGACCAGATAAACCAGGGGCTACCAACACTGTCTCGTCAAAGTCCGTAGAACGTTGCTGCGTATACCCCTCCGCAGCAGGCGTTTGTTTCACGCACGCATGCTGACTGCTGTTCATCGGGGACGAAGACTGGAATTTGTACGCCGATATTGCAGCTGGAAGTCCACTGAGTGGCAAAAGGTTGCTTTCTCAGATGCGTAATGTTTTATGCTGTACCACACAACAATCACTGGAGGAGTCCATGCCAGATGAGAGCAAGTTATGGTCTGGGGAATTTCTCCGTGGCATTCCCTGGGTTATCTCGTCATTCTGGAAGGCACAATGGATCAAGACAAGTATGCATCTATCCTTGACGTCCATTCCGCCCCCCCCCCCCCGCCCTACACCCCCCCCCCTCCTCCCCCATTCCACCACAATAGCTCCCCTACAGGAAATTTGTTTTTTCTCGTCACGATGGCATCTCGTCACGATGGCATCTAACAGTATGACAACGCAACATGTCACGCAGGTCGCAGTGTACGTGTTGTTAGAAGAGTACCATTATGAGTTGACCGTACTCCGCTGGCCACCAAACTCGCCGGATTTAAGCCTGATCGAGAATCTGTGAGACCACATCCATCGGCCTCTAAGAACCACGAATCCTCAGCCGAGAAAAAACACAGTTGGCCTCCGCACTGGCGTCGGCACGGCTTCACATCCTGTCGGTACCTTCCCGAACCTCGTTGACTCTCAAAGCGATATTGCATCGTACTTCTGAACAACGCAGGCACCGTGATATCGTATTTATCTGCCGTCACGTGGCAATCGACTTTCAATTAGTCTCCTTTGTAGGGGAATACAAATACATCAAAAAACGTTTTGCGTCACCCCGGATCCCAGAACTCCTGAAGTTATTGTATCACATACACAGTCCCTTTGACTGTTCAGATATGTCACTAAACCCGACCAAAGATGTATAAAACCATACATGAGCAGCGCCTGTTATACGGTCCGACAGCCTGTCAGTTCCAGTCATTCCACCAGGCAGACGGTACACGGCTCGTGTCTGTAGTCCAACCATGCCTAGACGGTCAATACCGTTGTTCGATCGCGTCAGCATTGTTACTTTGTGCCAGGAACGGTTCTCAACAAAGGAAGTGCCCAGGCTCTCGGAGTGAACCAAACCGATGTTCGGACATGTTCAAATATGTGTGAATTCCCAAGGGACAAAACTGTTGAGGTCGTGGGTCCATAGACTTACACACTACTTAAACTCGCCATGCCCGATGGAAGACTCGAACCTCCAGCGGGAGGGGCCGCGCAATACGTGACAGGACCTCTTGACCGCACAGCCATGTACGATGTTGTTCGGACATGGAGGAGATACAGAGAGACAGGAACTGTCGATGACATGCCTCGCTCGGGACGCCCAAGGACTACTACCGCATTGGATCGCCGCTAATTACGGATTATGGCTCGGAGGAACCATAACAGCAACGCCACCAGGTTGAATAATGTTTTTGTGCAGACACAGGACGTCGTGTTAAGGCTCAAACTGTGTGCAATAGGTTGCATGATGCGCAACTTCACTCCGGACGTCAATGGCGACGTCCATCTTTGCAACCACGACACCATGCAACGCGGTACAGATGGGCCCGACAACATGCCGAATGGACCGCTAAGGATTGGCGTCACGTTCTCATCACCGATCAGTGTCGCACATGCCTTGAACCAGACAGTCATCGGAGACGTGCTTGGAGGCAGCTCGGTCAGGCTGAAGGCCTTAGGCACACTGTCCACCGAGTGCAATAAGGTGGAGAATCCCTGCTGTTTTGGGTTGACACTATGTGGGGCCGACATATGCCGCTGGTGGCCATGGAAGGCGCCGTAACGGCTGTACGATACGTAAATGCCATCCTGCGACCGATAGCGCAACCGTATCGGTAGAATATTGGCGAGGTATTCGTCTTCATGGACGACAATTCGCGCCCCTATCGTGCACATCTTGTGAATGACAGGATAATGATATCGCTCGACTAGAGTGGCCAGCACATGAACCCTATCGAACATGCCTGGGATAGATGCAAAAGGGCTGTTTATGGACAACGTAGCCCACCAACCACTCTGAGGAATCTACGCAGTATCGTCGTTGAGGAGTGGGACAATCTGGACCAACAGTGCCTTGATGAACTTGTGGGTAGTATGCCACGACGAATACGGGCATGCATCAATGCAAGAGGACGTGCTACTGGGTATTAAGGGTACCAGTGTGTACTGCAATCTGAACCACCACCTCTGATGGTCTAGCTGTATGTTGGTACAACATGCAATGTGTGGTTTTCATGAGCAATAAAATGTTCCAGTTTTCTGTACAGGTTCCGGAACTCTCGTAACCGAGGTGATACAAAACCTATTTTGATGTGTGTACATAATGAATGTGTGCGGGCAGGTTGTAGACACATGGTTGACGACCTATGGAAGTTTGGTTACGTTTCTGTGTTGTGTTCGGATAGTTTAATTGAGATATTCTCGTTCGAATCCCGATCCGGCATAAATTTTCGTTGCATTCATTCGATTATACAGCTGATGGCTATCCACATTTGAATCTGCGAACACTTTTCATTTTATTGACACTATTCCTGCACTTGTCGCAGTGTTCCGCGCGGAAAGGGAGGATTGGTCAGGCTTTTGACAGATGGTTACATAAATGTGACTGGACTGTGTATATGTATATCACCTCTAAACCCGCAATGGCTGTACTGTTACAAAAACGGGTAAATAACGGTGGCTGGCTGATCTGTCTCCTTTCACTAATAATTCATCACTATACGTACCCCAGTTTCGTTAGTAATAAGCTACATTACCGAAATGAAAGTCGCAGTATCTTAGAAGCAATATAAGATGGTAGACCGACAAATAATTTTGTTTTTCAGGAAGAGATCTCAGCCATTAACCATTTTTTTCTAAAGGTGCTGTTGAATATCATTACATTCGGAGGTTCCACTTCATTCAGAATTTGAGGAATTGACCGCAGTTTTGCACATACTGGCCCAGATTTTCTCATTACGCAAAATGACTTATATTTCCAGGTGAATAAAAGTAACTATTACCGATCCGTATCTACTTACAAAAATCTATACTATGAAATTATGAATATTTTAATCTTCCTATTTTATTTAATTGACGATTAGTTATAATACCTTACAACCAGAACCTTATTTCACAACGGTACATCTAATGGTTAAAAATATATGTATATACACTACAATAACATATCAAGGTGACTGGCAACAAATACAATTATTTTAGATTACTGAGTAAAAAATGTGAATAGCAGCATAAATATAACAATTTCTTCTGAACTGATTCAGTCTTTCGGTTAGTATGTTTCACGTTTTTCATAAAAATTTCATGACGACCTAAGTTTCTTAATTTTATGACATGACAGTAGTGGAGATACTAGTGGTGTATCAACCTGCTTAGACGAGGGCGGTTGGATGAGCACAGAGACACTGGAAGATTACAGTTGGATTACATCATGGCCAGTCAGAGATTCCTAAATCAGATATTGTATTGTAGGATAAAGAGGTTGATAAAATCTGGCTACCATTAAAAGAAGAAAGACATCAAACCTGGGGCACATTGTGAGAGGAAAGAAATATGAACTTCGGTAATTATTTCTAGAAGGCAGAATAGAAGGAAAACGCCCACCAGGTATAAGGAAGCAATCATGGTCGCAGAATATCAAGACATGGACTGGCATCAACAACTTTGAAAAGTTGGTTCAAGAAGCAAGGGAACGCCGCCTGTGAGGAGCCGACGAACTGCAAGTGCTTGTCAACAATAAGAAAAAACCAGTTGCAAACCCAAGGTCTATTTAGCCTTTAACCTAGGTTTCGATATTTATACAAATATCGTCTTCAGATGAAGAAGACTGCAAACCAAATGTTTATTTAGGCCTTGATCTAGGTTTCGAAATTGATAAAAATATCTTCTTCAGAATGGGAAGAATTGCCTTATGTTGTGGAAGAAGAAACAACACTCTATTTATAAGAGATAGGGGATCCAGTATTAAAATCAGAATTTAAAAGAGCTTTGAAGGACAAATAAGCCTAAGGAATCGATGAATTTGAGATGCGGTACTACAGATGAAATGGAGCTGGCAGACAGCAAACAAATAATGGAGGACGTAGGTTGCAAGTGCTACTCTGAGATGAAGAGGTTGGGCAGGAAAGGAATTAGTGGCAGGCCGCATCAAACCAGACAGAAGGCTGATGACTCAAAAAGAAAAAGACAGTGTATAATTTTTCACCCCTTCTGTTCAACCAGTACATCGAAGGAGGAAAGATGGAAATAAAAGAGTTTCAGTAGCGGGACTAAAATTCAGGTGTGAAGGAAATCAGCGATAAGATTCACTAATGATTTTGCTATCCTCGCTGACGAGAAGAATCAACGAAGAACGTTACATGTGAAATACACGATTCCACCTCTTCAAAGGACTGTCTAATGAACATAGAATATCGACTGAGAGCAAACCGAAGAAAGACGAAAGTAATGAGGACTACAAGGAACGAGATTGTCTACAAACTTAGCATTAAAAATAGTGACCAGGAAGTAGACAAAGTTAAAAAATTCTACCACGTTGGAAACTAAATAACACATGAGGAATGAAACATGAACATTAGAAGCATACTAGCACCGTTAAAGAGGGCAGTGCTGGCCGGCAGCATTTTACTAGTGTCAAACATAGGCCTTAATTTCAGGAAGAAATTTCTGATAATGTACGATGTTAGTACAACATTGTAAGACAGTGGGTGATAGACTATGGAAAAACCGGACAAGAAGAGAATAGAAGGCCTCCTGATGTGGTATTATAGGAAGATGTTGGAAATTAAGTAGAGTGATAAGACAGGGAAAGGAAAGGTACTTCGCAGAATCGGTGAAGAAAGGAACTGTGGAAGACAGAACGCCAAAGTGCTAAAGGGAGCTGTGGAGGGTAGAAAATGAAGGGGAAAACAAATATGGGAATACATCCAACAAACAACTGAGGACGTAATGTGCAAGTGATACTGTGAAATGAAGAGAATGGCGCTATATGGGAATTCTTGGCGGGAAGCTTCAAATCAGTCAGAAGACTGAAGGAGAGTGACTTGATAACCAGGTTACCGTTCATGTGAAACGAATGTAGGACTTAACTTTCTGTTGTAAGTTGCACGAACAATTACGCACTTGTATTGCGCAACAAGTTGGAGAGCTTCTGACGTAATCTTGTGAACGAATATGCATCTGAAGAAGTTATCACAATGGAGATGCACATTTCTGATGGTGTCTCCTTCCGTATGTCCATTCCGTAAACCACGATAATCCGGAAGGGGGAGACGGAGGGAGGGAGGGGGGCAGATTTTCGAATATTGCAGTGGTGGCCTATGTGATACCATGTTTCTTCTTATTCTTGTTTCTATTATTTACATCAGTACACCGTTTTGATCGGGTGCACTGAAATCAGGCATATGTCCCTTGCAAGAGTTGTACGTACTCATTTTATAGGATGCCTACGTACGTTTATCTGCAAAGAAGCCCTATGTAGTTTCAGACTGCTGTGGAAAAACCTCTTTCTTCATTATCCTCATAAAACGAACGTTTTTAATCCTTAATATTGATGATTGTTGAGAGCCGACCGCACACTTAACAAGTCAGATCTGAATAAGACCTTGTTCACTCCAAGCGCTCGGAATAACTGCAGAGCTTGCATTATTGTTAATGCCTGCGTCGTGAACTCTGATATGCCATCAGGGAGAGCGTATGAACGTTCTATGAGCTTTATAGATGAATGTCATATCCAGCAAAATATGTTTTATTAAGTTTTGCATTTTGCAGTAAATTATTTGATACACGTATTTGGTTCATGGATTTGTAACAATAAATTTTGACGAGAAAATGATGTAAAAGTACAGTTTCCGACATTATTGTACAAGTTCACACCGAAGATTTTGACATATGGGTCCTCGTCTTTTGTTAGTAGTACGTCTCTGAAGTAAACAAAGCAACCATTCAGTGACCGTCCAACGGTAATTAGATACTTCAGTCTGAATTTTCGTACAGAGGGTCATAGCAATGCGCTACTGACGCCAATGATAAGAAGCATAATTTTTAACTTCGAATTTCCAAGAAGGTGAACGTGAGCCTTTACATCTTGCTCAGCATCACAGGAGCTTCGAATGTATGTCATACATTTTTCTTTCGAAAGTCACGCTCTCATTACACACTGCCGTCGTTTACTCGGGTGTCCTTGCCACCAACTGTCAAAATTTCCGTAGCAGCGAAGGCAATTTTTTTTCCTTTCGACGCTTTCTGAAGGCTGTTCTTAATTATAAACTAAAAACACTCGGTGTTGTTACATGATTACGAGCAGGTTCTCTGATTATTTCGCTATTACCAAGCGGTGCGTGAACGTCGCGAGCGTACGTTTTATTCGAGGATAACCCGCCTTTGGCAGCCGACGCTGCTACTGCAGTCAAATCCCAATTCAGTAAACAACCACTGTAATTTAGCCGGAAAGGGTAAAAGATACGGTGGCGCGTACTTCTCTACTATGAGGCAGTGCACTGATGACGTGGATAAAACACAAACCTCTCTACAGCTACCTGTTTAGTGAGGATATGTGGCACTGTAAGACGGGAACGTACAACGGTCACTGTAATCCTATTCTGATGCCGGCACCGGTTACCATTCTCTCTTCATTACAAACAATGAAGACGCCACATAGTTTTTGTCAAGCAGTGGTCTCAGCTATGTACAGATTGTCCATAGTTATAGTTTCTCAACTGTCCCATCGTACAATACTTTTACCAATAATGTGAATAGGTAACCGTAAGGTAAATGTAGAGGTCTGAACATATGCAAATATCTGTAAAACGATACTAAAGGTGACTGTATTTGTTAATAACACTGCAATCCTCTCCCACAGTATCACACAGTAGCCTGAAATATGTCTGTCTATACATAAACTGTTTAAAATAGTTGTAATAGCCAGATTGCGCAGTTAATATGTGGAGTTACAATATACTACAGTATATCAGATAGATAGATAGGTCGTTTACTTCTGATCAGTTTTCAAAAAACAGATTTTAATCGTTAAATTCGGAAACTTCTTCCATTTGTAAGGCATGAAGAACCTAGGCGAAATTATTGACACTTGTGAGGTCGAATCGACAAGAAAAACAAAGAAAGAGCCGCAAATGGCTCATCCAGCGCTGGAAAAACAAAAAATTACAACCATCACCTATTTCAAAACAGAACGAAATAACCCATCTTAATAGACCTGGAGACACCGGAAGGTTTCAGACTGATTTTATAATACTTAGACAGAGATTTAAGAACCTGATTTTAAATATTAAGATTTTTCCAGAGGCAGATGTGGACTCTGAATACAATTTATTGGTTATGAACTGGAGATTAAAGCTGAAGAAACTGAGAAAGGGCAGGAATTCAAGGAGTTGGGACCTGGATAAACTGAAAGAACCAGTGGTTGTAGAAGGTTTTAGAGAAAGCATTAGGAAACGATTGACGAGAATAGGAGAAAGGGAATATAGTAGAAAAGGAAAATGTAGCTTTGAGAAATAAAATAATAAAGGCAGCAGAGAATAAAGTAGGCAAACACGCGAGGGCTATTAGAAATACTTGAGTAACTTAAGAGATACTGAGTTTAACCGATGAAAGGAGAAAATATAAAAATGCAATAAATGAAGCAGGCAAGAGGGAATACAAGCTTCTATAAAATGAGATGGACAGAAAGTGCAAAATGGCTAAGCAGGAATGGCTAGAGGACAAATATAAGGATGTAGAAGAATATATTACAATGGATAAGATTGATACTGCTTACAGGAAAATTAAAGAGACTTTTGGAGAAAAGAGAACCACCTGTATGAATATTAAGAGCTCAGATGGAAAACCAGTCCTAAAAAGAAGGGAAAGCCAAAAGGTGAAAGGAGTATACAGAGGGTCTGTACAAGGGAGATGCACTTGAGGACAATATTATGGAAAGGGAAGAGGACCTAGAGGAAGGTGAGAACGGAGATATGATAATGCGTGAACAATTTGACAAAAGCACTGACAGACTTAAGTCCAAACAAGGCCCCGGGAGTAGACAACGTAGAATTAAGGCTACTGATAGCCTTGGGAGAGCCAGCCATGACAAAACTCTTCCATCTGGTGAGCAAAATGTATAAGACAGGCCAAATACACGCAGACTTTAAAAAGAATGTAATAATTCCAATTCCAAAGAAAGTAAGTGCTGACAGGTGTGAAGATTACCCAACTGTCAGTTTAATAAGACACGACTGCAAAATACTAACACAAATCTTTTACAGAAGAATGGAGAAATCGGTAGGGGCCGACCTCGGGGAGGATCAGTTTGAATACCGGATAAATGTAGGAACAAGCGAAGCAATTCTGACCCAACGACTTATCTTAGAAGATAGGTTAAGGAAAGGAAAACCTACGTTTGTAGCATTTGTAGACTTAGAGAAAGCTTTTGACAATGTTGACTGGAATACTCTCTTTCAAGTTCTAAAGGTGGCAGGAGTAAAATATAGGGAGCGAAAGGCTATTACAATTTGTACAGAAACCATAAGGCAGGCAGTTA
Source organism: Schistocerca serialis cubense (assembly GCF_023864345.2). Taxonomy (NCBI): domain Eukaryota; kingdom Metazoa; phylum Arthropoda; class Insecta; order Orthoptera; family Acrididae; genus Schistocerca; species Schistocerca serialis. Next base: position 252,409,075 of record NC_064639.1, on the reverse strand, counting down.
TAAGAGTCGAGGTGCACGAAAGTGAGGCAGTGGTTTGTAGCCTAACCCGATGTTATTCAATCTGTATACTGAGCAAGCAATAAAGGAAACAAAAGAGAAATTTGTAGTAAGAATTAAAGTCTAGGGAGAAGAAATGAAAACTTGGAGGTTTGCCCATGACATTGTAATTTTGTCAGAGGTAGAAGATAAATTCAGCGGAATGACAGCATCTCGAAAAGAGGATATAAGATAAACATCAACAAAAGCAAAACGAGCGTAATGGAGTGTAGTCGAATTAAATCAGGTACTGAATGCTGAGGGAATTAGATTAGGAAATGAGACACTTAAATAGTATATGAGTTTTGCTGTTTGGGAACCAAATTGACTGATGATGGGCGAAGTAGGAAGGATATAAAATGTAGATTGGCAATGACAAGAAAAACATTTTTGAAGAAGAGAAATATGTTAACATCGAGTATAGATCTAAGTGTCAGAAAGTCCTTTCTGAAAGTATTTGTATGGAGTGCCGCTGTGTATGGAAGTGAAACATAGACGATAAACAGTTTAGACAAGAAGAGTGCAGAATCTTTTGAAATGTGGTGTTATAGAAGAATAGAAGAATGCTAAAGCTTAGATGGATAGATCACGTTCTGAGGTCTCAGGTGGTCACCAATTTAGTACTAGAGGTAAACCTGGGGGGGGGGGGGGGGGGGGTTAAAATCGTAGAGAGAGATTAAGCAGTTGTAGGTTGCAGTAGTTACTTGGAGATGAAGAGGCTTGTACAGGATAGAGTAGCATGGAGAGCTGCATCAAGCCGGTCTTTGGACTGAAGACCAAAGCACAACACACACATTATGTAATAAGTGATTCAGGAACATCATTAAAAACAAGAAGGAGACACGTACGTAAACAGGAGCGGAAAATTTTGGGAAGGAAACGCTGGTATGGGACTTTGTTAAGTAAGAAATCATACGAAATTTATTAAATTGTGCCGAAAAACCACGGGTATCATTAAAAAATGTTGATTAAAACTTTATGGACACAGGTATGCGCCGGCCGAAGTGGCCGTGCGGTTCTAGACGCTACAGTCTAGAGCCGAGCGACCGCTACGGTCGCAGGTACGAATCCTGCCTCGCGCATGGATGTGTGTGACGTCCATAGGTTTAATTAGTTCTAAGTTCTAGGCGACCGATGACCTCAGAAGTTAAGTCGCGTAGTGCTCAGATCCATTTGAGCACAGGTATGCGATGAATGAAAATAAGCTCACCGTATTGTAAATTGTTCCTTATGTAAGAGAAGTAGAACATTAGGTTACCAAAAATTAACGAGAACAAAAGAAATCTGACAGGTTTGAGGAAGTAATTCGAGAGAGACCAACCTTCAGAACGCTAATTCACGATTACAGGTTTGTTAGTAAACTAACAAAACACAGGATCAGCTGATGAATGGAAGAAGAAGAAGCACTGTGAACGGAGTGTGATACTTCCATTCTATTCGGCAACGCGACAAACTGTGTATTCGAATACCTAACAGACTGAACAGTTACATAATCGTTTCTGAAATATAGAGCTTAATAACATGGGGAATCTATAGAACATGTTATCGGATTCAATAAGTTTTAACACACCACACGAAATTGTAGGTAAAAATTTAGCTAACAATAGTAAAACCACACAAAACTTCGAAAAAGTCAAAGTCAAATAGTTGCGCAAAATTTGGCGCCACATAATGGACCATCAGTAGTAATAACTTAACAGAATGACGTGCTCAGCAAACGAATCTTTTGATACGTCCACAACAGACAAATGTTTACGCAAAGAACGAAATATAATTAGCGTTTCGTAAAAAAAAATCAAATCTAATATAAAAGGAATTGGAGTATTAATGATATGATGAAAGAAGGTTGATGCCCTTAGCGAGGTGAACGGTCGCAGGTTCGAATCCTGCCTCAGGCATGGATGTGTGTGATGTCCTTAGGTTAGTTAGGTTCAAGTAGTTCTAAGTTCTAGGGGACTAATGACCTCAGATGTTACGTCCCATAGTGCTCAGAGCCATTTTTTTTAGGTGAACGGTGCTAGGAACCTAGGCTCACATTCGGAAGGGGGCGATTTGACATTCCCGTCCGGGAAATCCAGATTAATATTTTCAGTCATTTAACCGAAATTGCTTCCTTTAGAAAGGACGCGGTCGATTTCTTCCCTTCATACCTCCCTAACAGGAGCTAACGATCTCGTCACTTTCCTAATCTTAATATTCTTTATTAACGAAAGTCCATTCCCCGAACATCAACATTTACTTACACCAAAACTCTGACTCATTTCACTCATCGAATTTATACAAACTACTTCGCTCCATAAAATAGAAAACATGCAGATAAATTTAAGAGTAACAACAAGAAGAGGGTAAAACACAGACACTCCGAAAAGAGGAAGTACAGTTTCAAAGACACAATCAGACATAAAATAAATTTAATTCAAATAAATTGTCAGAATATAATGTCGAGGTTTATTTAACTCAGATACTTTTGAAAAGTAAATTGGTCGTAGTTAATGCAAGGGTTACTTTGTAACTCCCAGGAGAGTTTGCGTAAATCTTACTATAGAACAATCGTATCTATCTCATGTTCCACAGTTTCCGTAACAGTGGTAAGATTTTCCTTCATTGCGTTTTTGAAGCTGCTCTTGATCTCTGATACCTCTAAGAAATTTCTCTCACTGTTTCTAACGGAAGTAACATTTTACTGTCAAAAAAATCTCTGGGTGCATGTGAACATAAACGGTTGGGCTGATGCCAGAGACAGAAGTAATGACGTGCAATGGAAGTGAACTAAGTTATCTCTTCAGAATCGTATTTCGAAAGGCAGAGTAGAGTAACTGTAGACTCTGATGTACCTAAGAGGCAAAAATCATAAAAATGGGTGAATCAAATAAGAAATAGAGGAGTCTGCTGCAGCTGAAATAAATATTCCCAGTAAAAGAAATCTACTGGTGTCAAACATTTGGATGAAGGTTTGGGAAAGCAGCCATGTTCGGAGCACTCCACTGTGTGAAAGTAAACGTAGAGAATATAAACATTGGAATATAAGGAAAGTGGTGATATTTCAATTATGATACTAAAAAGATTTATAAATCTGTGTGGAAAGATGCAGCAAAAAAATGAAGAATACTAGAAAAATTACAGAACAAAGTGTAAGGGTAATCTGACTTTCGAGATTTTGACAGCGTTAGTGTACGCCGGTATCTAGTCTGTATACGAATTACAGTTGTATACACAGTATTTGGACAGATGATTTCCTTTTCATGCTCATTATGTGCCAGCAGTATAAATTTATGAATTTTAATGATATTTACTTCGATATTGTAAGTAGTGTAGTGCAACTCAGTGCAAGTGAGTTTAAATTATGTATAATTAATTCTTAAAACTTACACGAAATAATATGCCTGATTCAGGCAGTAATAACTTGTAAATATTTTAAAAGAAAGACAAGTGCTTAAAATTCTCCAACTGCGTTTCAGTTTTATAATCAACAATTTAGTCATCAGCGCAGCACCGAGACGAATTATTTCAAAGGGAATTAATTGCACATCAGGATAAAATGTCATCACAGTGGGGCCGAAAGATATACTTAATCTTCAAACAGTTGCGGCACTATAACGTGACTTCTCTGGTTACTTGTTTTCATTTTGTTATGATCCACCATTAAACCAAACAGCAACCAACTAAAGATCAGTCTCGTTGTATTAAGCAAGTGATTGCTTACTAGAAACACATCTAAACCGAAACTGCTTACAAAAGTTTTGAGTTCCTTGACGGACTTCAGCCCTTACGTTATGGTCTTTTTCGTTGTGAGGAATCTTATCATCCCCCCTCTCCCCTCACTCCTCTCGCCCCTTACAACCTCGTAGCTGTCTACTAGGAGGTCATTAGCTACACGAGTATAACTTCGGATAGGAAAATGATGGCGGAAGTCATCGACCGTGCCCTCTTCAAAGGAACTATTCCGACAACTACCTTAATTGAGTTAAGAAAACCACAGGGAAGCTAAATTTCGATAGCCGATCGACGTTCAGGTAAAAATTAAGATGTTTATTCTTTTAATCTATACTAGTTAGCATCGTTGTTAGAATAAATGAATACATTAAATAGAACAGGTTATTTTAGTAATGTCGTGCTATTGGCCATCTAACAGAGAGAACGACGTCACACCTGGATCAGAAGCTCTGTGTCAGTTTTATAGTTGTAGGGAAATCAATGGAAAGAAAGAAGCTGTAATTCAAGAGCATGTAATATTAAAAGATTCATCTAATCTCAGCTGATGCTGTGAGCCAAAAGTCGTTATGTTTTTTCTGCTTTGATGTGTTAACTTTCTTCTTAATTTGTAGCCGGATAACTTAAAAATTATAATGCAAATTCCTAGTGATTCATAATTTCTCTGACGTTCTACCACTATCTCCTCCTCGTTATTGTCGCTCTCTGAACAACAGCCATAAAATTTTTACGCGGTCGCAACCGTTGCGACGCTGCCGGAAATATTTCGTGCCTGGTGGTAGCTTCTTATACTAATAAGTTAGGTGATCAATGTGACGTCGAAAACAAGCATGAAAAATTCAGTGCTGCCAACAAATCACGTCTAGTGTTGACATGCTGCGGAGGAAACGAGGGAACGGAAAATATGCTCCGTGAAAAAATCAACAAAATCTAAATCAGTGCCCTAGGGGAACCTGTCCCAGCCGGTGCCAAAGGATGAAGTTGTCGCCAGCGAAGCAAAGAAAGCAAAAGGCAGGTGGCGGTGGAAAGTAATTACCGAGCCATCAGCTATTCATGAGGAGGCGGCCAGTGGGGGCAGTAGCTATATAGCAGCTCCGGTGTCCACAGTGTTTGGGGAGAGCACTCATGTGGCAGCGGCTGGCGTTCATCCTTCCAGCGATCCTCGTCTCTTCGGTGGACGGCCGCCTGCAGTTTCGTGGCATCGCCGGAAGTCGTAGGTCTGACGTGTATGTTTCGTAAACGTTACTAGAATTTCTCATTCTTCGAAACTTAACATTCACCGTGTGGATACATGTGTCTTACCGATGTGCACATTAGTCCCGCGGCGATGTCTGCGCGATCCGGTCACATTACTGGCACCTTCGCAGCGTCTGACACCTGTTACAAGTATCCACTGGAACTGCTGATCTCACAAAACAAAGATTAGTTAGCCCCTTGAAGCCGGCCGCGGTGGCCGAGCAGTTGGTTGGTTGGTTGTTTTGGGGAAGCAGACCAGGCAGCGAGGTCATCGGTCTCATCGGATTAGGGAAGGATGGGGAAGGAAGTCGGCCGTGCCCTTTCAGAGGAACCATCCCGGCATTTACCTGGAGTGATTTAGGGAAATCACGGAAAACCTAAATCAGGATGGCCGAAAGCGGGATTGAACCGTCGTCCTCCCGAATGCGAGTCCAGTGTCTAACCACTGCGCTACCTCGCTCGGTGGCCGAGCAGTTCTAGGCGCTTCAGTCCGGAACCGCGCGACTGCTACGGCCGCAGATTCGAATCCTGCCTCGAGCGTGGACGTGTGTGATGTCCTTAGGTTAGTTAGCTTTAAGTAGTTCTGCCGGCCGGGGTGGTCGAGCGGTTCTAGGCGCTACAGTCTGGAACCGCGCGACCGCTACGGTCGCAGGTTCGGATCCTGCTTCGGGCATGAATGTGTGTGATGTCCTTAGGTTAATTAGGTTTAAGTAGTTCTAAGATCTAGGGGACTGATGACCTCAGAAGTCGTCCCATAGTGCTCAGAGCCATTTGAACCATTTTTTTAAAGTAGTTCCAAGTTCTAGGTGACTGATTGCCTCATATGTTAAGTCCCATAGTGCTCAGAGCCATTTGAACCATTTTTTTAAGTAGTTCTATGTTCTATGGGACTGATTGCCTCATATGTTAAGTCCCATAGTGCTCAGAGGCATTTGAACCATTTTTTTAAGTAGTTCTAAGTTCTAGGGGACTGATTGCCTCATATGTTAAGTCCCATAGTGCTCAGAGCCATTTGAACCATTTTTTTTAAGTAGTCCTAAGTTCTAGGGGACTGATTGCCTCATATGTTAAGTCCCATAGTGCTCAGAGCCATTTGATCCGTGGTGTAGGGCTTTTACTGGACTGCTGTGACCCCCGCCGCTGACGTAAGACATAGTGGTGGAGTTAGTAAGATACGCTGCGTAACAGAATTATAGAATAACTTTTTCGAAACCCAGTGATTATTTCCAATTGCGATATTTAAGTCTGAAATTTGGCTCAAACGTGCCTACAATCTTCGTCGGTAATGACTCAAAAGCGCGGCGTAGTGCAGCGTAACCCTCCGCCTCGGCGACGCTTCGAGCAGCAAGATGACAAAAATGTTCAAATGCGGGTGAAATCTTATGGGACCTAACTGCTAAGGTCATCAGTCCCTAAGTTTACACACTACTTAACCTAAATTGTCCTAAGGACAAACACACACACCCATGCCCGAGGGCGGACTCGAGCCTCCGCCGGGACTAGGCGCACAGTCCATGACTGCAGCGCCCCTGACCGCTCGGCTAATCCCGAGCGACAGCAAGATGTCGACACGTGAGAAACATTGGCCAGGTGTTAGCAGAACTCTCACACTGAGGATTCCGTAAAAATTTCATCCGTTACGGGAGTAGAGAATTTCGCCTATTTTTTTCTTGTTTTTGAAATTCTTATTGCCAAGTATTGGTTCCAGGGATGCCAATGTTTTCGATAACAAAAGACAAAAGAAATACACTTTCGTGTACTATAGTTTAAACATTTACACATTATTGGTTTTATTCCTTTGGTTACACTTGGAAACATTGCTTCTTGCCAAATATCATGATTCTATGTTAACGGGAAAAACCCTAGCCGAGGGTATCAAAAAATGTGACCCAAATGGCAGTAGCTTTTGGCTGCATTGACTTAGAACACTATATTTATTACACCGCCAAAGCCTATAGACCTTAGTACGGGACATACGGCTCTGAGCAGTATGGGACTTAACATCTGAGGTCAGCAGTCCCCTAGAACTACTTAAACCTAACTAACCTAAGGACATCACACACATCCATGCCCGAGGCAGGATTCGAACCTGCGACCGTAGCAGTCGCGCGGTTCCGGACTGAAGCACCTAGAACCGCTCGGCCGCCGTGGCCAGCGAACGTGATATAAATTTCGACTTGATATATCTACCCGTTTCTGAGAAAAAGGGGTCTTAACGAATGGACGAAGAGACATATAGTCAGATAAGAAACACACAAAAAAAAAAGTTTTTATGTATATAGACTGAAGCGGCGAGTGCAAATTAGTACCAAGGCCGTGAATCAAACACAGGTCTCCTGATTATTAGGCAGGTGAGCTCGCCAATAAGCCATCTAGGCAAAGCGGTTCGAACAACTGCTGGGATTACCCTGGCACGCCTCCTTCCTCAATCCAGATTCTCACTGACGCCCTAGTCTACTTTAAATTGCCCCTGACACACAGACAGAACTGCTAATACCCTCCATGTTCATCCGTATATGTATCGGCACCTGGGTTTCAGGCTTGATCCCCACTATTTACGTTGGATGCTGAGGTGCTATTCCAGAACATGGAGAGCCTCGGCATTCCGTTCGTGTGTTAGGGCGAATTTAAAGTAGACTGGGGCGGCAGTGAGAATGTGGAGATATGAAGGAGGCATGCCAGGATAATCCGTAAATCTGGGTGAACAGCTGTGCAGAGCTGGCTTAGTGGCTATCCACCTGCCTAGTAAGAAGCAGACTCTGGTTCGATTCCCGGCCTTGGTTCAAATTTTCACTCTACGCTTCAGTCTATATACAATTAAAAAATTTGTATATTCGTGGTAAGATCTAATGGGACCGAACTGCTTAGGTCATCGATCCCTAAGCTTACACACTATTTAATCTAACTGGAACTAAATTATGCTATGGACAACACAGACATCCACGCCCGAGGGAGGACTCGAACCTCCGACGGGGGCAGCCGCGCGGACCATGACAAGACGCCTTTAAACAGCGCGGCTACCCCGCATGGCTATATGTATATCAGACCAGTAAAGGCTCTGAAATTACGTCATTTCATCCGTAAAAATACACTTTTTCGAGTGATACAACTTTACAGTTTTTTGGATTTTTTTCCTTTAGTCTTGCCGTGAACTCTTCCTTCTTGTCAAATTTTATAGTTCTAGGCCAACTGGAGGTACTGTACAGGCTTTAATGAGTGAGTTTGCGAATATGAAAATATGAGACGTAAATCGCTGCATCTTTAGATTGTATTGACTTAGAAGTTTCAGCGCCAACGGACCATAGACCCCTCAGTAAGTGAGTTTTCCTCAGCAAATGGGTTTTTAACTTTCGGACAGACAGACAGACAACAAAGAGATCCTGTATGGATTCTGTTTTCACCGTTTCAGGCGCGGAACCGCAAAGAAGCCCAGAAATCAGAAGTTCTCGTGAGGTGTAAGGTGGATTAATTGTGCCATATTAGCACCAAATTTCGCCACAGTTTTACGCAGGACTCTCTCACAGGTTTTCTCTGTGCAGTTACATTTTTAAACTGTTCGACAAACGTAGGCGGGCGACACTGACAGTACTGCCGAACTGGTGGGGTAGGGGTTGGGGGAGATCTTAGAGGAAATATTTTGCCGTTTTATTCACGCATGTGTCAGTGTTACACTCCTCCGTGATCACGTGAAGGGAGGGTGCAAAACAGAAGAAAGGAAAAGGCGAAGCACTCTTTGCTGGTTCGGCTCGCGTTCAATTTTCTTTGAATGGTTTCGAATGTTCCCTTGTGGTTCCACACTCTGCACTCCAAAGGGGTACGATCACGTTCAGTGGGGGTTGCTGACGTACGATGTGCTTAGAGAAGGGCTGAAGAGTCTGTGGGGTTGTCACCAGTGTCGAAGATGGTCCAGAAGATTGTCCTGTTGCTCATCGCACTGCGAACTGTAGTTTTAGACCACAAAATGTGTGCAAATCAACACCTCAAGGGAAGGGGTGGTTTCCTTGACGCCCTGGGGCCTCGGGCCTTTTCGTGTGGATTCTGAGGGGCGAATTGTTTGAAATGTTTTCCTCGGTCACGTATAAGAAAACCACATGATTTCAACTCCGGGAGTCGCGTTTCTGACTTCCTTCACAGAGGCTTCAATAAGAGGGGTAAAATGTGAGTAGAAGTGGGTGCGACGACCTTATCGTGTGGCACGTCCACCGTGGCACTGGGCTGAATTCTGATGAAATTTGGTACCAATGTGACATGATTGCCTAACCTTATACCTTACTATATGACTGTTGGCATATTTCTCAAATTTGTAAGACTCCTCCTCTTGCACCACTGCAGAGGAAGTTCGTACATACCATTGAGCTAAATGTCAAATTTATATATCGCAATGGGAAGTAATTACGGGGTTTAATTGTAGGTCGACGAGGAGTGTGACAGAGCGGCAGAAACGAACTATCGCTTGTGGACGAGGCTATGATTATTCCGCATTTAAAGTTGCACAATTTAATGGTGTAGTAATGTGGAATGGTTTACGATTCGAAGTCACGTACTACAGTGACTGTAGTCCTATCTGACAGTGACCGGAGACGAGTGTCACGCTTTGTCAGTGACAAGAATTGTTTCTGCCAGTCGTTGCAGGTCCATCCCAACCGGTTTGCAAACAAGCATTGCAAGAGAATCAGCATACATTTGTGGATGGAGTCCAGTTCCTCGTAAAGGGCCCTTACTCACATCGGCACAGAAAACAGAATGCTTTGAGTGAGCTAAACAAAACAGAAACCGGGCAGCAGCTGAGTGCGTGGAGCGTGGTATACGATTACGACTTTGTCTCTTTTTCAGATGATCCTAGGCGTGGGGTGCAACGAGGATTCAGTGGGGTGTTTGACCGTCAGCGTATGGAGGGCGGAGTTCACGACAGAGAGAGATCTGTGATGTTTTAAGGGTGTTTTTCGTACCATGATTTTGGCCCACTCTGTCAGATTACCTTCGATATGACTCGGAATGTTGACTTCACCATTCTCGGTGTGAAAGCGTTGCTCTTCCTAGAGTATGCTGTGGAAACTCCCGTCTTCTAGATACCACAGTGATATTCAAAGGGTTGTTGGTATATGTTCCTGGTTTGACAAATTCTCAGCCACCCCGTCTCACCTCGACTGGTCCACCAAATCAGCGATCTTAATTCCAAAGAAAATATCTGACTAATTGCAACAGAGGATGAAACGTAGTAACCAATGGGATCCAATCATCAATGAACAGCTCACGCTGAATATGGCATATGTGGATAAACTTGTAGACTCTATGTCTTGCAGAATTGAGTTCCGTTACCAATTCTAGAGAAAGTGTTACACCTAATTAACTCTAATCCTCCTCTGAGTGGTTAATATTTCATCCGGTGTGCGTACATTCATCCATAGAGCCTGATGAATCTTCAGGTAAAAGATGTGTTGATTTTTATTGCTTTTATGCTGAATAATGGTAATGTATTTGAAATTTTTTCCGTATTATTAGAAGTAGGTAAGAGTATGTGTTCGAAATAAATCACCAGGTTCTTGTTCTGCATGAAATGAAGCACTGGATTGATTATTAAAAATGAAGTACGCAGGAAGCCAGAAGAATTAAATTTTGAAATCAAAGCAACTCATATTGCAGTGCTTATTTTTGTGGATATAATTTATGCTGTCTCACAAGACGAAGGTGAATTCACGAAGAAAAAAAAACTATATTGCAAAAGAAGGGAGATGATCCTGAAATACAGTCTCATTGACAGAGGATATCAAGGTCACAGCCATATGGTGACGTACTTTCGCTAGCTGTCTTGTGCACTAGAATACAAGCTTTTGTACTGAAGCCCAAAATTTCTTAATAGACATTAGAGTTGTAAGGTTTCTCAGACTTTACATGCAAATAACCCGAAAGGAGTAAATCTTATTCAAACTTAAAATAAGCAGAAAAATAGAGGTAACTGCTGGTTTTTTCATTGTTAAATTTCGGTGTCTTACTTCTATTGGCAGAAGTATTAGTCATATCAGATAGCGATTTTTTTCCTCCCTTTAATAAGGATCAAAAACGAAATGATACTTCAGATCATTGAGACTATTTACATTCCTTATTACATACCATCGTTCATTGAGATGCCAAAACATAAACATCGAGATGCGCAAAGTGGCACAATGGTGAACCATGTGGTATATTTTTCCAATGCAGTGGACAGCTGTTAATGTTGTTTCTTTTATGTTCTGATGCAGTCTTGAGGTTGTAAATGAATGCAGCTCACTCCAGTGGACACGCCTTACTGGTGCTGTGTCCTGCGTACATTTGCAGCCTTAGGACTGATTGAACACCCAAATAAGCAACCATTAACAGCTATCCACCGCAGTGGGCATGTGCAGCACACGGTTAAGGGAGTGGGCTCCTATTGTGAAAGGCAGAGTTCCAATCCCATTCCAGACATCTTGGTTTAACTTTTATGTAGTTTTTCTGTGTCACTCCATCCAAATGCCATAAATACCAGAAAGATTCATTCACAGAGACCGTCATCGGTTTGTTTTTCAGTTCTACCCCAGCTGAACCACCTTTTTCTACCGGGTTGGTAATCCATCCTCAGCCAACGAGACCGACTGGAAAAAAATATATTAACAGCCTATCATTATAAAGGCACACAGGGTTTGACAACTTTCATCACCGGCAGAACTAATGTGTCCCTTTGCTTCATATGTTCCTATCAAATATCAAATAAATATATATTTGCTACATATATCTGACGCAGACACACATACTATTTAAAATCAGCCGCCGAGCGGGGTAGCCGCGCAGTTTGAGGAGCCTTGTCACGGTCCGCGCGGCTCCCCCCGTCGGAGGTTCGAGTCCTTCCTCGGGGATGGGTGTGTGTATTCTCCTTAGCATAAGTTGGTTTAAGCTAGATTAAGTAGTGGGTAAGCTTAGGGACCGACGACCTCAGCAGTTTGGTCCCATAAGACTTTACCACAGATATCCAATTTAAAATCAGTCGCGAACGAAATTCTTCGAACTGCACCAGTGTACAAAACTTATGGACGAAAGAGCATTCGCATGATGTGTCACCGCCAAGTAATATAGCTCGATGACATTTAGACCATACATAGAAAGAACTGCTACAGTATAGCACACTACAGAAGATAACCAAAAGAAATACGCAGTGAGACAAATAGAAATAACACTTTTATCAATGACAATGTTGACTGGAATACTCTCTTTGAAATTCTGAAGGTTGCAGGGGTAAAATACAGGGAGCGAAAGGCTATTTACAATTTATACAGAAACAAGATGGCAGTTATAAGAGTCGAGGGACATGAAAGGGAAGCAGTGGTTGGGAGTGGAGTCAGACAGGGTTGTAGCCTCTCCCAGATGTTATTCAATCTGTATATTGCGCAAGAAGTAAAGGAAAGGAAAGAAAAATTCGGAGTAGGTATTAAAATCCATGGAGAAGAAATAAAAACTTTGAAGTTCGCCGATGACATTGTAATTCTGTCACAGACTGCGAAGGACTTTTAAGAGCAGTTGAACGGAATGGACAGTGTTTTGAAAGGAGGATATAAGATGAACATCAAGAAAAGCAAAACGAGGATAATGCAACTTAGTGGAATTAAGTCGGGTGATGCTGAGGGAATTAGATTAGGAAATGAGACACTTAAAGTGGTAAAGGAGTTTTGCTATTTGGGGAGCAAAATAACTGATGATGGTCGAAGTAGAGAGGATATAAAATGTAGACTGGCAATGGCAAGGAAAGCACTTCTGAAGAAGAGAAATTTGTTAACATCGAGTATAGATTTAAGTGTAAAGAAGTCGTTTCTGAAAGTATTTGTACGGAGTGTAGCCATGGATGGAAGTGAAACGTGGACGATAAATAGTTTCGACAGGAAGAGAATAGAAGCTTTCGAAATGTGGTGGTACAGAAGAATGCTGAAGATTAGATGGGTAGATCACATAACTAATGAGGAGGTATTGAATAGTGTTGGGGAGAAGGGGAGTTTGTGGCACAACTTGACTATAAGAAGGGATCTGTTGGTAGGACATGTTCTGAGGCATCAAGGGATCACCAATTTAGTATTGGAGGGCAGTGTGGAGGGTAAAAATCGTAGAGGGAGACCAAGAGATGAGTACTCTAAGCAGATTCAGAAGGATGTAGGTTGCAGTAGGTACTGGGAGATGAAGAAGCTTGCACAGGATAGAGTAGCATGGAGAGCTGCATCAAACCTGTCTCAGGACTGAAGACAACATCAGTGATAGTAATCACACTGAAGTCACCGCGATTTATAATGGTGCTCTGGACATTACAGAAGAATAAGGTGTGTGATCACCAAGGACGGCGGTGTATGCTCGCCATCGTGCTCCCATGCTGGCAACAAGGTTAGTAAGGAGTTCTTGAGGTAGGACGTACCATTCCTCCATCAGCACGAGTGACAACTTATGGATGCCAGAATTAGGTTTTCACTCTGTAGTGGAGTGTGCGCTGATATGAAAATGGAAACATCCCCCAGGTTGTGGCAAAGCCATGTCTCCGCAACATCCTTTCTTCCAGGAGTGCTAGTTGTGCACGTTTCGCAGGAGAGCTTCTGTGAAGTTCGGAAGGTAGAAGACGAGGTACAAGAGTCGAGGTATTGGAGAAAGTATAGAGTTTGAGGACGGGTAGTGAGTCGTGCTTGGTAGCTCAGATGGTAGAGCACTTGCCCGCGAAAGTCAAAGTTCCAGAGTCCGAGTCTCTGTCTGGCACACAGTTTTAATCTGCCAGGAAGTTTCAACTGATGGATGGTCTTTCGTGCATGTGGACATAATGCAATATGTCTTTCCAACGAAACTATACGTCCGTGTTCAATGGGATATAAGTCGGAGGGATGAGCAGACCAGTCCTTCCGCCAAATATCGTCTAGTTCCATGAGCCCCTACAACTGCGCCGTTCGATGCGGTCGCACATTATTATGCATAAAAATAAAGACTGACCAAATGCACCCTTGAAAAGACGCACATCGTGAAGGAGTACAGCGTCACAATAATGCTGGCCCGTGAATGTGCCGTGTTGAAACATTTTGGTACACAATGTCTCCCAACATTATAACGCCTGGACCACCGAGATGATCACGTTCGACAATGCTGGTTGTATCCTCGAGTGGAGAGAGGTGGCAGCAAGTAATCCACCCAGGAGTGCTGCCGGACATGACAGTTTTGGTGGTCCAGGTGTTAAGGTGTGCAGAGGCGTACTGACCCTACGAAAAGAACCTCTCACCAGTCTTCTGGGCAGCAGATCACGGACTGCCCTTCGTGGTAATCACATACCATTAAGAATCTTGTCCCGCCTTATATAATGTCCAGGAGCCATCATCGACAGCGGTGAATTCAGTTAATTATTGTCTTTGAATAAAAATGCCATTTGGTTCGACCGAGCGAGGTGGCGCAGTGGTAGCACACTGGACTCGCATTCGGGAGGACGACGGTTCAATCCCGCGTCCGGCCATCCTGATTTAGGTTTTCCGTGATTTCCCTAAATCATTCGAGGCAAATGCTGGGATGGTTCCTTTGAAAGGGCACGACCGACTTCCTTCCCCATCCTTCCCTAATCCGATGATGTCGATGACCTCGCTGTTTGGTATCTTCCCCCAAACAATCCAATCCAAAAATGTCATTTCTGTTCGTCTCATTCCGTTATTCTTTCAGTTGCCTTCTTTATTGTAGTCTGGCATTTCTTTCTATGCACATAGCCTAAGTTTCATAGGGCTATGTTGTTTTGCAGTGACACAACATGCAAAAGGTGCTTGCCCACTGGTTGTATGTGTGCCGTTATACTGATATGCTGTTAGCGACTAACACTGAACATTTGTACACAAGCTCGCGATAGTAGCCTCTTCCTACCTCTCGTATTGGTCTGAACCTCTCTGAGGAATAAAGAACACTTTAAATTGCAGCAATCGATGAGGTGATCTATATGAAACATCCTGAGACGAGGTCGTTCGTTTGCTTAGCTTATAGCCTCGTCCTGAACTGAACAGGTGTAAACGTATCGAGAAGGTACAACATAAAATGCATCACATGTGGATGGGATGTTAACGTATCGTAGGGGCTCCTTCTTCGTCCGGTGAGCAAAAAACGTAAATGTGAAGGACATCGTTGCGAAGTATGTAGGGCACAAAAGTTCATGATGTCTTCTTGCAACAGCAGAACTCCGAGTCTGTGGCATATCTAGTAGACACTGTGCGTCTTTGCAGCAACTTCAGAGAGCAATATACTCGTAGAGGGAACGCTGACATTTCCGTTGTAAGCAAATAAGCCGCTGCACTCACTTGGAAGGTGGCAACATAAATGAGAAAGAGCTGGAAGTACTAACTGAGTATGCAATAACGTTGTGAAATACCAACAGAAAGAAAACTTAAGTACCACACTTTCAATACGTTGCTGCAAAAAAATTAAAGTCGCAGCCCCAGAAGCGTTACTAGAAACCTGCATGTAAACTGTACAGCTCAGGAGCGTTATGCAGGTGTCAGAGGACACAAATACTGGAGATTATCTATAAGTTGTCCTTAGGTATGTCCTGCACTTTCCTGGGGCATGCAAATTGCGGAAAAGAAGCTTTGCACCACTCGCAATCTGCAAGCGCATATGGGATCACATTAAATGGGAGTAGGCAACTGAAAAGTAAATCTTTTTCATGCCGCCAGTCTTCCGACTGGTTGCATACAGACCGCTACGAATCGTGCCTGATGTGCTATCATTTCAGAATACCACCTGCACGCTACATCTTCGATCATTTGTTAGATATACTAAACCTCCATCTTCCTTTACAGTTTCCACATAAACTGTCCAAACACAGGATGGACGGTGGATAAGAGACGTGGAAGGGCGAACCCAGACTGAGTGCATCATTTATACTCAAGAAATTAAGATTTATTTCACAATATTTCAACAATCAGAATGTTAACTAAAACCACAAACTTCTCTTGCACCTGCCATGTAACAATGAGCAGGAAGTTTCTCTTACGTAAGCAGTCTTTAAGACAAGAGAAATGTCAATTTAAACAACAACTTTGACGTAACAAGAAAATTTAAAACGCAGTGACAATTGAAGCAATTGCCCGCACACAGTTTTAATCTGCGTGGAAGTTTCTTATTAGCGCACACTCCGCTCAGAGTGAAAATTTCATTCTGAATCACAATAAGTAGGCCGAAGCCACACTTATTCCCACAGGGGCCACCACTCTCAAAAATCAATAGTCACCAAAAATTTTAAACCGCTATAAGGCCCTTAAATAACACATACTCAAGTATGCCAGGGGAATTAAATAAAGGTTCCTAAATTAATTTACACAACAGCCAGGAACAAGAATCAATGCTCCAAAGAAGAAAGGAAGTTTAAAACTTTAAGTCTGGTAATCTTTCAGTGAGTTACAACAAGGGTGTAACCAAGTTAGGCCAAGCTGACTACCAAGAGCAGTGCGTTATAGATGGAATTTAAACTTTCAGAACTTAAGATGGGGGGGGGGGGGGGAGGGGGTAGGACGTCAGACGAGCTGACCTGGAGCAGAAGAGGCACCACAGGACATTTTAATTTCCACTGTCCGTACTTTTCAAATAAATTCATAAAACATTGTAAGCATGACCAGGAAGGATTCAGGATTCACACTCATAGCAGTGGAAGTTCAAAAACATAACAAATTTTATTACATATCACATTTCATCATTTTTTCACTTACTATTGGCTGCATTTGTTGCTATAGGTACACTTTTCTTCATAAGTAAGAGAGATTCTTCGATGAATTTTGCACTGAATATTAAACACAAACTCCTTAATGGGAAACTCTAGAGTTTTCGAAATCTCTTAAAAATTGTGGTAAAAATTGGCATAATTAACTACAAAATATGAGTATTTTCTAAACATGAAGTTGAAAATGTAGCAACTCATTCATTTTTCCATAAATGAAATAAATTTTAGAGTTTCAAATACCTGTAAGTGTGGTTTGTATGCTGTGCAACATTCATCAATGAATCTCTCTTACTTATAAAGAAAAGTGTACCCATAGCAACAAATTCAGCCAACATTTAGTGATAAAATGTTGTAATTTCACATGTAAAACGAGTGTGAATCCTGAATCCTTTATGGTCATGCTGACAAAGTTTTATGAATTTATTTGTAAAAGTATAGACAGTGGAAATAAAAATGTCCTGTGGCGTCTCTCCTGCTCCAAGTCGGCCCGTTTGACGTCCAACCCCCCATAAGTATAGTAAATGTTCGCAAAACTCATGTCCAGAAAATAGATTCTTTGCTTCGTTATGTTAGATCACAGACAGGGCAAACTCGAAAAGACCGTTTCTTAAAACCACTCATGAAACAGACTATCGGGAAAACTTAACATGTTTAACAGCTGCAGTCGGAATTAAAACTCCAGCGAGAGCTAACGGCCACCGGAGACGCTGTCCCGATACATGCACAGGCCGAAGTACTGGAGTACGTGTACACGGGTAAGCGCCCCGTCAATTACAATGTCACGGCTCAGAAGCCAAGGCCTTCAACAAATAGCATACACATTACGACACTAAAATCAAGAGCTCTGGCAATAAGGTGTTCGGGTCTTTGAAGACTTAATAAAACCCTTAAAGTAACGTAACGTTCGCTAAGCAATTACTTAACTCTAAGTGGATAAGGCTTAAATCTTTCAGTTAAAATAAGAAATTTCAGTTACTATGTTAAAACTGCTAATACAAGACATTTGTGATAACCAGCAGCAGATTTATCAACAGACATCAAATGCTCTTTTGAAACTACATAATAATAGATACAAGCTTACTCGCCTGGTACGTACTTCAGGCTTAACATTTACATATAAGATTGAGGGTGCAGGCCGTCAAGATATGAACACATCTAAGACAAATTTAAAAGAACTTTAGCTTAAAACATCAAAAGCTGATTCAACGTTGCTCAAAACTTACAACAGATAAGGAACGGCTTAAGGTTAATGAACAGCAAATGGAAACACCAGTGAACATTAAGTACCGCTGGCAGAATAGGAGCAGAACAATTGAAAGAAAATTTGCTGCTGTAGTCAGGGGCCCATCTAAGCAAACGTTCACTTAACCCGAGGTTAACTCAGAGTTTCTAACAGGCCAGCTGCTCGGACAACTTCTTGTACACACATAAATAGAAATCACTAAGCAAATCGCCAAATAGGTTAGAGTAATAGCAGGATAACCTCATTTTTCAAACTCCACAGGCGAGGTTCACTGAGACAATAAACAGAAGACGCATCGTAACTTTTTTTTTTTTTTGAGTCATCAGTTTTCTGGTTTCTGACTGGTTTGATGCGGCCCATCACGAATTCCTGCCCTGTAGCAACCTCTTCATCTTAGTGAGCCACTTGCAACTTACGTCCTCAACTATTTGCCTGATGTATTCCCATGTCTCTCTTCCTGTACAGTTTTTGCCCTCTACAGCTCCCTCTAGTACCATGGAAGTCATTCCCTGATGTGTTCACACATGTCCTATCACCTTGTCCGTTCTCCTTGTCACTGTTTTCCACATATTCCTTTCTTCTCCGATTCTCCGCAGTACCTCCCCATTCCTTTCTTTATCAGTTCACCTATTTTTCAACATTCGTCTGTAGCACCACGTCTCAAATGCTTCGATTCTCTTCTTTTCAGGTTTTCCCACAATCCACGTTCCACTACCATACAACGGTGTGCTCCAAACGTACATTCTCAGACATTTCTACCGGAAATTAAGGTCTATGTTTGAAACTAGTAGAGTTCTCTTGGCCAGGAATAATCTTTTTGCCAGTGCTAGACTGCTTTTTATGTCCTCCTTGCTCCGTCCGTCATTGATTATTTGCTGCGTAGATAGTAGAATTCCTTAACTTCATCAACTTTGTGACCATCAGTCCTGATAAGTTTCTAGCTATTCTCATTTCTACTACTTCTCATTACGTTCATCTTTCTTCGATTTTCTCTCAGTCCATATTCTGTACTCATTAGACTGTTTAACCCATTCGATAATTACGTAATTCTTCTTCACTTTCATGCGAGATAGCAATGTTCTCAGTGAATCGTATCATTGATGTTCTTTCAACTTGAATTTTAATTCCACTCTTGAACCTTTCTTTTATTTCCATCATTGCTTCTTCGATGTTTAGATTAAACAGTAGGAGCGAAAGACTACATCCCTGTCTTACGTCTTCTCTAACCCGAGCACTTCGTTCGTGGTCGTCCACTCTTGTTATTCCCTCTTGGCTCTTGTCCCTGTAGCTTACCCCTATTTTTTTTTAGAATTTCAAACATCTTGCATCACTTTACATTGTGGGAAGCTTTTTCCAGGTCGTCAAATCCTATGAACATCTGATTTTTCTCTAGTCTTGCTTGCTTCCATTATCAACAACAACGTCAGATTTGCCTCTCTGGTGCCTTTACCTTTCCTAAAGCCAAGCAAATAGTCATCGAACACATCCTCAATTCTCTTTTCCAATAACTTCTTCGGTACTGCATATACCATTATTCAAAGCACTATTCCGGCGGTCAACATGCAAACTGCACACGGCGAGAACATTTCAGAAAGCAAATTGCTGGTGCACTCTCTAAAATACAGGTATCAGCCATAACGGATGCTATGGTGCATACGGCTCCGAATAGGATGCCCCAAAGGCTACCGTGGCAACAGACTGGCCCCTTAGTCCGCACCTGCTGCCGCTTCGTGCCAACGCCAGCTCGCCAACCGCGTCACGGGTCCCGCCTTTCACTCCATTGCAAACAGCGATAAAGCGATTGAATCAGTGCGGCCTTCGCGCCTCCTACTGGGACGTCAGTCGGATGATCCAAAGATATCACATCGCCGCCACGGCTCACTACCCATCACAACTCCCTCATTTATCGTGGAAGCTGTTCTCTGATATCTTAACGAATGTCTGATCATCCTGTCCATCTTCTTGTCAATATTTTCTTTCTTCGCTGACTGTGCAGAGAACCTGCTCATTTTTTACCTGCCTACACAATTTTCAACATTCATCAGTAGCACCACATCTCAAACGCTTCGATTCTCATTATTTCCGGTATTCCCACAGTCCACGGTTCACTTCAGTACAAATATGTGTTCCAAAAGAGCTTTCTTATTGTTGCGTACATAGTTCCGCGTAGTCAGCGCGTACACAACTTTCCCACTAGAACTAAGCACAACAGCGCAGGCGCAGCGCTCGTCCGTCTCCGCACTACGAGATGGCGCTGTCTTAGAGACGGACCAAATTCTGCTTCCGCCGATCCGCGTATTAATGTGTAACGCAGCCAATGTGATTGCTGCTAATGTAGAACCTTTTCTCCTCGCGGATCACACTCGCGCAGTGATACCTGAACGCTCGAGGTATTATAACGAGTGTACAGACCTCCAATTAGTCAGTCTGCATTAGTCGGCATTAGTCTGCATTAGTCTGTACCAGTCTATAGTCAAGTTTCAGTCTGCGCCTAATAAGATTACCATATCCCTGTACATAGCCATGAAGATAAATGTATAGACACTTTGTCAAGTATCAGAGATATGTGAGAATAAAATTAACGTACCAAGACCAAAAGAACTTCAGATTGACAATTGTAAATAGCATCCAGAACCAAGTTAAGTTATTTTTATGCTTGTCATTATTTTAATAAATGTGTGTGAAAATTAATCAAGTTCTGTTTAAAGTTGGTCACCGCCAATCTGCTACTCCAAGCGTGCAAGTGGCATTTCTATCGTCTGACCTAACGACAGAAGATAAACACTCCACGATCAGACCACGAGACATATTGCTGACACTCGCCTACTTCGCTAGAGCGATTTGTTTGGTCAAGAATTCCCATTTGCCGGCCGGGGTGGCCGAGCGGTTCTAGGTGCTTCAGTCTGGAACCACGCGACCGCTACGGTCGCCGGTTCCAATCCTGCCTCGGGCATGGATGTGTGTGATGTCCTTAGGTTAGTTAGGTTTAAGTAGTTCTAAGTTCTACGTGACTGATGACCTCAGAAGTTAAGTCCCATAGTGCTCAGAGCCATTTGAACCAATTCCCGTTTTGCCTGTGCTAGTCTGCTTTTTATGTCCTCCTTGATTCGTCCGTGATCTAGTATTATGCATCCATGGCAGCAGAATTCCTTCTGTATGTCTTGAGATTTAATACGTGGTCCAATAGGCTGTGTTCTTCCTATTACGCGTGCATTTGGCCAGTTTCAAACGTAGGTCGTTTTCATGCAGATTCCTTAAGCTTTCAGCTTCATTTCACATTTTAATACATCGCTGTGTGTCTTCTTCGTTGTTCCCAGTTTTGGTGGTAAGCACATCGCTGATCTCATCTCCGCTATTTATCATTACAGTAGTCTTTCTCTGGTTTTCTCGCAATCCATAGAGAGTGTGCTCATTAAACTAATCCATCTATTTTATAGGTTCTGCAGTTCTCCCTCACTTTCACTCTAAGCGAGTATTATAATTGAAATCCTTTCAAGTTTGATTTTAGTTCTACCCTTGAATCTCTCTTTTGTTTCTGTCATAACTTCTTCGCTGAATAGATTAAAGGGTTATAGATGCAAGGGGTGAAAAACTGCACCCCAGTCTTATACCATTTCTAATCTGGGGTCTTCGATTTGCACTGTACCTTCTTGTTCCGTGTACGTTTTGTCTATTATCTTTCTTTCCGTATAGCTTACACCTATCTTCCCAAGAATTTTGAACATCTTACACCATTTTAAAAGGTCGTACCCTTTTTTTAGCTGCACATATCCTATGAACGTGTCTTGATTTTCCTCCGATCATGAAGCGAAACGTCTGGACTGCCTCTCTGTTGCCGTTGTATTCCCTAAGGCGAAACTTATCAACTGTCGGAACGTCATTTTTGGTTTCATTCATCTATATATTATTGTCGTCAGAAATTTGAGTACAAGGATGTTAAACTGGTTGTGCGATAGTTTCCGCATTTATCTGTCCTTGCTGTCTTCGAGACAGCATAGATAATATTTTTCCGAAAGTCTGATGGTATTTCTCCAGGTCCGTTAATTGTACGAACCAACTTGAGTATTCCTTTGGTTGCCGCTTCCCTCAATGATTTTAGAATTTTCGAAGAAATATTACATGTACCTTCCACCTTATTCGAGTGCAAGTCTTCCAAAGTTCTTTTAAATTCCGCCTTTAATACCTGATTCCTTATATCTTCGACATCGACACCTATTTCTTATTTTATCGCGTTATCAGACACTTTATCACCTAGTAAAGACTTTTAGTATATTCTTCCTTCTTCCTACATATTCGCTCTCCTCTGAGTTTGCATTTTCTCTTCACTCTTAATGCGGACATCTTTGCTTTTAATTTCATCGCAGGTTGTTTTGATTTATCTATGCGCTGAATCAGCTCTTTCTGCGACCATTACTTTCTTCTCTTTTTTGCTGCAGCCATTTCGCCTTGGCTTGCCTGTGCATCCTATTTATTTCATTCCCTAGCGACTTATGCTTCAGCATTTTTGTTTTTTTCTCCAGCATTTTTGTACTTTTTTCTTTCATCGAGCAGTTCAAGTACATGTTCAGTTCCCCAAGGTTCCTTCGTAGGTACCTATCGTTGTACGTGTGTTTGGCTGTTCAACTTCTGTGACTGCCCTTTTTAGAGACTTCCAGTCTTCCTTAACTGAACTGCCTTAACTTCAAACGAAGCTCAACATGCCTCACTACTTCAGAAACCGACTCCTTTCCACATTGATTTTTCTGGACGATCCTCTTAATCTTCAGTTTACTCTCCATCTTTATTAAGTTTTGATCTGAGTCTACGTCTGCTCCCGGCTACGCCTTGCAGCCCATCGTCTGATTTCAGAATCTCTGTCTGACAATGACTGAACCCAGGTAGAATCTTACCGTGTCTCCAAGCCTATCCTGACCACACCTCCTCGTCTTACCATTTTTCGACACTATATTTGCTATCAGTTGTTCAAATTTGTTAAAAAAGACCTACTGAGCGCATATTCTCCTGTACTTTATCCTTTTATAGATTTTAATTATTAATGACTATTGGATTTACGCTCCCTTTACGTATTGAATTATATGTTCAATATCCTCGTATACTTTCTCTATCTCTTCATCTTCTTTGGTGAAGTTGGCACATATACCGGACTATTGTTGTTTCCACAGGTTTGCTGTCGATTTCGATGAGAATAATCCTTTCACTGAACCGTTTACAGTAATTCACTCTCTGCACTACTCTTTTATTCACGATGAATCATATTTACTTTACACTGTTTTCTGGTTCTGTTGATATTACACTATATTTGTCTGACTTATTTTCTTTCGATTTCGCTTCGCTGAACCCCCAGTATATCAAGACTGAGCTTTTGCATTTCACTTTTCAGTTTTTAGCATCCATACCAAATTCAGATTTCTGACATTCCACTATCCGACTCGTAGAATACTGTCCTTTTTTATTGTTTATTCCAGAGCCGAATGGGAGACTCATCACCAAACAATTATCGGTGGAAATATCATTAAAACACTTTATTCTGTCACTACATGTTCTGTGGGTCGACATTACATGTTTTTACCACTGTGGTTTCCGTTGCCTTCTGTGTCCTTATAGCTCCATGTCGTTAATACTTTTTGATTCTTCCGTCATTTAGGAGCAGTTTTCTGCCACAAGGGCAAGAGGTTGCCCTGGAATTATGTTCGATCCTCTGCTCTTTTTGGCAGAATGAGGGTGACTCCTGATACCGGAAGTCATCGTGTGACAATGTTGATGATTGTCATTCGAAATTTATGATGTGAATGGGACCTAACCAAGGAACCAGGTCGTTCTGTTTATAAGTCGTAAACGGTATACGCCTAGACCACGGCTGCATAGGGGTCGAGAAATTAAATAATGGTTGCCTCAAAATGCACATCTGTAAGATCAAAATCTGCTGCTGGATTGGATTCAATACCGTGTCGCTTCACCCAGTTTATTGTAACCTATCTCGATTTGCCTGGCCTACTGTCTACGAGAGAACGAAGACGTTGTTTCTCAAGCTTGTCCCAGAATTTGTGTTAGTCCATTGTGTGAGAATGTTTCCTGTGACGAAGCACTGCAACTATCAGCTGGTCGCAAGCAGAGGCACGGGGCTATGGCCATTCCATTCGTTTGTTCCCCATCCTGGAGTAAGTTCTTCACGAAGAAGGGGCGGTGTTCGCGTTTATTATGGTCCTGGCAAAGAGAACCCACCATTGAAATGTTGACAGCAGAGCCAAGCATTAGGTTGGAGGCTTCTGTCTGTTAAAAAGCCATTGTTAAGGGTTAAAAGAGTCGAGCATCGGTAAGTGACACACGTACTGGCACCTGACCGCCTACACATTGTTGTACAATGATCAGCAGGAGCTAGACAAATCCTGCACGCGTCATTGAAGACAACTCGACTCCAGTCATCCAGATTCCAATCCTGTAGTTTCCAACGCCGACAGCCTACAGGATGAAGTGGTACACTTGGGAAAGGTATTAAATAATAATATATATGTAAGACATCAAACTAAAATAGCCCTGTTGGCAGAAACACCAGACCAACCAAACAAAGAACAAGAAAGTTGTAAAGACTACAGCCTTTCCACCGCATGCTCAAAAAATTACTCCAAAAATTGGCAGGTGGATGCGATCTTCCTCCTAACGGCCAAGACAGTTGCTTTTCTGCGCTCTGCCGAAGTTTTATTTTACGAACAGCGGATACACAGGGTGGACCATTTTAATGCATAATGGGGAACAATTCGGAATAGAGATGAGATACACCAAATTTTTGTTAGATGACAGTTGTAGGTGGCAATGAGGGTCATGCATTGTTACAAATGGCTCTGACCGTGAATGCGATTTTCAAGGTGATCTGGAGATTAAAGTGATTCTTTAATGTGAAACCTAATATTTGATTTAAGATTTAAATGCGCGGCATATTTTATCTATAAAATGTACAGTATTCAAAGTCATGCCAGTGTTAAATCAAGGTCGAATAAGAAAATACATTTTTTGTTCTAGTAGGGATTAACTCGGGACGCCCGCTGTGGCTGAGCGGTTCTAAGCGCTTCAGTCTGGAACCGTGCGACCGCTACGGTAGCAGGTTCGAATCCTGCCTCGGGCATGGATGTGTGTGATGTCCTTAGCTTAGCTAGGTTTAAGTAGTTTTAAGTTCTAGGGGACTGATGACCGCAGATGTTTAGTCCCATAGTGCTCAGAGCCATTCGAACCATTTGATTAACTCGGAACAGAGGAAGGATACAGTAAAATGCAATGTTAGATACAAACCGGAAGGGGCATATCGAGGATTGACGGACGAGGGGACTTACTGAACGACTCATAAATCAATTTATTTATGTTTTTTCGGTCTTGAAAATTTGAAAATATTATCTGTACATCGTGATTTATTTATTTTTCCTATAAACATGATAATCAAAATATAAAGTTCAAATCTCTCTTCGCTCTTTCCAAACCCGATGTCACAAGCAGAGGTTTTAATAAAACAAAACTCAGCCTTCGAATGACCGTCGATAATTAACTTTAAGAGCGTGGTTATTGATAATGACACGTGACCACTTAAACCCTTTCCATTGTATTTTGATGTGTAATTCCTCTGTTCCGAGTTAATTGCTACGTAATTTTATACGTAAAATTTGCCGCTCTTTTCAACCCTTAAATCAAGTATTAGGGTTCCTGTTTGAAAAATGATTCCAACTTCCAATTTACGTTGAAATTCGCATTCAGGGTCAGGCCGTTAGTAGCAATTCGTGACCCTCTTTTTCATCGACAGCTTTCACCTAAAACATTTTTCTATCTCGTCTCTGTCTCGAGCTACTCCCCATTATTGATTAAAATATTCCACGCTGTATGTGAATATCCTTGTCGCTGTGGTAAAATGTGGAAAGGGCAAACTGTTCAAGAATGGCTTGGTACTCGGTTCATGGTAGCCACATAGACCTAAGCGGTAAACTGAGTAAGTCTCTCGGGCCTGTAGCTCACTCCCATACGACAGCTTATCATGAAAAGTATTTCGTGGAGACAGACCTTCGTTGTAATCGCCCGCTGATCTTATTTGGTTTGTTCAAACGGTGATCATGTGTAGTGGACTGGTGATGTAAGTTAACAGTCGGCCACTGAATCTTCACCATGCATGTGTTCAGGATTTGTCTCATCCCCTTTCTTCTGAGGGTGTAAACATACATCATGAAGAAGTCTTTCGACTGATATGTCTGATGTTGTATTAGCATGGTTTCTGTATTCCATGCTTGCCTCCATCTGGTTGTAACCGAACGAGTTTGACAAAGGGAGATGTAACTTATAATGAAAATGGAGCTCTTTAATCATGTATTTGTCTTATCTAGTTTCCGCATGAAAGCTGAAGTAAATTTGTGATTCATTCCTCTTACGACTCCACACTTCGCGTGTACTGCAGGAAATAAGTGCAATCGCATTGCATGGGAGCGTAGCTTATTTCAGGTGCAGTTGCCGACGTTTACACAATACTATGAAAAAGTGTAGGAGTAGATATGCAAAGCAATATGGTGGAAAATAATGAAAGCGCGAGAAAATGTTGCTAGAGGTCTCCCAGCTGGGCACAGAAAACTAACCTGGAGCGAGACCTGAAATAAACCACGCTGCAATGGAATGCGATTTCACTTTTTTCCAGTACTACACGCGAAGTGTGGAGCCGTAAGAGAAATGATTCATAAATTTATTTCAGAACAGCTTTCATGTTGAAACTAGATAAAACAAATACATGGCTAAAGCGCTCCATTTTCATTTTAAGTTACAAGACCCTTAGTCAAACTTGATAGGTCACAACCAGATGCTGCCAAGCATGGAATATAGAAACCACGCTAGCGATTATATTCAACTGGTGGACTCGACTGCCAAATGTTGCTGGTCCCACAACAGAAGGCAGCTGAAGTACACTACTGGCGATTAAGATGACGTGCTACAGACGCGAAATTTAACCGACAGGAAGAAGATGCTGTGATATGCAAATGATTAGCTTTTCAGAGCATTCACACAAGGTTAGCGCCGGTGGCGACACCTACAACGTGCTGGCATGAGGAAAGTTCCCAATCGATTTCTTATACACAAACAGCAGTTGACCAGCGTTGCCTGGTGAGATGTTGTTGCGACGCCTCGTGTAAGGAGGAGAAATGCGTACCATCACATTTCCGACTTTGATAAAGGTCTAGTTGTAGCCTATCGCGATAGCGGTTTATCGTATCGCGACATTGCTGTTCGCATTGGTCGAGATCCAATGACTGTTAGGAGAATATGAAATCGGTGGGTTCAAGAGCGTAATACGGAACGCCGTGCTGGATGCCAGCGGCCACGCATCACTAGCAGTCGAGATGACAGGCATCTTATCCGCATGGCTGAAACGGATCGTGCAGCCACGTCTCGATCCCTGAGTCAACAGACTGGGACGTTTACAAGATAACAAGCATCTACAAAACCAGTTCGATGACGTTTGCAGCAGGATGGACTATCAGCTCGGAGACCATGGCTGCGGTTACCCTTGGCGCTGCACCACAGACAGGAGCGCCTGCGATGGTGTACTCAACAACGAACCTGGGTGCACGAATGGCAAAACGTCATTTTTTCGGATGAATCCAGGTTCTGTTTACAGCATCATGATGGTTGCATCCGTGTTTGGCGACATCGCGGTGAACGCTCATTGGAAGCGTGTATTCGTCACCGCCGTACTGGCGTGATGGTATGGGGTGCGATAGGTTACATGCCTCGGTCACCTCTTGTTCGCACTGACGGCACTTTGAACAGTGGACGTTACATTTCAGATGAGTTACGACCCGTGGCTCTACCTTTCATTCGAACCCTGCGAAACCCTACATAATGCACGACGGCATGTTGCAGTTCCTGTACGGGCCTTTCTGGGTACAGAAAATGCTCGACTGCTGCCCTGGCCAGCACATTCTCCAGATCTCTCACCAATTGAAAACGTCTGGTCAATGGTGGCCGAGCAACTGGCTCGTCACAATACGCCAGTCACTACTCTTGATGAACTATCGTATCGTGTTGAAGTTGCATGGGCACCTGTACCTGTACACGCCATCCAAGCTCTGTTTGACTCAATAGCCAGGCGTATCAAGGCCGTTATTACTACCACAGGTGGTTGTTCTGGGTACTGATTTCTTAGAATCTATGCACCCAAATTGTGTGAAAATGTAATCACAAGTCAGTTCTAGTATAATGAATTTGTCCAATGAATACCCGTTTATCATCTGCATTTCTTCTTGGTGTAGCAATTTTAATGGCCAGTAGTGTATCAGGAAAAGACCATGTGTGTCAGTCAGCGAGTAGCTGCTGTGCACAGTGCTGTCCTTGTTTACAACACGTCTTGTAGGCAACATTCGGATGTCTTCATCCGTGGAAGAATCGCCTGGGAACTTCAAGGACGAAGTGAGACAAGTGTATCCCAGGAGTTTGGTGTTGCTCACAGTACTGATACCCGTGTATGGTGACCATTCAAAACCACAGGCACTGCTTTCCGAAGGAGCAGAGGTGCTCGGACACGCTTAGCTACAGTGGCAGTTCTGTGCAACATTCTAGAAGAAACACGTGTCAAATAGCGAGTACATTTGTAGACAAGTTTAACAGGACTGCAAAGCACCCAATCTCAGGCTCCACAGTGACACGGCAACTGCTGGGGGGTGTTCTCTTTGCCGACGATTAGTACACTGTGTTTCTTTGGAACCTGCGCATCGGCGGCCCCGTTTGTGATACTGCCTAGAGCATATCGACTGGACCAGCAAGGACTAGGCTTGCTTTCTCCTCTCAGATCAGAGCACGAACGTACTGGCTTCCAAATCTTTGTACATGGTACACTCTCCCGTCAATGTTACTATGACACTGTACGCCTTCCCCGCGCGTTCTTTAAGCTGGCGCATTTCGCCCTGACTTCATTTTTATGGATGACAGTCCGTGATCTCTTAGAACAACGCAGCTGGAAGAGCTTTTGGAACGCGAGAATATTCGGTGATTGGATGGGATTGTCCGTTCCCACGACTTAAATCACATCGAGCATGTGTGATTGTGTTTGTGAGACGTATTGCATCATGCCCGCATACACCAACGACCTCCCATCAGTTGTCAATCGTACTTGTGGAGGAATGGAACGCCTTACCTCAAAAACTCGTTACCTACACTGTGGTCAGCATAGGCGCACGTCACAGAGCATATACTGTCGTACTGTCGTCCGCGTTGATCACACACACCCTATTAAAATCCATGTCCCACCTTTCTAAATGACAGAGGAGCATCATGAACCTCGGTGACTCCACTGTAATTATTGTCTTTGAATAAAAGTGACATTTTTGTTAGTTTTATTACGTATTTCTTTCAGTTAGCTACTGTACTAAACTGCAGCAGTTCTTTCCACACATGGTCCAAACCTCATCAACCTACGTTACTTGCAGGTGACACATAATGGGAAAGCTGCTTTGATGCGTAAGTTTTGCACACCAGTGTTCTGCCGCAGGACAGAACACGTTTTCCGTTGTGCAGATAACACCTTTACTTTTAAGGCCACGAGGAGCAGTTTCTTTTCTATGTTTTATGGCTAGAGAACATATATTCAGTGCCAAGTAAATTCACTCCGACGACGAGGTGAAAGAAGAGATTCACAACTTTCTGAACAGCATGGCGGCGAGCTGGTTTGACATGGGCATACAAAAACTGCCACAGCGTCTACAAAAATGCATCGACAGAAATGGTGAATATGTCGAAAAATAGCTAAATGTTCAAGCTGTAAACTGACGTAAACTATTGTAGAAATAAACGGCTCTATGTACTTATAAAAAATAGGAGACCTTACTTTTGGGATTACCTTCGTACTTTTGTGAAATTTTGACTGCACATTATTTTAATATTATTACAACTGATTCTGAGAAACACCGCCAAGCTTGATCTTTTGAGCTCCTCCATTAGCTTCTCAAGTTGATTTGTACCAGAAGGAGACAATACAAAAATGACAGTAAAAGGAAGGTGGTTTAGACATGCACCTTTTGCCGATTTGTGGATGTAAAGACCTCTTACAGGGCTGCTGTAAACAGTTTTGGTCATTTGAAATCCCTTTGTCTGATTCTTCCCTCACTTATGAATTTCATATGAGTTCAAATGGCTCTGAGCACTATGGGACTCAACTGCTGAGGTCATTAGTCCCCTAGAACTTAGAACTAGTTAAACCTAACTAACCTAAGGACATCACAAACATCCATGCCCGAGGCAGGATTCGAACCTGCGACCGTAGCGGTCTTGCGGTTCCAGACTGCAGCGCCTTTAACCGCACGGCCACTGCGGCCGGCTCCATATGAGTCTCAAGCAATATGTTGGGAGCACACGTCGAGTATAAAACCCTTATTTCGTAAGCACTGTTGTTACAGACCTGCTTGTAACACAGCCACATACTTTCCCAAAATTTGTACTCATTTGTAAAGCCAACTTGTTCCTTGGCTTGATTAAAATTCATTATTTTGTATGACGTTGGTGATAGCAGATGTGTTCACATACACGAACTCACACACACACACACACACACACACACACGCATATATATATATATATATATATATATATTATAGTGTGAAATTCTTCCCTATTTCGAAATTTATTGCTTCCTTAGTTGAGTTATCCAAGGAGGTCATCCAGTTATGAAAGTATCTTAATGACATCCAAATCGGCCTCATATCTGACACACATCTGCACATGTTTTAAAATCTGTGACGTTGAATTCTACGGTTTTTGCAGGACTGTTTAGAAAAAGAATGAAGATACATTCCACGGTGTTATTGTGTTCGGTTCTTACTGTACATGTACAGGATTAGCAAGATAAAACTGGCCCAGATAATATTTCATGCGCCTTAAGATGGGCAACCCAATTTATACCATCAATCCAAGATAAGGTTCAAATGGTTCAAATGGCTCTCAGCATTATGCGACTTAACATCGGAGGTCATCACTTCCCTAGACTTAGAACTACTTAAACCTAACTAACCTAAGGACATCACACACATCCATTCCCGAGGCAGGATTCGAACCTGCGACCGTAGCAGTAGCGAGATTCCGGACTGAAGCGCCTGGAACCGCTCGGCCACAGCGGCCGGCCCCAAGATAAGGATGGGGCAAGTTGGGTTTTCTATCTTAAGGTACCAAATAAATAATTTCCGCACCAGATTTATTTTTCGCACACTATTTCGTTAAGTCAACAACCAGGACACTGGGCGATTAGGATTAAAGTGTAGCTAGTCACGGAGGTCCAGCGAGGTCTGTAATTATCGTACGGCAGTGAAACGTGGTAGATATGCTAACTCTTTCAAATGGAACAGACTTACAGTGAAAAAAAAATAGTTCAATTTTTGGCCACTCGGTGCAAACCTGGCACTATACACTGCTTGTATGACGGTATGATATCCATCCATATGACAAGCCACAAAGTGGGTGAACAGTATGCCTATTGAAGCGGGAGACCGTGCGCTGTTAGTGAAACTATTTTGTGTGAACGGCAGTACTTGAGAGGCTCGATATCATTAAATTGTTTAAAGAAGATGAAAATAAAATTAGAAAACATGGGTGATCTTTACATAGCACCTGGAAGAGCACGGCATTCTATCCCGGTGGAACTTATGACGAGACTGTTGTTGCTGTAACTGACCATGCAGCACATGTCCAAGCAGTGCAGGTGCTCGTGCAGCGACGGATGTGTTGTCCATCCCATGGTGAACAGTACAGAAAGTTTTGCGGTCTATTTTACACAGGTAGCCATATAAGATCCAGATGTGCAGCAACTGAAGCCTCAGCAACGTTCTGAATTTGCTCTTCAGTTTATATCATGGATCAAAGCTGATGACACATGGCTAGGAAATATTCTATGGAGTGGCGAAGCACATTTTACACTATACTGTCAACGAATACACAGAACTGGTGAATATGGGGAACTGTTAAGTCGCTTGTTGAGCACGAAGGACCATTGCGCTCGTTGTATGTGACTCTGTAGTGTGGATTCACAAGGACTTTCAGTCTCTGTCCGTTCTTCTAATGCAACTTTTTTGTAATTTTTTCTTCGTCTCCATATAAATTACTAATTCTTCTGCGTGGAGCCCGCATCTCGTGGTCGTGCGGTAGCGTTCTCGCTTCCCACGCCTGGGTTCCCGGGTTCGATTCCCGCCGGGGTCAGGGATTTTCTCTGCCTCGTGATGGCTGGGTGTTGTGTGCTGTCCTTAGGTTAGTTAGGTTTAAGTAGTTCTAAGTTCTAGGGGACTGATGACCGTAGCAGTTAAGTCCCATAGTGCTCAGAGCCATTTTTTTTCTGTGTGGAGATCATTGTTTCTATGCAATATGGGGCAACACCTCACGTCGTTCGCCCAGGGGAAGATCTGCTCAATGCAGCCTTCCATGAATGCCTTTTCTCCAGAGATTTTCCACATGTATGGCCTGCAAGGTCACCTGATGTGAATCGATATGACTTTTGGCTATGGAGATATCTGAAAGACGGCGTTTTCCACGAACAAGTTTGGGCTGTACCTATTGTGGGTCAGTACACGGGAACATGCTGCTCAGATTGCACCGAAACTGCTGCGAGCAAGTGTTGATCACGACGGTTTACGACTGCAGTATGTCAAATGTTCAAATGTGTATGGATTCCTAAGGGACCAAACTGCTGAGGTCATCGGCCCCTAGACTTACACACTTCTTAAACTTATGCTAAGAACAACACATACACCCATGTCCGAGGGAGGACTCGAACCTCCGGCGGGAGGGACCGCTCAATCCGTGACATGGCAGCTTAAACCGCTGGGCCACTCTGAGCTGCTGCAGTATCTCGTCGACATCACCGGTGATCATACTGAACAATCTGTGTAAGCGGCAGTTAATACTAAAATCAACATTCTGCCTTTATCGCTTGGTCGAGCTGCCCAGGCCCCATTCCTAATCCTTTCCATACGGAAACAATTCTGTACGTCTTTCTTGCAGTCACAGCGCCAGATTAGCACCTGGTGGCTAAAATTGTAACTATTTTTTTTATAAATCGGTTCCGCATTATAGGATTAGAATACCAGGTTTCACTGCCATACGATAACTACAGCCCACGTTGGGCCTCTGTGAGGAATTAGGGGGAAGTTCTCTACTCTCATTCAATGTTCCCTTTTCGGGATTAAGCTCTTTAACTTCTGGTCTTGGAGAGGTTGGCTGACGACTGTAAAGTACAGGAGTGCCGGCGACGGCGCGGCGGTGGTGGAAGGCGGCGGCTCGGAGTGCCCCGACTGGTGGCGTGCTGAGTCGCCGCTGGCCGACGCGGGAGGCGCGATGGTGGTGGCGGCGGTCGTCGAGGGCCACACGTTCACCCACGTGGACACGATGCTGCTACGCCAGCTCGCTGCCACGGCCAACTTCACGCTACGCTCCCGCTACTACCAGGACCAACCAAGTAAGGGCAGACACATACCTACAATTTCTTGGTCATGAAACTCTGTACACTACTGGCCATTAAAATTGCTACACCAAGAAGAAATGCAGATGACAAACGGGTATTAATTGGACAAATATATTATACTAGAACTGACATGTGATTACATTTTTACGCAATTTGTGTGCGTAGGTCCTGCGAAATCAGTGCCCAGAACAACCACCTCTGGCCGTAATAACGGCCTTCGTACGCCTGGGCATTGAGTCAAACAGAGCTTGGATGGCGTGTACAGGTACAGCTGCCCATGCAGCTTCAACACAATACCACAGTTCATCAAGAGTAGTGACTGGCGTATTGTGACGTGCCAGTTGCTCGGCCACCGTTGACCAGACGTTTTCAATTGGTGAGAGATCTGGAGAATGTACTGGCCAGGGCAGCAGTCGAACATTTTCTGTATCCAGAAAGGCAAGTACAGGATCTGCAACATGCGGTCGTGCATTATCCTGCTGAAATGTAGGGTTTCGCAGGGATCTAATGAAGGGTAGAGCCACGGGTCGTAACACATCTGAAATGTTACGTCCACTGTTCAAAGTACCTCAATGAGAACAAGAGGTGACCGAGACGTGTAACCAATGGCACACCATACCATCACGCCGGGTGATACGCCAGTATGGCAATGACGAATACACGCTTCCAATGTGCGTTCACCGCGATGTCGCCAAACACGGATGCGACCATCATGATGCTGTAAACAGAATCTGGATTCATCCGTAAAAATTACGTTTGGCCATTCGTGCACACAGCTTCGTTGTTGAGTACACCATCGCAGGCGCTCCCGTCTGTGATGCAGCGTCGAGGGTAGCCGCAGCCATGGTCTCCGAGCTGATAGTATATGGTGCTGCAAACGTCGTCGAACTGTTGGTTCAGATGGTTGTTGTCTTGCAGACGTCCCCATCTGTTGACTCAGCGATCGAGATGTGGCTGCACGATCCGTTACAGCCATGCGGATAAGATGCCTGTCATCTCGACTGCTAGTGATACGAGGCCGTTGGGATCCAGCACGGCGTTCCGTATTACCCTCCTGAACCCACCGATTCCATATTCTGCTAACAGTCATTGGATCTCGACCAACGCGAGCAGCAATGTAGCCATACGATAAACCGCAATCGCGATTGGCTACAATCCGACCTTTATCACAGTCGGAAACCTGATGGTACGCATTTCTTCTCCTTACTCGAGGCATCACAACAACGTTTCACCAGGCAGCGCCGGTCAACTGCTGTTCGTGTATGAGAAATCGGTTGGAAACTTTCCTCATGTCAGCACGTTGTATGTGTCGCCTTCGGCGCCAACCTTGTGTGAATGCTCTGAAAAGCTAATCATTTGCATATCACAGCATCTTCTTCCTATCGGTTAAATTTCGCTTCAGTAGCACTTCATCTTCGTGGTGTAGCAATTTTAGTGGCCAGTAGTGTAATTAACCACTGATGAATTGTACCATTATGACCTCCTTATTAACAGCGAGTTGTTCCATCTTAGAAACCCAGTGCAGTAGAGAGTCTGTGTCGACAAGTCGTTGGTAGGCTGACACAGGTACATATCACTGATTGTCAATGTACATGTCACCCAGTTTCAGTAAATTAGAGACGTCGAGCTGGCGCCCGATAGCGACCATCGGGTTCGTATCAGGGGAATTTGATAGTTTCGACTTCAACGTGAGTTTACTATCACGTATCTATGACGAGGCAGTTATCCTTCTGGAAGGTGCGATTGGCATTAGGGAAGAAATCAAGCATGAAGGGATGCAAGTGGCCCTCGATAATGCTCACATAGTTTACAGCTGTCATAGTACCCGGTATTGCTACCACAGGTCCCATGACCTGTTGTGACTGACATAGCCACGTGTCACGTTTCCGTTGATCCACTGTCATCTCTATGATGCTGTGTCCATTGAAAACGTAACTGACAATATCGTTGGGCCAACATGGGATGACTTAGGGTTTTTTCTGTTAGGAACCCCGTGTTTAACAATGTACACTGAACATTATGCTCCATAACACTTGTCTGTGAACCAGGATAATACTGTCCCGATCAGATCTGGCACAGATCGCACGTTAATCTGGTTCACAAAGTGGGCAAGCCTCCGACTTTCAAGTTTTGTGATGAGACGCCGACGCCAAGCACACTGTCGCCTTCTCCTTAGATGATCCACAGAGTAACACTCGAGAAACTGACTAGCTTCACTAATTTAGAGATGTTATTTCCCACGCACCGGACCACAACGATCTGCCATTTGTCAAAGTCGTTTATGTCAGTGAATTTCTCCATTTGCGGCCCGTGCCGTCACGACAATGATTTCTCATTCGTTTCTGTTCCGCTGATCTACTTTGCCTAACGCGTCACGGGCCCACAAAGGCAGCGTAAGTCTCGCGTCGGGCGGTGGCCGTTTTTGGGTCATGAGAGTACATCAGCGAAGTATCGGTCAGTAAAGTACTCCACATCTTATCGATTCATAAAATAATGCCGGACGTTAAAATTGCAACATCAGAGAAGATACCAAGTAATGAAATTTACTTACTGTGGGTGTATACAGTAGCAGGAAGACCACATGATTAATTATGTTCGTGATTTGGGGGTATATATAAACAAACAAACACGTCCGAAAAGGACTTGAAGGCCCAACGGTACCGACCGGCCGCCGTTTCATCCTCAGGCCTTAGACTGCACTGGATGTGGTTACGGAGGGGCACGTTGTCAGCACACCGCTCTCCCAGCCGTTGTCAGTTTTCGCTGCCGCTGCTTCTCAATCAAGCAGCTTTCAACTGGTCTCACAAAGGCTGACTGCACCCCGCTTGCCAACAGTACTAGCCAAGCCCGAGAGCGATTAACTTTATACTTATATGGATATGGTGTATGTTCTTTCGGACATATCCGAAAGAAGCGACATCATTGCTGACCTGCAGCCATCAAGAACGAAATTAGAATTATATTAATACCTTCAGGTGCTGACGGGCGTTGATATATAACAACGGGGACAGGTGAAAATGTGTGCCTCGACCGGGACTCGAACCCGGGATCTCCTGCTTCAGACATATCCAAAAGAACAGACACCATTTCCATATAAGTATCTAGTTCTGGCAACACCGGCCATGACCCTCTTCTTCTGTGCGGATGCACACATATTCCCCGAACTCTTACGGGTCTTGATAAGAATGTCTTCCACAAGTAATGAGTGTGTTGGGGTGGGACACTACGAATGTAGTGTGTGGACATACAAGGTGAGAATGTGGGTCTCGCGGGAGGCGTGTGAGGCGTGTGCGAGATAGTGTGGTTTTTTCAGGGGGGGGGGGGAGGGGGGGCAGGTCATACAGGGTGCGAAATTTAGCACATAGTACCTCTGGTAGCAACCATGGCTGCTCATCAAGTCAAACTAAACTTGGAGTATGGTTACGGTACGTCATTTCTCGAAATAGGTCGTATTTACAATAAAACGAAGTCACAACTGAAGTGGATATTTTTAATCTCACTCAAGACATCAGAAATGGAATGGCTGCAGTTCAAATTACCGGCTATGCGAATGAAATGTCACTGTGCTGTGTACCCAATGGTAACACATACCATCACGCCAGGTGGTGTGCGGGTTTGATGTTCACGAATGCACCCTGGCACTGTTTGTTCTATTTGGAGCATCTACGGAGAGTTACTCAGAACTGGGACTCATCTGAACAGATGACATGTTGCCACCCCAATATCCAGTACTGTCATTGGGCGTACCATTGGTGGCGCACCTCTCTACGTCTACATCTACATGGTTACTCTGCACCTAAGTGCATGGCAGAAGGTTCATCGAACCACCTTCACGCAGTTTCTTTATTATTTCAATCTCGAACAATGCGCGGAAAAAACTAACACCTACATCTTTCCGTGCGAGCTCTGACATTCCTTATTTTATTATGATGGTCGTTTCTCCCTGTGT
Source organism: Schistocerca serialis cubense (assembly GCF_023864345.2). Taxonomy (NCBI): domain Eukaryota; kingdom Metazoa; phylum Arthropoda; class Insecta; order Orthoptera; family Acrididae; genus Schistocerca; species Schistocerca serialis. Next base: position 252,371,721 of record NC_064639.1, on the reverse strand, counting down.
AGGCCGACGTCAACGAAATGTTTTCGCATTCGGAGGAAAAAGTTGGCGACTGAAATTTCGTGAGAAATCCTGCCGCAACGAGAAACGCCTTTGTTTTAATAATGTCCACCCTAAATCCTGTATCAAGTCCGTGTCACTCTCTCCCCTATTTATCGTTAGTACAGAACATGCTGCCGTTCTTTGAACTTTGTCGATTTACTCAGTTAATTTTATGTGGTAAGTATTTGGTTCGCCTTCTCCACTACTTTTCTGTGTATTTTTTTCCAATTTAAGTTGTTCGTAATTGTAATTCCTAGGTATTTAGTTGAAATTACAGTTTTTAAATTTGATTGATTTATTTAGCATTCATATGGATGACCCCACATTTTTCATTATCTAGGATCGTGTGCCAATTTTCGCACCATACAGATATCTTATATACACTCCTGGAAATTGAAATAAGGACACCGTGAATTCATTGTCCCAGGAAGGGGAAACTTTATTGACACATTCCTGGGGTCAGATACATCACATGATCACACTGACAGAACCACAGGCACATAGACACAGGCAACAGAGCATGCACAATGTCGGCACTAGTACAGTGTATATCCACCTTTCGCAGCAATGCAGGCTGCTATTCTCCCATGGAGACGATCGTAGAGATGCTGGATGTAGTCCTGTGGAACGGCTTGCCACGCCATTTCCACCTGGCGCCTCAGTTGGACCAGCGTTCGTGCTGGACGTGCAGACCGCGTGAGACGACGCTTCATCCAGTCCCAAACATGCTCAATGGGGGACAGATCCGGAGATCTTGCTGGCCAGGGTAGTTGACTTACACCTTCTAGAGCACGTTGGGTGGCACGGGATACATGCGGACGTGCATTGTTCTGTTGGAACAGCAAGTTCCCTTGCCGGTCTAGGAATGGTAGAACGATGGGTTCGATGACGGTTTGGATGTACCGTGCACTATTCAGTGTCCCCTCGACGATCACCAGTGGTGTACGGCCAGTGTAGGAGATCGCTCCCTACACCATGATGCCGGGTGTTGGCCCTGTGTGCCTCGGTCGTATGCAGTCCTGATTGTGGCGCTCACCTGCACGGCGCCAAACACGCATACGACCATCATTGGCACCAAGGCAGAAGCGACTCTCATCGCTGAAGACGACACGTCTCCATTCGTCCCTCCATTCACGCCTGTCGCGACACCACTGGAGGCGGGCTGCACGATGTTGGGGCGTGAGCGGAAGACGGCCTAACGGTGTGCGGGACCGTAGCCCAGCTTCATGAAGACGGTTGTGAATGGTCCTCGCCGATACCCCAGGAGCAACAGTGTCCCTAATTTGCTGGGAAGTGGCGGTGCGGTCCCCTACGGCACTGCGTAGGATCCTACGGTCTTGGCGTGCATCCGTGCGTCGCTGCGGTCCGGTCCCAGGTCGACGGGCACGTGCACCTTCCGCCGACCACTGGCGACAACATCGATGTACTGTGGAGACCTCACGCCCCACGTATTGAGCAATTCGGCGGTACGTCCACCCGGCCTCCCGCATGCCCACTATACGCCCTCGCTCAAAGTCCGTCAACTGCACATACGGTTCACGTCCACGCTGTCGCGGCATGCTACCAGTGTTAAAGACTGCGATGGAGCTCCGTATGCCACGGCAAACTGGCTGACACTGACGGCGGCGGTGCACAAATGCTGCGCAGCTAGCGCCATTCGACGGCCAACACCGTGGTTCCTGGTGTGTCCGCTATGCCGTGCGTGTGATCATTGCTTGTACAGCCCTCTCGCAGTGTCCGGAGCAAGTATGGTGGGTCTGACACACCGGTGTCAATGTGTTCTTTTTTCCATTTCCAGGAGTGTAAATCATTTTGCAATTCGTTTTGATCTTCTGATGACTTTACTAGGCGATAAAAGACAGCATCATCTGTAAACAACCTAAGACCACTAAATCGTTTATATAGGTAAAGAATATGAGAGAGCCTGCGACACTCCCTTGGGGAGTGTCAGAAACCACTTCTGTTTCACTCGAAGACTTTCCGCCAGCTACTACGAACTGCGATATCTCTGACAGGAAGTCACGAATGCAATCGCTTAGTTGAGGCACGCAATTTGACTACAAGGCGCTTGTGAAGTATGGCGTCAAAAGCCTTCTACAAATCGAGAAATACGGAATCAATTTGAAACTTCGTTTGAATAAGTAGCTAGTTGTGTTTCACAAGAACGATGTTTCCAAAATCTCTGTTGCCTATGTATAGTAGACAGTTCTCTTCGAAGTAATTCCAAATGTTCGAACAAGATATAGGTTCTAAAATCCTGCTGCATATTGACGTTAATGATATAAGCTTATAATTTGGTCGATTACTCCTACTGACTTTCTTGAGTACTGGTGTGACCCCTGCAACTTTGCAGCCTTCGTGTACGTGTCTTTCGTCGAATGAGTGGTTGTATATGACTGTGAAGTATGAAGCTATTGCATCAGCGTACCTTGAAACAAACCTACCTGGTATACAATCTGGACCGGAAGACTTGCTTTTATTAAGTGATTTTATTTGCTTCAGTACTCCGAAGATATCTACAGCGAGAGATCAGCGTATAGACCAAGTGGGGGGGGGGGGGGGGGGGAGGTCAAGTCTAGCACATTTCCCGTACACAGGAACCTTAAACTACGACACATGGCAACAGGAACACTATTATCTTAGGACAACAGTATCAATTTTTTTGGAATCTGTTGTCCTCTCGTTTCTACAGGCACTGTTATTAAAATAGCATTGACCGCATTCCCGACTTGCTATAATAAAGGAATAATTCAAACCAATGCAAATTTTATGAATAAAATTACTCCTTTTTTTTAAAAAAAAGGTTTATTGAAAATCGAAAAACTTTGGCATTGGTGCTGTTGCTAATAGGTACTTTGTTTCTTTTACTTGGTTATTAGTACAAAATAAAAAAAACACCTGTTACAACCGAGACCAAACAGGTGGGTGGATGCATAAAACAACGACGTAAAACGATTTCATGAATACAGCCAACGATTGCGGAAGGGGTTAGTAATTTAAATAAAGATTCCTAGAAAAGTATGAGCGAATAAAAAAGCACTTGCCTAAGTGCAGGATGGACGCAAGTAGACTGCGGTGAAAATTAGACATGCAAAATGAAATCTTGGTGGAAATTAGTTGACAATGTGTATGCATAGTCTTGATGGCTGTAACGACATCCCTTGCTATCACTCTTAAGTTGTGCGAAGGTTATTCAGAACTAAGGAAACGGTCTCGGTTTTAACCGATCGGTATTTCCCATTCCTACTGTCATGGCGACAGTCAGTGGTGTTGCACACGCCGTGCGGTTAAAGGCGCTGCAGTCTGGAACCGCAAGACCGCTACGGTCGCAGGTTCGAATCCTGCTTCGGGCATGGATGTTTGTGATGTCCTTAGGTTAGTTAGGTTTAACTAGTTCTAAGTTCTAGGGGACTAATGACCTCAGCAGTTGCGTCCCATAGTGCTCAGAGCCATTTGAACCATTTTTTTTGTTGCACACGTTGTCGCACCGTCCTTGTGGATATTTGCCTTGCCGCAAACAAGGCCACTGCCTGACTGAGGTACACGATGTGGCTGTTAGATCCTGCAAGGTCGAGTGAACAATATGTCTGTCACTGAACGATAAAGCGCAGCCTGGACAGGCCACTGTCCTGCCGCTGCCGAATTATACTGATGAGCCAATACATTGTGACCACCTGCTTAATAGCTTGTTTGTCCGTGTTTGAAACGGAATACATCACTGATTCCGCGTATCAGCGATCCGACAGTTTGTTGCTAGATTTCTGGAGGTATGTGGCATTAGATGTCTACGCACAGGTCATGTAGTTCGGGTAAACAACGGGTCGCTGATCTGCGCACGCGGTGATGGCTCCCAATAGCGACCCAGATGAGTCCCATAGGATTTACATTAGGCGAATTTGGTTGCCAAGACACAATGGAAGCTAACTATAACGCTCCACAAACCACTGTAGCGCGGTTCTGGCTCCGAGACACGGACAACTATATTGCTGAAAGATGACATTGCCGTCAAGGAAGACATCAAGCACGAAGAGATGCAGGTGGTTCGCAGCTGCCAGTGTGTCTTCGATTACTACCACAGTCCCATACAAGCGCAGGAGAATGTCTCCCACAGCATCATACTGCTCCTACCAGGCTACGTCCCGTGGTGCGCTGCACGTTTCTAGTCGACGTTATCCTCGATGACGGCGTTTGTTCAGACGACCATAGACCTAGTGTAGCAAAAATATTCATCCTAAGAGCCGACATCTTTTCGTCGATCGGCCCGCGAATCCCGATTGTCTCATGCCCCCTGAAATCGCAGTTGAAAATGTCGTTGGGTCAACCTATGGTCTGCCTCGAAGCTCCAGGTTCAACAAGTACGATGAACAGTGTGCTCATAAACACTTCTACATCTACATCCATACCCCGCAAGCCACCTGACGGTGTGTGGCGGAGTGCACCAGCATTGTGGTCTTACCGTAGAGAAGCCACAGATCACCATCTATCCTATTTGACACAGCAGACAAAGCTCCGAACCCCACGTTCTGTGGTGAGCCATGGACGCCCAACCACTCAGCGCCAAGCGGTCGTTTCACTGTCCTTCTACCTCTTTCCGTAGATGTTCGCGACAGTAGCACGTGAATATTCGACCAGCTTCGCTGTTTTTGCGATTCTCGTTCACAGGCTCTGCTTTATAATAATCTGCTCTTTGTCAAAGTCGCTTAACTCAATGGGTTTCCCCATTTGCAGCCCATATCTTCACGGTTTCTCCTCCAATTTCATATTTTTTTTATCGAGTCAAGTGCCCACAAAGCCACCAGGCGGCATCCAACGTCGCGGTGGGTAGTGGTCATAATGTGTTGGATTATCAGAGTATGTCTGTCACGGAATGATATACAGGGCTTTTACAAATGATTGAAGCGATTTCATAAATTCGCTGTCGCCCCATTCATTGACATATGGTCACAACACACTACAGATACGTAGAGAAACTCATAAAGTTTTCTGCCGCCAGAGCGCTCGAGAGCGCAGTGAGACAAAATGGCGACAGGAGCCGAGAAAGCGTATGTCGTGCTTGAAATGCACTCACATCAGTCAGTCATAACAGTGCAACGACACTTCAGGACGAAGTTCAACAAAGATCCACCAACTGCTAACTCCATTTGGCGATGGTATGCGCAGTTTAAAGCTTCTGGATGCCTCTATAAGGGGAAATTAACGGGTCGGCCTGCAGTGAGCGAAGAAACGGTTGAACGCGTGCGGGCAAGTTTCACGCGTAGCCCGCGGAGGTCTACGAATAAAGCAAACAGGGAGCTAAACGTACCACAGCCGGCGGTTTGGAAAATCTTACGGAAAAGGCTAAAGCAGAAGCCTTACCGTTTACAATTGCTACAAGCCCTGACACCCGATGACAAAGTCAAACGCTTAGAATTTTCGGCGCGGTTGCAACAGCTCATGGAAGAGGATGCGTTCAGTGCGACACTTGTTTTCAGTGATGAAGCAACATTTTTTCTTAATGGTGAAGTGAACAGACACAATGTGCGAATCTGGGCGGTAGAGAATCCTCACGCATTCATGCAGCAAATTCGCAATTCACCAAAAGTTAACGTGTTTTGTGCAATCTCACGGTTTAAAGTTTACGGCCCCTTTTTCTTCTGCGAAAAAAACGTTACAGGACACGTGTATCTGGACATGCTGGAAAATTGGCTCATGCCACAATTGGAGACCGACAGCGCCGACTTCATCTTTCAACAGGATGGTGCTCCACCGCACTTCCATCATGATGTTCGGCATTTCTTAAACAGGAGATTGGAAAACCGATGGATCGGTCGTGGTGGAGATCATGATCAGCAATTCATGTCATGGCCTCCACGCTCTCCCGACTTAACCCCATGCGATTTCTTTCTGTGGGGTTATGTGAAAGATTCAGTGTTTAAACCTCCTCTATCAAGAAACGTGCCAGAACTGCGAGCTCGCATCAACGATGCTTTCGAACTCATTGATGGGGACATGCTGCGCCGAGTGTGGGAGGAACTTGATTATCAGCTTGATGTCTGCCGAATCACTAAAGGGGCACATATCGAACATTTGTGAATGCCTAAAAAACCTTTTTGAGTTTTTGTATGTGTGTGCAAAGCATTGTGAAAATATCTCAAATAATAAAGTTATTGTAGAGCTGTGAAATCGCTTCAATCATTTGTAATAACCCGGTATCGCATCCCCGGCGGGTACTATCCTGCCGCTGTCTAATTAGTACACCTGGTGGTAGGCGTTCCTCCTTCTTACACTAGGCACACCACGATCCTTTTGCCCACAACTAACATTCAAATGCTGTTTGTAAAAGAGAAACCCGCTGCGTAATTTTTCCTCATAAATTACTACCTAGTCAGTGGTGTTGTAGTGAAAGGATGATCCTTAACATGTCCAAGAACGTAATACTCTTCAGTTTGACGATTTTAGCACCTCTTATTCATGGTTTTACAGTTTTAACGTCCAACAGTGCGTTCGACAGAAAAGCAATGAATTCCCATCGATTCTTACTTGAGTGAACAACTGTCGATCCACACCTGTACGTACATAATCATGTACTAATAGTTTCATACACCGCACTAAATAATTCGCTTACTATCAGTCTGCTGTGTTATCGAAATCGGAGCGAAAGGTAACTTTTCGTGGAAGCTCTGAAAATTTAATTTAACCATTAACCCATAGTAGTAGAAAAATGCCTTGCTCCAGGTGCAAAAAGATAGCATTACGTCAATAACAAAAACAGAATATCGAGAGCGATGTAATCTGATACTGTAAATGGTACTGAGGGCCATTCCTTGATTCCTTTATTGGTCATCAAACAACGGAAAAATTACAGCTGTAAAATGTCTGAAAATAACCGTCCGGAGTGATCTCAGATGAAAAGACCACATGAAATTAATTGTAGTAAAATCAGATGGCAGTATAAGATTAACTGGAAACATTATAATGTAATTCACTTGCTGAAGATGTACACTATCTGATCACCATATATATAATTTCTCAACTCAACATTCCTTTTCCTCAACATATGCTAATGGTACTGGGAAGGATGGGGTATCGTTTAACCGAATTCTGACAGTTCGTACCGATTTTGAGCTAAAATTTACTATTTGCAAAAAATTTTAACATAAAAAAACTTAACTACAATAGGGCAAAGGGTATCATGGATGGTCGGCTTCATTTTACGAAGCTAACTTATTAATCACGAATAAGAGATTCCATTTCATATTATCTCATTACAAACACCATTTTATTTGTTCTAAAATAATCATTAACTGGATCATTCGTATACAGCATTGACATAGATAATAAGCGTGACCACTGCGGTAGTCCATTATCTCTCCCCGCCGTACAAGTTGTCTGGCTTCCAAACGAAGGTACTTACCGAAACGACAAACATATTTGTCGTTGTCACCTTGAATTACCATTTATTCATGGCTGCTACTGTCTAACCTGCTTACATATACTACGAAGTACAGTTGAAATCTCAAAAATACAGCTAAAGGTTATTGAGGCCTTAATGATACACCAGGTAAGAAGCCTTTTAACCTATCGTCAGGTTGATAAGAAACCTGAACGTTCAACAGGGCTTAATCAACGGAGTACGCATGGTTGTCATAAAACTCAAAGAATTTACAATTAACTCTAACCTGCTTGACCCCTGGAAAACTGATGTAATACCACGGGTGAACTTAACTCCAACTGATCCAAGCATGCCTTTTCAATCGACACGAAGACAGATGCCTATTAAAATTGAATTTGCAATCACTATAAACAAGTCGTCGGGACAAACGCTTCAAAGACAAATTTACCAAATCCCGTCTTCCTTACAGACAATTGTATATAGCCTTTCCGAGCAACTAAATCGACTAAGATTTTTGCATCCCTTAAAGAAAAAAAAACAGAAAGTACGTGAAGATTACATTCTTACGACAAATATCGTTTACACCTAGAGAGTATTTTCACGACTATGTACGTGAAAGTGTATATACAAGAATGTATCATAAATTCATAATTATTATTTCACGTCGTTCGGCTCATTTTAAAAAATGTTTTCTCTTCCTTCCCACAATTACCCTTATCCCAAAGACTTCATTTATTGCAAACTTTGTCTTTATTTAAAACTGTAAAAATGCGAACGTTTCGCACGGGTCCTCTGGTCAGTGCGGGTACCTGTTAGTGAACTTTACTATGGGCTGTATCCATCCTTCAACATTATGACTGGCCTGTGACTGTCGGTGTCACTTCTAATGAGCTGTCTGATTATCAGTAGAAGAACGGCAGCCCAGTATATCTGGGTCGAAATCGAGACTCTAATACACCACGAAACTACTCCACTGGCTTCAGGTGGGGACTCTGGGCGGACCAGTTCATTTCAGGAATGTTATTGTCCACAAACATTGCATCACAGACGCTGCTTTGTGACAGGATGCACTGTCATACAACCAATCGTCTTTATCGAGCAAACTAATGGTATCGTTTACAATCGATGTGTAGAACGCCATCGTCACACTCGCTTTCTCCAGCCAAAGAAATCCACATCGGCAGAATAGTAGTGTCTTTATGCGGGACATAATATGTCTTATAATGAGAAGGAAGCAATTGATCCCGCTTCTCGTTTCTGTGAATGTATTCCAAAGGAATCTATTGAAATTCGACTATCTGATAACATCATTAATATGGATAAGACGTGGAATCCGATTTCATCTAATATTTATCAACAGTGGTCTTCACTTCAGGCAGTGGACTCTTTTAATTAGTGTTGTTCTAGCGGTACACATCGTTTTGCCTATTTCTTCCACAGGTGCACTGCCTGTTTGCTTGAGTTTTATGGTAGCAGTGCGTGTGCACTCAACTGAAGATAGCGGCCAGTTGGTTTATTGAAATATTGTGTCGCCCACTTTATACGATTGCATACCTGAGAAGAGTATCATCAGTCTCTCATGCTCTCTGAAATACTGCTCTACTGAACGCAGTACACAACGCTATAAAATGTGTTCACATAAGAAGCTGCAGAACCATTGAATCCAATTCTTTTTATTTCTGTACGCCAAGTCATTGCTCTAGATCGGCTGCCGGTAGTAGTTTGGAACTCACGAGTGATTCTTTCTGCAGATTTCTCGTGATAAACTACGACCACCGTCCACAATGCTCGTCATTAGTAGTCCCTTCAAGATTCACAATTACATCACTAACAGTCGACCTGTGCAGCTTTGAAAGGGTTGAAATATTCCCGATGGATTCGTTACTCAAGTAACATCACATGAGTAAGTCTCAGCTCGCAAAAGTACCTGGTGTCGAAAGTCAGTACTAGGTACACAGGTTCTTAGAGGCAGGTGACGATGTTCGGCAAAAATTTGTCGCGATCAACCTCATATTTCACAAAGAATTCCGCACAGATGGTCCTTGCTCCTTATGGTCTTGTCTTAGGCGGTGACAACCTCAGCGGGCACACGCTTTTGAATATCCAGACTGATGGACGAGTGTGTCAGCACTAACAACGGAGAAGTCCAGTTGAGCATCGAAGAGTTTGGTTGTGATCCGTCGATCACCTCGAATAAGAGTCTCCGCACATTCCAACATTGCAGAAGTCACAGCTGAGTCGGCCGGTCGGCACGCTGAAGATCAGACAGGGCTGCGTGTCCTTCTTGCGATGATGACAGACGCCTTGCCAAACTATTCACCGTGCTTTTGTTCACTGGCAGGTCTCCGTTGACATTCTGCAAGTGCCTATGAATATCTCCGATGCTCTGGTTTTCTGCCAAAGGAACTCAATGAAAGTTTCCTGCCTGGTTGCAAGTCATTTAGAAACGCCGTTTTTAGGCTACATACAGCGTCGCCACCAGTTGGAACTTCATGAAACTATAGTGCTGAAGCGGAAATATTACCGCATCTTTCTCAACTCGAAATTGGTCGAGAAAAAAAGGTTTTGCATTACTTATTAAACGCCCCTCGTAAAAGCTTTTCGAACGTATCAAAACACAAACGTATGCTACTAGAACTAATATACATTTGCGCTGCATTTACTGAGCATTGTGGATTCGATTTACATGAACAAAACTAACAGGTGTTGAGTGCACGCTTTATCCAAGGACAGTAATGTTTCCCTTTTAGCATCCTGCATTCTGTAGGTTGTTCTCAGTAGTAAAGAGCATGCGGCAAAAGAGATGTGTTTCACAGTAGCGAAGATAAACAAGTACTCATAGCTCTCCAGGTATGCGTTTAATATACCACGTTATTGGACAGCTTTGTTTTGTTTTCGCACATACTACTACTTCTCAAGATAGAGAATACGTTTTTAAAACGACGTTTCGAAAACGTAGTTTTCAAAATTAATGGACAGAATCCTTACACCAAAGCAAGAAAAAAATCCATGTAAACATGGCCTCTAAGCCGCATAGTGTAAGAGCTATGAGCACTTATTCGTGTTCTATACTATGAAGCACATGTCTTCTACTGAAAGATCTTTGCTTTCGATACATTAGGAGTAGGTAGTATGGAATAACAAGAAAAAAGAATGTCCAGTAAACGTGGGCTCTAAAACCCTTACCTTAATAGCTATGAGCAGTTTTTTCCCTAAAAGAGATGTGTTTCACTGTAGCGAGCATGATCAACTGCTGGTACACATACACTACTGGCCATTAAAATTGCTACACTACGAAGATGACGTGCTACAGACGCGAAATTTAACCGATAGGAACAAGCTGCTGTGATATGCAAGTGAGTAGCTTTTCAGAGCATTCACACAAGGTTGGCGCCGGTGGGGACACCTACAACGTGCTGACATGAGGAAAGTTGACAACCGATTTCTCACACACAAACAGCAGTTGACCGGCGTTGCCTGGTGAAACTTTGTTGTGATGCCTCGTGTAAGGAGGAGAAATGCGTACCATCACATTTCCAACTTTGATAAAGGTCGGATTGTAGCCTATCGCGATTGCGGTTTATCGTATGGCTACATTGCTGCTCGCGCTGGTCGAGATCCAATGACTGTTAGCAGAATATGGAATCGGAGGGTTCAGGATGGTAATACGGAACGCAGTGCTGGATCCCAACGGCCTCGTATCACTAGCAGTCGAGATGACAGGCATCTTGTCCACTTGGCTGCAACGGATCGTGCAGCGACGTCTCGATCCCTGAGTCAACAGATGGGGACGTTTGCAAGAGAACAACCATCTGTACCAACAGTTCGACGACGTTTGCAGCAGTATGGACTATCAGCTCGGAGACCATGGCTGCGCTTACCTTGACGCTGCATCACAGACAGGGGCGCCTGCGATGGTGTACTCAACGACGAACCTGGGTGCACGAATGGCAAAACATTATTTCTTCGGATGAATCCAGGTTCTGTTTACAGCATCATGATGGTCGCATCCGTGTTTGGCGACATCGCGGTAAACGCACGTTGGAAGCATGTATTCGTCATCGCCATATTGGCGTATCACCCGGCGTGATGGTATGTGGTACCATTAGTTACACGTCTCAGTCACCTCTTGTTCGCATTGACGGCACTTTGAACAGTGGACGTTACATTTCAGATGTGTTACGACCAGTGGCTCTCCCCTTCATTCGATCCCTGCGAAACCCTAGATTTCAGCAGGATAATGCACGACCCAAGTTGCAGGTCCTGTACGGGCGTTTCTGGATACAGATAATGTTCGACTGCTGCCCTGGCCAGCACATTCTCCAGATCTCTCACCAATTGAAAACGTCTGGTCAATGGTGGCCGAGCAACTGACTCGTCACAATACGCCAGTCACTAGTCTTGATGAACTGTGGTATCGCGTTGAAGCTGCATGGGCAGCTGTACCTGTACACGCCATCCACTCTCTGTTCGACTCAATGGCCATGTGTATCAAGGCCGTTATTGTGGCCAGAGGTTGGTTGTTCTGGGTACTGATTTCTCAGGATCTATGCACCCAAATTGCGTGAAAATGTAATCACATGTCAGTTGTAGTATAATATATTTGTCCAATGAATACCCGTTTATCGTCTGCAATTCTTCTTGGTGTAGCAATTTTAATGGCCAGTAGGGTATTATAACCGATGTTTGATTGAAATTTTTTCTTGTTTCGGTATCTACTACCTCCTCCCAACATATGCAAAAGCAAAAGCACAGAGCGTACAGTCGAAGAGATGTAGCTCACAGTATCGAGGGTATACAAGTACTCATAGCTCTTAATGTACGCATTTGACAGGTATGCGGTTTAGAGTTCATGTTTACTGGTCTTTTTTTCTTGTTCTTGTGTGAGGAACCAGTTCCCACTTTTTTAAAACGCCTTTCAGAAACACCCTTTATGTTCTGCAAAACGGTCTCCAATATCTTGCGCCACTCTTAACACTTTTCTTTTAGTGCACCAGAGACACAAGGCAAGTTCTTCTGAAAAGATCGCACATTCAGTTTGGCTGAATTCTGTCGCCCTCGCGCCCCTCGAATGACGCAAGCGACTCCGGAATGTTGCAGGTTAATCGAAAAGAGCAGGTCGCCACTTTCGCCGCCTCAGCAGAAGACTGCTGACATGGGCCGCGGAGCGGCGTGCCCGACCGACCGTTAGAGTAATGTTGGCGGTAGAGAACGCAGGGTTCCGGCGTAGTTGGAACGGACAGCGCCAGATAGGCGCGCCGCAGTAACGTCGCGGCTTTACTGCGCTGCCAGCATCGGCAGCATTGATCTGCCACCGAGCACTGGCGCCTCTGCCTGCGTCATCCTCAGCAAACCGGGACGCGCGAGAAATACGGGCCCCGCAACGAACTTGTGACGTCACATCAGTCGGCTCGAGGCCGACGAGAAAGACAGGCCGTGGCGCGTACGTCACGAAGGTAGGCCTGTGCTCGCTCACTTGCTCACTCGCTCGCTCACCTCGGCGGACGAACTGCTTTCCTACTTCTGTTAACTTATAATTGGGTGTTTACATACAAATGAGAATTGCGTCTTCTTCTGGTGTCTGCTTTTATGGAGCATTATTGTTAATTAGTCCTGCAACGATTGGAAGTCCATAGGCCTACTAATAATTTGTTGTGGCTGTACTGGGCACAATAAAATGAAAATCGTGTTAAAATGATTATCAGTTGCATGAGTCATGACACCTTGGTCGGCCGGGGTGGCCGAGCGGTACTAGGCGCTACAGTCTGGAACCGCGCGACCGCTACGGTTGCCTGCCTCGGGCATAGATGTGTGTGATGTTGGTAGGTTAGGTTTAAGAAGTTCTAAATTCTAGGGGACTGATGACCTCAGAAGTTAAGTCCCATAGTGCTCAGAGCCATTTGAACCATTTTTTGACAACTTGTATGAAATGAGGACTATTAAGCAGAAAAGTCTAAATGCTATAAACGAGCTGTTATACCATTTGTCTCGATCATAGATATTAAAATACTGCACAGTTGTGTATTTTGTTGTAGTATTAGCAATGAGTAAGAATTCATAAAAGCAGATTCCAGCACAATACGCAATTCTCCTTAGTACATAAACACGCAGCTACGAATATACAAGTTTAGAAAGGCATTTTGTCTGACGAGCTGAGACAGTGAGCTACCGCTCTGGCCTACCATCGTGACGTACGTGCCGCGGCCTGTCTCTCCCGTGGGCCATGAGTCAGCTTGTCCGCCACATTTAGCGAACCCTCGGCTCCATGCAGGACCCACCGGAAATCAATATGAAATTGAAAAGGTAACCTCTACAGGTCTCCGCTGTGTCGTGTACTGTCCAGAGCTTACCTACATTTAAATGCAGGGTCAATAATTATTAAAGCACTCCGTCTTCAGGCCACGAGTGGCCTACCGTGACCATCCGACCGCCGTATCATCCTCAGAGGATGCGGATAGGAGGGGTGTGGGGTCAGCACACCGCTCTCCCGGTCGTTATGATGGTATTCTTGACCGAAGTCTCTATTATTCGGTCGAGTAGCTCCCCCGAAAAATGGCAACAGCGCATGGCGGCTGGATGGTCACCCATCCAAGTGCCGGCCACGCTTAACAGCGCTTAACTTCGGTGATCTCACGGGAACCGGAGTATCCACTACGGCAAGGCCGTTGCCATAAGAATTAAAAATATCAGCGCACACTCCCCTGCAGAGTGAAAATCTCATTCTGGCCATAAGAATTATTAGACACCTCTGAAGTAGCTGTTCGGTCCCGGCCGGAGAAAGGTGTTGGTACTCCCAAGACCTGCAGTGTCCCGTGCTGTGACGTACGCTACGCGGCTTGTCTTTCTCGTTTGCCTCCCTGTAAATACTTTATTTTCGGTTCTGGCGATCTGTTCTCACTTGTTCCACCACCAGGCTACTGAAGGAGCGAGACTATTAAAGTAATTTCCTAACAACAATGCCTACAATCTCTCTGAAGACAGTCCTGCCAACAAAAGGCCTTACATTTCGTTATCTTTATCATCCGTAAGCGACGAAGAACATGTATTTTTTTCCTTCATCGTATGTACCTCGGAGTATATCCTGAAAGCAGGAGTGTAATTTTAAAGCAGGACGTCGAGTATGGGTTAACGGCAACTGGAGTGTAATGCACCAGCCGAAAAATGTCTGCCGGCCGTAGTGGCCGAGCGTTTCTAGGCGCTTCAGTCCGAAACCGCGCGACCGCTACGATCGCAGGTTCGAATCCTGCCTGGGGCATGGATGCGTGTGATGTCCTTAAGTAGGTTAGGTTTAAGTATTTCTAAGTTCTAGGGGACTGATGACCTTAGAAGTTAAGTCCCATAGTGCTCAGAGCCATTTTTTTTTTTTTTTTCAACAAGCTGTCACAGGGTTGTTTGGGTTATTTGGTAACCGTGATAGCGTTACGGAGACGTTTAACAAACTCAAGTGGCAGACTCTGCAAGAGAGGCGCTCTGCATCGCGGTGTAGCTTGCTCGCCAGGTTTCGAGAGGGTGCGTTTCTGGATGAGGTATCGAATATATTGCTTCCCCCTACTTATACCTCCCGAGGAAATCACGAATGTAAAATTAGAGAGATTAGAGCGCGCACGGACGCTTTCAGACAGTCGTTCTTCCCGCGAACCATACGCGACTGGAACAGGAAAGGGAGGTAATGACAGTAGCACGTAAAGTGCCCTCCGCCACACACCGTTGGGTGGCTTGCGGAGTATAAATGTAGATGTAGATTATATCTTTCTCAGCACCTTTAGAATTTTTCTCAAAAATTTTGGCATGCGACCGTATTTCCGCACTTTTTAACACGCAGCTCACCTCTGACTCTCACGTGCTCCTCTAACTGTAACTCACACACTCACTAGTCTATCGCCGTAAGTAGCTCGTACCCATTCGCTCCCGCACACCCATTCCCACTCATTCATTGAGCCCAACGCATTATCTTCATCTCTTCGTGTGTCTCTGTCACTGTCTCATGTTTCACAGCCACAGTATCCTTCGCTCTGTCCTAATACTCTATTACTGTCTCCTGGCGCCCTCTTGCACTCTCTTACAGCTACTATCTCATTCATTCATTCCCACGCTCCCGTTCTCTTCTCAGTGTCACTATCACTCTCCCCATCATTATCACTGTCATACCCTCAGTGATTCATCATCACTGGCTCTGACCTACTTCCACATTCTCAAAAAAATGGCTCTGAGCACTATGGGACTCAACTGCTGAGGTCATTAGTCCCCTAGAACTTAGAACTAGTTAAACCTAACTAACCTACGGACATCACACACATCCATGCCCCAGGCAGGATTCGAACCTGCGACCGTAGCGGTCTTGCGGTTCCAGACTGCAGCGCCTTTAACCGCACGGCCACTTCGGCCGGCTCCACATTCTCCTTCTGTTTAATCCTGTCCAACTGGCATTGTCTCCTTCACTCTTTTCCTGCCACTGTTCTGTCACTGTCAACTATGTCCAGCTAGGGCAGTGTCCCTTTCTTTCTCTCACAATGTCCTTGTCTCTCTCAGTTTTTTGTACCACAACCACAGCATTTATTACTTTTCTGTCTCTCTCCCAATGCCAATGTCTTCTTCTCTCTCAGCATAAAAAAGCACGAGTATATTCGCATGCCAAACTTTGTGGAAAATTTTTAAATGTGCAGAGAAGGTAGAATGAGTCAGCGGATAACCCAGTTTTCCATCAGTCTTTTAAACAGTAGCATTTTCATCTGTTTTTTCCCCGACAGTGGCATTTGTCGCAGGTTTCCTTCTTTCCACTGCCACAGCAGGACATATCACGCATGTGAATAGTACTTTCAGGATCAGTAAAACTGAGAGTTTACTTACGTGAAAATACAATATAGGGCTCTCAGAACCCTTCTCATGATCACGGTGACACTCTACAGCATATTTCACCGTGGTACGTCTGTTTACACACTACGTTTTCGCCTCACACCGGATTTTACGTGTATGTTTTACGTGTACAAGTTCGGTAACTTGGAATCTCTGGGCTCGGAAACGGATAAGGATATCAAGAAAATTGTCCAGCTTGTTCGAGATGCGGCATTAGAGACAGATCGTCACTCTGGTGACATCCAACGAGTTGTTCAACTTCTAAGACCTACCCATTAGGTTGCTTGTGCTACTCTGCTACTCTTCTAATAATACTGCCCGCCTCCTTTTGTAGTGGCGTGCCGCCGCTCGTGATGTCTAGTGGTAAATCGCGAACGCTGTCGTCTCACCAGAAGCGAAAAGACGACTGGCCGAATCTTAGTCTCGTAAGCAAAAAAAGTGGTTCAAATGGCTCTAAGCACTATGGGTCTTAACATCTGAGGTCGTCAGTCCCCCAGAACTTAGAACTACTTAAACGTAACTAACCTAAAGACATCACACACATCCATGCCAAAGGCAGGATTCGAACCTGCGGCCGTAGCAGTCACGCGGTTCCGGACTGAAGCGCCTAGAACCGCTCGGCCACAGCGGCCGGCAGGCTCGTAAGCAGATAGGGCCCAGGGAGGTGAAAACTAAAGCGCTTTCCTACGTTACAAACAAGACCAGTTAATGACACTGTTGTCAGAAATGCGGACAACATGGAGTAGTCGTTCTGTTGTGTACGTTGACCTGCTCCCGAGGTCGGAAGTGTATCAATGACATTAGCCGTCTGTACTTCCCGCCACCCAAGCGTACATGAATGTCCGTAGCCGTCTGGACTTCTCGCCCGCTGGACGTACATCTGGGCCCGTAGCCGACTGTCCTTTCTACCTGCCGGGCTTACATGTACATCCGTAGCCGCGAAAGGGTTAAATCTTATAATCTGCCATTGTAGCAGCAGTAACCCATCTAACAACTGCGCTAGACACTTGTTGTCTTATACAGGCGATGCCGCCCGCAGCGCCGTATCCTGACTGTTTATATGTTTCCTTTAAGTTACGTCTATGGTCAAAATCTTTTTTGTTTAACAGATTACCGGTTTCGGTCTTTACTGACCATCATTAGATCTGCAGCAAAAGTGGGATAATATAAATACACTGACAAACTGTATACAGCTTAAGAACAATACATAGAGCATACTGAAAAGTAGTACTGACAAACTTTACATTTGTGCACTTTAAACATGAAGAGGCATACCTGTTTCATGAAAACGAAGTCCTAATGTACTGCAGCCGTAGTGGCATCGTCAAATGTTAAATGCGGAATCAGCACCAGCACCGTCAAATACATATAAATCACATCACATGCACGCGTCATGTAGCCAGTAAAACTACTGTTTAAAACAAGCTGCCGTACAGTAGCCACAAGATGTTTGCGTTTTAAGTTGACCAGATGTCACTAATGTCGACATACACTAGTTCTCAATAATTAATTGAAACAGCGAAAATAAAAGGGGGATACAATTGTTAAAGTATAGAAGGTGTTACAGCAATAAAAAGAAGTACACGACAAAAGTAATATTGTTAAAAAGACGAAGAGTTAAAAAACAGTGGTTGACATATCCTCTAGTGTCAATATACACTCAAAGCCGTGAAACTAAACGGCCTTAGGACAGCATTTGTCTGATACTGGTCATTCCATAGAAAGCATTGAGAATTTTGTGCGTATTCTTCACAGGGTGGAAAACGGACTTGCTCTTAATTTGTTAGAAAAGCTTGAAATTTATAAAGCAAAACACTGACAGCCAAATAAACAGCTTAAGTAGCAAAATGATTTTGTGCCCAATGCCTACTTTGCTTTATTTGACAATGTATTACCCGAATCACTACTTTTTTTCTTTTCTTTATTGTGATTTTAAACACCTTATACTAAGGCGGGCTGTCAGCAGCACAGTACGCCACTCTTCAGCCTTGAGTTTGACAATAAGTAGTACATATAGGTGGCACAGAGAATACAATCAAAACGGCGGGCAAAAAATGTAGACACTAAAAAACAAAAAAACATGGAGCCGTTCACGCTGGACGAGAAACATCACTAACACTAGTTGACACGGCGCACATAACATGGATGATGGCGACGGCACACGTGAACAGTGGTGGCGTGACAGCGAACAAACACTAAACACAAACGAAGGCACACACACGAGACACTGATGGCGATGATCTCCGTCGCGCGAATGTTCACTGAGCGTGTGCGAGTCTGGGGACCTGCCAAGAGAGGAGGAGGAGGAAGGGGAGTGGGAGAGGGAGAGGGGAGTGCAGAGATGCCAGGGGCAGGGGAGAGAGGAAGGGGGAGGGGAAACCCGGAGGAAGATGGGCGGAGGATGGGGGATGGGGCAAAAGGAAAGAGAAGGGAGGGAGGGTGCTAAAGGAAAGGGGGGAGGATCAAGTTGATAGGAGGGGTAGATGGAGGGGAGGAGGACATCATCAGGGAGGGGGAGCTGGCGGAAGCCACCTTGGGAGAGGGTAAGAGGGGTGGAGAGATGGAGACCGGGTGGGATGTGGGAATACAGGCATGGCAGCGGGCGGGGGTGGGAGAGGATGGGTGAGACAAGCAGATGAGGAGGATCGAGTTTGCGGGAGGTGTACAGGATCCGTATCCTTTCAAGGAAAAGGAGGAGGTGGGGGAAGGGGATGAGATCGTACAGGATCCGCGTGGGGGAGGGGAGACGGATGCGATAGGCGAGGTGGAGAGCATGGCGTTCAAGGATTTGGAGGGATTTATAAAAGGTAGGGGGGGGGGGCGGAGATCCAGGCCGGATGGGCGTAACAAAGGTTAGGGCGGATGAGGGATTTATAGGTGCAGAGGATGGTGGAGGGGTCCAGACCCCACGTACGGCCGGAAAGGAGCTTGAGGAGACGGAGTTGGGAGCGTGCCTTGGCTTGGATTGTGCGGAGATGGGGAGTCCAGGAGAGGCGAGGGTTGAGGGTGACGCCAAGGTACTTAAGGGTATGTGTGAGGACGATAGGACGGCCATAGATGGTCAGATAGAAATCAAGAAGGCGGAAGGAAGGGGTGGTTTTGTCTACAATAATCGCCTGGGTTTTGGAGGGATTGACCTTGAGCAACCACTGGTTGCACCAAGTGGTGAACTGGTCAAGATGGGATTGGAGAAGGTGTTGGGAGCGCTGCATGGTGGGGGCAAGGGCAAGGAAGGCGGTGTCATTGGCAAACTGGAAAAAGTGGACGGGGGGTGACGGCGGCGGCATGTCCGCCTTGTACAAAAGGTACAGAAGGGGGGAGAGGACAGACCCTTGGGGCACACCGGCGAAGGGGAAAAAGGTGTAGGAATCTGTGTTATGGATGGTGAGATAGGAAGGATGGCGGGAGAGAAAGGAGCCGATCAGACGGACGTAGTTAATGGGAAGGACGAAGGTTTGGAGCTTGAAGAGGAGACCGGAATGCCATATGCGGTCATAAGCTCGTTCGAGTTCCAGGGAGAGGAAGATTGCAGAGCGACGGGAATTAAGCTGGTTGGAAAGGAGATGAGTGGGGTGAAGGAGAAAGTCGTCGGAAGAGAAGGACGGCCGAAAGCCACACTGGGTAATGGGAATGAGGCGGTGCTGGCGGAGATGCTGGTGGATGCGTCAGGTGAGGATAGACCTAATCAATACGCGCCTCTGTTATATATAGTATGTTTGCAAGTTCACCTAGTATTGAGTGCATCACATATCTACAACGTTTTCATACGTTTTACGCATGACTGTAGTAGGTTCTTGTTCCTTCCTTATTCATTTCATAGACTGCATTAATCAGATAAACGTCCCCTTAAAAAAATTATACATGACTGTGTTTAAACTGACACACAATATTTTTTAGCACAACGCAGTCTGACTTTCTATAATCCCTACAAAAGAATGACCCTGACTAACATTAACCTATATCTTTCACAAATCACTTACCTCACAAAAATCTTCGTTACTCGAACTACTGCAATACAGCAAGCGCCACTACTGCAAGCTAAATAAAAGATTCAAACTATGGAAGGCACTAACTACTGATAGGCATAGTTAGCAAATGAAAGATTTTAATAGGGAACAAACAATGTATTCACCTTAATAGTGTTGAAAAATCTTAATAGACATAGCAGTTCATGACATCCAGTCTTACAAGTTTCAAAACTCTGCCATTTCTCTCCCCACATCCACCACTACTGGTGGCTCACCTCCAACTGCGCAACGCTACATGGTGCTAACAGCCAACTGCCCAACACTACAATGGCAGACAACAATGCAAACTAGCCACAGACTGCACAAAGCACAGCCAGTGATTTTCATACAGAGCGCTACGTTGGGTTACCAATAAAAAAACCTAAACAGCCTACTTACATAGCCCCCATGCCCCCCACAAAAAATTTTACAAATTGTTTTGGGCAGTGGTCAATACAAATTTGAAAAAAATTTTCATAATTACAATAACAAAGAAATCAAATGTACACACTTATTGATACAATGTTGGTCGACAGCTAAAATTTTCTCACAGTCCATAAAGACAGTCCTGATCATTCATCACAGTAAAATTGCAGTGTTTTTCTCAAAGTCTGAGCAGTAAAAGAAAATGCACATGGAAGTCGTGGATTTCCATGCAGTCTTGGAGAAGTAGTGTTGTCCTTCCAACGGAAAGACAGTGCTGACTCTTGACAAGCAGACAGGTAATGGTCCACGATAGAACAAACCCACAGCAGAGTCATTTGACGTTTTGAAGAATATTGGTAGGTAGGTCATCACAGAACAGACCACTGTAGTCTTGTTGGAGATTACGGTATTGATGGGTCACCAGAGGTGCAGACCCACTGCAGTCCTTGTAGAAATAATGATGTTGGTGAGTCATCAAAGGTGTACACCCACTGTAGTCCTTGTAGAGATGGCTAGCAGCCATATGTTGCGACTGTGCAGGTGCACAATCACCATTGAAGAGTCTTGTACTATATAGCAAGTCCATAAACCACCACTTGTGCACTCACAAAGTTTTTTTTAATTGTCCTTAGAGCCAGCAATGCTGTTATCCAGTCCCTTGCTGCATTATTAACAAACGTGCAAACACTATCAGTCCCTACTTCTCACATATTGTCCATATACTATGACCAACAGAAACATGTGCAGTGAAATGTAACTTACAAGTAACTTAATTTGCTGAAGTGTTGTTCATTACAATTTTATAACATCAGAATACAATTACAAAGATACAGAAAACATCATTAAAAACATAATAATACAGATAACATTTGTAGTAATACAGGCTTTACAAATGAGTAGAAATAAACATATACATCAGTGTTACAGGAATTATGACATAAGTACATACATAAAAGATCAGAATAACTTTCGAAACATCAACTTCATACATAAGCATTAAAACAAAACAGAATAAATAATGTCTAAGCGCCTTCACAAGGTAAATAACATATTATCAGAAAAATTAGACAACATAAATCTTATTAGCTAAACACATACATACAGGAAAAACACAAATTCACATAGTCTAATAACACAAAAATACAGGACAGGGTTTGTTTTCAGTGTGACATTTGGTACTGCAGTCCACCCCAAAACTTCATTCCATATAGCTTTCCTCTTATTTCAACATTTGTTTCCACCAAAAAAATTCTATCCAAGTATGCTTTCTGTATTTATATATTCACACATTTCTTACCTCATTATTTATTTTCCATTATCTTACCTCATCATTTATTTCCAAGAAAATCCTACCTAAACCTGTTGTCCCTAAACTCAACTTTTTTGATTCATATCCTCTTTCAAAATACTTTTTTGGCCAAACCATTTTCTTATAGCTTCTCAATGCATTTCTTCCAATTCATCACAACTTGTTCTCTTATATGGCCTACCCCATCTTAAGCTAACTTAAATCTACTGAGCTCAGATGCTAAACTAAGGGACGAGGCAATGTAGCAGCACAAAACAATTAACATAAACAGCAATGACAAAAAAAATGCAAATTGGCAAAGCAAGCAGCAATATTACAACTAATATAAGGCAATGAGCAGCAAACACGAAAAATAAATCAGTAGTAAAACTGGCTTAACAGAGTAATGTAAAGTGAAATTTAGTAGCACTATGTCTGGCAAACAGCAGCAGCAAATGCAATAACTAATATCTAAACATGACATAGCTCAAGCAGAAAAAATATCACAGTAAAAATGGCCATGTTTAATACCTATGTCACATCTTAACACTAGAGTGATGGATCACAAAAACTTACTCTGCAAGAAAGCTACCAAGTCATTAAAAAAATTATTTATGCAATTCCTGTGAAGGGAAATGTCTATTTGTGCTCTCTTTTCTAGGAAAGTACATCATAAACGTATTCTTTACTGGGTCTGTAGACAGAAAATAGTGATATTAGTACATCTATTAAATTTTATAATAACCAATGCTGCAGTGCAGCTAGAAAATAGATATTAAAGAAAATGAGCAAATATGTACAAAGGAAGGCATGAAACATCATTCATTAGCCATATGGCATTTCATAAGATAGTAAAAAAATCTCTCAACTAGAAATCATAATCAGGTGTATAGACATAAAAATATTTCTCGTCATTTCATTAGGAACTTCAGTAAATATCATAAATTAAGAGCTCCACAGTATAATCATATGTTTTCAAGTTTGAGCGTGTCATATTTGCGATGCTTTCTACAAAGAAACGTCAATTGCGAGGATAATGGCCTCCTTTTTTCTCCACCTGTGCCTCTGAAAGGCACACACTAATAGCTTTTCTTCCAGGCGACTGTCGCGCAGCTGGGTGCCCACGACGCATTACATGAAGGTCACTTAACTTTCTTACCAAAATATTTTCGACACCAGGTAGCACTACAGTGACAGTCTCATATAAAAATTTCACCGGTCAAGAATTTGCATTGCAAATGTGTAGAAACAAAATCCTATGAATATAACAGTGTGCAAAAAATTTTCGCCTGCATTGTGATACATTCACACATTTGCACACATTTCATAACTCTTAAAGTACGATTTTCAGCTTATTGATCATAAACATACCTCAGCAGCATAATACACATTGTCATCATAATAATAACATCATAAAAACTCAGCCAAATCTGAAAAACGTCGTAGCTTTGTGCAATAATTTCAAAACCTAAAGAAAATTCTCTGCTCATTTCAGTAGTGTCATCTACCTCAAACGTACTTTAAATATCATGATCCCGTAGCAAATACATCATTCAAAGCTCTCATAGTATCACAATGGTTCCGAAAAAGTATGAACAGTTCACAAAGTACAGACAAATTACAATTTCATAAGTGTGAAGTTATCCAACTGTGTAATTGCGTAAACATCTGTCACTGATGTAGTAAAAAAAAGTTTGTCTCTCTCAGTTAAATGATCAGATAGCTGTGTAATTTGTGTGTTAGAGAAATATGGTACCGATGTGTAAAGTTGTACAAGCAAATACCATATTAGCTAGGGCTCCTTGTGCTTGTCAAACACATGGTACACAAAGTAAGCATGTACCCCCCTGAGGATAAATGTAATTATACCCTCAGGTGTTACAGATTACAGCAATGGAATGAAATGTATCACGGAAAGCCTTTGTATCATTGTACTTCAAATATCTTTAAAAATAAATGATTTAAGTGCAAAATTAATCACTCAAATACATGTCCTGTAGCGCTAAATGTGCGTCTTGCTGTAAGATTATCTCTGTGGAAGTGTCGTAGTTACTGTCCTCCAAAAGCTAAGTTCTGCAGAAGCCAATGAACTTACCTCATGATAAACAAAAGTGAAATGCTTTGCATATAGATATCTTAGTTATTACGCTTATTGCCGTGATGAAGAAAGTACTGTGCTGTAACATATTGTTGTGCTACGGAAAAGGCTGTCTCATTGTAGCTATACCACAAAAGTTACTACTAAAACATGTTTTACTTTCGAGAATAATTCGGAAAAACTGTGCAGATATAAAACAGAAACACCGCAAAAGCAACATTGTAAATTGTCACTCATTAGTAGCGTCGTGATAAAATCGTGTAGCTGTCACATAAACTAACCACTGTGTCATCTGGTATCTCACAGAAAGTACTTTAAATCCAGAATGTATTTTCAAGTAAACCAAAATGTTGCATTAAAATCTCATTAGCAGTACCAGTATATGTTCTAAGTATGTAAGCCTTATAGTCGTTACGTAATAGTGCAACTAACAAGCAAGAATGTATGCACACAATAACACTGTGACATCTGTTCACTATAACAATGCATTCGTAATTTCTGTTTTTTCTCTTGGTTCTTGATTGGATATTTAACTTCAAACATTGTTGCATGGTAACAATTTCTAAGTCTGACAATGCATACTAGAAATGTGAAGTGAAAAGTTTTATGGCAAAGACAAAGTTAAAAAGCAGATTATCTTTCAATAAACTGTTTTACATGTGAAATGTGGTGTAAACCTTTACTCTTCCTAGTACGCAGAGTTTCAGCTTCAACGCAATTATCATGTGGTATACGTCGGATTCTGTAAGGTCCATTGTAAACTAGAAAGAATTTGTGACTCAAGTGTTTCTTCTTATGTGACAATGAATGAGCTTTAATGAGAACTTTCTAACCAATATATAATTTCTTTGCATTTGCTTTACCGTGTAGTTTTCTCCTTTTGTCTGCTGCAGATTTTATATTTTTAAGAGCCAAATAAATTATGTCTCTGTGTCGAAGTTTACTTGTATTCGGGAAGGGTACAAGCTCTCTGATTCTGTTCGGTGGTTCTTCATTCTTCAGTACGAGAGTAGGTGGTAAAGCAGTGGAATCATGAGGCATTTCATTCTGTACATTTTGAAATAAGTGTAAATATCTGTCCCAATGCTGATGCTTTCTGTGACAATAGAGTCTGGAAAGCTTATTGATTTCTTTCATAATCCGTTCAGACGGGTTACAATGTGGTGAGTACATTGGAATAAGAACAGGTTTGATTTTATGATTCCGAAGCATGCGTGACCAAACAGCAGATCTGAAATGCGGTCCATTATCTGAAATTACTTTACTAACGTGTCCAACTTCACGTATGAAATTTTTAACAAAGGCGTTGGATACAGACCGTCCAGTGGCTTTACATAACGGAGTGAAAGAAACAAATTTTGAAGTAAGTTCAACAGTGACTAGAACGTACGAAAATCCATTAGATGTTCTGACAAGAGGTCCCAAGAGATCAACAGGAGCAAATTCTTTTAATTTAGAGGGAATAATAGGAAACAACGGAGCACGATGTGAGATAGTAGATGGTTTCGCCTTTTGACAAAGTTTACAAATAGACAAGACTCTTCGAATTCTCTTTTCCATATTGTTAAAATAACAAGTCGTCCGAAGAATATGATAACATTTTCGTGGACCAAAATGTGCGTAGCTCAAATGAATGTACCAAATGAGCTTATTAACAAAATAATCTAGAAAGCAAAGTACCCATAGCCTGTCATCAACAGTGCAGCGTTTGAAGAGTATGTTGTCTCTAACCAAATAATAATGCCGAATCTGAGTGTGTGTCTTTTCATGCCATTTACTTTTGATGTCTTTCCAAATCAGATCTTTATCTTGTTCATGAGCAATGTCCTTTAAAGAGGTGGTGATGAAGTTTTCAAAGGCGACTTTCTGAATGTAAAGAATACTGAAATTTTTCGCGAGGTTGCCTTCTGTGTTAATTTTCTCAAGCCTAGCCGGTGCGCGTGACAGTGCGTCCGCAACAGTGTTCTCCTTGCCGGGAATGTAGACTATTGTGAAGTGGAATTCTTGCAGAAACAATGCCCAACGTTTTAACCTGTCATGATTTAATTTTGAAGACATAAGAAATTGTAATGCACGATGATCACTGTATACTTTTACGTGCTTACCAGAAAGAAAGAAACGGAATTTGTTAAATGCCCAAACGGTAGCTAAAGCTTCTAATTCAGTAATGGAATAATTTTTTTCAGATTTTGTTAGCACTCGGCTAGCAAAAGCAATGGTTTTCTGAACAGTAGTGTCATTTTCTGTGGCTTCTTGAAATAAATGGGCACCAAGACCGACTTTAGAAGAATCCGTGCTAAGGCAGAAATCTTGTGACAGATCTGGATGAGCTAGTATTGGCGCGTTAAGTAGCGATTCTTTCCAAGAATTGAATTCCAACTGTGCTTGTTCGTCCCAGTTCCAAATAGTATTTTTTCCTGTGAGAGAACAAAGTTTTGGTGTAACAAGAATTTGCATATTCAGAAAACGACGGTAAAAATTTACGAGACCTAGAAAACTGCGGACTTGTTTTTTTGTGGATGGAACTGGAATGGCTCTGATTGCTTCTAACTTTTCAGGATCCGGCTGAATGCCTTCAGAAGAAATAATATGTCCCAAAAATCTCACCTTTGAACTACCGAATTCAGACTTTTCCAAGTTAACTGTAATTCCATATTCTGCAAAAATATGTAACACGCTGTTGAGGATGCGATTGTGTTATTCCCATGAGGCTTCTGCTATCAGAATATCGTCCACATATAAGGTGATGTGACGTTTTAGGAACTCAGGTAATATGGAATTTAGCCCGCGAATGAATGCTGCCGAAGAAATGTTCAAACCAAAAGGAAGTTTCCGAAACTGATAACAAACGCCGAAACAAAGGAAAGCTGTGTATTTTGTACATTCTGGATGAAGTTCAATCTGATAAAAGCTGGATCTGAGATCAATGGAAGACAACACTTTTACACGATTAAAATTTTGAAGAAGTTCTTCCAACGTTTGCAGGCTGTCTGTTTCAGGAATAATGATAGTATTGTTTTGTCTCGAATCTAAGACAAGCCTGATCGATCCATTTTTCTTCTCAACAAAGTGTAATTGATTGTTGTATGAGCTTACTGCAGGCTCAATAATGCCCTCGTCAAGCATAGATTGTATTTCTGTTCTAATACGGTCCCTATAATTTGCTGCAATTACGTATGGTCTAACACAAAATTTAGTATGCTCACGAACACGAAGTTGGTATTGAAATCCTTTGATTGTTCCTGTTTTGTGAGTAAAAACTGTGGAATGTGCTTGTAAAATCTCAAAAAGGTCCTGCCTATCAGTGTCATTACAATTCTCAATTGTTTGAATTTTATTCTGAATTAACTCATTAGTTTCAAATATGCCGTCGATATCATCCGTGTCAGTACTTGCAGAGTGATTGTTAGTGTCTAGTTCTGTAGAAAATTCCGAACTGTTGTCTAACAGAAGGTAAAGCCGATTAATTTTCTCGTCATGGTTTGAGAGCCAATCTTCAAATTTCAAAGCTATGGACCTACCTTCTTTCTCTAAACTTATTTCAGCATCGTGAAAGTTTAAGATTACTTTGTATTCATTCAAAAAGTCTACTCCCAATATAATTTCCGTCGACAATAATGGAACAATAAGAAAGTTCATAGAGAAGCTGTGGCTTTGACAAAAGGATTCTAATTTTGATTTGTTGGCATACATCTACACTTTTTCCAAAGATTGCACCTTGTAATTTAATCTTACGTAACGGAAGTGTGGGACAATCGTTCGATTTGTTGCATTTGCTAAAAGATGTTTCACTAATTACTGAAATGGGACTGCCAGAGCCAAGTACTGCCGTAAATTTTACGTCATTTACAGTAATGTGAATCACAGGATATGCAATGTTGTTATGTTTTACGTCGTGATCCTGGAATAAGATGTCCCTAATGTCATCCATTTTTACGTAATTACTAGCTACGGCAGCTGCGTCGTCAGTTTCATAAGTACGTTTTGTGGCTGCCAGCGGTATGAGTCATTGCCTATTGTGTCTTTGTTGGCGCGCGTCGTTATTGGGATTTGGAGACCTAACTTCTGAAAATTCACCTTGTCGAGAGGGCCCTGCTCTGTTTGAATCCCGCCAGTTCTGATGCAATTCAGGTCTGTCGTTACGATCATATCGTCTGTCGTCATGTCGGTAGATGCCATAGTTTCTTTCTTGTCGGTCACGTGGTGGAGAATTTCTCCCTCAATCGTAACTGCGCGGTGGACCGTCGTCTGAAGTTATTCTGTCTCCCTTGATGATAATTATTTTGGTTCCCCAATTTACTGTTTCTCTAATTGTCTCTTTGTTAGTTACTACCGTGGAGAGGTGATCTTTCCCTGTAATTATTACTACTCTGCCAACGGTTGTCGTACGGGTGGTGTCTGTTTTGGTCACGATTTGTGTTGTGAGAAAAGCCTTGTCGTGTCCAGTTATTATTTCTTTCATAGTGGAATTGCGACGGATGTGACCTGTAAATGTTGTTTCCTGTTTTCGCGTTCCGCGACTGTCAGTGTCAATTTCTAATTCTTGTAAGAGTCCCTGAAAAGCTTCAATGTCGTCTTTGCAACGTCCTGCCAAAATAATATGTCGTAAATGTTCAGGCAATTTGATTAATCAATGCGGATGAGTTCTGAGGTGCTGTATGGGTTTGACAGGTACTGATTCTTGTGCAACATGTCCTCAAAATATTTCACAAGACTGGAAAATTCAGATTGTTCGAAATGTTTCATCATTATGATGCTATGTTTTACTCGGTCTTGTGTAGCTTGAGACCAATATGCTGAGAGGAAGGCATGGTAAAATTCTCCTTCACTGTGACAATCGTGAATGACCGATCGCATTCTTACAGCTGGTTCTTTCTCTAAGTAGCCACACATAAATTCAAATCTCAGCTCTAATGACCAGTTGGGAGGAAAACAATGAGAGAATTGATGGAGCCACGCTTGTGGATGAATGTCGTTGCCAGAATTCTTAAATGTTTTAAATTTACGTGTAGTAACGAACAGCTTATAATCAAAATCATCATGTCGGCGAGTCGCATATCGGTCATTGTTACGTCGTTTCGGCGGTTCCATTTCAAAATTCGGTGCACCTTGCCAATTTCTTTCATAGTTTCCGAAATGTACTGTGTTATTATTTTGTGGTTGTTCCGTATTTCTACGTCCCTCTTCCCGTACTGGAGCGCGAGTGTCCTCTGAAATATGTAATTCTTGTATTACTTGTGCCAACTGATCTTGTACTTCCCGGATTTCTCTTTTGTACTGTGTATTGATTTGATTTTGATTTTGTTTGAATTTTCTAATTTGCTTATACTCTTCAGTGTCCGTGAAGCTACAGGTCTTGTGTCATTCAGATCATCATCTACCTTGGTAGATAAGTTAGTGAACTGATCTGAAAGTTCGGCTACTTTATCCGATAGTGAAATTATTTCCTCTGTGTGTTTTTCTGAACCAAGTTTCAGAGTGTCCATTTGTGTTGAAATCGTATCTACTGCGTCCTTTAAGTTTTCCTGAGTTTTTGCAAGTTGCGTAACCGAATCGGTAGATGCAACTGAGTCAATTTTAGCCCACAAGGTCTCATGATTTTCATGAACAATGGTTTGCAGTTCTTTTATGGCTGCTTCGTGATTCTGTAATGCATTTTCATGACGCGAAGAAATAGGTTGGAAATGCTCACAAATTTGTGTTTTTACGTCATTACAGACTTTTTGACATTTCGGTTTAATGTTATGTAACTCAGTAGTTAAATCTTCACGTGTTTGTTCAAGTGTGGTGTCTAACTTCCGAAGATTTTGTTCCATTGTGTCTAACTATTGAAGCTTTTGCTGTGTTTGTCTCTGATTTTGTTCCACTGTGTCTAACTTTCGAAGATTTTGTTCCATTGTGTCTAACTTTTGAACCTTTTGCTGTGTTTGTCCCATTTCTTGTATTAATTGTAATAAAATGCACTGGTGTCTGGAACATGTTCCTCAGTGCTTTTCGGCAGTGAATTTGCACCGGCAACATTCTCATTTTGACAAGCAGAAAATGTGTCTTGACTTATTTGAGAAAACGGTGAGGACCCAAAACCTGAATCTACAGTATTTGCGAGATTGTGTCCTGTCATTTCGGATTCCTGAGACGAGCTATTGCCGACTGATCGATCGATAATGCTTCCCTGTTCACTAATTGTTTCACTGTCTACGCCATTATTTGCCACCCGCTCCATTTCCCTATGCACAATTACCAAATCACTAATTTGAACATTAGTTAATTCATTACATGGTGGCGCTAACACACTGCTTTCGTCTTCACTGTCATTTCTCAGTTTACTTTGGAGCCTAGTATTACGTTTTTCACACGCCATTATTGTCACAATATTTCACACAACACAGAAAACCACAATTTGAAGAGCAAAGTAAGAAAACACATTAACATAGCACTGAAAATAATATCTAGTTAATTGCAAGCGCAGCTGCGAAATACTTGGTGCAAATCTACATGCATGCCACAACAACAATGAAAGACTGCAACTACAAAGGAGATTCTCTCTACAATTACGCGCTAGCAATAAACAATAGATACACTAATTACACAAACTACAAGAAAAAAAATCAGAAGATTCCAGCGAGGTATCTTCGGCTAAGGGTCGACATATGAAACGTCCCCTTAAAAAAATTGTACATGACTGTGTTTAAACTGACACACAATTTTTTTGGCGCAACGCAATCTGACTTTCAATAATCCCTACAAAACAATGGCCCTGACTAACATTAACCTATACCTTTCACAAATCACTTACCTCACAAAAATCTTCGTTACTCGAACTACTGCAATACGGCGAGCACCACTACTGCCAGCTAAATAAAAGATTCAAACTACTGAAGGCACTAACTACTGATAGGCACAGTTAGCAAAAGAAAGATTTTGATAGAGAACAAACAATGTATTTACCTTAATAGTGTTGAAAAATCATAATGTACATAGCAGTTCATGACATCCAGTCTTACAAGTTTCAAAACACCGCCATTTCTCTCCCCACATCCACCACTGCTGGCGGCTCACCTCCAACTGCGCAACGCTAAGCGCTGTTCACAGCCAACTGCCCAACACTACAATGGCAGACAACAATGCAAACTAGCCACAGACTGCACACAGCACAGCCAGTGATTTTCATACAGAGCGCTACGTGGCGCTACCAATAAAAAAACTTAAACAGCCTACTTACAAGGTCATCCACTGTTACGGAATTTTATCATTCTTTTACTGCAACGGAGTTCCGCAGTGTACGAGAGGCCCTCTGCCGGTCACGTTCCTCCAACCACTTCTCGCCTGTGCGGAATTCTGGCGTTAGCGCTAACAGAGGGCGCTGATTATGTGCATAACTATATTTTCTTTCATTTGTGGCTCCTTTAGCGATTTGTTCTATGATGTTTAATATTACCCGGTGCAATATCAACGGTGTTTAATATTTATGTCATTGTCTAGAATGTTGACACTAGAGCATATGTCAACCACTGTTTTTTAACTCTTCGTCTTTTTAATAATATTACTTTTGTCGTGTTCTTATTTTTATTGCTTTTTAATACTGTAACACCTTTTATACTTTATAAGGTTATTACAGACTTTAACTATTGTATCCCCCTTTTATTTTCGCTGTTTCAATTAATTATTGAAAACTAGTGTATACCGACATTAGCAACATCTGGTCAACTTACAACACAAACATCTTGTGGCTACTGTACGGCAGCTTGTTTTAAGCAGTAGTTTTACTGGCTACATGACGCGTGCACGTGATGTGATTTATATGTATTTGACGATGCTGGCGCTGATTCCGCATTTAACATTTGACGATGCCACTATGGCTGCAGTACATTAGGACTTCGTTTTCATGAAACAGGTATGCCTCTTCATGTTTAAAGTGCACAAATGTAAAGTTTGTCAGTACTACTTTTCAATATGCTCTATGTATCGTTCTTAAGCTGTATACAGTATTTATATTATCCCATTTTTGCTGCAGATCTGATGACAGTCATTATAGACCGAAACCGGTAATCTGTTAAACAAAGAAGATTTTGACCATAGACGTAAATTAAAGGAAACTTATTACATATACGGGTCACTCTGTGTTTTTTCGCGACGATGTCGCAGGTTGTGAGACTGTTTATATGTCTCGGTATTTGAATACGCATGCTAAGATCAGTTTCTTTGGCTCTTCAGTGCGTGTATAAAAGAATGCCACGCGATTTTATTTTA
The DNA here is from genome assembly GCF_023864345.2 of Schistocerca serialis cubense. Classification (NCBI taxonomy): domain Eukaryota; kingdom Metazoa; phylum Arthropoda; class Insecta; order Orthoptera; family Acrididae; genus Schistocerca; species Schistocerca serialis. The sequence continues at coordinate 252,339,388 of NC_064639.1, read as the reverse complement.
CCAGTTCATTGTTTGGCAAACTCCGTGCAGGCGTCTTGGAGGCGTTGTGGAGTGGTGCGGCCGACGTGACGGGCAGCGGGATGCTGGTGCAGCAGTACTCGCGGCCCGTCTGCTTCTCGCCGCCCGCCTACCACGACAGCGTGTGCGTGCTGGTTCCCACCCCGCAGCCCCCTCCACGGCTGACCGTCGCCACCCCGGTAGCCGCACTACTTGTCGCCTGGGTGCTGGTACGGGCCGCAGGTAAGAACACGGCCTCATATTGGTCAGTAGCAGACCGCACATGACCTTCGCTTCTACCTCTAACACTACCTCTTGCTTCTGTTTACGTCGCTACGTTACATACGTTAGCCTGTGTAACTTGTTGCTGGCCGGAGTGGCCGTGCGATTCTAGGCGCTACAGTCTGGAGCCGAGCGACCGCTACGGTCGTAGGTTCGAATCCTGCCTCGGGCATGGATGTGTGTGATGTCCTTAGGTTAGTTAGGTTTAATTAGTTCTAAGTTCTAGGCGACTCAGAAGTTAAGTCGCATAGTGCTCAGAGCCATTTGAACCATTTTTGTAACTTGTTACACACTGGCGCAGTGACAAAAACTCGCATAAGGCTGGCATTTTTCCATTTTTATATACAGGGTGGTCGGAAATTCCCGTTACAAACCTCTAGGACTTCTAGTGGGGAGCGAGTACATAATACATTAATGGCCATTAAAATTGCTACACCACGAAGATGACGTGCTACAGACGCGAAATTTAACCGACGGGAAGAAGATGCTGTGATATGCAAATGATTAGCTTTTCAGAGCATTCACACAAGGTTGGCGCCGGTGCCGACGCCTACAACGTGCTGACATGAGGAACGTTTCCAACCGATTTCTCGTACACAAACAGCAGTTGACCGGCGTTGCCTGGTGAAACGTTGTTGTGATGCCTCGTGTAAGCAGGAGATATGCGTACCATCACGTTTCCGACTTTGATAAAGGTCGGATTGTTGCCTAATGCGATTACGGTTTATCATATCGCGACATTGCTGCTCGCGTTGGCCGAGATCCAATGACTGTTAGCAGAATAGGGAATCGGTGGATTCAGGAGGGTAATACGGAACGTCGTGCTGGATCCCAACGGCCTTGTATCACTAGCAGTCGAGATGACAGGCATCTTATCCGCATGGCTGTAATGGATCGTGCAGCCACGTCTCGTTTGCAAGACAACAACCATCTGCACAAACAGTTCGACGACGTTGGCAGCAGCATGGACTATCAGCTCGGAGACCATGGCTGCGGTTACCCTTGACGCTGCATCACAGACAGGAGCGCATGCGATGGTGTACTCAACGACGAAGCTGGGTGCACGAATGGCAAAACGTCATTTTTTCGGATGAATCCAGGTTCTGTTTACAGCATCATGATGATCCCAGCCGTGTTTCGCGACATCGCGGTGAACGCACATTGGAAGCGTGTATTCGTCATCGCTATACTGGCGTATCACCCGGCGTGATGGTATGGTGTGCCATTCGTTACACGTCTCGGTCACCTCTTGTTCGCATTGACGCCACTTTGAACAGTGGATGTTACATTTCAGATTTGTTACGACCTGTGGCTCTACCCTTTATTCGATCACTACGAAACCCTACATTTCAGCAGGATAATGCACGACAGCATGTTGCAGGTCCTGTTCGGGAGTTTCTGGATACAGAAAATGTTCGACTGCTGCCCTGGCCAGCACATTCTCCAGATCTCTCACCAACTGAAAACGTCTGGTCAATGGTGGCCGAGCAACTGACTCGTCACAATACGCCAGTCACTACTCTTGATGAACTGTGGTATCGTGTTGCAGCTGCATGGGCAGCTGTAACTGTACACGCCATCCAAGCTCTGTTTGACTCAATGTCCAGGCGTATGAGGGCCGTTATTACAGCCAGAGGTGGTTGATCTGGGTACTGATTTCTCAGGATCTATGCACCCAAACTTCATGAAAATGTAATCACAAGTCAGTTCTAGTATAATATATTTGTCCAGTGAATACTCGTTTATCATCTGCATTTCTTCTTGGTATAGCAGTTTTAATGGGCAGTAGTGTGTTTTGAATAGGAACCCATGTTCAGAAACATACCAATTCAGTGCTACAACCATTTGAAAACGTGCTGCTAATGCGACCAGTTTTACACGTAGTTGACTGGGCGTGATCCAGTAAATCACTTGTTATACTGTTCCACTCATTAATACACAATGAGACTGCTCATGTTTTTGTTGACGGGATCTCATCAACGTTATGCACTAACGCCTCTCCCAGTTCGATGGTGTGGGGCCTCCCTGGAGCGCCACAGTCGCGCCTGTTGCTGGTGAAGATACCCTTTCTCGAAACCACTGCCTGATTGTGGCGAAAAGGGTGCGCGATGTAGTCTGAAGTTGTGGAGAACTATCTTGATAAAGGTGACTAGTAGCTGTTCCATTGCCGTGAGCTTCGCCATTCAGGAAGATCATGTCGGTGTTTTCTGCAAACTTGTACTCAACCATGTTGCTCCAACACTGACAGACGCGTGAATGAGCCTCATCTACGTCAGTGAGGTAGGATAGGATGTCAAATGACATCAGCCGATCTGACGTAAGCACCCATCACTATGACTATCCTGTTTCAAACCGCCGGCCGGTGTGGCCGTGCGGTTCTAGGCGCTTCAGTCTGGAACCACGCGACCGCTACGGTCGCAGGTTCGAATCCTGCCTCGGGCATGGATGTGTGTGATGACCTTAAGTTAGTTAGGTTTAAGTAGTTTTAAGTTCTAGGAGACTGATGACCGCAGATGTTAAGTCCCATAGTGCTCAGAGCAATTTGTTGCAAACCGAACTAGCAAACATGTTTTCAAACGGCTGTAGCACGAAAACGTAGGTTTGCGGGCATGTGTTCCTATTCGAAATATTACGTTCTCACTCCCTTCTACAAGTCCTAGAAGTTTGTAACGGCAATTTCCGACCACCCTGTAGATTTCACATCGGAGGTATTTTGTCCATAAGCACCACTGTTGTGGTAAACTGTTATCAAGGACACCAAGGGCTATTTCTCCCTCGAAAGAGATATGAAGAGTCTATGATGCTATATGCCTATGCTTACAATTTTTTAATGTCATGCATGTGTGAGATGTAGCTTAATAATGCCCAAGAGGACAAAATTTGCTAATAGCTAAATAATAAAATAAAATGGTTACTTAAAATCTAAAAAAAGGCTTCGTGGGTATATGACTTCCCTCAAGAAATTCTCAGTGGGTGTGGACACTGTGAGCGTGGGGTTGATCTGCTATTCTGTTATTCTGCGCAACGGATTAATGTGAGATGTACCCTTTACCCTGTGGCTCCTGCAAGATGCAATTACCACCCCCACACCACTACAGAAGTCAGACAGACGCTCCTAACGTTCTGAAGAGAAATTCCTGAAGAACTTTCAGCAGTAAATATCTTCTGGAGTCGGCCACTGTACGGAAATGACACAAAATTCACAAAATTTCTTACGTAATTAGTGGGATACTTGGGTACTGGAGTAGTGCTAGTTAGTGTAGAAAAAAAAATGAAACTAACGAAAATTATTATTTATTTCGCAAAAATTCTGAGAAATCACAATGGCACTTTTAGTTATGAACTGAACCAGTTCTATCCTGGTTCTTTTCGGAATGTGAAGTTACCTCTCAACGATAGGATTTGCTAATGAAATTTATATACAAAGTTTAAGATTGTTATTGACTTGGTAGAATGGTTGAGAGGCGCGCCTACTCAACTTGAATAATTATCCTTTAGAATGTTGCTAGGTACGGTCGAGGCTGTCGCGTGTGAAATGCAGTGAAGTGTGCTGTTGTGGAGGAAATATGGGGCTGGCAATGGCTGTAGCACACAATGCCGTAAGCTGCGATGACTGCTGTCTGCGCCGCTCGCTGCTGACAAATAAGATAACTCTCGTTCTATCTGGATTGACCTGCGCCAGTCAAACTCACTCTACGCCTTGATGTAGTCAAGGATTCCTATTCGCCCCTAGATAACCAGTCCACCACGATGCCACTCAAAAATTCGCTCGAAGGCGTTTAACTATAACTCTGTCCGTTCACACCGCACAATAAGTGTGTCGGCCAACACAGTGAACAACGCTTAATCGCAAGGACTCAATACAGAGTCGCACTTCGATTCGCTCCCGGCAGAGGTGCTCTGCCAGTGAAGTACTGAGGAGAGACTTGTTCCTCGCTCCAAGAGCGACAACGGAACGGCACCTCTCCACGCCAGACGTGAAGGGGTACATCTTTCGGTCTCTTCCATTACTCCTTCAGCTCAAGGCGTCAGAAATATCGTCTGCCAATCAGCATTTTTCTTCTAAAACGGGAGAATGACGTTTCGTTTAAGGTAACCAATCCGGAAATCTGCAGTTTCGGCGTTTGGCGTTTGCTGCCTCCCTGTGAAAATCTCTGAAACTGCGTGCTATGTGTAAAGAATGCGTAGGTTGGATGCTCCCACACAATATAGCGGAATTTGCTTTTAAGCTGAACAAGGGGTCGTTCCCCCTTTCACTCGGGCACACACTGCCTGCTCTGCGGGCGGCTGAGGTTGACTCGTCCTCTGAAGGGACCGGCCTCCCGGTGTGTGGTCTGCCTCTCTCGAACTAAAAGCTCCTGTGACCGTCGCGTCTGGATTGTATGTGTGTACGCCAGCCTCGAGTATTTCAACCCCGGTGCACACTTGTTATTTGCATATCGTTTACATGAATTCATACAACACTGACTTTATCTTATCGAGTTCGGGTTCGAATGAAGCGTCTTGATGTGCGGAATATGATTGTGAGGGCGGAATATGTAAGCAATGAAGGTCAGGAGACCACGACGTCTTACAACACATACACGCAAAGGACCTATAAAGAGACCTGAAGGTGTCATCTCTACTAGATAAATCGTAACACCTTTTAAATTTTATTTTTGTGGAGGTCCACATCGTCAATGTGTTTTGAAAATGAAACCAAGGCTCAGGCAGATTTTATTCTGTTTATTATCCGTGCTATAGAGAGGCGAAATAGAGACATCTCTGTGTGAAGTCAGGATAGCTGTTGGGAACGTGTGAAGCCTTTTCAGCACAAGTTAAAGTTATTACAGTTCAATGATTCATTTACAATATTTAAAAATCATTGTTCTTCCACGCCATCCTCAGATACTGCTCATTCAGCTTCTTGTTGGTTTCTGGCTGATATCTGTCCATTCACCTCAGCGGTTGCACGTCCCAGTAGGTTGCCGGCGAGCAGGGATACCGGTTGCCCAGCATGAAGTAATCTCGCCCTGGCTGCTGGAGTTTCTCGGTCCCACTCCAAATTCTGCGATGACGCCTAATGACCCATCAGCGATGTACCTGTGTACGTGAGAAGGAGCTGAATAAGGATGAATATAGAGTTTGATTATTGAGTGTTACGTTGAAAACATTTGATGGACATAAATCCTCAATACTGGGAGACTCTGTCTGAAATGTTATTTGTGGTCCACACTGTGCGGCACATGGATATTTATCTCTCTACGAGTAAATCATCGTAACGGACAAAAAGAGTGGTTCCAGAATTATAATGCACGTCCTTCGACCCAACAGTATAGTACAACGTGACGACGGTTCGTTGACAGAAAATCTGTAGTGCAACCTCGTTTCATGACAATAATGATATGAAGAACGTCACGACCAATGGTGATAACATTTTCGAAGCCATGTGACAATATAAATGAACAAAATAGTTTTTTTAACGTTGAATTATATTTCTATTGAGCAATCACTAGTTCTCCAGTGGTACTGACAGGACACGGTGCCTGGCTGTTGCCCGCTGGATCCGAATCCTGTTCATGGCATTGCATGGAATGTTTGTTCAGTGGACTACTTGTACCCTAGTGAGCAAGGCTGAGGAGATATTTGATAAAACAACAACGGCTCTGATTCTGAAAGCCTACGTTAATGGTCGGGGAACCGTCTTGTGAGTACGTACCACCCACGCTGCCATTCAGTAATGGTTATGGGAAAAGGACGATTGAATGTGTGAAGATAACCCTATAAACATGATTTTTGTACCTACAACTTTCTACTAGTATTAGTTTGCAATAAACATTTCGCTTTTTCTTAAAGATTATTGATTTATATATGAAAAAGTTTAATAAATCGTACTTTTGTTAGTATTCGGCATGAGAGATTCAAGTATAGTATCGATAAGTAGCAGTGTTCATCAAAAACTATGTTAAACGTTGAGTACAGAGGTAAACCAGCGTGTGTCTACCCGCAGCTATATCGACTGTTTTAGATGTATAGCACGGACTGTGAACTTAAAGTCTGCATATATCAGACTGTTCCTCATCATAAACTATAATCTGAGGTAGTAATATGAAAGCTACGACACTGGGACATTAGACTTGTAGTTTTCTGAGGATACTGAATTTCAATCCACATCATGGGATGGTCGGAGGGGGGGGGGGGGGGGGGCAGGTCCACCAGGGGCCGAACCGCACGTTAACCCTGAAAGAGTGGTTCGGTGTGGGGCGGCGGAGGGTTGGACTGCGGTAGTCGTCGTGGGGTTGTGGACCACTGCGGCTGCGGGGGAGACGGAGCCTCTCCGTCGTTTCTAGGCCCCCGGTTAACATACAATACAATAAAATGTATGTATGTTTCACATCCCCTCCTAAACCACTGGTCGAGTTTCAGCCAAACTTCGTACACAAATTATTTACTGTCTGGAAAAATATCACTGTATGGGTAAAGACCACCCACCTATCAAAAGGGCGGGGATGGTGGTAAAAAGGAACGTAGGCCACGACGTGAGAGTACCCATGCTTTAGTTATCTAGTATTTGAGAATGAGAACACTTATAGACTTGCAACACACGTGATTTTTCAACCTTAAGAAAAATTTTCTGTCTGAGGATCCCCATTCAGTGGCAAAGGGAAAGAAGTTCGTCGCTTACTTCATTTTCACAGTTGATGCAGTTAAACTGCCACATGAAGCATGATGTTTTAATTTATTACATATTTACAACCAATTATATTCGTGACAAATCTCTTTAGACAGTTTTCACATATACCATTGAATGTACCAGAAAAATTACATCATTGTAAGACTGTTAGTTCAAAAGATATGGCGTGATAAACAGCGAGAAGCGCGAAAAACTGCCACATGACGCTTTAAATTATTACTTCCTTACTACTGACTGCATTCATAACACATTTCGCGGATAGTATTTGCATACGCCGCTAAATTTACGTAGAAAATATATCACTGCACAACACATAGTTCAGGAGATATGACATCATAAACACCATGCGTGAGAACCTGCCGCATAATGCACGAAGTTTCAGTTTATTGGTTTTTTACTACTATCTCTATTCACATCACAGTTCGCAGACGGTAGACAAATACACCACTGGATGTGCCTGCAAAACTGAATCATTTTACAGATCATGGTTTAGGGGATGCGACGTCATAAATATTAAGCTGGGTGGAAATGAAACTGCAGGCCGAAATTCCCTAGACATACAGGTGAGATGTATATACAAATACGCGTAAATGCATTAAATACACTCCTGGAAATGGAAAAAAGAACACATTGACACCGGTGTGTCAGACCCACCATACTTGCTCCGGACACTGCGAGAGAGCTGTACAAGCAATGATCACACGAACGGCACAGCGGACACACCAGGAACCGCGGTGCTGGCCGTCGAATGGCGCTAGCTGCACAGCATTTGTGCACCGCCGCCGTCAGTGTCAGCCAGTTTGCCGTGGCATACGGAGCTCCATCGCAGTCTTTAACACTGGTAGCATGCCGCGACAGCGTGGACGTGAACCGTATGTGCAGTTGACGGACTTTGAGCGAGGGCGTATAGTGGGCATGCGGGAGGCCGGGTGGACGTACCGCCGAATTGCTCAACACGTGGGGCGTGAGGTCTCCACAGTACATCGATGTTGTCGCCAGTGGTCGGCGGAAGGTGCACGTGCCCGTCGACCTGGGACCGGACCGCAGCGACGCACGGATGCACGCCAAGACCGTAGGATCCTACGCTGTGCCGTAGGGGACCGCACCGCCACTTCCCAGTAAATTAGGGACACTGTTGCTCCTGGGGTATCGGCGAGGACCATTCGCAACCGTCTCCATGAAGCTGGGCTACGGTCCCGCACACCGTTAGGCCGTCTTCCGCTCACGCCCCAACATCGTGCAGCCCGCCTCCAGTGGTGTCGCGACAGGCGTGAATGGAGGGACGAATGGAGACGTGTCGTCTTCAGCGATGAGAGTCGCTTCTGCCTTGGTGCCAATGATGGTCGTATGCGTGTTTGGCGCCGTGCAGGTGAGCGCCACAATCAGGACTGCATACGACCGAGGCACACAGGGCCAACACCCGGCATCATGGTGTGGGGAGCGATCTCCTACACTGGCCGTACACCACTGGTGATCGTCGAGGGGACACTGAATAGTGCACGGTACATCCAAACCGTCATCTAGACCGGCAAGGGAACTTGCTGTTCCAACAGGACAATGCACGTCCGCATGTGTCCCGTGCCACCCAACGTGCTCTAAAAGGTGTAAGTCAACTACCCTGGCCAGCAAGATCTCCGGATCTGTCCCCCATTGAGCATGTTTGGGACTGGATGAAGCGTCGTCTCACGCGGTCTGCACGTCCAGCACGAACGCTGGTCCAACTGAGGCGCCAGGTGGAAATGGCATGGCAAGCCGTTCCACAGGACTACATCCAGCATCTCTACGATCGTCTCCATGGGAGAATAGCAGCCTGCATTGCTGCGAAAGGTGGATATACACTGTACTAGTGCCGACATTGTGCATGCTCTGTTGCCTGTGTCTATGTGCCTGTGGTTCTGTCATTGTGATCATGTGATTTATCTGACCCTAGGAATGTGTCAATAAAGTTTCCCCTTCCTGGGACAATGAATTCACGGTGTTCTTATTTCAATTTCCAGGAGTGTATATTTGACTTGTCTGTAGGTGAACAAAGCCACGGATAAATAACCTGTCCTAAACCGATGGAAAGATTTCAGTCTAATCTGGTGCACATATTAGTTACAATGCGGAAAGATATACTGTAAGAGTAAGAACCGCCACACTCCCATTGGAGTATGATAACGTAGAGACAGAAGGGAGGATGAGGAGATGGACAGACAGAGAGGGGGAAGAAGAACATAGTCACAGATTATAAGGTGTCAGGCAAAACCAACATCTTCCATGAAAACCCTGACATATGTCACATAGCTCCGAATAAATCGTGACATTAAATTAGCCAAAGTAATACGAGTAACGAGTGAGCAAATGGAATACCACAGACTAACACAAGAATGCCTAAATGCATGTCATACCTTCCCACCGTGAGACAGACGCAGTTCCGAGGGGAGAAACGAGATCAGAAGCCGAGAGCAGAACCGTGTTAAGCTAGAAGGCTCTACGATGAGGAACGGACTGGAAAACCACGTCGCCAGCTAACCACTAAGACCACCCCTACTGCAAGTTTTAGCGTGAGACTTTTTCGCTTCTCTGTTACGTTAGGACCACCCCCCAGCCCATGTTAAAAGCTAGAGCCCTCCCGAAGAACAGTATAGATCTTACGATAACACAAAAAGGGCCACACCACCCGCAAGTTTTTGGCGTGAGACTTTTTCGCGTCTCTGTTACGTCAGAACCACCCCCAGCCCATGTTAAAAGATAGAGCCCTCCAGAAGAACACTATAGATCTTACGATAACGCTAAAAGGACCACACCAATTGCAAGTTTTAGCGTGAGACTTTTTCGCGTCTCTGTTACGTTGCAAACTTTAAAAACATAGCCCCACCACGAAAAGTATAACGTTTCTCATTGGATAGACAGAATTTTTGTAGGCAGAGCTTAAGGTTAACATTGAGGCCCTGATTGGTCAGATGAAAACACAGCCAGATAGTTTTTTTTAAACCAACTTCGGTAAATTGTAGTAAGGAGAAGTTAGGAGAAGAGTTGCTTCCGAGACAGCAAGGTGAGCGTAGCTGTGCTGTCCGCCGCTCCCTGACGAACACCGACAAGGTAATGAACGCACGCGATGCCGCATAACAGCGCATAAAGCTTCACTCAGAACTGCAGAAGTCTCATCTGTTACACCCCCTTTTTGCGTAATACTAGGGTCGATCGTCAATTAAAGCTCATGGTGTTCACATTTGCCACTTGAAGTAAAAATCTGAAACGCGATGATTTTTCTGTTCTATAGTTATTGAGAAGCCACATCAGCCACTGTAATTTACAAGTTAGATAAGTAATTAAAGATAATTGAGGGTCACTGTAGACCATTTTGATAGTTTTCTCTTTTGTGAAACTTAATTTAAACCTAGATTATAGATGTTATATGGCATAGGTCATCCTTCGATCCATTGTAGAACTTGGAAACCCATTCAGGGAATATTCGTTCACATTTTTGTTGAACGCAGTTGGTTTTTACCATCTTGTGTTAAAACATTTCCGTTTATCAATAGTGCAACTTATAAACAATGTTTTGATAAAATTTGCAATGGTAAACTTAACTGCTTTTTCGACGTTATTTTAGCAGCTAACTAAAAATAGGAAAGCCTTGAACCCCTTCCACTAAATTTAGTTAGTATTAAGATTCTTTTACAGGGAGTGCAGTGGAGCTGACGCTGAAATCATTAACTATTTGGTTATATCATCGCTAGTCTCACTGAACTCTTCTGAATTCTACATGTCATGTGTGGTATGGCGTCTCCTTACCAGCAACAGGTCCCAGGTTCAAACTAGTAAATTCCCTAAAAAGCACGCTCAGAGCGTCGTTGCGCGAAAGTGGTAGGGAGACACGATATAGAACAAACAGACACCACGCAGAATGTTAGAAGATAGAAGTAGTAGTAAATGGACAGTGATAGGCGAGGGGGAAACAGAGGCGAGAGGAGATGAACAAAGGAAATAGGAGAAGCTGGACTGAGAGAGGTGGAGGGAGAGACAGGCATAGCGATGGGGGAGCAGGAAATGAATAGACAGAATGGGGTGAAGAAATGGAGAGAGAAAGCGGAGATGGTGTGACGGAACCGGTTTATAGTATTTCGTGACTTTAATTACTTATAAATGATATTTCAGGTAGATCAAAAAATATATAAAACCAGTTACCTATTGGCAGTGTAACAATTCGTTGAACTCAAAAATGATTACCCCAGCTAATATTTGTCACTCCGCTAAAGAAATCTCCACTTGACGTTGTGTAGAAATATTGTCTGTAAAGTAAATGTGGGACTAAATTGGATACCATTTATCAGATTTTACGCAACTGTTACTTAAGATGGAAGCACCTTTCTCTAGCAAAAGGAACATTTAGTCACAAAATACTACCCGCGCACAACACTGACGTATGTCTCCTATTAAAATATTTCATGGAAATCGTGCGAAATAATTAGGCTTAATACATCAGCAAATAAGATGGTTCAAATGGCTCTGAGCACTATGGGACTTAACAGCTATGGTCATCAGTCCCCAGGAACTTAGAACTACATAAACCTAACTAACCTAAGGACATCACACAACACCCAGTCATCACGAGGCAGAGAAAATCCCTGACCCCGCCGGGAATCGAACCCGGGCGCGGGAAGCGAGAACGCTACCGCACGACCACGAGCTGCGGACAGCAAATAAGAAATTGATATTAGTGTAACGTGCTATGAGCACTATTTTTAAGGATTCAATCTGAATTGAATTCTGTCTTTTAAAGTAGATTCGGGACCACCGGTACACATTTATTTCCATTCATTTATATCTAACAACATTTATGTTTGTTAAAATTCTCGATTCAACACTGCAGCGGAGATATTTTTGCTAATATGGCGGCATACAGACGATAGTCAATTTGGCTATTGTTATTTTCCATTCCTTTCATATCAAGGTAATATATTTCGATAAAACTCTTTAAGCCTTTTATCTCTAGTCTTTAGCATTTAAAATCGTTTTCAATGATAAATACCGACATATTTTTTATACCAGCTACTAGTAAACTCCGCTGTGAGTTACTAGCGCTAATGGCTGCGCTCCTAATTGCGGAGCTGAAAATTAACACTTAAGAACATTAATTAGATTGGATAACAATTTAAATAAATAAAAAATCCACGTCTAGACAATAGCGACTATATTTTTTAAATAATAATTAACAATATATAGTTACGGGTTTTCTCTTTACAGACCTCACACGTCTCACATCCGAACAGTTCATCCGTTAGCACAGGAAGAACAACTGAACCACAGTAATCACAGATAACAAAAAAAAAAAAAGATTACAATTGTCGTTGTCCATGAGTGTAGTTCTCTTATAATAGTTTCAATTCACACAGAAATTAAATTATTACAGAAATAATGAAATAATTATAGTCACTTTTCCACGATACAGTCCTTTTATATGTAGTATCGATAATGTTTGTTGAAGTTTGTGCAGTTAGTTCATTTTAATATCTTGTGGCTTGAACATAGTGGACAGTGATAGGGGAGGGGGAAACAGAGACGAGAGGAGGAGATGAACAGAGAAAGCAAATAGGAGAAGAAGGACTGAGAGAGGCGGAGGGAGAGACAGGCATAGTGATGGGGTAGCAGGAAATGAATAGAATGGGATGAGGAAATGGAGAGAGAAAGCGGAGATGGCCAGAAACAGAGAAGAAGTGGAGATGGACACAGAATGGAAAAGGGAGAGATAGCAGGAGGAGATGGATAGAGAGAGGAAATGTGGAGACTGACAGAGAGAAGGGGAGGACAGTATGGAACTAGAAGGCGGGAGATAGAGGGGGGCTGTAGCAGATTGACAGAAGAGGGAGGAGGGGATAGACACAGAGAGGAGCATGAGTGGGGGTGGAAGGGGTGGACAGAGAGAGAGAGTGTCAACGAAATGGACAGAGAGAGGGAGGGATGGTGGCGATGAACAGAGTCAGGAGGGTTGGAAAGAGGAGGGAGGAGAGGTGGATAAATAGAGGGATAAAGAGTAGTGGGAGAGGGTAGAAGTAGGTGGATGGGGGGGGGGGGAGAGGAGTTGCACAGAGGGAGGGGGCACAAGGAGATGGACAGGGAGAGGGGAAGGACGAAGTGGAGAGAGAGGAAGAGATGGACTAATAGAAAACTGAATTAAATACGAGGGCATCAGTTTCTAAGCTGGTATTATTATATGTCTGATAAATGCAGGCAGTAAGAATAGTTGATTCGAGCCGCTGTATAGAGAAGGGTAAGGTCTCCCATGTTTGGCCGCCTCGCTCGACCCCAGCACTTGGACACGGAGCTTAGACAGAGATCGCTGTGTGCCGGCAGGCGCAGCGAGCCCCGCGGCGTGGGTGGGGTGGTGGTGCGACGCGGCGACGTCGCTGCTGCTGGGCGCGCCCTCCGCCCACCTCGCCCTGCACAACGTGCCGAGCCGCAGAGCCGCCGCCGCCGTCGCCGTGCTCGCCGTAGCGGGTGTCGCACTCGCCACCGCCATACAGGTCACCACTCGACACAGTCTCGCCTCTCACCCAGTTTTACATAGGGTGTACCACTTACACTGACCACCGCAAATAGTTTTATCCGTAAACAAGAAAAGTACCAACCAGCTATTTGTTGAATAAAATGTTCTCGGGTTTCCAACCGCGTCAACTGCTTAAAACTACACGAGCTTTCGGCCAAGCACTCCTTGGCCATTGTCAAGTGATATGACTGCCAGTGGGCTGTTGGTGCGCCATTACACAGGGTGTTACAAAAAGGTGCGGCCAAACTTTCAGGAAACATTCCTCACACACAGATAAAGAAAAGATGTTATGTGGACATGTGTCCGGAAACGCTTAATTTCCATGTTAGAGCTCATTTTAGTTTCGTCAGTATGTGCTGTACTTCCTCGATTCACCGCCAGTTGGCCCGATTGAAGGAAGGTAAAGTTGACTTCGGTGATAGTGTTGATATGCGACTCATTGCTCCACAGTACTAGCATCAAGCACATCAGAAAGTAGCACCAGCAGGTTAGTGTTCATCACGAACGTGGTTTTGCAGTCAGTGCAATGTTTACAAATGCGGAGTTGGCAGATGTCCGTTTGATGTATGGATTAGCACGGGGCAATAGCCGTGGCGCGGTACGTTTCTATCGAGACAGATTTCCAGACCGGTGTCCCGACAAGAAGACGTTCGAAGCAATCGATCGACGTCTTAGGGAGCACGGAACATTCCAGCCTATGACTCTCGACTGGGGAAGACCTAGAACGACGAGGACACCTGCAATGGACGAGGCAATTCTTCGTGCAGTTGACAATAACCCTAATGTCAGCGTCAGAGAAGTTGCTGCTGTACAAGGTAACGTTGACCACGTCACTGTATGGAGAGTGCTACGGGAGAACCAGTTGTTTCCGTACCATGTACAGCGTGTGCAGGCACTATCAGCAGCTAATTGGCCTCCACGGGTACACTTCTGCGAATGGTTCATTCAACAATGTGTCAATACTCATTTCAGGGCAAATGTTCTCTTTACGGATGAGGCTTCATTCCAACGTGATCAAATTGTAAATTTTCACAATCAATATGTGTGGGCTGACGAGAATCCGCACGCAATTGTGCAATCACGTCATCAACACAGCTTTTCTATGAACGTTTGGGCAGGCATTGTTGGTGATGTCTTGATTGGGCCCCATGTTCTTCCACCTACGCTCAATGGAGCACGTTATCATGATTTCATACGGGATACTCTACCTGTGCTGCTAGAACATATGCCTTTACAAGTACGACACAACATGTGGTTCATGCACGATGGAGCTCCTGCACATTTCAGTCGAAGTGTTCGTACGCTTCTCAACAACAGATTCGGTGACCGATGGATTGGTAGAGGCAGACCAATTGCATGTCCTCCACGCTCTCCTGACCTCAATCCTCTTGACTTTCATTTATGGGGGCATTTGAAAGCTCTTGTCTACGCAACCCCGGTACCAAATGTAGAGACTCTTCGTGCTCGTATTGTGGACGGCTGTGATACAATACGCCATTCTCCATGGCTGCATCAGCGCATCAGGAATTCCATGCGACGGAGGGTGGATGCATGTATCCTCGCTAACGGAGGACATTTTGAACATTTCCTGTAACAAAGTGTTTGAAGTCACGCTGGTACGTTCTGTTGCTGTGTGTTTCCATTCCATGATTAATGTGATTTGAAGAGAAGTAATAAAATGAGCTCTAACATGGAAAGTAAGCGTTTCCGGACACATGTCCACATAACATACACTCCTGGAAATGGAAAAAAGAACACATTGACACCGGTGTGTCAGACCCACCATACTTGCTCCGGACACTGCGAGAGGGCTGTACAAGCAATGATCACACGAACGGCACAGCGGACACACCAGGAACCGCGGTGCTGGCCGTCGAATGGCGCTAGCTGCGCAGCATTTGTGCACCGCCGCCGTCAGTGTCAGCCAGTTTGCCGTGGCATACGGAGCTCCATCGCAGTCTTTAACACTGGTAGCATGCCGCGACAGCGTGGACGTGAACCGTATGTGCAGTTGACGGACTTTGAGCGAGGGCGTATAGTGGGCATGCGGGAGGCCGGGTGGACGTACCGCCGAATTGCTCAACACGTGGGGCGTGAGGTCTCCACAGTACATCGATGTTGTCGCCAGTGGTCGGCGGAAGGTGCACGTGCCCGTCGACCTGGGACCGGACCGCAGCGACGCACGGATGCACGCCAAGACCGTAGGATCCTACGCTGTGCCGTAGGGGACCGCACCGCCACTTCCCAGCAAATTAGGGACACTGTTGCTCCTGGGGTATCGGCGAGGACCATTCGCAACCGTCTCCATGAAGCTGGGCTACGGTCCCGCACACCGTTAGGCCGTCTTCCGCTCACGCCCCAACATCGTGCAGCCCGCCTCCAGTGGTGTCGCGACAGGCGTGAATGGAGGGACGAATGGAGACGTGTCGTCTTCAGCGATGAGAGTCGCTTCTGCCTTGGTGCCAATGATGGTCGTATGCGTGTTTGGCGCCGTGCAGGTGAGCGCCACAGTCAGGACTGCATACGACCGAGGCACACAGGGCCAACACCCGGCATCATGGTGTGGGGAGCGATTTCCTACACTGGCCGTACACCACTGGTGATCGTCGAGGGGACACTGAATAGTGCACGGTACATCCAAACCGTCATCGAACCCATCGTTGTACCATTCCTAGACCGGCAAGGGAACTTGCTGTTCCAACAGGACAATGCACGTCCGCATGTGTCCCGTGCCACCCAACGTGCTCTAGAAGGTGTAAGTCAACTACTCTGGCCATCAAGATCTCCGGATCTGTCCCCCATTGAGCATGTTTGGGACTGGATGAAGCGTCGTCTCACGCGGTCTGCACGTCCAGCACGAACGCTGGTCCAACTGAGGCGCCAGGTGGAAATGGCATGGCAAGCCGTTCCACAGGACTACATCCAGCATCTCTACGATCGTCTCCATGGGAGAATAGCAGCCTGCATTGCTGCGAAAGGTGGATTACACTGTACTAGTGCCGACATTGTGCATGCTCTGTTGCCTGTGTCTATGTGCCTGTGGTTCTGTCAGTGTGATCATGTGATGTATCTGACCCCAGGAATGTGTCAATAAAGTTTCCCCTTCCTGGGACAATGAATTCACGATGTTCTTATTTCAATTTCCCAGAGTGTATTTTCTTTCTTTGTGTGTGAGGAATGTTTCCTGGAAGTTTGGCCGTACCTTTTTGTAACACCTTGTATAGGCTAGCTGCCGGCTGTGACGTCACTGGTGCCCGTGACATTGCCATACATGGGCCTGTTTTGAGTCGGCGTTCGATGTGCCCTCTTCAACGGCGCGATCGCTGGACCTCACTCATCGCTGAGCTGCAAGCCACCGTCTCTATTCAGGGTGTTTGCGGTAATTTTGATTTCAATAGCTTCCTTTATTAAACTGTCAGAGAAGCCGTTAGTGTGAGCCACGACAGAAGTATCGTCAAATTTTATGTGGTGACCGTTTTCTAACGCATACTCAGCTAACGCAGATTTCTCTGGATGGCGTAGGCGATAATACCTCTATGTTCTTTCCTGCGTTGTTTGTCCGATGTACTTCTGGCCACACTCACAAGGTATTTCGTAGACTCCAGATGTTCTGAGACTTACTGCGTCTTTAACTGGTCTCCGTAATTGACGGATTTTCGTTGGAGGCCTCACGGTCACCACATAAAATTTGACGATACCTCTGTCGTGGCTCGCACTAACGGCTTCTGGGACAGTTTAATAAAGGAAGCTATTGAAATAAAAATTATCGAAAACACCCTGAATAGAGACGGTGGCTTGCAGCTCAGCGATGCGTGGTATCCAGTGATCGCGCCGTTGAAGAGGGCACATCGAACGCCGACTCAAAACAGGCCCATGTATGGCAATGTCACGGGCACCACTGACGTCACAGCCGGCAGCTAGCGTATATAAGGGCGCACCAATAGCCCTCTGGCAGTCATATTACTTGACAATGGCCAAGGAGTGCTTGGCCGAGAGCTCGTGTAGTTTTAAGCAATTGACGCGATTGGAAACCCGAGGACATTTTATCCAATGTTATCGCCGCTAGACTCTGCATTCATACAGCTATTTGTTGTTTGAGCACGAAATGTATTCGCAGTTGCGAATACGGGCAACCATCAGCTGTATAATGGAATGACGATAATTAAAGTATCAGCCGGACAGGGACTGGAACTCTGATTTCCCGCCTTACGCGAACACTCGCTTTAACCACCTTCTTTCTCATTTTGGTTGTTATTGTTCTCGGTATTTGGCCTGATTGGACGTCAGATAACATCTTTCCAAGTTGATCGTTATGTTCTCGGTATTTGGCCTGATTGGACGTCAGATAACATCTTTCCAAGTTGATCGTTGAACACATCACTCAGGATCTTTTTATTACGCAGGGCAAGTGCACCTGCGGCCAAACACGCTGAGCTACCGTCCTGGCTTTGTTATCTGTGCACGATCCACGACCAGACTCAAACATCCACATGTCATTGTTCATACGTCATAACTTGAACTCGTATACATTACGTAATTTCCGTACAGGTGGTGGAATTGTAATTGAACGTCCTGTTTGGTGTCGGACGATACATACGATATTGCAGTGCCCGTGTTGCTAAGAAATGCGATGCAATGGAGCATGAACGATATCATTACACAGCATATAGTCAGGAGATGCGACATCATAAACATTAAGCTGCATGGAAATGAAACTGCAGGCCGAAATTCCCTAGACATACGGGTGAGATATATGTACAAATACGCGTGAAATGAACTTTAAGCATTGCAGCGTGTCAGCAATCATAAGTATCGAAATAGTTATGAAAAATCCGCCTCGATTGCACAAAATTAAATGCATTAAATATATTTGACATGTCTGTAGGCGAACAAAGCCACGGATAAATAACCCATCCTAAACCCATGGAACGATTTCAATCAATTTGGTGCACATATTATTTATGGTGTGGAAAGAAATACTGTAAGGGTAAGAACCGCCAGCCTCCCATTGGAGTGAGTATGATAACGTAGAGGCAGACGGGAGGATGAGGAGAGGGATGGACAGAGAGGGGAAAGGAGAAGATAGTCACAGATAGGAGTAGTAGTAGTAGTAAATGGACAGTGATATGGGTGGGGAAATAGAGGCGAGAGGAGGAGATGAACAGAGAAAGGAAATAGGAGAAGAGGGACTAAGAGAGGTTTAGGGAGAGATAGGCATAGTGATGGGGGAGCAGGAAATGAATAGACAGAATGGGGTGAGGAAATGGAGAGAGAAAGCGAAGAGATGGGCAGAGATAGAGAAGAGGTGGAAATTGACACATAATGGAAAATGGGGAGGGGCAGCAGATGAACAGAGAGAGGGGGCAGGAGGATATGGATAAAGAGAGGGAAGGAGGGGACTGACAGAGAGGAGGACAGTATGGAATTAGAAGGCAGGAGATGGAGGGGGGGGGGGGTGTAGCAGATTGTCAGAAGAGGGAAGAGGGCATTGACACAGAGAGGGGCATGAGGAGACAGGTAAAGAGTGCGGGTGGAGGAAGTGGACAGAGAGAGAGAATGTCAACGAAATGGACAGAGAGAGGGAGAGGTGGAGGTGATGAACAGGGACAGGAGCGATGGATAGAGAGAGGAGGGAGGAGAGGTGGATAAAGAGAGGGAGAATGGGTAGTGGAAGAGAGTAGGAGTGTGTGGATAGGGGGGGGGGGAAGAGGAGATGCACAGAGGGAGGAGACAAAAGGACACGGACAGGGGAAGGACCAAGTGGAGAGAGAGGAGGAGATGGTCTAATAGAAGACTTAAGTAAATACCAGAGCAGGGTTTCTCAGCTGGTATTACTGTATGTCTGATAATGGAGGTTTGGGTCTGGTCGTGGGTTGTCCACGGATAGCCAGAGCGGTTAAGGAGTACTCCAGTAATGCAGGAAGTCTGGGTTCGAGTCCCAGTCCGACACAAATGTTCACTGTCGTCATTCCATTCTACAGCTGATAGTTTACCGTTTTCGTCACTGTTAATAGATTTCATTTATTTCATTATGGCTTTAGTCTTCACAGTGCATGTTCCTTTGAACGTGCGTGCACATTGGAAGGTACATTGCATTGCAGTTCTTAAAAAACAGGCCATGTCGTGTTTTTTGCTTAGCTACGAGAGTGGCATTATTTAGCATAATTGCCTTTCTTGATACTTTGTTCGTACGAAGATATGAATAGCAGTACACCTCCTTTTAAATAGCATCCTAACATTTTTATTCGCTAATGCATTATCTCTTCTCAGGACCTCTTCAAATGCGTATCACAATGTACTACCTATGTAAACTACACATGATTAAAACCTAATGCTACATTTCTGTGCAGTGCAGGTACTTGGGTTAATGTAACTCCTCCACTTTGTTTATATGACCGCAAAGAAACGAACACACAAGGAAAATGCGGACTTAAGTTCTCCATGGATGAGCAGCACGTTCTTCATCCTATTTATACCTTTTTTCAACTGAAGATTTTTGTGTATGACTTGATAAACTGCGGTAAGGAGAGGTGGGCTACAGAGTGACGTAGCAGCTATCGTCGTAGTAACGCTGGACAGGAGCAGAATATTTCCTTAACTTGTATGTCTTCAAACGAACGAGGGTTCCTTACAAAGAAATAGACTCCACCTATCACAATGTCAAAAATCAAGAGTCTTTCTGCACTAAAGCACAATGGTGTTGGAGCCGCACCTAGACGGCGTCTTTATAGCGTCACGTGAAGATGCAGCTCCGACCGCGTGTAGGCTGAGCAGCTGCCGCCGGCCGTCCTATACTACAGTGGCAGAAGGCCTTCGCAGTACAGAGCCACTGGAGCGTACTCAGTGGGGGTGCTCCATTGGGCCCGCTGGGTGCCGCACGACCGCTATCGCCGTTGGACGGAATTTTGCAGTTCTGTTGCCAGCTGTGATACGCCAGTGGGGTGGTATTGATATGATACCACATCCATCCTCCCCCCCCCCCCCCCCCCCCCACACACACGAAAAAAAAAGAAAGAAAAATTTCCTCCCAGTCATCGTGTAGTGTAGATGAGAGAACGACAATAGGGGGAGGGCTGGACGTAGTTGGAAATGAGGAGACTGGATCCGAAGCTGAGGCTGGTGCCGATCTCCCAACCGCATCCTGGCATACATCTTGAGTCTGCCTAGGAACACCAGCCGAAAAACTGGACAGAGGGCGCGCACCTAAATCCAGAGGCGGAGCAGCAAACAAAGATGGAGGCATCTCAACGGCTGCAGAAGGACCCAAGGCGGCTCCTGGAACAGCCGCCGGGAAGACGAGGCCATCCGCAGACGACGGTAGCTGTCGAGCCGGCGACGACTGTAAAAGGGATGGACTTCCATTGGCTTTGGGAGCGGCTCTGACGGCACAGGGCGCGCGGGATCCAGAAGCAGCTGGGCCTGTTGTGTCCAGGTAGGCACGGAAACTGGTAGCACAAGACCTGCAGCAGGATCACGCAATTCACTAGTAGGAATTTTATTCTGGTGACGTCTCAGCAATCTGCTCGGTCCCTGACGGAGAAATCTAGACTGTCCAGTACGTCATGCAATGGTGTTTCGTCCCAGCTCCTTCGACCGCCAAGCAAGTAAAAAACCGAATCAGTAGTTTGATACTCTGCCTGTCTGTGCGGACTAGTCTCCGCCCACCACGGCAGCAACTGAAGCACGGTGTCGTGGCGCCGTCCGTGGAACAACTCTGGCAGACGATCGTCCGTCGTGTGGCTGGGAGTTGTAAGACGACAATAACAGCAACAGAGCTTGGTGCCATGTGTGAGGACGAAGTTTGTCCATCTGTTACTAAAATGTTCGTACACACCGTTCAGCTTCGCCGTTGGATTGCGGGTGGACTGGTGCACTCGTGATGTGGGTGACGCTTGAGGCGGTACAAAATGTTCTGACTCAGCGGCAAGAAATTGTGATCCATTGTCCGTAACAATCACTTCAGACAATCCCTCGAGGTGAAAGATCGACCACAAAGTCTGGATTGTAGAAAGAATCGCAGTAGAGTACATAGGAACCACGAAGAGAAATTTGCTGAAAGCATCAACCACAACGCGCCAAATCCAAGTGCAAACGTTGCCAGGGTGCGTGACGTTTGGCCCATTCAAAGAGCTGCTGAGGCAGGGCTAACTAATACGGGCCAGACATAAACACGGAAAATCTCCCTCTCAGACAATCCATTGTGATATGTGGTCTAAGTCCGCCGCCGGCAGTGCTGCGAGGCGGTCACGCGCCAGAGCGCTGCGGGCGAGGAGCACACGGTGTGTTTGTGTTTACTTCGGCCGCTGTAAGTGCCGTTTTCCCTTCTAGACCACCATGGCGCACAACTGTCGGAAGAAGACATTACGTTTCAACTTTTGTTCCGACTTCGCCCGCCCCAAGGCCCTGGAGGTAGAACGATTTATTCGCGATGAAGTTAAAATACCACGAACGGATCTAATTGGTATCCACTTGTCCATAGTTAGTAGTACCGTCTACGTCAAAATGATCAACGATGCGGCGTGCGACAAGGTGCTTCAAGAGGCAAAACGTGGACTGCGCTTCTGCCATTCCGACGGCAACGTCGGACCCGTTACCGTCGATCACGCAGGTCTCGGCACACGGACGATAAGGATCTTCGAACTGCCGTTCGAACTACCTGCAGACGTCGTCATCGAGGCGCTCCGTCCCTATGGCAACGTTCTGGAACATGTTGCCGAACGATGGGTACAATTTGAAACCTATTCCGTTTTAAACGGTGTTAGACAGGTCCGCATCGAGTTGCAGAAACACGTGCCTTCCTATCTACGTATCGGAGGCTGCCGTGCCATTATAATGTACGACGGCCAACCTCGGACCTGTTCGGGTTGCGGGAAAGAAGGTCACCTTCGGTCTGAATGCATTCAAAGACGTGTCGCGCAGCTCCCGTTGTCAGAAGCGTCCGTCACACCCACGATGACCGCCCTACCGGTCACTTACGCAGCGGCTCTTGCCACGTCTACAGTTTCGTCCAGTCCGTCGCCCGGGCCTTCCGATCGGCACGTCCCACCGTCCCAGTCACCTATGGACGGTGCGGACGTCCCACCTGACGACCTTGCCGCCGAACAGGCTCCCGCACCGGACGCTGAGGAAAACAGTACTTCTTCACAACACCTGTTTGACAATTTCATTGTACCCACCGACGCTTTCGAACCAGGTTGACGCTCCTCCTTGCCGTCGTCCGACACTGAGGAACACGTGCGCAAACAACGCTCGCCACGTAGGCGCAAACGCCGCCGCCGTTCACCCACGGGCTCTCAAAGCGTCGCCACCCGCGACGACAAAGACGACACCCAACCAGCCGACATTTCCACGCTGAGATCGGCGGACAACTTTCACGATGAACAAGACGTTTCGCAGGACGGGACCACCATGGAGGTCGCCACGCACAATGTAACGATCGGTGCGCAGGTTGAGACGCCTATCTCTCCGCCGACAACCGCAGATCTCTCTCACCACGACGCAATTCCCATGGACATTGGACAGACCCACGGCACAGGAGCATGGGGCGACGACGTTGAGGAAGATACGCCCCCTCCTCCGGATGAATTGCCTCCGCCGGACAAGACTGCCCGTTAACATCAAAAGCGAGGCACTGCAGCTGATGTAACGGGAATTCCTGACGGTGCCCTCTTCATACTTCCCTTGGTGATGGTAGATGCGCGTCCACCAGCACTGAAACAAACGTACCGGTTCGCCACACTGAACATCAACATGATCGGCACTGCGCCAAAGCTGCAACTCCTATGTGACATGCTTTGGGCCTCTGACGTCGACGTCGCCCTTCTTCAGGAAGTACGCGTTGCCACACTACCACCAGTCTACGGCTACGACTCATACACGTCCACATCAGGGCGTGGAGTGGCTTTCTACATACGCGAAGGAATCCCACTCAAGGACACGACAATCCTTCCCTGTGGAAGAGGCATGGCTGTTACCATCTTCGACACACGCGTCGTCAATATCTACGCTCCGTCTGGCTCCACGAACCGTCGGCAACGGTCCACTTTCTTCGGACATGACGTGGCGCCCCTGTTTTCTGGACGCTATGATCGCCTTATCATGGGAGGCGATTTCAACTGCGTCCTCCATCCGCAGGACCAAATGCCTGGTTATTCGCCATGCCCGGCGCTGCTCACCTTAATCGAAGATTTTCATCTAGTGGACGTTTGGGAGAAAATTCATGGCAATACCCCTGGTTTTACCCATTATACAGCACATTCTGCGAGCAGACTGGACCGGTTTTATGTCTCTGCCCACCTTGGCAATGAAGTCGCCCAAGCTGAACGATGGCCCCTTGCATTTTCGGACCACTGCGCCGTCATTTGCTCCCTGGCTCTGCCACCTCAGTCAGTGTGGCGCAGCAGGGGTTACTGGAAGCTTAATACCTCCCTCCTTAATGATCCACACTGCCGACAATGTATTGCCACTACATGGGCGTCTTGTGAAAGATGCCTCCCGCAGTACACATCCACGTTCCATTGGTGGCTCAAATGTGCCAAACCTGCAATCAGAAAGGTCTTCATGCAATGAGGCAAGGAAGCAGCAGCATGGCATCGAGACACCACAAATTTTCACTACGCCGTCCTCAGTGAGTTCGATGCGCTACTTCCATCACCTGACACCCATAGGGAACGACAGCGTACTAAAGCTCGTCTCCTCTCTGTCCAACGTGCACGACTGCATGGTGTTGTGGTGCGTTCCCGACGACAAGACCTCCTCCACGACGAAACACCATCCACAATCCATGCCGCATCCGACCATAGTCGTCGACGTCGACTTTTCGTCCCCAACATCACGACCTCCGACGGTGTTCACTATACAACACAGGCGGCAGTGGTGTCTGCCTTTGCTGAACATTATCGCCAATTTTATGACGATGAACCGATGGCAACGCCAATTCCTGATGATCTCCGTCCTTCCCCTGATCGGACCCTCACCGTGGCGGAGTCAACATCCATGATGTCTGCAATCACCGCAGACGAGGTGGTAGATGCGATCAACAAAGGGGCCAAGAACAAATCACCAGGGCCATATGGTCTCCCAGTGGAGTTTTACCGGGCGTTCACCACGTTAATGCTTCCTCGCTTGACGGAAATGATTCAGGAACTCTTTACTCCGTCCTTCCCAATTCCACCTGAATTCGTCACTGGCATTCTTATACCTGTGCCTAAGCCAAAGGGAGGGTCTCATGTCTCTGCATATCGCCCCCTTACACTACTGAATGCAGACTATAAAATCTATGCACGCCTCTTAGCAACGCGCATACTCACCGTCTTACCTACGGTCCTTTCACCGGAGCAGACTGCACGTGGTTGTGGGGCCACCTTACAAACAGCCCTAGTAGAATGCCGTGACCTCATCGCACTGGCGTCGGTTTGTCGCCTTCGTGCAGCGCTGGTCCCCGTCGATTTCACGAGTGCCTTTGATCGCGTTCGACACCCATTCCTCCTCATGGTGGTGAAACGTATGGGGTTCCCATTACTTTTTGTCGATGCCATTCGCCGGTTACTACTTCCCGCGGTCTCGATGGTACAAGTCAATGGGATGCTTGTAGGACCGATTCCTATACGCCGCTCTGTGCGTCAAAGATGCCCTATGTCTACTTTACTATATGCCATTGCACTTGAGCCCCTCACCACTGGTCTTACCTCTGCGTGACTACACATTTCACTGCAGGGCTTTTGCGGCGACCTCCTCTTTCTCACCTGCTCCTCCACGGAACTCAGTGACGCCATCCAATGGATCCACCAGTATGGACGTCTTTCTGGTAGCATTCTTAATGTCCGTAAATCGACTATGATGCACATTGGGCGCGGTCTCCCGGCTGTGGTGCCGACCCCACTCCCAGTCAGTACCACCCTTCGTTACTTGGGTATTGAATTTACGAGCTCCACACACCGCACAGTGGCCCTGGCTTACCGGCGGCTTTTGCAGTCGATTCGGCACCATGTCCGCGGTCACGTGCACCGTAACTTAATCCAACTTCAACGTGTGTCCTATGTCAACATGTACGTCGCACCTAAACTGGTACACGTCGCCCAGATCCTCCCAATGCCGTTACTCCTTGGCCGCCGCATCCAATCAGCCTTTGGATATTTCGTGTCAGCAGGGGTACTTTTCAAAGTCCGCTACAACACTCTAACATTGCCTCCTGCAAAAGGTGGCCTCGGACTCATCAACGTGCGGGCACGCTCTTCTGCACTCTTTGTCCACACTCTGTTGCGGCACTGCCAGGGGCCGGTCCCGTCCTTAACACGCAGTCTCTTAGATATCCTCCGACCAGCTTCTCTCGATCCACCGACCAATGTGGCACCTATTTCTCCATTATTGTACCACGTCGCCAATTGTTTCATAGAACTCAGCTACGTTCGGGCCGATCTTACAGTCACCCGTCCTCCCCGTACTAAAGATTATTATCGTTTGTTTATGCTGTCCAACCCTTGCGACCCCACGGTACTACAGCATCCTGACATTAACTGGCGAACAGTTTGGGGGTGTGTGCATGCACCCTTTTTACCGTCGTCTGTGTCTCTACTCTGGTACGTTTTAGTCTATGGAAAATTCCCGACTAATAGTCGACTTTATCGCATAGGACTGGCCGCCGCCCCACTCTGCCCTGACTGTCAGCTCGAAGACACCGACGAGCACCGTCTTACGTGCCACTTAAAACGAAACGTATGGCTCCTCTTCCAACGAATCGTGGGCTTTTACCTCCGTGCCCCGCCAACGACGGTAACCCCGGATTTCCTGTTGTTGCCCCAGACATTTCACTACCCTCTTGCTAAGCACCATACCTTAATCTGGTTTCGAGAACAGGCTTTAGAATACCTCTTTCAGAGTGGTCCGCATGCAGTCATTGATTTCTGGTACAAAGTTGTGACCGCGCATAGCACCGTCACCCGAAACCCATCTTACCGACAAACTTTTGACGGTTATCTCCGCAGCGTCTTCCTTGACCCCCCTCAAAGTTGGGGTGTGCCATGCCTACCTGTCACATGATACAACACCCTTATCCACGTTCTCATGCATCGACCAAAAAAAACAAATAAAAAAAGGGAAGAAGACAGAATATGTTATATTTTGTTGTATTTAATGTTTTAAATATTTTTTTGTTTAACTAAGTCATTTGTATATGTTTAAATGGTACCTTGAGGAACTCTTGCATAGTGAATATATATGTAGTTTTAGTTTGTTCAATAAAGATAAAAAAAGGTGGAAACCGTAAAAAAAGAAAAAAGAAAAAAACCAAAAAAAGGGGGTAGCGTCTTTGGTTAGTAATACAAACGTCCTCGGTCACGAATTCGAAACCCGCCACCGCTTAAATTTTGATTAATAATCATCATTGGTGGCCAAAGGCACAAGGCGTAAGAAGACACCCTTATTCTGCCAACGGCCTTGTCAAAGAGGGTGGAGGACCGGACAGAAGTTCAGGGCACTTTCTTGCCCTTTGGGTGGGAAACTGACCCTAACGGCGGAAGAATCAGCAACGATCAACGGCTTGAGAATACAGAACGCAATGGAAACAATTGTATTAATGACACATAACGTGTATTCTCAGGTAACTGAAAAAGTGTCATGACGATCTCTCCATTGGCAAAAGATTTCGGAATATTCCCCCGATCGGATCTCCGGGAGGGGATTGCCAACTGGGAGGCGATCATGAGAAAAAGACTGAATAAGCAACGAGAGGATAACGTTCTACGTGTCGGGGCGTGGAATATTTGAAGCTTGAATGTGCCAGGGAAGCTGCAAAATCTGAAACGAGAAAAGCAGAGGCTCAATCTAATAGGGGTAATTGAAGTGAAACGGAAAGAAGACAATTTCTGGTCAGATGAGTATAGGGTAATATCAACAGCAGGAGAATATGGTGTAACGTGTGTTGGATTCCTTATGTATAGAAAGGTAGGGTAAAGAGTGTGTTGTAGTGAACAGTTCAGTGATAGCGCTGTTCGTGTCAGAATCGACAGCAAACCAAAGCCAACAACGATAATTCAGGTATAAATTCAAACGTCGCAAGCAGCAGATGAAAACATACAGGAAGTATATGAGGATATTGAAAGGGTAATACAGTACATAAACGGAAATGAAAATCTAATATTCATGGGGGACTGGAATGCAGTTATAGGGGAAGAAGTAGAAGAAAAGGTTAGTAGAGAATGTGGGCTTGGGACAAGGAATGATAGAGGTGAAAGACTAATTGAATTCTGTAATAAATTTCAGCTAGTAACAGCGAATACTCTGTTCAAGAGCCAGAAGAGGAGGATATATACTTGGAAAAGATCGGGTGATACGGGATATTTCAGTTAGATTACATTATGGTCAGACAGAGATTCCGATATCAGATATTGCATTGTACGCAGGAGCAGATACAGACTCAGACCACAACATCGTAGTGATGAAGAGCAGGATGAAGTTTATGCGATCAGTCAGGAAGATTCAGTATGCAAAGAAGTGTGATACAGAAGTACTGAGGGATCACGAGACATGCTTGAAGTTCTGTAAGGCTATAGATACGGTAATAAGGAATAGCTCTGAAGGCAGTGCATTTGAAGAGGAATGAACATCTCTAAAAAGGGGAATCACGGAAGCTGGAAAGAAAAACATAGATACAAAGAAGGTTAACTACAAAGAAACCATGGGTAACAGAAGAAATACTTCAGTTAATCAATGAAAGAAGGAAGTACAAAAATGTTCAGGGAAATTCAGGAATACAGAAATACAAGTCGCTGAGGAATGAAATAAATAGGAGGTGCAGGGAAGCTAAGACAAAATTGCTGCGTGAAAAATGCGAAGAAATCGGAAAAAAATGATTGTCTGAAGGTCTGACTCGGCATACAGGAAAGTCAAAGCAACCTTCGGTGACATAAAAAGCAAGGGTGCTAACATTAAGAGTGCAACCGGAATTCCACTGTTAAATGCAGACGAGAGAGCGGATAGGTGGAAAGGGTACATGGAAGAACTCTCTGAAGGGGAAGATAGGTGTGATATTATGGAAGAAGAAACGGGATTTAAAAGAGATAGGGGATCCAGTATTAGAATCATAATTTAAGTGAGCTTGGAGGACTTAAAATCAAATAAGGCAGAATGGATAGATAATATTCCATCAGAATTTCTAAAATCTCTGGGAGAAGTAGCAACAGTACGACTATTCTCGTTAGTGTGTATAGTGTATGAGTCTGGCGACATACCATCTGAATTTTCGGAAAAATATCATCCACACAATTCCTTAAACTGCAAGAGTTGACAAGTGCGAGAATTATCGCACAATCAGATTAACAGCTTATTAATCTAAGTTACTGACAAGAATACTATACAGAAGCATGGAAAAGAAAACTGAGGGTGTGCTGGATGACGATCAGTTTGGCTTTAGAAAAGGTAAAGGCACAACAGAGGCAATTCCGAAGTTGCGGTTGACAATGGAAGTAAACTAAAGAAAAATCTGGCACTTTCATAGGATTTCTGGACCTGGGAAAAGCGCTTAACAATGTAAAATTGTGTAAGATGTTCTAAATTCTGAGAAAAGTAGGGGTAAGATGTAGGGAGAGACGGGTAATATAGAATGTGTACAATAGCCAAGAGGGAATAATAAGAATGGACGACCAAGAACGAAGCGCTCGGATTAAAAACGGTGTAAGTCAAGGATGTAGTCTTTCCTCATACTGTTCAATTTGTACATCGAAGAAGCAGTGATGGAAGTAAAAAAGGGTTCAGGAGTTGAAGTGAAATTCAAGGTGAAAGATATCAGTGATACCATTCGCTGATGACATTGGCATCCTGAATGAAAGTGAAAAGAAATACATTATATGCTGAATGGCCTGCATAATCTGATGAGTACAGAATATGGACTGAGAGCA
This sequence comes from Schistocerca serialis cubense, assembly GCF_023864345.2. Taxonomy (NCBI): domain Eukaryota; kingdom Metazoa; phylum Arthropoda; class Insecta; order Orthoptera; family Acrididae; genus Schistocerca; species Schistocerca serialis. Next base: position 252,310,011 of record NC_064639.1, on the reverse strand, counting down.
AATTGAAGAAAGACTAAGGTAATGAGAAGGAGTAGAAATGAGAACACCGAGAAACAACAGCAGGATTGATGGTTACGAAGTAGTTGAGGTTAAGGAATTCTACTACTTAGGCAGTAAAACAACCAATGGCGGACGGAGCAAAGAAGCCATCAAAAGCAGACTAGCAATGGCAAAAACGGCTTTCCTGACCAAGGGAAGTCTAGTACTATCAAAGATCGGCATTAATTTGAGGTAGAAACTTCTGAGAATGTACGTCTGGAGTACAGCATTGTACGGTAGTGAAACATAGACTGTGGGAAACCGGAAAACAAGAGAATCGAAGCACATGAAATGTGCTACAGACGAAAGTTGAAAATTAGGTGGTCTGATAAGGTAAGGGATGAGGAGTTTCTACGCAGAATCGGAGAGGAAAGGAATATGTAGAAAACACTGAAAAGGAGAAGGGGCAAGATGATAGGACATCTGCTAAGACATGAGGTTATGACTTCCATGGTACTAGAGAGAGCTGTATAGGGCAAAAATTGTAGAGGAAGGCGGAGATTGGAATAAACTCAGCAAATAATTGAGGACGTAGGTTGCAAATGAGATGAAGAGGATGGTGCAGGAGAGGAATTCATGTCGGGTCCAAAACAAAAAAAAAAAAAAAACTGAAACGAAGGCGGCGTAGCTCTCGACCTAAGCACGCCATTTCGTTCTGCAGGATGGTGACAGCTGGTGACCTGCAAATTAAATTCATGTGTGTTGGTTTATGGTGCACAAAGTGACCGAAGGTGCTACTCTTGTTTTTCTCCGAACCAATAAGCCCAGGAATGGTAGTTCGCCGCTTTTCTCCATCTACGTCGTATAATCCCTGTCTGAACGAAGGGAGTTTAGGTGTTGCAACGGGTTTACGTTTTCTATCTAAGATTTAGAGGAGACAGCACTTCAATTAGCGGAGTTGTAAGCTACGTACTTTTGGCGATGTGTGAATGACACTTTTGTTATCTGTACCCAAGGAAATGCATCGTTGGATCCATTTTAACGAAACTAAGATCTAATCCCCTAGTCCTGAGCTAATTATTCAAGTTCCGAGTGAGCATTTTATTTCCTTGAAATTAAATTTATTTAAGGAATTAACTTATTGTTCTTGAGCCATTGTTATTGTAGATTGGATTTGTGAGGTGGTGTTGATATTTTACCTGGGTTTTTATGCTTGTAATGTTTTAACTGATGGTTGTACTTGTAAATGGTAACTGGGAGCACACCCCTTCTGGGTCGTACTTGATGTTTTTTTGAAATTTATGTATGCTTCTCAAACCAGAATCGACACTCCAAATTCTAGTAACTAATGAAACGCACGAAACACACACGAACAGAAACTACGTAAATCACGGCACGTCATACTACATTGTTAGACGCGATTTTTGGTGCGTCTGTGGGGCTACTAGGTGTGTGAGAAAAGTAATGATTCTGTGGTTTTATCTGTTCTTTATTGGCACAATGTCATTAATTTTACGCTTGTGATAGCCCCCACGTTGCATCCTATGCAGATCAACGACCGTAACGGTAATACAGCTCCTGCTTTATAAAATTTCTCTAACATTCCACTACTGATATCGTATACCAGACGCAACATTTTTGAAGTTATTTTGACGAGATATCTTTCATTTAAAATTTAAATGGTAACAGGAACTCATGTGCATATCACTTATATCATGTACCGATCGACCTTCGTTGGGTCTCCCTGGCAACCTTAGAGCGACTAGGACGCTTTCTTCACAGGTAGCCTCTTTGGCCCTAGTAAGAGGAGTAGGCGGCCATGGCTACTACAGAGGCATCCTTGCCATCGTCTTTGCGTTGGTCGATAACAGTACATGATAGAGGGCCACACTGTTTAGGTCGCAGTAATTACCTTTTCACACTGTATTTTATAAGCTATAAGATTTTAACTTGTTTTACAAGTCCTAGAGATGGTAATAATGACTTACAGTAACTACCACGTCACTTTCTTAAGCGGCAGAAATGCAACTTACGTGACTGGCTATGCATGACGTAATGCCGGAGACGATGGGCGGGGCTTCATGTATTTAAATAGCCGCTGATATTCTTCAAGTTCTTACACCAGGAGCCACAACAAGAGGATTGTCATGAGCCACCGCCTCCGGCAGACATTCATGGTATATCAGCGTTATGTACTGCTTTATGATTTCGTCCTTTATATGTTCATATCAATTCTTGTTTATTGTAGGTGCGAAGATGATCTGGTGAAAAGATCGAAACCGGTGACCATTAAAAAAGTTAAGCGATCAAGACTGCTTCCATTTTATTTATAATAATTACAGAACGCTGTTTTCCTATACAAGAACTATGTTATTTAAAACGATAATGAGACTGATTCTTTATTTTTGTCAACAGTATTGTCCCTTTGGGCAGGTACATATCGGCGGAGTCGTTGTTCCTGGTCTTGGTAGCAGTACTGAAAGCCTTCAACTGGTATGGCCTTTAACATGTCGGTCACATTCTTATGAATGTTCTTCAGAGTCACAGTATAGTGTCCTTTTAAGACACTTTAAATTTCGGAAAAGAAAAACGTCACAAGAACTGATATCAGGTGAATAGAGGGGGCTGTGGAACAACAGGAATGCCTCTTGGGGTCAAAAATTCCGTGATGGAAGTAGCCGCGTGACATGGGGTGTTGTCATGATGCAGCATACATTTGTTTGCAACCCTTTTCCTAATCCTTGCAAGAAAATCTTTGTAGAACCCTTAGTTGACAGTTTCTCTTGGAGGAAGATATTCTTTATGCATGATACACCTACTGTAAAATAGCAAATCAGCACATACGCTTTGAAATGTAATGCATGACTGTTTTTTAATTTTACGTCCGACCTTGCCAGACTAAAAAGTGAGATTTTTCGGCGTCGTTTTGACACAAAGCTTAAGCATGTGCAAATTTTCAGTCAAGATTCGATGTACAGTGAAAGGTGTTTAAGCTTAACAGGTGACCCATCATGCTTGTTATTAAACGTCGATCTAATCTCATAAGAGCACGCACACCTTCGAAATTTTCGTCGATTTGTGAAGCTGAACGTCTCCCTGATTGAGGTTCATCTTCAACGTATTCTCGGTGTCCCAAACATGAATTGTGCCGGCGAAAACTTGTGCTCTTGATAGGGAATGCTCCCCATAGACCTGTTTCAACTTTTCAAAAGTCACACTCACGGATTCCCTTAGTTCAACGCAATACTTAGTTGCATAACGTTGTTCTAAATTCCACCGTCCCAGTTTCATAACACGCAACAAAAACCCAACTTCACTGATGGTGCTCTCAGAATTTACGTGATGGCAAAATGGAGCTGAATCTCGGACTGAACATCTGGAAGGGATGACCCCCTCCATTCTACACAAGCAGAACAACACGGCGATGGAAAATTGCTTGCAGTTTTGTCAGTCTGATTGCTTTTCTCATCTACATCTACATCTACATCTACGTGATTACTCTGCTTTCACAACAAAGTGCCTGGCAGAGCGTTCAATGAACCACCTTCATGCTGTCTCTCTACCGTTCCACTCTCGAACGGCACGCGGAGAAAAACGAGCACTTAAATTTTTCCGTGCGAGCCCTGATTTTTCTTATTTTATCGCGATGATCATTTCTCCCTATGTAGGTGGGTCCAACAGAATGTTTTCGCAATGGAGGAGAAAACTGGTGATTGAAATTTCGTGAGTAGATCCCATCGCAACGAAAAACGCCTTTGTTTTAATGATTGCCACTCCAATTCACGTATCATGTCTATGACACTCTCTCCCCTATTTCGCGATAATACAAAACGAGCTTCCGGTCTTTGTACTTTTTCGATGTCATCCGTCAGTCCCACCTGATGCGGATCCCACACCGCACAGCAGTACTCCAGAATAGGGAGGACAAGCCTAGTGTAAGCAGTCTCTTTGATAGACCTGTTGCACCTTGTAAGTGTTCTGCCAATGAATCGCAGTCTTTGGTTTCCTCTACTCACAATATTATCTATGTGATCGTTCCAATTTAGGTTGTTTGTAATTGTAATCCCGAAGTATTTAGTTGAATTTACAGCCCTCATATTTGTGTGACTTATCGCGTAATCGAAATTTAGCTGACTTCTTTTAGTACTCATGTGAATGACTTAGCACTTTTCTTTATTCAGGGTCAATTGCCATTTTTTTCACCATATTGCAAGTCGTTTTGATCATCTGATGACTTTACAAGACGGTTAATGACAGCATTATCTGCAAAGAATCTAAGACGGCTACACAGATTGTCTCCTATGTCGTTAATATACCGGGTGATCAAAAAGTCAGTATAAATTTGAAAACTTAATAAACCACGGAATAATGTAGATAGAGAGATAAAAATTGACACACATGCCTCTAATAACATGGGGTTTTACTAGAACCAAAAAAAAACGTATTGCTAGACACGTTAGAGATCTCTTGCGCGCGTCGTTTGGTGATGATCGTGTGCTCAGCCGCCACTTTCATCATGCTTGGCGTCCCAGGTCCCCAGACCTAAGTCCGTGCGATTATTGCTTTGGGGTTACCTGAAGTCGCAAGTGTATCGTGATCGACCGACATCTCCAGGGATTCTGAAATACAACATCCGACGCCAATGCCTCACCATAACTCCGGACATGCTTTACAATGCCGTTCACAACATTATTCCTCGGCTACAGCTATTGTTGAGGAATGATGGTGGACATATTGAGCATTTCCTGTAAAGAACATCATCTTTACTTTGTCTTACTTTGGTGTGCTAATTATTGCTATTCTGATCAGATGAAGCGCCATCTGTCGGACATTTTTTGAAAGTTTGTATTTTTTTGGTTCTAATAAAACCCCATCTCATTCCAAGCATGTGTGTCAATTTGTACCTCTCTATCTACATTATTCCGTGATTTATTCAGTTTTCAAATTCATACTGACTTTTTGATCACCCGGTAGATCAGGAGCAACACCTCGTACTGTAGCGTTCTTCCGGAAAAGGCCACTTGCGCCAATACGAATGCTGCCTGTCTTCAGTTTACAGACGTAATTCATCAGCTTTAATATGAGCTCGTACAGACCTTACGACTTATCTTAGAAGAAAGATTAAGGAAAGGCAAACCTACGTTTCTAGCATTTGTAGACTTAGAGAAAGCGTTTGACAATGTTGACTGGAATACTCTCTTTCAAATTCTAAAGGTGGCAGGGGTAAAATACAGGGAGCGAAAGGCTATTTACAATTTGTACAGAAACCAGATGGCAGTTATAAGAGTCGAGGGACATGAAAGGGAAGCAGTGGTTGGGAAGGGAGTGAGACAGGGTTGTAGCCTCTCCCCGATGTTATTCAATCTGTATATTGAGCAAGCAGTAAAGGAAACAAAAGAAAAATTCGGAGTAGGTATTAAAATCCATGGAGAAGAAATAAAAACTTTGAGGTTCGCCGATGACATTGTAATTCTGTCAGAGACAGCAAAGGACTTGGAAGAGGAGCTGAACGGAATGGACAGTGTCTTGAAAGGAGGATATAAGATGAACATCAACAGAAGCAAAACGAGGATAATTGAATGTAGTCGAATTAAGTCGGGTGATGTTGAGGGTATTAGATTAGGAAATGAGACACTTAAAATAGTAAAGGAGTTTTGCTATTTGGGGAGCAAAATAACTGATGGTCGAAGTAGAGAGGATATAAAATGTAGACTGGCAAAGGCAAGGAAAGCGTTTCTGAAGAAGAGAAATTTGTTAACATCGAGTATAGATTTAAGTGTCAGGAAGTCATTTCTGAAAGTATTTGTATGGAGTGTAGCCATGTATGGAAGTGAAACATGGACGATAAGTAGTTTGGACAAGAAGAGAATAGAAGCTTTCGAAATGTGGTGCTACAGAAGAATGCTGAAGATTTGATGGGTAGATCACATAACTAATGAGGAAGTATTGAATAGGATTGGGGAGAAGAGAAGTTTGTGGCACAACTTGACCAGAAGAAGGGATCGGTTGGTAGGACATGTTCTGAGGCATCAAGGGGTCACCAATTTAGTATTGGAGGGCAGCGTGGAGGGCAAAAATCGTAGAGGGAGACCACGAGATGAATACACAAAGCAGATTCATAAGGAAGTAGGTTGCAGTAGGTACTGGGAGATGAAGAGGCTTGCACAGGATAGAGTAGCATGGAGAGCTGCATCAAACCAGTCTCAGGACTGAAGACCACAACAACAACAACAGGCTAGGGTTGATTAGAGGAACGATGACTGTGTACAGTTGCCTTCAAACCTGTACGACTTTCCGTGCGCACCATGCGCACGCAGCCATTTCACTAAGAGGCAAGGCGGTGAATGCTCCGGTGCAAAGTCGCCCGTGCTTCTGAATTGTGCCCACGGGGGTGCAGGAGTCACCCCGTGCCAAACGGAGAGAACGTTCCTCCACTTGCGTGTTCGACTAGCACACTGCACGGCAACTAGCCACAAGGTGCACGGGCATAAACCCACCTTGAGCACAGAAGTAAACCCACCTTAAGGGGGGTAGGACGTCAAAAGGGCCGACCTTTAGCAGGAGGGGCACCACAGGACATTTTATTTTCTACTGTCTATACTTCTACAAGTAAATTCATAAAACTTCGTCGGAATGACCAGGAAGGCTTCAGAATTCACACTCGTAGCAACGGAAGTTCAAAAGCATAACAAAATATTTTTTTACATGTGAAATTTCATCATTTCTTCACTTACTATTGGCTGCATTTGTTGCTGTAGGTACACTTTTCTTCCTAAGTAAGAGAGACTGTTCGATGAATTTTGAACAGCATACAAACCATACTTACAGGTGTCTGAAACTCTAGAATCTATTTAATTTATGAAAAATGAATGAGCTGTTACGTTTTAAACTTTATGTTTAGAAAAAAATCAAATTTTGTAGTTAATTACCTCAATTTTTACCACAGCTTTTAATAGATTTGGAAAATTCTAGAGTTTCATACACCTGTAAGTATGGTTTGTGAGCTGTGCAAAATTCATAAAAGATTCTCTCTTACTTGTGAAGAAAAATGTACCTATAGCAACAAATGCAGCCAACAGTAAGTGAAAAAATGATGAAATTTCACATGTAAAAAAAAATATTTTTTTATATTTTTGCAGTTACACTGAAATGAGTGTGAATCCTGAAACCTTCCTGGTCATGCTGACAAAGTTTTATGAATTAATTTGTAAAAGTATAGACAGTAGAAAATAAAATGTCCTGTGGTGCCTCTCGTGCTCCAAGTCGGCCAGTTTGACGTCCTACCCCCCTTAAGGTGAGCACTCGTCCGTGTCAGCAGGCGTCGCTGGTGACGTCACTGACGGCGCCCCAGAAGGCGGTAGCGGTGTCGACGCTGGAGCAGGTGGAGCGGCTGGGTTTGCCCGTGGCGCTGCCCGCGGAGCACGCGGCCGTCATGGGGGAGGCGCTGCCGGCGGGGCCGCTGCGGTCGCGCCTCTCGCTGGCCCCAGAGGGCACCCGCCGGGCGGCGGCGAGGGCCGCCGAGCGCAGAGACACCGCGTTGCTCGCCTTCAAGAAGATGGCCAAGGAGCTCGTCTCACGGCTGGGCGGAGACCGCCTGCAGCTGGTCGTCGACTGTCCCAGGTTTCTCTTCCTCTTTCTCTCTCTCTCCACCACCTTCGAAACACTGGTTTAGAAACTTTCTATCTGTGATGCACTTACTATAAATACTCTGTTAGGTCAAGTCTTTAGAATTACACCTGACACTGTACTCACTGCTTAAGGTTATCTGAGATAGCGAAATACCTAACTAGGAAACTAACTTATTTCCGCCACAGTAACATTTATTTCTAAGGGAACAAAATAGATGTAAAGTTAATTTCAGAAGTGTTGTTGTTGTCATTGTGGTCTTGAGTCCAGATACTGCTTTGATGCAGCTCTCCATGCTACTCTATCCTCTGCAAGCTTCCTCATCTCCCAGTACCTACTACAACCTACATCCATCTGAATCTGTTTAGTGTATTCATGTCTTGATCTCCCTCTACGACTTTTACCCTCCGCGCTGCCCTCCAATACTAAATTGGTGATCCCTTAATGCCTCAGAATATCCCCTACCAATCGATCCATTCTTCTTGTCAAGTTGTGCGACAAATTTCTCTTCTCCCCAATTGTAATCAGTACCTCCTGATTAGTTATGCGATCTACCCATCTTCAGCATCCTTCTGTAGCAAAAAATGGTTCAAATGGATCTGAGCACTATGGGACTTAACATTTGAGGTCATCAGTCCTCTAGAACTTAGAACTACTTACACCTAACTAACCTGACATCACACACATCCATGCCCGAGGCAGGATTCGAACCTGCGACCGTAGCGGTCGCGCGGTTCCAGACTGAAGCGCCCAGAACCGCTCGACCACTTTGGCCGGCCTTCTGTAGCACCACATTTCGAAATCTATTCTCTTTATTTCTAATCTATTTATCGTCCGCCGGCCGGGATGGCCGAGCGGTTCTAGGCGCTACAGTCTGGAACCGCGCGACCGCTACGGTCGCGGGTTCGAATCCTGCCTCGGGCATGGATGTGTGTGATGTGCTTAGGTTGGTTAGGTTTCAGTAGTTCTAAGTTCTGGGGGACTGATGACCTCAGAAGTTAAGTCCCATAATGCTCAGAGCCATTCGAACCATCCATATTTATCGTCTACGTTTCACTTCCATACATGGCTACACTCCATACAAATACTTTCAGAAACGATTTCCTACCACTTAAATCTATACTCGAAGTTAACAGACTTCTCTTCTTCAGAAACGCTTTCCTTGCCATTGCCAGTCTACGTTTTATATCCTCTCTACTTCGACCATCATTAGTTATTTTCCTCCCCAAATAGCAAAACTCATTTGCTACTTTCAGCGTCTCATTTCCTAATCTAATACCCCCAGCATCACCCGATTTAATACGACTACATTCCATTATCCTCGTTTTGCTTCTGTTGATGTTCATCTTATATCCTCCTTTCAAGACACTACCAATTCCGTTCAGCTCCTCTTCAAAAATAGCTCTGAGCACTATGGGACTTAACATCTATGGTCATCAGTCCCCTAGAACTTACAACTACTTAAACCTAACTAACCTAAGGACAGCACACAACACCCAGCCATCACGAGGCAGAGAAAATCCCTGACCCCGCCGGGAATCGAACCCGGGAACCCGGGCGTGGGAAGCGAGAACGCTACAGCTCCTCTTCCAGGTCCTTTGCTGTCTCTGACAGAATTACAATGTCATCGGCGAACCTCAAAGTTTTTATTTTTTCTCCATGGATTTTAATACCTATTCCGAACTTTTCTTTTGTTTCCTTTACTGATTGCTCAATATACAGATTGAATAACATCGGGGATAGGCTACAACCCTGTCTCACTCCCTTCCCAACCACTGTTTCCCTTTTATCTGCATCGTCTCTTATAACTGCCATCTGGTTTCTGTACAAATTGTAAATAGCTTTTCACTCTCTTTATTTTACCCCTGCCACCTTTAGAATTTGAAATAGAGTATTCCAGTTAATATCGTCAAAAGCTTTTTCTAAGTCTACAAATACTAGAAATGTAGGTTTGCCTTTCCTTAATCCATTTTCTAAGATAAGTCGTAGGGTCAGTATTGCCTCACGTGTTCCAACATTTCTACGGAATCCAAACTCATCTTCCCCGAGGTCGACTTCTACCAGTTTTTCCATTCGTCTGCAAAGAATTCGCGTTAGTATTTTGCAGCCGTGACTTATTAAACTGATAGTTCAGTAATTTTCACATCTGTCAACACCTGCTTTCTTTGGAATTCGAATTATTAATTCTTCTTGAAGTCTGAGGGTATTTCGCCTGTCTCATACATCTTGCTCACCTAATGTGTTGAGTTTTGTCAGGACTGGCTCTCCCAAGGCAGTCAGTAGTTCTAATGGAATGTCGTCTACTCCCGGGGCCTTTCCATCTACGATGCACCTACTATAAATACCCTGTTACGTCAAGTCTTTAGAATTACACCTGACACAGTATAGTGGCGGAGCTATCATTTGTATTCAAGTGATTCACGTGGAAATGTTTCAGACGTGATTATGGTCGCAAGACGGAAATTCCAGACGCTGAACGCAGAATGGTAGTTTGAACTAGACGCTTGGGATATCCCATTTCGGAGATCGTGAGTGAATTCAGTATTCCGAGAGTGTGCCGAGAGGCATTACCTCTCACCAAGGACAACGCAGTGCCCAACGCCCTTCACTTAACGACCGAGAGCAGTGGCGTTTGCGTGGAGTTGTCAATGTTAACAGACAAGTAACACTCCGTGATATAACCGTAGAAATAAAAGTGCAACAACGTAGATGATCGTTTGGCATTAACGGCATGTGACAGCAGAGGATCGACGTTAGTGTCTTTGATAGCGGCACGTCATAGCCTTGACCGTCTCTCCTGGCTCATGACTATGCCTTTTGGGCCAAAGAGGACGGGAAAATCGTTGCCTGGTCAGGTGAGTCCTGATATCAATTGGTTAAGAGCTTGTGGTAGGGGTTGAGTGTGGCCCAGACCCCACGAAGCCATGGACCCAATTTGTCAACAAGGCACTGTAAAAGCTGGTGGTGGGTCCATAATGGTGTCGGCTCTGTCTGCATGGAATGGACTGAGTTCTCTGATTCAACCGAACCGATCATTGACTGGAATCTGTTATGGTCGACTTCTCGAAGACCACTTGCAGCCATTCAAAGTGGAATTTTCAAGGATGACATAGAGCCATGTCACGGCCACAATCGCTCGCGACTGGTTTTAAGAACATTCTGGACCATTAAAGCCAATGATTTGTCCACCCAAATAGCCCGACATGAATCCCTTCGTATAGTTATGAGACATAATCGGGAAGTCAGTTCGTAAACAAAATCCTGCGCCAGCAACAATTTCGCAATTATGGACGGTTATAGAGGCAGTATGGCTCAGTATTTCTGCAGAGGACGTCCAACGGCTTGTTTAGTCTTTGCTATATCCAATTTATTCACTATACCGGGAAGGAGGAGGTCTCACACGATATTAGAAATCCCATTACTTTTGTCACCTCTGTGTATGATGAGTGGTGGTGAGGATGTAGACTATTGTAAACGAAACGTCAGTTGCACTCGCGTGTCTACCTGCCTATCCAGTAAGCACTGCTCATAGTGTGAGCCGATCTCTCTCTCCCCCCCCCCCCCTCCACTCCTCCATCCCCCTCCAAACTGTTCCAACGCAAGACAGCAAGACAATGTTGCACGCGCATTTACGCATCGTGCTATTGAAGTAGATGTACATTATTCAATGTGTACATTATGCAACAAATTAAATAAGTGTTTAACATTGTTTATGTTCACTGATAAAATAAAGTTCGATTACTTCTTCCACGCTCTTAGGAATAGATATTTTATTTCTTTCTAAAGCATCTTATGTTCTTCCTCATCGTTCATCACATCTCCATGCCAAATTTCATCAAAATCGGTTCAGCCATAATGCCACAGTGTTGTAGTGGTTAGCACGCCTGCCAAGTAAACAGGAGACCTGTGTTAAAATCCAGATCTTGGCTGAAAATTTTGGATCAGTGAGTCAGTTTCTATCCTTATCGAAGATAAAGTTGAGAGTCAATGTGTCTCCAGGAAAATGGAATTACATCAGGAAAACAGAAGTAAGCCGCAGGACGAAGTGTTTGAATTAAAATGGGTGGAAGCCAGGAATGCAGTTCTCCGCCCCTGCTGTCCATCTAAGAAGTAATAGCAGAAATAAACGAAACGTTCAAGAATGGGATTATTATTCAGGATCAAATGACGTAAATGACAGTATTCGTTGATGATATTGCTATAATTTGTGAAGATGAAAAATTTCAGAATATTCTGAATGAGAAAAACAGTCTAGTGAATACAGAACGTGGGCTGACAGTAACCGAAAAAAGATGGAGGTAATGAGAAGTAGCAGAAACGACAATAGAGAGGAACTCAACATCAAAACTGTCTGACAACGAATTAGACGAATATGAGGAATTCTGCTACCTTAGAAGCAAAATGATCCACCACGGACGAAGCAAAGGGGGTGTAAATAGCAGACTACCAGTAGCAAAGAGGGCGTTCCTGGCTAAGAGGTCTGGTAATATCAAACACAGGTCTTAATTTGAGGGAGAAATTGAACATGTATGTAGGGAGCACAGCGTTGGGTGAGTCGTGGACTGTGGGAAGTCCGTAAAGACGAGAATCGAATCATTTGAGTTGTAGTGCTACAGAAGAAAGTTGAAAATTAGGTGGATTGATGAAGTAGGAATGAGGAGGTTCTCAACAGAATCGCTGAAGAGAAGAACGTGTGGAAGTCAATAACAAAAAGAAGGGCTGTGATAATGTGGCATGTGTTTAAACATCAGGGAATAACTTCCATGTTAATAGAGGGAGCTGTTGAAGTTTATAGAGGAGACTGGAATACATCCAACAAATGACTGAGGACGTACGTTGCAGGTTGTTGCAGAGAGTAATTTGCGGCGGGCTGCATCAAACCAGTCATAAGACTGGTGACCGATAAGAGGTATTGGTCTCCCTACAATTAGTGCCACGTGATCGGTCCGTTTTATCCAGATGGTTACTCCTCAGTATTCTAAGATTGTGACTGTTACAGGTGATTTATTATTAACAGTGTCATCGAAAAGTAATGGATGTCTCCCACCATTTATGCACAATACGTTATATTAATTTGTGTTAGGGCATGCTGCCAATCCCAAGGCCAAACATCGATCTTCCGCAGCCCTGCTGCATGTCGATACTTCCTGCAGACCACAGTGCTATAGTTATACAGATGACGTCAGGAAATGAAATGAAATGAAGAAGAATGTAGCACCTGTTGTCGACAGACAATCTGTGGTTTCCACCATCAATACATCACGTGATTACTCTAATAGATGATCGGTGCACAATGGGGGTTGTTGCACATTACCTCGCTTCCTCTTTCATCACTGAGAGGCCAGCCTTGAGGACACTTCAGGTTCGATTCCCTGTGCTACCAAGAATTTTTTCCTGATCGGTAAGAAAGAAATTATGTGAACACGAAGTGTAAGAGGAAATGAGGAGTTGAGCTCCGATTTTGGTTGCAAAGTTGATTTTCAGAGGGAGTATGTTAGCGGGAGCAGAATCATTCGGCAGTCATCTAAAGAACGCCGCCTTCCCTCCAGCAGGGACTCCTACTTGAATTCGCGAAGCATATCCGTAACACTTACGTTTTGTTCGAACCTACCGGTAACAAATCAAGCAGCCCTTCTCTGAATTGCTTCGATGTCTTCCTTTCATCCGACCTAGTACGGATTCCAAACACTCGTGCAGCACTCAAGGATATGTTGCACCAGCGTCCTGTATGCGATCTCCTTTGTAGGTGAACAAATCTTGCCTAAAATTCTCCCAGTAAACCGAAATCGACCATTTGCCTTCGCTACCACAGTTTTCACAGGCTCGTTCCACCTGATATCGTTTTGCTATGTTACGCCCATATATTTAAACGACTTCACTATGTCAGTAATATTGATCCGAACATTACAGATTTGTTCTTCCAACTCATCCGCATTATCTTACTTTTCTCCACGCTTAGGACTAGCTGCCATTCATCATACCAACTGGAAATTTTGTCTAAATCGTCTTGTATCTACCTAGTCACCCAACTTCAACACCTTATCGTACATCACGGCATCATCAGAAAACAACCGCACACTGCTGCCCATCCTGTCCACCAAATCGTTTATGTATATGGAGAACAACAGTGATCTAATCACACTTCCCTGGAGCACTTCTGACGATACCCTAGTATCTGATGAACACTCACCGTTCAGGACAACATACTGGGTTCTATTATTTAAGAAGTTTTCCAGCCACTCACATATCTGAACTTACTCCGTACGCTCGTATCTTCGTTAACAGCCTGCATTGGGAAACCATGGCAAATGCTTACCGGAAATCGAGAAATATGGAATCTGTCTGTTGCCCTTCATCCACAGTTCTTAGTATATCATGTGAGAAAAAGGCAAGCTGAGTCTTCTAAAAGAATGCTGATTCGTGGACATAAGATTCTTAGCCTCAAGATTGTTTATTATATTCGTAATGAGCATGTTTTCAAGGACTGTGCAGCAAACCTTTCTAATATTTTGGAGCTACCTGCGCTTTTTTCCAGTCGGTTTGGACTTCGTGCTGGTCGAGAGATTCACGATAAATTCAAGCTAGATAAGCTGCTAGTGCCGTAGATTACCGTTTGTAAAATCGAACTGGGATTCCATTCGAGATCTGGTGATTTTTTTTTTTTTCAAATCTTTAAATTGCTTCTCTTTCTCCAGGTATGTTTATTTCTATGTCGTTCATACGGGAGTCTGTCCGATCGTCAAATGACGGTATGTTTGTTCGGCTCTTCTGCGTGAACGATTTCTTGAACATGAAATTTAAAACTTCGGCTTTCGTTTTGCTACCTTCAACTGCCACACGAGGGTGGACAACAAGGGACTAAATGGAAGCCGTAGACCAGCTTACCGATTTTACGTTCGACCAGAAATTTCTCGGGTTCTCTGCCAGATCTTTTGCTAAGGTGTGACAGTGGTAGTTTTTGTATGCTTCGCGCATAGATCTTTTCACAGACGCACGAGTCTCTACTTACTTTCGCTTGTCATTTGTGCGTCCTCTTTTGAACTTAGAGTGCAACAGCCTCTTATGAATTTCTTTACTAAACCATGGTGGGCCTTTTCCATCTTTTATCCACTTACTAGGCACGTAACTCGCCAAGCCACTATTTACAGCCTGCTTAAACTTTGCCCATAATTCGTCTACATCCATCTTACTGGTACTAAGTGATGCCAATTACCAAGGCTTGCCATAAGAATATATCGATGTCATTAGACCGACAAAGCAGTCAGCGAATAGGGAGTTGTCCCATGGGTCTGATATAAGAACTTAAATCGTTTTCTGAAGCATCACTGTTGATGAAAATATCTCACTCGTCCAATATCCGATTCAACTGTCTACCATTTGATTCAACTGTCTCCCTTTAGTCTGTCTTCACCATCAACGAAATTCCGGCCGGTGTGGCCGTGTGGTTCTAGGCGCTTCAATCTGGAACCGCGTGACCGCTACGGTCGCAGATGGGAATCCTGCCTCGGGCATGGATGTGTGTGACGTCCTTAGGTTAGTTAGGTTTAAGCAGTTCTAAGTCCTAGGGGACTGATGACCACAGATGTTAAGTCCCATAGTGCTCAGAGCCATTTTGAATCAACGAAATAATAAGTAAGGGACGTCACGATGACAGAACGTACACTAACGAGGGTTGCTGCCGGAAAGGCGTCATCAAAGTAATTATTTTTTCTGCGGTCTAGCGTAGTGATGCGAATTATTGTACGGGAACGAATGCATGGATCTCTTGAAATAACTCCAGAAGAGCTTTGCACCACTAAGGAATCAATGGACCAGAACTGCTGAAGTAGCGAATGGCCACCAGATACGCTTCCAGAAAAGGATTACTCCAATTTGCGTTAGAGGTTTTACAAGAGCAAGCTACCGAAATTCCACGTCTGAACAGATCTACCCGTGTGAATTAGAGCAATATTGTCACAAAAAATTTATATGTTAATAAGAAGTTCTAATATAGACGCTTCAGTATGTAGTTTTCGTACTATTGTTCCTTGGCACTGATAATATACGAATGTAGTTTAACATATTACCGTTTGCCGTGTCTGTCATCAATGCAACAAGGTAGCGCAAACCTTTCCGATCTACCTCGTGCCCACCCGCCGCACGCAGCTGCAATATTCGTCGCCACAACAATGCAAACAAACTTCTCCATGACAACGCGAGGCCTCACACATGTCTGCTCACCCAAGACGAACTCAAAAATCTTCATTGGGCTGCCCTTCCTCATCCACCCTACAGCACGGCTCTCGCACCTCTTGACTTCCATCTGGCCCAATGAAGGATGCACTCCGCGAGAAGCAGTAAGGGATGATTGGGAGGTTATTGATGCAGCAAAACGTTGGCTGCTATAGGCCCTCCCAGTAATTAGCATAAGGTTCATATGGCTTCAAGCATTATGGGACTCTACATCTGATGTCATCAGTCCCCTAGACATAGAATTAAGTAAACCTAACTAACCTAAGGACATCACACACATCCATGCCCGAAGCAGGATTCGAACCTGCGACCGTAACAGACGCGTGGTTCCGGACTGAAGCGCCCAGAACCGCTCGACTAACGTAAGGGCTTTGTAGCCAAAGGAGTATGAAATACTATTATGTTTTTGAATCCTAAATGAAAAAACCTCGTCTCAGAAAAAAAGTGTTGCATTACTTACGAACGCCCCTCGTATCACTGTAATAGTAACTTTTACATGTCACAGTTAACTAGAACGGAAAGTCTGTTAAAGATAAACAGAAGTAAAATAGTGATGAAATGTATGAAACACTTTTACATTAGCTACCACAGATGTTTTTTTAAGCACAACGAATAAAAGTCTATTGTACAATGACACTACTGTTGCAGTAATTAAGAAGCATTGCGGATCATGATGATTTTTGGTTTGTAGGGCGCTCAAATGAGCGGTCATCAGCGCCCGAGCGCTGGCATTGAAGAGCCAAACAACCTGGTACACCTGCCTAATATCGTGTAGGGCACCCCCGAGCACGCAGAAGTACGGCAACACGACGTGGCATGGACTCGACTAGTGTCTGCAGGGCTGTCCATCAACCCGTAAGAGTGCTAGGGGATGGAGATCTTTTCTGAACAGTACGCTGCAAGGCATTGCAGATATGCTCGCTAATGTTCAAGTCTGGGGAGTCTTGTGGGCAGCGGAAGTGTTTTAACTCAGAAGAGTGTTCCTAGAGCCATTCTGTAGCAAATTTGCACGTGTGTAGTGTCGCATTGTCGCATTGTCCTGCTCGAATTGCCCAAGTCCGTCGGAATACACAATGGACATGAATGAATGCAGCTGATCACACAGGATTATTACGTACATGTCACCTGTCAGAGTCGTATCTAGACGTATGAGGAGTCCCACATTACTCCAACTGCACACGTCCCACATCATTACAGAGCCTCCACCAGCTTAAACAGTCCTCTGCTGACATGCAGGGTCCATGGATTTATGAGGGTGTCTCCATCTGCTCGATACAATTTGAAACGAGACTCGTCCGAGCGGGCATTTAGGCTCCTAAAGCCCAAGTCGATGATGTTGCGTTGAATTCTTCGCACGCTGACATATGTTGATGGCCCAGCATTGAAAGCTGCGGCAATTTGTGGAAGGTATACACTTCTGTCACGTTGAACGATTCTCTTCAGTCGTCGTTGGTCCCGTTCTTGCAGAATCTTTTTTCCGGCCGCAGCGACGTCGGAGATTTGATGTTTTACCGGATTCCCGCTATTCACGGTAACTCGTGAAACGGTCGTACCGGAAAATCCCCACTTCATCGCTACCTCGGAGATGCTGTGTCCGATCGTTCGTGCGCCGAATATAACACGACGTTCAAACTCATTTGAATCTTAATAACCTGTCGTTGTAGTAGCAGTAACCCATCTAACAACTGCGTCAGACACTTTTTGTCGTATATACAGGCGTTACCGACCGCAGCGCCGTATTCTACCTGTTTGGATATCTCTGCATTGTAATACGCATGATTATACCAGTTTCTTTGGCGCTTCAGTGTATTTCAGCAAAAGTATTGTCTTGTACGTAAGTCTGATAGAGCACAGTATTGTTACTTCATAGCTACGATAACGCGAAATTCAAAGAGTGATCAGATACGTTACCATCGTATCGCAGAAATAAGTTTCCAGCTAGTGGGAATTTTCATGCAGTGGTTGCTCTGGGTCTTCTTCTTTCTTTGTTCTATATTTTCCTGTGATCCTCAAAAAGAGGGAGGGGGAGGTGTCATCTGACATAAGAGTGTGGTTGTTCAGTCGCACAGTTACTTCGAAAGACTATATACTTAGAGTTTCGTAGGTTTTCACAGTGAGCGTCAATTTAAATTAAATCTTTTCCAAGACATAATTTTAAAAGATGAAAAACATACAAACGAGATGTGCGTCTTGAAGTTGACGTTTCCCCGAGGTAAAGAGTATTCCACGTGGTTTTGGGATTGTCTCAATATTTTATCTGACGAAATGGGAGAGGTTTATAAAATTTTGCTGATGATTTCCGTCCGTTTGTCAGATGAAATAATAACGTATAAGGTGAACATCATTTGGCTGTAGAACTGAAAGGTCACGAAATAGGGATGATATCATTATAACAGATTATCTTCATGAGGAAATGATGATTCACAAGATGGCCATTATTGCGTTCATACTACGCTTTCTTAGGTTAACTAGAGAGAGATGTTCAGAGCTCCATTGAAATGGTAGGAATAAATGCTATCATTAGATCAGGTATCATATGGAGAAAAGTGGACCTCCGACAAAGGTGGAGAGCTGATAATGAGAACTTGCTAATCGGAGTAGGTTATTTGTAGGAAGAGAATTGTGAGGGTCGGCAGAGGGGTACATTGGTAGATGGGAAAATGATCTGCCTGTGCTCACCTTAGGGATAGGACGCGATAGGCCTGGATATGATGCACAGGATGAAGAGGGAGTGGAACTAAGAAATTGTTTGGTGGAAAAATGTGGAGTGGATGTGGATCCGGAAGTAAGTCGCATTGGCATTCAGGTGAAACATCGAACTGGCAGCGAGCGTATTTTTTTAAGTATATGAGCCCACGCATACGGACAGATATCTCACAGAACAGAAGGACAAATCTGATTTTATGTTCAGTGGTGGAGATGCTTGGCCAGAACGGTGTGTCGGTGTCGTAGATGGGGCTAGTCATTTTCACTGGTTTGTGAGAGGGGTTTCGTCTTACACTTGTAGGAGCAGATTAAGTAGAATAGGTTATAAATGTGGCATTGGGATGGGCATTAATCCGGCCGCGGTGGTCTCGCGGTTCTAGGCGCGCAGTCCGGAACCGCGCGACTGCTGCGGTCGCAGGTTCGAATCCTGCCTCGGGCATGGATGTGTGTGATGTCCTTAGGTTAGTTACGTTTAAGTAGTTCTAAGTTCTAGGGGACTGATGACCACAGCTGTTAAGTCCCATAGTGCTCAGAGCCATTTGAACCATTTTGGGCACTAATGGTTTGGACATTGTCTTAGGAGGCGACTTTATAAGCAATATGGAGATGTGGGTGGGTTTTTATGTTCTTTAATTAGACCATTCTAAACATAGCATATTTGGCAATAGCATACTTGAACATCCACGTGTTGTCTATAGTTGGTAAATCAGAATGCTGCAGGTGGTGGGTGGTAATCAATAGTTGAGGTGAATCCCAAAAATATAAGGACAAGTAATGCAGGGCCCACCACGTTTGTTGAGTGTTAATCAATAGTTGAGGTGAATCCCAAAAATATAAGGACAAGTAACGCAGGGACCACCACGTTTGTTGATGTGACGAGCTGTTCTGTTCATAAATTCAGGTTTGAAACTAATATACTGAGATACGTAATTGGCAGTAATCTTAGCACCTACATCCTTGATAACAGCTGAAAAGATCTGCAGGTGAACTGAGATTTACTTTTCGAATGTGGAAGACTAAGAGGGAGAAAAACAGCACATGCGGTAGGTAATTGAAAAAGTATCATGATGATCTCGTTATTGGCAAAAGACTCCTGAGTAGTCGTCCGCAGCTCGTGGTCGTGCGGTAGCGTTCTCGCTTCCCGCGCCCGGGTTCCCGGGTTCGATTCCCGGCGGGGTCAGGGATTTTCTCTGCCTCGTGATGACTGGGTGTTGTGTGATATCCTTAGGTTAGTTAGGTTTAAGTAGTTCTAAGTTCCAGGGGACTGATGACCATAGCTGTTAAGTCCCATAGTGCTCAGAGTCATTTGAACCAACCAGAGTAGTCCCCGGTTCGGATCTCCGGGACTGCCAAGAGGGGGGGGGGGGGGGGTGACCATGAGAAAAAGACTGAATAACCAACGAAAGGACGAGGCTCTATGAGTCTGTGCGCGGAATATCAGAGGCTTGAACGTGGTAGGGAAGATAGAAAATCTGAAAAGGGAAATGCAAAGGTTCAATCTAGATATAGTAGGGGTCAGTGAAGTGAAATGGAAAGAAGACAAGGATTTCTGGTCAGATGAATATAGGGTAATATCAACAGCAGGAGAATATGGTGTAATGTGTGTTTGATTCCTTATGAATAGAAAGGTAGGGCAAAGAGTGTGTTGTAGTGAACAGTTGAGTGATAGCGCTGTTCTTGTCAGAATCGACAGCAAACCAACGCCATCAACGATAACTCAGGTATACATTTAAATGTCGCAAGTTGAAGATAAAGAGACAGTGGAAGATATGAGGATACTGAAAGGGTAATACAGTACGTAAAGAGAGATGAAATCTAATAGTCATGGAGGACTGGAATGCATTAGTAGGAATAGAAGCAGAAGAATATACGAGAATATAGGCTTGGGACAACGAATGAGAGCAGTGGAAAACTGAGTTCTGTAAAAAAATTTCAGCTAGTATTAGCGAATACTCTGTTCAAGCACCTCAAGAGGAGTAATACTTGGAAAAAGAGCGGGTGATACGGGAAGATTTCAGTTAGATTCCAATACCAAATACTGGATTGTAAGGCGTACCCAGAGGCAGATATAGACTCAGATCAGAATCTAGTAGTGATGAATAGTATGTTGAAGTTTAACTGATTAGTCAGGAAGAATTAATACGCAAAGAAGTGGGATACAAAGTACTAAGGAATGACGAGATACGTTTGAAGTTCTCTAAGGGTATAGATGGTGCAATAAGGAATAACTCAGTAGGCAGTACAGTTGAAGAGGAATGGACTTCTCTAAAACGGGCAATCACGGATGTTGGAAAGAAAAACATAAGTACAAAGAAGGTAACTGCGAAGAAACCATGGTTAACAGATGAAATACTGCAGTTGATCGATGAGAGAAGGAAGCACAAAAATGTTCAGGGAAATTCAGAAAGACAGAAATAGAAGTCGCTGAGGAAGGAAACAATTAGGAAGAGTAGGGAAACTAAGACGAAATAGCTGCATGAAACATGCGAAGAAATCGAAAAAGAAACGATTGTCGGAAGGGTGACTCAGCATATAGTGAAGTTGAAACACCCTTCGGTGAAATAAAAAGCAACGGTGGTATCATTAAGAGTACAACGGGAATTCCACTGTTAAATGCAGAGGAGAAGGTGGATAATTGGAAAGAGTATATTGAAGGCCTCTAAGAGGCATTCAATATTAGAATCAGAATTTAAATGAGCTTTGTAAGACTTCAGATCAGATAAGGCAGAAGGAATAGATAACATTCCGTCAGAATTTCTAAAATCATTGGGGAAGGTGGCAACAAAACGACTGTTCACGTTGGTATGTAGAATGTATAAATTTGGCGACATACAATCTGACTTTTGGAAAATATCATCCGCAAGGAAGAATGGAAAAGAAAATTGACAATGTGTTAGATGACGTTCAGTTTGGCTGTAGGAAAGGTAAAGGCACCAGAGAAGCAATTGTGATGTTGCGGTTGATAATGGAAGCACGACTAAAGAAAAATCAAGACACGTTCATAGGATTTATCGACCTAGAAAAAGCATTCGACAACGTAAAATGGTGCAAGATGTTCGAAATTCTGAGAAAAATAGGGGTAAACTATAGGAAGAGACGCATAACAGACAACATGTGCAAGAGCCAAAAGGGAATAACAAGAGTGGACGACCAAAAACGAAGTGCTCGCATTAAAGAGGGCGTAAGGATGCATTCTTTCACTCCCACTGTATAATCTGTATACTGAAGAAGCAATAATAGAAATAAATGAAAGGTTCAGGAGTGGATTAAAATTCAAGGTGAAAGGATACCAATTATAGGATTCGCTGGCGACATCGCTATCCTGAGTGAAAGTGAGGGAGAATTACAAGACCTGCTGAAGGGAATGAATAGTCTAATGACTACTAAATAGGACTGAAATTAAATCGAAGGAAGACGAAAGTAATGAGAAGTAACAGAAATCGCAACAGCGTGAAAGTTAACACAAGGGTTGAGGATCACCAAGTAGATGAAGTTAGGGGGTTCTACTGCCTAGGCAGCAAAATAATCAATGACAGACGGAGGAAGGAGGACATCGAAAGCACTGGGAATGAAGTGGTTGTCCGATGTGTTCGAGAAAATGAATATATGGGAAATACTGACGAGAAGAAGGGACATCTGTTAAGACATCACGGAATAACTTCCATTGTACTACAGGGAGCTGTAGAGGGTAAAAACTGCAGAGGGAAAGAGGGATTGGAATGCAGCCAGCAAATAATTGAAGAAGTAGGTTGCAGCTGCTACTCGGAAATGAAGAGGTTGACACAGAAATGGAATTCGTGGTAAGCTGCACCACAGCAGTCATGAAACTGATGACTCAAGAAAAAGTTATGGTGAACTTCGTTTATCGTTAGGGAGGAGAGTTTATGCGGCTGGCTGACGTGGAAGTCAGGAGCTGAAGACTTGATGATTATGGAATCATTTCCTGCTATGAGTTGAGTAATGCTGAGATATTTGTATAGTAGTGCTTTTCTTTGTATGACAGATAGCTCTGCGTGGTTGTTTACCGTTAGCGTTTGTTGAGTTGTCGTTTGAGGTTGATTCTGGTATAGTGTATCGCTTTCTGTGGCAGTAAGAGGTAGTCCTGGGCCGAGTATTGGTTATTTCTCATTTTAACTCTGGAAGAGATTTCTGTTGTAATTGTTATGTTTTCATGTTATGATATATGGTGTTAAAAAAGGTTATTTAAAATAAGGTCTTACTCACACAAACCTCAGCC
Source organism: Schistocerca serialis cubense (assembly GCF_023864345.2). Classification (NCBI taxonomy): domain Eukaryota; kingdom Metazoa; phylum Arthropoda; class Insecta; order Orthoptera; family Acrididae; genus Schistocerca; species Schistocerca serialis. The sequence continues at coordinate 252,287,231 of NC_064639.1, read as the reverse complement.
GAAACCCCACTCGACCCAATTCTTCTGCTCCAATTGTAATGAACTTTGTTTATCGTATATATGGGTAATAGATCGCCTGCATGTGGGGAATACACGCCTGAAATTATGGCTTCTATTGACAACGACAGACTTTCCTTCCGTATTTTTCGAAAAGCCACTAATACAGATCAGATTTCCGGCCATCCTGATTTAGGTTTTCCGTGATTTCCCTAAATCGTTTCAGGCAAATGCCGGGATGGTTCCTTTGAAAGGGCACGGCCGATTTCCTTCCCAATCCTTCCCTAACCCGAGCTTGCGCTCCGTCTCTAATGATCTCGTTGTCGACGGGACGTTAAACACTAACCAGCACCACCACAGATCAGATTGTGCCCACCAGTTCAGTGCATCCTCATTCCCATAAAAAAAAGCATTTTTCCATTCAGCCATTCATCGTGCAGTTTCTTTATTTTTGTCACCTGACACCTTTAGGGAAGAGATGCATTTAATAAAAACTATTGCTGTTAATAACGGGTATGATGCCTCGTTGGTTGAAAAACTGACGCTAAAGTGATCTCTTCAGGCATCAGTGATGTTTCTGGCAAAGAGTAAAAAAAAAAAAAAATTCTATTTCATTTTTAGGTCCTATTCGCTATAGAATTCATCGTATCTAAGTAAAAAATGTGGATACAAAGTTACATGTTCCACTAATAATAACTTGAAAAAAAAAATCTTATTCACAATCTCAAGTTATTAGTTGCTCCTACACACAGTTCATGAGTTTATAAAATTTCTTGTGATACGTTTATTACACAGGACAAACTGGAAGATCTTTCAGTGTCAGGTATAATGAACATTTATTGAGAAGAAAAAGCAGTAATGCACATAATTCCACTTTTGCTGATCATCTGTTAATTTCCGCTCACAAACGGAAAGTGTCGAAGAAATTTCCAATTTTCATAGGAAAAATGGAGGTGATAGGCTCGACGTATTCGAAGAGCTGGAGATTTTCAAGCATATTTCTAGGGACGATGACCCCATCCTCAACAGTCACAATTACGTAATAACTTTTTTCCATTGGCTTTAATCAACTACTCGCGGAATTTTGATTCCTTTAATTTTAGTGATTTTTCCTACCTCTAGTTCCAAAACATCTTTCCCTTCGAATCTTATAGATGTGTACTGCTAAAATTACCTTCACACAAAAACTTTCTTGGATTGTGCAACTAATTACATAAATATTCTAAATATCCTGTCCTTCAAGGCCCGTAATTTCCGTATAGCCTAATAGATGGCTCTGTTATTGACTTTTTTGTGTGTTCAAGCCGGCCGAAGTGGCCGAGCGGTTCTAGGCGCTTCAGTCTGTTACCGCGCAACCGCTACGGTCGCAGGTTAGAATCCTGCCTCGGGCATGGATTTGTGTGATGTCCTAGGGTTAGTTAGGTTTAAGTAGTTATAAGTTCAAGGGGATTGATGACGTCAGAAATTAAGTCCCATAGTACACAGAGCATTTAAACCATTTTTTGCGTGTTCAAAAATAGATCAAGCTATCTTCCTTTATATTTTGTATGTATAACTGACGTGTCTGTAATTCACTTCTTTCTCTTATAATGTCTGAAGTTGGCGCATTTCACTGTCCGCCCCCGATAGGCGTACTATACTTGTATTGTTTTCGTGACAACAGTGTCAGCCACTAGCCCCATCATTCTGATGTTCCTAGCAAAGCATATATGCCAAAGACGGGAACGTAAACTAAACTCCTCCCGAACAGGCCACGAAGGCCCAACGGTACTGACCGGCCGCCGATTCACCCTCAACTCATAGGCATCACTGGATGCGGATGTAGAGGGGCATGTGGTCAGCACACCGCTCTCCCAGCCGTATGTCAGTTTCCGAGACCGGAGCCACTACTTCTCAATCGAGTAGCTCCTCAGTTTGCCTCACAAGGGCTGAGTGCACCCCGCTTGCCAACAACGCTCTGGCAGACCGGATGGTCACCCACCCAAGTGCTAGCCCAGCCCGACAGCGCTTAAATTCGGTGATCTGACGGGAACCGGTGTTACCACTTCGACAAGGCCGTCGACAAGACTGGAACGTCTTTCATTTTTATTTGTGATTGAGCATAGCTGCTCGAAATTTTGGCCATTGGTTTCTCGTAATGAAACGTTGTTTAAGTAACCTTTGTATGCTATGACAATTGTCATCTTGGTTAATATATTTGTCGTACTTAATTTTTTATGTATTTTCGTAGGTTACTTTTGAATACATTGTGGGAGTAAACAGTTATCGAAGTGTTACAAATGTTTACTCTCAAAAACAGTCTTGATCACAATTAATTTATTACGGTGACCGGTTTCGACCAGTACTATGGTCATCTTCAGACCTACAAGTAATATACAAAGCTTTAATTAGAGGGACACATAAATTAAAGAAAATACATAAAGTTATAAAGCTATAAAACGATGAATTACGAATGAGTAAGGACCTCCTGCCGGCCGGAGTGGCCGAGCGGTTCTAGGCGCTGCAGTCTGGAACCAAGCGACCGCTACGGTCGCAGGTTCGAATCCTGCCTCGGGCATGGATGTGTGTGATGTCCTTAGGTTAGTTAGGTTTAATTAGTCCTAAGTTCTAGGCGACTGATGACCTCAGCAGTTAAGTCGCATAGCGCTCGGAGCCATTTTTGAAGTAAGGACCTCCTTCTGATGGAAAATCACTACTGAAGAAACCAGTTCACGCCTTACTATATATAATGGAGGCTCCGCCCACTTCTGACGGAATCATGTCATTATTAACCAATGGGTTATAAGTCGAATAACAATGTAAAATTTCTTAGTTAAAAGAACATTGTGAAGAAAGGAAAATAAACACACACTGAGCTCAGCTTATAAAACAGCTATTGTCAATTAAAAAGCGTTAAAAATATTTAAACATGTAGGATAAATGAACTTCCTTTTGACAGTACATGAGTTGCCCTCTCAAGGCCTGTTAGTGAACCATTTGGAACCACTGGTTGCCATGGTGAAGTTGGGCGCCGTTCGAAATATGTGCCAGCAGGCTTCTTTCGACTGAAGTTGTTGTAAAATCGATAGACAAACTAGCGGTTGCCATGGTGAAGATAAACGCCAGTGCGAAGGTGAGGCAGCAGGCTTGTTTCCACTGGACTTATGGTAAAGTCTATAGGCAAACTAGTGGTTGCCATGGTGAGGATAAACCCCAGTACAAAGATGTGGCAGCAGGCTTCTTTCTAAGGAAGTTGTTGCGAAAGTGGAATGGCAAAGACTGTCACGTAAGACGATGTACTATTGAGCAGCAACCTGTCTTTTATGGAAACGATTTTCAATGTGTAGGCTACAATAATCGTTAACTGACATGTATAGTCCATTCTGCACAAATGTGATTTACTGGTTTAATAAGAGACTTCCATTTACATAGATCACATAATAATTCTTACAGATCAATACTAAAAAATCGTATCTGTGCAGAATGTACTATACATGTCAGTTAACGATTATTGCAGCCTACTCATTGAAAATCGTTTCAATAAAAGACATGTTACTGCTCAATAGTACATCGTCTGACGCGACAGTCTTTGCCATTCCACTTTCGCAACAACTTCCTTAGAAAGAAGCCTGCTGCCACATCTTTGTACTGGCGTTTATCCTCACCATGGCAACCACTAGTTTGCCTATCGACTTTACAATAACTCCAGTCGAAAGAAGCGTGCTGCCACATCTTTGGAACGGCGTCCAACTTCACCATGGCAACCAGTGATTCCAAATGGTCACTAACAGGCCTTGAGAGAGCAACTCATGTACTGTCAAAACGAAGCTAATTTACTCTACATGTTAAAATATTTTTAACGCTTTTTAATTGACAACAGCTGTTATATAAGCTTAGCTCAGTGTGTGTTGATTTTCCTTTCTTCACAATGTTCTTTTAACTAAGAAATTTTACATTGTTATTCGACTTATCACCCATTGGTTAATAATGACATCATTCCGTCAGAAGTGGGCGGAGCTTCCATTGTGTATAGTAAGGCGTGCACTGGTTTCTAGAGTAGTGATTGTACAGCAGAAGGAGGTCCTTACTCATTGGTAATTCATCGATTTATAGCTTTGTAACTTTTCTTTAATATTGTAGCCCTCTAATTAAAGCTTTGTATACGACCTGTAGATCTAAAGATGACCACAGTAGTGGTCGAAACCGGTCACCGTAATAAATAAATTGTGATCAAGACTATTTTTGATAGTAAATATTTTCATAGGGTTTCTCAAAATATCAGTCTGATCAAGACGTCCATAGAGATGTCGAAACCGAGGCCAGGGTACCAAACAGTCATTTGCAACCGGTTGGCTGTGTGATTCCTATTTTTGTAATGTTTTTTCGACGGTCCCTGCACCTCACTTGATGTAGCAGCTGTTCACCACACACGGGCAGGTCGTACCACCTGTCCCTGGTGTGGCGGCCCGGCTGGCGGCTGGGACCGCGTCTGGGCCTGGCGGTGTCGCGGCTGGTGGCTGCTGGTGTGGTGCACGGCTGGAAGCAGCGGACGACGTACCGCCGCAAGCTGGTGCAGCGGTCGCGCCGCCGCGCCGCCAAGCCGGCCAAGCTGGTCACCGCCCCGCTGCTGCGGCCCGCGCTGGCTCTGCTCGCCACGGGGCACCTGGCCGCCGCCGCAGCCTTCGCCGCAGAGCTGGCCCTCGACCGCTGGAGGAGGCGCCGCCCCGTCTCACCACCACGCGTCTAGCGATCGACGCAAGCGTCACACTCAGTTCTCCCGCACTACGTTACGCACAACGTCACCGTGACTGTTGTTCCTGCTTGGATGGCGCTGTACGAAGGACTCGGTATGTCAGAGGATCGGGGACTCAAAACTAAATCAGGCCTTCGAATCGTTTGAGGTTGATTCTGGTGTAGTGTATCGCTTTCTGTGGCAGTTGCTAGCCTTAGTTATACAGTTCGTTTATTACACTATTGGCCATTAAAATTGCTACACCAAGAAGAAATGCGGGTGATAAACGGGTATTCATTGGACAAATATATTATACTAGAACTAACATATGAATACATTTTCACGCAGTTTGGGTGCATAGATCCTGAGAAATCAGTATCCACAACAACCAACTCTGCCGTAATAACGGCCCTGTTACGCCTGGGCATTGAGTCAAATAGAGCTTGGATGGCGTGTACAGGTACAGCTGCCCATGCAGCTTCGACACGATACGACAGTTCATCAAGAGTAGTGACTGGGGTATTGTGACGAGCCAGTTGCTCGGCCACCATTGACCAGACTTTTTCAGATTGTAAGAGATCTGGAGAATGTGCTGGCCAGGACAGCAGTCGAACCTCGATTCATCCGAAAAAATGACGTTTTGCCATTATTACACCCAGGTTCGTCGTTGAGTACACCATCGCAGGTGCTCGTATCTGTGATGCAGCGTCAACGGTAACCGCAGCCATGGTCTCCGAGCTGATAGTCCATGCTGCTGCATGTTCGTGCAGACGGTTGTTGTCTTGCAAACGTCCCCAACTGTTGACTCAGGGATCGACACGTGGCTGCACGATCCGTTACAGCCATGTGGATAAGATGCCTGTCATCTCGACTGCTAGTGATACGAGGCCGTTGGGATCCAGCACGGCGTTCCGCAGTACCCTCCTGAACCCACCGATTCCATATTCTGCTAACAGTTATTGGATCTCGACCATCGCGAGCAGCAATGTCACGATACGATAAACAGCAATCGCGATAGCCTACAATCCGACCTTTATCAAAGTCGGAAACGTGATGGTACGCATTTCTCCTCCTTACAAGAGGCATCACAACAACGTTTCACCAGGCACGCCGGTCAACTGCTGTTTGTGTATGAGAAATGGGTTGGAAACTTTCGTCACGTCAGCACGTTGTAGGTGTCAGCACCGGCGCCAACCTTGTGTGAATGCTCTGAAAAGCTAATCATTTGCGTATCACAGCATCTTCTTCCTGTCGGTTAAATTACGCGTCTGTAGCACGTCATCTTCGTGGTGTAGCAATTTTAATGGCCAGCAGTGTATTACCACTACCTTGCGTTAGGGAAAGTGGTTCGGGAGAGTAATTTACAAATATACAATGGTCTCCGATTCGAACTTAGTGAAGTAAAACTCCTGGCTTATGCAGATGATATAGTGTTGCTGACTGAAACTGAAGAAGACCTGAAAGACAGATCTCTCAGGCACAGTGCCAGTAAAGTGGGGCTTTTGATTAACCAAGAGAAAACCGAATATATGTAAATAGGTCGAGTCATAAACCCAAATCCTTACTTTGAAACTGATCAGCATTCTAAATTCAGAAAAGTTCTCCAGTTTAGATACCTTGGATCACGTTTCAACAGTAAAAATAACAATGGATATAAAGGAAAGAATATCCTCAGGGTCAAGATGTCTGTACTCACTAAGCAACCCACTCGAAAGTAAAGCTTTGTCAATCACCACAAAGATGAAGATATACAACACTATCAACTGCCCCGTAGTACTGTACGGTTCAGAAGGCTGGACGCTTACAAAGAATGAAAGACATAACTGAATGTTTTCGAAAGAACAGTAATGAGAAAAATCTGGGGACCTGTGTTGAAGAATGGTGTATGGAGAATTCGAAAGAACAGTGAAATTTATCAGTTAATGAAGCAACCCACTACCATCCAGAAATTAAAATGTAGGAGACTGCAGTGTGCTGGACATTTGGCTAGAATGGAAAACAACAGAATCACCAAGAAAGCATTTGGAGGAACTCTGCAGGCAACAAGACCATTGGGCCGACCCCGTACAAGGTGGAAAGATGACATAGAGAAGGACATCGCAGCATTAGGAATTTCCACAACGTGGACAGAGGCTGCGAAGATAAAGGCGGTGGAAACAGATCGTTGATGCAGCGCGTGGTCTACAAGGCCTGTGATGCCTGAGATGAGTGAGAGTGAGAGTGAGAGAGAGAGAGAGAGAGAGAGAGAGTCTGCTTAGAAATTGATGTGTTAGTAGTGCACATTTTATAAAAACAATGAATAATATGACTTTAATGGCTGATAAAGGAATCAAGTACTAAAATCATGTGTGTACTCTGCACTTTAGTAATCGTATTATACAAACTTAAAGATAAAGGTGAGAAAGCGGCGCGGGATTAGCCGAGCGGTCTAGTGCGCAGCAGTCGTGGACTGTGCGGCTGGTCCCGGCGGAGGTTCGAGTCCTCCCTCGGGCATGGGTGTGTGAATTTGTCCTTAGGGTAATTTAGTTTAAGTAGTGGGTAAGCTTAGCGACTGATGACCTTAGCAGTTAAGTCCCATAAAATTTCACACACATTTGAACATAAAGGTGAGAAACTTGCAAGGAACCCCTTGAGCGCGAGATCGCAAGGTCAGTAAGGCTCGAAATTGTTGTCTTAACAATTATGACACGAAATATATTAGCTGCTAATGACTCACCATGTGCATCAGGAGGGCAACAGAAAATGACTGACCGGGAGCTGTAGAAATCAACCTTCCACATGATGTACGTATAACACTTCTCAAAATGGACATCTTCGATGGTCAATAAATGTTTAAAACAAACCATTAGCTTGCATCATAAACACTGACTGAAAAATGGTGCTCCACAGTGTTCAAAAAGGTCCCCACCCCCAATAAGACCGAAGGCGAACTGCTTCGGAGCTACAAACCGTGCAGGACACTCACCTAGGCATCCACTCTTGAAGAGTGTATGTCGAATCATATTGGGCCAATAGGGTAATGAGAAATTGTGGAATGTGATGACATGCAAACAAATCCGAAACAGTCTACCATGGAGCTTATCATGCAACGGGCTGTCCTTTAAGGCGTAGCTGTAGAAAATGAGATAATAAGTGTTGTAGGCGCAGAAAAAACAAACATCCAGAGACTGAATTTGTCCAGTGGTACCAGATGGTAGAATTGCAATGTCACAGAATTTTCAGGCGGGACAGTTTGTTCTGAAGGCGTATGGTTTTTATAGGCAGACCAGGAATCAAGAAAGAGTAAGCTGTTTTGACCAGCTATTGCCAAAAAACAGCGTTAAAACCATAGTTTTAGTTCTCTTACTCCTATTTTCCCTCTCTTACTCCCTGGGATGTAAATATTTTCTATTACTGTGACCTGGTGGTCAAGGAGAGACAGGATAAGGCAACGATAGTGGATGGGGCCGTAATCAGCTACCGTTGGCCACAGTAAACACATACACTTTATTTGAGGAAATAATTTCCAACAATCATTTTAAAGGAATTTACTACACTGACGGCTGAAGGGTTTACTAAGAAGAATTCAAAATTATTTGTCGGCTGAAGGCCCCAAGCAACTTCAGAACACTCAACGGCTGAAGGCCTGAATTAAAAGTGAGGACGGCAATTACACATTAAAAATACTAAAACCTCTATTAAACAATATTAACAAACTGTAACAAGCTACAGTGACGGCTGAAGGTCTTATCAAGACAGAATTGTAAATTATTTGTCGGCTGAAAGCCATAAGCAGTGTTAAAAACAATTAACGGCTGAAGGCCTCATTAAGAAAGAATTCGAGATTATTTGTCGGCTGAAGATCACAAGCAATTTCGGAGATACTCAACAGCTGAAGGCGTGAAGTATAAATAAGGTAGGCAATTACACGTTAAAAAATAATAAAACCTTTATAACAATCTTAACAAACTGTAACAAGCTATAGCGACTGCTGAAGGCGTTATTAAGACAGAATTGAAAATTATTTGTCAACTAAAGGCCACAAGCTATGTTACAAACAATTAACGGCTGAAGCCCTGAATTAAAAGTGAAGAAGGCAATTACACGTTAAAACATTAAGGTAAATTTCAAACAATTAAGGCAACTTGATCAAGTAAGACGGGGTGTTCCACACACAGAGCTCCACGGATCGACCTGAGGAGGGTTACCACAGCTGTGCCAGTGGTGAGATTGGCAACCAAGAGTAATGCTCACCTAAGGAGGGCAACTCAAACTAGGGACGATTTAAACGCCGATCAACTCTCTTACCAAATCCACCTAACGCCAGATGACCAGTACATCGATGGAATAATTCAGGCGAGGGCGAGGTGACAAACAGCACTGCGTCTCCAGAACCCGGTGTTTAAAACACCAAAAGGCAACCAAGGTAGACAAGGAAAACAATTATCCATACCCCAATCGAGGAAGCTCTCAAATTACACACCATGCTGGACAGCACAGGCAAGACGAAGAAAAGTACACTGCCGCAGATTACGGTAACCTCCAGGGCAGGTAACTGGGGCGTTAGCGGCCACTAGGAAGTAAGATACCACTGGTTGCACTTCACCAATAACAACACCAAAATACAAACTAATATCAAGCAGTAGAAGGCGGCTAATAGCTTCTGCCAATCTGATAGACTCCACTTGTTGCACTTGGTCTCACCTACCCTGGGAGAAGCAACACGCAAACAACAGCGAGATCTCGAGCAGTGGTAGCTTCACTGCTGGATACGGTTCACTCAACTTCAAACGTCCTGGGCTCGGTCGTCGGCTACAGCCCCTCGATCCGACAGTGACTGCACGCCAACGCTGCCGGCCTCCCCTCGCGATGCGGACCTCCTCGCTGCGCCGTCCGAAGCCGACCTGCCTGATCCACACGACGACCCGGAAATACGAGCCTTCAAAGATAGTACTATAGTACTGGCTATGGATAACCACTGCTGCTGCCACTCGCGGACAAATAATACTAGCAAACTCAGTGTCACCATTAACACAAGAAGGAAACGAACCTCACTACCGCTATTACAAGACACCAAGTTATGAACGGGAAGAACGCGAGCCGCACACGGCTCAACTACCCTTGCAAGATCACGCACACGAGAAAGAATCGCAGGGGGCGGAGCACGTCCAACTTCTCGCAGCACAACAAATAACTTTTCAGCCAATTTACCATCCATATTAACGGTCGTCATAATTGTACACGAATGCGTTAAGGCATGGATGTTAGTTGTTCTTGGTGCAATCCTCTTGGTACCTCTAATTTCCAGGATTCATGCATATACATTTATCTTCAAATCGCAATTCGTCGGATTTAAAACAAATTCCTTACTAAACCATCCGATAATTTTGTTTACCTCATCTACAAATTTTCGAAACTATTCCGCAGTTTGCTGTGTATTGTGAGGTTGACGCTGTTTGAAATTTCGTTGTCTTACGTCTTCCATTTCTGTAGCTCTGTTTGAAGCTCTGCGACATCCACTGTTTCCCTTGAAATCACTGTAATCTATGTCGCGCAAGTTTGATGTGCATTACATAGGTCTCTATCATGCACATCCTGTAAATGTATTGCCATTCTTGAAACGTGCGAACACCAGTTTTCGTAACAGGAACGCCTTGTCCTCCCTTGAACACCCGTAGTTTTTCTTATCCACTACATACTGCTGCAGACTTATTCGAAACCTGTTCAGAAATAATTTTTCAGAATCCTGTGGATGATCTTCCATGTATGTAATTATGTTTAGTACCCGCTCCTTGGACAACGGTTGTCCTTCATTTTGTGGCACTGAAGGCGGAATTTGTGGCTCCCAATCCGACAAGGGTGGCGACCCGCATGGCGCGAAACTTGTTTCAGAAAATGGTTCAAATGGCTCTGAGCACTATGGGACTCAACTGCTGTGGTCATAAGTCCCCTAGAACTTAGAACTACTTAAAGCTAACTAACCTAAGGACAGTACACACATCCATGCCCGAGGCAGGATTCGAACCTGCGACCGTAGCGGTCGTGCGGTTCCAGACTGTAGCGCCTTTAACCGCTCGGCCACACTTGTTTCAGTATCACACTCACTTGTTAAGCATTATCGTCATCACTGTTCCCCTCTTGCACAGTGTCCGCACATTCGTGCATATACGACACCATTCACTCCACTGACTCATCTTGCAGAAAAGCTAATGTTTTATCTGCCCCTTCTTTCTCACTCTGCAAAGTTACTTGGGTTCATTTATGAGGAAATGTCAGCTTCGGCAAATGTTGTAGATACAATGCAATGATTCCTTTGTTTATCGTTGCCATTGCTCTGCTTTGTTTCAACAATACTAGCACTGTACCACTCGTCGGGTAAGCATTTCAACTACACTCCGTAACCTCATGCTGTGCTGACAGTTGGATACCTCCAGTTCCGCCCCCTATTTTCATTAGCAGTCAATATTGTAGTTACATGGTAGACAATATATGGAGTGTAGAATGCCGTAAATGCCATTGAGCTTTTGCGACCTTGCGTTCAAGGGTTTCCTTCTTAGAATACGACTCAGCATTTAACGCAGCCAGAATCTGGTACAGCACTAGGAAATAATAAGGAATAGAATAAAAATATTACCTTTCATTTTATATGCCTGGAAACAAATCTTGTACAGCTCTAATATCAGTTTCGTAGCCTTTGTATGAGATAGTTATTGATATTATTACAATACATGCTTTCATACCCTTTTTAGTAACATTCTCAGTAACATAATTGAAATCTGTTTCATCTGTTAATTTGTTACAGTTGATAAAATAGGCAACTGGCTAGTCGTCCTTGATTCCGTGTAGAGTGAAGATAATTTAGTTTCAATTTAGGAAACTATCGTATGATGCGACTGAGACACAAACGCTGAAGAAGTTTGCATTGTAAATGAGGTGCAGGGTAATGATTCACTGAATTTCTATTAAATTACAAATTGAAGTGTTTGTTGGCCTGTCCATCTAGCATAAATTATGCTTCAACAACTTGGAAAAATTTGGTTTTTTAAGTAGTCATATATTATTGACATTTCTTGTATAAATCGGTCTATGCATTCAGATACTGATTGAAACAATTCTTCTTGAAATGATAATCTAGCGTCATGAGCTACTTCGCCCGGCATTGCCTTATGTGTCCTTCTCCTTCCGTATCGGTCTATGTTAATGTCCATACCGATGCATTTATTAGTGCCAAAAGTAAAAAATTCGTCCCATCGAAAGTGGTGTTTGCAGAATGAAGAGATTCTTGGAACAAATTTATTTTCTCCAGTATAGTGTACCAAAAGGAGGAACAAGCTTGCTACAGGTTTGCCGTCGATGAATTTTACGTATGTTCCACAGTGCTCACAACTGTTTCCCCGGTTTCTTTCATGACCTGGACTGAGTTATAATAGACACGACAGTATCAGACAACCGTTTCAGAATTTTTCCTTTTTTTAAAAGTAATTCCTGCCTGTACGTAGAAAACGAAAGGAGTGAATATAAGAACATAGCTTCCATACAGTTCCAAAACAGGTGACGCTATTAGGAACACGTAAGAAGGCGTGAACTCCACAAAGATTTAAGGAATGATTATCACGTGTATTGAACGGAGCTTTCTGACTGTCTTAACGAATGTTTCGTGGTACTCCTCCATTTACAACTGACACAGACGTGGCACTGACGTAAACGCGAGCCCTGCTCAACGCAGTATGCTGCTCATTTCTTTTCAGCTGCTGCGGAATATCTTTTGACATATGCTCTGCAGTCTTCTCCAACATTAAAAAAAGTTACAACACGTGTTTCTATCGGTAGTCCCGGCTTCTATAGTCTAGAATTAATGTTCATATTGATGTTTGCAGATGATAAAAAATTGCTTTCTACAAAGTGCCTCTTTCCTACTGAACATATTGTGGCATTTTTTGGGATTTTATGAAAAATGGTCTGGTCCTGGGGGCCTCCAAATAGCGAGAACCTAAAGATTTGGAGGCTGTCAGAGGCTGGTGGCGGGCCGCCCCCTGCGCGCCCCTCTTACTCCACCAATGCGAAGGGGTGCCTGGAGACAATAAAAGTCGATAAAAAGTGATGTTGCAGTCTCCTACCTCCTCATTCTACGCATAGAATGTACCGATTGTGTTGGCCTACAGAGTCCCCGACACTTGATAATGCTTAAGCCTGACATCAATAAAATGTACGATTCAAAAAGACAATAAGTTGGCACATTCTGGTAGAGCTATCAGCAAACGAAGTTTTCATCCCAAAAATTTCGGAAGTGCAGCCGCCTAAAATTCATATGTTTTGTTTCTAATATTTCGGCAATAGGCTATCTCTTTCTATTATCTTTACAGAAAGCCGACCGAAGTTACAGTACTCTACAGTACATGTTTCGTCGTTTCAAATCACGAAAAACACAGGTGCCATGAACACTGAATGGCGGCTAAGAGTGTACATTGTAAGGGACCGGGTGAAGTAGGCAAGCGATTGTTCACCCTCCAGCGCGATACACATATTTCCGCCACCGCTGATTCCGCATTGCCGGGTCGCTGCCCGCGCGAGTCAGCTAGCAACGCAGAATAAAAGTGGGTCATTCTGTCGGCCGGGCGGCTGTTGTCATCAGACACCCTGCTGCGTCGTCAGACACCGAGCTTCCGCGTCGCGTTCGGGTCGGTAGGCTGTGAGAACACTGACTGCTTCTGAGTACAAATTTAACATATTCACAGGTACCTTTACCTTTAATCCATACAAAAACAGTTTCATTAACTGATATCTTTCAATAAAAGTTAAAGTAAATTATTCGTCCGTGTTCAAATGCTGATCACCGGCTCGCCCTAAGACCCTCACGCCCACCTGCCATCATCCTGACCAGTCAAATACCCTATATAAATGAGCAATCCGTGGCTATGCAGTCGATCCATGTTGGGCTGTCGATGTTGCATTATTGTAGAGTGTCTTAGTTAGTAAAATTCTTCGCCAAACGAGTTTCAGTTGCTTGTTGCGCCACCGAGTGCCTAAAAGATGAAGTCGACGCTAAGGGATCGACATTTTCACCCCGCATAGAGAGACCGCTATCGATTCAGTGCTCTCACACAGTCGATGTATTGTGATGAGTGTATCTATCGTGTTGTACGCATCTTTCCGTGCCCCAAAGCTTGAGTCAAACCAAAGCGTCCCTTCTTTTAGGTTTCCATTTTAAAGGGAAGTCTCTTGCGGATGGAATTTAAATGATTTAAGAATTCGTCCTCTCCATGGGACTACACTACAAACGGGCTGCCAAGGCCTTCTTTACATGAATACTCTCCTAATCAGACTTCAGTCCATTGCAAAGGGTTCATCGAACCATCGTCCCACTGTAAATGTCGCGTGACTAGGGCTTCCTGTCAGGTAGACCGTTCGCCGGGTGCAAGTCTTTCGATTTGGCGCCACTTTGGCGACTTGCGCGTCGATGGGGATGAAATGATGATGATTAGGACAGCACAATACACAGTCCCTGAGCGGAGAAAATCTCCGAACCAGCCGAGAATCGAACCCGGACCCTTAGGATTGACATTCTCTCGAACTGACCACTCAGCTACCGGGGGCGGACATCCTCCCAATAATTCTCTATTATTCCAGTCTCTAACAGTGTGCGGAAAAAACGAACACACATGTCTTTCCGTGTGGGCTGAAACTTCCCCTATTTTATTGCTATGATCTCTTATCTCTGTGTAGGTCACCGTGAACAAAATATATTCGCTTTCGGAGAAAAAAATTTCTGAAATTTCGTGAGAAGTTTCCGCTGCAACGAAAAACGCTTTTGTTTTAATGGTGTCCATTCCAAATCCTGTATCATGTCCACGACACTCTCTCGCCTATTTCTCGATAGTAAAAAATGTGCTGCTGTTCTTTGAACTTCCTCAACGTATTCTGTTAATCCTGTCAGATAAGGATCCCACACCGCGCAGCAGCACTCCAAAAGAAGATGGACAAGGGTAGTGTAGACAATCTGTTGAGTAGATACCTCTTTACTAGAAACCTCAAAAATACTGTTGGTTTCAAACAGGCAGTACGCTTCAGTTGGCTCACTCTGAAGTTGGTCGTTAGGTATACTGCTGAAATATAAAATCAAAATTAAATAAAGTTTATGCTGCTGCAACGCCGAAATTTTTGTGATAAATTATTACGCCACAAAACATCAACATGTACGTTAACTAAGCGTTATTCACAAATATTTTTGGAAGGTGGGGGTTAACTGTGGTAAAAGAGTGTGTAACACAAGATGAACGAAAGTTGCTAACAAATAATGCAGTATATGAGGCGAAGTACGTGAGCTCACTAACCAAACATGAGGACATGTCGATGGCGAATTTTGTAGCTCATTGAGAGGTAATGACTCCTACTGGCAATCACTTTTCTGCTGCACTTGAAGTGGCACCCTTCAACTTCCGCTGGAAGCTCGGTCTACAGTTTGCTTCCGAGTGTAAACAAAGGCTGTCAGTCATTGCTGATAAACGTCCGGCCTAGTTCAAACCTGGATGCCAACACATACACAGCTACCACTCGGAGATGCCATCTCGATTATCACTTGATGCCATTCACCGATTGGTAATGAAACTTGAAAGTAAATTTTTGTCTATCAATGTTCTGTTTGTTTCAGAGTAACAGCTAGCACCCAGGAAAGTGACTGCTAGTTTTATTAGCACCAGAGACATCGCACCCCACCAAGAAGAGTGGCATAAGTCGAAGAATTACATCTTTAGTTTGTCACCTAAAATACGAGTGAAGTGCCCCAACGTGCATAAACAATCTAGTGGAATCTACTGTCAAGAATAATTACTTGAAACTGGAAGGACGTTTATACTATTTCGGAATAAGTTTTATGGAATTAATTCTTTAATTTGTGTTTTCTCAAGTATTTCATTTTTTAGTTGTCTCACTGATCTCGCCAGGGTGCGATATGTTATTACTTTTGTTTTAATTTCAGTATGTGATGGAAAAACTTTATATGTTTCGATAAAGGTTAACGATTAACTCTGCAGCGATAACAACACATAGTGACCAGTGATCATTAACAAAGTAAGTTTTGTGTAAATAAAAGCAGTTTAATGGACTTTGCTTACATTTCTGAAGTTGGAACACCTAATCCATTCATTTTTATAATTATTAATTTCAATTAACATGCATTATCTATCAAGGTGAATAGTGCAAAACAAATTCCGTAAATATTCTTCCCAAATTGTGCTTATCAAAAGTAGCACTACAATGTTAGAACGAGTTTTATCTAATGAACTCATGAAATGTCCACTTGAATGGTCTAACCTCACTATCAACTTGTCTGCTGCTCTTCTGAAAGTTCTTAAAAGTTCGTAAGTTGGAAATCGGTCACTGAGTAGGTGAAAGATGGCAAGTCTGGGCTAACCTTTCTTTTGCGTAATTATTTACGTCATGTGAACCTATGCATTGAGGACACTTATATCTAGTTAGGAAGGCACTGTGACCAAAATGATACTTATGAAAAAGGGCTGACAGTGGTTGGGTACGGAATTCATTGTTATGAGATTACATGGAGAAATCTGAATTTACGGGACTGGGTCTGTGTTTGTCAGATTGTTTAGTTGGACAGTAACGGCTGCAGCTGGGTGAAGGGAAACTCGCTGGCTATAGATGCCGAAAAGCCCACTTTATTGGTGTCAGTTCAGAGAACAAAGAAGTGATGCAGGCCAGGGAGACTCGGTCGCTGTTTTTGCGAAAACTGGCGGACATGGCCTGAACAGCAGTGATTCCCCCATCCACCTGAAGATAAGTGCTCTTAGCGGGCCGCAGTTCTACATCTTTAGTCGGGGCGTGACAGATCGTCGCGCTGGCAAATGATCCCTGTCGAGGACAGTGCATTTTTTAGATTCTGCAGGTATCCGCCTTATGTTTCCACAGATCTTCTCTGTAAGGTTCATGAAAACATTTCGCCCCAATGGCTGCTATCGCCCGGTGTGGCAGAATGCCTGAAAGACTTTCGCCGGGATATCTGTTGCGTTTCTTGACGCCACATAGCCACCCATGGAAAGTGGTTTCCCTTGCGAACAGAGAAACAACGTCTTGGGTGGGAATCCGAATGTGATGTCAGAATATGTATTGGAAAGCATCTGTTCTCCGTCGTGGTAAGCAATAGGATTGGAGGAGAGGAACTTGGCTGTCTTCTGGAGAATTATGCGATTGGTGTAAGGAAGTACTAGCGCATTTCAGTTGGTTGCTTTACTTTTTCAAAAGTACTGCACGTGGAGTATTTTTGGGGATGATAGTGAAGTGACTGAGAAAGGGATTCGGGCTTAGGTCGCGAGTCGAGTCTGACCGTATACTTCGTTTAAGAACCTGGAGTCCCGTTAGATCGTGGCTTCGGGTTTGATCTGGAGACGCGATCACAGATGTCTGTTCCTAAATATGGAATTTCTGATAACAGGTTTTCAGTTACTGTTGTACCTCAGAATGACATTTGACCGCAACAGGACATATCCTACAAATGCAGTTGCTATAACTAGAAATAAAATTACTGTTTCAATTATTCAGATGTGTATGTATGTCTTCGGTGTCGACGTGGAGAGATGGTGGTCGCATCATTCCAGATTCCTGCAGGTGTATGGTGAGCACTATGCAGCATCATCCACCTTTAGGGCGAATTATCACTGTCCACGGCGTGCTCTTTCCAACGGCAGAAGTCGCTGTGAAGCTTTGTAGTTCAGAATCACTGTCAAACGAAATAGATTCACTGAGATCGTGTTGTCCATATTTAAACTGTGAGGTGTAGTAAATCATTCCATCCAATCCGCAATTTTGTCAACGATTCAGCAGCAAATACATTAAATAGGTGCATGTACTGAATTAATGTTTTTTTTCTGTTTGTGTATGTTCTCACTCTTGATCCTTGTGTAATACAGGTGTCATTATTTTGAATGTCATTCCAGAAGATACCACTCCATTTATTAATTCTGTTCATTTATATGAGAGATAAGAGGAGTTATTGTGGAGTTTCACACATTTCGTTAGTGTCAGTTTGACAACTAGGGCCCGAAATCAATTATATGCGTAGAACTATTTCGTTGCATCTAGTTTCACAGTGATATAGCTGAAGGGTGGTTCTGTCCCACACAATATTCTGGGACAGAAGTTCATTACAGATATTTCCACATTATCTTCCTATCGCAACCTTTGTATCGATGGTGGATGTGTAACTAGCAACATGTGTGTAATAAACCTGACTGTGTGGTTTAAGCCAATGCACATCACGTATCTAATTCTGCTAAATTCTTACTTCTAACGAATCAGATATTTTCAGTGGTAAATAGTGGCTTCGTACATTTGAGATATAGGGTGTTAGGGCTATAGGTACTGATGTGTTATTCCTTTCGACACATCGAAATTAAACACATAACCAGTCTGTAGTTGCCATACACTTCTTTATTACAAACACACGCTCTTAATGAAATTAACAGTAGCAACGGTTATAATAAAAGGCACCTGCCCTACCGACCAACCAGCAGGACTCAGATTAAAACATTAATGCATTTAAATCCGATAGACACAGATCTTTCAAAATTTACTCAACCAATTTTCACTACTTAAAACAATGTTCATAAAACCACCGTTAATCAAATTTAACTGACACAACTGACGATTTAAATATGCTTCATGACTTACATAGAAACTGGCTTTCACATAACTCATATCAAATTCTAAAACTACATCCAACAACTAAGACATCTTCCATGGACTGATCTTAAGCAATTGTAACAAGTTAAAAAGTATTAAGGGATTAATACACTCAACTAGGCTGCTCTTTAGTATTACTTACAGGTATGAGGTTCACATACATTTCATACCCATAATATAATAATAGCATGTTAAATAGTCTTAAAATGGGGGCGTTTCAATTTTACGTTGAAAATTAGTGATGGACGCGAGCAGACCGAAAGGTTCTAACAGATACAGGAGATTCACGGACCGGAAAGGTGAAGTAGAACTATACTCAACTTTGAGCCACAATTAATTGTACGGGAAACCACAACGCTCCACCGGAAAGATGGAATTGCAGGACACTAACAACGTAACCATGGACACCCTGGTACCCCGATCGCAATTTGCTCGCGTCGAACACTGCCAAATGTCTGAAACATAAACACATCAGTGGAAGACAACATTCTGGCGCATCAGATACTCAAAACAATCTGCCCAACTGGTTATAAATAAACCTTTAATTATACATGGCACAAAACGAACCCAAGCAGAACTAACCGAGGTGACCACATGCCCGGTAACGGCTCTTAAAATTTGGTTAGCCAATTCTCTAGAACCAACAAACAAAATAATAACATAGAAAAAGGAAATAGGGAAAATTATTTCGGCCCACTCTTGAACGCCAGGCACAGACTTACGCACTACTAGACTGAAAGATGCAAAACATATAGTCTACACTGAGAGACGTAGTCAATTTCGCGGTGCAGTCACGACCGAGCAGAAAACATCAGCAAGTAAATTATGTGATATGTTTGTGGGAAGACTGGTAGCCGCTAGCTACGCATTAAGCACGGCTTCGTGTCTATTTGTTGTGCGTAGCTAGCACTTCCTTAAATGCCGTCAACATATCAGGCGGCCAGACCAAATACAATGACAAGTAACTGAAACAATCAAGATAGTTTTCAGTGCATTCGGCTATTCAATTAACATGAACAGAACCCACTAAGGAACAATCGACGACTCCAGTTCACTCAGTTTGAGTAACATGTAACAGGCGCGAAGGAAATCTGTCCTTCAAAACTCAAGGAAATCCCAATCACCGTCGCCAGCGGATCTGCATTGCAACAGCTAAACACGCCGCAGCAGCTGCCCACACTCCTCCGTCGTACCCGCTCGGCCACGGTACATACATCCAAAGCGCCACACATCACTATAGCTCACACAGCTGATCCCGAACTCAAGCCCCAGCAGAACGAGCGCGGCACAAAACCGCCATCCGCCAAAGATGTGGAGAAGACAAGCAGGCATCGAAAATCGACTCACAACGATCGGGATGACAATCGACGGAGGCTGACGCCAGCAGCTCAGGCACAGATTTTGTGATGAGTCGTACATTAACATGTTCCCACTTCAACGTATTAGTTGTTTTTTCTCTGCGCCTACCAGTCTTCCCACAAACATATCACATAATTTACTTGCTGATGTTTTCTGCTCGGTCGTGAGTGTACCGCGAAATTGACTACGTCTTTCAGTGTAGACTATATGTTTTGCATCTTTCAGTGTAGACCATATGTTTTGCAGCCACACGTCTACACTTCAATACCTGGCCTGTTGCCCATGGGAAATAAACGTTAATGGCACGCTTGTGCCGCTTGTATTAGAAACTACTAACCAACCTAAAAATACACTACTTCTAATAGCTATAATTATTAGTCCGGAAGCGAAGTAAACACTAATGAAATGTTCTATACACTGTCCTCAGTCAACAACAGAAATATCTGTAGCTATACCCCTAACACCCTGAATAACTGCCTCTTCGATTTGGTAGTGTTAAGCTCGGTCTATTCTACATTGTATATTGTTACTGAAAGCTTAATTTCCAGAATAGGAATGACATTAAGGTTCGTCGTATACAGAATGATTTTCATGCATTCACCACTGCGTAATTATCTTTTATTCAAAGTTTTCAATAATACAATTAACAATCCCGTTGCTTTACTTAACAAAACGCGTTGAATGCTCTACATCTGTCTCCTACCGTGCACTTGATACGAGGGCTGCAACTTAACTAGCGGCAACTACTTATTCACAAAAAATGGTTCAAATGGCTCTAAGCACTATGGAGCTTATCATCTGAGGTCATCAGTCGTCTAGAACTTAGAACTACTTAAACCTAACTAACCTAAGGACATCACACACATCCATGCCCGAGACAGGTTTCAAACCTGCGACTGTAGCAGTCTCGCGGCCCCAGACTGAAGCGACTAGAAACACTCAGCCACCGCGGCCGGCCAAGCGGTACAAAAGAGTTACATGTTTGCACTTGTTACTGTCCTTCAAAGTCGTCACCAGGGTTGTGTAGACCCCGTTGTCAGCGATGTGGAAGGCGTAGTATACCGTTAGCAGAGCCTGTTCTGTTAATAGGGCGAATGGAATGGTCTACTGCCTGTCGAATTCTGTAACAGTTCCGAAGCGATTACCACGAAGTAGCATCTCGGAATCAAATCAAAGTCACAAGGACTTAAGTCCGGGGAGTATGGTGGATGGTACAGTACCTCCTAGTCCCATCCACCGAACAGAGCAGCCAAAGCTTGCGCTATATGCGCCAGCGCATTGCCGTGCAAAATGATAGATGCGCTGCGCAGAAAGCGTCGCAACTTGTTTCGGAAAGCATTAGGGGTCGCCGCGAAAGTCTAAAGTGCGTCAGAACCCCAGTATGGTGAAAGTTATGGTGATTCTCGTGTACTACCGTGGTGGTGTTATCCTAACGCATTACGTTCCTCCACGGCGGTCCGTCAATGCACAGTATTACTGTTCGATTTTGGAGCATCACCTGCGACCAGCTTCGCGAAAGAAGCGGCGACACTTTCTGCGTAACCCACCCATAATTTTGCACGACAAGCCTACCCATTTGTACCTGAATAGAGCTGTCACCATTAAATCCCCCTATGATAGTGATGGCACGTGATTGACGTTCTTATTTTCCTAAGCACCTGGGTTCCAGTCTCCATCTGCGTAGTTTCCCTTTAAGCGAATGACTGGATGGCTCCTTTCAGTGGACTAAGGCCATCCAATCCACCTTAAATTTAGCTGAAGAGGAAGGACTTAGTCTGGTTTTGACCATCTTTTCTGAGCCACTGGAAGCGAGTTCCCTGCAGTGTGGTGAGGTCGAGATGACGGCCCGCCGGCAGCTGTCGGCACTGTTGGGCCGACCCACGGGAGCGGCCCTGCCCAGGCTTGGCCGTGAATTAAGCCTTCAGAGCGCCTGGCGGCGAGCAGCCTAATGAAGGCCGTAATGAGGCGCGCCGCCGCACTGTTTGCTCTGGCCGCCCGGCTCTCTCCTTTCGCACAGGCCGGGCTGCCACCGCCCAGCCCGCGCCGCCGGTATTAATCACCGGGTCTGGACAAGTTGCTATTAAAAGCCGATTAGCGTGGCATCGTGGGCGGACGCGGCCCGCCCTGCGCTCAGCCGATGCCGGCAGCAGCCGTCAGCGCCGCGCCCCGGCTCCATCAACTGCTTCCGAGCGTCCCGGAAACGGCGAAGCCGCCCGGCTGATGTCGTGCTACTGTTGCGATCATCGATGGAAAGTTGGGTAACTCTACGAGTAGAAGATAAAGTGGTGAATGCCAACGCCTAATCACAGGACTTGGAGGTCAGAGTCTTGTCCGCTCTGTAAATCACTGATCTGTGGCACATGTGACAATATGGAACAATATTGGTGCATACCGTTCAACGCGCATTGTTAACATGGGACACCGCTGCAGAAGATCCCTACGTATTCCGAAGTTGACGACATAGTCAGCTGCGGTTGGAATTGGTACAGAATCATCGTGACCAGACCTTGGGTTCATGGAAATGCGTCCCCTGGTAGGATAAATCATGTCTTGTTGCTCTTGGTCAAAGGTTGTGTGCAGGTAAGCCCTCATACCGGTGAACGGCTGCTGTTGGAGTTGGTACAGGATCATCGTGACCAGACCTTGGGTTCATGGAAATGCGTCCCCTGGTAGGACGAATCATGTCTTGTTGTTATTGGTCAATGGTCATGTCCAGGTAAGCCACCATTCTGGTGAACGGCTGCTCGAAACATACACCGCACCATCGTCGCAAGTCGGTGAGGGCTGTATTATGCTTCCATTGACCCTGACTGCATCTACATCCACCTCTACATACATACTCCGCAAGCCATCGTCCATCGTATGGTACAAAGGAGAGTTCCCTGTTACACCGCTAGTCATTTCCTTTCCTCTCAAACGGAGAGAGGAAGAAACGACAGTCTACTTGTCCCTGAGTGAGCCCTTATTTCTCGTATCTTGTCTTCGTGGCTCCCACACGAAATGTACGTTGACGGCGCTAGAATCGTTATGCCGTCAGCTTCAAGTGCCGGTTCTATAAATTTTCTCAATTTTGTTCCTCGAAAAGAAAGTCGCCTTCTCTCCATTGATTCTCATTTGAGTTCCCAAAGAATTCCCGTAATACTTGCATGTTGTTCGAAACTTTAAAAAACTCCTCCCGCACAGACCATGAATGCCCAAAGGTTCCGACTGGCCGCCGTGTCATCCTCAGCCCACAGTCGTCACTGGATGCGGATACGGAGGGGCATGTGGTCAGCACACCGCTCTCCCTGCCGTGTGTCAGTTTCCGAGACCGGAGCCGCTACTTCTCAGTCAAGTAGCTCCTCAGTTTGCCTGACAAGGGGTGAGTACACTCCGCTAACCAACAGCGCTCGGCAGACCGGACGGACACCCATCCAAGTGCTAGCCCAGCCCGAAAGTGCTTCGGTGATCTCACGGGAACCGGTGTTACCACTGCGGCAAGGCCGTCGGCATCGTTGTTCGAAACCACCGGTAACAAATCTAGCCGCGCACCTCAGTACTGCTTCGAAGTCTTAATTTAATCCGATGTGGTGCGCATCCGGTTTCCCAAACACTCGAGCACTACACGAGGACAGATCACACTGGCGTCGTATATCCGGTCCCCAGGGATAGTACTCTAGGGTTATTTTTTATTTTCCGACACAGTGACGGTTATCTTTACAGACCATCTCCAATAACCATCTTCAGAAGCAGTTGCTGTAGAGTGGAACAATCCGTTGTCACTGCAGAAGACAGCAGTTTCAGACAGTCGAAACCGGTTATCAATAAAAATAACTGTAACGCTGTCATGTATTGAAAAAAAACATTCAACTGTTTCAGCAAACATGGACTGCTCCGGACGGTGTATAAAAATAACGCCGTATTTTGCACCAGAGATCAAAAGCAGCAAGATAGCTACAAACCACCAATATGCCTTCATACTTCATATCTTCGCCATCGGAGTTGGCATTCTCCAGCAGGACAAATGTCCGTTTCACAAGGACAGAGTCAGAGTGGCTGAGGAGCATTATAATGAAACGATGTCCTGGCTTCCAAATTGGCCAGATCTATACCTCATGGAACACGTCTAAAATGCTATCGCGTGCCAGATCTGCACCCAAAAAATACCTGTGTGTAGCCGTGTGGTCCCATACCTCTGTTTTTACAAATAGGTCATCTATTGAAGGCTGTAAAAATTTCTCAGATCGTCTCATTTTAAATAAAAAATGAGGTTTATGCACAGTGCTTGTACTTTACGACTGTGAAATTGTTAATATTTTCCGTTGAAGAGCTATCGTTTTCCGCTCTCAGCCCGCTAATATCGTGGCGCTTTGGGGAAAAACAACGAAAGAGTAGTCTTGATGTATTTTGTGTACTGAGAATAATAGCGAGTCTACCTGTACTGTTTATTGATTTGGAATATTCTACCAGGACACATTCCCATTGCAAATACACTTTTCGCGTTTGCCACCGGATCGTATTGTGTAAATACATTCGCACTTACTACTCCACTCAAGTGGCTACTCGTGGAGTCCAGCTTTCCGCCTTCGCCCTCCGTCAATTTTCTCTGCTTCAGGAGGTAATCTGATCTGGAAGAAAAGTCAGCTATTTCCCACAAGTTTGAAAAGTGGCCAATTTACAGGATGGGGGGGGGGGGGGGGGGGGGGGGGGAACATTAACGACGCTGGCAGGTTCCGATGAACTTCATGCGTCGCGGTACTCGAGGCAAAATTCAACCATGGGATGGAGAGATCCCACTTTGATTGCGCGTGTGAGTGATAAGTTATAAGTGCAGCTTTCAGATTCCTATTAACTCTCTCCACGACAGACAGTTTAGGGTAATAGCGGGTGGTAGTTACGTGATGGGTGTCCTGCCCAAAGCGAATGCCAGGGAATTATCACTAACAAGAGTACCAAGAGTGCCAAACAGCGAAATTATGTTACTTACATGCCTAATGCTATGTCCTAAAATCACACCTGTTGTTCGCACTAACCACACAAAACGCGAAAAGGCGTCGAAAGCAAAAATATAACTTGCCTTAGTCCGGGCAAGAGGACCGACATATTCGACGATCCTCCGCATGGCATTCGGCACAGGTGGACTGCAATGAAGCACTAGTACGACCCGAACTAGGCTTTGCCCGTTTACAGTCACAGCACTACCGAACCATCTTCCTAACATCCCTGTAGAGGGAGGGTCATGTCACACGCTGTTTAACCTTCTGAAGCGTCTTATAAACACCTAAATGCCCACCAACCAATAACTGAGCGTAATATCTAAAGATAGCGGGATAAAGATTACAGGGTAAACTATTCTTTCCACTGCCCACCCTTGATCTGTAAACATGAAATGCTCCTTTTAAGTTGGTACCCAGATATTACCTCTCCAGACTGAAGACGGTGTTTAATCTGGTACAATTCCAGATGAGAATCTTGCTGCTGAGCAAGGTCACTAAATAACTCAGGAACCTCAAGATGACACAAACAGCGACTTCCTGATCGGTCACGTGCCGAAAACCTCTCTCTTCACGCCCAGACTCAAAGATACGGCTCAGCACGTTAGCAAGCACATTTTCGCTGCCGTTTATGTGTTTCAACAGAAACTTGAAGCAGAGGTTGAAAATATCGCTTCCGTTGTAAGATTCTTTTTATTTAGAACACGACCTGTTTCGGGCTCTTATACGCCCATCATCAGGTTTTATAACCGAAACGGTATTTTCAACCTCTGCTATAATGCTTAGCTGCCAATTTTCCTCAGACAGGACTGTTTGTAGAAAGAAGGCCGAAATGCGCATCGTCCATCCAGCAACCTGCCCCATTTTACGAGGTCGCGCTAGGACCCACGAGAGCACCTGATTGTCAGTTTCCACGATGAACTCACCGTGTTCTAAGTAGAACTTGTATTTCTCTGAACCAAAGACAACAGCAACGGCCTCAAACTCCTAGGTGGAATACTTGGCGTCAGTAGCTGCCAACGTGTGTGACACATAAGCAATGAGTCGACGCTCCTAGTGCTGATCCTGCAACAACACGGCTGCTATCCCGGAATCTGACGCGTCGGATTGCAAGATGAAAGGTAAATCCAAACTGGGAACAGCTAATATGGGGGCATTACTAAGCGCCCTCTTCAGTGCTTCGAAGGCAGCCTGCTGACTTTCGGCCGACCTGAACTCGTCCTTTCTAATGGAGTAATGTTACGTAGAAGCAGGTGTAATCAGATGAATGACGAACACTAACTTCACTTAGCGAAGGTTTATTCAGCACTGGCACGTACAAGAGAGCAGAGCGAACTGCCTCCGGATAGAACACTTACAGTATATATACAGCTACAGAACATTCCAGTACAATGTTTCTTGACATTTGTGGATACTTCTAGAATGTACTCGAACCGAATATAGATACTGAAGTTGTACAGTGCAGGTCAGTTTTGAACTCACGACCCTCCATGCAACAGTTAAGTGTCATAAACACTACACCACGGTGCTACTCAGCTTCTTCTGCAACGATATATTGAAAGGGATTGCCGCCTCGGCGAATTTTGGCACGTACTTACGATAAAATTTATCATACCGACAAACCGAACTACTCGCTTTTTAATTCTAGTGGAACGAAAATTGAGAATAGCCCGAGTTCGGGACAGTAAAGTCGAACCCAGTCAAATGAAACTAAATGTCCCAAAAAGGAAATCTCGGACCGCACTAAGTTAACTTTCAACGTCTGACTGTTAAGCACGCTTCCCCCAACCTTGCCAAAACAACTGATGGAGGTGGGCCAGACGTTCGGGAAAAGTCGTGCTGTGAATCACGATGTCATCAAAATAATCGTAAACAGACTTGAACGAATAAGTTGGGCAGAACAGCTGTACCAGTGGCCAACTCGAAAGCGACACGATTGAATTCTGTCAAGTTCCAGTCTGTAACAAATGCCGTCGCAGCCTTCGATTCCTTCGCCAGAGCAATATGATAATAGGCTTGGTTGAGGTCCAGGACGGTGAATTACCTTACCCCGGCAAGCCATGTAAATCCTAGCGCAAATCGAGTAATGGGTTACACTCATTCGAAGCACGTTAATCAATGACGGACTTAACTCCCCCGTAAGGTTTCTTCACAAGAAAAACGGGAGAAGCGTAGAGTGAAATGGATGGTCGGATAACTTCTTCGGGTAACATCTCTTCTACCTCCCGACGCAATGCATTCATTTTCGGAAGTGCCAGGCCTTAAGGTGACTGTCTAATGTCTAACGGACACTTAATCTGTCAACTGAACACGATTTTCAATTTGATTTGTCGTCCCAGTAAGGACATAAGATGCCGCAGCACAGTCCCCTCTTGCTGGGGTTCCTCCATCGACTGATGCCCCAAATCAAACTCCCCATACCCTGTGCCTGCCGAACGGACTTACGAGCACGTCGACAAAAGGGGAATTACACCAAAGGAGCAAACCTAAAATAAAAGTGACTTTTCCCATAATCCAAGACAAATCTGATCCAACTAACGAAGTCGCAGCCCAGGTAAAAATCAACACTCAAACCTTTAATGACCATGGCCTGGTCATTAAATATCACCTACACGACAATAAAAAACTAACGAACCCACTATGGTAAGCTGCTACCCATTAATGGTGTGGCATCCGGTAACCACGGGCAATAATTTAGTAGGCTGACAAACGGTAAGGAGAGTCCAAGCTGCGGAGTCTGTAAGAGCGCACAGAGGCTCATGCTGATGCTTGGACAAGCATATGGAGGGGATTCAAATCACGCACACTCGGATGACTACAGGCACTAGGCGTAAAAGTACTACGGCATCTGTAATCTCTAGCGTTAGTTGTTCTGCGTCGACTTAGGTTTTGGTTGGCACGAGTGGACAAAATGCCGCGACTTCCCGTAACAGAAACGCCGCTCCTTCGCCTGTGCGACATCATTTATTGTGGCATTGCTGTCATCCTGAAGACGCCCGACTCCTCCAGCCGTCTCACTTTTCGCGTCTGCTCGGGTAATTCCAATGATATCAGAGACCAGACGCTCTACGTCGCGAAATGCGGTAGACTTTGCTGTAAACAAAACACAAGAGCGATCCTCTTTATTAATACCCTGCACAATAGTAGCCACCACCTCTGCTTCTGAAAGCTGCAGTACGTACATCCCCCGTTATCAGTAAGAGGTTCGCCGACCTGCTGCACGCGGAAAAATATTGGTTAATCTATTCATTCCGGAGCCGGGTCGAAAGCATTTGCCTAAGGATCGTCGAGCGTAGCTCACTTAAGTCGCCCTAACAGGACAGAACAGAGGTTACCATTTCAATTAAAGGATCTTTATGCAAGCAGTAAATAATCTGAGAAACCGAATCCCAAGCAACCTAGAAAATAATGAGTTGCTTCTCCAGATTTGCACAGAACGACAAAAATTTCACGTAACTGGTTAACGTTATCTACAGCGATGATGTTAAGGAATGGATTCAGAAGTTTGACAAAATAGGTTGCCTCAACAGGCATATTCTATTCTACAATTCCCTTAACACTCTTCTGTCGAAGTGATTATCTCACTATCCCCGGATCCGCCATCCCTTTCTAAGGCGTTTAACTTTCTTAGCGCAGTCTTAGCCCAAGAAGCAATTCATTAATCTTAGCCCTGGCCTGGACATCAGAGATTACTTATGTCAGATCCTCTACTCGGTTAGACTAATGCGTGATCTCTGCCTGCACGCCATAAATTTGGGCGTAAGAGGTACTAGAAACTGGCAGCAACACAATGTTTCCACCTAAGTCCACTAAAGAGGCAGTGGCAATAGCAAGCGACTGACCCGTCCACTACGCTCCGCCGTGATATGCACGGTAAGAGTCAGTACAGCACGGAGACGTGGACATAACCCGCTGACGTCACCTTCCTCGTTTTAGAATAGAACTCACAACTCATATGATAGCTCCTTTTTCTCCAATGTCCCCACTCCAATCACATTATGAGCTTCCATGTTACAGTGGGTACCTGAAACGAGAGTCAGCCTCAAACAGTTCCCGAACACAACAAAAAATTTGCAGCAAGAAAAGCATACACGAAAAGTAACTCACCAAATAACGAACGATGTTCAGTAAAAACAAGATGGATTAGAACACATCCATGCTCTAGCTAGCATTTTGATATTGCCTTAACTAGGACGCTGATTAATGAGATGACACAGTCAAGGGGTCCTAACGGAAAGTTTGGGTAACAGCTTGAACATCGTTTGCTTCTTTAAAATGATGACTTCACAAATTTGTTAATAGTATACACCAAATTTTCTTACGTTCCTTTCTTTTGATAATAAACGTTTACTACCTGCAAGAAATAATTTTTTTCCCTTTTAAAACAGTGCAACATTAGAGAATGTTCACCCACAGTGAGAATACACATTTTGCATTACGTTACAAGAAGCAGTTTACTAATTTCAGGTGTTAAATCTTGTCTTATTGAAACTGCTTATTTTCAGCACAAGGCTCATTTATATTAAGAAACCAAATTTTCGCTATGTCCCAAAAGTTCTACAAGAGGCAGTTTACTAATATCAGGCATTAAATGTTTTCTTACAGAAACTCTGTAACTCTACGAGTTTCATTTATATTAAGAAACCAGATTTTCATTATGCTCCAAAGCATTACAGAAGAAGTTTACTCCCTTCAGGTATTAAATCTTTTCTTACAAAGCAGTGTAATAATACATACGATTTCAAATTTTCAAGCAGAACAATATCCTCAGAGAGGTTCCTTAGACTGCAATAAATTATGAGGAACCGGCCTAGTTTGAGATCAGGGTGCAGGCCAGCGGACGGCACATTACATTCCGAAGTAGGCCTCTGGGACCCGATCCGTGGCGACAAGGCGTGAAGTTAACCCTGGATCATCTACAACACACATAAAAGCTCTAATAAATAAAGCTGAGATAAATCAATAGTTGACTGACCCAGGCAAAAAAAGGAAAAAACACTATTCTCAAGGCTCGAGCAGAAGCCAGCACGAGAAATTTCACAGTATCCGAACAAGAATTTTAATCTCCATATATCTAGTATTAGGTTCCAAAGAACGCAAGGTCTCTTTTCAGGGTGCATCACACCTGCAACCGCTTATGTCGACCGTAAACAAATGTTCGGCAAGAGAATTCGAGTTAGCCACGCCAACAAGTAACAAGTATGTCGGTACGCCCGAAAGATTACTCGGGCAACTGTTAACTAAAACTAGACAAGAATTACAAATCATTGATGCTTCCTCACAGCGATTGTTATTACTCCCTCCTTAACAAATAAAGCTGAACAGCTAAATTAAAACAACACAAGGTCGCAAGAGCCTTTAAAAGAATTAAACACGAACAACACTAAAAGAAAAATTTTCAAGTGTGTGTGAATTCCTAAGGGACCAAACTGCTGAGATCATTGGTCCCTGGAGTTACACACTGCTTAAATTAACTTAAGCTAAGTTACTCTAAGGACAACACCCACCCTCACACACGCACACCCATACACTCCGCCGGGATTGGCCGCGTAATTCGTGACGTGGCGCCTCCAACCGTGCGGACACTCCGCGCCGCTAACAGTTCAAATGGTTCAAATGGCTCTGAGCACTATGGGACTTAACATCTGAGGCCATCAGTCCCCTAGAACTTAGAACTACTTAAACCTAACCAACCTAAGGACATCACACACATCCATGCCCGAGGCAGGATTCGAACCTGCGCCCGTAGCGGTCGCGCGGTTCCAAACTGTAGCGCCTAGAACCGTTCGTCCACAGCGGCCGGCCGCCGCTAACAGTAAAAGACTCAACTTAAACTGATCTCCTTGCGGCATTTGCCTTTTTAGTTTAAGAAGGCTTAACCATAACAGGTCTAATAGTTAGCCTACGAGGGAGAGGGTTGAGCACACGTGTCCGCAGTCCTGGAAACGTACGACGAGGAGTTGAGTACCAAGCAGCCAATGAACGGCCTTTCTGGAGACATTGCTGAGTATGGGCTACCATCTTCCTCAATCAGCTTCTTCTCTTTTGTGTACTAAAGACGTTCGTCTAAATAAAGTGATAGTTAACTTCATCAAGAGAACTGGTCACAATCTGTAGGTTTGAATGGTGTACGTAAATTATAAATATGTCTTGCTGATGAAGACATTTCAGAATTGGTGTGAATTGTAAGCCAAGGCACTTTTAATTATTTTCCAATTCAATTCAATTTTTAAAACATTATGTACAAACCTGTAACAGTTAAGCTTTTTATTCTTGTAAATATGCATTTCTGTATTTGTTTATTCTATTATGTGTACATTGTCACTATGTGTTGCCGATGGCTAAATTGAGTACACACTCAAAGGCCAAATAAAAAAATAAAAAATACAAAAATAAAAAAAATAAAAATAAAAAAAGCAGCCAATAATGACTAAACCGGCGCAACATACACAAGCAGGCCGAAACGAATGTCATAGACTTGTCAACGAACACTCACCATTAAAACAGGTAGAGGCAGATCCGAAGCTCTATCTTCCACCAAGCATGGCAAGAAAGCCGGGCAAATGTCCGCACAAATTACCATCAAACGGCTGGCTCGCCGCAGTAACTGCCGCAGAGCTCTACACCAACAGTGCCATCACACGGGGCCCGCTGCTGGAACATGCGCACACCGGGAAAGCTAGTCTACGCTCTCACAAAAACAATTATGCTCTTTACAATGAAATGAAAACCCTTAGCTGCTTACAGGCGTTGACATACGTCAACGGGGAAAAGGGACAGATGAAAATTTGTGCCCCGACCTGGCACACATGTATTTTTTTTTTTTTTTTTTTTTTTTTTAGAATCCATCTGAGCCACCGAGGACACAGAGGGTAGAGCGATGCAGGGATTTATCTCTGGCACGCATCCCGTGAAACCCACATTCTCAACGTATTGTCCAGCACCACATTCGTAGTGCTCCCGCCCATTATACTCATTACTCGCGGCGCGTTGCCGATTCCCGTAAGAGTTCGGGCACTGTTTGTGCATCCGCACAGAAGAAGAAGATGGTCAAGTGACCGGTGAGCCTTAACTATATATTTACTAAGATGGTATCTGTTCTTTCGGACATGTCCGAAAGAACAGATACCATCTTAGTATATACAAGTATGCTCTGCCTCGCGCCCCGTCCTCTCCGTGACACAACACCAGCCTCCGGCCGACTGTCACCTCCATCGTTCTTCCACCACAGAGCCCTAGGTCCCCAAATAGCCAACGACGGTGCTCAAATTCACGGGATACGAGATATCGAATCCGCCACACAGCTCAATGTACAAGCTACAAAATGAGACAAAAATAGTTGTTAAACTTTTTACGCTCCCAAGATGTGTTCCACGGTGCCGTCTTACATGTCAAAAGAAACCAAAAGATCCTAGATAACAGTCAACATGAACGTTGTGTCTGAGGTGTCGCAAATTTGACTATAGTGCGAGTGCAATGTTCGTTATAAAACCAACCCTAGATCATACAAGAGAAGCGAGTGCAATGCTCGTTCTTTTCTTTGGGCTCTCAAAATAGCTGATCGCTACCACAGAGACAAGAACAACCTGGGTATATAACAGATTATATTTGTTATTTGAGGGTCGCTTGGACCTGGAAAAGTCGTACGATAGTGGTGGATATTGAAATCTAAGTGAAGAGTGAGATTGACACTCTGCCGCTTTGGTGTCGTGCGCAAAATAGCGGTCAACGGCCGGGGACACCACAGTGCTGTCGCGTGCGTAGTATCGCGCAGTAGCCAGCGACAGCACTTTAGTATCTTTTGCATTCTATTTGTGTTTTGTTTAAGTAACAATAAGTTACACACGTCAACAAGTTTTTGTTTCGTTTTTATAAGTACTTGTGGCAGACAAAAGAGACGATACGATTAAAAAATGGCTCTGAGCACTATGGGACTTAACATCTGAGGTCATTAGTCCCCTAGAACTTAGAACTAATTAAACCTAACTAACCTAAGGACATCACACACATCGATGCCCGAGGCAGCATTCGAACCTACAACCGTAGCAGCCGCTTGGTTCAGGACTGGAGCGCCTAGAACCACTCGGCCACAGCGGCAGGCATGAAACAAACAAATTTTGTATTTATTTACGTACGTATAGCTTCGAAATTTCATGAAAGTAGGGGAACAGGGTTGAGAACGTGTGAGAACTAACGACGAGATTAGTAAAACGGAACAATTTATAATCTCCCGATAATGTCAAGAACGGCCGGCGACAAGCCAAGTAATCCGAATTAGCGCTGCTGGCGCCAAGCAAATAAATTTGCACGAGACGTGCGGACGGCAAAGTGTTAACAGTCATTTATGTGCTCTAAAGATTGACACTAATTGTAGTCTAATTAACAGAAAGCAAATATCTCTAAAACTCAAATCAAATTACAAAATGACTCTAACATGGTGGGGACGTACCAAAAACTGTAGAATATCGTATGCAGAAAGCACAACAAGATCTGATCACCTGGGCAGCTTGCAAAATCAAAGTTAACAATACAGCAACGTGCAACAACTTATAACCAAGTCAAGCAACAGAAGTAGCGTGGCCAAGAAAGCGAGTAACGAGTTGCTCAGGATGTAGGTTGTTCTACTACAATTTGCGACACTTATATT
Organism: Schistocerca serialis cubense; assembly: GCF_023864345.2. NCBI lineage: Eukaryota > Metazoa > Arthropoda > Insecta > Orthoptera > Acrididae > Schistocerca > Schistocerca serialis. The sequence goes on along the minus strand of NC_064639.1, from coordinate 252,253,873 downwards.
TCTCCAAATCAGCTAGCGTGCACCAGTCAGTAAAAGACAGTGGCCGAAGAAAACTGATTCTCAAGAATAGCCCAGAGACAAACACCCAGAATCTAAGATTCACTCTCCCCCACCCTCCACTTTCTAGAAATTCTACATTGAGGAGAGGACTCAATGATGTTGCCAATGTGACAGACGCGAATATCGCTTATTTCACGAAAAAAAAGGAAAACAGAGAATCTCAGAAGATATTTGTGGTGTCACCGCCAGACACCACACTTGCTAGGTGGTAGTTTAAATCGGCCGCGGTCCATTTAGTACATGTCGGATCCGCGTGTCGCCACTGTGTGATCGCAGACCTAGCGCCACCACAAGGCAGGTCTCGTGATACGAACGTGCACTCACCCCAGTTGTACGGACGACCTAGCTAGCGACTAGATGTACGAAGCCTTTCTCTCTCATTAGCCGAGAGACAGAATAGCCTTCAGCTAAGTTAATGGCTACGAACTAGCAAGGCGCCATTAGCCTTACAGTGATTGTAATTAAAGTCTCCTGTGTATCGTCAAGAGCGATGTACCACAATGATTGATTAAAGATAAGTATTAATCCAGCTACGTACTTTTCTTCATAGCATTAATTCCGTAGCCTGTTCCAGTACTTCACGCCCGTCTGCGTTAGTCTAGCGTGCATTTTCAGCCATTTCGATCTACAAGGTGTTGGCCCAGCTGCCGACACATCAATATTTACCACTCTTGGCATAGAAAATGCATCTTAGCAAACAAGAGGTTGGTACTGGCCTGAAACAGTGTTTCCCCGATTGTTCGGAGCTTTGTATCAAGTGTGGTGGCAGGGCAACTCCGTTTGAGTGGATAGCCAAAATGTTGTATTCACCCAATGGTTCAAATGGCTCTAAGCACCATGGAACTTAACATCTGAGGTCATCAGTCCCCTAGACTTATAACTACTTAAACCTAACTAACCTTAGGGCATCACACACATCCATGCCCGAGGCAGGATTCGAACCTGCGACCGTAGCAGCAGCGCGGTTCCGGACTGAAGCGCCTAGAACCGCTCTGCCACAGCGGCCGGCAAAAATGTTGGAGTGAAAGCAACCATCGTCCTCGCGCTGGCTGGGTGGTGGCTTGGCAGCTCGGTATTTGATGTTTGTGCAGAAAAGGCAGAAATGTCGAGCTCAGTAAATTATTCTCTATGGTCAACTGTGGCAGCACAGGTCCTCCTAGCATAGCTAGACCACGGCGCCAGCTCTGTCCATAATAGCATGAAGCAGGCAGGAACTACACTTTCGAATAAACTGCCCACCCCTCTGGGGAGCTGCGCCTCACACAATGACGCTCGCTGACTGCCTTCTGCCGACAACAGCACACTGAGTCCACACTGGTAGTGTACTGCGCCACTGCGATAAACACCAAGCCTTTCTCCCGGCCTCGCAGATCCAATACTCACAAAATGGTAAACATAATTTAGTAGAAGGAAATAAAATAAAATTGCATAGTGATATGTCACATTCTTAATTAGAATCTCAATACTGAACATGGGAATGCGCTCACAAATTCTTGTTGGCTTTCCTTATCTGCGCCATAATTTGGCTAACCTGTAAGGATCACCAGGTACCAAATTTATAAACTTTAAACACTTTGAAAGATGCTTGTTATAACAACAACTTTTAGATCTTTCTTCCACTTACTCTGAACTGCAATATATCGCAAAGATACTTCAGCCCAAGCAATCAATCATGGATGGTATCATGAGTTTTGGATATTTCGTTGGCCTACCTGGAATGGAATACTTTGGCAAGTTGTAGGACTAACCAATGAGAAGCGAGCGGGACTACGTACTTCACTGTGCGCAGGCCGTTTGTACGGCACGAGGGCGTTTTAGTCGAGTTTAGTGTGGTCTGGGTCTTCCTGTCGACGTTGTAGGTGCTCCGTTTGTATTATGGACGAGTAATGCATTAAGTTTCTGTAGACGTCTGTTGAGAGGCCAGACAAACGTGTGGTTCCCGAAGAGGGGCAGCAGCCTTTTCAGTAGTTGCGAGGGCAACAGTCTGGGATTGACTGATCTGGCCTTGTGTAAAATATTCCGGAGGTAAAATAGTCCCCCATTCGGGTCTCCGGGCGGGGACTACTCAAGAGGATGTCGTTATCAGGAGAAAGTAAACTGGCGTTCTACGGATCGGAGCGTGGAATGTCAGATCCCTTAATCGGGCAGGTAGGTTAGAAAATTTAAAAAGGGAAATGGATAGGTTAAAGTTAGATATAGTGGGAATTAGTGAAGTTCGGTGGCAGGAGGAACAAGACTTCTGGGCAGGTGACTACAGGGTTATAAACACAAAATCAAATAGGGGTTCTGCAGGAATAGGTTTAATAATGAATAGGAAAATTGGAATACGGGTAAGCCACTACAAACAGCATAGTGAACGCATTATTGTGGCCAAGATAGATACGAAGCCCACACCTACTACAGTAGTACAAGTTTATATGCCAACTAGCTCTGCACATGACGAAGAAATTGAAGAAATGTATGATAAAATAAAAGAAATTATTCAGGTAGTGAAGGGAGACGAAAATTTAATAGTCATGGGTGACTGGAATTCGAGTGTAGGAAAAGGGAGAGAAGGAAACATAGTAGGTGAATATGGATTGGGGCTAAGAAATGAAAGAGGAAGCCGCCTGGTAGAATTTTGCACACAGCACAACATAATCATAACTAACACTTGGTTTAAGAATCATGAAAGAAGGTTGTATACATGGAAGAACCCTGGAGATACTAAAAGGTATCAGATAGATTATATAATGGTACGACAGAGATTTAGGAACCAGGTTTTAAATTGTAAGACATTTCCAGGGGCAGATGTGGACGCTGACCACAATCTATTGGTTATGACCTGTACATTAAAACTGAAGAAACTGCAAAAAGGTGGGAATTTAAGGAGATGGGACCTGGATAAACTAAAAGAACCAGAGGTTGTACGGAGATTCAGGGAGAGCATAAGGGAGGAATTGACAGGAATGGGGGAAATAAATACAGTAGAAGAAGAATGGGTAGCTTTGAGGGATGAAGTAGTGAAGGCAGCAGAGGATCAAGTAGGTAAAAATACGAGGGCTAGTAGAAATCCTTGGGTAACAGAAGAAATATTGAATTTAATTGATGAAAGGAGAAAATATAAAAATGCAGTAAGTGAAGCAGGCAAAAAGGAATACAAACGTCTCAAAAATGAGAACGACAGGAAATGCAAAATGGCTGAGCAGGGATGGCTAGAGGACAAATGTAAGGATGTAGAGGCCTATCTCACTAGGGGTAAGATAGATACCGCCTACAGGAAAATTAAAGAGACCTTTGGAGATAAGAGAACGACTTGTATGAATATCAATAACTCAAATGGAAACCCAGTTCTAAGCAAAGAAGGGAAAGCAGAAAGGTGGAAGGAGTATATAGAGGGTCCATACAAGGGCGATGTACTTGAGGACAATATTATGGAAATGGAAGAGGATGTAGATGAAGATGAAATGGGAGATACGATACTGCGTGAAGAGTTTGACAGAGCACTGCAAGACCTGAGTCGAAACATGGCCCCCGGAGTAGACGGCCGTGGGGAGCCAGTCCTGACAAAACTCTACCATCTGGTGAGCAAGATGTATGAAACAGGCGAAATACCCTCAGACTTCAAGAAGAATATAATACTTCCAATCCCAAAGAAAGCAGGTGTTGACAGATGTGAAAATTACCGAACTATCAGTTTAATAAGTCACAGCTGCAAAATACTAACACGAATTCTTTACAGACGAATGGAAAAACTAGTAGAAGCCAACCTCGGGGAAGATCAGTTTGGATTCCGTAGAAACACTGGAACACGTGAGGCAATACTGACCTTACGACGTATCTTAGAAGAAAGATTAAGGAAAGGCAAACCTAAGTTTCTAGCATTTGTAGACTTAGAGAAAGCTTTTGACAATGTTGACTGGAATACTCTCTTTCAAATTCTGAAGGTGGCAGGGGTAAAATACAGGGAGCGAAAGGCTATTTACAATTTGTACAGAAACCAGATGGCAGTTATAAGAGTCGAGGGACATGAAAGGGAAGCAGTGGTTGGGAAGGGAGTAAGACAGGGTTGTAGCCTCTCCCCGATATTGTTCAATCTGTATATTGAGCAAGCAGTAAAGGAAACAAAAGAAAAATTCGGAGTAGGTATTAAAATTCATGGAGAAGATATAAAAACTTTGAGGTTCGCCGATGACATTGTAATTCTGTCAGAGACAGCAAAGGACTTGGAAGAGCAGTTGAATGGAATGGACAGTGTCTTAAAAGGAGGATATAAGATGAACATCAACAAAAACAAAGCAAGGATAATGGAATGTAGTCTAATTAAGTCGGGTGATGCTGAGGGAATTAGATTAGGAAATGAGGCACTTAAAGTAGTAAAGGAGTTTTGCTATTTGGTGAGCAAAATAACTAATGATGGTCGAAGTAGAGAGGATATAAAATGTCGGCTGGCAATGGCAAGGAAAGCGTTTCTGAAGAAGAGAAATTTGTTAACATCCAGTATTGATTCAAGTGTCAGGAAGTCATTTCTGAAAGTATTCGTATGGAGTGTAGCCATGTATGGAAATGAAACATGGACCATAAATAGTTTGGGCAAGAAGAGAGTAGAAGCTTCCGAAATGTGGTGCTACAGAAGAATGCTGAAGATTAGATGGGTAGATCACATAACTAATGAGGAAGTATTGAATAGGATTGGGGAGAAGAGAAGTTTGTGGCACAACTTGACCAGAAGAAGGGATCGGTTGGTAGGACATGTTCTGAGGCATCAAGGGATCACCAATTTAGTATTGGAGGGCAGCGTGGAGGGTAAAAATCGTAGAGGGAGACCAAGAGATGAATACACTAAGCAGATTCAGAAGGATGTAGGTTGCAGTAGGTACTGGGAGATGAAAAAGCTTGCACAGGATAGAGTAGCATGGAGAGCTGCATCAAACCAGTCGCAGGACTGAAGACCACAACAACAACAAAGACGTTGCTTTCTCTTAATCTTTCTCAGATGATGTGTTAGAAATGAATGGTGAAATAGGAGCTCGCATAGCGCAGCTGAGTGTAATACTGTCTGCAACGTTTCCCGCTCGTTAATGCGGATGTTCTGTGATGTGGTTACTTCTCAAGGGACATGGTACAGAAGCGGGTTTTCATTAATCAATCTGAATAATAGCGTTGTAGAATTCACGATTCTCTCCTATAGTTAAATATTTCCAGCATTTTCCAACGCATATGAAATTGTTTTTGTTCAGTTATTCCTTTTACTGTGATTTTCTGTACCATAAATTCCATGTACGGTCGATTGTATGCATCATTGAGCAGTGATACTTTTTTAGAAAAATAAATATCAAATGAATCAAAGCTTTTGAGGTTTATGCCTAATACAAACCACTGACAAATTCGCGCTACAGATTTCTATTACGTTCGTGGTATCATATGCATGTTGTATTCTGCATCGAGTGTGGCACGTATGTTTACATGTTGTCTGCCTTCAGCAGGAATACTACTCAACGTAAGGCACTATTACATTCAGCACACACGTTACTCAAAATTGTAGATGCACGTCATGTAACGCATATTGGTGTTCGTGTGTGGATTTCCGATTACTATGTAGGAAACGTTCACTTTATTGCCTTCCTTTACAAATTATAGGCAGGTAGCGTTTAAAATCATTTGATGAGTTTAACCTTTAAGCGGGAAAGTGGTTTCATCCAGAGGCTATTTTTGTACACATATTTGCATAGCTTATAGTTTTCAATCACTAACTCCGGCCCAGAGGGCACAGGAATTGCCTCCTAATCCAGTGACGGCTGTCGGTTCCATGAAGTACGAAATTTAATATTCAACTCTTTCAGTCGGTAAGCCTCACGAGAGCCTCTCAGATGAGCCCACCTGCGACACAGAAATGACATCTTGCACACTGGTTAACTGGAAATTTTGTTCTGCAGCTGTGCCTAGTGTTCCAGCTAGCGGTTTTCTACAGACAGCGCAGACATTCGTTATTAGTTTACTAAATGGTATAATAGTGTCTGTTATTTAGTTGGAAGCAGGTAACACGTGTTCTGGGGTACTCGTTTGCAGCTCGAGTTATTAAAGAATCTATGTACAGATTGTGGATGTTATGATGTCTGTAGACAAACACGTGGGTTTATATATTGTCGCCGAGACTTACTCAGCAGAATAGCCAAGATTTCTCCATTTTATATCTGACATGTCAGCATTTGTAACAGCAGTAGTGGCAAACCACTGGTGCGTTATTTCGATGGACAATGTTGCTGTCCAGCAAGGGAAGAGGATACGACAACAATACAGGGCGGTTCAGCTGTCCCTACCGATGTCGTTCTATGCAGCTCGCAATTCTATACCTTGCTTTCAAAAACCACCCCCGAGATTTTCATATTCTCTCGCTCGCTAACTTTTTGTAAGAAATTTAAGTAGTTAAGCTTTGTACCGGGGTAAGTTTTAGCTGGAGGCCATTGTTTTTGAGTTATTCAAGAAAACCCACCTCCACCCTCACACTCATGCCTCACCGTTCAGGATGTCTAGTACGTTGTTCGTGGCACTCCCTCCTACCACTGTACAAATACTTCCGACTACACGAACTACTCTCGGTATTGGTGTCGATTGGTGTATTAAGCCATCATCATAATCGGCTATTTCGTTAGCATTATTAATTTAAACGTGGACATGAGGATAATGAAAGGAAAGTGGTTGTTGTAAAAGTCACGTTAAAAGTAACTACGCTGACAGTTCGATCCAAACTTAATCCTTAAAAGCACAGTAGTTTTGTAGTCAGAAGGTTTGACGAATACAGTGATGTAATTCTTATTTTATATTGTTAAAATTCACAAAATTGTTGGGTAAAATATACACAGACTAGAATTTTACAACACCTAACTGCTCATATAGGCCAGTGGCGTAGAAAGGCCTGTCAATGAAGACCAAAGAAGGCAGAATGTGGGAGATGATTTTTGGAGTGGTGTAGTGGCATGAGGGAGTGCCATGAACAACATGCTAAGGAGCTGAGTGTGGGAGTCGGGGTGCGTTTGAACGTCACGTTCACCTCTAGTGAAAACGTACAAAATTTAACTACACTACTGACCATCAAAATTGCTACACCACGAAGATGACGTGCTACACAAGCGAAATTTAACCGACAGGAAGAAGATTCTGTGACATGCAAATGATTAGCTTTCCAGAGCATTGACACAACGTTGGTGCCAGTGGCGACACATACAACGTGCTGACATGAGGAAAGTTTCCAACGATTTCTCATACACAAACAGCAGTTGACCAGCGTTGCCTGGTCAAACGTTGTTGTGATGCCTCGTGTAAGGAGGAGAAATGCGTACCATCACGTTTCCGACTTTGATAAAGGTCGGATTGTAGCCTATCGCGATTGCGGTTTATCGTATCGCGACATTGCTGCTCACGTTGGTCGAGATCCAATGATTGTTAGCAGAATATGGAATCAGTTGGCTCTGGTGGGTACTACGGAACGACGTGCTGGATCCCAACGGCCTCGTATCACTATCAGTCGAGATGACAGGCATCTTATCCGCATGGCTGTAACGGATCGTGCAGCCACGTCTCGATTCCTGAGTCAACAGATGGGGACGTTTGCAAGACAACAATCATCTGCACGAACAGTTCGACGACGTTTGCAGCAGCATGGACTATCAGCTCGGAGACCATGGCTGAGGTGTTACCCTTGACGCTGCATCACAGATAGGAGCGCCTGCGATGGTGTACTCAACGACGAACCTGGGTGCACGAATGGCAAAACATTTTTTCGGATGAATTCAGGTTCTGTTTACAGCATCGTGATGGTCGCATCCGTGTTTGGCGACATAGCGGTGAACGCACATTGGAAGCGTCTATTCGTCATCGCCGTACTGGCGTATCACCCGGCGTGATGGTATGGTGTGCCATTGGTTACTGGTCTCGGTCACTTCTTGTTCGCATTGACGGCACTTTGAACAATGGACGTTACATTTCAGATGTGTTACGACCCGTGGCTCTACCCTTCATTCGATCTCTGCGAAACCCTACATTTCAGCAGGATAATGCACGACCGCATGTTGCAGGTCCTGTACGGGCCTGTCTGGACACAGAAAATGTTTGAATGCTGCCCTTTCCAGCACATTATCCAGATATCTCACCAATTGAAAACGTCTGGTCAATGGTGGCCGAGCAACTGGCTCGTCACAATACGGCAGTCAGTACTCTTGATGAACTGTGGTAACGTGTTGAAGCTGCATGGGCAGCTGTACCTGTACATGCCATCCAAGCTCTGTTTGACTCAATGCCCAGGCGCACCAAGGCCGTTATTACGGCCATAGGTGGTTGTTCTGGGCACTGATTTTTCAGGATATATGCACCCAAATTGCGTGAAAATGTAATCACATGCCAGTTCTAGTACATATAATATATTTGTCCAATGAATACCTGTTTATCATCTATATTTGTTCTCGGTGTAGCAATTTTAATGACCAGTAGTGTACAAATGCCTTGCGAAAATGGTCCTGTTCATTTTTCCTGTAGGGTTAATAATTTGCGCGTAGCGATCGAGAGAGTGTGAACATTTTGCGCGTGGTTTTTGAAGACCAGATATAGAATGACGGGTTGCATAAAGCGACATCGGTAGGGGAAGCTGAAGCCCGATTATATTTTGCAGCGATTGTTGAAGGGACGCGAGTGCGGTAACGAATGTCACGAACTCGGGCGCCGAATTCTCGCCAGCGATGGGCGCTGTCACGGTCGGGTACGCACCAGCTCAGACGTACGCTCCATCTGCGGCAAGTCTTCGCCCCGGCGCGTTACGGGCCGTGACTGTGCGCAATTTCTAACGAGAGGCCTGATTTCACGGCGGCGCGGCTAAGACGCCGGCAGCAGAAAGCCCGTATCTACCGAGAGCGCCACTGCGAAATTGAGGGTGAGAGCAGTGGGAAGGCCGTGGGGACCGGCAGAGGTGTTGGGCCGCAGAAGGCCGCGGCGTGACCTTGCCGCCTGATCGCTGACCCCATCAAGAGGCAGAGCAGGCGAGAGGGCGTCTTCCCTCGTTTGTTCTGCCGCTAACTGCCGGCGGCCGGGAGGGGAACGAAAATGAATAGGCAAACAAGATCCTCACCAACAACAATCGATTATTTTCCAATAAAAGCATGACTTGCCAGATGGCTGCGATTGAGGACAGCTCGCCGCAGCTTAATCGGTGCCAGGAGGAGAGAGACGCGGGGGCCGGAACTAACGACTGGCGCCGCCAGTGGCCTGGATGGCAGTATCAGGAGTTCCGGATATGTTCCAACGACTCTTCTGCGTTCCGAGGAAAGAGTAAATTGTAACAGAAGTAGCAGAATGTATTGACGTAAACTACCTGTCGATCCGAAAATTTTACTTATATCGTTATTTACACAAGTTATATTAGGGCCTCCGAGCCCCGTCTTACGACAACAAAACACTTTACAAATAAAGAAATAAATTTCCTGTGTGAATGCGCGATCACTGTGAATAATTTGCCGGCCGTTGTGGCCGAGCGCTTCTAGGAGCTGCAGACTGGACCGCGCGACGGTTACAGTGGCAGGTTCGAATCCTGCCTCGGGCATGGATGTGTGTGATGTCCTTAGGTTAGTTATGTTTAAGTAGTTCTAAGTTCTAGGGGACTGATGACCACAGCAGTTAAGTCCCATAGTGCTCAGAGCCATTTGAACCATTTATGAATACTTTTGTAAATACAACCATCGAAAAAGATGACAGAGGGATAGAAAAACAATTAAAATCGCTCAAAAGAGGAAAGGCCGCTGGACCTGATAGGATACCACTTCGATTTTACACAGAGAACGCTAAGGAACTTGTCCCCCTTCTTGCAGCGGTGTACAGTAGGTCTCTAGAAGAGCGTAGCATTCCAAAGGATTGGAAAAGGGCAGAGGTCATCCCCGTTTTCAAGAAGGGACGTCGAACATGTGCAGAACTTTAGACCTATATCTCTAACGTCGATCAGTTGTAGAATTTTGAAACACGTATTACGTTCGAGCATAATGACTTTTCTGGAGATTAGAAATCTACTCTGCAGGAATCAGCATTGGTTTCGAAAAAGACGATCGTGTGAAACTCAGCTCGCGCTATTCGTCCACGAGACTTAGAGGGCCATAGACACGGGTTCCCAGGTAGATGCCGTATTTCTTGACTTCCTCAAGGCGATTGATACAGTTCCCCACAGTCGTTTAATGAACAAAGTAAGAGCATATGGACTATCAGACCAATTGTGTGATTGGATTGAAGAGTTCCTAGATAATAGAACGCAGCATGTCATTCTAAATGGAGAGAAGTCTTCCGAAATAAGAGTGATTTCAGGTGTGCCGCAGGGGAGTGTCGTAGGAGCGTTGCTATTCACAATATACATAAGTGACCTTGTGGATAACATCGGAAGTTCACTGAAGCTTTTTGCGGATGATGCTGTGGTATATCGAGAGGTTGTAACAATGGAAAATTGTACTGAAATGCAGGAGGATCTGCAACGAATTGACGCGTGTGGCAGGGAATGGAAATTGAATCTCAATGTAGACAAGTGTAATGTGCTGCGAATACACAGAAAGAAAGATCCTTTACCATTTAGCTACAATATAGCAGGTCAGCAACTGGAAGCAGTTCATTCCATAAATTATCTGGGAGTAGGCATTAGGAGTGATTTAAAATGGAATGATCATATAAAGTTGATCTTCGGTAAAGCACATGCCACACTGAGATTCATTGGAAGAATCCTAAGGAAATGCAATCCGAAACAAAGGAAGTAGGTTACAGTACACTTGTTCGCCCACTGCTTGAATATTGCTCACCAGTGTGGGATCCGTACCAGTTACGGTTGATAGAAGAGATAGAGAAGATCCAATGGAGAGCAGCGCGCTTCGTTACAGGATCATTTAGTAATTGAGAAAGTGTTACGCAGATAACAGATAAACTCCAGTGGAAGACTCTGCAGGAGAGACGCTCAGTAGCTCGGTACGGGTTTTTGTTGAAGTTTCGAGAACATACCTTCACCGAGGAGTAAAGCAGTACATTGCTCCCTCATACGTATATCTCGCGAAGAGGCCCTGAGGATAAAATCAGAGAGAGCCCACACAGAGGCATACCGACAATCTTTCTTTCCACGAACAATACGAGACTGTAATAGAAGGGAGAACCGATAGAGGTACTCAAAGTACCCTCCGTGACACACCGTCAGGTTGCTTGCGGAGTATGGTTGTAGATGTAGATGTAGATGAAGAACCACATAGCTTAATCAATCATTTTATTGCTGCCGTTTCCATCCACATAGCTTAGTCGATTATTTTATTACTGCCGTCATCAGACACTCAGGACTCACAAAACAAGATTCAGTGTTAATACTAAAAATCTGTATCTACCCGGGGCGTCAACTAACCAAGACCCGCTCGGCCGCTCGGAGTAACCGCGCAGTCTCAAGTGCCTTGCCACGGTTCGCGCGGCTGTCCCCGTCGGTGGATCGACTCCTCCCTCGGGCATGGGCGTGTGTGTTGTCCTTAGTGTAAATTAGTTTAAGTTAGGTTACGTAGTGTGTAACCCTAGGGACCGATGACCTCAGCAGTTTGGACCTATAGGAACTTACCACAAATTTCCAATTTCCAAGACGCCCTGAGGCGTAACACTTCATATCGCGCCTATGATAAGTAAGAGACTGTACCTGGCAGACAGCTTCGGACAATGAGTCATCGTTATCGCATGGTCCGGAACCTAGCTGCAAGTACACTCCTGGAAATGGAAAAAAGAACACATTGACACCGGTGTGTCAGACCCACCATACTTGCTCCGGACACTGCGAGAGGGCTGTACAAGCAATGATCACACGCACGGCACAGCGGACACACCAGGAACCGCGGTGTTGGCCGTCGAATGGCGCTAGCTGCGCAGCATTTGTGCACCGCCGCCGTCAGTGTCAGCCAGTTTGCCGTGGCATACGGAGCTCCATCGCAGTCTTTGACACTGGTAGCATGCCGCGACAGCGTGGACGTGAACCGTATGTGCAGTTGACGGACTTTGAGCGAGGGCGTATAGTGGGCATGCGGGAGGCCGGGTGGACGTACCGCCGAATTGCTCAACACGTGGGGCGTGAGGTCTCCACAGTACATCGATGTTGTCGCCAGTGGTCGGCGAAAGGTGCACGTGCCCGTCGACCTGGGACCGGACCGCAGCGACGCACGGATGCACGCCAAGACCGTAGGATCCTACGCAGTGCCGTAGGGGACCGCACCGCCACTTCCCAGCAAATTAGGGACACTGTTGCTCCTGGGTTATCGGCGAGGACCATTCGCAACCGTCTCCATGAAGCTGGGCTACGGTCCCGCACACCGTTAGGCCGTCTTCCGCTCACGCCCCAACATCGTGCAGCCCGCCTCCAGTGGTGTCGCGACAGGCGTGAATGGAGGGACGAATGGAGACGTGTCGTCTTCAGCGATGAGAGTCGCTTCTGCCTTGGTGCCAATGATGGTCGTATGCGTGTTTGGCGCCGTGCAGGTGAGCGCCACAATCAGGACTGCATACGACCGAGGCACACAGGGCCAACACCCGGCATCATGGTGTGGGGAGCGATCTCCTACACTGGCCGTACACCACTGGTGATCGTCGAGGGGACACTGAATAGTGCACGGTACATCCAAACCGTCATCGAACCCATCGTTCTACCATTCCTAGACCGGCAAGGGAACTTGCTGTTCCAACAGGACAATGCACGTCCGCATGTATCCCGTGCCACCCAACGTGCTCTAGAAGGTGTAAGTCAACTACCCTGGCCAGCAAGATCTCCGGATCTGTCCCCCATTGAGCATGTTTGGGACTGGATGAAGCGTCGTCTCACGCGGTCTGCACGTCCAGCACGAGCGCTGGTCCAACTGAGGCGCCAGGTGGAAATGGCATGGCAAGCCGTTCCACAGGACTACATCCAGCATCTCTACGATCGTCTCCATGGGAGAATAGCAGCCTGCATTGCTGCGAAAGGTGGATATACACTGTACTAGTGCCGACATTGTGCATGCTCTGTTGCCTGTGTCTATGTGCCTGTGGTTCTGTCAGTGTGATCATGTGATGTATCTGACCCCAGGAATGTGTCAATAAAGTTTCTCCTTCCTGGGACAATGAATTCACGGTGTTCGTATTTCAATTTCCAGGAGTGTAGATACGACTGTGGCCGCATGGTGTCAGCTTCTTCTGGATGGTGAAATTTTCGAGTAGTTCAAACATATTATTGCAACAAAACTGTAGTCACTGTGATTATTATGACTGTCATTAATTATTGCTGGTTTGTTTATTAAAGTGAATTATGGTGAAATGTAACATATTAGATGGATATTGTTAAGTGTATTGACTGAGTACACGTCAGTGTGAGAACTGTGATTGTACAGAGAAAGTGAAATATACTCTCAGAGGCATTTTGTAATGTGGAGTTAGCCAGTATATATGACTGGGAAAACATGTAACATTTCACGATAATTCTGTTGTTTACAGAGGAATTTATTTTGATCTTCATGGAGTTTCTAATTTTTTTTTTTTTCATTTAGTAAGTTGAACATATAAGCTATTAAGTTACAGTTGGTCGAATGTGAAAGACACGGGATGGCGCTGTTTAATCCTAATAACGGATTGTCTATGATTTGTGTAAGTCAATCAGAGGATAACATTTTGTGGGTTACGGCTCTCACCACTATGGGATTTAACATCTGAGGTCATCAGTCCCCTCGACTTAGAACTAATTAAACCTAACGAACCTAAGGACATCACACACATCCATGCCCGAGGCAGGATTCGAACCTGCGACCGTAGCAGCAGCGCGGTTCCAGACTGAAGCGCCTAGAACCGCCGGCTTTTGTGGGTTAAAGAATTGCTTTGTAAAGTCTAAAAAGGTTCAGTTCGGAACTCAGTAATCATTATGTTCCGATGCGCATATAAAGAGCTCTGACTATATGGAATAATTTTGCAGAGAATCGATTAAAAAAATTGCGGAGGAGTGTCGCAAAATGAATGCCAAAGCGTGAGAAAAACGAATAAGTGAAATTCTGTTTCCAATATGTAAACTATGACTTTTGAATAACCAAAATTCGCGTGGCATGTTGTACGAGCCGTGATCGCAATTCGTAGTGGTCAAATTGTATAATATTTGAGCAAGCAGTAAGTCACAGATAATCCGTTTGTTGATCTCCTTCGTAAGGGGTTTGGCTGATCACCAAAATCTGGCTATAACAAATGACTATTATTGAGTGTGAGTGTTGAGACTAGAACTTAACATTAACATGGGCTGGGCAGTGTACTTGTATCAAACAAGAGCCAGTATATCAAAGTTTTCAGTCACACTCTACCTTTCAATTAATCGCTCAGTTACCCACATACTGAAAATCATTTGTTGCATCCCTTGTATTCATATAATGCTACTCGTTTGCTATATCTTTCCCAATAGAGGAATACGTGGTGGAATCCAAAATTTTCGGGACTGGTGCTGCCATCAGGAAAGTAGGAGTAGTAGATCTTTACATCGCTAGGTGGCCAGAGCTGCATATCTGATAAGTCAGTGTGTGGGGTGGCATTCAGCTGGGAGGATGTGTTGTGTGTCCACAGTAATTTCCGTAATATTCTGTGTTTGGTGTGAGGCGATTTTGCGATGGATCTGCGAACAGAACAGCGCTTGTTTATCAAATTTTGTGCGAATCTCGGGAAAAGTGCTACGGAGACCCTTGCAATGATTCAACAAGTATTTGGGGGACAGAGCATGAGCTGTACGTGTGTGTCTGAGTGGCATGCTCTGTTCAAGGCCGGCCGTACAGACGTCGAAGATGATGCTCACACTGGAAGACCCGTTAGCCGCACAACGCCAGACATTGTTGTGAAACTTCAACAACTGGTTCGTGTGGATGGACGTCGAACCATTCAAGACCTTGTGGATGAAGAGAGTATTGGTTAACGGACATGCCAACGAATGTTGACTGATAAATTGGGCATGCATCGTGTGACCGCAAAATTTGTGGCAAGGATCTTGACTGCAGATCAGAAGGCACAGCGTGTTGAAGTCTGCACGGACCTTCGTGAGACCACATGTGATGATCCAACCTTCTTGTCACGGCTTACCACGGACGACGAGAGCAGGATTTGCGGTTATGACCCAGAGACAAAGCAACAATCGTCCCAGTGGAAGAGCCCGGGCTCTCCAAGACCCAAAAAAGCGAGACAGGTGGAGAACAAAATGAAGAGCATGATCATCGTTTTCTTTGATACCAAGGGAATCGTGCACAAAGAATTCGTCCCACCCAACCAAACAGTGAATTCCGCTCACTACTGTGACGTTTTGCGACGGCTCTGTGAAAACGTGCGGCGATGACGGCTCGAACTTTGGCGTCAAGGGAACTGGCTGTTGCAGCACGACAACGCGCCATGTCACACGTCCTTGCTCACCAGGACCTTTTTGGCAAAAAAAAAAAAAAAAAAACAACATGGCCGTTGTACCCCACCCACCGAACTCGCCAGATTTGGCATTGCTCACCAGGACCTTTTTGGCAAAAAGGAAAAAAAAACAACATGGCCGTTGTACCCCACCCACCGAACTCGCCAGATTTGGCATTGCTCACCAGGACCTTTTTGGCAAAAAAAAAAACAACATGGCCGTTGTACCCCACCCACCGAACTCGCCAGATTTGGCATTGCTCACCAGGACCTTTTTGGCAAAAAAAAAAAAAAAAAAAACAACATGGCCGTTGTACCCCACCCACCGAACTCGCCAGATTTGGCATTGCTCACCAGGACCTTTTTGGCAAAAAAAAAAACAACATGGCCGTTGTACCCCACCCACCGAACTCGCCAGATTTGGCATTGCTCACCAGGACCTTCTTGGCAAAAAAAAAAAAAAACAACATGGCCGTTGTACCCCACCCACCGAACTCGCCAGATTTGGCATTGCTCACCAGGACCTTTTTGGCAAAAAAAAACAAAAAAAACAACATGGCCGTTGTACCCCACCCACCGAACTCGCCAGATTTGGCATTGCTCACCAGGACCTTTTTGGCAAAAAAAAAAAACAACATGGCCGTTGTACCCCACCCACCGAACTCGCCAGATTTGGCATTGCTCACCAGGACCTTTCTGGCAAAAAAAAAACAACATGGCCGTTGTACCCCACCCACCGAACTCGCCAGATTTGGCATTGCTCACCAGGACCTTTTTGGCAAAAAAAAAAAAAAAACAACATGGCCGTTGTACCCCACCCACCGAACTCGCCAGATTTGGCATTGCTCACCAGGACCTTTTTGGCAAAAAAAAAAAACAACATGGCCGTTGTACCCCACCCACCGAACTCGCCAGATTTGGCACCTTGCGACTTCGCGCTACTCCCAAAACTCTTACTTATGTTGAAAGGAGGATTCAAGAAGCACCGCTGACGGTAATAAAACCCCTCAAAGAACAGGACTTCCAGAAAACGACTGACCAGTGGCAGAAGCGCTGGGACCGGCGTGTACTTGCGGATGGGAACTGCTTCGAGGGTGATGCTGACCATTAGTCCAAAGGTAAGGTTTTCAACAGATAGCAGCACTAGTCCCGAAAATTTTGAATAGCACCTCGTATTCGTTATTAGCAGGGAGGTGTGTGGATCGGACTGCAGAAGAAGAAATCACCGCAAGATGAGTGAACATTGTTCCTGTAGGTCGAGCACATAGTAACCGCTAAGTTGCAGCCCCATGTAGGCATAGGTTTTTAATAATTACACAGAACCTTGCGAGTGCAGGCTTTCTCGGCGAATTTCATATATGAAGTCTTCACGGGTATCAGACGAGTAGCATCGTCGTCTCGTAGCAACGTTTCGATGGAATGCGTCTCCATCATCTTCAGGCGAAGATGATGGAGACGCATTCCATCGAAACGTTGCTACGAGACTACGATGCTACTCGTCTGACAACCCGTGAAGACTTCATATACACAGAACCTTGTTTTACCAGTTCTAAGTTTTTGATATGTGACAACAGTAGTAGCCGAAACGGTTCTATTCACACAATCAAGTGCTCTACATATGTAATTCTGTACACTGTCCAGTCAAATTAATGCGACCATTTGTCAAAAGCCTAAATAACACCGTCTGAAGTGCGTATCACTGCGAGATATGGAGGAAGAGAGTCAAGTAGGTACTAGCAAGTACCGAAAAGAATGTGGAGCTATGTCGACTTCAGTGCCGTGCACAGCTGCGCTAGGTACCTCGGCAAGGATCCATTGCGCGAACAGCCCGATTGAAGTGCTCCCACAAATTCTCAATTTGGTTTGAATCAGGGGAGTAAGGTGGCCAAGGGAGTAGAGGAAGCGCATCCTGGCGCTCTTAGAACCATGCACGTAAACTGAGGTGTGACACGTTACACTGTCCTTCTGGTCGATACCATCGAGCCGAGAAAAAAACAGGCTGCTTTTAGGGGTGGACGTAGTCCTATAACGATATGTTTACGTAATGTGTATACATAAACATACAGTTATAAATGTCCCCGTTCGTAGCCGCTAATTATAACAATATGTTTACTTTTGTGCTGTAACATATAGCTATAATCAGCGGTGGAAACATATTTGCGAACGCCGACCGTGTGCGGCTGTTTCTTGTTGGATCGTCCGATCAGTCGGAAGTTGCCTTGCGGAAGAGAGTAAATGCCTATTCAAAATATAATTATTTTGGGATAGCTCAACATGAATTTCCTAAGGGACCGTAGTTTATCATTCATTTACCAGTAGAATATGGCGCGGAGAAAATATTTCGCCGCATGCAACTTCCGTCCGAACTCGACGAAAGAATTCGTGACTGTGAACTCTCTATTTGGAAGAAACATAAAGAAAATTAAATAACTTCATGAAGGAGTGAGACATAGATTCTATATTAAATAAATAGTCCATACACCAGTTCCATTTAAGTCTGAATTTATGGCAATTAATAGACAAACTTACACTGCAATGAAGGATTTAACATGGATGCCGTTTTGACTGGCACTTCTCGTAATGAAAACAATTCCTTCGACGTTTTCACATACACGTCGCACAATAAATCTACTGCTAGGCACTTTTAGTATTACACATTTACTTTACACTAACACAATATCATTTTTAACGATAATAATACGGCGGCAAGACATGCGCGTCCGACACAAGTTACAGGGGACAAGAGAAGAATGAGTAACTGTTCATCGAGAATATCTCGTACATCAAAAAAAATGTGTAAAAAAAGTGTTCTTCTTCTGTCCGTTTTTCGCGCCGCGGTTTCCAAAGTCAATAACTCACAGCATCTCTGACGGCGCTTCGACAATAAACAAGTTACGTCACAGGTCGTTCACCTTTTACATTCTCGCAACATTATTTGCTAACTGTAGCTGTTGCCGAGCGACTGCTCGATTAGTGAATGATTTAAAATGATAAGGCAATCACATAATGTTACAGTCCCCAAAGATAGGTGCATACTTGTGTTGATCCACTGTGCCTTCGAGAATGGCGGGATCACCGAGGGAAAGTCACGAAAGACATCCATTGATCGTAACGCTGTGTTTGCTTTCAGGTGCTTCACGTCGTCCACGCTAGTAGTGGCCTCCTATCGGCTGGAGCGAAAAACGTAATGAACTTGTAAAGGCCAGCTTTCGTCACTCAATGGCCGTTCGGTTGCAGTAGTGGTGTGAAAATTCCAGCCTTCGTCACCGATATTACGGCAGACGATATGGGTGCACGAAACAAGTGCCTGGGGGACCACATGCAGCAACGCTCGCTGAACTGCTGTTGAGGAGACGCTGTTAGTACCCCGTAGGTTCTTCTGAAAAAATGGCTCTGAGCACTATGGGACTTGACATCTGAGGTCATCAGTCCCCTAGATCTTAGAACTACTTAAACCTAACTAACCTAAGGACAGCACACACATCCGTGCCTGAGGCAGGATTCGAACCTGCGACCGTAGCAGCAGCGTGGTTCCGGACGAAGTGCCTAGAACCGCTCGGCCACAGCGGCCGGCGGTTCTTCTGAGCGGTCTGTTTTTCAACAGTGGACGTATATTCGCCCCTACGTATCTCCACAGCCGTTATACACCCCCGTCATCTACGACCTCTGGTGCACCACACTTGCCTCTGAGCCGGTTTTGGACAGCACCATTTTTCCATTCGCGGTATGCTTTAACCATGGTGGCACGTGAACAGTTTACAGACTTAAGCGTTTCGGAAATGATTCCACAAAAATGGTTCAAATGGCTCTGACCACTGTGGGACTTAACATCTGAGGTCATCAGTCCCCTAGAACTTAGAACTACCTAAACCTAACTAACCTAAGGACATCACACACGTCAGGTATTTCGCCCTGTTTCGGGACTATGTTAAAGACAGCATTGTTTACTACGTCCCCCCTCCTCCCCCCCCCCCCCCCCCCCAGCCAAGCTAGTGCTGCCCTCGTCAGGTAAAAACATTATTTCCAATCTCACTGGTGGGATTGGGAAACAGCTTTCTCACCTAAAGAAGACGTCCAGATGGACGCCTGTAATATCGTGTCTAGATTATAGCCTTACTTCACATAAACTGTACAAGTAGTAGTGAATGTCTGTACTAGAGAAAAATGCCTTGTAAGAAGGGCGTTTGTAAATAGACCTACTTTATTCGTGTAGCGTGTCACATCCTCCTACTGACAGTATGCGCCATGTACGCGAAGATATTGGAACCTAAGAAAAAGATTACACAAATTTGCTATAAAATGCCGTAACAGTAGTAATACGCACCACGAAACAAATCATGCTGCTCGTTGAGGACTTTATGTCGACTTTTTTATTTTAGTGTAAAATTTCATTTCCTTAAAAATATTCAGAGAAAGACCTGTAGCAAACATCCCAGATTCTATGGATGTTAACTTGTGCTCATTAGAGTTCAAATAGGCACTAAGTGCAGTTTTGTTCTGTCTCGATGCTTATTCACTAAACCATGTTCTAAATACCTGACCCGCTTTCCCAGAAGTCAATGATATAAATGTCCGACCTGAAACAGTTGTTCATCTATTTTCCGATGTTATGGCTTAGGATATTCCATAACTTAATGTTTCGGGAAACAGGAGTATGGTGTATTCGTTTATGGAATTAAACTTGCCTAAAACAAATTAGAGTGCAAGGATTTAGTTTATCGGATAGGTTAGTCATGCGGAAATGCTATAGACAAGGTTTTATACTTGGGATTGTGGTTAATGACGCAGATGTTGGGCAAATTTATTTTTCTTTGTTGGGACAAACAGTAACCACAATATTTCATTATTCATTTCAGAACCCGATTAAATCTGGAATGAAAATTTCGAAATAAGTGTATTTTCATAACGAAAAAATTCATAGGATGGTATAATAACGGGTGAGACTTTTTTTTCACAAACATTTAGAACCAAGGTGACTGTGTTGACGAAGATTATCTTATATACAGGGAGGTTGTAACTAAACTTACCGTACATGAGACGATCCCTATGAAAAGTGAGTGTTGTTAGCACAATGAAACTTTGTGGAAACATTCGGAAAGGCATGCAGAAGAGAAGTAACGATAAACTATTAAAAAGTAAAAAAAGAACACGTTTTAATTTCCGCCTGGGAGGTTAATATTTGTTGATTGCATACCATGTTTGCATTGCAGGCTACAAACATTGCTCGGTGTGATGAGCATGTACATACGCGACAGCCTGGATCCTCACTAGAGATTGCCCCCCTGCTGCCAGAAACAACGGTGGCCCTTGGAATGTTCAGCTGTCGTGACACAGCTCGAACTGACACTCCTCGAAGATCGCACATTGCTTCGAGCATTCTCAGTAACTTCTTCAACAATTTGTGGTGTGGTTTTCCATCAGCCTTTGTCCGGAACGAGTTCTAAATCGCCAGCCTATTCTAACTTTCGAATCATGTTCTTCAACCCCGGTGCGGAAAGAGGACTTCTCCGAATTCCTTTAAGGGGTCGATACTCGCGAAGAGCAGCAGTGCTGTTGCTGCTGTTTTCATAAAACAGTTTTATGAGAATAGCCTTGCTCACCTTGCCCAGACCTATGTTGACTGCCGACAACTACAATGCGCACTGATGCTTGTGTTTCAGTCCAACGTTTCCGTACCAGTAGCGGCGCCTAATGCCCAGTCATGACACTATCACTACTAACAACGGAAATCCTGCAGCCCATAGTCCGGACATCATTACTGTAAAGTTGGGTACCAATACGGTAAACAGTTTTCCGTCTATATTGGCTCGAGTAGCGAAAGATTAATTACAACCACCCAGTATTTAAATCATTTTTACAGACTTCACTCTGTTGTTCTAGATCTCTTCTAGCAACCATTTTGTCTTCAACAGTGAGAGGAGGGCAAATCATGAAAAATAGGCCAGAGCTTGTGATATTCGCTATTTTTGACTTCGTTAAAACAGCAAATACGAGTAGTTAATACTTTCAGCCAGAAGGCAAATACTTGTTTATAAATAATGATTAATGTATAATGAGGTGTCGCATGGCGACGGTGGAATTTTCTAAATAATGTAATTCGTCGTCTTTGGGCGGCAATATAAACAGAAAAATACGGATAGATATGCGATCCTTCACTATTTTGTTCGCTGGAGAACAAATGAAGCCTTGAGCGCTAAAAAGACTTGTACTGTTTTTCTCAAGTAAGACGGACGCAGATCTGTGGCAGTCTGATCTAATTTTTACTAAATGTATAAAAACGTGTATGTCTGAGTTGAGTGAAGTGTAAAGAACTGTTATAACTTACCGTGACGACGCACGAGCGACTCAAAGAAGACAATGGCTATATAAAAGAGCGCTCAATGGACATGATACGGACATAAAAATCTACCGTCACTGTAGTACTAAGCTTAAGGTACGATATATGTTTTAGTTTATAATAAATATTTGTTCTGGGAATACTGAATCATTTAGCAGTGCTCATTCCTATCATCTCCTCAGTATTATTTTCATTTTAATTATGCATTTTGCTAAGATTACAGACACGGAGATCAGCAGTCCAATGTGCGTGTTACATTGATAAAAAGAAAACTGTTTTATCGTCTTCTTGCATCAGCTTTAATATTGAATTTCCCTTTTGTGTGATGTTACAGTTGTTTTTGCGCCCTTAAGAACTTTCTGGTCCCTTAGGAAATTGTTTTGTCATAACAATAACTTCACAACCGGGTATGATCGTATCTACGATCATGAAGTAATTAGAAAGACGATAATGCGATTTCTTAATCAATAGCACGCTAGTTGTGACTGCCTCAAGCCACGCGAAACTGCAAGTAAAAAAACTATTCACATCTCATAATGCAATATTTTATAACAATGGTCAATCCATGATTCTTCCGCCAATTGTGATTGATAAAACAGTAAGCTAAATCTCAATTTCCAACTTTCCATTGAATAACAACATCACTTTTATTTTGCAACATCACAAGCTGATAACCGTACAGCTACTTTCCACCACATGGTGTATTTCTTGGGTTATATATTTTGTTTGGTTACTCTTCATGAGATCCACTTACTTGTTCTACACTAGAAGATGAAAGTGTTAGCGGTTCTCCAATCACCTATTGGAAACCCATTGGTCTTCCACTTCGGGTTCAAGTAACAAAGCTAGAATTTCCTCATTAGTAGGCCCCAAAAATAAAATAAAATCTAGTCTAATTCTTCAGGCTTTACCGGCGACGCGTTGCCATGTTGATTAATCGGGTTTCTGCCGGTTATTCGCGTCTTTCCTGCACGATATTTCAACTGCGTGACTCGCAATCTGCTTTAGGTGCTGTCTGATAGTGATTCCAGTATGGAAGGAGCTCGGTATTTACGCCTACGTTGTGCTAGGCGTTTCCTCTGCGGTCCGCAACGTGACAGGCGCTCTGTCCTTGATATGTGCCGACCAATAGCAACTACTACTGTAGCGTTTTCTTCTAGCCGCAGCTCTTCCAAACGCTGTGCGCATAGTTTGTGGCTATTGTAAGTTATCAATACAGCTGAATTAGGTTCTGAATGGCGTCTATACTGTGCTAGACGTTTTATCTGCCGATTGTCATCATCTGAGTCCTTCTGTGAATTGAGACGTTCTGTTACCGTGGTGTGCCTTGTTAGGCATTCCGTCCGAAGTTCTTGCCCCCCAGGAGCGACTGCACTGTCATTTTCAGGCCAATTCTGTTCAAATTGTCGCTCGAGACTCGGAAGAACGTCTCAGTTCACAGAAGGACTCAAATGATGACAATCGGAAGATAAAACGTCTATCACAGCTTGGACGCCATTCAGAGCTTAATTCAGCTGTATTGACAACGTACAATAGCCACAGAGTACGCGTACAGCGTTCGGAACAGCCGTTGCTATTGGTCGGCGCACACCAAGGACAGAGTGCCAGACGCGACGCAGGCCGCAGAGGGAACGCCTAGCACAAAGTAGGCATAAATACCGAACTCGTTCCACACTGGAATCAGTATCGGACAGCACCTGAAGACGACTGCGAGTCACGCAGTTGAAATATTGCTCAGGAAAGACGCGAATAATCGGCAGAAACCCGATTAATCAACATGACAAAAAAAAAATCTATCTACTGTACAACCGTGTCCAAATCTAATGGTAATATGGCAGACCTGTTCCGTAATCTGCTCCAAATCCAAACCTCAGACATCGACTGAAATGAGCATACGTCAGGAAACGTAGCCCCAACACACACAGTTCTCCGTATGCAAGTTACGGCAGTTGTAGCTAAGAATTTATTTGAAATTTTTTGGCAAGCTGATTTTTAATTACGTCTGATTGTAAAATACATCTTCTTAAATGTCAAAACGTAATAAACAATGCACGAATAAGACTTTCATCGATACAGATGCACCCGACAAGGCATCTCAAAATTTACAAAGTTTAATATACAGTATCTCTGGTCTGTAACAAGATGTCAATACGCTTTCAGTTGTATGCAAAGCAATGTTTAACTAGTGGCTCTATGACATATCGTAATAATATGACACTACATCACAAATAAACCGCATCCACACAATGGCGCCTGTTTAGGTTAAACGCTTTGCACAAGAATTTAGTGCCTGCTTGAGTCAAAAGCAGTATTTAAAGCTAAATCTTGAAGTGGAATGTCAGAGTAGTTCAAGAAAGCATTTCGAGTTTCTGTAAGATACGAAATTGCACCAAACCATACGGCACACATATTTTGTACAAGAGAAGCAAGAAATGAAAGAGCAAACTATTCAAAGTTGAATTCGGCTAAAATATTATATTTTTATGTAACCCGTTTACGAATATATTAGTTTGTCAAATCACGATTATAGTAACTAATGTGAGTTATCACGCGCAGTATTTAAGCTTTAACATTAAGGGTGGGGCGCTTAAACTTTTCACCCTAAATAACTATTGACCCTAAAAATATACTGACCAAAAAACAATCGCAGCATGAAAAAGGAGTTCCGCAACGTAAACTAAAGTTAGTAGGTGTGTTTCTACATCTGTAAGATGAAGTCTACTCAAATTTCGCGTGAATCGCTTGAAAATGGTCCTAGTAGCGCCGCTATGAGGATGCAAATCAGGTTTGTCTTAAATACACGCTGTAACGGTCGTGAGCGTAAGTTCCTTTCGAGATTGGACATGGTGAGTTCATGATAATCAAGAATGCCTTTACGGCGACAAAGACCCCATTATCAACACTTACCTGAGTTTGAACGAGTTCTTGTAACAGCGCTACCAAAAGCTGAATGTGATGATGATGATGATGTTTGGTTTGTAGGGCGCTCAACTGCGCGGTACAAAGTCCCAATTTTTACACAGCCAGTTTTTTTCATAATCCAATCTAGCCACTGTCACGATTGATGATGATGATGAAATGACGAGGGCAACACAAGCACCCAGTCTCCGGGCAGATAAAATCCCCAACCCGACCGGGAATCGGTTCATATGGTTCAGATGGCTCTAAGCCAGGGCTTAACAACTGGCAGGTTTTGAGCGCGAGTACTCGCGTGTGCTCAGGCACGTGCTCGCGAGCAGGTGCAAGGTCGCGGAGTAGGGAAGGAGGGGAAAGCGCGCGCACGTTTGAATGTGATCTCGCGATCTTAGCAGATTTAACTAGCCATCTGAATGCTTTGAACATTTTACTACGAGGTAAAGATCTGCTAATTACTCATTTCATAGATCGAATACGAGCTTTTAAAATGAAATTGACACTTTGGGTAAGTCAGCTGGAAACAGGAAACCTAGCTCATTTTTCTAAATTATCATCCATGCAAGATGTTCACAAAGACTGTGAACGTTATTTACATAGTTTAGTTGGTCAGCGCTTTCAAGATCTGACAGCACTAGACAGTGATTTTGATCTGTTCTCTCCATATTCAGCGAATATTTAAGAGATTCGTCCTGAGCTGCAGCAAGAAATTATTGACCTGCAGTGTGACAGAGAATACAGAGACAACTTTCAGAACAAGAAAAACATTTTGGAATTCTACAGACACTTCCCTCAGGATAGATTTCCTCGTTTGCACAAACTGGCGGCTACAATAATATCAATGTTCGGTTCCACGTATGTTTGTGAACAACTGTTCTCTGCAATGAAATGTAACAAGACGCGCCTGAGAAACGCATTGTCTGACCGAAATTTAAACTGCTCGCTGCGCCTAAAATGCACTAGAACAATTACTCCAAACATAGACGCAATTGTAAAGGGCAAAAAGTACAAGATAACCGAGAATCCCATACTTCAGTGACACCTTGTATTGTGTAACAGTTCACAAATTAATGCGAATGTAGAGGCATACACTAAGCTAATAAAATTATGTGGCATGTGTACATTCTCCTTTATTTGTTTCATTTGTCGCAGTAATAATTCGTGAGTGATATCCCTGCAGGTGGCCGCGGATTCACACTGACTGGCGGCAGCTGTTGTGTGCCCACGTGACTCTCCCCCGCTCCGCTCTGGTCCGGTAGTGGGGGTAGCGTGCTCGCGCTGCTCCGTGCTCGCGCCTTGCTACTCACAGCTTGCTCCGCGAGCACGTATGTTGTGAAGCGCTGCTCTAAGCACTATGGGACTTAAGATCTGAGGTCATCAGTCCCCTAGACTTAGAACTACTTAAACCTAACTAACCTAAGGACATCACACACATCCATGCCCGAGGCAGGATTCGAACCTGCGACCGTAGCAGCAGCTCGGTTCCACACTGAAGCTCCCAGAACCGCTCGGCCACAGCGGCCGACGACCGGGAATCGAATCCGGGATCACGTGATCCAGAGGCAGGAATGCTAACCAGTAGACCACGAGCTGCGGACAAAGCTGAATATTCTGTGATATTGCAGGAAGCCTTGACAGGAATGTAGCCACTGTATATGACTGCTGGCAGCGGTGGTCGCTAGAATGTACGATGGGAAAAAGGCCGGGCTCTGGACGGCCACGTGGAATTACCGAGATGGCAATGGCGTGTGGTTCTGTTGCATCGCAGTGCATCTGCAGCCTCATTTTGAGCAGCAGTTGGCACTGCAATGGCACAACAAACCGTTACAATTCCGTTACTTCAAGGGCAGATCTGAACCAGACGCCCTGTAGTGTGCATTCCTTTGATCCCCAACCCCCGTCATATGCGACTTCAGTTTTGTCATGCGAGAGCTCATAAGAGGGCAGGGTGGAGGTCTGTGGTGTTTTCTGATGGAAGCTGGTTCTGCTTTGGTGCCAGTGACGACTGTTTGTTGGTTAGAAGAAGGACAGTTGAGGACCTGCAGCCAGCTTGACTGCGTGCTAGAGACGCTGGACCTACACCTGGAAAGGGATCGATTTCGTATGACAGCAGGAGTACTCTCGCGGTTATCCCAAGTACCCTGACTGCAAATTTGTAAACCTGGTGATTCGAGCTATAGTGCTGCCTCTCATGAATAGCATTACAGGAGGTGTTTTCCAACAGGATTACGCTCACTCACATACCGCTTTTGTAATCCAACTTGCTCTACAGAGTGTCGATGTGTTGTCTTGGCGTGTTCGATCACCAGATCTGTCTGCAATCCAGCACATATGCGCAATCAACATTGACTGTTAGCCGCCCCTGTATTGACAGACCAAGGCAACAGGCCTGAAACTTCACCCCACGATCTGACTTTCGACATCTGTACTACTAGATGTACACACGTTTCCATGTTTGCATTCAACATTCTGGTGGCTACACCGATTACTGATGTAGCAGCATTTTACATTTGCATTGGCTTATCTCACGCTTACATTAACCCGTCATCTTGAAATGTTAATCACTGTAATATGTTACTTACACAAATGTATTTCCGAAATTTAGTTGCTCGGCATTAGCAATTTTTTGTGTTGCGATTTTCTTCCGTAAATCTAGTTTGTTTGATGATTCTTCATCAGATCCACCTACATGTTTTACTAGAAGGTGGAAAAAATTGGCGCTTCTCCAATCAAACTGTCGGAATCCACTGAACTCTACCACTTTGGATTCATCTAATAAAGCTAGAATTTCCTCATTAGTAGGTCTAAAAACAAAAATAAAATTACCCATTGTGGCAATAATGTGAAAAGCAAACATAATCCGCAATCTGCTCCGAGTTCTAATCACATTTATCGGCTGAAATAAGAATATGCCAGAAGCGTAGTTCCAGCAGACACAATGGGGTGTATGGAAGCTACAGTAATTTCAGCTATTACAATATTTAAAAATTTTTGGCGGACTAATTTTTAGTTACTTCTGTAGTCATTTCAGATTCTGAAACACATTCTTCCAAGTGTCAAAATGTAGTGAATAATGTACCTTACTGGTCATTAAAACTGCTACACCACGAAGATGACGTGCTACAGACGCGAAATTCAACCGACAGGAAGAAGATGCTGTAATATGCAAATGAGTAGCTTTTCAGAGCATTGACACAATGTTGGCACCGGTGGCGACACCTACAACGTGCTGACATGAGGAAAGTTTCCAACCGATTTCTCATACACAAACAGCAGTTGACCGGCGTTGCCTGGTGAACCGTTGTTGTGATGCCTCGTGTAAGGAGGTGAAATGCGTACCATCACGTTTCCGACTTTGATAAAGGTCGGATTGTAGCCTATCGCGATTGCGGTTTATCGTATCGCGACATTGCTGCTCGCGTTGGTCGAGATCCAATGACTGTTAGCAGAGTATGGAATTGGTGGGTTCAGGAGGGTAATACGGAACGCTGTGCTGGATTCCAACGGCCTCGTATTACTAGCAGTCGAGATGACAGGCGTCTTATCCGCATCACTGTAACGGATCGTGGAGCCACGTCTCGATCTCTTAGTCAACAGATGGTGACGTTTGCAAGACAACAACCATCTGCACGAACAGTTCGACGACGTTTGCAGCAGCATAGGCTATTAGCTCGGAGCCCATGGTTGCGGTTACCCTTGACGCTGCATCACAGACAGGAGCGCCCGCGATGGTATTCTCAACGACGAACCTGGGTGCACGAATGGCAAAACGTCATTTTTTCGGATGAATCCAGGTTCTGTGTACAGCAACATGATGGTCGCATCCGTGTTTGGCGACATCGCGGTGAACGCACATTCGAAGCGTGTATTCGTCATCGCCATACTGACGTATCACCTGGCGTGATGTTATGGGGTGCCATTGGTTACACGTCTCGGTCACCTCTTTTTCGCATTGACGGCACTTTGAACAGTGGACATTACGTTTCAGATGTGTTATGACCCGTGGCTCTACCCTCCAGTCGATCCCTGCGAAACTCTACATTTCAGCAGGACAATGCACGGCCGAATGTTGTAGGCCCTGTACGGGCCTTTCTGGATACAGAAAATGTTCCACTGCTGCGCTGGCCAGCACATTCTCCAGGTCTCTCACCAATTGAAAACGTCTGGTCAATGGTGGCCGAGCAACTGGCTCGCCACAATGCGCCAATCACTACTCTTGATGAACTGCGGTATCGTGTTGAAGGTCCATGGGCAGGAGTACCTATACACGCCATCCAAGTTCTGTTTGATTCAATGTACAGGCGCATCAAGGCCGTTATTACGGCTAGACGTGGTTGTTCTGGGTACTGATTTCTCAGGATCTATGCACCCAAAGTGTAGGAGAACCCGAGAGATCAGATGTTGGAAGCATTTACACACAGCAGGTTGATAGTGTCCGCAAGAGTTGACAGATTATTCTCCGCGAGATTTTTCTGTCGTAGTTCTGTGCGGAAGGAACATGTTGCGATTGAAGAGCGCATGACTGCAGCTACACTTTTAATAGTGACAAAGAAAAACCGTAAATGACCGTGTTCGTGTTGGGTGAGAGAGTGGATTAGACGGCGGATAATTTTGGAGTACGCAAGAATCTCATTTTAGAGCTTTTGATAACTCCCAACAATATCGACATTTTACGAGAAGGACAGCGATTTAGATAGATGACATTCTCTTTACAATTGGACCCAAAATTTCCATTCTAGATACTATTAAGCGTAAATCCATTAGTGTTAAAGACAGACAGTTTATGACACCAATATTTCTAGAATCAGCTACACTACGTGGCCAAAAGTATCCGGACATCTGGATGAAAATGACTTACAAGTTCATGACGCCCTCCATCAGTAATACTGGAATTCAATGTAGTGTTGTCCCACCCTTATCCATGATGACAGCTTTCACTCTCGCATGCGTATGTTCAATCAGGTGCTGGTAGGTTTCTTGGGGAATGGCCACCCATTCTTCACGGAGTGCTGCACTGAGGAGAGGTATCGATGTCGGTCAGTGAGGCCTGCCACGGAATCGGCGTTCCAAAACACCCCAAAGGTGCTCTATAGGATGCTGGTCAGGACTCTGTGCAGACCAGTCCATTACGGGGATATTATTGTCGTGTCACAACTTCACCAGAGGCCGTCCATTATGAGTTGGTGCTCCATCGTGTTGAAAGATGTAATCGCCATCCCCGAATTGCTCCTCAACAGTGGGAAGCAAGAAGGTGCTTAAAACATCAATGTAGACCTGTGCTGTGATAGTGCCACGCAAAACAACAAGGCGTGCAACCCCCTCCATGAATAACACTACCGCCTCCGAATTTTACTGTTGGCACTACACTCGCTGGCAAATGCCTTCACCGGGGATTCACTGTACCTACACCCTGCCGTGGGATCGCCACATTGTATACCGTGATTCGTCACTCCACACAATTTTCCTCCACTGTTCATTTGTCCAAGGGTTACGCTCCTTACAACAAGCGAGGCGTCGTTTGGCAATTACCGGCGTGATGTGTGGCTTATGAGCAGCCGCTCGACCATGAAATCCAAGTTTTTCACATTCCGCGTAAACGTCATAGTACTTGCAGTGGATCCTGATGCAGTATGAAATACCCGTGTGATGGTCTGGATAGATGTCTGCCTATTACACATTACGACCCTCTTCAACTGTCGGCAGTCTCTGTCAGTCAACAGACAAGGTCGGCCTGTGTGCTTTTGTGTCCCTTCACGTTTCCACTTCACTATCAGAGCGGAAACAGTGGACCTAGGGTTGTTCAGGAGTGTGGAAATCTCGCTTACAGACGTATGACAAGTGACACCCAATCACCTGACCACGTGCTAAGTCCGTGAGTTCTGCTGAGCGCCCATTCTGCTGTCTTACGATACCTAATGACTACTGAGGTTGCTGATGCGGAGTACCTGGTAGTAGGTCGCAGCAAAATGCACCTTATATGAAATACGTATGTTTTTGGGGGTGTCCTGATACTTTTGGTCACATAGTGTACGTTATCCCTAATATTTGGCTAGGTAACAGGAACTATGAAACAACATTACAACAATTTCATCTTGATACCACTGACGTTCAAAAGCCAAATGAAGCTGATATATGGTAAATGAAGGATTTCCGGACACCCATTTATTTCTCTAGGCTTGTCTTGTGCTGACGTATGGAACCACTCCTGAAGGTCTGTTCAACACTAAGTATAATAATATAATCAATAAATACTACTTCATATAAAATTATAGATATAGCTGTACTACCTGAAGTTAGATGGCAGTTTTCCGAGTTCCAAAACGATTATTTTCACACATGACTTCACTTGTTTCTCTAATCTATGTTATCAAAGTACTTTTCCCAATTCTTTGAGTTGTTGATTCTTCTGTGTAGGTATTAGGAAGCGTAGCCATTTCAACCAACAAACTTTACTTCATATCTCAGTTTCAGTAGTCTGCTAATTGTTCATTCTATGACGCTGGCGTTTCATCATAGAAAGTAATTAAACGCACAACTTCGTCCTGAATCCACTTCCTGGCAGCTTTCTACATTAATTTTTTTGATGACACGTCTCTGATGACTGGCGTTCACTCACAGTGCGTATCCGTCGAGATAGTAGTCTCAGCTGATGTCCAGATATGTTTATAGAAGGGTTTGTTGCACTGGTGATGTGGCACAGTGGATGAAGCACAAGTTTGACATTCACATTTTTAGATTAACTTGGTCTCGAGCCTCTTCAGAGGCATTTTTTGTTTGTCAGTTCTATATAATATGTCTACTGTGTTTTTAAATTTTATTTGCTGCATAGCATTGTTTAAGTCTAAGCTTTTCAAAATAGGCTAACTACAGGACCACTAAGTTTAAGAGTGAAACAGGGCTATTTCTTTGCTCGGAAACATGGCAATCGTACACATTATGGCTTAAAAGACGTAGTTTCGTGGGTATTTTCATTTAATGTGTGCTTGAGTTCAGCAACATATATTACCAAGATGTGGTAGAGTGCAAACTGTGAAATACGGCAGAAATCCGGAACGGGATATGCCACTTAGCACTCTCCGAATACCCTAAGCTCTCTCGAAAATGAAGCTATAGTTTTTCTTGTTCGAGAGCTACGGTGAGCAGCTCTACAGATGGAGGTTGCCGTCTACTCGAGAGGTCTAAACTCACAACTGTCTGAGATCTTGTTCCACTCTCGCATATCACCGGCGAGCTAACTTTTCGGCGCTGTTTAAGGGGGGTAGGACATCAAACGGGCCGACTTGGAGCAGGAGAGTCACCACAGAACATTTTAATTTCTGCTGTCTATACTTTTACAAATAAATTCATAAAACTTTGTCACCATCACCAGGAAGGATCGAGGACTCACACTCATCGCAGTATAAGTTCAAAAACGTAGGAAAATACCTTTTCTTACATGTGAAATTTCATCATTTTATCACTTATTACTGGCTGCATTTGTTGCTATAGGTACACTTTTCTTCCTAAGTAAGTGAGATTCTTCGATGAATTTTTCATAGCATACAAACGGTAGTTCCAGGTGTATGAAAGTCTAGAATTTTCCAAACCTATTGAAAAACTGTGGAAAAAATTGAGATAATTAACTATAAAACTTGAATTTTTTCTAAACATGAAGTTTAAAATGTAACAGTTCATTCATTTTTTTCATAAATTAAATAAGTTCTAGAGTTTCATACACCTGTAACTATGGTTTGTATGCTGTGCAAAAGCCATCGAAGAATCTCTCTTACTTAGGAAGAAAAGTGTACCTATGGCAACAAATGCAGCTAGTAGTAAGTGAAAAAATGATGAAATTTCACATGTAAAAAAAAGTGTTTTGTTACGTTTTTCAGCTTCCACTGCTATGAGTATGAATCCTGAATCCTTCCTGGTGATGCTGTTAAAGTTTTATGAATTTATTTGTAAAAGTATAGACTGTAAATTAAAATGTCCTGTGGTGCCTCTCCTGCTCCAAGTCGGCCCGTTTGACGTCCTATCCACCTTAAACGACATTTCTAGCTTAAGTGCTGCTTTGAGATCTTGACTTAGGAATAGGAAAGGAATACATGGCGGGCTGTATCAATTCAATCGGTACACTAATGAAGAGAGAGAGAGAGAGAGAGAGAGAGAGAGAGATATGGCTACTGCAGTCACTCGTCCTACGCATATTCAGTGAATGAAGAGGACGAACAAAAACGCTTGTGGAATATGTAGCATCGGCCTGATACTACAGTGGCTTGCGCATTAACAATGTAAACGCAATTACAGATACCAGTCGTGCTCGGAGAATTGTGACAAATTTTCATTTCAGCCTCAAACTGGTAGATGAATAAAAATTGGCAGGTAATTAATCATGAATCAACCCCCTTCCCCTCTCCCCATCCCAAAAAACCCCTACTTTTAGGAATCGAGTGAAAGCTGTACGTTCACTACTGCTGTCTTGCAGAACGGAGTGTTGTACGAAGAGGAAAGGCGCGCTGTCAGGGACCGGAGGTGAAACGGACGGGGTGGCAGGCGCCGGCAGTGCTAACCCTTTGACCACCATCTGGTGGCGCAGGGTGTCGGACGTGGCGTGCGCCCAGAAGGGCAGCCGGTGCCTTCGCGGCTCTGACGTCTTCATCGGCAGAGCGGCGGGGCGGCAGGGCGCTCGCGTGAGGCTCGCGTGGGCGGCGCGCGCCACACCAGGTGGGCCCCCGCTGTCAGCGTCGCTCACCGCGCCTCTAATTGGCTGCCGGCGCCCGCTGCCTGTCACTGGTCATCGGCGTCAGTGGCGCGGGCGTCTTTATAAGGCGCTCTGCCATATGGCCTCTAGCAGCCACTGCCACTGCGAATGGTCCCAATGTTTCCCGAAGGTTGCACGTGCTGGGTGTCGTTATCTGTCAGCTTCTTTAACTCGACACATACATACACACACACACACACACACACACACACACACACACACGAGATGTCAGGTCAGAGGGGTGTTCTGAACACAATTTCGACACAAAGCAGTTCAATAGGCTGTGGAGTGGAAGGGGTAGGCTAGCAATAGAACAATGCGTCACCATTGACTAGACACTCATTTATTGAACACATACGTCAGGTATTACCCAAAAGGAACAATCAGAACAAATTACAAAATAATTTTCTTTTCCTTTAAGTCACTCAAACATTTAAACAGGCAACTAGCAATCATTTAACTTCCTGGCAAATTAAAACTGTGTGCCCGACCGAGACTCGAACTCGGGACCTTTGCCTTTCGCGGGCAAGTGCTCTACCATCTGAGCTACCTAAGTACGACTCACGCCCGGTACTCACAGCTTTACTTCTGCCAGTACCTCGTCTCCTACCTTCCAAACTTTACAGAAGCTCTCCTGCGAACCTATCAGAACTAGCACTCCTGAAAGAAAGGATATTGCGGAGAGTCGTGCTTCGGTAGCTTCGGTAGCTCAGTTGGTAGAGCACTTGCCCGCGAAAGGCAAAGGTCCCGAGTTCGAGTCTCGGTCGGGTACACAGTTTTAATCTGCCAGGAAGTTTCATATCAGCGCACACTCCGCTGCAGAGTGAAAATCTCATTCAGCAATCATTTAACTTGTAAGTAGGCTGTTTAGGTTTTTATGTTGATAACGCCACGTAGCGCTCTATATGAAATTCATTGTGCTGTGTGAAGGCTGTGGTTGTTGGAGTATATGCTATTGTAGTGTTGGGCAGTTGGCTGTTGACAGCGCGTAGCGTTGCGCAGTTGGAGGTGAGCCGCCTGCAGTGGTGGATGTGGGGAGAAAGATGGCGGAGTTTTGAGAGCGGATGATCTGGACGTGTGTCCATCAGAGGCAGTAAATTTGTAAGACTGGATGTCATGAACTGATATATATATATATATTATGACTTTTGAACACTATTAAGGTAAATAAATTGCTTGTTCTCTACCAAAACCTTTCATTTGCAGCTGAGTGGTCAGCGCGACAGACTGTCAATCCAAAGGGCCCGGGTTCGATTCCCGGCTGGGTCGGAGATTTTCTCCGCTCAGGGACTGGGTGTTGCGTTGTCCTAATCATCATCATTTCATCCCCATCGACGCGCAAGTCGCCGAAGTGGCGTCAAATCGAAAGACTTGCACCAGGCGAACAGTGTACACGACGTGAGGCCCTCGTCACACGACATTTCATTCATTTGCTAAGTATGCCTATCAGTAGTTAGTGCCTTCACTAGTTACAATCTTCTATTTAGCTGGCAGTTTTGGCGCTCGCTGTATTGCAGTAGTTCTAATAACGAAGATTTTTGTGAGGTAAGTGACTCATGAAAGGTATAGGTTAATGTTAGTCAGGGCCATTCCTTTGTAGGGATTTTTCGAAGTCAGACTGCGTTTCGCTAGGAGGTATTGTGTGTCAGTTTGGTGTTGATCGGAGTGGGTGGCGAGCGGAGTGCCTGAGTGCGTTCATTTCTGCTCGGCTGTTTGAAGATCGAATGGTGTAAGAGTTTTATCAGCGCAGTGATTCATTTATAATTTTTCTAAGGGGACGTTTCATAACTGAAAGTCTTTTAAGAAAGCAAGACTAGAAAATTTGAATGATGAGTTATAATCAAATAGGCTCTAGCCGAGCACATATTTTAAAACGAAATGCTTCCCTTAAGGAAACAGCGATCAAAATTAATTACATAATCCTCAACAACCATATTACATCCAAGACATTTAAGATTAAACAGTAATATATAACATCAGAGAGCTGTAGTCCCAAGTTTTAAGCAGCACGTTTCAGATGGACTGCACTGCAACAGTACAATACAAGCCCCTCAGAGGATCTCCCCACACAGCAAGTTACTGCCGCAATCGACAAAATATCAACATCATTCCATGTACAGACCTAAAACAAACTAAAACTTTCTTAAGTTTGGTACAGATAATTCCCTTTCAACATAACATACATCACAAGTCTAGACCTAGGACGGCACCGACACCCCGCAATTTAGCACGCGAAAAACTACAGCGATGCACTCATCACGTATCCTTACAAAACCCAAGAACAGAGAGCCGGCTTCCCAATAGCGGAACATTTAACCACGCGCAGCCTGCGGGTTTGCGGGATGCTGATCTCGCCCTTAACCTCAACATCAGTTCAAATACTAGTCAGCCTACAATCTTGAACCACCATACACATACTTTCAGTTACTGCATAGAAAGCCAATGCGATAGGCAAACAGACCAGCATATGATAAAAGCTTAAGCAATTTCCTTACTAGACAACCCTTATGAATAGTAGCCGTAATTTTTTAAACGTGATCACACCCACAATCAAAAGACAAACAACGCCAATTATAAGGACAGTAGCACATAAGCAAGTAGCAATGGTAACTTCTGCTTAGATTGGCTACAAATAAGCGCGTGATTTAACACGCCAGAGAACAGTCTTTACAACATAACCACCAATACAACAGCAAATTACTCACACGTGTACTCCCCCACGATTTCGATTCGCAAAGCCATAGACAAAACGTGGAGAACGTATCACTTAGAGCAACATAATGGTGCTCCCTCAGTTACCCCAAGTAACTGACTCAATTAGTTGCACAGCAAAGAACCAGACCTAATGAAACCACCACAGTTTTCGCCTCTTAATTGTCACAGTACAAGTGAGAATCACAAATGTAATTTTCATCACCAGTTCCCGTATAGTCAATACAAGCGCCTGATTTTCACCCGTTTATAACGGCAGGCAGCAACATCGTACGGAAAAGAGCGTAGGCACAAGCTCTTACCAATTCTCTTCTCCGAAAGCAGCCACAGCAACTCTCGGGAACAACTGGGACATCCAATGCAAAAATCGTTACTCCTTCACACAAATTACAGGACGCCCGCTTCCCGCTGCTTCCTACGGCGCCTTCCGTTCAGAGCCAAGTTGTATATCTCCATGCGATAGGTCCGGTCACAGACTCGCTGCGTCAACCCGTCAACCGTCTTCCACCACGTCCTGGAGCACGCCCCACACAGGACCTCGCCTCGTTACTCCTCGCGTAGGCCCCAGAGGGCGCTGCTTACCGCCCTGACCATGGCAGGAAAGATAAACCACCAGAGTGGCACTATCGATATGAGCCGCCACGGCTCAACACACACACACACACACACACACACACACACACTGGGACAAGTCGTCTCAGAATCCATCTTGGTAATAAGCTCGACGAACAAAATACACTATCTGATCAAAAGTATCTGCATCTACATCTACATTTACATTCCGCCAGCCACCCAACGGTGTGTAGCGGAGGGCACTTTCCGTGCCACTGTCATTACCTCCCTTTCCTGTTCCAGTCGCGTATGGTTCGCGGGAAGAACGACTGCCGGAAAGCCTCCGTGCGCGCTTGAATCTCTCTGATTTTACATTCGTGATCTCCTCGGGAGGTATAAGTAGGGGGAAGCAATACACGGTGTCCGAAAAGTCTTTCCCTGATTACATAAATTGATAACTCAGGCTAGAAGTAAGATACAAATATGAAACTGGTGTCTAATTGTTTACAAAGTATCAAAGTTTTTTTTACACATCAGTAAACTTCCACATGAGCACCCTTGGTAGCACGTAGCACATCTAGGCGATATTCAATTTCTGTCCACACACTAGCCAACATCACTGGAGGGATCGATTCAACGACTGTGGTTATCCGTTGCCGCAGGGTTTCAAGATCTGGTACACGTCTTAGGTAGACCTCGTCGTTGACATAACCCCATAAAAAGAAGTGTAATGGGGTTATGTCAGGAGAGCGTGGAGGCCAAACCGTTGGCCCATCACGACCAATACATCGTCCAGGAAAGGTCATATCGAGATAGGCACGCACGTCCAAACCCCAATGAGGCGGTGCACCGTCTTGCTGAAACAAGACATCGGGGTGATACTGAAGCAGCTGAGGAACAGCATACAGTTGCAATACGTCCAGATACACTGCAGATTAGACGGTAGCCTCAGCGAAGAAGAACGGCCCGATAATTCGATCGTGCAATAGTGCACACCAAACATTCACCTTTGGACTGCCTCTGGTGCACTCCACGACCTCGCCAGGGGGTTGTGAACCCCAAATGCGCACATTATGGCGATGCACTACTCCACTGACAAAAAAGGTCGCTTCATCGGAAAAGGCAATTCGTCTGAGATACCCATCATCGTCCTCAATACGTGATAGCATTTCGACCGCAAAGTCATATCGACGTGTACTGTCATTGGGCAACAAGGCCTGAACGATTTGCACTTTGTATGCACGAAACAATAAACGTTTGTGTAAAATGTCATGGAGAGAGCTTTTTGGCATCTGTAATTCACGTAAGGCCCTGCGCACCGATTCCTTCGGACTTCGCAGAAAAGACTGCCTTACAGCTTCCACCCTGTCTGCTGAGGTTCTTGGTCGACCTGACCTCAGAAGGCCAGCAACCGATCCTGTGTTCTTGAACTTCTCATACCAGGCTTTAATGCTCTTGACATCAGGTGGATTCCTTCCAAATGTTGTCTGGAAGTGTCTCTACACTGTGGTTGGTGATCGTGTCTCATGGTACCACAGGACACACTGTGCCTTCTCCTGATTGGTTAACATGGCTTCTTGGGCACTGCACTTCATCCACTAGTTACGTACTGCGAACCTAAAACAGAAAAAAACTTTGATAGTTGCGAACAATTCGACACAAATTTCGTATTTGTATCTTACTTCTAGCCTGATTTATCAACTTATGTAATCAGCGAAAGACTTTTCGGACACCCTGTATATTCGATACCTCATCCAGAAACTCACCCTCTCGAAACCTGGACAGCAAGCTACACCGCGATGCAGAGCGCCTCTCTTGCAAAGTCTGCCACGTGAGTTTGCTAAACATCTCCGTAACGCTATCACGCTTACCAAATAACCCTGTTGACGAAACGCGCCGCTCTTCTTGGGATCTTCTCTATCTCCTCTGTCAACCCGACCTGGTACGGATCCCACACTGATGACCAATACTCAAGTATAGGTCGAACGAGTGTTTTGTAAGCCTCCTCTTTTGTTGATGGACGACATTTTCTAAGGACCCTTCCAATGAATCTCAACCTGGCACCCGCCTTACCAACAATTAATTTTATATGATCATTCCACTTCATATCGTTCCGTACGCATACTCCCAGTTATTTTACAGAAGTAACTGCTACCAGTGTTTGTTCCGCTATCATATAATCATACAATAAAGGATCCTTCTTTCTATGTATTCGCAATACATTACATTTGTCTATGTTATGGGTCAGTTGCCACGCCCTGCACCAAGTGCCTATCCGCTGCAGATCTTCCTGCATTTCGCTGCAATTTTTCTAATGCTCCAACTTCTCTGTACTCTACAGCATCATCCCGCGAAAAGCCGCATGGAACTTCCGACAAAACATTCCTGTCGGAGGACAATCTGCAACTGAGTTTTATAGCAAAGGTTGAAAGTAACGTTTAAGTTCAAGGTTTTTTTTTTTTTTTTATCTAGAACACGAACGGTTTCGGGCTCTTATATGCGCATCACCAGATATTATAACTTTGTACTGTGCCTGCGAGCGCCGCGGAAGGCGAGTACAGGACGCATTGTATCACCGGCCGCTGGTCATACACCCTCGTTGGCGGTACACCGTCACCGCGGCACAAAGTTATAACACCTGATGATGGGCATATAAGCGCCCGAAACCGGTCGTGTTCTAGATAAAAAAAAACCTTACATCTGAGCGGTATTTTCAACCTTTGCCAAAAATATCCGGACATCTCGGCTTCATGATTGCTTGAAATCTGCGAGGGATACTTTCAATGGGGTTTCTCAATATCTGTGGAGCCGAAACCAAAGAAGGTTTCTGGACGCTGGGATCTGGAGCGAACTCGACATTCAAACACAATGCGAAGGTGTTTCATTGGTCAAATCTAAAATCACAAAAATATTGAAAACTTTTTATAAAACTTTTTAAAACTAAACATATTTTCTATGTATTGTATCAGCCGCATTTAGTATTGAAAAAATTTCTTTTATAAAGTGATGAGGAGTTTCGGTAGCTAAACTACCATCTCCAAGTCACATATGGTATTATAAATGCACTCGCAGTGTACAACGCCGTTGCATCGTCCATAAAAGACGACAACCGAAAGTTAGTAGAGATTCGTGCGTCTGTGAAAAGATATATGCGTGAAGCATACAACAGCTACCACCGTCATACGTTAACAAAAGATCTGGCTGGAAAACCGAGAATATTCTGTTCGTATGGAAAATCGCTAAGCGGGTCTAAGGCTTCCATTCAGTCTCTTGCTGACCAGTCTGGTGCGGCAGCTGAAGATAGCAAAACGAAAGCCGAAGTTTTAAATTTCACGTTCAAGATATCGTTGACACAGGAGACTAGTACGAACATACCTCATTTGACCCTCAGACAGACTCCCTTATGGACGACAAAGCAATTACCTGGCCTAGAGAAACAAGTGAGTTAGTTAGTTGTCTGCGTGTGCCATTGATTAATGGCAGGGTACGGTATCCGTTATGATGTGGAACGTGTCAAGTGCACAAGAAATGCAGATACGAAAGAAGATTTTTTAATATATATATATATATATATATATATATATATATATATATATATATATATATATATATATATTACAATCCAGAGATAAAGATTAGTATTTCTGTTATTTACCCCAGTCCCTTAAATGGCACAAAATGCATATATTATATTTACAGATTTATTTCTTCCTATTCAAGAGTTTATCTATAGTATAGAAGGAGTTGTCAAGGAGATATGATTTCAATTTATTTTTTAAGCTATTACTGCTGTCTGTCAGACAT
Organism: Schistocerca serialis cubense; assembly: GCF_023864345.2. Classification (NCBI taxonomy): domain Eukaryota; kingdom Metazoa; phylum Arthropoda; class Insecta; order Orthoptera; family Acrididae; genus Schistocerca; species Schistocerca serialis. The sequence goes on along the minus strand of NC_064639.1, from coordinate 252,213,353 downwards.
GTTATTTCATCTGCTAATTTATCTAAAATTTTTATAGCAGCGTATTTTACCCGTTTCTGTGCCAATGATAGGTTGAGTAAAGGATAGTGTAAGTCTTTCTTTTTTTCTGGTATTATAATCATGAATGTCACTGTTGTTTTGAAACTGGTCCATGTTGTTGAGAACAAATTTCCCAATCTTTTAAATAGATGCCTACGAGATGTGCGACTATGGACTCCACACATTATTATAACCACTTTCTTTTGAGCAGTGAATACTTTTTGTCTAAAAGTTGAGTTGCCCCAAAATATTATTCCGTTTGACATCAGAGAGTGAAAGTATGCAAAGTATGTTAGCTTACTAATTTCTATACCCTCAGAATTGTCAGTTATTCTGATCGCAAAAGTTGCTGAACGTATTCGCACTAGAAGATTTAAAACATGAATTTTCCAATTAAGATTCTCATCTATGTGTACACCCAAAAATTTAGTATGCCCTATCCTGTTACTGACTTCTGTTGATGTGTTATATTTATTGAAGGAACTGTACCTTTTGCAGCAGAAAATTGGATGTACTGTGTTTTTTCAAAGTTTAGAGCAAGCCCATTTGCAGAAAACCAATTAATAACTTTTCCAAAGACCTCATTTCTATCATTTTCAATTTTTGTTTCTTTTACTTGATTAATAATGATGCTTCTATCATCAGAAAACAGTATTAGATTTTAAAGCAAATAAATCACTAGGTGTGGATGAAATCCCATTTCGATTTTACGAAGAGCACTCTACGGCATTGGCCCCTTACCTAGCTGGCATTTATCGTGAATCTCTCGCCCAGCACAAAGTGCCAAGCCTCTGGAAAAAAGCGCAGGTGACTCCAGTATATAAGAAAGGTAAAAGAACGGACCCGCAAAATTACAGACCAATATCCCTAAATTCTGCTTGCTGCAGAATCCTTGAACATATTCTCAGTTCGAATATAGTAAAGTTTCTTGAGACTCAGAAGCTTATGCCCAGTAATCAACGTGGCTTTAGAAAGCATCGCTCGTGCGAAACTCAGATTGCAGCCGGGCGGTGTGGCCGGGCGGTTCTAGGCGCTTCACGCTGGAACCGCGCGACCGCTACGGTCGCAGGTTTGAATCCTACCTCGGGCGTGGATGTGTGTGATGTCCTTAAATTAGTTAGGTTTAAGTAGTTCTAAGTTCCCGGGGACTGATGACCTCAGATGTTAAGTCCGATAGTGTTCGGAACCATTTGAGCCATTTTGAAACTAAGATTGCCCTTTTCTCACACGATATACTGAGAACTATGGATGAAGGGCCACAGGCAGATCGCATATTTAATACTTATAGATTTCCGGAAAGCTTTTGTAGCCCCACAGTAGGCTATTAACGAAGGTACGAGAGTATGAAGTAAGATGGCTCTGAGCACTATGGGACTCAACATCTTAGGTCATAAGTCCCCTAGAACTTAGAACTACTTAAACCTAACTAACCTAAGGACATCATACACACCCATGCCCGAGGCAGGATTCGAACCTGCGACCGTAGCAGTCCCGCGGTTCCGGACTGCAGCGCCAGAACCGCACGGCCACCGCGGCCGGCAGAGTATGAAGTAAGTTCACAGATATGTGAGTGGCTGGAAGACTTCTTAAGTAATAGAGCCCGGTATGTTGTCCTTGACGGCTAGTGTTCATCAGAGACATGGGTATCGTCAGGAGCGCCCCAGGGAAGTGTGATAGCACCACCGTTGTTCTCTACATACAGGGTGTTTCAAAAATGACCGGTATATTTGAAACGGCAATAAAAACTAAACGAGCAGCGATAGAAATACACCGTTTGTTGCAATATGCTTGGGACAACAGTACATTTTCAGGCAGACAAACTTTCGAAATTACAGTAGTTACAATTGTCAACAACAGATGGCGCTGCGGTCTGGGAAACTCTATAGTACGATATTTTCCACATACCCACCATGCGTAGCAATAATATGGCGTAGTCTCTGAATGAAATTACCCGAAACCTTTGACAACGTGTCCGGCGGAATGGCTTCAGATGCAGATGAGATGTACTGCTTCAGCTGTTCAATTGTTTCTGGATTCTGGCGGTACACCTGGTCTTTCAAGTGTCCCCACAGAAAGAAGTCACAGGGGTTCATGTCTGGCGTATAGGGAGGCCAATCCACGCCGCCTCCTGTATGTTTCGGATAGCCCAAAGCAATCACACGATCATCGAAATATTCATTCAGGAAATTAAAGACGTCGGCCGTGCGATGTGGCCGGGCACCATCTTGCATAAACCACGAGGTGTTCGCAGTGTCGTCTAAGGCAGTTTGTACCGCCACAAATTCACGAAGAATGTCCAGATAGCGTGATGCAGTAATCGTTTCGGATCTGAAAAATGGGCCAATGATTCCTTTGGAAGAAATGGCGGCCCAGACCAGTACTTTTTGAGGATGCAGGGACGATGGGACTGCAACATGGGGCTTTTCGGTTCCCCATATGCGCCGGTTCTGTTTATTGACGAAGCCGTCCAGGTAAAACTAAGCTTCGTCAGTAAACCAAATGCTGCCCACATGCATATCGCCGTCATCAATCCTGTGCACTATATCGTTAGCGATTGTCTCTCGTGCAGCAATGGTAGCGGCGCTGAGGGGTTGCCGCGTTTGAATTTTGTATGGATAGAGGTGTAAACTCTGGCGCATGAGACGATACGTGGACGTTGGCGTCATTTGGACCGCAGCTGCAACACGGCGAACGGAAACCCGAGGCCGCTGTTGGATCACCTGCTGCACTAGCTGCGTGTTGCCCTCTGTGGTTGCCGTACGCGGTCGCCGTACCTTTCCAGCACGTTCATCCGTCACGTTCCCAGTCCGTTGAAATTTTTCAAACAGATCCTTTATTGTATTGCTTTTCGGTCCTTTGGTTACATTAAACCTCCGTTGAAAACTTCGTCTTGTTGCAACAACACTGTGATCTAGGCGGTGGAATTCCAACACCAGAAAAATCCTCTGTTGTAAGGAATAAACCCTGTTGTCTACAGCACACTTGCACGTTGTGAACAGCACACGCTTACAGCAGAAAGACGACGTACAGAATGGCGCACCCACAGACTGCGTTATCTTTCACATCACTTGCAGCGCCATCTGTTGTTGAAAATTGTAACTACTGTAATTTCGAAAGTTTGTCCGCCTGAAAATGTACTGTTGTCCCAAGCATATTGCAACAAACGGTGTATTTCTATCGCTGCTCGTTTAGTTTTTATTGCCGTTTCAAATATACCGGTCATTTTTGAAACACCCTGTACATAAATGATTTGGCGGACCGAGTCGGCAGCAATCTGCGATTGTTTGCTGATGATGCCGTGGTGTACGGTAAGGGGCCGACGTTGAGTGACTGTAGGAAGGTACAAGAAGACATAGGCAAAATTTCCATTCGGTGTGATGTATGGCAGCTAGCCTAAATGTGGAAACATGTAAGTTAATGCGGATGAGTAGGAAGATCAAACCTATAACGTTCGGATACGGTATTATTAGTGTCCTGCCTGACATAGTCACGTCTCTTAACTATCTGGGCGTAACGTTACGGAGCGGTATGAGGTGGAACGATCATGAGAGAGCTGTGATGGGCAAGCACGTGGTTGGCTTCGGTTTATTGGGAGAATTTAAGGACAGACTGGTTCACCTGTAAAGGAGACCGCATGTACGACGCTGATGCGACCTGTTCTTGAGTACTGCTCGAGTGTTTGGGATCCGTACCAGTCGGATTGAAGGAAGACATCGAAGCAATTCAGAGGTGGGCTGCTGGATTTGTTACCGGTAGGTTCGAACAACATGTAAGTGTCACGGAGATGCTTCGGGAACTCTAGTTGGGAATCCCTGGAGGGAAGGGGACATTCTTTTTGAGAAATACTACTGAGAAAAATTGAAGAAGCGGCTTCTGAAGCTGGCTGCGGCCAATATACATTGCGCTTAAGGACCGCGAAGACAAGATATCAGAAATTAGGGATCATACGGAGGGGCACAGACAGTCGTTTCTCCCACACTCTATTTTCGAATGGAAGAGGAAAGGAAAGACAAGTGGTGGTACAGGGTACCCTCTGCTACGCACCGTACGGTGGCTTGTGGAGTATCTATGTAGATGTAGATGTAGATAACATTCTTATGTCAAATCTCCACGTAAAATACTGTTTCAACAACAAAAAGCCTGTACAGCGTAATATTGTTTCAGTTGCTGTCGTGGATAACGTGGCTGCACAGAGAACATTTTAGATGGGGATTCAAAATATGAATGCTATGAAAAATGCTTGGGTTTTGCACACTGCCAGTGCATTTATAGTACAACATGTGATATGAAGATGGTAGGTAAGCTGCCGAAACTGATCATCATTGTTTAAAAAACAAAAAAATTAATGCTAAGTGCGATTGAGATATTATATAGAAAATTTTGAAAGTTTTGAATAGTTTTTAGAAAGTTTTTAAAATTTTTATTGTTTTAGATTTGATTATCTGCTTACGATCATTTTATCGTATTCTAACAATGTCAGATATATTCAGTATTTCGTTGGGTTCTGGTCCGGACTCCGAGGAGGCCAGTCTATTTCAGGAATGTTATTGTCCACAAACCATTGTCTCACGATGCCAAAATGTGTTCACATCCTTCCGCATTCAGCGTTTCCTTAGTCCAATAAGGGCTAACCACGAAAAAAAGAAATACATTAACACCTCCTGTGCTGTTCTTTACTATTGGCATTACAAATGATGGAAGGTAACGTTCTCCAGGTATTCGCCAAACCGAGCCCTTCTAATAGCTACAGAGTATAGCGTGATTCATTATTCCAAATCACTCGTTTGCTGTCAAACTTTGTCTAGTGTTGTTATTTGTGTCATCTCAAGCGTCGTTTATCATTGGCTGTAGATACGTGTGGATTACGAGGAGATAAAAAAAAAAGGTGTGTGAAATCTTATGGGACTTAACTGCTGAGGTCATCAGTCCCTAAGCTTACACACTACTTAACCTAAATTACACTAAGGACAAATACACACAACCATGCCCGAAGGAGGACTCGAACTTCCGCTGGGACCAGCTGCACGGTCCATGACTACAGCGCCCTAGACCGCTCGGCTAAACCCGGTTGGCTTACGAGGAGCTGCTCGATCATTGTAGCCCATAATTTTTAACTCCCTACACAGAGTCACTGTGCTAGGTAGACTGCTTGTAAAGGGTGACAATTATTGAACTATATGAAGAAAACGTAAATTAGTTACAAAATACGGTGCACACACACTTTATTCAACACGTAAACGTCACTAAAGATACTCGCATTTAGGCTACGACATGTTCAGTATGCCTGTCATCTTTCCCGTTGACGAGGCGCAGACGAATAGCGAAATATTGCATAACCCGCTGAAGTGTCGGAACATCGATGCTGTCGAAGAGCTCCTAAATGGCTGTTTTCAGCTCAGAAATGGTTTTTAGGTTATTACTGTACACCTTGTCTAGTACAGCCCCACAAAAAGGAGTCGCATGTGTTTAGATCCGAAGAATATGATGGGCCATGCCAGTGGATTCTGGGTACCCCATAGCCAGAAAGCATTCGCCAAAGTGCTCCTCTAGGACACTCACCTGCTTCGATGGGATCCGTCGTGCACGAAACACATCTTGTCGAAATCGGGCTGACTTTGGATAATGGAGATGAAATCATCTTCCGAAACCTTCACGTACCGTTCGGTAGTCACTGTCCCATCAAGGAATATCGCACTGATTATTCATCGCACTGATTATTCCGTGACTGGACATTGCACACAAACATTCACCCGTTGAGAGTGAAGAGACTTCTCGATCGCGAAATGCGGATTCTCAGTGTTGCAAGTGCCTCAGTTTTGCTTATTGACGAACCCATCCAAATGGAAGTAGGCTTCGTCGCTAAACCAAACCACACAACACATACTAATTCCCATCATGCCCCGCGGCAAATGGCGCAGTTTGAACGTCCTAACGCAAACCGTTCAGAAGTTATGACGATTTTATTTCATATAGTTCAATAACTCCCATCATGTAGCACTGTTGTAATCACTACCGATTCCCTCCGCTGGTTTCATGCGACTTCTTATAACCACCGTCCGCAATGTTTGACAGACCTGTCCGTCAGTACGTCATGTCGGCTTGCTCTTGCTTTAGCTGTGGTTGTTCCTTCGCGTTTGCACTTCACGGCTGCTTCACCAGCAATCGACCTGGGCACACTTAGAATAGTTGAAATCTCCTGAAGCGTTTGTTGCTCAGATGACATCCAATGACTAGTCCACGTTCGAGATCACTAATCTCTCCAGCCATTATTGCTTCCCTAAAGACAACACAACAGGCATCGTCTTTGGCTCGCTTTAAACTAGCAGATCCATCTCTGTGACGTCTAGCGGTCGGTTCCGCATTACATAGGGATGTATGGATACTTTCGATCAGATAGTGTATTAGTCATCTCCTTAAAAGAGCACACTGTTCGCATTGGAGCGCTGTAGATGGTGTAGTACTGTTATCTGGCGTTGGAGTGGCACTCCACTGCTTGCACAAGTCAATGTAGACGCGGGCCGCACGACAAATACGGACCCCACAACGAACTTGTGCCGTCGCACTAGTCGCCTTCTCCGCCATACTTCGCGAATACTTGGCTCTGTCAATGGAAAGGTTTTAACTTTGTCGTGTGCTGTCGAGAGCCTGCATGAATTTAAATGCACAGCTAAGAATTATTAAACTCGTCTGAAATAATTACTCGCTTTCCGACGGATACGCTTGCTGGCACTGGTAAGACCTGTTGTGTCACGTGCTGTGACGTAAGTGCCGCGGCCTGTCTTTCTCGTGGGCCTCCATTTAGAGGAGTTCTGTGCATGTGCCAGTCCGTTGACTGGAAACATCACAATAAAAAGAGTCGACATGCGTCGTGACAGAATGGCATAAAGGAAATACTGTGTTTTGACGCACTCACGACAACACCCTGCGTGAAGATGCCCTACTGTTTTGTGGATTGAAGGCCAGAAAGCCTCGCCTTACAAATGTTACCACTGTATCGTGAGTATTGACCTCATTTGTTCTGAGACTGCAGTCTGTGTGGAGTCGCGACTGGATCTTAATGCATCGGAAAAGATATTCTTTAGATTGCGAGCCTTGCTTTCTATCGTAACTATCTTCGGTTAGAGGGCGTGGCTGCGGTTTGATATGCAGCTATGGCAGAAGCCTCGTTCACTCGAGGTTCAACCGGCGGTCAGGGAGGTTCGCCGTGGAACAGGGCCGGGCATTGGCTACAGTTTTACCCCGTGATGGCCCGAGTGGTCTCGTATTCTGCGTCTATGGTTGGTCGCCGAACTCCTTCCTGGTGCACGTGGGGCTTGCTGACCGTGATAAATTGGACGGGCCAGAGTGGAGCCAGCTACGCGAAGTAAGCCGCCTGGCGTTTATCGCAGTAGAAGCGTTGCTATGGACAGCGACTAGCAGAGAGGTAGCCCTATCTCTGTGGCAAAGCGGCTTTCATACTGACACCAATCTGTGATCTCTAGCGGGTTTTGGGTCACTTATTACGGGACTTCCGCTGTGGTTAAGTTCGTTGTGTCGCACGCTGTGGCCTCGGGGCAAGAGTGTGTACTGTGCGACCAATTCTTTCAGTGGCTTTAACCGATGGCCCTTTAAAAATGGTTCTAATAGCTCTGAGCACTATGGGACTAACATCTGAGGTCATCAGTCCCCTAGAACTTAGAACTACTTAAACCTAACTAACCTAAGGATATCACACACATCCATGCCTGATGCAGGATTTGAACCTGTGACCGTAGCGGTCGCGCGGTTCCAGGCTGAAGCGCCTAGAAGCGCTCGGCCACACCGGCAGGCGCTCCTCTTGTTACTGACTAGTATAGTCTCTGTGGCCGGAGAAGCGTGTTTTAAATTGTTAAACTTGTGTTTGGTGCAATTCACCCTCTTTTAAAGTGTACTTATTTCTTCTGTAATTATTACGTTTGTTTGAATTTCGTGATTGATAAGAAATTCTGCATTTCCGTCCCCAGTTGTGTTTCCTCTAAATGAATTGTTTAATCGGGTTAACTTGTCAAAACTGTATGAATAAATGCTGCTCCCTTTTGAGGGTATTGACGGCAGCTGCCATCTTGCTTGGTACAGTAACTCTCGGTAATACAGGCCTCAGTTGTTGTTAATGCAATGGAGCGGACGTGCATACCCAATGTCTTGTTTAGTGGTTGTGTTTGGATTTAGAACATTTGTTAAAGAACTTGATTCTTCTTTAATCCAAGGGATTTATTGTAATGGTTGCTTTGGCGCTTATTCGTTCGTTATTTAATAGCTTTTTTTAGGATCTTGTTCTAAACTAATTCAGGTCATGCTCTCTATTTTCAGTTCGAGCGCATCGTGTTGGGTTTGAAATTAATTTCACGCAAGTAATTAATTTGCCTGTCAACCTGTTGACGAGCGGTTCTAGGCGCTTCAGTCCGGAAATGCGCTGCTGCTACGGTCGCAGGTTCGAATTCTGCCTCGGGCATGGATGTGTCTGATGTCTTTAGGTTAGTTAGGTTTAAGTAGTTCGAAGTCTAGGGGACTGCTGACCTCAGATGTTAAGTCCCATAGTGCTTGAACCATTTGAAACCTGTTGATAATCTGAAGTGAGCGTTCTAGTTCTTGTTTGAGCACACGTATGGTTCAAATGGCTCTGAGCACTATGGGACTCAACTGCTGAGGTCATTAGTCCCCTAGAACTTAGAACTAGTTAAACCTAACTAACCTAAGGACATCACAAACATCCATGCCCGAGGCAGGATTCGAACCTGCGACCGTAGCGGTCTTGCGGTTCCAGACTGCAGCGCCTTTAACCGCACGGCCACTTCGGCCGGCTGAGCACACGTATGTTCGCTAAATTCTTGACCCCTTTGCTGTTTATGTTTGTGAATATCCGGTTTGCGTTCTGAACCTGTTGACAATTGGTTTATGGTATGTATCCTGATCGCCGTTTTGAACGTAGATGTGTTGTTAAAATTCTTTGGCGTTGATTGCTTTCAAGAATAAATTCAATTTTTTTAAAAAAAAAGAAAGCGTCAATTGGTTAAAACTACACGAGCTTTCGACCAAGCACTCCTTGGCCATTGTCAAGTATTATGACTGCCAGTGGGCTGTTGGTGCGCCCTTATATACGTTAGCTGCCGGCTGTTACATCACTGGTGCCCGTGACATTGCCATATATGGGCATGTTTTGAGTCGGCGTTCGATGTGCCCTATTCAACCGCGCGATCGCTGGATCGCACGCAGCGCAGAGCTGTAAGCCACCGTCTCTATTCAGGGTGTTTGTGGTAATTTTTATTTTAATAGCTTCCTGTATTAAACTGTCCCAGAAGCCGTTAGTGCGAGCCACGACAGAGGTTTCGTCAAATTTTACGTGGTGACCGTTTTCTAACGCATGCTCAGCTAACGCAGATTTCTCTGGATAGCGTAAGCGATAATACCTCTCATGTTCTTTCCTGCGTTGTTCCAAAAAAATGGCTCTGAGCACTATGGGACTTAACTACTGAGGTCATCAGTCCCCTAGACCTTAGAACTACTTAAACCTAACTAACCTAAGGACATCACACACATCCATGCCCGAGGCAGGATTCGAACCTGCGACCGTAGCGGTCACGCGGTTCCAAACTGACGCGCTTAGAACCGCACGGCCACACCGGCCGGCATGCGTTGTTCCACAGTGCGCACTGTTTGTCCGATGTACTTCTGGCCACACTCATAAGGTATTTCGTAAACTCCAGGTGTTCTGAGACCTACAGCGTCTTTAACTGGTCTCAGTGATTGACGGATTTTCGTTGGAGGCCTGAAGATCGATTTGATCTTGTGTCTTTTCAACAGGCGGCTTATCTTGCCCGACACTGAGCCACAGAATGGCACCAAAGCAAGTTTCTTTTCCTGCTCTTCGTCGCTGGTCTTATTCTGATATTTCCCAGAAATCACTTCTTTCACTTGATGGGTGCTGTAGCCGTTATTCCTGAAAACCTTGCGTAGGTGGCTCAGTTCGTGGGACAGGTTGTCGTCGTCTGATATTATTCTTGCACGATGTACCAATGTTTGCAATACTGTGCGCTTCTGTGCTGGATGATGATGGCTGATAGCGTGCAGGTACAAGTCTGTGTGGGTGGGTTTTCTGTAACGCTGTGGCCAAGGCACCCATTTAGTTTACGGTGGACAAGGACGTCGAGGAAGTTCAATGCATTATCTTTTTCCACCTCCATGGTGAACTGGATATTACTGTTGATGCCATTGAGGTGTTCCGAAAACTCGTCTAATTTCTCGCGTCCGTGTGGCCAAATGACGAACGTGTCGTCAACGTGTCGAAAGAAACACCTAGGCTTCAATGGCGCAGTATCTATGGCAATATCCTCAAAATTCTCCATGAAGAGGTTTGCAACAGTTGGAGCCAACGGACTACCCATTGCTACGCCGTCTGTCTGATCGTAATACCGGCCGTTGTACGCGAAGTAGGATGACGTAAGAGTGTGCCTAAATAGCTTGACCACGTCACTTACAAAGTACTGGGAAATTAGATCCAGAGAATCTTTGATAGGCACATTCGAAAACAGCGCCACTACATCAAAACTGACCATAATATCGTCCTCACTAAGGCGTAGACGGTTGATTCTGCTGATAAATTCTGCTGAGTTTTTTATATGATGTTCGCAGTGTCCCACATGTGGAGCGAGGAGCTTGGCCAAGTACTTCGCCAGCTTGTATGTTGGAGAACCTATTGTGGACACAATAAGGCGAAATGGCGTCCCGTCCTTGTGTATCTTCGGTAAACCATAAGCAGTAGGTGGTCTACGCGCCTGTGGGAGAAGATTCTTAACCACACTGTCTTCCACTGAAGATCACTTAAGAAGTTCTGATGTTTTTCTTACTATTCTTGATGTCGTGTCGCGTGGGAGCTTCCGATAAGTATCTTCGTTCAGTTGCGCACAGATTTTCGTGTCATAGTCCTCGAACTCCATAATTACGGCGGCATTGCCCTTGTCAGCGGGAAGTACCACAATGGGCGCACCAACAGCCCACTGGCAGTCAACACTTGACAATGGCCAAGGAGTGCTTGGCCGAAAGCTCGTGTAGTTTTAAGCAATTGACGCGGTTGGAAACCCGAGAACATTTTATTCAATGTTATCGCTGTGAGACTCTGCATTCATACAAAAAAGAAAGCGTTTCTTGTGTCTAGTTGCAGTGTGTAGCCTGTTAACTTGATCCATTGTTATTGTATGCTATTCAAGGTTGTTTTATATGTATATTTCAGAGTGAGAAGGTGTCTGAGTTCCTTGACCTGCCTAACTTGTGCAGCATACCGGGTATTTGGTGAGGCATCTGTCCTCGTTCAGACATTGTTGGCTGAAAAGGATTGTCACAATATGTGACTCGCATATTCAGACTTAGGCGGGTCTTAAGTGACGTAGTCGAAATTTCACAGGGGATGCCAGTTAATTTATTCACAATGTTAACTTGGTCTAAATAACATAAGCACAATCACAATGTCATAATGTCGTGCAATCTCAAGTATCAACGATGTACTACTGTGCTCAAGGTAATCCACGTATGTTATCAAAAATTTCCCAAGGAAAAGGTATGATAAATAACTTTCCTGATTTGGAGCTGAGCTGCTTCTCTCGCTGGCTCACTCCAAGAGACTACGTCGTTGCTCACGGTAAGGTGAGCACCCCATGACTAGCTGCCAGCGCGGGTCAATCCTCAATGCACGAAGTGATTTGGGCTGTACATATTTCTTCTGGCAACCTCCTAGCAGATTACAACTGTGTGCCGCACCGAGACCCGAACTCGGGACCTCATCCTTTCGCGGGCAAGTGCTCTACCGATTAAGCTACCCTACAACGACTCCCGACCCCTCCTTTCAGCTTCATTTCTGCAATTGCATCGTCTCTGAGTTCCCGAGTTCGGGTCTCGATCCAACAGTTTTAATCAGCCAGGAAGTTTCATAACAGCGCACACTCCACTGCAGAGTGAAAATCTCATTGCGGATATGTCTTCTTATTTGGCAAATGTTAAACTCAGTTTATTTTAATAAGTACCACCTAAGTAGATCACTGACGAGAGACTTAATACACTTGTTGTTATGGTCTTCAGTACGAAGACAGGTTTGATAGAGCTCTCCATACTACTCTATCCTGTGCAAGCCTCTTCATTTCCGAACAACTACTGCAGCCTACATCCTTCTGAATCTGCTTACTGCATTCATCTCTTGCTCTCCCTCTATGATTTTTACACTCCCCCTCCTGCCCCCCTCCCCCCTCCCCCCCACACGCACATCTCTCCAGTATTACATTCGTGATCTCTTCATGTCTCAGAATGTGGCGTACCAACCGATCCGTTCTTCTAGCCAGGTTGTACCACAAATTTCTTTCCTCCCCAGTTCTGTTCAGTACATCCCCATTAGTTACGTGATATTCCCATCTAATCGTCAGCGTTTTTCTGTAGCAACACACTTCAAAAGCTTTATTCTTTTCTAAACTCTATCGTCAACGTTTCACTTTCCTAATGGCTACACTCCCTACAAATACTTTCATAAAAGACTTCCTGACACTTAGTTCGATATCCTAGGTTAATTTCTCTTCTTCAAATACTTGACACTCCCAGCCAACATTTTATATCTTCTCTACTTCTTCCATTTTCAGTTAGTTTGCTCCCCAAATAGCAACACTCATTTACTACTTTAAGTGTCTCCTTTCCTAATTTAATTCTCTCATTACCACCTGATTTAACTCGACTGCATTCCAGTTTTGTTGTTTTGCTTTTGTTGGTGTTCAGTTTACATCCTCCTTTCAAGAAGCTATCCATTCCGTTCATCTACACTTAAAAGTCGATTGCTACCTCTGACAGAATTACAGTGTCACCGGAAAACCTCGTAACTTTTATTTTTTCTCCCTGAACTTTAATTCCTGCCCCAAATTTTTCTTTGGTTCCCTTTACCGCTTGTTCAGTGTATCGACTGAATAACGTCGAGGTTAGTCTACAATGCTCTCTCAATCCCTTCTCAACCAGTGCTTCCCCTTCATGCCCCTCGACTCTTGTAACTGCCGTCTTGTTTCTCCACAAGTTGTAAAATCCCTTTTGCTCCCTGTATTTTACCTCCATTACCTTCAGAATTTCAAAGAGAGTTTTCCAGTCAACAGTGTCTAAAGTTTTCTCTAAGTCTACAAACGCTATAAACCTAGGTTTACCTTTGCTTAACCTGTTTTCTAAGAGAAGTTGTAGGTTCAGTATTGCCTCGAACGTTCCTACATTTGTCCGGAATCCAAACTGATCTTCCCAGGGATCGGCTTCAACCAGTTTTGTATTCTTCTATAATGAACTCGTGTTAGTATTTTGCAACCATGACTTATTAAACTGATAGTCTGATAATATTCAGAGCTGCCAGCACTAGGTTTCTTTGGAAATGAAATTATTATATTATTCTTGAAGTCTGAGTGTATATCACCTGTCTCATACATCTTGTTCACCAGATGGAAGAGTTTGTCATGGCTGGTTCTCCTAAGGCGGTCAGTAGTTCTGAAGGAATGTCATCTACTCCAGGTCTTAGGCCTTCCAGTGCTCTGTCAGACTAGTCTAGTAGTATGCAGATTAATATCTGATGTCTTTTTTATTAATCAATGTTACTGTACTTACGGAGTTTGGCGCGCAAGGCTTATCCTAGTAGTCACTTAGAGAGTGGGACATTCCGCTGGTTCAGCCAACTAAAAGCAGAAGCTCACCGAAATGTGATGCCATTTGCAAAGAGAGACATGGCAGCGTTATTTGGTCACAAACACCAATCAGTTGGGTTTGTAGCGTCAGCTGCTTGGTATAAAAAGTGAAACGCTTTGGATGAAATGAAAGTAATGAGTGAAGCAGCCAGAAATGTTCTAGTGTCAGGGTAAACTATACAACGTTCGAGGGGCATTAAAAAAGTTGTGCAACACGTTTTTTTCTGAAAGAAGGTTGATTTTATTCAGGACTCCAATACATTATATTATTCTCTTCTTCTTGCTAAAAACTCTGTTTTTCAACATAATCTCCTTTCACTGCGACGCCACCTTACTGGGAGGGCCTGTATGTCCGCATAATGCCGGGCGCGGTGGTCGTGCGGTTCTAGGCGCTCCAGTCCGGAGCCGCGCTGCTGCTACGGTCGCAGGTTCGAATCCTGCCTCGGGCATGGATGTGTGTGATGTCCTTAGGTTAGTTAGGTTTAAGTAGTTCTAAGTTCTAGGGGACTGATGACCACAGCAGTTGAGTCCCATAGTACTCAGAGCCATTTCTTTTTGTCCGCATAATATCACTCTTCAAGTCGACGCCGCTGCCAACGTCCTTTTGCATCAATAGCCTCCCCATCATGCGCGTACTGCATTCCGCGTAGTGCGTCCTCCATCGTCCTCCATTGGGTCAAACAGATGGAAGTTCTTTGCATTTTAGTGGCGACCAAGCACGGTAGACTTCAGAGCTGATCATTGCACTATGAGGGAGGACATCAAACAGAATAGACGCTTCAGAGTCCCAAAAGATGGCCGCAATGACTTTACCTTCTGAGGGTGCAGCTTTGACCTTTTCCTTCGGAGAAGAGGTGATGTGGCGCCTCTCCGTGGATTGCCATTTTATTTCCGTTTCGGACTTATGAACCCATGTTTCATCGACTCTGTCGATTTCTGTGTTTTGTTTGTTCGTTTTTCGCCAGTGACAATGTTCGACAACAATTTGTCACAATCAGCCTCATAAAGCTCAAGCAATTCCGCACAGAAGATACTTAGTTACTTTTTATGGTCTTGTTCTATGCGGCGATGAATCTAGGAGGTACACACGTCAGAGTATCGCAACTGATGGACGAGTGTGTCAACACAAGCGACAGTTGGGCAGCGGGGTCTCTGATTGTTATCTGTCAATAACCTCGAATAAGAGTGTCCGCACGTTCTGTTTTCGCTCAACCCTTCTTTCTCTCATTTTAAAGCATTAAGGGAAAACAGAGCAGTACCCTCCTCAGGCTAGATAATAAGGCGACCAAGTAGAACTACTGGAAAAATCCCCTACTTCGGTCTCATATCTGAAAAAATTAGGGATAATTTCAGGATATGTGCGTATTATTCCCGCCTTTTTTGTTTACTTAAAAGTAACGGGAAACGTTAGGTCCATCATGAAGAGCCTGTAGTTGGCCCGTATAACAATGCTGGTATTTATGGTACTAAATTCCGAAAATGTTAGTAGGCAGGGAGATATTATCAAACTACTTTCAGAGAACATGACTCCTAATTAAGTCAGATTTAGGGCTGCATTTGGCATGCAAGTGCACACCTTGCTTAATGTTAAAGACGACTTAAATATCCTACATACACAGTCAAAAGGACCGGTATTTAACATTTTGGAAGAGTCAGAAATCATGATGCATTTTTGCAACATCCAGACAGTAGCCCCAACTTGAACAAAATCGGATACTCAGTAACTATTTACAATGTCTCAATCAATCTTCACTATAGTAGTGAAACGCCCGCTAAATCCGCTGGGCATAACAGGTAATTAGGATTGTGGAAAGGGCCAAATAAGTTTGGGGTCAGTTTCACTTTCTAATTGTAATTGAATAACACTTTTACAACCAAAGCGGCACATAGCAGGACGTTTACCAAATGCAACTCTTTCACGGCTGAAGGCCTCCAAACAATCTTTACAAATCAACAAGATAAAAATTTCAATTAAGATAACAATAAAATAATTACAAAAAAAATCACAGAAAAGTAGATAGAACAAACATATGCAAGTTGCTATACCAAAGGCTGAAGGCCACCATTAAAATTCAAAATTTTGGAATATATTACCATACACTTTTAAAGGCAGAAGGCCACGATGTTTAAAAACAAGAACTCTCAGAAATCAATAAGATTAAAATGTAAATATCCCGGACTGGACCGCGAGAGATCAGTCTCCCGGGTTTATCGATGTCAATTCGGTAGTCTTTGTCGTGCTGGCCCCGTACGTGTGTTCGCAACGTCTTTCCATTCATGGCTCTTTACCATAGGTTTTAATTCGAATCCTGAAGTTCACCTTTGTTAAGCTGCATCAAAACTCACTTTATATACTGGAATAGTTATTGTTATCTTTGTTCGTATTTTATGTCTTTCAGTCCGAAACTCTTATCTGGCTAGTCACCAACTATCTGCGTCAAGACTGCCTCTAATTTCAACGTGTTTATATCTGCTACTCTTTTAGATGCGTGTTTCTGGTCTGTAGTCTCCACCTGTTCTCTTCATGAAACGATTTCATTGTAATTGTCACATAAACTCCTGCAGGATGAGTGCACCGATACTGCAAATTAATATGAGTGCTGCAAAATTGGTGTGGTTCACACTTGTTGTCAATACGTCCTTTGTGCATGACTTTGATTTTGTATAATTGGTTTGTATACCTTACTCATATCGTTTTATGTGTCTGTTCTATTGACGGCATTTTATACCAAAATAAAATCGTTTTACGGCCTGTTGTTTAAATTCATTCCTTTTTATACCTTTATGGAAGTTTTGTTTTGTATTCAACATTTTTGTGTAAATAAGTTAAAATTTATCATTCTGTTTTCGCCGCAATGCGGCATCACTTATTTATGCTTCACCGTCTTCTGATGACGTAAATTGTCTACCTAGAAAGCATGAGTAGTTTTTAAATTAGTCTTCCATGACAGCTACATCAGTTACGTGTCTTTATGCATCTGAATAGCTGTATGATCATGGGGTGTATGTTACCTCTCAGTATTACGAAACATTGTAATGCTTGTACTCTTATCATTTGTTCTCTATACGTTTTACATTTTCTGTCATTTGTATTTTGGTTTCCAGACTCTCTGACGATGGGTATCTCCCAAACCGCACCAAATAAAGTCATTGGTTTTTTAACTAGTGGCATTTCATTTAGCAACCAATTCAGCGACTTTGCAGCACTCATATCAATTAATTTCAGTAAGCAGTCGATATCCCTGCGCAGCACGTAAAGAGGAATCCGAAGGCATCACGACGCGGATAGCAGCAGATCACCAGATGAGGTTCTTCTAATCTGATGACAACAAAGACGGTGAAGGGCAGAACTCATTTTTTTCATTGCGATCCCTCCTAAGGCAAAAGAAACGAGCAGGTTAAAACTAGAGTCTGCAGGAAATTGGCAACTAAGAGAATTGAAACTTCAGCTATTTCGTATGAGAGAAAGAAGCTGATAAAGTAATAAATTTGTAGATTCTTCCCAGAAAGGGTGAGGAATGAAATGCGCGGAAAATACTAAGCATAAGAAGGAAATCTATGACAGGATAGGTGTTAAGACATCAGAAAACAACTCCCACAATACCTGGAGAGGCTTTAGAGAGCATAGGTGGAGGGGCTGGCAGAGAGAACACATACGGCGAACCCGATTACTACTGACAGAGTTTTATAGAATGTTCAGTGACATATACTAAATATTTTGGTATGATAGACTCGTGTTGTCCGGTGACTCATTACAGAGTAATTTAACTGCGTTTTCTTTCGTACCACAATTTATCTTTATGTCTACATTGCCATGAAAATATTTTCCCAGCAATGAAAATGTTGTGGTATGAGCTGCGTGTCTTTCTAGGAAATCAACTTGTTCCATTCACACACGGTATTTGCTGTTGACAACAAATGACGCCAGCTTTACTCTTCGTTCTCAGGCGTAGATTCAGTACTTCTCTGTGTTATCTTGGGAATCTGTTTTTCCGGCTGCATTAACTGTACGCTAACAGTGATACGCAACAGGATGGATAGGTCTACAGACGGAAAATTGGCAACTATGTACCTCGTCTACGGGACGACTAAATTAAGTTGAAAGAATGCAAGAAGGGCACGACACTATACTGAGGTCTTTCCGCAAAGGCAGCGACCTTACAAAAATACTTTTGCGTCTGTAAATAGGTGCCTATGTGTTTTATGGTGTAGCTACATCTTGAAGGTGTCTTGACTGTTATGGAGGTAGTTTTTCAGAGACAGTAGTAACTATGACAGCAAATCCAATCATTCGCCATCTGTTGTCTGTGTTATACATTACACTGTCAGGGGACCCCTCAGAAGGAAGTTTGTACTGGTGCCTCAGTGTTTTCTAGTGATATACACAGTTGTCATTTGTGAACGTTGTATTCAACCAAGCACATGCAATGCGACTCTTAATGCAGTGCAAGTTGCGAAGCCGGTCTCTTTGATCCAAAATAATGGACTTTCGGTAACGCTGCTGCACATGCCAATGTCTCTATCTTCCATAGGTTGCAGATAAGCTACAGGGGGACAGGTCAGTACACAAGGCGAATTAGACAAGGTCGCCGGTGCAGGACAACCACACGTTCAGAAATGGTTCAAATGGCTGTGAGCACTATGGGACTTAACATCTGAGGTCTTCAGTCCCCTAGACTTAGAACGACTTATTCGTAACGACATCATACACATCCATGCCCGGGGCAGGATTCGAACCTACGACCGTAGCAGCAGCGCGGTTCCCTACTGAAGCGCCTACAACCACTCGGCCACAGCGGCCGGCTAACCACATGTCAAGACTGATACCGTTTGTGGGCATCTCTGCGTTCCGGCGTCGTACGTGTATCGCCACAACACTTTTTAAGACAATTTCAGATGGACCATTGGAGCCGCAGTGAACAGGTTGCAGGAAAGGACATTACGATCCAGACGTTCTGTTCGAGTATCACGCTTGACACGACAATATCTTGTAACTCGCCTTCCCTTCTGTCATTCCCATGTCACCTGACAGCTTATTCACGGGAAAAACGTGTTATTCACAGACGAATCCAGATATACTTTGACGCAAGGTGATGGCCGTGTTTTTAGGCGGAGTCTCGTGGTGAGCTGTATCGACAGATTTCCAAGATTCTGTGATGTTGTGGGGAGGCTTAAGTGTTGATAGCCATGCGGATCTGGTCGGTGTCCATGGTCGCCTTATCGCAAGGCAGATACTGTTGAACCATGTGGTGACTGTTGCATACGGTGGCGGCTCTAAATTCCTTCTAATGCAAGGGCCCATATGGTAGGCGTCGTCAGGAATGCCTTGTGAAGTCTGGACATTGAAGAAATGGAATAGATCATGGTGATTCTCTACCGAAATCCCATCGTACATATGTGGGGCATGCTTGAAGGACGTGTTTTTGGTGTCGGGTTCCACCACCGATCCTCTAGAAACTCTCATGGTTTTTCATTGAAGAATGGGAAAGGATACCACAGGGTGACCACCGTAGGCTTATAACGAGAGTGCAAGATAGGTGTCAAGAGTGATAAACGTTCATGGAGGGCATACACATTAATGAAACCCTCGAAGTGGTATCAAAAGGATGACGGGATGAATGTTGTGTTTTCCACACCTGTCGGACATTTAATTTCCTTTTAAATAAAAGATCTAGGATGTAATGATGTTTTGTTGGGTACTTAATTTGTGAAAGATATAGGTATAATTTGGTAAGATGTTCAGTCCTCAATTACTGCTGAATGAAGTGTGGGAGATGCCCAAAATCATGTTCCCCTATGAGCCGTAGTAAAATTTCCTATTTTGAAGAGCGCGCTGCAGCGCGTACTGTAAAGCAGTCGCCTTCCGTTTCTGGCGGTGGTGCCGCTGTGGCAATCGCAGTTTTGGTGTCTCCCTCTGGTGGAAAAGGGGAAAAGTTGTCCAAGTGCATTTAAGGGGTGCTAACAGCTCCGCAGTCAGTCAGTATGGCAGTCTGAGCAGTCGGTCAGTCCCAGTCGCCGAGTCTGGTTACTTGGTCAGCCAAGTTAGTCTGGGTCTGTCTCTCGTCCGCATTGGTGAGGCGGTTAGTATCTGTCTGCCGTCCGGAGTGCTAGTATGTGTTGGATACTGTTGAACCATGTGGTGACTGTTGCATGCGGTGGCGGAACTAAATTCCTTCTAATACATGGGTCCATATGGTGGGCGTCGGCAGGAATGCCTTGCGAAGTCTGGACACTGAAGTAATTCTCGAGTTGTTCAGGGCAATGGTCATTGGCGGTCGGATCGATGAGTTGGTCGGTCGCGCACTGGGACACAAGATGACTTGTCCGTCTTGAGCGTCGGCGCATGTGTGGTCGCCACGTCAGTCCAGTGGGCCTCGCCGTATACCAAGGGGAGTAGCTTCGCTGCCAACGAGAGCGACAGGAGTCAACCCACGACGTCGGTCTGGTGGGGCGAGCTGCGACACCGTGAGACGGGAGACCGGCGCGCCTTCCTGCGTCCGTTGAAGCGGCTGGCAGCGGACGGTTCGGGAGAGCGTTTGGGGGGTGCTGCGCCAGGTCTTCGTCAGAAATCGCAGTTATTAGAAGTGTTCCGTGATATGTTGTTTCAGTTACTTGTCAAATTCTACTTGTTTTCTTGGTCAGTCTCTCGTCCCCAGCTTGCTCGTTTTGTTAGGCAGTTAGTGTCTGTCTGTCTGTCTGCCGTACGTTAATACACTCCTGGAAATGGAAAAAAGAACACATTGACACCGGTGTGTCAGACCCACCATACTTGCTCCGGACACTGCGAGAGGGCTGTACAAGCAATGATCACACGCACGGCACAGCGGACACACCAGGAACCGCGGTGTTGGCCGTCGAATGGCGCTAGCTGCGCAGCATTTGTGCACCGCCGCCGTCAGTGTCAGCCAGTTTGCCGTATGTGCAGTTGACGGACTTTGAGCAAGGGCGTATAGTGGGCATGCGGGAGGCCGGGTGGACGTACCGCCGAATTGCTCAACACGTGGGGCGTGAGGTCTCCACAGTACATCGATGTTGTCGCCAGTGGTCGGCGGAAGGTGCACGTGCCCGTCGACCTGGGACCGGACCGCAGCGACGCACGGATGCACGCCAAGACCGTAGGATCCTACGCAGTGCCGTAGGGGACCGCACCGCCACTTCCCAGCAAATTAGGGACACTGTTGCTCCTGGGGTATCGGCGAGGACCATTCGCAACCGTCTCCATGAAGCTGGGCTACGGTCCCGCACACCGTTAGGCCGTCTTCCGCTCACGCCCCAACATCGTGCAGCCCGCCTCCAGTGGTGTCGCGACAGGCGTGAATGGAGGGACGAATGGAGACGTGTCGTCTTCAGCGATGAGAGTCGCTTCTGCCTTGGTGCCAATGATGGTCGTATGCGTGTTTGGCGCCGTGCAGGTGAGCGCCACAATCAGGACTGCATACGACCGAGGCACACAGGGCCAACACCCGGCATCATGGTGTGGGGAGCGATCTCCTACACTGGCCGTACACCACTGGTGATCGTCGAGGGGACACTGAATAGTGCACGGTACATCCAAACCGTCATCGAACCCATCGTTCTACCATTCCTAGACCGGCAAGGGAACTTGCTGTTCCAACAGGACAATGCACGTCCGCATGTATCCCGTGCCACCCAACGTGCTCTAGAAGGTGTAAATCAACTACCCTGGCCAGCAAGATCTCCGGATCTGTCCCCCATTGAGCATGTTTGGGACTGGATGAAGCGTCGTCTCACGCGGTCTGCACGTCCAGCACGAACGCTGGTCGAACTGAGGCGCCAGGTGGAAATGGCATGGCAAGCCGTTCCACAGGACTACATCCAGCATCTCTACGATCGTCTCCGTGGGAGAATAGCAGCCTGCATTGCTGCGAAAGGTGGATATACACTGTACTAGTGCCGACATTGTGCATGCTCTGTTGCCTGTGTCTATGTGCCTGTGGTTCTGTCAGTGTGATCATGTGATGTATCTGACCCCAGGAATGTGTCAATAAAGTTTCCCCTTCCTGGGACAATGAATTCACGGTGTTCTTATTTCAATTTCCAGGAGTGTAGGTGCCTCTGTCAAGTTTATCGGATTCGGTGTAAACGACTTTATAGAATTAAGATTTGCACGAATGTAGTTTTTCAGAGGTCGTTGTGATCGGTCGTGACTACGGCCGTGTTGAAAGGGAGCGGAAGTTCTCAGCCCGCAGGCTCCAACTGTAACAAAAAAAAAAAAAAAATTATTGTGCCTCTGAATAATTATAACTTGATATTTCGAGGGTGCTTTTCTGCTTATAATTTTAAAACTGTTTCGAAAAAGCTTTTAGGAATAAAATTCACATTTGTTAAATTGTAACTTGATATTTCGAGGGTGCTTTTCTGCCTATAAATTTTAAATCTGTTTTTGAAAAGACTTTTATGAATAAAATTTCCATTGGTTGAATTTTAATGTGTTTCCATCAGTTACTCCTTGGCAGCTAGTTCCTCGCTCACATAGTGTGTTAGTGTTCTTGATGAATCGCTAGTAAATAAAGTAAATTCTTTAAGAAAAGATTTTGAAAGTAAGTTTAAATTCACGGTTCACCCTAATTCTTTTAAGCAGTGTACCAATATTCTTGAACAGTCTTTGAAAAATCAGTGGAGATCGAGACGACCCTGTGAACAATAAGTGCCATAATGAAAAGATTGTCACAAGAGAGAAAACTCGTGACGAGCCGCATCAGACGAAGTAGACGACAAGCTAAAATGAAATTAAATAAAAAGACCAGGAGAAGAAGCGAATGTGCCTCACGAAAAACCTGAAGATGACAGCAAAGTCTGTCGAAACCGGTTGTTTTAAATGAATAAATATTTATGTGGTCTTGGATATAGAAAAACAGATCACTCCTTCGTCTTCTCAAAATGATAAAATTCAATCAGAATGTGCCTCAACAAGAAACTGACCTGTCAAGAGTTTCTCGGTGAGACCGTGAATACTCTTACGTAACTGCCATTTTACCGCATCTTTTATGCTCAACAGGCGCCTATAGCAGCATGCAATGTGCGAGTACGACTGCTTTTGGAGTGCAGACGCGGAGCTAACGCCAGCTGTGACGGCATCTGGTCGCAGAATGCAGATTCGGCACGAACGTTGGGGGAAGACGCGGCGGCGCGTGCCGAGGCGACGCCGCCGCCGTCGCTAACGTAACGCTCCCGGCAGATGACGCCGGCTATCGCGTGCGCCATCGCGACACGTCTCGCAGCCGCCACAGCCGCCGCTCCTGCCGCGTCTGCCGTTCCGTCACGCTGGCTGACGCTGGCCAGCGGTCGCTACGGAGGCATCACCGCCAACCGACAGCCCGGCCCAGCAACCGCGGGCGCTCCGGTCACGGGCCAGGCACAGCCGCGAGCTGACCGAGAGGCGCCCAGGACCCTTCAGAAAGATGACACTGCGCTTCACAAGACTGCAGCTTCTACATCAATACGCACAGAAACTTGGGATAAGCTATAAATTATGCACAGGACACTATCTGTCCACCAACTGTTCAAAACACCGGATACCCATATTTCATACAGTTGTCACAGGTACCAGAGGGCAAGTGATCCTTCCACAAACTTCCTCCATTCCTTTCTATTTTCTGCTCAGTTCATCCAGGTATCTTCAGTTCCCAGGTCTGTCAGGCCCTTCCTTTCTTCTGGCACATGGGCTTCATGACCTGCCCACTGGATTGGTTTGGTCTTCAGCTTCAGCGTTATTGTTGGTTACTCCATCAAGAAGTACATTTCCTGATTCTTCGTCCTTCTCCTTTATCTAAGACTAATCTACATATCTCCCTCATTATTCTTCTTTCAAATACTAATACCATTTCCTTTTGTCATTAGTGATCCTTCAGGTTTCTGCACCGTAAATGAACGGCTGGGCATATCACCGTGTTATATACAGAGTGTATCCGTCCGTGTTCGAGGCAAGTTTGTGTATCATAACAAAAACCTTTTGCTGGATTTGGCTGCTATCTCAATGCCCAATCATCCACTTTCATCCGGACTTGGGACCAGCAGTGGATGGTGCAAGGTGGATGACCCCCTGTGGAGTTTTCCGGACACTTATTAAGGTAAATTAATTTGGGTTGTTGATGCAATAGTTTACCAACAGCCGTATGTATTGCTGAAATTTATTTTATTTTATGAACTTCTATGTGCTACCAGTTTCGGCATTACATTGGTGCCATCTTCAGGCCCCACTCGCCATAGTCGTAAAATCGCTATACACGGAAGGAGCCATATAACTGGATCCGTGAATCAAATCGTCCTGCAACAGCTCTTGGTAGCCAGGCGACACAGACTGAGGCGGTTTAATAGTTTTAACGCCAGTATGCAAACACCTGCTACATTGTATGAGATGGTCAGTCAATTATGTATGAATGCGGATGGATGTTAAGACATTTCAGAGTGATGTGAAAGGTATGAAACCGCCTCAGTCTGTGTCGCCTGGCCACCAAGAGCTGTTGCAGGACGATTTGATTCACAGATCCAGTTATATGGCTCCTTCCGTGTATAGCGATTTTACGACTATGACGAGTGGGGCCTGAAGATGGCATTAATGTAAAGCCGAAACTGGTAGCAGATAGAAGTTCATAAAATAAAATAAATTTCTACAATACATACGGCTGCTGGTAAATTATTGCATTAAGAAGTTCATGCCAGCCGTCGTCCCACGATCCATAATGGATCAACGAAGATTTATTGTGGGTTGTGTCCTTTATGACGGCTTGAGATCTGCTGGGGCTGTTTCAATGAGGTGTCTGAACGTCTGTCACGGAATGACAGCTCATTCCTATTCAAGAGCTGAGACAAGATAGTGATGTTCGAAACTAGGGTCTGGAGCGACGTCATCGTCCTAAATCATCCCAAAGGTGTTCCACTAGCTTGAGTTCGGGACCCCGGCAGGCCAGTCCATTTGAGGAATCTTTTTATCCACAAACCACTGCCTCCGAGTCGAGGGTCGGTAAAAGCAATCAATTATTACTTTACTCTCGTTGTCAAGTATAACTTCTACCGATACTAACGGACAGGATTTATCTACTACAATTTCGCTACATGACAACTACTTCTAAAGGCATCGAACACGTCGCCACCAACTGTATTCACTTTCTGAACACAGTTAGGTCCTTTGTAAAAATTTCGCCTTAACTTATCTCCGGCTTTAGACAGCAATTGGCACCTATAACGATTTGAGCTTCAGTGCCTTCTGCCAGCGCTTGGAGGTCTGGCTTTTTCCCAACACATAATGACGATTTAGAATACATTACTGATTCTTTCTATGTCAATCCCATTCCAATTTGTGCTGCACCCTTTCAGACTGAAGCACTTCCTGTAATTTTCCCAGATCCTCTAACCTTCAAAAACCACCCAGCCCACTCCATACCACTCCCATTGCTCTTGCATCCACTTAAATCCCACCATCTCATGGCACAAGTTGACAAATCTGATATCTATACGGTCGCAGAACCGTCTGAACCTCTGATTCAGATCATCCACAACCCAAAGAGACACATTTTGTTGGTACTGACATGAGCGACCACCTGCAGTCTGCTGCACCAGGTGCAACAGCTGGAATCTTTCCTCCTGGTGTGCACAAAGGCTGCAGACTGGATTTCTTCCCCTCCTCCTCAGCACCCCTATCCCATAGGGGCTCCCTTACATGCCTGGCAGTGGAGTTCCCACCTACCAGTAATCCCACCCTCCTTGAATGCGCAGTCTTGTTGTCCGAGAACGAAGAAAGTGACTACATCTGACTCAAGATTTTCGGCCGCTACATATAGCGCCCGAAATTTATTTTTCAGACAAACCGGAGAGACCTTCGAACGTTCCCACAAAAGGTCTTTCGCTGCCTACCAGACCTTAAAACTACGTCCAATTCGATCACGGCTGAAGGCTCATCTCCATGGCGGGCAGTACCATAGTGTTCACAGTAGCCCACTGATCGGGGAACACGAGGGACATGGTGGACTTATATTGCACCCTCTCGTTTGACCCCCGCCCCCATCATAGTAATGCCCAATGGCAAACAGCCTCATGTTGTGTGGCCAAAGCCAGCACCACCTGGAGCTGTGAGCAACAGGTCAGCAACTAAACTCGCATTTGAATGCAACAGTCACGGTCCCTGTCCATACCAAAGGCCGCCGAACTGTAGACTGACTATATAGTTATCGAAGCGTGGCCTGGGGGTACAAAGACGCTACTGCTGCAGAGACGGGAGCTGCAGCTGTAACTGACTTCACAAGAAAACAAATGCCTGTCGCTATATAAATGGCGGAAGTGTGGCAAATACATGCACACACAAGCAATAAACAAGTCTGATGTCAAGTTCTCACAGCTTTACTTCCGTCAGCGCTTCATCTCCTGCCTTCCAAACTTCACAGAAGTTCTCCTGCATAGCTTGCGGGAATAGCACTCCTAGAAGAGAGGATACTGCTGGAACGTGGCTTAACCGCAGCCTATGACATTTTTCTAGAAGGAATTTCACTCTGCAATGGTATAAGCGGAGATGAGGGATGGTCCAGACATTTATCGTAAGCCCACTAGAGACGCATCAAACTTTCGCGGAAGGTAAATGAAAACTTTGATCCTAAACGTGACTGATGCATATAAAAGGCATATCCGATGGTTACTTGCAAATAAAACCTTTACGCTTCTTTGCATCAGTTAAAATTCGTCCCATGTGCGGGCATGGGTGTGTGTGTTGTCCTTAGTGTTAGTTTAAGTTAGATTAAGTAGTTGTAAGCCTAGGGACCGATGACCTCAGCAGTTTGATCCCACAAATTTCCAACTTCATCCCATGTGGCTAACTCTATTCATGTAAAATACTATAGATAGACTTGTGAATTCGGATGAATCTTTGAACACTTTGTTCAATTCCGTTCCTGAAACTGGCCACCTCGTGGCAACAGCTGAATTATATGAACGTCATGCCACAAAATTAAAAATATTTATTTTCACTTCTGTTGGCGTCACAGTTGCATTGTTGTTACCAGATGACAAAATTTTCTGGAGGCTAATGTTTGCGGAGCGGTAATGAATTTACTCCATTAAAGACTTCAACCTACAGTCTTTTTCAAGTCATTATGAAGTTTCTTAACACACATCACAAACTAAAACGGAACAGCTGACATGCTAATTATTGTTTTCCTTTCATGTCAGTAACATGTTGTCGGATCTGACGTCCTGTAAACATCTTTTCTCTGGCGACGACCTCCAGCTTAAGTGTAAGACTTTAATGTATATCAATATTGCCGTGACTAAATGAAGTAAGAGTGTCCCAATACTGTATCAGAAAACTGTTATGAACTTGGATTAAGTTTGTATGAGGCCTTCAACTGTATAGTAAATTCTGTTGCCACGCACGGGAAGTCTTGCACCTGTCTCTATGCCCTCCAGAAGTTTCAGAAAATACTTCCACAGGGTGTGTAACTTGAAGTCGTGCTGTCACTCGTTCTGCCGAACATCCTTTAAGCAGTCCTACATGTCGAGTAGTAAAAACTCTGTTTGCTCAGAACTCGCCATAAATGCCTGCGTTCGTTACACGTGCAACATCGTTCTATTTGATCAAGTCAGTGCTTCATGCACCGAGTTAGGGTGGCTACGACCAGACAAGTTACATGACTACCGTACGCCGTATCTACTTCATTGATTCTTCAGTGCGCATGCAACACCGTCCCTCGGATCGGAGGTCACGTATCTATCATCTCAACGTTAAAGTTGGGCAACTTTTCTTAACTGCGCCCATCCATTAAACATAAAAAATCGTAAATTCCTTCTCTGTTGCTGCTATCCTCCTCTGGAACAAGCTACCCTGTACTGTGCATTCAATTTACTGCTCTTGTTGCATTTAAGAAAGTTGGATTTAAGAAATGACAGAAGCATTTCCTTTTGTCAACCTCACAACCTTTCCCAAAAATATTATATATATATTGTGAAGGCATTGCTAATTAGGCATATAATTTTTTTTCGCGATTTTCTTTAGATTTCTATTCTTTTTCTTTTGTTCAATGGACATTTCTAATTGTGATTATGTAACTTTCTACTGTGGTTTTTAAATGAAAAGATGTAATTGTGATTATTTCGTTTGCCAATGGATAAATATGTTTCTTGCTTTGTACCTGTGGTAAACTTTCCAAAGTTCTCTTTTGGAATATTATTGGTGAAAAATGCAGTCAATAACATTTCTAAAGATTTATGTAATTTACCATAACGATATAACATCTATAGACAGGAGACAGCGATAGTGATATCGATAGTCGAAAGGTTGTTGTGTAGTAGAGGGGATGGTGGATGGTGTGTCTGTGAAGCGTGCGCGGAAAAATAGTACTGTGTTTTATGAAAAGCATACGTAATTGTATGGACAGTGATGCCGAACTATCAGATTGTTAATTCTCTTTACCACTGCGGTATGTAGTGCCATCGCCAGCGAACTTTAAGAGCAAATAAACCGGACTGTGAAAGTGCCGCTAACAATACTTTGTTGTGGCCGACACGAACAGTGGTTTTATGCGAATGAACTTTGCTGGTATTGGTTATGGGTGGTGGAACTTTTATCTGTCACATTCTATCAAGCTGTGAAAGTGAAGACTTTAATTAACTGTGAAATATAAATGACTTTCAGTGACGTTGTCGAAATTTGAAATGCGAGAACAGAGTGGACATTGTTTACGGTGTGCTTCACACACAAGAACAATTCTATGAACTGTGTATTTGTTGCTAAGACTATATGAATGTGACGAACTGTGTAATTATGGATGATAGCATCACGGACAGTGCATAAAGTGTAAAAACGAGCGATGTCTACGTAATGTACTAAGAAAGAGAGGACATGTCAACAACGGTCGTATACTGGCGTCCTGTGGTTTGTTAATCACCACGGGGTTAATGATACAGCTGTGCCGGAACTTTATTTGCGTTTCGCCGGAGAAGATTAAGCAGCGGAACTGCCTGTATCCCGCCTTCATCACCGTAACCCGCCGACATCGTGCTGCCCAACGCAACGCTTCGTATGCAACAAAAAGTTAAGAGATTTCGCCAAACGCTATCCCCTGACCTAGAAACTTTCTTTCTCTATTAAAAGTATAAAAATTACAGACTCTATTCAAATAAATTCTTTGTTCAGTTTATGTTTGCTTTCCGTTAACGAAAATAAAATTGCAATCAGTGAATTAAAAGTTGCCTGGTAGTCATTGTTGAAAAACCAGTAAATATAAACTTCTTCCTCTCATTAGAACTAATTCTCCTTGGATGTCAAAATTATTGTAGTTATGTAGTTTTATGTATTGTTATGAGACTAGATATATGACAGTGACTAATAAGAGTATTTTGTCGCGAAATATGGCGTCGCGCGAAAATTACGGCGACCGCCATAATTGCTTGCGTTCTGACCAATAACGTAAAAGCTGCCATTCCCGTATTGGTGCATTTCCTGACGTGAGCGTGAATTATAAATGTCAGCTGTCAAATCACCTAGGGACTGTTTGCCCAGTAATAAAACTTCTTGATTTTGTATTGCTACGAGTCATACCACTAAGAGACACTGGTTATACCCAAAAGTGGTTAGATGTATGGTGAACCCCCCCAGTGTTACGCAATTATTAACAATAATGTGTGTGATTCACGAAATTTTGTCACTCTTTCTAAGTCCTTTCAGATATTGTCTTAGATGTCTTTGAAGTTTCAGAGAATATATACACAATTTTGTCGGTTCAGATTAATTTCAGAGCAGTTTCTCGTGAATATTAGAGTTTTCAGTTCATAAACAAAGTGGGATCGCGACCAATTGAGAAGTACAACAAAGAGTGTGGTTTTCCAACTAGAATTTTGGATGACTTCACAGTTCAGATTTTGATTATTATTTTTCCTGTGGGTTGAGGTCATCATAATATATATTGCCAGTTTCTTTCCTAACAAAAGGGAAATGTCCACATCCTCTCCTAGTTATACTTCTTTCCATTTTCGTTCCTCGCCAAGTGACCCCATAGTCCGCCCAAAAATTTACTTTGGACTTACGGGGTATTTTCTTAGTAAATTGCTATCAAATAGTCCATTAATCCTAAACACACCAATTATATCTCAAGGCAGATGTGCCGGCATACTCTCTGAGTCCCATGCCGTGCACTTGGATGCCGGAATGTCAGTCGCTGTAGAACGAGTGCGGCAGGGCGGCTGAAATACAGCAAAGAAGCCGCTAGAATATAGCGACTAAATGGGAATCTAGTTGCCCTAGAAGCAACTTTCTAAGGTCCAGAAGAGCTGGGTGTTTATAAATCAGTTATACAAAAATAACCTTTAACTGTGAAAAATGTAAATAACTTACAGAAATGTTTGATACATCACTGAATGCATTATATGTTCAAGTTTTATTTATGGCCTAGCACTATTAGTATCTGACGTTCCCGCTAGGTGACACGCGCAAATGAGCTATTCCAACAATCTGTATGGAGTCGTATAACGGTACAGACCGTGCGCAGTGTTGTTTATGGTATCATGAACCCAAATTCGAACCTACAGTTCAGGATTAAATATCGCACGCCACCACCTCAAAGGCAATGCAATCGTTTCACCGAAACTGGCTGTGTGCCACATGTTGCTGTTGTTGTGGTCTTCAGTCCTGAGACTGGTTTGATGCAGCTCTCCATGCTACCCTATCCTGTGCAAGTTTCATCTTCCAGTACCTACTGCAACCTACATCCTTCTGAATCAGCTTAGTGTATTCATCTCTTGGTCTCCCTCTAGGATTTTTACCCTCCACGCTGCCCTCCAATGCTAAATTTGTGATCCCTTGATGCCTCAGAACATGTCCTACCAATCGGTCTCTTCTTCTCGTCAAGTTGTGCCACAAACTCCTCTTCTCCCCAATTCTATTCAATACCTCCTCATTAGTTGTGCGATGTACCCATCTAATCTTCAGCATTCTTCTGTAGCACCACATTTCGAAAGCTTCTATTCTCTTCTTGTCCAAACTATTTATCGTCCATGTTTCACTTCCATACATGGCTACACCCCATACAAATACTTTCAGAAACGACTTCCTGACACTTAAATCCATACTCGATGTTAACAAATTTCTCTTCTTCAGAAACGCTTTCCTTGCCATTGCCAGTCTACATTTTATATCCTCTCTACTTCGACCATCATGAGTTATTTTGCTTCCCAAATAGCAAAACTCCTTTACTACTTTAAGTGTCTCATTTCCTAAGCTAATTCTCTCAGCATCACTCGACTTAATTCGACTACATTCCATTATACTCGTTTTGCTTTTGTTGATGTTCATCTTATATCTTCCTTTCAAGACATTGTCCATTCCGTTTAGCTGCTCTTCCAGGTCCTTTGCTGTCTCTGACAGAATTACAATGTCATCGGCGAACCTCCATGGATTTTAGTACCTACTCCGAATTTTTCTTTTGTTTCCTTTACTGCTTGCTCAATGTACAGATTGAATAACATCGGGGATAGGCTAAAACCCTGTCTCACTCCCTTCCCAACCACTGCTTCCCTTTCATGCCCCTCGACTCTTATAGCTGCCATCTGGATTCAGTACAAATTGTAAATAGCCTTTCGCTCCCTGTATTTTACCCCTGCCACCTTTAGAATTTGAAAGAGAGTGTTCTAGTCAACATTGTCAAAAGCTTTCTCTAAGTCTACAAATGCTAGAAACGTAGGTTTGCCTTTCCTTAATCTTTCTTCTAAGATAAGTCGTAAGGTCAGTATTGCCTCACGTGTTCCAATATTTCTACGGAATACAAACTGATCTTCCCCGATGTCGGCTTCTACCTGTTTTTCCATTCGTCTGTAAAGAATTCGTGTTAGTATTTTGCAGCTGTGACTTAGTAAACTGATAGTTCGGTAATTTTCACATCTGTCAACACCTGCTTTCTTTGGGATTGGAATTATTATATTCTTCTTGAAGTCTGAGGGTATTTCGCCTGTCTCATACATCTTGCTCACCAGATGGTAGAGTTTTGTCAGGACTGGCTCTCCCATGGCCGTCAGTAGTTTAATGGAATGTTGTCTGCTCCCGGGGCCTTGTTTCGGCTCACGTCTTTCAGTGCTCTGTCAAACTCTTCACGCAGTATCGTATCTCCCATTTCATCATCATCTACATTCTCTTCCATTTCTATAATATTGTTTTCAAGTACATCGCCCTTGTATAGACCCTCCATATACTCCTTCCATCTTTCTGCTTTCCCTTCTTTGCTTAGAACTGGGTTTCCACCTGAGTTCTTGATATTCATACAAGTGGTTCTCTTTTCTCCAAAGGTCTCTTTAATTTTCCTGTAGGTAGTATCTACCTTACCCCTAGTGAGATAAGCCTCTACATCCTTACATTTGTCCTCTAGCCATCCCTGCTTAGCCATTTTGCACTTCCTGTCGATCTCATTGTTTGTATTCCTTTTTGCCTGCTTCTTTACTGCATTTTTATATTTTCTCCTTTCATCAATTAAATTCAATATTTCTTCTGTTACCCAAGGATTTCTACTAGCCCTCGTCTTTTTACCTACTTGATCCTCTGCTGCCTTCACTACTTCATCCCTCAGAGCTAGCCATTCTTCTTCTACTGTACTTCTTTCACCCACTGCTGTCAATTGTTCCCTTATGCTCTCCCTGAATGTACAACCTCTGGTTCTTTCAGTTTATCCAGGTCCCATCTCCTTAAATTCCCACCTTTTTGCAGTTTCTTCAATTTTAATCTGCAGTTCATAACCAATAGATTGTGGTCAGAGTCCACATCTGCCCCTGGAAATGTCTTACAATTTAAAACCTGGTTCCTAAATCTCTGTCTTACCATTGTATAATCTATCTGATACCTTTTAGTATCTCCGGGATTCTTCCATGTATACAACCTTCTTTTATGATTCTTGAACCAAGTGTTAGCTATGATTAAGTTATGCTCTGTGCAAAATTCTACCAGACGGCTTCCTCTTACATTTATTTCCCCCAATCCATATTCACCTACTATGTTTCCTTCTCTCCCTTTTCGTACACTCGAATTCCAGTCACCCATGACTATTAAATTTTCGTGTCCCTTCACTATCTGAATAATTTCTTTTATCTTATCATACATTTCATCAATTTCTTCATCATCTGCAGAGCTAGTTGGCATATAAACTTGTACTACTGTAGTAGGCGTGGGCTTCGTGTCTATCTTGGCCACAATAATGCGTTCACTATGCTGTTTGTAGTAGCTTACCCGCACTCCTATTTTCTTATTCATTATTAAACCTACTCCTGCATTACCCCTGTTTGATTTTGTATTTATAACTCTGTATTCGCCTGACCAAAAGTCTTGTTCCTCCTGCTACCGAACTTCACTAATTCCTACTATGTCTAACTTTAACCTATCCATTTCCCTTTTTAAATTTTCTGACATACCTGCCCGATTAAGGGTTCTGACATTCCACGCTCCGATCCGTAGAACGCCAGTTTTCTTTCTCCCGATAACAACGTCCTCCTGAGTAGTCCCCGCCCGGAGATCCGAATGGGGGACTATTTTACCTCCGGAATATTTTACCCAAGAGGACGCCATCATCATTTAACCATACAGTAAAGCTGCATGCCCTCATAAAAAATTACTTTCCCCTTGCTTTCAGCCGTTCGCAGTACGAGCACAGCAAGGCCGTTTTGGTTATTGTTACAAGGCCAGATCAGTCAACCGTCCAGACTGTTGCCCCTGCAACTACTGAAAAGGCTGCTGCCTCTCTTCAGGAACCACACGTTTGTCTGGCCCCTCAACAGATACCCCTCCGTTGTGGTTGCACCTACGGTACGGCCATCTGTATCACTGAGGCACGCAAGCCTCCCCACCAACGGCAAGGTCCATGGTTCATGAGGGGAAGTGTACCACATAGCATGCCGTATCAGGACCTTCCAGCGGCTTCTGACGTAGCAACTGTACTAGTTCGGCAGCCTTACTTTCGTAGTCCCGCTACATCGACGAGACGTGCCAGCTTAGAACAGAATATGTCCAGTGTTAAAATTTGAAGGTATTTCGGAAAAGCCTGTCATTCAAACCCTACAAATTGAAACTTTTGCAAGTTTTGAGACGAAGTGACAAAGAAAAACGAGCAGAGTTTTGTGTAGAAATGTTTAACAAAATGCAGACTGAAGATGATTTTCTTAATAATATTGTTCAGTAACTAAACCACATTCCAAACCTGCGGTAAAGTGAATCGGCATAACATTCGGATATGGGGTGAGCAGAACGCACGTCACCTAATCGAACAGCTAGAAGATTCGCCTAAGATAAATATTTTTTGCGGTGTAAACTGTAAAAAGATTTACGATCCTTTCTTCTTTGCCGAGTCAACCGTCACTGGATTGTCGTACCTGGATTTACTTGAACATTACCTAATGCCTCTGGAACAACTGGATAGGGGCACAGAATCTATTTTCCAACAAGACGGCGGGCCACCACATTAACATCGCGAAGCTATCGCGTATCTCCGTAGGAAGGTGCCGACTTGGACTGGAAATCCTGTCCACTACGATCACCTGATTTAAGCCAAATGAACTACTGTGTATGGGGTACATTACAGACAGGATGTTCGTTCCTCCGTTTCCGGGAAACGCCGACGAACTGCGATAAGGGATAACACAAGCAGTTGCCACCATATATCAAGACTTGCTTCACACGATTTGGCAGGAAACTGATTACAGACCGGACATTTGTCGTGTTACAAAAGGTAGCCACTTTGAACGTTTGTAAATAAATCACGAAGATGTACTGCACTCAGTTATGTATCAAACATTTCTGTAAATTATTTACATTTTTCACAATTAAGGGTTACTTTCGTATAACAAATTTATAAGCACCCTGTACTTTGGAGCCAAAAATGGAAATTTCGCTCGCAATCTGCTTCTGTAAGAACTTATTAGGTAGATGAATGTTTTGGCACTAAGAAGAATTTGAGCAAGCCACAATTTTGTTCAATCCTAGTCTGGGTAAAGTGCTAGTGAAGAACAAATAAGGGTAAACCATGGAGCATGGGAGAACAATTGGTGGAAAAGAATTCTATTAAGGCGATGTATAGTGTGACATGTTAGTTCTGGACCGTGTCTGTTGGCTAGTGCTGGTCCTATTGTGAACGCCATCGAAGGCTTTCTAGTTTCTTTGGACAAAGACAGCTCTCCAGTCTGGAGATAATGGTCCAGTTATCTTTCAATCCAACTGAATCAGTCGTGATCTGGACAAAGCTATTTTCAAAGGCGAGTGATTTTCGCAGGATAGACGGTAACATCTTGTGGTTACAGGTTATTGTAAAACTGGGGACAGCCACAGCTAAAACTGTTACACATGATTGATTGAACATTTCTTACTGTAAACATTTGTTTAAATATAGGTGCTAAAACTATTAGATACAAAACCGAATGAAAACTTCAACAATCCGCTGTAGCTGTATTTATTTAAGTCGATTGTACACTCACACAACTGGTTTCGCAACCTTAAGTTGCATCTTCTTGTGTATATCTTTACAGATTTTTTTTTTAAATTAATAGTTTGATAATGAAGAACTGACTTTATGAGATGTCTTAAAATGCTGAATGAATAGACTTAAACATGTAAGAAAATACTACGCATATAGTTAGGAAACTTGGTGTGGATCACATACGCCCACAAAGAACAGGCCTACACACATTAATAAATAAAATAAATAATTTCATACCAAAAGAAGGTTACTTACAATTGCTCTATCATATGGTATAGAGACTGCACTTGTAAGTAGCCTTCTTTTGGTATGAAATTACAAATCTTATTCATTAAATATGTGTAGACCCATTCTTTTGTGGCGTATGTGATTGACACTAAGCTTCCTAACTGGATGAGTAACAGTTTCTTCCATGTTTAAGTCTATTCATTCAGTATTTTACTGCATTAATTTAAAAAAAATCTGTACAGATATACAACAGAAGATGCAACTTAATAGTTGCCAAACCGATAGTGTAGGTCTATAATCGACTTAAATAAATACAGCTACAGCGAACTATTGGACTTTTCATTTAGTTTCATATTTAATAGTTTTAACACCTTTATTTAAACAACTATGCACTGCAAGAATTGCAGTTTCAGTAGCTTGAGAAATAAAGGAGTCAGCAAGCAGACCTCGCGTGGTTAAAATGGTGTCTTGTGTCCCCTGGGACGAGGCTGACATTTTAGAAGTGTTACATGCAGAACGTCGAAAATGAATCAGTGAAGTTGATTTCCAATTTTTACGAGAAAGGATGCGACTCAATGAGCGAGCTTTGTTAGACAGGCGGTGGTCTCATGTTACATTGTGTTGGCATCAGTTAGTTGGTGGTAGTGTTTCATAACGAGGAGGCGGACGTAGCAAGATGTTACAGAAGGCAATACATTAAATCAGGGAAAGTGGCACTTAGGGTGTGGTTGTGTATGTTCTTTTCCCTGTTTTCCTTATTAAAAAAGGGGGAGGAAATAATATAAGCCGATTGATGTGGGGTCGCATGTGAGACACTTTTTATGTATTTACTAACCGAGAATCCCCACGTTGCTGAAGTATTTATTTATTCCAATCTTCTATTAGTGCATTTCCTCTTCTCTCCACTCTCTGTCCATCTCCTCCTTTCCCCTCTCTCTATTCACCTGCCCCCACTCTCTCTTCTCAACACCTTTCCTCCCTCCTCTCTTTATCCAACCTGCCCTATCCCCGTCTATCACCTCCACCACTGGCTGTCCACCTCCATCACCCCCTGTCTCTGTCCAGCTCCTCCAAACCCAGTTTTCTGTCCATCTCCTCTCATGTTCTCTGTCCATCTGTTCCTTCCTCCCTCTCTCTGTTGATGTGCTCCTCCCCCCTCTGTCCATCTCCTCCTCCAACCTCTGTCCATCTTCTCCTCTCCCACTCTCTGTTCATCTCCTTCCCTCCCTCTCTCTGCTCATCACCTCCTTCCCCCTCTTCTTGTTCAGCTCCTTCCTTTTCCTTTCCGTATCCCTCTCCTCTCTCTCTGTCCATCTCCTCCGCTTTCTCTGTCCATTTCCTCCTACCTCGTAGTCTTTCATCTCCTCCTCCCCCATTTCTCTGCCTACCTCTTCCTCCTCATGTCTCTCTCTCTCTCTTCTCTTTCTTCTTTCTGTCCATCTCCTCCTCTCTGCTGTACCTGTCCATCTACCCCTCCCTTATCTCTCTCAAACTCCTCCTCCACCTCCTCCTATAAGTGTCTATCTCCTCCTTACCCTTTGATGACCATCTCCTCGTCCTCCATCCTCCGTCAACGTTATCACACTCACCGCAATACGACGTTGGTGGTTCTTACCCCATAGTATTTCTTCCCTGATCGTAACTAATATGTGTAGCAAATCTGATTGAAATGGTTCCAGGGGTTTGGAATGAGCTTTTTACCCTTGGCTTTCCCTACATGCGCACGTGTCAAATATATTTCACACATATTTAACGTATTTCGTGCGTTTTTGTACTCATATTTGACCTCTACCGAATTTTTCCCTGCAGATTCATTTTCACACAGCTTAATATTTGTGACGTCTTGTTTCCTGAACTGTGTGCTTACAGGGAGATAATTTTGCAGGTACATCAGTGATATATGTGCGTACTGTCAGCGAAATGAGTTTTGAATGGAGTTAGTAGAAAAAAAGTAATAAATGAATACGCCACACATGGTGCAGTAGAGTATCACGCATCTCAGTGTCTATGACGTCATATATATTAAATTATCTGTTGAATAATAATATATTTTTGTAGATACACTCAGCGCCAAACGTAGCTACTGTCTGCAAAAACTGTTGTGAACAGAATTAGTAACAAGGAAGTAATAAATTTAGACACCTTGCATAATGCGGTAGTTTCTCACGCATTCAGTGTTTATGACGTTTCATCTCCTGAACTAGATATCATACAATGCTGTAGCTCCTCTGGTACATTCAGTGGTATGTGTTAATGTTGTCTGCAACATGTGCGACGAATACAGTGTGTAATACAGTAGTAATAAATTAAAACTTCATGTTTCAGGTGGCAGTTTTACTGCATGAGCAGCGGAAATGTAGCAAGCGTCAAACATGTTTCATTATTTTGTGGAAGTCGTCAGGGAGAAAAAGGTTCGTAAAGATTTGAAATTATGTGTAAAGTTTGTTCTCATTCTAAAATACTGGATAACTCAATTATGAATACTCTGGCTTGGTGGGCTACACTGCTTCTTCACTCCCATCTCTACCTCTTTGATATGTGAATGGTTCTTATCCCACAGTGATTTTTTCCAGATAGCAAATCGGCACGGCCGATTTCCTTCCCTGTCCTTGATACAAGCCGAGCTTGTACTCCGTCCCTAATGAATTCCATGTTGACGGGACGTTAAACACAATCTTCTTTCCCTCCCAGAACATACATACGTAAATACCTACATCCATGGTTATCATTTGTATGGATCTGCGAGCCGAAGGTACTTAGTCATGGAACTAGTCAGTATAGACTTTACAGAATTTTGATAAGGAACTTTATAAATAAAGACTCAAAAAATTAACAGTGCACGAAAAGGATAGAATTTCGTTTACGCAATAAATTACTTAAATTTATGGGCTCTCCATTCAGCCCAAAATCCTAGTGATTTTAATTACGAACTATTTAAACCTGAATCATCACATATAAATCATTTTGAGGTAGGAGAACCAACATCTGCCTTTTTTTGGCAGAAATTTAGAAAGTGCAGCAGATTTATTAAAGAGTCTGACTGTAGTATTCGTGCGCAGTATGGGGTCGTTACCCTTCAATGAGGGCAGCTTGTTTTGTGCTATCGCGAAGTTGGTGAAAGGGTGTCACGAATATGATAAGCGATTTGGTATGACATTTGTTAAAACAACAGCGTTTCTCGTTGCAGCGAGATCATTTCACAAAGTTTCAACTTTCTCCTGCGAATTCGAAAATACTTTTTTATATATACCTTATTAGTCAGATATCACCATTGTAATAAAATAAGAGAATTCAGAAGATGACACAAAAATCCAGTAGATAACAACAGCGGAGGTGCAGGAGGCTGTCAAATAACTCAAAAAAGGCAAAGCACGATGACCTGGAGCCGTCGGTATGTAGTTGTTGAAGGCCATGCCAAAGATGTTACTTGAACATCTCGCGAAGCTGTTTAACCTCTTAGTGGAGGGGAAATTCCTGTCAAGTTTAAAGAAAGGTTCATCACCGACATATTTAAAATGGGAAGCTAAGCGGACGGCGAAAATTATCGAGACATCACAGTTCTCAGTTCTATATTGAGACTATACGATAAGATGCTTAGACTAGAGTTGAGAGAGAAATTGAGGAAGCGGAAGAACACCATGGCTTCCGGGCAGGTAGATCTTATATTGATAATATCTCAGCATTACAAAGGTAGATGAGAATGGCATATAAACTGGAAGTACACATGGTTTTTATAGACTTGCCAAAGCCCTGTGAGAATGGTTCCTCTTTCTGGCATATGGGAACCAACGATTATTTACAAAATTCATAAATGTTACGTCCAAGCCCTTAGAAACCTGTAATCAGGGACATCTGATATGTTAAAGTAGGGAAATTGATATCGCATAAATTTAAGGTCAGACAAGATCTGAGACAAGGATGCTGTCTGGCGCCTACCTTGTTTAAAATGCTGAGAGAAGTCCTGAAAAATTTGAAAAGGAAGTGCAGAAACATGAGAATTAGAATGGGTGATGACACCCTCGTCTCCCTAAATTTTGCCGAATATGATGTCCTTTTTTCTGAGATAGAAGAAGATGTGTATCGTATCTTAAGAAATCTTAAAGAAGACTACGAGCAATCGAATATGAAAATGAACTTAGCGAACACTGAATACTCGGTTGCTGGTATAGGAAGGGATCTTGTTACAGGAGACGTATCTTTGATGAAGAGTTGTGGATCGTATAAATATTTATTGGTAGTCATTTCGGGCAGCGATGGAAGCAACGAGGAAATACAGCACAGAATAGGAAAGGGGAAGTTGTCAATTAAGGAGCTACACTCCATTATTTGATATAAAAATGTGTCACAAAATTTGAAAAGGATTATGTACAAAACTTTGTTTGAGAGCATTGCTCCTGAGCTGTGGTAAGTCTCCAGGAGCGAAGAAATGAAATTAAAGGGAAAGGAAGCGGGATTTCGGAGACGAAGTTGTCAACTAACAAAATAAGACAAAATAAGAAATGAAGCACTACGAGAACAGATGAAAGTTACAAAGGATGTCGTAGACATATTAGTAAATCTTGTGCAATATGGCACTGGAGACCTCCACGACGTAGGAAAATAGGAAGACCCCGGCTACATTGGACGGTGATGAGAGGCGTGTGATCGAGGACACAGCCATGCAAGAAGATGTATGACAATACAGAAGAGGAGGAGGAGGAGGAGATTACTGTTTAACGTCCTGTCGACAACGAGGTCATTAGAGACGGAGCACAAGCTCGGATTAGGGAAGGATGGGGAAGGAAATCGGCCGTGCCCTTTCTAAGGAACCATCCCGGCATTTGCCTGAAGCGATTTAGGGAAATCACGGAAAACCTAAATCAGGATGGCCGGACCCGGGATTGAACCGTCGTCCTCGCGAATGCGAGTCCAGTGTGCTAACCACTGCGCCACCTCGCTCGGTGGCAATACAGAAGAAGGTAGAAACTTGGATGCGAAAGACGCCACATAGTGTAGAAAACTAGCTAAGGATGAAGAGAAATCAGAGCTCGCACGGAAGGATTTATTTGTCAATTCTTCCTCATCTCGTCTTCGAGATTTGAACGGTCGATAAACAGACCGAAAATGGTTGTACGAGGGGTGTTCAATGAGTGGTGTAACATATGCTTTGGCAAGCCCGGTTGACCGTGCGGTCTAACGCACGGCTTTCCGGGCGGGAAGAAGCGCCTGGTCCCCGGCGCGAATCCACCCGGCGGATTTGAGTCGAGGTCCGGTGAACCGGCCAGTCTGTGGACGGTTTTTAGGCGGTTTTCCATCTGCCTCGGCGAATGCGGGATGGTTCCCCTTATTCCGCCTCAGTTACACCATGTCGGCGATTGCTGCGCAAACAAGTTCTCCACGTACGCGTACACCACCATTACTCTACCATGCAAACATAGGGGTTACACACCGTCTGGTGTGAGACATTCCCTGGAGGATCCACAGGGGGCCGAACCGCACAATAACCCTGGGTTCGGTGTGGGGCGGCGGAAGGGTGAAGTGAACTGCGGAAGTCGTCGTGGGATTCTGGACCACTGCGGCTGCGGCGGGGACGGAGCCTTTCCGCCGTTTCTGGGTCCCCGGTTAACATACAATACAATACAATACAACATATGCTTTTCTCAAAGCGAGTTCACTTTATTCAGGATTCCAGTACCCATATTATGCCCCTCATATGTGGCTACAAACATTCCGCACAGGTCTGTCGTTGCTCTTTATGGTCTTCTGTTAGGCGCCGAGGAACCCATCGGGCGGACACCTTTGATAACCCAACTGGTGGACGAGTGTGTCAGCACTACCAACCAGAGACGTCCAGTTGAGCACCAAGAGTTTGATTGTGATACCTCGAATGAGAGTGTTTGCACATTCCAACATTTCAGGGGTCGCAGCTGCGTGCGGCCGGCCGTCACGCTCTTGATCGGACAGGTTGGGGCGATCTTGTTACAGTGACGTCAGACGCCTCTCCCTACGACTTGCCATGCTTTCGTTCACTGACGTGTCTGCTTAGACATTCTCTAGGCACCTATGAATGTCTACAATTGTGTGATTTTGCGTCAAAGGAAATTTAGTGACAGCTCTCTGCTTGGAACGTAACTCAGTTACAGACACCATTCTAAATGTTACGTAAAGCGCCACCCTCTAAAGGAACTTCATAAATTATAGGTGCTGAAGCGAGAATATTCCAAAAGGTCCCACAACAAATTTTCGAATTTTTTTTAACTGAAATTGATCGAGAAGAAGGACAAATGTGTTGCATTACACTACTGGTCATTAAAATTACTAAACCAAGAAGAAATGCCGATGATAAACGGGTATTCATTGGACAAATATATTATACGAGAACTGACATGTGATTACATTATCACGCAGTTTGGATGTATGGATCCTGAGAAATCAGTAACCAGAACAACCACCTCTGGCCGTAATAACGGCCTTGATACGCCTGAGCATTGAGTCAAACAGAGCTTGGATGGCGTGTACAGGTACAGCTGCCCATGCAGCTTTAACACGATACCACAGTTCATTAAGAGTACTGACTGGCGTACTGTGACGAGCCAATTGCTCGGCCACCATTGATCAGACGTTTTCAATTGGTGAGAGATCTGGAGAATGTGCTGGCCAGGATACCATTTTCTGTATCCAGAAAGGCCCGTATATGACCTGCAACATGCGATCGTGGATTATGCTGCTGAAATGTAGGGTTTCGCAGGGATCGAATGAAGGGTAGAGCTACGGGTCGTACCACATCTGAAATGTAACATCCACTGTTGAAAGTGCCGTCAATGCAAACAAGAGGTGACCGAGACTTGTAACCAATGGCACCGCATACGATCACGCCGGGTTACACGCCAGTATGGCGATGACGAATACACGCTTCCAATGTGCGTTATCGCGATGTCGCCACACATGGATGCGACCATCATGATGCTGTAAACAGAACCTGGATTCATCCGAAAAAATGACATTTTGCCATTCGTTCAACCAGGTTCGTCGTTGAGTACACCATCGCAGGCGCTGCTGTCTGTGATGCAGCGTCAAGGGTAACCGCAGCCATGGTCTCCGACCTGATAGTCCATGGGGCTGCAAACGTCGTCGAACTGTTCGTGCAGATAGTTGTTGTCTTGCAAACGTCCCCGTCTGGTGACTCAGGGATCGAGACGTGGCTGCACGATCCGTTACAGCCATGCGGATAAGATGCCTGTCATCTGGACTGCTAGTGATACGAGGCCGTTGGGATCCAGCACGGCTTTCCGTATTACCCATCTGAATCCACCGATTCCATATTCTGCTAACAGTCATTGGATCTCGACCAACGCGAGCAGCATTGTCGCGATACGATAAACCGCAATCGCGATATGCTACAATCCGACCTTTATCAAAGTCGGAAACGTGATGGTACGCATTTCTCGTCCTTACACGAGACATCACAACAACGTTTGACCAGACAAAGCCGGTCAACTGCCGCTTGTGCATGAGAAATCGGTTGGAAGCTTTCCTCATGTCAGCACGTTGTAGATGTCGCCTCCGGCGCCAACCTTGTGTGAATGCTCTGAAAAGCTAATCATTTGCATATCACAGCATCGTCTTCCTGTAGGTTAAATTTCGCGTCTGTAGCACGTCATCTTCGTGGTGTAGCAATTTTAATGGCCAGTAGTGTACTTATTGAGCGCCACCCCTATGAACCCTCTGCCAAACGCATAGGAGTAAATTGCTACTTAATCATGTAGCTGTAGATGTAGATACCTCTCAGTGAGGCAGCTAAGGTAGATAAACGGCAAGTGCTGGACGAGAGATCACAACGGGTGATCCCTGTGCTAGAATAATTATGTCAAAGTCAGCAGCAAACAGGGGCGACGGATTCAAATTTCCGGGAACGAATCGCATGTTCCGTTTGGCGGTGACTCTGCAGCTGGTGCTGGCGGGGCAGAGGACACAACAGGTGGCGCAGTGTGGTCCGCGGAGGTGGCCGTCCAGGGCGAGGCGTGACAGCCAGCCGCCATCTGCAGCAGCCGTTGCTGGTCACGCCAGACTCTGCACACCACGCACGCATTAGCGCACGCTCACGCAGCTGGCTCACTAGCGAAGTTCTCGTGTCAGTCACGTGGCAGCTGCACGGGTAAGACGGTATTTTGTGTATGGGGTGCATTCCTGACATGATTGGAGAAGATAGGGTATTTCCATCATAATACGAAGCGCGTTCAATAAGTAATGCTACACATATTTTTCTCGACCAATTTCGGTTGAAAAAACGTGGAATTTTTTGTGGGACATCGAGGAATATTCCCGCTTCAGCCCTTGTAGCTTCATGACGTTTCGGTAAGTGCGGGCACTATACACAGCTGAAGGCCGCCCGGTTGGCCGTGCGGTCTAACGCACGGCGTTCCGGGCGGGAAGGAGCGCCTGGTCCCCGGCACGAATCCGCCCGGCGGATTTGTGTCGAGGTCCGGTGAACCGGCCAGTCTGTGGATGGTTTTTAGGCGGTTTTCCATCTGCCTCGGCGGGCTGGTTCCCCTTATTCCGCCTCAGTTACACTATGTCGGCGATTGCTGCGCAAAACAAGTTCTCCACGTACGCGTACAGCACCATTACTCTACCACACAAACATAGAGGTTACGCTCGTCTGGTGTGAGACGTTCCCTGGGGGTCCACCGGGAACCGAACCGCACAATAACCCTGGGTTCGGTGTGGGGCGGCGGAGGGGTGAAGTGGACTGCGGTAGTCGTCGTGGGGTTGTGGACCACTGCGGCTGCGGCGGGGACGGAGTCTCTCTGTCGTTTATAGGTTCCCGGTTAACATACAATACAATACACAGCTGAAACGCCCTGCTTAACCCGTAGGACAGGACGGATAGAATAAATTGTGGAAAGGGGCCAAAATAAGAGGCT
Organism: Schistocerca serialis cubense; assembly: GCF_023864345.2. Classification (NCBI taxonomy): domain Eukaryota; kingdom Metazoa; phylum Arthropoda; class Insecta; order Orthoptera; family Acrididae; genus Schistocerca; species Schistocerca serialis. Next base: position 252,169,031 of record NC_064639.1, on the reverse strand, counting down.
GCCGTGGGCGTTGCCGTAAATTTCAGTAAGTGTAGTTTCCTCATCGTGTTGTTGCTGGCCAGCACGGTGTGTAGTTTGACAGCTCCGGGTATGATTGGTTGTGGGCGCAAATATCTTCTACACACATCAGCACGGAGCCAGAACTATGTACACTCGTACATACAACTTTATTATTTGATCAAACATTACAAGAGCCCAAAACAATTTTTTTAAACACACACCTTTAATCTTTAGGACTTAATTACCGACTGAAAGCCCCTTTAATTTAAAAAGGGCAGAAGTTCTATAACTTGAAACTCAAGCATAATCAAAAATTTAAAAGGCAAGCCTTATCTTAACACAGTTCTTTAGCTACGCTGAAGTAAACAAGCTAAATTCAAATCCACTGAAGGCCGAAGACTGAAAAATTGAATTTTTTTTTTAAATGCCAAAGGGCCTACGTGAAACACTACTTTAAACTAGGCTGAGGGCTTTAAGAGTAAAACAACTCTAATTTAAAACACAAAACCGGCTAGAACCCATACAAGTACCAACGACAAGGTCAAATTAAAAAAAAATAGGGCAATACACACAAGGGCGCCCAGACGTTCGAGGGTCGGCCTGTAATTAGGTGAGACAGGCAGTCAGGGGAACCATTCACGATCAGACGACAAACCAACCGACCGACAGTCAGCGGACCCACCGACAAGATAACTTCCACTTCACCCGACCAGGTCACAACAGGGAGTTCAACGGAACAACGTAGAAGATATCTGCGCCCACAACCAATCATACCCGGAGCTGTCAAACTAAACACCGTGCTGGCCAGCAACAACACGATGAGGAAACTACACTTCCTGAAATTTACGGCAACGCCCAGGGCAGGTAACCGGAACGTTAACGACCACAAAGCAGAAGATTCCGCTAGTGCACTTCAACTCAAATAACCAAATACGGTGAAACTCCACAGGAGGGTGGCTAGAATTTTGCAACTTCAAACCAAGTTGTTGCTCGTGGGAATGTCCCAACAGCCGACAACGAACTCCAAACGACACAGTGTGAACAGTCTTGACTTGCTGGTAGGTTAAATCAAAACTCAACTTTCATGTCCAGGGTCGGTGAGCCACGGACCTCGTAGCAATGGGAACAGCGCCACTCTCTCCGACACCGCGCAGAGTCTGCGAGCAGGCCCCGGCCAAACTACGCCCCACCGAGATTTCCTCACTCTTCCACGCTAACCGACCGAATCCACACATGAGCACGGAGACAGCACTAAAACAACTGAACAGTCGACATCACAAGCTACACACAGTTTCACTAACACTTGCACGAAAGACCAGACAATACTAATGACAGCGATTGTGCCATAACAAGGACCAATCACGAGACGGCACGTGCAGGCAACCCATAAGCGATCGCCGGCGAACATACACGTTGTCCGACACGACGACCGACCGACGACCAACCAAGGTGGTCCGCACTCAAGTGATATGTATCGGCAACCGTCGGGAGAGTCATGGCTATCCGGACCTCACTGCAGCCGCGCCCCCACTGAACTTCTGCCGCGTCCTAAGTCAAACACTGCCAGGTCCGAACTGCACTGCTAGCGCTTCCCAACTTACTGACGGACCCGATAACTTCGAACACACGACAACCGGGAAGTAATAATAGCAAAGATAATATGCCAGGGCTTATATCGATAAGCGCCGCTGATGCCACTCACGGGCAGGCAAGGTGGCAACTAAGTGACATCAGTAAATGAAATTAACACAACGATGTGGTCGTACAGTAAAAACAGGATGTCAAATGAGATATTGGCACAAACACGAGCCACGCACGGCTCAACAGCCTCTAAAATGGATGTCTGTAACAGAGGTGCGTCCCAAGCAGAGAGCTGTCATTGAGTTTCTCTTGGCAGAATGTCTACGGAGACTTGGCAGTGAACAAAAGCACTATGAGTCGCTGGTGAGGCATCTTCCATCATCGCAACGAGATCGCGCAAATCCGGCCTCATGCAGCTGTGATTACCGCAGTGGTGCAACGTGTGCGGACGCTCTATTTGAGGTGGTCGACGGATCAAACCCAAACACCCTCGTTATACAACTCGACGTCTCTGTTGACAGTGCTGACGTATTCGTCTACTAGTTGGGGTACTCAAAGCCGTGTGTGCTCTCTGGGTTTCTCGCCATCTAACAGAGAACCATATAGAGCAACGAAGGACCATCAGTGCGGAATTGCTTACTCGACGTGAGGCTGATGGTGGCAATGTTTTGTCAAACATCGTCACAGGCGATAAAACATGGGTTCACCGCTTTGAACGGGAAACAAAACGCCAATCCATGATGCGGAGCCACATTATCTTTCCACAGAAGAGAAAGTTCAAAGTTGTACCCTCAGCCGGTAAAGTCACTGCGACGGTCTTCTGTGAATCTGAAGGGGTTATTCTGTTCCATATCATTTCTCTTGATGCAATGATCAACTGTGAAGTGTATTATATTGTCCTTTGGATGCTGAAGAAGAAGCTTCAGTGTGTTCAGAATGAGATTATCATTCTGCAGCGGAGTGTGCGCTGATATGAAACTTCCTGGCAGATTAAAACTGTGTGTCGGACCGAGACTCGAACTCGGGACCTTTGTCTTTGGCGGGCAAGTGCTCTACCAACTGAGCTACCCAAGCACGACTCACGCCCCGTCCTCACAGTACTTCCGCTGGCACCTCGTCTCCTACCTTCCAAACTTTACAGAAGCTCTCCTGCGAATCATGCAGGACAAGAACTCCGATAAAGAATGATTGAAGATGACACGACGGTCGGTCAACCATCGGGTGATCGTCAGGGCCCCGTCACGGTGTTTCCTTTTCCTTTTTCATTTTCAGGGATAATGGAGAAGGGAAAAGTACCTTTTGGACATAAATAATAATTAAGTGAAACATTACAACAATTCCAGTATTGTGCTCAGTGTCACAGACAGTGTGTCATGCAGCACTTTTCAGGTGTGGAAAGCTACTATCGCTACATCAGGCCGGCCTCGGTGGCCGTGCGGTTCTGGCGCTGCAGTCCGGAACCGCGGGACTGCTACGGTCGCAGGTTCGAATCCTGCCTCGGGCATGGGTGTGTGTGATGTCCTTAGGTTAGTTAGGTTTAAGTAGTTCTAAGTTCTAGGGGATTTATGACCTAAGATGTTGAGTCCCATAGTGCTCAGAGCCATTTTTGAGCTACATCAGGATTAGGCTAATTAGAGATTAACAAGCCTTTGAGGCTAGCAAGGATATTAATCAATTTTAACTATAATTTGATTACTGATTTTATGTGTGTTGCGAGGCCGGCCGGGGTGGCCGAGCGGTTCTAGGCGCTTCAAAAAAATGGTTCTAATGGCTCTGAGCACTATGGGACTTAACTACTGAGGTCATCAGTCCCCTAGAACTTAAAACTACTTAAACCTAACTAACCTAAGGACATCACACACATCCATGCCCGAGGCAGGATTCGAACTTGCGACCGTAGCGGTCACGCGGTTCCAAACTGACGCGCTTAGAACCGCACGGCCACACCGGCCGGCTAGGCGCTTCAATCTGGAACCGCGTGACCGCTACGATCGCAGGTTCGATTCCTGCCTCGGGCACGGATGTGTGTGATGTCCTTAGGTTAGTTAGGTTTAAGTAGTTCTAAGTTCTACGGGACTGATGATCTTAGAAGGTAAGTCCCATAGTGCTCAGAGCCATTTGAACCTTTTTTTTTTGTGTTGCGAGGTTGGACGAGAAATACCAAACGGACAGTAATGAAGTGCCAGTATAAACGTATGTTTTTCAAGTGTTACAGTTAATTCACAAACTATTATCACCAAGACGACGTTTTATGTTGTAAAGGAATCCTTTGTGCTACGTTTAAACGTTCGTTTCGGCCTGAGCTCGCCCTAGCGGCAACAGAGAAGTACGTCTGGCCCTTAGAAGAAAATCAGTTTCTGGTAACCTAACGCAGCTAAGCACCCTGCGCAAAACGGTGTGAGTGAACAGAGTTAGATTGGCTACGGAAAGTAGATTCCTCTGTGTAGTCAACCGTTTTCATTTTCGAAACCCATTGTTTTAAACACCCCCCCCCCCCCCACTCCTAAGTGCACTGGTAACTCCCATAGGAAGCGCTTCAAAACATAGGCCGTTAATTCCGGAAGTTTATCTGGTTCACTTTTGAACAGTTCGATGGGCAACCTATTTGTACCTTAAGTTTATCCATTATTCACAGTCATAAGCACCTTTTTAGCTTCTATAAGCGCAATTATTTCTTTCTTTTCAAAAAACCGTCTGAAGCAAACAACTGATCGTCATTTTTTTATAAAGAATGGAAAACAATCACAATCAATCATTTACAACACATATATAAAATGTGACATGCCTAAATGCTCGAACTATATTGGAGTAAGTATAACTAATTCAGTCTGTAGATAATATGGGAAAATTATAAAGGCTAGAATCGAATCACAAACTTGTCAGACATGGGGTTTAACCATTGATTTAGAGAAAGCTGAATATTTGGGTTCTGGTGAATTAAGACCTGACGTTAGATTTTGAGATAGTAAGTTCTGTGGACTCTTATACGTATTTCTGAGTCATTATCAACAAAGACAGACCTAGTACAAGCGAACTCGAGAAACGTGTTGGCCACTATAGCCAAGCAACCAAATAATAGTTTTATAGAGCATGCATATTAGGCCAGAAATGAACATTTGGATATTTAAAACCGTTGTAGAAATTGTACCAAAGTTTGGGCTAGACACATGAGAAATAGCAGAAAAAATTAAGAGGGACCTATTGTAAATGGAGATGAGATTTTCGAGATGTTGCCATATTTTGATACTGCGGATATAAATTAAACACTAACGTATGCATAAGAGAATGAACGTGGACACCACTATAGTGAATACAATCAGAGCAAAAAGACTGAGATGGTATAGGAATATACGGCGTTTGGGCGAGAACAGATGGCCTAAGAAGATGATGGAATGGTTTATATCTGACAAAAGAAGTGGACACCGACGAAGAACGTGGGAAGAAGGAGTCAGAAGCGATTAGTCAGAGAGGAATTTGCAGCCATAAGATTGGAAAGGTTGGAGATTTTGAGAACTGAGCTGCCAGAAACAACTATAGTATTGTGGTCAGTCAAAATTAAAAAAAAAAATAAAAATAAAAACTTCTCTGCTCCCTGGGACATTAGCTCTTGTTTTGCGTCAGGATGCAATTCCGGTGACTGGGACAGTCAGTCTCCAGACGACATGGTCCAATAATTTAGGTGCCATATTGAGACAAACAGCCACCAGAAGGTCGATTACAGGTTGACGTTGTTACTCGCTAGTTGCAACAAGCAAGCAATGAGAAAGGAGAAGGGGATCTTACTTTTTGGACGCAGCTGAGAGTACTGGCAAGACATTGATATTAAATTTTCTGCTGGCGCAGTTGCGCAAGGACAGAAATATAGCGCTAGCTACTGCGTCCTCTGGGATACCCGCGACCTTGCTCAGCTGAGGAATAACTGCCCACGCGTTGTTCAAGCTTCCGTTGATCCTTGTGAATAAGGAAGCGAACCCTTGCAGTGGTCGGGCGTCTCTGTTGCAGCAGTGCAAACTGGTAGTGTGGGACGAACGCTCGTTGCCGCACAAGCGTGAGATCAAGGCACTCTATTGAAGCTTGCAAGATATAAGCAGAAACCTCATATTGATGGGTAGAGTGGTTGCCTTGCTCACAGGTGACTTCCGACAGACACTGCCGGTCTTCGAACGAAGTACTGCAGCAGACGAGATCATCGCGTGCCTCAAGACTTCGCCACTGTGGGCAAACTTAGAAAGTTAATACTTCAAGACTAGTATGAGAGACCAGCTCTACAACGACAGAGAGTGCGGGCGCTTTGCTCAATATCTCCTCGAGATCGGCGACGACCGAACGGCAATAGCTGCAGAAGGCTTAATAAATATTGGAAGGCGATTCTGCAATGTTGTAAGATCCGGAGATAACCTAGTCTGTGAGAGTCTTCCGAGCTTACAGTAAAACTCGAGCAGCGAAGAGTGATTTAGGGAAGAGCAATATTGGCGCTCAAGTATGAATCTGAAGGAAACATCACTAAAGAAAGTTATTGATCATCTGCCTGGTGAGGTGACAACCTACATGTCAATCGATACAGTGATGATAAGAGTCGACGCTACTAGATACGCTGTAAAGTTTATAAACTCATTAGCGCTGTCGGAGATGCGGTCCCTAAAGTTGAAGCTGAAGATAGGTGTGCCTGTCATACTAATGCGTAGCCTCGATGTTCCATTGGCACCAGGTTACGCATCACGGAGCTGAAAGACATACGATGCAGGCGACCATGATCGCCGGCGGAGCCAAAGGAGACAAACTTGCCTTTGTAATTCAAACGATTGCAGTTCCTTTCGAAAGTGGCGTTCTCGATCACTGTAAATGAGAGGCACTTGTATCGAAAGACGGAAAATCCTTCATAAATGCAGCGAACAAGAAGTTGTTTACGGCGACGTATTACAGTACATTTCTGGCTCTCCATGCACACCAAGATCACTACGATCTTTTCTAATCCCAGGAATGCCGCAAACAGTCGTGAAGTTATTTACCTGGCACATTCTGTAATTCGCTACTCAGTCGTGTAAAATTTTTTTCTTTAAGTAAACGAGTTAGTTTTGAGTGACATTTGTTCTCCCAGCTTCTCCTATCGTCTCAAAATTTTAAGCTTTTTTCCGTTGTTGCACGGTTTGCTTGGCTGCAAGTGTTTCACACCTCAATACCACCAAGACATAAAACTTTGTGCCGGCCGGAGTGGCCGAGCGGTTCTAGGCGCTACAGTCTGGAACCGCACTACTGCTACGGTCGCTGTCTCGGACATGGATGTGTGTGATGTCCTTAGGTTAGTTAGGTTTAAGTAGTTCTAAGTTCTAGGGGACTGATGACCTCAGCAGTTAAGTCCCATAGCGCTCAGAGCCATTTGAACCATAACTTTTGTGATGGTGCATACACGTGGACAGTGAGTTATCGCGGGACGCAGCTAGTAACTTATTATATACAAAATTCAGAGAAAAAACACCAAATTCATACTACTTGTTCTCTTACACGAACCATTTAATAGTACCGCTGCCATATGCATGAAAACGTTCTTGTTCAACATGTTGTGTTGTGCAGTGCTATCACGTTGCAGCAACCAACAATAGTCGGTCATCATGCGTGTACTCCATCGCCCCTGATACCTCCTTTTCATTCCTTTATGTTTTGGTGAAACTTCACGCCCCGTTCTTCACTCACTGCCCCGACTTGTCTATATGTGAGTGGAGGAAGTATACCTTCAGTCTCACGTTGCACCCTAACACTTCATATTTTTTTCAGCATGTTGTTCACGTATTGCACATAACTTGAGAATCTTTGTTTCTCAAGAACTTCTCAACTATTTCTCTGAAACTAATCCCAGCTTCCTGAAGATATTGCTTTGCAACCTAGACCGTATTTTCCGCTGAAAATTTTCTTAAGGAGTCATACGTTCTTCGAAACTTCTATCTTTACTTAGTCCATGACCTGTGGTCCTACAATTAATAACCTCTTGCACTATTGTCTCTGAGAGTGTGGGAAACTTGTTGGTTGGGTATTTAATTCAAACACCATATTTGTCCACTGCGTTTGTGGTTACTTCATTAATCCAAAGTTAAGACGCAAAGATGGTACCACAATTCTTTTAACTTTTACCAAGCTTTTGCTGACGATATTTTTGGATCCTAGAATCAGTATATTTCTTCGAGGCCATTCTCGTGTTGTCCGTTGATTCTTTCTGTCCCGCCTGTCCATTCACATATATAGCATTGTATTTGGTGTAATACTGTTATCCTTATAGCATACACGAAGCCTTCAAATCACACAAGATTACTGTAATTTACTTTTTCGCGTGGCATCTCGACATTTTTCATATGTCTGCTTGAGACGGACAGAATGAGCGACTGGGACTAATGCTAGAATGTTTCCACTATGTAGCAAGACAGCTTTTAAACTTCTCTCACGTGAGTTACTGAAGAGCCTCCAGTCATCCGTCTTGTACACTGCTGCTAAATTTTTAATTAGGTTTGGAATGTCAGTGCAGTACGCTAAAGGGTCTTCCTTCCTACAGTACCGCTTCAAGTCTTTCGCTCTGTATCTGCAAAATGTTCCTGTATCTACTATGTTATTTTATTTCAGTCTTGAAGCTAGGAGTTCTGAAGTAGACTTTGGGAGACTTAAGTCTTTGACCAAATCGTTCAGCCCAAGTTGTGTGAAAGGTTGGTGTATGTTTTGTGCACTGGACCAATCAGAACCTTAGAAAGACTCGTCTGACGTACAGTTTGATTCAGAATGCAGTATCTGAAGGTTCTTAGAAGGACGGGTTCGGAAACACCAGTATCGTGTGGTACACCTCTTGTAGCAGATTCCAAGTCTGAACAAATGTTTTCTTATTTTTTGCTATTGAACCCATTTACTTTGCAAATGCAGAAGTAACAGGCATGCAAGTAGTTCTTGGTGAACACCAGACCATTGGATCCCCAAAACTAAGGCACTTTAATTATCCCTTTGACCATTTCCTTAACTGCGCAACACAAAAGCTACACACTCTATGAGGGAGGGGGGGGGGGGGGCATGATTTGTCCTGATCCGCCAGCGTCGCTCCAAAATAAGCAAAACAAAGACTTTTGAGAAATGACGTTATGCTCAGTCTCTGCGTGGTGACCATAAAATGTCTACAAATAAAACAAAATATATCTGGATTGTTCAAAAACGTTCGTCTCTGCATGTTTACAGCTTAAGAAATAAATCAAAACAAAACAGTCCACTGAAGCACTTCTAGATATTCGTGCTCGACACTGGTTGAGTACCCTGTACCGAGCTCCCGCCGGTATAACGGTGGAAAGTGCTGCCACCTGCTGACATATTCTGTACGAAACTTTTGTCTGCAAAACTCAGTAATACAAAATTAACATCTTTGAATGTTACTGCATTTTAATGATATTTTAATTACAAATACTAAAATTATCTGTGGTAGAATATAAATAATTGTGTTTTTTGATTCAGGTGAACAAAGTCAATGTAAAAAAAGTGTTAAAATCAAAAACGGAAAATTAGTGTGAACCTGTGAAATCGCCCGTGTGCTTTTCAGAGCAACAGTTCTGCCGTAACTTATACCTTCAGCGGTTTGCTTGACAACGTAAAATCGAAATCTTGGGTGATTTTAAACCGACTCCACCCGAAAACGAGACGCGTGCCTTAAATGCTGCATTAGCAAAAAGAGGCGAGATGAGATGTTGATGCAAAACTCTATGAAAGTTGGGGCTCAAACATTCAGGAGTAAGCCCTTCTATTGTTTCTGGTGGTTCTGAAGACACGTAGTCGTACATTTATGTTTTCCCACGGAATTAGGTAACTATTCTTTTATTTTAAATTATCGATTTTGGGACGCACCATTCTCAGTTGTAGCATAAATACAAAAATTAGAAAGTAACGTAGTCTAGTGCTATTGTTCTGAGTTCATTCGGCTGGTGATACACGTCTGTTCAGCAGTTGTAATAATCATGGAAGGTGTATTCGAAAGCTAACGACGATTGCTCATTTATAGATACTCTTTTGATCAAATATTAGCAGTTTTCTTCACGGGATGTGATTTCTCCTTACAATACACTACAGAAATCGGTGATTTAACCCAAAGCACAGTCTTGAGATCAACAATGGTACGTTATGATCTGTCTCCCTCTAGCCATGTTCGCATTTTTTTTTCATCAGACTAGCATTTGTCCTTAATTATTTATCTTTGTCTTCCCCTACAGTGTTTATCTTCCACGGCTCAGTCTAGTACCATGAAAGATATTCCTTGATGTCATAATACATGTGATATCATCCATTCTCTTTCTCTTCACATTATTTTCCATATGTTTCTCTCCTCGCCGGTCCATTGGTGAACCTCGTCATATCTTATCAAGTCCACCTAATTTTCGAAATATTGTATAGCACCTCATCTCAAACGCTTCGATTCTGATCTTTTCCAGTATTCACACAGTTCACGAATGACTTTCGTACATTTATTCGCTTCAAATGTACATTCTGAGAAACGTTTTCTCCGAATTAAGGATTGTGTTTTTACCAGTATACGTTTTTTGACCAGGAACGCCTCCTTTTCCTGTGCTAATCCGCTTTTTATGTCCTCCTTGTTACGTCCGTCATTTGTTACTTTGTTTACAAGGTAGTAGAGTTCCTTTACATCGTCAACTTCGTCGTCCGCTATTTTGATGTTGTGTTAAGCGCTAACCTAATCTTTTCTGCTCCTCATTACTTTCGTTTTTCGTTGGTTTATTCGCAGTCCGTAGTGTATCCTCATTAATCGGTTCATTCCTTTCAACAGATCCAGTGAATATTCTTCACCTTGACTGAGTATAGTAATGTATCAATGAACTTGATATCATTTCACGCTGAATTTTTAACACTTTTACTTTACTTTCGACATTGCTTCTTCAACGGAGAGACCGAACAGTGGGAGCAAGAGGCTGCAACCCTGTCTCACAGCCTTTTTAACTAGAGCACGTCGTTCTTAGCCTTCCATTCTTATTTTTTCTATGTCGATTCTTGTGCATATTCTAAATACACGTCTGTCCCTACAATTTGTATCTTTTTTCCCGACAATATTTTGCACCACTTCACCTTGTCGAACGCTGTTTCAACGTACGAAAGACCTATAAACTTGAATTTCCTTGAGTCTTTCTTCCACTGCCAAGCGCAATGCAAGAACTGCGATTCTGGTTTCTCAAAGAAAAAAATAAAATAAAATAAAAAAATAAAAATAAAAGTAAAAATTTAAAAAAAACCTAGAAAGCAGAAGCTCACTGGCCTGCAATTGTACAGGAACACCTTACGTATTGTGTCTCATGACACTTTCCTTTTGTCCTCGTCAGTGGTAAGAAACCTTTGTCAAGTGAATACCCGTTCTTACTATTGCTATCATGGGCACCCGCAGATATTTATCCAGAAGGCAGGATTGTTATCGAATTGGCAGTTTCACACACGATTCAGTCACATTAATGTGAGCACCGCCTATATACTATGTCAGCGAGCAATAACCGCTCATGACGGCAGGTGGGAGCACTAGCAGTGGAGGGTACATAAAGCGTGTCGGGGGACGCAGACAACAGCGCCTATGCTTGTAAACCGTCCACGTGCTGCCGTGGTTAAACTATTTCGAGCATGGCAAAATAGCGCTATCCAAAATGTCCAAAACCGCGCCGAGGCAACTGTGGTCTGCTTGCGTATGTGGCAGGGGTAAATGCAAGCTGGGGAGACATGTACAGGTGAATAGGAGTGCAGCTGTTGAGCATCTGACCGCCCGGATGAACTGCGGGGCAACCAACAGCGTCTCCTCAATGAGTGTTCAGCGAACGTTGCTGTGTATGGACCTCCTCAGCAAGCACCTGGTACATGCCCCCATAACAACTGCTGTTCATCGGTGATGAAGGCTGGGATTTACACGCCAATACCGCAGCTGGACGTGCACTGAGTGGCGACCGGTGGCCTTTTCAGGTGAATCAAGTTTTGTACTCCAATGGGCAGTTGGCCGTTGCCGTGTACAGCGTGGAACGTCTGAAACCAAGCACCTTGCAACAATCCTTGGAAGGGTCCAGGCCGGTGGAGGGAGCGTTATGTCTGGGGGAACGTTTTCGTGCCGTTCCCTGGGTGATCTCGCCATTCTGGAAGACACAACAGATCAACACTGTTTTGCATCTATCCTTGGGGGCTGTGTCCACCACAGCATGCAGTTTGTTTTTCCTCAGCACGATGGCATATACCAGCTGGGCAATACAGTGCGTCAACAGCTCACAGAGTACATGCTTGGTTAGCCAAACTAATCGTTATCTAACGCATCCTAAGCTCTGTTTTCTATTCTTCTATATTTTTTTTTATTTTCAGCAACCGGTTAAACTGACTGTGAGATAGTTCTTGCATTTATCTATCTTGCTACACTACTGGCAATTAAAATTGCTAGACCAAGAAGAAATGCAGATGATAAACGGATTTTCATTGGACAAATTTGTTATACTACAACTAAGATGTGATTACATTTTCACGCAATTTGGGTACATAGATCCTGAGAAATCAGAACCCAGAACAACCACCTCTGGCCGTAATAACGGCCTTGATACGCCTGGGCATTGAGTCAAACAGAGATTGGATGGCGTTACAGGTACAGCTACCCATGCAGCTTCAACACGATACCACAGTTCATCAAGAGTAGTCACTGGAGTATTGTGACGAGCCAGTTGCTCGGCCACCATTGACCAGACGTTTTCAGTTGGTGAGAGATCTGGAGAACGTGCTGGCCGGGGCAGCAGTCGAACATTTTCTGTATCCAGGAAGGCCCGTACAGGACCCGCAACATGTGGTCGTGCATTATCATGCTGAAATGTAGAGTTTCGGAGGGATCGAATGAAGGGTAGAGCCACGGGTCGTAACACATCTGAAATGTAACGACCACTTTTCAAAGTACCGTCAGTGCGAACAAGAAGTTACCGAGACGTGTAACCAATGGCACCCCATACCGTCACGCTGGGTGATACGCCAGTATGGCCATGACGAATACACGCTTCCAACGTGCGTTCACCGCGATGTCGCCAAAGACGGATGCGACAATCATGATGCTGTAAACAGAACCTGGATTCATCCGAAAAACGACGTTTTGCCATTCGTGCAACCAGGTTCGTCGTTGAGTACACCATCGCAGGCGTTCCTGTCTATCGTGCAGCTTCAAGGGTAACCGCAGCCATGGTCTCCGTGCTGATAGCCCATGCTGTTGCAAATGTCGTCGAACTGTTGGTGAAGATGGTTGTTGTCTTGCAAACGTCCCCATCTGTTGACTCAGGGATCGAGACGTGGTTGCACGATCCGTTACAGCTATGCGGATAAGATGCCTGTCATATCGACTGTTAGTAATACGAGGCAGTTGGGATCCAGCACTGAGTTCCGTATTACCCTCCTGAACCCACCGAGTCCATATTCTGCTAACAGTCACTGGATCTCGACCAACGCGAGCAGCAATGTCGCGATACGATAAACCGCAATCGCGATAGGCTACAATCCGACCTTTATCAAAATCGAAAACGTGACGGTACGCATTTCTCCTCCTTTCACGAGGCATCACAACAACGTTTCACCATGCAACGCCGGTCAACTGCTGTTTTGTGTATGAGAAATCGGTTGGTAACTTTCCTCATGTCAGCACGTTGTAGGTGTCGCCACCGGCGGCAACCTTGTGTGAATGCTCTGAAAAGCAAATCATTTGCATATCACAGCATCTTCTCCTTGTCGGTTAAATTTCGCATCTGTAGCACGTCATCGTCGTGGTGTAGCAATTTTAATGGCCAGTAGTGTATGTGCGATGGTTCTTGCATTTATCTATCTTGTTATCTTCGGAATTATGAGGATGCTAATTTTCCACTCTAGTACTGTTAATAAAAACGCGTTGCATCGCCAGGGCCTGAACTCTACATCTGCATGGATCACACAGTTGTGCTATGGAGACTGGTTTATATGTGGTTATGATGTGTCCAATGTGTGTTTTAACTTCCACTGAAGACTGCAATGATGGCTAATAATGTCTTGCGTATAAGCACTATCGAGTGGGGTGGGGAGAGAGGGGGGAGGGGTGGGACGGCTCGTTACCACGGGCAGGTTTGGCTGGATGACGGCACGCGACCCGGGTTGCCGCGGTTGGCCAGCCAAGCGTGTAGCTGGCGCTACGGGAGGCAGCCGGCGCTTTGCTCGGCGCTCAGCCGTTGTATTGTTATAGCCGCTGGCAGAGGGGAAGGGTCGGAGGCTCTGGCAGAAGCCACACCATACTGGCTCTGCCGATAGAGGTAGGTCAACTGTAACTGAGCCGGTACAGACAGGCTACCTGAAAAGACTCTAGGATAGGGAGATCCAGTCCCGATAGGCTACCTGTAAAGACTCGAACTAGGGCAGGGGGCGCAGTACAGACACTCTAGGACAGGTAGATCCAGTACAGGTATGCGGCCTGTAAGGACCCTGTACAAGCAGTGTACCTGTAAGGACTCTATGATACATGGATCAAGGCACAGATGAAATTCAGGGGGAGGAGAGATTGTCATAATGACCTGGCCCCTTAAGCATTTGCAAAGAGTGCCTAAAAAAGCGGCGCATATTCCTGCAGGATGTTGTATTGGTAAAAAACAGAAGAAAAGTCCCTAGTGCCTAGAGACCGATGCCTGTGGAAATAAAGGCCAATTTGTCCTCCCATACCCACCTGTTAGTTATGTAAAAATAGACAATATTAAATGCTGCATATTAATTGCACGGAGCCTGACTTGTCATTCAACCCTTCTTTTTAATGAGTAATGTATATCTGACTGCACTCGGAACATGAAAACGAAATCTTTCGTAATGTCACTGTCGCATAAAACATTCTCAGACTACTTCCTGTGTCATTTCAGGAGGAAACCTAGGGTTTTCGACGATTACCTCAATCGTCTTCGTCAGGAGCAGCTGACTGTCAAGGCAGTTGCTGTGGTAATCCTATATAGCCCATAGATGGCTTCTGATTTGTTGGTAATTAAGCAGTGCTGGCACAGAAGGTTACAACGTCTGCACTGATGGCGCCACCGCTCAGTCATAGTGTAAACATCGCGAGAAACATCTCTGGCTCTACTTTGCATCGAGAACCCGCTGCCATGCACTGCTAAGATTATATCCGCTTTTACGACTGAAGTTCTTCTCGCATATTCTCATTTCTATAGCCTCTTTAATTACATAATGCCTCTATGTTGGAGCTGGACAAAACTTTTTGTTTCGCCGAATAATATTTTATGTCTGTTTGTAAGGCTGTACTCAGCAAATGCAGATTTATCCAATTCTCGGATTGTAGTATGTCGTTGATTTTCTGAACAGCAATCGGAAACAGTACGGATAGATTGCTTCCGCACTCATAAGGAATGTTAAGAATCTCAGGGATCATGAGGCCGAGACTGTCCTTAACAAGATGTAGTATCTCATTTATCTTCTTAGGATGTCGGAAAATAAATTTTGTACCTTGTATTCCTAGGAATCTACCTGGTTTCCAGTTAAATTATTACAGGAACTTGTTCTCTTTGTCTTGATCAATACTGCCGCCTACAGGAATAAGTGACAGTTTTTTTTAAACAAAAATCTAAATTTCGCAGGTAAGTACTACAAAACATAGTAAATTTAAAGCTAAGGGTCGGGAAGATGCTAATGGGTCCAGGAATCACATGCAATGATTTTATCCAAGATGGATATGAGGCTGTGATTGTTAAACTCATTGTTTAAATGTAGTCACATCTACATTTACATCCCAGACAGCTTTAACACTGTAAAAGTACTAAAACCGACACATTTCGAAGAAGCAAGCCTTCATCATCAAACTATTCTACAAAAACATCATCAGAGCGACAAACGTAAACACAAGGAAAAAACAATAAATAAATAAGAATTTGTGGTCACTTCACTTGTAATCCTGTCTTCCAAAAATCTGCTGCAACACCACTCCTCTGTCACTAAAATAAACTAAAAGGAATAGGCGTACACAGACCGTGAATGATGGCAGTGTCACGGCAACAGTATTCGTGTGCATGGCTCATATTCCTCCAGGACAGACTTGCCCCGATGCAAAGTCATAAGAACTGCTGCCGAGCACTATATGAGCATAACCAACCACTACAGAATTGACCAAGATTTCGAATCTCGTCACACAGTGAACATTAAAAGAAGAGATTACAGGAGACTCAAACAATTTTTCTTAAATTTTGAAGATTTCTTATAATATCAAAGTTACCTACTTTAATTATAGTCATATTGTTGACATTCTGTGCATAAAGAGGTTCCAACTTTATACACTGCATATCGACGATAAGTAAAGTTTCTTTATTTCCTTCCATTTTAATCACAAGCAATGTAACATAGGAACATTATACGCATCTCTATTATTCACTGAGTATGTAAGCTTTCAGTCTTGCTGACCTCAGACCTAGAGCCGTGTGTTGTGGCAATGTGTACTGCAGCGCAGTGCGATCGATCTTCACATTTCTGCATATGTACTTCTGTCGAAAGTTGCCTGCATCATAAGAGACAAAACGGCTACTAGTCTTAATAGTCATGCAAGACTTGTTCAGACTGTCATCGTTGCAGGTGTAGGGTAAGAATTCAATATACGAGGGACCTTCACTAAATAATGAAACATATTTTTCTCGGCCAATGTCGGTTGAAAAAATGGGGAATCTGTTTGAATGCCGGATATTTGCCACGCCGGACATTTGCAACGCCGGACATTTGCCACACTTGCCTCTTCGTCAGGTAGCGATCCCTCAGGTAAGGGACGCCCTTCCTCGAACTGCTTCTGCCCGCTTTCAAACCACCGTCTCCACATCTTACTCGATACAACCAGTACGTAAGAGACCTTCTTCTTCGACATCTTGGCGAAATACAGAGCTTCTTTTCCGAAATCGAAATATTTATATCTTTTGGGAAAAGAAACCAATTCCTACGATAATGTCAGTATATAATTAGTTCTGCCAAGTATAAATATAGATCCCTCTGTTTGTACGGTAGCTTCCTTTCACACATACTGATTGCGATAGAAACAATCCATCGCCATGGGAGCAACAAGAAAGGAACGCTGTAAACAGATTGCGAATGTACGCTAATCATTTCTTTTTGATCGCTGCATTTGTGCCTACTTTAATTACTACAACTGCATGTCCAAAAGACAATAAGGAAAGAAGAAATGGGTATGCGATTGTTTGAAAAGAAGAACGACATACTCCATATTAATTTACTCTCTAAAATCCGATATCCCTTGCGGCGAAACATTAGTTAATAAAGTGTAGCGGGACAGTGTTCAAAACATGACTGAAAGTACGTTCACAAACAGATATAAGAACATCTGTGATTGACATATCGTCTAAAGTCGACGTACAATTTTAAAATGATAGAAATACGGAAATGAAGTAATACAGAATGCTATACTTGTAACGTACGTTGTTGTTCTACATTGTTTAGCTCTGGTATTTACAGGGTCACAGAGAAAGCATCCTAGGTTTTGGAGGGAAAAACCGTAATTGTAATGATCTCCACTACAACAGAAACAAGAAGCACAACTTAAGGAAAAGTAATGAAATGTGTGTTCCAGCTCACAAGCGACATTGAAGCAGGTAGTTCCTGTGACTTAGTATGGACAGAGGTTATATTCGTCAAACCGGAATAAATTAATAACTGGCTCCTTTTACCAACCCCCGGTCTCAGATGAAACAGTTGCTGAACATTTCAAAGAAAACTCGAGTCTCATCGCAAATAGGTACCCCACTCATACAATTATATTTGGCAGTGACTTCAATCTACCTTACGTATGTAGACAAAAATACATTTTCAGACCCTACTGTAGATAGAAAAAGCTTCCATCATTGTTCTAAATGCTTTTTATTAAATTATTTTGAACAATTAGTTCACGAGGCCATCCAAATTATAAATGGTTACGAAAACACACTTGACCTCTTAGCCACAAATAATCCTGAGCATCACGACGGGTACAGGAATTAGTGAACACACAGTCGTAGCGAGGCTGAATTCCGTAACAAAGAAATTCACCAAAACTAAACGCGAAATATATATATTTATAAAAGCAACTAAAAATTCGGTTGACTTCTTTCTAAGAGACAGTCTCCAATCCTTCAAAACTATGTAATTGAAGACCATATGTGACTTAAGTTCAGAGAAATAGTATCAACAGCACTCGAGAGATTCGTACCAAATAAATTAATATCAGACGGAACTGATCCCCCATAGTACACAAAACACGACAGAAAGCTGCTGCAGGAGCATCGAAAAAGGCACGTATAATTTAGACGACCGCAAAATCTCCAAGATTGACGAAGTTTTACTGTGGCTCAAAAATTGGTGCGGATTTCAATGCGAGATGCATTTAATAGTTTCCACAACGAAACTCTCTCTAGAAATGTGGCGAAAGATCCATCGAGATTCTGGTCCTATGTTAAGAAAACCAGCGGAAAGGCGCAGTAAGTACCTTTACTGCGGGTCGGGCGGCGAGTGAGGAGGAGGAGGAGGAGGAGGAGGAGCAGTAGGAGGGGGAGGGGGAGACAAGGGACCCAACCCTTCGGAGCAGGTAAAATCATGGCAAATGTCCGCGGTGGCAAGTGTCCGGCGTGGCAAATGTCCGCACACCATCTGTTTTGAGACATCATGGAATATTTCTGCTTCAGACCCTATAGTTTCATGAAGTTCCTGTAGGTGGCGGCGCTAAGACACAGCCTTCAAAATTGCGCCTATGCGGGGATGCATCCCAAGCAAAGTGTTATCATTGAGTTCCTTTTGGTGGAAAGTCAGAGCGTCGCATGTATTCATAGGCGCTTGCAGGATGTCTAAAACGACTGTCATCATCGCAACAAGGTTGCGCAAAGGTGTCAGATATTTGGCCTGTCGGCTGGCCACACAGAGCAGTGGCTACTGCAGTGTCGGCGGATCACAAGCAAACACATCCCCGCACAACTGGGCGTCTGAAACACTCGTCCACCAGTTGGGGTATTAAAAGGTGTGCCCGATGGGTTTCTCACTGCCTAACAGAAGACCATATAGAGCAACGAAGGACCATCTGTGCTGAATTTCTTGCGCGTTAATACGCTGATGGTGATAATTTTTTGTGGAACATCTCACAGGCGATGAAACATGGATTCGCCACATCGAACCAGAAATGAAACGGCAATCCATGGAGTGCAGCCACGTCACTTCTATTTGGACACTGAAATGGTTCAAATGGCTCTGAGCACTATGCGACTTAACTTCTGAGGTCATCAGTCGCCTAGAACTTAGAACTACTTAAACCTAACTATCCTAAGGACATCACACACATCCATGCCGAGGCAGGATTCGAACCTGCGACCGGAGCGGTCGCTCGGTTGCACACTGTAGCGCCTAGAACCGCACGGCCACTCCGGCCGGCTCTTGGACTGTGAAGGGGTTATTTTTTTTATGTCCTGTCTTGTGGTACAACGATCAACTATGAAGTTCATTGTATTAACCTTCATTGGAAGTCCACAGCTCGTGGTCTAGTGCCTAGCGTTGCTGACTCTGAATCAGGGGGACCTATGTTAGATTCCCAGCCGGGTCAGGGATTTTCTCTCAATGATGACTGGGTGTTCACGTTGTCATCACCATTCAGGAAAAGTGGTGAGACTGGACAGATAAAAAACTGGGTGTTTGTACGGGCGCTGCTGACCACGCAATTAAACCTCCGCAAACCAAATATCATTATCATCCATCACTGGACTGTTCTTTCTCATCTACACCACAGCCTATATCTCGCACCTCTGATTTATGTCTGTTTGGCCCAATGAAGGATGCACTCGTCGGGATAATGGTTGGCGGGGGGAGGGGAGGGGGGAGGGGTGGTTACTGTTGTGGCAAGATTTCGACTGCGACGTCGACCAGTAGAGTGCTATTCCCATTAAGATGGGGTAAGGCCGTCGCACTGAACGGAGATTATGTTGAAAAATTAGGATATCATAGCCAAAAGAATGGAGAATAATATGATGTATTGGTTCAAAATGGTTCAAATGGCTCTGAGCACTATGGGACTCAACTGCTGAGGTCATTAGTCCCCTAGAACTTAGAACTAGTTAAACCTAACTAACCTAAGGACATCACAAACATCCATGCCCGAGGCAGGATTCGAACCTGCGACCGTAGCGGTCTTGCGGTTCCAGACTGCAGCGCCTTTAACCGCACGGGCACTTCGGCCGACATGATGTATTGGAATCCTGAATAAAACCAACCTGCTTTCAGAAAAGTATAGAGTAACTCGAAGGTTAATATAGACAATGACTGGGAGAAAATCCTGTTTCTGCTTCTTGCTTGGTTAATTGCACCAGTGTAATCTCTGTTTCAGAGGGACACATTCCCTGCATTGTTCCAAGGTATCCCACTTGCTCTTAAGCACGTATTTGGTTCAGACATGATGGAGTCCCTAGGTGGCTTTGCACCTCTTGCTCTTCAACACCATATTCAGCCGTTTCGTGAACGTTGGACAGAACAGGTAGTCTTTGTCTCGCGACCAGCCATAGAAGTTTGATCTCTGCACCTACCTGATACTTTCTCTCGCCCTCCTGGTGCATATGGTGAGTCATTAGCAGCCAGTATTTTTTCTTGTCATGACTGTTAACACAACAGTTTCGAATGAGTGAGTCGTAAGACGGCTCATTATCGATTCTTCCCTGCTCTAATTTCACATGATTTCTTCCCGAGTAAGCCGGCCGGTGTGGCCGTGCGGTTAAAGGCGCTTCAGTCTGGAACCGCGTGACCGCTACGGTCGCAGGTTCGAATCCTGCCTCGGTCATGGATGTGTGTCATGTCCTTAGGTTAGTTAGGTTTAATTAGTTCTAAGTTCTAGGCGACTGATGACCTCAGAAGTTACGTCGCATAGTGCTCAGAGCCATTCTTCCCGAGTAAGTGTGTGAAAAGTCTCGAGTACGATACAACTGTTAAGACTGAACCTATCATAGCAAAAATTATCATTCTCTGTCATACTGGTCGAACAATACAGGTGCTGTTCGAGTTGATACACAAGAAATGTGTACCACGAAATGTCTACATCTATGCAGACGACTATTCATCACCTTGTGCAAGTTGAGACATTAAATAGAATTATTACAAAAAATGTGTCTCAGAGTAGGAAGCTCAGAAAAAGTCTGCTGTGAGCAGAAAGGGAAATGGGAAGACAACATTATCCCTCAGACTCTTCCGCCCAGCGACCAGGTCCATGGTCTGTAGTTGGCCGTCCGTTAAATATTGTCTTGCTTCATTTTCATCTTTGCTGTCTTTCATTGTTCGTCGCTATTACCTGCATCAAACCTAAGGCAGAAAATTATAGTGAAATATGAATGAGGACATCATATGCCCGTTGTAAGCACAAACTGTAGAAAAACCGCTACGTAAAGCAGTCATCAACCTGAAGGTTGGCTTGAACACCACTGTGCAGGCCGTTCCCACACTGAGTTACCCGGATAATTATAGCGGGAAGAGAATGCAATTTGTGAAGTGTAATGCATGCATCCCATAGAAGTCTGATATCTGCACGTTCCGGCCCACATCTCGTGGTCGTGCGGTAGCGTTCTCGCTTCCCACGCCCGGGTTCGATTCCCGGCGGGGTCAGGGATTTTCTCTGCCTCGTGATGGCTGGGTGTTGTGTGATGTCCTTAGGTTAGTTAGGTTTAAGTAGTTCTAAGTTCTAGGGGACTTATGACCTCAGCAGTTGAGTCCCATAGTGCTCAGAGCCATTTTTTGCACGTTCGGGACACTCGCCCTCCTGGTGCACGTGGTGTGTCATTGGCAGCCAGAATTTTTCGTGTCATGATTGTTAACACAAAAGTTTCAAATGAGCCTACTAAGCATTGAACTTGCATCTGGCACTCAAGGGGTTGCTTGTCAATCGCTCTTAGAGCTGTGATCATTCAGTTTAACACATTGTCTCTCTTCGGTTTTTTTCCCCGTAGGTATTTATCACTTTGTATGAAATTCGTTTTATTGTTGTTGTTGTTGCGTTCTTCTGTGCGAAGACTGGCTTGGTGCGACCGCTACGGTCGCAGGTTCGAATCCTGCCTCGGGCATGGATGTGTGTGATGTCCTTAGGTTAGTTAGGTTTAAGTAGTTCTAAGTTCTAGGGGACTTATGACCTCAGATGTTAAGTCCCATAGCGCTCAGAGCCATTTGAGTCATTTGAACTGGCTTGGTGCAGCTCTCGACGCTGCTCCATCGGTAAGAACCCTCTTCTCCTCTGTAGGATCACTGCAAGATACAGCCTTCTTCACATGCTTGTTGTAGTTAAGCCTTGGTTTCCCGCCATAGATCTTACCTCCCACACTTCCATCAATTACTAAATTGATGATTCCGTGACGTGGCCTATTAATCGAGCCGACCTTTCAGTCAAATTGTACCATATGTTTTCATCTCTCCCTAATTCGATTCAATCTCTGCTCGTTAATTATTCGATCTATCTCTCTAATTTTCAGAATTCTTCTAATCTGTTGTTGTCTGATCTATTGCTTTCCAATGTTTCACTTCGGTACAAGGTTAAACTCCAGACTTATACCTTGACAAAAGAATTCTCAATGCTTAAATTAATATTCGATTTCAGCAAATTTCTTTTATTGAGAAACGCTATTCTTCTTATTGCCAGTCTGCATCTTTTATCCTTTGTACATCGGCCATTGTCAGTTACTTTCTCGTCCGAGTATTAGAATTCACCAACTAATTTTAGTGTCGCATTTCCAAAACTAATTCCTTCAGAATCACCTCAAGTACAATACGTTCCATTACCACTGTTTTGCCTTCGTTGACCTTATAATCTATTTTCAAGACACTATCGATTCCGTTCAACCGCTCTTCCAAGTCATTTACAGTCTCTGACAGAACTGCAATGTCATCGGAAAATCTTGAAGTGTTCTTCCCTCCTTCTTGATCTTTAATTCTTTCCCAGATTTCTCCTTGGCCCCTTTACTACTTGCTCAGTTAACAGATTGAATAACATCGCAGATCTAGCTACATGACTGTAGCCATCGCCTCTCTTTCATGTGCTTCGACTATTATACTTGCGTCGGCCGCATGGCCGAGCGGTTCTAGGCGCATCAGTCCGGAATCGAGCTGCTGCTACGATCGCAGGTTCGAATCCTGCCTCGGGCATGGATGTGTGTGATGTCCTTAGGTTGGTTAGATTTAAGTACTTCCAAGTCTAGGGGACTGATGACCTCAGATTTTAAGTCCCATAGTGCTCATTGGACACATCATAACCACATTTAGACCAGTCTCCATAGCACAACTGTGTGATTCATACAGATGTAGAGTTCAGAACCCCGGCGATGCAACGCGTTTTTATTAACAGTACTAGAGTGGACAATTAACATCCCCATAATTCCGAAGATAGCAAGATAGATAAATGCAAGAACCATCGCACATACACTACTGCCTTTAAATTGCTACACCACGAAGATGACGTGCTACAGACGCGAAATTTAACCGACAGGAAGAAGATGCTCTGAAATGTAAATGATTAGCTTTTCAGAGCATTCTCACAAGGTTGGCGCCGGTGGCGACACCTACAACGTGCTGACATGTGGAAAGTTTCCAACCGATTTCTCATACACAAACAGCAGTTGACCGGCGTTACCTGGTGAAACGTTGTTGTGATGCCTCGTGAAAGGAGGCGAAATGCGTACCATCAAGTTTCCGCGTTTGATAAAGGTCGGATTGTAGCCTATCGCGATTGCGGTTTATCGTATCGCGTTGGTCGAGATCCAATGACTGTTAGCAGAATATGAAATCGGTGGGTTCAGGAGGGTAATACTGAACGCCGTACATGATCCCTACGGCATCGTATCACTAGCAGTCGAGATGACAGGCATCTTATCCACATGGCTGTAATGGATCGTGCAGCCACGTCTCGATCCCGGAGTCAACAAATGGGGACGTTTGGAAGACAACAATCATCTGCACGAACAGTTCAACGACGTTTGCAGCAGCAGGGGCTGTCAGCTCGGAGACCATGGCTGCGGTTACCCTTGACGCTGTATCACAACCTGGTGCACGAATGGCAAAACGTAATTTTTTCGGATGAATCCAGGTTCTGTTTAAAGCATCATGATGGTCGCATCAGTGTCTGGCGACATCGCGATCAACGCATATTGGAAGCGTGTATTCGTCATCGCCATACTGGCGTATCACACGGCGTGATGGTATGGGGTGCCATTGGTTACACATGTCGGTCAACTCTTGTTCGCATTGACGGCACTTTGAACAGTGGACGTTACATTTCAGATGTGTTACGACCCGTAGCTCTACCCTTCATTCAATCCCTGCGAAACTTACATTTCAGCAGGATAATACACGACCGCATGTTGCAGGTCCCGTACGGGCCTTCCTGGATACAGAAAATGTTCGACTGCTGCCCTGGCCAGCACATTCTCCAGATCTCTCACCAATTGAGAACGTCTGGTCAATGGTGGCCGAGCAACTGGCTCGTCACAATACGCCAGTCACTACTCTTCATGAACTGTCGTATCGTGTCGAAGCTGCACAGGCAGCTATACCTGTACACGCCATCCAAGCTCTGTTTGACTCAATGCCCAGGCGTATCAAGGCCGTTATTACGGCCAGAGGTGGTTGTTCTGGTTACTGTATTTCTCAGGATCTATGCACCCAAATTGCGTGACAATGTAATCACATGTCAGTTCTAGTATAAATATATTTGTCCAATGAATACCCGTTTATCGTTTGCATTTCTTCTTGGTGTAGTAACTTTAATGGCCGCTAGTGTAATGCAACACATTTGTCCTTCTTCTCGATCAATTTCAGTTTAAAAAATTAGAAAATTTTAATTGCCAGTGGTGTACTTCAGATCCATGTGTACAGTATCGAGGCCGAGCGTAAAACAGATACTCCAAAGTACCCCAGGTTACTTCGAACAGACTGTCCACTGGTGTGCAGGTGAGTCGTTATCACTCTAGATTCCTTGTTTTTCTTTTTGTCGTATGAAGTATGTGGAAGATGTTTACGACCGCAGTACTGTAGCGCCACTCTCGCGCACGCACTGTCTTATCGGGACGGCTGCGCAGCGGAAGCTGGATGAGAAGCGACTGCGGCGCTCGGGCGTTGTCCCGCGTGAGTGGTGAACGGTGTAGGCTGCAGGCCGCCGGCGCGGCGCCGTGCCTCCAGCTTGCGGTATCGCTGTCGCCGCCAGCGGGCTGTGACGCGCCGAGGCGAGGCACTGCAGCGCGACTAATTGCCGGCCGCGGCGAGGGGTCGCCGGCGCGCGGCAGGTAATTGCGGAGTCAGACGTGCGCCATGTGCGGCGCCGGTTGCGACTCGGGCGTGTGCCCGGCTCGTGCCTGCGTGCGGCGCGAGCTTCCAGAGGCGGCGGCCGGAGTCACCTGCCGCTGGACTCCGTCCACACTTCGGGCTCTTTACGACTTGTAGTCAACATCTCAGTCAAAAACAGTCGGCTGCAAGGGCGCGCTACTGCATGACTTTATCATACAGGACAGGTAATACACTCTAAATGATGACTAACTGGAACCCTCAGCTGCCGACAGGTGTTGTTGATATACCTCAATGTGGACAGCTGAAAATGTGTGCCCGACCGGGACTCGAACCCGGGATCTCCTGCTTACGTGGCAGACACTGTGTCCATCTAAGCCACCGAGGACACAGATGAATAGCGCGACTGCAGGGAATTATCCCTTGCACGCTTCCCGTGAGACTCACATTCCCAACTGTCCACAATTCTACATATGTAATGTACCTTCATCTGTGTCCTCGGTGGCTCAGATGGATGGAGCGTCTGCCATGTAAGCAAGAGATCCCGGGTTCGAGTCCCGGTCGGGGCACACATTTTCAGCTGTCCACATCGAGGTATATCAACAACACCTGTCGGCAGCTGAGGGTTCCAGTTACTCATCATTTATTCCAGGGAAAAGCTGTACGGTCATCAACAATATTCTGTTCTTTCGAGAACAGTTACTGTCTTCATATATATAGTTAAAGGCTACCTAGCCATTGACCTTCGTCTGTGCGAATGCGCACAGGTTGCCCAAAATCTTACGGGAATCGCCAAAGCGTGCGCGAGTAATGAGTGGATGGGCAAATGTCTATAAGGTACATTACATATGTAGAATTGTGGACAGCTGGGAATGTGAGTCTCACGGGAAGCGTGCAAGGGATAATTCCCTGCAGTCGCGCTATTCATCTGTGTCCACGGTGCATCAGATGGACAGAGCGTCTGCCATGTAAGCAGAAGATCCCGGGTTCGAGTCCCGGTCGGGCACACATTTTCAGCTGTCCACATCGAGGTATATCAACAACACCTGTCGGCAGCTGAGGGTTCCAGTTACTCATCATTTATTCCAGGGAAAAGCTTCACGGTCATCAACAGTATTCTGTCTTTCGAGAACAGTTACTGTCTTTATAAATACACTCTAAGACAGGAAAAAGTACGCACTACGAAGGAATTATCCGAATGGGACGGAAATAGAATTCTTTTGGAAATTTGTGGTAAGGTCTTATGGGCCTAAACTGCTCAGGTCACCGGTCCCTAAACTTACACACTACTTATTATTACTATCGTATGCATCAATTACAGTAAAACACATTTAGCAAAAGATATATATATATATATATATATATATATATATATATATATATAGAACATGTGAATTTGTATGTAGTAAACAAGTTTTAATACGGCTCAGCCTACACTCGGATGTTGATGGACTCGATCCAGCGGAGTGCCCCGTGGGATGCTTGATGGAGCTTCTCAATGCCACCAGGGAAGCGTCTGATTGGACAGTCATTCACAATGTGGCTCACTGTTTGGGTGTCACCACAGTCACACACAATGTCACTTGAAAAGCCCCACTTGTGCATGTTGTATTTGCACCTACCCTCATCGGTCCGATATGTGTTTAACTGCACCCACACCTCCCTCGGTTGGTGGAAGCCTGGAACTGGAACTGTTGGGTTGTCTACAAGTGCAAGGGATGCTCTTCGGAGGACTGATGTGGTTGCTGCCCATGTACTGCCTGCCAGCTTTCTCACAAGGTTCACTCGTGTTTTATCTTCTTGGGAAAGTTTTTTGTATGTTAAAGTTCTGTACAGAGTGACTCCCAGGTATTTTGGGCTTTCGTTGTATCTGACTGTGCCAAGAGGGCCGAACTGTGGACTGATCTTTGCTGATGAAAAGCGATTAGAGAGTTGGAACAGGCTTACATCGGTTTTAGAAACATTTGATCTCAATCACCATGTCTCAAAATACTCATAAAGTTTAGTGAGGCTGTTCATTAGGTGTTCTTCACATTCAGAAAGATCTTCGCTCTGATATGAAACTGCCAGGTCATCTGCATATTGAAATTTTCGGCAGGTCAAATTCGGCAGGTCAGCTGTGTAGATGTTGAATAACACTGGAGCAAGAACAGAACCCTGAGGTAATCCGTTATTGAGTACATTTCATCTGCTTTTCTCTTCTCCTTGATGTATTTTAAACCGCCTATTGCTTAACATGTTACTTAAGAGGTTGCCTAGAGTTTTGCAAGGTATTGCACTCAAAAATTTGATTAATAGGCCCTCGCGCCACACTACTTAATCCGACTTAAACTAAATTACGCTAAGGACGACACAGACTCGAACCTCCGACGGGGGGAATCGCGCGGACCGTGAAAAGACGCCTCAGCCCGCGCGGCTACCCCGCGCGGAGTAAATAAATGGGTGTGATATTCACGTACAGGAAAGAAATTTCACAACTTCAAACAAACTGAATGATTTATTGAAATGAATGAGTTTCACAAACGGAGCAAGCAAGTGGTCCACCTCTGACCGCAATGCAAGCAGTTACTCGGTTTGGTATTGACTGATACAGTTGGATTTCCTCCTGAGGGATATAGTGCCGAACTCTGTCCAACTGGTGCGTTTCACCGCCATAATCCCGAGCTGGTTAAAAGGCCCTGCCCAGATTGCTCAAATCGTTCTGAGTTGGCGAGAGATCCTAGGACCTTGATGGGGAAAGTAGGGTTTGGCAAGCATGAAGACAAGCAGTAGAACATGATGTCGTGTGAGGGCGGGCATTTTCTTGCTGAAATGTAAGCTCAGGTTCGCTTGCCATTAGGGCAACAAAACGGGGCGTAGGATATCGCCGACTTACCTCTGTGCTGTAATGGTTCCACGTATGACAACCAAAGGGACAGCTGTGAAAAGAGATGCCACCTGGAACCATCACTCCTCGTTGTCGGCTGATATGGCGAGCGATATTGCAATTCACAATATATATAAATGACCTTGTGGATTACATGCGAAGTTCACTGAGGCTTTTTGCGGATGATGATGTAGTATATCAAGAGGGTGTAACAATGGAAAATTGTGCTGAAATGCAGGAGGATCTGCAACGATTTGACGCATGGTGCGTGGAATAGCAATTTAATCTCAATGTAGACAAGTGTAATGTCCTGCGAATACACAGAAAGAAAGATCATTTATCATTTAGCTACAATATAGCAGGTCAGCAACTGGAAGCAGTTAATTCCGTAAATTATCTGGGAGTAGGCATTAGGAGTGATTTAAAATTGGATGACCATGTCAAATTAATCGTCGGTAAAGCAGATGTCAGACTGAGATTCGTTGGAAGAATCCTAAGGAAATGCAGTACGAAAACAAAGGAAGTAGGTTACAGTACACTTGTTCGCCTACTGCTTGAATACTGCTCACCGGTGTGGGATCCGTGACAGATAGGGTTGATAGAAGAGATAGAGAAGATCCAACGGAAAATAGCGTGCTTCGTTACAGTATCATGTAGTAATCGCGAAAGCGTTACGGAGGTGATAGATAAACTCCAGTGGAAGACTCTGCAAGAGAGACGCTCAGTAGCTCTGTACGGGCTTTTGTTGAAGTTTCGAGAACATACCTTCACGGATGAATCAAGCAGTATATTGCTCCCTCCTACGTCCATCTCGCGAAGAGACCATGAGGATAAAATCAGAGAGATTAGAGCCCACACAGAGGCATGCCGGCAATCTTTCTTTCCACGGACAATACGAGACTGGAATAGAAGGAAGAACCGATAGTGGTACTCAAGGTACCCTCCACCACACACCGCCAGGTGGCTTGCGGAGTATGGATGTAGATGTAGATGCAGATATCCAGAGCTGGTATCTGACTGCTGTCCGGTTCGTCTCCAGACACATCATTGGCATGAAATCTGGAGTAGAATTATGTTTAGTGATGAGTCCCGTTTCTAACTGAGCCCTGATGACCAGAAAGGACTTTTCTGGAGACTCCCCGGACAATGGTGGGATACCAACCTGACTGTCAGCCGCTATATGGCCTGACAACCTGGAGTGCCACTTTATTTGATTGGAGGATGCATTTGGCTGTTATCTGCGGCAGCGTTACAACACAGCGGGAGGTCGACGATAATCTATTCATCGTTTTGGTGCCCTTCATAGCAAGCCATCCTCAGCTTACATTTCAGCGAAGTAATCCCCACCCGCACACTGCGACAGTTTCCACTGCTTGTGTTCTACTTGCGAAAACCTATCTTGCCCAGCAAGGTCGCACGATCTCTCCCCAATTGAGAACGTGTGGAGCGTTACCGGCAGAGTCTTTCAATCACCTCGGGATATTGATGATGTAATTCGTCAGTGGGACAGTATTGACACGATATCCCTTAAGAGCCTTACGAAATCTAGTGTTGTGTCTAGACAAGACAGCCTAGACACAATGAGAGGAAGCCGAAAGGCACGCGCTCAAACTCACGCAGGCTGGCGTGAGGTATGAAACAGGATACGTATTGAATGCTATAAAGAAAAGTACGTAGCTTCTGGAATACTTAACTTTAATCCACATTTGTAGAACATCGCTCTTGATGATACATTAATAGAATCTCAATATCAATTGAATACGGCGCCTTGCTAGGTCGTAGGCAATGACTTAGCTGAAGGCTATGCTAACTATCGTCTCGGCAAATGAGAGCGTATTGGTCAGTGAACTGTAGCTAGGTACGTCGGCTGTACAACTGGGCGAGTGCTAGTACGTCTCTCTAGACCTGCCGTGTGGTGGCGCTCGGTCTGCTATCACTGACAGTGGCGACACGCGGGTCCGGGATATACTAATGGACCGCGGCACCTAGCAAGTGTGGTGTCTGGCGGTGACACCACATCTAGCAACTCTCTCAGTCAATGTCACTGCTTCCATAAGGACCAGAAGTGGACCAATGCATTATTGACTTGCTGAATTTGTGAAGCTCTTCCTCTTGAACAAATCATCCTATTTTTATAATTTATCGTTTTTTGACTGTAAAGTTCTTCACGTTTACCGATAACTCCTTCGTGGTGTGTCTTATTTTTCTTTTAGAGTGTAATTAGTCGTGCCGATACCTGGTAACGTTCACTCTAGCCTCGGCAATGGCCTCGATCGACTAGGAAGCAAGTGCTCACTGTTCTTCACAGATGCCCCATAGCGCCTCTATCTTGAAGAAATAAAAATTAAGTAAATGAATCAGCTTTCTAAACTGTCCGGTTTTCCAATTAGCATGTAAAAGAATTCGTACGTAAAAAATAGTCATGCCTTCGAATTTTTTTATGGTAACATCTTCAAGTTATTAACATTGCAGGACGAAGCAAACGTGCATGCATTGTGTTGTGCAGGTGCCGGATGTCCGTTTGTGGGTTGGAGTGCCGTGGCTGTTGCACTTGATAGGTCAGTACAGAGACGGTTAATGCTGGTTGTGGAGGACGCTGGAGTTGTCCAATGATGTCCGATATGTGCTCGGCTGGAGACAGATCTGGTGATCGAGTAGGCGAAGGCGACGTGTTGACATTCTGTAGAGCACGTTGGATTACTACAGCGTTAAGTAGGCGAGAACTACCCTGTTGAAAAACACTCCCTGGAATGCTGATTATGAATGGTGGCAGAACAGGTCGAATCACCAGACTGACGTACAAATTTGCAATTAGGGTGAGTGAGTTAGCCACAAGAGTGATCCTGCTGTCACTCGAAATCGGACCCCAGACCATAACCCCAGGTGTAGGTATGAAGAGGGTATGTATGTATGTATATATTGGACTGGGGATCTAGAAACGACGGAGAGGCTTCGTCCCCGCCGTAGACCGCAGTAGTACACAACCCCACAACAGGTTATAGCAGTCCACTCATTCCAACACTGCCCCACACCGAATCCAGGGCTATTGTCTATTGTGCGGGTCGGCTAATGAGCCGATCAACCAGATGCCGATAAGTGTTGCATGTTGCCGTACACCGTCGTCCACATAGAGCTCTGTGACGCACGTTGAGGTTAGTACCACCGTTTGCTTCAGTACGAGCACGAAAAATCCAACGCTGCACATTACTGATGTGAATACAATCATCACCATAAATAGCTTTCATTCTTCTGTGCATTTCAATTGGAGAAACATTTTCGGCGGATAGAAATTCGATTAAAGGACGTTGTTTCTCACGCATCGACAGAGTTACATTACACTCCGGCATGATATACGCTGCAGTGGGTCCTCTAGCGATAGAGGGTTGCAACTTGCGTCAGAGAAACGAGAAAATCGATCGAGCAACCAGCATGAAATGTAATACCACAACCAATACCGAGAACAGAATCAAACGTTCTGAGAAATTACTTTTCAGGCGTGCCTCCGTATCCTGAAAATATGAAAAGTAAGTAAATGAATCACCTTTCCTGATGGTTACAGTTTCCCGTTAAAGACAAAAGAGTTACAACCTGCAAATCTGTCTGCTGACCGCAGAGGCATCGGAGCCCTTTTCTTACTACAGGTATTCCTGTTGCCAGAATAAACTATATTAAGAAGGGACGGGGGCAGAGCTACAAACAAGTAACAGACAGTCTGTTTAAGGAAGCAGTATATACTAACCGTCAACAACAGGCTAAATTAGAGAAAATGCAAGAAAATGCGAGAAAATTACCAGATACAGAAAACCAAAGCAGAGGGTAAAATCCTGTTGAATGACCAAGTACACATGCCAAGCAATTCGTTATTTACACTAATAGATAAAATAATAGAATAACGTTCGCAAAAAGTATTAATATAATAATACTGTCCAATATAATAATGTTAGAACCGAACATCTTTACACTCACTCATCCATGAACCCATCAACAGAATATTGAAACGAAAAGTCAAATCAGCTGTCACCAAAGTTTTCAACCTCTCGCTATCAGCTAGTACATGCCATCCCCCCTCCCCCCCCCCCCCCCCCCGCCCTCCGGCAAAAAAAAAACCTCGTCGGCTCTATGCCCCTCTCTGTCTCACTCATACACACACAAGGTATAAACATCATAAATAGAAGTTAGTCTCGAACATATACTCCGTTAGGTTGGCAACAAATAGGTAAACATTCCAAAGAAGATGATACACGTAATGGAGTCGCAATATTTACGTTGTGAAAAACAGTGTACGACGAAATAGTTGTATCGAGTGACAAAAGGACAATAGTGCACCACAAAAAAGAGTGAGAAACATGGTGGACAGTGTGTGGAAGGCGAGAACACGAAGATGTGATTATATGGCAGTGATAAAAGTGGCAGTGCGACCTACAGACCAGATGTGAGGAAATGCAGAACAGCAAATCGTAAGTAATTAGGTTTTTTAGAAAAAAAAATCGCGAAGTGAACTATTTAATAATCTAAAACTAACAAAACTGTATCGAGAAGGCGAAACGCGTATGGGATAAATAAAGTAACTAGCAGCAGGAAAAGGCAGTTTTATTTACAAAACAAGTATTTATATGCTTCCTGCGGAGGATGGCCACACAAACAAACTTGTTAAATGCGAGGTATACTTGTTACTGAGGAACCTCAACAACCCACAATTCTGGATTACTGGTCGTTGAGCCGTTCATCCGTGCGGAAAATTGATAATGTAAGAATCACGATAAAACAAACAATAGTTGACCGTCTAGTCCTTAAAAGGAAGAGCGTGGTTATTCATGAGCAGTGCAGGATACGGACGCAAAGGACAGAAAGCGCGACAGTTCTTACCATATAAACATCGGTAAGCGCTAGCTACCGAAAGTTTGCGGAGTTGCCTGCATACTTGCGTAATAACTTCATGCGAAATAGAGACAAGCATCGTATCGCGACGCGACCTGCTACTCATCTCACTGTGTACAAAACTCGTTCCAAGACGAAGGAAGCTAGTTCATGTAAATTAGAGATGGCAGAATCTGCTGCACTACCGTCGTAAGGTCTGCATCAATCTGGAGACCGAAGAACACCTCTCCATGACATCACTTTTGTGTGCCTACTCTGGAAGAAATGAAGTCCCCTATTGTGGGAGGGGGGTAGCGATAACATCTCTATTAGCAATTTTCATCGGAGGGTCGAGAAGACCGCCTGGTGCTTCAATTGGGTAACCTATCGTGGCGCCAGAAGAAAGATCAAAAGAGAAAGGTGTCTCATTCCACAACGATGTATCTGCTGGCCAAGTATGAATGCAACAGTTACGAGCCTTATTGATTTCCGCTATCTTGAGGTTTTCTTAATTCCACTGATCGACTAATAATAATAATGATTCGCCTGCACCGTAGATGTAAGTGGATTCAGATGGCTAAGAAAAATTCCTGTTGATTTATAAATTTCCCGTTTAAGTTTATTGAGCTGCCAGTTAACTATGCAATAGATCCAATATTATTGGACACATGGTTATTACGCAATTAAACACTCTTTCTTTACGTGGGACTGGATATACCAAATTGCGGTCATGTTGAGTGCTTTGTTTCACCAGATCTTCCAAATAACGCCAAGCATTTGGCGCCTATGGGATTAAAATTTGCTGATTTAAAGGCAAGTCGAGCTGCTTGTCAAATCAGGAACATATCCACGCCGTCCTGTCAAAACAGCTGCTGTCATATTGGAAGACAGTGGTCACAGCATTCTCATCGTGAAGATCTAGAATAAACGGCAACACTCGGTCACTGAAAATGTTAAAATAAACAATATGGTTGACGTTCGTGGTAATCTGAAAGTAAGTTTAAGTCCTGGTAAGAAAACACCCCCACGGGTTGAATGCCACATGTGGACGTCAATGTACACGAAATTAGCCAACTCGTCGGAGCACATTGAACCCATTCAGTCAGCTGCTGTCAGGGTTTCTTTATTGTTTGGTCCATTGAAGACGTGAAGCTTCATCCGTCTCTGTGATCAACAACCTTTGCAAGATACCTAGCTCCAAACGTTAACTGAATGCAGGTCTCTTCTCAACGTTCGCTCCAGAAGTGGTGAGACATACATGCATTCATTGACAGCATTTCAATAGCGCAACCTAGTGGTCTTTTTTTTATTTAAAAAGCAACCTTTGCAACAGATTCGTACGAAACACAGTTGTATTTCGTTGGCCATAAGTACACCCTACAACGAAAAACTCCAAAGCCATTTTCGAGTGACACTCTCCGCACAATAGAACTATGTAACGCAAGAGAGGAATAAAGATTTACTTTGCCCTTTACAATATTTCTTACGTCTCTGTTTCGCTTCTTTTCATTTACCCTTTTTCCTTTTATCTGACTTTTTTTTTAGTCTCCAGAAGCGAATACTATAATAATATTAGAGCAGTTTGGTAGTATGTCTGAACTCAAACAGATCGTCAAACAAAGTGACTTAATTTTCAAATTTTCATGCTCGTCTCGGAGGTTAATCGTGAACACGACTCGAGCAATAATGATGTGTAAGCTAAAACATAGCGGGCATGACCGGAAAATAAGTCGAAACACGGTGAAATAACTGAATAATATGAACGATAACATAACTGTCACGGATATATATTCCATATATATAATTTTTTAAATTAATTTTACCATAACATTATATAACGAAGCTATATTCCACCTCAGTTTTCCCTTCGTAAAGAAAAGAGATTAAAATATCATTATATTCTGAAGATGATTTTATAATTGAAAGATTAAATGAGAAAGAACAGAGTTTTTGTTGTTGAACGAAATAAGATGTTAACTTGGAACATTTTGCTTTTTGAGAAACAGAAATATTTTAAGAACTTTAGATGGCAGAGAATTTCAGTCCAGCTAGGAAGATGATGACGAGCCGAAGGAAGACATTAAGGACAGACTCGATAAGGAAACAAAAAATTCTAAAGGAATAAAGTATCTGTGTCAGACACCAGAAACTCGTTATAGGTGAAACACGTCAATTTTCATAACGTTCGAGTTAATGTTAAACTTTAAGTCCTCATATAGGAAATTAAGTCGGCTGTAATGTCTGAAGAAGGGAACACGATGTCCACCTGGAGCGTGCCTAGTAAGGAACTGAAATACTCAAACCAATCAACGACCTGGATACAGCAACAATAATAATTCAGTTCTTCATGTATTTGGTTATCTTGCCCAGTACCACTATCTTGAACGAGATCACCATGCTTTTATTTGTTAGCCTATCATGCCAAATTACATGTTGCTGTCCCCATACTCCGTCAGTTATACTTAAGTTTGTTAGACTGCCAGCCATCATATACGTGGCAGGATGAGAACCCTGTACCAATGAAAGCAGTTTCTGTTATTGTCACTTGCTTGCATGCAGCATCTACACAGCCTCACCATTGGCATTAATGGCGTTAGACAAAATAAGACAGAAATTATTGCAAGACAAACCAGCAACCAGATAGAATAATTTATGAAAAGAAATTGCACATCACGCGTCTTGGGTGTGTAGAGGATACGTACCAATGTAGCACACAGTTGGCTTGCACTGATCTATCTTTGAATGCTGATCCTATTCTGAATCCACTGAACAACAATTAACGTAACTACTGCTTCACTTAGGTGAATTATGGCCTTGTTTGGCCTTGCTCCCTATCGAAGCAAATCATGTACGTGTGCTCTTCTAAACGTAAACAATGACAAAACTTATGCCGCCGGAATGGCCGCGCGGTTAGAGGCGCCATGTCACTAATCGTGCGGCCCCTCCAGCTGGAGGTTCGAGTCCTCCCTCGGGCATGGGTATGAGTGTTGTCCTTAGCGTTAAGTTAGTCTAAGGAGTGTGTAAGTCTAGGGACCAATGACCTCAGCAGTTTGGTCCCTTAGGAACTAACACATACAAAACTTATGTAAACAAAATGGCCATTAATGCTCTTACTGTTTATTTATTTTAGTTTCAGATGTTTGTCCATCTGACCCCTTTCAAGTTACTGCCTTCCCTCTCCGAGTAGCCCTCTTGTGCTGCTCTTATTGTAAACAATGACATCACTGTTATGGTTACGTAAGTGTAATTTATGACCCAAGTGGAAACAAATTATGCTCTCTGAAGTTGCTGCCTCCACCTTCTTCCCATCCCCCCTCCACCTTAATCCTCTTTTCCTATTGGTTGATAAACAAAATGGAAGGGACATTATCATATAGGCTGAGGCATAATTGAGCCGTGGCGCCATTAAGTTAGTTGACTGTTCTGTCTGGCGCCACTATCTCAAGTGTACTATCGACTATCCATCTTGCGGCCCAAATGCCTAATAGCAGTTCGTCATTATACTACGACGATACCCGCTGTTTCATGCACGTCGTATCAATACCTAACGTAAAAGAAAGGAAATGACAGAAAATTACAGGAATCACCGAAGGTAAGTTGACTTATGTACCACAAGTAAGTGATTGGCAGTTGGTGTGTACGAATGTGCGACGATCAGGTTATTTATTCAGATTGATGATTTTCTTGATGTCGGATCTTGGAAGTGAATGTGTAATTATTGGTGAGTAGCGAGTGGTTGAATCTATTCCGTTTACATTGACCTCCTGAAGGTTCCTTGCTTTGCTGATATACATACTGTATTGCTTTAATGGTCGGGATAGGAATTAACGACGACATTCTGAAATTTATTTTGTGGAGAAATCTAAACTATCAGTTTAGTTCAGGCGGGGTTTGACCGTGGTATTGTACTGTATAAGTGTGTGGATAGCACAAACAAAGTATACACCAGTTGCACGTAATTATTCGAAATAATTCTACTAGCGGCTTTCTGCATAGGGTTTGATGATCAGTTACACGGCCATATAATTATTGTACAGTTGTACACAACAATGCCCAGACACGCAGTTAACAACTATAACAGTAAGGACAATGGGAGCTATGAAGGGAGTCTAAGATAATGACTTTCTCAATCACCCGGCAGACCTCCCGGAAGTTTTTCCTCATATTCATACAGTTCACGATCACCGTTCTCAATACAAACAACATCAAGGCAGACACGTGTTTTCAGAACAATGTAGCGACAACGAACAGCCAACTGCGTAGCAGATCTTGACCTTGTTCGGGACGCGAACAGTGTCAACAGCAGGACGTTCACTGACACCCACTGACGACATGTAGAGGCAGTGTCAGCTGTTAACTTCCAGCCATGTCCAACTAGTTCAGCAACCACACCATCAGTCACGATAGACAGGAGCTATCCAATCGGCAGGTATGCAACAACAGTAGGATCAAGATGTACAATATAACCTGCCACACCAGAATCGCTTTGAAGTTATTACAAATTTTTGTCAAAGTGAAACCTCATGCAAGAAATAAAAATAAAATAAAGTAAAATTTTAAAATAAAATAAAAAACCCTCCGCAACTCCTACATAAATCAAGGTCCCTCTTGTCTTTATAGACTAAAAGTTAGAAAAATACAGCACATGTGAGGGTCCTTTCTCATTCATACGTGGCTCCATTACGTCGTGATGCTATAAGCAGCATACAGGAATTGTGTTAGTGTCTTGGAAGGGAACCATATCTAATTTCAGTCTTATAAAATTTTTCAGAATAATAAACCGCTAAAAGTAGTCATTAGAGGGCTACCAGTCTCAACGTCTGAGGAGGCGATTGCTGCTGAATCAACTAACACAGGGTATCAGATATGCTCTATAGTACCAAGGTATTCTCCATATGACAAACGACCGCACCCCTTGTTCCTCGTAATACCGACTCGTAAAGCTATAGCTGCAGACATATACTCCCTGAAATAGTTATGTCGTATTTCAGGTATAACTGTAAAGAATGAGAGGTCACGTGGCTCCAACCTTCGATTTAATCATTCATCGGTACATTGCAAAGAGGAGCCGCGTTGTATAAAGTGCAATCGAAACCATGTAACTGTGGACTGTAAAATACCCAGAGACGCTCCAGACTCCTGCATCAACTGTGGCGGAAGCCAACCCGCGTCATAAAAAGGTTATGTTGTTTATGACCAATGAGAGGTCACGTGGCTCCAACCTTCGATGTCAAAGATTTAATCATTCATCGGTACATTGCAAAGAGGAACCGCGTTGTATGAAGTGCAATGGAAACCATGTAACTGTGGACTGTAAAATACCGAGAGACACTCCAGACTCCTGCATCAACTGTGGCGGAAGCCAACCCGCGTCATAAAAAGGTTATGTTGTTTATGACCAATTACGCTCTCACCATCACTGCCAGATAAAAATATTCACTCAGCACAAACTTGAGTTGCAGTCACAAACAAACTTCAGTGCCAAACAAGGCACACTCATCCCGCTGTCCAACAACGTTACACTTTCTTCTCTGGGAAGAGTGCACCATTTGCCGATATAACGAAAGGCAGTTTCCGGAAAGGACCAGCTAACTCGCACCGTCTACGACCATACTTGCGTTCTCCAGAACTGTTACGTACTTCTTTGCCTCTTCTCAGAGAGAAACAAGCTGTTATACCTTATACAATAAACGTTTTACAAATTTTTGCTCACGATAGAATTAAAGAGCTCTTAAACTGACTCTGCAGAGGTCTAACAACCATCATCTAATCACCACAAAATAAATCAGAAATCTTGTTACAGCGACTGATCAATGAGCCTAAAATGGCGAACATGTAGCAATGGAAAGTCTTAAAGTCAATTCCCGGAATGCGATCAACGTAAAACAAAGTTCCTGAACTAAAGATAGTGAAACCTTATCTGACGTAATCTTACTCACAACAGTGAAACTCACCTGCAACCTTCACAGACTTTTAAGATATCACGAGGTAAATACCACCGCGGTGATAGACAAC
This sequence comes from Schistocerca serialis cubense, assembly GCF_023864345.2. Classification (NCBI taxonomy): domain Eukaryota; kingdom Metazoa; phylum Arthropoda; class Insecta; order Orthoptera; family Acrididae; genus Schistocerca; species Schistocerca serialis. Next base: position 252,130,423 of record NC_064639.1, on the reverse strand, counting down.
TCCCACGAGGCAATGGCACTGCCACACTCGCCCGGCAATACATACGGGACTGAGAAATTCTTTTGCCACCGACAGTTAATCTAGAAACAACGTCTGTAAAGATACGAACATCTCAAGCAGCCATAACATTAATCCCAGTGTATCACCCACCCCAAAGAAAACTTCTGCCGGCTGATTTCAGTAGTGTTTGGGTGACCTTTCCGAACACGTAATAGCAGCGGGTGATTTACATTCTTAACATCCCATGCATTCAAGGACTACAACCCGTAACGGGAGTATATTGTTTACCCGTTATAGTACTTCTAATCTAGTTATTCTTTCACCAAATGAATCAACTTACACTACTGGCCATTAAAATTGCTACACCACGAAGATGATGTGCTACAGACGCGAAATTTATCCGACAGGAAGAAGATGCTGTGATATGCAAATGATTAGCTTTTCAGAGCATTCACACAAGGTTGGCGCCGGTGGCGACACCTACAACGTGCTGACATGAGGAAAGCTTCCAACCGATTTCTCATACACAAACAGCAGTTGGCCAGCGTTGCCTGGTGGAACGTTGTTGTGATGCCTCATGTAAGGAGGAGAAATGCGTACCATCACGTTTCCGAGTATGATAAGGTCGGATTGTAGCCTATCGCGATTGCGGTTTATCGTATCGCGACATTGCTGCTCGCGTTGGTCGAGATCCGATGACTGTTAGCAGAATATGGAGTCGGTGGGTTCAGGAACGCCGTGCTGGATCCCAACGGCCTCGTATCACTAGCAGTCGAGATGACAGGTATCTTATCCGCATGGCTGTAACGGATCGTGCAGCCACGTCTCGATCCCTGCGTCAACAGATGGGGACGTTTGCAAGACAACAACCATCTGCACGAACAGTTCGACGACGTTTGCAGCAGCATGGACTATCAGCTCGGAGACCATGGGTGCGGTTACACTTGACGCTGCATCACAGGAGCGTCTGCGATGGTGTACTCAACGATGAATCTGGGTGCACGAATGGCAAAACGTCATTTTTTCGGATGAATCCAGGTTCTGTTTACAGCATCATGATGGTCGCATCCGTGTTTGGCTACATCGCGGTGAACGTACATTGGAAGCGTGTATTCGTCATCGCCATACTGGCGTATCACCCGGCGCGATGGTATGGTGTGCCATTGGTTACACGTATCGGTCACCTCTTGTTCGCATTTATGGCACTTTGAACAGTGGACGTTACATTTCAGATGTGTTACGACCCGTGACTCTACCCTTCATTCGATCCCTGCGAAACCCTACATTTCAGCAGGATAATGCACGACCGCATGTTGCAGGTCCTGTACGGGCCTTCCTGGATACAGAAAATGTTTGATTGCTGCCCTGGCCAGCACATTCTCCAGATCTCTCACAAATAGAGAAACTCCTGGTAAATGGTGGCTGAGCAACTGGCTCGTCACAATACGCCAGTCACTATTCTTGATGAACTGTGGTATCGTGTTGAAACGTCATGGGCAGCTGTACCTGTACACGCCATCCAAGCTCTGTTTGACTCAATGCCCAGGCGGCCGGCCGGTGTGGCCGTGCGGTTCTAGGCGATTCAGTCTGGACCTGCGTGACCGCTACGGTCGCAGATTCGAATCCTGCCTCGGGCATGGATGTGTGTGATGTCCTTAGGTTAGTTAGGTTTAAGTAGTTCTAAGTTCTAGGGGACTGATGACCACAGATGATAAGTCCCATAGTGCTCAGAGCCATTTGAACCATTTTTGAAAGGACAGGCGTATAAGGTCGTTATTTCGGCCAGAGGTGGTTGTTCTGGGTACTGATTTCTCAGGATCTATGCACACAAACTGCGTGAAAATGTGATCACATGTCAGTTCTAGTATAATATTTTTGTCCAATGAATACCCGTTTATCATTTGCATTTCTTCTTGGTGTAGCAATTTTAATGGCCAGTAGTGTATTATTCTACAGATACTGCATTCCTGCCGGACGTTCTGGATGTTGTTCTCTGTAAAAATGTGCCGACCCTTATAAACTTTAATACTCTTTGTGCCCTAAATTCTCATCATAACCTGTTACTAGTATCCGTCGGAAATACTTCACCAGGCAGAAAGATAATTCAGACGCACAAGAGTATTAACTGGGAACTGTATAAGCAACGACTTGGCACTATGATTGACGTTGTGCCCCGTATAGAAATCGTTGAAGGTTTGGAACTGCAAGTTGTATTATTTATTGATCTTTTAACCTCAGCGGCTAACCTCATCACCTTCACCCCCCTTCCGTCGCTCAAGTTATGCCCTTTCATCGTTTGAAGAAAATCGAGAACTACATACGGGAACTCTGGGAACGGACGCGTAAAAACTGAATTACGTAGACTAACGATAGAATTGAGGGAAAAAATAAAGCAACGTGGAAACGACGCTGGAACTATGCATTCAACTGATAAACCCAGGTTCAACTTCTGTCTGGAAAGTTGCTCGGAAGATCCTTCGTAAGACGACCGTAGTTCTATCACTACGCGATGGACCTACTGTGGCTATTTCACCAAGAGAAAAGGCGCAGACTTCGTCAAACGAAACTTACTCCAAATTCTACAACCTTTGATGCCTATAGCATTGTCACTGTTAAAAACACTGTCACCAATTGTATCGATGCTGCAAATGAGCGCATCAATTTCATTAATCTGCGGGAAACTAACCTAAAATCACTTAAATCCCCCGGTATACATGGTATAAGCAACATGATGTTGCCAAACTTATCTCCCAATTCCCCAAGGCTGTTGGTCATCGCCGTTAATTCAGTGTTAAAATTAAGGCATTTTCCAAATCAGCATGCCAAGGTAACTGCTATATCCAAACCAACCAAAGACCAAAGGTATTACAGGCCAATTAGTGTCTTATCATCAGTTTCGAAAGTAACTGAATGGGTCATAGTTCTTAGACTGCGCAAAGCATCCAAATCGGTTCTCCCAAATACACAATTCGTATTTCTTCTAAAACACAGCTCCACCGCAGTTGCTGTTGCTAGTGAAAGCAATACAGGCGGTTATAATGATGTTAAATCCGCGGCATTTGTATACCCGGACATTGCTCAAGCCTTCGATAGGGTATGTCGTAATGATTTACTGTACAAGTTGATTGAACTATAATTCCCACAGTATATAGTCAGATTAATTACTTCGTACCTCAAGAATCATTCATTTAGGGTTATCTTCGTTAATACTGCTACTGACGTCTTCGCTATAAGCCCTTTTTGGACGAACACTGCTTAACGTATATTTGTCTGACATACCAGACTTGCATAGAGTCAACATAGCTTCCTTCGCTGATGATAGAACGTTATATTGCTCTGACGAGCACATACTAAACATTCATATTAAACTCCATCGCGCTCTACTACGGCTGCCTGAAAAATGATTTTCGGTATGGTAGGTCAAATCTGAGCTCTAGAAAAACCCCACTGCAGCTACTAAGTGAAGGTACTCCTGGGGCTGACTCCGCGAAATATGTTGGAGTTCACCTTGATGAACGTCTTACCTTCAAGAAACACACAATCGACTTTGCGAACAAAGCACAAATTGTATACTGCTGGCCACCGTAAATGCAACACCCTGAAGGAAGCATCCGAATCAAGTGAAATTTACACCATGGGTTTGCAGCGATGAGATATGCAACTGATTAGAATTTCAGCGCAGATGCACATCACGCGCGCCTGTGGCGCCACCTCATAGGCCATTTAAGGCTTGGCGATTTCGACGAGTGTACGTTCGGCACGTGTGTTTACCTTGTGGTTGTTTCACAAGACGATCAGTTATGCCTCGTAGACAACAGCGAACATCGTTTGATCAAGTATCCGAGTTCGACAGAGGAAGGATAGTGGCTTACCGAGATTGTGGATTCTCATACAGAGAAATCGCTTGTCGTGTTGGACGAAACCAAACAACTGTAATGCGGATATGTGACCGTTGGATGCAGGAGGGTACGACGGGCCGACGTGGTCGATCGCATTCACCTCGGTGCACCACTGCACGTGCTGATAGGCAAATTGTGCACATGGCAGTGACGGATCGCTCAGTGACATCCCGAACCATAGCACAGCACATTGCGTCTGTAACGCATCATCCAGTGTCTGCGCGTACCATTCGACGCCGTTTACAGCAGAGTGGTCTGTCCGCAAGACGTCCATTGCTTCGTCTACCATTGACGCAGAACCACAGACGTCTCCGTCGCCAACGGTGTGATGACAGACGGATGTGGACGGCAGAATGGAATGACGTTGTCTTTACTGACGAGGCACGCTTCTGTCTGCAGCACCACGATGGTCGGATTCGAGTGTGGAGACACCGTGGAGAGAGGATGCTGGACATCTGCATTATGCACCGCCACACTGGTCTTGCACCGGGTATTATGGTATGGGGCGGTATTGGATATTACTCTCGCACGCCTCTAGTACGCATTGCCGGTACTTTAAATAGCCGGCGCTACATATCCGAGGTGCTGGAGCCAGTTGTCCTTCCTTACCTTCAGGGCTCGGCCACAGCCATATTTCAACAGGATAATGCGCGACCTCACGTGGCACGCATTGTCCAAAGGTTCTTCGTCAATAACCAGATTGAAGTGCTTCCCTGGACGGCTCGCTCTCCGGATCTTTCGCCGATAGAAAACATGTGGTCCATGGTTGCTCAACGAGTGACCCAGATTACATCCCCAGCTAGCACACCAGATGATCTTTGGCAACGTGTGGAAGCTGCTTGGGCTGCTGTACCCCAGGAACACATCCAACGTCTCTTTAACTCAATGCCGAGACGTGTGGCAGCGGTGATCTCCAACAATGGCGGCTACTCTGGCTACTGATTCTGGCAGGAACCACATGTCACAGACGTCTGTAAACGTAACGTAATCATTTGATAATTGGTCAACATATTATCTACAAAATAAATTTTGTTGTGCTACCTCTTGTCTTTCTTGGTGTTGCATTTACGGTGGCCAGCAGTGTATTAACTCCCTTACATTTGTTACTAAACAAAGGGTCTTCTCCAAACAGGAAGAAAGTTTCCTACCTGACAGATCGGTAATATGACCAATCAAGCTGTATGACCGTCCCATATGGGGCAGGCTGCATTACGCATCTCCAGAAACTTTACGTTGTTCGAAAAAAGGCACTGTGAATCGTATTAAATTCTCCATGCTTTGTTAGAAACACAACGATTCATAACGACTTACAAATAAACATTGTTCCAGAGCTTTTACGCGAAACTTCCTTTCTCCACCAACACTCATTCGCCTCTTACGTATGATCTCAATTACTAGTTCGAACACAGACGTTCTAAGCTGGTGCTGTTATCGCGTAGGTAATCCGTAGTAGACTGACATCCAGCATACAACATCCTAACCACTGTTCAGATACTTATAACTGATGAATAATATTCTTCCGGGCGTTGTACCGCGTCACTCCAACAAGTACTTTAATTATAACCTGTAAAACCAATGTTTCGAATGTATTGCAGCGGCCTTCCTCGGGGTAAGATTGGTTTTAGTCGAGGAAAGGTGGCTCTATTTACTGCAGACGTTAGGTGTCAATAGGTCGTATTTAAACTTTATTGGCCATAGAATATAGTAGGCTAGTCATGACGACAGAAAAGAGGGTAGAAAAGAAGCTATTCGAGGGCTTCCCGGCTTGTCACTGATTGACGACAGTCTGCAAACCTGCGTTTGACTTCTGATGGGTACTTTTTCCTCCTGGGGCGAGTGGAAATGTACTGCTAGTTCCCTTGCAGCTGTTGAGGCTGTCCGGTGAGGCTTCTGTGTCGTTACTATCGAGCCAGCAATACTTCACTGAGGGAAAGAATACAATGACATCGGAGCTTCATAGGTTGCAGCAACAGGCAATGTACAGCAAGCATTTATGGTTGCCATCAAAATTATCAGCAATTGACTGGGATGACATCGACATAATAACTCAGAAGCAAGCCTGCATGGAGAAAGAGTTGGAACTAACGGTGGACAAACAACATGTACAGCCGAGTCTGGATATAGGCCGTACAGTGGTGAACATCTAGACACAGACCATCAATATGGTGATGACGTCAGCTCTGTCCAAAGGGTTAAACTTCGCAGCTGCGCCCACGAAGATTCCCACAGAGGAAATCATTCAGTCTGTGGAGGCGTCGCCCCAAAAGGTACCAAATGTCGAAGCAGAAAAGATCAGCACATTGAGGCACTCGAGTTCATAGGTAGTTTTGGGTTTGGGCATCATTTCTCACGTACGGATTCACTCTTCTGATGCAAACGGCGGTAAGTTCAATTCGAAGTAATATTTCTTGCTTTATAACTTCTAAAATCAATGTGAGAGTCGTCTGTAAACATACTTACAGCTAGTTTTCTTCCTCACCGTACATGCAAACAAATACGTTGTCGTGAATTCAGTTCGTGGTTACATCTAATTTTACTAATTATGTCCTGTGAAATGCTTCTTCTAATGAAGATTGAAGACTGCAGATAACATTGTTTCACAAATTATCTCTAAACACTTACTCGATGAGATAACAAAAATTATTTCCGCTGACTGTGCACCTGTAGTATGAATACTGATGATATAGTATATTACATAAACAGAGAGAAATTTGTTAACATCGAGTATAGATTTAAGTGTCAGGAAGTCATTTCTGAAAGTATTTGTATGGAGTGTAGCCATGTATGGAAGTGAAACATGGACGATAGATAATTTGGACAAGAAGAGAATAGAAGCTTTCGAAATGTGGTGCTACAGAAGAATGCTGAAGATTAGATTGGTAGATCACATAACTAATGAGGAAGTATTGAATAGGATTGGGGCACAACTTGACCAGAAGAAGGGATCGGTTGGTAGGACATGTTCTGAGGCATCAAGGGATCACCAATTTAGCATTGGAGGGCAGCGTGGAGGGTAAAAATCGTAGAGGGAGACCGAGAGATGAATACACTAAGAAGATTCAGAAGGCTGTAGGTTGCAGTAGGTACTGGGAGATGAAGAAACTTGCACAGGATAGAGTAGCATGGAGAGCTGCATCAAACCAGTCTCAGGACTGAAGACCACAACAACAGTATATTACACGACGAAAACACTTTATGCACGCACTCCAATGTTGTAGGCGTATTATTAACTCACTTCGAATTGATTTCTATGGTTAGAGGGATCATACTGACTTTCGTGAATACAGTTTTAGATCTGTAAGAATGATCATGGCAGTGACATAGCTCCATGACATATTAAGTTCTGGCTTATCGTGTGATGAACGGCAAGGAAAAGTTACAGAAGAGCACGCAGTAGATTCAGAATTTAGAGAAGAAATGATGCAGATGATGTAGCTACTGTCTCTACCGTTTCAAGCATTTCTACAGTAACTGGTGGTAGTCTGGGTAACAGCGTCAAGTGGACCAATGGGTGAAACGTCTAGCACAGATACAGCAGATAGCGTGTACTGTTACCCTTTGATTGAAGAAGTGTTTTTTGAAATAAGTCAAAGCGACCGGTACAAAGTGGCTACCGACGTGGATTTGTGTGCGTGGTCTATTGTTAGTTGTGAACCCCACTCCTTAGCGAAATGTCTTCATCCTGAGGGCACATGTTCACTAATACAAGTTGATATTGCTAAAGTCCTACAGGTTTTTCATATGTTGCTACGAATATTAACCACTAGCTAGGGTACCCGGCTTCGCTCAGGAAGTTGATATGAGACTGTGTGGTAGTTGGAATACAAGGATAAACTTTAAAATATGTTGTTAGAATTATGGCGAATAAGTCTCTCATTTGTTCGGCTGAGGCTGTGAGGGAGGTTGTCGTTTTCCAGTAGTCCTAAACCTTGGCATGCTTCTCTGTTATAGGCAACATTCAACAGTATTGAGATCTGTGAAACTTGTTGATCCCCGTGTTTCGTGTAGCAACATCAGCACGTAGAAACATTTGGCGTTTTTCGGGTGTACAATGTATAGTCAGCCTAGTGCGCCAGCTTTCCTGTATTATCTTTTACTGAAATTCCTTGTTTTCGTCCTTCAAAGATTATGTTTCTGCAATGCTTTGTAGTCCTTCCCTTCTTCGTTGTACAATTATGTCAAGGTTTGTGTTTCCATTGTCCGCAATTACGATGTCGACTTCGTCTATATGAGGTGCATTAAATCGACGCTCGTGTTCCCCATGTGTTCTTTTGTCGGCTCGTATTACAACTTTACTGTGATCAGAAATCATTCGGTCTGATGATGTTTTGAGTTTGTGAATCAGTTGATTGTATTCATTTAAGATACTCTGTACATCTCTGTACTTCCCATCTCAGTTGACTGATATTTGTGCATCATTGAACAATTTCTGCTTCTTCGTTTCCGATTAAATATACTTGCAGAAATTCGTGGTCTTCGTTGGGTAGTATTAGTGACGATCCCATCTTGTGACAGATTTGTCCCTGGATGGAAAATAAAACATGATCGATTTTATCTCTGTTAGTGTTAATTGAAGTGTTACCGAAATAAGTTATTTGAAAGCAAGAGTTGTATGCTTTTATATTTTGAAGAAAGTTTTTTGACTGTGGAGTTTCCCTGGTCACGTAATGTAAAAGTTCCTGCAGAGGTGCTTCCAGTGGTGGTAATCGAAATTTTCCATTCACGCGACAGGATCCTGGTGTTTCCCTACTGAATTTTCTCGCGATGCAAAATTGGCAGATGTTATCCATTTTTTCGTAACGAAAGTGTTTGTTTTTGTTATATTCTTTCATCGGGTCGTAGTCGAATGCTTCATTTGTTAAGCTGTACTGTTTACTTGTCCTCGTCCGCACTTTTCGTTGGGTGATATTTTCATGGGTGGCTTGATTTCGTGGTATTTTATTATAAGATGCGTCGTGATTCTCAATTCTTCAGTCAGTTCCTTTCGTTGTTCTTCGGACTCTCTGCTTCTCACGGAGCTCATTCTTGTTCGTTGGAAACTTAAACGTGCTTCGTGCTCTTCGTCTCTTTTGCTTTTTCGCTGTTCTTTTTGTTTTCGCCGTTTCGCTTCAGAACTGGCAACATCTCCTCCTCTTTCACGTTTGGGCATTGTCTAAAATTTAAATCAAATCACTTTTTATTAACAAATACACTAAGCACACTGGACACACTTTTCAAACTTTATTTTCGGTTTATATTCAGTCGCAGTATCGTTCTGACTACTCACACTGCGCTGTTTGTTTTTGTTGACTCACTGCACTACTTTTTCGGTTCCTCTCTTCTTCACTGACGAGAAACTGATGTTCGAACCCACGATGGGTCCTGCTTTATATACCCCTATTAATGTGAAGCTTCATCAGTGGCGAATTCCAGAACACATCAAAAAGGCTTCGAATGGTCCACAGTGCTCCCGAACATTACACAACATTCGAGAATGTTCTGGAATGCTCCACAATGAAGTGGGATGTTCCCGAGCATTCTGGAATCTTCAGGAATGTCCCCGACTATTCCCGAATATTTCAGGAAATCCCGGATCATTGTGGAACATTCCGGAACACTCTGGAATGCTGTTGAATGCTCTCGAATACTCTCGAATGTTCTGAAATGTTCTAGAAATTCTAGAGGGTGGAACTTCTCAGCCCTTATATCCCCGAAAGCACACCCTTGAGACAGAAACCGGAATCTTCTTCAAGGATGGTGGATAGAGGATTACCCTACCATATAACTGCCTTCATCGTACCAGGACTCGTTTCTGAGTTTTAGCAACACGCACATTGTACACTTCCTTTTATAACATACATTGTTTACGAATACTTGCCATCCCTTAACTGATGGTTGACTAAGAAATACACAGTAAATTGAGGAGTTTTACTGATTACAATTCCCAAAGAGTATATACTGACGTGTGCTTCATTGTGATACTCGATACATGATGCCACATGAACCCATTATATTTAATAGAAAAGTATAATGTTCTTGTTTTTGATTGTCGATCAGCATTCAGACATACATATTATTTCTCATGGTTTTTTTTTTTTTTTGGTGCGCCATATCTCCAGTATTTCTTAATAAAGATTAATAATTGAGATATCGTTTTCAAGATTCCGCTCACCGCTCACATAAATGACGAAAAATATACATTTAAATTACAGTTACTGTTTTCGTCAAAAAACCTAATTTTGAAGATGATGTTTGGTTTGTGGGGCTCTCAACTGCGCGGTTATCAGCGCCCGTACAAATTCCCAACCTTTGCTCAGTCCAATCTCGCCACTTACATGAATGATTATGAAATGATGAGATCAACACAAACACCTCGAGACCACGAGGTGCGAATAAATTCTGAAGACTTTTTACAGAGCTGCTATACAAGATGTCCTCTATAGACAATATGTTTAACATAGCAATTGCAGTTGTTTAGATTCTTTACGCAAGCGTAGTCTACCTCGCAATTTCGGTTACAGACGTCGGCGTAAATAATTTAGAAGGCGCTATCTATTGACAACCTAATTTTACGATTATGCAGAACAGCGGATGGAGTTGTTTACTTTCGTTAAGAAAGCGTTGAGTACGGCGCAAAAATAAAAACGAATTATCTCAGAGTTCATCATTACACGTAAGAACAGTTTACTTTTATAACTTAATTTATAACTTCATTTATTTAACTTTTAATTCATCATCATTTTACAACGTATGGAATGTTACATTACACCTCTCCATACCATTAATCTGTATCAGTATTCCTAATCACTGTTATTGTAATTACGATAGTTTTACTATCACCATATTCAGTGACACAGATATCAACGAACCAAATGTTTCGTAATTCTATTCAACGGCAATCCTATGTCCAAAAAATGAGAACTGTACAACAGTTAATGAAGACGAAGTAATTTCCTGTTAGTTACCTGAAGAGGCACTGGTTTACCTCATATGTGATTCTCTCCAACTTTAAGAAATAAACAACGTTCAATTGTACCCTGTAGCCCTGCAGAAATGTTGACCTCTTTAAATCCGCCCGGCTTACCATCGTATCAATTTCTTTTAATGGAGACTGCTACTATCATGTTAATTTGAAATTTTAACGCTAGTGTGGCGTTAATTAATGATGTAAGAGTAATTGTAACTCACTTAGACGAGTACATAATCACTGCTACATTCATTGACTGCGATAAAAATGTCCTCATCCCCTGCATTCACCTCACACTTTACACCTTTTGACTCAACCACGCCTTACCAATGATACGACGACTCCCAATGACAGCTGCATTCGCTATTACCATTAATAAACCATAAGGTCAATTTATTCAAAGGGAAGGACTGCATTTACCAGAACCTGTTTTTTCGCAAGAACAGTTATACGTGGCTTTTTCAGACTTCGCACCTGCTGAAGACAAATACAGTCCAAAACTAAACGATAATCACTTTATAACTGCTAAAATTCTTTACAAATAAGTTTTGTAAAATAAAGAAATTTAAAACTATAATTAATCCGAGAAAGACAATACAAGCATTTATACACTCCTGGAAATGGAAAAAAGAACACATTGACACCGGTGTGTCAGACCCACCATACTTGCTCCGGACACTGCGAGAGGGCTGTACAAGCAATGATCACACGCACGGCACAGCGGACACACCAGGAACCGCGGTGTTGGCCGTCGAATGGCGCTAGCTGCGCAGCATTTGTGCACCGCCGCCGTCAGTGTCAGCCAGTTTGCCGTGGCATACGGAGCTCCATCGCAGTCTTTGACACTGGTAGCATGCCGCGACAACGTGGACGTGAACCGTATGTGCAGTTGACGGACTTTGAGCGAGGGCGTATAGTGAGCATGCGGGAGGCCGGGTGGACGTACCGCCGAATTGCTCAACACGTGGGGCGTGAGGTCTCCACAGTACATCGATGTTGTCGCCGGTGGTCGGCGGAAGGTGCACGTGCCCGTCGACCTGGGACCGGACCGCAGCGACGCACGGATGCACGCCAAGACCGTAGGATCCTACGCAGTGCCGTAGGGGACCGCACCGCCACTTCCCAGCAAATTAGGGACACTGTTGCTCCTGGGGTATCGGCGAGGACCATTCGCAACCGTCTCCATGAAGCTGGGATACGGTCCCGCACACCGATAGGCCGTCTTCCGCTCACGCCCCAACATCGTGCAGCCCGCCTCCAGTGGTGTCGCGACAGGCGTGAATGGAGGGACGAATGGAGACGTGTCGTCTTCAGGGATGAGAGTCGCTTCTGCCTTGGTGCCAATGATGGTCGTATGCGTGTTTGGAACCGTGCAGGTGAGCGCCACAATCAGGACTGCATACGACCGAGGCACACAGGGCCAACACCCGGCATCGTGGTGTGGGGAGCGATCTCCTACACTGGCCGTACACCACTGGTGATCGTCGAGGGGACACTGAATAGTGCACGGTACATCCAAACCGTCATCGAACCCATCGTTCTACCATTCCTAGACCGGCAAGGGAACTTGCTGTTCCAACAGGACAATGCACGTCCGCAAGTATCCCGTGCCACCCAACGTGCTCTAGAATTTGTAAGTCAACTACCCTGGCCAGCAAGATCTCCGGATCTGTCCCCCATTGAGCATGTTTGGGACTGGATGAAGCGTCGTCTCACGCGGTCTGCACGTCCAGCACGAACGCTGGTCCAACTGAGGCGCCAGGTGGAAATGGCATGGCAAGCCGTTCCACAGGACTACATCCAGCATCTCTACGATCGTCTCCATGGGAGAATAGCAGCCTGCATTGCTGCGAAAGGTGGATACACACTGTACTAATGCCGACATTGTGCATGCTCTGTTGCCTGTGTCTATGTGCCTGTGGTTCTGTCAGTGTGATCATGTGATGTATCTGACCCCAGGAATGTGTCAATAAAGTTTCCCCTTCCTGGGTCAATGAATTCACGGTGTTCTTATTTCAATTTCCATGAGTGTATGTTTCACAATTAACAATATGGTACCTAATTATAATGTCGATATTTTACAGTGAGACTGACACTTGCTATTACTGTTCAAAATATAATAAATACTTGCATTTACTTATTTATCCAATACTATTTTACGTTGTGGTGGCTGATCAGGCTAGAGTGGAAATTATTTGCACGCGTCAACAAGGAAAAATAGTTACAACAAAACAAATACTCAAGGTTGGCAGATGTGACTTTACTGATACCAACTTAAAATGGTAACGTAACTATTACAGCAGTCCGAATCTACACACTACCTGTGTTTAGATAGTACACAGTTTTCCTAATTCCCTCAATGTAAATGCATCTATGGTTCGTATGAAACTGATACGGCTGAGTTCTTTCCCTATCCCTCTAAATCTTGGTTTATGCTCCGAGTCTGTTTCATGTGGAAAGGTTTCCGACGTCATTATGGCCGCACGACGGGAATAATTAACAGACCTTAACGAGGAATGGTAGTTACATCTCTGTCATTCCACTTCGGAAATCGTTAGGGAATTCAGTATTTCGGCAGTGTCAAGAGTGTGCCGAGAATAGCTTGCACAGAAGCAAAACTGCGTGAAACAACCGCAGAAATCAACGTGGAAAGTACGACTTACGTATTCGTTAGAACAGTACGGCGGAATTTGACGTTAATGGGCTGTGGCAGCTGATGACCGACGTGAAAATCGTGACCTTGTCAGATGAGACCCGATTTCAATGACGCGATGGTAGGGTTCGCGTTGGCGCAGAGTCCGCGAACCCATGGACACAAGGCACTGAGCAAACTGGTAGGCCGTTTGGTTTGTTAGTTGATTTGGGGGAGGGGTCCAGACAGCTAGGTCATAGGCCCCTTTGGATAAGGGAAGGATTGGGAAGGAAGTTGGACGTGCCCTTTCAAAGGAATCATCCTGGCATTGACGTTAATGTGCTGTGGCAGCTGATGACCGACGTGAAAATCGTGGCCTTGTCAGGCTAGACCCGATTTCAATTGGTAATAGCTGATGGTAGGGTTCGAGTTGGCGCAGAGTCTACGAACCCATGGACACAAGGCACTGTGCAAACTGGCAGGCTGTTTGGTTGGTTAGTTGATTTGGAGGAGGGGTCCAGACAGCTAGGTCATAAGCCCCATTGGATAAGGAAAGGATGGGGAAGGAAGTCGAGCGTGCCCTTTCAAAGGAATCATCCCGGAATTTGCCTGAAGCGATTTAGGGCTAAAATGTCTCTGAGCACTATGGGACTTAACATCTGAGGTGGCTCTGAGCACTATGGGACTTAACTTCTATGGTCATCAGTCCCCTAGAACTTAGAACTACTTAAACCTAACTAACCTAAGGACATCACACAACACCCAGCCATCACGAGGCAGAGAAAATCCCTGACCCCGCCGGGAATCGAACCCGGGAACCCGGGCGTGGGAAGCGAGAACGCTACCGCACGACCACGAGATGCGGGCTAACATCTGAGGTCATCAGTCCCCCAGAACTTAGAACTAATTAAACCTAGCTAACCTAAGGAGATCACACACATCCATGCTCGAGGCAGGATTCGAACCTGCGACCGTAGAGGCCACGCGGTTCCAGACTGAAGCGCTTAGAACTGCTCGGCCACAGCGGCCGGCGCGATTTAGGGAAATCACGGAAAACCATAATCAGTATGACCGGACGCGGGTTTGAAGCGTCGTCCTCCCGAATGCGAATCCAGTGTGCTAATCACTTCGCCACCTCGCTCGGTCTAGTGGGCTGTGTTTATATGGAACGGACTGGGTCCTCTAGTCCAACTGAACCGATCATCGACAGGAAGCGATTATGTCTAGCTTCATTAGGATGATTTGCTGCCATTTATGGACTTCGTGTTCCCAAACAACTATGAAATTTTTATAAATGACAATTATCATGTCACTGGGCCACATTTGTTTGCGGTTGGTTTGAAGAACATAGTAGTCAGTTCGAGCGAATGACTTGGGCACCCAAATTGCCTGTCATGAATCCCATGAGACATTATGGAGAAGTCAGTTCGTGCGCAAAATCCTGCGCCGGCAAACGCTTCTGCAATTATGGACGACTATACAGGCGGCATGAATCAGTCTTTATGCAGGGGACTTCCAACGACATGTTGAGCTGCTGCACTACTCCGAGATAAAGCAAGTCCGAACCGATATTAGGAGGTATCCCATCCCTTTGTCACCTCAGTGTAATTGCTATATGGAGAATAAGCAATCAACATTTCTACATGTACATCTACATCTACATCCATACTCCGCAAGCCACCTGACGGTGTGTGTTGGAGGGTACCTTGAGTACCTCTATCGGTTCTCCCTTCTATTCCAGTCTCGTATTGATCGTGGAAAGAAGGATTGTCGGTATGCCTCTGTGTGGGCTCTAATCTCTCTGATTTTATCCCCATGGTCTCTTCGCGAGATATACGTAGGAGGGAGCAATATACTGCTTGACTCCTCGGTGAAGGTATGTTCTCGAAACTTCAACAAAAGCCCGTACCGAGCTACTGAGCGTCTCTCTTGCAGATTCTTCCACTGGGGTTTATCTATCATCTCCGTAATGCTTTCGCGATTACTAAATGATCCTGAAACGAAGCGCACTGCTCTCCGTTGGATCTTCTCTATCTCTTCTATCAACCCTATCTGGTACGGATCCCACACTGCTGAGCAGTATTCAAGCAGTGGGCGAACAAGCGTACTGTAACATACTTCCTTTGTTTTCGGATTGCATTTCCTTAGGATTCTTCCAATGAATCTCAGTCTGGCATCTGCTTTACCGACGATCAACTTTAAGTGATCATTCCATTTTAAATCACTCCTAATGCGTACACCCAGATAATTTATGGAATTAACTTCTTCCTGTTGCTGACCTGCTATATTGTAGCTAAATGATATGGGATCTTTCTTTCTGTGCATTCGCAGCACATTACACTAGTCTACATTGAGGTTCAATTGCCATTCGCTGCACCATGCGTCAATTTGCTGCAGATCCTCCTGCATTTCAGTACAATTTTCCATTGTTACAACCTCTCGATATACTACAGCATCATCCGCAAAAAGTCTCAGTGAACTTCCGATGTCATCCACAAGGTCATTTATGTCTATTGTGAATAGCAACGGTCCTACGACACTCCCCTGCGGCACACCTGAAATCGCTCTTACTTCGGAAGACTTCTCTCCATTGAGAATGACAGGCTGCGTTCTGCTATCTAGTAACTCTTCGATCCAATCACACAATCGGTCTGACAGTCCATATGCTCTTGCTTTGTTCATTAAACGACTGTGGGGAACTGTATCGACCGCCTTGTGGAAGTCAAGAAACACGGCATCTACCTGGGAACCCGTGCCTATGGCCCTCTGAGTCTCGTGGACGAATTTGAGAAAGAACTACGATTTGAACATCGTCTCATGAGTAAGACTCGATGCTTCGAGCGACGGAAACTCGATCATTTCCTCATGAGCGAGACACTACGCAGTATGGTGTACTTGGCTGTCACTGCGGCCGTGAACCTATCACTCCCCGGCGCGTGCGAGGCCCAGACGGCAGTGGCGCGGCATCGCGTGCCGTCCCTCACTCGTGCCGCCGCCCCCGCCCCTGCCGCCGCCCCCACTGCCGCCGCCGCCCGGCTGTCGCTGGCTGCTGCTGCCGGCTACCACCCCCGGCCACACCGTGATTAATTAGGGGAAGTCACCGGCGCGGGGCCCGCACCTGCCGCCGCCCGGCCACGGCATATGGTGAAACTGTTGCGGTAATTGTCTGCTAATACAGCCCCCACCACGGCCACGACAAACAGGGGAGCGCCCTTTTTTACGTCCTGCCCCGCTTTCTGGAAGGGCTGCCGGCGTCATTATGCGCGCTGATGCACCCCCGCCGGTGCTTTTCTTCGCCACAGCCGCAGCCGCGGACCGTGACCGACCATCCCCATCCCCGAGCGCTTTCTCCCCGCCTACCCTTCCGTCGTGCACGTGAGCGGCCTCAATCGTTATGACACGTATCATCTTACCGAGTCACTCACGAGCAGGGGCCACTTAATCTATTACAGGCAGACAATTCCGTTCCGGCGATTAGACGCGCAAACCTCCCTCCCAGTAAGGTTAGTATCCACTAATTACCGTCGCCCGAGGGGGCAGTTTCCGAATCCCGCCGCTACCGGGCATTTCCTATTGGTTTCTACCGCCCACTTAGAAAGCACGGCAGCACCCACTCCGCCTAAGAGCCGACTGTTTAACGCAAACACTCGGCTGCACGAACAAACAAACAGGGGGAAACGAAAGCACACCGCGATACCACTTAGGTGGAGAACTTCGGCGAGAACGCTTTCCAATCGCTGATGGCTGTACGTATTTACATCTGGTTGAGCCAAAGAAAGCTAGTGGGTCCGCGAGCCGGGCCGAGTGACACGTGAAGTGTTGCTGCAAACGGTTCGTTCGCGCCGCGCGCGCCTCAAGTACCCACGGATCCCGACAGGGCCCAGTGGTAAAGAGTACTCACCTCCTGCGCGAGACGACGTCTGCCGTACATCCGCATCTTACGTCCTGCGAATCACTGTAAAGTTTATGACAGGGAGTGCTGCGACCTGACGAAATTATTTTCGTCCGGTGATAAATGCGGGTTCTTTGAATTTTCTGGGAGAAGGCCCATCACACTAGTATACGTGAAATACGAGGGCTATTGGGAAAGTAATGCCCGATCGGGCGAGACAGGGAAACCACAGTGCATATCCGCTTGTCCGCCCTATTCTGGAGTACTGCGGTGCGGTGTGGGATCCGCATCAGGTGGGACTGACGAAGGACATCGAAAAAGTACAAAGAAGGGCAGCTTGTTTTGTATTATCGCGAAAAAAATGTCACAGACATGATACGTGAATTGGAGTGGCAATCATTAAAACAAAGGCGATTCTCGTTGCGATGGGACCTTCTCATGAAATGTCAATCACCAGCTTTCTCCTCCGATTGCGAAAACATTCTGTTGGCATCCACCTACATCACGATAAAATAAGAGAAATCAGGGCTCGCACGGAAAAATTTAAGTGCTCGTTTTTCCCGCGTGCCGTTCGAGAGTGGAACGGTAGAGAGACAGCAAGAAGGTGGTTCATTGAACCCTCTGCCAGGCACTTTATTGTCAATAGCAGAGTAATCAAGTAGATGTAGATGTAGATGAGTTTTGCACAGATGTGCCCGTCGATTGCGTCACGTCATTCTTTTAAAATCCGTGCCTACATGAGCAGTTAAAGGTTCCTGGAAAGTAGTGTCTCCCACGAAGTGTGAGGGCCTGGTGAGAGACCTCGCCCGATGTTATCGTGCATTTCCTCCGTCATCACAATTCTTGGGCGCACTCTGTAGGGGCAATAAAGATATCCTGTACCGTTTTCTGTGGCAAGTGTGTGATCGCCCACGATAGAGCCCTTAACTGTTTCCATCTCTCCTCACGTGAGCCTCTGTCTACGGAGACAACAATCTGGCACAGACAACGGTCTGTACACCAGAGTAGAGGATTGGCAGAAAGCACAGAAGGCTCGCTTCTATGACGAGGGTACTGAAAATTTGGTACAACCTACGACGTCGAAGTCGGAGCAGCGACTACGTAGAGAAGAAGGTGGGGTACATAGCAAACTACTGAAAGTAAAACATTTATGATTTTTACAGTGGTTTGCATTTCGCGACCGATCGGACATTTATTTCCGAATAGCCCTCATTTTTTTTCACTTCAATATATAAATGATTAAAAGATTTACTTAACTTTGACTCACTTCTTTACCGCAGGCTGTCCGCCCCTGGTAGCTGAGTGGTCAGCGCGACAGAATGTCAATCCTAGGGGCCCCGTGTTCGATTCCCAGCTGGCTAGGAGATTTTCTCCGCTCAGGGACTAGACGTGGTGTTGTCCTAATCATCATTTCATCCCCATCGACGCGCAAGTCACCGAAGTAACGACAAATCAAAAGACTTGCACCCGGCGAAAGATCTACCCGACGGTTGGCACTAGTCACACGACATTTACATTTATTTACCACAGGATTACTGGAAGATTTACAAATGTAACAGTCTAGCAAAACATCACCTGAAGCACTAATTAGCAAATTTTCTCTTGAAGTACAATTACAACGTTTACTAAAGTACAAGTTCATCAGAAACCTTACCAACTCGTTGGTCCTGCTTTATGATGTTGACTCATTCAGAGGAGGTCACGAACTTCGGCTGAGTTCTTGCATACTCGACACTATATTGACCTCATCGTGATCGCGCTGCTGTGTTAAGAGGCAGGCGTGGTCTTCTGGAGTGCCTCCCAATGGTTGCGGCGAGCCCTCACTGTTACCTGTGGTATTGATTCGCGTTGCCGACTCGGTGTGGCACCGCGATCTCTGGACGACACCACAGCGGGTACTTTTTTTTTAACGTTGCATATGGTGTTCAGACCTATCTGGTAAAAATTATACTTAGGCCTTTGATAAGGGAGCCGAAACACTACTTTGAGATGTCAAACCAATGATCTGGAGTGAATATTTCAATCGGAATGAGGTCTTCAATAGCCAACGCATGTGAGGCTTGTGTTTCTATACTGCTTACGTTTCGTAACAAACAATTGTTAAACCATTTGCTCTTTAGCTTCTGTCCACACTCCTACGGCATTTTAAAAAGGACATCAGTTTCTGCCTGGACCATTTTTAAATTTATAAAGTGTGTCGCGAGCAGACAATTGCGTGTCTTGAAGATGTTATACACTTTCAACATACAAACTTCTTGGAAAGACTTTCCTACATCTACATCTACATACATACTCCGCAATCCACCATACGGTGCGTGGCGGAGGGGTATCTCGTACCACAACTAGCATCTTCTCTCCCTGTTCCACTCAAACAGAACGAGGGAAAAATGACTGCCTATATGCCTCTGTACGAGCCCTAATCTCTCTTATCTCGTCTTTGTGGTCTTTCCGCGAAATATAAGTTGGCGGCAGTAAAATTGTACTGCAGTCAGCCTCAAATGCTGCTTCTCTAAATTTCCTCAGTAGCGATTCACGAAAAGAACGCCTCCTTTCCTCCAGAGACTCCATCCCGAGTTCCTGAAGCATTTCCGTAACACTCGCGTGATGATCGAACCTACCAGTAACAAATCTAGCAGCCCGCCTCTGAATTGCTTCTACGTCCTCCCTCAAACCGACCTGATAAGGATCCCAAACGCTCGAGCAGTACTCAAAAATGGGTCGTATTAGTGTTTTATAAGCGGTCTCCTTTACGGATGAACCACATCTTCCCAAAATTCTACCAATGAACCGAAGACGACTATCCGCCTTCCCCACAACTGCCATTACATGCATGTCCCACTTCATATCGCTCTGCAATGTTACGTCCAAATATTTAATCGACGTGACTGTTTCAAGCGCTACGCTACTAATGGAGTATTCAAACATTACGAGATTCTTTTTCCTATTCATCTGCATTAATTTACATTTATCTATATTTAGAGTTAGCTGCCATTCTTTATACCAATCACAAATCCTGTCCAAGTCATCTTGTATCTTCCTACAGTCACTCAACGACGACACCTTCCCGTACACCACAGCATCGTCTGCAAACAGCCGCACATTGCTATCCACCCTACCCAAAAGGTCATTTATGTACATAGAAAACAACAGCGGACCTACCACACTTCCCTGGGGCACTGCAGATGATACCCTCACCTCCGGTGAACACTCAACATCGAGGGCAACGTACTGGGTTCTGTTACTTAAGAGTCTTCGAGCCACTCACATATTTGGGAATCAATCCCATATGCTCGTACCTTAGTTAGGAGTCTGCAGTGGGGCACCGAGTCAAACGCTTTCCGGAAGTCAAGGAAATGGCATCCGTCTGATACCCTTCATCCATGGTTCGCAAGATATTATGTAAAAAAAAGGGCGAGTTGCGTTTCGCAGGAGCGGTGCTTTCTAAAGCCGTGCTGATGTATGGACAGCAACTTCTCTGTCTCAAGGAAATTCATTATATTCGAACTGAGAATATGCTCGAGAATCCTGCAACAAACCGATGTTAAGGATATTGGACTGTAATTTTGAGGATCCGTTCTTCTACCCTTCTTATATATAGGCGTCACCTGCGCTTTTTTCCAATCGCTCGGGACTTTTACGTTGGGCAAGAGATTCGCGATAAATGCAAGCTAAGTAAGGAGCCAATGCAGTAGAGTACTCTCTGTAAAACCGAATTGGAATCCCATCAGGACCTGGCGATTGATTTATTTTCAACCCATTCAGTTGCTTCACAACCGCAGGAATGTCTATCACTATGTCTCCCATACGGGAATCTTTACGAGACTCAAGCGGCGGTATGTTTGTACAATCCCCCTGCGTGAAAGATTTCTCAAATGCTAAATTTTAAATTACAGCTTTCGTTTTGCTGTCTTCCGTTGCCAGGCCAGACTTAACAGTGAGTGGCTGGATGGAAGCCTTCGACCCGCTTACCGATTTTACGTAAGACCAGAATTTCCCTGGGTTTTCAGCAAGATCTTTTGCTAAGTTATGACGGTGGTAGTGGTTATACGCTTCGCGCATCGCTCTTTTTACAGCAGCAAGAATCTCTAGTAACTTTTGCCTGTCCTCATTCTCCTCGTCCTGTTAAGTTTGTAATCTGAGTGGTTACCGTTGTGACCAAGCGAAACTACCTTCATCTGACCGTAACTGTGGGTTCTTTGACTGCTGTGGGAGAAGGTTCGTCAAACTAAAACACATTAAATATTACTTCACTTTATTACATAAATGAATAATAGATTTACTTAACTGTGACACACTTCTTTCTACAAGGCATCTGGGCTATTTACAACTGTTACTGGATGTCATAGCATCGCATGACGCACTAATTAACAGACAATTCTGTTGAGGTACAATGTTCAACATTTAATAAAGTACAGTCTCACCAGAAACTTTTAACAACTCGTTCGTCCTACACTGTGATGTTGACTTCTTCAGATCAGGTCACGAACTGAGACTCAGCTCTTGCATGCTCGACCTTTTGTTGATCTCACCGTTAGGGTGCTGCTATGCTGAGAGGAATGTGTGGTCTTCCGGAATGCCTCCCAACATTTCTTGCGGACTGCAGCGAGCCCTCCCTACTATCTGTGTTATCGATTCGCTTTAGCAACTTCGGTGAGGCGTCACGATTGCTAGACGACACCACAGAGAGTACTTCTTTTGAACAGTATACAGGGTTTTCAAAACCGGTCCAGTGAACATTATATTTAGGCCTATGATAAAGGAAGCTAAACAGTATTTTGCGATGTGAGACCAATGATTGGCAATGAATATTCCAAGTAGGAAGAGGCCTTTAATAGTCAGTGTTTGTGAGAGGCATATCGCTTAAGTTTCGTAACAATCAACTGTTAAAATATTTTCTGTTTTGTTGCATTCACAGTGCTGCAATATTTTAAAAAGGAAATCAGTTTCCGCCTGGACCATTGACCACTATCGTTATCTTGAAGTGTTAGCTCACTATGAAGAGCATTAGTCTATGCTCCCTTTAAAAAGCAATTTTATGTATTTTCTGCGTCCAAAACACCATACTTTAAAAACAATTACAAGTAAACTGTAATAAAATTTAAAGCTGAAGTATCCTCTCTTCGATGGTGACGTTCATTGAATGGAAGCTCTTTCTTGAATGAAGCCGCCTGGGCTGTTGCTAGTTGGGGTTGACAACTATGTGTCATCTGTTTCTTCTTCTCCCCCTCGGCCACTATTTTCCTATGAGACAGTAGATCTTCTCTGTGGGCAAGGCCTCAAACGTCCTTATACGATGCGAGATGGTTCATTTATGCCCATATCAAAGTGTTTCATGTGGGCTGCATTCTTCCACACAGACGCGGCATATTCAGCTGCCGACAGGCTGACTGCAATGATTGTTGTTCGAAGCAGTTGTGAGGTAACACCCGAGACTGTGATGGAAAGTTTACGAATGATATTATTTCTAGCATTGTCCTTTCGCTTAGTGTCCAAACAATGATGTGTAAATGACAGAGTTCTGTCCAACTTCTCGCCTAGGTATTTGGAAGCGTAGCAATGCTCTAACCTCTTGCCTTTTCCAGCTGACATGTCTTTCGGCTTCCTTATACCTCAGATGGAAACTGCAAACTTGTTTCATTGCTGGGTTTGGTTTTAGGTGGTTTTGGTAATTGTAATCCCCCAGTATTTTAAGGCTGCTACTTAATTTCTCCTCCACTTCCTCGAAGGTGCTCCCTTGGTCAGTCACGGCTGTGTCATCTGTATATTCCAAAGAAACTGGTAGAGGCATGCATATTCAAATACAGAGATATGTAAACAGGCAGCATACGGCGCTGCGGTCGGCAACGACTATATCAGATAACAAGTGCCCTGTAGCTGCAATGGCCGGTTATCAAGATTTATGAATTTGAACGTGGCGTTATAGTCGGTGCACGAACGATGGGACACAGCATGTCCGAGGTAGCGATGATGTGGGGATTTTCCCGTACTACCATTTCACAAGTGTACCGTGAATATCAGGAATACGGTAAAACATCAAATCTCCCACATCGCTGAGGCCGGAAAAAGATCCTGCAAGAACGGGACCAACGACGACTGAACAGAATCGTTCAACTTGACAGAACTGCAATCCTTCCGCAAATAGCTGCAGGTTTCAATGCTGGGCCATCAATAAGTGTCACCGTGCGAACCATTCAACGAAACATAATTCATACGGGTTTTCGGAGCCAAAGGCCCCATTGTGTACCCTTGGTGACTGCACGACACAAAGCTTTACGCCTCACCTGGGCCCATCAACACCGACATTGAGCTGTTGATGACTGGAAACATGCTGCCTGGTCGGACGAGTCTCGTTTCAAACTGGGACGAGCGGATGGACGTGTACAGGTACGGAGGAAATCTCATGAATCCACGGACTCTGCACGTGAGCAGGGGACTGTTCAAGGTAGTATAGACTCTGTAATGGTGTGGGGCGTGTGCAGTTGGACTATATGGGATCCCTGATACATCTAGATACGACTCTGACAGCTGACACGTACGTAAGCATCCAAGTTTCGCTGCCTTACGATAATTACAGCCCACACTGGACCTCGGTGTATACTACTGGAACTAAACTCCGTCTGAACAGGCCTTGCGGGCCTTGGAAGACCCAACGGATACCGACCGGCCGCCGTGTCATCCTCGCCCACATGCGTCATTGAATGCGAAGATGGAGGGGCATGTGGTCAGCACACCGCTCTCCAGGCCGTATGTCTGTTTACGAGACCGGAGCCGCTACTTCTCAGTCAAGTAGCTCGTCAATTTGCCTCACAAGGGTTGAGTGCACCCTGCTTGCCAACAGTGATCGGCAGACCAAATGGTCACCCATCCAAGTGTTAGCCCAGCCCGACAGCGCCTAACTTCGATGAGCTGACGGGAATCGGCGTTACCACTGAGGCAAGGCCGTTGGCACCTCTATCTATAGCTGCACTTTAATTATAACACGCCGTGCCATGTAACGGAGTATAGGTAACCAAAAATATTCAAGTATAGAAAAAATACAGTATCACATGAAACTATAAAATTAACCTGAACCTCATGGTAACTTTTCCCATGGTAAGACATGCCGCAAGCAGTTGGGAAGCGTGTCGTGGATTTTACATCAAGATTTTTAGCAAGAGTGTATAATTATAAATGTTTGTAGATAACACCTCTTGTAAATCTTACACATTTTGTTCATCTTTAATAAACGGTATATCACCTAAAGAAACAGCAGGTCGACACGGCATTCAAGTAGCTGTTATATGTCAGTTAACATACAATCACGATTGACATTTGGGTGAAAATAAGGAAATTCCTTTTGTAAATGGGGTTTATCCGTATAAAGAATATCTGATAGACAACTATCGTCTAAACAATTCACATCTTCACAGGGACCGAGCGAGGTGGCGCAGTGGTTATCCCAGTGGACTTGCATTCGGGAAGACAGCGGTTCAAAGCAGTATCCGGCCATCCGGCTTTAGGTTTCCCGTGATTTCCCTAAATCACTTCAGGCAAATGCCGGGATGGTTCCTTTGAAAGGGTACCGCCGATTTCCTTCCCCATCGTTCCCTAATCCGAGTCTCTAATGACTTCGTTGTCGATGGAAGTTAAACACCAATATCATCTCCTCCTCTACACGGGGTGAGATACGACAGGCCATCCCATATATATCCAAAATGAATAAGTATATCGATGTGCTGTTTTTGCTAAGTTAGCGGACAATACGGCCTATTTCCTGACCTTCGCAAGTAATTTTTATCGCTTACAGAACCCGAATTATGACACCGATCCTGGTTTTTTTCCCCCCTAACGGAACGATATAGGTTTTTGCGTGGCATTTGAAACATGCTTCTAAGAAAGCGTCAACGACATAACATAGATAGGGGCATGATTATATAGTATCAAGCTAACAGCGGGGCAAATCACTGTCTCTGCGTAAGGAAGCTTGACGGCCACCAGTTTCTGTTCTGCTGTTGTAGCAACCAGGTAACTTACTTGTAAAGCTGTTGACACATTTCACAATGTATACGACAGTTGAAGAAGTGAACATCGTTTATGCTGAATGTCCTCAAAATATTGTAGCTGCGGTGCGGGTGCTGAAGAGTATGCAGATCGTGCGAAATAATCACAATCCGCCTTTGCAAAAAAATTATAAAAAGGTCTCTAGAAACTAACAGTGTGAAGAATAAATTACGCAAAGAAAAATGAAGAGGGATTGACGAAAGAAATGAAGCTAATATTTTGGCAGCAGAAACACACAATGCAGATGTCATTAAGAGGCATCTCGGAAGTATGAGAGGAACCAACCAAACGAGCGTTCTACGAACACTGCAGTCCATCGCATTTCCTCCTCTTCAGATCTCGTTGCATCTGCAGCTTCATGCAAATGACTTCCAAATCTGGTTACAGTTCTCCTAATGTTATCTACAAGTAGTGCAAAGTGATGCAGCAAATCTTTGTAAAATTTGTTTAAGAAAGAAACTTCTTTTACAAGTCAATGTTCGCAATATACACTATTTGTCAGTTGAAAATGCACACTGTCTCAAGGAAAAGGAAAAAAAAAATATATCGCTCTTGGTCTGTCAACGTTTGGTGCTTGTTTTTCAAGACGCGCATCATTTGCCCGTCTTTTATTGAAAGGAATCTAAATACACTTAAATATCTCGAGCTCGTAAGATATGTTACTGCCGCAGTTACTGGAAGACATCCCACTGGACATAAGATAATCAGTTTGGAGGTTCCTCCTATTCAGCACCTATAATAACAGATGCTCTTTCGAGAACAACTGAAGAACATGGTTTGCACACTCACCAAACTTAACACTTCTATATTTCTGTCTAGCGCGAAAATTAAAACAAGAGGTCTATTATGAAACACCAACGACTACAGAAGCCATTAAATGCCTTATAGGACGGGGCTGTGCTGCCGTTAATTCCAAATGAAATTCAACATACAGTATTGTTTCTCCAGCAAAGGTCGACATTTTGAGCATTTGATGTGACAATCGTGATAATACACATATGGACCGCTCCCCAGTTACGTGTTTGCTTACTTTTGGTGTAACAGGGCAAACGTTTGTGCAACCTCTTGTCCTATTAGAGGGACACTGGTTTGCGGCGCTGTTATCTTGATATTTTTTGACGAAAACCCATACATGTTATGCCTCTGAATTCACTTAGGAGCTTCTTTCAAACGTGTTGGGAAAAGAGTACATAGTTCCATTAGAAAAAAAGAAAGTCAGTGTCGTAATTCGGCGACCATAGACGATAAAAATTATTTGCGGACGTCAAGAAATTTGCCATATTATCCGCTCAGTTTAAACCGCACCACGATGTACTTATCCATTCTGGATATATTTGAACGATTTGTATTAGCTGTTTCACCCTGTGTAATGACAAGCCGCGTGTGTCTTGTGTACAGTTTGAACTTTTGTACAATTAGACCACAGAATGCAAAACGGTTCGACAATTACGGTTTATTATGATGACTCCAGCATTAGAAGACGAAAGACTACGCACATGCCTTGGATGGGCTACGGCCTACACAACAAAGAACTGCAAGAATACAAATACCGGAAGTGAAATACCGCATTACGCAGAACGAATTTTTCCAATAAAGCTGTATGGCTACAAAGACCTTTCCTTATCTCAAACATCTATGATGTATATATGCAGACTGAAGCGACGAATGAAAATTGGTACCAATGTCGGGATTCGAATCCAGGTCTCCTGCTCGCTACGCAGAGGCCTAACCCCTACGCCACCGTCGCCCAGTGGCTTTGTACAGCTGCACGGACTACCCCTAGCATTATAAATGCTTGAGACTTGAAAGGGTCTCTAGAACCACATGGTTTCATATGATTACAGCACCTATGTCTGGATTTCAAGCAGCATCCACCCTTTCGTTCGATGCTGAGGTGCTATTCTAATACGGCTGGGAGCCTCTGCAATGCTCTTAGTGTTTAGAGGGAATATCAAGTGAGCTGAGACCTGAATGGGAATTTGATTGAGGGGGGAGGCGTGATGGGGTAGTCCCTGCAATTGTTGCCACTGTGCCAGCGGTTCGTACTGATTAATACCTCTGCCAAATGAGCAGGAGACCCCGCTTCGAAATCTATAAATTTTCAGTCGTCGCTTCAGTCTGCGTACATACATCAATGAATTTTCCGTTTTTCACTTGCTTCTTAAAAATATATGCTGTGGTCTTCAGTCAGAAGTTTGGTTTGATGCAGGTCTCCAAGCTGGTCTACCCTACGCAAGTCTCTTCAGCTCTGCATAACGACTGCAACTTACATGCCTTTGAGTTTGACTATTATAGTAAAACCTTGGTCTCCCTGTACAACTTTTACCGACCTCATATCCTTCCATTACCAAATCGATGATACCTTGATGCTCAGAGTGTGTCCTACCAATCGATTCCTTCTTTAAGCCAAGCGGATCTGTAAATTTCTTTTCTCCCTAATTCGATTCAGTATCTGCTGATTAGTTATTCGATCTACCCATTCTACAAATGTAATCTTCAGTATTCTTCTGTAGCACAACACTTCAAAAAAGTTCAGACTGTTTCTAGTCTTAAGTGTGTATCAACCAC
Organism: Schistocerca serialis cubense; assembly: GCF_023864345.2. Classification (NCBI taxonomy): domain Eukaryota; kingdom Metazoa; phylum Arthropoda; class Insecta; order Orthoptera; family Acrididae; genus Schistocerca; species Schistocerca serialis. The sequence goes on along the minus strand of NC_064639.1, from coordinate 252,102,446 downwards.
GTGTTTTTTAATTTCTGTACAGGACTACTCTCCACTGAAATACCTTCAGAAACTCCTACCTACCATTTATATTTATATTAGATATTAACAAATTTCTCTTTTTCAAAAAGCTTTTCTTGTAGTTGTTAGTCTGCATTCTATATGCTCTCTGTTTTCGTAGTCAACAGTCACTTTACTGCCTAAATAGCAAAACTCATGTGCTACCAGTAGTGTCTTACTTCCTAATGTAATGCCCTCAGCATTGTCTGATTCAAGTGGATTCCATTTGATTACTCTTGCAGTACTTTTGTTGATGTCCATTTCATGTCTTCTTTTCAGGCACTACCAATTCCGTTGAACTGCAGTCATTTGTCGTCTCTGACAGAATTACGATGTCGGCGTCAAATCTTAAGAGTTTTATTTTTTTTCTCCCTGAACTTTGATTCCCTTTCCAAATATCTCCTCGGATTTCTTCATTGCTTCTTCAAAATGTATATGTGAAAATAAGCCAATATTACTAGAAACAGAGAAGTGAGCCAGTGTTAATGCCAGATATTTGTGGAGTTGACAACCATTTACATATTGATAGTACCGTAAACCGAGTATACTTTGTCCGAATCCTCTCAACAGCGAGTAGTTCGCCTTTCGTAATGTTCGCACATGCATTGACAATGTGCTGACACATGTTGTCAGGCGTTGTCGGTGGATCATGATAGCAAATATGCTTCAACTTTCCCCACAGAAAGATATCCGGGGACGTCAGATCCGGTGAACATGCGGGCCATGGTATGGTACTCCGATGACCAATCCACCTGTCATGAAATATGCTATTCAATACCGCTTCAACCGCACGCGAGGAGTGTGCCGGAAATCCATCATGTTGGAAGTACATCGCCATTCTGCCATGCAGTGAAACATCTTCAGGTAACATCGATAGAACATTACGTAGGAAAGCAGCATACATTGCACCATTTAGATTACCATCGATAAAATGGGGGCCAATTATCCTTCCTTCCATAATGACGCACCATACATTAACCCACCAAGGTCGCTGATGTTCCACAGCATCGTGGATTTTCCGTTGCCCAACAGTGCATATTCTGCCGGTTTACGTTACCGCTGTTGCTGAATGACGCTTCGTCGCTAAATAGAACGCGTGCAAAAAAATCTGTCAATGTCCCGCAATTTCTCTTGTGCCCAGTGGCAGAAGTGCGCACGACGTTCAAAGTCGTTGCCATGCAGTTCCTGGTGCATAGAAATATGATACGGGTGCCATGGATGTTGATGTAGCAGTCACAACACCGACGTTTTTGAGATTCCCGATTCTCGAGCAATTTGTCTGCTTCTGAAGTGCCGCGGCAGCAGCCAAACACCTACTTGGGTATCATCATTTGTTGGAGGTCGTGGTTGACGTTTCACATGTGGCTGAACAGTTCCTGTTTCCTTAAATAACGTAACCATCCGGCGAACTGTCCGGACACTTGGATGATGTCGTCCAGGATACCGAGCAGCATACATAGCACACACCCGTTGGGCATTTTGATCACAATAGCCATACATGGACCTATCCCCCATTTGGTAAACGGTCCATTTTTATACGGGTAATGTATCACGAAGCAAATACCGTCCGCACTGGCGGAATGTTACGTGATATCACATACTTATACGATTGTGAATATTACAGCAGCATCTATCACTAAGAGAAAAAAGTGGTCCAACATTCATATTTCTTTACGTACTACACGAATATGTAATAAAAATGGGGGTTCCTATTTAAAACAAGACGCAGTTGATATCCGTTTGACCTATGGCAGCGCCATCTAGCAAACCAACCATAGCGCCATCTGGTTTCCCCCTTCAAGCTAGACAAGTTTCGTTGTTTGTAGCTTTTTCGTTTGACGCTTATTTCGTGAGATATTTGGCCCGGTCACTATCAATGGACCACCCCGTATACTAAACACCCAACTCAAAGACAGCAGAGAGTTGAAAAACTTTCGGTGTATGAGTGGTCAAAGTAACCGCGACGATCAAAGCATACACGGTTTACAGTACGTAAGTGAAACATCAGTTTGCGATTCGGTGTGTACGTGAAGTGGCAAGGACGAAGGCCGTGGTTGGGCCGCAGTCTGGTCGGGGCAGCCGGATGCGCAGCTGCGTCTGTGTCCGGGCGCAAGGCGAGGCACGGGTTGAGGTGTTGGCCGCAGCGGGCTCGAGTGTTTGACGGCGCAGACCGGACCAAACACCGGCTAATGGCTCGCAGGTGCGCCGCCGCCGCCGCCGCCGCTGATGTAGCAAGTTTGCCCGCGGCGCGCGGAGCGCCGATATCGGCTGGGTACCCGCGTCGCCACCGGCCGACCGGTTCAACGAACTTGTCCGGATGCGCACGCACTGTAGCACGGCGGTCCCCCGGCTTCCCGCACTCTACGCAGGGTCACTCGCTACGCTTCTTTTGTGATACTCGACTTTGAAGCCGGTTACGGAGCCACCATGTGCACGGGGTAAATAGCAAGTGTCGAGCGGCAGAAAATCCGAAGTGATGCTCGTCGCATGTAAAGTACACCAGCGGCACGACACAACTTTCTGCTGCACAAAAGTACAGTTCCTTCAATAAATACAACACATCAACAGAAGTCAGTAGACAGGGTAGAGCATACTAAGGTTTTGGGTGTACATATAGACGAGAATCTTAATTGGAAAATTCATATTTTGGATATCCTAAAGCGACTACGTTCAGCAACTTTTGCGATCAGAATAACTGCCAATTTTGAGAATATAGAAATGAGTAAGCTAACATACTTTGCATACTTTCACTCTCTGACGTCATACGGAATAATATTTTGGGGTAACTCAACATTTAGACAAAAAGTATTCACTGCTCAGAAGAAAGTGGTTAGAATAATGTGTCGGGTTCATAGTCGCACATCTTGTAGCTATCTTTTTCAAAAAAATGACTCTGAGCACTATGGGACTTAACATCTGAGGTCTTCAGTCCCCTAAAACTTAGAACTACTTAAACCTAACTAACCTAAGGACATCACACACATCCAAGCCCGAGGCAGGTTCAAACGGCTCTGAGAACTATGGGACTTAACTTCTGAGGTCATCAGTCCCCTAGAACTTAGAACTACTTAAACCTAACTAACCTGAGGACATCACACACATCCATGTCCGAGGCAGGAATCAAACCTGCGACCGTAGCAGCAGCGCAGTTACGGACTGAAGCGCCTAGAACCGCTCGGCCACAACGTCGACAAATAACCAAATGAAATAAGGTGTCTGACAGACAGCAGTAATAGCTTCAAAAATAAATTGAGATCGTATCTCCTTGACAACTCCTTCTATACCATAGATGAATTCTTGAATAGGAATAAATAAATCTATAAATATAGTATAAGCATTTTTTGCCATGAAAGGGAAATAATCGAAATTTTAATCTTTAGCTCTGTACTGTAATATATATATTTAAAAAAAATTGTTTCATATGTGCATTTCTTGTGCACTTGACACGTTCCACATCATAACGGGTACCGTACCGTGCGATTGATCAAAGGAACACGCAACCAACTAAAAACTAGCTAACTATCTAACTAAACAACCAATACCTCCATTGCGCTGTAGCAGTGCTAATGTTATCGATGACATCGTCAATATAGCCCAGTGACTAAAGATGCTTTTCCGCAATTCCTTCACGAAAGAAGATACAGTAAATTTTCCGGAATTCTAATCAAGAACAGCTGAAACCATGAATAGTTTAAGTACATATCATTGGCAGCGAAACAAATTAAGTCATTTTATAAAGAGAAGTCTTCTGATTCAGATTCCATACCAGTTAGGTTTCTTTCGCAGTATGCTGTGGTTCAAGCCCACCTCACTCACATAAAAAAGCATCTAGAAAACTACAGGATCAGTGCAAATAGTGTTTTTTGAAATGAATCATAAAACATAATCGCCAGTTTTACGTTGTAGATCTCGAACTGAGTTGTCTGTAAGTTGTAGTTTAAAATATGCCATTAACACCTCCGTAACATTTGCTAACAATAAATTTTAATTTTTAAACGGCTTGTCATAAGAATTGATGTAAAATGTGACCCCTATCGAACTAGGTGTTGGATAAGATGATTGAAGTAACAATTACAAAGAAACCATAGGACTCTTTACAGAGATTTTGATCTTAACTCACTATAGGTTGCTATTGTCTATTGGTCAAGTAATTTATGGTAATGAAATTTGGGGAATACATTTGTCTAGGTAACATATTTAAGTGATTAATGTTGGAAGATCACAGGTTACTGTAGGCGTGAGATAAGCCATTGCAATTTAAAATGCTGGTACTTTAATAACCGATGTAACTGCCAAAGTATGCCTGGCTACACATTTGCATGCCATCCTGGTTTTGGATTTTGTCCTTTGACAATGGCTACATGGCCGAAACTGTAATAATGGTTTGCACAGATAAATAGTTTTACAGTCAAGAGCGACCATCATTTCATTTACAATATCCCTCACAATTTTTTCGTATTTTATTAATTCTTTAGTTTCTGTTGTTTATTGAAATTCTAATCATAATTCTATAAATTTTGTACTGACTCGTTTCATGATCACGTAGCTTTGGTCTGCAGGTTTCCACGGCTCCTGATAATAAAATAAAAGCAAATGAAGTGTTAGAATCATCATTGTTTCTCTTCTTTAGTAATAAAATAATTTGACAGGCTGTTGCATGTGGATAATGCGATTGAAAACGAGATCTTTGTTGTCTTGATTGTCCTTGTTGCTCGTGATGTTACAGAGCTTTCACGGGCTCAAGACTACTTCGAAGAACGTAAGTTCCTATGGCAAAGTCGTTGTTTTTCTACTCATCTATCGGCTCCCTAACTTCGTACCCAACCTTTCGAATTAACCAATCCTCTGTCCTCTACGAATCACTATGAATTGTGTAGCGGAGGACATTTTTAATTAATCTTCACAAGCACTCGTCTGCACAGTTCTGTTTGCGCGACGTCTGCGACACTGATACTTCAACCAGTAGAATATTCTTGCTTTCTATCACAGAAATCAAGTATTGAAGTTTTTTTAAGCTCGTTTTCGCACGACCTCACCTAATGTGCGTCAGGAAAGATGTTAATCTTATTACACTCTCGCGCTCGCCAAACAGGCCCAAAATATTTCGCAACTCGCTTCCAACCACACACTCCACAAGCGATGATATGGCTTCCTGATATGGTTCCTGGGCAGTTGAGCGCCATTGAAATACATGTTGTGTTTTGCAGACGAAATTCAGTTTCTCTATATCGTATCAACGAATTAAATCATGCCATTTGTTTTAACCACAAGCAAGCATTTGTGGTCATTCCATATTTATATCTCTGCGTGTTGTTATTCCCAAACATTTGTATCACATTAATCTACACTCCTGGATATGGAAAAAAGAACACATTGGCACCGGTGTGTCAGACCCACCATACTTGCTCCGGACACTGCGAGAGGGCTGTACAAGCAATGATCACACGCACGGCACAGCGGACACACCAGGAACCGCGGTGTTGGCCGTCGAATGGCGCTAGCTGCGCAGCATTTGTGCACCGCCGCCGTCAGTGTCAGCCAGTTTGCCGTGGCATACGGAGCTCCATCGCAGTCTTTGACACTGGTAGCATGCCGCGACAGCGTGGACGTGAACCGTATGTGCAGTTGACGGACTTTGAGCGAGGGCGTATAGTGGCCATGCGGGAGGCCGGGTGGACGTACCGCCGAATTGCTCAACACGTGGGGCGTGAGGTCTCCACAGTACATCGATGTTGTCGCCAGTGGTCGGCGGAAGGTGCACGTGCCCGTCGACCTGGGACCGGACCGCAGCGACGCACGGATGCACGCCAAGACCGTAGGATCCTACGCAGTGCCGTAGGGGACCGCACCGCCACTTCCCAGCAAATTAGGGACACTGTTGCTCCTGGGGTATCGGCGAGGACCATTCGCAACCGTCTCCATGAAGCTGGGCTACGGTCCCGCACACCGTTAGGCCGTCTTCCGCTCACGCCCCAACATCGTGCAGCCCGCCTCCAGTGGTGTCGCGACAGGCGTGAATGGAGGGACGAATGGAGACGTGTCGTCTTCAGCGATGAGAGTCGCTTCTGCCTTGGTGCCAATGATGGTCGTATGCGTGTTTGGCGCCGTGCAGGTGAGCGCCACAATCAGGACTGCATACGACCGAGGCACACAGGGCCGACACCCGGCATCATGGTGGGGGGAGCGATCTCCTACACTGGCCGTACACCACTGGTGATCGTCGAGGAGACACTGAATAGTGCACGGTACATCCAAACCGTCATCGAACCCATCGTTCTACCATTCCTAGACCGGCAAGGGAACTTGCTGTTCCAACAGGACAATGCACGTCCGCATGTATCCCGTGCCACCCAACGTGCTCTAGAAGGTGTAAGTCAACTACCCTGACCAGCAAGATCTCCGGATCTGTCCCCCATTGAGCATGTTTGGGACTGGATGAAGCGTCGTCTCACGCGGTCTGCACGTCCAGCACGAACGCTGGTCCAACTGAGACGCCAGGTGGAAATGGCATGGCAAGCCGTTCCACAGGACTACATCCAGCATCTCTACGATCGTCTCCATGGGAGAATAGCAGCCTGCATTGCTGCGAAAGGTGGATATACACTGTACTAGTGCCGACATTGTGCATGCTCTGTTGCCTGTGCCTATGTGCCTGTGGTTCTGTCAGTGTGATCATGTGATGTATCTGACCCCAGGAATGTGTCAATAAAGTTTCCCCTTCCTGGGACAATGAATTCACGGTGTTCTTATTTCAATTTCCAGGAGTGTACACTCATGCTCACGAATTAAGGATAATGCTGATACATAGTGAAACAACGCCCTGGTGGGCGGTTTGCGGGTTTAAATCACCTCGGGGTATGACTATCCGGTGCATTTGACCTGCGGTCGTTGCACGGTGGCCCTGTCTGCAGTCCATATACGCATATTTATGTTGGTGCATGTCAGAGTACGGTGCAGCGAGTAAGTGCGCAGACGTTTTCACACGTGCTAATGGTGACTGTGTTTTGAAAATCGCTCAAAGAACACATATTGCTGACGTTATGAGTGGCAGAATACTAGGGCGACTGGTGGCTGGTCAAACACAGCTGGTCGTAGCGTGGGCCCTCTGTGTGCCACATAGTGTGATCTCAAGATTATGGCAACGATTCCAGCAAACAGGAAACGTGTCCAGGCGCTACAGTACGGGACGTCCACAGTGTACAACACCACAAGAAGACCCATATCTCACCATCAGTGCCCGCAGACAGTCACGGTGTACTGCAGGTAGCCTTGCTCGGGACCTTACTGCAGCCACTGGAACAGTTGTCTCCAGACACACAGTCCACAGACGACTGAACAGATATGGTTTATTCGCCCGGAGACCTACAAGGTGCATTCCACTGACCACTGGTCATTGGAGAGCCCGCAAAGCCTGATGTCGAGAACACTGTACATGGTCATTGGAACAATGGTCCCAGGTTATGTTCACAGACGAGTCCAGGTATAGTCTGAACAGTGATTCTCACCAGGTTTTCATCTGGCGTGAACCAGGAACCAGATACCAACTCCTTAATGTCCTTGAAAGGGACCTGTACGGAGGTCGTGGTTTGATGGTGTGGGGTGGGATTATGATTGGTGCACGTACACCCCTGCATGTCTGTGACAGAGGAACTGTAACTGGTCAGGTGTATCGGGACGACATTTTGCACCTGTATGTCTGCCTTTTCAGGGGTGCAGTGGGTCCCATCTTCCTCCTGATGGATGATATTGCACGTCCCCCCCGAGCTGCCATCGTGGAGGTGTACCTTGAAACAGAAGGTATCAAGCGAATGAAGTGGCCTGCCTGTTCTCCAGACCTAAACACCATCGAGCTCGTCTAGGATGGTCTCGGTGGACGTATCGCTGCACGTCTTCAAATCCCTACGACACTTCAGGAGCTCCGACAGGCACTGGTGCAAGAATGGGAGACTATACCCCAGCAGCTGCTCTACCACCTGATCCAGAGTATACCAACCCCTTGTGCGGCCTGTGTACATGGTGATCATATCCCATATTGATGTCGGGTACATGCGCAGGAAACAGTGGCGTTTTGTAGCAGATGTGTTTTGGGACGGTTTTCTCAACTTGTCACGAATACCGTGGACTTACAAATTTGTGTCGTGTGTGTTCCATATGTACCTATGCTATTAGCGATAGTTTTGTGTAGTGCTCGTTGTGTGGCACCACGTTCTGCAATTATACTTAATTTATGAGCATGAGTGTAGTTGCGACTCATTTATCCTGCAGCCACAGGGTACCATTCTTTTACGTCGGACTACTAACTAACGTTATTCTTGAGTCAGTGGGTTATTTCCCATGAAGAGCCATGATTTTATTTTCGTTTGTTACTTTTCGGACCAACGGCTTTCCGCAGTGGTAACACTGGCACCAAAGTTAATCGCTGTCGGGTGGGTTAGCACTAGGATGGGTAACCGTCCGGATCTGTTGCCCCCTGTTGGTAAGCAGTCCTTCTGAGGCCTACTGAGGAGCTGCTTGACTGAGAAGCAGCGGCTTCAGTCACGAAGACTGACAACGACTAGAAGAGTGGTTTGCTAACCACGTGCACCTCCATATCTGCATCTAGTGATGTTTCTGAGCTGACCGAGCGGTGTGTCGCTGTGGTTAGCGCACTGGACTCGCATTTGGGAGGAGGACGGTTCAATCCCGTGTACGGCCACCCTGATTTATGTTTCACGTGATTTCCCTAAATCGTTTCAGGCAAATGCCGGGATGGTTCCTTTGAAAAGGCACGGCCGATTTCCGTCCCCATCCCTCCCTAATCCGAGCTTGTCCTCCGTCTCTAATGACTTTGCTGACGGCGCGACGTTAAACCCTAATCTCCTCCTCCTCCTCCTCGGTTCTGAGCTGAGGATGACACGGAGGTTGGTCAGTACCGTTGGGCCTAAAAGGCTTATTCGGCAGAATTTAGTTCTACTGGTATTCGTGGGTCATATTCTCTTTCCCCTGCTTTTGTAGCTCATCTTCACTTTCTTCCAAAATTGTTACATCCTCCGCATACAGAAAAATGTCAACAAATACATGTCTATCACTTCGTATACCCAGATTTACTTCCTGTGTCGAGTTCGTAACCAAATAATCTAGGTATATATCAAATAAAGTTGGTGACGGGTTACCATAAAAAATGCTTCTCAGAATAAATTGTCTTCTGCGGAAAATCTGATTGGAACTAATACTATCTGCTAAATTATTTTTGTGTGGCATGAGCAGTATCGGTCATATTATACTTCCCTCGGTCACATCTATTATTTGTTTATTTTTTGCAGACGATTCTTCAGTCAGGATAACGTGCTGTGTAATCGCCGGCAAGAAACTTTCGATCCAGTCGCAGACCTGTTAAGGTCAATCACATGCTGCGGTCTTCAGGTTGCAATCCAAATCTCAAATCCCTTTAAACTACTCAACTCTTATCTGACTCTCTCTCTTCAGTACATTTATTATAACACATACTTATTATGCTCTTACATATATGGCTATTCATTGTGATGAAAACTGTGTATATCTGATTCCTGAAATAGAATTTGTCTTTCTGACTGAATGTCCTAATCTAGCGAGGGTAAACAATCAACTGAAGAGATCAAACGACAATAAAAAATTGATAAATCGGTATATTTTATTGCTGGTCACTACAGTGTGTATCGTTTATTGACACAGAAAAAGAACAGATTCCAGATAAAAATGAATGCAAATCCCCGTTCTATGCAGGCTAGCAGAAAACGTGCTCGAAAAAGTTTTCGCACAAACCATAATTGCAAGCCAAGTTGATCCACAATACACAGGAGAACAGTCCGATCCAGTGCCCATACCCATAACCTTTACAAAACTGCAGCGTCTTAGTAGTGTTCTAGTCGAAGTTGAAAAAGCTCCTGATACTGGCGTGAACTGCCGGTTTCGTCTTTTTTCTCCTTTTTTATTTTTTCATTTCCCCCCAAGGGAGCAGGCTCACGGCAGATAAAACCGCTTTCCAGCCCAAACTAACACACATTTAGAAGTAGTTTCGAAACTGTAAAGAAACGAACAACAGTAAACGGTGTTTTAAGAAAAACGCAGCGGTGGGACGTTTTAAGCATTTGAAATTACTATATTACACTTAAAACATAATCTCTGATTTTGTTGTTAACGCTGCTATGCTATAATGGTGACGTTTGTGGTGCTAGTTCCGTCGGCGGGTCCTCTTATATCGGCCTCTTCTGTATCATGGGATAAACCTACGTGATACGGGTGGCGTGCCGTCTGGTGGTGCAGACCTGTAATCACAAGCCAAGTACATCCAAAATGCAAAATCACTAGTTTAAAGGCTAAGCTCATTATCATGTCGTGAATAAGCTAAACAGTAACAAATATTACTACATCCACATGAATTTCCACTGTAGTAACAGGCATCTTTAGTGTACAAGAATAAAGGGCTAAACCTCATTCACCTTTTTTCATTTCCACACGAAGGAGCAGGCAGGCAGTAGATAACCTGCTCTTTCAGCTGAAGGTTGTACAAATTTAAACGGAGTTTCAGAATATGTAAAAAACATAGATACCAACAAAAGGCGCTGTTTAAAAAAACGCATCGCTGGATAGTTTTTAAGATTTTTTAATTTTTTCATCAATTAATATTAAAGTTACAATAAAACTGTAAATGATGATGATAACGCTGCTATGGTATAAAGATGATGCTGGTGTTACCAGCGGTTCGTTATATATAATTCTCTGCTATACCACGTGACCGAACCACATGATACGGATGGTGTGCCTATCGTCGTTTCACAGTGGGCATCTGAGACGCTGCTGTCTACACGGCACACCTGAAAAATAATTGCCATACAGGGTGGCGCCATTAAAAGTGGCCCAGAGAACACAATTCCAGGGTACAAAGAAACAGCATAGGAAAAAATAGTACTAACCTGACTGTAGCAGATGTTGAAAGTGGCCACCATTCATCTCTTCGCACTTTTCACCTTGGTGAGCAAGTTGCTGAAGGCGAATCGAAGCTGGACTACTAGAATTGCTGCAGTCTCATCTGTGATGTTGTGCTGCAGTTCTTGAAGACTACGAGGGTTGTTGCGATGCACCTTCGACATGAGAGCTCCCCATAAAAAGAAATCGCATGCTGACCGATAAGGTGCCTGGGTGGCCGCTAGGGCTGTGACCAGACTGGCCTTTGTTAACAACTCTGTCAGGCGTTAAGACTGCGTAAATGTGCTCCAAGTTCGGCCTTCTGCATGGGCAGTTGTAAGTAGGTGTAGATCTTTTCCTCCTCCGTTAATCCTTCCACAAATTCACCTCCAATGGTATACACTCGCCCCGGCCACCTTTATTTGCCCCACCCTGTATTAGCACGACTAAGTGACGGTCCGCGGAACAGCGGGTAGGTTATATACAATAATTTACTAATTTTATAGTCAATAATGTAGAATATAGCGTTATAAATGTGTCGATTACTCAACGACTATTTGTTGATGGGACTTTATCCAGTGAGGATCATTTAGTCTGTGCAACTCGTTTAATCTTTGCGTTTGCTAGCCGTTACAGTGAGTCCATAAAATTTCACTATCATTTCAAAAAATCATAAACTGGAAACTAATAGAGAGAGAGAGAGGGCCGTGGTTTGTTGTACAACGTTTAGCAGGTCTCAAAGTCTTTTCTTTGATATTTGTTGCAGACTCGGAGTGCATCAGAATGACGACAGACAAGGAGAAAGTGCAAAGATCGACACCAGAATCGTTGGGCACCACCAAAAACAAGCATAATAAAGAGGTTTCAAAACCTTTCAAGAGACAGGCAGTGTCGAAGATTGTTGCTGTGCCTCGGGCATGCGTTGACAGAGTGCAAAAGCCTTCCAATGCAACCCCTATAAGCCAATACGGTATGCGTCATGTGAACGGCAGGTTTCAAGATCAGCTACCAATAAAGTACATGAATGTATTCGCAATTGCGATATGGACAATCATCAGCTGTATTTATAATTTTTTGGAACATTGCACCAGGAAAAAAAGCGATCTGTTGTATTGCAACTCATTTAATAAACATAGTTGTGGTCGCATATAAAATGTTAATTTTTATTTTTAGATGACCGATTTCGATCTTCTAAATAGATCATTTTCAGATGTATTTACGGCAGTAAGAATCGCTGGCGTGGAGCAGGTCCTTCCATGCTGGCGTGGAGAATGTTGCTCAGATGTTCATCTGATGATGATTTCTTTAGATGATCGAACCAGTCAGCTAAAAATAAAAATTAACACCTTGCATGCCACCACGGCTGTACGTTCTAAATAAGTTACATCAGTTGTATATTGGAATGACGACTATGAAAATTCCGCAAAATTCACTCACGACAGATTAAGCAGATGGAAACTTTATTTACAGGAATTTAATTTTACAGTAGTTCACATTGCCGGCACACAAAATGTTATAGCAGACGCACTTTCTCGTTCTCTCAGCAACAATCAGCATGACATCGCAACCAACTTCTGCAAAGCAAATTTCAGCGTTATGTACATTCAGCAAGTTGCATTTGAAAATTTTATTTCGTCGTCATTACAGGACATAGCAAAAGAGCAAAGTAAAGACAATGTGTGGAAAGAAATTAAACACCTTTGTCAAGATAAGAATTATGTTACGATTAGAAACCATTACACTGTACGCAATGACATTCTGTTTCGCCGCTCTCACCCTGACAGCAACAATTGGTTATTATGCATTCCTGACGAACTGGTTAACAAATTAATCTGGTACACTCATTTAAGTTACGCACATTACGGAGCTAGAAAATGTTTTCTTATACTGAGACAGAACTGTTATTTTGCCAACATGGAGAAACGTATTCGACGAGTTTTAGCGTCATGTAAAATTTGCCAGAAAGCTAAGTCAGACACCACTTCACATATTCCTCCATTATATCCCATTGTACCTGTTAAATTAAGACACATGGCTGCAGTAGACATTTTTGGTCCGATTCCGAGAACTAACAGAGGTTTTTGCTACATCTTTGTCGCTGTTGAACTCACTTCAAAATTTGTTACCTTCACTCCGTTACGAAAAGCTACTGCTAAAACTGTTTCGAAAGCACTTGTAAAACATTTTCTATTTCATGTAGGGCATGTGTTAAAAGTAATTTCTGATAATGGATCACAATTTCTTTCCGCTATATGGACACGCATGTTACGAGCTAGAAACATTTCTCCGATCTATATATCCAAGTACCATGCTTCTTCGAACCCGTGTGAACGATTAATGAAAGGATTTGGTAAACTGTGTAGAATATACTGCCACAAAAGACATATTGATTGGGACACACACATATTCTCATTCGAAGATGTAATTAATTCCATTCCAAATGAATCCACTATGATATCTCCGTCTGCTATACTGAAAAACGTTGAACCACCAAACAAAATTAAAGAATTAGTAAACTTTCCTGCATCTCGTCGACTACGACACAATGAAATCATTAACATTGCGCTGAACAACATCAAACGTGCCGCAGAGCGCTGGAGAAGACAGCAAAAACAGGTTTGTACACGCCGAGACTTTCACGTGGGACAGAAGATATTAGTACGTACACACTATTTATCCAGCAGAATAAAAGGTAAGTGCAGTAAATTTGAACTTCTATACGCAGGTCCATATCGGATTCGCAGCATTCCTCACCCCAATGTTGTACACGTCGAAACTTTGAGGACCAGAAAAAGCAAGGGGAACCACCATGTATACAATGTTAAACCCTTTATTGAATGAAACCACTTTATGATGTAACATGCTATGATGCCATTTCCTAATCTTTATGACCACTTATGCAATTACGAGGGTCAGTCAAAAAGTAATGCCTCCTATTTTTTTTTCTACGTTTAATTGTCAGGAAATTTAAATGCAATTACATAGGTTGAAAACCACAACATTGAGGATCATTTTGTCATTTTTCAATGTAATCTCCGCCCATCTCTACAGTTTTGGTCCATCTTTGAACAAGGGCATGTATCCCAACACGGTAAAAATCACAGCTCTGCTTCCTAAGCCATTGACGCACGGATGTTTTGACGGCCTCCTCATCTTCAAAATGAATCCCACGATGAGCTTCTTTTAGTGGCCCGAACAGATGGAAGTCTGATGGTGCCAGGTCAGGGCTGTATGGGGGATGAGGCAAAACTTCCCATCCAATTTTGACAATCTCGTCAGAGGTGTGACGACTGGTGTGTGGTCTTGCATTGTCATGCAAAAGAAGAACATCTGCCATTGATTTTGTTGGGCGAACTCGCTGAAGAAGTGCTTTAAGTTTGTTGAGGGTTGTGACGTATTGAACAGAATTTATTGTGCATCCCTGCTCCAAAAAATCAACCAGAATCACACCCTCTGTATCCCAGAAAACTGTTGCCATAACTTTCCCTGCCGATCGCACAGTTTTGAATTTTTTCTTCCTCGGCGAGCTTGTGTGACGCCACTCCATTGACTGCCTCTTTGATTCGGGTTCAAAAAAATGCACCCATGTTTCGTCCCCGGTCACAATTTTTTTCAGAAACTCATCTCCCTCCAAACGGAAGCGCTGCAAGTGTTGGGAGGCTATTGTTTTCCTTGCCTCTTTATTCTGATCGGTTAACATTCTTGGAACCCACCGTGCACAAACTTTTGAGTACCCCAATTGTTTAATAATCGTGATCACACTGCCTTTACTAAGAGAAATAATGCGACACACTTCATCTGCAGTCACCCGACGGTCACCACGAATGATGTCATCAACTTGCTGAATGTTGTGTGGAGTCACTGCACTCACCGGCCTGCCGCTCCGCTTTTCGTCAGTCAACGGTGTTTGCCCTTCAGCTTCCTTACAACGACGAACCCATCGTCTAACAGTGCTGACATCCACTGTCACAACACCATACACCTTCTTCAGTCTTTCATGAATGCGTATGGGCGTTTCACCTTCTGCATTCAAGAATTCAATCACACAACGCTGTCTCAAACGAACATCGATGTCGGCCATCTTACAAACTTCTGCTGTGCTGCCACCTGTTGACACAGAAAGTTACTACTGCAGTGGATTGCAGAAGAAGGTTTGAGGAATGGCGCCAAATTCAAATTTTTCACTTAACTTAATTTCTTTAAGTAGAAAAAAAATGGGAGGCATTACTTTTTGACCGACCCTCGTATATTCACATGACTAATTACTGATGATTATCGTATTTTTCTTGGCAAGTGCCCGGCAAGGTAAGGTTAGCAGGTCGCTTTTCTTGTCGTTACACATCAGACCGTGCACATTTTCCATTTTTTTAATGTATGTACGATTGTTTTCCTGTTTTGTTTGTATACATTATGAAATAGCTAAGACATAGCAAACACCAGTTGACTTTGACATTTTTGCCCTATGATATCTCAATATCGTGACTGTTTTACATTTTTCTTTTTGCTGCTGCATTGTGATATTCTGTGTACATTTTTGCATCTGGACACTGTCAATGTCTTTGACATATTACGATTTCTATCATGTTATGCTGTATGCTTAATTATGTTACCATAAACCAGTCATTATTTAGTGGGTATATGATTTAAATGCAAGACATTAATCTTTGTTCATCAATTTCAGAAAGAAATTATGCGTAAAGGAAATAAATTAAACAGAAATGGGAATTTCACCTTCGAAGTGATCGAAAGAAGATGCAGACCTAGTGAGGAAGAGTAAATGGATCAGGATTAACAAGCACTAACAAGAATATACTATCCACATCGTAAAATAGCAGTCTTAACTAATTTTTTCTTTCAGAATACAAGGCGATTAATGCAAGCTGTCAGACAGAACTACACATCTTAGTTTTAAGTGATGAAATATGCTATAGATAAGGAATAGTTGTGTAATGAATAATGAAGTGATTTTTTTTTTGCAGATGATAATGAATGCTGATGAAGAGTAATGATGAAGAATATGCTACTATGAATAATGAAGTTTTTCTTTACAGGTGATGATAATAATGAAGTTAAGATAATATGGATACTGAAGTTTTTCTTTACAGATGAGGATGATGATGAAGTTTATGTATTTATGCTATGTAGTTATTTAAGCATTTGTTGCAGTTTGTTTTGACAGTATGTTTTATATCGTATGGTATGATGACTGAAGGTTTTAGAAAGGACAGCTATGGAACACATTTTTTTATACACATTTCACTACCTGTTAATTCGAAGTTCACTACTTTTCAGCATAGTATGCGTTTCTTCTTTCTGCTCAATAATCCATTTTGTATTTTTTTTTTCAGGAGAAGCCTTTCATGATAGTTACTAAACTTGTTACTTATTAAGCCTATACTAGTACTTGCATTTTTTTTTATCCACTTGTGTCACAACCTTGCTACAGCTGACTCATGACGAATGACGCTACACATTTTTCATTTACAGGAACAACCCAGAAGCAATTTTTTTTTCTTTTTCTCTTCTTGCTTTCCCTTATAATTACCCAAAGCAATGCATTGCTAACTAACTAGCACAGAAACAAAAAAAAATGTATTACCAGCCCCAAACAATGCTACTAGTTTAAGAGAATTCTGAATAATACTGATCAGCTGTGAATAGTATGTCACTTCAGTAATGACTTCTTAATGATACAAAAAAAATATATAAAATAATGCTTTGTAACTGGCAAATAACTGCCACTGTTTATTGTAATGAGACTACTTATAATGCCCATGATTATTAATGCTATGACTGTAATTAACTGATTTTTAATCATGACTTCTTAATGGTGTGTATCACCAGTTTCAAACAATGCTACTCATTTAAGAGAGTTCTGAATAATACTGAATGATGAACAATGTTTTATACTATTCAATACTTGCTGGCCATTAAGTGCCGATAATTAATATAACTCAATGAATTATGTTATTAATTATGCCATTAATTAGCTCCTGTTTTCAATGATGACTTTTCATGTTTTGGTAATTGGCCAATGAGTGCCAATAATTTGTATAACTCAATGAATTATGTTAATGCTATGCCAATAATTGACTCTCCTTTTCAATGATGACTTTTGATGAACATTATTCTGTCATTCTAAATATGCTTAGTGACTGGCCAAGGACTGCCACCGTTTATTGTAATACGATTACCCATGATGCCAATAATTTAATTTTATGAACATTATTCTGCAATACTAAATACATGGTACAGAAATGTTCAATAACTGGGCTATGAATGCCGCAAACTACTAATGTAATTCTCAATGAAGACTACTATGTGACTTAATGTCCTTCACCTTCTGACCTAACTACCTGGAATTACTGTAATATCCATTTGCCCTGTCCATCCTCATGATCATGGAGCACTATATTTGGTTTTTGCACTAATTCTACGTTGGTGTGCCTTGTAAGAGCGTGGTGTTGACACGACATGCTGTCCACCACCGTGAGCGATGAAGACGTTATTATGGTCCCACTGTTTGGTGTACCTGATGTACTGCCAAAATGATAACAGGGAATATTACTACGACATTTCAGTGTCTTGGATACGCTGATAAATACTTCTGGGAAAAGAACTGCAAATTGTCTCACTTGGTGTTGTACTTCTGTGGAAAGATATGGACTTTCAGTGCAGCTGCGTGCAATCTAAGTGCTACAACTATGATGCAATCCTTCCTATTCCTTCCCTAATTCTTGTAAAATGAAAAGGTCATATACAGTGCGTGTGCACTTCCTTTCTTTTGTTAATAAGATCAGTTATCCTGAAATTACTAAAGACTTCTATAGTGCATGTGCACTTTATTACACTCCTTGATTTGCTTGCTTGTTGTAGAAAAATACTAGAGAGTACTACAGTCCATGTGCACTTTTGTCATTTGTCAATATAATTTGTACTCATTAGGTTTATTTGTCGTAAAAATATTAGAGAGTTTTTCAATGCGTGTGGACTTTATGCCATTTGTACTCATTGCGTATATATTTTGTGACTTTCTGATATGCTCTGTACTACAGTGCGTGTGTATTTTTGCCGTTTATTTGTTATGAAAATGCTAAAGAGTTTCTCAGTGCATGTGCACTTAATATTATGTGTTAATATGTTTTCTACTGAACTTCAGTGCCTGTGCACTTTTCTCATTTTTCAATATGATTTGTACTCATTCTGTATACCTTTTATGATATGTTCAATACTTCAGTGCGTATGCACTTACGTCATTTGTTACTCATTGTATATACATCTCGTCATTTACTGATATGTTCTGAACTGCAGTGCATGTACACTCATGTCACTTGTCAACATGATTTTTTACCATTCTGTTTATTTGTTCTGAAAATGCTAAAGAATTTTTTCAGTGCGTGTGCACTTTGTTATCTATCAAATAATTTGTATATACATTTTTCTGATTTGCTGATATGTTTTGTACTCATTTTGTCTTTGTCTGAAATGTTTTGTACTCGGTGCAAGTGCACCACATTTAATTCATGTACTACATCTGAATATTCTGTAAATTGTAAAAGTTGATTAATTAAAGAAAAAATTTTGCCGCGCTTGGCAAGTCCAAATGACTCACCATCGCTGCCAAATTTTTGCCCCCCAGTGGAGGGTTATGAAACACGTATGTTGTGTGGCGGCGATGGCGAGGCATTGCAGAGTCTCTGACCAGAGAGCTATTTGTCGTTCCTAGTCTGCGCTTGACCGCGCGAGAGAGCAGTTCAGTTGCGGTCTAGTTGCGAGAGAGTTTAGTTGTGTGTGAGGAGTCGGCGGGCGTCGACATGGCACTCTGGTCAAGATTCAGGACGAGGTATATTTTTAAATAAGGTAATGGAGCAGCATTGCGCACATTTGATAATGTAATGTAAATTAACTGTAACTAATTTGTTCAAGAATCGCCGCAATAATAATTTTGTTTTAAACCAACCATTTTTAACAAAGAATCCTTTTTGAAAGAATATTTGCCTTACATTTCCATAAAGAAAACTTCCCTTTAACTTCAAAAAAAATATTTTGCGATGCATTTCCTCCAAGCTATGGCGAAAAATAATAGCAGATGCAGTTTTACTGAGGTAAGAATTTGAGTTTAATCAGGGCCTAAGATCGACATTTCGGTCTATTTGCATTTTCATTGTCACTGAGATTTCATTTTTTTATTGAATTGACTTACATTTTTGTGGGCAGCTTATACCTGGGTCAGATTGCTAATTTTTATTTAATTGCCATTGTCAATAAACCATTTTATTTTGCGGGGAGGTCACACTTAGCTCTATGCCTATTCTCATTTAAAATATTATTATAAAATATCTCTGGGGAGGTTACAACGTCAAGGACCACGTGTACACACCATTCAGTAACAGTGCTACCCTTCACGCACGACCGACCGGGATGGTGCAGTGGTGCAGTGGTTGGCACACTGGAGTCACAGTCAGGAGCACGGCAGTTCAGAACCACGTTCGGCCATCCAGATTTAGGTTTTCCGTGACTTCCCTAATTCGCTCCAGGCAAATGCCGGGATGGTGCCTTAGAAAGTGCACGGCCGATTTGCTTCCCCATCCTGGACACACTCTGAGCTGGTACTCCGACCCTAATGACCTCGATGTCGACGGGACGTTAAACCCAGTTTTCCCTCTATCTTTCCTTCCTTCCTTCCTTCCCTCGCTCACGAATCCGTGAAGCAGTCACAACTGCTGCAGTGCTGATTTATACAAGGACTGATATCGAATATCGCCTTGATATTCTACGAGTGATGAGTGTGGTAACGCATTGATATTGTGGCATAACACAAAAAAAACTTTGAGAACTGATAAAGGCTTTATACCGGTGATACCATACAGATATCGCGTGACCCATCAAAGCTGGCAATGCGAAGGCGATAGCACAGACATTATCGAGGGCTTGCTACAATCTGCAACGATGGCGTTCCCAAAGACCACGCTTCCCGTATCAGTTTTGCAGCGTCCTCACACTGAGGCCATTATAGTGCCGAGCATGTCAGAGTTCAGCCCAGTTTGTGACCTCCTCTGAAGAGCCTACATGGTACAGGACCAAAGTGATGGTTAAGGTCCCAGAGGAACAGGATGTTCTTAATGTTCAACATTGTGCTGCAAGAGAGTGTATCAAGTGATGCTTTGCTAGTCAATGACAACCGTAAATCGTCAAGTACTTCTGTGGCAAAGAAGTGTGTCTAAGTTAAGGCAATCTTTTTTCGTTAATGTAATAAAGTGAAGCGATATTTCATGTGTTCTAGTTTGATGTCCACCTCATCGAGCTATCGAAGAACCAACGGTAGCAGCTGGACGATAGTATACTACTGGCCTTTAAAATTGCTACACCACGAAGATGACGTGCTACAGACGCGAAATTTATCCGACAGGAAGAAGATGCTGTGATATGCAAACGATTAGCTTTTCAGAGCATTCACACAAGGTTGGCGCCTATGGCGACACCTACAACGTGCTGACATGAGGAAAGTTTCCAACCGATTTCTCATACACAAACAGCAGTTGACCGGCGTTGCCTGGTGAAACGTTGTTGTGATGCCTCGTGTAAGGAGGAGAAATGCGTACCATCACGTTTCCGACTTTGGTACAGGTCGGATTGTAGCCCATCGCGATTGCGGTTTATCGTATCGCGACATTGCTGCTCGCGTTGGTCGAGATCCAATGACTGTTAGCAGAATATGGAATCGGTGGGTTCAGGAGGATAACACGGAACGCCGTGACGGATCCCAACGGCCTCATATCACTAGCAGTCGAGATGACAGGCATCTTATCCGCATGGCTGTAACAGATCGTGCAGCCACGTCTCGATCCCTGAGTCAACAGATGGGGGACATTTGCAAGACAACAACCATCTGCACGAACAGTTCGATGACGTTTGCAGCAGCATGGACTATCAGCCCGGAGACCATGGCTGCGGTTACCCCTGACGCTGCATCACAGACAGTAGAGCCTGTGATGATGTACTCATCGCCGAACCTGGGTGCACAAATGGCAAAACGTCATTTTTTCTGGTGAATCCAGGTTCTGTTTACAGCATCATGATCGTCGCATCCGTGTTTGGTGACATCCCGGTGAACACACATTGGAAGCGTGTATTCGTCATCGCCATACTGGCGTATCACCCGGCGTGATGGTATGGAGTGCCATTGGTTACACGTCTCGGTCACCTCTTGTTCGCATTGACGGCACTTTGAACAGTGGACGTTACATTTCAGATGTGTTACGACCCGTGGCTCTACCCTTCATTCGATCCCTGCGAAACCCTACATTTCAGCAGGATAATGCACGACCGCATGTTGCAGGTCCTGTACGGGCCTTTCTGGATACAGAAAATGTTCGATTGCTGCCCAGACCAGCACATTCTCCAGATCTCTCACCAATTGAAAACGTCTGGTCAATGGTGGCCGAGCAACTGGCTCGTCACAATACGCCAGTCACTACTCATGATGAACTGTGGTATCGTGTTGAAGATGTACATGCCATCCAAGCTCTGTTTGACTCAATGCCCAGGCGTATCAAGGACGTAATTACGGGCAGAGGTGGTTGTTCTGCGTACAAATTTCTCAGGATCTATGCACCCGAATTGCCTAAAAATGTAATCACATGTCAGTTCTAGTATAATATATTTGTCCGATGAATACCCGTCTATCATCTGCATTTCTTGTTGGTGTAGAAATTTTAATGGCCAGTAGTGTAGATTCTCCTGGTCGTAACTGCAACGGACCATGACATCTCTAATAGTTTCCAAGTCATCAATTTTTGAAAGCCATGCGACACTTTATGAATACCTTGTGTAACGAGTGTATTACTTTCAGAGGTCTGCACAACAGTGACCCGTTCGAATGTTGAGGAACTGACTTTTGCGGAAGACTGAATCCGGGAAACTTGATTAACGTCACCTTAACGTCAAACCATATATATCGTGTCCTAAACAGCTCTATACAGAACAATGAGGATTACATGCTCTTCGTCACAGCCTTAAAGATCGTCGTACTGTCAAGAGGCACGTAGCATGACAAGCCGCAGATCGAGAAACAGGAGTGCACAGCATAATCCGGGCCGAGAAAAACCCACTACCGTGGCGGGCAGGTATGGATCGCATGTCCCCTCCTTGATTGATGCGTCACCGTCCCGTCAAGTGGCAGCTCGTCCCCGGAATCCGAAAAGCGAACGCCGTCGTATTAGCGCGGGAAAAATACCCCGCATGTAGGCACTTAACGAAGACATAGTTCCCTTACAGAAGGCCGTGATTTATGTCGCGGGCCGGGAAGACAGATAGCTTATGCGCTTTATTTAGAGAGTGCGCCGCGGCTGCAGCTGTATTAATGCCCTCCGCGGAAGCCATGTTTGGGACGAGTGGCGGCCCCCCCGGGTTCGTATTCACGGAGGAGCGGTTGTCGCACTGGAACGGTACCGCCGCTGACCGTTTCTTGCTGGCCGGCGCTACGTGGCTCGCACATTGCTTGCGTGCATTCTTCGCGCCACGTTTTCACTGAAGGCGCCCGCTGTGCGGGATCGTTGCAATACGAGGAATAGCAGCTGCGGGGGAAAAAACTGATACACATCTGTCTTGTATTGGTGACTTCTGTATTTCAGAGCCTTCCTGCGGAGGTTATTATTGATGATGGGTGTGGTAGGGGTAGTGGAGCTGCTTACGCCGGCTAGAAACCATAAAGCAGTGGGCATAAAGCTGATATTGTGAGGCGGCATCTCCGGGCGCACACTTGCCGTTTCTTTCACAGTCATCAGTCTTTGATGCAGCCCGCTACAATCCCCCTCCTGCGCCACCTTTCTCATCTCATAGTAGCACTTACAACCTGCGTCTCCAATTATTTGCTGGTTTTATTCCAATCTTTGTCTTCCCCTACAATTTTCATTCTCTACAGTTCCCTCTAGTACTGTGGAAGTTGTTCCCTGATGTCTTGACAGATGTCCTGTTACTTCTTCTACATCTACATCTACGTGATTACTCTGCTATTCACAACAAAGTGCCTGGCAGAAGGTTCAATGAACCACCTTCAAGCTGTCTCTCTACGGTCCCACTCTCCAGCGGCGGGCGGGAAAAACGAACACACAAATTATTTTCATGGGAGTCCTTATCTTATGGTGATGATAATTTCTCCCTATGTAGGTGGGTGCCGACTGAATGTTTTCGCAATCGAAGGAGATAATTGGTGATTGAAATTTCATGAGAAGATCCCGTCGCAACACAAAACACCTTTATAAATGCGTAGGCTTCCGCGGCCAGAGTCAGTCGACATAAAAGTTTTCTGGGTTTGGTACCGCGTCATAATGTGAAAACTACTGCTGCTATAGAAAAACCAACGTTTCGGCCACGATTGCAGCTGCCTTCTTCTGGGTCTAGCAGCAGTAGTTTTTACATTATGACGCGGTACCAAACCCAGAAAACTTTTATGTCGACAAAACACCTTTGTTTCAATGGTTGCCACTCCACTTCACGTATAATGTCAGTGGCACTATCTCCCCTATTTTGCAATAATACAATACGAGGTGCCCTGCTTTGATCTTTTTCGATGTCATCCGTCAGTCGCACCTAATGCGGATGCCACACCGTACAGCAATACTCCAGAATAGGGCGGACAAGCGTGGTGTAAGCAGTCTCTTTAGTAAACCTGTTGCACCTTCTAATTGTTCTATTAATGAATCGCAGTCTTTGGTTTGCTCTACCCACAACATCATCTGTGTGAGCGTTCCAAGTTAGGTTATTTATAATTCTAATCCCTAAGTATTTAGTTGAATTTAGTCTTCAGATTTGTGTGACTTACCGCGTAATGGAAATTTAGAGGATTTCTTTCAGTACTCGTGAATAACTTCAAACTTTTCTTTATTCAGGGTCAATTGCCACTTTTCGCACCATACAAACATCTTATTTAAATCGTCTTGCAATTTGTTCTGACATTTGATGACTTTATAAGACTGTAAATGATAGCTTTATTTGCAAACAATCTAAGAATAATCCCGTGTTCCTTTTCTCGGCACTTCTGTGGGCGACCTCCTCATACCTTATTTACCTTATTGGTCCACATAATTTTCAAAATTTTTCTGTATCACCACACCAGAAACTTTTCGATTTTTTTCTGTTCTGCTTTTTCCACCATCTATGTTTCACTGTAGTACAATACTGTGCCCAAACGTATATTCTCAGAAATCTCTTCCTCAGCTTAATGCCCATGTTTGATACCGGTAGACTTTTATTGGCCAGGAATGCCCTCTTTGACAGTTCTAGTCTGCTTTCTATCTCCTCCTTGCTCCGTCCGTCGTGGATTATTTTATTGCCTAGATAATAGAATTCCTTCACTTCATCTGCCTCGTGGTCACTAACTCTGATGTTGCATGTTTGTCACAGCAGCAAGTCTACAAATGGAGTAGAAAGTTCGCAAATGGTATGACTTCAGTGGAAGGTGCTCCTCGTCCAGGTCAGACACAACGAGTTGTGACTGGGCAGAACATTGCAGCAGTTGAAGCCATAGTGAAGTGACACCGAATGAGCAGCTTGTTCATGCAGGCTGCTGTCAGCGGCTGTCCTTTTCCAACATGACAATGCAATGTTCAAAAAATGGCTCTGATCACTATGCAACTTAACTTCTGAGGTCATCAGTCGCCTAGAACTTAGAACTAATTAAAGCTAACTAACCTAAGGACATCACACACATCCATGCCCGAGGCAGGATTCGAACCTGCGACCGTAGGACAATGCAAGGCCCCACACTGCCTGTACAACAGTTGCAACAATCACAGACCTGCATTTTCAGTGTCTTCCTCATCCAGCGTACTCACCAGACCTTGCCCCAAGTGATTTCCATATGTTTGGACCTCTCAAAGACGCAATGGGAGGAAAGAAGTTCCATTCTGATGAAGAGGTACGCCACGTGGTGCATGAGTGGTTGTGCAGACTACCAAAACAATTTTTCCTAAAGGAATTTGTGCACTTTGTAAGCGCCCGTACCGAGCTACTGAGTGTCTCTCCTGCAGAGTCTTCCACTGGAGTTTATATATCATCTCCGTAACGCTTTCGAGATTACTAAATGATCCTGTAACGAAGCGCGCTGCTCTCCGTTGGATCTCCTCTATCTCTTCTATCAACCGTATCTGGTACGAATCCCACACTGCTCAGCAGTATTCAAGCAGTGGGCGAACAAGCGTACTGTAACCTACTTCCTTTGTTTTCGGATTGCATTTCCTTAGGATTCTTCCAATGAATCTCAGTGTGGCATGTGCTTTACCAACGATCAACCTTATATGATCATTCCATTTTAAATCACTCCTAATGCGTACTCACAGATAATTTATGGAATTAACTGCTTCCAGTTGCTGACCTGCTATATTGTAGCTAAATGATATGGGATCTTTCTTTCTATGTATTGGCAGCACATTACACTTGTCTACATTGAGATTCAATTGCCATTCCCTGCAACATGCGTCAATTCGCTGCAGATCCTCCTGCATTTCAGTACTATTTTCCATTGTTACAACCTCTCGATATACTACAGCATCATCCGCAAAAAACCTCAGTGAACTTCCGATGTCATCCACAAGGTCATTTATGTACATTGTGAATAGCAACGGTCCTACGACACTCCCCTGCGGCACACCTGAAATCACTCTTACTTCGGAAGACTTCTCTCCATTGAGAATGACATGCTGCGTTCTGTTATCTAGGAACTCTTCAATCCAATCACACAATTGGTCTGATAGCCCATATGCTCTTACTTTGTTCATTAAAAGACTGTGAGGAACTGTATCGAACGCCTTGCGGACGCTGTCAGCGAGTCCATTGTGACATTACAATTCCCTGACGACGCGTTTCTGTGTTGTCTGTGTGAGCAGATTATTAACTGATGAAATACAGGAGTGGTACTTATATGCGGTCTAGGCTCAATAACGTCACCACCGCCTATGCTCCACATCAGTGTCCAATAACCATTCGCAGATGGCAGATGGCAGCACTAGCAGTGGAGGGTATATAAAGCGTGTCGGGGGATACGGGTGACGCTGCACTCGTTGTCCTATTGCGGAAACGGAGTGAATTATCTATATTCCAAAAGGGCATAATCACTGGCTTTCGGCCTAAGGGTGGAAGGATTTTCGAAACGACTAAGTTAAGTGTTCAAGTGAGCACCTGGTTAGCCGGCCGGGGTGGCCGAGGGGTTCTAGGCACTACAGTCTGGAACCGCGCGACCGCTACGGTCGCAGGTTCGAATCCTGCCTCGGGCATGGATGTGTGTGATGCCCTTAGGTTAGTTAGGTTTAAGTAGTTCCAAGTTCTAGGGGACTGATCGCCTCAGATGTTAAGTCCCATAGTGCTCAGAGCCATTTGAACCAAACATTGAGAGAGGTTTGGCGGCGTGCTGGTGCGAAAGTGGATACTTCTCTCGTGGAAAACAGCTGTAAAAGTCATCCAAAGTTTTACCCATAAGAAAGCGATCCTTCAGGCGGATGTCGCACTGCAGGTCATTCAGCTCTAGTTGAAATACTTGTGAGACGTCCTCTGCCCGAAGGGAAAACGGGCAAACAAATATATCTAAGGCCAGTTGAAGCTCACTTATCTCCAAAAATCTGTTTTCAAACTCTTCTTGTAATTCGCAAATTATTTGAACACAATCTGAAAATTCCACATCTTCTTTAACGCTGTCTAATGCAAGAAAGTGTCCACAATTCTCCTCGCGCAACTGCTTTTTCCACAAAATAAGATTTTTTTGAAATGCTTGAATCGTCTGCACTAAATCAACAACAGAGTTGTTTACACGTTATGAGTTAAATGTTCAAAGTATATAAATGACCAGTTAAGTCACTCAAAAAAGCCATGGATGTCCTTTCATTTCCAAAAAGGTATTGATTTCGTCCCTCAAGGAGAAAAACAGATGAAGCACCTTCCCCCTGCTCAGCCATCTTACTTCGGTGTGGTAGGGGATGTCCGGGTATTCTTCTTCGACATCAGCCAGAAATTCTTTAAATTGGCGATGTGGGAATCCATGCGAGCGAAGATAATTAACTGTTCAAACAACTGTGTGCATAACATCTTTTATGTTGGCGACCTTCGCACAAAGTGCCTCCTGTTGTATCAGGCAATGGACTGCCGCGAAATAGGAACTGCTGACTTCAGCCATTTTTGACCTGGCGTAAGCCAATAATCCAGTGCGTATGCCTCGTAGCGCAGGGGCTCTATCCGTTGTTACACTGGTCTGGCGTTCCCATTTTAAACTCATTGACCCGAACACTTTTTCCACGGCTAGAAAAATATCCAAAATTTTAATGGTATAGGGTCGAGAAATTCCTCGGTGACACACAGACTGTCGTCGGCATCCCAAATGAATATGACGAAGTGAGATATGTCCGCTACTTCCGTGGACTCGTCAAGAGCGATAGGAAATGAAACGGAGTTTGCTTCTATCTCCAGTAATTGCTGCTCCATATCTGAGGCCATTTTAGGCGAAAGACCTAGTCTTTCAAATTCTTCCGTGAGGTCTGCTGGACAAATACAAGCCGCCGGGTCGCACAGCCAATCCTTGATGAGATTCAAAACCACAAAGGTTTCCCTGCTTTCGCAATTCTCGGCGAGCAATAGTAATTTGCGCACAAACTTTGCTCTCCTGTTTCCTGCTCCTACCACGGGGAAAAAAACCTTACAATTAATTTTGTACGATCATGTTTTTTATCATTTTAACAATTAATTGTTTCAATCATTGAAACTCAAATAAAAAAGTAACAAAAAAAGATTGGTTTTAGGTGCGTTTTCCCCCAGTTCCTCTGAAAAGAGGTCATAGACGCTAGCAAGGACAGCGAAATGTGGTAGCAAAATAAATTTTTATCTATTGGAATATTTGCGTTTTAATTAATTGAAAACATTGATCAAACTACAACTTATGTTTTCCCATCCATCAAAACACAAATACACAAAAACAAAGAATGACTCTTAATGACACTTTGCTGTCCAAGAGAGCGTTTGTGACAGCATCTCAGAAGGTACCAAAAAATAACGCACCTCAAACTTTTTCTTATGTCTGTGCGACGCGATTCAGTGCAACCCAATTATAAAAATTAACCTAAAAGAAATGTTCATTGTTGCTGACAATCTGATGTACGATAACCGGGACATTGCTAAGCGACATATCAGATTATAAAATATGTTGTTGTGGTCTTCAGTCCTGAAACTGGTTAGATGCAGCTCTCCATGCTACTCTATCCTGTGCAAGCTTCTTCATCTCCCAGTCACTACTGCAATCTACATCCTTCTGAATCTGCTTACTGTGTTCATCTCTTGGTCTCGCTCTACGATTTTTGCCCTCCGCGCTGCCCTCCAGTGCTAAATTTGTGATCCCTTGATGCCTCAGAACATGTCCTACCAACCGGTCCCTTCTTCTTGTCAAGTTGTGCCACAAACTCCTCTTCTCCCCAATTCTATTCAATACCACTTCATTAGTTATGTGATCTACCCATCTAATCTTCAGCATTCTTCTGTAGCGCCACATTTCAAAAGCTTCTACTCTCTTCTTGCCCAAACTATTTATGGTCCATATTTCATTTCCATACATGGCTACACTACATACAAATACTTTCAAAAACGACTTCCTGACACTTAAATCTATACTCGATGTTAACAAACTTCTCTTGTTCAGAAACGCTTTCCTTGCCATTGCCAGTCTACATTTTATATCCTCTCTACTTCGACCATCATGAGTTATTTTTCTCCCCAAATAGCAAAACTCCTTTACTACTGTAAGTGTCTCATTTCCTAATCTAATTCCCTCAGCATCACCCTACTCAATTCGACTACATTCCATTATCCTCGTTTTGCTTTTGTTGATGTTCATCTTATGTCCTCCTTTCAAGACACTGTCCATTCCCTTCAACTGCTCTTCCAAGTCCTTTGCTGTCTCTGACAGAATTACAATGTCATCGGCGAACCTCAAAGTTTTTATTTCTTCTCCATGGATTTTAATACCTACTCCGAATTGTTCTTTTGATTCCTTTACTGCTTGCTTAATATACAGATTGAATAACATCGGGGAGAGGCTACAACCCTGTCTCACTCCCTTCCCAACCACTGCTTCTCCTTCATGCCCCTCTACTATTATAACTGCCATCAGGTTTCTGTACAAATTGTAAATAGCCTTTCGCTCCCTGTATTTTACCCCTTCCACATTCGGAATTTGAAGGAGAGTATTCCAGTCAGCATTGTCAAAAGCTTTCTCTAAATCTACAAATGCTAGAAACGTAGGTTTGCCTTTCCTTAATCTTTCTTCTAAGATAAGTCGTAGGGTCAGTATTGCCTCACGTGTTCCAACATTTCTCCGGAATCCAGAATTATCTTCCCCGAGATCGGCTTCTACCAGTTTTTCCATTCGTCTGTAAAGAATTCACGTTAGTATTTTGCAGCTGTGACTTATTAAACTGATAGTTCGGTAATTTTCACATCTGTCAACACCTGCTTTGTTTGGGATTGGAATTATCATGTTCTTCTTGAAGTCTGAGGGTATTTCGCCTGTCTCATACATCTTGCTCACCAGATGGTAGAGTCTTGTCAGGACTGGCTCTTCCAAGGCCGTCAGTAGTTCTAATGGAATGTTGTCTACTCCTGGGGCCTTGTTTCTGCTTAGATCTTTCAGTGCTCTGTCAGTCTCTTCACTCAGTATCATATCTCCAATTTCATCTTCATCTACATCCTCTTCCATTTCAATAATATTGTCCTCAAGTACATCGCCCCTGAATAGACCTTCTATATACTCCTTCCACGTTTCTGCTTTCCCTTCTTTGCTTAGAACTGGGTTTCCATCTGAGCTCTGAATATTCATACAAGTGGCTCTCTTTTCTCCAAAGGTCTCTTTAGTTTTGCTGTACGCGGTATCTATCTTACCTTTAGTGAGATAAGCCTCTACATCCTTACATTTGTCGTTTAGCCATCCATACTTAGTCATTTTGCACTTCCTGTCGATCTCATTTTTGAGACGTTTGTATTCCTTTTTGCCTGCTTCACTTACTGCATTTTTGCATTTTCTCCTTTCATCAATTAAATTCAATATTTCTTCTGTTACCCAAAGATTTCTACTAGCCCTCGTCCTTTTACCTACTTGATCCTCTGCTGCCTTCACTACTTCATCCCTCAGAGCTACCTATTCTTCTTCTAGTGTATTTCTTTCCCCCATTCCTGTCAATTGTTCCCTTATGCCCTCCCTGAAACTCTGTACAACCTCTGGTTCTTTCAGTTTATCCAGGTCCCATCTCCTTAAATTTCCATGTTTTTGCAGTTTCTTCAGTTTTGATCTACAGTTCATAACCAATATATTGTGGTCAGAGTCCGCATCTGACCCTGGAAATGTGTTACAGTTTAAAACCTGGTTCCTAAATCTCTGTCTTACCTTCTAGTATCTCCAGGCTTCTTCCATGTATACAACCTCCTTTTATTATTCCTGAACCAAGTGTTAGCTATTATTAAGTTATGTTCTGTGCAGAGTTCTACCAGACGGCTTCCTCTTTGATTTCTTACCGCCCCCCAATCCATATTCACCTACTATGTTTCCTTCTCTCCCTTTTCGTACTCTCGAATTCCAGTCACCCATGACTATTAAATTTTCGTCTCCTTTCACTATCTGAATAATTTCTTTTATTTCATCATACATTTCTTCAATTTCTTCGTCATCTGCAGAGCTAGTTGTCATATAAACTTGTACTATTGTAGTAGGCATGGGCTTCGTGCGTATCTTGGCAGCAATAATGCGTTCGCTATGCTGTTTTATTCATTATTAAACCTACTCCTGCATTACCCCTATTTGATTTTGTATTTATAACCCTGTATTCACCTGACCAAAAGTCTTGTTCCTCCTGCCACCGAACTTCACAAATTCCCACTATACCTAACTTTAAACCATCCATTTCCCTTTTTAAATTTTCTAACCCACCTGCCCGATTAAGGGATCTGACATTCAACGCTCCGATCCGTAGAAGGCCAGTTTTCTTTCTCCTGATAACGACGTCCTCTTGAGTAGTCCCCGCCCGGGGATCC
The DNA here is from genome assembly GCF_023864345.2 of Schistocerca serialis cubense. Lineage (NCBI taxonomy): Eukaryota > Metazoa > Arthropoda > Insecta > Orthoptera > Acrididae > Schistocerca > Schistocerca serialis. Next base: position 252,071,426 of record NC_064639.1, on the reverse strand, counting down.
GAATGGGGGACTATTTTACCTCCGGAATATTTTACCCAAGAGGATGCCATCATCATTTAACCATACAGTAAAGCTGCATGCCCTCGGAAAAATTACGGCTGTAGTTTCCCCTTGCTTTCAGCCGTTCGCAGTACCAGCACAGCAAGGCTGTTTTGGTTAGTGTTGCAAGGCCAGATCAGTCAATCATCCAACCGGTCCCCCTGCTACTACTGAAAAGGCTGCTGCCCCTCTTCAGGAAACACAGGTTTGTCTGGCCTCTCAACAGATACCCCTCCGTTGTGGTTGCACCTACGGCTGTCTACATCGCTGAGGCACGCAAGCCTCCCCATGAACAGCAAGGTCCATGGTTCGTATAAAATATAGTTTTATTTATTTTCCACTCGTGTTTTAATAGTGTGGGCGCGCCGCTCCTCCTTTTAGTTGTCTGCTCCTGTTGAGCATCCATCTCGATCCACTGTAGCCTTACGTCTGTTGACTAACGGCTTCGTGTAGTATCCATACTTTTAAACGCAGCTTGCGCGGCGGTCTGTCTTCCGCACGAAGCGCGCGTACGGCGGCATCTCGAGGCAGGCGGACCGCACGGTAAGCTAAGCGACACGGCACGGCCACAGCAACAACGTACGAATTCGCCGTAGGCGCTGGCCTCGGAAGATCGCGGGCGCTAGCGCCCCAGGGGCACAGTTTGGACGAGCCTGATGTAAATGGACATTTACAGAGTCCCAGCATTCTGGAAGTTATCCACGTTAAGAATTTTGAGTGTTATTTATTGTTATGCACAAAGGCTCTCTTCCTGTACGTCAGCATATAAACATACAATTGCATTGTTGATTATCGATAGTCGCCTCTCTGCCGAGCGCACAGCAACAGTGAGAACGTGGGCGCAGTGTTGTGTTGATGCCGTGGTTGTGGCACGTATCTTACACGTTATAGTGAAGCAATTAAAACTGTTTGCCACACAAGTTTTGAGTTTAATTTCAGTTTTCACGTCACAGTATCAATGTTTATCAAAAAGGTGATGTTTCTCGGTTTTGTGTGTCGTGTCGGGACAACAGTCAACCGCATCGCGACGGTTACGGTAAATAATGTGGAATCATATGATCTTAATTCAAACTTTTAAGTGAAAGAAACACATATCGTTTTGATTGGCTGAATGTCACGAGCGCAGGTACTTTCTCGCTCGTATATCGTACCCGGAATTCTATGGAGCATCCGCGCCGCGATTCGGTCACCCCCACGCTCGTGTTATATGCTATTGAATTGTTTAGTACGGTTGGAAGAACTGTGCCAATTGTCGACTGAGCAAACATCCGTTGAACAGTGATTATTTTGTGTTCAGTGCACCGTGTTTTGCATTCGTGCCATCATGTAGACAGCAGCCTTATACGTCACAACGGTCACGTGCTTGGATTACAAATACTGATCATGTCCATTGTGGAATAATGTTAATTGTGAACAGTGCAGCCCCGTGTTGTGCGAGTGTTTAACAGAATACAGTGAATTCTATCAGATAAACTTGATACTGTTGGTGTGAGTGGCTCCTCTCCCTGCTAGTCAATCGTTATTACAGTACACATCACAAGCAGGCAGTGCAGAGAGCAGCAGATCAACTGCCGCGGGAAGGACCAGGTACGTGCGCTTAGGCACAGGGTCGTTAAATATCCAGCCCCAGTCCTGTGTCTAGGAAGTGTTGTAAAGGCTCGAGTGCTGAAGGCCAGCTTTTATTACACTACTGGCCATTAAAATTGCTAAACCACGACGATGACGTGCTACAGACGCGAAATTTATCCAACAGGAAGAAGATGCTGTGATATGCAAATGATTATCTTTTCAGAGCATTCACACAAGGTTGGCGCCGGTGGCGACACCTACAACGTGCTGACATGAGGAAAGTTTCCAACCGATTTATCATACACAAACAGCAGTTGACCGCCGTTGCCTGGTGAAACGTTGTTGTGAAGCCTCGTGTAAGGAGGAGAAATGCGTACCATCACGTTCCCGACTTTGATAAAGGTCGGATTGTAGCCTATCGCGATTGCGGTTTGTCGTATCGCGACATTGCTGCTTGCGTTGGTCGAGATACAATGACTGCTAGCAGAATATGGAATCGGTGGGTTCAGGAGGGAAATACGGAACGCAGTGCTAGATCCCAACGGCCCCGTGTCACTAGCAGTCGAGATGACAGGCATCTTATTCGCATGGCTGTAACGGATCGTGCAGCCACGTCTCGATCCCTGAGTCAACAGATGGGACGTTCGCAAGACAACAACCATCTGCATGAACAGTTCGACGAAGTTTGCAGCAGCATGGACTATCTGCTTGGAGACCGTGGCTGCGGTTACCCTTGACGCTGCATCACAGACAGGAGTCACTGCGATGGTGTACTCAACGACGAACCTGGGTGCACGAATGGCAAAACGTCATTTTTTCGGATTAATCCGGGTTCCGTTTACAGCATCATGATGGTCGTATCCGTGTTTGGTGACAACGCGGTGAACGCACATTGGAAGCGTGTATTCGTCATCGCCATACTCGCGTGATGGTGCGGAGTGCCATTGGTTACACGTCTCTGTCACCTCTTGTTCGCATTGACGGCACTTTGAACAGTGGATGTCACATTTCAGATGTGTTACGACCCGTGGCTCTACCCTTCATTCGATCCCTGCGAAACCCTACATTTCAGCAGGATAATGCACGAACGCATGTTGCAGGTCCTGTACGGGCCTTTCTGGATACAGAAAATGTTTGACTGCTGCCCTGGCTAGCACATTCTCCAGATCTCTCACTAATTGAAAACGTCTGGTCAATAGTGGCCGAGCAACTGGCTCGTCACAATACGCCAGTCACTACTGTTGATGAACTGTGGTATCGTGTTGAAGCTGCATGGGCAGCTGTACCTGTACACGCCATCAAGCTCTGACTCAATGCCCAGGCGTATCAAGGCCGTTATTATGGCCAGAGGTGGTTGTTCTGGGTACTGATTTCTCAGGATCTATGCATCCAAATTGGGTGAAAATGTTATCACAATTCAGTTCTAGTTTAATATATTTGTCCAATGATACCCGTTTCTTATCTTCATTTCTTCTTGGTGCAGCAATTTTAATGTCCAGTGGTGTAGTACTGTATATCTACCCCCTTTCCTCCCGGGCGTGTTACAAGCGCTACAAATGGCTTTTGACATATGGTCACATTAATGTGACTTGACCGTATGTACATCCACATTATGCAACAAGAGACACGATCACAAATGTTTACTGAATGTTTTGAGTGTCATTCCTCTTCTACTCATTGCGTTAACGGCCTTAACACAGTGACTGCCTGCCACTTGAGCCGATGGTGGTTCACAGTTACACCGGTTTTGACGCCGCGTGAGCCGTATTTGGCTCGCGTGTACATTGTACTGTGGGTCGCGTGGGCCATAACTGGCTCACATGCAGAGTTGTGTTTAGAGGCCTCATGAGCCTCATAGAGTTCACAGATAATGCGTTGCAACTATGGGTTTAAAAGTGGTGGCTCCACTGAACACTCTCATGTTCGTAGCACTCAATATTTTTACAGTTGGTGGCCATGGTGATTCCTAACATCGGCGTACTGTTAAATGGTACAGAAAGATCGTTTTTTAGATCTTTTTAGAACATGTTTGTAAATGTTCAAGTCCTGTACAACTTGACAAACTTTTTGTTGTTGGGCTACGTGAGCCATATATGGCTCACGCCTGTTATCAGTCCAGTTCAGTCATAAATTAACATTTTATCAAGTAACTTAATTCTAAATGTGGTAAAGAACACTGCTGACGCAAAAAATCAATTTGGCTTCAGAAGTAATATTCGTGATTTCAATGTGGCAAAGCAACGCATGGTCCAAACTTCATCATGGCAGTCAATGTGTTAATATAATTTCATATTTCTTGCTATTAGTATGTACCGTGTTCTAAATTGACCATCTGTATAACGTGCGTTTACTAATCCATGTTACTCCCATTGTAAACAAGCAATATTGGGTTTTACGTCCCGTCGACATCGAGACCATAAGAGGCGGATCGCTAACTCGGATGGTGTCAAGGATGGGGAAGGAAATCGGCCGTGCCCTTCAATAGGAACCATCCCGACATTTGCCTGTCGAGATATAAGGAAATCGCGGAAAATCTGAATCTGCATGGCAGGACGCGGGTTTGAACCGTCGTTCTCCCGATTGCGAGTCCAGTTTGCTAATCACCGCGCCAGCTCGCTGCGTACTTCCACAGGAAACTGATACCAAAGTAGCTGACTATTGCTTTTTCGCAACGTAATTTTACGGTTTATCAAAAGGTTTATTGTGTTGAAGACACCCATTAGTAGGTGTCGAAACTAGGTCAACTGCACCTAACAGTTACTTGCGACCGGTTGGCTGTATAATCCTCTGTTGAAACTAGTTGCCGAGTAACAGCTTTGTTTAAAACGGTAAGCAGTTCTTTCGATTCGTTATTCTAGTTTGTGAATGTATTCCATTTAAATCGGCGCGAATTGAAACCACTAGATAACAAACTTTTGGTTTTTGACTGATCCAAGTGTCTGAGTGAAAATGTTCAAGTCAAACAGTATCAGTGCCTTTACGTATTTATGCCCTTTATTGTAAGAAAATCGTCAGCTACTGTAAGTATTTTATCAGATATTTTACTTCAGGTTTGCTTTTGTTTCACAACTATTTTCTGACAATATTACGTTTACAATGACAAGTTACATTTAGTATTACGTTATTAAGTTATCCATTCCTCTTTCAGCGATAGTGTTTATTGTTTTCATAACGGAAACCACACAACGAAAACGAAAGTGGCCGTTTAGCGAGTTCACTACATCACGTACTGTCGTCTACTTGAAAAGTTTCTATTATAAACTCAACATTTGTACTGCAGTTTACGTATCTGCAGCACAACGACAGAGTTAATTACGGTGTTATACTTCCACGAGCTACTGGTAAGGGCTCATTCCGCCAAAACGTTCATTAAACTGAAATTCTGTCAGTAATGTTCGAACTTAACGACCAAATAATTTCCATGCCGGAACGTAAATTTAAAAGAGAGATAAAGTGATTTTACTAGATATTTAGATTTCTGCTACAGACAAGTCTTCTCACATTTAAAAAGAGGTTAAGTGTTGGAAGAAAAACACTCTTCTATTCTGAGAAGGATTGGACAACCTTGAATATATTAGGCAAATCACAATGATTGATGAGCTGCGTGTGGCGATCCGCTGTCCGTGCGAGAACAACAGCGCTCGCTGCGATATTGTTTTGGAATTGGCTGCCGAGCGACAGCAAAGCAGCTGGGCCAGCCTGCGGTCTCGCGCATGCGTAATGCGCTGCGGGCAGGTGTCTCAAATCCACCTGCGGCACCGCCTCCGCTGCCATCTATCGGTGCTCTCCTCTACTGCTTTCGAAACTGGTTATCACGGATCAATTGCAGCTACACCCTGTCATTGCCCACATCCCGAAGTGGTACTTAGCGTCGAAAGATTAATTTGAATCTGCTGTTTCTGATACCGTTTTGCAAGATGGCAGTGTGGCGTAGTGAAACATCAGCGTGAACGATCCCAAGAACGATGAGACAGGCAATATCTGTAACATGCAATGTGCTTAGCAGCAGACACATTAGGATCTCTCCTTTCTCTTTTGATTCTCACATGACGTTACTACACAAACTGGTATTGCTGACACATTAACGTCCTTCTGCCTTCTTCGCACTGTTTATGATGATTCTCTAATAGGTGAACATTGTCATGGAGCAGCTTGTAAAGAATGAGCATCGGATTTCAGTGCAAATTATTTTCCTTTTGCAGTTTTAATTATTTATTTTCTTGCATCCTCTCCTAAGTATCTCCAGTCGGGAATCACTACAGTAATAGAAATTCATCGAGTAAAACAGAAGTAATATTCGGCGCTCCCCAAGGAAGTGTTATAGGCCTTCTATTATTAATGATCTACATTGACGACATAGGAGACAATCTGAGTGGCCGTCTTAGATTGTTTGCAGATGATGCTGTCATTTACCGTCTTGTAAAATCATCAGATGATCAAAATGACTTGCAAATTGATTTAGATAAGATATCTGTATGGTGCGAAAAGTCGCAATTGACCCGGAATAAGAAAAAGTATGAAGTTATTCACATGAGTACTAAAAGAAATCAGCTAAATTTCGATTACGCGATAAGTCACACAGATCTGAAGGCTGTGAATTCAACTAAATACTCAGTGATTACAATTACAAATAACCCAAATTGGAGCGATCACATAGATAATATTGTGGGTAGAGCAAACCAAAGACTGTGATTCACTTAGAAAGTGCAAGAGGTCTACTAAAGAGACAGCTTGCACCTCGATTGTCCGCCCTATTCTGGAGTATTGCTGTGCGGTGTGGGATCCGCATCAGGTGGGAATGACGGATGACATCGAAAAAGTACAGAGAAGGGCAGCTCGTTTTGTATTATCGCGAAATAAGGGAGATAGTGTCACAGACATGATACGTGAATTGGAGTGGCAATCATTAAAACAAAGGCGTTTTTCGTTGCGACGGGATCGTCTCACGAAATTTCAATCACCAGTTTTCTCCTCCGATTGCGAAAATATTCTGTCGGCACTCACCTACATAGGGAGAAATGATTACCGTGATAAAATAAGAGAAATCAGGGCTCGCACAGAAAAATTTAAGTGCTCGTTTTTCCCGCGTGCCGTTCGAGAGTGGAACGGTAGAGAGACAGCTTGAAGGTGGTTCATTGAACCCTCTGCCAGGCACTTTATTGTGATGTAGATACAGATGTACACTACCACAGCTTTTCTCTGAAGGGTCCGGTAGAAATTATGCTAGTCTACAAACGGTAAATCCGTAATTCCTGAAGGAATCGAACTCCCATATATAAAGTAGCTTCAAACATCTGATCAGAAATGAGTTAATGTGTTTAACATTTGCTTAATCGTTTAAGCGAGGAAAAGTTCAGGGAGGGTTTGAAATTATGCAAACGTTTATTACAAATCGCTAAGGACTCTCATTATGAAATAATGGATTAATATAATCCGGATAATTTGCACTACATTTTAAGCAATAGTTAGTTTATCACGTTTATCGATTTTTACAACGTCATGTCTCCCGAACTGTGTGTCCTACAATGTTATAATTTCGCAGGTACATGCAGAGACACGCGTAGAAAACGTCTGCAAAGTTTGTAACTAACAGAGTTAGTGATAAAGAACTAAAAAACTAAAATGTCACGTGTGATGTTGAAGTTTTGCAGCTCGCCATTTAAAACAAACACAAGTTTGTCACGCGTCTAAATGACTGACTTCATATCTCCTGAACTATGTGTCAGACCATGACACAATTTTGTAGGTACAAGTAGCAGTATATATGGATGTTGTCTGCAAGATATGACGTGGATAGAATTAGCAGTAAAGAAGTAATAAATTAAGTCACGCCCGATGCGTTCGCTTTACTGCATGAGCAGCGGAAATTTAGTAATCGATAAACATTGGTTCAAATGGCTCTGAGCACTATGGGACTCAACTGCTGTGGTCATCAGTCCCCTAGAACTTAGAACTACTTAAACCTAACTAACCTAACGACATCACACACATCCATGCCCGAGGAAGGATTCGAACCTGAGACCGTAGCAGTCGCACGGTTCCGGACTGCACGATAACCATTATTCCTTTCTTAATTTCGTTGGGGGTGTCACTAGAATGGCTTTGATATTATGTGTGAGGTCTGTTGGAAGTCGCTACAATGCCCCCATTCTAGAATACTGGATAAAATAAGTCAGGGCATCTGCGAGACGTCAGTTATGTAGCCTCATTTGAAACACACTGATTATACTTGTAATACTGCTGTTACATGTTAAACTTTTAACATAACATTATATCTCTTAATGAGTAAATTATGAGACCGTTTTACAATCTCAAATTCGGCCAATAATTATGCGAAATATTGAAAAATAAAATTTTGTTGCCCTGTATGCCTTTAGATACGCAAAGTGGTACAAATGAAAAAAAAAAAGAAAAGTTTGAAATGGCTCTGAGCACTATGGGACTAACACCTGAGATCATCAGTCCCCTACAACTTAGAACTACTTAAACCTAACTAACCTAAGGACATCACACACATCCATGCCCGAGGCAAGATTCGAACCTGCGACCGTAGCGGTTGAGCGGTTCCAGACTGAAGCGCCTAAAACCGCTCGGCCACCCAGGCCGGCGGTACAAATGATACTTGGTGCTTTGGCTAGGGTTCCGGGACAGTCGTTCAGTAATAAACCAAGGTTGAAACCGCAGTGGGCACTACAGAGCGAACATTTCACGTGTATAACAAGCTTTTCCTATACTGTGAACGAACCTACATTTCAGAAAGCTAACTTTACACTGGTCATCCAGTACATTATGACCACTTACGTAATAGCCTCTACGTCCAGCTTTGGGACGAATAACAGCGGCAACACGTCGTGGCATGGAAGCAATGACGCCTTGGTTGGTCGCTAGAGGAACTTAGCACCAAATCTGAACTCGCAAGTCACCTAATTCCCGCAAATTTCTAGATGTGTTCAATCGGCTTCAGTTATGGTGAGTTAGGGACGCAACACATCAACTGGAACACGCCACTGTGTTCCTGGAACCACTCCATCACGCTCCCGGCCTTGCGACATGGCGCGTTATCTTGTTGAAAAATGCCACTGCCGTCGGGAAACACGATCGTCATTAAGCGGGGTACGTGGTCTGCAACTCGTTTTCGATAGTCCTTGGCTTTCGTGGTGCCTTGCACGAGCTCCACTGGACCCATGGATGCCCACCTGAATGTTCCCCAGAGCATAATGAAGCCGCCGCCATCTTGTCTTCGTTCCGTCGTACAGGTGTCAAGGAGCTGTGCCTCTGGAAGAGGACGAATTAACGCCCTCCCATCAGCATGATGGGGTATGTATCAGGATCCATCTGACAGTGCAACACTCTTTTACTGCGGCAACGTCCAGTGCCGATAGTCTCGCGCCCATTTCATTCGTAGTTGACGATGTCGTGTTGTTAACACTGGCCGGCCGGGGTGGCCGAGCGGTTCTAGGCGCTAAAGTCTGGAACAGCGCGACCGCTACGGTCGCAGGTTCGAATCCTGCCTCGGGCATGGATGTGTGTGATGTCCTTAGGTTAGTTAGGTTTAAGTAGTTCTAAGTTCTAGGGGACTAATGACCTCAGAAGTTAAGTCCCATAGTGCTCAGAGCCATTTGAACCATTTTTGTTAACACTGGCACAAGCACGGATCGTTGGCTGCGGAGGCCCATCGTTAGGAGTGTTCGGTGCACTGTGTGTTTAGACACACTTGTACGAGGTGCATTCAAGTTCTAAGGCCTCCGATTTTTTTTCTAATTAACTACTCACCCGAAATCGATGAAACTGGCGTTACTTCTCGACGTAATCGCCCTGAAGACGTACACATTTTTCACAACGCTGACGTCATGATTGCATGGCAGCGGCGAAGGCTTCTTTAGGAGTCTGTTTCGACCACTGGAAAATCGGTGAGGCAATAGCAGCATGGCTGGTGAATGTGCGGCCACGGAGAGTGTCTTTCATTGTTGGAAAGAGCCAAAAGTCACTAGGAGCCAGGTCAGGTGAGTAGAGAGCATGAGGAATCACTTTAAAGTTGTTGTCTCGAAGAAACTGTTGCGTAACGTTAGCTCGATGTGCGGGTGCGTTGTCTTGGTGAAACAGCACACGTGCAGCCCTTCCCAGACGTTTTTGTTGCAGTGCAGGAAGGAATATGTTCTTCAAAGCATTTTCATAGGATGCACCTGTTACCGTAGTGCCCTTTGGAGCGCAATTGGTAAGGATTACGCCCTCGCTGTCCCAGAACGTGGACACCATCATTTTTTTAGCACTGGCGGTTACCCGAAATTGTTTTGGTGGCGGTGAATCTGTGTGCGTCCATTGAGCTGACTGGCGCTTTGTTTCTGGATTGAAAAATGGCATCCACGTCTCATCCACTGTCACAACCAATGAAAAGAAAGTCCCATTCATGCTGTCGCTGCGCGTCAACATTGCTTGGCAACATGCCACACGGGCAGCCGTGTGGTCGTCCGTCAGCATTCGTTCAAAAATGGTTCAAATGGCTCTGAGCACTATGGGACTTAATATCTATGGTCATCAGTCCCATAGAACTTAGAACTACTTAAACCTAACTAACTTAAGGACAGCACACAACACCCAGCCATCACAAGGCAGAGAAAATCCCTGACCCCACCGGGAATCGAACCCGGGAACCCGGGCGTGGGAAGCGAGAACGCTACCGCACGACCACGAGATGCGGGCGTCAGCATTTGTGGCACCCACCTGGATGACACTTTTCGCATTTTCAGGTCGTCATGCAGGATTGTGCACACAGAACCCACAGAAATGCTAACTCTGGAGGTGATCTGTTCAACAGTCATTCGGCGATCCCCCAAAACAATTCTCTCCACTTTCTCGATCATGTCGTCAGACCGGCTTGTGCGAGCCCGAGGTTGTTTCGGTTTGTTGTCACACGATGTTCTGCCTTCATTAAACTGTCACACCCACAAACGCACTTTCGGCGCATCCATAACTCCATCACCACATGTCTCCTTCAACTGTCGATGAATTTCAGTTGGTTTCACACCACGCAAATTCAGAAAACGAATGATTGCACGCTGTTCAAGTAAGGAAAACGTCGCCATTTTAAGTATTTAAAAAAGTTCTCATTCTCGCCGCTGGCGGTAAAATTCCATCTGCCGTACGGCGCTGCCATCTCTGTGACGTATTGACAATGAACACGGCCTCATTTTAAAACAATGCGCATGTTTCTATCTCTTTCCAGTCCGGAGAAAAAAAATCGGAGGACTTAGAACTTGAATGCACCTCGTACTCTGCCTGGTATAAAAGTCTGATGTTAGTTCCGCCACATTTCACCACATGTCCTGTTTTACCAGCCCGCCCAGCCTACGGCGTTCGACATCTTAAATAAGGGGTGATCGCCCAATCCTACGAGTCTGGACGTGGTTTCACCTTGTTTTCGCCACCAAAGCACTCCTCGAACAGCCGACAAAGTTTCCGAGATGCTCCTGCCCAGCCTCTGGGCCATCACAAAGTGCCCTCGCCCAAACTCAGATACACTGCGCACTTTCCCCGTTCTACACACGGACGGCACTCTCACCAATACTATATGCGCCGTGCGCGTGTCTGACTAGCACTCATTCCTCGCCAGATGACACTGCTATTCCTTGGACAGGTTTATTTCAATAGTTGGTCGGTGGTCATTATGTTCTGGTTGATCGGTGTGTATTGGACAGTTTGAATTGTTTACTACAATATGTTGATTATTAGGTGTTAAAATGTTTATTTTGAACTACTTCAGTAATTTCTCAGTGTTTCTTATAAGCTATTTCACGCTCTCTTATAAGCTATTTCACGCTCTCATCACCTTATTCCATCAATGGGGACGGTACATTTTCAGGCGTTATTATCTGATACAGCTTACAATGTTTTTCGCCGGCCGAAGTGGCCGTGCGGTTCTAGGCGCTGCAGTCTGGAACCGCGAGACCGCTACGGTCGCAGGTTCGAATCCTGCCTCGGGCATGGATGTGTGTGATGTCCTTAGGTTAGTTAGGTTTAACTAGTTCTAAGTTCTAGGGGACTAATGACCACAGAAGTTGAGTCCCATAGTGCTCAGAGCCATATGAACCATTTTACAATGTTTTTCTTTTTTTTCAATATGTAAATAATGTGTCATAATATTTAAGCTGTTTACTTACTACTAATAAATAGACTAAATTAGATATGCATACCTGAGGGAAACTTATTCAGTTTGCGCTGGACTTCTTTTAAGTTAATAATTGTTTGCATCTGGCGCTATTACTATGTTTCTTCTTGGCTACTTACATTACGGAAAGTGAAAATAACAGCAGCTTATGAATTACAGAAGTATCGCCGGGAATTGGGTCTCGTATAAAATCCATCAAAAATAATCACGAGAAGATCTTATCGAAGACTTTTGGGAATAACTGGAGGTTAGTAAGTATGGGAACAGTTTGGTTTTAGCGGAGGCAGGGCCACTCGAGAAGCAATTATAGCAGTGGATCTAACAATGTAAAGCAAACTGTGGACTGCATTCGTGGATTTGGAGTAAGCCTTTGATACTGAGTTAGGCACTCACTCTCCTTATGAGAAGCAGACGAGATGACACGTGACGCCAGAATCAGGGCAGGAGTGAGACGGAGCTGCTCGCTGCCACCACTGATGTTCAATTTGCATGTCGAAGAGGCACTGAGTGGAAGTAAATGACTATCTCGATGCAGGAGTTCTTTGTCACAAACTGAATCTTTGTCACAGGCGGAAAATTAGAGTGATACGTTTCGCGCAAGAGGTCGCAGCAACTGCCGAAATTGCCTATAATACCCCTTCCTAAAAAACTGTGTTTTGTGTAAAATTTGTCTAAAAATTTGCGACCAGGGAGTCGATGTGCATGTTGTTGTTGTGGTCTTCAGTCCTGACACTGGTTTGATGCAGCTCTCCATGCTACTCTATCCTGTGCAAGCTTCTTCATCTCCCAGTACCTACTGCAACCTACATCCTTCTGAATCTGCTTAGTGTATTCATCTCTTGGTCTCCCCCTACGATTTTTACCCTCCATGCTGCCCTCCAATACTAAATTGGTGATCCCTTGATGCCTCAGAACATGTCCTACCAACCGATCCCTTCTTCTAGTCAAGTTGTGCCACAAATTCCTCTTCTCCCCAATCCTATTCAGTACCTCCTCATTAGTTATGTGATCTACCCATCTAATCTTCAGCATTCTTCTGTAGCACCACATTTCGAAAGCTTCTATTCTCTTCTTGTCCAAACTATTTACCGTCCATGTTTCACTTCCATACATGGCTACACTCCATATAAATACTTTCAGAAATGACTCCCTGACACTTAAATCTATACTCGATGTTAACAAATTTCTCTTCTTAAGAAACACTTTCCTTGCCATTGCCAGTCTACATTTTATATCCTCTCTACTTCGACCATCATCAGTTATTTTGCTCCTCAAATAGCAAAACTACTTTACTACTTTAAGTGTCTCATTTCCTAATCTAATACCCTCAATATCACCCGACTTAATTCGACTACATTCCATTATCCTCGTTTTGCTTTTGTTGATGTTCATCTTATATCCTCCCTTCAAGACAACATCCATTCCGTTCAACTGCTCTTCAAAGTCCTTTGCTGTCTCTGACAGAATTACAATGTCATCGGCGAACCTCAAAGTTTTTATTTCTTCTCCATGGATTTTAATACCTACTCCGAATTTTTCTTTTGTTTCCTTTACTGCTTGCTCAATATACAGATTGAATAACATCAGGGAGAGGCTACAACCCTGTCTTACTCCCTTCCCAACCACTGCTTCCCTTTCATGTCCATCGACTCTTATAACTGCCATCTGGTTTCTGTACAAATTGTAAATAGCCTTTCGCTCCCTGTATTTTACCTTTGCCACCTTTAGAATTTGAAAGAGAGTATTCCAGTCAACACTGTCAAAAGCTTTCTCTAAGTCTACAAATGCTAGAAACGTAGGTTTACCTTTCCTTAATCTTTCTTCAAAGATAAGTCGTAAGGTCAGTATTGCCTCACGTTTTCCAGTATTTCTACGGAATCCAAACTGATCTTCCCAGAGGTCGGCTTCTACTAGTTTTTCCATTCGTCTGTAAAGAATTCGTGTTAGTATTTTGCAGCTGTGACTTATTAAACTGATTGTTCGGTAATTCTCACATCTGTCAACACCTGCTTTCTTTGGGATTGGAATTATTATATTCTTCTTGAAGTCTGAGGGTATTTCGCCTGTTTCATACATCTTGCTCACCAGATGGTAGAGTTTTGTCAGGACTGGCTCCCCCAAGGCCGTCAGTAGTTCCAATGGAATGTTGTCTACTCCGGGGGCCTTGTTTCCACTCAGGTCTTTCAGTGCTCTGTCAAACTCTTCATACAGTATCGTATCTCCCATTTCATCTTCATGTGCATACTTGCAATAATATTGTAATTTGTGTAATAAAAGAAGGCGCAACACCCAAATTTTTTTGAGAATAACTAGGAGACACCTGGATGATCGCTCTTGTCTTTCTGCTTTCAGCCTCCAAATGTAAGCATCGTGGGATGTTGATGTAATGATATCACAATATACTAACTTATTTCGAGATACTAAAGTGTTGTTGTATTACTAATCCTCCAGGCCACATGTTTAACTTCATTATTCATTGTATTATGAGTCGTATTTTACAACATTTGTAGGGAAGACACAACACGTCGATGTGGCACCGATCCGCCATTGTCGTGATTTCATTTTGCAGTGTCGATTCTTACCTGTTGTGTGTGCGAAACATGGTGTCATTCAGAAAAGCAGTGAGTCTTTTTTTAAATCAATCACACGGCATTGAGCGACTATTAAATCGTGATACGCAAATTAATGAAATGGCTCGGTATCACCTGTTACGCTGCTCCCAATACCAACCTGCTACCACAATTTTTATTCTGGTAACGAAATTCTAAGACATTTGGGTGGGCGGAGGTGGAAGCCACCTTACATGACAACAAGTCGATTCGCATAGTTATGAACTGGAGTGAGTGATAGTTCGTAGCTGTGGTAAAAGAATTTTAAAAAAAAGAAATAAACTGAAGGAATGGTGCGTGCCACAGAGATAAAGAATGAAGACATAGTAGCAAGGACTGTACAATGAAAAGGGATTCTGTAGATTACAAAACTTGCTTGTAAATACAAAAATTATGATGAGAAAGGAGTTATCAGGTTTTATAGCTGGCGCACATCTTTGTATAAGTGGATAGCGTGAGAAGTTGGAAAGATGCTTAGAAGCCTTTGAAATCTTAAGTTAGATGAAACGGTAATATCTGATGTTCTGACCAAGTAAAGGATGAAAGTGTCTTACCGACTATGGTATGAACAGGAGAGCTAGTGTTTAATGTACTGTTTACGGTAGGACTTGGGCCTGACAGTTTACTTTATTTTGTAATCCATTGCCCCCGTTCGCACTTGATGAGTGCTGGGAACTGTATGAGGCAAGAAACGTACATGTATCTGTCTGATACCGCAACTACATTACAATTACGTGTTTCACGGCGAGGAACCTTACGTAAGTAGTGTCAATCCGTGATTTGAATAGCGGTAACTTGCTGAATACTCTGACATTGCATTTCATTCCAAAGCGTCGCGGCTGAAATTGTAGAAGAGCTGTGATTTTCTAAACATCTGATGCCGATTCTAAGAAGTAAAAATTTCATTACAATAATGGAATAAGTCTAGACTAGTTATGTAATCACAGGAAATCAGATCAACTATTGACCCACAATGAAAGAACTCTTAACTGTAATAGGCAACTAAGAGACATGATACAATGTGAAGATAACGGTGATTGTGTTATCCGATTGTCTGAGAAATATGGGCTGTCTATCCACAATAAAAGTCCTTGACAGATACTCAGAGATATGATACCAATCTCGATATTGTAGTGTTACGCGGATGTTATAGAACCTGGGTCATTAATATACTGGAAAGGTTGCAAAATTAGTCTACGATTACTATAATGATACTTGGATTGTCGGAAAAGGTGGTTATCACAGAGGAAATACTATTGCAAGCTTCACTGTGGGTACGCTCCTCGTAATTCTTGTCAATCTGCATCGCAGCCTGCGCGTGATATTTCCCAATCATCACATCGTATTACGGCCTAGCTGTAACTTTCATTCTCACACTCCGCCAATTGTCACTTGTTGTTGTTGTTGTTGTGGTCTTCAGTCCTGCGACCGGTTTGATGCAGCTCTCCATGCTACTCTATCCTGTGCAAGCTTCTTCATCTCCCAGTACCTACTGCAACCTACATCCTTCTGAATCTGCTTAGTGTATTCATCTCTTGGTCTCCCCCTACGATTTTTACCCTCCACGCTGCCCTCCAATACTAAATTGGTGATCCCTTGATGCCTCAGAACATGTCCTACCAACCGATCCCTTCTTCTGGTCAAGTTGTGCCACAAACTCCTCTTCTCCCCAATCCTATTCAGTACCTCCTCATTAGTTATGGGATCTACCCATCTAATCTTCAGCATTCTTCTGTAGCACCACATTTCGAAAGCTTCTATTCTCTTCTTGTCCAAACTATTTACCGTCCATGTTTCACTTCCATACATGGCTACACTCCATACAAATACTTTCAGAAATGACTTCCTGACACTTAAATCTATACTCGATGTTAACAAATTTCTCTTCTTAAGAAACGCTTTCCTTACCATTGCCAGTCTACATTTTATATCCTCTCTACTTCGACCATCATCAGTTATTTTGCTCCCCAAATAGCAAAACTCCTTTACTACTTTAAGTGTCTCATTTCCTAATCTAATACCCTCAGCATCACCCGACTTAATTCGACTACATTCCATTATCCTCGTTTTGCTTTTGTTGATGTTCATCTTATATCCTCCCTTCAAGACACTGTCCATTCAATTCAACTGCTCTTCCAAGTCCTTTGCTGTCTCTGACAGAATTACAATGTCATCGGCGAACCTCAAAGTTTTTATTTCTTCTCCATGGATTTTAATACCTACTGCGAATATTTCTTTTGATTCCTTTACTGCTTGCTCAATATACAGATTGAATAACATCGGGGAGAGGCTACAACCCTGTCTTACTCCCTTCCCAACCACTGCTTCCCTTTCATGTCCATCGACTCTTATAACTGCCATCTGGTTTCTGCACAAATTGTAAATAGCCTTTCGCTCCTTGTATTTTACCCCTGCCACCTTTAGAATTTGAAAGAGAGTATTCCAGTCAACATTGTCAAAAGCTTTCTCTAAGTCTACAAATGCTAGAAACGTGGGTTTTCCTTTCCTTAATCTTTCTTCTAAGATAAGTCGTAAGGTCAGTATTGCCTCACGTGTTCCAGTATTTTTACGGAATCCAAACTGATCTTCCCCGAGGTCTGCTTCTACTAGTCACTTAAATGAAATAAAAATAGAAACCAGTATTATCTCTGAGAGAGACCCTTCCCTGCATTAATTTTACTTCAGAAAAGTCTATGACGAAACTAAGTCACTTGGTTCTGCTTGTGTCTTAAAAACGAAACTATATCGCTCCAACTTGACCAGCAGAATTATCGTCGTACTGCTTCTACAGCTATACTACGCAAGCCACGGTATAGTGCGTGATGGAGGGAATCTCGTTTAGAATTTTAACGTCCTCCTGTTCCACGTGCAAACAGTGCGTGGGAAGAGCGTTTGTTAACCCATGTGTGAACTCGAATGCCGGCCGGTGTGGCCGAGCGGTTCTAGGAGCTTCAGTCTGGAAGCGCGCGACCGCTACGGTCGCAGGTTCGAATCCTGCCTCTGGCATGGATGTGTGTGACGTCCTTAGGTTAATTGCGTTTAAGTATTTCTAAGTTCTAGGGGACTGATGACCTCAAATGTTAAGTCCCATGGTGTTCAGAGCCATTTGAACCATTTGTGAACTCGAATCTCTCTCTCACTTTATCCGAAAGCACCTTTCGCGATATGTAACAAATTTGCTGTTTTAACACTGAGCCATACTGTCATGCACAGCGTCTATCATACAGAGTCTGCCGCAGGAGTTGGATGACCATCAATGTGACGCTTTCTAGCTTACTAGGCTCAACCTGTGAGAGAAGACCCAAAGACGAGCAGCACGTTTCGTCATTTGTGACGAAAAGCGTTGCTCTTCTTTGGGTCTTCTCGATTTTCTCTATCAACCTTAGCTCCTAAAGGTCCTATATTGCCAAGCACCAAAGGTTTTCTAAGATACTTACTTGTGTGGACGACGTTTGCTGAGTATTGTTCCGGTGAATCTCCGTTGGCCACCTGCAGAATACTTTTATGTGAGCGAATCGCTAAAAATGGCACACTACACATATTACACATGTTCAAAGGATGTCACTTCTCCAGCGATTCTTCCGACTGGGGTTTTTCAATTAGGGTACAGTGGTCTATCAGCTCCTTTTTATGCGTAATACATCATATTTCCTTATGTTGAGGACCATCTGCCAATCGTCGCACCAAGAGTCGATCCTTTGCAGGTCTTCCTACATTTCGCTACAATTTTCTAGCGTAGTGGCTATACTACACCCACTCTAGCAACATCTGCGAACAGCTTCATGCAGCTTTAGACATTAGGCATAGGCCATGCATACTTGTAAGTATGAGCATTCTTCCCCAATGTAGGTTTACGGTCCACAATGGACGTATTTATAGTCTACAGTCGCTATAGACTATTTGATGGAAAGAATCTGGACATTTATAGTGAACATTAATATGAAGTGCGTCCACCTTCCGCCTTTACGACGGCTTGAGTTTCTACTGTGAACACTGAGTGAGGTGTCTGAATGTCTGTGCAGGAATAGCAGTGAAAAGGAAGAGCGGAAAGCAGAGAAGGTAGTAATCTTGGACGCTGGGATCTGGAGCGAAATCGACAGTTTAACTCATCCCAAAAGTGTTCCACGGGGTTCAGGACTCTGCTCTGGCCAGTCCATTTGACAGATAATATTTTCCACAAACCATTGTCTCACAAATGCTGTTTTATAACAGGCTGCATTCTCAAGCTGATACAAACGAGCACCATCTACGAACTGTTCCTCTACTGTACGCAGCACACAAAGCTACAAAAAGTCTTCACATCCTTCTGCACTTATTACTTTCTGAAGCTCTATAAGAGGACCACACCATAACCATGAAAAATACCCGCATACCGTAACATCGAAAATAAAAACTTTGAGGTTTGCCGATGACATTGAAATTCTTTCAGAGGCAGCAAAGTACCAGGAAGAGAAGTTGAACGGAATGGACAGTGTCTTGAAAGGATGGACGTCATCAAAAGTAAAACGAGGATAACGGAATGTAGTCGAATTAAATCAGGTGATGCTGAGGGAATTAGGTTAGGAAATGAGAAAACGGTTCAAATGGCTCTGAGCACTATGGGACTTAACTTCTGAGGTCATCAGTCCCCTAGAACTTAGAACTACTTTAACCTAACTAACCTAAGGACATCGCACACATCCATGCCCGAGGCAGGATTCGAATCTGCGACCGTAGCGGTCGCATGGTTCCAGACTGTAGCGCCTAGAACCGCTCGGCCACTCCGGCCGGCTAGGAAATGAGACACTTAGAATGCTAGATGAGTTTTGCTATTTGGGGAACAAAATAACTGATGATGGTCGAAGTAGAAAGGATATAAAAAGTGTACTGGCAATGGCAAGGAAAGCGTTTCTGAAGAAGAAAAGTTTGTTAACATCGAGTATGGATTTTAGTATCAGGAAGTCTTTTTTTGAAAGTATTTGTGTGGAGAGTAGCTATGTATGGAAGTGAAAAATGGATTATAAATAGTTTAGACAAGAAGAAAATAGAAGCTTTCGGAATGTGGTGCTACAGAAAAATGCTGAAGATTAGATGGGTAGATCACGTAAGTAATGAGGAGGTAGTTGGTTGGTTGGTTTGGGGAAGGAGACCAGACAGCGAGGTCATCGGTCTCATCGCATTAGGGAAGGACGGGGAAGGAAGTCGGCCGTGCCCTTTGAAAGGAACCATCCCGGCATTTGCCTGGAGCGATTTAGGGAAATCACGGAAAACCTAAATCAGGATGGCCGGACGCGGGATTGAACCGTCGTCCTCCCGAATGCGAGTCCAGTGTCTAACCACTGCGCCACCTCGCTCGGTAATGAGGAGGTAGTGAATAGAATTGGGGAGAAGAGGAATTTGTGGCATAACTTGACTATAAGAAGGGATCGGTTGGTAGGACATGTTCTGAGGCATCAAGGGATCACCAATTTAGTATTGGAGGCCGGCGTGGAGGGTCAAAATCGTAGAGGGAGACCAAGAGAAACAGATTCATAAGGATGTAGGTTGCTGTAGGTACTTGGAGATGAAGAAGCTTGCATAGGATAGAGTAGCATGGAGAGTTGCACCAAACCAATCTCTGGACTGAAGACCACAACAACACCGTAACGTCATCTCCTCCCTACCTGACCACTGGCATTATATTGACTGCAGGTAAGATTCACCAGGCGTTCGCCAAACCGAAATCGTTTCATCGGGCTGCCACAGGGTACGGCGTGATTCATCACTGCAAATCTCACACGTTTCCAGTCATCCACTGTCTGATGTAGTGACTCTTTATGCCACCGCAAGCGTCGTTTAGAACTGATTACAAAAATGTGTGGCTTATAATGGAGTGCTCAGCCATTGTACCCTATTGTTTTTAACTCCCTATGCAAAGCAATTGATGTTGCTGGACTGCTTGTAGCACTTTTAAACTCACGAGTGATTGCTTCTCCTCATATCACGCGATATCTTACAGCCTCCCCTCCCATCACCCTCCGGAAAGCTCGTCGGTCCCTGTCCACAATCAGTACATGAAATCTGTGTAGTTCTGGTTTGGCTGTGGGTGTTCCTTTGCTTTTCCTGTTCACAATCACATCACCAACAGTCGAGATGGGCTGCTTTAGAATGACTGAAATGTCACTGATGGAGCTGTTACTTATGTGGCATCCAATAACTAGCCCACATTCGAAATCACTCAACTCCCTTAATCCATCCATTCTGCAGTTACTGCTTCTCCTCTTAGAATCCAGTACTGCCCGCCTCCTTACGTATTGTCGAGTCCACCTCTTGTGGTATCCAGTGGTCAATTCCGCATTACATAAGGATACCCAGATGCATTTACCTGATAATGTATGTAAGTACTGAATTCGCTGTTAGGCGGCCGCTGTGGCCGAGTGGTTCTAGGCGCTTCAGTCCGGAATCGCGCTGCTTCTACGGTCGCAGGTTCGAATCCTGCCTCGGGCATGGATGTGTGTACTGTCCTTAGGTTGGTTATGTTTAAGTAGTTCTAAGTCTAGGGGACTGATGACCTCAGATGTTAAGTCCCATAGTGCTTAGAGCGATTTATTAATAATTCGCTGTTATTTCTTTTCCTACCTCGTGACGTCGTCGTATTGTACTTACCTGTTAGGATATACACAAAAACGTAAAGTTTCAGAATTTCTGTAACAATTTGTGTCACCTGATGTTAGTGTGTATGTATTGAAAACATCCATAAATTGTTGTGTTGTCGAAGCAGTCGGTAAAGGGAACGGAAGTAGAGTTCATGTAACACTTCCTCGAGAATTTCACATGGTGTGTTCTGTGATTACTCATCATGTGCAATCGTTATTGCTTTACGTCTATAATTTCTCGTCATGAAATGCCGCGTGTTCAGAAGTTTGATTATTATTCAAGTCGTTAGTTCTAAACATAACGACATCCGTCTCAGTTTATGGGAAGCATTCTTTTATTTGAGCCACGTGAGCAAGCAAAGAAAATAGCACATCGTACAATAATTCTGAAGGTCCCGAAAAAGACATCTAAAACAAAAATACATCTAAAGCTCACAGGTACACCTGCAGTCATATGTGCGCCACCAGGCACTGGTATTAAACTAGATTTAAAAAATTTCCAGCTGAGCATCCATTCCTATCTGCATTTATTTTTCTTTATTGTTCATTCAGTGGCTCCGACAGGCAAGAGTGGATTAGAGCTGCAGCACAATTGCTGTTCTTCCGCCGAGACGTTTATTAATATTTACAAGGAGAGTCTTAAGACATTAATACGATAAAATATTTACATCAACTTACAGATAAAACGCCAAAGATCGCCTATTTTTTGATTTGCAATGTCTGACAAAAAAAAATTAAGCACCAAGACGACATCGTCGGTCGTCATAGATGTAATTTTGTGCACGTCCTCAAGATCGCCGAGTATGTAAATGGTCAGTGACAATTATCTGTGACAGATAGAACGGACACCAGAAAGCCGTAGGGATGTTCAGGTTTAGTGTTGTTGTCACACCTGGTAGGGTATATAACGGTCATGAACAGCTTCAGTGTTGAGTAATCACTGTCAGGTACAGGGGGATGCCGTGTTCTCGTATGAGACAGCGTTATCAGTACGCGATCGAATTTGAAACGGGCCTCATTGTGCGCCTCCATTCGGCCGGCTGGTCGAATGGTACAACATCCAGGTTTGTGTGTCGTTCGGTTGTGACAGTAGCCCGACGCGGGACTGTATGGGAAAGTGAGGGTGGGTATACATGTCGACATGGTTCCAGTAGACAATGTCTGACCACCACAAAGGAGGATACTGCACGAAGCAAATCGTAAGCCTTCACATCTGCGTCTGCCATCCGCTGATAAATAATGGGCTCCCTGCAGTGTTATGTGTCAGCCCTCACCATTGGTTGGCAGTTAGCAACAGCTGAATTAGGGAATCACCACCCCAGTCTTAGCCTGCCCTTACTGCCATTACACCGAGTGCTGCGTTTGGACTACCACCGTGACCGGGAAGTGTGGGGCTCTTATGAATGGCGTCGTGCTGCGTTCAGCGATGAATAGCGGTTTCGCACTATCCTAGACGACCATCATCGGCGAGTTTGACGGTGACCTGGAGAGCATTCCCATTCTCCCAATGTTCTGCAGAAGCACTGCGGTGTAATTCCTGACGACATGGTCTGTGAAGGCATAGGGTATGAGTTCAGACCACTGCTGGTAGTAACTGAGGGAATTCTGACGGCACATCGCTATGTCACGAACATCCTGCATCCTTGTGTGTTACCTCCCACGCTACGGTATGTTGGTACTACTTTTCAACAGGACAACGCTCGTCCACACGCGGCACGTGTCTCCATGAATAGTCTGCGTGATGTTCAGGGTCTCCCTTGGCCATCAAGATCCCCAGCTCTGTCTCCGACTGATCATGTGTTGGGTTAGCTCAGAGATCAAATCCTTCCCAGTGCCAGTACCCAAGATACCGAGGAGCAGTTACAGCAGCTGTGAGTCACCCTGTCTCAGGAGAATGGAATACGTTTATAACACTATTCCCAATATAATCAATGTACGTATCCAGGCCAGAGGGAGTACAACTCGAAACTGTTAAGTGGGATTATGCTAGCAACTTCTTTGTAAATTTGTCTCCATTTTGTAATGTCTGAAGTAACTCACGTACTCTCTGAAGCAGTGAAGTTTCTTTCTGTTTCCTCCTCTTCTTCTGAGTGCTACATTTTATTTATCAGACAGTGTATTTGACTAGTTTTTCTGGTCAGACACGAGAATCGAGCAAAACTGGCCACAGTAACTCAAATAATAGCCGATCTGCGGCGGTTTATCTGCACACTAATCACAATGATCGCTGTGTCCCCAGCAAACCATACTTGTGTTTACAAAGTACTCATATGTCTTTAATAACTGTTGGACTTGACGATTACAGACTACGCTTAAAATCGTTCTTTTCTTTTAAAAACAAGTATTAACAGTAGTTCTTACATTAAGAACAAGGCACTTCATTCAATTCATTAAATTATACTAAACTGTAGGACAGACAGTGGAAAAGGATAAGTCTAAAGAAGGGGTTAGATTGTGCTGTGAGATAGGGCTGCTAATGGGATTTGTCCTTTGGTATGCGGGGATCAAAGCATGGGTGGTTGGAGACATGCGATTTGGGGTATGGATAGTTTGATAGAATCTAGGCCAAGGTTATGGTCAGCGAAGGAAAGAATACGGTGAGATACGACGGCAACCCAGATGTGAGAAAAAAAAGGAAAGAATAGATCAGACCTGACAGGAAAGATAAATGTCAGGGTGCATGTCGTTGTCCACGAGGGCATACTCAGCCACCTAGAATGGGACAGGGTGTAGAAGGTATGTACGTGTAGGGTCAATGATGACATTGATTAGGCACCATCTTGGACACTGCTGAGAAATTTGGAGTTTAATCTAGGACACTGACGCGAAGTCTGATGATAAGGAACATACGCGACCAACGGTCCTTCCCCTGGCCGTAAAAGCAGAGGGAAAGCTGCCAACGGGTGGGGTGGTGTACTCTGGTCGTTACCCATTCAAACACTGACAACGCCCGACGTTGCTTAAATTTCCTGATCTGAAAGGAACCATTGCAGTCAGCTGGGAAAGGCCGTTGTCAAGTTTGCGGGAAGTATAGGGTACATCAAGGTACGTAATGTGGAAGGCGATTTAGAGGAATTTGAAAAGAAGATGGAATAATCAAAGAAATGGTAAAATTCTAGGAGTCGAAGCTCGGAGTGTCAGAAGTTTTAACATGTGAGAGAAACTAGAATATCTGAAAAGAGAAGTTCAGAGACACATTCTAGATGCAGTGGGTGTCAGTGAAGTGAAATGGAAAGAAGACGAGCATTTATGGTCAGACGAATATAGGGTAATATTAACAGCAGCAGATAACGGTATAGCGGAGTAGGATTCGATATGGACAGAAATGCGGGACAGATAGTGAGTTGCTGTGAACAGTCCAGTGGTAAGATGGTACTCATCTGAATCGACAGCAAACCAAGGTCGACTACAGTCTTCTTAGTCTTCTGCCCTTCAGTGTCTAGGGAATTGTACCTGTTGTGCCTTAACTTTTCACCATTTCTACGTCTTCCTACTTGCATGCTTCCTCTTGGCTGGTACAGCATGGGCTGATGGGGGATTATTTCTAGAGCCATTCCTTATAAATGATGTTTCTGCGTTGTTTCATTTCCTTCAATCTTTTCATTAATATTATAAATATTTAGTTGTAGCCTAACAATTTTATTTCTTATAGGGTCTTCCATAGTAACGCTTCTCACTTACTTGAGAAAACTCATTAATGCTGGTCGTACTGTACTTTTCTCACACTTTGTAAGTAGGCGGTTTAGGTTTTTATGTTGGTAACGCCACGTAGCGCTCTGTATGAAAATCACTGACTGTGCTGTGTGCAGTCTGTGGCTTGTTTACATTGTTGGAATTTGCTATTGTAGTGTTGGGCAGTTGGCTGTTAACAGCGCGTAGCGTTGCGCAGTTGGAGGTGGGCCGCCAGCAATGGTGAATGTGAGGAGAGAGATGACGGAGTTTTAAGAACGGATGATCTGGACGTGTGTCCATCAGAGACAGTACATTTGTAAGACTGGATGCCATGAACTGCTATATATATTATGACTTTTGAACACTATTAAGGTAAATACATTGTTTGTTCTCTATCAAAATCTTTCATTTGCTAAGTATGCCTATCAGTTGTTGGTGCCTTCAGTAGTTAGAATCTTTTATTTAGTTGGCAGTATTGGCGCTTGCTGTATTGCAGTAGTTCGAGTAACGAAGATTTTTGTGAGGTGAGTGATTTGTGAAAGGTATAGGTTAATGTTAGTCAGGGCCACTCTTTTGCAGGGATTATTGAAAATCAGATTGCGTTGCGCTAAAAATATTGTGTGTCAGTTTAAGCACAGTCATTTCTAATTTTTCTAAGGGTACGTTTCATAACGTTTCAGCTATCCATGACTCACTTCCTTATAGCAGAACAGGTGTTTCCATGGTTTTATAAAATTCTAATTTTGTTCCCTTCAGTATTTTTTGTGGAATGATTTGTTTATAGTTCCGCATAGAGAGTGATTTTTGTTAAGCTTATTTTCTACATCTTTGTCCATATCATGACTTATGCTTTATACTAGAAAATTAAAGCTTGAAACCTTCCCAAGTGGTGTATTGTCTACTGCTATTTTTGACTGGCTGGGTATTTCTCTTGATGAGATGTGGTTTTAGTTTCCTTTGTTGATGTACGAAGATTACATTCTCATTTCTCTAACTGATATAATTCGAACACTACTTTTTGTAGCTCATGTTTATTTTGGTTCAAATGGCTCTGAGCACTATGCGACTTAACTTCTGAAGTCATCAGTCGCCTAGAACTTAGAACTAATTAAACCTAACTAACCTAAGGACATCACACACATCCATGCCCGAGGCAGGATTCGAACCTGCGACCGTAGAGGTCACGCGGTTCCAGACTGAAGCGCCTAGAACCGCACGGCCACACCGGCCGGCTCATATTTATTTTCTCCCAAAACTGTAACGTCATCTGCGTGATGATCATGCAAACAAACTCGTCGTCTGTATGCATTCGGAAGTTAAGATATTTACTTCTGTTAACCTGTAAACCCAGATTTACATTTACTGCCTGCCTTCATTTCTTAATCAAATCATTTATCTATACATTAAACGAGGTTGGTAACAGACTACAGCCTGGTTTAAATTCCTTCTTGGCAGTGATTTCTTTAATTTAATTATTGCCATCTTTTGATATAATTTTTATGTCCTTGTATAAGCTTTTTAATGATCCAGTAAGTTGGCTAAGATATCTAGCTTTGTCATCATATACCATAGATTCTTTCCGCTCACTTTGTCAAAAGCTTTTGCCAAGTAAATAAAAGCTATGGTGTCTCTAAACTGACTTCTCCTTGTTACTCTAAAATTCTTTTTTGTGGAAAATTTATTATCACAGCATGAATGACCTCTCCGGAATCCGCATTGCTCTTCTGTTAGGAAAGTCCCTGGTATGGTTCTAGTAGGATTATTGTTTATTTTTGCAAAAATTTTATAGACTGAGCTTAGGAAGATACTTCCTCTCCAATTTTCACAGTTGTTTCTTTGACCTTTCCCAAAACTGATACCACTTCTGATATTTGCAAGAGTTTGGGAATTTACACCAGTGCCAACATTAATTAAATAAATTCCATAATCTAATATCACAAAAGCTACTAACAAATTAAAAATTATTATATCAGTACCATCTGGTCGACACGTTATCCAGATTTTTATAATGTTTAAGAGTACTGTTGTGTAATGTGGTCCTCTCTTCCTTCAGTTCTAAATCTTCTATTTGACACAATCTTTTATAAAATTCGTCCCATTGATGAATTTACTTCTGCAGGATGATTGTCTGCTCTACTTAAGCGTTTCATTGGGTTTATAGGCAACAGTTTGCCCTCATTGCATATCTTATTCTCCTTTACCTATAAAATTATCATATGACTGTGTGCTAACGTAATCATTTGTTTGGCTTGGTACCGTCGTAGCTTACATTCCTCTTCTGTTTCTGGTATTTTTGTGGCCTTTATCGTTTTCTTCAACAGCCTTTGTGATATTTTCATTTCAAACCTTTAATCCTTTCTTTTCCCGTAACTTCTTTTCACACGTGCCTATATGCCAAATCCTACATACGTTCTTTAACCAGTGGTCTAGGGTAGCAACCATGATTAGTAATCAAAACGTCCTCGGTCTCGGGCTCGATACCCTCCACCTCTTAAATTCTGATTAACCATCGACATCCGCGGCCGAAGAATTGTTGCACAGGAAATCACTCTCATTCTGCCAAAGGCCACAGAAGGCGGAGGAACGGACAGAGGCACTCTCTTGTCCTTGGGGTGGGAAACTGCACCTAAAGGCGGAAGATGCATGAGGATGCAGAAGGCAATGGAAACCACTGCATTTTAGACACGTAACGTGTATCCACAGGACATGTAGCCTGTAATTCAAAAAGTGTCATGATGATCTTGAAACCTCCCCTTAGAAAAATTTATGAATTACTGTGCTGGTAACCCTTACGTTATTTGATTTTCAAACAGCTGAGCAGAACTGAACGTACTCAGACATTTCTCTCTTTACTTATTCTGATCAACACTAAATTGACACACAATATTTTTAGCTCAACGCAATCTGACTTTCAATAATCCCTACAAAAGAATGGCCCTGACTAACAATAATCTATACCTTTCATCAATCACTTACCTCACAAAAATCTTCGTTATTCGAAGTACTGCAACTCAGCGAGCGCCAATACTGCCGGCTAAATAAAAGATTCTAACTACTGAAGGCACTAACTACTGATAGGCATACTTAGCAAATGAAAGATTTTGATAGAGAACAAACAATGTATTTACTTTAATAGTGTTCCATTCTTACAAATTTTGTTTTCCGGACGAACACACGTCCAGATCGTCCGCTCTCAAAACTCTGCCATCTCTCTTTCCACATCCACCACTGCTGGCGGCTCACCTCCAACTGCTCAACGCTACGCGCTGTTCACATCCAACTGCCCAACACTACAATAGCAAAACTTCCAACAATGTAAACCAGTCACAGACTGCACACAGCACAGTCAGTGATTTTCATACAGAGCGCTGCGTGGCGTTACCAACATAAAAACAGCCTACTTACATACTTACAATCTCTCCATTGGCAAAAGATTCCGGAATAGTCCCCCATTCGGATTTCCGGGAGGAGACTGCCAAGGGGGAGGTGACCATGAGACAAAACATGAATAACCAACGAAAGGATAACGTTCTACGAGTCGGGGCGTGGAATGTCAGAAGGCTGAACGTGGTAGGGAAACTAGAAAATCTGAAAAGGGAAAAGGAAGGCTGGATCTAGATATAGTTGGGGTCAGTGAAGTGAAATGTCAAGAAGACATGGGCTTCTTGTCAGATGAGTATAGTGTAATATCAGCAGCAGCAGAAAGTGGTGTAACGGGAGCAGGATTCGTTAGGAATAGCGAGGTAGGGCAGAGAGTGTACTACAGTGAACAGTTAAGTGATAAAGTTGTTATTATTAGAATCGATAGCAAAACAACACCGACAATGATAGTTCAGTTATACATGCCGACGTCGTAAGCTGACGATGAAGAAACAGAGAAACTATTTGAGGATACTGAAAGGGTAATACAGTATGTAAAGGGATATGAACTTGTGGGACTGGGATGCAGTCGTAGGGGAAGGAATAGAACAAATAGTTACAGAAGAATATGGGCTATGGACAAGGAATGAGAGAGGAGAAAGACTAATCAAGTTCTGTAATAAATTTCAGCTGTTGTTGTTGTTGTGGTCTTCAGTCCTGAGGCTGGTTTGATGCAGCTCTCCATGCTACTCTATCCTGTGCAAGCTTCTTCATCTCCCAGTACCTACTGCAACCTACATCCTTCTGAATCTGCTTAGTGTATTCATCTCTTGGTCTCCCTCTACGATTTTTACCCTCCACGCTGCCCTCCAATGCTAAATTTGTGATCCCTTGATGCCTCAAAACATGTCCTACCAACCGATCCCTTCTTCTAGTCAAGTTGTGCCACAAACTTCTCTTCTCCCCAATCCTATTCAATACCTCCTCATTAGTTACGTGATCTACCCACCTTATCTTCAGCATTCTTCTGTAGCACCACATTTCGAAAGCTTCTATTCTCTTCTTGTCCAAACTGGTTATCGTCCATGTTTCACTTCCATACATGGCTACACTCCATACAAATACTTTCAGAAACGACTTCCTCACACTTAAATCTATACTCGATGTTAACAAATTTCTCTTCTTCAGAAACGATTTCCTTGCCATTGCCAGTCTACATTTTATATCCTCTCTACTTCGACCATCATGAGTTATTTTACTCCCTAAATAGCAAAACTCCTTTACTACTTTAAGTGTCTCATTTCCTAATCTAATCCCCTCAGCATCAACCGATTTAATTTGACTACATTCCATTATTCTCGTTTTGCTTTTGTTGATGTTCATCTTATATCCTCCTTTCAAGACACTGTCCATTCCGTTCAACTGCTCTTCCAAGTCCTTTGCTGTCTCTGACAGAATTACAATGTCATCGGCGAACCTCGAAGTTTTTACTTCTTCTCCATGAATTTTAATACCTACTCCGAATTTTTCTTTTGCTTCCTTTACTGCTTGCTCAATATACAGATTGAACAACATCGGGGAGAGGCTACAACCCTGTCTCACTCCTTTCCCAACCACTGCTTCCCTTTCATGCCCCTCGACTGTTATAACTGCCATCTGGTTTCTGTACAAATTGTAAATAGCCTTTCGCTCCCTGTATTTTACCCCTGCCACCTTCAGAGTTTGAAAGAGAGTATTCCAGTTAACGTTATTAAAAGCTTTCTCTATTTCAGCTATTAATAGCGAATACTCTGTTCAGAATCACAATAGGAGGAAGTATTCATGAAAAAGGTCGGGTGATAGGGGAAGATTTCAGTTACATTACATCATGGTCAGACAGAGATTCCGAAATCAGATACTGGACTGCAAGGCATAACCAGGAGCAGATATAGACTGAGATCACAATGTAGTAGTGATGAAGAGCAGGCTGAAGTTTATGAGATTAGTCAGGAACAATCAATACGTAACGAAGTGGGATACAGAAGTACTAAGGAATGACGAGATACGCTTGAAGTTTTCTAAGGCTGTAGATGCAGCAGTGAAGAATTGCTCGCTGGCAGTACAGTTGAAGTGGAATGGACATAGCTGAAAAGGGCAATGATAGAAGTTGGAAAGAAAAACATAGGTACTGGGAAGAAACCATGGCTGAGAGAAGAAAAACTTCAGTTGATCTATGAAAGAAGGAAGTACAAAAATGTTCAGGGAAATTCAGGAACACAAAAATACAAGTCACCCTGACGAATGAAATAAACAGGAAGTGAAGGGAAGCTAAGACGAAATGGCTTCAAGAAAAAAGTGAAGAACTAGGAAAAGAAATAATTGTCGGAAAGGTTGACTCAGCGTATAGGCAAGTCAAACACCATTTGGTGAAATTAAAAGCAAGGGTGGTAACATGAAGAGGGAATTCCACTGGAAAATGGAAAGGAGCGTTTGGCATCATTGGCCGGTAGGCCCCTTACGGGGCAGGTCCGGCCGCCTTGATGCAGGTCTTATTACATTCGGCGCTACATTGAGCGACCTGCGTGCCGTATGGGGGTGAAGTGATGAGGAAGACAACACAACACTCAGTCCCTGAACGGAGAAAAATCACCGACCCCGCCGGGAATCGAACCCGGTCCCGTACGGCGGCAATCAGTCACGCTGACCACTTCCTTGTTCTTTTGTTTTTTTTTTTTTTTTTTTTTTCGCTATAGTTCGTTGCGTTTGGTCTGGGCGGACGTCAAAGAGATCCGTTCAAGTTGATCGTTGATTCCTTGACTAAGTTTTTTCATTACAGAGAGCACACTGCCCTCTGACAAAACACGCTGAGCTACCGTGCCGGCCACCACTGTTAAATGCAGACCGTTAAATGCGGACTGTTAAATTATGCAGAGGAGAGAGCGGAGAGGTAGAAACAGTAAACTGTAGGCCTCTATGAGGGGAAGATTTGTCTGAAGTCTAGAAGAAGAAGCAAGAGTCGATTTAGGAAAAAAAAAAAAAAAAACAGGAGATCCAGTCTTAGAATCAAAATTTAGAAGGGCTTTGGAGGGCTTAAGGTCAAATAAGGCAGAAGGGATAGATAACATTCCATCAGAATTTCTAAAATCACTGGGGGAAGTGGCAATAAAACAACTACTCACGTCGGTGTGTAGAATGTATGAGTCTATCTGACTTTCGGAAAAGAAATATCCAAACTATTCCTTAGACTTCAAGTGGAGACAAACTCATGCTTACAAGAGTAATATACAGAAGAACGGAAAAGAAAATTGAGAATGTATTAGATGATGATAGGTTTGGGTTTAGGAAAGGTGAAGGCGCCAGAGAGGCAGTTCTGACGTCGTGGTTGATAATGAAAGCAAGAGTAAAGAAAAGTCAAGACACCTTCATAGGATTTGTCGACCTGGGGAAAACGTTCGACAATGGAAAGTGATGTAAGGTGTTCGAAATTCTGTGAGAAACAGGGGTAAGGTGTAGGGGGAGACGGGCAATATACAATATGCAGAAGAGCCTAGAGGGAATAATAAGAGTGGACGACTAAGAACGAAGCGCTCGGATTAAAAAGGGTGTAAGACAGGGGTGTAGTCTTTCGCCCCTACTCTTCAATCTGTACATCGAAGGAGCGATGATGAAAATAAAAGAAAGGTTCAGGAAAAAAAAATTAAAATTCAAGGTGAAAGGATATCAATGATATGAGTCAATGATGACATTGCTATCCTGAGTGAAAGTGAAGAAGTATTACAAGATCTGCTGAACGGAATTAGCAGTCTAATGAGTACAGAATATGGATTGAGAGTATATCGAAGAAAGACGAAACTAAGGGGAAGTAGCAGAAACGAGAACAGCAAGAAACTGAACATCAGGGTTGACGGTCACGAAGCAGATGAAGTTAAAGAACTGTATTACCTAGGCAGCAGCTTAATGACGGACGGGGCAAGGAAAACATCAGAAGCAGACTAGCACTGGGAAAAAGGGGGATTCCGGGCCAAGAGATGTCTACTAGTATCAAACATAGGGCTTAATTTAAGGAAGAAATTTCTGAGAATGTATGTCTGGAGTACAGCATTGTATGGTTGTGAAACATGGACTGTGGGAAAACCGGAACAAAAGAGAATAGTAGCATTTGAGGTGTGGCGCTACAGACGAATACTGACAATTAGGTAGACAGATAAGGTAAGGAGTGAGGAGGTTCTGTGCAGAATCGAAGAGGAATGGAACATGTGGAAAACACTGACCAGGAAAAGGGTCAGAATATAGGACCTCTGTTAAAACATCAGGGAATGTCTTCCTTTGTACTGGAGGGAGCTGTAAAAGAAAAAAAAAACTGTAAAGGAAGACACAGATCGGAGTACATGCAGCAAATAATTGATGACATAGATTGCAAGTGCTACTGTCTCGGGCGGCATCAAACCAGTCAGCAGACGACTGAAAAAAAATGTTTTACTATTCTTCCACTACATCCTGAAAAGTTGGGTTTCTAGGAAATATTTTTATAGTCAACTTTTGATTGAATTTTCTAAGTCCTCCTTTAAGACATCTTCAAGCTTCTGCTTGTCTTCTTGCTCTTTCTCCTACTTAGCTGTCATTGTAACTGTTGAAATGACTAAATATTCATCAAAGTAGATATCACTTCCTCAGTGTACGTGAACATCTTGAACCTGATTACGTATCCTGCTTGCAATTATGTAGTCCATCGAAGACCTACAACCTTTAGCAGTCCATGTAGTCCTACATGTTTTTTTCCCCTACAAAAATGTGTTAGTGATTCTAAGCTGGTTGAAGGTTGAAAACTGTCTAAGTTCTTCACCATTTTTGTTGTCGTCTTGTTCTCCAAGTGTATCCACAACTTCTGAGATTGATATGTTGCCTATTTCATCATTAACTCTCCACAGAAGAGAACCTGATACTTCTTATTTGCTTTATTTAGGACCGTTTGCAGTTCGGCATATTACAGGTTTGTTTGTGTTGTCTTCCCTTCTTCAGGTGCGTGTACATCTATAACATCTACACATTCTCTAACATACAAGAGAGCCACATAGAGCTGGCTGTGTGAAAAGCAATTGACATTAAGGTCCAGACATATGACATGCTGCATCAGCCTTATACTTTGTTTATGGTCATGGCAGAACGTAAGCTCACCAGG
Source organism: Schistocerca serialis cubense (assembly GCF_023864345.2). Taxonomy (NCBI): domain Eukaryota; kingdom Metazoa; phylum Arthropoda; class Insecta; order Orthoptera; family Acrididae; genus Schistocerca; species Schistocerca serialis. The sequence continues at coordinate 252,038,240 of NC_064639.1, read as the reverse complement.
AATTGTCCACATTTAAAGCAAAATGGTAAACTGTTAGAAATAAGTGGGACTCAGGGTATAAAATATCTCTCACCTGCACCATTTCGCATCAAAATTTCCGCATCTACGATGCTATATTGGAGAGACGTAACTTCAAGCCTCTGAAGGGTTCTGAGGAGCGAGATAATGTATCATGATCTTCAATTACCTCGTGCTCAGTTTTGGAACAAGGTTTAAAAGAGTGCTTTAAAGCCTGATGTTTTCGATCTACAGCAAGTCCTGTCTCACGATCTTCATTGGTTTCTTGTGACCACAGAGTCCTCAGCCTTTTAGCTATTCTTGTGCATTCAGAAAGAATGCATCGTTTCGTAGGCATTTTTATTCAGAAAAAGAAGACCGAAATGGAATGGCACCGAAATCACAAAAGAAACCTAATTAATTCTCGTTTCCTAATAAAGAATATAAATAAAACCTATCGAAAACAAGAAAGGAAATTCGGCAAGTTTTTGATACAAAAAATGACATCAGTAAAGTCGTATATCACACAAGTAAATTCACTGTTAGTTTGTATCCATGAAGACAAGATTATTGCGCCTACTTCTGTTACTGACGAGACTTTCCGAGAACGCCTCAGTCACTGAGTTGAAAAATTAACTGCACTATATATTAGTTCATGAGTGTGCTATGACACTAACAGTGCCATATTTTGGTTCTTCGGTGCATTACGCCATGATGATAAAACATCCTGACTGCTATGCTGAGAAAACCATTTTAGACAAATCTTTAAACAATGATAACGTTTTTTCGTTTTCTGATTGTGACGAAATGAAACTTACGTGTTGCCCAAGTTACGCTTAAGTTATCTGTGTAAACCTCATGAAAATTTGTCTATTGATTTTGGAGATTATCATATAAAACTGACAAAGAGACAGACATGATGGTTTTAGACAAAATTCTAAATCATGACATGTTTTATTTCCCTGATCCAGTTTTGATGAAATAAAGCCTATACGTTGTTCCCAAGCTACGCTAAGATACCAGTGAAACAGAATGAAAATTTGTAATTGAGCGTGTTCAAACAGACAAACATACAGACACAACGGTTTGACAGTCTTATTATTAGTATAAATTTTTCTCTTCAATTTTTCATTTATTAGAACTGACAGCCCTCAACTCCATCATGTGTTTTGAGGTGAAAAGTTATTTGAATGGACAATCTAAATAACTGTAAAATGTTGTTGTCACAATTCATAAAATATTTCGGGCTACTATGCGTTGGTCGAGGGGTTACGGCTGAAGAAATCGGTATAGAAGCTGTAAGAGTATTGTCTCGCGCAAAGCTTCCTAAAAGTAATTTAACTGTGGGTGAGGGGATTACCTTAAAACGACTGAATGAGGACGATAGTGTTACCATTCGCCCAGTTGACAAGGGAAATGCAGCGCTTGATTTGAATGTAACCAACTATTACAGTAAGGTTAATGACTTAATAGATCCGTACACTTACAGGAAACTGAGCAAAGACCCCACTGACAAAGTTCTTAGATCTGTTAAGCATTTGATAAAGAAGTCGTCTATCGAACAGAGAGTTCGGAAAAGTTTGTTCTGTTCAGTTGCGCTAGCACCAGAACTTTATGGACTGCCGAAGGTGCACACAGAACATGTTCCTCTAAGGTCTGTAGCGAGTGCTGTTGGTTCGCCCACCTATTCGACTGCCAAGTTCTTGACGACATTGTTACGACCGTATGTGGACCTATCGGATTCGTATATCAAGAATTTGGCGCATTCTATCAGTAAATTAAACGGCATAGTGGTACAGTCGGAGGGCATATTAGTTAGTTTTGATGTGTTGCTGCTATTCACTATGTTTCCACTCAATGAAGTGTTGCAACAGCTGACTCGGATTTTTCCTCCCGATGTTGCAGAACTGTTTAAATATTGCCTCACAACCACGTATTTAAAATGGAACGAACAGTTATATGAACAGACGGATGGTGTCGCTATGGGGAGCCTCTTAAGAGAGGTTATAGCAAACTTCGTTTGGGAATATTCGAGGAGCAAGCACTGGAAACTGCTAATAAGAAACCGAATATTTGGCTCCGTTACGTGGACGATACGTTTGTTTTGTGGCGGCTTGGTAGGGAGAAACTGGATCGTTTTCACAAACATCTGAACGGGATCAGCCGGAGATACAGTTTACCAAGGAGGAGGAGGCCACCAGGAGATTAAATTTTCTTGATTTGCTGGTTTTCAAGAAAGGAGATGATAGCTTGGGCCACGCGGTTTAACGAAAACCCACGCACACAGATAGGCAGATGCACCGTGATTCGAACCGCTACCCACAATAAAAGCGAGGCATAATAAAAACGTTGGTGGGTAGAGCAAGGAAATCTTTGAACCAGAGCTGCTTGACGCAGAATTAAAACGTCTCAACAACGCATTGTTCAAGAATGGTTATTCGTTCTTCGTTCGCTGAGGCGAAAAGAGCGTTAAGACCACCGCGTAGAATTTACAGTGATTCTCATGCGCCGGTGAAATCGAAAGTTATCTGTCATTCATTAAGGACCTGACTGATCTTATTGGAAAAATTTTGAAAAAGCGGAAAATTTCGGTAATTTACACACCCACAAGGAAGGTACAAGACCACCTAAAATCGGCCAAGGATGCTCGCCAACCACTGGAAAAAGCTGGAATTCATAGGATTCCGTGTAGTTGTGGGGAGGTGTACGACGGTACTACAAAAAGAACTGTCAAAAAAAGAGTAGAAGAGCACAAGGGCAATTGCAGAGGGGGGGGGGGGGGGGTAGACTGACAGTTCAGCTGTTGCGGAACATGTTTTACGGCGAGGAGACCTTCACATCCTTTAGATAGGACTCAAGTATTGGCAGCCACAAGCGGTTACCACGAAAGTCTATACAGGACGGCCATAGGGATTGTGAAACACCCCAGAAATTTCAATAGGAAGGAGGAGGGCGTGAATTTAAATGCAATTTGTATTCCGGAAGTTGTGTACCAGTCTTCCCCCATTGTTGTTGTTGTGGTCTTCAGTCCTGAGACTGGTTTGATGCAGCTCTCCATGCTACTCTATCCTGTGCAAGCTTCTTCATCTCCCAGTACTTACTGCGACCTACATCCCTCTGAATCTGCTTAGTGTATTCATCTCTTGGTCTCCCTCTACGATTTTTACCCTCCACGCTGCCCTCCAATGCTAAATTTGTGATCCCGTGATGCCTCAGAACATGTCCTACCAACCGGTCCCTTCTTCTTGTCAAGTTGTGCCACAAACTCCTCTTCTCCCCAATTCTATTCAATACCTCCTCATTAGTTATGTGATCTACCCATCTAATCTTCAGCATTCTTCTGTAGCACCACATTTCAGAAGCTTCTACTATCTTCTTGTCCAAAATATTTATCGTCCATGTTTCACTTCCACACATGGCTACACTCCATACAACTACTTTCAGAAACGACTTCCTGACACTTAAATTTATACTCGATGTTAACAAATTTCTCTTCTTCGACAACGGCCAACTGCGCTCGCGTATTCAAAACATGTGACGTCACGCCAATGCACGGAAGCTCGCGGAAGCAGAATTTTGCTGTAGTCAGTAGCGAGCCAGTGTGTCAATGGGACATTCAACAAAGCTACGATCACCCATAAAGATGAAGACGAAAAGTCGGGTTTTAAAGTGAAATCCTTTCGACAACAGCATAATAGCCCGGAATATATTATTAATTGCGCATCTAAATGACTTTTTAAATACCTATCGGAAGAAGCCGTATGTAGGTTTTTATATTTTTAAGTCAGTACTGGCAGCAAAGGAAAATACACTACTGGCCAATAAAATTGCTACACCACGAAGATGACCTGCTGCTGACGCGAAATTTAACCGACAGGAACAAGATGCTGTGATATGCAAATGATTAGCTATTCAGAGCATTCACACAAGGTTGGCACCAGTGGCGACATCTACAACGTGCTGAGATGAGGAAAGTTCCCAACCGATTTCTCATACACAAACAGCAGTTGACCGCCGTTGCCAGGTGAAACGTTGTTGTGATGCCTCGTGTAAAGAGGAGAAATGCGTAGCATCAACTTTCCGACTTTGATAGAGGTCGGATTGTAGCCTATCGCGATAGCGGTTTATCGTATCGCGACATTGCTGCTCGCGTTGGTGGAGATCCAATGACTGTTAGCAGAATGTGGAATCGGTGGGTTCAGGAGGGTAATACCAAACGCCTTGCTGGATCCCAACGGCCTCGTATCACTAGCAGTCGAGATGAAAGGCATCTTATCCGCATGGCTGTAACGGATCGTGCAGCCACGTCTGGATACCTGAGTCAACAGATGTGGACGTTTGCAAGACAACAATCATCTGCACGAGCAGTTCGACGACGTTTGCAGCAGCATGGACTATCAGCTCAGAGACCCTTGACGCTGCATCACGGACAGGACGCCTGCACTGGTGTACTCAACGACGAACCTGGGTGTACGAATGGCAAAACGTCATTTTTTCGGATGAATCCAGGTTCTGTTTACGGCATCATGATGGTCGCATCCGTGTTTGGCGACATCGCGGTGAACGCACATTGGAAGCATGTACTAGTCATCGCCATACTGGCGTATCACCCGGCGTGATGGTATGACGTGCCATCTCTTACACGTCTCGATCACTTCTTGTTCGCATTGACGACACTTTGAACAGTGGACGTTACATTTCAGATGTGTTACGACCCGTGGCTCTACCCTTCATTCGATCCCTGCGAAACCCATTTCTGCAGGATAACGCACGACCTCATGTTGCAGGTCATGTACGGGTCTTTCTGTATACAGAAAATGTTCGACTGCTGCCCTGGCCAGCGCATTCTCTAGATCTCTCACCAACTGAAAACGTCTGGTCAATGGTGGCCAAGCAACTGGCTCGTCACAATACGCCAGTACTACTCTTGATGAACTGTGGTATCGTGTTGAAGCTGCATGGGCAGCTGTACCTGTACAAGCCATCCAAGCTCTGTTTGACTCAATGCCCAGGCCTATCAAGACTGTTATTGCGGACAGAGGTGGTTGTTCTGGGTACTGTTTTCTCAGGATCTATGCACCCAAATTGCGTGAAAATGTAATCACATGTCAGTTGTAGTATAATATATTTGTCCAATGAATACCCGTTTATCATCTGCATTTCTTCTTGGTGTAGCAATTTTAATGGCAAGTAGTGTATAAGGAGCGGTCAAAAAGTTTTCGTTTAGGGCGTTGCTGCAACATATACCCAACATAATGAAACTCCGATGCGGGTATATAGCTACCAACATATACGCAAGAGATTAGTGAAGCATCCATATCTTAGCGACGTGTGCGCAGTGAATTCGGAAATGTGAACTATGGCGACGTTATTACCAAATGCAGGACCAACGTGCTGTTATCCTTATGTTGGCTGCGAAGCGACCAACACCGGTATACATTCACGGAGAATGAAGGACGAGTATGGGGCAGCATATCTTTTGAAACTCACCTTTGTGGAATGGTGCGCCAAAGTGTGCTGCTGTTGTATGATAATGCACGTTCCAACATCGCAAATGTCGAAACGCAGAAGTTACACCAACTCAAGTTGGAGACAGCCGAGCACCCTCGCCATATTCTTATTCTCTTACCATGTGATTATCACTCAAAAAAGGCCTTGAAAGCACAAAAATGCCTGTCGGACGTGCAGCTTGCAGTTACGGACTTTGTCATGCAGCAGGAAACGGTCTCCAACTCGGTCCATTGGTGAATTATTACCTAAATGCTCACGGTGGTTTTTCTTGATTGGCATACCGATTCTGGGCTGCACGGCATTCGAACTGAAACTTTTTGGAGTGCCCCTCATAACAGTGTAAGAGAATAAAGCGATCGAACGAAAGGACTGCGGAAAATATGGAGACATGTCTCTTAAATACGGCATACAAACTATATGAGAAAATAATAGGATACAGAATGAGAAATACCGAAGAGCAAACAGGTTTACGGAAAATGAGGCCCTGCACAGATAACATTTTCTCATCAAATTAACATAGTAAAGAAGAGAATACAATTTAATATCCTATATACTCTCTATATACTACTAGTTGACAAGCCCGACACTGCCCAAGTAGTCATTTTGTCAATTTCCTATTAGAAACGAAACCCAAAAATGAAGTGTGTTTGTAGCGAAGTATCGAAAAAAATTTCATTCCAATGTATGCGTGAAAACATCTTTGAAATTATAAAACAGTCGTACAAATAAATATGCATAATGTACAAATGCATAAGTACAGTATCCAAATTAAGGAATATCATCCCGGACGGTTTCTGTACATTGGACCAGTAAGCGCATCGCACTTGAAAGCTGTCAAAACCGCTACCACATATCGGAAATTTCCATAAGTTGTCTCGACTGTAGGAGTGTCTCTGTAGTAAACAATATATGTATTAAAATTTCATGTACGATGTGAAATTTTTTCACTTATGTTAGTATTTATGACATCATATCTCTAAAACAATAATTAGTATTGCGATATATTTATATAAGCACGTTCAGGGGCGTATGTGCATACTCTCAGTGAAATATGTTGCGAATAACATTATTAGCAAAGGAGTAATAAATATAAGTGTTAAGCATGATGCCGTAGTTTTTCACGCATCTCAGTGTGTGTTCCGCCGTATGTCCTGATTTATATGACACGCAGTCATATAATTTTGCAGGTAAATTCAGCAGTATACTGTTGTGAATAGAGTTATTAGAAAATGAGTTATAAATTTAAACGTCATGCATAGCGCGGCAGGTTTTCATCCATCTCAATGTTTATGACTGCATATCTCCTGCATTATTTGTGTTACCATGATATATTTTTGTAGGTGCATTTAGCGGCTAATGTGGATACGGCCTGCGAAATTTATTACGAATACACTTAGTATCACAGAAGTAATACACTGAAATGTCATGCATAATGCGGCAATTTGCCACGCATCCCGTTGTTTATCACGTCACATCTTCTGAAAACTAATAATTAAATGGATCTTACTTCTACAGCGATTGTTGGCTAGAAGTAAGTAATGTATGTGCCAACCGTGGTTGTAATCGCAAAAAGTGTTTCAAATGGCTCTGAGCACTATGGGACTTAACTTCTGAGGTCATCAGTCCCCTAGAACTTAGAACTACTTAAACCTAACTACATCACACACATCCATGCCCGAGGCAGGATTCGAAGCTGCGACCGTAGTGGTCACCCAGTTCCAGACTGTAGCGCCTACAACCGCTCGGCCACCCCGGCCGGCGGTTGGAATCGATCCAGTGGTTTAGGAGGAGATGTGGAACATACATACACACACAAACACACACACACACACACACACACACACACACACACAAACATTCTTAATTTTCTTTTATTTTGTGGTATGTATGGATAGTAATGTTTTGATAATGTGCACAAAGGAAAAACATGGAATATTATGAAAAAAAAAGAAATACCACGAAATCTGTTCGAGGTTATTCGAAGTAAAGTACACAACTGGCCATTAAAATTGCTACACCAAGAAGAAATACAGATGATAAACGGGTATTCATTGGACAAATATATTATACGAGAACTGACATGTGGTTGCATTTTCAAGCAATTTGGGTCCATAGATCCTGAGAAATCAGTATCCAGAACAACCACCTCTGGCCGTAATAACGGCCTTGATACGCCTGGGCATTGAGTCCAACACAGCTTGGATGGCGTGTACAGGTACAGCTGCCCATGCAGGTTCAACACGATACCACAGTTCATCAAGAGTAGTGACTGGCGTGTTGTGACGTGCCAGTTGCTCGGCCACCATTGACTAGACGTTTAAAGCTGGTGAGAGATCTGGAGCATGTGCTGGCCAGGACAGCAGTCGAACATTTTCTGTATCCAGAAAAGCCCGTAAAGGACCTGCAACATGCGGTCATGCGTTATCCTGCTGATATGTAGGGTTTCGCAGGGATCGAATGAAGGGTAGAGCCACAGGTCGTAACACATCTGAAATGTAACGTCCACTGTTCAGAGCGCCGTCAATGCGAACAAGAGGTGACCGCGACGTGTAACCAATGGTACCCCATATCATCACAGAAGTAATACACTGAAATGTCATGCACAATGCGGCAATTTGCCACGCATCCCGTTGTTTATCACGTCACATCTGCTGAAATCTAATAATTAAATGGCTCTTACTTCCACAGCGATTGCTGCCTGACAGTAAGTAATATGTGTACCAAGCTTGGTTGGAATCGGTCCACTGGTTTAGAAGATGTGGAACACACACACACACACACACACACACACATATATATACATATATATATATATATATATATATATATATATATATATATATATATATATGTAGTACAGCTTCGATAATGTGAGCAAAAGAAAACCGTGGAATATTAGGGAAAAAAAGAAATACCACTAAATCTGATCGAAGTTATCCGAAGTAAATTACATGTACAGGAACACATATAAATATAAAGCTAGAATCTGGAAAAATCGACCAAGTAAATATTAAAAAAGGGCTCAGATCATATTATTTTGTTTCTCTGATACTTTATAATTTTTATTTAGACGACTTAGTGAGGAAATAGAAATGACGGATTACGAAATTTAATATAGAGAAGAGCTTGAAAGGAGGATATTTTGGTAAATCAGAGAGGCTGCTATATGAACTACATAACCATACCGACAAATAAAACCACGCCCATGGTATTCCAAGGCTAAAGATGTAGATTCGTATTAGAAGACAAAACTATTGAACAAGTTTTAAGATGGTCATGATATTTTTATTTTTATATGTCATCGATGCGCACATCAGTAAGAGAGAGCAAGTTGCGTTATTGTTAAACAATGTTTGGTGTTGTCGTGGTACGATTTTGGCCTCTGCGCAGTTATTTGGAGGGTGGTAGGTAATGGACGTTTTTAGTAGTACTGTGTTGACTTGTGATGGTATCTATTAGATGAAGAAGGGACAGCAAAGATGAGTATGATGTGCGCAACGAATTTTAAATAATGTAACTGTTTTTGAAGAGAAGGCGTTGGGGTAAGACTGCAACACTACGCACCTAATTTGTCGCAATGATTGTTGTCAGCTAGTTAACTGCTCAGAGCTGAGAGAAAGACCACTGCACTTTCCTGAATCATGAATTAACATATTAATGGACTAAGCTGCTTGATTTTTATAGAAATTCCCTTTAAACATTGTACCCTTTTTAAATCATTATTCACTTTGTTAAGCGTAATACTGTGCAGACCAATATTATGTGTGAAGATCAAGCGAAGTTTTACTCTGTTTTTTGAATACATATTTCATTCTAAAATCCTGTCTTGGAATATCATTTCATAGAAATAGTTCTCTCCTCACCTCACTGTTTGTCATTAGGCATGAGAACATGCAACAGTTTGAATAAGTATTCAGAAATAGAACTTTAGCTTATCCGCTGCTTGCTTGCTGTTTGTTGTTGAGCTATCGAGAAATCTGCAACAATGTTGTCAAGACGAGAGGTAAGCGGAAATTTTGATGAGGACCAGATAACTGTTGTACTTTAGTTGCATTCATGTCAGTTACAGTTCATTTCAATTAAGTTCTGTTTAGTCAAAGGTTAGCATACAGTTTGTGAATACGTAGTTTTGGTAATATGCAGACTTTTGTAGAGTGGGAGGTAAAGTTAGGCTAAATTTCAGACAGAAACAAATATTGTGGGGAGGTTACAAAATTAACACCTTCAGATTCTTAGTCTGTCATGTATCATACCTCACTGAAGTGGATATTAAAAGAAAGACTGATATATCCAATGAGATGTATGGGACCAACAAAAGAGAGCTCAGAGGAAAAGTAAGAAAGGACACGATGCTAAACTTTTTCAAAGTTATAGCAGTTCCCTGTGGACAATATGAAACCGAAAACTGAACTACGAACTCTAGGAAACATAGTAGGACCGAAGCATCTAGCATGAGATTTTTGAGAACGGTCCATGGAGTAAAAAGGAGAGGCAGATTAAAAAATGAGACCATGCGATGAACGTTGGAATTCAAAACTTTTAAAGAAAAGATTAAGTAATACACAAAAAAGAATGGAAATGACATACAGAAATAAGGGGTGATGAACGTATTCCAGCCGGCCGCGGTGGTCTAGCGGTTCTAGGCGCTCAGTCAGGAACCGCGCGACTGCTACGGTCGCAGGTTCGAATCCTGCCTCGGGCATGGATGTGTGTGATGTCCTTAGGTTAGTTAGGTTTAAGTAGTTCTAAGTTCTAGGGGACTTATGACCACAGATGTTGAGTCCCATAGTGCTCAGAGCCATTTGAACCATTTTGAACAGTACTGCGGTACATCAGTTAAGGGAGAAGAAACATTGATAGATCCAAGACGAAATGGATGGATGAAGAAGTTCTAACGGACCAACTGGTAAAATGCTTGTGGGAGGAGGACAACAATACGTACATTAAGCAATACAACCAACCAAAACTCGTCTAAAAGATGGGTGACCTAAACTTAGAGCTTATAATCCCTTCTTTCTAACTTTTTCTGCGGAAAATTTTGAAATTGTGTCATCATAATCGATATATTTAGCTACCCTATTTTCGACTTTCAAAATTGCCAGACTGGAGAGTAGCAGATGACTAATAACTAACTTAAGGTATTTCTTAATTAATGGCGCGAATACGACAGCGAAGATTCTTACTTTCAAAAATTTTGACACTGAATCATACCGGCGGCTGCTCTAGCGCCTGAGAACTAGGCAACTACTTCGAAGACATTTAGGTCGCATTTGCCTACCTATAGGCGCTAGAACAGTTGTCAGGCTGAATTGGTGTCGAAGTTTCTGACAGATACATTTATAACATGCTTAGCAAAATTGCATGGGTACCGGCAAGGCTGTTGCCGAACTGGGCCGAGCCGCTCACGTCCGCTTTCATGTCCTGCAGCTTAATTCGCTGCAGATAATAACCTGTAGTTGTAACTTGCAGTCAAACAGCCTATGCATTGGCTAGAATTGTGGAATTGTGACTTAATAAAACACACAGAAATACAAAATAAAAGTTAAATGAATAACTTAATAACAAGGGTTGTATTCTAAAGTCCGTAACTGATGTAGACAACAGAAAATTATGGTGAATAACGTTTATTCAATGAATGATGTCTTACATAATCCGAAAGTTGTCCTACGATACTCAAGCATAATACAGACGGAAATAGTCTTCTAAAATGCAGCAAAGTTACGCTGAGAGCGTTACAAGAATGGTAGCAAAAGCCCCAAACTATATAATCGTCAAGGAAAAGCGGAAACCAGATCCATTTTCCATTCACAGTACACGAGAGATTCACGAGCTCAAAACAGTTCAGAGTTCAGCATGATGATTTACAAATTAACACACGCAATATAAAGAATGGTAACCTGTAGTATATCTGTCCTCCGTTCCATAATACAAGCGGAAAAAGTTAAAGAGTCCTACACTGGAGCGTATTCAGACCTCTTTAAATAAAGTCGCTTCCGTTGGTTCAGAAGTCGCTTCAGCAATTAAAGGATGATAGCGACTATTCATCGCCAAGCTTCAAAAACCTTCACGATTGAATCACTCTTATTGCCATAGGCAGGTATGCCTTCTTCAAGATCTCGACATAACGTGCCAGAATCGCTCCTTTGAGCTCTTCACTAGAAAAGTCCCAATCTCTACTTTACTCATGTACTGTTCTGCTATTGTCTGCATCCCCATCAAAAGTACATCGTTCTTACGTGCTACAGACACGATTTTATATTACAACAACATTTAAATAAAGAAACGTTATAAACATTCTCTCACTCTCATATAATTTTCAACAATCATAAGTAAAGGTTTTCCCATAAATAAATAAGCTAGTATTCATGTGCATGCGCAGGTGTGCTCCCAATAAATGACAACCATTGTCCTTATATATTGTTTAAACAATTATTTGGGCCCACTTGACAGAAGTCTGTTTTGGTTCTCTGTTCAGCTGTGGAATCCACTAAACACATGTGTTTGATCACTTTTCAATTGGCGCAGTATTTTTGTAGCACTTCAAGTCAACATTTAAATAAAGTAGTTAGCAAAATAGTAAATTGTTAATTAAATAAATGGCCAAGTGTAACAATATGTGAAGTATTCATGTAGTGTTCCTTATCTGTGTAAAACTAGAGCATATGATGTTCTGACAAAGATATACAGCACGTTGTACATCAAAAACTAAAATAGACACAGATACGTAGCTTTTGGGACTGACAGATACAGTGCAATGCTATCACTTGGGTCATCATCGTATGTTGAAATCGCATGAAGTGATTAAAAGTTCAAACTTTGAACATAGCTGCTAAGGTCAGAATTATATTCTTGTAAGTACTGCATCTTTTCCAGTCAGTACAAACTTTAATTTTATTAATGTATTATATACCTAATATGTTTTAGAACAGTTAGTCTAATTCTGAAGACGACGCTCATAATAGCGTCGAAACCTGGTCAATTTTGACTTAATATTTGTGACCAAGGGCTTATTTGTTCTAATATGATTAAAAGTTGTTAATTCAGAGGTTCACTGAGTAAATGTTTATTCACTGTGAAATATTCATTTCTCTAGTTATAAAGATATTGAAATATTGTTCTGTCATTGGATATGCCTCAATTATCTGAAATCGCCGATGTATACAGATAATAGCGGAATACGTCCTTTGAAACACCGAAGTACTGTTTTTTGATTATATCTCTGCGAAATACTTTGAAACCACAGGTGCCATTGACCAGTTTCTCAACATAGAAACTTCCACGTGAAGTATATTTCAATGTAAACTTTCACGTACACACATCAAGTAATATGCATATTTCTGTTTCTAACCATCTTCACAATAATTTAATCTGGCTTTAGTTGCTACCAGAGATTACAATATTATGCCACACATTACAACTTTGAATTCCTGTAACAAGATAGCAGTGCAGTCGCCTCTGTGTAGTATGTAAGTAGGCTGTTTATGTTTTTATGTTGGTAACACCACGTAGCGCTCTGTATGAAAATCACTGACTGTGCTGTATGCAGTCTGTGGCTGGTTGGCATTGTTGAAATATTCGCTATTGTAGTGGTGGGCAGTTGGATGTGAACAGCGCATAGCGTTGCGCAGTTGGAGGTGAGCCGCCAGCAGTGGTGGATGTGGGGAGAGAGATGGCAGAATCTTAAGAGCAGACGATCTGGACGTGTGTCCGCCAGAAAGAGTAAATTTGTAATACTGGATATCGTGAACTGATATATATATATATATATATATATATATATATATATATATATATATATATATATATAATGACTTTTGAACACTATTAAGGTAATAAATTGTTTATTCTCTATCAAAATCTTTCATTTGCTAAGTATGCCTATCAGTAGTTAGTGCCTTCAGTAGTTAGAATCTTTTATTTAGCTGGCAGTAGTGGCGCTCGCTGTATTGCAGTATTTGGAGTAACGAAGATTGTTATGAGGTAAGTGATTCATGAAAGGTATAGATTATTGTTAGTCAGCTCCATTCTTTTGTAGGGATTTTTGAAAGTCAGATTGCGTTGCGCTAAAAATATTGTGTGTCAGTTTAGTGTTGATCAGAATAAAAAAAGAACTGCAATTACTACTGTACTACTGTGATAAATGATAAGGATGGTCTTTATAAGAAAATTTTAGCTTTTGACCAATATGGTCTTTGTTATTGTAATTATGAAAATTTCTTCAAATCTGTATTGGCCACAGCCCAAAACAATCTGTAAAATTTTTTGTGGGGAGCATGGGGACGTTTCAAGTATGAATCTTTTTCAGAGCGTTAACACCAATTACCGTTTTAACGTGAATGAGTACATTCCCTAGCACAGTTTTTATAGATTGACGATTTAGTTTATATTAGGACATCATAACATTGTATTACTCAGGGTTCTCATGGTTTTATGACTGGACGATAACGATTTTGTATTTCGTCTAACATGATGTATTGAATACTTTTGAGACCTGATGATGGTCAGTCGGTCGAACCTGGTTGTATAAACAAAGCATTTTGCCAACAGCTCAAGGCCGTAATGTAACATTTTTCAAATTTTTCAGACAAAACAGAAACTGGCTCTGCATGAGCGTTTAACCATTCAACGAAACATCATCGATATGAGGTTTCGGAGCCGAAGGAACACTCGTGTAATCTTGATGACTGCACGACACGTAGCTTTACGCCTCGCCTGGGCCCATCAATACCTAATAGACTGTTGACTGGAAATATGTTGCCTGGTCGGACGAGTCTCGATCCAAATTATATCGAATGGATGGACGTGTACGGATGCGGATATGGAGACAAGCTCATGAATCCATGAACCATGTATGTCAGCAGGAGCTGTTCAAGCTGGTGGAGGCTCTCTTATGGTATGGGGTGAGTGCAGTTGGATACAACTCTGACAGGTGACACGTAAGCATTCTGTCTGATCATCTACATCCACTCATGTCCATTGTCCTTCCCAACGGACTTGAGCAATTCCAGCAGGACAATGCGACACAGCTCAAATCCAGAATTGCTACATAGTCGCTCCAGAAATACTCTTCTGAGTTTAAATACTTCCGCTGGCCACCAAACTCCCCAGACATGAACATTATTGAGCATACCTGAAATGCCTTGCAACGTGCTGTTCAGAAGAGATATCCATCCCCTCGTACTCTTACAGATTTATGGACTGCACTGCAGGATTCATGGTCTCAGTTCCCTCCATCAGTACTTCAGACATTAGTCTAGTCTATGCCACGTCCTGTAGCGGCGCTTCAGGGCGCTCGCGGGAGCCCTATACGATGTTAGGCAGGTGTACCAGGTTCTTTGGCTCTTCAGTGTACATACATGAACACAATTTTGATCATGGGAAAAAGTGGATATTGCAGAACAAGTTGTTTTATTGCGGTCGGGCATTACCGAATATTAGGTAAAAGCTCTCGGATAACTGGAAACCTCGAAGTAATATTTGAGGTATCGGGATGACTGAAGAAGAAATGTACTTGGTTGTGGTAATATATATCCTGGGTATGTTAGTGGCTTAAGGGAGTTTTTCTGTTTGTGGAATGGTTGGTTCAAATGGTTCAAATGGCTCTGAGCACTATGGGACTTAACTGCTGAGGTCATCAGTCCCCTGGAACTTAGAACTACTTAAACTTAACTAACCTAAGGACATCACACACATCCATGCCCGAGGCAGGATTTGAACCTGCGACCGTAGCGGTCGCCAGGTTCCAAACTGAAGCGCCTAGAACCGCTCGGCCACACCGGCCGGCATGGAATGGTTGGATACTTTGCAAATCACTAGTTATTAAACGAATTATCCCTTCAGGAGTAGAACGTGGGAAAGAGAATTATTGCGATGAAATTATTGGGATGAACCATGGGTCTCATAGATACATTTAAGTCCTGGCTTAACAGGTGCGGTCATAGATTTGTATTTTACGGAATTGCTGAGACGGCACTGTTACAGGAGTTTATATTGGATGAGAGGTAACGTTCAGAAACAGAGTAAGTGAAGGAAGGCGTTGCATTGAAGGCACATGGTACTTGCAATAGGTAAATAACGTACTTTCGGCAACTGTAGTAGTGAGAATGGATGTTGAGGGTTGAAGGTTTTGTCAGCGGTAGATAAGTATGCTCCCTGTATCATAAAGTGGTCTGTTGTGGATAGCCATTTGGCAAATAACATTCAGATCATGAATGTTGAGGTGGAGCAGTTGTACACTGCTGGAAAAAAATTAAAACACCAGGAGAGACAAAATCGATTTTGATCCGATGACGGTATACGCTACATGTGTATAATAGATGTACTGGTAATGGTTTCAATGTCGTTCATGAACGAATAGCAAAATGGCATAGTAAACAGAGCGCCATCTGTGCCTCCCCTTTAATAGGGAACGCTCACGGTCTGAAGGATCATTGTGGTGCAAACGTGAGAAGCAAACGGGCAACCATGCCACGCAGATGCAGTCTTTCTTTCTATAGCCACCTGAATACTTAGGGATTACAATTACAAATACCCTAAATTGGAACGATCACATAGATAATGTTGTGATCAGAGCAAACCACAGACAGCGATTCATTGCCAGAACACTTAGAAGGTGCAACAGATCCATTAAAGCGACTGCTTACACCACTGTTGGCCGCCCTTTTCTGGAGTACTGTTGTGCGATTGTGCGGTGTGAGATCTGCATCAGATGGGACTGACGGATGACATCGAAAAATTACAAAGAAGGGCAGCTCGTATTATCGCGAAGTAGGGTAGACAGTGCCACAGGCACGTGAATTGGAGCGGCAGTCATTAAACCAAAGGCGTTTATCGTTGCGACAGGATCTTCTCATGAAATTTCAATCACCAGTTTTAGCCTGCGATTGCGACAACATTCTTATGGCACCCACCTACATAGGGAGAAATTATTACCACGATAAAATAAGAGGTATCAGGGCTCGCACAGAAAAATTTAAGTGCTCGTTTTTCCCACGCGCCGTTCGAGATTGGAGCGGTAGAGAAACATCGTTGACTGAACCCTCTGCCAGGCACTTTATTGTGAATATCAGAGTAACAGCGTAGACGTAGGTGCATATGAGCGAGTTTGAAAGGGGTCAAACTATGCCTTCCGAGTGGCGGCATGGTCCTTTCGGGGAATTGCCACATATATTGGACGTGCTGCATCTGTTCAAAAAAATGGCTCTGAGCACTATGGAACTTAACATCTATGGTCATCAGTCCCCTAGAACTTAGAACTACTTAAACTTAACTAACGTAAGGACATCACACAACACCCAGTCATCACGAGGCAGAGAAAATCCCTGACCCCGCCGGGAATCGAACCCGGGAATGCTGCATCTGTTGTACAATGATGCTGGTATCAGCGGTCACGTGAACATTCTCGCACCCGTACACGAGATTCTGGACGTCGACGCAGTACAGACGCCAGACAGGATCGTCGTATTGTAAGGGCAGCAGTGACAGATCGTACAGCTAACACAACACTGCTAAGAGAGTTTATGAGCCCAGAAGTGTCAACACGAACTGTGACGAAGCAGTTATTAGCAGTGGGACTACGGGCATGCACACCTCTAGCCCATCTTCCACTCACCCCACAGCATCGACGCGTACGGTTCGACTGGTGCCGTCGGAGGATCACTTGGAATGGCGTGCCGTAGTCTTCAGAGATGAAAGCAGGTACTGTCGGCAGCAAGTGACGGTCGTTTGTGCGTACGACGTAGACCCGGTGAGCGCTGCCTTCTAGAGTGCATTTGTCCTAGACATAATGGCCCCCATCCCAGGCCTTATGATACGGGGTACTGTAAGCAACAGCTCTCTTTCACCTTTGGTGTTTCTGGAGCAGATGCTAATCAGTGCTGGGTACGTCCAGAATGTTGTTAGACCCAGTATTCTGCCGTTCGTGCAACAGGAAAGTGGGAAGTTGTTCCAGCAAAATAATGCGTGCCCACACGGTGCCCGTGAACCTTAACGTGATCCGCAATTACAGTATCCGGTCTTGTCTCCAGTCGAGCGTCTGTGGATGTCATGCGACGGCTAGAAACTCGTGAGACTCGTCAACGAACAGCTTTTACAGAACTGCGAGAACAGGCATGGTATAACGTATCCCAGGACAGTATTCGCTATCTGTCCGATCAACTTCACGCCAGAGTCAGTGCCTGCATTGACCCCCATGGAGCCACAGCAAGTACTAAAATGAGTGTTCCGGAATAGGTCGATATGTTGAAAGGTGGCTACACTGAGCCATAGCCCCAGAGATTGCGCCAAAGAGTATTATTCCACCGCCTCCACTGGCAGTTCTGGTCGAGATGTGGCAGTAGTCAGTGCTTGTCGAGAGGTCGTAGTAGGGAGTGCTTGCTGAGATGTCGTAGTGAAAAGTTCTTGTCGAGAGGTCGTAGTAGGGAGTGCTCGTCGAGATGTCGTAGTAGTGAGTGCTTGTTCCATGTTTTATGCAGTTGTTTGGTGGGCTAGACAGCAGATGTTGTTCTAATGGAGATGTTGTAATGATCAGAGTGCTTTTCGTCAATATATATGAAGGTAACAAAACTCCTTTTCTTTTTTTTCTCATTATTTCAATGTCCTGAATAATGCGTCATTACAGGTTCAGTAAACAAAGCATCTGGCTTGTGTTCTTGTATTAGAGTGTAATTCTGGTTTTTCTTGCGCAATTATAGTATTTCTAAAATTTTTTTATCTCTTCAGTATAAATGGTATTTAAAATTTCTTGTCTTGTTGAAGAAGAACCGTGCCAGATGTGTACGTTGAATCACACTTCCACGCACAGAACAGTTACACTTGTGCTTTGGTTTCGTAGGTTTTATAGTTGCTGGGGACTTAATTAATTAATTGTGCTAACGGAAATTTCGTTTCATTCTTTGTTGTTGTTCTAAGCAGTCAGATTGCGTACTAATACTAGTCAGGGCCAACCGTTTACGAAACAGCGTAATCGGACATACAGCGACTAAAATTGAAAATATTTGCATTAAAATAAATAATTAAGCCCCCATGCACGTGGCGACCGCTGCTTCGGATCGTCCCTTGGAATTCTTCTGATTGTAAAAATAGTAGACAGTAGTATTGTTGTAGTAATTTGTAGTTTAGTAATTGTAGTCTGTATTACATGTGTAGATTTGGTAATTGGGATTCTTCTAATGGTATTTTTCAAAATTTAATTTTTGTTGTCTTGTCTACGGGTTTGACAATTTAGTGCAATTATTTCAATTGTTCGATAATCGTGTTTGAAGGAAACACTTCGTGTAAATGGTATTGTTGGAGATAAAGAGTCATTGCGTGTAATTTTCGTACAGTGACGAGTTTTGTATGTTTTGTAAATGATTACGCGATCGATGAAAAAGGCAAAAATGATGAATTGTCAGAATAACGAAATTGTTGACATGGCGAACTCGCCAACACAGGAGAACAGGATGATGAATAATGAAGTGGAAAACAATTTAATAAGTCGGGAAAATAGTCCGGAAACAGTTCAAAATTTTTCACAATTGAAAAATTTTCAGGATACGAGTTAACGAGTGAAGAGATGGAGCAGTTGATGGGTGCTATATTAAATTTGGGATCACGAATGGAAACACTGTTAGACTCACAAATAGGAACAATTAAAACTGAGATAGGAAGAATTAAAACGAAGATGGAAACTTTGACAACACGGTTAGACTCACGAATAGGGACATGTTTCAAAAATATGAAAGATGAATCAAAGAAAGAAAGTAGAGAAGAAGTACAACCGATTTTGAAAGCTCACAATAATAGTTTAATTTCAACAGAAATTAGACAAGAGGAACAGGACAGAGAACAGGAAGAAAAAGATCGCGTGATAGTACAAAAATTTTCAACGTTAAATTTACAACGTGCACACGATAAGGAAGAAATATTTGAAAGAATCGAGGAATCAGTACCAAATGACAGGACAAATAACTTAACGCAACAGTATGAACAGTTAACTACTAAATGTGACAATACCGAAACCCGAGTCGCGACACTTACGGAAGACGTAAATAAACAGAAAGAACAAATAGGTGATTTATCGGAAAGAGTTGAGGAGATTTCAGACAAATTGACAAGTCTTAGTTTAAATGGGGACAGAGATTCAGATGATACAGCACCATTGCCATTTGCAGAAACCGAAGAGTACCAGAACATAAATAAGCATGTTGAAAATCAGGGAAAATTTAATGAACGCGTCAAAAGGGAATTTGAGGCATTACGAAAGCAAGTCAAACAAATTGAAGGCGAAATCGTAGGAAAAGACAGCAAAAGAAATTTAGAATCACATATAGCAGAGGGGTTTGAAGAAAGTAATTTGTTTCATTTACGAGATGCAACAAGAGAGCGTCAGGCGCGTGCACCTGACAATAATCGACATTCGGACTGGGACAGACGCGGTAGGTCTTTGTCGTCACGAGGAGAAAACTTTGACTATAAACACTTCTTAACTGTTCGGAAATTTAAGATCTTTCGCAATTCTAAGGATGACATACATCCATGTTCATGGTTAGATCAATTTACGTACGCACTTCCACCAAATTGGCCACTAAGTCACAAACTAGAAATTATGTGCGGCTATTAATTTCCTCAGGGGATTCATTACACTAAGTGAATATGCGCCGTAGCGTGCATAGGGCCCCGAGCTGTAGTGGTGCTATTTCCCTTTTAGCTTTCTGCACCGCTGCCTACTCTTTTACTCTTCTTTGCATCTGTCAAACCAACTCTTCGACTATCAATCTATCTAGAGAGTAAGTAAACAATAACCGGATATGACTATTTTACCTAAAAGTGATTTCGGAAATTACCATTTGGACTTACTGTATCTTCATCAGCATTCATTCGTAGTTTAAACGAAATTTTACCTGTTTATCTTCCTGACAATATTACTTCATATGTTGACGATATTCTTATTGCTAAACGTTCTTGGAGTGAGCACAACAAAATTTTGGATTCATTATTACGTATTTTTGCAAGAGTTAGCATTACAGTGAACTCGGAAAAATCTGAATTTGGTCGTTCTCAGGTGAAATTTCTCGGTCATATTATTTCTAGAGAAGGTATTCTTCCTGATCCAGAAAAACTAGACGCTAGTCGTAATTATGCTGTTCCTACCACAAAACGTGATGTTCGTAGTTTCCTTGGTGTCTGTAATTTTCTTAGACGCTTTGTTAGATTGGACAATTTGGCCACACCTCGTTTATGTGAACTATCCGGAAAGAATTCTAATTGGTGTTGGGATGAGGAAGCTCAATCAGAATTTGAACAACTTCGTGATGCTTTAGTTGCTGCTCCACTTCTTTCACATCCGGATTTATCTAAAGATTTTTGTTTGGCGACAGACTCATCATACAAAGGCCTAGGTGCACATTTATTTCAAGAGATAAAAGATAACGGCGTTGTAGTGCAGAAAACTATTGCCGATCTGTTCTTGCCAAATGCAAATTATGTCAAAAGGCTAAGCCGCCAACGATTTCTCACAGAGCACCGTTGTTTCCTGTCATTCCAGCGAAATTAAAGGACATGGCTGCAGTCGATTTGTTCGGTCCAGTGGTTCGTTCTACTAATGGTTTTGCGTACATTTTGGTAGCAGTGGAATTGACATCAAAATATGTATGTTTTACACCTTTACGCAAAGCAACAGCTCGTTCAGTATCTAACGCTTTCATCAAACATTTTCTTAAAGAAGTTGGTCATGTTGATAAGGATGTATCAGATAATGGATCACAGTTTCGCTCTAAAATTTGGCTTCGTACTCTACGGCGTCGTAAGATTAAACCAATCTTCATTTCACTTTTTCACCCTCAAGCTAATGCTTCAGAGAGATGGATGAAGAAAATAAATAAATTGTGTCGTCTTTATTGTCATCAGAATCACAGAACGTGGGATCAGTATCTTCATATTTTTCAAAACATTCTGAATGAACTCCCTAATGATTCAACTTTTTTACCGCCTATATTGACATTAAAAAATAAAACACCGACAAATCGCATTTCTGAAATCGTTCCTTTTCCGCCTACACGGAGACTGCGGCATTCTGAAGTTGTCAACCTGGCTCTACAAAATATTGCATCTGCGGCTGCTAGAAGAGAGAAATCAGCTAAGCGTCCTGGTCGTTTAAAAACTTTTTCAGTTGGCCAAAAGGTGTTAATTAAGTCTCATCGTTTGTCTCACAAAGGAAAAGGCTTGTGTCGCAAATTTTTTCTGCTTTATAACGGTCCATATAGAATTCGCAAAATTATTCATGATAACACTGTCGAAGTAGAAACTCTTAAATCTCGGCGCTCTAAGGGAATACATCATATATCAAACGTTAAAATTTTTGTGGAATGACATACTTTAGAGAAACTAACAGCTACATGTAAACATGCAGAGAATATAAGGATACCGCGCTGTGTTTTGGTGGCGGCACATACTCAAAGCAACAGTCAAGTCTGCGCGCCGCACAAGGCAGTCGTTGACCGCAAACAATTACTTCCTACGTCACGTGTACCTACAGCTGATCGAGCGCTCAGTGCGAATGCACTGACAGCCGTAAACAAATACACAGTCTAATTTCTCCGATTAAATTCAGTATAAAGCTATAGTGACTTGATAAATTATGTTATTAACGTTCAGTATTTTTCAGGATACGGTTGTATAAAATATTTAAGAACTTCAGGTAAATTCTGTGCGTGTCCGACGTTAAGACGACTTGCTATCGAGAAAATTTCAGGAAGAATGTAATTTCCAAGAAGAAACTAATAAACTAAAAAGGTAACTGTTAATTGAGTTTATTTTTCAGGTAACATATTTCCACTTAGGTACGTACTTTAGACGTAATTTGCTGCTCGCAATTACGTGATTCATACTTTGTGCTAAATTTCATATTCTATGAATTTACTTGTGAAGCGACGTGCTTGCGTACATTTACTGATTTTGACAATGATTGATTAATGAACAGTGTTGTTATTTGTATATATTATGCTTTTTCACTGATGTCATATTTTTTAATTATGTGCCTGCTGTGCTTATTTATTTAAATTATAATTGTCACATGATTAATTGTGCTGATATAATTATGTATGTAGGTTATACTTTGTGATTTATCTGCTTGCGCCTTCATGTTTACTTATTAAGATTACGTATGAACATTTATTTGCTTATGCTGATATGATGCTAATGACCTGTTTATTACGTAAGATATATGTTTGCTGCTGTGCGTATGGATTGCATATTTATACATTTCTGTTTGTTGTCATAACTATTCTTTAATTTGCTATATATAGAAATGCTGATATACAGTGTACGAACATGGAGTTTAGGTCACACTATGGTATTAATTATAGATTGTTTGCTTGGCAGAGCCTTGTGGTAGGGATTGTGCTGCATCCACTTGTTGACATTCTGTTCTCTACTGGTATATTTACTCGCTATTGCATGTTTTGCTTATGCTTAGTGCCTTATATTTTTAAGATAAGAAAATGAACTGCTATAATTCGACGAACATTAGTACAAGAAACTTCATAGAAGTCACATGAGCTGGAGGTTTTATGAAAGCTGTATAAATTTATGCTAGTAGAAAGGAAGCTAACGACATGACATACCAACACTAGGTTTAGACCATTGACAGTTATTACACTGCATTCTTCGTGAGCAATTGAAACAGGAAGTGACACTTGACACAAAAAATACTCCACATGTTTGCTTCTGCCATGATTCTTGAAGTGGTGTACACACTGTGAAATATTATGATCATTCACACTCCGTAATCGTACTTAATTACTGAGAGTTATTCGAACTAAAGTCTGTTAGAGGTCGTGTATGCATTTCTCTTATTTGATGATGGACAAGGTAACCAAAATGTATTTTATAATTCATAATGAAGATTTGGGTCGAGGTTGTGTGTGGACATTATGTCTTCGGATTGTGTGGGATGATGAATTGAAGTTTGCACTAGGATTTTATCTGTACTTGTTCGAGGAGACTGACTAGAGGAAAGAGTTGTTACGGAAGTGAAATGATATTGGTAATAAGGTTTATATGTATCGACGTATTGAAGAGGTATTATTGAGGTATTGAGATTATATGAAGTTGATGATTATTGGAGTTTTGGTGGACAAGAGGTAAGGTAAATGATATTGATGATAAGATTTATATGTATCGACGTAAGAGGTATTATTGAAGTATTGAGATTATGTGATGCTGATGATTATTGGAGTTTTGGTGGATAAGAGGTAAAGTAAGTGAGGTGCATATTTTTTTTGTTGGTCTATATGGAACAAGGAGGATGAAGATAGCAGACTAGATCACTAAAGTAGAAGGAAGATTGTCTACACACACACTTTGTTAAATCACTAAGCAGTATATACTTTTTTTTTTTGAGAGAGAGGAAGCATTTGCATATCTTGGCTCACTGACAGTTGTTCAGCAACCGTACATTTTGATCTGGCTTGGCAAACATTGGTCTTGACATGATGACCATGACGTTGACTAACTATTATTGACTGTTATACACTGTGCCACTACTACTTGATACACAAGTTGAACATCAAATTTTGACAGAATTGCATTTACGCAGTTAACACTATTCAACTACACAGTAGTACTTAATGTGGATAAAAGATGAGTGAGTGTGTTTTGTGTGTTTTCCTTTCCTAATCCCAAATAATTGATCCCAACCTATCTCCTAAATATTATTTTACTTGTTTGTTGTGGCTTGCACTGACACCCATAAATATTATAGGTTTATTGATATTTGTGTATTTGTAATAGTTAATATGACAATTATCTGACATCATTTGTGTGTTTGTTATAATTTGTATGTTTAGTGTAAGAGCATTGATAATAATTTTGTAAAATCAATTGTGTGTGCATTCAAACTATTGTTCATGCCTGAACTGTCTGATTAGTGATAGTGAATATTATGGACTGTTACCTGCACTTGTTCAACATAATGAGTGCCACTTAGAAATGTTTAATTTCTGCTGATGAACTCTGATGAACTGTCTGATTAGTGATAGTGAATATTATGGACTGTTACCTGCACTTGTTCAACATGATGGGTACCACTTGGAAATGTTTAATTTCTGCTGATAAACTCCGATGAACTGTCTAATTAGTGATAGTGAATATTATGGACCGCTGTCTGCACCTGCTCAACATTACTGGGTGTCGCTAATGGAACTACTTCTGCTGAGATAATGTCACTTGTTGGTGTCTGCACCTGCTCAACATTGCTAGGTGCCACTGATGGACTGCTTGTACTGAAATGATGTCACTTGTTGCTGTCTGCACCTGCTCAACATTGCTGGGTGCCACTGATGGACTGCTTCTACCGACATAATGTCACTTGTTGGTGTCTGCATTTGTTCAACATTGATGGGTGCCACTGATGGACTGCTTCTACTGACATAATGTCACTTGTTGGTGTCTGTACCTGTTCAACATTGCTGGATGCCACTGATGGACTGCTTGTACTGAAATGATGTCACTTCTGCCTCGTGATGGCTGGGTGTTCTGTGCTGTCCTTAGGTTAGTTAGGTTTACGTAGTTCTAAGTTCTAGGGGACTGATGACCATAGATGTTAAGTCCCATAGTGCTCAGAGCCATTTTTTTGATGTCACTTGTTGCTGTCTGCACCTGTTCAACATTGCTGGGTGCCACTAATGGAACAGTTTCTACTAAAATGATGTCACTTGTTCGTGTTTGCACCTGTTGACCATTGCTGGGTGCTACTGCTGGAACTGTCAACTACTTGTTTCTTGAACTATGGAAAGCATGTTATGTGAACATTTGTATAAACTGATTTTTTGTGTAGTGTGAAAACTTTTATGCAAAGTCACATGTATGAAAGAATTTGCATTGCTTACTGTATTTTATATATTAGGTTATTGGAAGGTCAGTGCAAAGCCAAAATTTTATCTAATTATGTGATATTTACGTATTAATATTATCTTTTACATTTGTCTGTGGACGAATTTGGTGGTATTTTCACCACCAATGCTGGCAAAAATACCATCAAATTCTGGCCCGTGGAGGAAGGGCATATGAAAGGTGGCTACACTGAGCCACAGCGCCAGAGATTGCGCCAAAGAGTATTATTCCGCCGCCTCCACTGGCAGTTCTGGTCGAGATATGGCAGTAGTCAGTACTTGTCGAGAGGTCGCAGTAAGTAGTGCTTGCTGAGATGTCGTAGTGAAAAGTTCTTGTCGAGAGGTCGCAGTAGGGATTGCTCGTCGAGATGCCGTAGTAGTGAGTGCCTGTTCCATGTTTTATGCAGTTGTTTGATGGGCTAGACAGCAGATGTTGTTCTAATGGAGATGTTGTAATGATCAGAGTGCTTTTCGTCAATATATATGAAGGTAACAAAACTCCTCTTCTTTTTTTTCTCATTATTTCAATGTCCTGAATAATGCGTCATTACAGGTTCAGTCAACAAAGCATCTGGCTTGTGTTCTTGTATTATAGTGTAATTCTGGTTTTCTTGCGCAATTATAGTATTTCTAAATTTTTTTTTATCACTTCAGTATAAATGGTATTTAAAATTTCTTGTCTTGTTGAAGAAGAACCGTGCCAGATGTGTACGTTGAATCACACTTCCACGCACAGAACAGTTACACTTGTGCTTTGGTTTCGTAGGTTTTATAGTTGCTGGGGACTTAATTAATTAATTGTGTTAACGGAAATTTCGTTTCATTCTTTGTTGTTGTTCTAAGCAGTCAGATTGCGTACTAATACTAGTCAGGGTCAACCGTTTACGAAACAGCGTAATCGGACATACAGCGACTAAAATTATAAAATATTTGCGTTAAAATAAATAATTAAGCCCCCATGCAACGTGGCACCTCAGAACCGCTGGTGACATTTATCCGTAAATGAACGACTAATCATCTCATATTCTCCATATGCACTCTACCTCTATCGGTTCTCCCTTCTATTCCAGTCTCGTATTGTTCGTGGAAAGAAGGATTGTCGGTATGCCTCTGTGTGGGCTCTAATCTCTCTGAATTTATCCTCATGATCTCTTCGCCAGATATTGGTAGGAGGGAGCAATATACTGCTTCACTCCTCGATGAAGGTATGTCCTCGAAACTTCGACAAAAGCCCGTACCGAGCTACTGAGCGTCTCTCCTGCAGAGTCTTCCACTGGAGTTTATCTATCATCTCCGTAACGCTTTCGCGATTACTAAATGTTCCTGTAACGAAACACGGTGCTCTCCGTCGGATCTTCTCTATCTTTTCTATCAACCATATCTGGTACGGATCCCACACTGCTGAGCAGTATTCAAGCAGTGGGTGAACAAGCGTACTGTAACCTACTTCCTTTGTTTTCGGATTGCATTTCCTTAGGATTCTTCCAATGAATCTCAGTCTGGCATCTGCTTTACCTACGAATAATTTTATATGGTCATTCCATTTTAAATCACTCCTAATGCCTACTCCCAGATAATTTATGGAATGCTTCAAGTTGCTGACCTGCTATATTGTAGCTAAATGATAAGGGATCTTTCTTTCTATGTATTCGCAGCACATTACACTTATCTACATTGAGATTCAATTGCCATCCCCTGCACCATGCGTCAATTCGGTGCAGATCCTCCTGCATTTCAGTACAATTTTCCATTGTTACAACCTCTCGATATACCACTGCATCATCCGCAAAAAGCCTCAATGAACTTCCGATGTCATCCACAAGGTCATTTATGTATATTGTGAATTGCAACGGTCCTACGACACTCCCCTGCGGCACACCTGAAATAACTCTTACTTCGGAAGACTTCTCTCCATTGAGAATGACATGCTGCGTTCTGTTATCTAGGAACTCTTCAATCCAATCACACAATTGGTCTGATAGTCCATATGCTCTTACTTTGATCATTAAACGACTGTGTGGAACTGTATCGAACGCCTTGCGGAAGTCAAGAAACATGGCATCTACCTGGGAACCCGTGTCTATGGCCCTTTGAGTCTCGTGGACGAATAGCGAAATGTAGTGTGAGGAGGGCTATGCGAGAGGCGTTCAATGAATTCGAAAGTAAAGTTCTATGTACTGACTTGGCAGAAAATCCTAAGAAATTCTGGTCTTATGCCAAAGCGGTAGGTGGATCAAAACAAAATGTCCAGACACTCTGTGACCGAAATGGTACTGAAACAGAGGATGACAGACTAAAGGCCGAAATACTGAATGTCTTTTTCCAAAGCTGTTTAACAGAGGAAGACTGCACTGTAGTTCCTTCTCTAGATTGTCGCACAGATGACAAAATGTTAGATATCGAAATAGACGACAGAGGGATAGAGAAACAATTAAAATCGCTCAAAAGATGAAAGGCCGCTGGACCTGATGGGATACCAGTTCGATTTTACACAGAGTACGCTAAGAAACTTGCCCCCCATCATGTAGCGGTGTACCTTAGGCCTCTAGAAGAGCGTAGCGTTCCAAAGGATTGGAAAAGGGCACAGGTCATCCCCGTTTCCAAGAAGGGACGTCGAACAGATGTGCAGAACTATAGACCTATATATCTAATGTCTATCAGTTGTAGAACTTTGGAACACGTATTATGTTCGAGTATAATGACTTTTCTGGAGACTAGAAATCTACTCTGTAGGAATCAGCATGGGTTTCGTTCCACTGAAAAGCAGGCCGATTTTCGTGGGCTTCACAAAAAAAAAAAAAAAAAAAAAAAAAAAAAAAAAAAAAAAAAAAAACTCGGAGCTCTATGGTACTTAACTTCTGAGGTCATCAGTCCCCTAGAACTTAGAACTACTTAAACCTAACTAACCTAAGGACATCACACACATCCATGCCCGAGGCAGGATTTCGAACCTGCGACCGTAGCGGTCGCGCGGTTCCAGACTGTAGCGCCTAGAACCGCTCGGCCACCCCAGCCGGCTTGTAGGCTTTGTATGATGTCTTCTTTTCTGCTTTTCACCTCGAAAGTAACCTCCCTCGACACCATTACGTCATCTGCGTAGACTCATAATTTACACTACCCGTTTAATTCAAGCCATAAACACGAGTGACAGCTAAAATATGACTACGTAAGGTTGGAATGTAAGAGCTACATGCAGGCAGACAGTTACAAATTCCTGCAAAAAATGGTGATAGTGTGAAAATGGGAGCTGAAGGTACTCACACAATAGTGAGTGATATGACATGCACGTAGTAACTTGCTTTCGTTGCTTGAAAGACACCTACGATCACGGAGTAAGTCACGTGAGCCGCACCTTACGGTCAGTTTGCCATTTCACAGAGGCAATCGTCACTACGGACTCCTAGAGAAAGCTGAAAACAAGAGAAGTGTGCCCGGATTCCAGAGATCGTAATAGGTGCGGCAATTCGCACGCAAATCGCTCCTCGGATACTCGGAGCATGAACACTCCAGTTGGAACTACTTGAGTCTCCAGAATACTACATGCGGATTGTAGAAGACGTCGAGGAGTACCACGACGCTGCATTAACATGGCAGTAAAGATGTGAAAATATGGAAGAAACCTGTTCTGCTTCCATGTCTTGTGAAAGACAAGACTCACTCAGCGGGGGTCTACGTTGCGACCTATCGAAACAGCACGTAACACAGCGAGGTAATTCTAACTTTCCTGCAATTTGTTTGGAAATGAATAGAATCATTCCTCCTAGAATAAACTGACTAAGTTTATCTAAAATTAGCGAAGTAAAACAATTTTCTAACAACTACATATATCATTAGCTATGTAACTTTAGTTTACAGTTCAAAATTTCTATGCTTTCGTTTTCACATCTTTCAGCATTTCTGACCGCACCCATATCACAATGATGATTACTGTAAATAATGAACGGAATGCAATGTGATGCCTTCCTGTTGGAATTAAGTGTTACAGTTTGTTGCTTCATATGACGTCAAAGATCTAATTTCATTGAAATGAAACGCTTTTTGGTTGGAAATGCAAGGATAAATTTTAATATGCTCATATCACTTTATCGGGCTTTCACGTTGTAGCTGAACCGTTCGGTTGGATTTATGTACTGGTTGTAGATGTGCTGTAACTGTTCATTGCAAATTTTTGACATGGTTTTCACATCTTTGGAAATACCATTTTTGACCATGTTACTATGATTTGAAAAGAGGTTTCTGCCCAAAACCAGTCAACGAGTAAATAAAGTAAAATTTGCAAATTTGGACTACTTTTTCATTGTACCAATTTAAGGTTGTTTACCGCTTTGAAAGATCACAAGTTTTTATATGAATTTAATTTCGTTCGTAATAAAAGATATTTTTGAAACACATGCAAATGCGTTATTCATGATTTGAATCACGAAAAACTCCACCAGTTACGATTTTTTTCATGTTTCCAAGAAGACCGTGCGAATTTCCGCTCACCGGTTTGCTTCGTACTGACAGGCTGTGTAGGGTCCGACTAGGACTTCAGTATACGTAAATATCAAGAAGCAGCTCACAACCGTTTTCTAGAAAATCGACTTCGAGCATTTTAAGCGTTCTCACATATTTCGAATGGTCGTTAACAGCTAAGGATTCCGCAACCATGCAAGTAAGCGCGTAGTTTCATAAGCGTGAGGTCTGTGGATGGAATCTCGCTCCGTGTACACTTCTTTTTATTTCATTCTCACGTAATCCTAATAACAGATATCCGTGGTATGGTGCGAAATTATGTGATAATCGAGAACCGGTTACGAATGTAACACAATTTTCGATTTGCAATAAACACATTGAAATAACTATGCGCACATAAAATTTCGGGTTTCATTACAAGTGCTGTATCTCGCAATAATTATTGTTTCTCGTGTTTCCGTGATCAGTATCATCCTGATTCGTACAGTGATCTATTGGTTACACATTATTCTAGCCACACATGTAAAATAACATAAATAAAATGACTACGTAAGTTAACCATATGTGTTTCTGTACAAAATTTAGCCCAATCCCACTCTATAAAAGTCTACGTATTACAAAAACTATGTGCCCGGAAACTACAGTCCAACTTAAACTCGTATGCTGATCTTTGATTAAACAGAAGAAAATCTGAATTGAACTGTAACTGGTCTGAATACAGCTTGCCTTTACATTAAATGTGCAACTGAAGGAAAACAGCTGGCCCTAATCAAAATTTCCACTTACCTAGCGTCCTGACAACATAGTCGTACATTTCTCGAAAGCACAAAAGCAAACAGCAAGCAGGCGGCGGCAGAGATAAATTTCCATTTTTAAATAAAATTTCCAAACAGTATTCAAACTGTTGCATACCATATGGTGCAATGTGGTAACGCGTAATGAGAAACATTCTTTAAACAGTGGGATGGGGGGCGTATCTATTCCTATGAAATGATATTCCAAGACAACGATTTTAGAATAAAGTATGTATAAAAAAAATAATACTTCCCGTGATCTTCAAACAGCTTAATCAGTTGGTATGTTAGTGCTTGACTCGGGGAAGTGGGGTGGTCTTTCACTCAGCTCTGAGCAAGTGAACAAATTTAACTAGCTGACAATAATCATTCCAACAAATCAGCTGTGCAGTGCTGCAGTCTTACCTCAAACTTCCTCTCTTAAAAAAATTCAAAATTAATATTCTTTTTGCCTTTCAGTATATAGTCTACATCATTCTCATCTTTGCAGTTCATTACAATAAATCTTTCTTCGTCTAACAGAAGCAATCACAACTCAACACATCACTACTGAACATGTCTGTCACCTACCACATCTCGTCTAAGAATGTATCAGAAGGCTCACAGACAAAGACAGTGCCACAACAAGACAAAAGATTGTTTAACAGTAACATAACTTGCGCTCGCTCTCTCTGACGTACACATCGATAACTTACAAAACTCAAAATGACATACCCATCTTACAACTACACTTATTTGATTGAAAGTTGTTCTCTGCCAATTTTTAAT
The DNA here is from genome assembly GCF_023864345.2 of Schistocerca serialis cubense. NCBI lineage: Eukaryota > Metazoa > Arthropoda > Insecta > Orthoptera > Acrididae > Schistocerca > Schistocerca serialis. The sequence goes on along the minus strand of NC_064639.1, from coordinate 252,006,844 downwards.
CTCGTTATGAGAATTTTTTTCCTTTTTTACAGCATATAGATAATGGAAATAATAAATGACTCGTTCAATAATGACAGACTGCACAGTCAATATTTACGTGGGACGAAAAACACGAGTGCAGCAAGGGTTATTCGAGCCACTGACCTCGCGCCCCCGAACCAATCCGCTTAACGTGGTTGGATGCGGACCTAACTCCATACAAAATATATAAATGCACGTAACATTTTAAAAATCGAGTTTATCGAAAACTTTTGAGAGTTGCGTCTTCCTGTTTACATATGTTGAAATCGTAAACGTGTCCTACACATTCTGTCAATATAAATCAATCCGTGAGGAGAAGTTCGTGCGGTCTCCGTTGTTACCGTAAGGCGTTTCGATAATTTATTTTCATTTTGAAGTGGGTTTATTCACACAGACATTTTTTATGATGTCTTTTTGTGTGATTTTTTGCCTTCGTGGGACTGTTGCTATATTTTTGTGGTTATACTGCAATGGGAAAATCGGGAAAAATAAAACTTGGGATATTTTTTGTTGTATCCCGTAGCGATGCTGGGGGTCTAGAGGCAGGAAGTAGAGAATGAGAAACGCAACAACAGTTACTTAAAAATCATTTACTCGACTCAAAGCGATGCAGAACACGAATTCATTCAGGTCCGATCACAGTGTCCAGAGTGTCCAAGTCCGTAACGCACTAATCACCGAGAGGGAGGCTAAGGTAATCGTAGGCACAGTAGTTTCTACACTAAAGGAGGCTGATGATAGCTTACGGCGGCCTTTTATAAACTTCGATCACATCCTTTAAATATATCCTTGTGGCACGTAAAGCACACCTCACAATATACATCACGTCAGTCTGGACTACATACACGTGCTTTGCAGTCGATGTATTTATTTATAAAGCAAAGAGCCTCCACTGTACAAATATATTCTCTTATTTGGTAAAGATCTAAACTAAGGAAGGAAAGTCTGTTGCAGGTGCAACAGGTGGAAAACAGAAAAAGGCTTTACTGCAAGAATTAGTATATCATTTGAAGACTAGAATAAATACAAGACTTTTTTTACTACAGTTTGTGTCCATATGTGCACACTTACCTCTATTATATTCAAAAGTTTTGATGATCATCATAGTGTGTAAGTTAATTGAAAGCAATAAAAAATTAAAAAGATAGAGGGTCAGAGTGTGGATTGAGTTAATTGCCTGCTGACATCATGAACAAATGTTTTCAAATACACACATCGATGGTAGTCAATGAAAATATCGTAACCGGTGAAGCAAAACAGTTTGTTAAAAAATGGTATAAAATGAAATCATGTCCGTAGCGCGGCCGTGGTTGCTGTGCAGCTGCCTCCGGCTGCAGTACTAGAAATGTGTGGAGCCATCCTGTAAGTTACGAAGTGTTATGCTCGGCGTGGTGTCTGCGGCGAGCGACATCACATTTCTTGTACACTAATGTTGCAAATAGCTTCCTTGTCTGTCTAGTTACAACCTCGATGGAGGATGCACACTTAAGTAGACAGACGAAAATACTGTTTCCAACAATGGCGTGTAAAAAACATTCCAAGATTCATTTTGGCCGATTTTCTGATTGCGGTAAGCCTCAAGAAGACAAGTACAGTGCAAGACAGGCAGAAAATCACACAAAAAAATAACAAAAAATATGTATGTAAAGAAATACACATGAAAATGAGATTAAATTCTCGAATGTCGTTGTGCTAAGCATGAAAATATGCACAACTGGTGCAGTTTTTGATTATTTAAATGGTATCAAATTGTTAGGCTCGACTTCCGATACACCGCTGTGGCACGTTGTAAACAGGCATCGTTTACATCCTGTACAGTGGAAATTGTGAACGCTGAATAAGTTTACCAAATATGAACTTAGTTCGCAATTCATGCACAATTCATGCAGCCACATATGTCAGTGTGAATACTAAGCAAACTACTACCATTGCTGGCCAATGGGGAGCCGTCGCCATAACTTATACCCGAATATAAATTCCTTCTGCAGCGAATTAACACACTTTCATGTTAATCCCACCCCTAAGTTGACCTAAAAATAACAGTCACTGCCATTCGGATCTGTTGTGGAAGGGACTGATTTCTGATTAGTACAGGACGTCACATAACTGAACGTCTTAATCAGAATAAATAACCTGCAAAATAACTTGGTAATCCTTTAAAATATTGTAGCACAAACAAATGACTGATGAAAGCTTTAAACAACGAACACTTCAATGCTGATTTAGACGCCGAAAGAAGAGAGAATGCAGCTGAATAACTTCACTTAGAAAGTAGCAGAAGAAAAAAGATGCACACTCATTCACGCAACGACATAAAAACAAAATAGCTTTTGTTCGTTAACAAGAGTATCACAGAACTCAATCGAGCAATGTCAGATCCGTTATGGTTGTACAATGAGGTGTTTAAGGTTTTCAGTAGGTCGTTCAGTGAAATGAAGCGTCAAACAATCTTTAGACAGTTGGAAATCTGATCTGCATTATAAGGATAATGCAGTTCAGTAATCCAAAATAAACGTACATGGATTTCCAGTTACCTCCACCGCTACTGCTCGTTACAACTGTTGCCGCACGAATGCAGGAATTTACCCATTAGGTCCCAAATTATTTTACACTTTCATTTTGCGCTATACAGCAGTCAACCTTCTGCTCTGAACTAATTTAAGAAGACTTCATCACAATTCTTCGATTTCCCCTCTTCGATTAGAAACAAGAGTCCTTCCCATTTTAGGACAATGACATTCAGTGTGAATAATTTTAGGTCTTAGAACAGATCAACTTTTCCATTTCATTCAACTATTATGTCTAATATTGTTAAAACAGAGCTACTATAACGGACCAATAAAGACTTTCCAATAAAATTTGCAATCTAAGTAATTTCACTCACAGAAATGTTAGACTCAAAAGCAAAATTAGTCTACGTTTTGATATTGACATTCAACAAATAAAATTAATATTAGTGGTAGGTGAAAGTGTTGTAATTGGAGGACAGCGTCCCAGAAACACATGATGTATACTGGTCGGTGTTTCAGTTACATGAAAGAATGCGCAATAGAAACATCCATAAGAAGTTTCTCGCATTTTCTTCTTTTTTGTTGTTGTTGTGAGATTGTGTTTTGTGCAGCGTTTGCAAATATTACGAGTTATACATGTTAAAGTGCCGTATAATGTATTAAAGCTATCTGTAAGATATTGATAATTCTTCAGTTACAGAGTTTCATGGTGACTAGAATTTAGTAAATTTTTGGAAGAAGTTACATAGCATATGGACTGCGTTGGTGGTGCAGCATCTTCTACCTCGCTTGATATTTGCAAATCAACTGATGGCTTCATGCAGTAACAGTTTTCCCTGTCTTGCAAATGGAAAATTCTGTTAACTGACGATAGATTCAATCTCGAAATGTTTTTAATTTGTAAGCAGATTCTGATAATACTTCTTCTTAATTTGTCTTCACTCACTGATTATTGGGGTGTAGCAATTTTAATAACGCAACACAGAGACTATTAAACAAAGTACTGGCAAGATTTTCTAAATTGCAACACTTGTAAATATGAATAGAATATTTGTTCCTAGGTACATTCCATGTAGTTCCTTGGAACAATTTCTGACATTTCGAAAAACCTTACTTTTCCGGAGTAATTTTTGCAATCCCAGAAAACAGCACACATAAACGAAATGCTAACATTTCAAAATGGAATAAGAAAGTATTTTAAACGTTTGTTAAAGGGCTGGCTAAAGGCGAAAGTCTGACAAATGTTCCAACGTAGGCTACAACACTCTTCCGTACAATATATGCATGATTTGGCTTTGCAGTGCTCCATTTGGTATCTGTTTATCTCCTGTCCATTCCCATCGTATCTTATTATCGGTAGAACATTCAGTTTAGTTGTAACAGTGGATGGTCAAGGTCCCACTCGTGCATTGCGGTTATTTCGTTCTTTCTTCTAACAAATGACAGCTACCTGTCTTCTGCAGTGTTTCATGGAATTATTTCCATGTAAAAAGCTATGTGTATGTCTTGCTTTAGATTCCCTTGCATAACGTACAGTTTCCTCACAAATAATTTTGTTAATATCATCTGTGAAAAAAATTTCTTACATTTCAGAATTATTGGATTAAAATTTATTTGCTTCAAGGCCTCTAAATTTTGGTTTATTATCTCGTCTAATGGTTCCAAGTAATAGGACGGTGTTACTGTGGATCATTCTAGAACACTTGTCTTTCTTTTCTTTCGATGTCTTTAGTTCAGAAACAGCCGAAATCGTTAAAATTGAACAAAGCTCCATTGTCTGACGGATTCCTGTCGTATTCTATACCGTAACTACGGCTGGATTAGCCTCTATTTTAACTGTAATATGCGAAAGATACATTGAACTGTGCCCAGAGGTTGGAAGACACTACAGGTAACATCACCCTACAAGAAGGGCAGTAGAAATGATCCACAGAACTGTCATCCAGTATCCTTGACCTACATTTCTTTTAGTGTTTTAGAACGTATTCTTGTCTTGAACAGAAATGACCTTATTGTTGGCATGGATTCCGTCAATATCGATTATACGGATCAACAGCCCCTGGCTTTCCTCCCATAACATCTTGAAAGCCATGGATGAAGGCATTCAGTTAGATACAGCAATTCTTGACTTCTGAAAGGCACTTCATTCAGTATCACATACACGATTATTATCGAAAGTACTATAATGTGTGTATCAAGCGAGCTTTGTGATTGGATTAAGATTTATTGATGTGGAGGACACAGCATGTTATCTTGGATGGAGAGCCATCGCTAAATGTAGAAGTATCTTCAGTTAATCTCAAGGGAAGTGTCTTTGCTCACGTGCTGTTAATGTAACATCTTTAAGAAAAATGGTTCAAATGGCTTTAAGTACTATGGGACTTAATTTCTGACGTCATCAGCCCCATAGAATTTAGAACTACTCAAATATAACTAACCTAAGGACATCACACACATTCATGCACGAGGCAGGATTCGAACCTGCGGCCGTAGCGGAAGCGCGGTTCCAGACTGAAGCGCCTAGAACCACTCGGCCACTCCGGCCGGCCATATTTAAGACCCTGAGGACGATATTAATAGAAACCTCAGTCAATGCAGTTACCTTTAGTGAAGTACTGTCTGAAAAAAGCTGCGCAAATATTCACTCATATCTTGAAAAGATTTCAAAGTGGTGCAAAGATTGTCTTTTTTTTACACGTGGCTAAGGCCTTATCGACCATACACCTGCTCTACGAGCCTCTTCCAATTATTTCTATCCAGGGAAATTGTTGTCCAATCAGAGTTGATGCCCATCCTAGCTGCATCTTCCCGGATATTCTCCATCCACCTAATTCGAGGTCTTCCTCTTCTTCTCTTTCCTTCTAATTTCTTAGTGGATGCTATTTTGGGTAGTCTGTTCTCCGGCATCCTTGCTACATGACCAGCCCAGTTCAGTCTTCTCTTCTTTAACATTTCCACAATGGTACTATGTTTGTACAGCTCCCGTAGTTCTTCATTTTTCCCTATCCTCCACTCCATGACATTTTCATTGAAGATTGGTCCAAATATTTTTCTTAGTATTTTTCTTTCAAATATCAACAGTTTTTCTTCATCTTTTTTTCCTGAATGTAATAGCTTCACATCCATATAATGCTACTGGTACAATAGTTGACGGATAAAAACGGATTTTGAATTCAGTACTAAGTGATCTCATCCTTAAAATTTTGATACAGCTGTAAAAAGTTCTATTAGCTGCTGCTAGACGGGCGTCTATTTCTATTTCTGCTCTATTGTCTCTGCTAAAAAGACTCCCTAAGTACTTGAAGTGGTCAACTGCCTTGAAAGTGAGACCATTTACGGTCAGTGGTGTATTCTTTTGGAGTTTTTTACTTATAACTAGATATTCTGTCTTTTCTTCATTCACATGAAGTCCAGCTTTCTCAGCTATTTTGTAATAATTTTGCATCATCCTGATTAATTCAGCTTTTGAAGTGCTTATTAAGGCTACATCATCTGCATAAGCAAGTCTAGTAATGTTCTGTCCCTGCAGTTGGATCCCTTGTGGATTAGTTTTGGTGAATTCTCTATCAATCTTCTCTAAGATAATATTAAATAGAATAGGTGAGATGGCATCCCCTTGTCTCAGTCCAGTGTACACCTTAAAATTTTCAGTCTCTCCTGCAGGTGTCTTAACTTTGCATATGGTTTCTTCCAAACACATTTTAACTAATTTGATTAATTTTAATGGTATTTCAAATTCTTTCATGGTGTTTAAGAGTGTCTGTCGGTGTATGCTATCATAGGCCTTCTTGAAGTCTATAAATAGAATATGGATATCTACATTAAATTCCCATGCCTTCTCATTTATTTGTCTCAATGTGAATAAGTGATCCAAAGTGGATCTGTTAGTGCGGAAACCACATTGGTAGTCCTCAATCAGTTCTTCGGTTATGGGAATCAGTCTGTGTAGTATACACATCGACAAAATTTTATACGTGACATCGAGTAGGGCAATTCCTCTGTAGTTATCACAGACAAGGGGATCATTCTTCTTAAAGATGGGGCATATAATTGCAGTTTTCCAATCGGCCGGTATGTTTTCTGTCTCCCAAATTGTTTCAATTAAGGAATGTAGTTCTATTTCCAATTGTGGTCCTGTGGTCTTCCCCACAGGCCTTGTTGTTCTTTAATTTCTTTATTGTTTGTCTTATTTCATTTACTGATGGTGTGGTGACTTGTATATCAACTGTATCTGGTTCTTCACTTGTAAAGTAATATTGTGGATCATTGCAGTTGAGCAGCTGTGTAAAGTATTTCTTCCATGTTTCTTGTATGTCATCCTTGTTTGTAAGTATTTTCCCATTATGGTCCTTTATAAACTGTTCCCTTTTAGTGAATTTTCCCAAGGACTTTTTTATATTGTCAACTTGCTTTAAATGTCCATATTTAGCATTTCTCAGAACGGAAGAACGTAGTATCCTATGACAACAATATGAGTCACAGATGGAATCGCTCAGTTGATACAAATACCTGGGATATGAAATGGAAAGATCAGATAGGCTCACTGGTAAGTAAATTACGTGACAGATTTCGGTTCATTGGTGAGCACTAGGGAAACGCAGTCAGTCTAAAAGGAGATTGTATTCATAGCATTAGTGCCACCATTTCAGGAATACTGCTCGTGTGTGTGGAACCCTTACCAAATAGGACTAACAGAAGATGTTGAACGTATACAGGGAACGGCAGCCCGAATGGTCACACGTTTCCTAGAACCATGGAAGAGTGTCAGGTGGATGCTGAAACAGCTGAACTGGAAGACTCTTGAGGATAGGCGTCAACTAACTCGTGAAGGTTAAAGGGTTCTTAGCAACCGCAGTAAGTAATGAATTCAGAAATACACACTGAGGTGACAAAAGTCATGGCATACCTCCTAATATCGTCCCGGACCTCATTTTTCCCGCAACAAGTTGTTGGACGTCCCCTGCAGAAATAATGAGCCATGCTGACTCTATAATCGTCCATAACTGCGGAAGTGTTGTGGTGCAGGGTTTTGTACACGAACTGATCTCTCGATTATATTCCCTAAATGCTCGATGGGATTCATGTCACGCAATCTGGGTGGCCAAATCATTCGCTCGAACAGTCCAGAATGTTCTTAAACCAATCGCGAACATGGTGTATTGTCATCCATAAAAAGCTCATCGTTGTTTTGGAGCATGACGTCTCCAGGTAGCCAAACACACCATTTCCAGTCAATCATCGGTCCAGTTGGACCAGAGGACCCAGTCCATTCCATGTAAACAAAGCCCACACCATTATGGAGGCAGCACCAGCTTGCACAGTGTTTTTGTTGAAAGCTTGAGTCCATGGCTTTGTGGGGTCTGCGTCATGCTCGAACTGTACCATCAGTTCTTACCAACCGATATCGGGACTCATCTGACCAGGCCACCGTTTTCCAGTCGTCTAGGGTCCAAGCGATATGGTCAGGAGAGGTGTTGCAGACGATGTAGCGCTGTTAGCACTCGCCTTGGTCGTCTGTTGCCGTAGTCCATTAACAACAATGTCGCCACACTGTCCTAACGGATACTTTCGTCGTACGTCCCATATTGATTTCTGCGGTTATATCAGGCAGTGTTCTTGTCTGTTAGCACTAAAAACTCTACGCAAATGCCGCTGCTCTCGGTCGTTAAGTGAAGGTCGTCATCCACAGTGTTGTCCGTGGTGAGAGAATGCCTGAAAAAACTTGATACACTTTTGACACGGTGGATCTCGCAGTCTTGAATTCCCTAACTATTTCCTAAATGGAATGTCCCATGCGTCTAGCTCCAACGACCAATCCGCGTTCAAAGTCTGTTTATTGCCGTCGTGCTGTCATAATTACGTCGAAAATCTTTTCACATGAATCACCTGGGAACAAACTACAGCTCCGCCAATGCACTGCCCGTTTATACCTTGTGTAAACCATACCACCCTCATCTGTATATGCACAAATCTCTATCCCATTACATTTTTCATCTCTGCGTACAGTAACTCTCTACATATCGCTTCCATAGATATCTAAAGGACATGCTGAGAAAAGTTACAGCCCTCACAGAGGCGGTTACGTACAGATTTTCTCGCTGTTCATTCGTGAGTGCAAAGAAGAAAGGCCCTCTTGGCATGGATGGTATGTTGACAGCAAATGTACATTTAGAAATTTTTAACCCTCATCTGTTTCATTTTCACCCTCATATTTTCGTATTTAACTGGGCCTGCAGTATCTTGAACTGCACCTGCAGTATCTTTCAGTCTTTTCACCATCAGCTCCTTCTTCTTCAGTTAGATTATAAACATATTGAGGTAATCGGTTATATGGAATCAGCGCACTAACATTAGTGGACGTGGAGGTGTAACAGAATGGCAGATAGTTCTGTCTGCACGTGCCCAACGTGAACGAAGTCGCTGGACAGTCCACCACCCTTACGTCGAATGATAAGCCACTCAAAGCCATTTAACATGTCGTGAAAACAACGCCCTATATAGATCCTGACAGAGACAGGAAATGAATGCCACTCCTTGTCAATTGTAATGGATTTCAAACCCGACTATAACTCTAGCTGGATGTGTGATGTTTAGGGACTGTTTATCATACGCTAACTTGAACACACTCATTTAGGTTACCATGATTTTTTTTCTACAATATTCTCGTTGACGAAATGTTACGCTTTTCTTCTACGCCTTCAAGATGAGTAAGCTGCGAACACTCCCGTCTTCCGAAATGACACTAGCCGTGTTCACAAGGGGCGCGCATACCTTCCTGGTTTGACGAACATTCTGGCATTCCGATACACTTTGACTGGCCCACTAAATCACAATTTCCATAGAAATGTGACTATTTTTAACAGTGGGTGAAACAGAGCAATCAATATCCCCACTGTTTGCTATCTCTACGGGATTGGATCATCACTGCGTGGCATCAGCTTAATTTGGCATATCTGAAGAAACTTGCGGAGTCTTTTACAGGCCGAATTGAGACCGTTGTCAAGGATACCGGCAGTAAAACACGGCATTTGCGCTATTTCTCCTGCGGGTGGCTAATTTTTTCTTCCACCTGATTAGTACCCTTCATTACACGGTTTGTCCGAAAACTATAATTTCAAAGTTTCTGGTATGGTCCATAAATTATTGCAGTGCTCTCGTTCGGGCACACAGTTTTAATCTGCCAGGAAGTTTCATATCAGCGCAAACTCCGCTGCAGAGTGAAAATCTCATTCTGGCACCTGATCTTATTCTGTGTGACTTCTGTCTGAGAGGTTAGCTGAAAGATGCTGTGTTAGTGGTCCGATTATAAACGTAGCTGAACTGAAGGTACGCATTGCACAACGGATTCTGAATGTGACCCTGAGACAGTCCGATCTGTTGTGGACCATGCTGTCTCTCGGTTTCAATTCTGACAGAAAACGGTGGGCAGCATACAGATCAAGTCTTGTACCAGTCACACGAGAATCAAAAAATAATGTTTCCCATCTGATGTGGTAGAAACATCCTGTATTGCTTTCCACAAAAAATTATCATGTTTAGGAGCTGCTTCATGATGACATGCTAGTAAGATAAACGTTTGGCCTAGGATTCCTTGGTCGCATGAAAGTGGACAATGAATGGCCGTGGAACATTCTGTGGACAGATGAAGCCCACGTCGATCTTCAACGACATGTCAACACGCAGAATTGCAGAAGATGGGCACCGGAAAATCCGCTTTGGCATCAATCTATGCCGCGCGGGGTAGTCGAGCGGTCTCAGGCGTGATGAATGGGCTTACCACACTAACCGTTGAATGCCAAACTTCTGCGGTCATGCACACTGCATAATACAGATGGTTTACTGTTTAACTCACACCGTAACAGTCGTAAGGTGATTCATCTCTCATTTGCTGCCTAAACCATTCACATCATGACATATAGGGCGTCATCTACTGGGATAATTTTCATCAATTTTTTTTTATTTTCATGACGTTTCCCCCTTCTTCGGTAATATTCCGTTCAAATTTGACGTCAATTTGAGGAGTAGCCTTTTTTTACAGTGTTTTGAAAGTGGAACTTTAAATATAGTCAACTTCTATATATGTGCGGACAGTGAAGCGAAAACCAAACACTCCCCACAACGGAGCCATGAAATGGTTCCCTCTAAAAGTAATCACCACAAGCGTTAACGCATTTATCCCACTGGGTGACGAGACTATCAATTTCTGTTTCGTACAACTGACGTATACACAACCGCACCTACTCTTGCACTCTCTCGTCCAGCTGAAATTGATGTCCATGCATTTCTTTCTTCAGGCCGTCAAAAATGTGGAAATCACGCAGTGGAGGATCCGGCCTGTTCAGAGGATGCCGCAGTGTTTCCCAGCCAAATCGCTGAATCATGGCCTTCGTCCCACTGACAGCGTTGGAGAGGACGTTATCATGTAACATGAGTATTCAGTCCGACAGTATTCCGACAGCCCGAGGTCAAACGGCAAATCCAACAATAGACATATCCCACATCTCTCCCCGCCAAAGAAATCCAAAGCTGTTTACACAACTTCCGGTAAGGTCCTGGTTGCCTTCTACTTCAACTGCAGGGACCTTCTGCCGATCGAGTTCCTCGAGCATGGAACCGCAATGAATGTGCAGCGCTACGAAGACACTTTGCAGAAACTGCGACCCACCAGAAAACGCCCAGGAATGCTGTCGGATGGAATTAGGCTGTTGCATGATAGCGTCCGCCGTACGTGGTCATAGTTAAACTTTCCCTATTTAACACGTTATAACACGGAAACTAATTAACGTGCGAGGACCAAATTTGGTAGCATTATTGTCAAGGATATGGGGAAGAGAAACAATGCAGAATCAATTCAACTGAAACACTGTTAATATGTTGCTACGGTACCTCATAACATAACATACCGGTACTGCTACAAAAAGGGCTCAGTATGGCGCCCATAAGGGTCCAGAAGAGTCTGAAAGCGGAGGATTGCATTCTGCACAACAGAACGAGGCATGTCCCTAAGTATCTAGCTACCTCTCTTGATACGCTGTGCTTCAGATCAACACATGTGTGAATGTTCCCCTGGTAAACCCTGTCCTTCACGTAACCCCACCACCATAAATCACAGGGAGCGAGGTCAGGTGATCATGCCGGCCAAGCATTTGGAAACGATCGGCTGATAATTCGATCGTTTCCAAATGTGTTTCGGAGAAGCAGGTGAACTTCACCTGCGGTGGGGCCCCATCTTGCATGGAAACTGTTGAGTTCAATGTGTCTCTCTCCTGTAGTGCGGGTATGACATGCTGGCAAAGCTTATCTCAGTAGCGCTGGCCAGTCACACTGCACGGCTTTGGTTCTTGAGCGCCAACCTGTTCAATAAAGAATGGGTCAATGATGAACGTAGCTGTCAAGCCACTTCATACGGTGACACGTTCACCATACAGTGGAACTTCATGCACAGTGACTGGAGGTGAATTCTGCGTGTTCACCTCATCCGTCAGAGAAAAATGAGCTCCGTCCGCCCATAGAATGTTCCAGGGCCAGCCCTCGTCAACTTCAACCCTTGCGAGAAAGTGGAGAACGAAGTCGTTGTGCGTCGTGTGGTGCAGGCTACTGTACGATACGGATCTTGTACGGATACCATATGAGAATGATTCGAAGTACCTTCCGTACGGTGGGTCACGGCCTTGAAACAGCACGCGGACTGCCTGATGATCGGGAATCGCTCCCAGAGTTGTCTACCTTAGCGACAGCGATTTCATCAACCACCTGCGGTGCAACCGGGCGTCGGCCTCTTCCCGGAGCGACGCCCAGTTCTCCAGTTGATTCGAACTTCTTCGTCAAGTTCCGCACAGCAGGTGAGGAAAGAGGACCCTTCCGCAATCATTTCAGTCGGCGATATTCTCGGATTGCAGCTGCAGCATTATTTTGGTTTCGGTAATAAAGCTTCACCAAAAATACCCTGCTCCTTTCATCCGAGCTCATGTTGACACATCAACAAGAGCACTGTGACTGGTCAGATGTGTGAGACTATAGATCACGATGACTAATCACGGCACCTGCTGGCCATAGTTGGAACTGGACGGTGGCGCTGTAGTGTGAAACACGTATGTAACATAGCAGCGATGGCGAGGCATTGTAGCATCTGTGACCAGAGAGTATGCGCTTGACCGCGCGAGTGTTGCGAGCGGTTCTCAGTCAGTCAGTCAGTCGTTGCGAGTCTGTAGCTCTGTCTAGTTGAGAGCAGTACTCTGTCTGTAGTCGTGGCAGTCTGTAGCTCGATTTAGTTACGAGCAGTCGGTCAGTAGTAGTCGTGCAGTGCAGTTCACTACTAGTCGTCATGTAGTGCAGTACGCTAGTAGTCGTCATGCAGAGTGGTCGGTCAGTAGTAGCAGCCCAGTGCGGTTGTGTGATGTAGGCGGTCGGCAACACTGGTCAAGATGCTGAATGAGGTATACTGTTAATTAATATAATCATTAGATAATGAAAAATTTTATTTATTGTAATTATTCTCCAACAAGTGCCCCAATAATAATTTTATTTCAAAAGCATTTTCTCAAAAATTTAATTTTTTATTGAAGTAAAGATTTCGTTGCACTTCCCATTTCATTCCACTTCTTTTGAAGAAAAATTTCACTAAAATCACAAAAAAAAGGAATATTATTATTTGCAATGCAGTTCCTCCAAGCGGTGCGCAACAACAAGAGCAGAAATTTGACTAGGTGTTGCAATGAGGTAAGAATTTAATTTTGATTTTTGCACATGGCCAAAGACCGATATTTCGGTTTAATTGAATTTTCTTATCACTGAATGGACTTTAATTTTTTGGTGAAGAATTTATATTTGAGTCAGATTGCGAATTTCACATTTTTGTTGCCATTGTCAGTACATTTCATTGTGGGCAGGTTACGCTTAGAGCAATGTCCATTAGCATTCTTAAATAATATTGTCCATACTTTTTCAAAATTATTGTGGGGAGGTTATTCTTGGCTCCTATTCATTTATTATTTTTTTCTTTTAAATTACTGTGGGGAGGTTACACTTGGCGACCCCCAGTCCAGGATCGTATTTCATTGAGAGTCTTTTGAACAACAGTCAGATATCTGCTCTTATTTGCTTAAATATAATTAGGATTTGGCGCAACGCTTTTATTAACTTGTGACTTTCTTTCTACAGGTCAACGGCAATTCTTTGCTCTGTTGTATCTGTGGTTACTTTTGCATTGTGCTTATTTGTTTTGTGAATAATTGTGACTATTGCAAAAATGCCGCGAAAGACTGTGAATAGTGTATCGCGAGGTATTATGAATGAAATTACCGACGCAAACAACTTTACCGATAGGACATGTGACACGCAGTGTAATGATGTCAATCCTGCGTTCACTAACAATCAGTGCATTCCAACCACTTGTGATGACTTTTACCTTAATGATGAACAAACGAACTCGGTTATGTCCTCTGTTGATTTGACGACAATCGATGACGCGGGACGCTCTATTGTAATGAGCGCTGCCGAGCTTAACACACCCGATTTAGAAAATCCAAGTAATGTACAGACAAATTTGTCTAATGTAAATGGACAGTGTTCTGAAAGTACGACGGATCCATTTAATTCCGAAATAATGACCGACAGTGTACATTCGACTGACAAATCTTTTTGTAAATCTAAAAATAACCAAATGGTTACAGAAAGCGAAACAATTCCAGATCCACCATTAAACAGCACTGAGAATAGAAATGCTGACTTTGAGTCGAATCCAATTATGGCATTGTTGCTACAAATGACTAAGCAGTTTAATGAAAGATTTGATAACAATTCCAAACAACAGAGTGAACAGGCCAAACACTTAAATAAAAAACTTGACAATAATGATGAAAATCTCAAACAACTTAATAAAAAATTAGACGACAATTCCAGACAGCTTAGTGAACAAATTAGAGACGTTGCCGCGCAGTGCCATGACACTAAGGAACAGTTGCGCGTGGAAATTGAGGCTTGTTCACGAAAAAATAGCGAAGAAATTAAGTCTGTTGCGCAAGAATTAAGGGAAATGCAAACAGCCGCAACAGAAACACTCAGAGACGAAATTAGCGGAGTCGCTAAAAAATGCTCTGAAAAAGCTACACAATTACGGGATGAGTTTAAAGCAATGACGGTAGAACTTTCGCGCACTATGGACGCAAAGATAGACGCGAAATTCGAACAACAGAATACTCAGATTAACGAGCGCTTTAATCAGCACATACAGAACAGTGATACGCGTTTCCGCAGATTTATTCAAGATCAAAACAAAGTAAAACGACAAGTCATGGAAACAATCACTGCACAAAGACAAGAGGACAAACGTAAAATGTTTGCGAAAGCGAAGACGTATGTAGACAATAATATTACTACAGTGTCCGACAAAATTAATACCATAGAACAATTGAACGCGGAATTAAGGGATGAAATTTCTGATCTTAAATCAAAAACAGATACACACACAGTAAATATTCAAACAGTGACAGATAGATTCGAACAATTAGATCTAACACAGGATTGCGATGTCATCAAAGCTGATGTTAAAAAACTGAGCGAAACTACGCGTAAGTTGCAAAAACAGATTAATGCGTCTGATTCTAAAACCGATGATCAGGTTAAAATACTGACTGAAAAATGTGATGAATTGGCCAGTCGTATTGATGTTATCGAAAATACTAATGACAATAAATCAGACGATACTGCACCGGTTTCATTTATCCAAACACCTGAATTTCAAAATTTACAGCAGACAATTAATGAGATCAATTCATCTAATAACACGTTGCGTAGGAAGTTGTCGAGTTTACAACAAGAAGTAACAGAAATGAAAAGTATTTCAGTTAATAACTCAACACAGCAGACGCCACTTTGCGAACATTTGTCAGACTCGCGCAGCGCGTATAATGTGAGCAATTTACAGCAACTACGCGACTTAAAATCCGAAAAGCCACGCGACTTAAAATCTGAAAAGCTACGCAACTTGAAATCCGAAATGACACAGACGAACAGATTCACACACAAACCTGAACGTGTTATCAAACTGAGTGACGAGAACGTAGATTTCGAGCAATTTGCATTTGTAAGAAAATGTAAAGAATTTAATAATGACAGAACACAGATACACGATTTGCACTGTATACGACAATTTATCTTTGTACATTCACCGCTATTACTTGTAATGCAGAAGCTAGCTTTGAACCAGATGCGACAATTTATTTTTGTATTTACAACAGCATTGCCTATAATGCAGAAACTAGAATTAATATGGATACAACTATTTGCTTTTGAATTTACACCGCTATTGCCTGTAACGCAAAAACTAAAATTTATTCTCAGTGCGTAATTGACCTCAGGGGATTCATTACGCTTTAATGAATATGTGCCGTAGCGAGCATAGGGCCCCGAGCTGTAGTAGTGCTGTTTCATCTTTAGTTTTCTGCACTGCTGCCTTCTCTTCTACTATCCTTTATATCTATCAAAAACTGCTCTTTAACTATTGCTCTACCTAGAATTAAGAAAAATGACTAAAGGAAACCCGATGTGACAAATTTTACTGAAAGTGACAACATTCTTTAGGCACTCCAGAACCAGCGTAATTTTAATAACAGATAAAATCGTAATCATCAGTATGTGTAATATTAACAGCAAACGCATTTTTTTTGGTAACAATAGACCTTTTCACCACAATAGCATGAAAGTCAGCCGCTTAGCATACCTAACCAACAATGGAATACACAAGGTCAACCAGGCTTTAATGTTTCGCCGCGTGGACGTATAGTCCCTGGTCCAACAAATAGTAACGCACGGGAGCAGAGAAACAACTATGTACAAAGAAGACAGTATTTCAATTCCCATCGCAATACACCGTATAGGAATGACTATTACGACAGACGTAAAAACGATGAGCACAATTACCAGCGTACATATAATAACAGTCGGTCTCACCAACAGCAAAATCATACGCAAGAACATATTCTCATGAATGAACCCGACAGTAGGTACCATCCAGAGCGTAACACGTCTGGAAGAAGTAATAGGACAGTTCAAATAGTCGAAATGCCACAGAATCCTCCTAATAATAATAACACGTCAGATAGAATCTGACTAGATACTGTACAGGACGCATCTTCTAATAACACAAGCACTACCTTTGACACGCAAAATGTTGTTCACGAAAATGTAATTACTTTTGACGATATCAGAGACACTCTCTTGCAGGAAAGACCATTTGTTCAGAAAACTATTTCACATCCTGTCATCGAAATTAAAATTGGTTCTTCGAAATTTTCAGCAGTAATTGATTCCGGATCACCTATATCAGTAATAAATGAGGAGACTTTTAATGAGTGCAACAAAGAGAATACCTATCCGACATTACCTTTAGGCAAAACAAAAGTGAAAGGAGCAGTATCGAGTAAAGGAGTAGACGTTAAATTACAGACGCATTTATCATTTTGTATTGGAGGTCATACTTTCCACTCTAATTTTTGGATTGTTCCTTTATTGACGACAGACGTAATTTTAGGTACGAATTTTCTGGTACAACACGACGCAGTCATTGATTTTCAGAATTCTTATTTAATGTTAAAGGATGAAAATGTACAACTTGCTTTAGAATTTCAGCACTCATTATCTGCGGAAGAACAAACAATCAACCGTACAGAGGTCATTTCCGCAACACGTAACATAGACTGTAATCCCATATTGTTCACGGATACGTACGTACACAACTATAATGCTCCAGACGAAGTTGACTACGACGTAATGCAAATGATTTCCGATAAAGTTAAAGAGAGCAGTGCAATTACAGACGACGAACTAACGCAGTTACACAAAATTCTTTTACAGCAAGCTCCAGTTTTCGACAACATTCCTGGTACTATGTCCGGCTTTATGTATGAATTTCAAGTCAAACCGCACGACACATTTAAAGCAAAGCATTATCCCATCCCATATATTCACAGAGAACAGGTTAAAAAGGAATTGCAGGATATGCTTGATCAAGGAATTATTGAACCAGCAGTTAGTCCGTACATAAACCCGCTACATATTGTTAAGAAAAAAGATGGGTCACTTCGCCTTGTACTTGATTCACGTCACATTAATGACATTATTATTAATGAAACAGATCGACCACAGACATTAGAGGAACTTCTACAGAAATTTCACGGTACAGCTATTTATTCTACACTAGATTTGAAATCGGGATTTTGGCAAATTCAACTTCATCCAAATTGCAGAAAATATACAGCTTTTCTCTGTTTCGGCGACTGTTATCAATTTTGCAAACTACCGTTCGGCTTAACTATTTCTTCTGCAGCTTTTATTCGCGGTTTGAACACTATACTTCCGACAGAACTTAAAGACAGAATTACGACGTATGTAGACGACATTCTTATCGCAGAAGCTAACTGGTCCGAACACAATATGATTCTTGAACAACTGTTACAAACTTTTCGTGCACAAGGACTTACAGTTCATCTCAGTAAATCGCACTTTGGCAAAACTTCTATAAAATTTCTTGGACACGTAATTTCAGCAGAAGGCATTGCACCTGATCCGGAAAAACTTCAAGCTCTACGTGACATTACCGTTCCTACGACGAAGAAGCAATTATTTATTTTTTTTATTTATTGATTTATTTAACCTGGCAAGATTAGGGCCATCAGGCCCTCTCTTACATCTAACCAGGCATTCTACTTATTTTACATTCATATGTTTTAGTAGGCATGTTAAACTACATCTAGTACAAAAAGTGAGATAAACAATTTGAAAGGTACACCTGGAAAAATACATACATATAGAGTTTATATTCTTAGGTCACAAGTACTGTTATAATTAGACATTATTGAAGAGACAGATTTTAGATATGAGTGCCGGCAGCACGGAGTATGAGGGAGACTCATGGTGAAGGGAGGAGAAGAATAGAGACAGTTTTTTAGGCTTAATTAACTTTTTTCGCAAATTTATTCATCACTCTGCTTTAGACACGCCTAGACTATGCCAATTAACAGGTAAAAACACTATTTGGTCATGGGATAAGCAAGCACACTCTGAATTCATGAACCTGAAACATGCTTTGTTGAACGCTCCACTTTTATCGCACCCGGATCTTAGTAGAAATTTTTCCATTGCCACTGACAGTTCCAACACCGCTTTAGGCGTACACATTTTTCAGGAAATCGAAGAAGACGGTTCTACAGTAATTAAAAACATCGCATTTGCAAGTCGCATTTTGTCACCCGCTGAACGAAATTATTCCGTTACAGAACTGGAAACGTTATGTGTTGTATGGGCTTTTACGAGATTTCGGCACTTTCTTTATGGCAGACATACCACCGTTTACACAGACCATAGAGCTATACAATTTTTGCTTTCAGCTAAATTTACTCACGACAGATTAAGCAGATGGAAACTATATTTACAGGAATTTAATTTTACAATAGTTCACATTCCCGGCACGCAAAATGTTATAGCAGACGCACTATCGCATTCTCTCGGCAACAAACAGCAAGACGTAGCAACCAACTTCTGCAAAACAAATTTCAGTGTCATGTACATTCAACAAGTTGCATTTGAAAACTTTATTTCATCATCATTACAGGACATAGCACGAGAACAAAATAAAGACAATGTGTGGAAAGAAATTAGACACCTTTGGGAAGATAATAATGTTACGATTAGGAACCACTACACTGCGCGCAATGACATTCTGTTTCGCCGCTCTCATCCTGACAGCAACAATTGGTTATTATGCATTCCTGACGAACTGGTTAACAAACTAATTTGGTACACTCATTTAAGTTACGCACATTACGGAGCAAGAAAATGTTTTCTTATACTGAGACAGAACTGTTATTTTACCAACATGGAGAAACGTATACGACGAGTTTTAGCGTCTTGTAAAATTTGCCAGAAAGCTAAATCAGACACCACTTCACATATTCCTCCTTTATATCCCATTATACCTGTTAAATTAAGACACATGGCCGCAGTAGATATTTTTGGTCCGATTCCGAGAACTAACAGAGGTTTTTGCTACATCTTTGTCGCTGTTGAGCTCACTTCAAAATTTGTTACTTTCACTCCATTACGCAAAGCTACTGCTAAAACTGTTTCGAAAGCATTTGTAAAACATTTTCTATCTCATGTAGGGCATGTGATGAAAGTAATTTCTGACAATGGATCTCAATTTCGTAGTACCATATGGACACGCATGTTACGAGCCAGAAACATTTCTCCGATCTATATATCCAAGTACCACGCTTCTTCGAACCCCTGTGAACGATTAATGAAAGAAATTGGTAAACTGTGCCGAATATACTGCCACAAAAGACATATTGATTGGGACACACACATATTCTCATTCCAAGATGTAATTAATTCCATTCCAAATGAATCCACTATGCTATCTCCGTCTGTTATACTGAAAAATGCTGAACCACCTAACAAAATTAAAGAATTAATAACGTTTCCTACATCTCGTCGATTACGACACCACGAAATAATTGACATTGCGCTGAACAACATCAAACGTGCCGCAGAGCGCCGGAGAAGACAGCAAAAACAGGTTTGTACACGCCGCGTCTTTCACGTTGGACAGAAGATACTAGTACGTACACACTATTTATCCAGCAAATTAAAAGGTAAGTGCAGTAAATTTGAACTTCTATACGAAGGTCCATATCGGATTCGCAGCATTCCTCACCCCAATGTTGTACACGTCGAAACTTTGAGAACCAGAAAATCGAAAGGCAATCACCATATCTCAAACATTAAACCGTTTATTGAGTGAAACCACTTTATGATTCAACACACTATGATGCCATTTACTAATGCAATTATTTCACCTGACTAATTACTGATGATTATCGTATTTTTTCTTGGCAAGTGCCCGGCAAGGTAAGGTTAGCAGGTCGCTTTTCTTGTCGTTACACATCAGACCGTGCATATTTTTCCAGACGAACTTACGTATTTTATGAATAATTATGCAATTGTATGTAATGACGTATTAATTTTATCAAATTCTCTCTCCATTAAAGTCTTTAATTCTCGCCTCTATTAACTACACTATATACAAGCTGAACACAACGAACGTCAAATTTGTCTTTTTATGTACGATTGTATTCCAGTTTTGTTTATATGCACTGTGAAATAGTTAGGATATAACACACACCAGTTGACTTTGACATTTTTTGCTTTATGACATCTCAAGATCGTGACTGTTTTACATTTTTTGCTGCTGCATTGTATTATTCTGTGTACATTTTTGCATCTGAACACCGTCAATGTCTTGGACATATTACGTTTTCTGTCATGTTATGCTGTATGCTTAATTGTGTCACCATAAACCAGTCATTATTTAGTGGGTATATGATTTAAATGCAGGACATTAATCTTTGTTCATCAATTTCAGAAAGGAATGATGATTCTAAGAAATAAATTTAACATAAATGGGAATTTCACCTACGGAATAAACGAAAGGAGATGCAATAACTTTATGAGGAAAAGTAAATGGATCAGGATTAACAAACATTAACAAGAATATACTATACTCATCACAGAATAGCAGTCTTAACTAATTTTTTCTTTCAGAATACAAGGTGATTGATGCAGGCTGTCAGACTGAACTACACATCTTAGTTTTAGTGATGAAATATGCTAGAGATAAGGAATAGTTGTATAATGAGGAATGAAGTGATTTTTTGCAGATGATAATGAATGCTGATGAATAATGATGAAGGATATGGTATTATGAATAATGAAGTTTTTCTTTACAGGTGATGATGATAATGAAGTTATGGTAATGTGGATAATGAAGTGATGGATAATGAAGTTTTTTCTTTACAGATGAGGATAATGTTGAAGTTATGTATTTATGCTACGTAGTTATTTAAGTATTTGTTGCAGTTTGCTTTGACAGCAGGTGTTACATTGCATAGTAGGATGACAGAAAGTTTTGGAAAGGACAGCTATGGAACACATTTTATACACATTTCACTGCCTGTTAATTCGAAGTTCACTACTTTTCAGCATAGTGTGCGTTTCTTCTTTCAGGTCAATAATCCATTTTGTATTTTTTCCAGGAGAAGCTTTTCATGATACTTACTAAACCTGTTAGGTATTATACCTGTTCTAGTACTTGCATTTTCATTTTTTACCCATTTGTGTTTATGATTTATAAATGTGATCACATATACTGCCTTGTTACATAACCTTGCTACAGCTGACTCATGACGAATGACGTTACCTATCCTCATTTGCAGCAACAGGTCAAAAGCAAATAGTGTTATGTCTCAGCAATTAATTATCGATCCCAACGCAATGCAGTGCTAACAAAAAAAAAAAAAAATGTATTACCAGTCCCACATAATGTCACTAGTTTATGATAATTCTGAGTAAAGCTGATTAGCTCTGAATAGTATGTCACTTGAGTAATGACCTCTTAATGAGACAAAAAAAAAAACGTATATATTTAAAATAATGCTTTGTCACTAGCTAATAACTGCCACTGTTTATTGTAATGAGACTACTTATAATGCCTGTGATTATTAATGATTTGACTGTAATTAACTGATTTTAATAATGACTTTGTAATGATCTGAATACTACTGAAGGAGAAACACTGTTTATTGTAATGAGACTACTTATAATGCCCATGATTATTAATGCTATGACTGTAATTAACTGATTTTTAATAATGACTTTGTAATGATCTGAATACTACTGAATGAGGAACACTGTTTATTGTAATGAGACTACTTATAATGCCCATGATTATTAATGCTATGACTAATTAACTGATTTTTAATAATGACATCGTAATGATCTGAATAATACTGAATGATGAACTATGTTTTATTCTATTCAATACTTGCTGGCCACTGAGTGCCAATAATTAATGTCACTCGATGAATTGTTATTAATTATGCCATTAATTAGCTCTTGTTTTCAATGTTCATACTTTGTAACCAGAAAAGAATGTGACTGTTTAATAATGCTTTGTAATTAGGAGAAGACTAATGATTCTTACTATTGGAATGACAAATGATTAATTAACGACAAATGATTAATTAACTGTAATTAGACAAATGATTAATTAACGACAAATGATTAATTAACTGTAATTAGGAAAAGGCTAATGATTATTATTGGAATGACAAATGATTAATTAACTGTAATTAGGAGAAGGTTAATGATTCTTAATTATACTCTGTAACTGAAAAGAATGCGATTATTTCATAATGCTTTGTAACCAGGAAAAGAAGGCTACTGATTCTATGTAAAACAATTAATGAACATTTTTCTGTAGTACTACATACTTGGTACAGAAATGTTCAATAACTGGGCTATGAATGCCACAAACTGCTAATTAAGTCTGTAATTGTCAATATTATGTGACTTGATGTCCTTCACCTCATGAGCTAACTACCCTGAATTACTGCAATGTCCATTTTGTCCTGTTTATCCCAGTGATCATGGAGCACTATCTTTGGTTTTGCACTAATTCTACGTTGGTGCGCCTTGTAAGAGCGTGGTGTTGACACGACGTGCTGTCCACCACCGTGAGCGATGAAGACGTTATTATGGTCGCACTGTTTGGTGTACCTAATGTACTGCCAAAATGAAAACATGGAACATTACTACGACAATTCAGTGTCTTGGCTACACTGATAAATTCTGATGGGAAAAGAACTTCAAGTTGTGTCACTTGGTGTTGTACTTCTGTGGAAAGATATGGACTTTCAGAGCAGCTGTGTGCAATCTAAAGTGCTACAACCATGATGCAATCCTTCCCTTTCCTATCCTGATTCTTGTCACATAAAGAAAAAAAAAATTTTTTTTGGTAACATCATTTATGTTCATAGGTTATACATTTTTTCGATTTGTTGAACTCCAGTGCGAGTACACTTATGGCACTGGTCGACATGATTTTTTTGCCATTATGTTTATTTGTTGTGAAAATGCTAAAGACATTTCTTCAGTGCGTGTGCACTTTGGGCATGATTTTTTTTGCCATTATGTTTATTTATTGCGAAAATGCTAAAGACATTTTTCGATTTGTTCTGAAGTACAGTATACAGTATACGTATGTACACTCTTGTCTTTTATATTGTATATACATTTTTATTTTTATGATATGTTCTGAACTACAGTGCATGTGCACTTCTGTTAGGTGTTAATATGTTTTCTACTGAACTTCAGTGCCTGTACACTTTTCTCATTTTTCAATATGATTTGTACTATTCTGTATATTCAGTACTTCAATGTGTATGCACTTATGTCATTTGTCACTAATTGTATATACATTTCATCATTTACTGATATGTTCTCAACTGCAGTGCATGTGCACTTATGTCACTTGTCAATGTAATATTTTGCCAGTCTGTTTATTTGTTCTGAATATGCTAAAGAATTTTTTTCAGTGCCTGTGCTCTTTGTTTTCTGTCAAATAATTTGTATATACATTTTTCTGATTTGCTACTATGTTTTGTACTCACATTTTGTCTTTGTCTGATATATTTTGTACTTAGTGCGTGTGCACAACATTTAAATATTCTGTAAGTTGTAGAATTTTGTTAATTAAAGAAAAATTTTGCCGCGCTTGGCAAGTCCAAATGACTCACCATTGCTGCCAAATTTTTGCCCCCCCAGTGGAGGGTTATGAAACACGTATGTAACATAGCAGCGATGGCGAGGCATTGTAGCATCTGTGACCAGAGAGTATGCGCTTGACCGCGCGAGTGTTGCGAGCGGTTCTCAGTCAGTCAGTCAGTCGTTGCGAGTCTGTAGCTCTGTCTAGTTGAGAGCAGTACTCTGTCTGTAGTCGTGGCAGTCTGTAGCTCGATTTAGTTACGAGCAGTCGGTCAGTAGTAGTCGTGCAGTGCAGTTCACTACTAGTCGTCATGTAGTGCAGTACGCTAGTAGTCGTCATGCAGAGCGGTCGGTCAGTAGTAGCAGCCCAGTGCGGTTGTGTGATGTAGGCGGTCGGCAGCACTGGTCAAGATGCTGAATGAGGTATACTGTTAATTAATATAATCATTAGATAATGAAAAATTTTATTTATTGTAATTATTCTCCAACAAGTGCCCCAATAATAATTTTGTTTCAAAAGCATTTTCTCAAAAATTTAATTTTTTATTGAACTAAAGATTTCGTTGCACTTCCCATTTCATTCCACTTCTTTTGAAGAAAAATTTCACTAAAATCACAAAAAAAAGGAATATTATTATTTGCAATGCAGTTCCTCCTAGCGGTGCACAACAACAAGAGCAGAAATTTGACTAGGTGTTGCAATGAGGTAAGAATTTAATTTTGATTTTTGCACATGGCCAAAGACCGATATTTCGGTTTAATTGAATTTTCTTATCACTGAATGGACTTTAATTTTTTGGTGAAGAATTTATATTTGAGTCAGATTGCGAATTTCACATTTTTGTTGCCATTGTCAGTACATTTCATTGTGGGCAGGTTACGCTTAGAGCAATGTCCATTAGCATTCTTAAATAATATTGTCCATACTTTTTCAAAATTATTGTGGGGAGGTTATTCTTGGCTCCTATTCATTTATTATTTTTTTCTTTTAAATTACTGTGGGGAGGTTTCAAGTGCACGGAAATCATTCACCACATACTCTAGACATTAATGCTACCATGGCTGGCTCTGAGCACTATGGGACTCAACTGCTGAGGTCATTAGTCCCCTAGAACTTAGAACCAGTTAAAACTAACTAACCTAAGGACATCACAAACATCCATGCCCGAGGCAGGATTCGAACCTGCGACCGTAGCAGTCTTGCGGTTCCAGATTGCAGCGCCTTTAACCGCACGGCCACTTCGGCCGGCAATGCTACCATGTTTTGTACATGTATGGTAATTAGTTTCCGTGTTATAACGTGTAAACATGGAAAGTTTAATTATAACAGCCCAGTATATATAAGCATCACTGAAATGGAAACTAGCAACCGCCACAACAGTGAGCACTTCTTTATCTTCGATACTGTGAAACAAATCTCTTCTGCTCCGAGCTCTACGCTTGCATATTGTGGGAGTAGGTAGTATGGATTATAACAAGAAAAATGGATGGAAAACATGAGTTCCAAAAGCACACCTTAAGAGCTTTTAGTTCTTTTTCAGGAGAAGAGCTGTGTGCCATAGTAGCAAAGATGAACAATTGCTCATAGCTCTTAAGGTATGCTTTTTGGGGCCCATGTTTTTATTACACGTTTTTTTCTTTATTTTGGTCCATACCTGTACCTCTGAAAGGTTATCTTCAGAGTTCTGATTCACCGTATTTTTCCTATGGAACGTGACGTCTGAATAAAATTTCGGAATCAAGTTTCATAGAAGTAAAGACTACCACGTTCATCAACATAGTGAAAACTGTGAGTATATCAGAAAATAGCTTAAAAAGCAGCTACAAAAATCTCTTACCGTTGACCAATAGCCTGAATTTTATCTGACAGGAAGTAAAGTCGATTAATATCCATTTTAAAATCGTTTTTTCTTGACAACCCCCTCTAACTCACAGACGAATATTGAATTACTCATTGGTAAAATGTGTGGTAAAGTAAAAATATTATATTTACTTTGTTGTTGAATCATTGTTCCACTTGAAACGTGAGTAGTGTCAAGCCATGTAGCTGTGCTACTATGTACAAAACAACGTGAAAAAACTGAATTCAAAGCCGGTAAACTGATTCATTTCGTGACATATGGATAGAGATCGAGCAAATGACGTGTGGAACATATAACCAACGTACGTCTAACCTCATCTAAGGCCTTTTAACAACCCGTTTGGTTTCTATTTATAAATAATACAAAAAGCCATCCAAGTCACAGTGATCCTTCGAGAACCCGAACACCCACGTATTTGAAGAGCTATTCTGTAGCCGCTGAACCGAACGCGTTGCGTCCAATGCTTACCAAACGGTTGGTGGAAATGTGCGTGTGTATTTTCAGTGGGAATCGAATACTATGAAGAAATTTATTTCTTGTTTCAATTTAAATCGGTTCTATGCTGACCAAGAAGTTTTTAGATGTTATGTATTATGTCCTGTTGCTAGCTAACAGTACACTGAGTTCGTTGAAGACTTGTAAATATTTCTGGCATCCGGCGCGGGAATCGTGCAACGAACGCCTATAGCAGCGGTACAAAAGCTTCCGGAGAATTTCTGTAGATTTATACGGCCGACATGAGCACTAGGCGCATAAGGAAACGGAAATATATCTTCATTTGTTTTCTGCCGACTCGCAACTTCCATTTTTAGTTGTACGTGACGTACACCGAACAGATGTTCGAAAACAGAATCTTAGGTACTTGTCAGGTAAATATGTCAGGTATTTATCGATATAGTTTAATACTACTCCGTTCCAGTTTATTTATCTCTGTGTCTTAATAAGGCTTTAACCTCGGTAATAACCTTTGTAACACACGAGAAAGGAACACGTGTCACATTCCTCTTCAGAAGTATTGAATCATCAGTCACACCTGTGTAATGCGTACCTTTTACAATCTACTATAGTATGGTTACTAAAGTTTTCGAATGGGTAGGCTAGTCGTCCAAAAGTGTCTGCTTGTTAACAAAGAAAACGAAGAAAAAAGTCGCGACGTAGTCCTAAATACTGATTGTTCAATGTGTTGTTTGACCGTCTATCCTGAAATTCAATACTCCTCTCAGTCATATAGTGCATACAGGCCATTTTATTGCCAGGAAGTTGCACAGTCTATGTGACGAAAAGCACCTTAATATTACCCGAGACTGTTTTGAAGTAACAATGATTTTATTTACCAAGTGAACCATTGACACCACCCAAGGATAAACCAGAATGTGCCGTTCTGCGCTCAATTTCAATGTAGTTCTGGCGATTTAACAGTACCGCAATCCTTCTAAAGAAATACAGTCATTTTTCCCAGGCTCATTGAAAATTACGTGAATATCCCACATAAACTTGATCAGATATACCCGCCGAGTTGGTCTTCAAATGTGTGTCAAGTGCTGAAGTCGATCACTTTCAAAACTACGTAACCATCAGTCGATGTCCAGATCGAGACATTTGTCACTGCCTCGGGGTCTATCGGGCACACGATTCTATAAAGAACACATTCTTTTGTTGCAAGTGAAAGCATGATGTACATCACGTACCAAATGATAAGTGTAGTGTCAACTTATAAAATTATTTTTATTTTTTAATTTCTAACTTTTTGCTAGCCCTGAAGGCAGAGCGTCCAATGACTTCTGAGTTGTATTACATTTTGCTACTTTTTATTAAAATTTTTGGGCATTGCGTGCATCGAATCTTAATATACGACTTTATTTTTACGGTCATTTGTTTTCCTGGTTTCTTGAGTGCAGCTGGTGCCTCAGAATTAGGCGAGAACTGTGAAAAACGATTATTTGGATGCTATCACAGATAGATAATGGAACAACCATTAACTGTTTTTGGAAATGATTACTCACAACATACTAAAACAGAAATGTGATACACAGTCACTGACAATTTATTTGAAAGCTTCACTGGGAATATTTAGTTGATATCCGACAAACGCAGGACAATTATGGTTCAATCTCATTTACGTAATCATCCACGGTCTGAACAAACACAGCGTGTTTCACAATTCGTTTCACACACTTCTAGAAGTTGTAGAAGGCACTTAGTAAGTAGGTCATTCTGAACATAGAAACCCTTGTCCGGAAACGTTATCGAACAACGTTACAGATTATCAAACTTAAGGAGCCGGCGCCTGTAAATGTATGTATATACAGTGAGCTTCTGTTATGATGTCACAAACTTTCAGGGATGATGGAGACGGATAAATGCATCAATTTGAGGTAAGGGTCCCTGGTTCGGAAACGAACCAATCTAAAGTTATAAGCGACAACCATTCTGATATCTCTGACAGTGGTACACACGTGCCGGTAGTGATGTTGCTAAAAATGTAAGACATGCAACATCAGAGGTGAGATCAGAGGTGGTAGTATGGACAAAGACAAGAAAAAAATATTTGATAAACATGGGCTCTAAAATGTATGCCCGAGGAGCTTTGAGCACTTGTTTGTCTTCGCTAGTGTGAAACACAAAAGCTCTTAAGGTACACATTTTAGAGGCCACGTTTACTGGCCGATTTTCTTGTTTTGGTCCACACTACCAAATCTGAAAGTTTCCTCTCCTACAATCTTAGCAACAACAGTACCGGTACACACATTCCATTGTCAGAGGTACTAGAACAGTTTTCGCTTATAAGTTTCGACTCGTTCGTTTCCAGTACAATGATCCTTAACTCAAATTTATACATTTATCCTTCTCCATATTATTTTATCCATATTATATTATCGTTAGGCAAACATGTAGTTTGAAGGCAGTAGACGTGAGATCTTATAGAGGAGCCCAGGATCCTTAATTCATATTGATACATTTATCCTTCTCCATATTATTTTATCCATATTATATTATCATTAGGCAAACATGTAGTTTCAAGGCAGTAGACGTCAGATCTTACAGAGGAGCCCAGTGTGGATCAGACCACTATCTAGTAACAATTAAGTCTTTCTACCAATGGAAGAATGAAAGGAATGATACAAATAGCATAAATAAAACGAACCAGACTGAGAAAGATGAAAATTTACCTTTTAATATTAACAGCCTACAAGACGAAAGTATCAGAACACTCTTTGCGGCCAGGATGGAAAGGAAACTGGTTGAATCATTTGATGGAAGTACAGAGGAAATATACGACTATGTAAAAACTAATGTGAAAATCATAGCAACAGAGGTGTTGGGTAAAAAAGATAGCAACCACAACCATGCAGCTGAGTGCTGGTCAGAGTAAATAGAGGTCCTCGTTAGAGAAAAACGAAATGCATTCCTTCAGTGGATGAATGATAAATCAGAAGAAACAAGATCAATATACAAGGAAAAGAAGAATGAAGTGAAGAAAAAAATAAAGAAGGCAAAAATAAAGCATTGCAAAGAACATGTGCCAAGGTGAATAGCAAAATAGGATTTGGGATAGCAAAGGAAGCATGGTCAGTATTAAAAGGGCTTCGACAGGATACAAAAAGCAAAACCAATCTCCAACTCATAACACAAAAGGAATGGGAAGAGTATTTCCAACAATTATTAAATGAGGACAGAGAAGAATATCTAGAAGAAGGAACAGTGGAAAAAAGGACATGAAGATGATGAGATCCAGATTTTAGAAAGTGAAGTACTTCAGGCGTTGATAACAGGAAAGAATGGTAAATCACCGGGACCAGGCAATATCAATCTGGAGTGCCTGAAATATGCTGGTGACAAAATCGTGAAACCGGTAACACAGCTCTTCAACAAAATGATGCATGGAGATTCAATCCCCAACGAGATGAAGCTAGGTTACATTAATACCATATTTAAGAAATCGGATCACAAAATTTGTTCAAACTATCGAGGAATTTGTGTTACAAACACATTAATGAGAATTTTTGCCAAAGTAATTAAAAACAAACTGGAAAAAAATTTAGGACCCAAGAAGAACAATGTGGATTCACGGCTGGGAGATCACGTGTACACCATATTTTCATATTACGGCAGATATTGGAGAAACATAGGGAAAAATCAAAAAATATAGGATTAATTTTCATTGCTCTAGAAAAAGCGTATGATAATGTTCCAAGAAAATTACTTTGGAGAGCACTACATATGGCAAACATAAACCCTTCCTTGATTAAAATAATACAACAGATATATAAAGATAACATTTGCCAAGTGAAAGTTGGTAATAAAATTTCACAGAAATTTAGAACAAGCAAACGCTTTTCACAGGGCTCTCCCATGTCACCATCATTATTTAAAACCTATATAGATATTAGCCTTAGAACATGGTCTCGTAAATGTAATAGTATGGGATTAGAAATAAGAGATGGAGTTTACCTACATCATTTATTGTTTACTGATGATCAAGTAGTCGTAGCACAAGATGGGGAGGATGCTAACTATGTGTGCAATCAACTAGCAGTAGCATACAAAACTTGGGGTTTGAAGATTAATTACCAAAAAACAGAATACTTGACTAATGATTCAGATGAGCTATACGTTGAAGGAAAGAAAATAAAAGAGATAAACACTTTCTGTTATTTTGGATCCATTTTAGAAATCGAGGGAAAAACAGAGTCAGAAATCAATAAAAGAATTAGTAGCGGACGGAAGGTCATTGGGATGCTTAACTCAGTCTTATGGAGCGGGAATGTAATGAACAGAACTAAAAAATTAATATACAAATTCATATTAGAGAGTGTGGTTCCGTATGGAACGGAGACCTGGGCAATTAACCTGAAGCACCTTAAAAAATTACAAGCTCTAGAGATGGAATTTTGGAGAAGATCGGCAAGAATCTCCAGGAAAGAAAAGATAAGGAACACCGAAATAATAAGGAGAATGGAAATAAAAGAAAGAATAATGTATAGGAAGAAATTACAGTGGTACGGGCATGTACGACGAATGGAAGAAACCAGAATACCAATATTGATACTGGAGGGGGAACCGGAGGGGAGAAGAAGAAGAGGACCACCTATGACTACCTGGCTCCAGAATGTACAGCACACAAGGAGGAGAAAGGGCGCAGAGGAAGAGGACACACAGGATCGAAACACTTGGAGGAGTATTTTGAAAATACAGTTTAAGAATGTTTGTTCTTTGTATTGTAATTTCCGAGTAAATTATTATGTTGGAGATAAGCCTCTGTAATGCGGAAAAGCTCAAAATAACAATAAATACTTCTCCATCATCTTTGAAAGCTTGTGACGACATCACGGAATAATCCGAGGCCCACGAGAAAGACAGGCTGCGGCGCGTGCATCACGAAGGTAGGCCCGAGCCCGCTCGCTCGCTTTGCTCAGCGGACAAAATGCGTTTCTAAACCTGTTATCTCGCAGTTGGGCGTCTACGTACTAATGATAATTGCATCTTCCACTGGAATCTACTATTATGAAGTCTTACTGATTACTAGTGGTTCAACAAAATTTAAAATCAATTCTCGACATAAATGGTATAACGGCTTGTTTATAGCATTTAGTCCCTTCTGTGTAACAGTCCTCATTCACTAGAAGATGCGGTGCCTTATGCAACTGATAATCATTTTGGCATGATTTTAATTGTATTGTACCCCAGTACAGCCGTAAGAAATTATTAGTAGGCCTGTGGACTTCCTATCACTGTAGAACGTAACAGTGAGATTCCATCATAGTGGATTCTGGTTGAAGATGCAATTCTCGTTTGTACGTACAAACCTAGTTACGAATTAACAGGTGTAGAAACGTAGTTCGTCTGCTGAGTTGAGCGAGCGAGCGAGCGCAGCCCTATCTTTGCGACGTACGCGCCGCGGCCTGTCTTTCTCGTAGACTTTGGGAATAATCAAGTATATACACACATTTAAAGATGCCGGCGCCAATAACTTTGACACTCTGCGCTGGATGAAGTTTTCGGACATGGGTTCCTATATAAAACTTTATCTAAAAAATGGCTCTGAGCACTATGGGACTTAACTTCTGAGCTCATCAGTCCCCTAGAACTTAGAACTGCTTAAACCTAACTAACTTAAGGACATCCATGGCCGAGGCAGGATTCGAACCTGCGACCGTAGCGGTCGCGTGGTCCCAGACTGTAGTGCCTAGAACCGCTCGGCCACCCCGGCCAGCACTTTATCTAAAAAGTCCCCTCTACAACCTCTAGAACAGTGCAACATGAATTGTTAAACAACCTGTATATGTGAGGTAAAGAAATAAAAGACGCTAAAGAGACACCTTGATTTAATGACACCATTTGGAGGATGTTGCGGAAACTGAGATTACTACAGTCTCATTACACAGAATTGAGCAAGTAATCTGAAGCAGAAAATTTAACAACAGCTAATGGATGTATAACAATCTCTACAGTCAGATCGTGGCGAAAAATCTGTCAGGATATCATCGGAAGTAGCGGTCATTTGTATGGTAAACAAACACATAAGAATCTTCAAGTAAGTATCTAATGGGTCAATCTTGTGTGAAAATGAAGACAGCAGAAAGGCAAAAAGCCGAATTGTTACTTTTAACGAAACGATTAAGGATATGAAGAAACAATAAATTCAATGTCTGACAGCCGCACGTACAACCTTGAAATAAACATTATTGGAATTAAAAATGAATAAAAACCACTGAAAAAGAATAAGGCTTGACGTCTTGATGGTTCTCAAATTACGATTTTTATTACATACACTGCGAAATTAGCTGTTTTCCTGGCTCATATCTATCGAGAATCTTTGGTGAAGCGACGAGACCCATAAGACTGCATATGAGTGCAGATACTCCTGTTTCTAAAGAGGATGAAAGAACTACACAGAATTACTGTCCAATATCATTAATGTGCGCTTGGAATGTGGCCTAGGGTCCAGACACAAACATTATGACGTTCCTAAAGAACGAGAAGGTTCTCGCTGGAGAAAGCACTCGTCTGAAACACAGCTTGTGTATCTGCAGGTCTTCGCGATACAAAGACTCAAACATTAAATCTCGCGCCTGCAACAGCATAACCCCAGTTCCTCCTAACGTCATGACTCAGTCTGCCAAGATGGTGCAGGGGCGTACTGCTGCAGTAGTAGGAGGATAAAAACGGCTTATGTTGCTGCACGCCTGAAAATGTAATGCTCTCAGCTTGCAGCATTCATTCACAGAAAGCATGCAGATTAAGAGGTAGATTCCGTTTTCTCGGATTCCCGAAAGGTGTTCTGACTTGTATCACTTCGTCGGCTAGTAACCAATATACGATCGTAAGGAGTATCTTCATGGATATGCGATACAGTGATGAATGACTATCACGAAAGCTATTGTTTTTTCACCCTCAGATCGGTCACGAAATTAAAACCACAGTTAAAATTCGATGAAGCTTTGCACAGATGTATTGCGTAGTGTCGCTAGTACGCCAATGTTTTGTTAAGCGTTGCACTTGTGAGTTCTCAGCGCACGTTGAATACCTAAAGATGCCTAGAAGAATAGCGTCTCCTGACAAGTTTGAAGTGCCTGTCGAGGGATTTCGCCTGATTTCACGCCGGCCACATAATGCAATGTCATGCGTTTCCCTCTTTATGACAACTGTCGGCCGCATAGTTGAGGTGCGACCAAGGCGCTCCTGCATCGTTTTCGATGGGAAGTGGTTGATCGCCCATCATTCAGTCACACTTGTCTCCCTCTGACATTCGTCTCTTCGCTCACACGAATGCGGGCTACTCGGTGATGAAGAGGATGTCAATCACAATATGTTTTGGCCGCACTAGCGGATACAATGTCACCCATTACAATGTCTGGTTGCCATAGGTGTACGTTTGCCGACATGTTGCACCGAACTGCTCTGCTTGAAATACTTGAGAGTATAACGCCTTTTATATGATAATGTACCATACGCTGAGGTGACAAAGGTCATGTAATATCTCTTAATATCGTATCGTACCTCTTTTTTCCCGGCATAATGTAGGTGGCACGGATTCGAAATTCGTGGGAAGTTCCCTGCATAAAAATTGAGCCATAATTCCGAAAGTGTTGACAGTGCATGATTTTGTGTCCGAAATGACCTCTTGATTACGTTCCATAAATGTTTGATAGGATGCATGTGGGGCGAGCTGTGTGACCATATCATCCGCTCGAAACCGTCTAGAATGTTCTTCAGACAAGTGAACAGTTGTGGCCCGGTGGCTTAGTGGATTGTCACCCACAGTCAATGACAGGTTCAGTTTGACCAGAGGACCCAGTCCATTCCATGTAAACACATCCCACACCGTTATGGAGCCACACTTGTTCACAACTTGGATCCATGGTTCCGTGGCTAGAACTCTACAATCATCTCCTATCGACTGAAATTGGGTCTCATCTGCCCAGACCACGGCTTTCGAGTCACCTGGGGTCCAACCGATGTGGTCACGAGCCCAGGAGAAGCGATGCAGGTGACGTCGTGCTGTCAGCAAATGTACTCGAGTCGGTCGGCTGCTGCCATAGCACCATAACGCAAAATGCCGCCTCACTGTCATAGCGCATACGTTCGACGTAATTCCCAAATTGACTTCTCAGTGTTGCTTGTCTCTTGTCACTGACAACACTACACCAACGCAGCTGCTCTGGGTCGTTAAACGAAGGCCATCACCACTCCGTTGTCCATGTTGAGAGATAATGCCTGAAATTTGATATTCTCGCCACAGTCTTGCCACTGTGGATCTCGCAATATTGAATTCCCTAACGATTTCCGAAATAGAATGTCCCACGCATCTAGCTCCGACTACCATTCAGCATTCAAAGTGTGGTAAATCCCGTCGTCCGGCTATAATAACGTGTGAAACCTTGAGTACAAATGGCAGCTCTGCCAATTTATTGCCATTTTATAGCCGGTGTACGCGATACTATCGCCATATGTACATGGGCATCGCTATCCCATGACTTTTCTTATCTCAGTGTGTATTCACTCGTATGATGATGGCTGTATGAGTTCTGTTCAGATGCGAAAATAAACAAAACAAAATGAGAAAAAAACGGTGAGTTCCTCCTAGATCTACACTTATATCTACATATCTACCCTGCAAGCCAACTTATGGTGCGCAGCGGAGGGTACTTCTGTTCTCTTTTTTTTTTTTTTTTTTTTTTTTTTTTTTGTTCATCAGTCTTGTACTTGATGCTGCCCCCCAAAAATTCCTCTCCAGTTCTAACGCCTTCATCTCAGAGAAGCACTTGCAGCCTTTGTACTCAATTATTTCCTGGATGTATTCCAATCTCTGTCTTCCTCTTCAGTTTTTGCCCTCCACAGTTGCCTCTAGTACCATGGATGTCATTCCCTCATCTCTTAAAAGATGTCCCATCATCCTGTCCGATCTCCTTGCACAGAGCCTCATCATTCCTTAGCTTATCAGTCCACATAATTTTCAACATTCGTCTGTAGCAGCACATCTCAAATGCTTCGATTCTCTTCTGTTCCGCTTTTTCCACAGTCCATGTTTCATTACGATACAATGCTGAGGTCCTAGCGTACGTTCTCAGAAATTTCTTCCTCAAATTAAGGCCTATTTTTGATACTAGTGGACTTCTCTTGGACAGGAACGCCCTTTTTGCCAGTGCTAGTCTGCTTCTGATGTCCTCCTTGCTCCGTCCGTCATTGGTTGTTTTGCTGCCTAGGCGGTAGAATTTCTGAACTTCATCAACTTTGTGACCATCAGTCCTGATGTTAAGTTTCTCGCTGTTCTCATTTTTAGCTACTTCAATGCTCTGTAAGACACCTGATTTCTCATTTCCTCGTCATGGTCATTTCGCGATACGTATAGTGGGGTCCAAAACTGAAGCAACAAACCGCTGTTTCCCCGTCTTGTGTCCAAATCACGGTATAATGATATAAACTGTCACTAGATGTCCGTACAACTTTGTTGTGCACGGAAGGTGGCATTTCAGTCAACGGACACCCACGCCGAATACGTCAGGATATCTATCAAACGGGTTAGCGTGTGCAGGCTAGTTCCGCATCCACAGTTTGCGTGCATACAGTCACAGACGGGGCGGTGTGGCGCAAAGAAGACGCCTACCGGACTCTCTGCGGTGGAGGGCCATGAGAAAAATGGAAGCAGGACAGTCACAAACTGATGTGGCCCATTGGCTTAATGTGAATCGTTCTGTGGTCTCTGATGTGGCGACAATTTATAGAGACCGAAACAAATGGCTCTGAGCACTATGGGACTTAACTGCTGTGGTCGTCAGTCCCCTAGAACTTAGAACTACTTAAACCTAGCTAACCTAAGAACATCACGAACATCCATGCCCGAGGCAGGATTCGAACCTGCGACCGTAGCGGTCGCGCGGTTCCAGACTGTAGCGACAAGAACCGCTCGGCCACTACGGCCGGCAGACCGAAACAGTATCCGGAAGACCAGGGCACTGTGTGTGCTATCAGAAAGAGAAGAGTGTTATTTGGCTGCAAGGGCACGACGGTACCGCCTTTAGTACTGAACGGCTACTGGCGTTTGACATCACAGGATCCAGTGGACTTGTTGTATCGAGACAAACGGCGACAGGAGGCTTCGGCAGAGTGGCCTGTATTGTCGAAGGCCTGCTGTATGTGTACCTCTGATGCGTCTTCCCAGAATGGAGCCCGCAGCTCGTGGTCGTGCGGTAGCGTTCTCGCTTCCCGCACCCGGCTTCCCGGGTTCGATTCCCGGCGGGGTCAGGGATTTTCTCTGCCTCGTGATGGCTGGGTGTTGTGTGATGTCAGGTTAGTTAGGTTCTGAGTTCTAGGAAACTGATGATCATAGATGTTATGTCCCATAGTGCTCAGAGCCATTTGAACCATTTGAACCCAGAATGGAACGTCTATAGTGGAGTCAGCGTACCACCTGGACAGTCGAAGAGTGGGCCAATGTTCTTTTTACAGATGAGTCCCGATTTGGTCTGGAGAGCGATTCTACAAGCATTCGCATCTGGAAGGGCCGTGGAACACGATTTCGGGAACCAAGCATTGTGGAAAGAGACCGATTCAAGAAGGATCCCTAATGGTGCGGGCAGGGATTGTGTTGACCACTCGAACACCTCTTTATTACGGGTGAATCGACAGGGTTTAACTGTTGTCAGGTATCGTGACTAGATCTTGGGACCTCATGTAGGGTCGTTGCGAGGTGGTGTGGACCCAGACTTCATATTGATGGACGATAATGCTCTACCTCATAGAGAACGGGTAGTTGATGTTTTCTTGGGAAACGGAAGCATGTCTTGGATGCCCTAGAGAGACGCGTTGCGTCAAGTCAGCATCCACCAACCACTGTCCAAGACTTGCGAGCAGCTCTGCAGGGAGACTGGGCGTCGTTGCCTCAACATGAGATTGATGACATCATTCACAGCATGCCCCGTCGTTGTCAGGTCAGTGTTGCTGCCAGTGGTGGTCACACCCCATACTGAGCACATTAACCAGTTGTAAATCCGTTAAGTTGGAGAAAACGGAGAAAATTTTTGTCTACTGTTGCGCATATAGCAGTTATTTATGTTCCGTATTCTTTACATTGCTTCTACTCTACTATCACCAGCTTACATTGTTTCGCGGGAAAATAAGCGCAACCTTGCAGAATTTCCCTTTATTGCTTTAATTTTGGACAACAGTGTATGTGGAAGGCAGTAATATGTCGCCTGAATGTTCTTGGAACGAATGCTCTCTAAATTTCAACAGTCAATATCTCACTGATGCGCATCTGCTCTCATGTAGCGTTTTTCCCTGAGGTTTGTTGAGCATCTACGAGTACGTAATGCTTTCCCGTCGAGTGGGGAAACGCGCAGAACTGTGTTGGATCTGATGTGTCTCTTCCGTTAACCTTACTGGGCGAAAATCGCAAACTGGTAAACAATAATTACGGCCCGGTCGAAAGAGTATTCGGCAAGCCACTTGTCTCGTGAACGGAACACATTTTCTTAACACTCATCACGATGAAAGTCTGTCATCTGCCTTTCCTACTGTTGCTTCCGTATGGTTGCTTCTAAATACTTCACCTGTGAAACTCTTCGCCTATTTATGCGCATTACGTTGTATATATTTACGTTCTGAGTCAGCTCCAAGTACTAGCAGCAGTCGAGTATCCTCTGCAGGTCTTCCTCCATTTCTTTTCACTCTTCTGCCGTTGCAGTCTTGCTACAGAGAACAGCATCGTCCGCGAATAGCCTAACGGAGCAAGAAACGTTATCCACCTGGTCATGAATATACACTGAAGAGCCAAAGAACTGGCACTCCTGCCTAATATCGTGTAAGACCCTCCCGAGCACGCAGAAGTACCGCAATACGACGTGGCATGGACTCCACTATTGCCTGAAGTAGAGCTGGAGGGAACTGACATCATGAATCCTGCAGGACTGTCCATAGATCCGTAAGAGTACGAGGAGGCGCAGATCTCTCCTTAACAGCACATTGAAAGGCATCCAAGATATGCTCAATAACGTCCATGTCTGAGGAGTTTGGTGGAGAGCAGAGGTGTTTAAACTCAGAAGAGTGTTCCTGGATCCATTCTGTAGCAATTCTCGACATTGAGATGTCGCATTTTCCTGCTGGAATTGTCCGGAACCGCGCGACTGCTACGGTCGCAGGTTCGAGTCCTGCCTCGGGCATGGATGTGTGTGATGTCCTTGGGTTAGTTAGGTTTAAGTAGTTCTCAGTTCTAGGGGACTGATGACCACAGATGTTAAGTCCCATAGTGCTCAGAGCCATTTGAACCTGCTGGAATTGCCCAAGTCCGTCAGAATGCACAATGGACATGAATGGATGCAGGTGATCGGACAGGATGATTATGTACGTGTCGCCTGTCGCAGCCGTATCTAGATGTATCAGGGGTTCCCCGCTGCACACGCCCCACACCATGACAGCCTCCACCAGCTTGAACAGTCACCTGTTAATACAGGTATACAGAGTCCACGGATTCGTGAGGTTGTCTCCATACCCATACACGTCCATCCGCTAGATACAATTTGAAGCGAGACTCGTCCGTCCAAGTTACATGTTTCCAACCATCGGTTGGAAACATATGGACGCAGGAGAGGCGTAAGGCTTTGTGTCCTGCAGTCGTAAAGGATACACGACTGCGCCTTCGGCTCCGAAATGGAAGGACGAACAGATCAAACTGAGTGTCGTAAGATCTCGGTTTGAGGAATCCGTCTTCGGTTTTATACAGGAGATTTTTACTCTCCAAAAACGTCGTAATGCGTGAAAATGAGACATACTCCATCACCGTTCAGTATACTGGCATCAGCTGTATCATTCCCACTACTTAGTGGAGAACTATATCGATGGCAGAGGCAAGCGGCCATTCACATTTGGACCAACTGTAAATATAGAAAGGTCTTGATAGCACAATTCTTTATTAAGTATCTTTTGCGTTTCAAAATTTTATCAGCAGACTGAAGCTGCCTAAGAAAGTATACAAAGATATTAACGACAGCAAATATGTGCATACTAACATAATATGCATGTTAGTGATCCGAACAGAATTTTCAGTTAATCTCGTACTCACATTTCAAAAATGATTCAAATGGCTCTAAGCACTATGGGACTGAATGTCAGAGGTCACTAGTCCCCTAGACTTAGAACTACTTAAAATTAACCAACTGAACGACATCACACACAACCATGCCCGAGGCAGAATTCGAACCTGCAACCGTAGCAGTCGAATGGTTCCAGACTGAAGCGCGTAGAACCGCTCGGGCACAGCGGCCGGCGTACTTACATTTAAATCGAACTTTAGTAAAAAGCTCACGAGGGGGAGAACGAAGAGTGAATATAATATAGATCTCATCTCCTATAGACTTTTTTGACAATGCTTTTGTGTATTCGAAGTAAACGTTTACTTATCACATGGCTTAATCGCCAGGCAGTTTGGCACTGGTCCTCTTCTAATAGACAATAGCATTGTCAGATATCAATATATGAGATGAGACCTGCATTATATTCAGACTATGTAATCAGCTCCGTTCGCCTTTCACTAAGTTAAGTGTAAGTACAATATTAACTGAAAATTCTGAATATGGATCACTAAGATGTTATCATATTTTATGTCAGTATTTATACATTTTCTAGCTTTAATTTCTTTGTAGAGTTTATTCCTCTACTTCTGTCTCACGATGAAATTTTGATACGGTAACGTTAAATAGAGAATTGTGCGCTCATGACCTTTCTATATTTCAAACTTAAGTGATATAGCCGGCATCTGTGGCCGAGAGGTTCTAGCAGCTTCAGTCTGGAATCGCGCGACCGCTACGGTCGCAGGCTCGAATCCTGCCTCGGGCATGGATGTGTGTGATGTCCTTAGGCTAGTTAGGTTTAAGTAGTTCTACGCTCTAGGGGACTGATGACCTCACATGTTAAGTCCCATAGTGCTCAGAGCCATTTGAAAGATTTTTAAGTGATATAGGTCTCCGGTTATGTGTGTCAGTCCGACGGCGTTTCTTAGAAACGGAAATGAGCTGTGCTTTTTTCCAACCTCTAGATATTCTTCATTGCTCCAGTGACCTGCGATCAAAGACTACTGAAGAGGAGCAACTGCCTTCGCAAAACCCGGTCGGGTATCTCGTCCGGTCTAGTTACTCTTCCACTGTTTAGCAGTTTTAGTTGATTTTCTGTTTCGCGATCGCTTATTTCAGTGTCTTCCATGTCGGCGTTCGTGCAGTGATTGAAACGAAGAACGGTATGAAGGCCTTCGGCGGTG
The DNA here is from genome assembly GCF_023864345.2 of Schistocerca serialis cubense. NCBI lineage: Eukaryota > Metazoa > Arthropoda > Insecta > Orthoptera > Acrididae > Schistocerca > Schistocerca serialis. The sequence continues at coordinate 251,966,099 of NC_064639.1, read as the reverse complement.
ACTCAATTTCCTAAATTCAATATTTCGGTTTTGTCACCTTCAGTTTCGGTCCCAGAATGGTCACTGAGAGCTTGACGAGATGATTTCGATTCCTCGCTGCAATGAGTCCTTGTACGGAGTGATGATTCTATCTGGATTATTCGAGGCAACCGTCACTGAAATGACCAACAGTGTTATCGATAGACGTAACTTGCCCAAATACACTACTGGCCATTAAAATTGCTACACCAAGAAGAAATGCAGATGATAACGGGTATTCTTTTGACAAATATATTATACTAGAACTGACATGTGATTACATTTTCACGCAATTTGGGTGCATAGATCATGAGAAATCAGTACCCAGAACAACTACCTCTGGCCGTAATAACGACCTTGATATGCCTGGGTACTTAGTCAAACAGAGGTTCGATGGTGTGTACAGGTACAGCTGCCCATGCAGCTTCAACACGATACCACAGTTCATCAAGAGCAGTGACTTGCGTATTGTGACGAGCCAGTAGCTCGGCCACCATTTACCAGACGTTTTCAATTGGTGAGATATCTGGAGAATGCGCTGGCCAGGGCAGCAGTCGAACATTTTCTGTATACAGAAAGGCCCGTACAGGACCTGCAACATGAGGTCGTGCATTATCCTGCTGAAATGTAGGGCACGCAGGGATCGAATTAAAGGTAGAGCCACGGGTCGTAACACATCTGAAAATGTAACGTTCACTGTTTAAAGAGCCGTCAATGCGAACAAGAGGTGACCGAGACGTGTAGCCAATGGCATCCCATACCATCACGCCAGGTAATATGCCAGTATGGCGATGACGAATACACGCTTCCAATGTGCGTTCACCGCGATGTCGCCAAACACGGATGCGACCATAGTGATGCAGCAAACAGATCCTGGATTCCGCCGGAAAAACGACGTTTTGCCATCCGTGCACGCAGGTTCGTCGTTGAGTACACCATCGCAGTGACTCCTGTCTGTGATGCACCGTCAAGGGTAACCGCAGCCATGTTCTCCGAGCTGATAGTCCATGCTGCTGCAAACGTCGTCGAACTGTTCGTGCAGATGGTTGTTGTCTTGCAAATATCCCTATCTGTTGACTCAGGGATCCAGGCGTGGTTGCACGATCCGTTACAGCCATGCGGATAAGATGCCTGTCATCTCGACTGCTAGTGATACGAGGCCGTTGGGATCCAGCACGGCTTTCGTTATTACCCTCCTGATCCCACCGATTCCATATTCTGCTAACAGTCATTGGATCTCGACCAACGCGAGCAGCAATGTCGCGATACGATAAACCGCAGTCGCGATAGGCTACAATCCGACCTTTATCAAAGTCGGAAACGTGATAGTACGCATTTGTCCTCCTTACACGAGGCATCACAACAACGTTTCACCAGGCAACGCCGGTCAACTGCTGTTTGGATATGAGTAATCGGTTGGAACCTTTCCTCATGTCAGCACATTATAGGTGTCGTCACCGGCGCAAATCTTTTGTGAATGCTCTGAAAAGCTAATCATTTGCATATCACAGCATCTTCTTCCTGTCGGTTAAATTTCGCGTCTGTAGCACGTCATCGTCGTGGTGTAGAAGTTTTAATGACCAGTAGTGTAGCTAGTGATGTCAGATAATATCACGCTAGCAAGAGCACCCTGACACGTGCTGTTTCTGGTCCTCGAGTGAAGTACATAGGGTGACACCGAAAAAGACGCCGCTGGCGGTGGCGGCAGCGTCGGCGACGGCTCGACGGTGGCGCTCCACGCGGCTGAGTGCTCGCACCAGGAATGCGCGCCGGTCCTCGGTCGCGCCCCGCGGCAATTACTGAAATATCTAGACGTCTAATGAGTCCGCCCGGGGTAATTGAAACCCTTTGATCTCCGCCGCCTCTCTGAATATTCCAGGAATCCTCGATCGGAGCCTCCGCGGAGGCGAAGAGGAGAGACCGAGCGTCCTTTTTGCCTGTCGGGATCTCTCGGCAGAGAGCAGAGGTTGCGCAAATCTCGGCCATAATCCCTGGGCTGCCTCCGCGGACGTTTCACCGGACCCGCGCTACAAGGGCGAAAAATCTGCCGCTCTGCCGCGAGGCCGGGTTTTTTTTGCGCCGCAATATATCACCGGCGCTCGCCGCCGACTCCCTTGTCCAAATGCCCGACAAGGCTCGGAATTCCTGCTTAACAACTCTTCGGCGTAAGAATATACCGTGCGCGCAGCAGGTCTTGCTGCTAAACTTGTTTGGTTCGATGTACTTGAGGGAAAAGATGACGGCTCTGGCTGCGCTACAATTATACGCTTCTCGGTAACAAAGCAAGGTCGTCCGGTGTAAAGTAATGTCTGTGGCCTCTTATTTGTTCAGCTCGTGTTTGTTTTTGCATTTAAATAGCCGCTGGCGTGACCTGAAAGCTGGGCTCCGCGAGAATCAGAGACCATTAACTTGTGCAGGCAATTTCGTACATACTTCAGTGCAATGTTAAGCTAACCTCTCTCTCTCTGAGAAGCGCAGTGAGCGGTAGCGCATGGGGTGAGCTATCGACAAGCGATGCGTAGCATCTATAAAATCATTCTGTCAGCTGCCGATATTCGAACGTATCATGAAGAATCGTACCGTATTGCTGGAACAGGAGGTTCGCAAGAAGATGGAAACGCAGTCGATGACAAAGGTTGGGGCAAGAGGAAGATCTGTGAGGAATTTGTGGCGCACAGATCCGGAGTCAGATTTCACTCGTGTCAGGTCCTTATTTTCCGCAAAGAATCGTTCTAAAAGGAGATGGTGAGTTCTAGTTGAAGAAGAGCTATTTTCAATCGTTAGTTGGAACTAGCTTCTTTTTTTCTGGCTCTTACGCCTTTTTCACTTTTGGCTATGATTCGTATACGTGAAAAAATACTAAGTTGCACAATCATCCACAATGCCTAGCTATAGATCTCCCAAAAAACTGGTTGAGTAGACAAGTTGAAAAAGGCAAGGACATACAACCTTCAAGAGGACCATCTCTAAAAAGAAACACTGCGGTGTTCAAAGGAACTTCGATTGTAACGGGCGAAAATACACTTGGAAATACAATGGTCGGGTCATTACTTTGCTCTAGGAGGAATCCGAGTGGATACTATAACACATAAAATGTAAGTTCAGATGGTTCAAATGACTCTAAGCACTATGGGACTTAACATCTGAAGTCATCAGTCGCCTAGACTTAGAACTACTTAAACCTAACCAACCCTATGACATCACACACATCCATGCTCGAGGCAGGATTCGAACGTGCGACCGTAGCCGCATCGCGGTTCCGGACTGAAGCGCCTAGAACCACTCGGCCACAGTGGCTGGCTTAAAATGTAAGTCACTTTATTATAACATTGGTAATAGGAATTACTTAACTCCGTAGAATCCAATTCCACAGGAATGTAATGAATATTCAGAGCTGTCTCTGACCATTAACGTATCACTTGTTACAGTCATAATATACAGGGTGACAACTAATGAACTATATGAAAAAAACCTAAATTATTTACAAACTACGGCGTGCACACGCCTTATTCAACATGTAAACGTCACTACAGATATTCGGATTTAGATTATGACATGTTCGATGTCCCTGCCATCATTGCCGAAGATGTGGAGCAGCCGAAAAGCGAAGTGATGCTGTCGATGACCTCCTGAATGCCTGTTTTCAGCTCGGCAGTGGTTTTATTACTGTACACCTTGTCTTTAATGTGTCCCCACAAAAAGGGGTCGCATGTCTTTAGATCCGGAGAATATGGCGGCCAATCGAGGCCCACGCCAATGGCCTCTGGGTAGCAAATAACCAGAATGCTTTCCCCAAAGTGCTTCTCCAGGACGTCAAACACTCTACTGCTTGGAAGGGGTCGAGCTGCGTCTTGCATCAATCACATCTTGTCGAAATCAGAATCACTTTTGGATAAGGGGGATGAAATCGTCTTCGAAAACCTTCACGTACCGTTCGGTAGTCACCGTGCCATCAAGGAATATCGCAGCGATTATTCCGTGACTGGACACTGCACAACGCACAGTCAGTCACCCTTTGAGAGCGAAGAGACATGTCGATCGCGATTCTGAATCACCCAAATGCGCCAATTTTTCTTATTTGCCCGTCCAAATGAAAGTGGGTTTCCTCGCTAAATCAAACCGTGCATGCGTATACTATTGCCCATCATGCCCCGCGGCCAACCGTGCAGTTTGAACGTCTTAACGCAAAACGTTCAGAAGTTATGACGATTTTATTTCCTCAATAATTGTCTCTCACTAAGCATACATTTAACAGTAACTTCAATGTAGAGTTCTGCCTAAAACATTGATCACACAGGGGGCCTACTACAAGACGATTTTGTAGTCTTAGTTGAAGATCTCTACATCTACATCTACATGGATACTCTGCAAATCACATTTAAGTGCCTGGCAGAGGGTTCATCGAACCACCTATATCTTTCCGCACGAGCTCTGATTTCCCTTATTTTATCGTGGTGACCGTTCCACCCTATGTAGGTCGGTGTCAACAAAATATTTTCGCATTCGGAGGAGAAAGTTGATGATTGGAATTTCGTGAGAAGATTCCGTCGCAAAGAAAAACGCCTTTCTTCTAATGATTTCCAAATCCTGTATCCTGTATCATTTCTGTGACACTCTCCCCCATATTTCGCGGTAATACAAAACGTGCTGCCTTTCTTTGAACTTTTTCGATGTACTCCGTCAGTCCTACCTGGTAAGGATCCCACACCGCGCAGCAGTATTCTAAAAGAGGACGGACAAGCGTAGTGTAGGCAGTCTCCTTAGTAGGTCTGTTACATTTTCTAAGTGTCCTGCCAATAAAACGCAGACTTTGGTTAGCCTTCCCCACAACATTATCTATGTGTTCTTTCCAATTTAAGTTGTTCGTAATTGTAATACCTAGGTATTTAGTTGAATTTAAGTCTTTTAGATTAGGCTGATTTATCGTGTAACCGAAGTAACCGTTCTAGACTGAGCTGTACTGTACTCGGCTGTAAGTATAAAAACAGTTGCGGCAGCGTAGCGAAACGTTCCTGCGCGTGGCTACGCCGATATCGCTGATTCGTCGACGCGGCTTGGTGCGGCAGTGACTGTGCTTGAATTGCGAGGTATCAATCTTACTTTGGCACCTCGCTCTTCGAACGACACCAAAATTTTTGATCTTGCAAACATTACAGTACAGTGTACGTTTAGAAAATCTCCTACAGTGTCTATTATAGCTATTAGACTTTTTTCCGGAAGCGTTTCCCTTCGATATGACAACTGGTTGACAGCCATTAGTCAAACTACCATGCCCGAACCCGTACTAGCGCCGTATAAGGTAATTCCAAGAAGATCAGCGTGACGATGATACGTCACCTAAGTCCTCACTCACCTGAATCACCTCCCCACAGACATACAGAACAAATTCCAAAATCTTCTTGACACTCTCCAGCAGTTTTACAGACGTTCTACATATAATGTACAATAGACATTACTTTGGAAAAGTAAGCAGCTATTTTGTTTGTTTCCATCTACATTATTTCGTTAACCACTCTACAATTTGTGGCGTATGCGAAGGCCGGACAACGTGTCCACAAAGGAAACTCGAATGCTAGAGAATCATTTTCGTAACTTGAAGTTTCAGGCGACACTCTGAGCGAAACACCCTATGTGGTGTTCGTTTCGGCGAGCTTCCTCTCACTATATTGGACGTGTCGGTCCTGTGAGCCCTTTCACGTTCCCTCTACTGCACGTCTACCTCTGCCGTTAACGTCCTCTAACGAGGGATCAGGGACAGGATAGTTAAGACACAGCGTTGAGTGTATGAGCCGTGTGGTCTACCAGAAGACTTCGTCATGTCCCTTGGTGCGTCAGAGGGGAATCGGAAGCTAGCGAAACACACGTAGATGCGCTGCAGACATCACAGACGACACACTCAGCGTTACCCGTTTGTTTGAAGTCGTTGTGTCTCTTACCAACGGCGTTGCACTAATCGCGCTAGAGAGCTCTGCCTCCCTACACTTGACGAGTCAGCGCAACGATACTTGAGTTGACCTCTGTCTCCCACGCTGAAAAGGATGTACTCACATGACAGATGGGGTACTCCAAGATACAATTTAGGACGGTCGCTGCGAGTCCACCCAGTGGCGTCACTGTGGTCAAGGTGAATCTGACCATACTTCCATGTAGAGCATGGCAGACACCTCAAACGACGGCGTCGGCGTCTTCAGCTATGCTGTAACGTTCACGAGTATTGCGCGGGAGGTATGCCCACGCCTACGAACCCAAGTTTGTCTCACTTAACCATAAATGTTATTTCGGAAGGTTCAAGTTGTAGAAATTAATATTTTGCTTACCTTGTCTAGAGATATACACTCTCCGAATTTTAAGAGTAAAACTCTGTGATGTACGAACCCTGTCTTGTTGAAGCCTGTCACTGGAGTTGGTCGAGTAGCCCTGAGATGTTCGCGCTTACCAAACTGATCCATCAAGAAAGGCACTGCTTATCTGTGGATCTTCGCCATAAATCCCATCTGGTAAAGGCCCAAGATTTAGTAGAAGCGTTTATTTTTATTTTTATGGTGTTTATCTCTTGTATTCGCTAACAGAAACTATGTAATCTCCCAGTGTCTTTTCCACCAATGACTTCAAAAGTTGTTGTACGGAAGTCCAATTGGTATGTCTGTGATTCTTAGGGCTAACACCAAAATCATTGCAACGAGTAGATTTAAGTCGCGGAGAAGCACTGAGGTGCCTCGCATATAAACAGTGCTAGGCCAGCAATGGAACCAAGATCCTTGACTTTCTCGATCAATGCTCTTATCGACTGAGCTATTCAAGAACGACCCACGACCGACCGTCACAGATTTAATTCCGTCAGTTCCTCGCTCCTATTTTTCGGATTTCGCATATCCTGTCCCGTATTCCTTGCTGAAATTCTGAGGAGCTGCCTGACCATTTACATCATTGTAAAAGAAGCCAAGCTGCAAAGCAACATAGTGGACACTGCTGCGGATGATGCTGTAGTAGACAGTGAAGTTGCAGCCTTAGAAAATTGTAGCGAAATGCTGGATGATCTGCAGCGGATAGGCACTTGGTGCAAGGAGTGGCAACTGACCCTTAACATAGACAAATGTAATGCATTGCGAATACATAGAAAGAAGGATCCTTTATTGAATGATTATATGATAGCAGAACGACACTGGTAGCAGTTACTTCTGTAAAATATCTGGAAGTATGCGTACGGAACGATTTGAAGTGGGAAAATTAATTGTTAGTAAGGCGGGTGCCGGGTTGAGATTCATTGGGAGAGTCCTTAGAAAATGTAGTCCATCAACAAAGGAGGTGGTTTACAAAACACTCGTTCGACCTGTACTTGAGTATTGCTCATCAGTGTGGGATCCCTACCTGGTCGGGATGACAGAGGAGATAGAGAAGATCCAAAGAAGAGCGGAGCGTTTCGTCACAGGGTTATCTGTTAAGCGTGATAGCGTTACGGAGATGTTTAGCAAACTCAAGTGGCAGACTCTGCAAGAAAGGCGCTCTGCATCGCGGTGTAGCTTGCTGTCCAGGTTTCGAGAGGGTGCGTTTCTGTATGAGGTATCGAATATATTGCTTCCCCCTACTTATACCTCCAGAGGAGATCACGAATGTAAAATTAGAGAGACTCGAGCGCGCACGGAAGCTTTCCGGCAGTCGTTCTTCCCGCGAACCATACGCGACTGTAATAGGAAAGGGAGGTAATGACAGTGGCACGTGAAGTTCCCTCCGCCACACACCGTTGTGTGGCTTGTGGAGTGGAGTATAAATGTAGATGTAGATGCAGAAAACACGCAGATTGGAATGACATCTTCATTTTTTAATATTTGCTTATGCTCCGCGCACTGTTTTGTTCAAAAAATGGCTCTGAGCACTATGGGACTCAACTGCTGAGGTCATTAGTCCCCTAGAACTTAGAACTAGTTAAACCTAACTAACCTAAGGACATCACAAACATCCATGCCCGAGGCAGGATTCGAACCTGCGACCGTAGCGGTCTTGCGGTTCCAGACTGCAGCGCCTTTAACCGCACGGCCACTTCGGCCGGCTACTGTTTTGTTAGTTGTGCTGTTTGTCTCAAATCATAATGACGATTGCGGAACTAATTTTATGTTATATCCATGTATAGTACATATATTTTTATCTTGTAATTTGGTACTGTGTTTTTATATGCTACGTAGTAAAGATTGCTGATTAGTATAGTAAGTACCAAATGCTTATAAAGGAATAAAACAGAAAAGTTGTGCTGTTGACATTTGTTAGCAATGTATTACTCGTACGGAGCCACGTAGATGGTCGTTTTCTCCTCGCTCCATTTGTGAGTGGAACATAGAGAGAATGACTACTAGAGGTGCACGGTACCCTACACCACGGCGGGTTACGGCTTATGTATGTAGATGCTGATTGTATATTGCCGTACATGGCTTGGGATCCCTCTTAATATCGTGTCAGATCTCTTTTTGCCCAGCGTAGTGCAGGAACTCGACGTGGCATGGACAAACAAATGGTTCAAATGGCTCTGAGCACTATGGGACTTAACATCTGAGGTCTTCAGTCCCCTAGAACTTAGAACTACTTAAACCTAACTAACCTAAGGACACTTAGAACTACTTAAATCTAACTAATCTAAGGACATCACACACATCCATGCGCGAGGCAGGATTGAAACCTGCGACTGTAGCTGTTGCACTGTTCCAGACTGAAGCGCCTATAACCTCTCGGCTACACCGGCCGGCTGACATGGACAAGTCGTTGGAATTTCCCTGCATAAGTAGTGAGCCGTGATTATTAGGGAAGCGTTGACGATGCAGGATTCCGTGCACGAACTGACCTCTCTATTGTGTCCCACAAATGTTCGATTGGAATCATGCCGGGTTATATGGATGACCTAATCATTCACTCGAATCGTCCAGAATGTCCCCCAAACCAGTCGGGAACAAATTTGGTCAGGTGACATGGCGCATTGTCATCCATAAAAGTCCATCGTTGTTTCGTAACATGAAGCGCACAAATGGCTACAAATGGTCTCCACGTAGCCAAACACAACCATTCCCGGTCAATGATCGGTTCAGTTGGACCACAGGACCTAGTCCATTCCACGTAAACGCAGTCCACACCATGATGGAGTCACCATCAGTGTCCACAGTTCATTGATGACAACTTGTATCCATGGCATCGTGATGTCTGCGTCACATTCGAAACCTACCATCAGCTCTTACCAATTGAAATCGGGACTCACTGAACAGGTCACAGTTTTCCGGACGTCTAGGCTTCAAGGGACTTGTTCACGAGCCCTGGAAAGGCGCTCCCGGCAATGTGCTGCTGTTAGCAAAGGCACTCGCATCGGTCGTCTGCTGCCATAGCCTATTAGCGCAAAATTTCGCCGCACTGTCTTAACGGATACTTTCGTCGTAAATCCCACACTGACTTCTGTGGTTATGTCATGCAGTGTCGCTTGTCTGTTAGCACTGACAATGCAAACGCCGCTGTTCAGGGTCGCTAAGTGAAGGCCGTCGACCACTGTGTTGTTCGTCGAAAGAGGTAATGCCTGAAATTTGGTATTCTCGGCACACTCGGAATATTGTATTCCCTAACGATTTCCGAAATGTAATGTGTGGTGTCACCGCCAGACACCACACTTGCTAGGTGGTAGCCTTTAAATCGGCCGCGGGCCGGTAGTATTCGTCGGACCCGCGTGCCGCCACTATCAGTGATTGCAGACCGAGCGCCGCCACACGGCATGTCTAGAGAGACTTCCTAGCACGCCCCAGTTGTACAGCCGACTTTGCTAGCGATGGTCCACTGACATAATGTCCCAGGCGTTTAGCTCCAAATACCATTCCCCGTTCAGAATCTGTTGATTCCCGTCGTGCGGTTATGATCACGTCAGAATCTTTTCCACATCAAAGACCTGAGTACAAATAACAGTTCCGCCAAAGCACTGCCTTTTTATACCTTGTGTACGTGATACTACCAACATCCGTATATGCTGCTGGTTATCGTTATTCCATGGCTCTTGTCACATCAGTGTAATTAATACACTGCTGCCAACAAAAATTGCAACATTAGGAAGGGTAGCAAGTAACGAAATTTTAGTTATTGTGCGTATAACGTATAGCAGAAAGAATACATGATTAAATTTGTAGACGTTTTGGAGATATAGTACACAGTACCACTTCTGGGACCAGCAATAGCTTTAATTCTGCTGAGAATAATAAAGAACTCATTTTTTTCTGACAGACATTGGTACTTTATTCCAAACTGCTTAAACTCTGTGCTGGATTTCACCAATGGTAGAGGCTAGCGACAGGTGGAGCGCCAGCCTCTTGACAACCCATGACCAGATGATTTCAGTGGGCGGTAGATTTGGAAATCGCGCTGTATATGACAACGCTCAAACATCCTCTGTTTTAACATACAACACGGCAACACATACAAAATGTAGTCTTGTGTTATCTTGCCGATCTATAACTCCACAGAGATCTCTCGAAAATAGGACAAAGTCCTCGGCCTCTATACGTCAGAGAAGTATCACCTGCTGTCCAAATTACCGGCTATACGAACCAGAGGTTAACGGCTTGCGCACACAATAGCACCCCATACCATTACGCCAGCTACTGGGCATGACGATGAAGATGTAGTCTAGTAGCCTTCGCTCTTCTTGGCGCATTCACTCATGGATATCTCCATCGTAATGCTTTACACAGTACCTGGACTAATCTGAAAAGACAACGTGTTGCCACTCCTCCGTCCAGTGTTGTTGTTGGTCACACAGCTGTTGGTATGTCTTTCCCTACCGCCACGCCAACAGAAGCTGCATCAGTGGTCACCATACAGACCGTTTTTGGTGTTCTAACTGTCGTCGCATTGTGTGTGTGCATACAAACCCAGTTTCAAAGGTACGTGTTGTGACTACGTTCGTGCTATACCACGGGAACGGTGTGTCTGTCCTCTCAGGTGCTAGTCACATGGAGCGGTTTAAATGCCTCGTGGCAATGAGTGTGGCTATCGTGAATCCATCGGTGCTGTGATACTGTCCAGAGATAGTGTCACAGCAAAGTCAGTAGCACACATCAATAACATAGGCGTTAACGACGTCTCGCTGCAATCCGTAATTAGGAATAGGAGAGGCTGAAGAAGACATGCTCTCTCAGCACAACAGTGCCCTCACACAGAGGTCAATATAGAGACAAGTATGGAAGCACTCTGCCCAGTTGGTGACCTCAGCTGAAACAGTCAACCTCGTCGACGAAGACTACTGAATTATTCAGGTACCAGATAGAAATTTACTTTTGTACATGTTGAAATTTGTACTTCCAGAGAACAGTTTGTTAATAGTGCATCATGTGATACTCTGTCAATGAGAGCTGTAAATTGTCAAGCACGCTTGTGGCAAAGGATTGTGTCAAGTTAAGTAAATCTTTTTATTCATTCGTGTAATAAGTGAACTAATATTTCATAAGCTGTAGTTCTAATGAGCCATCTCCAGAGCAGTCAAAGAAGCAACAGTTACAGCTGGACGATGGTCGTTTCGTCAGGTCATTCGCGTATCGTGGGATCCCGAACAAGGGGTACGTTAAACCGTAGTCTCGACAGACTACATCCCTGCCACTGTCGAATTAGGACGTGTTTTGATAGGTGGACATTTGCAGGTTAGGATAGCAAGAACAGCAGCCACTATGGCCAGGCTTAGCTGTTTGCTGTCGGAAAATACTTACTTCGGGTGTAACGGGCCTGTGCAGCAAGCTGTTAAAGACAGTGAAGAAATGGTTCAAATGGCTCTGAGCACTATGGGACTTAACATCTGAGGTCATCAGTCCCCTAGAACTTAGAACTACGTAAACCTAACTAACCTAAGGACATCATACACAATCAATGCCCGAAGCGCCGGCCGGAGTGACCGAGCGGTTCTAGGCGCTTCAGTCTGGAACCCCGCGATCGCTATGGTCGCAGGTTCGAAGCCTGCCTCGGGCATGGATGTGTGTGATGTCCTTAGGTTAGTTAGGTTTAATGTAGTTCTAAGTCCTAGGGGACTGATGACCTCAGAAGTTAAGTCCCATAGTGCTCAGAACCATTTGAACCATGCCCGAGGCAGGATACGAACCTGGGACCGTAGAGGTCGCTCGGTTCCAGACTGAAACGCCTAGAACTGCTCGGCCACCCCGGCCGGCAAAGACAGTGAAATTTGGACGATCTTCGCGATGGAAGAACACATGCAACGACATATTTTCAGCTCCTTTGTCTCAATATCTCCATCCAGGTCTCTTGATGAGGCAGAGTTCTCACTACGAAAGATCTCCAGTGAGTAGATATGCTTAACACTTACAGCGAACTCATTCAGTGATGACTTCGATGGCTGAGCCATATCAAACTCACGAGTCTTGTGCGAATGTCTAAGGCTTTTAGGAAAGATTTCTGAGTATATGCAGTCAAACTGAAAATTTTACCTCTGCTTGACAGATATGTGTAAAAGAGATTTGAGAAAAAAAGGATAAAATTACCGTCGAAGAAGTCGCAAGGTCACAAATTGTGAAATGCTATTTGGCTAAAAAGAGCTATCCGAAAAGAGGCAGCAGTTTCAAAGTGCCTTCAAACTTCATTTGTGAGAACTGATGGACTAGCACTCCGCGGTAGACTTAACTAGCCGCTCTTTGGAATACAAGAATCAAATCCATGCCCTACTCCATCGTCGTTAAAGGATGTGTGCATGACTTGGTTAGGCTACCATAAAACTATTTTGTCATGGACGTTAATTAAATGCTCTATTTGATAAATAGAAACAAAGAGCTTAGGTTCACCCGTAAAAAGCCTTTGTAAGACTGTCATCTGTGTATATTTCCTGAAATGTTTGGTACATGGAGCATTAAGAATCGCACATATGTCTGATTGAGCAGAGATAAAAGAGGTTTTCACGCAAAATACGACTTCTTTTCGCACAGTGTTCCGGGCATTGTTTGACGACACTATCTGTGCCTGCCGGTAGGCCCCGCAAACCTCAGAAATGTACACAAATCGTGGGACGGCCGTTCTGGCTAGGGTTACCGATCCTTTGCAAGATTTGCACGCTTTACGCAGTGTCCGCGGCACTACTTCTGCACATTGACAGCATGTATAACTTAACACTGTGCAATGGAGGCCAAAGCAGCCCACACCAGAATCGCCGGAACCCACGCCGGAGGGACCGCCTGCTTGAATTTCAACACTGATTGCGCGCAGTGATAAGTCATCCCGACACCACGCAGCGACTGCCACTTTCGAAATTCTAAGCCGTCTGCCTATCCTCTTTCTTCAAAAATATCACATATTTCTCGACTCAGTAACACACACTGGTGGGTACAGAGTGGTGCATGTTTCTTTTCTTCCTAAATTCTTTTACGGTTCAACAGAGAGCAACATAATGATATACAAGGGGCGTTCAGTAAGTGTAAGAAATGTTTTTCTCGGCCAGTTTCATGTGAAAAATATGGAATTTGCTGCAGGACATTGTAGAATATTCCTTCTTCAGCCCCTACTGGTTCACGAAGTTCCAATAGTTGGCAGCGCTACACGCCTTCAAAATGGCGTCTGTAACGAGGTGCGTTCCAAGTTAAGAGCTGTCATTTAGTTTCTTTTACGGAAAACCGGAGTTTCGCAGACATTCAGTGGCGGATACCTGGCAGTGACAGAAATCACGGTGAATCGTGTCATCACCGCAACAAGGTCGCGCAAACCTGTCCTATCTCCTGCAATGTTGGAACGTGCGGACACTCTCATTAGAAGTGTTCCACGGATCACAATCAAACACCTCCCAGTACAACTGGACGTCGTCGTTGGTAGCGTTGACACACTCAAGAGGAGCTCACTAAACTTCATTGGATGATTCTTCTTCATCTATCCTACAGCCCGGATCTCGCACCTTTCGACTGCCATATGTCTGGCCCAATGAAGGATGCACTCCGTGGGAAGCAGTACGTGGATAAGGAAGAGGTTATTGATGCAGCAAGACTCTGGTTCCGACGTCGACGAGTGGTACCACACAGGCATGAAGCCCCCTCCCCCCCTCCCTCCCTCCCCCAACCCAGTAAGGTGCCGCAAGGCCGTCGCATTGAACTCAGATTAAGTTGTAAAACAGGGTTTTGTAGCCAAAGTTATTTCAGAAAAAAATATGTTGCATTACTTACTGAACGCACCTCGTAATTCACTACATCTTCGTGTCTGGGACTAATGTGTGGATTGCACTTATTTCATTACCATTGAAAGGTGGCTACACTGAGCCACAGCGCCAGAGATTGCGCCAAAGAGTTTTATTTCGCCGCCTCCACTGGCAGTTCTTATCGAGAAGTCGTAGTAGGCAGTGCTTGTTGAGATGTAGCAGTGGTGAGTCGTAGTTGAGAAGTTGCGGTAGTGAGTGCTTGTTCAGAAGTGGTGGTGGTTAGTGCTTTTGCTGAGAGGATGTTGATAGCTGTACTTTTCGAGGCCATGTCGTGTGCAGTTGTTTTGATGGGCTAGACAGCAGATGTTGTTCGAATGGAGATGTTGTAATGATCAGAGTGGATTTTTAGTCAATATATATGAAGGTAAAAAAAACATTCTTTTATTTTTTCATTTCAAATGTCCTAACTGACAATGTCTCTTGTCACAGGTTCAGTCAACAAAGCATCTGGCTTGTGTTCATGTATTAGAGTGTAATTCTGGTTTGTATGTGCAATTATAGTATTACTGGTTATTTTTAATTACTTCAGTGTAAATGGTGCTTTAAAGCATCTTGTCGTATTGAGGAAAAACTGTGCCAGATGTGTACGTTGAATCACACTTCCACACACAGAACAGTTACATTTGTGCTTTGTTGTTTCGTAGCTTTTATAGTTGCTGGGGACTTAATTAATTAATTGTGTTAACGGAAGTTTTGTTTCATTCTTTGTTGTTATTCTATGCAGTCAGATTGCGTACTAATACTGGTCAGGGCCAACCGGTTACGAGACTGCGTAACTGGACAGACAGCTACTAAAATTTAAAAGTATTTGCATTATAAATATTTAAGCCCCCATGCACCATATCACCTCAACATCAGCTCAAAATCCAACATGCGCTGCATATTCTCTCATCATAGTCATGAGCACGTAATACAATAGGTGCTGTGTAATACTTCCATGTTTCTCAAGATTCAATGGATTCCCCTGAAGAATGATGCTCCATGGTGTAATGGGTAAGAAACACTGAGAGTTCGATTCAGCATACTCTTTCAGTACATGACTTGTGCGTCAAATGCTTGTGTTTGGTCTCAAATGCAATTTTCAGAGTATCCAACTCTAATTAATTAATGCAGATGGCGGTGCTGCTTTTCCATAGTTGATGTCGGTGAGAGAGAGAATGAAGGGCTGAAGAAGAAAAATTAGAGTTGGTGCCTCCTCGTCGTCAGGGCGGTTATTACAGACGGAGTCCAAACTCAGATTACGAATGGATGTGGAGGGAAATCGGCAGTGTCCTTTTCAACGGGACTATCCTTTCATTTGCCTGGAGTGATTTAGGGAAAGCGGAAAACCAAAATCTTGGTAGCCGGACGGGGATCTGAACCATCGTCCTCCGAAACGCGAGTACATTGTGCTGACCACCACGGCAACTCGCTCCGTCAGAGTAGGAAGAAAGAGGTTGAAACACGATGCCAGAGCGCGTACAAATACAATACTGGCCATTAAAATTGCTACACCAAGAAGAAATGCAGATGATAAACGGGTATTCATGGGACAAATATATTATACTAGAACTGGCATGTGATTACATTTTCAGGCAATTTGGGTGTATAGATCCTGAGAAATCAATACCCAGAACAGCCACCTCTGGCCGTAATAACAGCTTTGGTACGCCTGGGCATTGAGTCAAACAGAGCTTGGTTGGGGTGTACAGGTACAGCTGCCCATGCAGCTTCAACACGATACCACAGTTCATCACGAGTAGTGACTGGCGTATTGTGACGGCCACCATTGACCAGACGTTTTCAGTTGGTGAGAGATCTGCAGAATGTGCTGGCCAGGGCAGCAGTCGAACATTTTCTGTTTACAGAAAGGCCCGCACAGGACCTGCAACATGCGGTCGTGCATTATCCTGCTGAAATGTAGGGTTTCGCAGGGATCGAATGAAGGGTAGAGCCACGGGTCGTAACACATTTGAAATGTAACGTCCACTGTTCAAAGCGCCGTCAGTGCGAACGAGAGGTGACCGAGACGTGTAACCAATGGCACCCCATACCATGACGCCGTGTGATACGCCAGTATGGCGATGACGAATACACGCTTCCAATGTGCGTTCACCGCGATGTCGCCAAACACGGATGTGACCATCATGATGCTGTAAACAGAACCTGGATTCATCCGAAAAAGTGACGTTTTGTCATTCGTGCACCCACGTTCGTCGTTGAGTACACCATCGCAGGCACTCCTGTCTGTGATGCAGCGTCAAGCGTAGCCGCAGCCGTAGCTGATAGTGCATGCTGCTGCAAACCTCGTCGAACTGTTCATGCAAATGATTGTTGTCTTTCAAACGTCCCCATGTGTTGACTCAGGGATCGAGACGTGGCTGCGCGATCCGTTACAGCCATGCGGACAAGCTGCCTGTCATCTCGACTGCTAGTGATACGAGGCCGTTGGGATCCAGCACGTCGTTTCGTGTTACCATCCTGGTCCCACCGATTCCATATTCTGCTAACAGTCATTGTATCTCGACCAACGCGAGCAGCAATGTCGCCATACGATAAACCGCAATCGCGATAGGCTACAATCCGACCTTTCTCAAAGTCGGAAACGTGATGGTACGCATTTCTCCTCCTTACATGAGGCATCACAACAACGTTTCACCAGGCAACGCCGGACAGCTACTGTTTGTGTATGAGAAATCGGTTGGAAACTTTCCTCATGTCGGCACGTTGTAGATGTCGCCACCGGCGCCAACCTTGTGTGAATGCTCTGAAAAGCTAATCATTTGCATATCACAGCATCTTCTTCCTGTCGGTTAAATTTCACGTCTGTAGCACGTCATCTTCGTTGTGTAGCAATTTTAATGGCCAGTAGAGTATTTATTTTAGTTATGGACCACAATATTTGGCACGAGATAATTAATTTCTTTCTATCATGAACATCTTCAGGACCTCAGTACAAAAAAACTTTCCAGTGACATCGAGCCAATGTATGGTACAGTCAGGAAGTAATAAGCCAAAACAGCTAGGTCGTTTTATGTAAAATGAATAAAATAAAGAAACTCTTTTCGATTCTTACTTCCTGGTTGTACCTTGTTTTCATACTTGGGCTCTATGTTATTAAAAAAATTGTATTTGAGCCTGCAGTCACAGAAATACCTCAAAGACAGACAGCTCATAGGGACCCAGGTCATGTGTGAACGAGCATTGTCCTGTTGGAAACTGGCACCATCCTTCGGTTAAATGAGAAGTAATGTAGGAGGATACAGGATGTCTGTGATACATCATCGCGCCGTCAGACTTCTCTCAATCACTATCAGTCGTGACTTGAAGTTGTACCTGATGGCTCCCCATGATATGACCACTGAGGATGAATGGGATCCCTCGATGGGTCAGAACTGTACTCGGATAGGTGGAAAGAGAACATTGAAGGCCACTGGGCCACGCGGGGGGAGAGGGGGGGGGGACACTTGTTGATAGGAGAAGAAACAGGAGTCGATAGTATTAGAATCCAGTATTAGAATCAGAACTGAAAAGAGCCTTGGATGACTTAAGATCAAATAAGGTAGAAAGGATAGGTGACGTTCTATCAGAGTTTCTAAAATCATTGGGGTAATTGCAACAAAAGACTATTCACTTTGGTTCGTAGAATCTATGAGTCTAGCGATATACCATCTGACTTTCGGAAAAGTATCATCCACACAATTCCAAAGAAATGAAGTGTTGACAAGTGAAGAAGAGTTACAAGTTCTGCTGAATGGAAAGAACAGTCTACTGCGTCAGAATATGGATTGAGAGTAAATCGAAGAGAGACGAAAGTAATGAGAAGTAGCAGAGATGAGAACAGTGAAGAACATTAAGACTGACTGTTACGAAGTAGAAGAGGTAAACGAATTCTGCTACCTAGGCAGTAAAATTACCCATGATGGACGGGGAAAGGAGTACATCAAAGGCAGAGTAGCACTGGAAAAAAGGTCATTCTTGGCTAAGAGCACCAAACATAGGCCTTTATTTGAGGATGAAATTTATGAGTATGTACGTTTGGAGCACAGCAATGTATGGTAGTGAAACGTGGACTGTGGAAAAACCGGAACAGAAAAGAATCGAAGCATTTGGGATGTGGTACTACAGTTGAGCGTTGAAAATTAGGTGGACTGATGAGATAAGGAATGGGTAGGTTCTGCGCAGAGTTTGAGAGGAAAGGAATATGTGGAAAACATTGACAAGGAGGAGGGTCAGGATTATTCTGTTAAGACATCGAGGAATGACTTCATGACCTCCATGGTACTGGAGGGAGACATAGAGGACAAAAATTGTAGAGGAAGACAGAGATTGGAATACAACCAGCAAAAATGAGGAAGAAGGTTGGAAGCGCTACTCTGAGATGAAGAGGTTGGCATAGCAGAGGAACTCATGGCGGGCCGCACCAAACCAGTCAGAAGACTGATGAAACATAAGGAAAAGAAGGGAGCAGGTGACCGCCAATCAAACAGAAAATACCCTTACAAAGACCTACGCGCATACACAAAAGATAATATTATGCATCTGGTGGAACAGCGACGGTGTGGTGTACTACTAATTATTTCCCGGAAGTGTAACCATCACTTCTGACATACATGGTCAACATTTGAGACGGCTTACAGATGCAATCCAAGAACAACGACCAATAACATTGTGTGAAGTGGTGCTACTCGACGATAATGCCAGCCCGCATTCTGCTGGACTGACAAAAAACGCTGTACAAGATTTGGGTTGGGATCTGCGCCCTCATATTTTTACCTTTTCTGCTCTCGATCGAACAACCTTCAAGGAAATTCCTTTGCGGATGAAAATCTGCTGCGAACGTGGCTCGATGTGTTCTTCGCCTCAAAACCAAGTAACTTCAGCGTTGTGGCAGGTTGTTGTAAATGGTGAAGGAGAATATATTATTGATGACTAAAGTCTCTGTTTCGTGTATCTGTTGTGTTTATTTTACATATGAAAAAACGCTACGAGCTTATGCACCAATCTAATACACTGAGTGAAAGCAGTTTTCTTGTAGTTGTTAATAATTATTATTTGCAACAAATTCAGGTCTGTAACATAGAACAAAAACCTCAGCTACATGTTACCACAAAACGATATTCATAGATTCCAATCAGTTTTCTGTTGTTGTTGTGGTCTTCAGTCCTGAGACTGGTTTGATGCGGCTCTCCATGCTACTCTATCCTGTGCAAGCTTCTTCATCTCCCAGTACCTACTGCAACCTACATCCTTCTGAATCTGCTTAGTGTATTCATCTCTTGGTCTCCCTCTACGATTTTTACCCTCCACGCTGCCCTCCAATACTAAATTGGTGATCCCTTGATGCCTCAGAACATGTCCTACCAACCGATCCCTTCTTCTGGTCAAGTTGTGCCACAAACTTCTCTTCTCCCCAATCCTATTCAATACTTCCTCATTAGTTATGTGATCTACCCATCTAATCTTCAGCATTCTTCTGTAGCACCACATTTCGAAAGCTTCTATTCCCTTCTTGTCTAAACTATTTATCGTCCATGTTTCACTTCCATACAAGGCTACACTCCATACAAATACTTTCAGAAACGACTACTGACACATCAATACTCGATGTTAACAAATTTCTCTTCTTCAGAAACGCTTTCCTTGCCATTGCCAGTCTACATTTTATATCCTCTCTACTTCGAACATCATCAGTTATTTTTCTCCCCAAATAGCAAAACTCCTTTACTACTTTAAGTGTCTCATTTCCTAATCTAAATCCCTCAACAACACCCGACTTAATTCGACTACATTCAGTTATCCTCGTTTTGCTTTTGTTGATGTTCATCTTATATCCTCCTTTCAAGACACTGTCCATTCCATTCAACTGCTCTTCCAAGTCCTTTGCTGTCTCTGAGAGAATTACAATGTCATCGGCGAACCTCAAAGTTTTTATTTCTTCTCCATGGATTTTAATACCTACTCCCAATTTTTCTTTTGTTTCCTTTACTGCTTGCTCAATATACAGATTGAACAACATCGGGGAGAGGCTACAACCCTGTGTTACTCCCTTCCCAACCACTGCTTCCCTTTCATGCCCCTCGACTCTTATAACTGGCATCTGGTTTCTGTACAAATTGTAAATAGCCTTTCGCTCCCTGTATTTTACCCCTGCCACCTTTAGAATTTGAAAGAGAGTATTCCAGTCAACATTGTCAAAAGCTTTCTCTAAATCTACAAATGCTAGAAACGTAGGTTTGCCTTTCCTTAATCTTTCTTCTAAGATAAGTCGTAGGGTCAGTATTGCCTCACGTGCTCCAACATTTCTACGGAATCCAAACTGATCTTCCCCGAGGTTGGCTTCTACTAGTTTTTCCATTCGTCTGTAAAGAATTCGTGTTAGTATTTTGTAGCCGTGACTTATTAAACTGATTGTTCGTAATTTTCACATCTGTCAACACCTGCTTTCTTTGGGATTGGAATTATTATATTCTTCTTGAAGTCTGAGGGTATTTCGCCTGTCTCATACATCTTGCTCACCAGATGATAGGGTTTTGTCAGGACTGGCTCTCCTAGGGCCGTCAGTAGTTCCAATGGAATTTTGTCTACTCCCGGGGCCTTGTTTCGACTCAGGTCTTTCAGTGCTCTGTCAAACTCTTCACGCAGTATCGTATCTCCCATTCCATCTTCATCTACATCCTCTTCCATTTCCATAATATTGTCCTCAAGTACATCGCCCTTGTATAGACCCTCTATATACTCCTTCCACCTTCCTGCTTTCCCTTCTTTGCTTAGAACTGGGTTTCCATCTGAGCTCTTGATATTCATACAAGTCGTTCTCTTATCTCCAAAGGTCTCTTTAATTTTCCTGTAGGCAGTATCTATCTTACCCCTAGTGAGATAAGCCTCTACATCCTTACATTTGTCCTCTAGCCATCCCTGCTTAGCCATTTTGCACTTCCTGTCGATCTCATTTTTGAGACGTATGAGTTTTATATGACAAGTAAATTATGGAACTTTAAATAAAAGAGTGTACTGCTGTGTATTGCTTGTCACATTAGAACTGCTCGTCAGTAAGGTCATTTAATGAAACACCGAGTAGTTGAGTAACAATACCACTTGTCTGAGCAACTTCACTAAGCGGTGCAGTAGGTGTGTCAGTGGTGGTTCGGGCAACAATTCTAACGAGTGCGGTGAGGCCGAATAACTTTCATTATCATCTACAGTAGGTGACCTAGAGCCACGCTGATGCTGTTGGTTTAATATTTCCACCCCTTACGATTCAGAAAACTCAGGTCTAGGCCTGCAGAATAGGATATGGCCGAAAGTTTTCGCAGTCATAGCCATGGCTTTAAATAACGTGTTTATTTCGTCCTCGTGTGCTGTAGTAGGTTCGACACCATTTCCAGACAGTTTTTAAAGTGGAGTCTGTCTTCTTTGTTCTCATTTCAGTATTTGAGAAGGGCATCACGTTCCTTTTCCTTCTTCGTTGGCATGTGGCTAAAAGGGGTGGTTCTGATTTTTGCTCTGATTCGGTGAAAAGTAGTGCACATTCTGTTGTTTTTGCACGGTTATCGTCAGCGTTGCTGTAGAGGCTTCTGTTGGTTTCCGCCAACACGCTAGGGCATTTTTCCATATCCTCAGTATGCGACATAATATTTGAAAAAGTGTTCCTTTCGTCTTCCAGACATGATAGAAATCTCAGCCTGTCCCACTGGCTGGCTATTTGCTTTTAGGCGGCAGGTCCTGTTATTCCTTTGACCTTTTTGACCCACTATTAAAGCTGTCAGTGGCTTAGAGAGGAGTTCCACATGCAGCAATTAAAATTTTTGATCATTTTTCGTAATAACATAAAATGTCTGACAGGTAACGAGGCAAGTTTTAAATCTAATTTAAAATCATTTCTCCTGAATAGCTTCTTCTATTCCATTGAAGAATTTCTGCTTAAAAACCGGTACACAGTAAATAAAAATAAAACGCTTGATTTAAATGTAGTTACACGATTAGTAATGATACTTGTAATGTATTTATTAATTTTGACACTAATCATGTATACATATCTTCTAAACCATTCGATCCACATCACTTGGATAAGACAAACATTCAAATGATCCATGTAACTAACAAACTACCTTTTCTTCTTTTCTCTGTGATCTGTGGTGTTCATGTATACTTTTCAAGGTCTTTGGAACTGATTCACTAGAACGCATAAAACCCCTCCCGAACATGTCGGAAAACTCAGTCAGCATTTTTTTGTCAGTGTTGAGTGGACTACGCAGTAAGCCGTGCGCCATCACGTAATATGGGGCGCAAAATTCCTGCTCCTAGAAATACCCGGGAATAATCAAAATTTTAGTTCGCGTAAACGCCATCAGATGATACTGTGCCTGATAAAAAACCTTTAATTGGACGGCCGCATGTGAGCAGCAACCGCTACAAGATTCTCGTCACGTATACGAGCATCAGGTGAATCATGACCTCATCATTCGTTTCAATATTTCGCATACTTGCTCAGGCTCTTCTGCTCTGAATTACGGTTGTGTAATAAATATGCCACTCTCTAGTGCTATTTCACGTCGCAGAGCGGGGTAGCTCATACGCTGTTCCTGACAGGTTATCGTATTTACGAATGTGCTGAACAGCTAGTTTCCTTTCAGGACGTCCACGTTTCTGCTTTCACGCTGCGTATTTTACCTTCGCGCTAAATGTGTGTCAGAAAATTCTGGATAATAATATATTAGCGAGAGCGCAACACGTTGATTCTAATACGAGTATTCGTTTCAGCTGTCATAAATCTAGACTGCGTGGACATGAAAACCTCGTAAATACCGCCCATTTGGGTAGGGATGTATTGCGCACATTTTCAGATGTTTGGACTTCGAGCGATAGGTAAAAATGTCACTGTCGTGGTACTGCTTAACAGCATTTCTTGAATCTAATAATTCTGCTACACCCCCGTTTCACAGCGATTTTAGTATGTTGTGTCACTGAGACCTGATAGTCAGGGGAAGGCAG
Organism: Schistocerca serialis cubense; assembly: GCF_023864345.2. Lineage (NCBI taxonomy): Eukaryota > Metazoa > Arthropoda > Insecta > Orthoptera > Acrididae > Schistocerca > Schistocerca serialis. The sequence goes on along the minus strand of NC_064639.1, from coordinate 251,942,917 downwards.
GATTCGGTTACGATTGTGGATGGGGCCGTAATCAGTTACTTTGGTTCCCTTTTGCAGTTACACACATTTATTTTTAAAACAGTAATTCCAGACTCAACAATAAATTAAAATACAGCACGTTATCAATAAAGGAATAAAAGACTGTGTAAATAATAGTGTTTTCAGTGAGTTACAATTTAGTAAAACACCATAAAATACAGATACAGATAATGTTAAAAAAAAAAAAACAAGCCACTGTGATCACGGCTGAAGGCCTTACACTCCAGGAACGGCAATTAATAAAAAATTTAGAAACCTTCTGTAAAACAGCAAATACAAGCAAAGGTTAATTAAAAGAAACAAAGCAACTGACCACCAAACGGTGAAATAAGATAATGGTAACTTTGTAAGACAACCTTTACACTGATAGATTTATTCCAGAAGGAGACCGGTACTATTAACTAGACATTAATGTAGGCATTACAAGGTATGGTAATAAAAATGCAATAACAAAACACAAGGGCCAGTCACAGACGGTGCTCGAGGAATCGACCTCTGAGAATGTCTGGCAACAAACACTTTCGCGAGCGATCAGACAGGCAACCATGAGTTGCATTCACTTTACAAGATGGTAACTCAGAGTAGTCGCAGTCTAATGAATGACTAATAATAGTCTTGCTGAAGCTACCTGACGTCCGATAAACCAAATGCAACGATGGAACAAGACGCCAAAGCCGGAACCGGCGGTCTGCACAACGTCCCCAGAATACTGTGTTTAGAGCGCCCGGAACGTGAAAAGAATAACTACCACCAGAGTAGAAAAATCACCAACCGACCTACAATCAAGAAAGCTGTCAAAACTACATGCCTCGTTGGACAGCAGCGGCAAGGCGAGGAAACGTACAATGCCTCTACATACACTAACCCCCAGGGCAGGTAACTAGGCCATTAGCGGCCACCAGGCAGGAAAAATACCACTGGTTGAACTTAACAAATTGTAACAAACTGAACGCAGTAAATAGTAATAAGAAGTCGACGAAAGCTAATCAGACCCGCCTTCCTCAAGTACTCCACTCTCTGCTCTTCGCCTCGGCGACAGTACGAGCAGCAACACGACTCAAGTGACTGGAATGTCACGAGATATCACAATGGTGGAGGTTTCTCTACTTGAAATCAAGTGCACTCATCAAGCTTGCCGGATCCGGTTTACGACGAGGTCGTGCATCCTCGTGACCACAGCCCTTCGATCTGGCAGTCCATGTGCGCCGCCAGCTGTCCTGGCGTGTTCTCACACTGCGTGGACCTGGCTCCTCCTGAGTCCCCAACCGAAATGGCGCACTCACACGACCCGGAAGAACAACGACGTCGCGCCAAAGATAGGGCAACAGTTACTACAAATCGATAACCGCCGCTGCTGCCACTAGCGGAAAGGCAACCAGTCAACAAGAGAAGAAGAGAAACAACCGCAGCCATGCCAACTAAATGATACGGTCTGGACTCCAACATAGGGCGGAAACCTACAAGCAGCCCCAACGCGAGCTGCAGCGTGGCTCAGTCACTGTGTCGTGTTCATGGCATCAGAAAGATGAGAGCAAATAGTGTGATAGTTCATTGGCCTCGAGACTGTAAAGGACCTATGAGTATTACGAGAGAAAATGAACAGAAAAAATGAATAGAGAAAATATTAGATCAGAAAAGACAGGCATCAAGCGCCCAATAAAGATCATTTGAATGGCGATGTCTGGTCATAGAGGAACGGGTAATTTCTACATTACTTTGAAGCGAAGTCTATTATTGCCTCTCATAATTCGCTCTCGTTGTTAGCTGGATCCTTTTTGTTATTACCAAATGTGTCGTATAACTTGTCATGTCTCTAACTTTTTTAATCCCCTGAAATGTTCACTTCTTTGCCCACCATTCTTATTTACTAGAACCGCTAGTATTTGCGCATTATGGATGATGAGGACCCGATACATGTAAATAAACTTTGTTTTGTTTCCATGTATGACTACAATCAGCATTCATTTTTCTGCATGTAACTGAAAGAATTCTCCAGCACAAGATGACACAAATGGTAAGACAATGAGGTAGTATTTTGGAGAAAATCACACATTCTACACATATCCTCTTTCCCCAATCCGAAATTCCTTAGTTTCTCTGACGGTACTAACTTTGTAATGGTATTGCTCTCCTTAGGCATCCGGAACGGGAATGGGTCGGAGAGGGGGGGGAGGGGAGGGGGGGAGCGGCAAGAGGTATCAAATGCCTCCTCTTAGAATCTGGATACAGGCTCTCTATTCCTAATGGAATTCTCACGAACTTCTAGCAATGATTATCTGCAAATCAACTGAGCTGGAGGTTTATACTGACGAGCGCAACGAGAAACGTAACATTCACCTTGGATCTGTTTGGTTGTAACTGTTCTCGGTATGTTACGCCGATTCCTTGAAGCGGCGACGGTTTTGGAGCTGTCCTGCAGTCAGAATGGATGTGATCTTTCACAGAACAGTGCCGAAACAGAGTTGTCAATCTTTTCTCTGTCGATCCCTCCTACATCCCTTACCAAGCTGAAGAAAGGGACCAAACCAACAAACTGACATGCGGGCTACCATCACAACACAGGTGCACCATAAATGCCTTTCCGTCTGCCCCCAAATCCCACAAAAGCGACCATCCCTTTGCTCTACAGCCGAGTCACAACAGCAGTTTACCGTCTGCCTGTAGATGAAGACACGAGATGGCTCGCTAATTCGACTTTCACATTTACGCCGCAGAGCTAGTGTAATAGATAATGTAGAATGTGGTCATATACATATGTCCATCAGTACTTAATCTATAGTCCAAATGCAACAGTAGAAAAGAGAAAATACAACACACATCAAAAAATGTTTTGCATCACCCCGGTTTCCAAAACTCCTGAAGTTAGACGTTGACTGTGGATATTGTATCACAGACCCAGTCCCTTTTGACTGTTCAAAGATGTCACTAAACCCGCACAAAGTTGTAAACAGCCATGAATGCGCAGCGCCTATTAGACGGAGGGATTCGACAGCCGATCAGTTCTAGTCATTCCACCAGGAAGGAGGTACACGACTCGTGTTGTCTGTAGTTCAACCATGCCTAGACGGTCAATACCGCGGTTCGATCGCGTCCGCTTTGTTACTTTGTACCAGGAAGGGCTCTCAATAAGGGAAGTGTACTGGCGTCTTTGAGTGAACCAAAGCGATGTTGTTCGGACATGGAGGAGACACAGAGAGACAGGAACTGTCGATGACATGCCCCGCTCAGGCCCCCCAAGGGCTAAAACTGCAGTGGATGACCGCTACACACGGATTATGGCTCGGAGGAACCTTGACAGCAACGCCACCATTTTGAATAATGCTTTTCGTGCAGCCACATGACATCGTATTACGACTCAAACTGTGCGCAATAGGCTGCATGATGCGCAATTTCAGTCCCGACGTCCATGACGAGGTCCATCTTTGCAACCACAACACCATGCAGCGCGGTACAGATGGGCCCAGCAACATGTCGAATGGACCGCTCAGGATTGGCATCACGTTCTCTTCACCGATGAGTGTCGCATATGCCTTCAACCAGACAATCGTCTGAGACGTGTTTCGAGGCAACCCAGTCAAGCTGAACGCCATAGACACACTGTCCAACAACTGCAGCAAGGTGGAGGTTCTCTGCTGTTTTGGGGTGGCATTATGTGGTGCCGACGTACGCCGCTGGTGGTCATGGTAGGCGCCGTAACGGCTGTACGATACGTGAATGCCATCCTCCGACTGATAGTGCAACTACATGGGCAGCATATTGGCGAGGTACTCGTCTTCATGGACGACAATTCGAGCCCCAATCGTGCACATCTTGTGAATGACTTCCTTCAGGAAAACGACATCGCTCGACTAGACAGACATGAACCCTATCGACCATGCCTGGGATAGATTGAAAGTGCTGTTTATGGACGACGTGACCCACAAACCATTCTGAGGGATCTACGCCGTATCGCCGTTGATGAGTGGGACAATCTGGAGCAACACTGCCTTGATGAACTTGTGGATAGTTCGACACTTGTGGATACCGGCATGCATCAATGCAAGAGGACGTGCTACTGGGTATCAGAGGTACCGGTGTGTACAGCAATCGGGACCACCACCTCTGAAGATCTACACAACATGCAATGTGTGGTTTTCATGAGCAATAAAAAGGACGGAAATGATGCTTATGTCGATCTCTTTTCCAATTTTCTGTGCAGGTTCCGAAACTCTCAGAACCGAGGTGATGCAAAACTTTTTTTGATGTGTGTATTTTCTGCGCTACAAGAGAGACACAGAGAAACAGTATGGAATATCAAGACTGAAAACACCTATAAAAGAGACAGAGTAAGAGTGTGGAGTTTCAAAATTGGAAACATTTCCTCTTCAGAAATTATAAGCTTCACAAATCAAGATTAAACGGACCTTTGTTAAAATTTGTTCACTTCTTATCGACCTCAAGCAGTAGTAGTGTGGAATTTTTTTTTGTTATTTAGTGGATATCCAGCGGGATTTTCTCAGTCATTTAGAATTTTTTTTCTATTTCTAGTTTACAGTTTACAGTTTCAAATTAACTTCGCAAGAATATGAATTCACACACTCCTGGAAATTGAAATAAGAACACCGTGAATTCATTGTCCCAGGAAGGGGAAACTTTATTGACACATTCCTGGGGTCAGATACATCACATGATCACACTGACAGAACCACAGGCACATAGACACAGGCAACAGAGCATGCACAATGTCGGCACTAGTACAGTGTATATCCACCTTTCGCAGCAATGCAGGCTGCTATTCTCCCATGGAGACGATCGTAGAGATGCTGGATGTAGTCCTGTGGAACGGCTTGCCATACCATTTCCACCTGGCGCCTCAGTTGGACCAGCGTTCGTGCTGGACGTGCAGACCGCGTGAGACGACGCTTCATCCAGTCCCAAACATGCTCAATGGGGGACAGATCCGGAGATCTTGCTGGCCAGGGTAGTTGACTTACACCTTCTAGAGCACGTTGGGTGGCACGGGATACATGCGGACGTGCATTGTCCTGTTGGAACAGCAAGTTCCCTTGCCGGTCTAGGAATGGTAGAACGATGGGTTCGATGACGGTTTGGATGTACCGTGCACTATTCAGTGTCCCCTCGACGATCACCAGTGGTGTACGGCCAGTGTAGGAGATCGCTCCCCACACCATGATGCCGGGTGTTGGCCCTGTGTGCCTCGGTCGTATGCAGTCCTGATTGTGGCGCTCACCTGCACGGCGCCAAACACGCATAAGACCATCATTGGCACCAAGGCAGAAGCGACTCTCATCGCTGAAGACGACACGTCTCCATTCGTCCCTCCATTCACGCCTGTCGCGACACCACTGGAGGCGGGCTGCACGATGTTGGGGCGTGAGCGGAAGACGGCCTAACGGTGTGCGGGACCGTAGCCCAGCTTCATGGAGACGGTTGCGAATGGTCCTCGCCGATACCCCAGGAGCAACAGTGTCCCTAATTTGCTGGGAAGTGGCGGTGCGGTCCCCTACGGCACTGCGTAGGATCCTACGGTCTTGGTGTGCATCCGTGCGTCGCTGCGGTCCGGTCCCAGGTCGACGGGCACGTGCACCTTCCGCCGACCACTGGCGACAACATCGATGTACTGTGGAGACCTCACGCCCCACGTGTTGAGCAATTCGGCGGTACGTCCACCCAGCCTCTCGCATGCCCACTATACGCCCTCGCTCAAAGTCCGTCAACTGCACATACGGTTCACGTCCACGCTGTCGCGGCATGCTACCAGTGTTAAAGACTGCGTTGGAGCTCCGTATGCCACGGCAAACTGGCTGACACTGACGGCGGCGGTGCACAAATGCTGCGCAGCTAGCGCCATTCGACGGCCAACACCGCGGTTCCTGGTGTGTCCGCTGTGCCGTGGGTGTGATCATTGCTTGTACAGCCCTCTTGCAGTGTCCGGAGCAAGTATGGTGGGTCTGACACACCGGCGTCAATGTGTTCTTTTTTCCATTTCCAGGAGTGTATATTGCGAATATTTTCTAATTGTATTTCATGACACATTAGACACCCTGAATTTAGTCATATGAATATTTTACTTTAGATCGTAGAATCAAAAAAGGTGGTATCCCTATCAACAACATAAAACGATGTACTTTGCGTATTCTTCTGAAATATGTTAAAATGTTTAGCTGTCAAAAGAGTCAACCTTAAAAATACTAAGCGGATGATTATCGTTCTTGGAGAAACAAAATGTGTTGTATACATCACGTCAAATTTAATACAGTGGGAAAGACACATTTTCAAAGTCACCAAATCAGTATATTTAAACTGGGAAATATAGAATCTTGCTGGATCTTAGAAAAATTTCTGCGGACGTCCATGTTGTTCTCTGCTACTTTCTTACATGTTCCTGTCACTTCAAAACTTTGTCGTGTAGTACTTGTGTGCTACCTCACATGCGCCACGAAGGAGACTCATGACACTCGTTCTTAGCCATGAAAATCTTCAATCGAACCGCCCTTTGAATTAACTAAAACCTGGATAGGATAGGGTGGCATGTGAACCAGTATCCTACAAATGCAAGCTTTATGGTACTGTTTTACCAGAAGCAGTGAAGAACATGGAGATTTAAATTGGAGATTCTTTCGTATTTTTCTAGAACTTGCGGAAGTATAATTAAGGTTAGTGAAATCATCGTACTGTGGCATAGTTGATTTGAAGCCAGTGTATATTCAAGCTCACACACTTTTCTTAAGTAATCTCGTACTTTGTACGTGTAAAAACAGTTCCACGTTGAAGCTAACAATTCTACCACAATGCGTAGTAATGGAAAACAGAACGTGGTTTAGTCACAAATCCACTTCAGCACAAAAGCAATAATGTGATTCTTATAAAGATATAACCACAATACAAACAGTCCTTTAGTTATCTACTGTTAGGTTCTTCTGATCACAATTCCTTTGATCATAACAAAACTAGTAAACGTTCAATGATACCACGATTAGCACAATTAATTAGCAAAACGTATTCAGTGAACCACATAAACAAAACAGGAATTTTTAGGATAAAAAGTCATACATAAATAAGTAAGTGTAAAAAAAGAAAGCAGTACACTAACAAAATACATATCAGACGAAAAATTATTTTTACCCTCAACAGATAGGATACGGAAACATGGTTCACGAAATCTGCAATCAAAATTTCAGTTGCATGCTGTTTACAAGTATGGCTGTTGTGATTTTAGAAGGTAATGATTTTGATATACGAGGGCTATCCCCAAAGTACATTACGTTTTGGAATTAAAAATAAATAAGGTATTGGAATTTTTTTATTATATACAGATGAAAGCCACACTTAAATGCTACTTATCTCCATAGTTGCCATTTAAATTAAGGCACTTATCGTAGCGATGGACGAGCTTGGAAATTCCATCGTCGTAAAATTCGGCCGCCTGCGCCTTCAACCACGTGGTTACCTCTTCTTGAAGCTGTGCGTCGTCATCAAAACGCTGCATAGCCAACCACTTCTTCATTTCTGGGAATAAGTGGAAGTCGCTCGGTGCCAGGTCGGGACTGTACGGCGGATGAGAAACAACTCCCACTTAAAAGATTCGAGAACTTCACGAGTGGCATTTGCCGTGCGGGCCCGTGCGTTGTCGTGAATCAGCAATATCTTTGAGCCCAACTTCCCCTACGCTTGTTTTGTATTGCTCTTCTGAGGTTGTGCAGAGTTTGGCAATTCCTTTGAGAGTTTATTGTAGCGCCTCTTTCCAGGGAATCCACAAAAATCACACCTTTTCTGTCGCAAAAGACAGTCGCCATCACCTTCCTTGCCGACATTGTCTGCATGCATTTCTTGGGTTTTTGGGGGGAATTTGTGTGCCCCCACTGCACTGACTGCAATTTTGTCTCGCAGTTCACATGCTTAACCCATGTTTCGTCACCAGTAACGATGAGATCGAGTAATGAGTCGCCATCTTTCTCGTAAGCGTCCAAAAACGTTAACACTGCAGCCATTCGCTTATTTTTGTGAATCTCTGTCAAGATTTTTGGTGTCCATCTTGCACAAAACTTGTGGTAACCAAGCTTTTCGGTAATGATTTCGTGCAACAAACTTCGTGAAATTTGTGGAAAACTCATAGAGAGTTCCGTTATTGTGAAATTACGGTTTTCGCGGACCGCGGCATCGACTTTTTCGACAAGTTCGGCAGTCACTATGCTGGGTCTTCCACTTCGCTCTTGGTCGTGAACGTTAGTTCGGCCATTTTTAGATTTTACGACCCATTGACGCACTCCACCTTCAGTGATTATGTTGTCCCCATACACTTCACAAAGCTGCCGATAGATTTCTATCGGTGTACAGTTTTTTGCAGTCAGAAATCTTATTACAGCACGCACTTCACACTTCGCGGCATTTTCAATTAACGCTGACATTTCAAACTGTCACAGTAACTCAACGGAGTACAGCACGAACCTTTCACTAGCACGGCAGGATGTCGACTGAGCGGCGGCATGCCATGACACCAAGATGGCCGCGCTAGCCCTGCCCCTAACGGACGCAAACGAAACCGTAATGTACTTTGTGGATAGCCCTCGTATAAAGGTAATTAAGCATTCTAGTACTCCAAATACCATTATCTTTAATATTGTCTCTGTGTTCAACCATAATAAAAATCTTTTAAAAAGTTGTCGTAATAATTATTCACCGCATCTTATCATGCTTCTGGGTGATAGCGTATACGAGAAATCTATTCATACGATATTACAAGTTCCACCTATGTTACGAAATTCGTAACAAATCTCATATTTCCAACAGCAGCATCACATCTAAAAAGAAATCAGTATTAAAGTGCGACATAATACACTCTACGTATCAAACTGGTTTATGATCCTAGTTAGATTACAGATAAACTATGTGATCAAAAGTATCCGGACACCCCAAAAACATACGTTTTTCATATTAGGTGCATTGTGCTGCCACCTACTGCCAGGAACTATATATCAGCGACCTCAGTAGTCATTAGACATGGTGGGAGAGCAGAATGGGGTGTTCCGCAGAACTCACGGACTTCGAACATGATGAGGTGATTGGGGGTCACTTGTGTGATACGTCTGTACGCGAGATTTCCACACTCCTAAACATCCCTAGGTCCACTGTTTCCGATGTGATAGTGAAGCGGAAACATGAAGGTACACGTACAGCACAAAAGCATACAGGCCGATCTCGTCTATTGACTGACAGAGACGACAGTTGAACAGCGTCGTAATGTGTAATAGGCAGATATGCATCCAGACCATCACACAGGATTTCCAAACTGCATCAGGATCCACTGCAAGTACTATGAAAGTTAAGCGGGAGGTGAGAAAACTTGGATTTCATGGTCCAGCGGCTGCTCAATAAGCCTCACATCAAGCCCGCAAATGCCAAACGACACTTCGCTTGGTGTAAGAGCTTAAACATTGGACGATTGATCAGTGAAAAAAACGTTGTGTGGAGTGACGAATCACGGTACACAATGTGGCGATGTGATGGCAGGGTTTGGGTACGGTGAATACCCAGTGAAAGTCACCTGCCAGCGTCATAGTGTCATAGTGCCAACAGTAAAATTCGGAGGCGGTGGTGTTATGGTGTCGTCATGTTTTTCTTGGAGAGGGCTTCCACCCCTTATTGTTTTGCGTGGCACTGTCACAGCACTGGACTACATTGACATTTTAAGCACCTTCTTGCTTCCCACTGTTGACGAGCAATTCGGGGATGGCGATTGCATCTTTCAACACGATCGAGAACCTGTTCATAATGCACGGCCTGTGGAGGAGTGGTTACACGACAATGACATCCCTATAATGGACTGGCCTGCACAGCGTCCTGACATGAATCCTATAGAACACCTTTACGATGTTTTGGAACGCCGACTTCGTGCCATGCCTCACCGACCGACATCGATACTTCTCCTCAGTGCAGCACTCTGTAAAGAATGGGCTGCCATTCCCCAAGAAATCTTCCAGCACCTGATTGAACGTATTCCTGCGAGAGTGGAAGCTGTCGTCAAGGCTAAGGATGGGCCATCACCGTATTGCATTCCAGCCTAACCGATGGAGGGCGCCACGAACTTGTAAGTCATTTTCAGACAGGTGTCCGGATACTTTTTGATCAATGGTGTACGTGTCTTTTACAAACAATATTCATACAGTTCAGACCTCAAAGGAGATAATTCAGTAATGTTCACTATCCCCTCATCTTTATTTGACTGAATCACTTCTTTCATCACAGCAGTTATTTACAAATGTCGCCTCACTCCAGGTCAAATTATTGTGCAAATTTTGCAGCGCAATTAGTTTCGTTAGAGTCACTACAATAGGTCACCGTGCCTACCTCTCCCTCTGTTTCCCAGCAATCTCTCATTCTCTCTCTCCCTATCCCATTCCCCTCTGTCTCCCACTTTTTGCCTCGTCTCTCTTGTACGCGTAACAATTAGGCCTGTGAGTTGCTTGATTGAAATGGCTCTGACCACTATGGGACTTAACATCTGAGGTCATCAGTCCCCTAGAACTTAGAACTATTGGAACCCAACTAACCTAAGGACTTCACACACATCCATGCCCGAGGCAGGATTCGTTCCTGCGACAGCAGCGATCGCGCGGTTACAGACTGAAGCGCCTAGAACCGCTCGGACACAACGTGTAACGTAAAATCTGGACAGTCGACGGGGATTTGAAGCGCTTTCTCTTCGACTACGAGTCCCATCTCTTACCACTACGCCACCACACTCGGACTTTCCAATCAATTAGACGGAAAATTCACGACTGTAGTCTATGGAAGTTTCCAGAATTGCCCTTACGGACTCCTTCGTGGTGTAGTGGGCATTGGTCAGGTAAGTTTTTTTATCAATATGAACACATTTTGGAGCTGTCCCATTTCTTTCTTCCAGAAACAAATTATTCAAAAGTTGCATATAAATTTCTTCATTTATGGGGCCATATTGACCGTAGTTGCTTTAGAATTTTTGGGGGTATTTTTGTTCCGTCGTTACAACTAGAAGCTAATGCGGGTCTTTCTTACGAGACGCATTTCGCTTTATTGAACTGAAGTGTCATTAGTGGCCTGTAATTAAAATCTGTTTTATAGGTCGAAAAACAGATGTTAATAAATGTTAGTTTTTATTTACGGCAATTTCTGCTAGGTTTTTCGACTAGATCAAGTCTGTTAGCACGTTTTTGGTTCCTTTCAATGCTAGGAATTGATATAATCTAGTCGAATTTGCAGAACTACGTTCAGCACAGCACAGTTTCGTACACTACTGCTCAGTGATTATTTGTATACTTCTAACTGTGTATTGTGTTTTGTAGTGTTGCCAACATTGCCATTAGTTTTTGTTTCATCTATGTTTTTCCTCTCTCTGTAGTTAATTATAAGTGTGTTATTCTATGTAATCATGTTACCTTGCATTTATATGTTGTGTAATAGAAATGAAGAGTAGTGATGGAGTTTAAATTTTTTATGGTGAGTAAAAAAAAATGGGTCAAATGGCTCTGAGCACTGTGGGACTTAACATCTGTGGTCATCAGTCCCCTAGAACTTAGAACTACTTAAACCTAACTAACCTAAGGACATCATACACATCCATGCCCGAGGCAGGATTCTAACCTGCGACCGTAGCAGTCGCGCGGTTCCGGACTGAGCGCCTAGAACCGCGAGACCACCGCGGCCGGCTATGGTGAGTAGGGAGGGAGGGCGGCGGGGGAGCAAAGATGAGTAGACATTAAGTGCATAGTAGTGTGATGGAGTGATTCGGAGGAATAAAGTGTGGGATAAGAAGTGAAAAGAAATGGTGGGAAGGGGGTGGAGGGGGGTGACTGAAAGAGGGTGAAGGATTGAAAAGACCCTTGTTCTTTTTTTCAGTTAGCTTTTTTCAGTTAGTAACTGACTCAGAGGCTGATAATTACTGTAGATGGATTATTTTCAGCTATACATTACTGAAGAAACTGCAAAAAGGTGGGAATTTAAGGAGATGGGACCTGGATAAACTGAAAGAAAAATAGATTGTACAGAGTTTCAGGGAGAGCATAAGGGAACAATTGACAGGAATGGTGGAAAGAAATACAGTAGAAGAAGAATGGCTAGCTTTGAGGAATGAAATAGTGAAGGCAGCAGAGAATCAAGTAGGTAAAAAGACGAAGACTAGTAGAAATCCTTGGGTAACAGAAGAGATACTGAATTTAATTGATGAAAGGAGAAAATACAAAAATGCAGTAAGTGAAGCAGGCAACAAGGAATACAAACGTGTCAAAAATCGACAGAAAGTGCAAAAAGGCTAAGCAGGGATGGCTAGAGGACAAATGTAAGGATGTAGAGGCTTATCTCACGAGGGGTAAGATAGATACTGCCTACAGGAAAATTAAAGAGACCTTTGGAGAAAAGAGAACCACTTGCATGAATATCAAGAGCTCAGATGGAAACCCAGTTCTAAGCAAAGAAGGGATAGCAGAAAGTAGGAAGGAGTATATAGAGAGACTATACTGGGGCGATGTTCTTGAGGACAATATTATGAAAATGGAAGAGGAGGTAGATGAAGATGAAATGGGAGATATGATACTGCGTGAAGAGTTTGATAGAGCACTGAAAGACCTAAGTCGAAACAAGGCCCCGGGAGTAGACAACATTTCATTAGAACTACTGACAGTCTTGGGAGAGCCAGTCCTGACAAAATTCTACCATCTGGTGAGCAAGATGTATGAGACAGGCGAAATTCCCTCAGACTTCAAGAAGAATATAGTAATTCCAATCCCAAAGAAAGCAGGTGTTGACAGATGTGAAAACTACCGAACTATCATTTTAATAAGTCACAGCTGCAAAACACTAACGCGAATTCTTTACAGACGAATGGAAAAATCTGCTAGAAGCCGACCTCGGGGAAGATCAGTTTAGATTCCGTAGAAATGTTGGAACACGTGAGGCAATACTGACCCTGCGACTTATCTTAGAAGAAAGATTAAGGAAAGGCAAACATACGTTTCTAGCATTTGTAGACTTAGAGAAAGCTTTTGACAATGTTGACTGGAATACGCTCTTTCAAATTCCGAAGGTGGCAGGGGTAAAATACAGGGAGCGAAAGGCTATTTACAATTTGTACAGAAACCAGATGGCAGTTATAAGAGTCGATGGACATGAAAGGGAAGCAGTGGTTGCGAAGGGAGTGAGACAGGGTTGTAGCCTCTCCCCGATGTTGTTCAATCTGTATATTGAGCAAGCAGTAAAGGAAACAAAAGAAAAGTTCGGAGTAGGTATTAAAATCCATGGAGAAGAAATAAAAACTTTGAGGTTCGCCGATGTTATTGTAATTCTGTCAGAGACAGCAAAGGACTTGGAAGAGCAGTTGAACGGAATGGACAGTGTCTTGAAAGGAGTGTATAAAATGAACATTAACAAAAGCAAAACGAGGATAATGGAATGTAGTCGAATTAAGTTGGGTGATGCTGAGGGAATTAGATTAGGAAATGAGATACTTAAAGTAGTAAAGGAGTTTTTCTATTTGGGAGAAAAATAACTGATGATGTTCGAAGTAGAGGGGATATAAAATGTAGACTGACAATGGCAAGGAAAGCATTTCTGAAGAAGAGAAATTTGTTGACATCGAGTATTGATTTAAGTGTCAGGAAGTCATTTCTGAAAGTATTTGTATGGAGTGTAGCCATGTATGGAAGTGAAACATAGACGATAAATAGTTTAGACAAGGAGAGAACAGAAGCTTTCGAAATGTGGTGCTACAGAAGAATGCTGAAGATTAGATGGGTAGATCACATAACTAATGAGGAAGTATTGAATAGAATTGGGGAGAAGAGGAGTTTGTGGCACAACTTGACTAGAAGAAGGGATCGGTTGGTAGGACATGTTCTGAGGCATCAAGGGATCACCAATTTAGTACTGGAGGACAGCGTGGAGGGTAAAAATCGTAGAGGGAGACCAAGAGATGAATACACTACGCAGATTCAGAAGGATGTAGGCTGCTGTAGGTACTGGGAGATGAAGAAGCTTGCACATGATAGAGTAGCATGGAGAGCTGCATCAAGCCAGTCTCAGGACTGAAGACCACAACAATAACATACATTACACCCTAAATATTGAAATAGAATTTGTAATTGTGATTCATATTCATTATTGTAACTCTAACCATGTCAATAAAGTCGTAAGAATGTCAACTGTTAGACATTTAGAAATAAAAAAATGAAATGAGAGCAAGTGAAAAGAGACGTGAGTTACGCAGTCTCACACGTGTAGGCTCTCCATTCTATCAGCCTTTTTGACTGGAAAATCATTTCAGTTGTTTCACTATAAACACAGCTACTACCAGGGTCACAGTAAATTGCTATCGACCTTTCACCCAGCAGAAGCGGGAGAGGAGACCCACAGTTGTGCAAGTTATTTCCCGTAACGCTAAAGCGGTTCCTGTTCACATCTTTATCATACCATTTCATCTACACGTGCCAGCAGTTTATAAAGAGAATTTAGAAGCTATCTACAAGCAGCTCAGTTAACTAACTGCAGCTTATCTCCACTCAGAGCAAATCGCGTAAATAAATGCAGAAAAAATAAAGAAACCCCATTTCTACTTCTACATACGTACTCCACATTTTGGAGGGTACCCTTCACCGCTACTCGCGAATAGTATGAGAGCAAAATGACTCATCTAAAAACCTCCATACGAGCCGTAATCTTGTTAATCTTCGTGATCATTGCGCAAAATGTACGTCGGCGGCAGTAGAACTATTCTGCAGTCGCCCTCATGTGCTGATTTTATACATCTGCGTAATAGTGCTTTGCCGAAAGAGCATCGTATTCCCTCCAGGGATTCCCATTTGAGCTAACGAAGAATCTCCGTAATACCTGGTGGTGATCGAACCTACCGGCAACGAATCTAGCAGTCCGCCTCTCAGCTGATTCGATGTCTTCTCTTAATCCGACCTGGAGGGTTTCCCAACCGCTCGAACAGTACTCAAAACAGGGTCAAACTAGAGTTATCCTTTATGGAGGAGCTACACTTACCCAAAATTCCTCCCACAAAGCGAAGTCGAGCATTCGCCTTCAAGAGTACTACACTGACGCTGTCACTCCACTTCATGTCGCTTTGCAACGCTACGCCTAGGTACTTAATCGATGTCTGTCAAACTGCACCTTTCTAATGCTGTATTCGAACCTTACATTTTCTCTTGTTCATCCGCATTAACTTACTTTTTTACATTTGCTTGCAATTTTCGGATAACTCAATCATTATTTACATCTCAACAGATATGAATCATACTTCGAAATACTATTTCTCCATCTGGGGTGTAATGTACAGCTAAAAAATACCTTGTTACAATTTGAATGAATAAAATGTAGTGCCGTGTAGATTAGCTCTTTTTAAGGTGGACAATGAAATGGCCATCTTTGACAAATGGCATTAACATGCGAAAATATGGTTAACTGCTACATGCATTAGAACTTTTGGAAACAGCATTTCTGTGGGGTATACGAAAGGAAGGATGAGTGACTGGAGCCAAACTTCTGCGCAGATGGCACACACACACACACACACACACACACACACACATATATATATATATATATATATATATATATATATATATATATATATATATATATATATATATATATATTTTGAAAAGCCAATGAGCCGGCCGGAGTAGCCGAGCGGTTATAGGTGCTACAGTCTGGAACCGCGCGACCGCTACGGTCACAGGTTCGAATCCTGCCTCGGGCATGGATTGTGTGATGTCCTTAGATTGATTAGGTTTAAGTAGTTCTAAGTTCTCGTGGACTGATGACCTCAGAAGTTAAGTCCCATAGTGCTCAGAGCAATTTGAACCATTTTTTGAAGAGCCAATGAAACTAGCATACCTGCCTATTATCGTGTAGGGCCCCCGCGGGAACGCAGAAGTGTCGCAACAAGACGCGGCATAGACTCGACTAATGTCGGAAGTACTGCTGGAGGGAAATGACACCATTGATCCTGCAAGGCTGTCCATAAATCCGCAAGAGTACGAGGGAGTGGAGATCTCCACTGAATAGCACGTTGCAAGGCATCCCCGATACGTTCATACCTGCGGAGTCTGATGGCCAGCGTAAGCGAATAAACTCAGAATAGTGTTCCTGGGGCCACTCTGTAGCAATTCTGGACATGTGGGGTGTCACACTGTCCTGCTGGAGTTGCCCAAGTCCGTCGGAAAGCACAATGGAGTTGAATGGATGCAGGTGATCAGAGAAGATGCTTACGCACGCTTCAACTGTCAGAGTCGTATCTAGACGTATCAGGATTCCCATATCACTGCAACAGCACACGCCCCACACCATTACAGAGTCTCTACCAGCTTGAACAGTCCAAGGGCTGACATGTAGGGTCCATGGAATCATGAGGTTGTCTCCATAGCCGTATACGTCCATCTGCTCGATACAGTTTGAAACGAGACTTGTCCGACCAGGCAACATGTTTTCAGTCATTTACTGTCCAACGTCCGGGTTGATGGGTCCAGGAAAGGCGTAAAGTTTTATGTCGTGCAGTCATCAAGAGTACACGAGTGGGTCTTCGGCTCCGAAAGCCCATATCGATGATGTTTTGTTGAATATTTCGCACGCTGACATTTGTTGAAGGCCCAGCATTGAAATCTGCAGCAATTTGCGGAAGGATTGAATTTCTGTCAATTGAACGATTCTCTTCAATTTTCGTTGGTCCCGTTCTTGCAGGATCTTTTCCCGGCAGCAGCCATGTCGGAGATTAGATGTTTTACCGTATTTCTGATAATCACAGTACATCCGTGAATTTGTCGTATATGAAAACCCCATTTCATCGCTCCCTCGCAGTTGCTGTTTCCCATCGCTCGTGCGCCGACTATAGCACGACTTTCAAACCCACTTCAGTCTTGATAACCTGCCTTAACAGCTGCGCCATTCATATGTCTTTAAAAAAATGTTCAAATGTGTGTGAAATCTTATGGGACTTATCTGCTAAGGTCATCAGTCCCTAAGCTTACACACTACTTAACCTAACTTATCCCAAGGACAAACACATACACGCATGCCCGAGGGAGGACTCGAACCTCCGCCGGGACCAGCCGCAAAGTCCATGACTGCAGCGCTCTAAACCGCTCGGCTAATCCCGCGCGGCCATATGTCTTATATAGACGTTGCAGCGCCGTAGTGTGCCTGTTTACAAATCTCTGTATTTGAATACTCATGCTTATACCAGTTTTCTTGATGCTTTAATGTACATACAAACGCACACACACACACACACACACACACACAGAGGTATCCCCGCTCTTGCACAATCACGCACGGGCAGCGCTTCAGTAAGGAAGCGATAGAACTCGAATCGCTCCTGTACTTGCGAACAGGGCGGTGCAGCGCATATTTATGGACTGGTGTCGGCCTAACACGCTGTACGCCGTGCCGGCACTAGCACAGCACAAATCACAGGCCCTTACGTACGGCCCACGCACACTTGCTCGACACGCTAGCTGAACCTGTTAGCTGCTAACTGTATGTCATCTGCCGCTAACGCAGCTCCACTGTAACACGGTTTTCCTCCTGTGGTTCACCGCAGATCGATCTAAAACGTCGAATTCCACAAGGGCGCATTTAAAATACTGTACTTGGCTCGTGTGACAAAATTACAGGGTTATTACAAATGATTGACGCGATTTCACAGCTCTACAATAGCTTTATTATTTGAGATATTTTCACAATGCTTTGCACACACATGCAAAAACTCAAAAAGTTTTTTTAGGCATTCACAAATGTTCGATATGTGCCCCTTTAGTGATTCGGCAGACATCAAGCCGATAATCAAGTTCCTCCCACACTCGGCGCAGCGTGTCCTCACGAGTGAGTTCGAAAGCATCGTTGATGCGAGCTCGCAGTTCTGGCACGTTTCATGGTAGAGGAGGTTTAAACACTGAATCTTTCACATAACCCCACAGAAAGAAATCGCATGGGGTTTAGTCGGGAGAGCGTGGAGGCCATGACATGAATTGCTGATCATGATCTCCACCACGACCGATCCATCGGTTTTCCAATCTCCTGTTTAAGATATGCCGAACATCATGATGGAAGTGCGGTGGAGCACCATCCTGTTGAAAGATGAAGTCGGCGCTGTCGGTCTCCAGTGGTGGCATCAGCCAATTTTCCAGCATGTCCAGATACACGTGTCCTGTAACGTTTTTTTTCGGAGAAGAAGAAGGGGCCGTAAACTTTAAACCGTGAGATTGCACAAAACACATTAACTTTCGGTGAATTGCGAATTTGCTGCACGAATGCGTGAGGATTCTCTACCGCCCAGATTCGCACATTGTGTCTGTTCACTTCACCATTAAGAAAAAATGTTGCTTCATCACTGAAAACAAGTTTCGCACTGAACGCATCCTCTTCCATGAGCTGTTGCAACCGCGCCGAAAATTCAAAGCGTTTGACTTTGTCATCGGGTGTCAGGGCTTGTAGCAATTGTAAACGGTAAGGCTTCTGCTTTAGCCTTTTCCGTAAGATTTTCCAAACCGTCGGCTGTGGTACGTTTAGCTCCCTGCTTGCTTTATTCGTCGACTTCCGCGGGCTACGCGTGAAACTTGCCCGCACGCGTTCAACCGTTTCTTCGCTCACTGCAGGCCGACCCGTTGATTTCCCCTTACAGAGGCATCCAGAAGCTTTAAACTGCGCATACCATCGCCGAATGGAGTTAGCAGTTGGTGGATCTTTGTTGAACTTCGTCCTGAAGTGTCGTTGCACTGTTATGACTGACTGATGTGAGTGCATTTCAAGCACGACATACGCTTTCTCGGCTCCTGTCGCAATTTTGTCTCACTGCGCTCTCGAGCGCTCTGGCGGCAGAAACCTGAAGTGCGGCTTCAGCCGAACAAAACTTTATGAGTTTTTCTACGTATCTGTAGTGTGTCGTGACCATATGTCAATGAATGGAGCTACAGTGAATTTATGAAATCGCTTCAATCATTTGTAATAGCCCTGTATATAAAATAAATAATGAAATCGAATTAAGGTAAACAGTCTGACTTTTGAAGATGGTTTACAATACCTTCAGAAACTCTGACAGTTACTCAAATAAATATTTTGGAAAGAACAGCGAATAAATTTAGCTTCAGAATTATAGCTGAAAAAACGAAATTCCTGATGAATATAAAAATGCACAAAATAAATTAAAACGAAATTTAAAAATTTATATATCTTGGAGAAACTATATAGCAGAATAGGCGAGAAGAATTTGCAATAGATATAAGAGACAATAAAAGAAGAAACTATATTACTTTGCAAAAAACATCAATATACCGTATCACATTCGCAGACCAGAAAGTTTATATGAATGTGAAAGCTTAACAATGAACCTATGAAGGTTATAACAGAGATACCTGAAACCGGGTTATTAGAGATATAATGGTGCAATACAAACTACAGGCGGTTGGAGAACGAGAAGTAGT
Organism: Schistocerca serialis cubense; assembly: GCF_023864345.2. NCBI lineage: Eukaryota > Metazoa > Arthropoda > Insecta > Orthoptera > Acrididae > Schistocerca > Schistocerca serialis. The sequence goes on along the minus strand of NC_064639.1, from coordinate 251,923,427 downwards.
GAGGAGATCTACGAAATTATTCAGAAAATGCCAGAAGTTATGGCAAAGGGAAGATAAATTGCCTTCTGTCTTCTATACTGAATGAATGAGATCTGGATAATGAAGTAAATACACCTGTATTTCTGGAAAAAAGAAATCGACAGTAGCATGGATTACATAAGCGATCTTATATATATATATATATATATATATATATATATATATATATATATATATATATATATATGCACACCTGAATAATTGGTACAGTAATTCTATTCTTAGTTATAGCAACTGCATTTATAGGATACGTTTTACCTGGAGGTCAAATATCATTCTGAGGTGCAACAGTAATTACTAATTTACTATCAGCAAAAAATGGTTCAAATGGCTCTGAGCACTATGGGACTTAACATCTTAGGTCATCAGTCGCCTAGAACTTAGAACTACTTAAACCTAACTAACCTAAGGACATCACACACATCCACGCCCGAGGCAGGATTCGAACCTGCGACCGTAGCAGTCCCGCGGTTCCGGACTGCAGCGCCTTGAACCGCACGACCACCGCGGCCGGCTACTATCAGCAATTCCATACTTAGGAACAGCTTTAGTTCTAGAAAGAAATAACATCAAAGAACTGTAAAAAGCAGCAACTTATTTTTAAGAATAAAATAGTAAATATAGAAGGGATTAAGTGCAGAAGAAATAAGAGATCGTGACAATGGACAGATTAAAGGGAAAGATAACATGCGGAGAAATGAAGGAAAACTGGAAAACAACAAAGCAAAAGAGGAACTGAATTATTACATTATTATTCTGTAACGAGCCACCAGAGACCGGTGGTGCCTTATACCAAAGTACAAAATATCCCTGGGGAGCGCTCAAAATTATGTCAATGGGGTTTCGGTTCGCCCTTACTTTGCTACAACGTAGGGGAGACTGGGTATGGTGGTCACACGGGTTGGTCGTCCCATAGTTAATAACTCGGCCACCAGATGTCACACTGTACTGGAATGACTTTGTTAAGAGCGGCTGCATTATTAGCATCTGTTGTGTGAAGTTTCAGATGTTTCCGTCGAGTCCGGTGGCAGCTGTTCATTTTTTTCTGTCACTAGTGCAGGTGAGTGAAATTTAAAACATTATTATGGTTCCTTTTAACTAAAGAACTTTTTGTTGTAATGATGATCGGAGTCTACAGTCACGTAGCGTATAATTCACTACATCATGCGCGGTCTTTCTAAATCGGTATGAAACACACAGTGCTTAATACTAGCTAAAGTTTTCCAAGCGGCGTTTCGGGTTTGCTTGTCACACAACCAACGGGGGCTGTCAAGCGGGACAAACGTCCCCGCGAAAGTACTTGCGTTTCAAATTCTAACGCAGTCATGTGTTCCTGTTGTTTTCAGTATCAAGATGCCTACAAATTTCGAAAGGAAAACAGATAAATGTCTAACACCCGCAGAGACAATGCTCGAATGGTGAAACCGAAAAACAAAACCATAAGCAGTTTTGACAAAGACAGAATATAAATTATCCTACATTTGCCTTTTACTACAATAAGTTTTCTGATGTCGACATAAGAATTGATGTGACCTGCCCTTCACTACATAAGAGCTACTATCCTAATTGATTTATTCTGACAGTTGCTCTTGAAAATGAACTGGCAGATACACCAACGTTGCGTCTGATACATACTTCGGTCTCGGTCCAAAAGAAGTGCGCAAATTATGAGTTACCTATTTCTAATGGACCGAAAGCACCTACAAAATGGACTAAAACTCGACAAGCTGGGGTTGACTGGTTTTCTGGGTTCATGAAGAGACACAAAGATATGTCAATTAGGACTCCTGAAGCTACCAGCTTAGCCCGAGTTTCAAGCTTCAATAAAACAGATGTTAGCGCCTTCTTCGAGAATCTGGTGATTGTGATGAAACGATAAAACTCTGAACTAAAAGATATTTTGAACATGGACGAGACTGGCATTAGAACAGTCCAAAACCCAAATTTAACTGTGTCACGAAAAGGTTTCAAGCAAGTGGGGTCTATCACGACTGGAAAACGACTTAGCCTAGTTACATTAGTTGCTGCTGTTCCTGCTATTTGGAACTCTATTCCAACATTTTTCCCCGGGTGCACTTCAAAGAACAATTTATTCATGATGTGCCAGTAGACTGCTGTGGAGCAAGTAACCCTTCTGCTGGATGAAGTAAGAATATTTCTGTGAATTTTTGAAATAATTTGTTGTTAACGCAGAGTGTCCTAAGCGTAGTGCGTGTGCTCTTCTCCTTGACAATCACAGTTTTCATCTATTGATTCACGGCATTAACTATGAGAAGGACAACGGCATTTTATATTGTCATTTCCTCCTCACTATTCCCACGGATTTCAACCATTAGATCGGACAGTGTACCGACCACTGAAGAAGTACTTGAATACTGCAAGTGATTCGTGAATGTTAAATCACCCGGGTTCCGCTATAACAATACAGGGTATTACCAAAATGAACTGCACAAATTGTAGGACACATTCCGCACACGCAGGCGAAGAAATCGTGTTATATGAACATGAGTCTAAAAAAGTTTTCATGTTACAGCTCATTTTCTCCAATTCATTACATGAGAAACTCACAAGAACAGAACGTTAGTATCACGGGGAACATGCACTCTTGGTGACGTCTGATTACGTTGTGCACCAATAGTGTTTTGTTTTATATGTCCCTGTTGCCATGCGGTGTACTTCATTGCTTGTTTAGTGGTAGACATTAGCTGCTCCAGCGATCAGTACAACCGTTGCAAGCACACGGGTTACCACGTAACATTAATCGTAGACTTGGCTCGTGCAGTGGTAGTGTACACAAATACAGAGATGCCCATTTGATGTATGGATTAGCCGACGGCGATGGCGATAGCGCTCAACGTTTGTACCGGGATGAAGGTGCCCTGACAGGAAAACAATGGAAGCGACTAATCGTCGTCTTAAGAAACATCGGGCACTTAAGCCTGTACTCGGAACCGGGGGAGGCCTAGAAGGACGAGGACACCGCAACAGTAGGTGGCAATTTTTCATGCAGTTGACGACGACCCTAGTATCAGTGCAACACATATTGCTGCAACACTGAATGTTGACTGTCTGGCGAGAATTACACGAGGAAAAGCTGTATCCATACCAATTGCAGCCTGTACAGGCACCATCAGCATCTGATTTTCCCGCACGGTTAATCTTCCGCGAATGGTTTATTCAACAAAGTGTTAATCCTAATTTTAGTGCAACGGTACTGATCAGAGATGAGGCGTCGTTTCAGCGAGATCAGTTGTAAGTTTTCACTGTCGACATGTATAGGCGGACGCCAGTCCTCATGCAAATGTTGAAGCAAGTCGTCAACAAAGATTATCGATCAATGTTTGGGCCGGAGTTGTTGGCGAATGACTCGTAGGGCCTCACTATCGCCCCCCGGGGTTCAACAGGGCTAGTCACTATAATTTCGCAGAGAATGTTCTACCTGCCGGGCGCAGTGGCCGAGTGGTTCTAGGGGCTTCAGTCTAGAACCGCGCGACCGCTACGGTCGCAGGTTCTAATCCTGCCTCGGGCATGGATGTGTGTGACCTACATCTACATCTACATCTTTATCTACATGGATACTCTACAAATCACATTTAAGTGCCTGGCAGAGGGTTCTTCGAACCACCTTCACAATTCTCTAGTATTCCCATCTCGTATAGCGCGCGGAAAGAATGAACACCTAAATCTTTCCGTACGAGCTCTGATTTCCCTATTTTATCTTGTTGATCGTTCCTCCCTATGCAAGTCGGTGTCAACAAAATATTTTTGCATGTGGAGGAGAGAGATGGTGATTGGAATTTCGTGAGAAGATACCGTCGCAACGAAAAACGCCTTTCTTTTTTTAAGTGTCGACGGGACGTTAAACACTAATCTCCTCCGCCTTCTCCTCCTTTTTCTTTTAATGATGTCCAGTTCAAATCCTGTATCATTTCTGTGACACTCTCTCCCATATTTCGCGGTAATACAAAACGTGGTGCCTTTTTTTGAGCTTTTTCGATGTACTCCGTCAGTTCTGTCTGGTAAGGATCCCACACCGTGCAGCAGTATTCTAAAAGAGGTCGGACAAGCGTAGTGTAGACAGCCTCCTTAGTAGGTCTGTAACATTTTCTAAGTGTCCTACCAATAAAATGCAGTCTTTGGTTAGTCTTCCTCACAACATTTTCTGTGTGTTCCTTCCAATTTAAGTTGTTCGTAATTGTAATGCCTAGGTATTTCGTTGAATTTACGGCTTTTAGATTGGACTGGTTTATCGTGTAACCAAAGTTTAGCGAGTTCCTTTAAGCACTCATGTGAATGACCTCACGTTTTTCGATATTTAGGGTCAACTGCCACTTTTCGCACCATTCAGATATTTTTTATAAATCGTTTTGCAGTTTAGTTTGATCTTCTGATGACTTTATTAGTCGATAAACGACAGCGTCATCTGCAAACACCCGAAGACGGCTGCTGAGATTGTTTCCCAAATCGTTTATATAGATAAGGAACAGCAAAGGGCCTATAACACTACCTTGTGGAATGCCAGAAACCACTTCTGCTGTCCTTAGGTTAGTTAGGTTTAAGTAGTTCTAAGTTCTAGGGGACTGATGACGTCAGATGTAAAGTCCCGTAGTGCTCAGAGCCATTTGAACCATTTTGTTCTACCTGATCTGTTAGCAGATGTCACTGTAGCTTTGCGACAGAACATGTACTTTCATGCACGCGACCACTTCCTCGTTTTAGCCTTAACGTCCGTCGGCTTCTAAATAACAGATTCGGTGACCGCTGGATAGGTAGAGATGGACCAGTTGCCTGGCCTCCATGCTCTTCGGACCTGAACCCGCAGGACGTTTCAAGTTGTGGAGGCATTTGGAAGCTCTTGTGTGTGGAACCCCAACACTAGATGTTCGGAGTCTCCGTGCCCGTATTACGGAAGGCTGCGGGACCATACGCAGTACTCCGGAATACATCATCACATCTTAGATTCACTGCTACGGTGGATTGATGCATGTATCAACGCCTACGGAAGGCATACTGAACATCTCCCGCGAGAAAGAGTTGTATGTGGTATGGCGGTGCGTTCTGTTCGTGTGTGTTTCCCATGAGTTATGGGTAGCAGAAAATGAGTCGTAACATGAAAACAAAGCTTTTCCTGACCAATGTTCATATAACATAATTTCTTCGTTTACGTGTAAAAAATATGTGCTGCAGTTTATGCCGTCCATTTTTGTTACACCCGTATTTGACATTCCATGAACAGTGATTTCTGCATATCCTCTTGCGTTTACGCCATCAAATATCAATGCAGGATTCAAGGCTTTTGGCATTTGTCCCTTCAGTAGAGAGTGTTTGGCGACCATGAATTTGATTGTGTTTCGTAACAGATAAACGAAATGCCGATAGGCCGACTGCTCTAAGTGCTGACACGATAAAAGAATATATGTCTGATTCCTTTGCCACTAGCAGATAAGGGAAAATGTGGGTAAAATGTACAGGCTGCAAGAAATGGACAAACGAGAATTTTTCGTCAGGAGGTGACCAGTTTGTTTGTCAAAATTGCCTGACAGATTTTTCAGATGACGGAACATACAGCTCGCAGCAACTGGTGACGACAACCTGGTCGGTCATGAAAATATTGTGTATTGAAGTGGAGTCAACAACTCCGATGAAATGCTAAAAGCACACCACTGCGTTGCTGCAGAATGAGCCGATACATCGAGCATCATGAAGAAGTCCATCCCGTTGCATTCTGCCTGTGAGGCGTAACAACAGTTCTCAATACAATTCTTTATTTACTGTTGCATATGGAGACACGAATTCTTTGGGAGCTACTTCGTTACTAACGAAAAACAAAATCTACATATTCTTCACCCTTAATTTTGTTTCCTTGTTTTGTCTTGCAGGTGGTTCACTGATCCATTTTGAAATGGTAAGCATCTCTGCATAATTTTAAGCAAAATACACAGAAGTTTTCAGTTACGGCCAGTTATGAAGAACTAATGTTGATAAAACGCGATGTGATCGTCCATTTGCCTCGATCTCGAAGCAAGCGGGACAAACCTTGAATACAGTTTAAGCTTGTACAAATCTTTAGTCAAAATGCGCAAAACGACGCTTTTTTCTTTTTTTTAGCGCCTGACATCCCACTTTTTTATCTTCTGTAACCAGTTCAGTGATACCTACTATGATACAGCTCGTCCCGGTTGTCGGGTTACTACTGCGATCACCCCCCTTCATTGTCCCTTGCCCCATACGGAAATCTTTGTTCTCAAAAACGCCAATCCGACTCTGTGGTGACAGGTGAATGAGATACATTCTATTTATCTATGAAAGCTCAATTTGGCAGCAATACTAAGTTGCTGTCTTCTCTTCTACCTCCTGACGCATATTCCAAATCTCTCTCTCTCTCTCTCTCTCTCTCTCTCTCTCTGACATGCACGGACACACATAAAACATACACACACACACACACACACACACACACACACACACACACAGTAAGCATTACTAGACGTGCACGCAGTTCAAAACAGCGACCAGACAGATTCCTATCAACATGACGGTCTGATGTGGTTCACCAGTCGTCTGGCAGATGGAATCAGAAGGGTAGCAGCAAAAACATCAATTCAGTTACAGTTAGGTACATGTTCCACTAACCTATATTTGTTGTTAAGCCTAGTACGTGCTCAGACTGCATTTGTACGTTACAGGATTATCTCTGTGCTAAACGTCAGTAGACTGAACAACAATGAAACTTACATCTGGAGCGTACTGGGAAAATATTTCCAAGGAATTTCGACACTCATAGAAAATGGAAATATTAGACTCAGTTTTGCGTAACACTTCCATTACGGACGTGTCAGCGTTGAATGATAGCTGTATGACGCCAACTAGCAATCACTGTACGATACTTGACGTAGACATTATGCAGAGTATCACTGAACAGTAAAATTAATTGCAAATTTGCAAATTTTTCGTCACTGGTTTGACTTCTCCGCTCGAATCTTTGGTATCCCTATCATGTCGGGTTAAAGGAAGATGTGGAATCAGTTCATAGGCGGACTGCTGAATTCGTTACCGGTAGGTTCGATCAACAGGCGAGTATTACGGAAATGCTTTATAAAGACAAATGGGAAACCTCGGAGGGAAGACGACCTTTTATTCGCGAAACACTGTTCGGAAAATTTAGGGGAACAAGCATTTGCATCTGACTCCAGAACGATTCTGCTGTCGGGAACGTATACTTCATGTAAGGACCGCGAAGACAAGATAAGAGAAAAATGAAATGTAATGATCGTATGGCATTGTTGGCCGGGAGATCCCATTCGGATTCGGTCGCCAAGTGTAAGTCTTACTTCAGTCGGCGCCACATTGGGAAACTTATGACCGATGATTAGGATGAAATGATGATGAGGTCAACACAACTTTTGTAGGTAGGCTGTTAAGGTTTTTATATTGGTAACGCCACGTAGCGCTCTGTATGAAAATCGCTGGCTGTGCTGTGTGCAGTCTGTGGCTGGGTGGCATTGTTGTAATATTCGCTATTGTAGTGTTGGGCTATTGGCTGTTTAGCGCGTAGCGTTGCGCAGTTGGAGGTGAGCCGCCAGCAGTGGTGGATGTGGGGAGTGAGATGGCGGAGTTTTGTGAGAGCGGATGATCTGGACAGAGACAGTAAATTTGTAAGACTGGATATAATGAACTTATATATATATATATATATATATATATATATATATATATATATATATATTATGACTTTTGAACACTATTAAGGTAAATACATTGTTTGTTCTTTATCAAAATCTTTCATTTGCTAACTATGCCTATCAGTAGTTAGTGCCTTCAGTAGTTTGAATCTTTTATTTAGCTGGCAGTAGTGGCGCTCGCTGTATTGCAGTAGTTCGAGTAACGAAGATTTTTGTGAGGTAAGTGATTTGTGAAAGGCATAGATTAATGTTAGTCAGGGCCATTCTTTTGTAGGGATTATTGAAAGTCAGATTGCGTTGCGCTAAAAATATTGTGTGTCAGTTTAAGCATGGTCATGTATAATTTTTCTAAGGGGACGTTTCATACTTTCAGTGCCCAAGCAGAGAAAATCCCCAACCCTGCGGGGAATCTAGCCCGGCCCCAGTGCATGGAAGGCAAGCACGTTACCACCCAGCTAAGCAGGCGGGCGAAAATAAGAGAAATTTGAGCTCACTCAGAGGCATATAGACAAGCGTGTTTCCCTCGCTCTACTTACGACTGAAAAACGAAAGGAAATATCTAGATTGGTAAAAAGTATCGTCCGCCATGCAACATACGGCCTCTCTCGGAGTGTGTATATACATGTAGATATATCTCTGCTAGCGAGAATGCAGTGTCTAATCACTACTCTGAGGAAAGCAGCAACTAATTGTCTATCATTTGTCGTAGACTCCGAAATGTGACTCAATTACTAAAACATTTTCAAAATATCTGGAGACTTTGGAATACGGTTCCATTCTTAGCTTTAACGTGTCAAGAACGTACGGGAAATGTCATTTTCATTTGTAGAAAGATTAGAATCCACCAACGATTTGTCTTTTTCTTTGGCTTCTTTCTTTATTGAAATTAAAGGAATGACTATTGACGTCGCTGAAGCCGAAATCTTTTTCGATTTAATGATCATAGACTGTGATTCAGACCTAAATACAGAATCGTCTCGCATCATGGCAGGGGGACAGAGAGTTGGAAGAACAGCCCTTGGCAAAGAATCGTGACACAGTGACACACAGCCTGAGCCGGCCGGTGTGGCCGAGCGGTTCTAGGCGCTTCAGTCTGGAACCGCGCGACCGCTACGGTCGCAGGTTCGAATCCGGCCTCGGGCATGGATGTGTGTGATGTCCTTAGGTTAGTTAGGTTTAAGTAGTTCTAAGTTCTAGGGGACTGATGACCTCAAACGTTAAGTCCCATAGTACTCAGAGACTTTTGGAACACATCTAGGATGTGATTGAACCGTTTTTGAACACAGCCTGAATATTTATCGGTATTTTTTTATTTGTTCTAGTTTATAGTCTGTTACCTAATGTTTAGCAAGAGACCATATTTTCTGTTAGAGATTTTATCTCTCCCTCTACATTAGTTTAGATAATAACGACGGGATGCTTAAAAATGAAGTACAAAGCGAATTACTATTTCGATGCTGACTAAACTACTCGTATAAACTTCCAGCATTATTATTCCAGCATGAAATTTTCACTCTGCAGCGGAGTGTGCGCTGATATGAAACTTCCCCGCAGATTAAAACTGTGTGCCGGACCGAGACGGGAACTCGGGACCTTTTTCTTTCGCGGGCAAGTGCTCTACCAACTGAGCTACCCAAGCACGATTCACGGCCCCTTCTCACAGCTTTAATTCCGCCAGTGCCTCGTCTCCTACCTTCCAAACTTCGCAGATGCTCTCCTGCATGCCTTCCAGAACTAGCACTCCTGGAAGAAAGGATATTGCGGAGACATGGCTCAGCCATAGCCTAGGGGATGTTTCGAAAATGAAATTTTCACTCTGCTGCTAATATTATGACAGATAACACACGTCTACTAATTTTGGAATTTTTAATTTAACTGTGAATAGAATAAGATTTCTACGTTTCCTAGCTACACAGCTACAAAACGAAGCCCGGTGTTTTTGCAAAAAGCGTATCTTTAGTGGCATACACCCCCAAGCGCATGCGGCCAGCCACAAGATCACTGAAATTTTCTGCTTTGAAGTTTCTCAGAAAGTTATTCGAAAAGAACTGTGATGCAGTTCCTTCTCCTTGCCTTCCAGCACTAACTGAAGCTGAGTTTCCTTAAGAGCTCCAGGGCTTTAATTTTTTTGAAGGGTAAGGCATATGTAAAGAACAGCCATTACAATTACGGTAATTTGCAGCTAAAATTGTGTACATTGGCGATTTTCATTCTTTCACGTACTTAATTAGGACAGGCAAGCGGTGCATGTAATGCCAGTTTTTCGTCCTGGTTCTACATCTTACAGACAAATAGCAAGAAATATGCCTTTCTTGTTGAAGGTGTAATCAAACACTTTCTCCGATGAAATGTCAATTCACCGTACTTATAGCAGAAATTGTCTGCGTCGTCAACAAGTTTACGAGACAGTTTTGTACATGCTTGGTAATAATACATTGCCAGCTGTAAAAACATCACGACATACTTCTCACAAATCGTACTGAGAAGCGTCAGAGCACTACCAGTTTGTTGTAACAATTATTGGGAACCTAAGACCATCATTTGCTCTCAACGCTACGGATCATACGAGGAACGCTCATGTCTCTGGTAACTTGGAGGTGTAATTACAACAGCTTGTACATAGAGCCCGATATTTATTTTGAAAGTGGTGATGGATGCAATCCGAAAACTACAACTAATAAGAAAATTTTAAAGTCAATTGAGACTTTAGTGGTATCACATTTACAAATTCCAGCTATTTCATTTTCATAAGGTTTTGCGTGTTTAACAGTGTAATCAGAGAAAATTGTCTGTCCAAACTGTGCTAAACTGGTGACTAGCTTCTGTTTATTATGTTATGACCAGTTTAGTTTAGAAAAACTTCAGCAGATTACCTCTATAGAACAAGAATTATGTTAAAAGCTGTCGTAACTTATCACATATAAATGATACGCAGCTGGCAGTGTCAACATTCATAACAAATTCCCACAGAGTTGTGTCAGTATCATGAATTACGAATTATAGTTATTTTGCGTCACATTAAACGCAAATTCTCGAAAATGAAATCTGTATTAACACTCTGTCAATTACCTAGCGGAAGCACGGCCAGAAGTGAGTGCGGGTAGGTTGGTATGCTGTGTACCCTGCACTGTCCTCGCGGTTCTAGGCGCTTCAGTCCGGAACGGCGCGACTGCTACGGTCGCACGTTCGAATCCTGCCTCGGGCATGGATGTCTGTGATGTCCTTATGTTAGTTAGGTTTAAGTAATGCTAAGTTCTAGGGAACTGATGACCTCAGATGTTAAGTCCCATAGCGCTCAGAGTCATTTGAACCAAGTGACTGATTATACAAAGCGATTGTAAAATATTTGTATGCATTACAACAGAACAGTAACAGTGATCACACAGAGCGATCTTCTGACACAGTGTACTGATGTGGCGTGTGGACAGGGGTCCTTCACCGAAAGTTGGTCAGCCTTTTTGACAGAGCCTGTACAATGAATCAGAACATACTCTGTCGGCAGCTAAACTGATCGAAAGTACAACTCGCTGCGCCATAAACATATCTAGTGGTTTCGCCAAGTAACGTACAGCAGTTGTGAGATTGTGTTATACCTTTACGCAAGCCGTTAAAATGTCTGTGGGTAGCGCGCCACATTTCACACAGCCTCTGTCCTTTACTGACTTGTGTTCCGGTGGGGTGCAACCTCTCACGTTACGCACGTCGGCCCCATTAAGTTCGCTCTCGGCAGCTCGTAAGTATAAAACCCCTCCCCCTCCCCTGCCCCGGCTATCTAGACCCACATTACCGGAGTTTTGGGCTGCCAACACTCTCCGGCGGTGTCCCCTAGCGACTACTTTCGCTCACGTCAGATCGGTGCACAGGTGCTTGATGAAGTCGCCGAATAAATCCCTCCTCGCCACATCGCGACTTCTTGTTACAGCACAGGGCAGCGACGTGAGGAAACGGCGACCCGCCCAGTAAATGTTAGTGGATGCGGCGTACACATATGTGAGTAAGCAATCGGGTCTGTTTGATCTTAGAAGTATGCTAAGTAGGAAAATCACACTAAAAGTGCCGTCTCGATAAAAATGTTGAATACGTTCATTGTTCTGCCTAACCTGCTTGAAATTAGGCAGTTAATACCAGCACAATATCGATCATACGAGGTGTGGCTAGAAAAAAACCGGACTAGTACTGGTGAAACAATAAAACGAATGCAATAAGGCTGAAAGTCGCGTGGCCTGTCACGTGACTCTCGCTCCGCCTACTGCTCGAGTTTCATCTGCCTCTTGCACTCAGTCTGCCCGTGGCGTCTGTTTTAAGTAGTTGACGTTTTGTCTGTGCGTCGGAAAATGTTGAGTGTACAGAAAGAACAGCGTGTTAACATCAAATTTTGTTTCAAACTAGGAAAATCTGCAAGTGAAACGTTTGTAATGTTACAACAAGTGTACGGCGATGATTGTTTATCGCGAACACAAGTGTTTGAGTGGTTTAAACGATTTAAAGATGGCCGCGAAGACACCAGTGATGACACTCGCACTGGCAGACCATTGTCAGCAAAAACTGATGCAAACATTGAAAAAATCGGTAAACTTGTTCGACAAGATCGCCGTTTAACAATCAGAGCAGTGTCTGAGTTAACAGGAGTTGACAAGGAAAGTGTTAGACAGATTCTTCATGAAAGTTTCAACATGAACAAAGTGTGTTCAAAAATGGTTCCAAAGTGTCTCACAATTGAACAGAAGGAACGCCGAAGAATGATTTGTTCTGACATCCTGGAAAACATTGAAAGTGATCCCACCTTCTTACAAAATGTTATTACTTGCGATGAATCGTGGTTTTTTACTTACGATCCCGAAACTAAACGCCAATCGATGCATTGGAAAACTCCTGGTTCTCCACGACAAAAAAAAGCACGAATGTCAAAATCGAAATTCAAGGCAATGATGATTGTTTTTTTTTACATCAAAGGGATTGTGCACATTGATTGGGTACCAGAGGGACAAACAGTGAATCAGCATTACTACATTAGCGTCCTGGCTACCCTACGTGAGCGAGTGCAGAGAAAACGGAACGATTTGTGGAGAAAAAAGTCATGGATCCTTCACCAAGACAATGCCCCAGTTCACAGTGCGTTGTCAGTGAAGACGTTTTTGGCAAAACACAACATTCCCATCTTAGATCATCCACCCTACTCACCGGATTTGGCCCCCTGTGACTTTTTTCTTTTCCCTAAAGTCAAGTCAGCTTTGAAAGGAACTAGATTTGAGACTGTTGAAGCAGTAAAAGAAAAAGCGACGGAAGTAATGTATGGACTTACCGAAAATGATCTGCAGCATTGCTATGAACAGTGGAAAATTCGTATGGACCGGTGTAGAGACCGAGGAGGAGAGTACATTGAAGGAGATAACATGAAATTGTAAATAATTGTAAATAAATGTTTTTTCCAGCATCAGTCCGGTTTTTTTCTAGCCGCACCTCGTATAGCAAAAGACACACGGAATTTTAAGCAGAGATGGTGTGCCACGTTGTTCCATATTGTGGCCTTTGTTGTTTCTAACACGCACTGGGGTGACAAAAACCGTGGTGTATTTCCTAATATTGTGTCGGATCTCACTTCTCCGGCGTAGTGTAGCAGCTGGACTTGGCATGAACTCAACAAGTAGTTGAAAATTCCCTGAAGGAATGCCGCCTCTATAGCTGTCGATAATCGCGGAAATGTTGACGATGCAGGATTTTGTGCATGAACTGACCTATCGATTATGTCCCAGAAATGTTCGAAGAGACCCATGTCGGGTTATTTGGGTGGCCAACCCATTCGCTTCATCTGTCCAGAATGTTCTTCAAACCAATCGCGAACAATATTGGGCCCAATCCAAACCATGTAAACACAGTCCTGAGCTTTATGGGACCACCACCAGCTTGCTCAGTGCTTCGTTGACAACTTGGGCCCACAGCTTCGTGGGGTCTGCGCCGTACTCGAACCCTACCATCAGCTCTTAATAACTGAAATCGCGACGGTTTTCTAGCCGTCTAGGATCGAACTGACATGGTCACGAGCCCAGGAGAGGCACTGTAGGTGATATCGCGCTGTTAGCAAAGGCACTTGCGTCGGTCGTCTGCTGCCAGAGCCCATTAATGCCAAATTTCTCCGCTCTATCCTAACGGAAACGTTCGTCGTACGTCCATCATTGATTTCTGTGGTTATTTCACTTACTGTTGCTTGTCTGTTAGCACTGACAATTATACGCATACTCGGTTGTCCGTGGTGAGGGGTACTCTCAGCACACTCTTGACTCTATGGATTGCGGATTATTGAATTCCCTAACGATATCCGAAATGGAGTGCCCCATACTTCTAGCTCCAACCACCATTCCGCGTTCGAAGTCTGTTAATTCCCGTCGTACGACCACAATTACATCGGAAAACTTTTCACATGACTCACCTGTGTAGAAATCACAATGCAAGGCCCTCTTATACCTCGTTTTCGCTATAGTACCACCATCTGCATACGTACATGTCGCTATCTATGTATAAGGAGTAGTAAATGAAAACGAGGTGGATGGAAAAAAATCAGTAAATTGTTTATTATTTCAAAAGTAATCGGAGTCACTGTTGATACATTTATCACAGTGGACACAAGACCTTCAGTGACTCCTCGGAAAAGTGTCTGCGGTTGCCTACGGAATCATGAGTGTACTCTGGCGTGAACCTCTTAGTCCGAAGCAAATCTACAGCCACGACTTTTTCAAAGTTCCAAAAATATGGAAATAGAATGGGGACAGATTGGGATTGTATGAAGGATGTGTAAGGGCTTGCCAGCGAAACTTTCGCAATCGTAGTCTAAACAACCTTGGGAGCCTGTGGGCCCGCCGAGTTTTTTTAGAGGAAGTTGTTGACTCCTGGCTCATGCGCTTTTTGGTTGCCCAAGTTATTGGATGTGTTGACTCTATGCAGAAATGCCACCACTGAATAAAGACTGTGAAACTGAACTGACCATCGCGCATTGCGCCCCCGCACAACAAAATAGCTGGAAAAATAACTTCGGTAAATGTCGATGTCTCTTCACAAGTGTGCTGAACTTGGGATTCCTTTTTGGCGGCTCACTCACAGGTAATCATTCCGCATGAATGGCCACGATTTGTGCAGGTGCTCTCAAGGGGAACCGCTGGACCGTAGCGCATGGTGGCGGCGGTCATCTTGTACTCAGCAGGGACTGGGCAGTTCGCAGCATTAGGTAACGTCCAGGCTAAAGGTGGATATATACGAGATACTCGCCGAACTGTAAAGTTTTCCGGATAAGGTAGAAATGCGGAACAGAGCAGCAAGCAGGGCCTCTTTTGAGAACATTTTTCTGCTCACGTGAGTAAACATTCCCCCCGCCCCACTCTCCCGTTCCCACTTCCTCTCCTACTTTCCTTCGCACACATTCACCCGTGCCCATGTTTCTCTCCTAAATATGATACGCACTGTGTACAAATCTTGCACTTGGGTGTCCCTGGGGCCCGCCTCGGCTTGGAGCCCCAAGCGATCGCCAATGATTGTAATACGTCCTGTACTGAAGAGTTATGACGCCGTTGGCGCTCCTATCAACTTGATGTCCAAAGAGGAGGCTTGTGTCACTGTCCATGGTAGGAAGTGTAGGGGCAGAACAAACGCAGCATCAGTTCTCTTCTTCTTACGATGAGGAATTTCCTTTTTTTTCCCCTTGCTTTTGTGTTATTCACTTTGTTGTGGATTGGCAAGAGAGTCAACCCACTATGAGAGGAAGCCGAAAGGCACGCGTTTTAGCTCACGCAGGCTGGCGTGAGGTCTGGAACAGGTCAAGGAAATGAGACTAGCAAAAAACGTACGTAGCTGCTGGAATACTTAACTTAAATCCATAATTGGTGAACATCGCTCTTGACGGTATATGTTTTACAGCATCAATAGTAACTGGTAATGGCGCCTTGCTAGGTCGTAGCAAATAACGTAGCTGAAGGCTGTGCTAACTATCGTCTCGGCAAATGAGAGCGTATTTTGTCAGTGAACCATCGCTAGCAAAGTCGGCTGTACAACTGGGGCGAGTGCTAGGAAGTCTCTCTAGACCTGCCGTGTGGCGGCGCTCGGTCTGCAATCACTGATAGTGGCGACACGCGGGTCCGACGTATACTAACGGACCGCGGCCGATTTAAAGGCTACCACCTAGCAAGTGTGGTGTCTGGCGGTGACACCACACACTTAGTCTACACTGACGGGAAAAAATGGCTGCACCAAAAAATAATTAAAGTAGAACAATGAATTTTTTGGGGATGTATTGCTCTAGGTGCCATATTTAAGTGATTAATATTGCAAGATCACAGGTTAATGCAAGCGCAAGATAAGCCACTGCAAATGTTAAACGCAGGCACGTTAGTAACTGGTGTAACGGCCAGAAAGTTGAATGCAAGCATGCAAACTTGAAGGCATTGCGTTATACAGGCGTCGGACGTCAGTTTGTGAGAAGGAGTTGCACGCCTGTTGCGCTTGATAGGGGACCGCGCGGTGTAGCCGCGCGGTCTACGGCGTCTTGTCACGAACCGCGCGGCTCCCCCAGTCGGTGGTTCGAGTCCTCCCTCGGGCGTGGGTGTGTGTGTGTGTCGTCCTTAGCGTAAGTTAGTTTAAGTTGGATTAAGTAGAGTGTAAGCTTAGGGGCCGATGACCTCAGCAGTTTGGTCCCATAAGTCCTTACCACAAATTTCCAAATTTGCACTTGATCGGTCGATACAGGGACGGTTAACGTTCAATGTTGATTGTAGATAACGCTGGAGATGTCATCTGAGAATGTCCCATATGACTGGATTGGAGACAGATCTGGTGATCGAGCACGCCAGAAGAACACGTAGACACTCTGCAGACCATGTTGGGTTACAAAAGCGGTATGTGGGCGACATTTATTCTGTTGGAAAATACCTCCTGGAATGCTGCCCACGAGAGGCGGCGCTATAGCTCGAATCACCAGATTTGAAAATTTGCAGTCAGGGTGCGTGGGATAACCACGAGAGTGCTCCTGCTATCATACGAAATCGCACCACACAGCATAACTCCAGGTGCAGGTCCAAAGTATCTAGCACGACTCCCTCTAACCAACACACGGCCATCACTGGCACCGAGACGGAACCAGCTTTCAGCAGAAGACACAACAGATCTCCACCCTGCCCTGTAATGATGTAAGTAGGCTGTTCAGGTTTTTATGTTGGTATCGCCACGTAGCGCTCTCTATTAAAATCGCTGACTGCGCTGTGTGAGTCTGTGGCTGGTTGGACTCGTTGTTGGAAGTTATTTGCCAGTGTAGTGTTGGGCAGTTGGATGTGAACAGTCCGTTGTAAGAGGTCCATGACTAAGGAATTTATTGCTAGCGTACTCGCGCAGAGCCGGCCGCGGTGGTCTCGCGGTTCTAGGCGCGCAGTCCGGAACCGTGCGACTGCTACGGTCGCAGGTTCGAATCCTGCCTCGGGCATGGATGTGTGTGATGTCCTTAGGTTAGTTAGGTTTAAGTAGTTCTAAGTTCTAGGGGACTGATGACCACAGCTGTTAAGTCCCATAGTGCTCAGAGACATTTGAAACATCTTACCAACCTTGCTGCCAGCGTGGTAGTTGACACTGTCGTCCGTGGTGATCACACCCTTATTACGTCGCATCTTTTGTAATGTCCAGGGGACCATCGTAAATGGCGGAGACTTCAGTATAATAAAGGAGGATGCTTGAAGGAAAGGTCACGCCACCCAACAGAACACAGCAGCTCAGTCCCAGAAACATTATGCTTTCTGCTTCACAGGGTAGTGCTACCAATGGCACAAAATTGAATGTCGACACGATCTGATTGGTAAATAAGAAGATGGAGTTGCTGCGTTTTATCAAAACTGATGCTCAGCCATTAGCTCTGAAGCAAACGTTATTTCACTCCGTTATTTTTATCGATCGATACGTTCCATCAACTCGTTCAAGAACACATGTTTTTCTGTGAGTGCTATTAGTAAAACAAAATGTATCATTGCTACTTGCTTAGACAATCATGCAATTGCTCTGTCGCACATCGAAATTTTGAAAAAATTTGAATACGTAGGTAACAAGAGTAAAAAAACAAAGTTATCGATATCATTCTTCTGTTATATTGCGTGGAGGCCATTTGAACCATTTGAACTCGCGCAGATGTAACTTCGATGGATTGCTCACACGCCGCCTGCGATATGTAAGCTACAATAAAATCGCAGACCAGAGAGCAGTGTCGGCAGCAGCAGCAGTAGCAGTTCGCAGTCGGGCGGTTGGGTCAGGTCTCTCTTAGAGGGCAGTTGTCGAGTTGTACAGCTCACAGGGAGCACTTGTGTCCTGTATGGAACTGCAGATGCCGGTCGTGGAGAGCGATGGCGGTGCCTGAGCGATGTAGTATAAGGTAAGAGCAAAAATTACTATTTATAGCCGCGTGCATATGTAATTTGCAACAAATGATTTTGTACTATTGTTCTATCAATTCCCACGTAAATGTTTTTAAAAATCTTTTAATGATAATCTTTCTTATAAAGATAACTTTTGACAATCATTCATCTGAATTTAAAGTTTTTACTAATTTCTCCTATCCATGGTCATGCTAATTATCGTAAATAAAATCAGTGAATTTTTACATAACAAAATCTAGTGGCCAGCATTGCACTCTGCTGTGCCAGGAAAATTTCTTATAGGAGCTGATATATTCGCGTTATCCGGCTACTTGATTGAAGTACGAATTTTCAGTTTATTCAGAATGACTTTTCAGGGCCATGACGCAGCATTGCTGACGTCTACATTTACCAGTTTAGATTCACAGTCAGTTAATTATTGAAAGGTTATATATGAGTCACATTTTCATTGGGAGGTTAGTCAGGTTTTTATTCCGAGGTTACGGAATTAATCTGTTAGGGAGGTTACACCGTAGCGTTGGACTGTTGGAGGTGAGCCGCCAGCAATGGTGGATGTGAGGAGAGAGATGCGAGAGTTCTGAGATGTTAATATGAGCAGACGATCTGGACGTGTGTCCGTCAAAAAAAGAAATCTGTTAAACTGGATGTCACGAATATATATATATATATATATATATATATATATATATATATATATATATATATATATATAATGACTTTTGAGCACCATTAAGGTAAATATATTGTTTGTTCTCTATCAAAATCTTCCATTTGCTAACTATATGCCTATCAGTAGATAGTACCTTCAGTAGTTAGGATCTTTTATTTATCTCGCAGTACTGCCGCTCGCTGTGTTGCAGTAGTTCGAGTAGCGAAGATTTTTGTGAGGTAAGTGATTCATGAAGGTTGTTAGTCAGGGCTATTCTTATCTAGGGATTATTGGAAGTCAGATTGCGTTGCGCTAAAATATTTTGTGTCAGTTTAGAAATGATCAGAATAAGTAAAGAGAAAACAGTCTCAGTACGTTCAGTTTCACTCTGGAGTTTGAAAATGAAGTAACGTAGAAGTTTTACCAGCACAGTCATTCTTTATATACAAAGGGGAAGTTTCAATGAGCTCACGCTTGACACCACTGAAGTCGCAGATGGTAGTGGTTTGGGGTCAGTGCCACAGGTCGGGTTCGGCACTGTCTTTGAAGTTACCGATTTGCAACAGTTCGTTGTGTCATTGTGGTGAGAACTGCCGCTCAAAATGCAGCTAGAGATGCAGCATGATGCACCAGAGGCATACGCCGAGCACGATGGTCTTCCCTCTCGGTAGTGCCACACGGCCACTCGGAGCTCTGTCTTCTTGCGACGATAGATTCTCGTGACTACCGCTGCCACCAATCATGTACAGTGGCTACATTCCTACCAAGAGTTTCTGCATTGTCGCAGAAGGAAAATCCAGCTTCTCTTAGCCCCATTATACGACCTCGTCCAAACTCAGTAACGTGTTCCTAATGGCATTCTTGGCTAAACCCAACTCATCACGTCCAATCTCTAGGGTAACTAACCCTCGTGACAGTTACAGCGTGAATGTAAAGCAAACCCGATTTGGAAGCTCATAGTGACGCTAGTAACGCCACTTTTGTGCTAATGGCGCAATATTTGAATAGACATCATGTTCTACATATAAAGAAATACGCCTACAACGGTTTCTTTTTTAATGTTTCGGCGCTGCTATTTTTTCCGTTATGTATCTTGTATAACAGATGTAAATTTACGTGCAAATTGTTGCACATGTATATTTTCTGGTGTATGAGTGCTATGTTCAAAGGAGTTAATATATATGCAGACTAAGACAGAGGGAAATGAAACTGTGAAACTTCATTATAGATGAGCGTCGGCTGTTTAGTTATATGTACAGTGCTGCCGGTTTCGATCTGCAGACAATTTTCAAGCCGAAATAAAGCGCAACCAGCTTGTCACTACACACTTGTGTGACAAGCTGGTTATGCTTTGCTTCAGCTTGATAATGGCATGCTGATAGAAACCAATTGCACCGAGCATAAAAATAAATAGGTGGTGGGCATCTACAATGAAGTTTCACAGTTATTCGTCAGCTGTAAAGCCCCGCCTCATCACAAACCGAAATGAGGACTGTTGAAAGCCGGCCGCGGTGGTCTAGCGGTTCTAGGCGCTCAGTCTGGAGCCGCGCGACTGCTACGGTCGCAGATTCGAATCCTGCCTCGGGCATGGATGTGTGTGATGTCCTTAGGTTAGTTAGGTTTGAGCAGTTCTCAGTGACTGATGACCATAGATGTTAAGTCCCATAGTGCTCAGAGCCATTTGAACTGTTGAAAGACGTGTTCGAGGAATCGAGTAATGGCGTTTATTCGTCTGGTTGATTGCACAATGCACGAGAGATTCGGAAAGTTATACGACACTAAAAATAATTATCGATGGGGAAGGCGGTATAAAGTGAGCGCAGACAAACGGAAGTCTATTGTTAAAAGGAAACAAATGGTTCAAATGGCTCTGAGCATTATGGGACTTAACAGCTGTCGAGCTGTGGTCGTCAGTCCCCTAGTACTTAGAATTACTTAAACCTAACTAACCTAAGGACATCACACACATTCATGCCCGAGGCAGGATTCGAACCTGCGACCGTAGCAGTCGCACGGTTCCGGACTGCGCGCCTAGAACCGCGAGACCACCGCGGCCGGCTGGTTAAAAGGAACTGCTATAGAACGTGTGCTCACGCATTAAGAGGAGTAACTTAGCAATTTCAGAGGACACTTACATACAGGGCGGTCAGCCTGCGTACACCTTTTCGTGCTCCACTATTTTTTATGTACACTGGTTTCTTTGGTTAATTGTACGTTGCGAACAAATGAGATTAATTATTATTGTAGTGGAACTGGCTTCTTCTTAAATGAACAGTTTTGTTACTGTAACTCAATAGAGCGCACAACATATCCATCTCTGCTAGTCGTGGAAAAATGTTCTGGAATTATTTCTGTTATCAAAAATTATGAAGTTACCGTACGCAATGCTTAAAAGAACCTCAAACCTTGCCGTGGATTTTTCTCAACATTAATTATTAATCTGTGCCACGGCTAACACTGGAGCATGAGACTATCATTATTAAACAGAAAATGATTTTTCCATAACTTTTACCAGTACAGAATTTTTTCATAACATGGTTTCCTTTTGAAAGATGAAAGTATTTTCACTTTGACACTGTTAAAGTTTACAATATTAGCAACACGCGTCCGCCTGTGAAACACAACGTAAAATCTGCTGCTTTGTACTCCGATCTCGAACTGCTGTAGGAAATAAGTTTAAATTCACTTTTTAGCTTACCGCTTATTGCGGTATGGTTGCCCTTATTATCAGATTGGAATCTGCCGCGGCAGCGGCTCGCTCCGCCTTGTCGCAGCTCTGCCCCACGAACACTACTTAAAAAGTTGAAAAGTCTTAAATAAATGGGTAAAATACCAGGCAAGCTTTCAAATAATAACATACGAATTCTCATTAAATAACTATATTTAAAACTCGAATTATAACAAGTTCACACACCTTTCACTATAATCAGCGCCTAATGGCATCCAGCTTACAATCTTGACAAATGAAAGCTACCTATGCGTTAAACATAGCGTCACAGGTTCCTCCTCTCTATGTGACTCCAAGAAGACGAAAACGACATTGTTATTCTTACACCACTACTTATACAATGGCTGATTGTCATGAAATCTTTGAGTTTTTCTTTATTAATTCTTTTCTGTGGCGGTTTCAGAACTCGTCGACACAGATCTTATTTCACAAATCCACTACTTAATGCTTTACAAATACAAAATATAACATAATTGTTTCTATTCTATTGTTATTCAGAGTCCGCAGACGAAATCAGTGCATATATATAAATAAAAGTGTAATTGCATAGCTATAAAGCATGTTTTGCCAGGAAACGTTATAGCCTGTAGTCGGTTGAAAGGGTGTTGCATGGGAGGTTGTGTGGAGAAATAATTTTAAGGAAAAAAATCGATGCTTTGCGCCGTTTCCGAATAATTTAGCACTGAAGTTAGCCAATCACGTCGTTGTGCAAGTAAATGCAAGCGCTTACGCGCGCATAAGATTGCGCATAGGCATATGGGGGTCAGTAAGTTACCACTTGTTGAAGTGCTCATTACCGGTTAAAAAATACCTTTTTCAGAAGTGTTAAATTTAAACTAGATGCGCTAAAGCTATGTCCGTTTTGAGGGAACCAAATGAAGAACAAGTTTGGCGACACTTTCTCTGGCGGTCAGCTTGTATTTCCTCGCGCGACGACCTGATTGGTTAACTTGAATGCGAAATAGCTCGGAAACAGAGCCACGTATCGATTCTTTTTTTTTCACCCATATAAGGTTTTGTGACCGTATCTCACCACTCTGTATATTGCTGAGGAAGGAAAACTATTTGTATGCTTAAGTGCTGACAACGTGAGAAAATAGCACATGGTTTTTCTTGTGGTTAATAATCAATTTTATTATCATCTATTTGTTCAAATATATCGGGTGTGCAATCTTACATGAATAAAACTGGCGTTTGTGTACGTTAAATATCCATCCCGTTGAACATTGGCAAACATTTGATTTCCAGAAACTGCTATGTTACAGGAATCATCTGTCATCAATATTTAAAACATTGACATTTTGTTAGTTTCACGAAAGAAGAATTGTTATATTGGAGGCAGCGAAGGCAGACGCCATTCAGGTTCGCCCTGAGGTAGGAGTACCTTGTTTGCCAGTGATAAATATTAATAGCAAACAGAGTAGTAAATAAAATAAACCGTGACACACATAACGTAGAAAGTAGTTATATTTCGAGTTCACACGTCAGTATAAAGAGTGCATTCTTCTATCTGGTGGGACAAGTTGTTTATTTAGAAATATTCTCGCAGGCGAAATTTAAAGAGTGCTCCTCATATTTACTTGGACATGTATTGTTGCGAAATATAAATTATTATTTACAATTTCTTCGGCAGTCTTGATTGCAATAATATTAAAAGTAGTGTTGTTATGTTGTGCGTGTGTGACTAAACAAATTGTAAACGTGGCGCTTAAAACTGGGAGTCAGCGCTAATATGGTGGGATTAAGTTGGGAGTCAATAAGTGATTATATGTTGGGACTTATTCGTGACAGAAGGTAGAGTACAGGGACCATTTCCATATCCAGCAGAAGGATCACTTTAGTGTCACTACCCTAGAAGTACACAATGGAAGTTTCACATTACACGCTTCCTCCTGCTTAGGCAAATGAAGCTAATCAGTTAATTCTTTCCGCATCTGATATAATTTATGACCGGGCTTATGGAGGCACTTAGAAAAAAACCCAAAATGCTTTCTTTTACCATTTTTCCGTACCAAAACTGAGCCGCGAATTCCAAGTCAGCTAAGCACAGAAAATGGATGAAATTTTTACGATACATTCCTAAGATCCTGATATCAAACGACCCTGAAAATTTTCTTAACCTCGTTATCCGTTCCTGGGAGTCAGAGGTCCAAAGTTTCCCCAGTTTTACACATTCGCACGAAAAATCCGGTGTGAGGCGAAATCTAAATAATAAGTAAGAGCAGCAAACTGTTCAAGTTTTAACGGTATATTCTCTAAGCATTTACCTAGAAGTGCCATCTTCCCGTTTTCAAAAATCTTTACCCATTATTGAGACTCACTCCAAAACATGGTTTTTGGGTAACAAAACCGGGCCGCAGTTCCAAGACGGTTATGCACGTAAATGGCTAAAATTTTTACGGTACGTTCCTATGATCCGATCTCTAACAACGTTGAAAATTTGCTTGATATCTTTATCCGTTTCCAGGGTACGGAGGTTCAAAGTTACCGTACATGTGTACCCAAAATCCGATGTGAGGAGAAAACTAATTTTATTAAGTTCAGTATCGCGAAGGTATACGCTGTAAGCTGTGTCCGTTTATCATCAAAGGTTTTCTGGGAACCCCGTGTAGTAGTACTGAAGCACATGCAACATTTTTGTGCGTTTAAAATCCGTTCCGAGATGTAAAACTAGTTTTGCTTTGTTTCATTTTAGTGTATGTAAGCTACCAAAATTTTACTGACCTATTAAGTTCTTTGCCCTGCTGTATCGGTGAAAAGGACGGAACCAGCGGAAAAGATGTCTATCGGAGCACAGAAAAGGAGAATAGGCTGCCGTTTAAAAGACTCTGACTGAGAAGTGGTGTACCAACTGCCTCATTCTATCTTCCTTAGCATCTTAAAAACTTTTCCCGAGAAGTTTTGCATGCGAACGTTTTTGCGCTCCTTGTGACATGCGAATCACATCTCATCCCCACAATCTGCCCTAACCGTAACTCGCACACACCCAATAGTCCATCGCCCATACCCACACACTCCCACTTGCCCATTCTCGCTAACTCATTCAGCCCAGCTCATTGCCATTACAGCTTTGTACCTCTCTGTCATTGTCTTCTGTCTCACAGTCTCCTTCGCTCTGTCCTACTACTACTATCTCCTCTCACTGTCGCTCTCATTCTCTTGCTTTTCATACTGCAGCTATCACAGTCATTTCCTCTCACTGCTGCTGTTCGTTCTTACTGTCACTCTCTCTCTCTTCCCCTTCTCATTGTCATACACACTGTATCTAATTAATACTGGCCCTCATCCACTTCCAGTTTCTCGTTCTCTGTAGTTCTCCCTCACTGGCACTGTCTCCTTCACTCTTTACCTAGCACAGCACTGTTCTGTCACTGTTCCCTCTTTCTCTCACACTGCCATTGCCTCCTTCCCTCTTTCTATACAGTTACTACTGTCTACTACCATCCAGTCTTTATTGCTTTTCCGTCTATTCCCACTGTCAGTGTCTCCTCCTCTCTCACTATAAAAAAGCGCAGATACACTACTGGCCATTGAAATTGCTGCACCAAGAAGAAATGCAGATGATAAACGGGTATTCATTGGACAAATATATTATACTGGAACTGACATGTGATTACATTTTCACGCAATTTGGGTGCATAGATCCTGAGAAATCAGTACCCAGAACAACCACCTCTGGCTGTAATAACGGCCTTATACGCCTGGGCATTGAGTCAAACAGAGCTTGGATGGCGCGTACAGGTACAGCTGCCCATGCAGCTTCAACACGATACCACAGTTCATCAAGAGTAGTGACTAGCGTTTTGTGACGAGCCAGTTGCTCGGCCACCATTGACCAGACGTTTCCAATTGCTGAGAGATCTGGAGAATGTGCTAGCCAGGGCAGCAGTCGAACATTTTCTGTACCCAGAAATGGCCGTACAGGACCTCCAACATGCGGTCGTGCATTATCCTGCTGAAATGTAGGGTTTCGCAGAGATCGAATGAAGGGTAGAGCCACGGGTCGTAACACATCTGAAATGTAACGTCCACTGTTCAAAGTGCCGTCAGTGCGAACAAGAGGTGACCGAGATGTGTATCCAATGGCACCCTAAACCATCACGCCGGATGATACGCCAGTATGGCGATGACGAATACACGCTTCCAATGTGCGTTCACCTCCACGTCTCCAAACACGGATGCGACCATCATCATGCTGTAAACAGAACCTGGATCCATCCGAAAAAATGACGTTTTGCCATTCGTCGTTGAGTATACCGTCGCAGGCGCTCCTGTCTGTGATTCAGCGTCAAAGGTAACTGCAGCCTTGATCTCCGAGCTGCTGCAAACGTCGTCGAACTGTCCGTGCAGATGGTTGTTGTCTTGCAAACGTCTCCATCTGTTGACTCAGGGATCGAGACGTGGCTGCACGATCCGTTACAGCCATGCGGAGAAGATGCCTGTCATCTCTACTGCGAAGCCGTTGGGATCCAGCACGGCGTTCCGTATTACCCTCCTGAACCCACCGATTCCATACTCTGCTAGTCATTGGATCTCGACCAACGCGAGCAGCAATGTCGCGATACGATCAACCGCAATCGCGAAAGGCTGCAATCCGACCTTTATCAAAGTCGGAAACGTGGTGGTACGCATTTCTCCTCCTTACACGAGGCATCACAACAACGTTTCACCAGGCAACGCCGGTCAACTGCTGTTTGTGTGTAAGAAATCGGTTGGAAACTTTCCTCACGTCAGCACGTTGTAGGTGTCACCACAGGCGCCAACCTTGTGTGAATGCTCTGAAAAGCTGATCATTTGCATATCACAGCATCTTCTTCCTGTCGGTTAAATTTCGCGTTGTAGCACGTCAATTTTAATGTCCAGTATTGTATATTCTCAAGCCAAATATTTTGGGAAGACGTGTAAAGGTTAGAATGAGGCAACCAGGTACCCTACTTCTCAGTCAGTCTTGTAGGAAGTTGGTCGAGTGAAGAGTGGGGGGGTTGGGGAGGGGGGGAGTGACCTTATAAAGTGCTGGGTGCTAATGAAACATGATTCAATTTACAATCATTAACTGGCGAGAGAATCACTCCGTAGACTTCCAGGCGCTGCCTAGCTGCACCGGCAAAGGGTCCTCGCTGCTTGAAAGCACGAGGTGGTACGTCAGGGTGTCCAGTGAGGGACTTGCTGAGTAGAGATTATACGTTACCCGTAGACAGTGCTGTGGCCCCGTAGTAGGAGGATGCG
This sequence comes from Schistocerca serialis cubense, assembly GCF_023864345.2. NCBI lineage: Eukaryota > Metazoa > Arthropoda > Insecta > Orthoptera > Acrididae > Schistocerca > Schistocerca serialis. Next base: position 251,896,706 of record NC_064639.1, on the reverse strand, counting down.
GCGGCCGTGCGTCCACACAAGTTGGCTTGGCTGTGTCGTCGGGGAGAGCCTCAGCGCTCTCGATGACCGAAACGCGCTTAGGCTCTGCCCCTGAAGCCTGCATACCCCTGTAGTCGGTTGTCGATATCGGGTGCAGGTAGGAGACCCAGCAGCATCACGAAGGAGAGCCCGAGTGGCGGTCCCAGCACACAGCCGGTAAGGTGGTACTTCTGCAGCGCCGTCAGTGGCGCACAGGCACCCAGCGTCCCAGCTTGCAGATGGGAAGAACAGTTTTCCATCCACGGAAATTCGGTCTAGCCACCATCCTCAGTCACCACTGCAACCGACAGGACTGGGGCTTCCGGAACAGAAATCCTCTCCTCTGCCGGATGTCAGGCGAACGGGCAGGCCAGGTAAGGAGTTGTACCCATCGTTCTTGGAAGAAGGCTTGCACATTCCTCGCCACATGCAGCTGGGCGTTGTCCTGCAAGAGAGGCTGCACAACCTCCCTGACACAGCGGTAGCTGCTCAGATTGTCCTCCAGATGTAGGAGGCGATATCCTGTGTTCTAGGCAATTGCGCCCAAACCATCAGAGTTGGCGTTTGTCTACTACGCAGCTCAACAATACAGTCTGCCCGATTGTGTTCACCACGGCGGCGTCGAAAGCATATGTAGGGCAAGTTGTAATGGGACAAGTCAGAAAACACTACATTTTACCACTCAGCAAGCCAGTGTCGGTTTTCGGGCAACCATTGCGCCTGCGAAGTTGGTGTGTATTTGTCAATGGACGCCAAAGCAATGGCTTGCGTGCCACCAGTCCATCCGTCGGAAGACGGCGTCGAACCATCGACACAGACATGCCCACACTTGTCTCAGGGATCCAACGTCGCGCCAACACTGTGGACGAAGCTGGTTTGTGCGTTACTAACAAGCGGACAAAATGGCTGTTATTTCACGCTGTGCTCACATTGTATCGTTCAGTATCCTCGTCTCTCCACTAGTTCCACAGGCACGCCAATGTTGAAGCAGCCTGCCCTGAACGACTCGCAGCTTCACGGAGCACACCTGCTTACCGGAGAACAATCATTCTGCCCCGTTCGAAAGCACGCAAATGCCGATATTGCACCCTGTGATGTCGACGAGGGATAGCGGCACTTGGTTACACCTTTCCACTTCGTATGACGGCTCCGCACCGACTCAGCATTGCGGAGCAGTGACCTGTCTGGTTACACAAAAGAGGGCACTGTTGGCCCTACGTGCACGTTACGTCTCTGCCATTTAAGTTCAAATGGCTCTGAGCACTATGGGACTTAACATCTGAGGTCATCAGTCCCCTAGAATTTAGAACTACTTAAACCTAACTAACCGAAGGACATCACACACGTTCATGCCCGAGGTAGGATTCGAACCTGCGACCGTAGTAGCAGCGCGGTTCCGGCCTGAGGCGCCTAGAACCGCTCGGCCACAACGGCCGGCCCCATTTAAGTCACTTATTATCGTTCTACTTTTCTACACCTCCTCTTATCGTTGCGTCTTGCAAACCATTTCATTTTTTTCCAAACAGTAATGCATACAGAGAATCGTTCCTCTGACATTTTCCTTGACAGCCGTGCTATAACTTCTGCGATGGGCACTCGCCGCACCGTACAGTGCAACATCGCTCAAAAAGACTTCGGGCCACTAGAACATGTGAGGACACTTTCCATACCTTCAGATCTCCGTTAATAGGCAGCTGTGTGGTTCAGAGGCGAACGGACTCCAGAAATCTAGTAATATTGGCTGGTTCTCATTGGTTCTTGAGTGAAAACATCAAGCAGTGTTCCGCGAAAATACTGCTTTCTCGATCGTGCTGATTGCTGGAGATGTGGCCTTTATTGTTTTCAGTTGATTCAGTTGTTTTTAAGAAACGTAAGCTTCAACTTAGCAAATGAGGGAGCAGTCCGTTCCAAAGGCTACTTCACACAATTTAGAATAATTTTTCACACCATTGTATGTGTGTTTGTGTGAAATCTTATGGGACTTAACTGCTAAGGTAATCAGTCCCTAAGCTTACACACTACTTAACCTAAATTATCCTAAGGACAAACACACACACCCATGCCCGAGGGAGTACTCGAACCTCCGCCGAGACCAGCCACATAGTCCATGACTGCAGCGCCACAGACCGCTAGGCTAATCCCGCGCGGCGACCGTTTTATGTGCATAAGGATAGGCAAGGATGAGTTTTCGTCCCACGTCTTGTGACCTTCATGATTGGGATGTGTTGTATTCATCAAATAAGTTTGGTGTCCAACATGAAGGCAACAAGAAGCGAGCCCCCTGAAACGGAGAGGTGCGTGCACTCATGCAGCAGCTGCTTCCTCACTTGGTAAAGTAGACTTCAACAAAAATAATGTTGGCAATACAGAGAGAAATAACTAGCAAACGTCTTCAAAACAATTTGTATGAAAATACTCTGGTTTAGTGTGATAATGATTATCATTATGGCACAGACGTTAAAGTTCCGAACTATCTGTAGACCTGGGTCAATATACATAGTTTTATTTGTAGGTAACCTACACTATGGAAAGTATCCGGACACCTAGCTGGAAAGACCTTACAAGTTCGTGGCACCCTCCGACGGTAATGCTGGAATTCAACATGGTGTTGGCCTACCCTTAGCCTTGAAGAAAGCTTCCACTCTCTCAGGCATACGTTCAATCAGGTGCTGGAAGGTTTCTTAGGGAATGGCACACCATTCTTCACGGAGCGCTGCACTGGGGAGAGGTATCGATGTCGGTCGGTGAGGCCTGGCACGAAGTCGGCGTTCCAAAACCTCCCGAAGGTGTTTTATAGGATTCAGGCCAGGACTCTGTGCAGGCCAGTCCATTACAGGGATGTTATTGTCCTGTCACCACTCCGCCATAGGCAGTGCATTATGGACAAGTGCTCGATCGTGTTGAAAAATGTAGTCGCCATTCCCGATTTGTTCTTCAACAGTGGGAAACAAGAATGTGCTTAAAACGTCAGTGTAGGGCTGTGCTGTGATAGTGCCACGCAAAACAACGAGGGGTGCAAGCCCCCTAGATGAAAAACACGACCACACCATAACATAACTGCCTCCTAATTTTACTGTTGGCACTATGACACTACGACGCTTTCAGATAACGTTCATTGGGCATTCGCCATACCCACACCCAGCCATCGGATCGCCACATTGTGTACCGTGATTCGTCACTCCACATAGCGTTTTTCCACTGTTTAATCGTCCAATGTTAACGCTCGTTACATCAAGCGAGCCGTCGTTTGACATTTACCTTCGTGATGTGAGGCTTATGAGCAGCCGCTCGATCATTTAATCCATGTCCTATCACCTCCGGCCTAACTGTCACAGTACTTGCAGTGGATCCTGATGCAGTTTGGAATTCCTGTGTGATGGTCTGGATATATGTCTGCCTATTACACATTACGGCCCTCTTCAACTGTCGGCGGTCTTTGTCAGTCAACAGAAGAGGTCGGCCTGTACATTTTTGTGCTGTACGGTGCCCTTCACGTTTCCACTTAACTGTCCCATCGGAAACAGTGGACCTAGCGATGTTTAGGAGTGTGGAAATCTCGCGTACATACCTATGACACAAGTGACACCCAATCACCTAACGACGTTCGAAGTCCGTGAGTTCCACTAAGCGCCCGATTCTGCTCTCTCACCATGTCTGTCTAATGCGGTCGCTGATATGGAGTACCTGGCAGTAGGTGGCAGCACAATGCACCTAATATGAAAAGTGTGTTTTTGGGGATGTCCAGATGCTTTTGATGACATAGTGTATCCAACGGCTTCGAGGGGGAACAAATACTTGATTTTCAATATTTCGCGTAATTATTGACCGAATTTTAAAATTTAAAACGCTTTTATAATTTAATCATGAAGCTGTATAATCTTACGTTAAACGTTGAACAAAATGAGAAAAATATTTCAGTTATTACAGTTAAAGACTGTGTGTTTGTGTCGAGTCAACGTAACTGACGGCGTGCGAATGTATCGATTTCATCCATCCAGTATTTGACAATGAAAGCACTTGGCGACTTTCACAAACTTTAGACATAATGTCAAATGTTTTCGAAGCTGTTCCTCGTTGACATCCTCCACAAAATGATAAAACGAAACAAGTTTATTGCTTACTACGTTTTAGGTGTTCAAGCAGTAAAACGGCAGCATCAGAAATGGCTTTTTAATGTATTGTCACTTTACAACTAATTCTATTGGCGACACAGTTTACAGACAGTATCCTCATACAGCACTAGATGTACCTGCAAAATTATATCAGTGTTCAAACCTAGACCAGGAGAGGTGACTTCAGAAACATTGAGGTGCGTCATAAACCAGCTTTTCCTTAAAATGCAGAGTCTGTTACCCAGTGTATCTTCTTCCATTGTTTCATAATAAGTGCACTTGGTGTCTTCTAACAAAGTTGAAGCATAATTACAAATATTTGGTGAACCTTTTCTAGCTATTAACTCATTTATAACAGCCGTTTGAAGCTCTTTTGTACATGGTACTTCGGTTGGTAAAGGAATCGCCAGCTTACCGGTGACTAATCGGGGAATAGTTCCAGTCTGTCGCTGAGTCTGCGACAGTCTCCGTTTATACAGTACATACTCACATCAACATTGGCCGTATACTGCGAAACTGCACGATGACTACGGCAATTGCTGGAGCGATAATTGTCCGGTAAGTGTGGAAGGAGTATGTAGAGGGTCTGTACAAGGGCGATGTACTTGAGGACAATATTATGGAAATGGATGAGCATGTAAATGAAGATGAAATGGGAGATACGATACTGCGTGAAAAGTTTGACATAGCACTGAAAGACCTGAGTCGAAACAAGGCCCCGGGAGTGGACAACATTGCATTAGAACTACTGACAACCTTGGGAGAGCCAGTCCTGACAAAACTCTACCATCTGGTGAGCAAGATGTATGAGACAGGCGAAATACCCTCAGACTTTAAGCAGAATATAATAATTCCGATCCCAAAGAAAGCAGGCCCTGACAAATGTGAAAATTACCGAACTATCAGTTTAATAAGTCACAGCTGCAAAATACTAACACGAATTCTTTACAGACGAATGGAAAATCTGGTAGGAGCAGTCCTCGGGGAAGATCAGTTTGGATTCCGTAGAAATACTGGAACACGTGAGGCAATACTGACCTTACGACTTATCTAAGAAAAGAGATTAAGGAAAGGCAAACCTACGTTTCTAGCATTTGTAGACTTAGAGAAAGCTTTTGGCAATGTTCACTGGAATACTCTCTTACAAATTCTAAAGGTGGCAGGGGTAAAATACAGGGAGCGAAAGGCTATTTACAATTTGTACAGAAATCAGATGGCAGTTGTAAGAGTCGAGGGGCACAAAAGGGAAGCAGTGGTTGGGAAGGGAGTGACACAGGGTTGTAGCCTCTCCCCGATGCTATTCAATCTGTATATTGAGCAAGCAATAAAGGAAACAAAAGGAAAATTCGGAGTAGGTATTAAAATCCATGGAGAAGAAATAAAAACTTTGTGGTTCGCCGATGACATTGTAATTCAGTCAGAGACAGCAAAGGACTTGGAAGAGCAATTTAACGGAATGGACAATGTCTTGAAAGGAGGATATAAGATGAACATCAACAAAAGCAAAACAAGGATAATGGAATGTAGTCGAATTAAATCGGGTGATGCTGAGGGAATTAGATTAGGAAATGAGACACTTAAAGTAGTAAAGGAGTTTTACTAATTGAGGAGCAAAATAACTGATGGTGGTCGAAGTAGAGAGGATATAAAATGTAGACTGGCAATGGCAAGGAAAGCGTTTCTGAAGAAGAGAAATTTGTTAACATCGACTATAGATTTAAGTGTCAGGAAGTCGTTTCTGAAAGTAGTTGTGTGGAGTGTAGCCACGTATGGAAATGATAGATGGACGATAAATAGTTTGGACAAGAAAAGAATAGAAGCTTTCGAAATGTGGTGCTACAGAAGAATGCTGAAGAGTAGATGGGTAGATCACGTAACTAATGAGGAGGTATTGAATAGAATTGGGGAGAAGTGGAGTTTGTGGCACAACTTGGCAAGAAGAAGAGATCAGTTGGTAGGACATGTTCTGAGACATCGAGGGATCACCAATTTAGTATTGGAGGGCAGAGTGGAGGGTAAAATCGTAGAGGGAGACAAGAGATGAATACACTAAGCAGATTCAGAAGGATGTAGGTTGCAGTAGGTACTGGGAGATGAAGAAGCTTGCACAGGATAGAGTTGCTCGGAGAGCTGCATCAAACCGGTCTCAGGACTGAAGACCACAACAACAACAACAACAAGTGTTCTACGGTAATACGTGCTGGCAACTGGTGCCAACTGCAACTGTGTGACTGCGACAACTGGGCGAGTGAAGCTGTCTGTCTGTTCAGCCCCGCGGCCGGCGGACGAATGTTCATTTGTAAACTTGTGCCTGATGTTAGGCGGAAGCTGGATATAGTTCCTGCCGTCAGAGCCCTCTGTGACGTCAGGGTAGAATTACGGCGGATGGTTATGACTCACAGCGCAAGCATAATGTGATGGCGAACACAGCATGATGTGGGAGAAGAGCTCCGGTGCAGTATAAATGAATGGCCATAACTCACATCAAGAACTGTCTCATATCAAAATGCTTCGTCTGCCTCACTAAGATTTTACGGTTACACGCAGTGTACGGTGCGAATGTATATGCGGTATGTGAGATCTCTGTTATAGTTAGATAAGCAGTGAATATGGCAGTATGTCACGAGTTAATTGAATTAGGAATTGGCTGAGGTCATATCGGAGAATACACAACAATTCGGGTTTCGCAGGTAACTAGTGTGCAGAATGGATTTATATTATCTCGAAAACAATGTTTCCTCACGCTTTAACCGGCGCTCAGAGCGGCAAACAGACGACACTTAACCTCCACAGAGCTATACGTGTTTTTTTTTTTTAAGTACAGAATGGCCATAAGTAAAGAGGTAGTTTCAAAACGCTGTAGGTAAATCTCCATCGCTCAGAACGACGTAAAATTTGAGCAGAATATTATTCACGTAAATGGAAACGACACAAGAAAATGAAAATTTGACCAATAGAAGGGGCTGTAAGCATCAGAATATGCACACCAATAAACGCGCACACAGCTCTTCCTCAGTTTGGTCCGAAATGCCGTATATGAATGTCTCCATGAAGGATCGGGTGCTGCTAGGGAAGCTCTTCTACAAAAATAGTCACTGTGCACCAGTAGCCCTGCAGTAGTTCCGGACGCTCGAGGGTTTGAAAAAGAAAAAGGCATTCGGTCAAGGTGTGCGAAAGATCTAGAGAAAATTATTACAGCTTTCTAAAAGACAGGTTCCTTTGAAGTGCAATGTGGCAAAGGAAGGAAAGCAGTTGATCCGGCGTCTTTCGATGTGGCCGCAACATTGCCGGAGGGGTTGAGCGGTGGTGTGCAAAGCTGCAATGCACTGGGATTGCCCAAAGTTTGGACATCCCTGCGAGCACGATGCATAAAACCCTACGAAGTCTTTTGTTCAGAAATCAAGAAATACAATTGAAATAACCATTACCATAAAAGTTTAACAATTTCATGTTTCAAGAAACTCATTTTATCTATAAAGGCAGCATTCAGCCAGGTACACCTTTACTTGTATTTAAAACAATTCAGTGTCTTAACAGTTTAACGTGGCTAGATAAAGTACTGTATAGTTTGATGCTAAGGAGCAGAATACCATCCTGAAACAGTGTTGTTCTTGTTTTTGTACGTGTATACCTTCCTTTTCTCTTGTCATGCAGTTATGTACAGTGTGATTCTGATAAATTTGTGACGTTTTTGGATCGCATTTTCCAAAATATGAGAGGTAAGATACATATATTTTAAAAAATATGGCTTGCATGATTTTTCTTGGCCTACGCCTTCCAGTCCATTTGTTCAAAATGGTTCAGATGGCTCTGAGCACTATGGGACTTAACATCTGAGGTCATCAGTCCCCTAGAACTTAGAACTACTTAAACCTAACTAACCTAAGGACATGGCACACATCCATGTCCGAGGCAGGATTCGAACCTGCGACCGTAGCGGTCGCGCGGTTTCAGACTGAAGCGCCTAGAACCACTCGGCCACCGCGGCCGGCCATTCCATTTGTTACTCACTTTTGTAACCTGAAAGATTTTAGTCTACCACCAGTACATCACAAAACAGTTCATCATATCTAATAATGGACTGGACATAGGCGAAATACACACATCGAGTGTGTCACTTCTGGTACAGTTTTTTAATATTCTCGTCATGTAACAGGCTGTTATTATTTCTGTTTATTTTTTCTGCGTGTGTGTTGCATTGAAGATTCTACTCTATGCAAGGCCCCAGAAACGTTGTACAGTCTAACTTCATGATTGTTTGATTACACAGTTCAGTGGGAGAGTTCTGTTCAGATGTGTTGTTCATAATGAGTCGCTCCTCCACAAGTCCTTAAAACTGCGGTAACATATTTAGAAGTTGTCGAAATTGCCTGGAGAAACGAGATCCACGTATATTGCAGTAATACCTATAACTGTTGAAGTGTAGTTGGTGCCAGGTTTATCGAGAGTACATGTATACACATAGAATCTCATGAATACTTGACTGAGTTGAGATATAGTGATGTGGGAGTCGTTAAGTCACTGGAGGAGGAGGAGATTAGTGTTCGTTCCGTCGACAACGAGATCATTAGAGATGCAGCAGAAGCTCGGATTAGGGAAGGATGGGGAAAGAAACCGGCCGTGCCCTTTCAAGGGAGCCATCCTGGAATTTAGCTGAAGCGGTTTAGGGAAATCTTGAAAAACATAAATCAGGATGGCCAGACGCGGGTGTGAACCGTTGTCCTCTCGAATGCGACTCCAGTGTGATAACCACTGCACCACCTCGCTCGGTGTACATTCGTTGGAGCGTCCCATCAAGCCACCTACTTGCAACGAAAGACCTGAAACTTCGCACTGTCCATCTGATACACAGGTCTCCAACAGGATACTCTAACATCAGGAAGAGATGCAAGTGCCCATAAATAGTGTCTTCATAACGTTAAATGGTCAGTTGTCCCTGAAGTGGGATGATAGGACCCAATTGCGACCGCTTGAACACCCCTAGGCCCTTAATGAGTCGTCTCCTTGATGGACGTAAACTTGATAAAAAAAAAAGTTCAAATGTGTGTGAAATCTTATGGGACTTAACTACTAAGGTCATCAGTCCCTAAGCTTACACACTACTTAACCTAAATTATCCTAAGGACAAACACACACACCCATGCCCGAGGGAGGACTCGAACCTCCACCGGGACCAGCCGCACAGCCCATGACTGCAGCGCCCTGCACAGCTTGGCTAATCCCGCGCGGCAAACTTGTTAAAAGGCAGGATCCATAGCTACATGGGGCATACGTCCATCAGCTCAACTGAAACTGGAAGTCATCGCTCCCCGCCACAAGCACTACTGTTCCACCATCCAATGACGATGTTCGCGGCCCCATTCGAGTCGCTGAAGTTTGTATCAAGATGTCTGTATCAAGGAGTCAACAAAAGGACACAAGTCACTCCTCGAAACCAGAAGCGTATGCTGCGTACTTAAGTCAGCAGGGTCCTGGTAAAGTGAGTTCTTGACATCCCGTGTCTCCTGTCTCCAACCAATGTAGGAGAAATCCATTACAAACTGAGGTGTCTAAGGAGTTACAACGTAGAGTTAAGTTATTTAAAATGCTATGTGATAGGAAACTAAATATTACTACGAAAACGATGTCTAAAGATTTGTAGGAGACCGAAATGAAGAATGACAATGAAAAGAGGTTTCCAAATACAGAGTGAAAAAGAGTTTGGGAAAATATACATCCCCAGATAAATTCAAGTAAATTTCAATCATCCTGAGACAAGGTCATAAATAACGCTAAATACACAAATGAAAGGTTTTCCCGGATTAGACTTGGTGAAACAGACAAATGTTATTAATGCTTACTAAACGATAGTACACTCCACAGATTCAAATGGGCGGTCATATAAACAATTGGAAATGGATAAGGAGAAATATAGCACTCTTAAGAAGAACATCTGAATCCAAGATTTTTCTCCCAAAGAACAAAACCAGCACATTAATGTGTCCAGTCAGATATTAAGTGACAGATAAATTTTACAGGAAACTCTTGAAACTTGATTACATTAGAACAAGTTATTAATTTTCTACCGGTTTCCGTAGACGACCATCAGCTGCCACATGAATCAACATTAAAAAAGCAGTAATGAAAAACCTCATTGTACAAAAGTTGATTGAGGTTTTGCTGTCATTTCTGTTTTTTAAACGTAATCGGAGCACTGAACACAACGTTTTTCAGATAACCCTACAGCCAGAAGTCGCATGGATTAAGATCAGGTGATCTGGACGGCCAGGCTGCGAGGAAATGACGGCTGAAAATTCTAGAATTTCCGAAATGCCTCTGCAGCAGCCGCTTCAGTAGGGGCGCCATCTTGCACAAAAATGAATCTACCTACACATCGACGCTGTTGAAGGGTGGGTATGACGCTGGTGCGCAAAAGACTGTCATTGCGTTTACCAGTGACGGTACAGGTAGCAGGAGCCGCCCGACTCCTCTCCTCTCCTACGATAAACTTTGCAGTCAACCCGCACCACACAGTCATCTTTGCAGAATGAAGTGGTACCGGTTGATGTGCGATTGGATTTTCCTTTGCCCATATTCTGTAATTCTCCGTATTGACATGTCCTTGGAGATGGAGATGGGTTTCGTCTGTCCACAGAACGTTCCACGCCCATTCATTGTCTTGCTGGCAGGTCAACAAGAAACAACTCCTGCACATGGATGATTTTGTGAGGAGAGGGAGGCGATGGGCAGTGGGAGTGGCTGGTGGAGACAGACAAAGAGATAGTGGGAAATGGACAGAGAGAGGAGGAGGAGAAGATGAACAGAGATGAGGTAAAGAAGGAGGTGGGTAGAGAGAAACCGGCCGGAGTGGCCGAGTGGTTCTAGGACCGCGTGACCGCTACGGTCGCAGGTTCGAATCCTGCCGTGGGCATGGATGTGTGTGCTGTCCTCAGGTTAGTTAGGTCTAAGTAGTTCTAAGTTCTAGGGGACTGATGACCTCAGAAGTTAAGTCCCATAGTGTTCAGAGCCATTTTAACTATTTTTGACAGAGAGAAGTAGATGAACAGGCACAGGGGAGGAGGGGGAAGTGTAGGAGGCGGGTGTAACATAGAGAGGGGTACTGAGTAGGTGGAAAAGGAAGAGACTAAAAGGAAGTAGGTTTAAGTATAGTCGATGTACTACCCCTAGCCATGGGAATGGGAATCAGAAGGTTGTCAGACGAAAACTTTCTGAAAAGGCCTGTTACTTGATTTGGAATGTAGCGCAGTTTGCCTATTGTGCCGCTAAACATGTTAACCAGGCCTCCAGAATGAGGCAATATCTTTCTCAGCGAGCTTAGGAAGTAAAGATCATGCCACATGGCTGAATATACATATAATTCGAATTTTCTCTCTGGAGTCGTACAGTGTAAAACAGTAGAGAATCTGACATGTATGTATGCAATAAAATGTGATGTACACCTACGTGGGAGATGCCTAGCGTGAAACGCTAATTTTGATATACAGGGTGTAAATTTTAAGTTGACAAACCAGAATAACTCGAAAAATATGCTTCACACGAAAAAATATGAAGAATCCAAAGGTCATTATTTTCGAGGGGGACATCTGCTGGTGCTAAAATTAGCCCACCACCCCAGCCCCCTTGGGGTGGGGCGGGAGGCAACTTAAAAATTTCAAATGGGAACACCCATTTTTTTATTGCAGAATTAGATTCTACGTACAAAACTTCGTACATTTCGTCTGAAACAATTGTTTTGATTGTTGGTAGTTGGCGCTGTAATTCAAGAAAATCCATGTTCTCATTTTTGCGTGGAAAATGGTTACGGTGTCAGTTAGTTTTTTGGTTAATGCGTTCACTCGTTAGTAAGTAGGATGTTTGGTTAGTTAGTTAGCTAGTCAGATGATTTGCTTCATAATTAAAAGTTGTGTGGCCTCATGACCACGAAACAAACAAAAGTTATCCGAAACTTCGGAACAAATTAATATTTGGCTCAACATTTGTAAAACTCTAATACCTCTGTCTCAAACCCCACCCTATGGGGAGAGGGGGAGAGTTTTAGTTTTAGCGAATCAAAATTTACGAAGTAAATAAGTATTTTTTTATTTATCCGTAACCATTTTCCATCCGAAAATGAGAACATGGATTTTTGAATTACAGCGCCACCTACCAAGAATGAAACCAAATGTTTCAGGCAAAATGTATGTAGTTTTTTTGTGTAGAACCTGGTTCTGCAATAAAAAATGGGGATTCCCATTTGAAATTTTAAAGTTGTCTCGCGCCCCCTTAGGGGGCTGGGGTGGCGGGCTAATTTCAGCACCAGCAGATGTCCCCCTCAAAAATAATCAACTTTAGATTCTGGACATTTTTTCGTGTGAAGCTTATCTTTCGAGGTATTCTGGTTTGTCGACTTAAAGTTTACACCCTGTATATAAAATGCCTCGCAGCATAGTATATCCTGTAAACAACAAATGATGGAAAGAGACGAATTAATAAAGATAAAATGAGTCTCCCAAATGCAAAACCCACCAACTGAATGACAAGCGAAATTGTGATAATCGTGAAAAACTCGTCCCATCCAAACTATTAAAGTTAAAGACTTCATTCCTTTTTTTAAAAATAAGTAAAAAAAACAATTAACTACTAATGGCTGAAATCTGCGATTACGTTTTGTATGTCAAAATCTTAAGTGAATTATTGACTTAGCGATTTTTGCACCTAATTTGTGCAGTTAGCGGGTTTTGCAAACGTATCTATCCGATTACGAAACAAACATTCGGTTGCAAAACCCGCTATTCGGTGATATGTTTGGAACGACAGAAGGATGGAAATTAAGTATTGCGAATATAAACAGAATACGTTTTATTTCAAAGAGAAGTCTGAAAATTCTACGAAATTGCCATACAAAAATCGATGGTGACATTATTTTACCAGGAAAAACTGACTTATTTAACGTCAAAAAGAGAACAGAAGTGAATGTTCAGCGTTAGGTTTTTTTTAAAAAAATACACCATCGTGCTTTCGAGATCACAAGATGAAGTAGAAAATAAAATACGTTTACGAATGCATCTTAGTAAAACATCGATAAAATTTTAGAAAATGATAAAATTGGCGGAAAGTTGCATCTTACTTAAAACAGCAACAAAAAATTATAGAACATGAAACTGGCTGAAAATTGCATTTGAGTGACATCGACCTCGACACTGTCCACCAACTCAAAATCGCTTCCGGCTCCTTCCTCGTTCTGAGTGTTGGCAACGGCAGGAGTGACTCCACGAGTGCTTTCCTACACATATAACACCTCGGCGTAGAATTTGAGTTTGTCGTTGGTCAACCAGTCTTCACGAGAGTGGAGCTCCAAAAGCGTTTTCACGTCTCCGAGTTTAGCTTCTGAAAGTTCTACACTTGCTGTGGTTCGTGTTGTGCCATTTTCTTTGCTGAATTTTTTCCCCCTCCTCAGGATACTCTTCCCCTCTCCAGCTTCAAAATTGTAGAAGGACTCTGCACGAACTAGACTAAATCTTCTTGTTGGTTCTTTTCGTGAAAACGGCTTTTTTTTATTTTTCAATCTGGAGATGCCAGATTCCAGACACTTTCACTAAGCCCTCCGTGTATGTAATAACAATTAGTGCCAACGCAGTCTTCATCGCATAACATTGCTTTAAATATATTTTTCATGTTATTAGCTTTTTGTTTTGAAAACATTTCTTTCCCACTGATGAAGGGGTTCGATTTCTTGCAGAAATTCTACTATTTCAGTTACTTCCACTTCGTTTGTACCAACTTCTGCATTTAAACAGTCCTCAAAGAGCACTCATATTCTTCAAAAAACTGACGTAAATACGTCAACTCACACGATGGTGATCAGCTGAACTGTGATTATCGGCTATATTTCAACAATGCATCGTCAGCGAGAGCTTCACTGTTGCGTACGCATTTGCTACAGTTTTTCTAATCCTAAGTTTCAACGTGTAGACTGGTGAGTCTGATCTCAGTTGGCATGCTTTGCATCTGGACATGGCACGAGGACCGCCATGCCTGTTGAACTTGGTGGGTTTTGCTAACGGTGGACATTTAGCAGGCTTTGTCCCGAAGACAACGCGCAGTTAGCGGCTTTTGCAACCGAACACGATTTTCTACAGCCATTTTCAACGGATTAGAGCATCCCATAAGCTATTCCATCGTCTAGGCACCGAAAAAATCTATACGGCAGTCTGCTCAACTCAAAATCGACAAAAATGCATTTAGAGGCTTTTGCATCTGGGCTACACAAATAAATTACTATCTAGTCCATTCCTGCGACTTTGTCCTCTCATCTACATCTACATCTATACTCCCCAAGCCACCTGACGGTTTGTGGCGGAGGGTACTTTGAGTACCTCTATCGGTTCTCCCTTCTATTCCAGTCTCGTATTGTTTGCGGAAAGAAAGATTGTCGGTTTGTCTCTCTGTGGGCTCTAATCTCTCTGATTTTATCCTCATGGTCTCTTCGCGAGATATATGTAGGAGGGAGCAATATACTGCTTGACACCTCGTTTAAGGTATGTTCTCGAGACTTCAACAAAACCCCGTACCGAGCTACTGAGCGTCTCGCCTGCAGAGTCTTCCACTGGAGTTTATCTGTCATCTCCGTAACGCTTTCGCGATTACTAAATGATCCTGTAACGAAGCGCGCTGCTCTCCGTTGGATCTTCTCCATCTCTTCTATCAACCCTATCTGGTACGGATCGCACACTGGTGAGCAATATTCAAGCACTGGGCGAACAAGTGTACTGCAAACTACTTCCTTTGTTTTCGGATTGCATTTCCTTAGGATTCTTCCAATGAATCTCATTCTGGTATCTGCTTTACCGACTTCATATGATCATTCCATTTTAAGTCACTCCTAATGGCTACTCCCAGATAATTTATGGAATTAACTGCTTCCAGTTGCTGACCTGCTATATTGTAGCTAAATGATAAAGGCTCTTTCTTTCTGTGTATTCGCAGCACATTACACTTGTCTACATTGAGATTCACTTGCCATTGCCTGCACTATGCGTCAATTCGTTGCAGATTCTCCTGCGTTTCAGTACAATTTTCCATTGTTACAACCTCTCGATATACCACAGCATCATCCGCAAAAAGCCTCAGTGAACTTCCGATGTTATCCACGAGGTCATTTACGTATATTGTGAATAGCAACGGTCCTACGACACTCCCCTGCGGCACACCTGAAATCACTCTTACTTCGTAAGACTTCTCTCCATTGAGAATGACATGCTGCGTTCTGTTATCTAGGAACTCTTCAATCCTATCACACAATTGGTCTGATAGTCCATATGCTCTTACTTTGTTCATTAAACGACTGTGGGGAACTGTATTGAACGCCTTGCGGAAGTCAAGAAACACGGCATCCACCTGGGAAGCCGTGTCTATGGCCCTCTGAGTTTCATGGACGAATAGTGCTAGCTGAGTTTCACACGATCGTCTTTTTCGAAACCCGTGCAGATTCCTACTGAGTAGATTTTTAGTCTCCAGAAAAGTCATTATACTCGAACATAATACGTGTTCCAAAATTGTACAACTAATCTCACAAGGAGACGGCACGACCGTGGGGTCCGGGATTTGTCCGAAATTTTGTGTGGTGAAAGAGGACCCCCAACACCTCACGTGGATAAAATATTAGGACGCACTACCTGGAAAATCCCGAGAAAAATCGATCCAAAGTTTCTTAGGTGTTCGATTCCTTCTCCGACACTTTTTTATTTCTTCTGTTGCTTGCAAAATTGCAGCGCATTGTTACAGGAGAATTGTGAAATTAATTCCCGGGAAGACTATAAAAATTCATTCTATAATTCACAATCAGTTATCGTCACCAATATTCCGAGACATGATTCAATATGCCTGGTTTGCCTCAAAATTATAAGAAACTCAAAACGTTTTCGTAAACGTTAATGGGGCATATTTTTGTACAGTTTTATTGCAAACGCCCTGTGATTGTAAAAAATTCGCTTTTATATGTTGCGCAAGGTGTCGCAAAAATTATTGCTTTGTTTGTTTGTTTTTTACGATGATTACCACTGCGGTTCTTGTTCATAATTATTATATGTATAAAAATTGAATGTTTCCTAATCGAATTTGTTATTCTGATTATAAACCCAATGATTCTCCTTATATACTTTACAATGAAAAATGGAAAATCCATCGCCATGAATTGTGCTTTTGGACAAAAAGAAAATAATTTTTATTCAGTAATGTAACTAATTTGTTAAACATAATTTAGGTTTGGGAAACTTTCTGAATAATTGGTGGAATAACAAAAGAAAATGTAACAGAAGAAAAAAAGTGCCAGAAGAAGAATACAACCCGATACCTCTGGGGTCAGAGTCCGAGCCCTAAACATCCAGGCCAGACGCCGGCTCGGCAGTTGACTAACATTTTACACTCATAAGGCACCTAAGAAACTTTGGATCGACTTTTCCCGCGATTTTCCGGGTAGTGCGTCCTAATATTTTAATCACGTGAGGTGTTATGGGCCCTCTTTCACCACACAAAATTTCGGACAAATCGCCGACCCCACACTCATGCCGTCTCCTTGTCAGTGTAGAACAGTTTGTCATCTGACTCAAGAGCTCGATGTTAAATAGCGCGGCTTTCGCCCAGATAAAATGGAGTAGTAGTTGGAATTGTCCGTGTTGCGCAAGGCCTGCACAAGTGTTTTTCACCGGGGACCTTGTAGCGCGACTCGTCCGCTCTACATCACTGCAACTAACATTTCGAGGGGTAAGAAAGGAAGTCTTTCTCTCTCTCTCCGAAGCACGCGGACACTAAATATCCCGCACGCCCGCGGGGGTGTGGTGGGGGGCAGTCTTGATTAACGCGTCCGCTTGCGAAAGCCGCGCGGCGCGACCTTTGCGCCGGGCCGGCCGGTCGAGTGAAACGCTTCGCTTCCGAGGTGGAGCCGACCCGTGCTGGGGGCGGCGCTCGCTTTAAACGGTCGGCCGTGCCGCCGCCAGCTAAAGGGCAAAAATGCCGCCACGACAGGCCACGCAGAGCCAGGCCCAACCGCTCTCCTCCTTTTTCGCTGCGCCGTATTTGTCTCCCAGTGTCGCCGGGACCGCCGCTCACAGCCTTTTTTGTACTCCCTTCACCATCCTTCGGTATCTCTCTCTCTCTCTCTCTCTCTCTTTCTCTCTCTCTCTCTCTCTCTCTCTCACACACACACACACACACACACACACACACAGATGCGCGGGGCTCGCTCAGTCTCCATCTTCCTGTCCCTCTTCCGGTGTCCGTAATTGCCGTGAGAAGTCCGAAGCATTGGCATTTCCCAATAATACCGCGTGTATCAGAAAGAATCCTGCGATTTAAAAAAAAATGGTTCAAATGGCTCGGAGCACTATGCGACTTAACTTCTGAGGTCATCAGTCGCCTAGAACTTAGAACTAATTAAACTTAACTAACCTAAGGACATCACACACATCCATGCCCGAGGCAGGATTCGAACCTGTGACCGTAGCGGTCGCTCGGCTCCAGACTGTAGCGCCTAGAACCGCACGGCCACTCCGGCCGGCCCTGCGATTTAAAAAAAAAAAATTATTATCTTATTTGATGTGTTAGACAAGGTTGTTGCCTTTCCCCACTGTTGTTTAACGTATACCTTGAAGAGATTATTGCGAAAAGCTTAGATGTATTGGTGGAAAGAGAATGGAATGTTTAAGATTTGTTGATGACATGGTATTAATTTCGTCATGTCATCAGCAAATGTTAAACATTCTATTCTCTTTCCACCAATACATATTCCTCTTTTCCCATCTAAGCTTTTCGCAATAATCTCTTCAAGGTATACATTAAACAACAGTGGTGAAAGGCAACAACCTTGAGTAACACCTCAAATAAGATAATAATATTTTTTTTATTAGTGCCCCCCCCCCCCCCCCATGAACCATGGACCTCACCGTTGGTGGGGAGGCTTGCGTGCTTCAGCGATACAGATGGCCGTACCGTAGGTGCAACCACAACGGTGGGGTATCTCTTGAGAGGCCAGACAAACGTGTGGTTCCTGAAGAGGGGCAGCAGCCTTTTCAGTAGTTGCAGGGGCAACAGTCTGGATGATTGACTGATCTGGCCTTGTAACACTAACCAAAACGGCCTTGCTGTGCTAATACTGCGAACGGCTGAAAGAAAGGGGAAACTACAGCCGTAATTTTTCCCGAGGGCATGCAGCTTTACTGTATGGTTAACTGACGATGGCATCCTCTTGGGTAAAATATTCCGGAGGTAAAATAGTCCCCCATTCGGATCTCCGAGCGGGGATTACTCAAGAGGACGTCGTTATCAGGAGAAAGAAAACTGGCGTTCTGCGGATCGGAGCGTGGAATGTCAGATCCCTTAATCGGGCAGGTAGGTTAGAAAACTTAAAAAGGGAAATGGATAGGTTAAAGTTAGATATAGTGGGAATTAATGAAGTTCGGTGGCAGGAGGAACAAGATTTTTGGTCAGGTGAATGCAGGGTTATAAATACAAAATCAAATAGGGGTAATGCAGGAGTAGGTTTAATAGTGAATAAGAAATAGGAGTGCGGGTAAGCTACTACAAACAGCATAGTGAACGCATTATTGTGGCCAAGAGAGACACAAAGCCCACACCTACTACAGTAGTACAAGTTTATAAGCCAACTAGCTCTGCAGATGATGAAGAAATTGATGAAATGTATGATGAGATAAAGGAAATTATTCAGGTAATGAAGGGGATGAAAATTTAATAGTCATGGGTGACTGGAATTCGAGAGTAGGAAAAGGGAGAGAAGGAAACATAGTAGGTGAATATGGATTGGGGGAAAGAAATGAAAGAGGAAGCCGTCTGGCAGAATTTGGACAGAGTATAACTTAATCATAGCTAACACTTGGTTCAAGAATCATACAAGAAGGTTGTACACATGGAAGAATCCTGGTAGTACTAGAAGGTATCAGATAGATTATATAATGGTAAGACAGAGATTTAGGAACCAGGTATTAAATTGTAAGACATTTCCAGGGGCAGATGTGGACTCTGACCACAATCTATTGGTTATGAACTGTAGATTGAAACTGATGAAGCTGCAAAAAGGTGGGAATTTAAGGAGATGGGACCTGGACAAATTGATTAAACCAGAGGTTGTACAGAGTTTCAGGGAGAGCGTAAGGGAACAATTGTCACAAATGGGGGAAAGAAATACAGTAGAAGAAGAATGGGTAGCTCTGAGGGATAGAGTAGTGGAGGCAGCGGAGGATCAAGTAGGTAAAAAGACGAGGGGCAGTAGAAATCCTTGGGTAACAGAAGAAATATTGAAATTAATTGATGAAAGGAGAAAATATAAAAATGAAGTAAATGGAGCAGGCAAAAAGGAATACAAACGTCTCAAAAATGAGATCGATAGGAAGTGCAAAATGGCTAAGCAGGGATGGCTAGAGGACAAATGTAAGGATGTAAAGGCTTATCTCACTAGGGGTAAGATAGATACTGCCTATAGGAAAATTAAAGAGACGTTTGGAGAAAAGAGAACCACTTGTATGAATATCAAGAGCTCAGTTCTAAGCAAAGAAGGGAAAGCAGTATATAGAGGGTCTATACAAGGGCGACGTACTTGAGGACAGTATTCTGGAAATGGAAGAGAATGTAGATGAAGACGAAATGGGAGATACAATACTGCGTGAAGAGTTTGACAGAGCACTGCAAGACCTGAGTCGAAACAAGGCCCGGGAGTAGACAACATTCCATTAGAACTACTGACGGCATTGGGAGAGCCAGCCCTCACAAAACTCTACCATCTGGTGAGCAAGATGTATGAGACAGGCGAAATACCCTCAGACTTTAAGCAGAATATAATAATTCCGATCCCAAAGAAAGCAGGTCCTGACAAATGTGAAAATTACCGAACTATCAGTTTAGTAAGCCACAGCTGCAAATTACTAACGCGAATTCTTTACAAACGAATGGAAAAACTGGTAGAAGCCGACTTCGGCGAAGATCAGTTTGGATTCCGCAGAAATGTTGGAACACTTGAGGCAATACTGGCCATACGGCTTATCTTAGAAAATAGATTCAGGAAAGGCAAACCTATATTTCTAGCATCTGTGGACTTAGAGAAAGCTTTTGACAATGTTGACTGGAATACTCTCTTACAAATTCTAGAGGTGGCAGCGGTAAACCACAGGGAGAAAAAGGGTATTTACAGTTTGTACAGAAACCAGATGGCAGTTATAAGAGTCGAGGAGCATGAAAGGGAAGCAGCGGTTGGGAAGGGAGTGAGACAGGGTTGTAGCCTGTCCGCGATGTTATTCAATCTGTGTATTGAGCAAGCAGTAAAGGAAACAAAAGAAAAATTCGGAGTAGGTATTAAAATCCATTGAGAAGAAATAAAAACTTTGAGGTTCGCCGATGACATTGTAATTCAGTCAGAGACAGCAAAGGACTTGGAAGAGCAGTTGAACGGAATGGACAGTGTTTTGAAAGGAGGATATAAGATGAACATCAACAAAAGCAAAACGAGGATAATGGAATGTAGTCGAATTAAGTCGGGTGATGCTGAGGGATTTAGATTAGGAAATGAGACACTCAAGGTAGTAAAGGAGTTTTGCTATTTGGGGAGAAAAATAAATGATGATGTTCGAAGTAGAGAGGATATAAAATGTAGACTGGCAATGGCAAGGAAAGCGTTTCTGAAGAAGAGAAATTTGTTAACATCGAGTGTAGATTTAAGTGTAAGGAAGTCGTTTCTGAAAGTATTTGTGTGGAGTGTAGCCATGTATGGAAGTGAAACATGGACGATAAATAGTTTGGACAAGAAGAGAATATTAGCTCTCGAAATGTGGTGCTACAGAAGAATGCTGAAGATTAGATGGGTAGATCACATAACTAATGAGGAGGTATTGAATAGAATTGGGGAGAAGAGGAGTTTGTGGCACAACTTGACAAGAATAAGGGACCGGTGGGTTGGACATGTTCTGAGGCATCAAGGGCTCACAAATTTAGTATTGGAGGGCAGCGTGGAGGGTAAAAATCGTAGAGGGAGACAAGAGATGAATACACTAAGCAGATTCAGAAGGATGTAGGTGGCAGTAAGTACTGGGAGATGAAGAAGCTTGCACAGGATAGAGTAGCATGGAGAGCTGCATCAAACCAGTCTCAGGACTGAAGACCACAACAACAACAACAACAACAACAACATGCTATTAGTGGCAGAAAGTGAGCGGACAGTGAATAACATGCTCAAAGATCTGAATGAAGCTTGTGTGGAATATGGGATGCAAATAAACGCTGCAAAAACAAAGAGTACAAGACGCAGACTGTCCAATATTAAAATAGGACAATCTACCATTAGCCAAGTAAGTGAATTTAAATATATTGGAAGCACAATAACTGAATACTTGAGATGTCACCAGGAGGTGACAACTAGAATTGCCATAGCGAAGGAGGCATTCAACAGAAAGAGAAGCCCCTTATGTGGCAAATTAGATAAATGACTAAGGAAAAGAGTTGGCAAATGTTTTGTCTGGAGTGTGGCACTATATAGGGCAGAAACGTGGACACTGAGACGAGAGGATGAAAAAAGGTTAGAAGCATTTTAGGTGTGGAAGTGGAGGAGAATGGAGAGAATAAGCTGGATGGAAAGAGTGAGTAATGAAAGAGTGTTGGAAAGGGTTGGTGAGAGAAGATGTCTGCTGAAGGTTGTAAGAGAAAGGAAAATGAACTGGTTGGGACATTCATTGAGAAGGGAGTGCTTGCTAGTAGATGTCTGGAAGGATTGGTTTGTGGGAGAAGACTGAGAGGAAGAAGGAGATACAAGATGATAGACGACATAAAGCGAAGAGGAAATTATGCAGACCTGAAGAGGATGGCAGAGGACCGGACAGCCTGGAGAACTACCATGTGAAAACCTGCCTTTACGCAGAACACTGATGATGATGATGAGGTATGTGCGTGAACAACGTACTGTTAGAATGGGCAAACTCTCGACTTTTACATGGCTCCCGCTAGGTAGCAGCAGTGCGCCCACCTCAGTTCTAGTAAAAATGGCGTCGGGACAACAGAAAGCGTTTTGTGTTCTACGTTTTGAGCAGTGAGGGTCAGTAATAACTGTCAGGCGTGGCTTTCGTACCAGGTGAGGTGTGGATCCTTCTATAGAACAGAGCATTAGATGGTGACGTGAACATTTCCATGAAACAGGTTGTTTCTGTAAAGGCGAATCGCCGGGCCGTCCCCAAGTATCTGACACAGACGTCGAACGCATCCGCCATAATTTCACAAGGATTCCACAGAAATCCCTTCGCGGTGCAACTCGGCAGCTCAACCTGCCCCCGATGTCCGTCTGGCGTGAATTGCGTCGACGTTTACACGTGAAAACATACAACATTCAGCTACTGCAAGATCTTCATGAAAGTGACAAACAACAACGTGTGGAGTTCTGTAATTTCATTCACGGCAAGATGGAGGATGGCCGTTGTCTTCCGCGCTTAGTACACTACTGGCCATTAAAATTGCTACTCCACGAAGATGACGTGCTACAGATGCGAAATTTAACCGACAGCAAGAATATGCTGTGATATGCAAAAGATTAGCTTTCAGAGCATTCACACAAGATTGGCGCCGGTGACGACACCTACAACGTGCTGACATCAGGAAAGTTTCCAACCGATTTCTCATATACAAACAGCAGTTGACCGGCGTTGCCTGGTGAAACGTTGTTGTGATGCCTCGTGTGAGGAGGAGAAATGCGTACCATCACGTTTCCGGCTTTGATTAAGGTCGGCTTGTAGCCTATCGCGACTGCGGTTTATCGTATCGCGACGCTGCTGCTCGCGATGGTCAAGATCCAATGACTGTTAGCAGGATATGCTATCGGTGGGTTCAGGAGGGTAATGCGGAACGCCGTGCTGGATCCCAACGGCCTCGTGTCACTAGCAGTCGAGATGACAGGCATCTTCTCCGCATGGCTGTAACGGATCGTGCAGCCACATCTCGATCCCTGAGTCATCCTATGGGGACGTTTGCAAGACAGCAACCATCTGCACGAACAGTTCGACGACGTTTGCAGCAGCATAGACTATCAGCTCGGAGACCATGGCTGCGGTTACCATTGACGAGGATCGCAGACAGGAGCGCCTGCGACGAACCTGTGTGCACGAATGGCAAAACGTCATTTTTTCGTATTAATGCAGGTTCTGTTTACAGCATCATGGTGGTCGCATCCGTGTTTGGCGACATCGCGGTGAACGCACATTGGAAGCGTGTATTCGTCATCACCGTACTGGCGTATCACCCGGCGTGATGGTATGGTGTGCCATTGGTTACACGCCCCGGTCACCTCTTGTTCGCATTGACGGCACTTTGAACAGTGGACGTTACATTTCAGGTGTGTTTCGACCCGTGGCTCTACCCTTCATTCGATCCCTGCGAAACCCTACATTTCAGCAGGATAATGCACGACCGCATGTTGCAGGTCCTGTACGGTCCTTTCTGGATACAGAAAATGTTCGACTGCTGCCCTGGCGAGCACATTCTCCAGGTCTCTCACCAAATGAAAACGTCTGGTCAATGTTGGCCGAGCAACTGGTTCATCACAATACGCTAGTCACTACTCTTGATGAACTGTGGTATCGTGTTGAAGCTGCATGGGCAGCTGTACCTGTAAACGCCATCCAAGCTCTGTTTGACTCGATGCCCAGGCCTATCAAGGTCGTTATTACGGCCAGAGTTGGTTGTTCTGGGTACTGATGGTTCAAAAAATGGTTCAAATGGCTCTGAGCACTATGGGACTCAACTGCTGAGGTCATTAGTCCCCTAGAACTTAGAACTAGTTAAACCTAACTAACCTAAGGACATCACAAACATCCATACCCGGGGCAGGATTCGAACCTGCGACCGTAGTGGTCTTGCGGTTCCAGACTGCAGCGCCTTTAACCGCACGGCCACTTCGGCCGGCTGGGTACTGATTTCTCGGGATCTATGCACCCAAATTGCGTGAAAATGTAATCACATGTCAGTTCTAGTATAATATATTTGTCCAATGAATACCCGTTCATCATCTGCATTTTTTCTTGGTATAGTAATTTTAATGGCCAGTAGCGTATTTACTGACGAGGCAACATTACATTTAAATGGGAAGGTGAACCGTCATAATGTGAGAATATGGGGTACAAAACAATGTTACACAAGATGAGCGGGATTCTCCAAAATTTAACGTGTTTTGTGCAGTTTCACAGGAAAAGATGTATGGTCGATTTCTCTTTGCCGGATACACTGTTGTAGACTGGTTCGAATGACTGCATTTACCAGCAGAATGCGGCACCGCTGCACTGGCATCTGGAAGTGCGGGAATTTTTAAATCGAAAGATTACTGAACGATGGATCGGTCGCACTGGACCAAATTATTCGGCCTTTCATTACTCGCCTCCAAGGTCACTGAACGCGAGGGCTTATAAAAGCGTCTGTTTATGTGCCTCCGTTACCAACAACAATGAATGAACTGAGACATCGCATAACAGCAGCTGTGGAAACTGTATCTCAAGACACGCTCGCTGCAGAGTGAGAACGCTTTCAACAGTTCATTGACATATGTCGTGCATCTCAAGGTGGGCATATTGAACGCCTATGAAAAGGTATGAATAAAAAACTTTTTTATTTGCCCGTTCATCAAAAAACAAAATTCATTGTATATGTTTATTAGTTTCAGAAATATAGACGAGCCAGTTCGGATGACTCTTTTTGATAGACCCTGTGTATCAGACGAAAGCCGAAATGTCTTGATCTTGCCACAGTCTCTCGGAATTTGTTCGACATCTACAGAAACTCCCAAGTCTATAAGCCACCAGTGCCACCGGCATCAGTCGGGAGAATATATCCGTATATTATAGCTCCTCGCATGGGTGGTTGCTTTGCCATCGCTGAAAACATTTATGTGCGTGGGTTAATATTTTTATAGCCACCGTTAATAATATCCGATCGTTATCACCATCGATAAACTTTAAAAGATCAGAAGAAGCACGCCCCGCGACCAGTAATTCGCTCTGCTTTTAGCATCTACATCTACATGATTAGTCTTCATTTCGCACTTAAGTACTTGTTAGAGGGTTCATAAAACCACTTTCAAACTATTTCTCGAACTTTCCATGCTCGAATAAAATGCAGAAAAATGACCACCTAAATCTTTCCGCGTGACCTCTGCTCTTATTTTATCACGATGTAGGTGAAATGCCACAAAATATTTTAGCATCTGTAGGAGAATGTTGGTGATTGTACTTACATAAAAAATCTTTCTGCAACGAGAAAACTCCTCATAATTACCAACAGAGCTCTGTGAAACTCTCTACCATGTTTCGTGACAACACAAAACAAGCTGCCTTTCTTTGACCTATGTCGATGACCTATGTCTGTTTCACTGCTTTGACGCGGCCCGTCACGAATTCCTCTTCTGCACCAACCTCTTCATCTCAGAGTACCTACGTCGTCAATTATCAGTCCCACGCCACACCACCTCATACCAGTGACGGAATGGTATCACCTGTAAAAATGTGCAAAAAGTTCCTTACAAATACCGTCGAGCTCCAGCGATTTTTGTGATGGTTAACGAACAATAAGGCGATATACAGGGTGAAAATTTTAAGTTGACAAACCAGAATAACTCCCAAAATAAGCTTCACACGAAAAAATGTGTTGAATCCAAAGTTGATTATTTTCGAGGGGGACATCTGCTGGTACTAGAATTAACCCGCCACCGCAGACCCGTGGTGGGTGGGGCGGGAGGCAACTTTAAAATTTCAAGTGGGAACCCCCATTTTTTATTGCAGAATCAGATTCTACATGAAAAACTACGTTCATTTTGTCTTGAACATTGTTTAGATTCTTGGTAGTTGGCGCTGTAATTCAAGAAAATCCACGTTCCCATTTTTGCGTGGAAAATACATATATTTACTTCGTAAATTTTGATTCCCTAAAGCTAAAACGCTTCCGCTTTCCCCATAGGGTGGGGTTTGAGAGAGAGGAAGTAGAGTTTTACAAATGTTGACTTATCCGAATCTGCGGAAAAATTAATATTTGGGTCAACATTTGTAAAACTCTAATCCCTTCCCCTCAAACCCCACCCTATGGGAAGAGAGGGAGATGTTTAGTTTTAGCGAATCAAAATTTACGAAGTAAATAAGTATTTTTTACTTACCCGTAACCATTTCCACGCAAAGATGGGAACATGGATTTTCTTGAATTACAGCGCCAAGTACCAAGAATCCAAACAAATGTTTAAGACAAAATGTACGTAGTTTTTCATGTAGAATCTGATTCTGCAATAAAAAAATGGGGATTCCCGCTTGAAATTTTAAAGTTGCCTCCTACCCCACCCCCAGGGGGCTGGGGTGGCGGGCTAATTTTAGCACCAGCAGTTGTCCCCCTCGGAAATAAACAACTTTGGAGTCTACACATTCTTTCGTGTGAAACTTGTTTTTCGAGGTATTCTCGTTTGTCAACTTAAAATTTACACCCTGTATATCATCTCGAGTAAAATCACTTAGAAATTCATCATTTAATGCAGGACAGGCGTCAATAGATCAGAGAAAGTCGTATCAGTAACACGGGCGTCAATAAGTAATTATAGATTGGTTTGGAAGTGTCACATTGGGACTTCAGGCGTGACCATCTGTCTGAGAGAGCGATGAGATGCACGCCCTTTTCTGATGTACCCGCGACAGGATAAGACGAAAAAGAAGATCAATTCATCGTGTAGGTAAGAGCGGGTCTCTAATGGCACCCTGAGTTCTTCAGTTTGATGCCTGTTTGAATTAAGAAGCTTTGCCTTAACATGGCGGACATCCACAATCCGTAAGGGAGTTTGCCTAGCATGTGTAGGATGGCAAGTTATAAGTCGGAACAATAAAATTCCTGGATCTGCCGAAGATACCTTTCGCTCTCAACACCGTATCGGATTAACATTTCTTCGGAGCAACGATTTTTGCATTCCCTGATCACCATTCGGTAAGAGAAGGATAACGGTCCTGGGAACGATAATCTAGAGGGACGGGTCCTTCAAGATAAGATGTGCACAATGTACAGG
Organism: Schistocerca serialis cubense; assembly: GCF_023864345.2. NCBI lineage: Eukaryota > Metazoa > Arthropoda > Insecta > Orthoptera > Acrididae > Schistocerca > Schistocerca serialis. The sequence goes on along the minus strand of NC_064639.1, from coordinate 251,869,532 downwards.
GGAGCCAATACAGTTTTACTGTTGCGGTACATGATATAAGGTGACAGCTGCACCACAGTGACCTGTGAAGCAATTTGGTGTCACGTCTGCCGCTAACAGCTTCCCACATAAGGAATCAGAAAGATGATGGAGTCTGCTACTGTAAGTACCTGTAAAATACGTACATCTGACGACAGTGAGATAGTGAGACATCCATGCATTGCCTATCTACGAAGAGCACACCAAATCATCTAATGCCTTGCTGAAATTAAAATTGGGGATTTGTTCCACAAGCTGCAAATACAATTAAAATCTCCGCCGAACAGAAGTTTCTGTGGAATTTTACGAAACAAATAAAGTATATCCCGTTCCTAAAAAGGCGTTCGATCTGTGGAATGGCCAGATCCCGAAAGGGTATAAAGAAGAATTTAAAAAGTTCAGCCCATCTCTCGGCCGTTATTAAGAACTTCGAAATCGGTCAGTGGTATTCCCTTTTTGTAAAATAACACAGTGGAGTGATAGTTCAGGAGCCACATCAAAGAAAGTAGAAAAACCGGGATTAGAAAAATGATCAGATATCATTTCTTTCAAAAGCGTCCGTCTGCGTCTTCAGTTGAATCGTAAATGAATCTAAGATCGGAACCTGTTCTTTCCACATTCGAGTTCAGGAACGTATAGGCCAGCATCCAGAAATCGGAACATGTTAGATGATTACTTACAAGTGACTTTTAAGGTCGCGTATCGCAGTCCATGGTAGAGTCAATGGATGAATCTCTATGCAAAGTGCTGGATCCCTATCTTCCACCCTCTTTACCTTTTCTTTCCCTTTTTTCGCGACGTCGCACGCTCATGTTGAAACACTGTTTATTGCAGCTTTGCGGGAAAGCTACTGCCGCATGAGGCAACGTGTGGCGGTCCTGCGGATATTCGCTATCAGGCACAGATGACACAAGCCACTCGTCCACAGGAAGGTGGTGTGGTTTCTGCAAACGAAAGCTGAGGATATGTCTTTTACCGTCAACACTGGTTCCACTAGGAGCGGTTCTAGGCGGTTCAGTCTGGAATAGCGCGACCGCTACGGTCGCAGGTTCGAATCCTGCCTCGGGCATGGATGTTTGTGATGTCCTTAGGTTAGTTAGGTTTAAGTAGTTCTAAGTTCTAGGGGACTGATGACATCCGACGCAGAAGAAGGCTGGGATGCCCAACAAGTCCGTCGTTAATAGTACGGAGCTCCGGAACAGGTCCATCCTCGTGTGATCCGAATAGGGATAGGCGGTCTCGGTCTCCGGATATACATCCGAGGGGGTGTTGGGCGTTTTCGAATCTTGAACACCAGCTGAATTGTTACCATCCGACCTAAACTCGGTAAGTGGAGAGGCAACCTCTAACGGAATATTTTGACTGGAGCGGAGGAGGGAAGAGGAATTGTCTAACTGCTCTCCATCTTCCTTCAATCTGCGTTTGTGTTGAAGTGGAAGTGACAGCGACGCGGAAGCTACAGCGGCAAAGTCCCTACGATAATGAATGTCAGAAATTGTCTAGTTTAATGGCTCGGATGTCCCTCAGGAAAAAAAAATAGAAATTTGTGGTAAAGTCTTATGGGACTAAACCGCTGAGGTCATCGATCTCTAAGCTTACACACTACTTAATCTAATTTAAACTAATTTACGCTACGGACAACACACACAAACCCATTCCCGAGGGAGGACTCGAACCTCCGACGGGGAAGCCTCGCGGCCCCTTAGGAACTTAGACGCAATGACAGTCACTCCACACAGCGACCAAGGCTACAGTCTTTCTTCTTGAGCCTGCTGTCCGCATGGTTCCCTTCGCCGATCTACGGAGTGTTTTATGTCGTCGCGTTGCTCTTTTATGACACGCACATTGGTCGACACTTCACAATAATAAATTGCGGGACGTGAAAGCTCTTCCCTGTGCTTGGACCTCTTCCTCCCGAACTCGTCGTCGGGAGGAGGTAATTTTAACTAGACTCCGGATAGGGCACTGTCTGTTTAGCCATCGACATCTTTTAAGTGGCGATCCTCCCCGCTTTGTCCCCACTGCTCTCAACTATGGACGGTGAGACACCTTTTAGTTGAGTGCCCCTATTTTACTCCGTTACGCGCCCGTCTACAGCTGTCGCTTGATATATCTTCCATTTTAGCAGATGACACGCACTCAGCCGATCGCGTTCTCGAGTTTATTAGTGAGATGACGTCAGTCATTTGAAGGTCTTTTTGGGGATAAACAACCCCCCTTCTATAGTGGTTTTTTAAGCTTTCTTTCTGTTTTTAGTTTCCCCCCTTTTTTGAGTTTCGCCCCCGTTGCTGCTGGTTTCCAGTTTGGTTTTTTACCTTTTCCTAAGTCACAGACCGGGCGCTAATGACCGTAGCTGTTTTGCGCCCTAAAACTATAAAAAAAAGAGTCACCTGGGGAACGAGGTCCGCTAAAGTTAATCTCTTGCAACGTTCATAAGTGGATTTTAAGACTGTGACACGACGTGGGCAATTTGTGCGGAGGTGTTCATTTCCATTACATATAAAACATGTCCCTACTCGTCCTGTGTAAATTATATACACACGATATCCACACACCTGTAAATGAAACGGAGTATTCAGTTTTACCACAATGTCCACGGATCTAACTGCACTATGAACCCTGCAAACGATGTCGAGTATACTAGCATTCCTGTCGTATATCCCGAATGTCCACAAACGGCAGCGGGACGGTCTTTAGGAAACTGTCATTAACTTTCGGCGCAAGCAGAAACATCCTTACATTCGTATATTTCACCTCCGTGTTCGCCATAATAACCATACTGTTAGAACCGTCACGATGAGTGAAAGGGTCTTGTTATCCGTGCCGCAAAAGGAGCCTGTCAACCTGATTCGATTCTAGAAGCACATACGATGCAGAATGGAAGTAAGCCATGTGAATCTGTTCTGAAGTTACCTTGGTTGTATCTACAAGCCAATCATAAACTTCTAACGAACCTGGCTGCACATGCTGCTTGGACTTCTCCAAGCTGAATATGTTGACAGCTGAACGTGGAATGTTTATGGGAGCCATGGACGAAAGTCACGAACATGAGACGCTGAGTGACAAACAATGATTCGACGAACCCAAGGATTTACACGACACTGAGGGGAAACAAGGAATCTCCCGCAGCGCTACAGTAGAGGAAGAAACAGGCGGAACCTACTCGGTCAGCACCGTCGTGGAAATGCTCTAGACCAGGTTTACTGTGCAGCAATACTCCAGGAGAGGATGGAGCACCGTAGTGCAGAGAGCCTGGCAGATTATTTGCATGCTCTAAGCGCTCTGTTCCCGCAACTTTTTCTATGTCATCGTTCCTATTTAAGTTACTCGTAACTGTAACCCCTAAATCAAATGAGCAAATGAGGCAACAAGCAGGTAAAAATGAGTTGATTAGCCCACCAGCCAACATATTAGTCACCCCGAAGTAGAGCTTCGGAGAAATGTAATTGGTGTAGAAATGGTACCAGGCTGTCAAGTGACCCTCAGCTGCTCATAACAATGAAGTGTGTGTGTGTCTATGTCTGTGTGTGTGCGCCAGTCAGTTCTGTGCGCAAAACGGTGTAACTATACTTACACTTATACTTTGAACACTTCTGTCAAAAGATGAATTTTTGCACTTACGGTTAACATGAAAGAAGCCTCAAGCAAAAGGTTTGTGCGTAACTAGTGTCCTCTCGTCATTCGTTTATACTTTGTTTCACAGTTTTTTGTTGTTGATATCATTGTGTGTGTGTGTGTGTTTGGAGCTTACGGGCGGTCAACGTCGAGGTTATCAGCGCCCTTTTGCTACCGCTCACCTTTCAGGTGTCCTTAATGGTTCGTTATTGACACTGCATTATTATTAGTTCAGCGAAATATTCAGTCTGATCCAAGATATCTCGTGTGTTCACTCTTTGTGAATCTGGGTGCACTATAACCCTAGGTTCGGTGTGGGGCGGCGGTGAGGTGGGTGGACTGCTGTTACTTGTTGTGGGGTTGTGAATCACTGAGGGCTATGGCGGGACGAAGCCTCTGCATCGTTACTGGGTCCCTTGTTTAATGCACAATACTGTGAAAAGACTTGGAGACACGGGAAGATACTAGTTCGATTGCATCGTGGTGAGACAGATTTTTAAATCAAATACTGGATTCTGGGATGTAATCGGCAAATATAGACTCGGATCACAATTTTGTAACGATCGATAGTGAGCTGCAGTTTTAAGAGAATCATCAGGAATAATAAATATGGAAAAAAGTGGGATACTGAACGACTGGCGAATGACGAGGTACTTTGGAAGTTGTCATGAGCCTGAAGTTATTATGTTAAGGAATACAACAGTAGACAGGACAGAGAGGAGTGGACAACTCTATAAAGGGCAATCACAAGAGTTGATCTGACAAATGTGGTACAAGTAGCATAACTCCAAAAAAATCTTGAGCAATAGAAGAAGTACTTCAGTTTGTCGATGAAAGAAGAAAGCACAAACATGCTCAGGAAAAGACAGGAACACAGCACAGATTCAGCATGTAGAGAAGTCAAAACAATCTTCGACGATATTAAAAGCCGGGGTGTCAACGTTAAGAGTGCTGAGGGAATTCCACTGTTAAGCGTAAGGGAGACAGCAGATGGATGGGAAGAATATACTGAACGCGTGTACGAGTCTGATGACCTGAAAGAAGAAGAAATGAAAGTCGATATGGTAGACACAGGGGATTCAGTCTTCGTTTCATGGAGCTTTGGAAGAATTGCGATCAAATAAGGTAGAAGATACGAGGTGCATTCAAGTTCTAAGGCCTCCGATTTTTTTTCTCTGGACTGGAAAGAGATAGAAACATGCGCATTGTTTTAAAATGAGGCCGCGTTCATTGTCAATACGTCCCAGAGATGGCAGCACCGTACAGCAGCTGGAATTTTACCGCCAGCGGCGAGAATGAGAACTGTTTTAAATACTTAAAATGGCGACGTTTTCCTTACTTGAATAGCGTGCAATCATTCGTTTTCTGAATTTACGTGGTGTGAAACCAATTGAAATTCATCGACAGTTGAAGGAGACATGTGGTGATGGAGTTATGGATGTGTCGAAAGTGTGTTCGTGGCTGCAACAGTTTAATGAAGGCAGAACATCGTGTGACAACAAACCGAAACAACCTCGGGCTCGCACAAGCCGGTCTGACGACATGATCCAGAAAGTGGAGAGAATTGTTTTGGGGGACCACCGAATGACTGTTGAACAAATCGCCTCCAGAGTTGGCATTTCTGTGGGTTCTGTGCACACAATCCTGCATGACGACCTGAAAATGCGGAAAGTGTCATCCAGGTGGGTTCCACGAATGCTGACGGATGACCACATGGCTGCCCGTGTGGCACTTTGCCAAGCAATGTTGACGCGCAACGACAGCATGAATAGGACTTTCTTTTCAACGGTTGTGACAATGGATGAGACGTGGATGCCATTTTTCAATCCAGAAACAAAGCGCCAGTCAGCTCAATGGAAGCAAACAGATTCACCACCTCCAAAAAAATTTCGGGTAACCGCCAGTGCTAAAAAAATGATGGTGTCCATGTTCTGGGACAGCGAGGGCGTAATCCTTACCCATTGCATTCCAAAGGGCACTACGGTAACGGGTGCATCCTACGAAAATGTTTTGAAGAACAAATTCCTTCCTGCACTTCAACAAAAACGTCCGGGAAGGGCTGCGCGTGTGCTGTTTCACCAAGACAACGCACTTGCACATCGAGCTAGCGTTACGCAACAGTTTCTTCGTGATAACAACTTTGAAGTGATTCCTCATGCTCCCTACTCACCTGACCTGGCTCCTAGTGACTTTTGGCTTTTTCCAACAATGAAAGACACTCTCCGTGGCCGCACATTCACCAGCCGTGCTGTTATTGCCTCAGCGATTTTCCAGTGGTCAAAACAGACTCCTAAAGAAGCCTTCGCCGCTACCATGGAATCATGGCGTCAGCGGTGTGAAAAATGTGTACGTCTGCAGGGCGATTACGTCGAGAAGTAACGCCAGTTTCATCGATTTCGGGTGAGTAGTTAATTAGAAAAAAAATCGGAGGCCTTAGAACTTGGATGCACCTCGTGTATCTACCATTCCTTTGGAATATAAAAACAGCAGTGGGGGAAATAGAAACCAAATGACTGTTCTGCCCTGTAGAATCTATGAGACTGGAGACTTTTCATCAGACGTACGGAAAAATATCACATACCCATTTCTGAAGATAAAGGCAAATAAAAGCTAAAATTATAGCACAACCAGCCCAACAGCTCTTGCATCCAAGTTGGTGACAAGAATAATGTTCGAAGAATGGAAAATAAAGTTGAGGATAACTTAGGTAACGATCAGTTTTGCTTTAGGGTAGGTAAAGGGATCAGAGAGGTAGTTATGACGTTACGTTTGTAATGGAAGCAAGAATAAGTAAAATCAAGACATCTCCATAGGATTTCTTGACGTAGAAAAAGAGTTAGACAATTTAAAATGGCGCAAGATGTTCGAAATCCGGAGAAAAATAGGTTCAAAAATGGTTCAAATGGCTCTGAGCACTATGGGACTTAACATCTATGGTCATCAGTCCCCTAGAACTTACAAGTACTTAAACCTAACTAACCTAAGGACAGCACACAACACCCAGCCATCACGGGGCAGAGAAAATCCCTGACCCCGCCGGGAATCGAACCCGGGAACCCGTGCGTGGGAAGCGAGAACGCTACCGCACGACCACGAGATGCGGGCAGAAAAATAGGAATGAGCTATAAGCAAAGGTGGACAATATGCTAAGTGTGTAAAAGTTATAAGAAGCTAGATGGATCATTAAGAGTGGAAGAGCTCGGGTTGAAAAGGGTGAAGGACAGGGATGTAATCCACTGTTTAGTATATACATTGAAGAAGCAATGACGAAAATGTAACATAGGTTTCGGAGCGGGATTAAAATTTAGGGTAAAAGAGCGATGAAATTTGCTGATGACATTGTTCTGATTAATACAAAAAAGGAACAATTAAGAGTCGTACAGAATGGAGCGAAATGTGTACTGAACACAGAATACTGACTCATAGTAAACCGAAGAAATACGAAAGCAATTAGAAGTAACAAAAGTGAGATTACTAACAAACTTACCATCAAAATTGGGGACCACGTACCAAACTGATGGTGATCTAATACGACATCTATTTTCTTTTCCTTTTTCTGTGTTTTATTCTTGTCAGCAACTTGGATGCATGAGTTGCTAAGCTGATTGAATGATAACTTTCACATTTATCTACCATTGCTCCCTTCGTGAAAAGGTGGATGACATATTACGGTAGTTTCATGGTATGTATCCAGATTTATAGATTTTACACACCCACTTGAATGGTGGTTTGGTCACCACCACCCCACTGATTTTAGAGGTTTTTAAGGAAAGTTTTGTTTGCCTTCCGGCCTATATGATCGCCCTCTTTTAAATTCTAATTCTAAAATTGTATCCACAGTGTCTTCCATATCGACTCCCATTTCTTCTATCACGTTATGAGTTCCATCCACTTGTAGAAAGTTTCTGTGTACTTTTTCCATTTATCTGTTCTCCCCTCTGCCTTTAATAGTGGAATTACTCGTGCATTCTTTCACCGAAGATCGTTTTGATGTTTCTATGATCAGTTCTTTTTCGATTTTTTCGCATTTTTCCTGCAGCCGTTTCGCCTTGCATTCCCTGTTCTTATTTATTTCATTCCCAAGTCACTTATTTTACTGTAGTACTGTTTTATCGTGAACGTATGTGTACTACGTTCTTTAGTTGATAAATTTAACTGTTTATTCTGATGCCCAACGCTTCTTCGCAGTTACCTTCCTTGCACCAATATTCATCTGCCAGCTAGTGAGGTTGTCGTTTTATGACATGTCCATGCCACTGTAAAGGAACTAGAGAACGTCAGATGCCCCACATCTTTCAGCAATCCCTCATGACCCTATATTCCACCTCAATCCTTCTGGACGTTTCTCTAATGCAGTTTACTCATCATCATCATTATTAAAGTGTGATCTGAGTCCATATCTACACTTAGGTACACCGTACTTTCGAATGTCTGATTTCGGACTCTGTGTTCAAGATGTACTCCAACTAGTGTCGTCCCAAGTTTACAGTCTGTTTGTGATTTCCATAAATCACTGCAGGTAAATACCTGGATGGTTTCTTTGAAAAGGGCTTGGCCAGTTACCTTCCCCATTATTTCGTAATCCGAGCTTGTACTCCGTGTCTAATGATTTCACTGTCGACAGGGCGTTAAAGACTGATATCCCTTGTTTTCCAGTCCTTTTACAACAATATTTACTCCTCTTATGATTTTTGAGTAGCCTGTTCGCTATTACTAGCTGAAATTTATTGCAGAAGTCAATTAGTCTGTCTCTTATCTCTGTTCTATCATCGGACCCGTATTCCTTCTTAATCTGGCTCCTATTCCGTACCTACCTGAGTGCTCCATTAATGATTGTTAGATATCTGTCTTCCTTAACATACTGAACAGGACGGAGAATCGTAATGCCTCGCCGCCAGGTGCTCAGAACAAGATAACTAAATCACAATCTGCACGTAAGGTTTATTCCACAACTGTTGCATTCAGAAAGTATTGTTCCATTTAACTTCTGACAGAGAGGAAGAGTGACGTGCAAAAAAGCTCTGAGGACTATCGGACTTACATTTGAGGTCATCAGTCCCCTAGACTTAGAACTACTTAAACCGAACTAACCTAAGGACATCACACACATCCATGCCCGAGGCAGGATTCGAACCTGCGACCGTAGCGGTAGCGCGGTTCCAGACTGAAGCGCCTAGAACCTCTCGGCCACTTCGGCCGGCAGAGTGACGTCGTAGGACATTTGAACAAAGTATAGGCATTCCCATTACAAACAAGCGGGTTTGTTTTGAATCGCTGTGTTCTTAACAAATCAGGAATACAGAGGAACACCTAAAGAAAATCCTGGTGGTGTGCAATATGCTAGCTAGCTGAAGCCCGTAATGCGAAGTACCGCTACATGGAAAACCTGAGAACGACACAGGAGATATTAGTTTATATACCAACTGCAGCAAGATAGTAAATTTTTACGTTCTATGTAGAATAGGAGGCAAAGTTACGTAGTTCCGATACTTCATTGGATGGGATTATAAAACGAACCACCCAGTGACAAATACGATACGATGGGAAATTCAGAACGCTAGACGACAGAGCAGGAGACGATTTAACTACCATGCCAAACAGGTGGAATCGCAGATTGGTCACTGTAGTGAGGCAGGAGAAGATCCATTATTTGATGAGCCAGCAACGCAAAGAGGAATCAGACAGAAGCATACACAGTGAGTCCGCCTTCTGGAAGCCTGCTAACCTACTGTCGGCTAAATCTTCAGGGCTTTGAGTCAGAACTCTGTATTCATTTCGATGTATATCGTCACTTCGTGACATATTCATTTCCGTTCCACATCGGACCTTCCTTGCGGTTTCATACTCGAATCTTTGAGCATCCAACAGTACTTTCCTCTGTGACCTCAGCCTCCAAATACTACGCGAACAGCGCCTCTGAGAGGTTATTACCACAGACGAGAGATGCCTAGTGCTAGGACAGTAATGCCGTGTGGACTGCCGTGTCACGCTATTACTACAGCCAGTGAGGAAGAAGAGATGAGCTAAGCCGCCCACAGCTTTGCTTCCAAGCCGAAGAACACGGAATATGAAAGTTGTCATATGTCAGCCTGCAGCACACACATGACGAGGGATAATCAATTCAACGTGCCGACGTCCCAAGTGACACTCCCGCCATCATGTAAACCTGTCTCCATTGAATGGCCAGATGAAACAGTCCGATCCTCTCCCATTTGCCCCAAATACTGGGTTATGTCTATATTCATTCAAAGTGACACTGCGAATATAGATTGGCGAACCAATAATAAACGTAAATGTTTCTATATATTAATGATTCAATGAATTTGTTTTCAATGTGATCTGATTTGCATATATTAATCTCCTCAATCAGTTTGTATTCACTACATTTTTGGTGCCAAGCATGGGACAACCTCTCTGTCAATCAAATTCAGTTTCATAAATTTTGGTGTAAGCCGATCAGTTTCAATTTATCAATAAAATTCACCTTCACCAGGTTTTGGCAACCAAATTGGAGCGACGTCACATCTCTCAATTTTAATTCATTACATCGTGGGAGTCTTCATTTTTAACTAATCAATTCATTTCAATTTATTACAATGTCGCCACATACTTTCTCTATCTTACCATCTTTTACTTCTGACTCCGGCTTGTAACGCTCAACTTCTGTCGTTGGCGTTGTTTTGCTACTGATTCTGATGAGAATAATAATATCGCTGAAGAGTTCATAGTTACTCACCCTCTGGCCTTCCTTCCCATTCATGACGAATCCTATTTCCATTTCACCACTTTCTGCTGCTATTAATATTAATATGCATTTTTCTGGCCAGAAATCTTCTCTCCATTTCACTTCACTGATCACAACTATCTAGCTTGAGCATTTGTACATCCCTTTTCAAATATTCTAGCTTTCCTTCCACATGCAGACTGACAGTCCACACTCCGACTTGTAGAATTTTACCATTTCGTTGGCTATTCAGTCTTTTTCACAATCCCTTCCTGAAGATTTGAATGGCGAATTAGTGACGAATATTTTGCCAATAGAGCGACCATCATGAGACATTTTCAATTAGAGCCACATCTGAGTACACATATTTAATTTTCTTAATGCGGTGGTTTCCGTTGCCTTTTACCTTCTCATGCCGTTGATCATTGCTGATCATTCCCCATTTTAGGGGCACTTTCCCATCCCAAGCGCACGAAGGTGTCCCGAAAATCTGTTGACTCTTCTGAGTGTGGCAGAAAGTGGGTGAATCGTTATGTTGGACGTATTGGACCGCCATTGCTGATGAACTGTATTCGACTTTAATCAGTTTCTGGGATCGAACGTTGGACGAGTAAGATTCCTAGCTTACGGCCACTACCAGACGTTACTACTCTTAATTACCGAAAGTTATTCAACTATGTGTCGAAATTTACAGCAGCTGTGTCATTATACGCTGGAAGAATATCCTTATCGTGCGAAGCCCTCGCCTCAATTTACAAATCTTGTTTTTTAAAATTCAGAATATTGTAACTGAGAAGAATAAAATACGTCAACGAAAGGGAACAGGGACTTATCAGACGGATAACTTATCAGACGGATAACTTATCAGGCGGATACAACTAACATTTTAGCCGTGGCGTCATGTAATCCGCATTTAACTTCAAGACTGGTTGAATATGCGATACAGATAAACCAAAGGAGTATTCTGTGAATACTAGATTCCAAAAGCATTTCATGCTCTCCACATTTCGCTTGATCAACAGATTTACGGGAATGACTCCTAAAGTCAATTAGGCCAACGGTTCTCCGAATGGTGTCTACGAAAACTGTAAATTTCAACAGCGCTTCCATACGAATGGAGCTCCATTTACCAACTATGGGCACATCAAAGTTTGTACTATGGGTCAAAAGAATCCTCACTGGCCCAGAGAATATGTAGACAACGGCCTTAGCTTGTCAACACGTGATTTACGCTTTTCAGCATCGCACCATTGGTCCCAGTTTATCTATGGGGCTCTAAATAGCCGCATGTACCTACAGTTCCTAGCAGGTACGGTGCTGCAGTTACTGGAAGACATCAACCTTGGTATAAGACAATCCATATGGTACTAACATGAAACATGTGACGCCCCTTCTGCACAGACGTTTATATACCTTCTTAACAGAAGATTTGGAGATGGATGGATCGGTTATTTTGCGACCACAAAATGGTCTGTACGCTCACCAGACTTCCAAACTCTAGGTTTTTTTTCTCTGGTAGGAACTAAAATAAGATGCCTAACAGGAGACGTAGAAGACCCCCAAAGACGTGATAAGCCGTAGCACACGGGCGTGCGGTGGCAAATCCAGATGAAATTCAGTGTCCTGTACTGTCTGTCCGGAATCGTTTTACAGCACGTGTGAATGTTCGGTGTCAACTTTTTGAGAACTTAATACGACAGTCACACCAATAAACTCACAAGCTGCACCAGAGTTACGTGAATTACTTGTCCGATAACATTACAGTAGGGTGTCTTCAGGTCCTCTTCTCCCGGCTGCGGGACAGTGGTTTGTTTCGCTATTATTGTATTATTTTTGATTAAGTCCCAACATTTTTATACCATTGAAATCATCTTCGAAAGATCTTTCCAATGCCCCCAGAAAAATAATTATTGTATTAAAAAGGTTGATACCTTAATCTGACAGTTACAAACATTAGAAAACATGTGTACATTAGAAAATTTGCCACCTTGCCTGCCATACATTATCTGATCAAAAATATCCGGACACCTTAGCCATTATGACGGCTTTAATTCTGCTGGGGATACTTTCAGTGGGATGTCTGAATGTCTATGGACCAATGGCAAGTCATTCTTCCTCAAGGGCCGAAACCAGAGAAGGTAGTGATGTTGAACGATGGAGCGAAGTCAACGTTATAACTCATCCCAAAGATGTTTCATTGGTTTTAGGTCTGAACTTTGGGCAGGAATGTTTTCGTCCGCAAATCACTGCCTCTCAGATGCTACTTTATGGCGGGATGCACGCATGGTCTCCGAGCTGTTCCTCTACTGTACAGTACAGAATGCTGCGTTCTTAGCCTTCCACATTTAGCGTTTTGTTAAGTGCACTAACCACTAAAAACGCCCCCATACCTCACCACCACTTACTCACTGCTGGCACTATAGTCCTACTGGGAGGCAGGATTTCGCGAAATCCTAACTCTTCCATTGAATTGCCACAGAGTACCGCGTGATTTATCACCCCAAACCTCTCGTTTGCAATCATATGCTGTCCAGCAGCGTCACTCTTACAGGACCTCAAGCATTGTTTAGCATCGTGTACAGGAATCTGTGGCTTATGAGGAAATGCTGTCCTATTATATCCCATTATTATTAACTCCCTTTGCATAGCCACTGTGATAACTGGGCTTCTGGTAGCACTTTGAAACTCTCGAGTTCCGCCATTCTCGATGGTCTGTGTCCGAAAGTACATGATGTCTCCCTCGTCTTGGTTTGTCCGTGGTCGTTCCTTCGCGTTTCCACCTCACAAACTTATCAATAACAGTTGACACGGGCAGGTTTAGAAGGGCTGAAATGTCCCTGGTGTGCCGGCCGCGGTGGTCTCGTGGTTCTAGGCGCGCAGTCCGGAACCGTACGACTGCTACGGTCGCAAGTTCGAATCCTGCCTCGGGCATGGATGTGTGTGATGTCCTTAGGTTAGTTAGGTTTAAGTAGTTCTAAGTTCTAGGGGACTGATGACCACAGCAGTTGAGTCCCATAGTGCTCAGAGCCATTTGAACCATTTTTTTTTTTTTTTGTCCCTGGTGTAATGGAAAATGTTCCTGTCAGGGTGTCCTGATTATTGATTATATGATACTGAGCTTTTGTTTATTTAATTATTTAATAGAAATAATTTTATTGTTTTATATTGTCTTAGTACGTTTTGCAGAATTTATGTTTATACACTCCTGGAAATTGAAATAAGAACACCGTGAATTCATTGTCCCACGAAGGGGAAACTTTATTGACACATTCCTGGGGTCAGATACATCACATGATCACACTGACAGAACCACAGGCACATAGACACAGGCAACAGAGCATGCACAATGTCGGCACTAGTACAGTGTATATCGACCTTTCGCAGCAATGCAGGCTGCTATTCTCCCATGGAGACGATCGTAAAGATGCTGGATGTAGTCCTGTGGAACGGCTTGCCATGCCATTTCCACTTGGCGCCTCAGTTGGACCAGCGTTCGTGCTGGACGTGCAGACCGCGTGAGACGACGCTTCATCCAGTCCCAAACATGCTCAATGGGGGACAGATCCGGAGATCTTGCTGGCCAGGGTAGTTGACTTACACCTTCTAGAGCACGTTGGGTGGCACGGGATACATGCGGACGTGCATTGTCCTGTTGGAACAGCAAGTTCCCTTGCCGGTCTAGGAATGGTAGAACGATGGGTTCGATGACGGTTTGGATGTACCGTGCACTATTCAGTGTCCCCTCGACGATCACCAGTGGTGTACGGCCAGTGTAGGAGATGGCTCCCCACACCATGATGCCGGGTGTTGGCCCTGTGTGCCTCGGTCGTATGCAGTCCTGATTGTGGCGCTCACCTGCACGGCGCCAAACACGCATACGACCATCATTGGCACCAAGGCAGAAGCGACTCTCATCGCTGAAGACGACACGTCTCCATTCGTCCCCCCATTCACGCCTGTCGCGATACCACTGGAGGCGGGCTGCACGATGTTGGGGCGTGAGCGGAAGACGGCCTAACGGTGTGCGGGACCGTAGCCCAGCTTCATGGAGACGGTTGCGAATGGTCCTCGCCGATACCCCAGGAGCAACAGTGTCCCTAATTTGCTGGGAAGTGGCGGTGCGGTCCCCTACGGCACTGCGTAGGATCCTACGGTCTTGGCGTGCATCCGTGCGTCGCTGCGGTCCGGTCCCAGGTCGACGGGCACGTGCACCTTCCGCCGACCACTGGCGACAACATCGATGTACTGTGGAGACCTCACGCCCCACGTGTTGAGCAATTCGGCGGTACGTCCACCCGGCCTCCCGCATGCCCACTATACGCCCTCGCTCAAAGTCCGTCAACTGCACATACGGTTCACGTCCACGCTGTCGCGGCATGCTACCAGTGTTAAAGACTGCGATGGAGCTCCGTATGCCACGGCAAACTGGCTGACACTGACGGCGGCGGTGCACAAATGCTGCGCAGCTAGCGCCATTCGACGGCCAACACCGCGGTTCCTGGTGTGTCCGCTGTGCCGTGCGTGTGATCATTGCTTGTACAGCCCTCTCGCAGTGTCCGGAGCAAGTATGGTGGGTCTGACACACCGGTGTCAATGTGTTCTTTTTTCCATTTCCAGGAGTGTATTATAGTTTGTTGGTAATGTAAGTGATTTATGAAATATTGAATTAACTTTGATAACAAAAGTTTAATTTGTTGTACCTGATGTACTTGTTACTCAGATGACATCCAATGACTAGTCCACGTTCGAAGTAACTGAACTCTCTTGACTGACCATTATCGTGTCAGTGCTTGTTTACTGACAACACAATATTCCGCGTCTCCTTTTATATTGGCGCGTCTGTCTATCGCGACGTCAAGTGGTGAATTCCGCATTCCACAGTGGTGGCGGGGTACACTTGATCAGCTAGTGTATCTTAGCGAAAACCACGCCTCGGAGTAATTACTTGCTCCGGATATAATGGTATGATGCATAAGTTGGTAGCGTTTCTCCATAAATTTAAGGAACACAACAGATGCATTCACAACTATTGACAACAGTCTGCCAGCGCTGGGGAAACTTCTCGGTTCCGCGACTGTAGAAATCACGTCGATCTGAGGCGATGGACTCGTCGAGCCGTGTTCGGATCGCATTTTCAGCCGAAAAGGAAGTTCCTTGAAGGCTGTTCGATAGAGAGCGGAGAAAGTGAAAATCTGAGGGCGCAACATCAGGTGAAGAAAGTGGGTGCGGAATGAATTCTTTGTCAGTCTAGCACGATGCGAGCGGGCGTTATAGTAGAGTACTATCACTTCACGCTGTCTTTGTGGTGTCACCGCCAGACACCACACTTGCTAGGTGGTAGTTTTAAATCGGCCGCGGTCCATTAGTACATGTCGGACCCGCGTGTCGCCACTGTCAGTGATCGCAGACCGAGCGCCACCGTAAGGCAGGTCTCGAGATACGGACTAGCACACGCCCCAGTTGTACGGACGACTTTGCTAGCGACTACACTGACGAAGCCTCGCTCCTTTGCCGAGCAGATAGTTAGAATAGACTTCAGCTAAGTCCATGGCTACGACCTAGCAAGGCGCCATTAGCCTTACATAGCAATTGACATCGTATAAAGCATGTCTCATCAAGAACGATGTATACAACAAGGATGGATTAAAGTTAAGTATTCCAAAAGCTACGTACTTTTCTTTATAGCATTCATTACGTATCCTGTTTCAGACCTCACGCCATCCTTCGTGTGTTTATAGCGTGCATTGCGGTCCCCTCAAATCACACTGTGTCGGCACTTCTGTCGACACATCAGTCTTCATGGTCGTTGTTCTTGGACTGCGACCTCAGTTGTTGACGATAAATGTCAGAAGTGATGTTTACACCTCGGGGAGGCAGTTCGTAGTACACCACACAGTCGCCCTTCCACCAGGTGCGTAACATTACGTTTTGTGGATGCGCGGAGGTGCTACTTTGTTTTGGCTCAACCATTCCATTCTTTTTCTTACGTTAGCATAGACACAATCATCACCAGTAACGATATAGGATAGGAATGGTCGGTGTTATTCACGAGCAAATTGATGACGAGCAAGCAGATGCACATATGGGCATCCGCTGATTTTTGTGATTTTGGCTTGGAGCATACGGTGCCCACACATCCGATTTTTGAACCTTCCCCACTGCATGCAAATGTCGCTCGATGGTACAATGATCACAGTTTATCACATCTGCTACTTTTCGAGCACACTGATGTGAAACAACGTGGATTAATGTGTTTACACGATCTTCGTCGAATGCCGAAGGTCTTCCTGAACATGGAGTATCACTAATGTCAAAACGGTCCTCCTTAAAACGGGAAAACCATTTTTTTACCGTGATCTGTCCAACTGCATTATCCGCACACAAGGTGCAAGTTTTTCTGGTTGCCTCCGCTGCTGCCACACCCTTTATTGAACGCAAGCAGAAGAATATCTCGGATATGTTCCGATTTCTCCACTTGCCCCTCTATTTTCGAGATTTCATAGGTCCAGTCACTATTTTCAGATGACAAAATGACAATATGTAGCTCAAATATTGGTACAAAAGGCTCTGAGCACTATGGGACTTAACTTCTAAGGTCATCAGTCCCCTAGAGCTCAGAACTACTTAAACACAACTAACCTAAGGACATTACACACATCCATGCCCGAGGCACGATTCGAACCTGCGACCGTAGCGGTCGCGTGGTTCCAGACTGTAGCGCCTAGAACCGCTCGTCCACCCAGGCCTGCGTAGCTCAAATAGCAACAGTAAACTACAAATTAAAAAAAAAATATAACGATCCATAAATAAAACCGTAGCGACCGGAATACCAACATGCAAAACAAAACTGCTACGGACTTATGCACCAATCTAATATTTTTAGTGGCCAGTGTTTGGCGCCACAACACCTTTTTAGGGAAGAGCACCATCAGGTTCTTCATCCTAATGACGATACGGCAAGTTGAATAAGAGAGGGTATGATAAACCGCTTCCTTCAAAAATATTTCCCTTCTTGACACCTCCTCTGTTACCACAGCTGACGTGTCGCTGATCACGTTTGTACTACGATTGCAGTACACGCGAGGTGCCTATTTGCTTCCACGGCACTGAGGGGAATGCGTAAGCTTTAATAAGTGTTCTCCAACCTGCAGTCTTCTACAGTTGTTGTCGACTGCGCTGAAAGCAGCACGTAGGTAGTGAATCCGCTATCTTGAGGCTGTAAGAAACCCTTCGCGAAAAACTGTTATTTTAGAAATAATTAAATTTCCAATCACTTCGTTTATACGAGATGCCAGTCGCTTTTCATTAGCAGAACACCATGAACTGCGCAATTACATTCCACTTTAAAAGTCGCAATAATTTCTATTCTTCGAAAAATTAATTTCTGTAATTACTGTCACACTGTTCTCAGATATATATTCCTAATAACCATACATTGCTGATAAAGTCTTAAGTAACACCGTCCAAGGTAGACAAGATGTCTGTCCTCCGAGACTGCCAGTCCAGCTCTGATCGTAGTACATCCGAACCACTTCACCAGCCATCCAAGTTAGGCACGATCCGAAGATCACCGAAGGAATTCCTCTGCCTTTTCGTATAGCAGTTGTTTATTATTCTGCTGGTTATTAATACTTGTGAAATAATGGATAGATAGCACGCTGTCGAGAGATGCTTTAAATATGAAATACAAGTAAATACGCTGTTTAGTTTGTCTAATACTAGGTCTACAACTTTGCTTCCAACGTTTTTTCTCGACGTTCGGGACTTTATTGTGAAAAACTTACCGAAAAATTATGATTCATGGTATTGCCCATCCTTGGCCACTACATTCTGCCATCTTTCGGATAGCATACGAATCCCGTAGCGGAAGAACTGGCCGTCTTTTGTGGGGACCCATGAATCGATTCAATTTTGCACTTGCTTATATGATCGGAAGTGCTGGTCAGCCAGACTGTATGCCACTGATCGAAAAAGATTGTAGTCAGAGAGAGCAACGTATGGAGAATACGGTGGGTGGGGTAGAACTTCTCATTTCAAAGTTTCCATGTATATTTTACGGCTTTTGCGACGTGGGGTCAAGCACTTGAAACGTCTCCTTTGAACAATTATGCAAGACTGTGTTTAAACTGACATACAATATTTTTAGCGCAACGCAATCTGACTTTCAAAAATCCCTACAAAAGAATGGCCCTGACTAACATTAACCTATACGTTTCACAAATCACTTACCTCACAAAAATCTTGGTTACTCGAACTACTGCAATACTGCCAGCACCACTACTGCCAGCTAAATAAAAGATTCAAACTATGGAAGGCACTAACTACTGATAGGGATAGTTAGCAAATGAAAGATATTAATAGAGAACAAACAATGTATTTAAACTTAATATCATCATATATATATATATATATATATATTTATATATATATATATATATATATATATATATATATATACTCCTGGAAATGGAAAAAAGAACACATTGACACCGGTGTGTCAGACCCACCATACTTGCTCCGGACACTGCGAGAGGGCTGTACAAGCAATGATCACACGCACGGCACAGCGGACACACCAGGAACCGCGGTGTTGGCCGTCGAATGGCGCTAGCTGCGCAGCATTTGTGCACCGCCGCCGTCAGTGTCAGCCAGTTTGCCGTGGCATACGGAGCTCCATCGCAGTCTTTAACACTGGTAGCATGCCGCGACAGCGTGGACGTGAACCGTATGTGCAGTTGACGGACTTTGAGCGAGGGCGTATAGTGGGCATGCGGGAGGCCGGGTGGACGTACCGCCGAATTGCTCAACACGTGGGGCGTGAGGTCTCCACAGTACATCGATGTTGTCGCCAGTGGTCGGCGGAAGGTGCACGTGCCCGTCGACCTGGGACCGGACCGCAGCGACGCACGGATGCACGCCAAGACCGTAGGATCCTACGCAGTGCCGTAGGGGACCGCACCGCCACTTCCCAGCAAATTAGGGACACTGTTGCTCCTGGGGTATCGGCGAGGACCATTCGCAACCGTCTCCATGAAGCTGGGCTACGGTCCCGCACACCGTTAGGCCGTCTTCCGCTCACGCCCCAACATCGTGCAGCCCGCCTCCAGTGGTGTCGCGACAGGCGTGAATGGAGGGACGAATGGAGACGTGTCGTCTTCAGCGATGAGAGGCGCTTCTGCCTTGGTGCCAATGATGGTCGTATGCGTGTTTGGCGCCATGCAAGTGAGCGCCACAATCAGGACTGCATACGACCGAGCCACACAGGGTCAACACCCGGCATCATGGTGTGGGGAGCGATCTCCTGCACTGGCCGTACACCACTGGTGATCGTCGAGGGGACACTGAATAGTGCACGGTACATCCAAACCGTCATCGAACCCATCGTTCTACCATTCCTAGACCGGCAAGGGAACTTGCTGTTCCAACAGGACAATGCACGTCCGCATGTATCCTGTGCCACCCAACGTGCTCTAGAAGGTGTAAGTCAACTACCCTGGCCAGCAAGATCTCTGGATCTGTCCCCCATTGATCATGTTTGGGACTGGATGAAGCGTCGTCTCACGCGGTCTGCACGTCCAGCACGAACGCTGGTCCAACTGAGGCGCCAGGTGGAAATGGCATGGCAAGCCGTTCCACAGGACTACATCCAGCATCTCTACGATCGTCTCCATGGGAGAATAGCAGCCTGCATTGCTGCGAAAGGTGGATATACACTGTACTAGTGCCGACATTGTGCATGCTCTGTTGCCTGTGTCTATGTGCCTGTGGTTCTGTCAGTGTGATCATGTGATGTATCTGACCCCAGGAATGTGTCAATAAAGTTTCCCTTTCCTGGGACAATGAATTCACGGTGTTCTTATTTCAATTTCCAGGAGTGTATATATATATATATATATATATAGCAGTTCATGACAAATTACAAAACTCCGCCATCTCTCTCTCCACATCCACCACTGCTGGCGGCTCACCTCCAACTGCGCAACGCTACGCGCTGTTCACATCCAGCTGCCGCTGCCCAACACTACAATGGAAGACAACAATGCAAACTAGACACAGACTGCACACAGCACAGCCAGTGATTTTTATACAGAGGTGGTGTTACCAATAAAAAAACATAAACAGCCTACTTACATAGCCCCCATGCTCCCCACAAAAAATTTTACAAATTGTTTTGGGCAGTGGCCAATAATGATTTGATAAAATTTTTCATAATTACAATAACAAAGATATCAAATGCACACACTTATTGATACAATGTTGGTCAAATGCTAAAATTTTCTCACAGTCCATGAAGACTTGCGTTGCTTTCTACAAGGGAATGTCAATAGCGAGGATAATGGCCTCCCTTTTTTTTGTCTTTTCTACCTGTGCCTCTGAAATGGCACACACACTAATGCATTTTTCTCCAGGCGTCTGACACAGCTGGGTGCCCACGACGCATTATGTGCAGGTGGTCTCTTAGCTTTCTTACGGAAATATTTACGACAACAGTTTCCGCTACAGTGGCAGTCTCATATAAAAATATTTCACAGGTCAAGAATTTGTGTTACAAGTGTGTAGAAACAAAATCCTATTGAATATAACAGTGTCCAAAAAATTTTCGCCGGCATTATGATACATTCACGCATTTACACACATTTCATAACTCTTAAAGTACGATTCTTGGTTTCCAACATCCTTTTCCACAAATCAGAGTCCCTAACCACTACTCATTATTCATATATGTATTCGTCGACACTTCTTCAATATTTGATCAAAATAAATACGTAGCATAATCAAATTTCTCATTTATGGTAGCATCATCTTATTGATCATAAACATACCTCAACAGCATAATACACATCGTCATCATAATAATAACATCATAACAGATCAATCACATCTCAAAATCGTCGTAGCTTCCTCCAATAATTTCAAAACCTAAAAAAAATTCTCTGCTCGTTTCAAAAGTGTCATCTACCTCAAATGTACTTTAAAAATCATAATCCCATACCAGATACATCATTCAAAGCTCTCATAGTATCACAATGGTTCTGAAAAATATGAGCATTTCACAAAGTACAGACAAAATACAATTTCATAAGTGTGAAGTTATCCAACTGTGTAATTACGTAAACATCTGTCACTGATGTAGTCAAATGAATATTTGTCTCTCTCAGTTAAATGATCAGATAGCTGTGTAATTCTGTGTTAGAGAAATATGGTACCGATGTGTAAAGTTGTATAAGCAAATACCATATTAGCTAGGGCTCCTTGTGCTTGCCAAACACATGGTACACAAAGTAAGCGTGTACCCCCCTGAGGATTAATGTAATTATACCCTCAGGTGTTACAGATTACAGCAATGGAATGAAATGTATCACGGAAAACTTTCTTTGCAATTCAAAAATCTTTAAAAGTAAATGTTTTAAGTACAAAATTAATCACTCAAATACGTGTACTGTAGCGTCTTGTTGTAAGATAATCTCTGTGGAAGTGGCGTAGTTATTGTCCTCCAATAGGTAAGTTCTGCAGAAGTCAATGTACTTACCTCATGATAAACAAAAGTGAAATGCTTTGAGTATAGATATCTTAGTTATTATGCTTATTTCCGTGATGAAGACAGTACTGTGCTGTAACGTATTGTTGTGCTATGGAAAAGGCTGTCTCATTGTAGCTATACCACAAAAGTTACTACTAAAACACGTTTTACTTTCCAGGATAACACAGAAAAACTGTGCAGATATAAAACAGAAACACCGCAAAAGCAACATTGTAAATTGTCACTCGTTAGTAGCGTCGTGATAAAATCGTGTAGCTGTCACATAAACTAACCACTGTGTCATCTGGTATCTCACAGAAAGTACTTTAAATCCAGAATGTATTTTCAAGTAAACCAAAATGTTGCATTAAAATCTCATTAGCAGTATGGTGAATGTTCTAAGTATGTAAGCCCTATAGTCGTTACGTAATTGTGCAGCTAACAAGCAAGAATGTACAAATAACAACACTGTGTCGTCTGTTCACTATAACAATGCATTCATAATTACTGTTTAAATAAGTTGTCTTGGTTCTTGACTGGAAAGTTAATTTTAAAACATTGTTGCATGTTAACAGTTTCAAAGTTTGAAAAAGAGTACTAGTAACGTGAAGTGAAAAATTTTATAGCAAAGACTAAGTTAAAAAGCAGATTATCTCTCAATAAATGGTTTTACATGTGAAATGTCGTGTAACCCTTTGCTCTTCCTAGTATGCAGAGTTTCAACTTTAACGCAATTATCATGTGGTATACGTCGGTAAAGAAAACTGGAATTTTTCTCAAGGTTAGCGTCTATGTTATTTTTCTCTGAGCGAGCCGGCGCATGCAGCTGCCTGCGGTGCGAGTCACTGTCTGTCTCTTTGTTGGCGCGTGTCACTATTGGGATTAGGAGACCTAACTTCTACAAATTCACCTTGACGAGAAGGCCCTGCCCTGTTTGAAGCTCGCCAGTTCTGATGGAATTCAGGTCTGTCGTTATGATTATATCGTCTGTCGTCATGTCGGCAGTTCCTGTAGTTTCTTGTCTGTCGGTCATGTGGTGGAGAATTTCTCCCGGAATCATAACTGCGCGCTGAACTGTTGCGTCTGAAGTTATTCTGTCTCCCTTGATAATAATTGTTTTTGTTCCCATATTGTCTGTTTCTATGGTAGTCTCTGTCATGTTCATTACTACGGAAATGCGATCTTTCTCTGTAACTAGTATTACTCTGCCAGTGGTTGTCATATGGGTGGTGTCTGTTTTGGTCACGATTTGCGTTGTAAGAATAGCCTTGTCGTGTACAGTTATTATTTCTTTCATCGCGGAATTGTGTCAGATGTAACCTGTAATTGTTGTGCTTCTGTTTCCGCATCCCGCGACTGTCTGTGTCAATTTCTAATTCTTGTAACAGTCCCTGAAAAGCTTCAATGTCGTCTTTGCAACGTCTTGCTAAAATAATATGTCGTAAATGTTCAGGCAATTTGATTAAGCAAATGCGGATGAGATCTGAGGGGCTGTATGGGTTTGAAAGATACTGATTCTTATGCAACATGTCTTCAAAATATTTGACAAGACTGGAAAATTCAGATTGTTCAAAGTGTTTCATCATCATGATGCTATGTTTTACTCGGTCTTGTGTAGCTTGAGACCAATATGCTGAGAGAAAGGCATGATAAAATTCTCCTTCACTGTGACAGTCGTGAATGACCGATCGCATTCTTACAGCTGGTTCATTCTCTAAGTAGCTACACATAAATTCTAATCTGTGTTCTAATGACCAGTTGGGAGGAAAACAATGAGAGAATTGATGAAGTCATGCTTGTGGATGAATGTCGTTGCCAGAATTCTTACATGTTTTGAATTTACGTGTAGTAATGAACAGCTTATAGTCAAAATCATCATGTCGGCGAGTCGCATATCGGTCATTGTTAGGTCGTGTCGGCCGTTCCATCTCAAAATTCGGTGCACATTGCCAATTTCTTTCATAACTTCCGAAATGCCCTGTGTTATTATTTTGCGGCTTTTCCGTATTTCTAAGTCCCTCTTCCTGTGTTGGAGCGCGAGTGTCCTCTGAAATATGTAATTCTTGTATTACCTGTGTCAGCTGATCTTGTACTTCCCGGATTTCTCTTTTGTACTGTGTATTGATTTGATTTTGATTTTGTTTGAATTTTCTAATTTGTTCATACTCTTCTGTGTCAGTGAAGGCTACAGGTCTTATGTCATTCAGATCATCATCTACCTTTGTAGATAAGTTAGTGACCTGATCCGAAAGTTCAACTACTTTCTCTGATAATGTACTAATTTCCTCCATGTGACTTTCTACTGTGTCCTTTAAGTTTTCCTGAGTTTTTGCAAGTTGTGTAACCGAATCAGTAGATGCAACTGAGTCAATTTTAGCTTGCAAGGTCTCATGATTTTCATGAACAATAATTTGCAGTTCTTTTATGGCTGCTTCGTGATTCTGTAATGCATTTTCATGCCACGAAGAAATAGGTTGAAAATCTCACAAATTTGTGTTTTTACGTCGTTACAGACTTTTTGACATTTCGATTCGATTCTATGTAACTCAGTAGTCAAATCTTCACGTGTTTGTTCAAGCGTGGTGTGAAGATTTTGTTCCATTGCGTCTAATTTTTTAAGATTTTGTTCCACTGTGTCTAACTTTATAAGATTTTGTTCCACTGTGTCTAACTTTTGAAGCTTATGCTGTGTTTGTCTCTGATTCTGTTCCATCGTGTCTAACTTTTGTAGCCTTTGTCCCATTTGTTGCATTAACTGTAATAACAATGCACTGGTGTCTGAAACATGTTCCTCAGTGCTTTCCGGCAGTGAAGTTGCACCGGCAACATTCACTTTTTGACAAGCAGAAAATGTTTCTTGACTCATTTGAGAAAACGGTGAGAACCCAAAACCTAAGTCTACAGTATTTGCAATATTGTGTTCTGTCATTCCCGATTCCTGAGGCGAGCTGTTGCCGACCAATCGATCGATAATGCTTCCCTGTTCACTACCTGTTTCACTGTCTAAACCATTATTTGACGCCCGCTCCATTTCCCTATGCACAGTTACCAAATTACTACTTTGAATGTCTGTTAATTCATTACACAGTGGTGCTGGTAAGCTACACTCGTCGTCACTACTATTTCTCAGTTTACTTTGGAGCCTAGTGTTACGTTTTTCACACGCCATTATTGTCACAATATTTCACACGATAACACAGAAAAGCACAATTTGAAGAGCAAAAATAAGAGAACACATTAACATAGCACTGAAAATAATATCTAGTTAATTGCAGCTGCGAAATACTTGGTGCAAATCTACATGCATGCCACAACTGTTTTACTGTACAACAATGAAAGACTGCAACTACAAAGGAGATTCTCTCTACAATTACGCGCTAGCAATAAACAATAGCTACACTATTTGCACAAACTACAAGAAAAAAATCATCAGAAGATTCCAGTGAGGTATCCCGGCTAAGGGTCGACATATGAAACGTCCCCTTTGAACAATTATGCACGACTGTGCTTAAACTGACACACAATATTTTTAGCGCAACGCAATCTGACTTTCAAAAATCCCTACAAAAGAATGGCCCTGACTAACATTAACCTATACGTTTCACAAATCACTTACCTCACAAAAATCTTGGTTACTCGAACTACTGCAATACTGCTAGCACCACTACTGCCAGCTAAATAAAAGATTCAAACTATGGAAGGCACTAACTACTGATAGGGATAGTTAGCAAATGAAAGATATTAATAGAGAACAAACAATGTATTTAAACTTAATATCATATATATATATATATATATATATATATATATATATATATATAGCAGTTCATGACAAATTACAAAACTCCGCCATCTCTCTCCCCACATCCACCACTGCTGGCGGCTCACCTCCAACTGCGCAACGCTACGCGCTGTTCACATCCAGCTGCCGCTGCCCAACACTACAATGGCAGACAACAATGCAAACTAGACACAGACTGCACACAGCACAGCCAGTGATTTTTATACAGAGGTGGCGTTACCAATAAAAAGACCTAAACAGCCTAGTTACACACTGACCTGCTGCAAAATTACCTTTACATGTCTATCGCTGTATTGTGGCCGTTTGTGTTTCAGTGCTGGCCTCGAACGCATCAATTGCTTTCGATAATGATCTCCTGTGACTGTCTTCGTCTGTTTCAGTAGCTACGAAAGCGTTCTGTCTTCCACCGCCATGCCGGTCTTCGACATCAATATCACCGTCCTTAAGGCGTTGAAAACATTCCCTGCTCGTTCTTCCACTAATAGTTCCCTCACCATTGGTATTGCCCAGCATTTTAAGAGGCACAGGCGCAGATTTCTTTATGTTAAAGCAGAAAATTCAAACTTCCCGCAAATGGCGAGAAATGGGTACGTAAGTTGGCGTACTTGATCGAGAATAACCTTATGATGCAATCACAAATCGACCAATCTTTTTGTGGCATTATGTTTACAGATGCCTAAGCTTCTTATATTACACCTATGACCAACCACCCGAACCCCACTTGCCGCTACTGCCGTCTATTGCAAAACGGCGGAAGCAAAGTTGTAGACCTAATATTGATAATAGAAGATTGTCATTTTGGCGAGCAACTTCCGAATGGAGCAGGCAATCGTAGAGAAGGACTATAATTTAGGCGGACTTTCTGACGATACACGTACCTAACAAACCATCCGTCATCGTTACCTCACACCACATTACGTCGTCTTGCAATTGCTGTCTTCTCAAATGCTCTAATAAGAGCTTCTTTACATGACTGTGATGGCTACAAAGCCAGAAATATTACAACTAGCACTGCAAGTCGATCGAAATGTTGGTTTATATTTTGTAGTTAGTATTTTGTGTCGAAGAACTAAGGGGCCTAGTGCCCAAAAATACTTTATTCCAGTTTACACTGTCTGTGATAGACAACATAAATAAAGAGAGGTCCAAAAAAATGTATCCACTGTTTAAAAATCCGTAACTTGCAAACTGATTGACGGAGTTGTCTCATTTTTAGTGAAAGTGTAGCTTAAAGTCCAACTTAAAGATATCACTGTAGGTGTTCGAAATGGTCACCATTAACATCCACACACAAACTACTGACTGAAACGTGTTCAGTTGGATATTTGCACCATGGATTCTCGAAGTTCATCCAATGTGCGTGGCTTTTGTCGATAAACGACCTCCTTTAGTGTTCCCCACAGGTAAAAGTCCAGAGGAGTTAGGTCTGGGGAACGTGGTGGATTCTCCACAGCGCCTCTACGGCCTATCCATCTTCCTGGTAGATTTTCGTCGAGATACGCCCTAACACGATTTTGGTAGTGGGCTGGGGCACCATCTTGTTGAAAGTAAACTCTTCCGTCTCCATACAAGTCTCGTATGGCAGGTAAAATGGATGTCTGAAGCTTCTAAAGGTACACCTCACCGGTAACTGTGCCGTCAAAGAAGAATCGCCCAATCAAGCACCGGTAAGACAACCCACACCACACATTTACTCCTGGCAAATTCACGGCTTTGTCTACATGGACGTTCGGATTTTCGGCGGCCCAGTAGATGCAATTGTGGCGATTTACTGTGCCATTGAGACTGAACTGTTCCTCATCAGACCACACAAACATCTCTGCAAACGCTTCATCGTTGCGCACCATGTTAGTAAACCACTCGCAGCACTCCATTCTACGATCTGGGGCGTCCTCGTTCGTTGCGTGTAGCTATCGTGGTATGTAGCACTTCCAATTATTTGCTGTCTTCAAAATTCGCCGAACACTTGAGCGACTCACTCCAGTTTCTCGGGCACACTGTCTCACAGACTTCTGTGGTCAGCGAGTGAATTGTTGTAACACACGACGGGAGTTAGCTCGGCTTGCTATTGTTACAGGTCGTCCAGATAGTTGTTTGTGTACATCTTTAACACAGCCTTCGGCTTCAAATTTGTCTCGAATGCGACGAATCGTTAAACGTATTCTGATTGATACTCATTTCGCCATTGTCGTTGAAGCTCATTAACGTTTTCGTACTTAAAATACCACTTCAAAACTGACTTCCTTTCATCGAATGTAAGTCTTGTGCCAGCTATGTTTTAACTAGGTGCAACTAAGAACAAAACACTCAGTATCTGGTGACAGTCATCTGACAAAACAAAACAACGCAATACAACGCTTGTGTGGCGATTGCCGGAACTACAAACTATTACACTGCCAAAGATGAGACAACCCCGTCAATTAGTTTGCCAGATGGACTTTTAAACAGTTGATACATTTTTGGACCCCTCTGTATAATGTAAAATAGTTGGAAAATACGTAATTTATCTGACACTCAATATTCAAAGGTCGACTTCAAAGCCAAGCATGTATGTGGATAGTGTAAGAGTCGCTGCAACTTTTTCTGCTCGGAATAGTTTCTTATAGCTACAAAGGTTGGTGGTATAAATCGCTGCGGGAGGGAGACTGCAGCCTGTGACACACTTTGTGTAGCCGTGAGATTCCCGCAGGAGACCTTGTGAACGCTACACTGCGCGGCGGGGCGTGCCCTTACATCAGACTCTGAGTCACTCCTTCCCTATCTCGCATCCGTTGCTGTGATTCACTGTCCTTTGCTTTCGAGGGTTTCTTTTTTGTGACTGGCGTTAGCGTTCCTAGTGAGACAACGACGCGGAAAAGAAATACTGCGAACTGCCATAGGCTTTAAATTTTCCGTTTCTTGGTGATGTAAGCTCGCCCTGTAAGGTTCGAGGGTAACACGGAAGGTCACTGAGTCAATGGGTCGCTTTGCATTCCAATAGTAAACAACGTTCCTCTCAGTTCCTACCATTCTTTCTGTGCTCGGCGTGTATTTATGTTACGTTCACTGGGCGATAGACATTAAATCAATTAATTCATGAGTCATTGTTTTCAATACATTCTGCTGTGTTGCACAAAACGTATACGTGATAAATGAAGAAAATATGGTAAATTATTGATTTTAATACTGATATTTATCGCTGTTATGCCCACACAGCCGATTCTTTTATGCTGTTTGCGCAGCGAAGTGGTGGAATGGGCCTCATTTTTGCGAGTCGTCTTCTGGTCTTAGAAATTTATAGTTTCCGTAGTTTTCTCAAACTTGCAAAGGTGAATACCGGGGCGGTTTCCTTAGAAGGTCCTTAAACAGTTCATCTTGCCCATAGTATGTAATTATCTAGTACTTCGCGGATCGTTGAACTTTTATTAACCATTCTTCTACGCAAACCGCTCGATTTTGGAGAACGAGGAATAACGCAATATTCATTACTGACGTAGTAATGCAAATACGGAGTGAGTGGGTTGTGTATGGTACCTGTTTACGAAATATTGTAAGGTAAGTCCATCATAATCGAATGGTTCAGAAAAAAGGAACTCAGATAGGACCTTCTTGAAAGCGAGAGCTAAAAGACGTCCTCGTAAGAGCGAGCCTTCGTAATGGGTCGAAACTCGAAGAACCAGCTCTGCTCTTTGGGGTAGACGAATAAAAGTAAAAAGCATTTTAACAGAAATTATTAAAATTAGCTCCTTTGTCAGGGTTACAGTCATGATTTTCGGCAGGTTGCCCTTGGCTCTAAGGTAAACGCATGCCAAATTGCCCAGTTGGGAAAGACTGTCGTCTCCCAGTGAATTGGGCTTTGGTTGTGAAACAACGAATAAACGGAAAAGAACCACCGGATTTGCCGTCACCGAGCAAGCAACTTTCAATTAAAATGTCTCCCCTTTACGGCAATATACATAGTGAATGTATTAGTGCAGGTTGTAAACACATGGTTCACGAAATTTGGAAGTTTGGATCTGGCCGTGGAGCTTGCTTGGATACTCTAACGGGAGCGTCAGTGTCGCCTTACGCGTCGAGCGAGCAGGTCGTAGTTAACTTCCGCCTGTGTCGCAGCGCCGCTTGTGTTGAAGCTACTCAGTCTGTTGGTGTATCGGCCGGAGTCTCATCGTTCAAATGGCTCTGAGCACTATGCGACTTAACTTCTGAGGTCATCAGTCGCCTAGAACTTAGAACTAATTAAACCTAACCAACCTAAGGACATCACACACATCTATGCCCGAGGCAGGATTCGAACCTGCGACCGTAGCGGTCACGCGGTTCCAGACTGAAGCGCCTAGAACCGCACGGCCACACCGGCCGGCAGTCTCATCGTAGTTGCGTAACGGAGTTTGTTGTCATTTTTCTCTTGGCGACGGTGTTTTCTGCCCACGCAATGGTATCTGTCGAGTCTCCTACGTCTGTTCCTCGTCGAGCTACTGTTCGTTTCAGTTTTGACAAGAGTACGAATCGTGTTCAACCTGGCCCTTTAGAAATTCACGGTTGGTTGGCTGATGTTATCCGTGTTACACCTGGTCAGGTAGATACTACTTACTTTGATTCTGACTTTTATGCATTCTTTTGAAGTTTTATGATCCCGTTCACGTAGAACGGCTTCTCTCTCGGGTTGGTTCTAAAGTGTTGTTAACACATCGAGATGATTCCGTTAGTCAAGACCTCCTTGAAAATTCGGCACTCGAATATACTCCGGTTACAATTTATAACCTTCCTCCTGAAGTGGACGATTCATTTCTTAAAACAGCTTTGCTTCCGTTTGGAGTCATACGACATGGGGACGCTGGTCAGCACAACATCGCTTCCAGTGTTATAATGGTATCCGGACTGTGGACATGTGCGTTAAAAATAATATTCCTTCCCATTTAACTGTTTGTGGTTACGCAGGGCAAGAAGGAACATGTTTTCTCTGTAACGAACGTGGTCATCTCAGATCTGATTGTCCGCGCCGTACTACTGTTCTGACGTCAGAAACGTGTTCCTTTAACGTCGCAGTCAGCTGTCAGTCAGTCTCCAGCTTTAAGCGATGTAGGGGCAACACTACCCCCTACCACTCGTGAATTTCCACTGTTACAGGCGCGTGCCAGTGCGGCCTCTGTCCATGAGGGGACGACGGCTCCTGCAGCCCAAGTCAAACAACGGCGGACTGAGGACGGTACAGATTTCAAGGACGCCCCACTCCAGTCTCGTTCTTCTGATACGGCGTTGACAGAGGGTGCACCTTCTGGCGGTAATGAGTTGTCTACTGATGATACTTGTGATTCTAGTATTACCAGAGATGATGTAGCTGCTTCTGTTGATGTGGAAATGTGTGTTGAATCTGCGTTCCCCACTTCACCCGTAGACGCGACGGTTCCCGCGAGTTCTGATGTTCCCGCAGAGACGTTGCCTGCTGGCCGGTATTTACAGTCTTCCAGTAAAATACCACCCCTCCTCCACGCTGAGACGGTGAGCAACAGGATTCTACGGGTTCTTTTCCTGATGATCAGGAGATGTCCTCCGACACCGGCACTGGATTACCTGTCTCTTCTGTACCTGATGTTGCTGTTAGTCGTTCTGAGTTGTGCTCCCCGATTTCCGATGAGTGCAGTGGCGATGGCTCCTCTATCAAATCAGAAAATGACGTGCCCCCAACCCTTCCACATCAAGAGTGTATGTTTTCACAGAGTGGTGTGAAATAGCGTTTCCAACCTGCACGTGCAGCGGCGGTCGTAAAAAGAAAAACGAGGATTCCTCGGCTTCCGGTGGGGAGGATTAGAATTATACCTTCTTTCACCCACCTCCGGACGCTGAGGAGAGAAGGACGTGATGAATGCTTTTTCCTTAGTGTTGTTTCATTGACCTTTGCTAACGGATGGAGGCATATACATTTCTGACCTTAAATGTTAATAGGATATGTTGTTAATTACGACTTGCTGCATTAAGCCAGTTTATTTACGATTCCCAAGCTGATATCGTATGTTTACAACAGGTATTATTTTTTGTGTTTTGTCTTTCTGGATACTCTGTTTTTCAATATCGCGTCTGAAAATTCTACCGGTATGGCTTTGCCCTATCGAGATGGAATCACTCTGACGGACTTCGAAACGCTAGATGATGGTCGCTGTATAGGCTGTCATTTTTATGACGTCATCTTAATTTTTCTTTACGCTCCGTCTGGATCCGCTCGTTCATCCGATCTTGCGCGGTTTTATAAGGAAGGAGTTGTTTATTTACTCCGACGGAACCCGCGCATGGTTTTGTTGGGGGGCGATTTTAACTACGTCTTACGTCGCGTAGATCAGACCCCCAGTTACACATATTGTCGTAAACTTGATGATAGGGTGACGTTATTGCATCTCCAACATGCTTGGGTTTGCAGATATCCTACACTGGTACGGTTTACGTTTTTTACAGCTAGTTCAAGTAGCCGATTGGACCGCTTTTATTTATCTGCCCTCATATGTAGCCAGCTTCTATCGATTGATGTAATTCCTGCCAGTTTCACTCATCACTGTGCTGTTTCAATGACTTTTAACCACGTCCCGCAGCGGGTCCATCTTTCGCGCTCTTTATGGAAGCTAAACACTCTACATCTCACGGACCCCTCTCTGGACGACATCATCGCAGACGTACGGTGGCGGACAACCCAGTCCCTGGCGCGTTATTCCTAACTTCTGGAATGGTGGGTTACCTTTGCTAAGGCCCGGATTCGAAATACACTCAAGCATTTTAGTGCTGAAGAAGTGGCTGATATAAGCGAACTAGGGAATTTTATTATGCTGTCCTTAGCGATCTTTAGGATAATGCTCGTGATGCCCCCTTGAGAGTCGTCGACGTCCACCGTGTGAAGGAAAAACTTCGACAACTCAAACCTAGGCAAACGGATGGTGTCTGATTGCGTTTCCAGCCTCATTTAATCGTACATGATGAGTTGACCTCTCTCTATTACCTTCTTCGGCTTCACAAGTGATCTCAAAGGACGTGTCTTTCTCCCATTCGTATTCTAGATGGGCGTGAGTGGTCCTCCCAATCTGATATCATGCGTGAACTTCACCAGTACTTTCCCGAACTTTACACTGAAGTGGATTCCACCGTCTGTTCATTTCACCTCCCTCCTTGATAGTGTCTTTACGCCAGCTCTCCAGGAAGAGTTTTCCTCTGTATTCCATCGCGATGATATACTTGATATTGCGGCTCGTCCCATCCCCTCCCCCCCCCCCCCCCCCCCAAAATCGCCTGGCTTCGCTGGCCGTCACAAGGAATTTATTATATTCGATTTTAGCCCCTGATAGGAGATACGATAACTTCTATGGTGAATGAAGTATTCCACGGAGGCGTTCTCCTGCCCAGCTTTAAGGTTGCTAAAATTGTCCTGATCCCCAAAAAGCCGGGACGTTTGCGTGCGGATCAGGTCCGCCCGATAACCCTCTTCAACTATGATTATAAACTAGTGACGCGAACGGTAAGCAGCCGACTATCGGTATTGTTGGCTACCATCATCGCGAGCCATCAAAATTGTCTTCCTCGCCGTACTCTCCTGACTCCGTCGCTGAATGTCGTGATTTAATTTCTATTGCTTTCACCATTCCCGTGCCAAGCGCTAAGCTTTTCATTGATTATCACCGAGCGTTCGACCGCGTTAATCATGGATTCCTTATGCGAGTATTGACGACTGCTGGTTTTAACGAAGCTGCACGACCGCTGTTTAGCTCTCTAATTACTGGTATTCGGGCGTCCATTGACGTAAATGGCCGTCTTACTTCCCCCATCGCGGTGTGTCTGGGCGTCCTTCAAGGCAGTCCATTATCTATGTAGCTCTACGTGCTGTGTCTGGAATCCTTATTGTGATCTATAGCTGCTCATGTGGGTGGTTGGTCGCTGTTGGGAGAAAGGTTTACCGTTCGTGCGTATGCTGATGACATTATGGTTCTTCTCCGTACCAATAATGATATAACATTGCTGAAGGAAGTTTTGGATGCCTTTTGTCGTCTTACGGGAGCGCTGGTTAATGACCAGAAATGTCGCTTAATCAGTTTGTGAGGATCTGACGCTGTTGAAATTCCGTGGGCTTTGAAGGTCACCCGATATCGATCGTTAGGCGTTCTAATTGACAGTTGTCCGCTATAGATGGCTAAGATAAACTGGAAGTCTGTCAGGGATAAGATTCAGGGAGCAATCATTGACCACGAGCGTCGCTTCCTCTCACTTCTTCATAAGGTCCGGGCCATGGAAACGTGTGTTAAGTAAGGCTTATTTTATTGCACAAATCTTTCCACTTCCTGCGATGATGTACCGCAAGTTGCAAAGTTTAACTGGCAGGTTTATCTGGCGCAACTCTGTATTTCGCGTACGTTGTGGGGTCATGGCGCGCCCCGTCTGCTTGGAGGTTTGGGCCTCCCTGACTTTCGGGTTAAAGCTTCTGCTTTATTCATCAGTCGCACCGTTTTAACATGTCTACGTTCCCCCTTGTCACTTGCAGCTCGCCTTCATGACTGTATCCGACCTCCAATAGATATTGGTAGGATTAGCTATAAACTACGGCAGGTTAAGGAATTTTTTCTTGAAGTTAGTTACGTAGGAGTAAATATCCTTTCCCAAGCGAATCTCTCCCTAAAAATGCTGTTAAGCTGCTGGACAATTCCTCATAGTATTCCCTCTGTGGAAGCCCTGTCGCCAGAAACTAATTGGAAGATTGTTTGGTCTAACGTTAGCCTTCCGATTTTTCCAATGGAAGTGGCGTCCTCGCGGTACCAAGTTGTTCATCATATTGTACCTACCAACGTGCGACTTTTTCGTATTGGTCTCAGTGTGACGGATCGTGGCAATCGTTGCCTTGAAACTGATACATTATATCATCTGTGGATTTCCTGCAGTCATGGCCATTGGAGATGGCTTCGCTTTCAAATGTCTTTTCTCCTCAGGACGTCGGAGGCGGCTACCTCGGGGGAGATTCTCGTGCGTCCCGATTCAACCTGCTTCCCCCGATCGAAGAACAATGTCATCATGTGGCTTGTTGAACATCATGTCCACTACGTGATGGTGAGTGCATATGACGCAGATCCGTGTACCTTTTCCCAATATATGGCCACAGCCCATTGGAAGTGGCTAAGGATGCCACGTTATCGTGAGCTTTTATATAGTATGCTGTATCTTGTTTTTCATCGACAAGGAGTTGGATGAGTTGAAAAATAGTTCAGATGGCTCTAAGCACTATAGGACTTAACTTCTGAGGTCATCAGTCCCCTAGACTTAGAACTACTTAAACCTAACTAACCTAAGGACATCGCACACATCCATGCCCAAGGCAGGATTCGAACCTGCAACCGTAGCAGCAGCGCGGTTCATGACTGAAGCGCCTAGAACCGCTAGGCCACAGCGGCCGGGTGAATCGAAATCGCCCTCCCCCCTTTTTTTGTGAACATTCTTGTTTGCATTTGAATGTTCAACGATGTAGAAGTGACGGAGGAAAGAAGGTGTGGGCGCGTTAAAATTAACGCCATATTCCTTCACATATGTTTTTCGGATTTAACCATTTTGTTTTTATCGAAATGACTACTCATATTTTATTTAATTGATTGCCTTAAATAAGTGCTTTGGAGGAAGCAAAACAAGTGGTTAGCATTCGGGCCCCGTGGTCGCTGGATCGCTCGATCGGGTCCCGTTCATCAGTTCTTTTTCCCAACACAGTCATGTTCTTTACTATTTGTATTGCAATTGGTATGGTGGGAGGAATACGTGTAAAAAAAGAATACCGTAAAGCGACCGCTCCCGATAAGCGGTAA
The DNA here is from genome assembly GCF_023864345.2 of Schistocerca serialis cubense. Taxonomy (NCBI): domain Eukaryota; kingdom Metazoa; phylum Arthropoda; class Insecta; order Orthoptera; family Acrididae; genus Schistocerca; species Schistocerca serialis. The sequence goes on along the minus strand of NC_064639.1, from coordinate 251,834,058 downwards.
ATATAGTTTCGAGCCCCTATCAGGAACAAATTTTTACTGTCGTCATTCCACTAGACAGCTGACGGTTGTCCATATTCGCAACTACGAAAACATTTCATGGATCTCAGACAGTCTCACCTGCAGTTCACAATTTCGTGTTTGTGGCCTTCAGTCCGAAGAGCTGGTGTCAAGACGTGACGATCCACACAATTTTCAGTGACGATCCACATAATTTGCAAGGCAGTCATTGTGATACACAATATGCCGCTACAGCTAAAAATAAGAAAGTGATTATTAGCTATGAAAGAAGATGTATGCAACACGATGACAGGTAGCGCATTCGGGAACCAGCAGCTTCACGGAGAATCAGAGCATGAGGCTATGTTTTGTTGAAACTAACATACAGGCGCCATAATATCCACACAAATTCATAGTTTTAATTTATAATTAGATTAATTTTGTACTTTTTAGTGTAGATTTCATTGCTAGAATATAAACTGACCGAAAAGGTGCAACACTAAAAATAATTAATGTAGAGTAATGAAATTTCGGGAATACATTTGTCTAGATAAGATATTCAGGTAATTAATATTACAAGATCGCAGGTTAATGACAGCGTGAGGTAAGCCATTGCAAATGAGAAATGCTGGTACATTGGTAACTAGTGTAGCCGTCACAATGTTGAATGCAAGCATGCCAATGTTGTGTATGCATTGTGCTGTACAGGTGTAGAGTCTCAATTTGTAGGATGGAGTTCCACGTCTGTGCACTTGGTAGGTCAATGCAGGGACAGTTAATGCTGATCATTGATAACGCTGTAATTGTAATTCGATTATGTGATATATGTACTTGACTGGAGAGAGCGGATAATCGAGCAGGCCAAGACAACATGCAGACACTGTGTAGAGTAGGTTGGGTTACAACAGAGGTATGTCAGAGAGTGTTGTCCTGCTGGAAAACACCCCTAGGAATGCTGTTCGCCGGCCGTTGTGGCCGAGCGGTTCCAGGCGCTACGGTCGCAGGTTCGAATCCTGCCACGGGCACGGATGTGTGTGATGTCCTTAGGCTAGTTAGGTTTAAGTAGTTCTAAGTTCTAGAGGACTGATGGCCTCAGAAGTTAAGTCCTATAGCGCTCAGAGACATTTGAACCATTTTGAGGTCCAAATGGATGTTGAAGCAGTGGTTGTATAGAGATGAAGAGACTAGCTCATGACAGACACAAAGACCTTTTTTTCTGACTCTTTTTATTATTAATTTCCTATCATGTAGCTGGTTTACTTTCTAGATAGAAAAGCGAAACGCAGAACTGCTACTACGATCTTACAAATGAAGGAGGAAAAATTTATCACTGACATAACGAAATATACTAACAGAAAAAAAAATCACAACACCAAGGAGGAATTGTGCGACATAAACCAAAGTTGGAAGGCTTGTTTTTACATTTGGAAGACGATGTCAGTTAAAATTTCAGGCCAGTCGCATAAGAGTGGCGCTAGTAACGCCACTAAGAGAATGCAAACCAGGCTTACTTTACGTACATGATGCAGTGGTCGTGAGCGTTAGTTACCTCTGAGATTAGGTGATGTTAGTCAAGAATGCCTTTAAGGCGACAAAGACGCCTTTGCCACCACCTCACCAAGTTTGAATGAGGTCATCTAACAGGGCTACGACAAGCTGGATGTACCTTCTGAGATATTGGTGGTAGGAATATAGCCACTGTACATTATTGCTGGCAGCGGTGGCCACGAGAATGTATGGTCGCTCCGGATGGCCACGGGACGATAACTGAATGGCCTGTTCGCACAGTTCTGGAGACACGTACCTCCGGAAATCTACACTACTGGCCATTAAAATTGCTACACCACGAAGATGACGTGCTACAGACGTGAAATCTAACCGACAGGAAGAAGATGCTGTGATATGCAAATGATTAGCTTTTCAGAGCATTCACACAAGGTTGGCGCCGGTGGCGACACCTACAATGTGCTGACATCAGGAAAGTTTCCAACCGATTCCTCATACACAAACAACAGTTGACCGGCGTTGCCTGGTGAAATGTTGTTGTGAGGCCTCTTGTAAGGAGGAGAAATGCGTACCATCACGTTTCCGACATTGATAAAGGTCGGACTGTAGGCTATCGCGATTGCAGTGCTGCTCGCGTTGGTCGAGATCCAATGACTGTTAGCAGAATGTGGAATCGGTGGGTTCAGGAGGGTAATACGGAACGCCGGGCTGGATCCCAACGGCCTCGTATCACTAGCAGTCGAGATGACAGGCATCTTATCCGCATGGCTCTAACGGATCGTGCAGCCACGTCTCGATCCCTGAGTCAACAGATGGGGACGTTTTCAAGACAACAACCATCTGCACAAACAGTTCTACGACGTTTGCAGCAGCATGGACTATCAGCTCGGAGACCATGGCTGCGGTTACCGTTGACGCTGCATCACAGACAGGAGCGCCTGTGATGGAGTACTCAACGACGAACCTGGGTGCACGAATGGCAAAACGTCATTTTTTCGGATGAATCCAGGTTCTGTTTACAGCATCATGATGGCCGCATCGCGGTGCACGCACATTGGAAGCGTGTATTCGTCATCGCCATACTGGCGTATCACCCGGCGTTATGTATGGGGTGCCATTGGTTACACGTCTCGGTCACCTCTTGTTCGCATTTACGGGATTCTGAACAGTGGACGCTACATTTTAGATGTATTAGGACCCGTGGCTCTACCCTTCATTTGATCCCTGCGAAACCCTACATTTCAGCAGGATAATGGACTACCGCATGTTGCAGGTCCTGTACGGGTCTTTCTAGATACAGAAAATGTTCGACTGCTGCCCTGCCCAGCACATTCTCCAGATCTCTCACCAAATGAAAACGTCTGGTCAATGTTGGCCGAGCAACTGGCTCGTCATAATACGCCAGTCACTACTCTTGATGAACTGTGGTATCGTGTTGAAGCTGCATGGTCAGCTGTACCTGTACACGCCACCCAAGCTCTGTTTGACTCAATGCCCAGGCGTATCAAGGCCGTTATTACGGCCAGAGGTGGTTATTCTGGGTACTGATTTCTCAGAATCTATGCACCCAAATTGCGTGCAAATGTAATCACATGTCAGTTCTAGTAAAATATATTTGGCCAATGAATACCCGTTTATCATCTGCATTTCTTTTCGATGTAGCAATTTTAATGGCCAGTGGTGTACCAAACACTTGTAGAACCAAAGCACGCTATAGTGCTTTTCATAGGTGGAAATTTGGTGCTAGGGGAAAATGTTGATAATTAGACCAGTAGTTCGAATAGTTAACGAGTAGGTACTCAACAGATTGGGGAAAAAAGAAATTTATGACACATCCTTCCGTTGATAGGAGATATCCTGAGACATCAAGGAACTGTGAACCTGATAACGGACAGACATGAGGGATAAAAATTGTGGAGGGCTTCAATGTAGTAAGGAGGTCCAAATGCCGGTCGGAGTGGTTCTAGGCGCTACAGTCTGAAACCGCGCTACCGCCACGGTCGCAGGTTCGAATCCTGCCTCGGGCATGGATGTGTGTGATGTCCTTAGGTTAGTTAGGTTTAAGTAGTTCTAAGTTCTAGAGGACTGATGACCTCAGATGTTAAGTCCCATAGTGCTCACAGCCATTCGAACCATTTTGAATGCTGTTGATGAATGGCAATCCAACAGGTAGAATCACCAGACTGGCGTACATATTTGCAGTCAGGGCGCGTCGGATAACCTTGCCCTCTAATGATCTCTCTCGCTTGACGCCACTGAAGTTGGTGGCCGTGCGGTTCTAGGCGCTTCAGCCTGGAGCCGCGTGACCGCTACGGTCGCAGGCTCGAATCCTGCCTCGGGCATAGATGTGTGTGATGTCCTTAGGTTAGTTAGGTTTAAGTAGTTCTAAGTTCTAGGGGACTGATGACCACAGATGTTAAGTGCCATAGTGCTCAGAGCCATTTGAACCACTGAAGTTGCCAATGACGGTGGTCTGGGGTCAGTGGAATGTACGGGTACAGGGCGCCTGGCTCGCAGCTGTCCTTGAAGTAAACGACTTGTAACAGTTCGTTGTGACACCTTGGTGCCAGCTGCTGCTTAAATTTCTGCTGCAGATGCACTACGATGCTCCAGAGCCATACGCCGAACACGATGGATGGCCTAAGTCTAGGGGACTGATAACCTCAAATGTTAAGTCCCATAGTGCTCAGAGCCATTTAAACCATTTTGAATCAAATCAGCCGCAGACTGCCGCCTACCCAGCTTTACAGAGAAGGCAAGCCTGAGAGCTCCACATTCTGTGGAGCGTGGCCGTCCAACACACTCTCGCCACCTCGTGAATTCGCCGCCCTTCAGACATCTCGACAGTTGCACGCGGACAGACCAGTTCTGCCGTTTCCAACATGCCGCTCCCAGGCGGTGGGACATAGCAATCTGCCATATGTAAAGTGACTTACGTCTGTGGATTTCCCAACTTAGGACCGTACCGTCGCTACGAATTTCTCCATTAGTCTCTGCACGGCTTATACAGGGTGGAGAAAAATGGTGTCGCGAAGTTTTAACCCTGGATAGCTGATGCCAGTAGGAACAAAAATTACCAATGTTGTGTAGGCCGACAACGCACCATTTTTAAACTACGGAAACTTGGCGCCACGCGCTCCAATTGGCCGCTGGACTGCCCTGTTGCCAGATGCTCTAGACAACGCATGACCGCGATTGCGTTGCCTGCTGGAGACCGCGATGTATTCAAAGCAGCCCGCATGCTCGTGTGAACCGACAACCATAGCGCTGCCCGTCGACCGACGAACGCAACAGGGCAATCCAATGGCCAATCGGAACGTGTGGCGCCAAGTTTCCGTAGTTTAAAAGTGGTACGTTGTTGACCCACACAATACTAGTAATTTTCGTTCCTACTGGCATCAGCTATCCAGGGTTAAAATTTCGTCGCACAATTTTTCTCCACCCTGTATATTTTCATTGCTGCGTCACGTGACCACATGGCCACAGTGCACCCGGGAGGCATTCGGTATCTTGATGGGCAGTAGTCATAATGTTTTAACTCATCTCTGTTAACAGAATCATTTTTTCCGAAATGCTTTCCTTCTTATTGTCATTCTCCATTTCATTTCGTCTTTACTTCAGTCATTATCAGTTATTTTGCTGCCCCGTTTTACACTTTTAGTGTCTGATTTCCTAATTTAATTTGACTGCATTTCGTTACCCTTGTTGAACTTTTGTTGGAGTTCATGTTAATCACTCTTTCCAACGTGTTATTCATTCCGTTCACTTGCTGTCTGTGAGGTAACTGCAATGCCATCAGCATAGTTTAAAGTTTTATTTCATTTATGTGTACTTTAATTCTCATTCAAAATTTCTGCTTGCTTTGTTCGATACACAGACTGAATAACAAATCTATCTCACTCTTTTCTTAATTACTAGTTCCCTTTTATATTTTTCGACTCTTATAACTTCAGTATGGTTTGTAGACTACCTTTCGCTCCATGTATTTTATCGCTTCTACCTTCAGAATACTGCCGTAAGCTTCCTCTAAATTTACAAATGCTATAAACGTAGGTCTGCCTTTCTTTAACCTTTCTTCTGAGTTAATTCCCCGTCAGTATTTAGCAACTAGGACTTGTTAAACTGATAGTTCAGCAATATTCACACTTGTCAGTACTTATCATACCAGATGGTATAGTTTTGTTAAGGCTGACTCTAGTAAGGACATACCATAACGTATGTCGTCTGCTCCAGCGGCCTTGATTCAGTTTATGCTTGACATCTGCACTCTTGATAGTCATTGAGTTGCATCTCTTTTCTTCAGCGGTCTCTTTAGATTTCCTACAAGTGCCTTACATCTTTCTCCTAGTCATAAATGTTTCTAAAGTCTGCATTTGTTCTTCAGCCACACCTGCTTAACTATTTCCACTCTTTTTCAGTCACATTCTTTAGTCAACACCTAGTGAGTTATCCACGGATGGCTACTGACCTTCAAGATCATTTGGTCGTCTGCTACCTTCACTATTTCTTCTCTAAAAGCTACCCATTCGTCTTCTATTGCATTTCATTTTCCTCTTCACGTCAACCGTTGTCTAATGCGTCCTTGGGAAAGCTCAAAAATCTCTTTTGTTTCAATTTTATCCAGGTTCCATCTCCTTAATATCCTATACTTTTGAAACTTGTTCACTTTTACTCTATAGTTCACAACAATTACATTATGATCAGAGTGCACATCTGCCCCTGGAAATGCTTTGTAGTTTAAAACCTGGTTTCTAAATCTCTTTATTATTACTGTATAAACATTCTGAAACGTTCTGGTGTGTCCAGGTCTCTTCCACATACACGACCTTCTTTCATGTTTCTTAAACCGTCTGCAATGATTAAATTAACCTGTGCTAAATTTTATGAGGTCTCTTGTAATCCTTTCCCCCATTTCATACCCTCCCATTACAGTTACATCTTCGTCTCCCTTAACTATATGAATAATTTATTTTATACTCTTCAGGGCAGACACCTAAATCTATCCCGAAGGTTTTCACCATTTGATAGGTAACCTAGTGTAAACTCACTCATGGCTAAATAGTAAATAGACTAAATAGACTGAATAGTAATACGAACAGTGGAGCCTGGGGAATCTGAGGCGGGAATGGCGTGTGTCCTCGCATTATTGGGAATCTAGAGTGTACAATGGACCATCGGGTGCGTGAGCAACGCCGGCAGCCGTATATAACACGGCCCTCCCTCCGTCCTTGGTCGTCCGCCTCCCGACAAGTTGGCACGATTGTTTATCAAAAGTTCCTTTCTTTGTCTTTATATATTCGACAGCATACGCAAAGGTCGACCGTAAATTGCCGTAAGCGCAATATCGGATGAAGTTACAGACATCGTTTTGCTTGTTAGGGAACACCTCGTAAAAGTCGGCGACGTTATTTCTTATTCATCTTCCGCTGCAGAAGTGACCCTGTGCAGCGCCTCCCGTAGTCGGAAGAGGTATATCTAAGTTTATTTCCTTTTCTCTCTACAGTATATGTCCTTACAATTATTAATGAGGCCTTAAAGGAACATACACTCCGTGAGATAAGACGAGAGCAATATTGTCTACCCAGAAATAAAATCGACGGAGACAAAAGTACAATTAGCTGCCAACTTCTACTTTGACTTAACTTCTTAGAAGAAGCAAACATATCATCGATGTTGGTAGATGCACACACCGTGTGTACACATATACAGGAATTATTCAAAAATGCATTTAATTAACCATCATTCCACAGTCGAGGAAGCAGTTCATATTTGTCGTTTCTTTTTGCTTTGAAAGAGTGTCAGTCGCTACTCTATCACTCTAGTCATCATTTGTATCGGAATAAATGACAGCAACCTCATACCACTTCAAGACTGGTTGTCACGGTAGATTTTGTTGCATCCCACTGTTCAGTTCTTGCGTAGCATCTCGAAATTCCAGAACTTTATCGTGAGCTGCCTTCCATCTCTATGTTTACCTAATATTGAACTGTTTTTGTGGTCATCAGTCTTCTGAATGGTTTGATGCGGCCCGCCATGAATTCCTTTCCTGTGCCAACCTCTTCATCTCAGAGCAGCACTTGTAGCCTACGTCCTCAGTTATTTGCTGTAAGTATTCCAATCTTCATCGTTCCAATCTCCGTCGTCCTCTACAGCATTTACTCTCTACAACTCCCCCTAGTAACATGGAAGTCATTTCCTGTTGTCTTAACAGACGTCCTGTCACCCTGTCCCTTCTTCCTGTCACTGTTTTTTATACATTCCTTTCACCTCTCCGATTCCGTGCAGAACTTCTTCTTTTCTTATCTTATCAGTCCACCTAATTGTCATCATTCGTCTGTAGAACCACATCTGAAATGCTTCAGTTCCCATTTGTTCCAGTTTTCCCACAGCCCGTGTTTCACTACCACACAATGCTGCACTCCAAACGTACATTCTCAGAAATTCCTTCTTCAAATTTAGCCATATGTTTGATACTAGTAGATTTCTCCTTGCAAGAATGGCCTTTTGTCATAGCTACTCCGCTTCTGATGTCCTATTTCCTCCGTCTGTCATGGGTTATTTTGCTGCCTACTTAGCAGAATTCCCTAACAGCATGTACTTCGATAACATCAATCCTGATGTTAAGTTTCTCGCTACTCGCATTTCTGCTGCTTCTCATTTCTTTCGTCTTTTTACGATTCTCACAATCCATATTCTGTACTCATTAGACGGTTCATTGCTTTCAGCAAAGTAAGTGGACTTTCACTGAGGATATCAATGTTTTCAGAGAATTTTATCATCGATATCTTTTGACCTTGACTTACAGTTTCATTCTTGGGCCTTTCTTTTATTTCCATAATTCCTTCCTAGATGTATAGATTGAATATTAGAGGCGAAAGACTACATCGCTGCCTTACATCCTTTTTAATCGGAGCTCTTCGTTCTCGGTCCCCCAGTCTTATTTTTCCCTCTTGGCCCTTGTACATGCTGTGCATAACCCGTCTCTCCCTACAGCTTTCTCCTGTTCTTCTCAGAATTTCGAACATCTGACATTGTCAAACGCTTTTTCGAGATCGACAAATCCTATGAATGAGTTTTGATTGTTCTTTAGTCTTGCTTCCAGAATGTCAGAATTACCTCCTCTGGTGCCTTTACCTTTCCCAAAGCCAAATTGATCGTCATCTAACACAGCCTCAATTTTCTTCTGTATACTATTGGATGCGTGAGCTACTTAGCTGATTATGCGATAATTCTCACACTTGGCAGCTCTTGTATTCTTTGGAATAATGTGGATGATACTTTTCCGAAAGTCAGATGATATATTGCCACATTCATACATTCTACACACCAACGTGAATAGTCGTTTTGTAGCCACTTCCCACACCGTCGTGAATAGTCGTTTTGTAGCCACTTCCCACAATGATTGCAGAACTTCTGAAGGAACGTTATGAATCCTTTCTACCTTATTTGATCCTAAGACTTCCAAAGCTCTTTTAAATTTTGAGTGTAATACTGGATCGCCTACCTTTTCTACACCGTCTCCTTTTCTCCCAACAAGACCCCACGTCTTGCCCCTCTTAGAGGTCTTCAGTGTACTCTTTCCACCCATCCATTCTCTCCTCTGCGGTTAACAGTGGAATTCCCGTTGCCACAATTGCTTTTAATGTCACCGAAGGTTGTTTGACTTTTCTATATGCTGAGTTAGTCCTTCCGACATCATTTAGAGTGTTCCATTCCTCTTCAGACGAGCTGCCTATTGAACTATTTCACATCGTTGTATGTATAGCCCGAGAGAACTTAAAGCGTACTTTATTCCTTAGTACTTCCGTATCCCATTTATTTGTGTATTGATTCTTCCTGACTGATCTCTTAAAATTTAGGCTACTCTTCATCACTACTAAATTGTGATCTGAGTCTGTATCTGCTGCTGGGTACGCCTTACAATCCAGTATCTGATTTCGGAATCTCTGCCTGACCATGATATAATCTAGCTGAAATCGTCCCATGTGTGCCGGTCTTTTCCAAGTATACCTTCTCCACTTGTTATTCTTGAACAGTGTATTCGTTATTGCTAGATAAAATTTATTGCAGATTTCAATTAGTCTCCCTCATTCCTAGTACCAGGCCCGTATTCTCTTGTAACAGTTTCTTCTCCTCCTTCCCCTGCTACCGTTGTCGGTTTTGGTTTGCTGTCGGTTCTAATGAGAACAATCCTGTTACTGAACTGTTCACAATAACACAGTCTCTGCCCTACCTTTGTACTGATAGCGAATCTAACTCCCGTTATACCATTTTCTGCTGCTGTTGATGTTATCCTATAATTATCTGACCAGAAATCTTTGTCTTCTTTGCATTTCATTTCACTGACCCCCACTATATGTAGATTCAGCCTTTGCATTTCCCTTTTCATAATTTCTAGCTTCCCTACTACGTTCAAACTTCTTACTTTGCAAGCCCCGACTCGTAGAACGTTATCCTTTCGTTGATTATTCAATTTTTTTCTCATGATCATCTCCCCCTTGGCAGTCTCTCCCCAGAGATCCAAATGGGGGCCATTCAGAAACCTTTTGACAATAGAGAGATCATCATGACACTTTTCTCAGTTACAGTCCACATGTTCTGGGGATACACATTATGTGTCCGTAAAGAAGTGGTTTCCATTGTCATCTGAATTCTTATGCAGTTGAACATTGACGATTCTTCCGTTTATAGGTTCAGTTTCTCACCATAAGGGAAAGAGAGTGACTGAACCTCTGACCGCTTTTCCGCCCTCTTTGACAAGGCCTTCGGCAGGAAGGTGGTGACTTGTTATGCCGGAAGTCTTCGGTCGCCAAATCTGTTGATTTTTATTCAAAATTAAAGCTCTGGCGGTGTTCGAACCCGTCTCCGAGGGAGTTTTGGTTAGTAATCAAAGACGCTACCCCTAGACCATGGGTTCCACGATCCTCGGTAAGACAGTAAAAAGAATTCATCATTCTCCATCGTATAGTTTCACTACTGGCACAGAAATTATTCCGCCCACTTTTGGTAGGCAACACAACTTACATCATCCACAACAGGGCGGATAATGTAAGTGAGGTTACCTATCGTGAGGTACATAGGCTCTTTCTGGGCCAGTTTTATTGTGGCTACCTTTTTTACTTGAGGGTTTTCTGTAAGTGGAGCTTGTAGACAAAGGCCAGTGGGATTAGTGTCAAGACATCGTCTCTGCTCCTTGTCTGATCCCACGGCGAAAAGAGGATTTTGAGTTAAGTGTTTTTTTATATTCTTCGTTATTGCAGTGACTGCAAGAGTGTGTTCCTGTTACTGGTTTTGAAACATGTTAGGGTGACAATGCACTTTGCTCTACAATTCCTTTAACATTAATACGATTATAATTCTCTCGATGACTATCTTATTCATTTATTTGTATTAATCTAAAACATTTGCTTTTCTTGAATGTTGTTGTATTAATGCTATCGTCGTATTACCAGAAACTGATTTAGCTGCACATAAACGCAGCGAAATTCAGCAGGAAACATGTAAACTAACATTAAACGCGACAAGACAGCCACCTGCTGTTGTATGTTGAACTGCACAACTAAATTAAAGGAACTTTTTCGAAAGACCGTTATTGGTCACCCATTGCGTTGCGTAAGTTTGAAATTTGGCTGAAAGGTGCCTACAACCTCTCAAAAGAGTGGCGCTCTGCAACGTGACCCCACCACGAGTTGCAAATAGAAGAATGTCGGCACTTGCGAAAGTTCTGAAGTTCAAGTGACGTATACGGTGGGTTAGTGATGTCAACTTTGGCAGCAAGTGTCACTAAAACGCTGCCAAACGCCACCGTAAACGTGTCACACGATTGGAAGGTCGTCGCCCCAACACTCTCAGTCACCTATTTCATCTCTTCTTTTGGTGACGCTGCGATGGATATCGGAACCGCGATGCTTACCGTTGAAATCAAGGGGGTTTCTTATGGGTGGCCGAGGGAAACAATCCAGGCACACCGCCACTCTGAATCAACACGAAGAGCCCTTAGGAGGTGCCATGAAGGGCATCAATGAAACCACCCCTTTCCATGAGACTTCGATTCCCACACACTTAGGGGTCGAAAACGACAATTCGCAGTGTGACGAACAACAGAACGACTTTCTTGACGACCTTCGATACCGATCAAAACCCCCAGACACTTCAACTCTCATCTAAGGGCATGGTGGGCCAGTAACCCCACTGCACATGAGCGCATCCCTTTGGATTACAATGCGACCACAACTTTTGCTTTGGTGTGAAGGGTGAAACCGCTATGGGACGTTAAAAACGAATCAACAAAATCTCAACGTGATACTAAGTAGCAAAGGGTGATTTTGCTTTTTCAGCCCTCCTATTTCTCACACTTTCCTGTGTCGTGGTAACAGGGCGGGCGTTGGGGGGGGGGGCTGTGGGGAGCGAAGGAGGGGGGGGGGGGGAGGTGCGGCATTGAAACATGCGTTGAGAAACAGCAAAGGGTCCCTTTACGACTACCCAGCTTGGCGACACCCTCTTTGCCACCCGCCGACCTTCGTTGAGCGCCGTAAATATATGTACAGACGGAACTACGTACAGAACATGTGACGAGAACCGTAGGCAGGTTACGCTGCTGCCCTTGCACCTCCTAGAACGCCATCTGGAATTGCAGGCATGTCGATGGGGTTCACTGTCTGCAAGAGCCTTGGACTTCGTTACAGATTTCCTCCGTTCAGGAACATTTTTAAAGCACTCAGTAATGGTGGATGGGTTGCAGCAATGGTGTTGCCGAAGTGAGGGGTCTTAGAAGAACGCTTTTCCGTTTTATTCTCGCGTGTGTCAAAGTCGCGCTTACGCCACACGAGGGCGTGAAACGTCAGGGCTGAAAAAGCATACGCTCCCTTTGCCACTTCGTGTCACCTTCAGATTTTGTTGAATGGTCTTGAACGGTCCGTAGTGGCTCCAGCCTGCACACCAGAGCAAAAATTGCGGCCGCACTAGTGTCCAAAGGGCTGCAGTCACAGTCAGTGGAGTTGCTGGTTCCCGATGTCCTTAGAATGGGGTAGCAGTGTTTGGGAGTTTTCAGCAATGTCGATGGCTGACAACAACGTAGTCATGTTGCTTACCACGCTACGAACTGTAGAAATGTGTAGGAATGAACGCCCCATGGAAAGGGATGGTTTCATTGACGCCGTTCATGCCATCTCCTAAGGGCTTTTCGTATCGATTCGGAGCGGCCGTGTGCGTGGACTGTCTTCCTCGGCCACCCGTAAGAAACCAGTGTGATTTCAACGCCAAGAATCGCGGTTCCGATGCCCAACGCAGAGTCGTTAAAAGAAGAGGTGATATGGATGACAGAGGAGGTAGGGGCGAAGACCTTCCAATCACGTGACATGTTCACAGTGGTGTTTGGCAGAGTTGTGGTGACACTTTGTGCCAGTTCGACATCATTAACCCATCTGATACCTCAGATGAACTTTTAGTTTTAGGATATCAATAAGTGATTCGTAATTCTCATTCACAGTCATGCTGTCTACGTTTGCAATAGCCGCTGCTGCCATTTATTTGGAACGAATATTCTGGGGCTGGGATATTGGCTTCTTATTTGAAGGAAAAATTTTTTAAGTATTTTCGACTGAATTTTCACAGTACCTACGTAGCAGTATATAAAAAAAAATGGTTCAAATGGCTCTGAGTACTATGGGACTTAACATCTGAGGCCATCAGTCCCCTAGAAGTTAGAACTACTGAAACCTAACTAACCTAAGGACACCACACACTTCCATGCCCGAGGAAGGATTCGAACCTGCGACCGTAGCGGGCGCTTGGTTCCAGATTTAAGCGCCTGGCCGGCCAGAATATTCAATTCGTGGTGTAAAATTCATCTCGTTGAAAGTAGCGTGATGTCGAACCTAATCTTAAATTAGTTATTCACAAAAGAAGTGTATGATATTTTAATAGCACCAGGGACGTTACACAATTTAATGTTCATTAACTTCACGCACCCATTCCATTGTGCAAAGCAAAAATTCCAATGATATCTGTAATAAACGTCACGAATACACCATCGTACTATGTGGCAAAACACATAACAAAATCATAATACGAGGGTTGCCCAGAAAGTAATGAATTGCGTTTTTCTCCTCTTTCGAAAACTACGCTACTAATGCGAAGCGTCACGCATGTATTACTTGAGTGAGCGCGCCAAGTTTTCCGTCACATACGACAGATAGCGTAGCTGCAGGACCGTTTCAAAATGGCCTCTTTTAGTTTTATGATATCAATAATTAATTCGTAATTCTCATAAACACAATCATGCTGTCTACTCTTGCAATAGCCGCTGCCGCCACTTATTTGTAACGTACCGTCACTGAATTTCTAACTGCAGAGAAATAAACTGTGCGGAATATTCACAAACGCTTGTGCAAAATCTGTGGAGCATCTGCTGTCGACAGAAGTACAGTTATCGCGGAGGGTGAGGTCATCAGAAGGCGGTTCGGCGGAGCTCCACGATTTGCAGCGGTAGGAGAGTCCATCGACGGCTGTCACACCTGACATGTTGCAGCGAGCTGCTGTTGTCATTCGCCAGTGCAGACGCATTACGACTCGGCAGTTGGCTCTGCATCTTTCGATCAGCAAAGGAGGTGTGGATGCAATTGTATGCAATCTTGGATATTCAAGTGTGCGCAAGATGGGTCCTGCTGTGTCTAACGGTGGATCACAAATCGCACAGAAAAAACATTTGTCTTGATTTGTTGCAATGTTTTGAAGCTAAGGGGGAGGCCATGTTCTCCCGCATTGCGACAGTTGATGAAACCTGGGTTGACAATTTTGAGCCCGAAACAAGACTACAGTCGACGGAATGGCGCCATTCCCACTCCCCACAAGAGGAAAAAATTCAAAGCAATGCTTCTGCAGCAAAGGTCATGATCACTGCCTTATGGGACTGTGAAGGTGCGATTGACATTGACGTGATGCCAAGAGGTGGTACCATTAACTGAGAAGCACATATCAACACATGAACAAAACTCAATACGCGCTTCCGGCGACTTCTGTGCCACAGTAACCCAGGAGATGTTTTGCTGCAACACTCGTCCCCACACAAGTCTGAGGACTGCTGAACTTATCGCAAAACAGGGTTGGACAGTGCTACCCCATGCACCCAGCAGCCCTGATCTAGCCCCCTCTGACTTATGGGGCAACACTTCATGTCGCTCGCTCAATGAAAGATGTACTTAATGCAACCTTCCACGAATATGTCATCTCCAGAGGTTTTCCAGAAGCATGGCCTAAGAGATTACCTGATCTGAATCCGTATGACTTGGGACTCTGGGGATATCTAAAGGAAGGCATTTATCGGGGACACGTTCGGTCTCTACCTGATCTGAAGGCTCGTATACAGGAAGGCGTTGCTCAGATTTCACAGGAACTGCTGTGGCCAGATGGTGATCTTGTCATTTTATGGCTGCGTCATCTCGTCGAAGTTTCTGGTGCTCACATTGGACAAATTGTCTAAGCGGTGGTTAACAATAAAATCAACAATACGCCTTCCTCACTTGTTTAACCTTTCCTACCCACGTCCAGTTCCTAACCGATTACATATGGAAACATTTATACATGTCTTTCTTGTACTCACAGCCCCAGATTTGAACATGGTGGACAAACTTTTTCCAGCGTAAATCGGTTCCACATTAACGCAGTGGAACAAGTAAGAATTTTCACTGCCATGCGATAATTACAGCCCACATCGGACCCCTGTGAGTAGCTGGACTTTAGTTATAACCACCTGGCAATACAAGTCACTGAAGAAGTTTCACAAATAAAAAGAAGCGAAACGCATATGCCACAACACAAACTACCTTTCAATATAGACGCAAGTACGGAACGACGTAAAATGTGAAAAAATACCAATTTTTTTCTGTTTGGATAACAGAACTACTGAATACATTGCTTCAATATGCAGCTTAGTCGTAGGAGAATTAGCGATATGAGGAGATTCGGTCAGTAAAGTACACAGGATGTCTCAAACCTTTTGTGTCAAACTAAAACAGGGGAAAACGGATCCACAATCGGTTATATTGAGATAACAAACCAGTGGTCGGAAATGCATATTTATTGTGTTTTTTACACACAGACAGCCAAAAGGGTGTAACAAGAAAGCAGTAATTTTCCAAATCGACGACCGCATCCGCGGCAACGGCGCCTGAAGTTCTACCGCACTCTTTCAAAGACCCCTGGTACTAGGAGACAGGCGGCTTGGACCTTAGCAAGCTAGTTTCCATCCGTTTGCATGGGGGCTTCATGCATCAGAGACTTGACATGACCCCAAAGGTGTGAGGCGGAACAGTCCAAAAACTTTATATGGGTGTTGCAGGGCGGATTGTTCTGAGAAATAACTGTTAAAAAAAATTGGATACGTTTCGATGATTCCGAATTAATTAGCACTGGAGTGAGAAAATCAGACCGTTGCGCTAGCAAATTCAAGCGGCCCGCCAGAGACGGTCTCGGCAAACGTGTACTTCGTTTGGTTTCCTAAAACCAAAGAAAAGAGCGATACAAAAATTGGACATGAGACGGCAGTAATGCTGGAACTCCAGCCAAAGGCTGAAGAGTCGCGTGGGCTATCATCTAATTCTAGCTGGCGGATCACTTCAATTTGCGCGCGCAACGGACTGATTGGCTAATTTCAAAGCTAATTACCTCGGAAACGTTGCAATGTATCTAAGTCTTTCTTAACAATTGTCTCTCAGCACAATCTGCTCTACAACACCCTTAAAAGCTTTTCAGATTGTTCCTGCCATCCTGTACAGGTACGATGTACCCTCCGCCATGCACTGGCTTGCAGAGTGCTTATGTAGATGTAGAAGAATGGACATGTTTGTAGGAGAACTAAGGCGTCTGGCCACGGGCCAGGACCTCCCCTTCCAATCCAACGATGATGGTACGTGTTGTTCAGGTGTTCGCGCATATTAACGTCGAATTGGGCTGGTGCACCGTCGTGCTGCAACTATATCGTTTTGCGGACAAGAAGGAGAACAGTCTCCTACAACTAAGGAAGCACATCCCACAAGAACACCAGGTAACGTGGACCACTCAGACGAGGAGGCAGCAGAAAATGTCCTATTTGGTGGTCTTCTTGACAGAGAATCGTTCCTAGTGGCCAGCGATTTGGATGGCGTGGGGAGTGTCCTCCCACCAGACATGGCTGTTGCGGCTGTTGAAAACACCATCACAGGCAAAAGAGGCCTCAACCGTCAACAATATAAACTGTTCGATGTTCGGCACTACAGCAATGCGGCGGAGGTTCAAAATGGTTAAAATGGCTCTGAGCGTTATGGGACTTAACTTCTAAGGTCATCAGTCCCCTAGAACTTAGAACCCTACTTAAACCTAATCAACCTAAGGACATCACACACATCCACGCTCGAGGCAGGATTCGAACCTGCGACCGTAGCGGTCGTGCGGTTCCAGACTGAAGCGCCTAGAATCGCACGGCCACCCCGGCTGGCAATGCGGTGGAGAATCCATTGAGCAAAGTAAACGTGGCTCTGAAAATCTGTTAACCCCACTGCTTGAACACGTTCTTTATGATAGGAGTGTAATACCTCTTGCGCTGTACTATCGCCCTAGCATCCTTCGGAGGGTGCATTTCACGGGCTAGCTGACGCGCGATCGACCACACGATCAAACACCATCTTATAAAAGTCTGGCATTTGTTCATGTCTTTGGCGGCAACCTTGGCCAGCTATCTGTGGCGTGAACCAGCTTGCCTCTCATAAGTTGGTATCCACGGGGAAAACCTTCTTCCAATTTGGATGACACCTGTTGGGGAAAGCGTTGTCTGTGGACAACCTGCAGTAGCGTACAGGAAAACAGTAAATGCATATCTGCCATCTCTCGTGACTACGCGTCATGAACTGAGTACTAAACACACCTCACCGAGAACACATCACAAGCTCCCTCATGCATTGGAGCCGGCCGCAGTGGACGAGGGGTTCTAGGCGCCTCAGCCTGGGACCGCGCGACCGCTACGGTTGCAGGTTCGAATCCTGCCTCGGGCATGGATGTGTGTGATGTCCTTGGGTTAGTTAGGTTTAAGTAGTTCTAAGTTCTATGGGACTGATGACCTCAAATGTTAATTCCCTTAGTGCTCAGAGCCATTTGAACCATTTTTTGATACATTGGACAACTGACACCAGGGATAGTGGTGTGCATGCAGCACAGGTTAATGCGCAGGTGCGATGCATGCTGTCGTCACATACGTCCTTGAGGTGTGTGTAGTATGTCTGGTCGTCAGAGGAATACGTTATTTATCACCCGCTCCCTGTTCCAGTGCGTAAAAAACACCCGGGATCTTCACGGCAGTGTGGCAGAACTGCATGCGCCGTTGGAACACATGCATTGAGACTAGAGGTGTCGCTTTCAACAGTTACCATGAGGTACGTTGTTGTTATGCAGTGTACGCTGTGTATGTCCATAACACAATAAATATGCATTCCCGACTATTGGTTCCCTACCTCAACATAAACCGTTGTGGACCCACTTTCACCTGTTACAATCTGACCCTAAAGGTTTGGGACATCCTCTATCAATGTATTAATATCAACGTTGGCACCATTCATGCCGAACCGTTGTAAAACATGAAGATGGATTTAATGACATACGATATTTGTCATTATTTCTTCATTTTGTGGGTATTGCTTAATATTAAGCAGAAACAGAACGAGCTAGACAGTAACAGGTGATTAATTACGCGCAAAGTGACAGCGAGAAGTAATTCGGCAGCTAAAGAGTTAAAAAACAGTATTTTGTGCGATAACCTTTAACGTAAAGTGTGAATGAAGTCTCTGTATATGGACTACTTGATTAGTTTTGAAATGACAAGAGAAAATAACATTTTGAAAAGAAAGAGAAACCTTTGTGTAGAAAAGATAGGACAGGGATACTGCATGGTCAAAGGCAGGCTCGCATGTTTTATGAAAATAATTTCGCAGTTGGACTCGCGATGTTTCGCTTTAAGTGCGTAGCACACAATAAACATTTAGGATTAATATTTTACTGGAATTTTAATAGCAGATGAGTACCTCTTTATTTTCTTCCAACTTGCTCTATAATTAAAAAGCATGTTCAATTAAATCATTAAATTAAATGAAGTTAGCTTTATGCAATAGCGTAATTCTCATTCTCGTAATTGGCAGCTATATTCACAGCGCCGGACGCTAAGAGGTTGACTTGTTATTTCTAGTGTTTAAAATAACTGCGCTCTCAAGGTTCGTGGATCACGCGTTGTAGTTCGAGTTCTGTGCTACACTCATCACAGTGGAGCAGGCGCACGGAACAACGCCCCCATCCCCGCCCCCCAACCTCTCACCAATGCGTCAGCGTTCTCTCTTTACAAACCGATGCTGCCGCTTTTCTTCAGGCAACTTCTAAATAGTCATACGAAGTCAAGTATAACCCGTTCACTCGTACTACTAAATAAAGATCCTTGCAAAATCCGAGAATGGAAAAAGACTTCCGAGTAGCAATGACCGCTCACCTACAGTCACGGAATTTTCTAATGTTTACATGTTCTAATGTTTCAAATTTCATACTGGGGAATGTCGTCGTACCAACCCACCCAATAAACGATACATACTATATGAAGGGAGCACAGATATTATTAATGAGCATTGGTTACAAATGATGGATTCCAGCTCAATGCCTTCGAAGTAGAAGATCCACATATAATTCCTCGATTTATTTCACGTGCATCTGCTCGCAGTTACTGACATATCTTCCAGAAACAAACAGTTTTGAAAAGAAACTCCTGCTTGTTCGGTATTTCTCACCCGCAAGCGGCTTACATGTCAGTGCTTTCGAGATGGAAATTACTTCCTATGATGCAGTAGCAGTAGTTAGAGATTTAGAGATCTACGCTCACTGAATGTTTGAGAGTAATGTACTTAAGACAGAAGTGGAACCTAGATAAGTACTTGGCGGATGCGCAAAACTGTTTGCAGGGCGAATCCAGGTATACTGAAGTTGCAACTAATCGATCCTTAATTGCCCCACATTGTCAATGACACAGCTTTCTATCTTGCAAGCAGCTGCGCGTCGTATTTTTTTCTCCTTCTTCTGCGTGCAGTCTACAAGCTGTTCCCATTGCTGCCATAAGGAATGAAACATTAACTAATTTCATTACGTATAGGGTTAATTCTCTTGTACCGCATATTAAGATATCTGTCCGTATATCAACGCGCGCGAGCTGTTAAAAACCCTCACTGTAGGAGGGATGTATCGATGTCTCAAGAATATTCATAGGTTCCAGCCAGAAATACTTTTCTATGCATATTCTGACAAAGCACATTTTCACAAAATACTAGTTGCATTCCTTCGAGTGTATTCCATGGCATACTTTCATATTATTTTCTTTCTGTTGGTGCCGAAAGCGCAAGAACATATTATACAGTAGTGTTACGATCTCGACAATACTGTGGTCATCTTCAGACTCTAGCCCTATCGGTAGAATAAAGTGACACAAGTGCTAACAGAATTCGTTACATACTGACAGACATTGTGTCAGTAACAGAATCAAATAGCGTTGTGTGTCGATAACCGTTCCGGTGACCACACGCCATTTTCTTCAGTTCATACTACGCAGTGTTTCCATTAGCCCCTTTCAGGTGGGAAACACAACAGCCAGCAATCACGCTGTTCTCCACAGTGTACGTTTCACGTCCTCTGTTCGCCCAACCTCATTCGAACCCTTCACATTTGAGTCGTTTTCTAGTACATACCAAACAAGTGTTTTGGAAGCAGTACATGAACTACGATTTACACGTCAATAATGGAAAAAAACCTGTTGTTAGCTTCAGTTACAACTGAGCCTTTGCAATATACCACAGTATATCCTCACGAATATATTGTTAGGCTGTGGGAATTTATGTGAATTGACTGATTCCAGTTGCGAATAAAGGAATTATGCAGCCAAAGACTGCTACATTCCAGCTCTCGTTAAATGCACAGCGCTAGACTTCTGAACACTACTACTTTCCTCCCAGCCTGACATTTTGACTAGTTTTGAATGAATATTTACATCTCTTATATTATTCCATTGTAATCAGTGAACAGCAAAATTTTCTACAGACACACTGCGATTACATATTGATATATACATTACTTTATGAAGACAGGTTCTTGATCAACGTTGTTACCAAAAGTCTCGAAAAGTACTTCGGTGATTTGCTCAAAAATATCACCCAATAAACTTCTGTACAGTCAGACGAATATAAGTTTTGTAGAGATTTTCTGTTGAAACTGACTATGAGAAAAAAGAAAATACAGTGATGTGCTCTGCTGTGAAAATGTGTCATTTTGTTTTTTTTCTCGCTGTCAGTTTTAAGTACGATAACAGGGCCCCCAACTGTTTGTCTCTTATGTATTCTTTCTCATATATATATATATATATATATATATATATATATATATGGTGTTACAAAAAGGTACGGCTAAACTTTCAGGAAACATTCCTCACACACAAATAAATAAAATATATTATGTGGACATGTGTCCGGAAACGCTTAATTTCCATGTTAGAGCTCATTTTAGTTTCGTCAGTATGTACTGTACTTCCTCGATTCACCGCCAGTTGGCCCAATTGAAGGAAGGTAATGTTGACTTCGGTGCTTGTGTTGACATGCGACTCATTGCTCTACAGTACTAGCATCAAGCACATCAGTACGTAGCACCAACAGGTTAGTGTTCATCACGAACGTGGTTTTGCAGTCAGTGCAATGTTTACAAATGCGGAGTTTGCAGATGCCCATTTGATGTATGGATTAGCACGGGGCAATAGCCGTGGCGCGGTACGTTTGTATCGAGACAGATATCCAGAACGAAGGTGTCCCGACAGGAAGACGTTCGAAGCAATTGATCGGCGTCTTAGGGAGTACGGAACATTCCAGCCTATGACTCGCGACTGGGTAAGACCTAGAACGACGAGGACACCTGCAATGGACGAGGCAATTCTTCGTGCAGTTGACGAGAACCCTAATGTCAGCGTCAGAGAAGTTGCTGCTGTACGAGGTAACGTTGACCACGTCACTGTATGGAGAGTGCTACGGGAGAACCAGTTGTTTCCGTACCATGTACAGCGTGTGCAGGCACTATCAGCTGCTGATTGGCCTCCACGGGTACACTTCTGCGAATGGTTCATCCAACAATGTGTCAATCCTCATTTCAGTGCAAATGTTGTCTTTACGGATGAGGCTTCATTCCAACGTGGTCAAATTGTAAATTTTCACAATCAACATGTGTGGGCTGACGAGAATCCGCACGCAATTGTGCAATCACGTCATCAACACAGATTTTCTGTGAACGTTTGGGCAGGCATTGTTGGTGATGTCTTGATTGGGCCCCATTTTCTTCCACCTACGCTCAATGGAGCACGTTATCATGATTTCATTCGGGATACTCTACCTGTGCTGCTAGAACATGTGCCTTTACAAGTACGACACAACATGTGGTTCATGAACGATGGAGCTCCTGGACATTTCAGTCGAAGTGTTCGTACGCTTCTCAACAACAGATTCGGTGACCGATGGATTGGTAGAGGCGGACCAATTCCATGGCCTCCACGCTCTCCTGACCTCAACCCTCTTGACTTCCATTTATGGGGGCATTTTAAAGCTCTTGTCTACGCAATCCCGGTACCAAATGTAGAGACTCTTCGTGCTCATATTGTGGACGGCTGTGATACAATACGCCATTCTCCAGGGCTGCATCAACGCATCAGGGATTCCATGCCACGGAGTGTGGATGCATTTCTCCTCGCTAACGGAGGACGTTTTGAACATTTCCTGTAACAAAGTGTTTGAAGTCACGCTGGTACGCTCTGTTGCTGTGTGTTTCCATTCCATGATTAATGTGATTTGAAGAGGAGTAATAAAATGAGCTCAAACATGGAAAGTAAGCGTTTCCAGACACATGTCCACATAACATATTTCCTTTCTTTGTGTGTGAGGCATGTTTCCTGAAAGTTGGCTTACGGTTTTACGATAGGAATACTATCACGTAATCTGAATTTGCAATAACAATAAATAGAGGCGAGATTAGAGGGAGAGGGGAAGAAGAGAAGGACAAAGAGGGGGTGACGGAAGTGGATGGGGAGAGGGGGAGAAGGTGATGGACAGAGAAAGAGGATGAGGAGGAAGGCATGGATAAAGAGACTGGAAGGAGAAGATGGACAGAATGGGTGGAGAGGAGGAGATAAGCGCGTATACGAAATTCCTATAATCAATTCGCATTCGTATTTAGCAACTGCAAAGCATAGCCGAATTCACTAGCAACATCGACATCATATGAGGAGAAATCAGTCACATTGTTCCTTGGGAAAGAATGTAAGTTAGACCTCTGTACCTATAAATTTAATGACATACTGTAAACTAGGGATAATAATTGAACCCTTAATTTTGTGATTGTTCCAGGGTGAAAAATTGGTACCACCCAGAGATAACGACGCAAGTCGTAAACTTGAGACGTTTTGCTCTCGCTATCGCCGTACCCGTCTCTTTCACCTTCGCAATGTTTGCTGGAGACAATGAGATCGATTTCTGCCCCAGCCTCCACCCTATATAATCATGATCTCAGACTCCTTCATCTGCTTTAGAAATTTTCAGTCTGTTTTCGAAGTTTATTGCTGGAAATAATAGCAATAAAAAGCCGAAAATCAGGTACTTCAGAAACCGGATATTTTGAGCGGTTTTTAACAGTCGGATTAGACTGGAGACGAAAGCAACCGATGTAACCGAAACCCCGTTGTTTCAGCGAAACCGCGATACCTACGCTGTGATACCTTTCATTGAAGAGGATAATGCTCTTGCCCATGTGGTACGTATCACTATGAACTGCCTGCTTGATGTCGCCAGCAAGATCCCCAGATCTGTCCCCGATATAACGTGTTTGGGACACGCTCGGACGTCATCACCGTCCCAGTGTCAGTACTCAGGATATCAAGAAACAGTTAATAACAATTGTGAGCCAGTTTGCCTCAGAACAAGATACAACGGCTTTGTGACACTGTTCACAATCAACTTAGTGCACCCAACCATGTCAGATGGCGTGCGACATCATACTGAAAAGTGGGATTATACTGGCAAGTTCTTTGTAAAATTAACTCTATTTCGTAATCATTGAAGAAGCCTCATCACGTACCATCTCAACCCATGGAGTTTCTTTTCGTTTTCTTCTCTCCTGCCGGATGCTTCACTTATTTTACTCAAGTAGGGTAAAATATTGTTACACTGCCAGTTTTAACAGGCATTTTATTTTTTCTGCATAGTCCACCTGCTTAGCTGGCTGGTAACGTGCTTGCTCCTGTGCAAGCGGATCCGGGTTCGATTCCCGGCCGGGTTGTGCAAATTTTTCTCCGCTCGTGGTCTGGGTGTTGCGCTGTCCTCATCATCATTTCATCGTCATCACCGGCGAGCAAGTCGCCCAATGTGGTGTCGAATGACAGAAGACTTGCATTTGGCGGCCGCACTTACCCTAACGAGGCCTCCTGGCCAACGATGCCATACGCTCATTTCCACTTTTTTTTTCTTCTACATAATCACTTATCTCTCAAATTTGTATCTTAATATTGAAATGCCAACATTTTAGGATTTATCGTGATGCTATTGACATCGAATGAAACAACAAACTTACTGTTACCAGTCACTGTTTATTTATCTTCACGACGCGTTTCGAAGGTTTAGACCTCTATCATCAGGTGGATTTACATTTTTTAGTACGACAAATGTTTGTGCTGTGTTACGATTTTTGGAGGTACTTGTGACACTGTCTAGTGGAGAAACTAAACACCATTTCAGAACACGGTTTTGCGAGTTTTTTGACAAAAACTAAACATATAACCTACCTTTCGTAAACCCTTGTCGCCAGTTTTGTAAAAGCTTCGTCGCTACAGCGGTGGAGGCTGAGTCGCTACTGTTATTACTGTGGGCCAAGTCTGTGAGTTCGTGAAACTGCCTCTGGTGCAGTACACCGCTAAGACAATTTCTCACTGCCACTATTACATAGCTATGCCTGAGGGTCATGTTACAGGATAGTAGAACGAAGATTATACAACACTCCAATAACTTAGTAACAAAGTCGCACAAATGAGTTAAAAGGTTTACTTATCTTTGTGACTAGCTGAATAATGAAGTCAGCAACACTGTTCGTAATATAACACAAAAAAGGCCCTCAATGGCAAAGTACAAATAATCGTAGGTAAATTTCACAGTTCGTAATAAATGTAATTTACAACTGTCTTTTCACCTCCAAGAGTTCACTGGCCGACGTTCCATGTCTGAGCCCTGGACGATGATCTGTAACCAAGTGGCCGAGAGATGCTCTTCTATCTTCCGAGTAAGCTTCTGTCCGTTGTCGTCCGGTCATTGGCGGATTGTACTCAGCCGGCCGACATCAGTACCTAACGGTAACAATAAAATAAGAAAAACAAACGAAATAGAATACGTCCCGTGGTCGCAGATTCCTTTCACTGTTGTAACACATAACATGAATACTGTCATATTTTGTAATCAAATATGGCATCTGGAAACTAATAGGTGCAAGCAGATATAGCACAAGACGAAAGTTATCACAAAGTACAAAGAATATACACTCAAGAGCCAAAGAAACTGGTTTCACGCCTAACATTGCGTACGGCTCCCGCGAGTACATAGAAGTGCCGCAACAGGTTAATGTCTGAAGTAGTATTGGAGGGAACCGACACCATGAGTCCCACAGGGCTGCCCATAAATCCGTTAGAGTACGACGGGGTTAAGATCTCTTCTGAACAGCACGTTGCAAGGCATTCCAGATAAGCTCAATAATGTTCATGTCTGGGGCGTTTGGTGGCCAGAGGAAGTGTTTAAGACCAGAAGAGTGTTCCTGGAGCCACTATGTAGCAATTCTGGACGTGTGGGGTGTCGCATTGTCCTGTTGGAATTGCCCAAGTCCTTCGAAATACACAACGGACATGAATGGATGCAGGTTATCAGACAGAATGCTTACGTACGTGTCTTCTGTCTGAGTCGAATCTAGACCTATCAAGGGTCCCCATATCACTCCAACCACACACGCCCCACACTATTACAGAGCCTCCACCAGTTTGAACAGTCCCCTGCAGCCAATCAGGGTCAGTGGATTCATGAGGTTGTGTCTCCATACCGGTACACGTCCATCCGCTCGATACAATCTGAAACGAGATTCGTCCGACCAGGTAACATGCTTCCTGTCATCAACAGTCATATGTTGGTGTTGACGGGCCCAGGCGAGGCGTAAAGCTTTGTGTCGTGCAGTCATCAAGGGTACACGAGTGGGCCTTCGGCTCCGAAAGCCCATATCGATGATGTTCCATTGAATGGTTCGCACACTGACACTTTTTGATGGCTCAGCACTGAAGTCTGCAGCAATTTGCTAGAGGGTTGCAGTTGTGTCACGTTGAACGATTCTCTTTCGTCGTCATTGATTCCATTCTTGCAGGATCATTTTCCGGCCACATCGATGTCGAAGATTTGATGTTTTACCGGATTCCTGACATTCACGGTACAATCGTGAAATGGTCGCACGGGAAAATCCCCAGTCCATCGTTACCTCGGAGATACTGTGTCCCATCAGTCGTGCGGCGACTATGTCGCCACGTTCAAACTCAGTTAAATCTTGATTTAATTGATAACCTGCCACTGTAGAAGAAGTAACCGATCTAACAACTGCACCAAATACTTGTCTTATATAGGCGTTGCCGACCGCAGCGCCGTACTCTGACTGTTTACATATATCTGTATCTGAATACGCATGCCTATACAAGTTTCTTTGGCCCTTCAGTGTACATCATAACAGCATTATTACGGAATAAATTTTAAAGGACTTTCGAGATGTTTTGAGGTGTTGAATCCATATGCTGGAATACGACCTGTAACATTTACTCCAACACATGTAATCAACACGATACAACAAAGAATTCCAAAATCCTTCATTACTTATTCCGTAATAGTGTTGTTATGATGTATATTTTTGTGCTTTGTGATAATGTTTCTCTTTTGCTATATGCTCTTTGCACCCAATAGTTTCCAGGCGCAAAATTTGTTTACAAAATATGGCAGTATTCGTGTAAAGCGTTACGACAGTGAAAAGAACCCCTGACCATTGGAGGTATTCCACTTATTTTACTTTTACCATTGAGTACACATTTAGTTTAACAAAAAAACTGAAAACATGTTCTGAAATAGTGTTTTGTTTCTCCACTAGACAGTGTTACAAGGTCCTCCAAAATCGTAACACAACACACACATACGTAATACTAAAAATGTTAATTCACATCATGATGGAGTTGTAAACCTTCGAAATGCGTCGTGGAGATATAAGAGGCGTTCAAAAAGAAACAAGCCAGAGCATAATTACAGAAACCAGTACCCGTATGTTAGAAGTGTTGACCCTGGTTGCTGAGACACTTCTCCCACTGTTATACAAGACCTTGAAAGGCTGTCTCATAAAATTCCAGGGGCTGCGATGTTAACCAGTTCCGCACTTACAGCTGGATGTCGTCGTCCGAGGTGAATCATTTGCCCCTCAGAGCTTTTTTAAGGGGACAAAAAATGGCGTAATCACAGGGAGAGAGGTCTGGACTATATGGAGGGTGGCCGAGAACCTCCCATTTGAATTTCTGCAGCAGTGTCGCGACTATGTTGGCCGTATGAGGCTTTGCATTGTCGTGGAGCAGAATGATCCCACGGGTGAGATTGCCTGGTTGTTTTGAGTTGATCGCTTGGTAAAGGGTGGTCAAGGTTTGCGAGTAACGCTGGGCATTCACTATTGTCCCGTGCTGCAGGAAGTGAGTCAGAAGGGGGCCATCTTGGTCAAAGAAGAACGTCAGCATAATCTTCATAAATGTTAGCGTTGGACGATTGATGCATGCTGCTGCTAGCTCTGTATAGTCACGTGACGTGCACGCAGGCCCTCGAGCGACGAGCTGTGAGCTTCCACGCTGTGGTTCGAACCACAAATCGTTACACACGCCACGATATTACCTTCCTGTCACCGGTTTACGCATCCCAGATTCTGGCTCGTTTCTTTTTGAGCGCATCTTATAGATAAATAGTGACTGGTAATAGTAAACTTGTTATTTAATTCGATATCTTAATTTTGGCGATAAATAAATTATTAGTGCACAATTTCCATCAAGAATCTTGCTGTGTGGACTGTAGAATTGACCTGACACCAAATTTGTAATATTTTGTCACAAAGACAAGTACAATGAATTTTTTTGTGCCTCTTTATATTTTGATGCAATAAATATTTGCGAGGTGCCGGGGTGGAGAAGAGTTTGTATCTCTTTAATTCGAACGAAGTTAGCATGAGAACGAGACATGCACTCGACCCCCTCCTTATCTACCAGCTAATTAATTATGAGCACAACGGTAACGGAAAGAAATGATGGTGGACCCTGCTAGTTGGTAAAATAAGGAGTGCACTCTCACAATAATTTAATAATTGAAATCTACTGAAAAAAAGAGATCATAATAAACAACAGGAAATGGGATTCTGCCTATATCTACGAAATGATATGCGGATTAAATATTACAATGAGATTTATTATACACCAGGACATAAATGCACATGACTGTCAACACAGCCGGCCGAAGTGGCCGTGCGGTTAAAGGCGCTGCAGTCTGGAACCGCAAGACCGCTACGGTCGCAGGTTCGAATCCTGCCTCGGGCATGGATGTTTGCGATGTCCTTAGGTTAGTTAGGTTTAACTAGTTCTAAGTTCTAGGGGACTAACGACCTCAGCAGTTGAGTCCCATAGTGCTCAGAGCCATTTCAACCATTTGACTGTCAACACACACAGTAAGTTAAAGGATAGGCTATACTCAAATGTTATGAGAATAAGAGTTGGCTCGAGAACAAGGGGCTCCTACTCTCTGTGATGCAATAGATTGACAATAATGACTGGAGGTCCTAATGAATCAAATATTAATCTCCTAACTATACAGTATCGCAATTAGTAGTGAGAGCTCAAATGGGATCACATGGAGAAACAAGCAAGGTGGGCTTGTAGCAAAGCGAGCGCGCATGCTGCTGAGGGATTCAGTATAAAATTGATAAGGTCCTGCAATGCTGGAGCCGCCAAGTACTGTACCAGTACTGAAATCTGCAGCACGTCGTCGGTAGGCAGTGTCCTGATGATGTAGGCGCCGACTTCTGCCGTGCAGCAACTCTGTGTCAACCCCTGGCCTCGAAGGCTGTCCGAGAATTCTAAGTTCTTCCGAAAACGAGCGACTAAGTCTCAAGACTGTCCGACTCCGACGAAGATCAGATCCCGAATCCTCTGCCCGCACAGCGCAAGGGCGAAGCCAACATTGCTCTACTTCCTACTCTCCTCGAAAACCGCGAATCAGCATTCAGTGCTGATTCCGAAATTCCCCCACACTGTCTCAGAACATCATTCGCGCAAATAGCGACCGTTCCCTCCAATTTCGAGCAGGGCTTTATGACGTCAACTAGCCTCAGTTTAAGTTGACCAATCATGCCTCTGCTATTCAGCTGAGGGCACTGAACTTGCCGTTTGTCCGGCTAGGAAAACAACCTGCATAGACCACCGGCCATCCAGTGCCAGATAGTCGCCCCCACCATGGCACAGCCCACAAGTATTCTCAGAATCAAGAGGACAATGCAGTCAGTCGGTGCTAGGAATCTTCGTTCCGGACGCGATGGAATGGCAAACACATAAACTGCGGCGACACTCAGACGTCTCGCAGGTTGTTTCACCCTGCATACAATAGGCGAAACTCGACCGACGTCAGTCGTTCCGCCAGGCGCTTAAGCCTATTGTACGACCCTCTCAGTGTTCGCAGAAGCACAGCCCCCAACCGGAAACGCAGTGTGCCGCGTCCTCCGATGCTCGTGAAACGTCCCCTTAGAAAAATTTATGATTGACTGTGCTGATAAACCTCTTACATTATTTGTTTTTCAAACAGCTCAGCAAAACTGAACGTACTCAAATGGCTCTGAGCACTATGGGACTCAACAGCTGAGGTCATTAGTCCCCTAGAACTTAGAACTAGTTAAACCTAACTAACCTAAGGACACCACAAACATCCATGCCCGAGGCAGGATTCGAACCTGCGACCGTAGCGGTCTTGCGGTTCCAGACTGCAGCGCCTTTAACCGCACGGCCACTTCGGCCGGCCGAACGTACTCAGACATTACTCTCTTTACGTATTCTGATCAACACTAAACTGTCACAGAATATTTTTAGCGCAACGCAATCTGACTTTTAATAATCCCTACAAAAGAGTGGCCCTGACTAACAATAATCTATACCTTTCATCAATCACTTACCTCACAAAAATCTTCGTTACTCAAACCACTGCAATACAACGAGCACCAATACTGCCAGCTAAATAAAAGATTCTAACTACTGAAGTCACTAACTACTGATAGGCATAGTTAGCAAATGAAAGATTTTGATAAAGATCAAACAATGTATTTACCTTAATAGTGTTCAAAAGTCATCAGTTCATTGCATCCAGTCTTATAAATTTACTGTCTCTGATGGACACACGTCCAGATCATCCGCTCTCAAAACTCCGCCATCTCTCTCCCCACGTCCACCACTGATGGCGGCTCACCTCCAACTGCGCAACGCTACGCGCTGTTCACATCCAACTGCCCAACACTACAATAGCGAATATTACAACAATGCGAACCAGCCACAGACTGCACACAGCACAGCTAGTGATTTTCATACAGAGCGCTACGTGGCGTTACCAATATAAAAACCTAAACAGCCTACTTACACTCTCCTTGCACAGGCCACCCAGGGAAGTAACCCAACATGCATAGGAATCAAGTGAAAAGTATTTTTTTTTTTGAGCTCTCAGTATAAATACTCTCATTACAATAACCTTATTCGGTCTGTTACTACCGTGCAATGACATAGAACATTAATAAAATTGATGAAAATGAGAGGAGATATGCAAAAGAGGGCATGGAACCTCTCATGTTATCAAGTAAAGAATGAACAAAAAGAACCGTACAAACAGTGAAATCAGTATTCCAAAATGGAACTGCGAAATTGTAAAGAAAAACAGGGAAGGAAAAAATAGTTAAACGGAAGCTCGACGGGGCCATAGTTTCTAGACTGGTGACGACGAAAGAGAGAGAGAGAGAGAGAGAGAGAGAGAGAGAGAGACCACGGAGAAACGCACAGCAGAGAGCATTGGATTCGCCTGCAGACCGCGGTCACCTGCTGCAAGCAGACGCGCCAAGGCACAGCTCTCCGTGTAGGACGTGATCGGCAAAGGACAGAACCAGTTTCAGCCCGGATCTGCCCGGCCGCCGCAACCACATTCAAATTACCATTACCGCCGTATAAATAAAATAGACAGAGACAGAGAAGCGGACAGCTGAGCGCAAAATTTATTTATGTTGTTTTGAAGCCGGCCGACACTTCCGCCTACTCGACTGCACGTATCGTCTCGCGCCTCGTCCAATAAAACGTGAGCGCTCTGCTGCGCAAGGACGCCCCGCGTTGGCACTGGCGAGCAGCCCCGCACGCCGCCGACTGGCGCCAGTCTTGATTGCTCTACTCCGCTCTATTACAGAGCGTAATTTCGTAGCACGCATTTCATTTCATACGGCATCACGAGTAATTCAAGCACTAATACCCTGTATGGAAGAATCGACTGTAGCATACAGGTTATGTAGATTGCAGCGTACAGTACTTGGAAACTTCAAGAGAACCGCCGGATTCCGAGGCGCGTCGAAAACTTGCAGTTACGGTGTGTCTCGGAACACTGCGCTCTCAGGACTCATTATGAGTCTGCTAAACTATGTATAAACTCTGGTCTATTAAATTTTGCAACACCAGAAAGGACGACCTAATTTAGTTTATAGAGCATAATCACTATAAAAAGAATCGTTATCCGATCAAAAGAATCTGCTCATCTGTCAGTGGACATTAACCCTCCGTTACTCGCGCGAAAATTAATTTTTTTATTAAATCTAAATATAATACATTTAATATTCGTACACAGTATAATATATTCTAACGTTTGAAACAGTTCGACTATTCGAAGAACAATATCTTCAGCTAAATTACTGGCATTACATGGTCCCTCTGGTTGCTCACTGACATACGGTTCTAAATTCAAAGAGTAAGCTGTTTTTACACCAACCAAAGCAAAAACTTTTAACCCATACTTTGTTGGTTTGCTAAGGATATATTGCCTGAATGGAATGGGCAGTTTCTTCTAAATGCCAAAATCTGTTCGTCAACAGTAAGATATTCACTAGGTGAAAAGTAATTTTGGCAATTGTTCGTGAAAGGTTCAAGTACCTCTCTGATAGGAGCCAACTTGTCAGTCTCTCTGCGAACACCTCTATCACGGATATTATCAGACCTAAGACATCTCAACAGAAACCCGAATCAGTGTTCACTTATGCATAAATAACATGATTCAAGTCCGTTTCCCTTTGAGTTATCCCACAATTTCGATATACTCTTCCTAGAACATCTTGAAGATCCACACAGATATAACAAACCAATGAAAGCTCTGATCTCTATCGCACCCCTTTCCCTAGAGAAGTTAACCTGAACTTCACTGATGAGGATGTATTAGTGCGTGTTGCGATAAGGCTTATTATGTTTTCATCCAAGAACAAATTCAGAATTTCTATTTCTGTCTTTTTTATACGAGCTTGATTTTTTGGTCCAGGCAAATGCGTAATAATATTACAAGATCTGCTTCTGACAATGGTAGGATACTTATTTTTCCTCTGCTTAGTTATTCCATCTTTCCCTAAAAGAAATGAATCCTCTTGAGTTACTTCTTCCTGTGACTCATATTCATCATTCTCTGGCACTTCTTGTTCTGTTTCTGTATCATGACCGCTTTCATGAACGCAGTCCTCAATCTCTCAGTCAGCGCTATCACTGTGAGCATTTCATCACTCAGCTCATTGAACCATTCCAACCATACCTTAGGATATCTACTAAACTCTGTCCGAGCTTTCTTTGCTTTTGACATTTCTTCCACAATCTAAAAATAAAGAGTATACCAGGTAACACGAAAGGTACCTGCAGTCAGTTTCAATAAGCCCAAATTTACGCACATGAAAGATCGATTGAATCTAGGAAAGCAATAAAGTTATACAGACTTACTTTGTTTCAGACTGTGGCAGGAGAGCTCGCGCGGATGACTGGTGTCCTCCAGACTATAATAATGTTTCATAAACAACGTATCTTTCGTAACTGAAAGCCAAAAATGATTGGAGCCAACTGCTAGAGAGTTAACAGAAAGGTACCGAAAATGGTGCGATCTTAATCCTGCCCTGTCAGACAAAACTGAACGGGAAAGTCATGTGGATGACGAGTGTCATCCGCGCTAGCGACCGAGGGTTAACATGGGGTGTTTCCACCCTTCGTCTTTATGACGGCTTGAACTCTGTTGGGGACACTTTCAGTGAGGTAAAGGTCCTGAGTTCGAGTCTCGGTCCGGCGCACAGTTTTAATCTGCTAGGAAGTTTTCTATCGGCGCACACACCACTGCAGAGTGAAAATCTCATTCTGGACTTTCAATGAGGTTTATGAGGGTCTGTGGAGGAATCGCAGACCATTCTTCCTCTAGAGCCGATATCAGAGAAGGGAATGACGTAGCAGGCTAGGCTCTGGAACGGATTCGGTGTTTTAACTCATCCCAAAAATGTTCCTCTGGGTACAGATCGGGACTCTGGGTAGGCAGCCGATTTCAGGAATGATATTGTCCACAAACCATTGCCTCACTGACAGTGCTTTATGACAGTATGCACTGCCATGCTGAGACAAACAATGACCGTCTCCAAACTGCACCTCTACTGTAGGCTGTGCACATTGCTGTAAAATGTGGTCACATTCTTTCGCATTTACCATTTCCCTTGGCGCAATAAGAGGACCACACTCTAACCACGGCCGGCCGCGGTGTCCGAGCGGTTCTAGGCGATTCAGTCTGGAACCGCGCGACTGCTACGGTCGCAGGTTCGAATCCTGTCTCGGGCATGGTTGTTTGTGATGTCCTTAGGTTAGTTAAGTTTAAGTAGTTCTGAGTTCTAGGGGACTGATGACCTCAAATGTTAAGTCCCATAGTGCTCGGAGCCATTTTGAACCCTAACCACGAAAAACGCTTCCATATCCTAACACTGTTCTCACCTCATTGTAGCAGTTAACGTTCTTCTGACATTCGCATGATGGCATACAGCAAGTTTCATGACCCTAAACCACTCGTTTCCAGCCATCCATTGTCTAGAGGCTCTTTACATCACGTAAAGCGTCGCTTAGTGTTGCTTACGTGGAGCTCCTCGACCATTTTACCCCATTCTTTATAACGCCCCTCCCCCCCCCCCCCCCACACACACACACACATTGTGCTAGTTGGACTGCTGCAAGTACTTATCAGCTGACGAATGATACCGTCCACTGATTTCATGTTATTTTTTTACAGCCACCGTCCGCAGTTCTCGACCGTCCTGTACATCGCTACATGAGGTCTGTCTGATTTTGTTTGTTCCTTAGCATTTGTATTCCTCTATAACGTCACCAACAGATGACTTGGGTACCTGTTGAGGGGTTGAAATGTCTCCCTGGCGCATTTGTTACTCAGGTAACGTCCAGTGACTAGGGCGACATTCAAAGTGACTGATCTCCCCTGATCGGCCTATGCCGCTGTTGCTGCTTCTCTACTCACATTAATCTCTGCCTCCTTTTATAATGGCGGCTGCGCCTCTCGTGACATCCAGTTTTTCGATAGTACTGTACTAAAAATGTTTGTTTCATTTTCCATCAAATCCTAAAATAGAGTAAGAAATTCGCTGTTATCATACTAGTACCTTTTGCTGTAGATACTGTACACAAAAAATCTATTACATCGTCTTTTCTTCTTCTTTCACCCTTCGCTAAATAACATCAACATAACAATGATATCATCACTGTCAGTAAGTTTCTCTTATTTCTCAATACTGTACCAACTGATGAACCATCACGTTTGGGTTGGCACTTTGCAGTTCAAATGGCTCTGAGCACTATGGGTCTTAACATCTGAGGTCATCAGTCCTAGAACTTAGAGCTATTCAAACCTAACCTAAGGACAACACACATATCCATGCCTGAGGCAGGATTCGAACCTGCGTCCGTAGCGGTCGCGCGGTTCCAGACTGAAGCGCCTAGAACCGCTCGGCCACAGCGGCCTACCACTTTTGCAGTGCTCTTAATGCTGGTTAGTTAGCGCGCCACTGTCATACACTGAAGCGCCAGAGAAACTGGTATAGGCATGCGTATTCAAATACAGAGAAAAGTGAACAGACAGAATACGGCGCTGCGTTCGGCAATGCTTATATCAGACAACAAGTGTCTGGCGCAGCTGCTATACGGATACTGCTGCTAGAGTGGCAGGTTATCAATATTGAAGTCAGTCTGAACGTGGTGTTATAGTCGCGCACGAGCGATGGGAGGTATCATCTCCGAGGTACCGATGAAGATAGGTTTTCTCCCGTACGACCATTTCACGAGTGTGTCGTGAATGTCAGGAATCCGATAAAACATCAAATCTACGACATTGCTGCGGCCGGGAAAAGATCCTGCAAGAACGGGACAAGCAATGACTGAAGAGAATCCTTCAACGTAACGGAAGGGCAACACTTCCGCAAATTGCTGCATATTTCAATGCCCTTCCATCAATAAGTGGCAGCGTACGAACCATTCAACGAAACATCATCGATATGGGCTTTCGGAACCGAAGGCTCACTCGTGTACCCCTCATGACTGCACGTCACAAAGCTTTACTCCCCTTCTGGGCCCATCAGTACCGACATTGGACTGTTGATGACTGGAAACATGTTGCCTCGTCGGACGAGTCTCGTTTCAAATTGTATCGAGCGGATGGACCGTACGAGTATGGAGATAACCTCCTGAATCCATGGACCCTGCATGTCAGCAGGGGACTGTTAAAGTTCTTGGAGGCTCTGTAACGGTGTGTGGTGTGTGTGGTTGGAGTGATATCGGACCCCTGATACGTCTATATGTGACTCTGACGTGTGATACCTACGTAAGCATCCTGTCTGATCACTTGCATCCATTCATGTCCATTGTGCATTCCAGCCGGACAGTGCGACAAGCCACACGTGCAGAATTGCTACAGAGTGGTTCCAGGAACACTCTTCTGTGTTTAAACACTTCCGCTGGCCACCAATCTCCCCAGGCATGAACATTATTCAGCATATCTAATGCGGAGACCCGTGGTCCTGAGGTGCGTCTTTGATTCATAATCAAATGGCTCTGAGCACTATGGGACTCAACTGCTGAGGTCATTAGTCCCCTAGAACTTAGAACTAGTTAAACCTAACTAACCTAAGGACATCACAAACATCCATGCCCGAGGCAGGATTCGAACCTGCGACCGTAGCGGTCTTGCGGTTCCAGACTGCAGCGCCTTTAATCGCACGGCCACTTCGGCCGGCCGATTCATAATCAAAACGTATTCGGTCTAGAGTTCGAATCCCGCCGCTGCTCAAATTTTGATTAATAATCGGCGTTGGCGGCCGAAGACTTCCGGCAGAAGAAGTCACCCTCATTGTGCCAACGGCCTTGTCCAAGAGGGTGGAGGAGCGGACACAGGTTCAGGGCACTCTCTCGTCTTAGGGGTGGGAAACTGCCACTGAAGTCGGAAAGTCGGAAGAATGAACAAACATCAACGGCATGAGGATGCAGAAGCCAATGGAAACTACTGCACTTAAGACACGTAAAGTGTATCCACAGGACATGTGGCCTGTAATTAAAGAATTCTCATGATGATCTCTCCTTTAGCAAAATATTCCGAAATAGTCTCCCATTCGGATATCTGGGAGGGAACTGCCAAGGGGCAGATTACCATGAGAAAAAGATTGAATAAGCAACGAAATAATAACATTCTACTTGTTGGGGCATGGAATGTCAGAAGCTTGAACATGGTAGGGAAACTAGAAAATCTGAAAAGGGAAATGGAAAGGCTGAATCGATATAGTAGGGGTCAGTGAAATGAAGTGGAAAGAAGACAAGGTTTTCTGGTCAGATGAGTATAGGGTAATATCAACAGCAGCAGCAAATGGTATAACGGGAGTAGGATTCGTTATTAATAGGAAGGTAGGGCAGAGAGCGTTTTACTGTGAATAGTTCAGTGATAGGGTTATTCTTATCAGAATCGACAGCAAACCAACACCGACAGCGATAGTTCAGGTATACATGCCGACGTCACAAGCTGAAGATGAAGAAATAGAGAAAGTGTATGAGGATAATGAAAGGGTAATACAGTATGTAAAGGGAGAGCATGGGGGACTGGAATGCAATTGTAGGCGAAGGAGTGGAAGAAAAGGTTACAGGAGAATATGGGCTTGGGCCAAGGAATAAGAGATGTGAAAGATTGAGTTTTTTAATAAACCTCAGCTAGTAATAGCGAATACTCCGTTCAGGAATCACAACAGGAGGAGGTATACTTGGAAAAGGCCGAGTGATACGGGAAGATTTCAGTTAAACTACATCATGGTCAGACAGAGATTCCGAAATCAGATACTGGAATGTAAGGCGTACCCAGGAGCAGATAGAGACTCGGATCACAATATAGTAGTGACGAAGAGTAGGCTGAAGTTCAAGACATTAGTCAGGAAGAAAGAATATCCAAAGAAGAGGGATACGGAAGTTCTAATGAATGACGAGATACGCTTGAAATTCTCTAAGGCTATAGATACAGCAATATGGAGTAGCTCAGTAGGCAGTACAGTTAAAGAGGAATGGACTTCCCTAAGAAAGGGCGATAACAGAAGTTGGGAAGGAAAACATAGGTACAAAGAAGGCAACTGCGAAGAAACCATGGATAACAGAAGAAATACTTCAATTGATCGATGAAAAGAGGAAGTACAAAGATGTTCTGGGAGACTAAGGAATACAGAAATACAAGTCGCTGAGGAATGAAATAAACAGGAAGTGCAGGGAAGCTAAAACGAAATGGCTCCATGAAAAATGTGAAGAAATCGAAAAAGAAATCATTGTCGGAGGGTCTGACTCAGCATACAGGAAAGTCAAAACAACATTCGGTGACATTAAAAGCAAGGGTGATAACTCGGGAATTCCACTTGTAAACGCAGACGAGAGAGCGGATAGATGGAAAGAATACATTGAAAGCCTCTATGAGGGGGAAGATTTGTCTGATGTGATAGAAGA
The DNA here is from genome assembly GCF_023864345.2 of Schistocerca serialis cubense. Lineage (NCBI taxonomy): Eukaryota > Metazoa > Arthropoda > Insecta > Orthoptera > Acrididae > Schistocerca > Schistocerca serialis. Next base: position 251,796,341 of record NC_064639.1, on the reverse strand, counting down.
AGAAACATGAGTCGACTTAGAAGAGAGAGGGGATCCACTACTAGAATCGGAATTTAAGAGAGCTTTGGAGGTCTTAAGATCAAATAAGGCAGAAGGGATAGCTAACATTCCATGAGAATTTCTAATCGTTGGGGGAAGTGGCAACAAAACGACTATTCACGTTTGTGTGTAGAATGTATGAGTCTGGCAACATGCCATCTGACTTTTGGAAAAGCATCATCCACACATTTCTGAAGACGGCAAGAGCTGACAAGTTGGGCACTATGTCGCTCAAATGTAAGCCCACAATGGTTTTCCATGAAAGGCAAGAAAACGTGACGTAGAACATCGTCGACGTACCATTGTGCTGCAAGGGTGTCGCAGATGGCAATCAAAGGACACCTGTTATGAAACGAAATGGCACCCCAGACCATGACTCCTGGGTGTCGGGTCGTATGGCGGGCGTCAGCCAGGTTGGTATGGAACTGCTGTTCCGGGCGTCTCAGGACAGGGTTTCGCTGGTCGTCGGTGCGCAGTTCGAAGCGGGACTCATCGCTGAAGACAATCCTACTCCACCCAGTGGGATTCTTAGGCCCAAGTCGAGTCTGGAGACGTCCCCTGGACAGCCGTGAGATACTAAACTAACTGCCGCCCGATGTACGGCCCAGCAGCCAGGAGTCCCCTTTGGTTGCTATATGCGGCACACTTCCAGCACGGCGATAGGTCGACGATATTCTACGTCCGGTTTTGTTGCCCTTCATGGCAAGTCATCATGGGCTTACATTTCAGCTAGATAAAGCCCACTAGCACACGACGAGAGTATCCACTGCTTGCCGTTGTGGTTTCCAAAGCCCACCTTGGCGAGCAAGGTCACCGGACCTGCCCGCAATTGAGAATGTTTGGAAGATTACGGTTAGGGCCCTACAACCATCTCGGGATTCTGAAGTTGACGATCTAACGCGCCAGTTGCTCAGAATTTTGCACGATAGACCTCAGGAGGACATTCAACAACTCAATCAATGCCAAGCCGAATAACTGATAGAATAAGGGCCTGAGGTGGACCAACGCATTACTAACTTGTTCAAATAATGAAGCTGTTTCTCTTGAATAAATCGTCCATGTACTGGGTGATCAAAAAGTCAGTATAAATTTGAAAACTGAATAAATCACGAAATAATGTATATAGAGAGGTACAAATTGACACACATGCTTGGAATGACATGGGGTTTTATTAGAACAAAAAAAAAATTACAAAAGTTCAAAAAACGTCCGACAGATGGCACTTCATCTGATCAGAATAGCAATAATTAGCATAACAAAGTAAGACAAAGCAAACATGATGTTCTTTACAGGAAATGGTCAATATGTAATAATGTTCTGAACAGCACTGTCCGGAGTTATGGTGAGACATTGGCGTCAGATGTTGCCTTTCAGCATCCCTAGAGATGTCGGTTGATCACGATACACTTGCGACTTCAGGTAACCCCAAAGCCAATAATCGCACGTACTGAGGTCTGGGGACCTGGGAGGCCAAGCATGATGAACGTGGCGGCTGAGCCCACGATCATCACCAAACGATGCGCGCAAGAGATCTTTCACGCGTCTAGCAATATGGGGTGGAGGGCCATCCTGCATAAACATCGTACGCCCCAGCAGGTGTTTATCAGCCAGGCTGGGGATGATGCGATTCTGTAACATATCGGCGTACCTCTCACCCGTCACGGTAGCAGTTTTGCTGTCCAGCGCCATCTGTCGGACATTTTGTGAACTTTGTTTTTTTTTTTTTGTTCTAATAAAACCCCATGTCATTCCAAGCATGTGTGTCAATTTTTACCTCTCTATCTACTTTATTCCGTGGTTTATTAAGTTTTCAAATTTATACTGACTTTTTGATCACCCTGTACATCACATCTATCGACTTCCGTCCCATTCGGATAATTCCTTCGTGGTGTGTCTTTTCTTTTTTGTCAAAGCGTGTATTATCATCCCGCTGTTTATTTTACATAACGCAACTTCGACAACCACACACGCTCGATCCTCGCACCGTGGAAGACACCGACGTAACGTCTCCTGGAGAGCAGGATTTTCCTGGCTTTGGTCGTTCGGGACGTGTAAGCAGACATTGCTACACTGCGGAGAAAAAAGTTTCTTAGCTTGTGCTATGAAGAGTCTGTTGAATCGAAATGGAGAGGCAAATTTTTTTCTTTGCGAGTTCTCAATGTGGGTGGACGCTAGTGAGTCGGCTGGTGTTGCGAGGTGACTACTGTGCCCGGGTGGGTGGCAGTCGGTTGGTTTCCAGACGGGCGGCACCGCTCTGAATGGCGTTGTGGTGACGGTGGCTGCAGCGTGGCGGGTATTCTGCGTACTGTGGGGGGTCTGCATTTCGGCGACGTCTTCTGCACGTTAAGTAGGCTGGCGGCTTTGGTCGATGGACACATAATGTGAGGAGTCAGTTTACTATCATTTTGTCCCACAACCATGTAGGCGCTCGGCATGGCGGCTCAAATGATCTGCGAAGTGGGCGGCATTGGAGAAAAACTTGCTTCGTTATGTCGACGCCTCTGAAAACAAATGCAGCGTGTTTTTAATACCATGTAGCTCCACTCGGTGGCATAGCCTCCATTTGTTTCTTGAGTTAGGCGAAATAATCTTGAGTAGAGGGGCCGGTATGTGCCATGAGAAACTTTCCCGGTAGGCGCAGGCGTTCCCCATATACCAGTTCCCCTGGGGAGGCCTGCAGGACTTCCTTTTTAAAGCACTGCGCGATCCCAACAGCACTAATGGGAGAGCGTCAGTTCATAAATCCAGCGTATGGTACTTTATTATAGGAGCCATCAAGGAATGGTATGGGCGCTCGGTAGTACTTTTGCTGCTGTGAAGTCCTATTCATTTGTATCCCATACAAATATTGTGATTACACATTTTTGCCTCCTACTGTGGTTTCTGGTGTTAGACACTTGATGGGGACAGACAAAAGGTGAAATCTAAACCGCAGGTGAATGTGCACGCCACATTCTCGGCGGTTCGTATTTCCAGTGGAAATATCTCTGGGCACCTGGCGAATCCACTGATTACGGTGAGGCGTTGCTGGTAGTTACGTGGGACCAGCCCTAGAATGTCCAGCTGAACGTGTGAGACTGGTGTCTCATTAGTTTGCACTTTTGGCAGGGAATGCAGGTCTGAGACCTCGTGCGGCAGTCCGTCCATATACTTGGCCACACAAAATACTGAGTTGGTTGTCCGCAACGTTGCTAACGCAAGTGTGTGGATTTGCCTAGGAGCTTAGGCCGCTATGTACTTTACCCGTCGAAAGTGTCGCTTTGATGCAGATACTAAAGTAGCAGTACCGCGTTTTGTCTAATTTTGTGAGTGCTAATTTAAAGCCACTCTGATAAAAGGACACCCTTAGTACACTGAAGAGCGAAAGAAATTAGTGCGCATGCCTAATGTCATGCACGGCCCCACTAGCACCGAGAAGTGCCTCAAAACGATGTTTCATAGACTCGATTAATGCCTGAAGTAGCACTGAAGGCAACTGACACTGTGAATTCTGCAGGGCTGTTCATGAATCCGTAAGAGTACGAGGGGGTGGAGATCTCTTGTGAACAGAACGTTGCAAGGCATCCTAGAGGTGCTTAATAATGTTCATGTCTGGGGAGTTTGGTGGCCAGCAGAAGTGTTTAAACTCAGAAGACTGTTCCTGTAGCCACTCTGTAGCAATTCCGGACATGTGGGGCATCGTATTGTACTGCTGGAATTTCCCAAGTCCGTCTGAATGCACAATGGACGTGAATGGTTGCAGGTGATCAGACAGGATGCTTACGTCCGAGTCACCTGTCAGTCATATCTAGACGTATCAGGGGTCACATATCTCTCCAACTGTAGACGTCCCAAACAGAGCCTCCACCAGCTTGAACAGTCCCCTGTTTATAAGCAGAGTCCATGAATTCATGAGGCTGTCTCCATAACCATACACATCCATCTGCACGATACAATTTGGAACGACACTCGTCCAAGCAGGCATCATGTTTCCAGTCATTGACGATCCATTGTCGGTGTTGACGGGCCTAGGCGAGGCATAAAGCTTTGTGTCGTGCAGTCACCAAGGGTACACGAGTGGGCCTTCGGCTCCGAAAGCCCATATCGCTGATGTTTCGTTGAATGGTTCACACGCTGACACTTGTTGATGGCTCAGCACTGAAATCTACAGCAGTCTGTTACGTTGAACGATTCAATCGTCGTTAGTCACGTTCTTCCAGGATCTTTTTCCGGCCGTAGCGATGTCGGAAATTTGTTGTTTTACCGGATTCCTAATATTCACGGTACATTCGTGGAAAGGTCGTAAAGCAAAGTCGCCACTTCATCGCTACTTCGAAGATGCCGTGTACCATCGCTCGTGCGCCGACTATAACACCACATTCAAACTCTCTTAAATCTTGATAACCTGCCATCGTAGCAGCTGTAACCGATGTAACAAATGAGCCAGATACTTGTTGTTTTATGTAGGCGTTGCCGACCACAGCGCCATATTCTGCCTTTTTATGTATCTCTGTATTTGAATACACATGTCTATACTACACTACTGGCCATTAAAATTGCTACACCAAGAAGAAATCCAGATGATACACGGGTATTCGTTGGACAAATATACTAGAACTGACATGTGATTACATTTTCATGCAGTTTGGGTGCATAGATCCTGAGAAATCAGTACCCAGAACAACCATCCCTGGCCATAATAACGGCCTTGATACGCCTGGGCATTGAATCAAACAGAGCTTGGATGGCGTGTACAGCTACAGCTGCCCATGCAGCTTCAACACGATACCACAGTTAATCAAGAGAAGTGACTGGCGTGTTGTGACGAACCAGTTGCTCGGCCACCATTGACCAGACGTTTTCAATTGATGAGAGATCTGGACAATGTGCTGGCCAGGGCAGCAGTCGAACATTTTCTGTATCCAGAAAGGCTCGTACAGGACCTATAACATGCGGTCGTGCATTATCCTGCTGAATTGTAGGGTCCCGCAGGGAGCGAGTGAATGGTAGAGCCACGGGTCGTAACACATCTGAAATGTAACGTCCACTGTTCAAAGTGCCCCATACCATCACGCCGGGTGATACACCAGTATGGCGATGACGAATACACGCCTCCAATGTGCGTCCATCGCGATGTCGCCAAACACGGATGCGACCATCATGATGCTGTAAACAGAACCTGGATTCATCTGAAAAAATGACGTTTTTCCATTCGTGCAACCAGGTTCGTCGTTGAGTAACCATCGCAGGCGCTCCTGTCTGTGACGCAGTGTCAAGGGTAACCGCAGCCATGGTCTCCGAGCTGATAGTCCATGCTGCTGCAAACGTCGTCGAACTGTTCGTGCAGATGGTTGTTGTCTTGCAAACGCCCCCATCTGTTGACTCAGGGATCGAGACGTGGGTGCACGATCCGCTACAGCCAAGCGGATAAGATGCCTGTCATCTAGACTGCTAGTGATACGAGGCCGTTGGGATCCAGCCCGGCGTTCCGTATTACCCTCCTGAACCCACCGATTTCATATTCTGCTAACAGTTATTGGATCTCGACCAAGACGAGCAGCAATGTCGCGATACGATAAACCGCAATCGCGATAGGCTACAATCTGACCTTTATCAAAGTCGGAAACGTGATGGTACGCATTTCTCCTCCTTACACGAGGCATCACAACAACGTTTCACCAGGCAACGCCGGTCAACTACTGTTTGTGTATGAGAAATCGGTTGGAAACCTTCCTCACGTCAGCACGTTGTATGTGTCGCCACCGGCGCCAACCTTGTATGAATGCTCTCAAAAGCTAATCATTTGCATGTCACAGCATGTTGTTCTGTCGGTTAAATTTCGCGTCTGTTGCACATCTTCGTGGTGTAGCAATTTTAATGGCCAGTAGTGTAGTTTCTTTTTGCGCTTCAGTGTATGATAAGGGCCACACCAGTGATCGATACGGCATTGTTAGCAGAGTGACAGCACGGCGTCCCACGAAGTACGGGCCAACATACGAAGAGCCGTAATTGATGATATGCGTTTGTGATTGTGCTAGCTGGACACTAGACTCGTGACCTCGAGGTAGAGTAGTTCCACGAACAGGAGTTCGCGCGACGCCGGAGTAGGTGTCGGCCGTCTGCTCCGGCGAGGTCGCCCGGGCGTCGCCGGGCCGCTCGCCGTCGCGCCGCGCTGCTGAATAGGCGGCTAGCCGCTCTCGTCGGCCGGCGGGCCGCTCCGCCACCTGCGCACCAGATAAATTCGGCCTCCGATTCCGGCGATTTTTCATGCCGGCGGTAAAAACTTGTCTCGCGGAGGAGTGGTCGCGTACGCCTGCGTAGAAGAAGGCGACGACGGGCGGCGTGGCGGGGGGCAGGAGGCGGCGCCGGTAACAGGATAAAAAGTGTGCGCGCGTTTACTGCCTCGGGAGGCCGGCCGACAATTACTCGGCAGGCGTGCCTGGCGAGCTGCCGCTGCAGCTCTCCGCCAAGCCGGAGCGCCACTCGTCCACTTTGTCGAGGATGGCCAGACTGTCGACAACCTGCAGGAGACTTGAGGCGATTCCTGTTGTCAGCTTTCAACTCGCAAAAATCTGATACTACAGTGAGGAGACAAAAGTCATGGGATGCCACCTAATATGGTATCAGTTGGGTTGGGTTGTTTGGGGAAGGGGACCAGACAGTGAGGTCATCGGTCTCGTCGGATTAGGGAAGGACGGGGAAAGAAGTCGGCCGTGCCCTTTCAAAGGAACCATCCCAGCATTTGCCTGGAGCGATTTAGAGGAATCACGGAAAACCTAAATCAAGATGGCCGGGCGCGGGATTGAACCGTCGTCCTCCCGAATGCGAGTTCAGTGGCCTAGCCACTGCGCCACCTCTCTCGGTGGACTTCTTTCTGCCAGCCATAGTGCAGCAGTTCGACGTGGCACCGAGTCAACAAGTCATTGGAAATCCCACGCAGAAATACTCACCCACGCTGCCTCTACAGACGTCCATAATTGCGAAAGTGTTGCCGGTGCAGGATCTTGTCCACGAACTGACCTCTCGATTATGTTCCATAAATGTTAGATGGGATTTACATCGCGGCCAAATCGTTCGCTCAAATTGTCCAGAATGTTCTTCAAATCAATCGCAAACAATTGTGGACAAGTGACATCGTTGTTTGGGGTAATGAAGTCCATGAATGCCTGCATATGGTCTCCAAGCAGCGAACATAACCATTTCCAGTCAAGATGGGTTCAGTTGGAGCAGAGAAACTAGTCCATCCCATGTAAACACATGCAACACCATTCTGAAGCCAACACCAGCTTGCACAGTTCCTTGCTGACAACTTGGGTCCATGGCTTTGCCAGGTCATTGTCAGCTCTTACCAACTGAAACCGGGACTCATCCGGCCAGGTCAAGGTTTCCCAGTCGTCTAGGGTTCAACTAATATGGTGACAAGGCCATGAGAGACACTGAAGGTGATGTCGTGCTGTTAGTAAAGGCACTGTCATCCATCGTCTGCTGCCATAGCCCATTAACGCCAAATTTCGGCGCACTGTCCTAACGCATACATTCGTCGTACGTCCTACATTATTTTCTGCGGTTCTTTCAATTCAGTGCAAATGACAGATCCGCCAATGCACTGCCCTTTTGTACCTTGCGTACGCGGTATTACCGCCTACTGTACGCGTGTAAGTAGGCTGTGTAGGTTTTTATATTGGTAACGCCACGTAGCGCTTTGTATGAAAATCACTGGCTGTGCTGTGTGCAGTCTGTGGCTGGTTGGTATTGTTGTAATACTCGCTTTTGTAGTGTTGGGCAGTTGGATGTGAACAGCGCGTAGCGTTGCGCAGTTGGATGTGAGCCGCAAGCAGTGGTGGATGTGGGGAGAGAGAGGGCGGAGTTTTGAGAGCGGATGATCTGGACATGTGTCCATCAGAGGGAGTAAATTTGTAAAACTGGATATCATGATCTGATGACTTTTGAACACTATTAAGGTAAATACATTGTTTGTTGCCCATCAAAATCTTTCATTTGCTAACTATGCCCATCAGTAGTTAGTGCCTTCAGTAGTTAGAATCTTTTATTTAGCTGGCAGTATTGGCGCTCGCTGTATTGCAGTAGTTCGAGTAACGAAGGTTTTTGTAAGGTAAGTGATTCGTGAAAGGTTCGGGTTATTGTTAATCAGGGCCATTCTTTTGGAGGGATTATTGAAAGTCAGATTGCGTTGCGCTAAAAATATTGTGCGTCAGTTTAGTGAATGTCTGAGTACGTTCGGTTTTGCTCAGCTGTTTGAAAATCAAATAACGTAGAGGTTTATCAGCACAATCACTCATAAATTTTTCTAAGGGGAGGTTTCACACGTGCATATCGCTATCCCATGGCTGTTGTGACCAAAAGTAATAGCAGTTTTTCAATCACTTATTAATCACATGAGAACAGAGGCGCAATCTCTGATCTGTTGTTAGGTCATTCTGATTTAGCTTCACACTGTTTCTACATATACAGACATTTTAAAAAAATTTTAATCACCTCGGTTCCGAGAGTTCCGGAACCTGTACAGAAAATTGGAATGGTGGTCAAGATAATCATTATTTCCGCCCTTTTTATTGCTCATGAAAACCACACATTCCATTTTGTACCACCATACAGCGATACCTTCAGAGTTGGTGGTCCAGATTGCTGTACACACCGGTATCTCTAATACCCAGTAGCACGTCCTCTTGCATTGATGCATGACTATATTCATCGTCGCATACTATCCACAAATTCATCAAGGCACTGTTGGTCCAGATTGTCCCACACCTCAATGGCGATTCGGCGTAGTTCCCTCAAAATGGTTGGTGGATCACGTCGTCCATAAACAGCCCTTTTCAATCTATCCCAGGCATGTTCGATAGGGCTCATGTCTGGAAAACATGCTGGCCACTCTAGTCGAGCGATGTCGTTATCCTGAAGGAAGTCATTCACAAGATGTGCACGATGGGGGCGCGAATTGTCGTCCATGAAGACGAGTTCCTCGCCAATATGCTGCCCATGTAGTTGCACTATCAGTCGGAGGATGGCATTCACGTATCGTACAGCCGTTACGGCGCCTTCCATGACCAGCAGCGGCGTATGTCGGCCCCACATAATGCCACCTCAAAACAGCAGAGAAACTCCACCTTGCTGCACTCGCTGGGCAGTGTGTCTATGGCGTTCAGCTTGACTGGGTTGCCTCGAAACACGTCTCCGACGATTGTCTGGTTGAAGGCATATGCGACACTCATCGGTGAAGAGAACGTGATGCCACTCCTCAGCGGTCCATTCGATAAGTTGTTGGGCCCATCTGTACCGCGCTGAATGGTGTTGTGGTTGCAAAGATGGAGCTCGCCATGGACGTCGGGAGTGAAGTTGTACATCATGCAGCCTCTTGCGCACAGTTTGAGTCGTAATACGACGTCATGTGGCTGCACGAAAAGCATTATCTAAAATGGTGGCGTTGCTGTCAGGGTTCCTCCGAGCCATAATCCGCAGGTAGCTGTCATCCACTGCAGTAGTAACCCTTGGGGGGCCTGAGTGAGGCATGTCATCGATAGTTCCTGTCTCTCCATTTCTGAACAACATGGCTTTGGTTCACTCCAAGACGCCTGGACACTTCCCTTGTTGAGAGCACTTCCTGGCACAATCAAGGCGGACGCGATCGAACCGTGGTATTGACCGTCTAGACATGGTTGAACTACGGACGGGAGCCGTTTACCTCCTTCCTGGTGGAATGACTGGAACTGATCGGCTATCGGAAAACCTCCGTGTAATAGGCGCTGCTCATTCATGGTTGTTTACATATTTGGGCGGGTTTAGTGACACCTCTGATCAGTCAAAGAGACTTTGTTGATGGAAACAACAGCTACGGTCTCCATCATGTCATAATATGACAAAATTGCACAAAGAGACTTTGTCTGTGATACAATATCCAGGAGTTCTGGGAATCAGTGTGATGCAAAACATTTTAGATGTGTGTAATTACAGTGATGAGCCAAAGTGTACTCCCGCGCCCGGGTTCCCGGGTTCGATTCCTGGCGGGGTCACGGATTTTCTCTGCCTCGTGATGACTGGGTGTTGTGTGATGACCTTAAGTTAGTTAGGTTCAAGTAATTCTAAGTTCTAGGGGACTGATGACCGTAGATGTTAAATCCCATAGTGCTGCTCAGAGCCATTTGAACCATTTTTGAGCCAAAGTGTGCGACCACTGGCCACTGCAAAACAGAATGCCAGCTAGTGGCATTTCCAGAATGTTCTTCATTTTAAAGATGCACCATACATTCATCAGCCAACGGTCTTGCTGCAGTTTTCACAGTGCTGATCCTGGCTAGCACATCTAGCACATAAATGGGTCACCGTTCAGGTTGTCGTGGCAAGCGGTGTGCACTCAGCAGTTGTGAGGCCAATTGAGAAGGTACTTGAATGAGAACTAACGGCTCCGGTCAAGAAAGCTAACAATGACTGGGAGAGCGGTGTGCTGGACGCATGCCCCACCATATCCAACTGCAATCACCCCCAGACTGAGGATGACACGGTCGTCGGTCGGTACTGTTGGGCTTTCAGACTCCTGTTCCGACGGAGCTTATACATTGATCAAGTTTCTTGCGTCTCCCAAGTCTCTTACAAGTAAGGATCACGTTCTGGTCCATCGGCTGCGTCAGCGAAGCGTTTTTTGGCGGCAGAAACATGATATTGTCAGGAAACTGGGTCACCCAAGCGAAAGGTTGCTCGAGTGACGTAACCGACTTTTAGAAAGGAAAATGCTATGGCACCTATGATAGAAAATCTTGGAAAGCTGGCCGGATGTTCGCGTTCTGCTGTGCTGAGCATCTATGGAAAGTGATTGATGGATGGTGAAACTATGAGTAGATAACAAAGAAGAACTGACAACGCTCTAGAACTCATAGTGTAGAAAACATACTACCACAAATTGGTATTCATATGCACTTCGCACCACCACCCACCCTAGAAGCAAGCAGTGATCAACACAAAGTCTTCACGTGCCTTCAATAATCTTAACAACAACTGTTTGGAATCAGAGTTGGATTTCTTGAAGAAGACAATGTAGGCCAATGGTTTCCAAGTTTGTCAACATCCAGGACTTTAGAACCATATATTAATTATGGTAATAGAAAGGAACAGAAACTGTCTTCTCTCTCTGTGAAGACACGTTTATTTCTAGGACCATTAGCCGCATCAGCAGAATTCTACGGAAAAATGGTATTCAGACCCCTTTCTTCAACCAAAATAAAATACCGTGGAAGATTATTTCCGACTCAAGGCTGACGTTCCTGATTAGCTCCACACTGCGCGATCCTATGAAATGTGTGGCTGTGGCGAAATGTACATAGGCCGAATAGGAAGGACTGTTAAAGAACGTCACACGCGGTTGAAATAATGTGTGAAATTTTCGGTAGCGGAACATTAGGAGAACAGCGGCCATGACACTAATTTCAACGACGTGCGTGTGCTGACCAAGGAATTAATATTTGAAAGAAAAATGCCGGAGAAGCGATTTACATTTTTGCGAACGAATTAAACTTTAATAGAGAGGACGGCTGTAGGCCCTCCGCCGTCAATGAAGTAAATACGCGGACACGATGATTGGGCGTCCAGGACGCCACCTCTGCGAACAATAGTATTTTTGATAAACTTTCCGCCTCTCTTGCGCTGTCCGTTTCACTTCTAGCCAGTGACGATGGCTAATTGATGGCAGCAGGAAGCATTTTAAGCAATAACTCTTTTCCAGAATTAGATTTTCACTCTGCAGCGGAGTGTGCGCTGATATGAAACTTCCTGGCAGATTAAAACTGTGTGACCGACCGAGATTCGAACTTGGGACCTTTGCCTTTCGCGGGCAAGTGCTCTGCCAGGAAGTTTCAATAACTCTTTTAACCGTGAAAAGAAGGGAATTTAGATTTTCAACTTACAGTGCTTTCATCGACTATGAAAAGGTAAAGATGAAAATACTATGGGAATCACTTAAGGGGCTCCAGAAAGGCTCAAAATCATGAAAAGTTCAATTTTTACTTTTTTGCGTTTTCTGAATCTGCAGACTATTACCTTTTAATAGATATATAATTTATTCAATTCCGAAGACTACAACTATTTTTAAATTTTTTTTGAAATGTGTTCTACATGGGCGTGACCCACTGTGGCGCTGTTAAACTGCTGTCAAATGGTGTTATTATTAACGTCCGTGTTCATCAGGTACATTTTAGTGATGTGAGATAAAGTATGTGTTGTGGCTAACCTGTGATGGTTCAATATATATCGCTGGTGTGATTGTCGATTGTTTCATGTTTATTTACTCTGTCGTTATCTCGAAAATATTCGTAATTAATTCTGTTTCTTGAGTCTCTGTTTTGTTGAAGTATAATAATGAGTAAAAGTAAAGTTATTAGAAATCCTCTGAAGGCTTTTAAGAAAAGGAGAAATGTTGGAAAGCCAAAGGTATGTGTTATTACTGTAAACAATAAAGACGATAACCAAGTGAGTGAACCTAACCTCTCAAGTACACCTGCCCATAGCAGTCAAAGTGGGAAAGAAAATACTTCACAGAAGAAGCTTGGTTCAATCAGTGAAAACTATGAATGTTTTATGGGCGAATCGGATGTGAATGAAATATTTGATATGTCGGTTCTCAAAGGAATTTTTTCAAACTGTGTAAGATGTATTCATTGTAGTGAAGTTGGTCTGGAACTCTCCATAATAAAGCACGTAGGACTTGCTAGTAAAATACAACTGAAATGTGATAAGTGTTCATACATGACCACCTTTTGGAACAGTGTTGCAGTAACTGCAACTGGAGAAAACGGTAGCAAAATCTACGAACACAACATTAGATTTGTTTATTCCTTGCGTTCAGTAGGTAAGGGTACTACTGCAGGTGCAAATTTCTGTGGCATCATGAATCTTCCAAATCCCCCAACCAAGTTTACGACCTATAATAAATTAATAGGGTCTAAAGTAGAAGATGTCTGTATAGAATCTATGAAGAACGCTGTGGAAGAGGCAGTAATGAAAAATAATGGTAACAGAGATTTGACTGCAGCGTTCGATGGTACCTGGCATAAACGGGGACACACATCTCTTCATGGTGTAGTATCTGCCACCAGTATGTATACAGGGAAAGTTTTAGATGTAGCAGTAATATCAAAGTATTGTAGATGTCCACAAAAATATAAAGGTACACATGAAAATAATTGCAAAGCTAACTATAGTGGCAGTAGTGGAGGAATGGAAGTGGCTGGTGTTGCCAGTATATTCCAGCGTTCTGAGGCGTGTGATAAAGTGCGACATGTTAATTACCTTGGTGACGGTGGTTCTAAAAGTTTCAAACATGTTCAAGGACTGAAGCCCTATGGTGATGATGTTGTAGTGCAGAAATTTGAGTGTATTGGACACGTACAGAAGCGAATGGGAACAAGACTTCGGCGACTGAAAGCTTCGTACAAAAAACAAAAACTCAGTGATGGTAAAGGGTTGGATGGGAAGGGAAGGTCAACTGACAGTGTAATTGACAAAATACAGAACTATTATGGAATGGCTATTAGGCAAAATACACAAAGTGTCGACGAAATGAAGAAGGGTGTTTGGGCTCTTTTTTTTCATACTTCTTCAACCGATGAAAATCCCCAACATAGCTTGTGTCCCAAAGAAGAAGACAGTTGGTGTAAATATAACAAAGTATTGCTAACTGGTGAAGTGTACACTCATAAGCATAGTCTGCCTCATGCAATAATGGAGGTGATAAAACCTATTTTCAGAGACTTAGCAGCACTTGAACTGTTGAAAAAGTGTATTAACGGAAAAACTCAAAACCCCAATGAAAGTGTAAATAGTGTTATATGGTCGCGAATCCCCAAGACTGTATTTGTTGGAATAGAAACACTTCACTTTGGTGTGTATGATGCTGTTGCGACTTTCAATGATGGCAACATTGTAAGGTGCAAGGTATTTAGAAATATGGGAATGAAGATAGGTTCTAACATGGTACGAGCGATGCTTGCTTTAGACAAGGAACGCCTTCGGGCTGCAGACAGGGCTGTAAAAAGTCTAGAAATACAAGCAAGAGTAAACAGGAGGAGGAACAAGAGGAAGCTGGAGGAGGAGTTTGCAGAGGATGAAGATAATCCATCCTATGGACCTGGAATGCACTAAAAAGTTAATCCAATCTTTGTCGCTCGATTCCCAAAACTTTTATTTTCTCCTACTAGTTACATGTTTTCTAAGGATGTTCCAAACATATTTGTTTCAAACTTTCAGTAAATGTTACACAGTACCTTCTGCATAATTTAACACAGCCTTTTTCCAAAAAACTGTATATTTTTTAATATATAAATAAAAAATTGCAAAAAAATGTTGTGAATTTTCATTACAATTGAAAAAAAAATCATCTTTAATAACTGAACTAAAATTTTGTTAAATCCCTGTGTTAAGTTGTAGCCCATATTCCAATAAATAATCTGTAAAAAGTTCAACTTCCTACCTCAAATACTTTGTGAGGAAAGATGTAATTTATAAGCGTTATTTTAACATTGCAAGTATAGGGCGTTCCGGAGCCCCTTAAGGAATTGACAGTTACAGCACGTCCGATTACGGCAATTCAATCATAACAGAAAAATAATAAAATAAGAATCCGTATTGTGAGGAATGGGACAGAATCTATCGATACCAATCAATGAGTTAGACAAGGATGCCCACTGTTCTGCACCATTTTTAAAGTTTACATTGAGAATGGCATTCGTAAATAGTTGATTTTATTAAATGGCATATTACAAAGTAATAACATTAATTTTATGACAATACTGTTTCAGGGGGTAGGGAGCGATAAGGTGCTGGTGCCCAAATGAAAAAATTTTGTACACGGTACGAATTTGTGAAACAAATTCGATATCTTGACATATTACACAGGTCCGCGACTAAAGCAGTTTTGCATAACACATGACACGTTGCCAATCAATGATTAACAAAATTTAGCTGTTCTTATTACTCTAAAGTCAGCAAGCAAAGATTACTCAAAACTTCAGAGATCAGCAGTAGCGATTGCTTTAAACTTTACACCAAGACGGCCGTTCATTTAAATTCAGATAGGAATAAACAATTTTTCAAATAAATGAAAGGCTTATTAAGTGAGGTTAAACCAAGATTAGAAAATTTAAAAGAGTTCAGAAACATACACTTGACAGCTGCTTTACGTCAGGTTTGTAGTCACAGACATTCTTAACATCGTAACCAATAGCAAAAGATTTACTAGTTGAACGAACAACAAAATCGAAATGTCTTAATAAACATGTGGAGACGCTCTGTACAAGTAAGTTTTGGCAGCAACAGCTGCTTCAGGCGTAACAAGTCACAACAAGAGCTGGTACTCATTAGGTTTTTCAAGTAACTTAGCCAAGACAATCATTCAAAAAATCCGAAATCATTTAAACTTTACGGTCCTCGGCCAACCAGACAATTTCAAGTTACAAGTCAGTATCCAAAATTGTGACTAGTCACTTAATTCTCACTGGCGAGCTAATGGCCCCAGTGGAAGGCTCCAACAAAACTTATCAAATGGGCACTCCAAAAGGCGCCAAATCTCAACAGTGATTAATCTTGCGCCCAGAACACAACGAAACAGTTTGCTGATACAGAGATTAAAACAGTGGACCAACATGTATACATTTTGTCACACTGGCTGGCACACTGTGGAACAAATTTTTACGCTCTCTCGGATTCACACTTCTTAGGTGATCAAACATCAACCCCAAGGCAGTAGTCTGTCTTAGTACATTTAAAATAACTTGTCCGCAACTGGAACATACAACACAGCAATTACTGATCTGTCCAAATTACAACGATACACATTGTAAAATCAAAAGGAACAATTTAACACCAAAATGTCTAACACCTAAGGCTTTGTTTCAAGTGCGGGAACTTAACAAATGGTTCAAATGGCTCTGAGCACTATGAGGCCTAACATCTGAGGTCATCAGTCCCCTAGAACTTAGAACTACTTCAACCTAATTAACCTAAGGAAATCTCACACACCCATGCCCGAGGCAGGATTCGAACCTGTGACCGTAGCGGTCGCGCGGTTCCAGACTGTAGGGCCTAGAAACGCTCGGTCGCACCGGCCGGCGGGAACTTAACAAGTCTTTAATCTGCTACCATGTTTTATCATGATGCACACCATAACCTTTGATTGAAAAAACGTAATACAGGTAGTCAGATTCAATGCCGTGACCCACAAGCCGTTATACAGCATAAAATAAAAACCATAAACTGTACACAGTCCAGCCATAGCAGAAGTAGTCAGAACGTTAAATTTCTATAGTACAATTTACAAATACGAATGCAAACTTGAAGAGAATTATAAGTGCATTGCCACTGATGTAAATCAGCCCACACTGTTTCAAAGTAATATCGCCAAAAGACAATAAGACAATTTTAAGCGGTAACTACTCTGTCCAGTTAACAGAAAATTTATGTATCACAATCCTTGGAAAGTACAAATCTGAATGCACACGGTAAAATGAATTGCGTGTGAATTAGAACTGGCATAAGTCATCCCACGCAGCAAAGACAGTTTTAAGCGTCAACAACCCTCTCCAGTTAACAGGAAATTTATGTATCACAATAATTACAACACTCAAATCCGAACGCTCATGTGACAGGATTACAAGACACGTGACCTGCCGACACAGTAATTCGCACCACACTGTATAAAAGTTCAGGAGGCCTGCAGAAATTTAACAGGTATCGCCAACGGCCTATATGCACTCAGCCTAACCCACAAACGAACACAACAAAAGTGCCTCGGCGGCAGAAGTATCAAAGTCTGCTTGATGACCAGATGCTGGGATGCTCAGATAAGGTCCAGTCTGTAAGGTGATCGGCAAATTAACGCTCATCCACCGTCTCTGAAATTTGAGACCGTTCCCAACATGAGTGCCACGGCACGACAGCTGCCTATTCCAGTATTCCAGTATGTGCCTCCCCCCCCCCCCCCCTCCCCTCTTACGACCTTGCTCGGCCGATATCAGCAGCCACATGAAAGCGATGCATTCGGACATGTCCGAAAGAATAGACACCTTGCATTCATATAATTAATACACCTAGCTGGGAGATGGATTCACCTTTTTCAGTGTGGATGCAGAAGTATGTCCGACCGCCTGTGGGAATCTCATTGCAATGAGCATGGAGGAAATGTACAGGGAGGGGCTGCGAATAGGTGGCGCTAGATGGGGGATGTGGATCAGCCGTGAGGCGTGCCGAGCCAGTCTGCGTAGTTGCGGTGACGCTGTGTTCCGGATGGCGCAATGGTTAACGCACCTGCTTTTAATAGTTTCCACAATGAAACATTGTCTCAAAATGTGGTAGAAAACCCAAAGAGATTCTGGTCGTATGTAAAAAGTACGCCAGAGGCAAAAAACAGTCCATACAGTCACTGCGCGATAGCGATGGAAATGTTACCGATGATGGTGCCACTGAAATGAAATGATCGTATGGCATTGTTGGCCGGGGCCCCATTCGGGGGAGTTCGGCCGCCTTTTTAGTTGACGTCACTTCGGCGACTTCCGAGTCAATGATGATGAAAATAATGATGATGGACGCACGACACCCAGTCTCCTGTCGGTAATCGAACCCGGGCCCCCTGCGTGGTAGGCGGTAACAATACAGCTACGCTACGGAGGCGGAGGGTGGTGCCAGTAAAGCGTAGTTACTAAATACAGTTTTCTGTAATTCCTTCACGAAAGAAGACGAAGTAAATATTCCAGAATTCGAAACCAGAACAGTTGTTAGCATGAAGGACATAAAAGTAGATGTCTTAGGTTTTGCGGAACAACTCAAATAACTTAAGAAGGGCAAGTGTTCTGGTCCAGATGGTACAGCAATCAGGTTCCTTTCAGAGTACGCAGGCACAATAACGCCTTTCTTAGAAATCATACACAACCACTCACTTGACGAAAGGTCTGTTCCTAAAGACAGCAAAGTAGCACAGCTCACACCAATATTCAAGAAAGGAAATAGGAGTAACCCATTGAATTACAGACCCATATCACTGACCTCAATTTGCATTAGGATTTTGGAGCATATACTGTACTTGAACATTACGAATAACCTTGAAGAAAATGACATATTGATACATAAAAGAATGTTCAAATGTGTGTGAAATCTTATGGGATTTAACTGCTAAGGTCATCAGTCCCTAAGCTTACACACTACTTAACCTAAATTATCCTAAGGACAAACACACACACCCATGCCCGAGGGAGGACTCGAACCTTCGCCGGGACCAGCCGCACAGTCCATGACTGTAGCGCCTTATTGTTACATAACCGACATGGATTCAGAAAATATCATTCTTGTGCAACGCAGCTAGCTCTTTATACCCATGAAGTAATGAGTGCTGTCGACAAGGGATCTCAGATCGATTCCATATTCCTAGATTTCCAGAAGGCTTTTGATACCGTTCCTCACAAGTGACTATTAATCAAATTGCGTGCATATTGAGTATCGTCTCAGTTGTGAGACTGAATTCGTGATTTCCTCTCAAAGAGGTCACAGTTCGTAGTGATAGACGGTAAATCATCGAGTAGAACAGAAGTGATACCTGGCGTTCCGCAAGCTAGTGTCATACGCCTTCTGCTGTTCCTGATTTACATTAATGATCTAGGTGACAATCTGAGCAGCCCCCTTATGTTGTTTGCAGATGGCGCTGTAATTTGCCGTCTATTATAATCATCAGACGATCAATTCCAATTACAAAATGGTCTAGAGAGAATTTCTGTATGGAGCGAAAAGTGGCAATTGGAACTAAACAAAGAAAAGCGCGAGGTTATCCACAAGGATACTAAAAGAAATCCGATAAATTTTGGGTACACAATAAATCGCACAAATCTAATTGCTGTCAATTCGACTAAATACCTAGGAATTACAATTACGAGCAACTTAAACTGGAAAGAACACACAGATAACATTGTGGGGAAGGCGAAACAAAGACTGCGCTTTGCTGGCAGAACACTTAGAAGATGCGACAAACCCACTAATGAGACAGCCTACATTACACTTGTCCTTCCTCTGCTGGAATATTGCTGCACGGTTTGGGATCCTTACCAGGTAGGATTGACGGAGGACATCGAAAAAGTGCAAAGAAGGGCAGCTCGTTTCGTGTTATCGCGCAATAGGGGTGAGAGTGTCACTGATGTGATACGCGAGTTGGGGTGGCAGTCACTGAAACCAAGGCGGTCTTCCTTGCGGCGAGATCTATTTACGAAATTTCAATCACCAACTTTCTCTTCCGAATACGAAAACATTTTGTTGAGATCCACCTACGTAGGGAGCAATGATCATCCTAATAAAATAAGAGATATCAGAGCTCGAACGGAAAGATTTAGGTGTTTCTTTCTCTCACGCGCCATTCGAAAGTGGAATGGTAGAGAAGTAGTATGAAAATGTTCGATGAACCATCCGCCAGGCACTTAAGTGTGATTTTCAGAATAACCAAGTAGATGTAGATGACTAGTAAGGAGGGGATCCTGGGGTCGAATCCAGGTCTACTACAGATTTCCTCTCGTCACCGCTGATTCCACGTAATGTCCTGATGCAGCTGACAGCGGTGACCCCCTACCTTACCTTTCTCCCCTCGCCAACTTCAGTTTATATATAAGATATCACAAGCTGTGCGCTCTGCCCACTACACCAGAGCGGGCCTCCACACTGTCTCCACATTGAAATGAAACTGAAACATGCTCTCGCTGCGCGAGCCTCTATATCGGCGTTTTGGGCAGCTTCCGGCCTTCTAAAGTCGGCAAATCCACAGACCAAAATCAAGGAACGGCACTCGATCGTACGGGCGCCAGCGCCTTGCCAGAAAACTTGTGTGCTCGGCACATCACCTGCTGATGTTAAGATTATAATAGGAGAATCTGAAGAAAAGGTTCAAATTTCAGTACACAAATTGAGTTAACTTTCTGGTAAATATGGAATGAGAATATCGCCAGGTAAAACAAAAGTGATGGCAATTCTAGGACTGGAATGCATAAGAGCCAAAATTGTTACGGACGGGCTAATAATTGAGTAAGTAAGAGAGTTTAAATATTTAGGGTGCAATTTTAAATTTCCCAAGTCAAACTAAAGTAAAACTAAAGCTGACCAGATGCTGACACTTCTATGAAACTACACTACTGGCCATTAAAATTGCTACACCAAGAAGAAATGCAGATGATAAACGGGTATTCAATGGACAAATATATTATACTAGAACTGACATGTGATTACATTTTCACGCAATTTGGGTGCATAGATCCCGAGAAATCAGTACCCAGAACAACCACCTCTGGCCATAATAACGGCCTTGATACGCCTGGACATTGCGTCAAACAAAGCTTGGATGGTGTGTACAGGTACAGGTGCCCATGCAGCTTCAACACGATACCACAGTTCATCAAGAGTAGTGACTGGCGTATTGTGACGAGCCAGTTGCTCGGCCACCATTAACCAGACGTTTTCAATTGGTGAGACTGGCCAGGGCAGCAGTCGAACATTTTCTGCCTCCAGAAAGGACCGTACAGGACCTACAACATGCGGTCGTGCATTATCCTGCTGAAATGTAGGGTTTCGCAGGGATCTAATGAAGGGTAGAGCCACGGGTCGTAACACATCTGAAATGTAGCGTCCACTGTTCAAAGTGCCGTCAATGCGAACAAGAGGTGACAGGGACTTGTAACCAATGGCACCCCATACCATCGCGCCGGGTGATACACCAGTATGGCGAATACACGCTTCCAATGTGCGTTCACCGCGATGGCGCCAAATAAGGATGCGACCATCATGATGCTGTAAACAGAACCTGGATTCATCTGAAAAACTGACGTTTTGCCGTTCGTACACCCAGGTTCGTCGTTGAGTACACCGTCGCAGGTGCTCCTGTCTGTGATGCAGCGTCAAGGGTAACCGTGGCCATGGTCTCCGAGTTGATAGTCCATGCTGCTGCGAACGTTGTCGAACTGTTCGTGCAGATGGTTGTTGTCATGCAAACGTCCCCATCTGTTGACTCAGGGATCGAGACGTAGCTGCATGATCCGTTACAGCTATGCGGATAAGATGCCTGTCATCTCGATTGCTAGTGATACGAAACGAAATGTTGAACCCGTTACAGACATAACTGAAAAATATCGACTGAACTGTAAAGACCGTGTCCAACGTATGTCTAGCGACAGAGCACCTCAAGTAGCAATACAATATAACCCACCCGGCAAGAGAGACGTTGGACGTCCCTTGAAGAGAGAACTGTGCTGAGGCGCAACAGACTAAAAGCCCTAATCCTTGAAGAAGATGTTGATGATGATGAACTCTTCTTCGGCATAAGCGCTTGAAAAATCACTTTCCATCCAATGGTAGCCACAGGAATTTCAGCCAATAATCCTAATTCTTTAGCTGAGTGCGGCGAAAACCCATTTTTGTGTAATGAAGATGGCCCACCGAAGGCAGCCAGAGTAATTTTACCCAGTAACCCCACATCCCCCTCATAAGAGCGGGACAACTCTCTTTTATAAGAACGCGATACTGCTCTTTGACAGAGTTCAGCTAACCGTGGACACCACAAGATCTTAAGAATATTTCAGCAGAGGGGTCGGAACACCGATCATACAGAAGAAATATGACGCTGCCTAATAACACAAAAAATTCTACCTTCAATGACAAAAGACCACGAAAGGCTACTAACTTACCTCATCACAGCTTGTGGAGGTCGTAGGCTTGCCCGTTCTGTGAAGCAGGATATATTGCGATCTGGGAAAGATCTAACGACTGTGTACAATACTGGTGCAGACGCAAGTGTTTCGGAACACACCGTTCTTCTCTTTCTTGAAGACATTCACATTTAGAAAGAACTGTCATACATTTACACAAATCAGAATTTTTGTCCAATTCACTACAATTCCTTACGATACTGCAACGACGTTTCCTTGCTGTAGACAAAAGGACCGTCAGCTAACAACACGTTAGTGCTGTTGTTCCTGTCCGGTAAATCGTTTATGTCTTTTGGGAACATTAGGAATCCTACAAAATTTCCTCAGGACACAGATCATATTACCGCGCGGAGTTGCCGTGAGGTCCGAGGCGCCTCGCCACGGTTCGCGCCACTGCCCCCTTCGGAGGTTCGAGTCCTCCCTCGAGTATGGGTCTATGTGTGTGTGTGTGTGTGTGTTTGTGTGTGTGTGTGTGTGTGTGTGTGTGTGTGTGTGTGTTGTCCTTAGCTTAAGTTAGTTTAGGTTAGATTAAGTAGTGTTAAAGCCTAGGGACCGATGACCTAAGCAGTTTGGTCCCATAAGAACTTAACCACCATCAGAGCTCAATTTCTTTCTACTCTGTGGAAATTCGCCGTCCAGAATAAGGCATTGCCTTCTATAAATGTCCTTGACCTATTCCGTATGATTATAAACTGGTTAGCACTTTCCGCTGTGGTACAGTACGAAACATCTTTCGGAAATATAGGATGATAGAGCCTACCTGTTCACCTCCATCTATTGCTTGAGAGATGTCGTGGACGAGTAAAACAAGGTGTGTTTTAGAAGAGTGCTTTTCCTGAATCGGTGCTAATTTTATGAAAGAAGATTGCTTTCCTCCTGGAAGCTCATAAAGTTTGGGTAAAAATTTACTCTTAGATCCATCAATAGACATCAGCGATTTTGATCTGTGACTCGGATCTTTTGCCCTTTTCGTAAGGAGAAGAAGCTGTGCTCTTTTCCAGTCCCACTGTCAAACAATCTTACGAACAACGTTTGCACGTAGTGAAGTGTCCCAGACTACCTCTAAGCTGTAGTGACTGTGAGAATTGCGCAAGCTGCATTCGCATTTATAACAGTCTTTATCATAGCTGTCGGAACAAAAAAAACTATTTCAATTTAAATCCCACTAACATGCTCTCTTACTCCTTCTTGCCTCACACTTTACAGCCAGTAAATCCCAGCGACTCATTTAGACGCGTATGAGAGTTTCGTCTGCGGCATCTTTATCGTCATCAGACCACCATAGCGAGGAGATTAAGAGCTGTGCAAATTGTCGTAAGCGCGTGTGTTGTGAACGCAGCAGTACGCATCGCGACAAATCTCCTGCGAGACACACAGCCGCCGTAGCAGCCCCCTCTCTGGCGCCGCTGAGGTCATAATTATCTCCCCGTAATTGCCCTCGCGGAAACGTCTTCGCCATGATAAATGCTCCTCCGTAATGAGTTACGGCAGCAGAGGAAACATCTACACCGTGTGGAACACTCAGCGGGAATATGGACGGGGAAGAGAAGGAGGAAGGTGTTCTCGAAATTTAACCCGACTGGACGTTGCCACTACCTCACGATATTCAAATAAAAATACTGAGTTTCAGGCAGCTAGTTGCTACATGCATTGCCACATAAAGTGATTTTTTTATTTGTGCAAGCGGTCCGCAATAAACATTCATCATAAAATCAAGAAAGGAAATTAGACATACGCACACTTGCGCCCTCTGCGTCGGCTGCATTTTTCTTTGCAACATCGCCACTGTAAACTTCCCTTCCTGCTTTTTTTTACTCAGTGTACTGATAACATTTTCAGATAACGTGCTGCTTCGTTGTAAGACGCTTGTGTTTTTAGGCGTAGCGTAAAATTAGGGTTCCGTTTCAACTTTTTGAACACACTTGCATTAAATGTTGACTTATTAAATGTGGAAAAGACAAGAACCATCGACGGCTAAGTGATTTATTTAACTTTAGAAAGAAACAGGTCTGTGTACGAGTATAGGTAAAATATTGTTTTCAGTGCCCCGTAAGCTTCCACATCATAACGTTTTGTAAATCTATTTCCGAATTTTCTTGAAAAAGTTGTTGTGTGTGGAAAGTCAGTTGTCGCAAAACGGAGCATTTCACCACACTTTCCCAGTTCTGAGCACCCTGTGGAACGGAAATTGTCCGAGGAATTTCGAGAATGTATTCCGATGAAGTCTACGCAAATTCTGGGCTTGATCTCTCAATTAATCAAGTTACGGTCACAAATGTATGACCGACAGCACCGAAACAACTGTCGGAGAAGATTGATTTCAAGAGAGTGACAGATTTCTCGATTCTAACTAGTACTCTAAATGATTCCGTCATTACGATCGTGTAGAGCTGTTGCCACTCGCAACTGAGACGCGATGAACGAAGGATAAGGGTGAAAATTTCGCAAGTAATGCCGTGCAGCGTAGATTCGTAGAATTAAAGGAAACATTATCTCCGACAGATTTTTTCAATGCAAGAACATCATCTTCACTGTTGTATAGTATACAGTATCTGATACGAGCTATAAGCAAGTTTTTAGAGTACAAAACCGAGACTGACATTAATACCTTCCTGAAATTACTCAGAGAGATTTTGTGGCGTACGAGAAGAAAACCAGTAACTCCAGTCGATCTGTGAGCGATTCCCCTTCCGAGAGTGAAATGTAAACGAGGTCTGTCACAAGAATCACCTGGTTTTCAGGTAATGTACTTGGTCAATTTTGCTTGAAACATGTTCTACACTACTGGCCATTAAAATTGCTATACCACGAAGATTATGTTCTACAGACGCGAAATTTAACCGACAGGAAGAAGATGCTGTGATATGCAAATGATTAGCTTTTCAGAGCATTCACACAACGTTGGTGCCGGTTGCTACACCTACAACGTGCTGACATGAGGGAAGTTTCCAACCAATTTTTCATTCACAAACAGCAGTTGACCGGCGTTGCCTGGTGAAACAGTGTTGCGATGCCTCGTGTAAGGAGGAGAAATGCGTACCTTCACGTTCCCGACATTAATAAAGGTTGGATTGTAGCCCATCCCGATTGCGGTTTATCGTATCGCGACGCTGCTGCTCGCGTTGGTCGAGATCCTATGACTGTTAGCAGAATATGGAATCGTTGGGTTCAGGAGGGTAATACATAACGTTGGGCTAGATCCCATCGGCCTCGTATCACTAGCAGTCGAGATGACAGGTATCTTATCCGCATGGCTGTAACGGATCGTGCAGCCACGTCTCGATACCTGAGTCAACAGATGGGGACGTTTGCAAGACAACAACCATCTGAACGAACAGTTCGACAACGTTTGCAGCAGCATGGACTATCAGCTCGGAGACCACGGCTGCGGTTTCCCTTGACGCTTCATCACAGACAGGAGCGCCTGCGATGGTGTACTCGACGACGACCTGGGTGCACGAATGGCTAAACGTCATTTTTTCGGATGAATAAAGGTTCTGTTTGCAGCATCATGATGGTCGCATCCGTGTTTGGCGACATTGCGGTGAACGCACATTGGAAGCGTGTATTCGTCATCGCCATACTGGCGTATCACCCGGCGTGATGGTATGGGGTGCCATTGGTTACACGTCTCGGTCACCTCTTGTTCGCATTGACGGCACTTTGAACAGTGGACGTTACATTTCAGATGTGTTACGACCCGTGGGTCTACCCTTCATTCGATACCTGCGAAACCCTACATTTCAGCAGGATAATGCACGACCGCATGTTACAGGTCCTGTGTGGGCTTTTCTGGATACAGAAAATGTTCGGCTGCTGCCCTTACCAGCACATCCTCCAGATCTCTCACCAACTGAAAACGTCTGGTCAATGGGGACCGAGCAACTGGCTCGTCACAATACGCGAGTCACTACTCTTGATGAACTGTGGTATCGTGTTGAAGCTGCATGGGCAGCTGTACCTGTACACGCCATCCAACTTCTGTTTGACTCTATGCCCAAGCGTATCAAGGTCGTTATTACGGCCAGAGGCGGTTGTTCTGGGTACTGATTTCTCAGGATCTATGCACCCAAATTGCGTGAAAATGCAATCACATGTCAGTTCTGGTAATATATATTTCTCGAATGAATACCCGCTTATCGTCTGCATTTCTTCTTTGTGTAGCAATTTTAATGTCCAGTAGTGTATTTCTTCTCAGATGATGGCTATTGCCCTTAACGTATGGTTCTAGCCGGACCTGGAAAGTCTGGCGTGGAATACGAACGATTTCCTCCTCGAATGTCGTCGTCAGATATTTGAGAGAGTGTGGCTGGGTAAAATATTCACGGGACTTTGGAAAAAGAAATCAAATAAGCGTAGATCGGGGAAATGAAGATTACGATGGAGATAATGTGGTCTAGGAACTGATTTCGTAAGACAGCCATTGGATTACGAACTGTGTATGCAATTGCCTCATCTTGTTAAAACCATACTGGTCTCATTGTCCGTCTGCGACTTTGAAATTTTGGGAAGAAGGTGGTTTGGAGCATCGAAATGTATCGCTCGCAGAATGCGAGTGAACCAAACGATTAGGGCTCTGTATAGCATACAAACCGAAACGCGCTGAATGTATTCGGCAGTATGTGCTGTGCTGACAGGGCCAGGTAGCTTTTCCTTTATTAGGGAACAAGAAGTGTTGATGTTTTCTACCCACCTGAAAATGGTGTTGCAGTCTGGAACAGGTTCGCGGACGAGAATATTATAACGGTTGCAAAGTCAAGTTGTGACTGCGTCGCAGAGGCATCGCGAGAAAGAGAACGTACGATGCTTCTCACGTTAGACGAGATTGCGACAGCTAAACTTCAACTCTAATGCATAAATCGAGGCCGTGCTTCACTGTCTGAGGCAAGTCACTCGTCCATACCATCCAGTACATGCGGTTTTCTTGACGGACCCTGAACATAAAAATGTTGACTTTGTGCCAGCTATAAGTCGTTAGTTCATGTGAATGCCGGTAGGGGTCTCCTTGACGCAGTTTGCTCGGTGCTTATGCAATTCAGTTAAAACTCCGCTGCGTGATTTTTGTTAATACTTGCAATTTATTTTGATGATGACAGCACTTAGCGACTTCCAACAATGTTTAATCATAATTTCCAACCTTTTACAAACTTTTCTCGCACTAACTCATTGTAAAGTACTCAGTAATCAAACGTTTGAAGCGGTTCGATGCAGAGGTTTTGATTCTTCAAAAATGGGGTTGTTTGGTTCTCGTTCGAATATTTTGTTTTAATGTGGCGAAACATATACACAACACGCCTGGGGCTAAGCTTCGTGAGATCTTTGGGTAAGTGTCTGCTTGACGTAACAGGACAACATCACCGTTGTTTTATTACACATATACGTCACACAAATACGTCAGGAGGGTTAATTACCGGTGAAGATTTAAATATATTGGTGGTTAGTTCTTTCCTTCATCAGTGTACCTTTATTTTGCTAATACACCCATTTTACAAGCGCCAATGATAACACTGTGTCTGCTGATAATAATATTTTAAATTCATGCTCACGTGTTACTGCGAGTTCACACCATAAAACCTCTCTGACCTCACTTTTCTGTTCGTAACGAAATCAAACCAAAAATCAACTCCACTCCATCTGGAACTTCCGCATCCGACTACTATCATCAGCTGTTAAAACGTGAGAAGTATCGGAAGCTTCTTTACCAGAGACTACCTCGGTCATGCACAGCTAACTGCCATTGAATAAATAAAACCTTTTTAGCATTTAAAGCGTCCAACGTGGATATTCATACTTACCCTTTTTTCTTTTCAACCAAATCAGGGATTAGTGGGCAAAGCAACATCTTTTAATTAATATATATTCATGATATACTAGTTTGAAATGGTAATAATGTAAAACACTTGCTTTTATTTTCGAGTGAACTATTCGTATGAGCCAACGTAAAATTGACTACCACCTCAAGTGTTCAAAAATTCAATTACAGACCGTTAAGGATTGCTGAATACTTATTGGAAATTCAATCTTTTTCATTTTTAAACTGACTTTTCACACAGAAGTAGTACAGCGTTCTGAGCAAATTCAGTATTTAATTCCCACATAAACCTACCGTGTTTCCCTTGTAGTTTCCCTACAAAATAATGAAACATAACTTCTACTCGAAGGTGCCGCATCCATCTACGAAAAAAAAGTACTTTGGCACTTCAGGCGCCATCTTTCTGTTCTAGTTTCTTCACAGTACACAGCTACACACATTACTCGAATAGAATCCTTAATAATTCGGGACACACGAAGTGCTGCATTTTTTTTCTTTTATGTACATTACCGCAAACTGCTCTAGAAAAGTGACTCTTGTCGGTTCAACGTCTTCCTTACACGTAAGACAATCGGCCGCAACCGTAGAACTAGAACAACTTTGACTGCCTCCATACATCACAAAAGAACAATGCTTCGGCTCTCTTCCAACAGTCATCATTACAGCTCAACGCAAATCAATTGCAAATGGCGGCCAGACATCTTCTCGCCTTATGTATTCTGGTCCATTTGCGATTCTCTTAGACCGCGCGGGATTAGCCGAGCAGTCTCAGGCGCTGCAGTCATGGACTGTGCAGCTGGTCCCGGCGGGGTTCGAGTCCTCCCTAGGGCATGGGTGTGTGTGTTTGTCCTTAGGATAATTTAGATTAAGTAGTGTGTAAGCTTAGGAACTGATGACCTTAGCAATTAAGTCCCGTAAGATTTCACACACATTTGAACATTTTTTGATTCTCTTAGGTGTGGCCAATTGATGTTCATATTGACCACCAGACAACGCCATCCCTGCAGTCAGCCATGTTGTGATTCTCAGCACGGCCACGAAATGTTTCTTCAAAGAAGCATGAAACATTGTAACAACATTTGAATTGCAAGACTCCCGAGTCACACAAGGGCACAATGGGAGCTGTGGCTGCGAACTGTACCACGTGAATCCTCTCGATGTGCAGGTCACCCTGCTCCGACTCATATGTGATGTGAGAGGCTGTGCATAACGGGAACGATTGGGAAATTGATAATGTTTTCTATTTTTGGGCCTGAATCATGTATTTTCGCGAAAATTAATAATAATGAAAGAAATTATGGGACTGGTCAAACTACTGAAATCAAACTTGGTTCGACTTTGACCAATATTTGATGATGATGTCCCATACTCCGTGACAGAGCGTAAGGGAACGATGCGGGAGACCCGCACCGCCGTACTAGGCAAGTTCCTATTTTTTTTTTTTTTTTCAAGTTCCGTAGGACCAAATTGAGGAGCAAATCTCCAAGGTCATGGAACGTTTCAGTGCATGGACTTACAACATAAAATTAATAACAGATAAAAATAAATGTTCATGAACCTGCAAGAAAATCAGTCCATAAGCTTAAGCAAACGCTATCAGCAATACAATGAGAATCAGCTTAATTTTTCAAGGAACTCCTCGACAGAATAGGACGAGTGACCCATGAGGAAACTCTTCAGTTTAGATTTGAAAGTGCGTGGATTACTGCTAAAATTTTTGAATTCGAGTGGCAGCTTATTGAAAATGGATGCAGCAGTATACTGCACACCTTTTTGCACAAGAGTTAAGGAAGTCCGATCCAAATGGAGGTTTGATTTCTGCTGAGTATTAACCGAGTGAAAGCTGCTTATTGTTGGAAATAAACTAATATTGATAACAAGAAACGACAATAGGGAATATTCATATTGAGAGGCCAATGTCAAAATACCCAGACTCGTGAACAGAGGTCAACAAGAGATTCGTGAACTCACACCACTTATTGCCCGAACCGCCCGTTTGTGAGCCAAAAATATCCTTCTAGAATGGGAAGAGTTACCCCAAAACATAATACCATACGACATAAGTGAATAAAAATAAGCAAAGTAGACTAATTTACGTGTCGAAGTATCACTCACTTTCGATACCGTTCGAATAGTGAAAATGGCAGTATTAAGTCTTTGAACAAGATCCTGAACGTGGGTTTTCCACGACAGCTTACTATCTATCTGAACACCTAGGAATTTGAACTGTTCAGTTTCACTAATTATATGCCCATTCTGTGTGATTAAAACGTCAGGTTTTTTTGAATTGTGTGTTAGAAACTGTAAAAACTTAGTCTTACTGTGAATTAACGTTAGTTTATTTTCTACAAGCCATGAACTGAGGTCATGTACTGCACTACTTGAAACCGAGTCAATGTTGCACACAACATCCTTTATTACCAAGCCAGTGTTATCAGCAAACAGAAATATTTTAGAGTTACCCATAATACTAGAGGGCATATCATTTATATAAACAAGGAACAGGAGCGGCCCCAATACTGATCCCTGGGGCATCCCCCACTTCACAGTACCCCACTGAGATCCCACATCACAGCCGTTATCAACATTGTGAATAATGACCTTTTGCTGCCTGTTGCTAAAGTAAGAGGTGAACCAATTGTGAACTACTCCCATTATTCCGTAATGGTCCAACTTCTGGAGCAATATTGTGAGATCAACACAGTCAAATGCCTTTGTTAAATCAAAAAATACGCCAAGCGTTCGAAACTTTTTGTTTAGCCCATCCAGTACACCACAGAGAAAAGATAATATAGCATTTTCAGTTGTCAAACGACTTCTAAAGCCGAACTGTACATTTGATAGCAAATAGTGTGCTATAAAATGATCAATTAACCTTACGTACACAGACTTTTCGATAACTTTTGCAGACACTGATAGCATAGAAATAGGTCTAAAATTATCTATATTATCCCTTTCTCCCTTTTTATAAAGCGGCTTTACTACTGAGTACTTTAATCGCTCAGGAAACTCACCATTCCTAAAGGAAAAATTACAAATATGGCTAAATACAGGGCTAATATGTGCAGAACAGTACTTTAATATTCTACTAGACACTCCATCATAACCATGAGAGTCCTTAGTCTTCAGTGATTTAATTATTGACTCAATCTCCCTCTTGTCTGTATCACAGAGGAGTATTTCAGACGTCAATCTCGGAAAGGCATTTATTAAGAAATTTAAATGATTTCCTGTAGAAACTAAATTTTTATTTAATTCACCAGCAACGCTCAGAAAATGGTTGTTAAATACTGTACATATATCTGATTTATCAGTAACAGAAATATTATTAGTGGAGGTGGTTTGCCATTGCCTTCCTCCGACCGAAATGCGGATGAATGATGATGATGAAGACGACACAACAACACCCAGCCATCTCGAGGCCGGTAAAAATCTCTAACCCTACTGGGAATAGAACCAGGGACCCCGTGCTTGGAAAGCGGAAACGCTACCGCAAGACCACCAATATTTACTATCGAAATCAACCCAGAAACGAAACCAAAAACATTATTTATGACTGAAGCCGCCACTTCTCCAAACCAACAGATTAGAGGAAACTGAACTACAGAATGTGTACAATATTCATTTAAATAGAAAACAATACGTTTCAATGAAGACAGTGGAAGAGAAAATCATTTAGAATTAAACTCGCGTTTCACAAGAAAGGATTAAACAGACGATTCCGAATCGGACAAGCGAGCACAACGTAACTGGAAACAAGATTCCGTCAACCTTAGAACAAAGTGACCGACTCGACACTCAATCCGCAGTTTCATTGGTAGCGTGAACTTCCCATAATACTGCGGTACACGAGGCTTCACAGCAACCTAAATGGTTGCAGAGGCCGAAGATAACTGTCATCTGCTGTCGAAGTGCCTCAACAGAAGAGCTCGCAGAAGAATCAGCCGAAAATTCTCAGAGAATCCGTCCGAGAATATCCCGAAGAGTTCTCACGAAGGTGAGCTGCTCAGAGCTCTACACAGAGCAGCCGCCTAACACTATCTTCCAGTCTGCAAGGTTGTTAGATGATCTCCTAGTGGGACGCTGCGAAACAGGCTTTTCCCTCTCTCCTCCGAAGAGCCTATTTACCCTTTAGCCAATCTTTGAATTTTGCAAGTTTAAACAACACTTTAATAATTAGGTACAGACTTCCGCTCTTGAAAAATGGAGCAGCTCAGACCGACGTGAGAAAACTCATACTTGGTTTTCTTGGAGAGAAAGCGCTCTGACTCCCAGTCTGTCTACTTTATTAGGCACCCGACATCATAGCGCCTCCGACTCTGCATGACATGAGACGGTTCAACAAAGTCCTGGCGACTGTAAGACACGGCGGTACATCTTCAAAGAAACGGGTTGAACATTCTGCGCGCTTAACACTTCCACGGATCTGACGATGTTATCTCGCACGAGTGGGCCACCCGCAGACTGTTCGCTAACGACTAACGACTGGCCCGTGGCTGTTTTGTTACAGGGAGCAGTCTGGATGAATAGAACATACCATAAAGAAACACACGATTCCCTTGCAGTTTGAACGATTCCTTTATTCGTCTGCCAGTTGCCTGCTGAGTTCATCGTGAAATCGGTGCCCTTAACACAAAACTCAGCAGACGGCTTACTGGTCACTGTACCCGGCCCAGTCGGTGGGGCAGCTACCCTCTGAAGCATCAAAGCTGTTAGAAAATGTGAAAGTCGGTCCCCAGGGCACAGTGCCTTCCGATCAACACAACAACCCGCCGCTGTAAAAGCTTTCTGAGATCCGATCAGTTTACCAGCCTAGTACGTCATGCAAACCCAACACAAAATGGATCGGAACGGTGTAACTGGAGCGATGTTATGACCTCTGCAATCATGTCTATCCAAATTTGAATATAAAATCTTGTATCAGTTAATCAGGGGAAAGGAGGGAATAGTAGTAATATGATACATCGGTATACCACCAACCTGATGCATTTCAATGTAACACATTCTTCATTACCATAAAAATATTCACTCTTTTCTTGTGCATTCTCTGATGTATACGAGCCCTGGTGCGAACAACTTGGACTGTAGTATTTACTCCCAATAAAACAATCTATTCACAATCTGAGCATTACATAGCCGTCTCCTGCATGTCAAGTGGTACGAATCGAAAATGTATCGGCCTCGACAGGGACATTCCATCAAAGATCGGTTTTTTCCTCCTCGAAGGAGCCTTCTACAGAATAGGTATCTCACTTTTCCCCCATCATCGAGAGGAGGGAGATTTTGAATCAACAGACGAATGGTAAGAATAGACTAAGATGCGAAGTAGTAAATCCTAAATAAGAATTAGTAGTGCAGTGCGCAGTATCAAAAATTAAAAAGACCCCTGTTAATGAGAGAGGTGTAGTTTATGAATATTATGTAATAAAACAGTATTTGCAGCAATAGAAAGTGGTCTGACTTATGGTGGAGACTCTGGCAATCGTCGATCAATTCAAAATCGTGCAGTAAAGTGCGATGTGGACGCCGGCCCGCTGAAACCGCTGGGCAGGATCTCATTCTTGGCTGCGATCTGATAGAAGTGCTCCACGAGATCGGATGATTGCGAATGAGGAGTAAGAGGCCGAGGATATTAAACGTCCCATCGACAACGAGACCATTAAAGACGGACCACAAGTTCGGATTGTGGAAGGATTCAGAAGCAAAGCGGCCGTGCCGTTTCAAAGAAGCCATCCCGGCATATGCCTTAAGCCATTTAGGGATGTCACAGAAAACCTACATCAGGATGGCCGGACACGGATTTGAACCGTCGTCCTCCCGAATGTGAGTCCAGTATGCTGACCACTGCGCTACCCGACTATGTGGTTACAAATAAGGCTGAGTGGATATTCCATGGAAGTGCGGTAACAGTATATAGGATTAGATGTATAGGCAGTTTGCTCCTAATAAGTCCTTGCTTCACTAAGTAGTGTTTATCAGCAGTTTGCAATAAATTATTTTAAAATATCTGTGATTTTGCGGCGGCGCGGTTCTTTCCGTCTTTTTACGACGAATCTGCACCTACCTGTGAACATTGTCTCAGCAGATCATCAGTAGGAAAGCCGAGTGAAACCCGCTGTACTTCGACGTGAACCAGGCTGCAATTTAAGTTTCTAATCTACGTTTCGGGAGAAAGTTTTCACACAAATGAAAGTTTGGAAATTTGTCCTCAATTAATATATTCTGAAACTTAGATGAACAAGTATCACTGCCAAGCCCGTGCTAGTCTTAACACAGTCACTCATAATCCCTTTCACTCACGTTAGCAAGTTTATGGTGTTGCACTTCCTAAAACGTAATAGCTCCAAAAATACTGATTGTTTTTGATTGATAATGCTCGCCAAATATTAAGTCTGTCGGTACCAAAATGCAGTCACAGTTTTTAGCCACCGACCTGCTCAATACGCCACGAGGAATATATGTCTTTTCTCTTCACAAAATTCACTTAAAAATTCCGAAATTTCTACACAACCATCGGAATTATTATGCCGTCACTTTACAACACTTTTGATGTATTAAACACTGCTAGATCGGGCAACTTATCGTTTCCATCGGAACTCCTACTACACACGTCCGACCTCTTTCATGGTTCATGGCTAGACTCCCACTCTTCTCTAGAATACTCTAAGTCTTCTCTACCAGCAGAGAAAGGCGCGCGAAGAATATTGCTTTACCATTGGTAAACAGCCAATAACAACATTCTCCCGCGTAATTCCGCGCTTTTCATCAATAACCAATCGCAAAATAGTAAACCTAACGACTGCACTTTTTACCGACGTAATTATCTAATATGCTGACGTTTTGCTTATGCATAAAGTTATTTACTATTGTTATTTATATCTGAATTAACTTTCGCTTTGCCATAAACTTACTTTACAAAACTATTCTACAAAAATCTCCTTTGTTCATATCCATACTTCTTCGAAGAGTTCCCACACTAAATCGTACTACATAACTCGTTAAACAATTATCTTCATATTAATCTTAAACCACACTCACGCATAATTCATACTCCTAAAACACATTTATAACATTTTACATACACAAAAAGAAATAATAACACTTTATGAAAATACTAGAACAGTTTATGAAAAACATTCTATTACTTTAGTGCTCTCTAGTGGGAACAATCGAAACTAAAATCACAGTCCCCCTATCCAATATTGTCCTCTATCGGCTGACACATAAACTACGTGGGAGTCCAGTCTCGAGTCACCATCTGTCACTATCCAGCTCTGAGACACATCTCCCACTTAATCGCCTCCAAGGCAGAATCGTTATACGGCGCTACGCCTTAAGTCAAATGGTTCAAATGCCTCTGAGGACTATGGGACTCAACTGCTGTGGCCATAAGTCCCCTAGAACTTAGAACTACTTAAACCTAACTAACCTAAGGACATCACACACATCCATGCCCGAGGCAGGATTCGAACCTGCGACCGTAACGGTCGTGCGGTTCCAGACTGTAGCGCCATTAACCGCTCGGCCACTCCGGCCGGCACGCCTCAAGTCCTTCAGGGTATAACAGTGTGATGAAACTTAGCGGGAAGTTAGGCCAGATGATAAGATACGGATCGGAAAGAGGATTCATTGCTCTGACGCAGGCATGAAGGCAGTAGAACTAATTTCTTTTTTCGAATGCAAGTCCAAGTGGCAATCCTGTAATACAATATGTAACTTATTTTTCTTAGCTTCCAGAACTACACTCCTGGAAATGGAAAAAAGAACACATTGACACCGGTGTGTCAGACCCACCATACTTGCTCCGGACACTGCGAGAGGGCTGTCCAAGCAATGATCACACGCACGGCACAGCGGACACACCAGGAACCGCGGTGTTGGCCGTCGAATGGCGCTAGCTGCGCAGCATTTGTGCACCGCCGCCGTCAGTGTCAGCCAGTTTGCCGTGGCATACGGAGCTCCATCGCAGTCTTTAACACTGGTAGCATGCCGCGACAGCGTGGACATGAACCGTATGTGCAGTTGACGGACTTTGAGCGAGGGCGTATAGTGGGCATGCGGGAGGCCGGGTGGACGTACCGCCGAATTGCTCAACACGTGGGGCGTGAGGTCTCCACAGTACATCGATGTTGTCGCCAGTGGTCGGCGGAAGGTGCACGTGCCCGTCGACCTGGGACCGGACCGCAGCGACGCACGGATGCGCGCCAAGACCGTAGGATCCTACGCAGTGCCGTAGGGGACCGCACCGCCACTTCCCAGCAAATTAGGGGCACTGTTGCTCCTGGGGTATCGGCGAGGACCATTCGCAACCGTCTCCATGAAGCTGGGCTACGGTCTCGCACACCGTTAGGCCGTCTTCCGCTCACGCCCCAACATCGTGCAGCCCGCCTCCAGTGGTGTCGCGACAGGCGTGAATGGAGGGACGAATGGAGACGTGTCGTCTTCAGCGATGAGAGTCGCTTCTGCCTTGGTGCCAATGATGGTCGTATGCGTGTTTGGCGCCGTGCAGGTGAGCGCCACAATCAGGACTGCATACGACCGAGGCACACAGGGCCAACACCCGGCATCATGGTGTGGGGAGCGATCTCCTACACTGGCCGTACACCACTGGTGATCGTCGAGGGGACACTGAATAGTGCACGGTACATCCAAACCATCATCGAACCCATCGTTCTACCATTCCTAGACCGGCAAGGGAACTTGCTGTTCCAACAGGACAATGCACGTCCGCATGTATCCCGTGCCACCCAACGTGCTCTAGAAGGTGTAAGTCAACTACCCTGGCCAGCAAGATCTCCGGATCTGTCCCCCATTGAGCATGTTTGGGACTGGATGAAGCTTCGTCTCACGCGGTCTGCACGTCCAGCACGAACGCTGGTCCAACTGAGGCGCCAGGTGGAAATGGCATGGCAAGCCGTTCCACAGGACTACATCCAGCATCTCTACGATCGTCTCCATGGGAGAATAGCAGCCTGGATTGCTGCGAAAGGTGGATATACACTGTACTAGTGCCGACATTGTGCATGCTCTGTTGCCTGTGTCTATGTGCCTGTGGTTCTGTCAGTGTGATCATGTGATGTATCTGACCCCAGGAATGTGTCAATAAAGTTTCCCCTTCCTGGGACAATGAATTCACGGTGTTCTTATTTCAATTTCCATGAGTGTATTTGAGATGTAACAGTGTCTTAATTCATAATGTACAAACCGTGGAAAAATTTTAAACTCTGCAGCTCGGCGACACATGCTAGTTGTCAGCATGATCTTTGGTTCCGTGCGATGACGCCACCTGTAAGCAGTTACTGTGGAGAATGCCTGGAGCGACCGCGGCGGGCAGTCGGTTGTAGGCCTAGGACAGGGAATATACCTGCCGTACTTGTAAACTGCCCGCTGCGGTTAGCTGTCAGAGCAGTAGGAAGTGTGCGGTGGTAGTTCTCCGACTGTAGGCCATTTTTTCTGCAGCTCGCTGACGGGTGGGATTTGTACTGGAATCCGGATTACCGTTGAGCACTGTATGAATTGTAATTATCTACGACAAACTGGAGTATTATACGTGTGGAGCTGAACCTCCACTATGTGAAAATCATTTTTGAATGGATACATCGCATTTCACGGAAAGTGAAATAGAAGCTGTACGTTCCTTCAGTTAGTGGCTTTTTTGATCTAGACTGTGTTCGATTTTATATACTCTCCAAGATTGTGGATTTCATGCTGGCTATTTTGAGGTTTCATTTCCGAACTCGTGTGGCTAGGCTTAAATAAGGAAAGTTCAGAGCTCGCAGATGGCGTCTAAGGTTTGGTAGTGGCTGATACTGACATAACTGGCTAGGCACTGTGAGTGTTGCGCGTTTGTGTTAGAATGCCCAAATGTAAGGTTCAAATGGCTCTGAGCACTATGGGACTTAACATCTATGGTCATCAGTCCCCTAGAACTTAGAACTACTTAAACCTAACTAACCTAAGGACATCACACAACACCCAGCCATCACGAGGCAGAGAAAATCCCTGACCCCGACGGGAATCGAACCCGGGAACCCGGGCGCAGAAAGCGAGAACGCTACCGCACGACCACGAGCTGCGGGCCCAAATGTAAGGAGTGGTATCTTGACGCAAGTTTTGCCTGGCGCGTCCCTTATTAAACTGATGTAATATTCTGGAGCCGGCCTCAGTGGCCGAGCGGTTCTAGGCGCTACAGTCTGGAACCGCGCGACCGCTACGGCCGCAGGTTCGAATCCTGCCTCGGGCATGGATGTGTGTGATGTCCTTAGGTTAGTTAGGTTTAAGTAGTTCTACGTTCTAGGGGACTGATGACCTCAGAAGTTAAGTCCCATAGCGCTCAGAACCATTTGAACCATTTTTTAATATTCTGGGTCACAGTGGTGGGTAGGTGTGTGATGTAAATGTCTCATGTATTATATTTTAAGAAGCATGTTGTAGTGGTTAGTAGTTCGGACTTAGAAGTTATTTTATATCTACCTGGTTAGCTTATGCTTTTAGGATGTAAGCGGGACTCCTCTTGATAGTAATATAATGAGGTGTTCCTTTAAGTTATTTAACTGATATGCTGGTTAAATGTTGTGGTTTCAGGTGAGTGAGTTATGTTTTAATGCATTTTCTCCCATGTATAGTAATTATCTTACAGAGTACGGTTTGTCGACTATTTTAATGTATTCTGAAGACTTTAACTCCAAGTTGGAACTGGAAAGAAGTTAATAGCCACACGTGCACTTTCGTGCGCTAAGAACTATAGCCCTCTGTCGTGGGCAATGCTAATAATGTTTATTTTTCAGATGACTAGAGACATTTTCTTATACAACTTGGAACTGAGTGGTCAGTATGAAGCTCAAGTAGTGACGACTTGTATCCTGTGAACTCGTCCTCCATGTAAGTAGCTAAGATAAAACTAAACTCCCTCCAAACAGGCCTCGTAACGCCCAACAGTACTGACCGACCACCGTGTAAAATCAAGTAGCTCATCGGTTTGCCTCACAAGGGCTGAGTTCACCCTGCTTACCAAAAGTTCACGGCAGACCGGATGGGCACCCATCTAAGTGTTAGCCAAGTCCGGTAGCCCTTAACTCCGGTGATCTGACGAGAATCGGCGTTATCATTTCGGCAAGGCCGTTGGCAGCTTCCAGTGGTACTCACTGTATTATTGCATTTCCGAAAAATGATTAATCCTCTTCTTGGTATGTAAGCTTTGTTTTTCAAAAACTGACAAATAGTAGTGTTTAATTAATAAATATTTTGAGTCGTCATTCTGCACTCTAATAGCCCAGACCTCGCTCCACAACGAAATTGAGATGTTAAGGTAATCTGCATCTACATCTACATCGTTACTCTGCAATTCACACTTAAGTGCCTGGCAGAGGGTTCATCGAACCGTTTTCATACCACTTCTCTACCATTCCACTCTCAAATGGCGCGTGGAAGAAGGAACACCTAAATCTTTCTTCTATTTTATTATGGTGATCATTTCTCCCTACGTGTTTGAAATTTCGTAAATAGATCTCGCCGCAAAGAAGACCGTCTTTGTTTCAGTGACTGGCACTCCAACTCGCGTATCACATCAGTGACACTCTCACCCCTATTGCGCGATAACACGAAACGAGCTGCCCTTCTTTGCACTTTTTCGATGTCCTCCGTCAATCCTACCTGGTAAGGATCCCACACCGCGCAGCAATATTCCAGCAGAGGACGTACAAGTGTAATGTAGACTGTCTCTTTAGTGGGTTTGTCGCATCTTCTAAGTGTTCTGCCAACAAAGCGCAGTCTTTGTTTCGCCTTCCCCACAATATTATCTATGTGGTCTTTCCAGTTTAAGTTGCGCGTAATTGTAATTCCCAGGTATTTAGTCGAACTGACAGCCCTTAGATTTGTGCGATTTATCGTATAGCCTAAATTTATCGGATCTCTTTTAGTACCCATGTGGATGACCTCGCACTTTTCTTTGTTTAGTGCCAATTGCCACTTTTCGCACCATACAGCAATTCCCTTTAGATCATTTTGTAATTGGAATTGATCGTATGATGGTTTTACTAGACGGTAAATTACAGCGTCATCTGCAAACAATCTAAGGGGGCTGCTCAGATTATCACCTAGATCATTTATGTACATCAAGAACAGCAGAAGGCCCATGACACTTCCTTGCGGAACGCCAGATATCACTTCTGCTCTACTCGACGATTTACCGTCCATCACTACGAACTGTGACCTTTCTGAGAGAAAATCACCAATCCAGTCACACAACTGAGACGATACTCCACATGCACGCAATTTGATAAATAGCCGCTTGTGAGGAACGGTATGAAAAGCCTTCTGGAATAAAGCAGCTGGTGCTGTGGAAGCCAATACATAACGGGACCCCGAACTTCACATAACTCCAAAAGAGCACGCACGAAAAAGATACTCTTTAAAACTGAATGGTTCTCTGCAAACAACCCTCTAAGACGTAAAAACCACTCACCACGAGGGAACTACCCGGATGGGACGGAAGTCGATAGAAGTGATGTATGTGTACGAACAAGTGATTACAGTCCCAGAAAAATTGGATGATTTATTCAAGAGAAAGAGCTTCAAAATTGAGCACGTAAACGACCTGTGGCCTTATGCAAGCAATTATTCGTCTTGGCATTGATTGATAGAGTTGTTGGTGTCCTGCTGAAGGATATCGAGCCAAATCGAACTGGTTCGTTGGATCCTCAAAACCCTGAGCTGGCTGGGGCCCTGCCCCCAACGCTACAAACCTTCTCAACTGTGCAGAGGTCCGGCGAGCTTGCTGGACAAGATGGGATTTGGCAAGCATGG
Organism: Schistocerca serialis cubense; assembly: GCF_023864345.2. NCBI lineage: Eukaryota > Metazoa > Arthropoda > Insecta > Orthoptera > Acrididae > Schistocerca > Schistocerca serialis. The sequence continues at coordinate 251,755,979 of NC_064639.1, read as the reverse complement.
AGACAAGCAGTAGATACTCTCGCCATATGCGGACGGCCGTTATCTTGTTGAAACGTAAACCCAGGATGGCGTGCCATGAAGGGACACAAAAAACGGTGCGTAGAATATCGTGGACGTTCCGCAGTGCTAAAAGGGTGCTACGGATGACATACACAGTGTTCCTGATGTGTAGTGAAATGGCACCCCATGTGACAGGCTGTAGTAAGGTTGCTACCCCACCACTGCACGGGGCGCCTCCGGACACGTCTTCACTGGTCATTGGGACTCGGTTAGAAGCCGAACCAATGAGGCTCCAGGCTGAATGGACCCGACACCACTGCAAACGGCCTTGTTGGTGTACAGAGGCCAATGGTAGTCGACGGAAGGGACAGTCCCCTTTCTGCGAGCGGTGTATTAATGGCCCTTGTGATCACTGAAGCACCAGCTGCGCGTCGGATCGATTACAATGCTGAATCCGGAGCTCTAAGTGTCTCTCTGACAATGTCTCGGTCCTCACGTTCTGTCTTCTTTTTAGGTCGGCCTCTTTCTTCTTGACGCTGTTTTCGGTCAAGGTTCACCCATTCCTAGCAAAATCGTCGAACAGTGGCAGCGCTACTATTCGAACGTCGAACGATTCGCCGAATCCTCGAAGCGGCTTCTTTGAACGCAACTACTTGTCCTCTCTCAAATGGTGAAATCTGCATCTATTGTTCACGCGCCTTTCTGTGAGGTATTGTTACTGTCCAACTGAGTACATGGAATGAAATTTACCAAGACTTTATGCCCTGCTGTCGAATGTCGCCTGTTTACTATCCTTGCCAGTTGCGCCGTTAAATTGCGTTGCAGCGTCACATTTTCATCCATCGGCCGCCAGAGTTTACAGTTTTTCATTTTCTTGTATGAAAATAAATTGTGAGCAGTTTACATAACTCCTTCGTGGTGTGTCTTTTTTTTGTCTTCGTGAAACGCAAGCTAAAGTTCACCGCAAGTTTCTTTCTTATCGTATAAAGAAGATAAAATGTTGTGAAATCGGATAAATCTTTTTGAAACACCCTGTACTTTATAACTGCTAGATGCACATTAGATATAAACACAATTGGAAGCATTAATTATTTTACAACGTGAACTTGCTGCGATTAAATATAGACATAAAACTCGAGGTATGGTTGGAAAATGGAACACGAAGAAATATAGGCAAAGTCTATAAACGTCCATTAGCGTGTAAACAGCGGTAACTAGTCTCGCCTGGGCAGAGCAGCAAGAGTTACTGGCGGGCGTGTTGCGCAGTGGGAGCTGCGCGCTGCCGCAGCACACGGTAGCCAGCTGAAGCGCCGCGGCCGACCGGCCGTGACGTCACACTACTGCTGCCGCTGAATTAATGCTTCCGCCTCGCTGCCTTTCGCCATATATTACTGGTCTGCTCTTCTCGAGGCCACAAATTTGTAACACACCAGTACTGGAACTTACTCATAAACCATGGTCAGTAAATCGTTCATAAAGAAACGCTGGCATGTAGTGGATATGTGGTTAAATGCTGCCGATAAGCTTCTTTCCAAAGCAATTAGACTTTGCATTTACGTTTGGGGGGGGGGGGGGGAGCGGCGGAGGTGGGGGGGGGGGGACTTGTTTCACTTCTGTGCAGTATCCAGTTTACTAAAATTTCGGCAACTAGATTTTCTACCTGCCTGTGCCCCTACCAACACCCTTCCACAGATAATCCGTCACCCCTCTACGTCCCTACCCACAGTCTCTCACCAACCGACTCGCTAACAATGTCGAACAAATTTACAATTCGAACGCTCGACAGATAGGGGTGAAAATGAAAAGTAGCATGGCATGGTTGGCTGAGATACCCCGAAGAGCACATTCAGCAGCCTAAACGGGAAGATCTTTCCAATACTGCACGCACACTATCACATTTCCTTCACGATGTGTGAGTTAGGTGTTTAAGAGTATCTCATGTCTTTTTCCCCAACTGATATGATGCGGACCGCCGTTAATTCCTCTCCTGTGTCAACTTTTATCTCAGAATAGCACTTGTAACCAACGTCGTCATTTGCTGGAGGTATTCCAATCTCTGTCTTTCTCTACAAATTTTTAACCTCTACGACTTCCACTAATACCACCATTGTCTTAACGTCATATCATCATGTCCCTTCTCTTTGTCAGTGTTTTCCATATATTCTTTCTTTGCCAACACTGCGGAGAACCTCCTAATTGATTACGTTGTCAGACCATCTGATTTTCAACATTCTTCTGTAGCACCGCGTCTCAAATGCTTCTCTTCTATTCTCACAGTCCATGTCTCATTGTCTTATAGTGCTGTGCTCCAAACGAATATGCTCAAATAAGGCCTTCATCTGATAACAGTACACTTCTGTTGCCAGCACTACTCCGCTTTTTATGTGTTATTTTGCTGCCTACCTGTCAGAATTCGCTTAACTTCGTCTACTTTGTGATCCCCAATTCTGGTGTTAAGTTTCTCGCTGTTCACATTTCTGCTACTTCTCTTTACTTTCGCCTTTCTTCGGTTGACACTCAATCCATATTCTGTACTCATTAGACAGTTCATTCCATTCAACATATCGTGTAATTCTTCTTCACTTTCACTAAGGATAGTACTGTCATCAGCGAATCTTATCTCTGATATCGTTTCACCTTAGATGTTAACTCCACTATCAACCTTTCTTTTATTTCTGTCATTGTTTCTTCGATGTACAGATGAACAACAGGGGTGAAAGACTATATCCCTGTCTTACACCATTTTTAGTCAGAGTGCTTCGCTCTTGGTCTTCCAGTCTAATTGTTCCCTTTTGGTTCTTGTACATATTGTACACTACTGGTCATTAAAATTGCTACACCAAGAAGAAATGCAGATGATGAACGGGTATTCATTGGATAAATATATTATACTATAACTGACTTGTGGTTACATTTTCAGGCAATTTGCGTGCATAGTTCCTGACAAGGGAACCTCCCCATCGCATCCCCCTCAGATTTAGTTGTAAGTTGGCACAGTGGATAGGCCTTGAAAAACTGAACACAGAACAATCGAGAAAACAGGAAGAAGTTGTCTGGAACTATGAAAAAATAAGCAAAATATAGAAAGTGAGTAGTCCATGCGAAGATAAGCAACATCAAGGCTTATCTAAATTCGGGAGCGCCGTGGTCCCGTGGTTAGCGTGAGCAACTGTGAAACAAGAGGTCCTTGGTTCGAGTCTCCACTCAGTTGAAAAATTTTTCTTTATTTTCGCAAAGTTATGATCTGTCCATTCGTTCATTGACGTCTCTGTTCACTGTAATAAGTTTAGTGTCTGTGTTTTGCGACCGCACCGCAAAACCGTACGATTAGTAGACGAAAGGACGTGCCTCTCCAATGGGAACTGAAAACATTTGATCGCAAGGTCATAGGTCAACCGATTCCTAGACAGGAAAATACGTCTGATATATTCTATACGACACTGGTGAGGGCATGTGCGTCACATGACAGGAATATGTTGTCGACCCACCTAACTTATACACTTGGCGAATGGGTAAAAAGATTCTTCTACATTGCCCGATTTAGGTTTTCTTGTGGATGTGAGAATTACTCCCAAAAAAGTGATGAAAACATAAGAGTTTGTCACATAAACTGCAACAAATAAATCCAACAGTTTCACAGTCGCACACTTTTCCCTGTGCTCTGTCAAAACATATGTTTTTAACGTTTCCAAATTTTTCCGTGTGTAGACCGTCAAATCCTGCATATGTCCAAGCAAATCTGAACATGTCCTGGAATTTTGGAGAGCGCAGTTGATTATGTGTGAGTGCCTGAACTTTGATAATTGTCTGAAAATAAAAAAATAAAATTTTACGCTCAAAGGAAGACTTGAACGAAGGATCTCTCGTTCCGCAGCTGCTCATGCTAACCACGGGACCACAGCGGTCCTGAGCTCAGATGATCCTTGATGTTGCATATCTTCGCATGGACTACTCAGTTTGTATATTTTGCTTATTTTTTCATAGTTCCACACAACTTCTTCCTGTTTTCTCTATTGATCTGTGTTCAGTTTTTCAAGGCCTATCCACTGTGCCAACTTACAACTAAATCTGAGGGGGGTGCGATGGGGAGGTTCCCTTGTGAGAAATCAGGGCTACGTGGGGTTTCCTACCGTGGAGTTTCCTACAAGGGTGGAGCATGTAGCGAAGCTGTCCCGAGCAACCGGTTCCCTAACGAGGTGTTTGCGAACTGAGCCTCCCCCACTGCTTGTCTACCCCAGTCGCCCACCCTCAGTGCAGGTGTTGTCACCGTTTCTCAGACAGTGTCGTCGTCGACAGCTTTCGTTCCGTGCGTTTTCCTATACTACTTCTGTTCTATGCAGTGAACACGATGGAAGTGATAACAACAACGAAAGGGAGGCCGTGTCTTATCAAGGACGGTCATCGCTACCGTATTTATAGGAAAAACGAAGAATATACGAACTGGATGTGCGTCAATTATGAACGGAGAAGGTGCAAAGGCCGTTTAAAAGTTGCAAATGATGAAATCGTTGCTCTACAGCAACATTCTTGTCCACCTGAAAAACAGACGTGGAGATAAAGAAAAGACTACATAATTGCAGAAAAAGAGTTCGTGAAGAAAAGACAGTGCCTATGGCCCAAATTTTTAAGCAGGAATTTCCAGATTTGAAATATTAAGGATTAGAATTCGTGGTATATATTCCGAATTATGACAGCTCCAATACTCAATTCTGTAAGGCGAGAAGAGGAGCTATTGGGACAACCCAGAACCCTGGCTCTAGTTCGGAAATTCACCTTAGCGAAGACCTTTTGAAATTAACGGAACGTAATAGTTTTTTGAAGGTTGATGATGGCTCTGTTCCAGGCAAGAGACTTCCAGTATTTGCTTGTGAAGAAGCAGAGAAAATCCTTTCTGACAAATGGAATTGTGCATATGAATGGGACATTTGACAGCTGTTCGAAACAGTTCAAACAATTGTACACAATCCAAGTCGACATCGGAAGTACAGAAGAGGCAACTAAAATATTTTCTGTTTTATTTGCTTTGCTGTCAGACAAAAGTCAAAATTCATACAAAAGACTTTTTTCTGGATTGAAATCTAAGATGCCTGGGTGATCACCAAAAACTGCAGTGCTAGATTTTGAAGTGGCTACAATTAAAGCAATGAATTCAGTGTTCCCTGAAACACAACTTTCCGGTTGTAATTTTCACTTTATCCAGTGTCTGTGGAAGAAGATACAGGAACTGGGATTAACGGAAGACTGCAGGGATAGGGAGGAAGTCCGATTGTTTTGTCGCATGTGTGCTGCAGTGGCACGTCTTCCACGTAACACTGTCGATGAAGAGTGGGTTTTAATAATGGAACAAATGCCCAGTGGAGAGAAGATCACAGCATTTGCAGACTATATGGTTTATCAGTGGATAGAAAATCCTAATATACCTATTGAAATGTGGAATGTTTTTAACCAACGACACAGTACGACGAATGCTGTCGAAGGTTGGCATAGAAAACTGCATTCCTCAATAAATCAGAAACGTCCAAATGTCTACTTTCTGATTCAAAAGCTGGAGGAGGAGGCAGGGAATGCTATTATTGAAATTAAAAAAGATTCTATTGGCCCACCTCTTCAAAAAAGAAAGAAAAGGTACATAGATCCTGACAAAAGATTAAAAGACATTATGAAAACATATGAAGACTCTGGAGATTTAAAAAGGTGTTTACAATCTTTAGCCTTTTTACAAAAAATTGAATAATAAATTACGATTGATAAGAAAGAAAAGATTGTCAATTTGCTACTGTAATGTTGAACAACAACAACAAAAACAACAAAAAATAAACAACAAAAAACAAATAAAAATAAATAAAATGAAAAAGTGAAAAAGATTTAAGCATGCCTATGTTCTATGTGCATAGCCAGTCCTAAGACTGGATAAAATGTGAAGGGATGTTCTTATTTTCATGTCAGTCGGAAAGTTCACGGTTACGATATTTATTTGTAGTCAGAAACACGAGCGTCACTACGGAGGGGCTCTAGAGATTCGAAAAGTTGGATGATAAAAAATTTACCGTGATGTTCTGTGTGAAAAATTCCGGGATTTGCTGTGGGCCTTAAAAATATTGTTGTTTCAAACCGTTATGTGTAAATACAGCACACATTTTACCGGAATCAATAATTTCGCAAAGTTAACTTGCCGATTCTGGAGTTTCGTCATATATGTTATACGAAACTAATTATTTGTATTTGGCGGATCTCATTCGCAAAAGTACGCTTTTAACGGTATTTCTAAAGTTCTAATACAAAATCTGCTATTTATAGAATTTTTAACTCAACAAAACTGAAATTTTACTTGGTAAATTTCTTACATAACATGGTCACTCGTCCTGTGAAGCTTCCAGAAGTTTTGGTGAGGGAAGCGGTATGAGGACTCAGACAGCTGGTTGCCCACTTTTTTGTCACAGTCTTTTAAACACGATCGTATTTGCCTTTATTGTGCTCCAACAGGAGCATTTTTCAACTGATTATTATGTAGTTCATTTTATAAAGATGAAATTGCTACTTTGGTGGAGTCATCTATATTAAGCAGCGAATTTTATCGTCTTTAGACATCAAGAACAACACTCTAGTTATCGAGATTTTATACGCCGCATCTAACCATAGGAAAATATTCTGTAATTTATTTCAGATGAACACGCCCATTGTCGCGTAAATTTTTATCTAATTACTAATAGTGAACCCGGCGTTTCCCGGATATTCATCCCAGTTTTATGTTAGTTCATCCCCTCTTCCCTCATCTCTCTTGTCCATTTAGTCCTATCTCGTCTCTCTATTCACCTCCTCCTTCCGTCCATCCGTCGCTCTTTCCATCTCCTCCATCTGCCCCCCGCTCTCACAACACTTCCTCCTCCTCTCCATACTCTTCTTCCTCTCCCTCCATCTTACCGTCTCTGTCCACCTCCTCCTCCGCTTTTTCTAATAGTACATCAAATTCACAATAACACAACTAATTTATGTTTTTATTATGGTGTTCCATTAGTCATTCACCACCTTCCCCCTTTCTCTGTTTACCTGCTGCTTCCTCTCTCTTTTGATCTGCTTCTCTCACTTCTCTAGATGCGCCTCCTCCCCCTCCCCGCCCCCATCGCGTTTTCCTCTCTCCGTACATCTCCTCCATCTCCGTCATGCCATCTCCTCTTTCCCCATCTACGAAGAAATAGGTATATCTGCAAACTTTCATGCTCACTGACGAAACGATGTTGAATTTATTTAAAGGTAGGACAACACTTCGTCATCCAGCATACTTTGGCTTGTATGAATGCCTTCACCACGAATGCATACATACATGGGCCAACTCCCAAGATGATCAGTCAAACGGTGTGTAATTCTGTTGTAAGGTACCATCCGCCATACACCGTATGAAATTTCAGGTAGATGGTGAGGTTCCCCTTGTTTTGAAGAACAAATTTACAAATTTTCATCAAGATCGGAGCAGCAGTGTGGATTTGTTGAAATCCGTAAGTAAAGTACCCTCCACCATGCTCTGAACGAAGTTTTATGTAGACAGTGAACTTCCTCTTGGTTTGGGAAATAGGGATTCATTTTATACACCCTGCTCGCTCTACGCTGACTTAGTTGCGAAACATAAATAAACAGATTCGAACAACAGAAACCATATAATGATTTCGTAAAATAACGTTATACTTGTAAATTATCACAACACAAAATTAAGATAATAAGCAATCTGGGAATTCCTTCCGTTTGCGTTTGAAACTCTGGGATAACTCCTGTGTGGTGAGGAAGGTGGGAGGAGGCCGCAAGGAGAGCCTCAATTTGTTTTGCCGGCCCCGGCCTCTGACAGGTTTAGTGCGCCACTGCTCGTAGGAAACCCCACGATAGGAAACCCCACGACACCGAAATCAGTACCCAGAACAACCACCTCTGGCCGTAATAACGGCCTTGATACGCCTGGGCATTGAGTCAAACAGAGCTTGGATGGCATGTACAGGTACAGCTGCCCATGCAGCTTCAACACGATACCATAGTTCATCAAGAGTAGTGACTGGCGTATTGTGACGAGCCAGTTGCTTGACAACCACTGACCAGACGTTTTCAATTGGTGAGAGATCTGGAGAATGTGCTGGTCAGGGCAGCAGTCGAACATTTTCTGTAACCAGATAGGTCCGTACAGGACCTGCAACATGTGGTGGTGCATTATCCTGCTGAAATGTAGGGTTTCGCAGGGATCGAATGAAGGGTTGAGCCACGGGTCGTAACGCATCTGAAATGTAACGTCCCCTGTTCAGAGTGCCGTCAATGCGAACAAGAGGTGACCGAGACGTGTAACCAATGGCACCCCATACCATCACACCGGGTGATACGCCAGTATGGCGATGAGCAATACACGCTTCCAATGTGCGTTCACCGCGATATCGGCAAACACGGATGCGACCATCATGATGCTATAAACAGAACCTGGATTCATGCGAAAAAATGAAGTTTTGTCATTCGTGCACCCAGGTTCGACGTTGAGTACACCATCGCAGGCGCTCCTCTCTGTTATGCAGCGTCAAGGGTAACAACAGCCATGGTCTCCGAGCTGATAGTCCATGCTGCTGCTAACGTCGTCGAACTGTTCGTGCAGATGGTTGTTGTCTTGCAAACGTCCCCATCTGTTGACTCAGGGATCGAGACGTGGCTGCACGATCCGTTACAGCCATGTGGATAAATAGCTTGTCATATCGATTGCTAGTGATACGAGGCCGTTGGGATCCAGCACGGCGTTCCGTATTACCCTTCTGAACCCACCGATTCCATATTCTGCTAACAGTCATTGGATCTCGACCAAAGCTAGCAGCAGCGTTTCACCAGGCAACGCCGGTCAAGTGCTGTTTGTGTATGAGAAATCGGTTGAAAACTTTCCTCATGTCAGCACGTTGTAGGTATCGCCACCGGCGCCAACCTTGTGTGAATGCTCTGAAAAGCTAATCATTTGCATATCACAGCATCTTCTTGCTGTCAAATTTCGCGTCTGTAGCACGTCATCTTCGTGGTGTAGCAATTTTAATGGCCAGTAGTGTACGTTATCCAACTTCCCATATAGCTTAACCCTATTTTTATCAACATTTCGAACATCTTGCACCATTTGACATTATCGAACTCGTTTTCCAGATCGATAAATCCTATGAACGCACTTCGAATTTTCTTCAGTCTTGCTTCCATTTTCACCTGCAACGTCAGAACTGCCTCTCTGGTGCTTTTACCTTTCCCAAAGCCTAAAGCCAAACTGACTGTCATGTAACAGATTTTCAGTTTTGTTTTCGCCATAAGTGTAGCTAACTGTAATAGGTATGTGTAGCATGGTGGCGTGTTTGCGTTGGATGATGAGAGAAGGGAGAGGATGATACCCGGTGCCAACACGTAGCCTACTTGAATAGCGCTGCCGAGCTTAATGACTTCATCCGAGGAACGGATCATCAATGACAGTGTCACATGCTATTACTTGATGAGACGCTGTGGAGAGGTTTGGAATTCAACCCAGGACACTGGCGTAAAACTGATGACAATGGACTTAACGCCACCACTGTTCCTCCCCTTTCCAGTGAGGCAAAGGGAAAGCAGCCAATAAAACGTGAACACAGGTCCAGCACGCCAAACTATGCGCCACCTCGTCGAGCTATATGTAGTAAGTATAGTTAACCGTGTGTCGAAGAAATGGACCTTTTCGGACCTGGAGAGTCAAAAATCAACCACTGGATCACCAGATGTGACGCTAGCATGGGATGGTGGACACTGCGTTGTCATACGACTGATGGACTGTAGAATTTACCTGAAGTAGTTTCACAATGCTGGGGCACTGCTATAAGCGTATGCTTAATCGTACTCCAAGCTTAATATACAACTGTTTCTTCCCGATGGATCTCACAGACACCACACTAGCGACTTTACTAATTAAATGGACTTACCAGCAGAGTCAGTGGCATGGTGGCTGGTCACAAATAATTTTTCTCATCGGCTCCCACTATGTGCCAGATGTCCTGACGTAAAAAAAAAAAAAAAGGCCATCTCCCATATTATCAATAGAAGGCCTGCACGATAGTCTGAAGCTCCTCTTGTATCTTGGATGATAGATTCAGCTGTTTATGACGATTTGTAGGGTCGAAAGTGCTGCCGTTCTCTAATAAGTTCCGAAAGATGTATTCTGCCAGACGATACTCATCTTCTCCTATGCACAAATGCACAACAGAAAACCTTTTCGGCTTGTTCATTCTATTACACATTACCCATGAAATATAGGGTGTCGTAGGCGTTACGATCGTGGGCTTTGCGACACAGTGGCGTCAGTGCAATGTTTCCGAGCACAAATATTTCAGCCGTCCATTCTCCGACCGTCACAGGAAGCTGCAACAGTGAGGGAGGCTGTACTGACCATTTTGTGGTAATACCATCCCTTGACATTTCATCCAGACTTCGTTCTGGTATGCAGATAGCACATAAAAATATTTAAATACTTTTCTTTTATTTTGAACTTTTTTAATTTAATTTTTTTTTTTAATTTTACGTTTCGTAATTCCACAACATTACTGAAGCATGCAGTTAAATTTTCTTGTATTGTTTTATGAATTTTAATTTCTCGGTCAATTGTTTGCAATAAAAGCAGAGATTTTAAACGTCTTAAATTCCCCGAGACCTTATATAGTGTTGTGTCTTTTAACTTTTTGTCAAGGTCTATGCACCTTTTTCTTGTATTTTGAAGAGACAGGTAACTGGAATCTTTTTTAATCTTATACATAAAATTTATTACTCCGTCATTCGGCTTATTTATCTGAAAGTACAAATTCAAAAGTTTTTGATTCATTGAGGTGTTTAGTTTCCTGTGCCAACCTCCGGCAGCATTCGTGATACTACGCCACTGGTTAAAAACATTCCACATTACAACTGGTATATTGGGAATTTATATCCATTGATTCAGCAACCAGTCTCCGAATATCACGACTTTTTCTCGACTGGGCGCATCCTACATTATTACTGTGGTGTCACCGCCAGACACCACACTTGCTAGGTGGTAGCCTTTAAATCGGCCGCGGTCCGTTAGTATACGTCGGACCCGCGTGTCGCCACTATCAGTGATTGCAGACCGAGCGCCGCCACACTGCAGGTCTAGAGACTTCCTAGCACTCGCCCCAGTTGTACAGCCGACTTTGCTAGCGATGGTTCACTGACAAATTACGCTCTCATTTGCCGAGACGATAGTTAGCATAGCCTTCAGCTACGTCATTTGCTACGACCTAGCAAAGCGCCATTACCAGTTACTATTGATGCTGCAAAACATGTACCGTCAAGAGCGATGTTCACCATTTACGGATTAAAGTTAAGTATTCCAACAGCTACGTCCTTTTTTGCTAAAGTCTAACTTCCTTGTCCTGTTCCAGACCTCACGCCAGCCTGCGTGAGCTAAAACGCATGCCTTTCGGCTTCCTCTCATAGTGGGTTGGCTCTCTTGCCAATCCACAACAATTACCATCTACGCCACATCAATAACGTTTAAACGAAGATGTGTCACTGCAGCATAAAAGCGGCAAAACAGTCGGATTTCACCTCTATCCCTGTATTTCTCCGTTAATCTCATCTTTTATATGTTCCGCCACTGACATTGTTTGAAGTGAAAACTACAACCGGAAAGGAATGTTTTGGGGAACACGGTTTTGATTGGTTTAATTGTAGCCATTTCAAAATCTAGTAGTGCAGCTTTCGGTTACCACCCACGCATCTTATTTTTCAGTGCAGAGAAAATATTTCGTATGTGTTTGGACTTTTGTCTAGGATCAAATTAAATAAAATAGGAAATATGTTCGTCTCTTCTTTAGTGCTTCAGAAGTCAAAGTGTATGGTGTACAACAGTTTTTTGAACAGTTTCGAAAAACTGTCAAACGTCCCGTCCATAAGAAAGGTCTGATTTTCACGCAGTATTTTCTCTGCTTCTTGACAACCGAACACTAGGATTCTTTTGTCAGGACTAGAGGTATCGTCAATATTCAAAACGCTATTAGCTTAATGCAATCTCAAAATGTCTTCAGTCAGCTGAATCAGCGAACTACTGTCAGAGTTATGTGCCGTCGCAGTAGCTTCCCTTCTTGCTTTGCACACTTCAGTCTTGGAGTTCTCCAATATGCCATGTCTGTCATGTGTACCTTTCAAGTCATGGAATTCCTCCTAAAAAAAAAGGAAACAAGCATCTCTTTTCTTCGTGGACTCTTTTCCTGCAGTTAATCTGCACACCTGCTTGGTCAGGTGGGCAAGAATGTTGCTGTTCAGCCATGATTTGCGGTTTCCGAACGACCTCGACACTAAATCCGTTCATAATTCACGCACAACCAGTTCGCATATTTATCACATTTCCTATGCACACGGTGGAGATCAAAGACCATCCTTGGGAAGACATGCATCCCCTTCGTTTCACAGTGTGTAGTACTCAAGTATTAGGCAGATACTCTGATCACTAAGCCATCCGGACAGAGTGGTCATTGCAACTGCACGGACTTTGCTAGCAGGCCTCCCGTCAGACCCAAATTCTCAGTTTCTCCACACACTGCTAATTTAGTTCACCTTGCCCATCCTCTAAATTACTCGAGGCATTTCGCCGATTCCCGTAACAGTTCGAGCCTGGTGTACATCTACAATGAAGATATCTTTGGCCAATGGGCAAGGGGCACTACATTACTAGAGTGTGGATAAGCCGAGAATTTGGGTCTGATGGAAGGCCTGATTTGCTGGTTCGTGCAGTTGCAATTACTACTGTGTCCGGGTGACATAGTGGTCAGAGCATCTGCCTAGTAAGCAGGAGAGCCGGGTTCGAATCTAGGTCCGACACAAATTTTCAACTTTCCCCATTGATTTCAGTCAATGCCCGCTCGGAGCCATTGTCTGTGGTTCCTTTGTGTTTCAGGTAGCTTACGCTTGTCAAACTGTACGGACACGAAAGCTGTCTGCGAGCGCACTGCCTGATTGACGGTGGCAACACGTCCGCCGCTGGTGAACCTCTGGTAAATGTTGGGTGCGGATAAAAAGTATCAGGAGTGCCCAGTCCATAGCGGTGCACTAAAATTCTGTCTGAGTTGGTGCTACATAGTGTAAGTATATTCTCTGTAGCACATAGTGAACTTTCTAGATTGAGTGAAGGCATTTGTTTCATTTCTTCAAACATTTAATTACGTTTTCCTTTTCTTATATTGCCAAATGCAACATTTTAGTTAATTTTCAGTCTTTTCTAAGTTGCAATCATGGTATTTCTGTTTACTCAATTCGTAGTGTACATCTGATATTTTGATAGCAATGGTGTTGGCAGTTGTCAGTACTAACAGTAGTAAGAAGTAGAAACTGCCACTGTTCTCTTTGGGTGTTGTAGTACGGTAACGCAAAAGTGATTAAGCTAATAACAGCCGTTTTTTCCACTTTTGAGGAGGAAACCATCTCAATATTGTAAGATCCACAAGACTGGCCTAAAATATTCGTTTTTAAATTCTATTTCATAGTGTGGTTTTACTTCTTTATCTTCTCGTGTCTTCTTTTGTTCTACTATTTATGCTGTTATTTTTTGAATTCTTTGACTTAATCTGGGTGAAGGGAAATACTACTAATTAATTTGCTTAACACACTTAAAATTAAGGTATCAAGTAAACTTAGAACGCAGTTATCATTTGTAAATATAATCCCGCTATAAAAGACGTTAATATGACGTAGCTCGAAAAATGACATTTTCATCAGTCTGAAGTCCTTTACGGTCCACTTCAAAGGTGTGCTCCACCCATCTTCTACGTCTACCAAGAACTCTATTACCAGTCTGTTTCCTCATTTCGTAACTAACATTTTCCAGGGCACCTCAAAACGTAATCTTTTCGGATAACATTTCGTGCTATGAATTCATAAATAGCAACACAGTTATTTGAATGATTGTGTTAACTGAGAACCTACACTCATTTGTATTTAGAAGTCTAAAACACAGACAAATTCGGTTTATATGCACGAGGTGGTTTCATTCCTTCTTCTGAGGTCATCTGTCCGCTAGAACTTAGAACTACTTAAACCTAACTAACCTGAGAACATCACACACATCCATGCCCGAAGCAGGATTCGAACATGCAACCGTAGCAGTCGCGCGGTTCCAAATCGTAGCGCCTAGAACCGCTCGGCCACACCGGCCGGCTCATTCCTTCAGTTTATATGTATCAGCGTGTTACATTAATTCAATAACTTGAGTGTTTACCGTATTATATGCTATAATCATAGAACAAAATAGAAATAAGGGAGAAAGGCAAAGGAAGTCTGCTGTGCAGAACTGCGTGGGAACGTCTGCATTAAGTGGAACTCATGTTCACCATATTTAATCGATGTGGGCCGCCAAACTTTCGAGGCGTAGAAGTTTTCCATTTAAAGGAGTGTTAATTTAGTTGCACCGTGCTTTCCCAAGCCTTGGTGCTGGGATAATCGAACCGGCGAGCCGGCGCGGGATGTCATAACTGGTAACTTCGATTTACGAGCAGACCGCCCCTCCCCGATCGCTCCCGTGGACCGAACGCTCGATTTAAAAGTAATAGCTTTTCAATTAACGCAGCTGCCCACGACGCGACATTTAGGCAGTCCGTGTACGAAAATCTGGGACAGCTTGCGCCAATGGTTTTTCGGGAAAGGCCGGTGAAACTGCGTCGTAACTCTGCACGACGGAAGTTCTACGAAGATTTCTGGTCTGGAAAGTAGCAGACGTAAAACTTGTGCGATGGGGACAGCGCAGTTCGTAGACCACATGGCGCCACGGCACAGAGAAAAAATGGCGGTGAAAATTTTGAATATAGTTATAACGCAACATGGCTCTACATCGCCGGCAGTTTTGAAGTTCTTTCGATTCCATACCAACTGTATCGAGTAGTACTAAAGGCGGCCCATTTCACACCGGCTATGCTGAAAAACTCGTCTTTCTCTTTAACAAAAATTGTACAGAAACATATATTTAAATAAGTCCTTCTGTACACCAATGAACTACTCTTAAAGCCAAGCACAGAATCATAGCAAGATTTCCTTTCTTCCCTACTTGATACGGCATTCGTTGTTAAAGGTGTGACAGCAAATTCCACAAACAAAGACGACTAAACTTCCGAACTAAATTATGATTAAACTGGTTGACAACGAGAGCTAGTGCCGGCCGGTGTGGCCAAGCGGTTCTACGCGCTTCAGTCTGGAACCGCGCGACCGCTACGGTCGCAGGTTCGAATCCTGCCCCGGGCATGGTTGTGTGTGATGTCCTTAGGTTAGTTAGGTTTAAGTAGTTCTAAGTTCTAGGAGACTGATGACCTCAGATGTTAAGTCCCATAGTGCTCAGAGCCATTTGAACCATTTTTGAACGAGAGCTAGTGAGTGTGATGTATAGGGTGTGTCAAAAAAATGTATACCCACTTTCAACTGACACAGACAATTTATTTCCCGTTCTACAAGGTTAAATATCTGTGAGAAAGTAATGTTATGTAACTGCAACATGGCGGACGTGCGTTTGAGCTTTGAAGCGCGGAAGCAGATGATTAAGTGGTACTGGAAGTTTGAGAATGTAGCTGCGGTTCGAAGACAGTGGAGAAGTGAGTATGGTACAGAGCCACCTTCAAGGTTAACAATTACATGTCTACGAGACAAATTCTAAATTCATGGTACAGTGATGTGCGAGGTCGATCAGGGCGAACTCGTACAGCTACAAGTGATGATTCCACAACTGCGCTCTTGAAACTGTTTCAGCGTTCGCCTCAAAAATCTTCAAGGCAAGCGGCACGTGAGAGTAATGTAAGTGCTAGTAGTGTGCTACGCATTCTGAAGAAAGGCAAGTTTCGTGTGTACATTCAATCCTGCTGCAACAGCTAAGTGACGACGATCCAGATCGAAGGTTAGAATTTTCTGAAAGGGTTCAAGATATGGTGAGACATGACCTGGGATTTAAGGGTAGCATAATTTGGTCGGATGAAGCCCAATTCAAACTCAATGGAACTGTTAATAGGCACAATTGTGTGTACCGGGCTGAAGATAATCCTCACATTACAGCTGAAAAGGATGTGAATTTGCCTGGTGTAAATGTGTGGTGTGGTTTGTCTGCAAGTGGACTCATTGGGCCTTTCCGCTTTGAACGTACTGTTACTTGAGAAAAGTACCTAACAATCCTTGCTGACTCCATATTCCCCGCCATTCGTGCATTATACGGCAATGAGTTTTATTTCCAACAAGATGGCGCCCCGCCACACTGTCATAGGGACGTACGAGCATACCTGGATCACAATGTGCCAGGCCAGTGGATAGGACGCAGGGGACCAATCGAGTTTCCTGCACGCTCTCCAGACCTCACGCCGCTGGATTTCTTCTTCTGGGACACAGTAAAAGGTGAGGTTTACAAACGTAAACCACGTAACCTGGACACACTTTGGAATGAGATTCAGGCGGTATGCGCAGAAATCTCATTGGACACTTTGGTACGATGTACGGAATCAGTGGTGACTCGTACTCAGAAATGTATTGATTCTGAAGGCCACCAGTTTAACCATTAATCACGTTTGCAAAGTACATTTATTTTTCTAATTGGACTTTAAGCTTTCCATTTCCAGAAATTTAACATTGTAGAACTGGGAATAAATTTTCTATGACGCTTCAAAGTGTGTATACATTTTTTTTACGCACCCTGTATTTAAAACCGGTAAGTCACCGTAAGCAATAGTGTAACAAAATAACGCTGATGAAACTGTAGCTGACATCGGATGAATGTGACTCATTTACCCTCAACCAATCGTGTCGACACATTTGCACATATGCACATTCACACAGTATACAGGTCCCCACTACAGTAAATATACGGAGAACAATATTACATTCCAATGAACACTGAGGCCTCCGGTCGTCGCTGCAATTCACGCTGAAGTCACTCCTTTCCCACAACATTGCCTCATCAGTGTCCCAATCCCTTGCCACTTTCCATTCTCATCACAAAACCTCCTAAACCTCGCCTTAACGGCTGCTTCTGGCTGATTCTTTAGTAGCTCGCCCTGACAAACGTTTTCTGTAATCCGAGAAACTATGGATAGCAGCTATGTGTAGCATGACAGGGAAAACTGTGCTGCAGCATTTGGGTGTGGAGCCGATATGGCTGCAAGTGTCGTCTTCATATTACTCGGTACCGATGCTCTCGAAGTCTGCGACCGAACTGAGCCGACCAGTGATAGGCGGCTGGTTAAGTCAGCGTTCACAGGGGGGCGCTGAACTCCTGAACTCTTCCTGGCGGTGTCGCGCTGCCCGCTCTTTCCACAGGCACGGGTCAGCGTCTTTTTGGTGTCGTTTCGCCGCGCAGTGTGCAGTCGATGCTTTAGGACTGGACATTTAGTGACAATGAAGTGTCTTTACATCGCGCTCTTTATGTAGTATTATTGCATTTTCATTTACCTGATTGTTATAACTCTTTTAAATTCAGAACTATGTAAGCCAAGTTTCTTATCTAAGAAAACATCCATTCATTTCACCCATAACATTTTTAATACGCTTGTAAATATCTCACCCTTATCTCAGTGGTTCCTTCGTCTCAATTAGTTTGACTTGTCCTTGGGCTAAAGGGCAGGTTAATTGTACCACTGGCAACCCACACCCAGCCCGTATGGGATGAGGGAGTACGAAATAACAATAATAAAAAAAATCATTCCTGTAAACAGTGTACAGATATGCTCATGTTTTAACCATTAACAAATATTGAGGTATGAGAACGAAGTCTTTCGAAGCAGCACTGTTATATAAAACGTCCTCGACTTTTTGTCGCGTCAGTTCAAGTTAAAACCTCATGCTTTCGACGATTTCCTCCATAGTCTTCGTCAGGAGCAACTGAAGACGAAGACGATGGAGGAAATCGTCGAAAGCTCGAGTTTTACTCTGAACTGACGCGGCAAGCAGTCTAAGAATGTTAAATACGACTGTTGGAGAGTCTGTGTTACCGTGTACTGCCTACGGCAACTACGCTAATAATTTCGTCATGGACAGGGCGTTAAAAAACTTAATCTACAGTACTGGCCATTAAAATTGCTACATCAAGAAGAAATGCAGATGATAAACGGGTATTGATTGGACAAATATATTATACTAGAACTGACATATGATTACATTTTCACGCAATTTGGGTGCATAGATCCTGAGAAATCAGTACCCGGAACAACCACCTCTGGCCGTAATAACGGCCTTGATACGCCTGGGCATTGAGTCAAACAAAGCTTGGATGGTGTGTACAGGTACAGGTGCCCATGCAGCTTCAACACGATACCACAGTTCATCAAGAGTAGTGACTGGCGTATTGTGACGAGCCAGTTGCTCGGCCACCATTGACAAGACGTTTTCAGTTGGTGAGAGATCTGCAGAATGTGCTGGAGAGGGCTGGAGTCGAACATTTTCTGTATCCAGAAAGGCCCGCACAGGACCTGCAACATGCGGTCGTGCATTATCCTCCGGAAATGTAGGGTTTCGCAGGGATCGAATGAGGGGCAGAGCCATGGGTCGTAACACATCTGAAATGAAACGTCCACTGTTCAAAGTGCCGTCAATGCGAACAAGAGGTGACCGAGACGTGTAACCAATGGCACCTCATACCAACATGCCGGGTGATACACCAGTATGGCGATGACGAATACACACTTCCAATGAGCGTTCACCGCGATGTCGCCAAACAGGGATGCGATCATCATGATGCTGTAAACAGAACCTGGATTCATACGGAAAAATGACGTTTTCCCATTCGTGCACCCAGGTTCGTCGTTAAGTACACCATCGCAGGCGCTCCTGTGTGTGATGCAGCGTCAAGGGTGTAGCCATGGTCTCCTAGCTGATAGTCCACGCTGCTGCAAACGTCGTCGAACTGTTCGTACAGATGGTTGCTGTCTTGCAAACGTCCCCATCTGTTTACTCAGGGATCGAGACGTGGCTGCACGATCCGTTACAGCCATGCGGATAAGATGCATGTCATCTCGACAGCTAGTGATACGAGGCCGTTGGGATCCAGCACAGCGTTCCGTATTACCGTCCTGAACCCACCGATTCCATATTCTGCTTACAGCCATTGGATCTCGACCAACGCGAGCAACAATGTCGCGATACGATAAACCGATCGCGGTAGGCTACAATCCGTCCTTTATCAAAGTCGGAAACGTGATGGTACGCATTTCTCCTCCTTACACGAGGCATCACAACAACGTTTCCCCAGGCAACGTCGGTCAACTGCTGTTTGTGTATGAGAAATCGGTTGGAAACTTTCCTCGTGTCAGCACGTTGTAGGTGTCGCTACCGGCGCCAACCTTGTGTGAATGCTCTGAAAAGCTAATCATTTCACGTCACAGCATCTTCTTCCTGTCGGTTAAATTTCGCGTCTGTAGCACGTCATCTTCGTGGTGTAGCAATTTTAATGGCCAGTAGTGTATTATAATTTTCGTACTCAATCTAAACATCAGTCCAGATTCTTTAACCACACCTCTAGCTGTATGTGAAACCTCGTCTCACACGCTCGCAAAAGATGTGGTAACACACGAAACGCAAGGCTGCTAGATTAATGGCGTGACCGCAGATTAGGTGGGCTGCTCGTCGCGTCTGAATTTAATGCGACGTTCGCACCGGCGTCTGCCGACGCGAGGGGTAGAGGTCACGGTGGCCCGCAGTGGGCAGTGCGACGCCCATCCAGCAGGCAGGCACAGTGCCCGTGTCAAACGCAGCCTCGCGGCCGTGAATACGCAGTTAATATCGACTGTCAGGTCGGGCGACGTGGCTGGGTTCTACAAGAGAGCTTCATCTCCACCGCGATAAATTGCGCCTCCAGAGCTCGCCAACGTTTATAAAGTATAAATCTCTAGTCGTATACAACTCCGCAGTAGATATCATTAATTTTAAAGCCCATCTCCTTTTTAATCGCGCTGCGGTGAAACTAGAAAACGCGGATGAGCAGCTGAGAGTGACCTCTGGAGAGTACGTCGTCGCTACGTGCGGGGTAATTAGCTCCGGCGTGTTACTCACCCAGCGCACACATCACTGCTGAAGGAGCGGCGAGTGCCTATCGTGTTCTTTCCCGGAGAAGGAAGAAGAAGAAGAAGAAGAAGCCAAGTCCCTCATCCCTGTGGAGGACATCCGCCCAGAAGCTCAAACCGTAATTGAATTTCTTTGGAATACGCAACCGAACATAAAGTTTACAGAAAGGAAGACACTAATAGGATGAGAAAAACGCTAACAGGTAACATTTCATGGCCCACATACATCGTTCTTAACTAACGTCTACGTCTGTGGCCCACAGTTAGATGATTTCACAACGCCACTTACACTTCGTCAGTGCAATAACTTAGGAACGAATATAACTTTCACTTTAAAGTCTTGCCACTCACGCAATACCTACAACACTACAGCTCCAACACTGTAATAAAAAACAGACTAGTGCCTTAACCTCAGCCTCATAACTAATTACCACAAGTCTTTGCGTGTTTTGAAGAGCCTTTCATTAGTATGAACAAAATCTACCTAAAATGTTGAGCAATACAACAACAGTTGTAGTTGATATATGTCTGCAAGCAGATGAAAGTGAATTTAGAAAAGGGCATTCGTGTAGCCACAAAATTTTTGTATTTGAACGACTCTTCAAAAACAAACATAATATAACCTTACATAATCTTGAAGCACCTGCAGCTTATATACACTGCCGGAAAAAAATAGCACACGGTTTTAGAGGTTTCAAAAAAAATGGCTCTGAGCACTATGGGACTTAACATCTGAGGTCATCAGTCCCCTAGAACTTACAACTACTTAAACCTAACTAACCTAAGGATACCACACACATCCATGCCCGAGGCAGGTTTCGAACCAGCGATCGTAGCGTTCCAGACTGAAGCGCCCAGAACTGCTTGGCCACTCCGACCGGCAGAGGTTCCCAATTTACTCACGATTTATTGTTGAAACAATGCATACGGAGTACATGAAACGATTGCATTTGCAGATCATTAACACGTGCGGTTCTGAGGTACAGTCAGTGCCACAAGAAAGTGTACGCCATAATTTGAAATGTGACGCCCGCTGCAGCGACTCTGGTAATGGTTTCGAATCTGTAACCAATGCACTTTTGCACAGCGTATAGATAAAGGTATCAGTTCAAAATAAGTACAAAATATCTGAAGCGTCACGAGACAGTGTTCCTTGTAAATCATCCAAAGGAACCAAACCATTCATATGAAGCTTCTGCTAAAATTCTTAGAAAGTCAAAGACATTCGTTGTGAAGTGTGTCAAACGATATTTAAAGGTTGTAAACGTGTACGATTTACCAGAGAGAGAGCTAACGGACGCGACGTGGCTATTTGCACTTATTTACAGCCAATTTAAACGCTGAAAAAATGTGCAGTATTTATCAAAACTTCCTTCAGGCATCCGTTAAGAAGCTATTTGGTTCAAACGAGACAGACTGGGTGCTTCAAGAGGATACTGATCCGAAACATCGCAGCCGTCTCTGTACTGCGTGGAAACAAGACAATGGGGTGTCCGAGAGGGATTGGCCTGTAATGCCTCCGGATGAAAATCCGATCGCAAACATTTGGTCGTACATTAAGATGAGGCTTAAAGGAAAGCCAGTATATACTTTGAAGAAGCTGTCTTACAAAATCAGGACGACCTGGAAATCGTTACTGAGAGAATATACAGAAAATCTTATGAGAAGCATGCCAAAATGGTGCCAAGCTATAAGTTATCATGGCGGCGATTGGATTAACTATCAGGTAAATGTGCAGTTGGTAATAACAGGTATTTACATGTAAACATATATTTGTAACAGTGTCTTTTACTTCATACAGGTAACAGCGTACACTTTTTTGTGGAGCTGACTGTACTATGTGTCGACCCATGTCGAAATGCCCTGTTTAGTACGTAGTGTAGCCTCCGTAGGCAGCTGTGCGGGAGCTGACTCTGGCATTCAGTCTGTCGTACATAAAGCGAATACGTTATTACGGGCCTGCTCAACCTGTTCACTCTGTAAGAGTCGCCAATGTCAATAAAATTCACCAACAGCTGTGTACTTTTAGATATTATTTTATTTCATTCTGAATGCAACCAGTTTAGGCATGTGTTTATGCCGTCTTCAGACCCCATACGCTTCTATCGAAATAAACGAACATGTACTGCGCCATAAATCACTGGATATAGTGAATTCCATTCGGTATACAACTGCTTCATACGAAGACGTGGCAGCAACTCCAGTGTTGCTTCGCATGAAGCAATTGTATAACGATTGGAATTCACGGTGCTATGCGACAAGTTCCTTTATTTTGATAGAAGCGTATGTGGCCGGAAGATGGCATAATGAGATGCCGAAACTGGTTTCTTCCAAAATAAAATAAAATAATATCTTAAAGTATACGGCTGCTGGTGAATTTTACTGACATTGACAGTTACTTACCAGCCGATTTCCCCTGGCCGTGATGGACCAACAGAGACTCTGTAAGAGTTGTTGGTTGAGGTGTCGCAGAAGTCACTTCTCGTCCCGTCATATCCCACACGTGCTGGATTGGAGAGTAGTCAGAGCACATTGAGTTTCACGGGCAGAGTGTGGGCGAATATTGTCCTGTAGAAACAACACATCACCTTCCTGTTGCAAGAACGGCAAAGGAACTGGTCTAAGAACATTTTGCACGTACGGAGAGCTGGTTAGCGTCCCCTCCAGAAACACCAAAGATGAGTGAAAGTTCTGGCTTATCGCGAACTAGACCATAAAGCCTGTGTTGGGACCGGTGTGTCTTCAGCGAATGCACTCTACGAGACAGCACTTACCAGGACTACGTCATGAGCTCGAGCGACGGTCACTTGGGAGCAGGCAGAATCAGCTGTCTTCGCTGAAGACCACGGCGCGCTACAGTTTGGAACCGCGCGACCGCTACGGTCGCAGGTTCGAATCCTGCCTCGGGCATGGATGTGTGTGATGTCCTTAGGTTAGTTAGGTTTAAGTAGTTCTAAGTTCTAGGGGACTGATGACCTTAGAAGTTAAGTCCCATAGTGCTCAGAGCCATTTTTGAACCACGGCGCGCCATTCCATTTCCTAGTGAACCTGTGACGGCACCAGTCGAGCCGTGCCCGTAGATGCTGTGGCGTGAGTGAAAGACGAACTAGAGGTATGCGTCGCCGTAGTCCCACTGCTAATAATAGATTCGCAGCAGTTCGGTTGTCACGTCTTGCCTAAAAATCTCTTTTGTCTGTGCTGTGGTAGCTGTACGATCTGCCACTGCTACCCTTATAATACGGCGATCCCGGCGGGGGATCTGTGCTGCGTGGACGTCCAGAACCTCGTCTACGGGTTTGAGAACGTTCACATGACCACTGATATCAGCTTCGTTACACAACTGACGCAGCATTTCCAACTTGTGTGGCAGTTCTCCGAAAGGACCGTCCCGCTGCAATACTTCTGGCTTAGTCAGCCATCATATTAGGCTCCAAGAAGCTGTTCCCAGAGCAGTGGAGATGCAAGAAGTATATAGATGACAAAATGGGGTGTGAGGTACCTGTGACAGATGTTAGATTCGGTACCATTCCCGTGAGAGAGACCGCCTGCATAATGCTACTGCTCTGTGATTGGCTGCTGTGTTCGGAGCAAGGGCGCCAAAACGTTAAAGTATAGTTATTATTATTAGTTAAACTACTCGTTGGAATGACTTCACTTTTTAATATAAATATCTCTCAACAGCTGACTATCAATCAGTCATTTTAGAATTATTAAAAACAATTTAAATCAAAAACAAAAGACTGACGAAATTGCAGACGAAGCACTTCGGAAGCGTTCGGGTTACGCCTTTTCTGGTAAGGTGCGCGGGCTGTTCGTCAATTTGGATTAGGCAGTCGAGAAGAACAGACATGTTGTCTGTCGTAGAATGTGTTTACAATTTTTATTGAAGTTCCTGTTCGAGATGTACAGTCATGTTGTCTGTGGAAGGATGTGTTTGCCAGTATTCAGTATTAAAAGATTCACTCCGGTAGTCATGAGACACAGACACGTGCCACAAATAGTGTAAAGATACATTTTCGTAAACATTGTGTTTGACCATGTACTTTGCTGTATCAGAAGGTGTTGTATTAAGATCATTTAGTCTTCACGTGTGGATATATTAAAGCACGCGAGTGGCATCCCAAAGAAGTGATACATTATTTCAGAACAGAACCTCGCTAAAAGTCAGTTTCAGCCTCAAGATACAGAACCTACGACCTGCGTGCTGTTTTCTGCGCTGGGGACATGAGCTTGAAGTCAGCAGGTTAGTGAACTATAACAGAACCTTCGTATTCCACACAGTGCAGTGGAAACAACTAGGCGCCTGACGTGTACTCCATGCGCAGAAGAAATGTGCTCAGTGACACGTCATCTGCAGTAATGCAGAGGAGGTAAAGGAGGATGATTGTTATTAACACCAGCAATCAAATCATTCTTCCTCTCTTGCCGTACCGCCACTCGGAAGACCGCAATCTGACCCCTTTCAGATTAACGGAGTTGGTCGCAGGAAGCACGAGTGCATCTCCGTGACTGCTTGCTTGCTTCAAACGTAATCACACGGGGCCTTCTTTCTGTGAGCATTCCCTATTAAAGGGTACACGCAGATGATGCTCTAGTATCTGTGCCACTACGGTATCTGTTGGAAGACAACTCTGAAACGATTGTCAGTACTTCTACTATCCCCCAGGTAGCATATGCCATCATCGGATCAAAAAAAGGCGCCTTTCCAGGTGTACTAATTTTTTTGCAGGCGCCGTAGATTTTGAGAAAGCTTTCGATCTAATTGCTCGAAACAAATTATGAAAACCAAAAGCGATGTTTGCTACTTATTGTTCATCTTATGGGCGATCAAAAGTTAAACAGTGAAACATGGAACTAAACAGTACAAGAAGAATAGTAATAAATACAAGGGATAGAAGGACAGATAAGATATTGAATGAAGGTGTGTTACGACACTGTGTACTTTCATTCTCTTTTTAAATACACAACCTGACACAAAAAGTGAAGCATCCAGAAGCCATGGTCTTGTCAACGTAGCTTCGTACACGTAAACACTGTCGGCGAGTATGTAAATGATTAGAGTTACAGTTGTCTGTGACTGGTAGAACGGCACCAGACCGTGTTTAGTTGTGGTACCGGGACTGATAGGATACATAAGGACTGCGAACACCGTCAGATATTGGATGATCACTGTGAGGGAGACGGTTATGCTGCGTACCCGTGCGAGACAGCGTTATCAGCAATTGACAGAGATTGAAAGTGACATTCGGATGTAGCAGTGGACCAATGTTGGACTGTATGAGAAGGTGAGGGTAGGCATACTCATCTCCATGGCCCCAGTCGACCCTTTCCGATCACCACAAAGGAGGATCCCGGTATTGTGTATCAAGCACATCACAACACCTTCAGGTCCGCATCTGCAATCTGCACCTGCCATCCGAGAACAACTAATGGACTTCCTGCAACATTCTGGCCAGAAATGGTTCATTACCGTCACATGCGTAGGCTGCCGTTAACATCACAACACAAACGGCTGCGTTTGGAGTGATACAGTGATACTGTGATCGAGATGTACGGACTGCTGACAGATGGCATCGCATTGTGTTTAGTTATGAGTGGCGGTCGCGCACTACGTCGGACGTCCATCGTCTGGTAGTTTAGAGGTAGTTTAGAGGTAGTTTAGAAGGTCCCAAACGTCCAGTGCTTTGGAGAGGCACAGAGGTGTTACTCTTGATCTCAAAGTATGGGGAGCTATTGGATATAACTTCAGGTCACGACTGTTAGTGAGTAAGGGAACACTGACGGCACAATGGTACGGCACGGACATCCTGTTACCTCGTGTGTTACGACTCATGTGACAGAATTATGGTGCCATTTTTCAACAGGATAACGCTCGTCCACCTATGGCACGTGTTTCTATGAGCTACGTGTGCGTTGTTGAGGTACACCTGTGGCCCCGATAGAACATGTCCCAGATAGAACTCGCGAGGGAACAACTCGGACGTCAATCTGTCCCTGTGCCAGTACCCAGTATGTCAGTGATCAGTTAGAACAGTAGTGGATGAGCTACGCGAGAGGATACAACGGCTTTTTGAAATTTATCCCAAACGAATTAGTGCATGCACGCAAACCAGAGGGAGTGCATTACACTGGCAAGTGAGCGCATACAGCGAAATTCTTGTAGTTTGTTTTGTAACCACTGAATTAACATAACATTTTCTCTCTTACCTTAAAGTTTCATTCCGTGCTCTCCCCCCCCTCCTCCCCCCCCCCTCCTCGCCCCCTCCCCCCCCCCATTCTGTGTGCTTCGCGTTTTTTAGTCAAGCAGTGTTTTTATGTTGACGACTTTTTAAGAAACTGAAAATTAGAGAAGTATCTAACTATAAAATGAGGTAAATACCCTATACAATTCCACTGCAATTTACAGACGATAAAGCAATTATACCAGGAAGTGAAGCCGAGCTTCATTTAGCAGTAAGTCGGCTAAAGCAAATATTTCTTGAATTCATTCTTAAAATCTTAGGTGAAACGAATTCGTGGCCTTTCGAGATAAGTATCAACGCAGTTGAATATGGCAATTAACAAACAATAATTACACAAAAATTTTAATAATTTTAGTTACGTTCATTATGACAGAAGCGGTTTCGTCGTAAATGGACATTTTCAGGTGTCCTAGAATTCACCAATAGTCTTCGTAACTAATGCTCGAAAAGTGGCAGATACGTGCCGGTGTCATGAGTTAGAAATGTCTAATCGGCATACATGACGCTAAAAGGCACATTCTGGAACATAAAAAAATGTTCAAATATGTGTGAAATCTTATGGGACTTAACTGCTAAGGTCATCGGTCCCTAAGCTTACACACTACTTAATCTAAATTGTCCTAAGGACAAACACACACACCCATGGCCGAGGGAGGACTCGAACCTCCGCCGGGACCAGCCGCACAGTCCATGACTGCAGCGCCTAGACCGCTCGGCTAATCCCGCGCGGCAACTGTCGGAGAAGATTGATTTCAAGAGAGTGACAGATTTCTCGATTCTAACTAGTACTCTAAATGATTTCATCAATACGATCGTGGACAGCTGTTGACACTCACCACTGAGACGCGATGAAAGAAGAATAAGCGTAAAAATTTCGCAAGCACTGCCGCGCAGTGCAGATTCATAGAATTAAAGGAAACATTATCTCCGACAGATTTATTCATTGCCTTAGACCGCTCGTCTGGAACACAACGGGCGCTCTGAAACACTAGGCCTATGGTCTAGTGCAAGCACAGTCATCAACTACTTGCAAGCAACACAACAATATGCTGGGCTGTACTGGATAGTATACTTGTAGAATTGGTGATGATAACTGTAAGATTACTTTGAAGGGATGTTGTCTTGTATTAGAGATAATAAAGTTCTCGTGAGTTTTTTAAATTAACACATTGATCTTGCCGGAAGCCGAGAAGCGGTTCTTCTTACTGTTGTAACTCTCTGGGTAGCCCTGTGACAGTCTAAGGGAGACGCTATGTGAAACCCTTGAGGTGGTCCTCTGAGCCGTGCGCAAGCAAGGTCGCCCGAGCGCCAGACATAAATTCTCAGAAATTCCTTCATTAATAGCGAGAAATGCATTCACTGCCAGTGATAGTCTGTTTATTATATAAGGGCGATCAAAAAGTTTCCGTTTGATGACGTTGCTGCAGCGTATATGCGAGGTATATAATTATCGACGTGTACGCAAGAGCTTAGTGCGGCATTCATGTCATTCCGATTGGTTGGTTGGTTGTTTTGGGGGAAGAGACCAAACTGCGAGGTCATCGGTCTCATCGGATTAGGGAAGGACGGGGAAGGAAGTCGGCCGTGCCCTTGCAAAGGAACCATCCCGGCATTTGCCTGGAGCGATTTTATGGAAATCACGGAAAACCTAAATCAGGACGGCCGGACGCGGGATTGAACCGTCGTCCTCCCGAATGCGAGTCCAGTATGCTAACCACTGCGCCACCTCGCTCGGTCATGTCATTCCGAGGTGCGTGCTGTAAACACGGAAACGTGAAAAGCAGTGACGTTGTTACGAAATGCATCCAGACAAGACCAACGTACTGGTATTCTTTTCTTGGCGGCCGAAGGACAAACACCGACAGACACCTATGGGGCAGCATGTCTGTCGAAAATCAAAGTTGTGCAAGAGTGCAACAAGAGGTGCTGTTGATTCATGATAAGCCACGCCCCCACATCGCAATCGTAGAAACAACGTCATCTTAAGTTACAAATTGTATTTATATTACATGTGCCCAGTACTTTGCAACCTCCAAGGCGCTTGGAGTGGCTTGCAGGAGATCAGTCTTCGTACAGGATGTAGGGCACAAAAGGCACTGGAGCATGTGGCTTGTGGTTTGTTCTTGTCCGCAATCACAGGACGTATCTTCTGTTATGAAGCCCCATCTCTTCAGGTCGTCTCTGGATCGTCCAACTCCTGATCGTAATCTGTTTAAAGATTTCCACACCAGCCACAGCCAGCTCTCGTTGTGTCCAGGTGGTAGTTCTTCAGCTTCTGGCGTCTGCAGGTGAGGCGTCGACTTCTTCCGTAACTCCAGCCTTGCCTTCTCTGGTGAAATGGTGAGCTTCTCGGATGTTCTCAGGAAGCTCTTTCGCGATCTCGGGCGTTGCTGTGGTGGATTATGTCCGTGCAGTGAATGGGCACTGTCCTGTTCCATTTTCAGTCTCTCTTTGTTGGCAGCCACTGTTCTACGTACCAAAGGTGGCGCTATTCCAGCCAGGCAGTAGAGCTTATCAGTTGGGGTATATCTTAAGCAACCTGTGATCAACCTGCAGGTTTCGTTGAGAGTAATGTCTACTTGTCTGGCATGAGATGACCTGTACCAGTCTGGAGAAGCATATTCAGTAGTAGAAAAGCACAGTGCCATTGCAGATGTTGAACCTGCGACTTCGGTGGGATGATTGTCTCAGTACTCACGGGCATTTTGCCTGATCGGCATAACGATTCTGGACTGTTCGAACAGAAACCTTTTGATTGCCAGTTGCAGCTTCCTTGTGTCGTCCGTCCGACTTCCAAAGTAACAGAATTCCTTCACTTTGTTTATTATGGTACTGGACAATTTATTTCCAGTCGTATTTCAGTCATCACTCATTACTTCGTCTTTCTTGCGTTGGCCCTCAGTCCAAACACTTCAGTCATTAGTCATTCTCTCAATCAGACCCTGCTATTCTTCCTCATTTTCACCATCAGTAACGTAACGAATTTTATCATTGATGGGTAGCTTTTCGCCTTGAAATTTAATTCTACTCCTCAACCTCTACTTCTGTCTTTGAATAAGATATTGAACAGTTGAGGAGAAAGACTGAATCCTTGCCTTAGGCTTTTCTCTTCTGTTCCTTCGCCTACGCTATCGTCTGCGCCTCCTCATGTCTTCGGTTTGGAAGCCCTGTGGGGGGCTGGTTTCTCTATCGCACCGCAGAGAGAAGGACCTCTTGTGCTCCAACACTGAATTAGTGCTTTACGTCTCTGCGGCCCGTACGTACACTTGTACTATCGGCACTAACTGAGATCTATACCTGTCATAAACATATTTTTGCGTTGACAGTAGTAGACGCTCACGACGGCGGTTCATTTTCAACAGAACTAATCATAATAGATTGTTGACATAGTGTCACGTACAAAATCCACTTCTGTTGGTGTCTTGCATCCTACTACACGCCAAAGGCGACGCCGAGCTACATCTAGAAAGGAACATACATGTTCTTTTGGGCATGATTCAGGGATGGCCCAGAGTAAATTAAATTTCCACCGCACTTCGGAAGTCAAATGTTAAAAGGCAGATTGAGTTACAGCAGTAATGCTGTAACCGAAGTTAATGAAGTGACGGGATGCAGAACTCCCACCATAAATGTCTTGTGGCGCACCTAGATGAAAAATCAAATTTTCACACGTACGTAAACAGAGGACGCTCAAAGTTTTGAGTATTGCGAACAAAAGTGTTATAACTCCGCATGAAAAGACTCGATCTACCTCTACATCCTACCCATCTCTACCATGACAAGATACTAGCTGCCGTAGGTTTGTGGTCCCAGCATAAGGGGACGCAGAATGAGGTTGACAACCGAGGAAGCGTCTGTCGTGCGGCTCCAATATGCAGTCTTGCATTGCTCGGGTGTAACAGTTGAGTCGTGACGTTATCCAACCATAGCGCACTTACCTGTAAACACTTCGGCTTGATGAGCACGTTTGAGTTCGTAATCCACTGCCGAAGACTTTGCAGCCTCTGAGGACGTCTCCGACATTAGGAGACGAAACAT
This sequence comes from Schistocerca serialis cubense, assembly GCF_023864345.2. NCBI lineage: Eukaryota > Metazoa > Arthropoda > Insecta > Orthoptera > Acrididae > Schistocerca > Schistocerca serialis. The sequence continues at coordinate 251,725,657 of NC_064639.1, read as the reverse complement.
TAGGCACGGAATGGTATCTTAGACTACGGCAGAAAGCATATAGAACTCAAATCGCCGAAGACACTGGCCATGACAGCCTGCGCTGTCTGATCGGGGCCGCGCGAGGTAGCTTCGCGGTGTAGGCGCCTAGCACGGACCACCTGCCCCGCCCCCCCCCTTCCCCCCCCCCCCCCACCACCATCGGAGGTTCGAGTCCTCCCTGCGCATGGATGTGTGTGTTGTCCTTAGAGTAAGTTTGTTTAAGGTAGATAAGTAGTGTGTAAGCTTAGGGACCGATGCCCTCAAGTTTGGTCCCATAATACCAAATTTCCAATTTCTGATCGGTGGAAGGCCGTTTGAAGCAACATGATACTCTATTGGAGGACTGGGAGAGAAGGTGAAGGGATCGGTGGAAGGCCGTTTGAAGCAATATGATACTCTATAAGAGGACTGAGACAGAAGGTGAAGGAAAAGGAGGATAATAAATCTGTTGCAGATCGTCAAAATATCGGATGAATAGAACGGTGGGCTGAAACAGAGGTGTTTTGGTTGACACAAAAAATTTCTGGGTAAGGCATCGTGTCATAATGTATACAACTACCACTGATGAAACCAGCGATACGGTACATTGGGTTCTTCTTGGTCTAATAGTGTATTTTGTTGTTCAGAGTCAACCAGATTTCGTAATGAACGCTCTACTGGGCATGATATCACGTCGCGATTTTAAAAAGTTCCCATTATTGGCCTCTTGTGGCGAGAGGCGAAATTTTGTTGTAATTGATTGGCTAGATTGACTGGTGTTTAGTCACTGCAGATTTTGTTGTATTGCTCATGTCGAAGGCATCAACGCATCCGCGTTGTTGCTGGCCTGTCGGTGTCGCCGCTGTATAAATCTCGGCACTCACAGCCCCCCTTTTACACTTATACAGTGCGCAGAACACCTGTCTTGTCATTGGTGGAGCCTAGAATACCCTGGAGAAGACGGGCTTGGCACTAACCCGGCGAAGGTGTTTAGCAGTTCAGTTAGTGGCCTCTTCATATAATGTAGATGCGGTTGTAGCTACAGTTTGTTGCTGTCCTGCCTATCTTACTTCCGTTTATTCATGACCATGTATTGGTAATCGACTTAGGGATGTGATCTAGGACAATAACATAGTTCGCAGCCTTTTAACTCAGTTGGCGTGTTGCTAGCATCAGTTAGGTGCTGTGCGGGAACAGTCAGAGAATGGATGATAGGTGCCCTAGTGTGCCATCCATTGCCCTGTATCCTTCCTCGTCTAGGAATGTAACTGCACCATTCCTAACTAATTCCAGCGTGAACTGGATCTTCTCGGGCATTTTGTTCCAATATTCATTAAACCTATGTAGCCCTTTCTCACCTAGGGGCCATAAACTGAACGCATCATCGACTATCTCAGCCAACTACTTGGACATGAAGGAGCAGAGCAAAGGGCCTTTGCTTCTCTGTTCCCTATGAATATGTTGGCTGATAACGGGAAAAGGGGAGAATAAGTTGCTAGGCCCTCTATCTGTATACAGCATTTGGTGTATATTGATGATAAACATACACCAACTACGTCGCGTATGTCTGGTGGGACACTCTCACGTCGGATGTGATCAGCTTCATCTACAGGCACAATTATAGATAGTAACTTCATATCGAAGCTGACCATGATGTCTGTGGGTAAAATTGTTTCTCCCCATAAGAGTCTGTTTCACCAACTAAAGGTCTTCATCGTAAGCTAGATAGTTTACCAAGTTGTGTGAAGACGAGTTGATACCATTTACGATCGGACATAAGGATGGCGTTATTTGTGTATTTGGAGCACTAGATAAATTCTAGGTGGAACTGGGATTCTGGGAATGAGTCCCTTAGCCTTAAGACCACCAATTATTGAGGTGTTCTGGTGCACAGTGGGGAACCTTGAGGAGACGGCGTACAGTGCTGCTACTGGAGAGGTAGCGGCTCCCACGCGAAGGGCGTGGCGGTCGCTGCCGAGAGCCCGGCGTGTTAATTGGCTGGCGGCTGATTACCGACCTGTGGCCCGTGGAGACCCGACGCCTCTCCGTCAGCTTAGCATTTGCCACGCTCCGGCGGTGGTCTCCGGAGAACACTCAAATGATCCTCCAATTTCGCAACATCGTTAAAATTAACCGAAAAGAGCGAAACGCTGCCTGCAACGTTATTAATCATTTACTGAAAAAAAAACAGTGCTGTGAAGCTTAAAATAATGAAAGAAAAAATTTAATGCAAATAGTGATTTAGGTTATTCTCTAAACTCTTCAGCTAGGTTGTCGGCTGGGACAATAACACGCAAGATACCCACTCATTCTACCTCTCCCCAACCATTGTTCTTCTTCAGCACTGATAACAGCCATGCGAAACACTGCTACCAGATGCATACATGCACAACAAGTACATCATTACCTTTCTCCAAAAGTATGCGATCCAGGGCAGCTTGATGGCGTGTGCGAGAAAACTGAGGCTGATCCACAATACAGCCAAATATGCGTCGCACTAAACTCACGTTTCCGTTGAATTGCGGTAGTGGCGCAGTGCAATCGTAAAGACAACAATATTCTTGTGCCAAATCGGGTGTAACACGTCAAAGAACTAAGGGCTACAGCAAACGGGCGAGCTGCACCAGTTCTGCCTGCTGCTAAACCCAACGTAACGCTCCGACAGACCGGTTTCGGTAACCGAGCGGTTCTAGGCGCTTCAGTCCGGAACCGCGCTGCTGCTACGGTCGCAAGTTCGAATCTTGCCTCGGGCATCGATGTGAGTGATGTCCTTAGGTTGGTTAGGTTTAATTGGTTCTAAGTCTGACCTCAGGTGTTAAGCGGTTCAAATGGCTCTGAGAACTATGGGAGTTATCTGAGGTCATCAGTCCCCTAGAACTTAGAACTACTTAAACCTAACTAACCTAAGGACGTCACACACATCCATGCCCGAGGCAGGTTTCGAACCCGCAACCGTAGCGGTCGCGCGGTTCCAGACTGAAGCGCCTAGAACCGTTCGGCCCCACCGGACAGCAGATGTTAAGTCCCACAGATCTTAGAGCTATTTTCTTCGCTCCGACAGTACTCTGTCGTAATACGGCCGATATTCACGTCGATCGTCTACAGTGAATGCAAGATACAGCTCTCAGATAAGCTTTACACTTACCTCGGGATTTCGCTATAGTGGAACTCCAGCAGTAGCAGAAATCCCATAACACTTCAGGCGATCGATCTGCGGCTTTTAAACGTATAGTGGAATATCGCAGCACCGCCATATCCAATACATTTCCAACAGGAGGCAACGCCGTAACGCCACTACTTTACTGGTGAGGTGGGTTTATCCCTTCCAGTAAAATAATATTATTTTTCGAAGTGTTTCACATAGATATTCTTTTTCTTTTTTTAATTTGTGGTAAGCACCTATGGGACCGAACCGCTGGGGTCATCGGTCCCTAGGCTTACACACTACTTCATCTAACTTACGAAAAGGACAACACACACACACCCATGCCCGAGGGAGGACTCGAAGCTCCGACGGGGGGTAGCTGCGCGAACCGAGACAAGGTGGCCAGACCGGGCGGCTACCACGCGCGGCTCACGTACATATCTGAGAAAGTCAACAGAAAAGACGTTAGTGTGATCTATCTACAATTTATGAACAAATGACTGCATTAGCATTCACAGAAGAACGGGAGCCAAGAATTCTCGTTAAGGTCTCGACATATGATCCAGCAGATTTTGACAGATAAGACCCTGTAACAAGTGGAACAGTCATGGTTCGAGAATCATCCGTGAAGTAAAATTCCCTTAGAAGGAAACTCGTAAATGAAGATAAATGTTTCACACATAATTACCTAGATTACTGGGAAACTTATCGTAGACTAGAATTAGTTCACGTTCGCTTTTGGTAGAAATTTGTAGTCTTTGTGGGTGATGAGCTCCCTTCATAACAGGGATCGATAACGCTCACTGGTGCGACTGCACTCAGTATGTAAGTAGCCGATTCCAATCCTGGTGGTGGAAAAAAAATTACATCATCCATATTTGGCAGCTAACAGTAAGTGGCGTACTTGCGTGTAATTCATCACAAGACTTCACAACAGTATCACTGATCAAATCGCTAACGTTCTCGCAGTCTAATGAAGTAAGGGTATGTGACAAAGCTGCTGATCCGTCTATTGGAAGTGACGATAAGCTCTACGGTTCTCTGAGTAGAGTCGGACGAATGGGGCGCCGGAGCTCATATTCTGCTCTCTTTCCATTCTGTACTCGTCCATATCAAAACACAGGCTGTAACTGACAAGTAGAACTATCACTCACAGCACAGATACATCTAATACATCTCAGAGAGTCAGATTAAATCGTCTTCCTTCTGTATATATGAAGTCACACTCATTTGGATGATCTCATTACGCACTGTGGAGCAAATATATAAGAAAAGAAATGAAACATAGAACTACATACCGCACCAAAGCAGTGAAAGAGGAACACACACACCTGTTAAAAACCATATACAATCTCATCTCGTTTCCTATTACATTCTGGCCGACGATTAGTGCCCAAATTGACACAAGCAGTACAACACGACACAAAGTAAACAGTTTTGCCAGTAACTGACGTTTGTAACAATATGATTCTGCCGACAGGCTAAACTATGAAAAGGCTTATTCGGGCTTGGGTTGTTTAACTGTCATAATATAAAACTTTCCGTTTATAGAAAAATGAAAAAACAGTATCGTATAATACAAGAAGCAACTATCACAAAGCCGTAGCTCTTGCATTCAGAACTGCTAATTTTAGCTCTGGAAGTGACAACATAGAATGCAATGCTACGGGCGTAACAAAGTTGCAAATAATTACATATTTATAGATAGTAAAACGACAATACTTTAAGAGTCAAAATATAAACTAACAAAAAATTTTTTTTTAAATGTGGATTGGAGGAGTAAAGTATTTTTTTATTGAGATAAAAGAAAGTGTAAATGTTAAGCAATGCGTTATACCATTACACATTTCCCCTGGGCGGCAATAAGGAATTTAAGGGTGGTTCCTAGTGTTCCGTATTTGAATTACATAATTACAAGCTAATTACTATTTCTTTCACTTCCTCATCGTGATAGAAGCGCAAACGTCAGAGGTGTCTCCCTAATAGCAGCATCAGATTTCTCGTTCAATTTATAAGTCAGTTTTGACGGACGTTTCATTCTTTATCCTGAATTCCAGTCATCTGAATCAAGTAAGAAAATAAAACATAGGTTTGACGTTTCGTCTACAATGAGGCCATTACAAACGGAGTACACTCGCGGATTGAACACGGTTGGGCGAGGGAAACGACCGTGTCCTCTTAAAGGAACCATCCCAGCATTTACCTTCGACGATTTAAGGAGACCACGGAAAACCTAAAACTCCATGGCTGGAAGAGGATTTGAATTATGCTCCTCATGAGACAAAATTCAGTGTCAACGGCTGCATCGCCTCGTTCTGTAAAGGGTCACTCACTGTGTTGTAAGTACAAAAAGCATTGATCTATGAACGTCACCTTTTGCACATCAACGCAATGAATGGCTACCGAACTCATGTGGTGGCAGTTTCGAATCTCTTCATATTTACAACCCCTAGTTTACATTTATAGCCCCTAGTCAGTGCTGTTGAGACTAAATGCAAGTGGTGTACACCCAACATAACGTTGCGCGATCTAGTAACCGAAATTATCAGATAACCCACAGAAAATGTGTTGTCGTGGCTTCCTGCTTCGGTAGATATTCGTCTTTTCATTTTAGCTGTACATGTTACTGTAACAAAGGAGGAGACTAAAGTGTAGCACATATGATCATTTTGTCGAGCAACTGACGTTTCTCGATCTCTCTCGTAACAGAAGACTACAGCAGTCGTATTGAATTTCTCTTGTTTCTTCCAGTAAGAAAGAACTCCAACGCAACGGCGATAAAAAACAATAGTAATGAAGTATACCAAAACTGTACAGTATTAAAAAATAAACAAAATGTTCAAATAGAGTTCGAAGCGAAGAATTTATGTTCAAACTTGATAAACGTTTGAAACGTACCGAAAAGATGTACAGTTTTGTATAGCATCAATACATAGTCACATTGCCACGGTATCAACACAGCAGACACAATCTACCGAACGACGTGGCGGAGAGGTTAGCACAATGGACTCGCATTCGGGAGGACGACGGTTCAAACCCGTCTCCGGCCATCCTGATTTGGGTTTTCCGTAATTTCCTTAAATCTCTTCAGGCCTTTGAAACTGCACAGCCAATTTCCTTCCCTAATCCGGTGGACGCGATGACCTCGCTGATTGGTCCCCTCACCCAGAACAACCAATATACGAGCGCCTGTACTGATGTTGATCATGGTCTGCGGAGTAGCAATCCGAGTGGCAGCAAGCGTATCAAGAGTTTCCAAAACCTACTCTCGTCCAGAGATGGAGGTGTGTTGAGCACTGGATTCGTGAGTTCTTGTCGCAGAAGTCGTATTTAGTCGTAACTGAAAGGAAGGCATCGACTGAAACGGAAATAGTATCTGACACTCCCAAAGGAGGCGTTATAGACTATCTGCAGCTCTTAATATGTATAAACGATTTAGGAGACAATCTGAGCAGCTCTCTCAGATTGTTTGCAGATGGTGCTGTCTTTTGCAAAAAGATTTAGATAAGGTATCTGTGTGGCGAGAAAAGTGGCCGTTGACGCTAAATAATGAAAAGAGTGAGGTCATCCACATGTGTACCAAAAGGGAAAAAAAATGTTCAAATGTGTGTGAAATCTTATGGGACTTAACTACTAAAGTCATCAGTTCCTAAGCTTACACACTACTTAACCAAAATTATCCTAAGGACAAACACACACACCCATGCCCGAGGGAGGACTCGAACCTCCGCCGGGACCAGCCGCACAGTCCATGACTGCAGCGCCTAGACCGCTCGGCTAATCCCGCGCAGCTTACCAAAAGGAATCCGCTAAATTTCGGTTATCCGGAGAATCACACAATTCCAAACGCTGTCAGTTCAACTAAATACTTAGGGACTACAATTACGAACTACTTAAACTGGGAGGATCACATAAATAATGTTATAGAGAAAGCGAACCAAAGAATGCGTTTTATTGACAGAACATTCAGAAAATGCAACGTGTCTACTAAAGAGACTGCTTAAACTACCCTAGTCCGATCTCATGTGGAGTATCGGATAGGACTGACGAAGTACATCAAAAAGTTCAAGAAAGACAGATTCTTTTGAATTATTGCGAAATAGGGCACAGAACGCCACTAATATGATATGTGGATTGGGTTAGAAATAATTAAAACAAACGTGTTATATGTTGCGACAAGATCTGGTCACGTAATTTCTATCACCAACTTCCGTCTTCTCCACCCAACCACACAGGGAAAAGTGGTCATCGTAATAAAATAAGAGAAATCAGAGCTCGCATGGAAACATTTATGTCCATTACTTTCTTGTAAAATAAAACACTAACAGCTGAAACAAATTAACGTCATTTAAAAAAGATTTATGTGTTCATTTCTCTCGTACGCTTTTCGAGATACGAACGGTAGAAAAACAGCTTAAAGGTGGTTAGAGTGGAATGGTAGAGAAATAGTTTAAAGGTGGCTCTTTGAACCCTATGCCCGACACTTAAATGTGAACTGCAGACCGGTCATGTAGATGTAAATGTAAACACTTCACGACTTAAATTTTGTGTTGCCTAAGAAGCCTACGTGACCAATCGTTGTCCTCTTTTAGAACGAAATCATTGCATACTGGAGCAGAATAACGATGTACCTTCTTGTCTATATTTACAGAACGGATAGTCATTGCTTGGCTTTTAATTGCAGAGAAGGGTCAAGCGCCCGCCTGATACCCACACATATCCTGCATTGTCTTTCAACGATATTTCAAGGATTGAAGTTGATGTTAGTTTCTGCCGGCCGGAGTGGCCGAGCGGTTCTAGGCGCTTCAGTCTGCAACCGCGCGACCGCTACGGTCGCAGGTTCGAATCCTTCCTCGGGCATGGATGTGTGTGATGTCCTTAGGTTAGTTTGGTTTAAGTAGTTCTAAGTTCTAGGGGACTGATGACCTCAGAAGTTAAGTCCCATAGTGCTCAGAGCCATTTGAACCATTTTTTAAGTTAGTTTCTCACCAAAACGGAGTATGTCCTCTGTTATCCTGATAAGTAATCTGGGACTCGTCTGAGAAGAAGATGGTCCTCTATTGAGCCTGTCCAAGAAAAAAGTTGGCTCGTCCACTACAAATCCCTCACTTGTATACACGTGGCTGCTCGCTTCACATGCTTACCACATTAATGAAATTCTCTGTTGCCAGGATCACATGGTAACACTCTTTCGGGGGCTGCAGGCATGGATAGCCGTTAGGGGGATCGACTTGCAGTCCTCAGTTTTTGAGCCCACTGTCGGAAACGTGATACTTCTTAAAATATGTCACACTATTTTGCTGTGGCTGAATGATTTTCAACCCTAGCGAATCACGGCGTAGAACATATCTTCAGAAAAACTGCAACCCCTAGAAGGTGTCCTTCGGAGATGGAAACGAAACAGTCGCGTTTTCCAAGAAATTCATTCTACCACAGCATAATACAGGGTGTTTCAAAAAAGACCGGTATATTTGAAACGGCAATACAAACTAAACGAGCAGCGATAGAAATACACCGTTTGTTGCAATATGCTTGGGACAACAGTACATTTTCAGGCAGACAAACTTTCGAAATTACAGTAGTTACAATTGTCAACAACAGATGGCGCTGCGGTCTGGGAAACTCTATAGTACGATATTTTCCACATATCCACCATGCGTAGCAATAATATAGCGTAGTCTCTGAATGAGATTACCCGAAACCTTTGACAACGTGTCTGGCGGAATGGCTTCACATGCAGATGAGATGTACTGCTTCAGCTGTTCAATTGTTTCTGGATTCTGGCGGTACACCTGGTCTTTCACGTGTCCCCACAGAAAGAAGTCACAGGGGTTCATGTCTGGCGAATAGGGAGGCCAATCCACGCCGCCTCCTGTATGTTTCGGAGAGCCCAAAGTAATCACACGATCATCGAAATATTCATTCAGGAAATTAAAGACGTCGGCCGTGCGATGTGGCCGGGCACCATCTTGCATAAACCACGAGGTGTTCGCAGTGTCGTCTAAGGCAGTTTGTACCGCCACAAATTCACGAAGAATGTCCAGATAGCGAGATGCAGTAATCGTTTCGGATCTGAAAAATGGGCCAATGATTCCTTTGGAAGAAATGGCGGCCCAGACCAGTACTTTTTGAGGATGCAGGGACGATGGGACTGCAACATGGGGCTTTTCGGTTCCCCATATGCGCCAGTTCTGTTTATTGACGAAGCCGTCCAGGTAAAAATAAGCTTCGTCAGTAAACCAAATGCTGCCCACATGCATATCGCCTTCATCAATCCTGTGCACTATATCGTTAGCGAATGTCTCTCGTGCAGCAATGGTAGTGGCGCTGAGGGGTTGCCGCGTTTGAATTTTGTATGGATAGAGGTATAAACTCTGGCGCATGAGACGATACGTGGACGTTGGCGTCATTTGGACCGCAGCTGCAACACGGCGAACGGAAACCCGAGGCCGCTGTTGGATCACCTGCTGCACTAGCTGCGCGTTGCCCTCTGTGGTTGCCGTACGCGGTCGCCCTACCTTTCCAGCACGTTCATCCGTCACGTTCCCAGTCCGTTGAAATTTTTCAAACAGATCCTTTATTGTATCGGTCCTTTGGTTACATTAAACCTCCGTTGATAACTTCGTCTTGTTGCAACAACACTGTGTGGAATTCCAACACCAGAAAAATCCTCTGTTCTAAGGAATAAACCATGTTGTCCACAGCACACTTGCACGTTGTGAACAGCACACGCTTACAGCAGAAAGACGACGTACAGAATGGCGCACCCACAGACTGCGTTGTCTTCTATATCTTTCACATCACTTGCAGCGCCATCTGTTGTTGAAAATTGTAACTACTGTAATTTCGAAAGTTTGTCCGCCTGAAAATGTACTGTTGTCCCAAGCATATTGCAACAGACGGTGTATTTCTATCGCTGCTCGTTTAGTTTTTATTGCCGTTTCAAATATACCGGTCATTTTTGAAACACCCTGTATCTCTGGTGGCGAAAGTTTACGTCTTGCAACCACATCAATGGATATCAGTATCAGCGAGCGTCATGACTCATCATCATTCTTGACTCATCTCCCTATGATAAATATGCAGTTATATATTGTTGTTGTAGTTTGTTTCTTCATCGATTTAAGCAAAAATGTGATCCCTTGAACAACTCGTTCATTTGTTTGTTTATTTTTCTCTTCGTTATGTTCTTCATTGTTTCACTAAGTTGCTTACCCTTTTCCATTTCGTTAGTCTGAGAACAACAGAATGACTTCGTCATCCGTGTGTGAGTTTGAATCTTCTTCTGTTTGCGATAGGCCAGGCATTACATGGGGATGTCGTTTAACCAATATGTCTACCCCAGACGTATTCTTTAACTTGTACAGCATAAACTGACACACTATCGAACATTTGTGTGTCTGCTTCGTATAGAGCTTAGTTTTGTGGTGGCGATGTAACAGTTTTGTGTAAGTCTGCTATGGCAATAACGTAAGTTTCGTGTCTGTTACATTTTCCCCCCAAGTTTTTGCTACTTATCTGATTTACAGATATCAGTAGAGTTATTTGATTGCGTTTAGTCAGAGCAACGATGCAGATTCTGGATTCGCTTTGTCAACAATATTATTTCTATCCACAGAACGCAACTAAGAAATCGGTCAGTGGCCAAACGTATGCTGCAATAATTCAAAATGGCTCTGAGCACTATGCGACTTAACTTCTGAGGTCATCAGTCGCCTAGAACTGAGAACTAATTAAACCTAACTAACCTAAGGACATCACACACATCCATGCCCGAGGTTGCAATAATTGCTTATGGAAATCCTATCGTCTTAATTACAATTTTCACTGCATATATTTGTTATTGTGTTGTCCATATTCACTGTTGTCGTTCACATGTCGTGACGAAATCATATTTCTAGTCAGGGGCTTCCGATAAGGTGAATGGGAGTTTATCTGTTGTCAAAATAAGCTTCTGAATTCGGAAGAGAAATCATCAGAAACAAAGGGAAGGCAGCCAACAAGTAGTGATGTTTAGTTTTGATTGTTTTTTCTTTGGAGGGGGGGGGGTAGTGGCATTAATTGTTGGCAGCACTCTGTTTTCCTCGTTAATTAGATGAGACCGGCAATACTTATATGTCTTCATAGCATCATCAGCACTCTAAGGAAATTATGTTTCACACGAATCGAGTTTCGCCGTTAGTTCTTCCTCCCTTCTTTCTTCCCCCACCAGATACATAACATATGGTGGCCAGCTTGACATCTAAGAAAGGGCGCTGAAAGCTGAACCATAAGCCGAGTATTTCACAAGGTGATAAATTTACAAGTGACCCAAACGCGGTAACTTACAAGTGATTAAAGAGTAATAGATAACGTTTTTCACCGAAATAAAATTCGGAAGGATGAAATAAGGCCAAATAACTTTAAGAGTGGACGTGAAGTAACTTGTATATGTTGCGAAAATATGTACTGCTGTTATACATTGGTTTCATTTTCTGGAAAGAGTGGGGGAAGAAAGAAAGCAGCTACTATAGAAAGAAACCGTATCGAGAAAGAATTATACCTCTAGCGCAGTAGTTACAGGAACTTCTCAAACATATATTTCGCCTTTTGGGAGACCTTAATGCGTTATTCGCTTTTGATTTATTTACAGGAAACCACTGACTGCAACTGTAATGTTAGTTTCCCGGTATCTTAAATTCCAGTGAATATCCTGCTCATAATTCAGACTTTTATTCAAATGAAGGATCGATCCATCATACATAATATGATCATTCTTACTGTTAAGAGGTGATCATATCTTGGTCCATTAGCGTAAATACCACAAGTTATATGGTTCAAACCTGAAGGATTATGATTAAGCCACCTTTAAAATTTTGGTGTGTCAGGCGCATCGGCCCCTGAGCATGTGATGTTCACATGCCCACTCCTAGCGGAGCCAGGAGGCATGAAACATCCCAGAGCGAAATGATGTACCTAATTACGAACGCTGACACGTTGTAGTTACTGGACACAATCACGAATAATATAGCTGGGAATCAACGAAAGAGGTTCAGAATAGCAATGGGGAACAGAAATACGGGTACAAGAAACGTCAACAGAGGAGAGGGAGTGAATTAGTGGGAAATATATGAATGATGAGGAGGTATGAAAAGACAGCGATAATGCCGATGGTGGGGAAGAGAAAACCACTGTGTGACCAGAAAGTGTTGTGTGGTGTCTGTTCTTAACAGCATATTACATGTAATTTAGTTTTAATATAAATACATTAATTATTGGTAATAATATGATATTGCAAGTCACAAATAATTGTGACGACTCCATGTTTTTGCTGAGTACATAAACAACTGGATAATTAATTATTATTATAAAATTTTCAGTGTGTCACATTAAATATAAAGATAAAACGTTGGTAGGAAATGAATAGGTGGCAGAAGTGGAGGCTATCATGACACTCATCACAGGCAAAACTCGAAGATTTATCAAGGTAGCCACAAAACTGAAGGTTAACTAGAGAAATTTAGGTCAGAAGCTATACAATATATTTACTTATTTATTTTGTTTTTGTTTCGTTACTCACTTTCCTTTTATTTTCCTCCTAAATGCTTGTGTATTTTATACATATTAATTAGTTTTATTTTCTAAATTAGTATCTTAATAATGCATTATTAGAGTTAAGAAAAAAACATGTATACCATTATGAAGAGAATTTTGAATTTTATGATGTGTTATATGACCTGCCTTAGACACACAGGAGGGCAGGTTGTGACTGCAATAAATAATAAGTAAATCTGACAAAGAATTATATTCTTTCCTTTGTCTTATATGTTTGAGGTGGTTTGTTATATGTCCAAAATATCTCGACAAAAACATATGTGTAATATACAGACATACACACATGTACTGTCGTTACGTTTCGAAATTACGTACAGATTATCATCCTTAATTCAAAACCTTAAGTAACGTTACGTTTTTTTCTTTTGAGGTGAGGTAAGCTGGAGACAGGGTTGCCACACTTTCTGAGAAAATAAAGTTTCGTCGTGGCAGGATCTCCTAAAGATATTAATGATTCGCAGGGAACGTCATCTGCTCCAGAGGCCGTGTTTCACCATATTATATGATAATGGTAAAAGAGGGTTGGTTTTCTGCGTCTGGTATGACAGTTTGTATCAGGTCTAGTAACGGAGGAGGTGTGTATTGTAACAGCTGATTGATAGAGAATCTGACTTTCAACATGTTCCAGCTAGATACGTCTTACGCCCTGTGTATTTCCACGGCGGCTTCAGCACTCACACACCGAACAACTTTCATAAACCGCATAGAGCAGAAAGTGGAAGTTACACGTACAGAAGATCAGTTTGGATTTCAAAAATACAGAGGAACAAGAGAAGCACTACTAGTTCTAAAAATTAGCTGCAGAGAAAAGACAGCAATGAAATCGATCTTCACATTCATCTTCCATGCACAGAAAAAAGCTTTCGACAATCTCAAATAAAACAAAATATTTGAGATCTTTAAAATATCTTTAAAAAATCTTCAAAATATCTTTAAAGTAACGACCTTTGCAAAAATATGACAGCTGGCGTTGGAAGGACAAACCAGGATGGTTCGCAGGTAAGAAAAGTTGTTCGACAAGGTAGAGTATTATCATCCATTATCTGTAAACCCAATGTAAAACAAAAAAGTCAGTGAAGTCTCGTAGAATAGTTATCCTAGGTAAAATGCAGTGGCTTTTGAAGCCATGTTAGTTAAAATGGCTACGATTACGGTAGAAGAATAAACTATGCAAATAAGTAATTATGGCTGGTGATAAAGATTAGAAAGCCGAAGTCGCAATTTATGTAGGTAACGAGCTATTTGAGAAAGTTGATTCACTTATTTAGGAAGCAACATCATTATACGTGGCAGGATGAAAGCAGAAGTCAGAAGTAGAAATTCTCAAGCAAAAACTGCCTTCAAAAATAAGAAAGTCTTAACTTCAAAAATCAGCCGCCATGAGATCAGGAAAAGGTGCCCATTAGCCTATATTTGTAGTGTGACATTTTTTGGCTATGGGACGTTAACCCTCGAGACTGAGGAAGAGATGAATCTACATTATTTCGAGATGTGGTGTTATAGACGTATCCTAAAAATAAAGGGCTCGGAAACGAAGGGGTGCTTCAAAGAGTGGGTCAACAGAGATGCCCATGAAAATCAGTTCTTCAAAGAAGAGTACAAGTATGGTTTCTTTTCTGTTTCATTCTTAGGTCGTTAGTCTTGCGACTGGTTTGATATTTTCCTCTCCTGTGTCAGTCTCTTCAATTCAGGGCAGCACTTTCACCCAATGTCCTCAGTTATTTGTTGGATGTGTTCCATTTCTATCAGCCCCCGCAGTTTTTACATTCTACTGCTCGCTCGAAGTTATACATTGATATCTTGGCCCATATTCTGTGAGCCTGTCATTTCTACTAGTCACTGTTTTCCATATGTTCCTTTCTTTGGCGATTCTGCAGAGAACATCCTCATTCCTTGTCTTATCAGACCACCTAATTTTCAATTAGCGTCTATAGCACCACGAACTCTTTTCTTACGGTTTCCTATAGTTCACCATTCACTTCCATACAATGCTGTGCTCCAGAAGTACATTCTCAGAATTTTCTTCCTCAAATGAAAATCGATGTTTGATACTTGTAGGCCCTACATTTCTTTTAGCCTGGAATTCCCTCTTTGCTTTTACTAGTCTACTTTTTAAAGGCCTCCTTGCTTCCTCCGCCGTTTTGCTTCTTAGGTAACAGACACACGTCTTCTTCGTGGTCTCCAGTTTTGCTGTTAAACATGTCGCTACTCTCATTTCGTCTCTCTTCGGTTTACTCTCAGTGCACAGTGCATGTATGTTGGACTGTTCACTCCATTCAACAGGACAATAGGTGCTGCACTGCAGGGCACAAACAAGTTTCGATGTGGAAACGTTTCGAAATACGATATCTCGTAAACGAATACCCTAGATTCCTGCAACAAACATCACTGACATTAAAATTCACCCTACTTTGTTTTTGTTAACGTCAATAGGCATTGTTCCATTTAAAAATGTATAAGTTAACACAAAAAACACACTTTCTATTCTAACAGTCTGTTGGCTGGCTAAAAAATATGAGCCTGTAACTACGAATACATTCTGTGAAAACTGCACTTCAGTAGCAGTTTCATTTCCGCAGTATTTGCGGTGCAGTTTTAAGTGATTCACCCTGAATATTACCACAGGCAGAGAGCTGTTATTTTCTTTTGGTGGAAAACGAGAGCATCGCAGATATTCATAGACACCAGCATACGGTCTACGGAGGCCTGGCAGTAAACGAAAGCACGGTGAATCATTAGGGCGAGGCGCGTGTCATCACCGAAACAAGGTTGCGCAAACCTGTCCCTCAGGAAACTGAAGAATCGACTTGAGCGTGTTCGTCGCCACTGAAAAACAAACGAACTCCTCCTTCTTGACAAGGAAAGGCCTCACACAAGTCTTCGTACACAAGACGAGCTCACAGAACTTCATTGGACTGTTCTTCTTCGTCCACCTTAATCTCAGGCACCTTCCGACTTTCATATACGCTCCTGGAAATTGAAATAAGAACACCGTGAATTCATTGTCCCAGGAAGGGGAAACTTTATTGAGACATTCCTGGGGTCAGATACATCACATGATCACACTGACAGAACCACAGGCACATAGACACAGGCAACAGAGCATGCACAATGTCGGCACTAGTACAGTGTATATCCACCTTTCGCAGCATTGCAGGCTGCTATTCTCCCATGGAGACGATCGTAGAGATGCTGGATGTAGTCCTGTGGAACGGCTTGCCATGCCATTTCCACCTGGCGCCTCAGTTGGACCAGCGTTCGTGCTGGACGTGCAGACCGCGTGAGACGACGCTTCATCCAGTCCCAAACATGCTCAATGGGGGACAGATCCGGAGATCTTGCTGGCCAGGGTAGTTGACTTACACCTTCTAGAGCACGTTGGGTGGCACGGGATACATGCGGACGTGCATTGTCCTGTTGGAACAGCAAGTTCCCTTGCCGGTCTAGGAATGGTAGAACGATGGATTCGATGACGGTTTGGATGTACCGTGCACTATTCAGTGTCCCCTCGACGATCACCAGTGGTGTACGGCCAGTGTAGGAGATCACTCCCCACACCATGATGCCGGGTGTTGGCCCTGTGTGCCTCGGTCGTATGCAGTCCTGATTGTGGCGTTCACCTGCACGGCGCCAAACACGCATACGACCATCATTGGCACCAAGGCAGAAGCGACTCTCATCGCTGAAGACGACACGTCTCCATTCGTCCCTCCATTCACGCCTGTCGCGACACCACTGGAGGCGGGCTGCACGATGTTGGGGCGTGAGCGGTAGACGGCCTAACGGTGTGCGGGACCGTAGCCCAGCTTCATGGAGACGGTTGCGAATGGTCCTCGCCGATACCCCAGGAGCAACAGTGTCCCTAATTTGCTGGGAAGTGGCGGTGCGGTCCCCTACGGCACTGCGTAGGATCCTACGGTCTTGGCGTGCATCCGTGCGTCGCTGCGGTCCGGTCCCAGGTCGACGGGCACGTGCACCTTCCGCCGGCCACTGGCGACAACATCGATGTACTGTGGAGACCTCACGCCCCACTTGTTGAGCAATTCGGCGGTACGTCCACCCGGCCTCCCGCATGTCCACTATACGCCCTCGCTCAAAGTCCGTCAACTGCACATACGGTTCACGTCCACGCTGTCGCGGCATGCTACCAGTGTTAAAGACTGCGATGGAGCTCCGTATGCCACGGCAAACTGGCTGACACTGACGGCGGCGGTGCACAAATGCTGCGCAGCTAGCGCCATTCGACGGCCAACACCGCGGTTCCTGGTGTGTCCGCTGTGCCGTGCGTGTGATCATTGCTTGTACAGCCCTCTCGCAGTGTCAAGAGCAAGTATGGTGGGTCTGACACACCGGTGTCAATGTGTTCTTTTTTCCATTTCCAGGAGTGTATTTGCTTCAATGACGGACGCGCTCTGCGGGAAGCAATACGTCGGTGATGTGCGAGGTGCCGGGGTGCAGAAGAGTTTCTACCTCTTTAATTCGGACGAATTATGCATGAGAACGAGACATGCACTCGACCCCCTCCTTATCTACCAGCTAATTAATTACGAGAACAGCGGTAACAGAAGGAAATGATGGTGGACCCTGCTAGTTGGTAACATAAGGAGTGCACAATAATTTAATAAAAACTGTAATCTACTCAAAAAAAGATAACTTTACCATAATAAACAACAGGAAATGGGATTCTGCCTATATCTACGAAATGATATGCACATTAAATATTACAATGAGATTTATTATACATCAGGACATAAATGCACATGATTGTCGACACACACAGTAAGTTAAAGGATAGGGTATACTGAAATATTATGAGAATAAGAGTTGGCTCAAGAGCAAGGGTCTCTTACTCTCTGTGATGCAATAGGTTGATGATAATGACTGGAGGTCCTAATGAATCAAATATTATTCTCTGGCTATACAGCAGTATCGCAATTGGTAGTGACAGCTCAAATGGGATCACATGGAGAAATAAGCAAGGTGGACTTGTAGCAAAGCGAGCGCGCGTGCTGCTGAAGGATTCAGTGTAAAATCGATAAGGTCGTTCAATGCTGGAGCCGCCAAGTACTGTACCAGTACTGAAATCTGCAGCACGTCTTCGGTAGGCAGCGTCCTGATGATGTAGGCGCCGACTTCTGCTGTGCAGCAACTCTGAGTCAGCCCCTGGCCACGAAGGCTGTCCGAGAATTCTAAGTTATTCCGAAAACGAGCGACCAAGTCGCAAGCCCGTCCGACTCCGATGAAGATCAGATCCCGAAAAACCCTGCCCGTGTAACGCAAGAGCGAAGCCAACATTGCTCTATTCCCTGCTCTCCTCGAAAAACCATTCAGTTCTGATTCCAAAATTCCCCCACACTGTCTCAGCACATCATTCGCGCCAATAGCGATCGTTCCCTCCAATTTCGAGCAGGGCTTTATGACGTCCAATAGCCTCAGTTTAAGTTGACCAATCATGCCTCTGCTATTCAGCTGAGGGCACTGAACTTGCCGTTTGACCGGCTATGAAAACAACCTGCCTACGCCACCGGCCGTCCGGTGCCAGACAGTCGCACTCACCAGGGCACAGTCCGCAAGTTTTCCCTTAATCATGAGGACAATGCAGTCAGTCGGTGCTAGGAATCTTCGATCCGGACGCGCCGGAACGGTAAACACATAAACTGCGGCGACACTCAGACGTCTCGCAGGTCGTTTCGTCCTGCATACAGTAGTCGAAACTCGACCGATATCAGTCGTTCCACCAGGCGCTTAAGCCTATCGTACGAACCCCTCAGAATTCAGGGAAGTGCAGCTCCCAACCGGAAACGCAGTTTGCTGCGCCCTACGATGCTCGCCTCGCCCAGGCCACCCACGGAAGTAAAACAACATGTTTAGGAATCAAGTGAAAAGTATTTTTGAGCTCTCAGTACAAATACTCTCATTACAATAACCTTATTCGGCCTGTTACTACAGTGCAATGACATAGAACATCAATAAAACTGATGGAAATGAGAGGCATGGAACCTCTCAGATGGAGAGTTTATTGACGCAGTAAGATGCTGGCTACGACGTCGATCAGTACAGTAGTACCGTCCACAACGAACAGAGGTTATACTGAAAAATAGGGTTTTGTACCCAAAAGAGTGGGGAATAATATGGCGTATTGGAATAAATCCAAACTGTTTTCACAAAAAAAATAATTGTTGCATTACATACTGAAAACCCCTCGTACCTCTTCTAACACAAACATGGGTCCTCTTCTAGGACAACCAAAACTTGTCACCTAAGGCTACGATACTCTTATTGTAAAATAACAAATGTGCCATTCGGTTACGGAAGAGGACTGAGACTTAGAGGAACACCACAGCTAATGTACGCAGACCAAACTGTAAAAGT
The DNA here is from genome assembly GCF_023864345.2 of Schistocerca serialis cubense. Lineage (NCBI taxonomy): Eukaryota > Metazoa > Arthropoda > Insecta > Orthoptera > Acrididae > Schistocerca > Schistocerca serialis. Next base: position 251,706,546 of record NC_064639.1, on the reverse strand, counting down.
TGTGGGGTTCAGCACGTACTGAGAATGAAGAAGACATCGGTAAGATGTTAGGAGCTGCTGTCAACATACTTTTTACGGCAGAAAAACTTATTTACGTATAATCCAATTAATCTTGTCTCTTTGTATCTAGTGTAAACAAGGGTGTCTGTAACTTGTATATCTTTGAAGTGACAGTGGAGGGTACATACATCAGGCAGCATTACGCAGACGTTTTACTACTCTACTGTCCCTGCAAGTACAATTTACTGAGAAAAACTTATATTTTTTACCTCAAAAGTGACTTTTCTAAATGGTTTTTATCATCGCAAAAGACGCAACGTAACCTACTTACTGTTTAAAGATGTCTGCGAACCGTGAATTAACCTTCAAAACTTTTATTAAGAATTTACCTTATTTTCTAGCGATTCATCAAGAACATTAACACACTTACTCACCCTATGTGAGCGTGGAAGTAGTTGCCAGTGGGTTACTGATGAAAACAAATCAAATTTCTTTCAACAAATGGAAATTTTATTCCTAAAAGCCTTTTTTTTTAGAAACAGATTTTATATTATAATCAGAAAGCACTCTCTGAATATCAAGTTACAGTTTATTCAGAGGCAGAAAGAACAATTTTTGACAGTATGAGCTTTCGGGCTGAGAACCTTGCCGCTCTCTTTTGACACGGCCGTAGTCACGACCGCTCACAACAACCTCTGAAAGATTACACTGGTGCAAATCTGCAAAACACCAATTACTTTAAACTGAAAATTTTAACAACTCACACAACTGTGCACCCCGTAGGAGGGATGGAAATGATACAAAACACTAACATTAAAAGATAAACTTGCCACCGAAGGTGCAACTTGATTTTAAAAAACATTTCTTACGGTGGAAGGGTGGCAACTTTATACACTAAAATGACGATTTAAATAAAAACCCATGAAATGCAGTCTTACACAAAATTATACAAGGTTAGCCAAACATGCTCTACATTACACATATAACGCCTGTCAAGATGATAAGCAAGATAAAAATATATTTCAGGAATTCGGTCGTTACACTTCAAGCAATAAATTTGTTAATACCGAATCCGACAAACATGACAGAGGCGGCTATTAACGTATGCAGACCGACAGACAGACGCTAACAGCCTAACAAACGCGGACAGGAGACAGACTAGCAGCCTGGGGACGAGAGAATTACCAAGAAAACAAGTAGAATTTAACAAGTAAATGAAACAACATATCACGAATCACTTAACTTCTAATAAACTGCGATGTCAAGCGAAGACCTGGCGCAGCACTCCCAAAACGCTCTCCCGAACCGTCCGCTGCCAGCCGCTTCAACAGGAGCAGGAAGGCGCGCCGATCTCCCGTCTCACGGCGTCGCAGCTCGCCCCGGCCAACCCGATGTCGTGGGGTCGTGGGTTGGCTCCTGTTGCTCTCGGCCACTACCCCTCGCTATAAGGCGCGGCCCACTAGCCTGACATGGTGACCTCACATGCGCCGACGCTCAAGACGGACAAGTCATCTTGTGTCTCAGTGCGCGACCGACCAACCGATCGATCCAACCGCCAATGACCATTGCCTGAACAAACTCGAGCAGACTGGCGGCCTAACACATACCAGCACTCCGGATAACAGACAGACACTGACTGCCCCACACTTACCCGGCTGACCAACTGACCAGACTCGCTGCCTAGCGACTTTTTTTTTTCTTTATTGTGATTTCATTCCCCTGCCCCATATGGGCAGGGGAGGGCTGTCAGCCGCACAATCCGCCGCTCTTCAGCTGAGTGACACGACAACTAAAACAGGAATAAAATGATACATACATAAGGAGATAAAAAAGGGGAACATAAAACAGATTAAGGGGAGAAAATGGAGGTAAAAATACACTGACATGCAGACGTTCATGGGGGACAGTCACAAGAAAGTTAAAAAACACAGTTGGCGATTCTTAAAACACAGAGAAGACACTGAATGCGCATGCACAGGTTAAAGGTCGGCCACAGTATTAAGAACACTCCAGAACAACACACTTAAAACCCACTTGAAGCACACACGACGAAGAATAAATCTGCCAGGTGGGACATGCCGAGGGAAAGGTCAGAGAGGATGGAAAAGGAGGGGAGAGCATGGAGCAGCTGGGGAAGCAGCGGAATAAAGGGAGGAGAGGCATCTGCAGGTACACGAAGAGGCAGGAGACACGTGGGGTAGGAGAGGAAGAGGGAAGACAGGGCAGGAGGGAGCGCAGAGACACTGAAAGGAGGCACAAGAGATGGAGGGGGAGTAGGAGGGGGAAGCTACTCAGGAGGAGGGAGGGGGAGGAGAGGGAGCCCTGAGGAGGAGGCAGGAAGATGGGGTTAGAGTTGGTAGGAAGGGTAGATGTCAGGGCGAAGCTCATCATCTGGGAGGGGTAGACAGTGGAAGTTGTGTTGGAAAAGCAGATGGAGGGTGTGGAGATGGAGAGAGGGTGGGACACAACGGTAAAGGCGCGGCAACTGGTTAGGGGTGGAGAGGATGGGAGAAACCAGGGGGTGAGGGGGATCAAGGCGGCAGACAATATATAGTGTGCGGATGTGTTCAAGGAAAAGGAGAAGGTGGGGGAAGCGGATGAGGTCGTAGAGGATGCGCGTGGGGGACAGAAGGTGGATGCAGAAGGCGAGGCAGAGCGCTTGGCGTTCGAGGATTTGAAGGGCTTTATAGAACTGGGGAGGGGTGGAAATCCAAGCAACGCTGGCATAACAAATGATGGGGCGGATCAATGATTTGTAGGTGTGAAGGATGGTGGAAGGATGCAGACCCCACGTCTGGCCGGACAGAAGTTTCAGGAGGTGGATGCGGTTGTGAGCTTGGTTTTGGATGGTAAAGAGATGGGGAGTTCAGGTGAGGTGGCGGTCGAGTGTGAGGCCAAGGTATTTGAGGGTAGGAGTGAGGTGGACAGGACGGTCATAAATGGTGAGGTAGAAATCATGGAGGCGGAAGGAGCGGGTGGTGCGGCCTATGATGATCGCCTGGGTCTTGGAGGGATTAACAAGGAGGAGCCACTGGTTGCACCAAGCAGTGAATTGGTCAAGGTGGGTTTGGAGGGTATGTTGGAACCGTTGAAGGGTAGGATAAAGGGCTAGGAAGGCGGTGTCATCAGCAAACTGGAGAAGATGAACAGGAGCGAGAGGTTTGGGCATATCAGCAGTGTACAGGAAATGGAGGAGAGGAAAAAGGACAGAACCTTGGGGCACGCCAGCAGAGGGGTAGAAAGTACGGGAGCTGGAATTGTGGATAGTCACATAGGAGGGAAGATGAGAGAGGAAGGAAGCAACGGGACGGACGAAGTTGATGGGGAGAGCATAGGTCTGGTGTTTGAAGAGGAGCCCGAGATGCCAAACACAGTCATAGGCGTTCTGGAGATCAAGGGAAATAAAGATAGCGGAGTGACAGGAGTTAAGTTGGAGGGAAAGAAGATTGGTAAGATTAAGGAGCTGGTTGTCGGCAGAGAAGGAAGGCCGGAAGCCACATTGGGTAAGAGGAAGGAGGCGGTGCTGGGTAAGGTGGCGGTGAATATGGCGAGAGAGGATGGCCTCGAAGACCTTACTGAACACGGAGGTGAGGCAGATTGGACAATAGGAAGAGGTATCAGGGGGGGGGGGGGTGTTAGGTTTAGGGAACAGCAGGACACGGGAAGTCTTCCACAGGTCAGAGTAAAATCCAGTGGAGAGGAGGACATTGTATAGGGTAGCAAGGACAGACAGGAAGGATGGAGGGGATTCCTTGAGGCGATGGTAGGTGACGCCATCATGACCAAGAGTGGTGTTGCGTTTGGAGTGGAGGACAAGTGTGATGTCTTGTGTGGTGATGGGAGTGTTGATGTCGGAGGGGGGTAACCGATCCAAGTACTGGAAACTAGGGGCGAGCGGGGGGACAGAGGTGTCAGTGCGGTCAAGGACAGTGGGGAAGAGGGAGAAATCAAAATGGGGATCGTCAGGAATGGAGAAGACCTTGGATAGGTGGGAAGCAAAATGGTTAGCCATACTGAGGTTGTCAGGAAAGGGTCGATCGTCATGGAGGATGGGGTAATGCGGAGTGGGATGGCTACCAGTAAGGCGGTGGAAGGCTGACCAGTACTGGGAGGAGTTGACAGGGAGGGTGGAGTTGAGGCGTGTGCATGTCTGGCGCCAGTCCCGGCGATTCTTTGCTGTAAGGAGGTTCCGGATATGTCGCTGTAACTGCCGGTGACAGGTGAGAGTATCCCGGTTACGAGTGCAGAGGAAGGAGCAGTAGAGCCTGCGGGATTCACGCAGAAGAAGGACGGCCTGTGAAGGAAGTGTAGGGTGGTGAGGGTGGATGAGTTTGATAGGGACATAAGCCTCCACAGCATCAGTGATGGTCTTCTGAAGGAAGGAAGAGGTATGGGTGATGTCATCAGGGTGGTGAAAGGTGAGGGGGTGGCTTTCAACCTGTAAGGCAATGGATTCCCGGTAGGCATCCCAATTGGCACGGTGGTAGTCATGTATAGACTTTGGAGTTTCAGCTGGGCAGGTGACTGCTGTGGCGGGACAGGTAGAGGAAATGGTGAGAAGGACAGGGAGATGGTCACTAATGATGGGATTGAGGACATCAATGGCAATGTGACCAAGGACGTTGGGGGAAGCGAGGATTACATTGGGGGTGGAGTTACTTTCAGGACGGGTTTGCTGTGGGAGAGGAACAAGGTCACCATGGAGGGTGGCAAGGAACTGATGCCACCGCCGAAGGGGGCCAGGGTCACGGCTGTGGATGTTGAGGTCAGCGGCGATCACATAGATGGAGAAGGTATGGTCAACATGGGAAATGAAGTCAAAGGGGAGAGGAGCTGTGGGGCGGATATAGATAGAGGCACAGGTGACGGTGAGGGAGGGAAAAAATAGGCTGAGGAGAAGGTGTTCGGTTGGGTCATTGAGGAGGGGTTGTGGCCGGACAGGGAGATGCCTGAGGTGGCCTATAGCGACCCCGCCTCGGGCTAGGGGAAGGGGATTGTCAGTGCAGTGAAGGAGATAAGGGGAGGTGTGTACAACATGGTGGGGTTGGAGGAAGGTTTCATTAAGGATGAAGGAGTCAGCCTGGTGCTGGGAGAGGGTATGCATGAAGAGGTATTTGTTTGCAGGCAGGGACCGAATGTTGAGGTAGAGGAGACGATACTGTTGATGCTCCAGGAGGTTGGAGGTGGGAAGGGTGCAGGAAGGGGAGAGAGGGGCTTAAATGAGGGTGTCTAGGTGAGTGAAGGTAAAGTGGGCCTGGTTGTGGGAGTATGTGGCATAGGTGTTTAAGTGGAAAACAGAGTGGGAGGCAAGGGAAATCTGCTGGAGTGTGTGGGGGCGCTGGAAGGGGTGGATGTTCTGCAGGACGATGGTGAGGAACCGGATGATGTCTTCTGCTGTAGGGGGAGGGCGGATGGAATTGTTAGGGTGGATGGGTGGGTCAATGGGGCGAAAGGGGACAGTGAGTTCAGGGCTGGTGGGAGGGGGCTTGGCTTTGCATTTGGAGGAATAGGTGGGGTGAGGTTCATTGCAGGTGTTGCAGGATGGGGGGAGGCGAGGTTGGGACAATGTTTAAGGAAGTGGGAGGCTTTACATGGGGCAGGTGGGTGGGTTCTTGCAGTTTTTGGTGAGGTGGTCATTTTACAGAAGACAATGCTGGCAGCGGTAGGATTGAGGAGGGGAATGGGACGGGTCAACAGGGTGGTGGCGGTTGAAAATCAGGGCTCCCTGCGTGAGGAGGTGGTCGATGGAGGAAGCGGACTCTGTAAATATACGCATGAGGAAAGTAGGGCCAGAGGAGTTGTAAATATGGCGGGCAGAGCAGACTTCCAGGGCGGGGTGGGCATTCAGTTCCACCAACACCTCAGCCTCCGTGACCACAGGGCTGAGTTTTGTGATGACGGCGGTGAGGGTCGGCGGGCAATGAGGCGGTTGGGGCTGACGAGGAGAGGAGAATGCAAGGAATGGGGTGGGGGATGCATGGGGCCCAAAGGTGATGTGGGGAAGGCACTGGAGGAGATCAGTATGGAAGGATGGAGAGGGAGACTTAATGAGAACAGAGTCTCTTTGAGGGATAAGTTGGGTGATGGGTGCACTGGGGATGCACTTCCGGATTTCAAAGGTGAGGGTGTGGGCATCCAGAAATTTCGGATCAGGGTTGGCTAGTACGAAGGTATACAGGGAGGGAGCTGGAGAGGAGGGAGGTGGGGTGGTATCCATAGCGGGGTCAGCGGGAGGTGGGGCGGGGAGTGGCTTTTTGGATGAGGGAGTAGAGGAGAGGACGCCACTGGGCCGTTTGGAAAATTTTTTGGTGGGTGTTGCCTGGGAGGAGGGATGAGGGACTGGATGGATGGGGAGGTGGTGGGAGGCAGGACCCTCCCGTGAGGCAGTAGCACCGGATGAGAGGGTAGGGCGCTCTGTGGCGGCGACTGTGGCGCGGCGGGCGGTGACTCGGGCAGATGAAGCAGTGGTAGTTGCAGGGGGGAGAGGGGGAAAGTCGTCTCGGCGGGCGACAGGAGCCGGAGGAGGGGTGGAAGCAGGGGCAGAGGCAGGAGCAGGAGCAACAGCAGGTCAGTAGCAGGGGTAGGAGCGGGAGTGACGTACAGGTGGGGATATAGCGATGGAGAGGAGATAGATGGGGAGGAGACTGTGAGTAGGGGAGGCGGATGAGACGGGTTAATCCCAGAGGAAGCACTCCATGACGTTACAGTGGGGGCAGGTGAAGGGGAGGTGTAGATGATGGTGGTAGTTGGGGCGTCTATGAATGCAGGCAGCAGCGAACACCGAGAGACGGCGGCAGCAGCGGCGGCAGAAGCGGCGAGCTCCGAGAGACGGCGGCAGCGGCGGCAGAAGAAGCGGCGAGCACCGGGCGACGGCGACTGGGCGGCTGCGGCGGCGGCGGCGGTGGCGGGCAATAGTGACGGCGTGCAGACGGGCAATAACACGACAGGCACGGCTGGGGCTCTTCCACGTCGAAGATATACCCTGAGAGTAGCCCAGGCAGTGCGAGTCCTCGATGAGGAAGTGAGGGAATTCAACCCTCGAATTATCCCGCCTAGCGACCTCACAAAACTGCGGTTGCCTCAGCGGCGTCATCCCCAGAAACGAAGGGCGACTGCTTTACACTACGCGCTGCCGCGTGCTCTTCAAAACAGCGAATTTTACCACGACTCAGTCTGTACTCTTCACCGACACCAGTCAAATAATAAATAATTCCCCCCCCCCTCCCCCGCCGGAGATGGTGGTGTGAGCCATCGAAAGGCGTAGTGACAAAATGAAGATATTACTGACGCAGAAACTGTTTTATTTGCAACTTAAGTGCTGCAAGCTTAACTGGTACCAAACAGTCGCCGGGCTGATTACTACAGAAGAGCAAGGAGCAGGAGAAGAGCCCGCTGGCCGCCTCCAGCGCGGCCGCGGGCGGTGCCGCCGCCGCCCGTATTGCTTAATTAACGGCCGTAATGGAGCCGCGCCGCGGCCGGGCGGACCTGATTGATGGCCGCTGCCACCGGCGATACGGGAACCTAGCCTGTTGACTTTGCGCACTTTACAGCTTTCGCGGCCCTAGACACCTGGTGATCTGTTACCCGGTTCCTCAAAACTGACGAAAACTGTGCCGTTAATAAAAAGCAGCTGCTGCTTTTGGAGGACAGAGTTTGTTCCTTTTTCTTTTTTCTTTTTCTATTTTTTACATGGCGGCGGATGTATTGTATCGCTCTGCGTGCTCGACAGCCTCGAAAATCGTGGGAACGTATTACCATACAAGGTCTGCCGTTCACATAATGTGTGCTACAAATTTTAATTTTTCACGCAGCAGATGGAGACGTAATCTGAAATGACAGCACTAAAGAAAACGCCTGTCCGTTACCTAGAGCGCACGTGAGCCTGTCGGCAACGCCATACACTTATGTGCGTCCGGATTATCTCTATTCACGTCAAACCATAAATTCATGGAGGAAAAAAATGGTTCAAATGGCTCTGAGCACTATGGGACTTAACATCGGAGGTCATCAGTCCCCTATAACTTACAACTACTTAGACCTAACTAATTTAAAGACATCACACACATCCATGCCCGAGGCAGGATTCGAACCTGCGACCTTAGCGGTAGCACGGTTCCAGACTGAAGCGCCACCCCGACAGGCAATGCAGGAAACGTCGTAAGCCGTTCTCTCCATATTTGCTTTCATTACCGGAGACTAAATGGAAATAATAGTAGATAATATGGCCTCCTTGACAGTAGAAGAATAGAAAAAGCACACCCTTTCTGATCAAAAGCATATGAACACCCCTTCTACATGTCACGGAAGGCGAACCCCGGCAGTATGAAATGGGGTGTGGAGAATTGCGTTGTCAGTAGAGAAGCAGCAAGGGCAGAACCGGTCTGTCAGGAGAGCTCATTCACTTCAAACGTGCACTACTCACTGTATCTCACCCGAATAATGATTCCATCAGAGACATTTCAACGCTTCCTAAGCTGACCAAGCTGACTGTCGATAACGTGATAGTGAAGTGGGAACGCTAAGGAGCAGCCAAAGCTAAATCAAAATCGGGCAGGCCTCATTTACTGACAGACAGAAGCCGTCCGGCATTGGGTGGATGCAAAAGATGCCATGAAAACTGAAAAACTCTTGAGTTTTTTCCAAAGACCTGCCAGCAGTCCAGCTACTACAGTGTCCGTGTGCAGCGAGTTGGATAAAATAGAGAAAGAAACGTTTAAAGGCTAGTCACTAATAATTTACGCTTGAGGTGACGCAGAGAGCAACTCCACTGGACAATGCATCATTGGAATGGAGTAATTTGGAGTTACAGATGACAATGTACCCTGTATGAACCCGATGGAACAGTCTGGGTTGGACGAGTGTCTATAGAACGTTACCTGCCAGTATGTGTAGTGTCAACAGTGAAGTTCGGAGGAGGTGGTGGCACCGTATGGAGGATTTTTCGTGATTAGGGTGTGATCTCATAATGCTTACTGAAACGCTAAAGGAAGGAGGATACGAACACATTTTACGGCATACAGCAGAGCAGCAGATTGAAGACGGGGATTGTCTGTATGCACACTTAAGCAGCATTCCAGAAGCAATGATTTGTGAACAATAACATTCCTGAAATACTCTGATGTGACAAAAGTCATGGGATACCTCTTATTATCGCGTCGGACCTCCCTTTGCCTGACATACTGCAGTAGTTCGACGTAGCATGCACTCAGCAAGTCGTTGGAAGTCCCATGGAAGAATATTGAGCCATACTGCCTCTATAGCAATCCGTGAATGCGAAAGTGTTGCCGGTGCGGGATGTTATGCACGAAATAACTTAACGATTATGTCATATAAATGTTCGCTGGGTTTCATGTCGGGCGATCTGGATGGCTAGATCATTCGCTCGAATTGTCCAATTGCGAACAATTGTGACCCGTTGACATGACTCCGTTGTTTGGGAACATGAAATCATGAATGGCTGTAAATGGTCTCCAAGTAACAGAACATAACCATTTAGGGTGTTCGGTTCGGTTGGACCACAGAACCCAGTCCATTCCAAGTAAACACAGCCCATCCAGTCTGAAGCCATCAACAGATTTCAATGCCTTGTTGACAACCTGGATCCACAGCTTCATGGGACCTGCTCCACACTCTAACCCTACCATCAGATCTCACCAACCGAAATAGCGACTCATCTGACCAGGCCACGGTTTTCCACTCGTCTGGGATCCAACTGATATGGTCACGAACCCAGGAGAGGCGCTTCAGGCGATGTCGTGCTGTTAACAAAGGCACTCGCGTCAGTCTCCTGCTGCCATAGCACATTAATGCAAAATCTCGCCACACTGTCCTAACAAAATCGTTCGTCGTACATCGCACATTGATTTCAGCGGCTGTTTCACGCAGTGTTGCTTGTCTCAAATGCCTGAAGTTTGGTGTTCTCGGCACAATCTTGACACTGTGGATCTCGGAATATTAGATTCCATAACGACTTCCGAAATGGAATGCCCAGTGCGTCTAGCTCCAACTACCATTCCGTGTTCAAAGTCTGTCAGTTCCCGTCGTGTGACCGTAATCACGTCGGAAACCTTTTCACCTGAGTGCAAATGACAGCAACGCCAATGCACTGCCCTTTCATGCCTTGTGTACGCGATACTACCCCCATCTGCATATGTACATATTGCTCCCCCGTGACTTTTGTCATGTCAGTGTAGACTGGACTCTATGGAACACCACTGGGATTTAGATACGTCAAATTGGCTCCAGACCCCCTGTGGTCAACATCACTACCTTCTCTGTGCTGGCATTCCTCCAAAGACATTCAGACACGATACTGAAAGTGTCCTCAGCGAACTTCAAGTCGTCATAATGACCAAGGGTAGATAATGATAGGTTTGAACAGATGTCACAAATAGGGCAGAAAGAGATACTGCTGAGGATGGAGGAGTGGTCCGGTATGAGTACGAATACGATGTCCGCCTGAAACTATTTACAGGAGAAAAACCAATAATAATAAAAATAGAGGTGAGTAAGGAAAGAAGTTCTAAGTTTAACGGCCTGTCAGTGTCAACATTCTTAAGATGGACCTCTAATTCGGAGTGAACGGGATACGAAAGTTTCATGTCTTTATTTGAGGGATTGTTCTGGAATATTTTGAGGTGTTGCAAGGGAACCAGGGAAAGTATAAAACAGGTTAGATTTGATCGCTACTCATCATGAGTACGATGTCAGAGTGTTAAACACAGTTCTGTCTCCCTTGATTTAGGGGCACGTTTCAATCAAATTTTGTCACATACATCCAGTAATATAATTTTATGTTGAACAGTAATGCTCTTACACGCCTTTTATGTCCAATCAGTTTGAATAACACAAGGGTTAGTCGAAAAGTATAGAATTTTGATCACAAAAAACATGGTTAAAATGGCTCTGAGCACTATCGGCTTTACGAAATATATAACAGTTCAACCTTAGTGAACCGTCATTAAAAAAATAATATAATTCGTACCACCCCCCGTCCTCACACCACAACCACACTCTCTGCTACCACTGTGTTCAAAATGGTTCAAATGGCTCTGAGCACTATGGGACTTTACGTCTGAGTTCATCAGTCCTGCAGAACTTTAGAACTACTTAAACCTAAATAACCTAAGGACATCACACACATCCATGCCCGAGGCAGGATTCGAACCTGCGACCGTAGCGGTCGCGCGGTTCCAGACTGAAGCGCCTAGAACCGCTCGGCCACTGCGGCCGGCTTTTGATCACAGATTCTTCACAGTTGTCCGGTAGTAAATGAGTGTCTGTTCTCCTCGGTATGCTGTAGACGCTTACCTCATTCTGTTGACACAGCAGCGGATGTACTGGAATGACGAAAACAGTGACAATGGACATGGCATTTACAAGTACTGCCGACAGCAAATTGCGAGACGTAATTTTGCTTTTGCTGTCTGACAATATCACACTTCGTAATTTTAGAAGCATGTCACCTCATACTCAAGCGGTCACTTCCGAAAAATCGCACTGAAGTTATAATGGAATCAGAGTGTTTCACAGTTGATACCTTTTGGGTCGCAAATCCATACTTTAAATCTGACTGTATACCAGAAACGTTTGTTGGAACCAGGGGATTGTAACTGTTTTGATGATGTGTCTGAATTCCTAAGGGAATAAACTGCTGTGGTCATCGGTCACTAGACTTACACACTACTTACACTAACTCATGCTAAGAACGATATACACACCCATGCCCGAGGGAGGACTCGAACCTCCCGGAGTGAGGGGCCGCGCAATCCGTGACATGACGCCTCGAACCTCGCAGCCACTCCGCGCGGCAACTGTTTTGAAATATTGTTGGGACAATGCAGTACTAGTCAAAAATATTAAAACCTAAAGTTGGTGTTCATATCTGTTTGTATATTTGCAAAGGCGAAAAAACATATGTTTAAGTCTATAGTCGTAATTTTTTATTTTGCCTATTGGCAACCAGTTCCGCTACACAGTACCATGCTCAGGGTGTCATATGATCAAAAAATTTCAGTATACAGGGTGCCCCAGCTATCTTGTCCACCCAAAATATCTCTGGAACAATAACAGCTATTGGAAAACGACTTTCACCCGTATCAATATAGGGCTGGGGCCCATGAATGTACATATTTGGAAACATTCTAAGACGAAAGCATATGTGTTTTTTAACACAAACTTATGTTTTTTTAAATGGACCTCCTATATTTTTTCTTCAGCAATCTATAGCATGACAAAGCACATACTCAATGGCGTTGATTGCGTCGCAATATTCCCATTACATCCCGAGATATTAAGACGCGAAGTTGACACTTGAAACACCCGACATGCGCTGCTAGCGCACGTTCTGAGGCTCAGGGGTGAACCCCATGCTGCCCGTAATCGCGATGTGATTGACATGCGTAATCACACTTCCATACTTATCAAGAGGTCCGAAACGAATAATACGGTCTGCTCTCATCCTGCTGCGATTACTGGCAGCATGGGGTTCACGCCTGAGCCTCAGGACGTGCGCTAGCAGCGCATGTCGGGTGTTTCAAGCGTCAACTTCGCGTCTTAATATCTCGAGATGTAATGGGAATATTGTGACGCAATCAACGCCATTGAGTATGTGCTTTGTCATGCTATGGATTGCTGAAGATAAAATATAGGAGGTCCATTTAAAAAAACAAAAGTTTGTGTTAAAAAACACATATGCTTTCGTTTTAGAATGTTTCCAAATATGTACATTCATGGGCCCCAGCCCTACATTGATACCGGTGAAAGTCATTTTCCAATAGCTGTTATTGTTCCAGAGATATTTTGGGTGGACAAGATAGCTGGGACACCCTGTATACACACCCGGAAAATAGTACACTCTCTTAGAGGTTTCCAGTTCACTCATGATTTATTGTTGCAACAGTGAACATGGTGTACATCAAATGATTACATGTACAGATCAACAGCACGAGCGATTCTGAGGTACCAGATCCCGATCTATACTGAAACACCAATATTAGTACATGTATCCTCGACGGGCAGTAAAGCAGTCACTGACTCTGGCGTTCAGTCGATTGCACTGATGGCGAATACCGTACTGGGATACGTTAGCCATGGGTGCTCGACCTGTTCTCACATTCTGTGAGAGTTACTGGCTGACGAGCACACGAGTCACTTCTCGTCCCATCATATCTCACACCTGCTCGGTTGGAAACAGGTTCGAACAATGTGCTGGTCTCAGAAGTTGCTGCACGTCTAGCAGAGGACGTTGAGTTTCACAGGCAGTCTGTGGGCTTGCATTATCTTGTTGGAACAACACATCACTTTCCTGCTGCAACATTCTGCACGTACCGGGCGCTGGTTAGTGCCCCCTTCAGAAACACTAAAGGTGAACGAGAGTTGTAGCTTATCGCATCCTAGACCATAAGGCCACAGATGGGGCCAGTGTGTCGTGGACGCATTCCATGAGATAGCTGTCACCAGGTCTACGTCGTAATCGCAAGTCAGCATCACTTGCATACAGGAAGACTCCGCATCGCTGAAGACCATGGCACGCCATTCCATCTTCCAAATGATCCTCTGTAGTATCAGTCGAGCAGTATATGTCGATGCTGTGGTGTGATTGGAAAACGGGCAAGAGTAGTGCATACCCATAGTCCAACTGCTAATAACCTGTTCGCAACAATTCGTGTTGACACGTCTGGGCTCACAAACCCTTTTATCTGTGGTGTGATAGCTGTACGGTTTGCGACTGCTGTCTTTACAGTACGATGATTCTCAAGAGTGTCTGCGCAGCGTGTATGTCTAGAACCTCGTTTACGTGTGTGAGACTGCTCACATAACCACTGCTACCAGCATCGTTCCACCGCTGACGCAGCACGTTTAGCTTGTGTGGCGGTTCTCCGAAAGGACCATACAGCCACTGGGAAGGCCACAATTTGATTCCTTTCGAACTTCCTGATATGGCTGCAGGAAGGACGGTTGCGTCTCTATGGCATGGTTGCCTGCGTGCTTCACACTTTGCACAGCACTAAGCCTTTTGGCTGTAGGCATTTCCTGTTAAGGGCAGACACAGATGGCGCTCTGGTAGCTATCTATGCCACTACGCTATGATGGCGAGCGGAGTTGAAACCATTATCAGTACATCTACTTTCTCCCAGGTGGCACGTGAAACCATCAGACCAAAATCGACGTCGTATTTCCCGGTATACTAATATTTTCCCGACAATGCAATTAATATAGCTCTACAAGAGGAATTTAAAAAATATTTTTTCTCTATGAGAGCAAACGTATGGAACAGAGCGCAACCTCAAAAGGGTAGATATCCTGTTATCACAGGCACGCAGTCGTCACGCTTTCTCACTTCCTAAGTAAGTGAGTGAAATACTAAAGTTAAGGTCAAAGCAGAGCTTTAAATAGATGTAAATTGCGTTCAGCAGTGAAAAGTTAGTCTCCTTCGTACACGTTCTACTTAACAAGGAGGCACACTAATTTAAAAAAATGAAAGTAGCATGAAGTATAAAATTTAAGAAGTTGCATAATAAAACAAAAAATAAAAGAGTTCCTCCCGAAATAAAACAATAAAACCAAACTAGAAAACGTATTTAGCCATGCTTACACTTACGGTCTGTGTATGATTTATGCCACTAAAAGCATCGGTCTGATCATGAATCATTTAATGAAGTGGACGTCGTCAAAATAATCGCATTAGTCTATACATTATATACAGATTCCAAAGTGAATCGTGACACAGTGTGGCTATGTACACTGAGCAACCGTCAGTTGATAGTTTTTGGCCACATTTCCAGTTTTACGTTCATCCAAGGAGCGTCTGGGCCAACGGCCTTACCGCAGTGGATACACCGGTTCCCGTGAGATCACCGAAGTTAAGCGCTGTCGGGCGTGGCCGGCACTTGGATGGGTGACCATCCAGGCCGCCATGCGCTGTTGCCATTTTTCGGGGTACACTCAGCCTCGTGATGCCAATTGAGGAGCTATTCGACCGAACAGTAGCGGCTGCGGTAAAAGAAAACCATCATAACGACAGGGAGAGCGGTGTGCTGACCACACGCCCCTCCTATGCACATCCTCACCTGAGGATGACACGGCGGTCGGATGGTGCCGATGGGCCACTTGCGGCCTGAAGATGTCTCCATCAGGCATAGTCTACAACGAAAATTGAAAGCATTAAATTGTTTAAGACGAAGACAGTATTTTAAATATTATAAGTTTAATTATTACTACGACTTTTTAGAGTTCAATAGGTCCGGCGCTTAATAAACTAGTGCTTTCTTTCAACTGTTTAAATACATAAAAAGCCACAAAAACTGTTTTTACTGAATTTACAGCGATTCCCGGTGTGACAGCAAACTTGTTTCCCAACGAATAAACGGCAAGAGAAAGAGAAAACAAACCAACTCAGAACAGAACGTTCGTACGATTATCATTACTTCTCAGTCGAAAGCAAACAACCGTTCACAAAGAAAAACATGTTTACCGCATCAAGAACAACGTCCTACTGAAGGCTGTTGTAAATTAGAGGATACGTCTTCAAGTTAATTGGATGGATAGCACCGTTAGACAGCCCTTGCTTCAGCGCAGAGGATCCTTCTTTTCTATATTCCCGTGGCTTTAATTTCGTTACCACAAAACTCAACATGTCCTTATCGCCACGGCTCATTTCGAAAGGCCGTATTCTGACTTCCTCGTTGATAACTGAGTTGTTTTCTCTCACAAGATTTCGGCAATGGGTGGCGTAACATTACATTATGAATGATTCTAATTGTACGTTTAGCTCTTGTTTTGCACTGTAATGTCTCCTGGTAGGGCGCAAGGGCTATCATGAACTTAAAAATACCTCTCTAGCAAAATGGCATTCTTTTCTGATTCATTTAACATATAATCAAGAGACACTAATTTGTACTACTCCATTTGGAAACTGGCCAAAGTAAACTATAAGATGCAATTGAAAGACGGGTGTATAATTTTATCAGTAACTGCAATACTTGCAGTTTTCTTATTTTAGCTATATTTTCGGAGGAAAAGTTTGTGTACACTGAACGTTCAATGGTATCATCAACAAGAACAGAGAAGCAAAACTAATTTTGTAAGTACAGTAATACATTTTAGGAAAAAACAAACAAATACTCTGAAAAATAGACGTGTCCCAGTTGCAACGAACAGCAGTTGATTGAGAAACCACCGTTGTTATATTGTTAGAAGTTTTTCAGAAATAATCGAGTACATCGCAACCCGGCTTACATTTTTTAGGAAATAATTCTGCTGTGACGGCAGAGTGAGGTCTCGCTGACATTAAAGTTAGTAACAAGATTCTAACAAGCTACGATCCTACGGGCTGCTTGCAGAAGAGAGCTATTGTGGACTGCTGATTAGGTACACGCACAATTACAGTCCACTCGATAACTGTTTCTGCAATCAATTCCTTTAGTGGACTGTACTTTTGAGGGGCTCTCACTCATAAATATTCATAATTTACAGGAAATATCATGGCCAGCGTGACTTCTTTTTCAGCTGAACGGAGACGTTGCAACAGAGAGATGGTGTGTGACGCAGCTGTCAGAATAGTTTTGGTAACGTTAAATACTGCAGCTTCCTCAGCGTTTATCGTTAAATATTGCCCGCCCCCCTCTCCAGTAATTTCGTCCCTCCCTCCGTGATCTTTCCGCCATTTCACATACCAGAGAGAATACAATATGGATACGGAAGATATTTCTCAGCAGCACTGGTCTCTTGAATATCTCTGATGCAACACAGTATTCATTAAAAAACCTGCCTGTGCCACGTGTGAGTTTTTAATGCCGCACGTCAGACACATTTTGCGGGGAGAGCGCTAACGCCACACTGATGTTGTTCAGCGTGTTACAAATTTAACAGAATGCTTTACTTAGTCGTCTCGACTATATATGTATGCGCTGCTCAGAGCGATATATGTAAATGAGGCCCGCGCACTGACGGATAAGGAGTGTACTATATCGTACATAAAACCAGTAGGGAAAGCAGTTTCTCACCGCCGCACGTGCGGAACTCCGAAACGTAGAGCCCATGCGGCACTTACTGCTAACACCTAAAAGCCAACTGGTGAACCCATCGTCCGGCGTTTACTGTCTTTATGAAAGCATGGGTAACAGCCTCCGAAATGTTGAAGTGGAGTGCTTGTAACATTCCGCTCTTAGCACGGTGTGTGAAACACACTGGCACAGTTTAGGCTAAACAATTTTCTTGTAATTCTCAAGTTTTGACGTTCCACGCTCCTGTCACTATACACATATACAGGGCGTCCCAGGAGGAATCTCTGGCATTATAGGATATGACAGGAACGATCGTTCACAGCAAAAAAGTGTAGTAAACAGGGACTCTTAAAATGCATACCTTAAGAGCTATGAGAACTTGCCCATTTTCGCTGCTATGAACTACTGAACAAGTGCTCATAGCTCTTAAGAGTCCAAGTTTATTGGTTCTCTTTTACTCATTTTGGTTCATACTACCTCCTCTCAAAATATGGAAAGCAACAAAGGGCAACTCGTTTTGTATTATCACGTAATAGGGGAGAGAGTGTGGCAGATATGATACGCGAATTGTGATGGAAGTCATTAAAGCAAAGACGTTTTTCGTCGCGGCGAGATCTATTTACGAAATTTCAGTCACCAACTTTCTCTTCCGAATGCGAAAATATTTTGTTGAGCCCAACCTTCATAGGTAGGAATGATCTTAAAAATAAAATAAGAGAAATCAGAGCTCGAACAGAAAGGTTTAGATGTTCGTTTTTTCCCGCGCGCTGTTCGGGAGTGGAATGGTAGAGAGATAGTATGATTGTGGCTCGATGAACCCTCTGCCAAGCACTTAAATGTGAATTGCAGAGTAATCATGTAGATGTAGATGTAGAAAGAGCTTAAAGTAGAACAGATTTGTTTCACATTATCGAAGAAGAAGTTATCATAGCACTTGTTGTTGTTGTTGTGGTCTTCAGTCCAGAGACTGGTTTGATGCAGCTCTCCATGCTACTCTATCCTGTGCAAGCTTCTTCATCTCCCAGTACCTACAGCAACCTACATCCTTCTGCATCTGCTTGGTGTATTCATCTCTTGGTCTCCCTCTACGATTTTTACCCTCCAAGCTGCCCTCCAATACTAAATTGGTGATCCCTCGATGCCTCAGAACATGTCCTACCAACCGATCCCTTCTTCTAGTCAAGTTGTGCCACACACTTCTCTTCTCCCCAATCCTATTCAACACCTCCTCAGTAGTTATGTGATCTACCCATCTAATCTTCAGCATTCTTCTGTAGCACCACATTTCGAAAGCTTCTATTCTCTTCTTGTCTAAACTATTTATCGTCCATGTTTCACTTCCATACATGGCTACACTCCATACAAATACTTTCAGAAACGACTTCCTGACACTTAAATCTATACTCGATGTTATCAAATTTCTCTTCCTCAGGAACGCTTTCCTTCCCATTGCCAGTCTACATTTTATATCCTCTCTACTTCGACCATCATCAGTTATTTTGCTCCCCAAATAGCAAAACTCCTTTACTACTTTGTCTCATTTCCTAATCTAATACCCCCAGCATCACCCGACTTGATTCGACTACATTCCATTATCCTCGTTTTGCTTTTGTTGATGTTCATCTTATATCCTCCTTTCAAGACACTATCCATTCCATTCAACTGCTATTCCAAGTCCTTTGCTGTCTCTGACAGAATTACAATGTTATCGGCGAACCTCAACGTTTTCATTTCTTCTCCATAGATTTTAATACCTACTCCGAATTTTTCTTTTGTTTCCTTTACTGCTTCCTCACTATACAGATTGAATAACAGTGGGGAGAGGCTACAACCCTGTGTCACTCCCTTCCCAACCACTGCTTCCCTTTCATGCCCCTCAACTCTTATAACTGCCATTTGGTTTCTACACAAATTGTAAATAGCCTTTCGCTCCCTATATTTTACCCCTGCCACCTTCAGAATTTGTAAGAGAGTATTCCAGTCAACATTGTCAAAAGCTTTCTCTAAGTCTACAAATGCTAGAAACGTAGGTTTGTCTTTCCTTAATCTAGCTTCTTAGATAAGTCGTAGGATAAGTATTGCCTCACGTGTTCCAACATTTCTACGAAATAAAAACTGATCTTACCTGAGGTCGGCTTCAACTAGCTTTTCCATTCGTCTGTAACGAATTCGCGTTAGTATTTTGCAGCCGTGACTTATTAAACTGATAGTTCGGTAATTTTCACATCTGTCAACACCTGCTTTCTTTGGGACTGGAATTATTATATTCTTCTTGAAGTCTGAGGGTATTTCGCCTGTCTCATACATCTTGCTCACCAGATGGTACAGTTTTGTCATGACTGGGTCTCCCATGGCCGTCAGTAGTTCTAATGGAATGTTATCTACTCCCGGGGCCTTGTTTCGACTCAGGTCTTTCAGTGCTCTGTCAAACTCTTCATGCAGTATCGTATCTCCCATTTCAGCTTCATCTACATCCTCTTCCATTTCCATAATATTGTCCTCAAGTACATCGCCCTTGTATAGACCCGCTATATATTCCTTCCACCTTTCTGCTTTCCCTTCTTTGCTTCTAGCACTTAAGATACGCATTAATTAGAGCGCATGTTTAATAGACTTGTTTGCTTCGAATGATGGCTCCTGCCAAATCCCTGACCATTGAACATTCATCCAGGGTAGGGTGACCAAACGTCCCGGAAAACCGGGATTGTCCCGGTTTTCATCCCTGTTTTCCGGTGTCCCGAAAATTTTTTCGGGACGCTCAAAGTCCCGGAATCCAGTTTTTAAATACATTTCGTGAAACTTTCTCAAATATTTGGGATTTCGCTATATTGAAGGAAATACATCATAAGAAATTAATATATTTTAGCATATTTGTCTAAAACCTCCATTGTCCCATACTAGTAATCACAGTATCAGTATTGATACACTCAGGCAATAATTTACTTTGAGGGGTACTTTGGCCGACAAGTAGTAAGTTGTATTATTGCAACAGAGCTATGAAACCGTCCGATGGTCGTGCCACTTACACACTCATTGTCAGAACAGTGTAGTAGTTGATGTTTTGTCAGACAAACTGCAATAGTTTTTTCTCATATTACTGGTATTATTGCTGCAGTACTGTGAAACGCAATGCGAAACGCGCCTGCAAATTCAGTGACTGTTATTCCAAGGAATGGAATTTCATTAATAAAGGTCGTTCTGATTACGAAGCAGAGTGTTCCGTATGTAACTGTTTTATTAGTATAAGTCATGGTGGACGTTCCGACATAGTTGATAACATCAGGTTAAAGAAACACATTAACAGATACAGTGCACCGAGCTGCAGTAAAACTCTACAAAAATATTTTTTGAAACATCAGCCAAGTGTAGAGACGAAAGTTCGAACAGCCGAGCTTACACTAGCCTACCACACGGCAAAACACCACCAAACTTATAGATCTAGTGATTGTACTAATAAGCTTAACAGCATTATGTTTGGTGATTCTTCCATTGCAAAAAAGTTTAGTTCAGCAAGAAGTAAAGTGTCAGCCTTAGTGAAAGGAGTTATTGCTCCCCAGAGTGTAAAGGAAAGCCTTGAATACATCAAAAAATCTTCTTTCTACGGAATATCCACTGATGCCAGCAATCATAAGGCCACAAAAATTTTTTCGTTTGTTGTTCAGTTTTTTTCGATATTAGTCAGGGAATTCAGACCAAACTTTTGAAGGTGAGTTCCCTCCCTAATGAAACATCTGACGAAATTTCAAGATTTTGTATGAATACTATCGAAATGTTTGATCTTGAGAAAAATAAATGTGTGGCATTTTGTGGAGACAACACCAACACAAACTTTGGTGGTTTAAAAAGACAAGGCAAATGCAACGTATTTACCAAATTAAAGACAACATTGCATGAAAACATTGAAGGTCTAGGGTGCCCTGCACATGTTTTACACAATAGCGTGCAGACATCTGCTGACAGTTTAAGCTGTGATGTTGAAACTATCGTCATGAACGTATACTCACAGTTTTACATATATACTGTTAGAACAGAGAGGCTTAAGGAGTTCTGAGATTATGTGGGAGCTGAATATATGAATGTGTCACTCGAAATCTCGCTGGTTATCACTGTTTCCAGCAGTTGAAAGAGTAATCCACCTGTTTGAACCGTTAAAAGATTTTTTCCTAAATGAAGACAAAGCCCCCAAAATATTGGTTCAGTTTTCAGTAACCCTTTAAGTGAAGCCTACTTACGGTTCATTCACAGTCAGCTTAGCACTTCGCAGCATGGGATAAAGGAAATTGAGGGAAGCACGAAAAGTGTAATAGAGGTAAATGACGTTTTGAAAAATACTCTGGAAACGGTTACTAAGAGGAGAGAACAGCAGTTCATTTCTTTTAATGTTAAATCTGTCCTTAAAAGAGTAGAAGTATCAGAAGCAGCGGAAAGGAGTTTTAGAGAAGAAGTTAACAAGTTTTATGACACTTGTGTAGAATATCTCAGCAAGTGGAGGGCCTCATATTTACCCTCATCGCCGGTGTTTGATTGGATGTTACTGAAGAGAGTGCCAAATTGGGAAAGTGTTGAAGAGACAGTTTCTTGTTTGAAGAGTAAAGAGATTGAAATCGATGATTCCATTCTCTTTGATCAGTTCGGCGTACTGACAAATTTTGTCGAAGAAAGTCTTCACAAGTGGAATGATGAAAAAAAAACACCATTGTAATGTCATGAGAAGTGGGTGAGTTTTTTTAAAAGCTGTGACTGTGTTCAGCATTACTCTGAGTTGGTAATAATTGCAAGGTATTTATTTGCAATCCCAGCCCATAATGCCAATGTGGAAAGAATATTTTCGTTCATGAATATCCAGTGGACTGATGAAAGAAACAGAATGGAGGTGGACTCTCTTGAAGCAATCCTGCAGATCCTGTACAACTACAAAATGGATTGTGCCGAGTTTTATCACTGTGTCTCAAAGAACAAAGACATTACCAAGAAGGCTGTAGGCAGTGACAAATACCCTTTTCTCCAAGGACAGTCGATTCCATCTACAAGTGCTCAGTAATATTAAAACTCATGTTAATATTAATAGATTAAAAGTTGAATGGCTGTAAAATTTTGTAAAATCGTAATACATTTCTTTATTACTGTATACGTTCATTAAATGTCATTAATTATGCAGATAATCTAGATTATATCAATCTTTTGTATCCTCTTATTAGTTATAATAATCGGGTTAACAAAATGTATCAACAAAACATTAATATTTAAAATTAAGAAACCTGGGTACATGTGGAATGAGGTGTCCATTGGCACGTGGGCGAATGTGTCCCGGTTTTCACCGAAAATAATTTGGTCACCCTCATCCAGGGACGCCCTGTGTACGACGGGGCACACATAAAGTTTTGATTATCATTTCGAAAAATTGAAGTGCAATAATTAATTTGTTGTGTGCTACGGTACTTCAGGACGGGGCTTTAATGTGTAGAAGGAAGGACTGCTCGTATTTCAGTTAGACGAGCGGCTTCTGCCAAGTACTGAAGAAAACAACGATCAAAATTTAGAAATGGACAACAAAAAATCTTTACGGTTGTAAACAGGATATTAGTTCTTTTATGTGTGTAGTTTGCTGTCGGTAAGACAGCTTTCAGCGAAAAAGCGAAGAATTCGGTCTTGGTGTTCAAATGGCTACCAATGAAACTAAAACAGAAAAATTGTGGCCTGATTTCTGTTGCATCATACGTACTTTGTTCTACGATTTGCCGTGGGACAGGTGAGTACAGCCCCTGTACTATATAAGGAAGATCTATGACTGTACAACAAACTAAGTTTAGTCAACAATGAACTTGTGTTGTAAAAGTGGCTACAGATGATCAGTGACGTTGGGTAGGCATAAGGCTGGAAAAGTACATTTTAAACAATCTATGTGTGACTGGAGAGCCAACAGTGTCAATGGATCACTGTTATTTTTAAAAATGTTTTTATAAGGAAGCAAAATCTGAACAAGACGATGCATAAACATGGTGGCATTTACCCATTGTTTGCATCAATTACACCAATGAAACGCCATGAAATGACAGCTTGTTTCATCACACCTTGGTGATAAACGGAATAAATGAGCGGTTTTATGCATCAGTTTGTTAAAGTGCATGGCACGCGTAACTCTTTATGTTTAGAACGACAGCTTAAGTTACAGCTCAGTCGAATCACTGCTTGTATCACCGTATTCTTGGCAAGACTGGTGCTGAATTGAGCAAGTTTCACATACTTCCTACTCCGTACTGAGAGAGGTAGCGGATTGGTTAGATCAAAGGACTAGCAATGGCGAGAACGATGATTCGGATCCTCGTCCCGCCATCCAGATATAGGTTCTTTTGTGATTTCCCTAAATCACTGTTGGAAAACGCGGGAATGGTTCTTTTGTAAAGGGAACGGCCGATTTCCATCCTCATTGTTGTATCCCGCCTGGATGGCGGCGCGTGGGTCTGCTGAAGGGTAGGCCGAATGTAGGAAGTGAGTTGGAGCAGGAAAAGGTGAAACACGTCGGTACTACAAGTAAGTAAAAGTGGTTTTTCTGGTGCATGAATATATAGAGAGGCATACAAAACATTGTACGTAGGTGCGAAGCCTTAGACCCGTCGTCAGTAGAGCAAAGTCTCTATTTGAAGCGAAGCTGAAGTGTATCGGCCGTCTGCTCTTCATCAAATGGGCTGAATCCGGAGCGACACTCTTAGAGCTCCGCAGCGCCGGCTAGAAGGCGCTGTCGTCGGTGTCTCTCGTAGTGCCAACTTATGAACTTGCACCTACGTCGTGGTATCGATAGCTATCGATACCACACTAATCATTTCGTATTCCGAGTTTGTCCTCTGTCTCTAATGACTACACTTTCGACGGGAAGTTAAACTCCAACCTTCCGTTTCCTCTTTTCCAGCTCCACACTCCGCGGTTAACACAGAACTAATCAATTGTTGTTTCCGGCCATGCACGTTAGATAACAGTAACATTAATTCCAACACATATAACTCCTGCTTGATATATTTATATCCACTATTAATTATATCAGAATTAACAGCCCGAACTTTCTCATCCCATTCCCTGTACCAGTCTTCTGCTCCTAGTGTTCGCATCTCAAGAACTAGGGCTTGAACACTGACATTTACATTCATTCTATTTTAGCTGACTTTAACGATATACGAGTAGCTCATACTCACAGCAATCTTGGAGGACCTGGGTTCAATATACAGTGCAGGAATTTATGGCTTTACAAATATTTCTATACTATAGACATTTTTCCGCTATTTCAACGTTTAACGAGTGTAGCACAGGTGCCTCATTACCCTTACGTAACAGGACTTTTTCCTAAGTAGTTAATTAAATCTATAGGGACTTCATTTTCATACTTTATTCACTTGTTCTCGCTTCGGGTTACGTCCTTTAGTTCCAAAGGTGGCACGTACTTTCCCCTTCCTGGTGCACTTGTTCCACCTCCCACACAGTTTGCCATCCACAAAGCCACTGCTTCAGTTCTTGATGGCAGTACTTTTCACAGAAATATTCAAAGATTTTAAGGTTTTCGTGAATTGTTTCGGATGTATTCGCAGTTACTGTGAGATTTACAGTATTTCAATAGTCCAACCTTTGCGGCATTGTGTCAGAGGCCCCGGATTCGATCTCCATTAACGGGCGTACATCACAAATTATGGCACTATCCTAATTTCAGCACTTGCACAGTTACCCTGTCACTTCCATCTATCTCCCTGGATGGGTTTCTTGCTCCAGGGGCGATAGTTCCAAGAATTGCAAACCCTCCCGGCTCGGATTTTATAGTGACAGATCTCATGTTAAGCTTCAATGACAGATAGCCGATATTTTCACACTTTACAATTTTCACACAACCTTCCTTGCCAGTGTTTTTTCTTGAACTTACAAGTCACGTTTCAGGTGTAAGAGCTGTAACTCAGTTTCAAACTTTCCAATTTCCATACATGCTCCCCTGCGAGATTTTTTTCTTGAATTTACAAGTCCCATTCCAGGTTCGGAACTGTAGCTCAGTTATTATGATGCGTCTCTGGAATAAATTAAGTGACATTGTTATAGCGCTCTATCAATAAAGACGCCTCACTGCTCACGCTTTAACAGTACCTATTTTTTCAGTCTTTCCATGTATTGCTAATCACAAGTCATCCTTACACAGATTTTGTTTATTTAGTGATCAGTATTCTGACTGGTTTCATGCGGCTCATCAGAAATTCCTTCCTTGTGCCAACTTCTGTATCCCAGAGTACCATTTCCACCCTACGATCTCTGTCTCCCCTTACAGTTCTCACCTCAACAGACCCCTCTAATATCATGGACTTCCTTTCTACATCGTTTCTGCGGAGAACCTCCTTATTCCTTATTTTATCACATCACTTCATTTTCAGCATCCTTTTGCAGCAACACATAAAAAACTCTTCGGCTCTCTTCTCTGATTTTCTTGCAGACCGTGATCCCCTACAGTACAATGCTGTGCACCAAACGTACATTCTCAGAAATTCCTTCCTGAGGTTAATGTTTGTGTTTGATACGATGTTTAAATGGTTCAAATGGTTCTAAGCACTACAGGACTTAAGATCTGAGGTCATCAGTCCCCTTGACGCAGAACTAATTAAACCTAACTATCCTAAGGACATCACACACATCCATGCCCTAGGCAGGATTCGAACCTGCGACCGTAGCAGCAGCGCGGCTCCGGACTGAAGATCCTAGAACCGCTCGGCTACAGCGGCCGGCGATACGATGTCTCTTGGCAGGGATACCTTCTTTCCCTTATACTAGCCTACTTTTCAAGTCCTCTTTGCTTCGTCCGTCATCGGCTATTTTGCTTCTAAGATAGCAGAATTCATTTCACCTACTCCGTAGTCCCCAATTTAGATACTGACTGTATCATTAGTATCATTCCTGACGTTTCTCATTACTTTCGTCAAATTTTCCTTTACTCTAAATCCGTATTGTGTACTTGTTAGACCGTTCATTCCATTCAACACTTCTTGCAATTCTTCTTCACTTTTACTGAGAATAGCAGTATTTGTCCCAATCCTGGATCTTTTGTTTCTGTCATTGCATTTTCGATGTGTGGATCGAACAGTAGGGTCGAAAGACTACGTCCTTGTCCTACCCCCTTTTCGAACTGAACACGTTGTTGTTGGTCTACCATACTTATTGTTCCCTCTTGGTTCTTGTTCATATTGGATAATACTAGTAGTTCCCTAATCTTACTCCTATTTTTCTCAGAATTCCAAACTTCTTGGGCCCTTTTACATTGCTGTATGCTTTTTCCATGTCCACAAATCCTAAGAACGTGTCTTGAATTTTCTTAAGTTATCAGTTCTAACAACAGAGCCACCTGTAGTCTTCCACAGTTCTGTTACACTATAATACTAGAAATACTGCATCCCCTTAGCCTTCCATATCGACTCCACTTCTCCCTCAGTCGCAACATTAGAGAAGACCTAGCCCTCGTAGAGGGCTTCAGTGTCATTTTCCCACATATCCGCTATCTCCTCTGGGCTTAACATTGGAATTACTAATACTCTCTTAATGCTGACGCCTTTGCTTTTAATTGGTTTTGTTGACTTTTCTATACACTGATTCAGTCTTTCTTCAATTTTTTTCAACGGCCATGTCGCCACAGCTTCCTTGCACTTCCTGTTTATTTCATTCCTAAGTGATTTATATTTCTGTACTTTTGAATTTCCCTGTGTGGTTTTGTACTTCCTTCTAGCGTCGATCAAGTATTTCCTCTGTTATCTAAGTTTTCCTCACCGTTACTCTTCTTGTACATATGTTTGACTTCCCAACATCAGTGAGTGCCTATTTATAGTTGTCCATTCTTCTTCAACTCAACTACCTACTGCGTGATTCATTATCTCAGTATCTACAGCCTCAGGGAACATCGAACCCATATTGCCACCCCTAAGTCACTAAACCAGTTCTTTTCAACATCGAATATTCTGGATGTGTCTCTTATGTTTCAGCCCACTCTTGACCACTATTAAATTGTGATCCGAATGCATACCTCATCCTGGGTATACCTTACAATCCAATATCTGAGCCGGCCGGTTTGGCCGAGCGGTTCTAGGCGCTTCAGTCTGGAACCGCGTGACCGCTACGGTCGAAGGTTCGAATCCTGCCTCGGGCATGGATGTGTGTGGTGTCCTTAGGTTAGTTAGGTTTAAGTAGTTCTAAGTTGTAGGGGACTGATGGCCTCAGATGTTAAATGCCATAGTGCTCAGAGCCATTTGAATTTGAACCAGTATCTGATTTAGGAATCTCTGCTTGACCATGATGTAATCCCGCTGGAATCTTCCCGTGTCTCTCGGCCTTTCTAAGCGTACCACCTTTTATTGTGATTTTTGAATACTGCGTTCTCTATCACCATCTGAAATTTATTGGAGACCTCTGTTCTTCTCATTTCTCGTTCCTGCTACCAAGCCCATATTCTGCCGAATTTTTTCTTCTATTCCTTGCCCTACCAACGCGTTCAGATCCCACATGATTATTAGATTATTCCCTGCTTACTAACTGAATTACCCGTTCAGTATCCTGGTATAGTTTTTCCAATATTTCACATTCTCCTTGCGACATTGGCATGTATACCTGAACAATTGACGTCGGTGTTGGTTTGCTTTCGATTCTATTGAGAACCACTTTATCGCCGAATTCTTCATAAAAACTCACTCTCTGCTCTTCGTTCTTATTCGTGGCGTTTCCTACACTCGTTCCGCTGCTGACCAGAAATCTCTATTTTCTTTCCATTTCACTTCACTGACCCGCGCTATATGTAGACTGAATTTTTGCACTTCCATTTTCAGATTTTCTACCTTACTTACTACTTTCAAACTTCTGACGCTCTATCCCTGGCTCGTAGAACGTTATCCTTTCGTTGATTACTCCATATTTTTCTCATGACAACCACCCTCACCCCGAGATCCGGAGTCTTCTGCCAATTAAGAACTTTTTAAATTATACGCCACGCCTCCTGTGGACACACGCTGTGTGTCTTTAAAATAGTGCTTTCCATTTCCTTCTGCGTCCTCACGCCGTTAATCATCGCTGATTCTTCCTCCTTTTAGGGGCCGTTTCCCACCACAAGAGCCAGTGGTTGCCCTGAAAATTTGTCCGCCCCTCCCACCTCTCTCATAAGGTCAATGGGAGAGCGAGGGTTACTCCTTATACTGGGAGTATTCAGCCCCATTGCTGACGATTTTTATTCATAATTTAAGCAGTGGCTAGGTTGGAAGCTGGGATCCAGGATGTTTGGTTACTAGTCAAAGACCTTACGCACACGTTCTCGGCATGGGTGTTTTATAATTTGTCAATACCTATTCCGAGGTCGTGTCGACTGACGACCCCAGCAAGTCTAAGTGTGCATGGTATGTAATTTCTCTTTTGTACTACGAGGGTCACTCCGAAAGAAATGAACACTATTTTTATGAAAATACAGTTTTCATTCTGCATGTGTGAACGTTTTACAGTGTGTAGATATATCCTTCCCCATTGTTTTCAAACTTAGTTCGACCTGATCCCGTGAGTGGCGCAGTCACAGCATGTCTTCAAGATGGCTGCTACACTTGACGTTCGTCAGATGCAACCTGCTGTCATAGAATTCCTGTGCTGTGAAAACGAGACAGTGGGAAACATCCACAAGAGGTTGAAAAAGGTGTATGAAGATGCTACTGTCGATCGCAGTACAGTTAGTCGGTGGGCAATCAGGTTACGTGATGAAAGCGGGCACGGGAATATTGAGGATTGCCCTCGCAGCGGCAAGCCTTGTACTGCACACACTCCAGACAATGCGCAGAGAGTTAACGGATTGGTGACGGCTGACAGACGCATCACAGTGTACGAATTGTCACGCTACGTTGGGATAGAGGAAGGAAGTGTTTGCAGAATACTGAAAGTGTTGGCGTGCCAGGTGGGTTCCACGATTGTTGACAGTGGCTCACAAAGAAACAAGAAAAACGGTATGCAGCGAACTTTTGGAACAGTAAGAGAATGGTGGAGATGAATTTCTTGGAAGAATTGTGACAGGTGATGAAACATGGTTCCATCATTTTTCACCAGAGACGATGAGGCAATCAATGGAGTGGCATCATGCAAATTCACCCAAGCAAAAAAAAATTCAAAACCACACCTTCTGCTGAAAAAGTTGTGGCTACGGTGTTTCTCGATTCCGAAGGACTCTTCCTTGTGGACATCACGCCAAGTGGAACCACCATAAATTCTGATGCATATGTGACGACACTGAAGAAACTTGAAGCTCGACTGAGTCGTGTTCGACCACATCGGCAAAAGCAGGACGTTTTGCTGTTGTACGATAATGCACGGCCACATGTTAGTCAAAAAACCATGGAAGCGATCACAAAACTCGGATGGACAACACTGAAACACCCGCCTCACAGTCCTGAACTGGCTCCCTGTGACTATCATCTCTTTGAGACACTGAAAGGCTCTCTTCGTGGAACAAGGTTTGAAGATGATAACTCCCTCGCGCACGCTGCCAAACAGTGGCTCCAACAGGTTGGTCCAGCATTTTACCATGCGGATATACAAGCGCTGGTTCGAAGATGGCGTAAGGCAGTTGAGAGGGGTGGAAATTATGTGGAGAAATGAAAATATTGTTCCTAAAGGATGTATCCACACACTGTAAGACTTTCAAACATGTAGAATAAAAAATGGATTTAAAAAAAATAGTGTCCATTTCTTTTGGAGTGACCCTCGTATTTACGAGTATGGTGCATCCACATTCATTTTACACTTGAGGATAAGCAAACGCTAGAGTAGCCAGTACTGCTTAGCGGAGATCTCATGTAAAACAACCTCGTGGAAATGATGTCATTCCTTACATGCACTGTTCCTTATTGGAGCAGGTTCAACTTGTAGTCATGGTTAAGATAAGGCATGGCTGATTAGGTAACTGGGTCTAGACAAAATTCGAAAAAAAAGCGCCAACGTTAAAGTTCAGAAAGCAATCAACGTTCGAAGAGAAGGTAGTTTTTGCAAAACAGAAGTCCTGTTGACTTCTAAATTCAGAGTATAGGAAAATTCCGAAAATAAAAAATGACGATATCGCGAAATTTTTCAGGATCGAACTGACTATGCGTAAGGTGTTGTTAGGTACTTCAGACCAAGGCTAAGAAAATCACACGCTCAACAGAAGAAACCGCTTTTTCGGGCTAGATGGAAGAAGTACATAACATATATGACGGTGCTATATAGCAGAATCTTAGTAGCAGTGGAAAATTGTTAGTCAAATAAAACATCGAGAAGTTTTATAGCTTCCGAAAACGAGATAATTGACAGGTAAAATGTTTAGGAATGATAAGAGAAGAATGCTTTCAGCACAACGACACAATTTTTCGCAGTAATAGCAACAAAACCCACTTTCTGGCCTGTGCTGCGGCAGCGGCAGCGGCCTTGGTATTTTTTTTTTTTTTTCCTTTGCTCTTGCGTCGTTCAGAAACTGGGATATGGCCTCCGTTGGGCAAGAAGTATCTCTCTTTTTATTAGACGCATAATGAGGTATTGGCACAGTGGACCCTTTAAAACAGCAGCTAATTACTAAATTGTTTGAACAAGTTAACCGTGCCAACAATAAACTGCGAAAACGCCAGGTGTGTGTAGCCAGCGCCGCATGAAATCTGTTTTGTGAAGGCTCTTATAAAAAACTCCTTTGAGTCATGAATAACTAACGGGAAAAATCAACGTAACTAATTAATGACTCGTCGTAAATATGTGTGAACGAACAACGAATACCGCCCTTGTGCAAGTCTCTGCGCCTGCTGAAAAAGAGTAAGGAAGAAAATGCACGTCATTCAGGTTTACCTTCTCGTTTGGTATAAGGGTAGTTGATGGAGCCTCAGATGGAAGCAATGTATTCAAACGTCAAAATATGTCAGCGGCATCCTTTGACCACTACTGTGGAACTATTTTCTATATCTCGTTGCTGTGCTGTTACAGAGTGCGACAGTTGCCAGTCTATAAAGATGAACTCACCGCATTTGTTTTTGGTCACATAAGCTCGATTCACCAGTTCCCAAAACTAGGGGCTCATACTTCTCTTCTTCCAAAAAGAATACTGTCTACCTCTAGATGAATATCCGTATTATTAGTAGTAGATGCCAAGACAACATGATAGATCCTAGTTCCGTATCTTCGCCATATATATTAGTCCCTCAGATATTATCGTTCTCTTTCTCTCTCTCTCTCTCTCTCTCTCTCTATATATATATATATATATATATATATAACTTGAATTCTGTTTTATACTTATCATTTACTGAAACTTCCTATGGTGATAACGAAACAAATTTTTGGGTTGGCAGTCTTCTGACCGATTTGATGCGGCTTCACATGAACTGATCTGCGAAAATTTTTTCATTTCAGAATAACGCTTGCATCCAATGTCCTCTATTACATGTTGGATGTATTTCAATATCTGTCTCCCACTACACTTTTTATTTTCTGCAGCTCGTTCAGAAAGATTCACAACACGTGATCTACAATGGTGTCCCTGCCTCTTGTCAATGTGTTTTGTAAGTTCCTCTCCTCGCTGGTTTTGCCGAAAACCACCTCATTTGTACCGTACCGGTACACCTAACTTTCAACATCCTTCTACAGCACCACTTTCCCAAACACATCGATTCTCTTCTTTTCTGGTTTTTCCGCATTCCACGATTCGCTTCCATACAGCGCTCTGCTCCAGCCTTACCTTCTCATCAATTTCTTCCTCAAATTAAGGCCAACATTTATTATCAGTAGACTTCCTCAGGTTTACCTTGTTTTCCTTTTCTAGACTGCTTTTACCTCCTCCTCGATTAGCGCGTTATTTGTTTCTCAGCTTCAGAGTTAGCAGAACACCTTAACTTCATCTCTTTTTGTCATCCCACATTTTGACGTTAAATTTATTGCTGATCTCATTTATGCTGCTGATTATATTCGTCTCTCCTTGACTTACTCTCAATCCACAGTGTGCGTGCAATAGTCTGTTCATTCCAGATAAACGCCCTGGTATTCTTCCTCACTAAGTCCTATAGTATAATATCTGATTCCGCAATCTCTGACTCACCTTGTTGTAATACAGCTGGTATCTTCCCTTGTTTCCCAGGCTTCTCTTTTCTTATTTCTTCTATCGAGCCCATAGTTCCTCATAACTCTGGCTTCTATTCCTCCCCCTACTACAGCATTCCAGTCACCCATGATGTTCTCCCTGTACATACTGGATTACACTTTCTGTGTCTTTATATGGATGCTTTGTGTCTGTTCTTTCGGGCATGCGTCAGAATGAACAGACACCACGTATTCACGTAATTAATACGCTTAGCTGGGCAATGGATCCATCAACTTCAGTGCGGACGCACAAATATGTCAGACCTCCTGTGGGAATCTCAAAAGTAGCGAACATGGAGGAAATGGACAGGGGCTGTGGATAGGTGCCGCTAGATGGGAATGTGGATCTGTCGTGAGGAGTTCCGAGATACTTCGCGCAAGTGTGATAACGCTGTGTTCCTCATGGTGCAGTGGTTAACGCACCTGCCTAGGAAGCAGGAGATCCCGGGCTTGAATCCCGGTCCGGTAAACATTTTCATTCGTCGCCGCTCATTCCGCGTAATGTCCCTATGTAGCTAATACCAGTGATCCCTTTCCTTTCCTTTCTCCCCCTCTCCATCTTCAATTTACGTTTAATGTTCAGTTTGTTGTTGTTGTTGCGGTCTTCAGTCCTGAGACTCGTTTGATGCAGCTCTCCATGCTACTCTATCCTGTGCAAGCTTCTTCATCTCCCAGTACCTACTGCAACCTACATCCTTCTGAATCTGTTTAGTGTATTCATCTCTCGGTCTCCCTCTACGATTTGTACCCTCCACGCTGCCCTCCAATACTAAATTGGTGATCCCTTGATGCCTCAGAACATGTCCTACCAACCGATCCCTTCTTCTAGCCAAGTTGTGCCACAAACTACTCTTCTCCCCAATCCTGTTCAATACCTCCTCATTAGTTATGTGATCTACCCATCTAATCTTCAGCATTCTTCTGTAGCACCACATTTCGAAAGCTTCTATTCTCTTCTTGTCCAAACCAGTATCCTCACATAATTTATCTATGTCTTCATCTTCTTCTTGTGATGTCGATACGTGTATAGTACCTGAAACTTTATTATTGGCATTGGTTTGCTGACGAGTATGATGAGAAAAATCTTATCAATGAAATGTTCATAACTAACTCTCTGTCTTACTTTCCTGTTCATAAAGAAGCCTACCTTTGTTCCACCATTTTCTGCGGTTGTGGTTATTTTTAATCGTCTCATCATAAATCCTTATCTTCTTTCCATTTCATTTCAAATAATACAGATATATCTTGAATTATCTTCGTATTCCCTTTTTCAGATGTTGTAACTTCCCTATCACGTTCAAACTTCTGCGTTTCCATTTTCTGACTTGCAGAATGTTAGTTACCCTTTCATTAGTGAAGCAGTCTCTTTCTCATGATTATGACAATTTTGGCGATCTTCTCCCAAAGATCCGGATATTGGATTAATCCTCAATCCTTTGACAATGGCCGCTCGGGATTAGCCGAGCGGTCTCAGGCGCTGCATTCACGGACTGTGCGGCTGGTCCCGGCGGAGGTTCGAGTCCTCCCTCGGGCATGGGTGTGTGTGTTTGACCTTAGGATAATTTAGGTTAAGTAGTGTGTAAGCTTAGGAACTGATGACCTTAGCAGTTAAGTCCCATAACATTTCACACACATTTTGAACTTTGACAATGGGTAGATCGCTACAACGCTTTTCAATTAGAGCTCATATTTATTGTAGATACGGATTGTGTATCTTTCATGCAGTGGTCTTCGTTGTCTTCTACATCCTCATGCCATTGATCATTTCTGATTCTTCCGCCTTTAAAGGGAAACTTCCACCGGAATTAGCCGTCTCTTTGACAATGCTGTTTGTAGAACGAGGGGATCCCTTATACGAGAAGTCTTGGGTCGTTATTGCAGATAAATGTTATTCAAAATTTAATCGGTGGCTGGGATCGCACCCCAGTACCCAGGACATTTTGACTGTTTGTCAAAGACGTTATCTCTAGACCATGTTGATAAAACCTTTAGAAAACATATAGGACAATTGTTAACAACGTTTCTGAAAAAGCTTTGGCTGACTTGAAAGTATATACACACTGCATGTAACTGATATTAAATTGTTCCACAGTGATGACACGGTTGTTATTGTGATCTTCAGTCCAAAGGCTGTTCTGATGCAGCTGTAAAACCTACATTGTGCAAGCCTCTCCATCTTTCCATAACTACAGACGTTACATCCGTTTGAAACTACTTCCGGTAGTCAACCCTTGAGTTCTCTGTGAAATCCCCCTTCCCGCCTCGCTGGTGGTCCTTCTGTCTCCTGCCGGCCGAAGTGGCCGTGCGGTTAAAGGCGCTGCAGTCTGGAACCGCAAGACCGCTACGGTCGCAGGTTCTAATCATGCCTCGGGCATGGATGTTTGTGATGTCCTTAGGTTAGTTAGGTTTAACTAGTTCTAAGTTCTAGGGGACTAATGACCTCAGCAGTTGAGTCCCATAGTGCTCAGAGCCATTTGAACCATTTGAACCATCTGTCTCCGCCACTGCAACGCACGCGCGGCTGTACCATTAGCGCACTACAAAAGACGGAGCGGAGAACGTCTTCGTCAGTCCTCGTTCGGCTCACCTGAAGATGGCTGGCAGTTGTCCAGCCGAAATATCGTTCAATGAAGTTTACGATGACCTGCTGCAAGTGCGAAATCTTTTTGAACAACTGAATTTAAACTTTGCTATCATTGACCCTCAATCAAAGATATCCGCAGAGATTCTCTATAAACAATATCTCCCATGTGAATAATTGCATTTGGAGTCATTTGGTGACTATCCACGTCGCCCGCTCAGACATACTCTACGGATATGTTACCGACCAGGCCGGTGAGGCCAATGCATAGTCAAAGTTTCAGAGGTGCCAAACTACAGTGAATTTGATATTGGCGGGGGAGGATGTGCCGATGGCATCATCGCCACATATCCGACGCCTTTGAATGCCGCGCGCAACCTTCCCGCGCCGGTACTACAGTGTGGCGCGACCAGCGCCACCCAGGTGGTGTCGCCCTCTGCCAACTACCATGATGGACGGCGGGAGCCAGCTGCGGGGAGAACGATTGCAACCGGGAAACGAGACGGAAGAGCGGAGTCCCTGACTGCGTCAACCTGCTACACGACGAGTTCCGGACAGAAGATGCCTTTGGTCGTTATCGGTAACACCGTGGAGAGTACCGATTATTAATCTTTTTGAGGTATCCTGAGCTGTGGTGACTGGAACGGTCGTCGCCCAGGGATGTGAATACCGAGCGTGTCCTATGTGGCTCAGCTTTGGCGTACATTTAACTAAGAGAACTCTTCAGGAGGGGAGTCCAAAAGCTTGTCATTCTACTCATATGCACTGTATTCAGATGGTTATTTTCGTGTCCCTTCCAGAGACATATTCTGACAGTTGTTTTCTTTTGTAACTGTATGTACTGAGCAAAGATAGACGAATGAGGAACTGGAGTAATTTTGATAGGGTCAGCACATGTGTTATATTCACTTCTGGTTGTAATGTTTTTCGTGGACGATCTATGACATTAAATTAAATTGAACGTTTCACTCCAAAGATTTTTTTGACATATTGTTTTAGAAGTTTGGTTTTAAGAGTATCAGTGGATTTTACTGAATGGTTAGTTACAACAAAATTATGATTAGAACTTTTGTATTACGCCTTCCTCCTCACCCAGAGCCCTTTCACTTAACGCTCTGTTACGCCTTCGACTGTTAGAACTAGAGCATTATTATTGTAAAAGCTGCAGAAGATCGTTCGTTCCCTATATTTTACACCTGCTGCCCTCAGAAAGTCAAATACTGTAGGCTACTCCAGGCAACATTGTCAAAACTACAAACATTGTGAAAACTGCAAATGCTATATTATCTCCTGAGGGTGTTTTTTTCCGTAATTACAATACCGTCATGAGTTGTAAAGCAACTATGGAGAATCTGACCACAAAAATAAGCTATGTCATCTGTATGTATGCAAGAGTGAGAAACGAAGACTTGATACTTGGAGTGACTCTTCCGAACTTCAGGGGACTTCAAACACATTACACGCTTCTAAATAGGCCAGCAGGAAATTTTTATTGTTCGTCAAAGTACAGAAATAAATTATGTCATGTTTTTGACATTCCTTATCGTTTCCCACCTCTCGTCATATGACGATACACCTAGGAACTTTGTTAGATGTGATAGTTTTGGTAGTCCAGATGTTATGGTGTGTGAAGGTATAATCTTACATGGGCGTCCTGCTCTTGAAATCTCTGATCACAGTACACTCACCGGCCAACGTTATTGTGGCACTGTACTGCTTCCCCTTGTGCGTCTTTTCTGGGGGTGCATTCGATAATGACTTCTATTTACTGTTGACATTGTGTGACTGCATCCAAATGCTTAGGTGAAGCTGTTGGAACGATAGTATGTTCGGCGACTGGACTGGTCTGTCCACTCCCCCGTCTTAAATCCCATCGAGCACATGTGGGATGCTTTGGGGAGCCGTACTACACTACGCTCACACGCAACACCAACCTGCCAGTAATAGGCAACAGCGCTGGTGGAGCAATAAAACACACTGCCACATGTATTTCTTACCAACCTTGCTGCCAGCGTGGTAGTTGACACTGTCGTCCGTGGTGATCACACCCTTATTACGTCGCATCTTTTGTAATGTCCAGGGGACCATCGTAAATGGCGGAGACTTCAGTACAATAAAGGAGGGTGCTTGAAGGAAAGGTCACGCCACCCAACAGAACACAGCAGCTCAGTCCCAGAAACATTATGCTCTCTGCTTCACAGGGTAGTGCTACAAATGGCACAAAATTGAATGTCGACACTATCTGATTGGTAAATAAGAAGATGCAGTTGCTGCGTTTTATCAAAACTGATGCTCAGCCATTAGCTCCGAAGCAAACGTTATTTCACTCCGTTATTTTTATCGATCGATACGTTCCATCAACTCGTTCAAGAACACATGTTTTTCTGTAAGTGCTATTAGTAAAACAAAATGTATCATTGCTACTTGCTCAGACAATCATGCAATAGCTCTATCGCACATCGAAATTTTGAAAAAAATTTGAACCCGTAGGTAACAAGAGTAAAGAAACAAAGTTATCGATATCATTCTTCTGTTATATTGCGTGGAGGCCATGTCGCTGAGTATATCCCTTTGGGAATATACTGTACTTACCTTAAAAGATTGGTCACACAAGTAACTAACTACTAAAGACAGAAAATGTTGTAGGGCACTGTTAGCTGGGAGACCGTGAGCCGACTTGTTTCCTGCCTCCCTCTACAGCGGCGACTGTCCATGCTGGTGGTGGATTTGTGTCTTAATTGAATCTATTACGTGAAAGTGACGGTAATAGATGTGTATATTGCGAGGTGCCATCTTTGTCTTGAGAGTAAGAAGAGGGCAAATGACCTAATAAAGCACAAAGGGGACAGCGCGGCTTGTCTCTATTAGCCGTATGGGTCACCATCAACGTCCCTCACTTAATGAGATGTTCTGGAGAAGCTTTAAATTAAACCAAGGACTTGGCACAAAGTCTGGTGATGGGGAACTTGCCATCGTTACCTAATATCCCTTGCTAGACAAACAGCAGTGGTGCAAATATCCTCCAACAGCAGAATTTGAACTGGTCACCTCAAAGTCGAGCTCCATCACATAAGGTGGGATATCGTCCTCGACTGTGGAGACTGGTGATTAGGTAATACATGGTTACTTTTAATCAGGCAGTTAATCATTTCACCAGTTTATTTTCTGTTTGCCTCCCGCAATTTTCCTGCTATTTTCTCTTTGGAAATCTCTGTACACTATCCGAACAAAAGTATCTGGACACCCCTGTGTAATGCGGAATTCACCACTGGATGCGACGTGAGATGAACCAGCCAATATAAAAATTGGAGTGTTGTGTTGTCAGTATAGATGCAGTAAGAGCAGAATGGGTCGGTCGGGAGAATTCAGTGACTTCGAAAGTGGACTGGTCGATGGTTGTTACCTGAGTAACAAATCCTTCAGGGATATTGCAACCCTTTCAAAGCTGCTCATGTCGGCTGTTGGTGAAGCGACTGTGGAGACTCGAGAGAACAACCACAGGGAAACCAGGAACAAGTAAACCTCATTTGTTGATGGACAGCGGCTTTTGGGTATTGCGAAGTATTGTTATGAAGAGTCGCATGAAATCAGTTTAAGGAATCAGTCGTGAGTTTAAAAGTGCTTCTAGCATTCCATTAAGCACAACGACTGTGTGTAGCGAGTTCAAAGAAGTGGGGGTACAACAGTCGAACAACTGCCCATAAGGCACACGTATATGTAGTCAGCGCGAAATACATCTCTGGAGAGGGTACACTGAGTAGACAGTGGATGACTAGAAACGATTGATTTGGAGTTTTGAATCACGCTATCCCCAGTGACAGTCCGATGCAAGCGTTTGGGCTTGGCGTATGCCTGGAGAACATTTGTTACCATGCGTAGTGCCGATAGTAAAACACACAAGAGTTAGTGTTACGGTATGGGTTTTTTTTTCGTCGTTAGGATATGGTCCCCTGATTGTGCTGAAGAATACGAAAAATGCTGAGGCATACGTACATATTTTACAGCATTATGTAATGCGTTGAGTAGAGGAACAGTACAGAAAACATGATTGTATCAACATGACAGTGCATACCGTCGTAAAGGAGCCTCTGTGGTACAATGACTTTCAGACAATAACATTCCTGAAATGGATTTCCCAGAGTCCTGGCCTGAAGGCAATTCACGACCTTTAGGATGTGTCAGAGCGTCGACTTCACTCCAGATCCCAGTGTCCAACATTACCTTCTCTGGTCTCATCCCTGGTCGTTCATCCAGACATTCAGAGCCTCATTGAAAGTGTCCAAAGCAGAGTTCAATTCGTCATAAAGGTGATGGGTGGACACACTACATGTACAACAGTAGGTTCCCGGATCTAAATCTACATCTTCTTCTACACTCCGCAAACCACCTTGCAGTGGTGTGTGGCGGAGGGAACTTTGCATACGACTGTCACTTCCCCCTTTCCAGGTCGCGAATAGTTTACGAAAAGAGCGACTGCCGGTAAGCCTCCGTGTGGGCTCGATTCTCTCTAGTTTTAGCTTCATGATCTTTTCACGAGATATAAGAAGGGGAAAGCAATATACTGACTCATACTTATAGGAATGTACACTATTATAACTTAAATAATAAACCACTCCGGGATGCAGAGCGGCCGCCACTGTAGTTGGCTGATTTTCTCTGTGGCACTTTCATACTTACTAAATGAGCCTGTAACGAAACGCGCCGCTCTTCTTTGGATCAGCTGTTTCCTCTATGAGTCCTTTCTGGTACGGATCCCATACTGACGAACAACATTCAAGTACTGGTCGATTAGTGTTTTGTGAGGTAATTCCTCGGTGCTGGACCACATTTCCTGAAGATTCTTGCAGTGAATCTGTCTGGCATCCGCCTTACCCGCGAATAATTTTGCGCGGACGTTCCAGTTCAAATCGTTCCACACGCATACTCCTAGATTTTCTACGGAAGTAACTGCTACCAGTGACTTCCGCAATTTAGTTATCATACAACAAAGGGTCTTTCCGTCTGTGTTTTCGCAACACGTTAGATTTGTTTATGTTGAAGGTCAGTTGCCACTCCCTGCACCAAGCGTCCATCCTCTGCAGGTCTTCCTGGATATCGCCACAATTTTCTAGCATAGCGACTTGGCAGTATACGGGAGCAGCTTCCGCCCGCGAAAAGTCTCATCAGACTTCCGACGTTATCTGCTAGATAAAGTAATGGTCCAATAATACTCCCCGGGGGCATGCTCGAAGTTACTTTGACGTCTGAAGATTTCCCTCCTTTCAGAAAGATATGCTGGATTCTGTTCGATAGAAACTCTTCTGTACAATCACACAGTTAGTCTGATGTTCCACACTCTCGTAGTTAGTTCCTTTGGTAGCACTGCAGAACAATATCTATTGCTTTCTGTGTCTCGTGAACGAATAGAGCGAGCTTAGTTTCACAAGATCGTTGTTTTCGGAACCCACGTTGGTTCCTGCAAAAGAGATTTTCTGTTCCACAAATGTCATAACACGCGAGCAGAAAAAAATGCGTTCCAAAAATAAAATCACTCCGTCTTCAGGTCACAAGAGGGCCATCGGGACCATCTGACCGCCGTCTTATCCTCAGCTGAGGATGCGGATAGGAGGGGCGTGTGGTCAGCACGCCGCTCTCCCGGTCGTTACGATGGTTTTCTTTGACCGGAGCCGCTACTATTCGGTCGAGTAGCTCCTCAATTGGCATCACGAGGCTGAGTGCACCCCGAAAAATGGCAACAGCACGCGGCGGCCCGAATGGTCATCCATCCAAGTGCCGGCCACGTCCGACAGCGCTTAACTTCGGTGATTTGACGGGAACTGGTGTATCCACTGCGGCAAGGCTGTTGCCTCCAAAAATAACCTGTACCTTTTTCCAATCGTGGGGAAGTTCCGTCCTAATCACTTAAGCCTCCCATCCATATCTGATAAGTTAAAATCTCCACCTACAACTATAACATGGCCAGGAAATTTACACGAAATATTCTCCAAGTTTTCTCTCAAGTGACCGCCTCTACTGTCACTGGCAGAGTATCTATAAAAGCATCCGATGACTAAGATCATTTTAAAACTCGTATTTACCCACATTATTCCTTACACTGAATCTGTACTAGTCTCACTAGATGTTATCCAATTTTCTGTGGCTACAAACACGTCTCCACCACCAGCATTCAATCTGTCATTGCAATATACACTCGAGTCGTAATTAAGAATTTCATTGCTGTTGACGTATGGGTTCAGCCAGTTTTCTGTCCCTAGCACTATATGGGAATTGTCACCGTTTACAAGTGATATTAGTTCCAGGACCTATCCGCAGACACCCCCACAGTTAAATAATGCTATATTAAAGTTTTCCTTCTCAGATATATTATGACTAACACTTCTTCGTCTGGAATCATAAGGCGTCTCACTGGGCCTTTGGAGGGATTTTTCCATCTAAAAAGCTCATATGTGCACGCCACACGTACTCCGCAACCCTATTAGCCACTTCCTGCCTCTAGTGCAAGCTTGACTTATTAAGGGGTCCTACAATTCTGCTCGCAGTAGCTACCAGAATGTGCAAAAGTTAAATTTAAGATCTTTTATACATCGGTAATGTCATAAATTTTCGAGGATGTACCTCTGGAGCACAGTATAGTGAATCAGGAACTGCGGGAAAACCGGAAAGGAAGGGCATCGAACCGTTTGAGATGTCGGTCTACGGAAGACTGTTGAGAATTAAATGGAGTGATAAAATAAATAATGAGGGACAGGATGATAGGACATGTGTCAAGATGTCTGGGAATAGCCTCCATCACAATAGTGGGGGCAGCAAAGGGTATAAGCCTTAGGAAGAGACAGACTGGAATACATCCAGCAAATAGCTGAGAACGTATGATGCAACTGCTACTCTGAGATGAAGAGGTTAGAGCACGAGAGGAATTCATGGCGGTCCGCATCAAACCAGTTTGGAGACTGGTGACTCCAAAGAAGAAAGTCAGTTGCCTCTTTATTCTCTGATTATCGTACAGTTGATTATTGAACTCTTTTGTTGCTTCTTTGGGACTGTGCTCGCTATATTCCGTGTTTTTATGACAGGTAATTAGGTGCAGTCCAAGTTTGAGATGTCAAAAGGATGCGACCGCAAAAGTATCAGTAAGATATGTCGCAGGTTGTTTGAGAAAAAATGTGCCCGCGCGGAGTTATGCGGGACTTACAGAACCCAGAGCGCCCCGGGTGGAAGGCCGCCGGACACAAATCTCCGCAGACAGTGCGGAGTGCGTCGCCGCGTGTGACGTACTGGCGGAATGCAGAATTCATTAGCGGCTCACACGGAACTCCGGGTCGAGACCGCGCCGTCGGGACCAGTCCTCGTCGGGCCTAAGCAATGATGCTGCTGCGCGTTAGGGAAATGCCACAGCCAATCACGCTCTCCCAACTGGCCCCATTTATTCCCACCCTTGACCCCTGAATATCTCGACACATTCATTACCGTTAGGACATTTATTTTATTTTGGCTTTATGTGTGCCTATATCTAGATCCACATCTACATGTACTCGAATACTCTGCAAATCACACTTAAGTGTCCGGCATAGGGTTCATCGAACCACCTTCACGATATTCTCTACTATTCCGATCTCGAACAGCGTGCGGAAAAAACGAACGCCTATATCTCCACGTGCGAGCTCTGGTTTTCCTTATTTTGTTATGATGATGACAGCAAAGGACTTGGAAGAGCAGTTGAACGGAATGGACAGTGTCTGGAAACGAGGATATAAGATATACATCAACAAAAGCAAAACGAGGATAATGGAATGTAGTCGAATTAAGTCGGGTGATGCTGAGGAATTAGATTAGGAAATGAGACAAACTAGTAAAGGAGTTTTGCTGTTTGGGGAGCAAAATAACTGATGATGGTCGAAGTAGAGAGGATATAAAATGTAGACTGACAATGGCAAGGAAAGCGTTTCTGAAGAAGAGAAATTTGTTAACATCGAGTATAAATTTAAGTGTCAGGAAGTCGTTTCTGAAAGTATTTGTATGGAGTGTAGCCTTGTATGGAAGTGAAACATGGACGATAAGTAGTTTGGACAAGAAGAGAATAGAAGCTTTCGAAATGTGGTGCTACAGAAGAATGCTGAAGATTAGATGGGTAGATCACATAACTAATGAGGAAGTATTGAATAG
This sequence comes from Schistocerca serialis cubense, assembly GCF_023864345.2. NCBI lineage: Eukaryota > Metazoa > Arthropoda > Insecta > Orthoptera > Acrididae > Schistocerca > Schistocerca serialis. The sequence continues at coordinate 251,663,670 of NC_064639.1, read as the reverse complement.
ATTTGGGGAGAAGAGGAGTTTTTGGCACAACTTGACGAGAAGAACGGACCGGTTGGTACGACGTGTTCTGAGGCATCAAGGGATCACAAATTTAACATTTGAGGGCAGCGTGGAAGGTAAAAACCGTAGAGGGAGACCAAGAGACGAATACACTAAGCAGATTCAGAAGGATGTAGGTTGCAGTAAGTACTGGGAGATGAAGAAGCTTGCACAGAATAGAGTAGCATGGAGAGCTGCATCAAACCAGTCTCAGGCCTGAAGACCACAACAACAACGACGATCGTTTCTCCCTATGTAGCTCGGCGTCAACAAAGTATTTTCACATCCGGAGGAGAAAGTTGGCGATTGAAATTTCGTGAGAAGGCTCTCAGGCAACGAAAAACGCCTTCGTTCTAATGATGTCCGACCCAACTCCTGTATGTCAGTGACACTCTCTCCCCAATTTTGCGATGATAAAAAACGTGCTGCTCTTCTTTGAACTTTCTCGATGCACTCCGTTTATGCTATATGGTAAGGATCCCAGACCCGACAGGCTTAGTGTATGCAGTCTCTTTAGCAGATCTGCTGCATCTTCAAAATGCTACGCCAATAAAACGCAGTCTTTGGTTCGGTTTCGCCACAAGGTTTCGCCACAACATTTTCTAGTGTTCTTTCCAATATAAGTTGTTCGTCATAGTAATTTCTAGGTATTTAGTTGAATTCACAGACTTTAGATTTTACTGATTTATCGTGTAACCGAAGTTTAACGGATTCATTCTAGCATTCATGTGGATTACCTCACACTTTTCATTATTTAGGATCAAGTTTCAATTTTCGCACCATACAGCCATCTTTTCTAAATCGTTTTGCAATTTGTTTTGATCTTCTGATGACTTTACTAGACGATAAACGAGAGTATCATCTGCAAATAACTTAAGATGGCTGCTCAGATTGTCTCCTAAATCGTTTATGTAGGTAAGGAACAGCAGAGGGCCTATAACACTATCTTCGAGAACGTCAGGATGCGCACATTCTGCTGAAGTCGATGACTTTCCGTCAGTTACTACGAACTGTGGCCTCTCTGACAGGAAATCAGGAATCCAGTCACATAACTGAGACGATATGCCCTAAACACCCAATTTCACTACAAGCCGCTTGTGCAGTAGTCTCAAAAGTCTTTTGGAAATCTAAAAATACGGAATCAATCTGAAATCCCTTGTCAACAGCACTCAAAACTTCACTTTAGTAAAGAGCTATTTGTGTTCCAGAAGAACGATGTTTTCTATATCCGTGCTGATTGTGTGTCAATAGACCCTTCTCTTCGAGGTAATTCATAACGTTCCAACGCAATATGTGTTCCGAATGATATAGGCCTGTAATTTAATGGATTACGCGTACTACCTTTCTTGAATATTGGTGTGACCTGTGGAACTTTCCAGTCTTTGGCAATGGATCTTTCGTCAAGAGAGAGGTTGTAAATGATTAAGTATGGAGCTATTGCATCAGCATACTCTGAAAGGAATCAAATTGGTACACAGTCTGGACCGGAAGACTTGCTTTTATTAAGTGATGTAAGTTACTTTACTATTACAAGGATATCCAATTCTAAGTTATTCATATGCCGATACTGATTTTGCCCACACACCGGTAGTTTAGCAACAAGACAGTTTACGATCGTGGTACCACGCGAAAAACCGGGGAGTCGCCAGCACGAGCCGTTGGGGGCCAAAAAAATTGCTTTAACATAAGCCGAAACCGGTCATAATAAAAAAATGTTATTGCAATCTCGGCTGTTGTTTTTAACCAAAGAAGTGAAAATAATACAAATTTACGAAGTCTTTTCTCAAGTCTGGAGTGTAGCCTTGCACAGAAGTGAAACGTGGACGACAAACAGTTCAGACTACCAGAGATTACAAGTTTTCGAAATGTGGTGCTAATGAGGAATGCTGAAGATTAAGTGGATAGATCTCATAACTAATGAGTAAAACAATTCGTGGCGTAAATTGACGAACAAGAGAAGGGATCGATTGATAGGGCACATTCTCAGATATCAACGACTCGTCAGTTTAGTATTGGAGAGAACTGCATATGTGTGAAGGAGGCGGGGGAGTAAAAATTGCCGAAAGAGATCACTAGACGAATATTATTTGGAGATGAAGAGAGTTGCACAGGACAGAGTAGCATGGAGAGCGGCACCAAACCAGTCTTCTGACTAAAAACTACAGCACCATCACTTAAAACTTCACCATCACCCTCGTATGTCACCGAAGCTGTGCAGTTTCGTCAGCAGTATACCTCTCGGTTGCTTCAGTTTCGTCGTAATTATATCAGTGATTCAGTTTTATATTGCATAACGCATTGAATCATTCTTGGAACGACAGGGACTCAGTTTTTACAAGCTTTCCCTATTATTTAATACAGATGTAGAGGTGGTTGCTTTGAACCTGCAGCATCTTGTTGAAATCGAGTTGTTTTTCATTTTTATTGTTCTCTTCACCGATGGGTCGTTCATCGCCAACCTACTTTTTAACTTGCATTGGCCTGATTCTCAAGTGCATCACTAAGAAAGTACGTTACCAAGTCCATGTGTTCTCCGTAACGTTCTGTTGAGGGCTACTCAGCTGAAAACCTTCCTCATGAAAGTCCAAATACTGTCAGAAAGCTTGCTGGGACATTTTAATACATTTTCATAATTTGGAGTACTGTGTGTAGTACGCTAATCTATGTAGAATTCTTAAAATTTCGTCCTGGATTTCAATTTTTTTCTGAGTTGGACACAGAGTTTTACTCAAAATGAAGCTTCCACTGATGGTTACTTAATTTTTTTGCGTCATGAGTCCTATGACTGGTTTGATGCGGCCCCTTGTTTCTTCCTCTCCTGTGAGCCGCTCGGCGTAGCTGCGCGGTGTGAGGCGCCTTGCCACGGTTCTCATGGCTTCCCCCGTCGGAAGTTCGAGTCCTCCCTCGGGAATGGGTGTGTGTTGTCCTTAGCGTTAAGTTAGTATAAGTTAGATCAAGGAGTGTGTAAGCCTAAGGACCGATGACCCGTAGGAACTTACCACAAATTTCCAAACTCCCTCTCCTGTGGCAATCTCTTCTTAGAACAGCACCTACACCCAACATCCTCGGTTATTTGTTGGATATATTCCAGTCTCTTTCTTCACCTACGGTTTTTACCCTTTTCAGCACCCAGTGGTACCACGGATATTCTTCCTTGATATCTTAACACATGTTCCATCGCATTGCCTCGTCTTTATGTCAGCGTTTCCCACATACTTTTTTCTTCGTCAATTGCACAAGAAAGCTCTTTACTTCTTGTCTCATCAGCCCATTCAATTTTCAATATCCTTCTACAGTACCACTTGGTAGATGCTTCATTTCTCTCTTTGCCTGTCTTCCCACTGTGCACGATTCACTTCCGTACAGTGCTGTGGTTCAAACGAACATTTACAGGCGTTGCTTCTTCAAACAATGCTTGGTGCTCGCAGACTTCTTTTAGCCACCCATGCCGCCTTTGTCTGTGCTACAAAGCCTTTTATGTTCTCCTGGCTACTCGCGTGATGTCTTGATTTGTTTATAAAATTCTCATCATAATCGACAGCAATCCGATACTGAAAATGGTAGTTCAGGTACACATGTCGTTGTCGCAAGCCGAAGATGAAGACATAGAGGAAGTATATGGGTATACTGAAGAGGTAATACGATACGTAAAGGCAGGTTAAAATCTAATAGTCATGGGGAATTGGAATGCGATTGTAGGGGAATGGGAAGAAGAAAGGGTTGCAGGAGAATATGAAAGATGAGAAAGACTGATTTCTCCAATAAATTTCTGCTATTAATAGCAGATACTCCGTCCAAGAATCATTAGCGGTGGTGAGATACATGGAGGAGGCGAGAAGATAAGGGAAGATTTCAGTTTGGTTACGTCATGGTTACGTAGAATTCTGAAATCAGATACTGGATTGTAAGGCGTGCCCAGGAATAGATGTAGACTCAAATCAGAATTTAGTACTAATGAAGAAAAGGCTGAAGTTTAAGGGATTAGTCAGGAAGAATCAAGGCGCAAAGATGTGGAATACGGAAGTAGTAAGGAATGAAGAGATACGCTTGAAGTTATTTGCGGCTATACATACAGCCACAATGAATAGCTCAGTAGGCAGTTCAGTTGAACAAGAATGGACATGTCTAAAAGGAACAATCACAGAAGCTGGAAAGAAAAACATAGGTACGAAGAAGGTAATGGAAATGGAAGCAAGAGTGAAGCAAAATCAGGTCACGTTCATGAGATTTGTCGACCTAGAGAAAGCGTTCGACAATGTAAAGATGTTTGAAATTCTGAGTAAAGGAAGGGTAAGCTATAGCGAAAGACGGGCAATATATCATACATACAAGAACCAAAAGTGGAAACTAAGAGTGGTAATCCATACATTGAAGAAGCAATAACGAAAAAAAAAATCAAGTGCGGGATTAAAGTTCAGGGTGAAAGAATATCGATGATCTGATTCTCAGATGACATTATTACGCTCATTAAAAGTAAAGAAGAGTTATACAATCTGTTGAATGGAATGAAGTCTAATGACCACAGAATATGTACTGAGAGTAAATCGAAGAAAGATTAAAGTAATGAGAAGCAGCGGAAATGAGAACAGCGAGAAACTTAAGATCCGAATTTGGGACCACGAAGTAGACGAAGTCAAGGAATTCTGCTATCAAGGAAGCAAAATAACCCATGACGGACAGAACAAGGAGGACATAAAAAGCACACTAGCACTGCCAAAAAAGGCATTCCTGGCCAACAGAAGTCTATTAGTATCAAACATAAGCCTTAATATAAGGAAGAAATCTCTCAGAATGAATGCTTGGAGCACAGCATTGTATGGTGGTGGGACACGGATTGTGGGAAAACCAGAACAGAAGAGAATCGTAATATTTGAGATGTGGTGCAACAGAAGAATGTTGAAAATTAGGTGGACTTATAAGGGAAGGAACGAGGAATTTCTCCGCAGAATCGGCCAGGAACAGAATACAAGGAAAACACTGAGGAAAAAAAAAGGGACGGAATGGTAGAACATCTGTTAAGGCATCACGGAATAATTTTCGCGTTACTTGACGGAGCTATAGAGGGTAAAAACTGAAAAGAGAACTGGAAGACATCTAGCAAATAACTGAGGACGTAGGTTGTAAGTTCTAGTCTGAGATGAAGAGGTTGACGCAGGAGAGGAATTCGTGACTGGCTGCAATGAACCAGTCGATTGAGTGATAACTCAAGTTTTTTTTCAGTTTCATCGTGCTAGTTTAATGTTCACTATTCTTTATCTTGAGTTTTCACTGGTAAGTTTGTAACGTCCCCTTAGAAAAATTTGTGAATGACTGTGCTGGTAAACCCCTTACGTTATTTGATCTTCAAACAGCTGAGCAATACTGAACGTACTCAGACATGTCTCTCTTTACTTATTCTGATCAACACTAAACTGACACACAATATTTTTAGCGCAACGCAATCTGACTTTCAATGATCTCTACAAAAGAATGGCCCTGACTGACAATAACTTATACCTTTCATGAATCAATTACCTCACAAAAATCTTCAGTACTCGAACTACTGCAGTACAGCGAGCGCCAATACTGCCAGCTACATAAAAGATTCTAACTACTGAAGTCACTAACTACTGATAGGCATAGTTAGCAAATGAAAGATTTTGATAGAGAACAAACAATGTATCTACCTTAATAGTGTTCGAAAGTCATAATATATATATCGGTTCATGACATCCAGTCTTACAAATTTACTCTCTCTGATGGACACATATCCAGATCATCCGCTCTCAAAACTCCGCTACCTCTCTCCCTACATCCACCACTGCTGTCGGCTCACCTCCAACTGCGCAACGCTACGCGCTGTTAACAGCCAACTGCCGAACACTACAATAGCAAATTCCAACAATGCAAACCAGCCTCAGACTACACACAGCACTGTCAGTGATTTTCATACAGAGCGCTACGTGGCGTTACCAACATAAAAACCTAAACAGCCTACTTACAAGTTCTCACTTCCACCTATGCAGCGGGGGTCTGATGATCACGTAAATAAACCAACCTGACAATAATTTTTTGTGATTAACCATAACCTTCAGTTACCCTCTTAACGTTTCAGCTCTACCCACTGAAGAATACGACAAAAAATGTTTTCCGCTTCTAATGAATACGCAGTGGAGTATGTCTTTGGCTAGAAGTTGCTCTCTTTCAAATAAACATTTCAGATTCTATTCTGCTACAAACGGGATGTAGTGGATCGTAATATTTCACATTCAAAGCTCATTTTTTACATATATTTCCCACAGAACCTGTTAAGTTTCGCATTAGAAAGTTTAAGTTCCCCAATTCACCACAGAGAACTTCATTAACTATTTGACAGTCAATTCAATGCTCTTTTTGCTCGCTGTAAAGTGGGCGGTATTCCATGCAGAAGGTACACATCGAAATTTGAGATGTACTTGCAAAGAATCACTTCAAATCTCACTTAAAAATCTCACTAAAACCATAAATAAATGATAATATTCTTATTCGACGTACAACATTTTAATAATGTAGCGGCCTGAGGCACATAGCACTTGCCATCACGAACATACAGAGTGTGCGACTGATTCCCGAACAGTAGCTGCATCAGATTGCACTCGTCCCGGAGACTTGCCCTCTGTGTAAGGCAAAATGGGTGACAACCTGTGGCAGATATGGCGACAGAGTAGAATGCTGATGCTGGCACAAGTGTTCCAGAGCACACCATTTAGTGCTCTGTAATGGTAACTTCTGGCACCGAATGTCTAAGGAAGACCAAATGTAGTGGAAAGAGGTAGAAAGCACTGTATTAAGACTCATCCGAGCTTTCCAAGTGATTTATTGTTTCCAGCTACAGTGCCATGTTCCCTTCGGTCTGCGTCACTGGGTCCCACAGTGCTGAGGACACCACTTCACTGTCTGTAAAACGGCTCGGCGCGGAATGGCTGCCTCAGTGATCCGTGCACGCACTGTGTGTGAGCCTCATGTGCCAGCAGAGTTGCGGCGTCGTCAGGTTGCCAGCAGACGGCTCAGCGGTTTGCGTCCCTGCCAACACAGTGCCGCTCGGTGTGAGCCGCAGGCGGCCAGCTGTGTGCTTCTCATCGTCGTGGCTGAGATTGTGGCGACAACAAGCACCCACAATCTGGCGTCAGAATCTGCAGCCCTCGCATCGGGATGCCTCCAGCGTGTGTTGGAAGCCAGGACACCTGCCCGCAGTAGTTGATTTCGTATTTCTAGATTTCCGGAAAGCTTTTGACACCGTTCCTCGCAAGCGACTTCTAATCAAGCTACGGGCCTATGGGGTATCGTCTCAGTTGTGCGACTGGATTCATGATTTCCTGTCAGGAAGGTCGCAGTTCGTAGTAATAGACGGCAAATCATCGAGTAAAACTGAAGTGATATCAGGTGTTCCCCAGGGAAGCGTCCTGGGACCTCTGCTGTTCCTGATCTATATAAATGACCTGGGTGACAATCTGAGCGGTTCTCTTAGGTTGTTCGCAGATGATGCTGTAATTTACCGTCTAGTAAGGTCATCCGAAGACCAGTATCAGTTGCAAAGCGATTTAGAAAAGATTGCTGTATGGTGTGGCAGGTGGCAGTTGACGCTAAATAACGAAAAGTGTGAGGTGATCCACATGAGTTCCAAAAGAAATCCGTTGGAGTTCGATTACTCGGTAAATAGTACAATTCTCAAGGCTGTCAATTCAACTAAGTACCTGGGTGTTAAAATTACGAACAACTTCAGTTGGAAGAACCACATAGATAATATTGTGGGGAAGGCTAGCCAAAGGTTGCATTTCATAGGCAGGACAGTTAGAAGATGCAACAAGTCCACTAAAGAGACAGCTTACACTACACTCGTTCGTCCTCTGTTAGAATATTGCTGTGCGGTGTGGGATCCTTACCACGTGGGATTGACGGAGGACATCGAAAGGGTGCAAAAAAGGGCAGCTCGTTTTGTATTATCACGTAGTAGGGGAGAGAGTGTGGCAGATATGATACGCGATTTGGGATGGAAGTCATTAAAGCAAAGACGTTTTTCGTCGCGGCGAGATCTACTTACGAAATTTCAGTCACTAACTTTCTCTTCCGAATGCGAAAATATTTTGTTGAGCCCAACCTACATAGGTAGGAATGATCATCAAAATAAAATAAGAGAAATCAGAGCTCGAACAGAAAGGTTTAGGTGTTCGTTTTTCCCGCGCGCTGTTCGGGAGTGGAATGGTAGAGAGATAGTATGATTGTGGTTCGACAAACCCTCTGCCAATCACTTAAATGTGAATTGCAGAGTAGTCATGTAGATGTAGATGTAGAAACAATTGACTTAACTTTTGAATTGAAAGCTGTATGTCGAAAGGTTCGGGGTTAAGATGCGCACCTGTGCTTAAAGGTTAAACAGATTAGCAAACGATATGACAATGATAAGGCTTACTTCAAAGCAACCAACATCTTAATTTCAATCGGCAACCAAGGTGTGACAGGACTCCAACCCGTCCCTTCTGACAGTTGACTAAAGCCATGGTGATAGTATATGAAAATGATATCTGCTCTTTCGGACATGTCCGAAAGAACAGATACCATCTTCATATAGTTAAGGCTAACCGGCCATTGACCTTCTTCTTCTGTGCGGATGCACACGTATTACCCGAACTCTTACGGAACTCGGTAACATTGTCTGGCGTGAGTAATGAGTGTAATGGGCAGGGGCACCACGAATGTAGTGCGTGGACATTAAGTTGGGAACGTGGGTCTCACGGGGAGCGTGCACGGGATAAATCCCTGCAGTCGCACTATCCTCTGTGCCCTCGGTGGCTTACATGGACAGCCGGCACTGTAACTCAGCGTGTTCAGTCAGAGGGCTACGTGCTCTCTGTAATAAAAAAACTGAGTCAAGCAATCAACGATCAATTTGAACGGATGTTTTGGTCTTTCAAACACGGAAACGAACAGCTTAGTTCAACAGGTTGTTCGATTACAACTAATGACTGAGAAATGCAATTATAACCAAAGAATTGAACCGGTTAACAGCTTAATCTAACCCCTTCTGCAACACATAAAAATTATATAAGCACCACTGATGACAAGAGTGATTCAGTTACTTAAAACAATTGACTTAACTTTTAATTTGAAAGCTATATGTCGAAAGGTTCGGGGTTAAGATGCTCACCTGTGCTTAAAGGTTAAAGAGATTAGCAAACAATATGACAGTGATAAGGCTTACTTCAAAGCAACCAACCTCTTAATTTCAATCGGCAACCGAGGTGCGACTGGACTCCAACCCGCCCCTTCTGACAATTGACTAAAGCCCTTGTGATAGTAGCCTGTTAATATTTTCAAGATTAAACTGATTGTCAGTTATTAAGACCGTTCTGAAGATACGTCTTTAGAACATCACTTGTGCACACTTATTACAAGCGAATTCACTCGACAGAACCATAAGATCCAGCTAAAATACACCAATAATGACCCTGTCTTTCAAACACGGTAACGATCAGCTTGGTACAACAGGTTGTTCAGATTATAACTAATGACAGATAAATGCAATTACAATCAAAGAATTGAACCGGTTAAGAGCTCAGTCTAACCTCTTTTGTTTAACGGCAACCTGTGCCTTAGTACAATTGTTCCGGCTGTATTTACGACGAAGAGCTGATTAATTAGAACATTAATGATCGGGTACAAACCAGAAAGGAAAGGCAATATAATAGCGGGACAAATTTTCAAACGAGAACTATTGTCTTGCTACAATACTACTGCCTATATTTACAGCCAAAGAGACGACCGAGTAAAACTCAGAGGGTCGGGTACAAAATAGAAAATAATGACAGGTAGCCAAAGATACAAATCACCACGAGGATTACAGAATGTTACTCCTCTCTATCAGCAAGCAGTTCTATGGATCCACGCTGCGTCGCAGCGGTTACTGAGTGGAGCCGATGAAAGCCAGGTAGAAGAGGGCAGCCAGGCCAGGAGCAGTCGTCCGACACGAATGGCGGCCTGCTGCTTGTAGTCGACGCTGACCCCACTGAAGTACTCCGGTATCTTCGCTCTGCACATGCCCTCCTTGCGCAGCTCGTGGCTTCGGCCGCTCGGACCTCGTGACCATCACTTGTCGCGAGGCTACCGCCAATCCCAAAATTTCGTGCCTCCCTCTCGGGCCAGGGAACTCCTTACACAAGTCAAAAGAAGTTCTGCGTCACCCAGGTTCACAGAACTCCTGAATGTAGACGTGACTGTGGATACTGTATCCCAGACACAGTCCCTTTGACTGTTCAGAGATGTCAGTAAACCCTCCCAAAGACGTAAACAACCATGCGTGAGTAGCGCCTATTAGACGGAGGGGATCCGACAGCCGATCAGTTCCAGTCGTTCCATCAGCAAGGAGGTACACGGCTCGTGTTGTCTGTAATTCAACCATGCCTAGACGGTCAGTACCACGGTTCGATCGCGTCCGCATTGTTATTTTGTGTCAGGAAGGGCTCTCAACAACGGATGTGTCCAAAGCGATGTTGTTCGGACGTGGAGGAGATACAGAGACACAGGAAATGTCATTGAGTCGATGACATGCCTCGCACAGGCCGCCCAAGTGCTACTAGGGATATGGCAGCACGAGAGGGGAAGAAAACCAATGTGCACTCCGTGTGCATACCGGGGGGAGTCATTCCAGATGTGGAAAGGGTCCTTCCGGATGCCATGAAGGGTACAGGGTGCACCCATCTGCAGGTGGTCGCTCATGTCGGCACCAATGATGTGTGTCGCTATGGATCGCAGGAAATCCTCTCTGGCTTCCTGCAGCTATCTGATTTGGTGAAGACTGCCAGTCTCGCTAGCGGGATGAAAGCAGAGCTCACCATCTGCAGCATCGTCGACAGGACTGACTGCGGACCTTTGGTACAGAGCCGAATGGAGGGTCTGAATCAGAGGCTGAGACAGTTCTGCAACCGTGTGGGCTGCAGATTCCTCGACTCGCGCCATAGGGTGGTGGGGTTTCGGGTTCCGCTGGATAGGTCACGAGTCCACTACACGCAGCAAGCGGCTACACGGGTAGCAGGGGTTGTGTGGCGTGGACTGGGTGGTTTTTTAGGTTAGATGGCCTCGGGCAAGTACAGAAAGGGCAACAGCCTCAAAGGGTGCGGGGAAAAGTCAGGACATGCGGGGACCAAGCAGCAATCGGTACTGTAATTGTAAACTGTCGAAGCTGCATTGGTAAAGTACCGGAACTTCAAGCGCTGATAGAAAGCACCGAAGCTGAAATCGTTATAGGTACAGAAAGCTGGCTGAAGCCAGAGATAAATTCTGCCGAAATTTTTACAAAGCCACAGACGGTGTTCAGAAAGGATAGATTGCATGCAACCGGTGGTGGCGTGTTTGTCGGTGTTAGTAGTAGTTTATCCTGTAGTGAAGTAGAAGTGGATAGTTCCTGTGAATTATTATGGGTGGAGGTTACACTCAACAACCGAGCTAGGTTAATAATTGACTCCCTTTACCGACCTCCCGCCTCAGCAGCATTAGTGGCAGAACAACTGAGAGAAAATTTGCAATACATTTCACATAAATTTTCTCAGCATGTTATAGTCTTAGGTGGAGATTTTAATTTACCAGATATAGACTGGGACACTTAGATGTTTAGGACGGGTGGTAGGGACAGAGCATCGAGTGACATTATACTGAGTGCACTATCCGAAAATTACCTCGAGCAATTAAACAGAGAACCGACTCGTAGAGATAACATCTTGGACCTACTGATAACAAACAGACCCGAACTTTTCGACTCTGTAAGTGCAGAACAGGGAATCAGTGATCATAAGGCCGTTGCAGCATCCCTGAATATGGAAGTTAATAGGAATATAAAAAAAGGGAGGAAGGTTTATCTGTTCAGCAAGAGTAATAGAAGGCAGATTTCAGACAACCTAACAGATCAAAACGAAAATTTCTGTTCCAACACTGACAACGTTGAATGTTTATGGAAAAAGTTCAAGGCAATCGTAAAATGCGTTTTAGACAAGTACGTGCCGAGTAAAACTAAGAGGGATGGGAAAAACCCACCGTGGTTCAACAACAAAGTTAGGAAACTACTGCGAAAGCAAAGAGAGCTGCACTCCGAGTTTAAACGCAGCCAAAACCTCTCAGACAAACAGAAGCTAAACGATGTCAAAGTTAGCGTAAGGAGGACTATGCGTGAAGCGTTCAGTGAATTCGAAAGTAAAATTCTATGTACCGACTTGACAGATAATCCTAGGAAGTTCTGGTCTTACGTTAAATCAGTAAGTGGCTCTAAACAGCATATCCAGACACTCCGGGATGATGATGGCATTGAAACAGAGGATGACACGCGTAAAGCTGAAATACTAAACACCTTTTTCCGAAGCTGTTTCACAGAGGAAGACCGCACTGCAGTTCCTTCTCTAAATCCTCGCACAAACGAAAAAATGGCTGACGTCGAGATAGGTGTCCAAGGAATAGAAAAGCAACTGGAATGACTCAACAGAGGAAAGTCCACTGGACCTGACGGGATACCAATTCGATTCTACACAAAGTACGCGAAAGAACTTGCCCCCCTTCTAACAGCCGTGTACCGCAAGTCTCTAGACGAACGGAAGGTTCCAAATGATTGGAAAAGAGCACAGGTAGTCCCAGTCTTCTAGAAGGGTCGTCGAGCAGATGCGCAAAACTATAGACCTGTATCTCTGACGTCGATCTGTTGTAGAATTTTAGAACATGTTTCTTGCTCGAGTATCATGTCGTTTTTGGAAACCCAGAATCTGCTCTGTAGGAATCAACATGGATTCCGGAAACAGCGATCGTGTGAGACCCAACTCGCTTTATTTGCTCATGAGACCCAGAAAATATTAGATACAGGCTCCCAGGTAGATGCCATTTACCTTGACTTCCGGAAGGCGTTCGATAAGGTTCCGCACTGTCGCCTGATAAACAAAGTAAGGGCCTACAGAATATCAGACCAGCTGTGTGGCTGGATTGAAAAGTTTTTAGCAAACAGAACACAGCATGTTGTTCTCAATGGAGAGACGTCTACAGACGTTAAACTAACCTCTGGCGTGCCACAGGGGAGTGTTATGGGACCATTGCTTTTCACAATATATATAAATGACTTAGTAGATCGTGTCGGAAGTTCCATGCGGCTTTTCGCGGATGATGCTGTAGTATACAGAGAACTTGCAGCATTAGAAAATTGTAGCGAAATGCAGGAAGATCTGCAGCGGATAGGCACTTGATGCAGGGAGTGGCAACTGACCCTTAACATAGACAAATGTAATGTATTGCGAATACATAAAAAGAAGGATCCTTTATTGTATGATTATATGATAGCGGAACAAACACTGGTAGCAGTTACTTCTGTAAAATATCTAGGAGTATGCGTGCGGAACGATTTGAAGTGGAAGGATCATATAAAATTAATTGTTGGTAATGCAGGTACCAGGTTGTGATTCATTGGGAGAGTCCTTGGAAAATGTAGTCCATCAACAAAGGAGGTGGCTTACAAAACACTCGTTCGACCTATACTTGAGTATTGGTCATCAGTGTGGGATCCGTACCAAATCGGATTGACGGAGAAGATAGAGAAGATCCAAAGAACTGCGGCGCGTTTCGTCACAGGGTTATTTGGTAAGCGTGATAGTGTTACGGAGATGTTTAGCAAACTCAAGTGGCAGACTCTGCAAGAGAGGCGCTCTGCATCGCGGTGTAGCTTGCTCACCAGGTTTCAAGAGGGTGCGTTTCTGGATGAGGTATCGAATATATTGCTTCCCCCTACTTATACCTCCCGAGGAGATCACGAATGTAAAATTAGAGAGATTCGAGCGCGCACGGAGGCTTTCAGACAGTCGTTCTTCCCGCGAACCATACGCGACTGGAACAGAAAAGGGAGGTAATGACAGTGGCACGTAAAGTGCCCTCCGCCACACACCGTTGGGTAGCTTGCGGAGTATAAATGTAGATGTAGATGTACTATTGCAGTGGATGACAGCTACATAAGGAATATGGCTCCGAGGAACCCTGACAGCAACGCCACCATGTTGAGTAATGCTTTTCGTGCAGCCACAGGTCGTCGTGTTACAACTCAAACTGTGCGCAGTAGCCTGCATGATGCGCAACTTCACTCCCGACGTACATGGCGACGTCCATCTTTGCAACTACGACACCATGCAGCGTGGTACAGATGGGCCTGACAACATGCCAAATGGACAGCTCAGGATTGGCATCATATGCTCTGCACCGATGAGTGTCACATTAAACCAGACGATCGTCGGAGACGTGTTTGGAGGCAGCCCGGTCAGGCTGAATGCCTTTGACACGCTGTCCATAAAGTGCAGCAAGGTGGAGGTTCAAAAATGGTTCAAATGGCTCTGAGCACTATGGGACTCAACTGCTGAGGTCATTAGTCCCCTAGAACGTAGAACTAGGAAACCTAACTAACCTAAGGACATCACAAACATCCATGCCCGAGGCAGGATTCGAACCTGCGACCGTAGCGGTCTTGCGGTTCCAGACTGCAGCGCCTTTAACCGCACGGCCACTTCGGCCGGCGGTGGAGGTTCCCAGCTCTTTTCGGGTGGCATTATGTGGGGCCGACGTACGCCGCTGGTGGTAATGGAGGGCGCCATAACGGCTGTACGATAAGTGAGTGCCATCCTCCGACAAATAGTGCAACCATAGCGGCAGGATATTGGCGAGGCATTCGTCTTTATGGACGACAATTCTCGCCCCAATCGTGCACATCTTGTGAATGACTTCCTTTAGGACAACGTCATCGCTCGACTAGAGTGGCGAGCATGCTCTCCAGACATGAACCCTATCGATTATGCCTGGGATAGACTGAAAAGGGCTGTTTTTGGATGACGTGACCTGCCAACCGCTGAGGGATCTACGCCGAATCGCCGTTGAGGTGTGGAACAATCTGGACCAGTAGTGCCTTGATGAACTTGTGGGTAGTATGTCACGACGAATACAGGCATGCATCAATGTAAGAAGACGTGCTACTGGGTATTAGAGGTACCGGTGTGCACAGCAGTCTGGACTACTACCTCTGAAGGTCATGCTATATGGTGGTACAACATGCAATGTGTGGTTTTCATGAGCAATAAAAAGGTCGGAAAGATGTTCATGTTGATCCCTACTCGAAGTTCCTGTACAGGTTCCGGAACACTCGGAATCGAGGTGATGCAAAACTTTTTTTGATGCGTGTTATCGGCAAGAAAAGATCTTCTAACGACACAACCCATAGATACAATCTCTTCCTCATAGATATTGGCAATGGGGCCGCAAGAGGGATAGTCGGTATTACACCTGAACGAGTCGCGCGAGACAGGTTTAGCAACTCAATGGCGCCACGGCTCATTACCTTTGGATGTGATCAGTTGATGTTAGTCAATAATGCCTTTAAGGTGACAAAGACACCATTATCAACGCTTCACTGAGTTCGAATGGGGTGGTGTAATATGGCTATGAGATGCTGGGTAGTCCTTCTGCGTTACTGGAGAAAAAAAAATGCCAGGAACGTAGCACTGTACACGATTGCCGGCAGCGTTGATCACAAAAACGTACAGTCGCGTGACAATCGGGCTCCGGACTTCCACGTCGCACTACCAGACGAAAGACCATCGTGTTCGGCTTATGGCTGTGGCCTATAGTACCGCATTGCAGCAGCAACTGGAGCAGCAGTTGCCATCAAAGGGAACATCGCACTGTTACAAAATCGGTTACTTTAAGGATAGCTCCGAGCCAGACGCCTTCTTTTTTGCATTCCACACATCTCAGACCACCGCCATTTCAGTGGTGCCAAGCGATAGCTCATTGGAAGGCAGGGTGGAGGTCTCTTGTGTTTTCTGATTAAAGCTGGCTTTGCCTCGGTGTCAATTACGGCCTTATGTTGGTTAGAAGGAGGCGAATTGAGGGGCTGTAACCAGCCTGTCTGTATGCTGGACACACTGAAACTACTCCTGGAGTTATGGTCTGGCATACGATTTCCTGTTACAGCAGGAAACTCTCATGTTTATCCCACGCACCCTGACTGAAAATTTGTATGTCAGTCTAGCGATTCGACGTTCTGTGCTGCCGTTCATGAGCACAATTCTAGGGGGTGTCTTCCAACAGGATGAGTGTTGCCCAGGCAACGCCATTCAACATACTGCCAGTTAGATTGGTTATTAATGTACCGACATCTCACATTTGCGATGGCTTATCTCGCGCTTAAATTAACCTGAGATTTTGATATGTTAATCACTTAAATATGTGACCTAGATATTTCTATTCCCGAAATTACACTACTGGCCATTAAAATTGCTACAACAAGAAGAAATGCAGATGGTAAACGAGTATATCATACTAGAACTGACATGTACATTTTCACGCAATTTGCGTGCATAGATCCTCAGAAATCAGTACCCAGAACAACCACCACTGGCCCTAATAACGTCCTTGATACGCCTGGGCATTCAGTCAAACAGAGCTTGGATGGCGTGTACAGGTACAGCTGCCCATGCAGCTTCCACACAATACCACAGTTCATCAAGAGTATTGACTGGCGTATTGTGACGAGCCAGTTTCTCGGCCTCCATTGACCAGGGGTTTTCAGTTGTTGAGAGATCTGGAGAATGTGCTGGCCAGGGCAGTAGTCGAGCATTTTCTGTATCCAGAAAGGCTCGTACGGGACTTGCAATATGCGGTCGTGCATTATCCCGCTGAAATGTAGGGTTTCGCAGGGATCGAATGAAGGGTAGAGCCACTGGTCGTAACACATCTGAAATGTAACATCCATTGTTCACGCCGGGTGATACGCCAGTATGGCCATGCCGAATACACGCTTCCAATGTCCGTTTACCGCGATGTCGCCAAACACGTATGCGACCATCATGATGCTGTAACCAGAACCTGGATTCATCCGAAAAAATGAGGTTTTGCCATTCGTGCACCAAGGTTCGACGTTGAGTACACCATCACAGGCGCTCCTGTCTGTGATGCAGCGTCAAGGGTAACCGCAGCCATGGTCTCCGAGCTGAATAGTCCATGCTGCTGCAAACGTCGCCGAACTGTTCGTGCAGATGATTGTTGTCTTGCAAACGTCCCCATCTGTTGACTCATGGATCGAGACGTGGCTGCACGATCCGTTACATCCATGCGGATAAGATGCCTGTCATCTCGACTGCTAGTGATACGAGGCCGTTAGGATCCAGCATAGTGTTCCGTATTACCCTCCTCAACCCACCGATTCCATACTCTGCTAACAGTCATTGGATCTCGACCAACGCGAGCAGTAATGTCGCGATACGATAAACCGCAATCGCGATAGGCTACAATCCGACCTTTATCAAAGTCGGAAACGTGATGGTACGCATTTCTCCTCCTTACACAAGGCATCACAACGACGTTTCACCAGGCAACGCCGATCAACTGCTGTTCGTGTATGAGAAATCGGTTGGAAACTTTCCTCATGTCAGCACGTCGTAGGTGTCGCCACCGTCGCCAACCTTTTGTGAATGCTCTGAAAAGCTAGAGATTTGCATATCACAGCATCTTCTTCCTGTCGGTTAAATTTCGCGTCTGTAGCACGTCATCTTCGTGGTGTAGCAATTTTAATGGGCAGTAGTGTACGTTACTCTACATTAATTGTTTTTGTGAGGTGGCGATTTTTTTCATTCATTGTATTTCAATTACAAATGCAAATTAATATTGCAGGATAACGTAAAGCATAAAAGGTGCTAACAGAAACATTGAATAAGTAAAAGGTCTGTAATAAGTAAAAGGTCTTTCAAATAACTGGCGGGAGTAAGCAAAAAATAATTGCACGTGCAGATTACCGGAACAGAAGAAGACTTGTTGTACATTTATTTTTTCACAAGTTAATTTACTATCTTAGAGCATATTTTCTTAACACTCCCAATGCACGATCAGAAGAGACCATCCTATTTGAAGATAAATGTTATATTAAAAATGTGAAAAAAGCGTAACATACAGCAAGTAGCAAGTTCTTAAATTTCCTTTGCTTACGTGTGTCACTGCAGATAATAACATCACTATCCTTATTGCTAGTAAAGGAAATCCCCAGTTGTGATGAACAGTGGAGAATATCATAAGGCGATTAATGATCTTTTCTTCCAAACTACTTATAAAAAGCTAAGTGCACAAGGTTCCTATGAGCAACATTGCTAGTGCTACATAGTCTCCCACTCACGATGTATCCAGATATCAAGCCTCATTGCTGCACCCCTATTTGAATCAAGTTGTAACTTAAAAAATAAAAAATAAAAGACGTTAATGTACACCCGATGTACATTTTTGTCAGCTCTGATAATGTGTCCTTTATTATGATAATTCTTCTGAACGGGACTGTAATATACACTCCTGGAAATTGAAATAAGAACACCGTGAATTCATTGTCCCAGGAAGGGGAAACTTTATTGACACATTCCTGGGGTCAGATACATCACATGATCACACTGACAGAACCACAGGCACATAAACACAGGCAACACAGTATGCACAATGTCGGCACTAGTACAGTGTATATCCACCTTTCGCAGCAATGCAGGCTGCTATTCTCCCATGGAGACGATCGTAGAGATGCTGGATGTAGTCCTGTGGAACGGCTTGCCATGCCATTTCCACCTGGCGCCTCAGTTGGACCAGCGTTCGTGCTGGACGTGCAGACCGCGTGACACGACGCTTCATCCAGTCCCAAACATGCTCAATGGGGGACAGATCCGGAGATCTTGCTGGCCAGGGTAGTTGACTTACACCTTCTAGAGCACGTTGGGTGGCACGGGATACATGCGGACGTGCATTGTCCTGTTGGAACAGCAAGTTCCCTTGCCGGTCTAGGAATGGTAGAACGATGGGTTCGATGACGGTTTGGATGTACCGTGCACTATTCAGTGTCCCCTCGACGATCACCAGTGGTGTACGGCCAGTGTAGGAGATCGCTCCCCACACCATGATGCCGGGTGTTGGCCCTGTGTGCCTCGGTCGTATGCAGTCCTGATTGTGGCGCTCACCTGCACGGCGCCAAACACGCATACGACCATCATTGGCACCAAGGCAGAAGCGACTCTCATTGCTGAAGACGACACGTCTCCATTCGTCCCTCCATTCACGCCTGTCGCGACACCACTGGAGGCGGGCTGCACGATGTTGGGGCGTGAGCGGAAGACGGCCTAACGGTGTGCGGGACCGTAGCCCAGCTTCATGGAGACGGTTGCGAATGGTCCTCGCCGATACCCCAGGAGCAACAGTGTCCCTAATTTGCTGGGAAGTGGCGGTGCGGTCCCCTACGGCACTGCGTAGGATCCTACGGTCTTGGCGTGCATCCGTGCGTCGCTGCGGTCCGGTCCCAGGTCGACGGGCACGTGAACCTTCCGCCGACCACTGGCGACAACATCGATGTACTGTGGAGACCTCACGCCCCACGTGTTGACCAATTCGGCGGTACGTCCACCCGGCCTACCGCATGCCCACTATACGCCCTCGCTCAAAGTCCGTCAACTGCACATACGGTTCACGTCCACGCTGTCGCGGCATGCTACCAGTCTTAAAGACTGCGATGGAGCTCCGCATGCCACGGCAAACTGGCTGACACTGACGGCGGCGGTGCACAAATGCTGCACAGCTAGCGCCATTCGACGGCCAACACCGCGGTTCCTGGTGTGTCCGCTGTGCCGTGCGTGTGATCATTGCTTGTACAGCCCTCTCGCAGTGTCCGGAGCAAGTATGGTGGGTCTGACACACCGGTGTCAATGTGTTCTTTTTTTCATTTCCAGGAGTGTATATTAAATATTTTTTTGACTGATATAGTAGCTTTATTTAGACTGGTCTCACAGTTTTTAGTGTAGCAACGCATGTTACGAGCAAATTGATATGACGACATTAGGCAGACGCATTAGTCCAACTGTTGCTAACCGTTTATGGTGATTTTTGAACAATGGGGGCAGCAGACAGCCAATGAAACACCAGCTAAGTGGTACAGCTATGTGGATGATACCTTTGTAGTATGAACACATGGTGAAGAGTAGTTGGATGTCATATTGATACATCTCAATAGCATCAACCCAAAAATTTGATTTACGAGCAACTTAATTTTCTGGATGTGTCAATAATGAAATACGTGTAGAGATCTTTAGACCATAAGATACACAGAAAACCTACCCAAATTGATCAGTGCCTTCGTAATGAATTCAACCATCACCCAACACAAAAATGAGGTGTCATTAAACTCCTATAGAGTATAAGGCTACTAAAATTTGCGAGCCGGTTTGCTTACAAGAAGAGATGAGCCACTTATGGTCGGCTTTCAAGAAGAATAATTCATACAGTGAGAAGGTGGATGGAACACTATGTCCAAAAAATCAGAAGTAATGAAGAACAACGGCTGCCAATTGGAAAACTTTTCCTCGTGTTATTAACAGGACTGTGGATCGCATCAGGCTGGTCAAGTTGGTCAAGTAGGGGTTGAAGTTTAGAACCAGTGAGAAAATAAACTAATGGCAAATAATTTACGGCATCCAATAGTGAGACCAAGGGTATAAAATTGTGTCCAGTTTTGGAAACCACAAAAAGAAGTGTTACACAGGCTTTGCAGAACAAAAAAGAACTGCCGCCTTAGACATAGTGACATATCAGTCGCAACGGATCATTCTTTCCTGGATGGAAACCACGAAACAAAATTGTATGACAATAGCAAAGAAAACGAGCTGTCTTGCACACGTGTGTAGGGAGACCACAGAGCGGAATAATTTTAACAGAAAAGAAGTTCTCTTAGACAAAACATTGAACTCGACGTGGCGCTAACTTTTCATCTGGAACGATGGCGCCAGCCAGAGATAATCACGAAATCGGCATCACATAATGAATGGTGATGTCATCTATACAGTTCCATAAATCTGCGGGGCCTCTCTAGCCCTTGGTGCAGTTCCCGCTTTGCCTCCAAAGATGTCTCCCGCAGTAGGAGGTGAAACGGGAGGGAATAGGTTTACGTACCGACCGCAGCTTCTAAGAACAGAAATTTTAACTGAGCACCAGCTGCGAAAGCCTACACTATATGGTCCCCACGGTTTTGCTACTAAGAGATGAAGCTTTTCTATGGAAGAGTCAGGTGGTAAACGTCCTTTCACTTTACACCATGATATCAACAGTCATCTTGCTTTACCGTTGAATAGGTCAGGAATCGGGTAGGCAATGAAGTATTGCACTTTCTGAGTTGATATTTGTTGCAAAACGCACAAATTCTTCATATCACTTTACTTTCTCGTATTCATTCGTTAATTTATAGCTTTCCTGCGTACCCTTCACACCTCCCCAACTATTATTCGTGCTTCATGTGTATCTATAAGAGTGCTTCCAATCTCACAGTTATTTTGTTTTTTACATTAATACTATTAATTGGTTAATTATCTAATTTTGATGCACATTTACCTTGAGGAGTGATTCCCTGAGAAACGAAGTACTAGACTGAGGCGCATGGCCGCCACGAGCTGTAAAAACCAGAGACCTCCGACTGCGCTGCGACCTTCGTTACTTCTACGCACCAGAGATAATCGGCGACGTCGCCTGCCGGCCGCTTCTTGCGCTGTTTTGAGCCGCCTTCCCAGAAACGAGAGTGCAATCCGCGATCTCGCGGCTTCAGCTCCTGATAAGGACTTGCCTGCGTTGGTCGCCGCCGGATGGCGACGCACAAGCATGGCGACAGAACATTAGTAGGTTTTTCTGACTCCAACACAGGTAAAACTGATTGTCCTTTGTAAATGGCGCCGCAGGCAGTGGCTGCAGAGCTTCGCATCCAAGAGGATAATCAGCTAAATTTGCTGTACGGAGGATACGTGACAACGGGCGAGCCAGTCAGTTTTTTGTGAGGAGCGACAAACGAAACAGCACGAACAAGTTGCTACCGCCGTCATCCCGCAAGGCTTAATATTAGGACCCTAATTGTACTCAATTCACGCAAATAAGGTTGACTGTTGTATTAGACCACGATAGCTTCAATATGAATATTATTCTGAGAACATCTGGACATTCTATAGTGCCAGAAAAATGATGTATTTTCCCAACACAACTGTTACTAATTTGATAATACGTAAGTAAAGAGGGTGAAATCCATTGACACGTTTTATAAAGGAACAATTTTTACGTTTGAACTGTTAAAAAATTATTTATGAACCATGATTGTATTTTCCGCTTATTATACCATTTTCAGTTGATGTCTGCTGTCCTTCTGTTAGGCGTTACGCCTTCTTGGCCTGCTGTAGCTACCTTTCGTCCTTCCATCTTTTTGCAGGTCTTCCAATGCGTCTTCCAAATTGAAAAATATATTGCCAAATATGAAGTAGTAATCTTGACTTCTTCATTCGCAACCGATGAGATATTCATTTTTACCTATTTTCTACTCGCTTTTCCTTTATATATTTTCAGTTCCTTCCTAATATCTATATTTCTTTTACAATCTAAATTTGTGTATCGTGCTATGTTCTTGAGGAATTTCATTTCATTAGCCTGTAATCTTATAATTTTTTTGTCTTTACCCGAGGTTTACTCCCATGCAGCATTGTTGGTGCCACTATAAAGCTGTATAGAATTTAAGTCTCTGTTCTTACTTTATTTTGGAGAGGTCTTCCAATTGTACCGTTTAGGTATGGGAACTACTGAATTTTTTATTTTTGTGTGGTAGCATGGTTCCATCTACTTGCTCAATGATCTTGTTTTCTATTAATTTTTAGTCCATACTCAGTTTTTCTCACACGAAGCAACGGCTTTTGATTTTTTATACTTGAGGTGTTGCATATTATGTGTAGTTCGCAGGCAGCTCCCTGTAGTCCATCTCCACTACTCGATGTTAAAACTTTATCAGCCACAGACAGCTTCGTTCTTGTTGGTTAAAAGCGTAATTGTAACTCTGTAGTTTCCCTTTCTCTTGCCATACAGTTTCATCACTGTACATATTAAGGAGCAGTTACGAAAGGCTGCAGCATCGTCCTACTCCCTAGTAACATATTCTGTTATTTTCTCAGTATCCCCAGTTATTTGGATTCTTGTATTTTATAGACATGTAAAAGATGGCATGCCTCTTGTCCTTATCGTCTTCCATGATAATTGTCTATTTACTTAATCGAAATCCTTTATATTACCTATGAAAAGGATGTGTGTTTCCGTATTGTGTTTCTTGTATAATTGTATAATATTGTCTGCACAAATTCTTCGTCACATGAATCCATTTTGTTGCGCACTCTACTATTGGCTTCAGTCTTTCGGTTATTATTCTAGTATACATGTTATGTGCTGAACTCAGTAGCGATATCCCTCTACAATATTCGTGATTTCAGTTTTTGCCTTTCTTGCATGTTTGTTTTATAAGCGATATCGTCGAATCTTTTGATGTTTCCTTCATTATTCTAGCAAAGATTCATGAATCTAAGGGACCCTGTTTGAAATCCCACTGAAGCGATTGTAATAACATGAATTTATTAAAGATTGTTTCAGATTGTATTGCATTGCGTCCTCAAAATACTTTATAAAAAACAGAAATCGTTTCTTACAAAATTGTAGCTCTTCCTACCTCGCTATGTAGTACATCAATGTATCAATCATTTCAAGAGGGGCCTACGCTCGTGTCACCCTTGTTTAAATATTCCACTCGTATGGTGAGACACGAGTCTCCGTAATTTATATAAAACATGCTGAGTACCAGGCGTGGCCCGGCAATGTATTTATTCCAGTCTCCAATTAGACCATTTCCTGGTTCCCGCTCTCTCTGTCCAACTCCGTCTATTTCCGCTTTCCCCTTTCTCTGTCCATCTCCTCCTCATCACTTTCTCTGTCCATCTCCTTCTCTTTCCTCTCTCTGAACATCTCCTGCTCTCCCCTCTCTCCTCTTCTACTCTTCCTTCTCTGCCCATTTCCTTCTCCCTCTCTCTCTCTCTCTCTCTCTCTCTGTCCGTCTCCTGTGCCCCCACTCTCTGTGTCCATTTCCCCTTTCTCCCTCTCTGTCTGTCTGTCTCGTCCTCCAACTTTTCTCTCCACGCTCTTATCCCTACCCTAACAAGAGTTTGTTGGCTCTTACCCCCACAGTACTTCTTTCCAGCTAGTAAGTCCGCCTCCGTAGCTGAGTGGTTTGACACACGTACGATCATTCTGAAACGATGTGGTGTACCAACATGTCCAGGCCGGCGACCTGAATGTGTGCATGTGGAACTGAATGGTTGAATGCTTATTTTTTTATTTGTTTCTTCTGAATTTAAATTTTAGTTTCCGTGTTTGTCTGTCCGTGGTGCTGTAGGCCACAGTACAGCTCTGGCCCCCTCCAAGGAACCGCCTGATACGCTGACCCAATCTCGTCTCGTAGATATACAGGGTGAGTCACCTAACGTTACCGCTGGATATATTTCGTAAACCACATCAAATACTGACGAACCGATTCCACGGACCGAACGTGAGGAGAGGGGCTAGTGTAATTGTTTAATACAAACCATACAAAAATTCACGGAAGTATGTTTTTTAACACAAACCTACGTTTTTTTAAATGGAACCACGTTAGTTTTGTTAGCACATCTGAACATATAAACAAATACGTAATCAGTGCCGTTTGTTGCATTGTAAAATGTTAATTACATCCGGAGATATTGTAACCTAAAGTTGACGCTTGAAACCTCCGACGTTCAGTTGCGTGTTGTAACAAACACGGGCCACGGTCGGCGAGCAGCATCTGTAGGGACATGTTTACGATGACGACCGTGTTTTGAGTGTGGCTGTAGTGCACTGTTGTGGTTTGGTCTAGCTGTCGCAGTGTCCGCATGTAGCGCTTGCTGCTATTGTTATTCTGCATTCGTCTCCGCACGCAGACCAACTGTAGTATACCGTGTTACCAGACGTCTGTCATAGTGTAGTGTTGTAGGAACTGTGACCATGGTGTATGCGAACTCTGAAAAGGCGGAGATGATACTCATCTATGGCGAGTGTCGAGGAAATGCAGCTGAAGCCTGCAGGGTGTATGCAGAACGGTACCCGGACAGAGAGCATCCGACGTGCCGCACATTGCAAAACATCTACCGCCAACTGTATGCAACAGGTATGGTCGTAGCACGCAAACGGGTCCGTAACAGGCCCGTCACAGGAGAAGCGGGTGCAGTTGGTGTGTTAGCTGCTGTTGCCATGAACCCACACATGAGTACACGGGACATTCCGAGAGCCGGTGGACTTAGTCAAAGTAGTGTCATTCGCATATTGCATCGTCACCGCTTTCACCCGTTTCATGTGTCGCTACATCAGCAATTACATGGTGATGACACTAATCATCGAGTGCAATTCTGCCAATGGGCATTAACAGAGAATGCGTTGCAGTTCTACCTGTTTACCGATGAAGCGGGTTTCACAAACCAAGGGGCAGTGAATCTACGGAACATGCATTACTGGTCCGTGGACAATCCTCGCTGCCTCAGACAGGTAGAGCGACGGCGACCGTGGACTGTAAATGTATGGTGCGGAATCATTGGCGACCACCTCATTGGTCCTCACTTCATTGCAGGGACCCAAACAGCTGCAACATACATCGCGTTTCTACAGAATGATCTGCCAACGTTGCTCGAAAATGTCCCACTGGAAACGCATCGACGTATGGGGTATCAGCATGATGGTGCACCTGCACATTCCGCAATTAACTCGGCTGACCCTTGACAGGATGTTTGACGGGCGTTTCATAGGACGTGGAGGACGCATAAATTGGCCAGCCCTTTCTCCTGATCTTACACTTCTGGACTTCTTTCTGTGGGGTACGTTAAAGGAGAATGTGTACCGTGATGTGCCTACAACCCCATAGGATATGAAACAACGTATTGTGGCAGCCTGCGGCGACACTACACCAGATGTGCTGCGGCTTGTACGACATTCATTACACCAAAGATTGCAGTTGTGTGCAGCAAATGATGGCCACCACATTGAACATCTGTTGGCCAGACATGCCGGGACACACTCTATTCCACTCCGTAACTGAAAACGGAAACCACGTGTGTACGTGTACCTCACCCCTCATGGTAATGTACATGTGCGTCAGTGAAAAAGACCAATAACAAGGTGTTAGCATGTGGACGTAATGTGCTGTTCCAGTCTCTTCTGTACCTAAGGTTCATCACCGTTCCCTTTGGATCCCTACGTAATTCGGTGCTCTCCGATACACACGATCGAACAGTGGAGGAGTGGTACTCAAGCGTCAGCTTTAGGTTACAATATCTTCGGATGTAATTAACATTTTACAATGCAACAAACGGCACTGATTACGTATTTGCTTATATGTTCAGATTTGCTAACAAATCTAACGGGGTTCCATCTAAAAAAGCGTAGGTTTGTGTTAAAAAACATACTTTAGTGCCTTTTTTTATGGTTTGTATTAACCAATTACACTAGCCGCTCTCCTCACGTTCGGTCTGTGGGATCGATTCGTCAGTATTTGATGTGGTTTACGAAATATATCCAGCGGTAATGTTAGGTGACTCACCCTGTGTATCTACAAAACACAAAAAATTTAAAATAAAAATAAAAAACCATTGTTGTCACTTTGATCTAATTCCGTTCTCATACTGAAGTAGATAACAATGTGACATCACCGGTTTATGTAAACGCGAGAAAAGCCATTGCAAATGTGACATGCTGTTACATTAATAACCGGTGCAACCACCAGAAGGTTGAACGCAAACATGTAAAGGTGCATACATTGTGTTGTACAGGTGCCGGACATCAATTTATGAAATGGAGGTCCATGCCTGTTGCACCTGGTCGGTCAAAACAGGGACGGTTAGCGCTGCCTGTGGATGACGCTGAACTTGTCGTTCGATGATGTCCCATATGCGCTCCATTGGAGACAGATCTGGTGATCGAACAGGCCAAGGCATAATGTGGAATCGGGTTACAACATCGGTGTTTGGGCGAGCGTTATCCCGTAGGAAAATACTCCCTGGAATTCTGTTCATGAATGGCAGCACAACATGTCGATTCACCAGAATGACGCACAATTCTGCAAAAAGGGTGCGTGGGATAGCCACGAGTGTCGTATGACACTGCAGCCCAGATCGTAACTCCAGGTGTAATTCCAGAGTGTCTAGCACGCAGAAAGGTTGGTTGCAGGCCTTCTACTGGTCTCCTTCTAACCGGCACAGGGGGATTACTGCACTGAGGCAAAACCAGCTTTCATCAGAAAACACAACAGACCTCCATCCTGCCCTCCAACGAATTCCCACTAGACATCACTGAAGTCCCAAATGGCGGCGGTTTCGGATCAGTGGAATGCACGCTACAAGGAGTCTGGTTCGGAGATGGCCTTGAGGTAACCGATATGTAACGGTTCGTTGTGTCACCGTGGTGCCAACTGCTGCTCGAATAATTGCTGTTGCAGATGAAATACTATGCGCCATCTGGTGTGTGGTGTAATTGTGTTTGTTATACAATTTCAGCAAGATTGCAATAAAACTAGTTACCTATTATTAATGTAACATGAGGTTTTATTTAATCACTGCTTTTCCATGCCAATGAACGTTCTTTTGGTCAAATAGTTCAAATGGCTCTCAGCACTATAGGACTTAACGTCTGAGGTCATCAGTCCCCTAGAACTAAGAACTACTTAAACCTAACTAACCTAAGGACATCACACACATCCATGCCCGTGGCAGGATTCGAACCTGCGACCGTAGCGGTCGCGCGGTTCCAGACTGTAGCGCCTAGAACCGCTAGAAAAAAAAAAAAGAAAGAAATCTCCACATGGGAACATGTAACAATGTTGTCTGTCACTAAGTTCATTCACAAATGTAATCATTTATAGTCGCCGGCCGCGGTGGCCGTGTGGCTCTAGGCGCTCCAGTCTGGAGCCGCGCTGCTGCTACGGTCGCAGGTTCGAATCCTGCCTCGGGCATGGGTGTGTGTGTGATGTCCTTAGGTTAGTTCGGTTTAAGTAGTTCTAAGTTCTAGGGGACTGATAACCACAGCAGTTGAGTCCCATAGTGCTCAGAGCTATTTCATTTATAGTCAACAACCAAGCTAAATGTATGATAACTAATCTGAACTAAACAAGATTAATGGTTTTTAGTAATTTCTGTGCTGTTGTTTAAAATACTCTTTGCTAGTAGCAGATCGTTTATCAAAATTAACGCTACTGGTATCTCGAGGTGACAACACTCTTCTTCAAGCAGAATGAACAGTTTTGTCACACAATACCGCACGTACATAACACTAATGTATTTTCCTGTCGAAATATTTCGTGAAAGTTGTTACGAAATTACCAGGTTTCATACATCAGCAGATAAGAATTTATATCACGTAAGATTCTGTTTGCATTCATAGAAGTTTGATATGGTCACAGTCTAACTGGAATTTATTAGCTCAAACGGGGTCCTCGGCCACTAGTACACAATTATTATTGCCATTATACCCAACGGCATTTAAGCCCGTATGGAAAATCTTATTAAAACTGCCGCTGCAATATTTCACTATGATGGCGGCTAACGTAAGACAATGACTTATCAATTCTGCTTCAGGCTGTATTTTACTCGTAACAAGTAATATACACTCATGCTCATAAATTAAGGATAATTGCATAACGTCGTGCCACATAAAGTGGCACTACATAAGACTGGCGCTAATAGCATAGGCACGTAGGGAACATCACGGCACAGATCTAAGTCCACGGTACTGGTAATAAGTTGAGAAAACCGTCCCGAAACATAGGTGCTACAAAACGCCACTGTTTCCTGCGCATGTACCCCGACATCAATATGAGGTATGATCACCATGCATACGTACATAAGCCGCACAACGGGTTGGCATACTCTGGATCAGGTGGTCGAGCAGCTGCTGGGGTATAGCCTCCCATTCTTGCACCAGTGCCTGTCGGAGCTCCTGAAGTGTCCTAGGGGTTTGAAGATAAGTCGACCGAGAGCATCCCAGACGTGCTCGATGGGGTTTAGGTCTGGAGAACAGGCAGGCCACTCCGTTCGCCTGATATCTTGTGTTTCCAAGTACTCCTCCACGATGGCGGCTCGGTGGGGCCCTGCTTTATCATATATCAAGAGGAAGGTGGGACCCACTGCAGACCTCAAAAGGGGGACATACTGTCGCAATATGACGTCCTGATACATCTGACCTGTTACAGTTCCTCTGCCAAAGACATGCAGGGGTGTACGTGCACCAATCATGATCCCACCTTACACCATCAAACCACGACCTCCATACAGGTTACTTTCAAGGACATTAAGGTTCAAATGGCTCTGAGCACTATGGGACTTAACTTGTAAGGTCATCAGTCGGACATTAAGGGATTGGTATATGGTTTCTGGTTCACACCAGATGAACACCCGGCGAGAATCACTGTTCAGACTATGCCTGGGCTCGTTCGTGAACATAACCTGGGACCATTGTTCCAGTGACCATGTACTGTGTTCTTGACACCAGGTTTTACGGGCTCTCCTGTGACCAGCAGTCAGTGAAATGCACCTTGCAGGTCTCCGGGTGAATAAACCATGTCTGTTCAGTCGTCTGTAGACTGTGTGTCTGGAGACAACTGTTGCAGTGGCTGCGGTAAATTCCCGAGCAAGGCTACCTGCAGTACTCCGTGGTAGTCTGCGGGCACTGATGGTGAGATATCGGTCTCCTTGTGGTGTTTCACACTGTGGACGTCCCGTACTGTAGCGCCTGGACACGTTTCCTTTCTGCTGGAATCGTTGCCATAATCTTCAGATCACACTTCGTGGCACACAGAGGGCCCGTGCTACGACCTGCTCTGTTTGACCAGCCTCCAGTGGCCCTAGTTTTCTACCCCTCATAACGTTATCAGTATGTGTTCTTTGAGCCATTTTCAACTCACAGTCACCATTAGCAGTTCTGAAAACGTCTGCACACTTACTCGCTGCACCGTACTCTGACATGCAACAACACACCTCCGCTTTCAGCGCCACCGTGCGACGACCGCAGGTCAAATGCACCGCATGGTTATACCCCGAGGTGATTTAAACCCACAAACCACCCACCAGAGCGTTGTTTCACCTGGTATCAGCTTTATCCTTATTTTATGATCATGAGTGTATGTTAAACCTTTTCTCACCTTCACTATATGCATTAACATTCGAAAATACTTATCAACGTTTCGTCACTCATTTTATTCACTATTTACCTATAAACTGCGCTCTAGATGAATAGCGCTAATGGCTCCGCTCTTTGTTAGCTGAGCCAAAAACTTAACATTTATATAGGACGAGAATTACAATGAAATAAAATTCCAAACAAAGAAGATTCTTTTCGATAACACATAAAATCTATTCTCAATTATCAGATAGCAACATAACAATACACGGTTTTTTACTGACCTCTGTGTTAAGAGACATCAATCACAGCTTATCAGTAAAACAGTTCGAACAAGAAAAAAGATTTTTCCACAAAATCATACATAACAAAAGATTGAGATTTTCATTATCTTCTTACATGGGTGTAATTGATGCAAACAATGGGGAAATGGCAACCATGTTTATGCATCCTCCGGTTCAGATTTTGCTTCCTTATAAGAACATTTTTTACAAATAACAGTGATCCATTGACACTGTTGGCTCTCCTGTCATACATGGATTGTTTAAAATGTACCTTTCCAGTTCCATGCCTAACCAAAGTCACTATGCATCTGTAGTCACTCTTAAAACACAAATTCTGTGTTGAATATTATTTTGAATAACATATAGGCGTGGATGTAACAGCCCGAGCTATACGTCGAACACGATGGTCTTCCCTCTCGGTACTGCCTGCCACGTGAGCGTCCGGAGCCCGGTCTTCTTGCAACTGTACGTTCTCTTGACCAACGCTGCCAGTGATCATATACGGTAGATATATTCCTATCAACTCTTCCTGTAATATCGCAGAAGGAACATCCAGCTTCTGGTAGCTTGATAATGGCTTGATAATGGCGTCTTGTCTTCTTAAAGGCTTTCTTTACTAACACCGACTCGCCACGTCCAATTTCTAAGGTAACTAACTGTGGCGGTACGTCACATAAATATTGACATTTTTTATCAGTTGTAAATAGTGAATATATATTGTTAAGGGTGATCCAAAAATTATTTCTATTTTATGTGTTTGTATTTTATGAACATAATTAGTATAAAAGATACAGTTAATGTTCTTGAAACAACTGATAAGCAGCGATAATTTATAAATAGCATCTTCATTTAAAACAGTTCTATGAAAATAAAAAAGGATCGAAAAGAGACGCGATTGTACGCCCGAGGAGGAAGGACGTACTTTATGGTACACACACCGTTTTGTTTCGCGATACGGAATGCAGCCATTGAGCTGCTACACATATTTTATGTAAGTTATTTGGTATTCTGCTAAAATAAACTAATTATTGTTATCACAAAATGAATTTCCTTGTAGTAGTTGTCACCTCAAATGGTCGAAGCGGCTAGTTATTTTTAAAAAGCATTTTTTCAGTAATTTGCGCTGCTGGAAGGTCATCTTCCACTGCAGCCTGTGGTCTGCCATTACGCGCCGAAGTATTAATTTATTTTTCAAAGTGTTAACAGTAACTGTAAATGCGAGAGAATTCATTGTAAGAACCTTTCTAAATTGCAACAGATAATTAATTTACGTTAAAGTTCATTTTTTAAATTATACAGATTCCATGAGTTCAGTAAGTTTTATCTTTGCCGCTCCACGGCAACAATCGAAATTCTCTCGAGCCTTGCTTTGCAATCAATAAATAGAAAGTAACAAAATTACATCCAATTCAGTTAACGGCAGCTATATTAGAGACATCACGTTCAAAATCTAAAGTTGGTACATGAATAACAGCGGCCCTTCAAGAACCCGTTTCATATTTACTTATGCACGTACGTAAAAGTGATACGAAAAGACAATATCCCTGAGAGAAAGAATCATGCGCTACTAGAAGAAAAATTCATGCTGATAAAATAAAAAAATAAATTATATATATATATATGCAGGGTGAGTCACCTAACGTTACCGCTGGATATATTTCGTAAACCACATCAAATACTGACGAACCGATTCCACAGACCGAACGTGAGGAGAGGGGCTAGTGTAATTGTTTAATACAAACCATACAAAAATGCACGGAAGTATGTTTTTTAACACAAACCTACGTTTTATTAAATGGAACCCCGTTAGTTTTGTTAGCACATCTGAACATATAAACAAATACGTAATCAGTGCCGTTTGTTGCATTGTAAAACGTTAATTACATCCGGAGATATTGTAACCTAAAGTTGACGATTGAGTACCACTCCTCCGCTGTTCGATCGTGTGTATCGGAGAGCACTGCAACATACATCGCGTTTCTACAGAATGATCTGCCAACGTTGCTCGAAAATGTCCCACTGGAAACGTGTCGACGTATGTGGTATCAGCATGATGGTGCACCTGCACATTCCGCAATTAACACTAGGCTGACCCTTGACAGGATGTTCGACGGGCGTTTCATAGGACGTGGAGGATGCATAAATTGGCCAGCCCGTTCTCCTGATCTTACACCTCTGGACTTCTTTCTGTGGGGTACGTTAAAGGAGAATGTGTACCGTGATGTGCCTACAACCCCAGAGGATATGAAACAACGTATTGTGGCAGCCTGCGGCGACATTACACCGGATGTACTGCGGCGTGTACGACATTCATTACGCCAGAGATTGCAATTGTGTGCAGCAAATGATGGCCACCACATTGAACATCTATTGGCCTGACATGTCGGGACACACTCTATTCCACTCCGTAAATGAAAACGGAAACCACGTGTGTACATGTACCTCACCCCTCATGGTAATGTACATGTGCGTCAGTGAAAAAGACCAATAAAAAGGTGTTAGCATGTGGACGTAATGTGCTGTTCCAGTCTCTTCTGTACCTAAGGTCCATCACCGTTCCCTTTGGATCCCTACGTAATTCGGTGCTCTCCGATACACACGATCGAACAGCGGAGGAGTGGTACTCAAACGTCAACTTTAGGTTACAATATCTCCGGATGTAATTAACATTTTACAATGCAACAAACGGCACTGATTACGTATTTGTTTATATGTTCAGATGTGCTAACAAAACTAACGGGGTTCCATTTAAAAAAACGTAGGTTTGTGTTAAAAATCATACTTCCGTGCATTTTTGTATGGTTAGTATTAAACAAATACACTAGCCCCTCTCCTCGTTCCACGTTCGGTCTGTGGAATCGGTTCGTCAGTATTTGATGTGGTTTACGAAATATATCCAGCGGTAACGTTAGGTGACTCACCCTGTATATATATATATATATATATATATATATATATATATATATATATATATATATATATAATATTTTATATATAACGTAGCAAATGGCAACGTAACATACCGTTCACAACCGTTACAACATGTATTTGAAGAAGACCTGATTTGCATCCTCATACTGGCGCTACTAGTGGCACGCTTACGCGACTGGTGCGAAATTTGAATAGATACGAACTTTCGTTTTTGTTACACAACTCCTTCTTGCCGTTGCAATTTTTTTCCCCCTCAGTTACAAAGATTCAAGCTGTGATGGTGGTTGTCAACCGAAACAGTTACTGGTAATAAAGGACACTTGGAAAACTGCGCACCATGACTTTCATAAAATACCTAACAGTTGTTGACAATTGCCTTCAAAACATATAGAATAATGAAGCTTGTGAATATCGACCCAGGTCTTCTCCGTTCTTGGAGCTCGTTGCATGTGCCCACTGTCCATGAATCAGCGTGGGTCAAAGTGTTGATTATGACTCCGTACCACCGCGTTTCTTTCACAGGTTCTCGGAAACGAGACTGTTAGGTACCGAGAATCAGTGTCGCAGCCTATCGACTCTCTCCTGGAATTTAACGCGCTTTTCCCTGACCCGCGTAGACGCCAGACGGCGAGAGAAACAGCTCCCGCATCTCGCTCGCCTCGTATTTCGCACTTCCCCTGCTAAATCTACAAGCGGGTCGGTAAGTCAGCAAGTGAACTTTAGAGAATAGGTGAGAGCGCACCAGAAATCCGAGGCTGGGCGCTCGGGTGCGCGGCGATTTATTGGGAACGAATCGCTCCTGCAGAGTGTGTGTGTGAGCGCGCGTGTGTGTTGGTGCGAGAGAGAGATTGCCTCGGACAATTCTTTACGGCGGCCAGTGTCAAAGGGGAGTGTCGAGGACACCGAGGTCGCTAAAATGTCTGCAGCAGCGCGGGGATGTAATTTAATACGCCGCGCGACGCGGCAAATGCTTGGGCGCAGTGCAGCCCGGCGATGATACTTTCTTCTTCCCGTGCGAAGAAATGGCGCGTGCGTGTAAGAGAGACGGAGGAAGAGGGAACGAGACAGAAGAGGGTTCCGCTTTCCTCCGCTCGGTCGGCTCCGCGACCCGTCAGCGTCCAGCAACTGCTGATGTATTGCCGGCGCTGGCACAAAACCCCGCTGCTGACCCTCGGCGCGCTCGTCAAATGAATCACGAACAGGTCTCGTCGAAACCCAGTTCATAAAAGCCGTTCTTCTGGACTCGTGTTATTTATTGAACCGAGGACTCGCAGGAGCAGCCGTTTGCGAGGAAGGACTGGAGAGTTGATATGTGGCAAGCAGGAAGAAAACAGAAGGGGAACTACAGTCGATGTCCAGATACAGGAACGCTGATTTAGATGGAGGCGTAAATCGTTCAGACGGTCCTGTATGTGCGAGGGGGAGGGGTGGAGGGCATCGCGAGGGCTCTGTTTAAAGCATTTGCCTCAATGGTTGTCACGTATTTTCCCCGAGCCGTACTTGCAAATGTCTCCTTGGGAGAACCCAAATTCTTTGGAAATTCTGGCACAGAGGCCAAATTTTAGCTTAGAAATAAATAAACAGTTGCGATAGGTTTTTCCATCAAATTAATGGAGTTCAAGTAGGGACCCAGTCAAACAAGAACACGCGATCTGTTTGACATACTCATTCATTCATAAGTGTTATGAACTCTCTTGGTGGATTTGACAGATAACGATTCTCGACTGTAATGAGTCATCTTAATAACTAAAAAATACACTACTGGCCATTAAAATTGCTACACCACGAAGATGACGTGCTATAGACGCGAAATTTAACCGACAGGAAGAAGATGCTGTGATATGCAAATGATTAGCTTTTCAGAGCATTCACATAAGAGTGGCGCCGGTGGCGACACCTACAACATGCTGACATGAGGAAAGTTTCTAACCGATTTCTCATACAGAAACAGCAGTTGATCGGCGTAGCCTAGTGAAACGTTGTTGTGATGCCTCGCGTAAGGAGCAGAAATGACTACCATCACGTTTCCGACTTTGATAAAGGTCGGATTGTAGCCTATCGCGATTGCGGTTTATTGTTTCGCGATATTGCTGCTCGCGTTGGTCGAGATCCAATGACTGTTAGCAGAATATGGAATCGGTGGGTTCAGGAGGGTAATACGGAACGCCGTGCTGGATCCCAACGGCCTCGTATCACTAGCAGTCGAGATGACAGGCATATTGCCCGCAGGCTGTAACGGATCGTGCAGCCACGTCTCGATCCCTGAGTCAACAGATGGGGACGTTTGCAAGACCACAACTATCTGCACGAACAGTTCGACGACGTTTGCAGCAGCATGGACTCTCAGCTCGGAGACCATGGCTGCGGTTAGTCTTGACGCTGCATCAGAGACAGGAGCGCCTGCGAAGGTATACTCAACGTCGAACCTGGGTGCACGAATGGCAAAACTTCATTTTTTCGGATAAATCCAGGTTCTGTTTACAGCATCATGATGGTCGCATCCGTGGTTGGTGACATCGCGCTGAGCGCACACTGGAAGCGTGTATTCGTCATCGCCATACTGGCGTATGACCCTGCCTGATGGTATGGGGTGCCATTGGTTACACGTCTCGGTCACCTCTTTTTCGCATTGACGGCAATTTGTGTTACGACCCGTGGCTCTGCCCTTAATTCGATCCCTGCGAAACCCTACATTTCAGCAGGATAATGCACGACCGCATGTTGCAGGTCCTGTACGGGTCTTTCTGGATACAGAAAATGTTCGACTGCTGCCCTGGCCAGCACATTCTCCAGATCTCTCACCAACTGAAAACGTCTGGTCAATGCTGGCCGAGCCACTGGCTCGTCACAATACCAATACGCCAGTCAATACTCTTGATGAACAGTGGTATCGTGTTGAAGGTGCATCTGTACCTGTACACGCCACCCAAGCTCTGTTTGACTCAATTCCCAGGCGTATCAAGGCCGTTATTACGGCCAGAGGTGGTTGTTCTGGGTACTGATTTCTCAGGATCTATGCACCCAAATTGCGTGAAAATGTAATCACATGTCAGTTGTAGTATAATATATTTGTCCAATGAATACCCGTTTATCAAATGCATTTCTTCTTGGTGTCGCAGTTTTAATGGCCAGTGTAGAAAAGACAAAAATGCGAAATTAGTATCAAACATAACATAACAATATTAAAAACTGCAAGATGAAATAAAAAATA
This sequence comes from Schistocerca serialis cubense, assembly GCF_023864345.2. Classification (NCBI taxonomy): domain Eukaryota; kingdom Metazoa; phylum Arthropoda; class Insecta; order Orthoptera; family Acrididae; genus Schistocerca; species Schistocerca serialis. The sequence continues at coordinate 251,627,154 of NC_064639.1, read as the reverse complement.
CAGTAACGGAAAGAAATCCCACTACAAAGGAGTTTTCCGACGTAAACTTGGTAAGCGTGGATATACGTGTGAAGTACATGTCAATTCAGATTTCGCGCCAGTCGCATAATAGTGGCGCTGGTAGCTGTAGCGGTCGTGAGTGTTACTTTCGTTCGCGAATGGACCCGGTGAGTTGATGTTGGGCAAGAATGCCCTTGAGACGACAAAGACGCCGTTCTCAACACCTCACTGAATTTGAAAGGTAAGTTTGAACAGCGTCAAGTAATCAAGTAATAGTGGTACGAGAAGGTGTATGCTCCTTCCGCGACATTGCAGAATCAGTTGGCAGTAATGTAGCCACTGTGCATGATTGCTGACAAAGGTGATCACAAGAATTTATGGTCGCAAGAAGACAGGGCTTCGGACGGCCACATGGAACTACCGAGAGGGAACACCTTCGTGTTCGGCGTGTGGCTCTGAAGCAGCATACAGCATCTGCAGCAACAATTTGAGCAGCAGTTGGCACCACAGTGACATAACGAACTGTTACAAATCGGTTACTTCAATGACTCATCACTGTTTTTTTTTTAAACACAGGCATTTATTAATGGTTCTTCAGGGACTGGAATATATTGTTCTTTCCTTATTTATGTTGATTATTGTTTTTCTTATTGAAATTGATTATGATTATTTTTTACCTGTTATTTGTTTGGTTTTTTCTGTTTGTGAAGGGGCTTTAGGTCTTTCTGTTTTGGTTTCAATAATTCGATCTCATGGTAATAATTTTTTTAATTTTTTTGGTTTGTCTTTATGTTAAAGTATTTATTTATGACTTTTTATCCCTTTTTGTGTGTTAAATAATTGTTGATAGTTGGTTCATTCTTTAATGTTCCTGTCAAGTTTTGTTTTTTATGATTTGTGTATATTCATAGGCTGATTTGAATATAGTTAGATATTATTTTGGTACTGATTATTTTTCTTTTAGTTTAATTTTGTTAAGTTTTTGGATTTGTTCATCAATAATTCCTGCTAGAGGTTCAGTTTATTTAAGTTTGTATCATTCTAATTTTTTTTGTTTTTATGGTTTTGATTTTAATAATCATATTTTATTGTTCATTTGCTAGACTGAGCCTTCTTTCCTTTTTTTTAAGCTAGATTGGTTCCTAGTTCGCTTTTGATTTTAGGTTTGTTTATCAACCTGAGTGTTTGCAGGCTGGTGTTTATTTAATTTTTTATACTTTGGTTGCTAGATTACCTTTATTGCTAGTTTTATTTAGGGTTTACGATTTTTCTGATACTTTATACTCGTATTTTTCCTTATTGTTTGATTTTAGTTCTTATTATTTTATATTTTATGTTTTTATGATTTTGGCTTTTTTAGTTAAGATGCCAATATGTTTGGTTCATTTATGGCTGCCTAAGGCCCATGTAGAGGCTCCTATTTCTGGTAGAATAACTCTTGGTGGTGTTTTGTTGAAGATAGGTGTTTATGGTATTTTTCGTGTAGTAAAGGTTATTTCTTATTTAGGGTTGAAGTGTAATTATTTCTAGTTGTCTTTAAGTTTATCAGGTGGAGTTATTGTAAAATTTATTTGTTTTTATGTTCTTCTGGTTTATTTTGTTTGTCTAATATTATTTATGAACGTTTAGGTAGATGAAGACTATTAATTGATAAGAGTATAATTAATTTGATGCCTAGAATGGCTTTGTGGTGATTTTTTTTAAGATCATCAAATGCAGCTGCTCCTCCTTCATTAAATTTGGTGGGTAAACTTAGATTATTAAATAGAATTATATCTTGGTCTTCTTTTAGTTTTTTGGCTGTAATTTTTATCCTTTTTAGAGCTGTTTGTACTTTGTATATACATTCTTATTCTCAGAATGGAAATTATTATTCTGGGTTTTATACTTGTTCTCTTGGTTATTTTCGGGAATATCATCTTTTACTTTTGCATTGATTGTCTTTAAATATTCTTTGTTTAAAGGGAGAATATTTCTTTGTTTAAACTGCTTAAGTATTTGAATTAAAAATATTGTTTGGTGGGATCAATGATATGAAGTTTTTTACCCTAGGCCATGTATTTATTTTCTAATTGTTCTTTGAATTGTCTTTCTTTGTTTTTTTCAAGAACTATAATCTTTATTTTAGGTTCCCTGTAGTGTACAGTCCCCTGACCCCAAACTACTGTCGTTTACGAATTCACCGGCGTCAAGCGAGAGCTCATTGGATGGCACAGTGGAGATTTGTTGTGTTTTCTGATGAAAGCTGGTTCTACCTCAGTGGCAGTGATGGTCATGTGTTAGTTAGATCGAGTTCGCTTGAGGACCTTCAACCAATCTGCCTGCGTGCTAGACACACCAGACCTACATTAGGAGTTATGGTATAGGGGTGTGATTTTGTATGCCAACAGGGGCACTCTCGTAGCCATCCCACGCACCCTTACTGCAAATTTGTACGTCAGTATGGTGATTCGATCTGTTGTGCTACCATTCATGGACACAATTCCAGGAGGTGTTTTTCAGCAAGATAAATGACGCCCACATACCGCTATTGTAACCAGTCATGCTCTGCTGAGTGATTTGAAGGACATACTGGGCAATGGAAATGAGCGTTTGGCGTCATTGGCCGGGAGGCCCCTTGCGAGGCATGTCCGGCCGCCTTGGAGGAGGTCTTATTATATTCGACGCCACATTGGACGACCTGCGCCCCAGCTGGGGATGAAACGATGATGAAGACAAGATAACAGCCATTCCCTGAGCGGAGAAAATCTCCGACCCAGCCGGGAATCGAACCCGGGCCCGTAGGACGGCAATCCGCCAAGCTGACCACTCAGCTATCGGGGCGGACAGTCTGGACAATTAAAGTGAATGATTTCGCCACCTAGACCGTCCGACATGAATCTCGTGGATCATTTATGGGACACAATCGAGAGGTAAGTTCGTGGATAAAATCCTGCCAAGGCAACGCTTTCGCAATTGTGCCGTGTGCTCCTGTGACCCCACTGATTACCTATTCGATTAAAATTAATTCAATCTTAACCACAGCTAGGAATAATTCAAGGCTAATTGTAAGTGCCGTGTGTGTTTGTTTTTTTGTCCTTTTCTCTTTCTCACTGCTGTTGAGCTTTAAACTGTTTTGGAAACCCCTTTGACATCATTTCACCGTGTGGTTTTAGAAAGAGTTCTGTGGGTACTGTTGTTACCGGCTCCTGTTGCAACGGGGTTTCCGGCCCACACATCTATCGCACGCCAGGGGTTTAGTGCCAGCCGCCTACAGTGCGGTAACTTGTTATCAATCCTTTTAGAATCACCGTCTGGACTACGACTATTGATGGATTTCTGTGCTAAAATTCAGATGGAGGCACTGTCCTGTTAACTTGTCTGAACTGAATGTGCTTACCTTGTAAAACACTTCGTTAGTGATTCTGAGTAGTTTAAGCAGTGGTAGGGCACTCGTTATTCTGGACCAGCCTGTGCTTGGCATTAATTGCATTGTCTTGGCAAATCGCTGTGCTACGTAAGACTACAACGCAAGCGCCATTATGGGTAATATTTACCATTTAACTATATGAGTTAGTTCTGTGGAATCATTGTGGCACACAAAGTCACGTAAGACAGTGCTGTAGTGGGCAGATATTGCTATACGCCTGTGACATCATTTCCTGTAAGCCATTGTGCCCATTACGTCATGTAAGGTTTAAATACAGTGACCATTTTGGTAATTTTCTGTGTTTCGTAATAATATTTTACAAGCATTAAAAATTTTGGGAACGGTTTAAATCTGATATTTGTAGATTGTTTGATGTTATATAACTTGGTGATGATTCATGTTAAATCAGCTGATGTACATTTAAATCGAACAAGTTATATGTCAATATGTTGTTACCAGTACCTTGCATGAATTGTCTTGCGTAATAAATCAAATTTTATATTCTATCCTCAATTTGTTGCTCAGCCATCCACTCCAGCAGCCCCTGTGTGCTGCTCCCAACCATATCAGATTATGGACGGCTATAGAGGCACCATGGTTCAATATTGTTGCCGGGGACTTCCAGCGACTTGTTGAGTCCATGCCACGTCGTGATGCTGCGTTACGCTGTGAAAAAGAATACAGGGTGTTACAAAAAGGTACGGCCAAACTTTCAGGAAACATTCCTCACACACAAAGAAAGAAAATATGTTATGTGGACATGCGTCCGGAAACGGTTACTTTCCACGTTAGAGCTCATTTTATTACTTCTCTTCAAATCACATTAATCATGGAATGGAAACACACAGCAACAGAACGTACCAGCGTCACTTCAAACACTTTGTTACAGGAAATGTTCAAAATGTCCTCCGTTAGCGAGGATACACGCATCCACCTTCCGTCGCATGGAATCCCCGATGCGCTGATGCAGGCCTGGAGAATGGCGTATTGTACCACAGCCGTCCACAATACGAGCACGAAGAGTCTCTACATTTGGTACTGGGGTTGCGTAGGCAAGAGCTTTCAAATGCCCCCATAAATGAAAGTCAAGAGGGTTGAGATCAGGAAAGCGTGGAGACCATGGAATTGGTCCGCCTCTACCAATCCATCGGTCACCGAATCTGTTGTTGAGAGGCGTACGAACACATCGACTGAAATGTGCAGGAGCTCCATCGTACATGAACCACATGTTGTGTCGTACTTGTAAAGGCACATGTTATAGCAGCACAGGTAGAGTATCCCGTATGAAATCATGATAACGTGCTCCATTGAGCTTAGGTGGAAGAACATGGGGCCCAATCAAGACATCACCAACAATGCCTGCCCAAACGTTCACAGAAAATCTGTGTTGATGACGTGATTGCACAATCGCGTGCGGATTCTCGTCAGCCCACACATGTTGATTGTGAAAATTTACAATCTGATCACGTTGGAATGAAGCCTCATCCGTAAAGAGAACATTTGCACTGAAATGAGGATTGACACATTGTTGGATGAACCATTCGCAGAAGTGTACCCGTGGAGGCCAATCAGCTGCTGATAGTGCCTGCACACGCTGTACATGGTACGGAAGTAACTGGTTCTCCCGTAGCACTCTCCATACAGTGACGTGGTCAACGTTATCTTGTACAGCAGCAACTTCTCTGACGCTGACATCAGGATTATCGTCAACTGCACGAAGAATTGCCTCGTCCATTGCAGGTGTCCTCGTCGTTCTAGGCCTTCCCCAGTCGCGAGTCATAGGCTGGAATGTTCCGTGCCCCCTAAGACGCCGATCAATTGCTTCGAACGTCTTCCTGTCGGGACAGCCGGCCGGAGTGGCCGTGCGGTTCTCGGCGCTACAGTCTGGAACCGCGGGACCGCTACGGTCGCAGGTTCGAATCCTGCCTCGGACATGGATGTGTGTGATGTCCTTGGGTTAGTTAGGTTTAAGTAGTTCTAAGTTCTAGGGGACTGATGACCTCAGAAGTTGAGTCCCATGGTGCTCAAAGCCATTTGAACCATTTGAACCTGTCGAGACACCTTCGTTCTGGAAATCTGTCTCGATACAAACGTACCGCGCCACGGCTATTTCCCCGTGCTAATCCACACATCAAATGGGTATCTGCCAACTCCGCATTTGTTAACATTGCACTGACTGCAAAACCACGTTCGTGATGAACACTAACCTGTTGATGCTACGTACTGATGTGCTTGATGCTAGTACTGTAGAGCAATGAGTCGCATGTCAACACAAGCACTGAAGTCAACATTACCTTCCTTCAATTGGGCCAACTGGCGGTGAATCGAGGAAGTACAGTACATACTGACGAAACTAAAATGAGCTCTAACATGGAAATTAAGCGTTTCCGGACACATGTCGACATAACATCTTTTCTTTATTTGTGTGTGAGGAATGTTTCCTGAAAATTTGGCCGTACCTTTTTGTAACACGCTGTATACAACACTATGACTTTTGTCACCTCAGTGTGGACGCTGACGTCGATGTTGAGTCTACAGTTTTTGATCTGAAGCCTTATTGAGAAAACTTCGTTGAACCAGTAAAGTATAAAAGCAATACGACCGGCTTGCAGGAAGGTGAGGACTCCGGCTTCGGCACGAGCACGCGCTCTGCTGCGACATCGCATCACGGCTGCAGGTCACGCCCGCGGCGGAGCGCGCCATGGAAATGAAGTGGTCGCAGCGGCCGCAGCAGAGGCCATCCGTCAGCGCCGCCATTCCTGCGAGACGCTAATCGCCGGCCGCGCTACGCGGCCCCGACACGTCGCGAATAGTCAGCTCCAAAGTACTGCTGGCACCGGCCCGCAGAGCTCTCCAGTGCGCATGCCCAGTGCATCGCAGCATCAGGTAGCTGACGAACGAACCCTGGGATATTATAATCGAGTCTTCAGCTCCTGAGTGGTATCTACATCTACATTTATACTCCGCAAGCCACCCAACGGTGTGTGGCGGAGGGCACTTTACGTGCCTCTGTCATTACCTTCTTTTCCTGTTCCAATCGCGTATGGTACGCAGGGTCCGCCCCCGGTAGCTGAGTGGTCAGCGACAGACGGTCAATCCTAAGGGTCCGGGTTCGATTCCCGGCTGGGTCGGATATTTTCTCCGCTCAGGGACTGGGTGTTGTGTTGTCCTAATCATCATCATTTCATCTCCATCGATGCGCAAGTCTCCGAAGTGGCGTCAAATCGAAAGACTTGCACCAGATGGGCGGTCTACCTTACGGGAGGCCTCGTCACACGCCATTATTATTATGGTTCGCAGGAAGAACGACCGCCGGAAAGCCTCCGTGCGCGCTCGAATCTCTCTAATTTTACATTCATGATCTCCTCGGGAGGTATAAGTAGGGGGAAGCAATATATTCGACACCTCATCCAGAAACGCACCCTCTCGAAACCTGGACAGCAAGCTACACTGCGATGCAAAGCGCCTCTCTTGCAGCGTCTACCACTTGAGTTTGCTAAACATCTCTGTAACGCTATAACGCTTACCAAATAACCCTGTGACGAAACGCGCCGCTCTTCTTTCGATCTTCTCTATCTCCTCTGTCAACCCGACGTGGTACGGATCCCACACTGATAACCAATACTTAGGTATAGGTCGAACGAGTGTTTTGTAAGCCACCTCCTTTGTTGATGCACTACATTTTCTAAGGACTCTCCCAAAGAATTCCTTCGCGACATTCTGCCAACACTTTAATTTACATGACAATGAGTACTTTGTAAGTAGGCTGTTTAGGTTTTTATGTGGGTTACGCCACGTAGCGCTCTGTATGAAAATCACTGACTGTCCTGTGCGCAGTCTGTGGCCGATTTGTATTGATGGAATATTCGCCATTGTAGCGTTGGGCAGTTGGCTGTGAACAGCGCGTAGCCTTGCGCAGTTGGTGAGCCGCCAGCAGTTGTGGATGTGGGGAGAGAGATGGCGGAGTCTTGAGAGCGGATGATCTGGACGTGTGTCCATCAGAGAGAGTGAATTTGTAATAATGACTTTTGAACACTATTAAGTTGACTGTTAACAGCGCGTAGCGTTGCGCAGTTGGAGGTGAGCCGCCAGCAGTGGTGGATGTGGGGAGAGACATGGCGGAGTTTTGAGAGCGGATGATCTGGAAGTGTGTCCATCAGAGACAGTAAGTTTGTAAGACTGGATGTCGTAAACTGATATATATATAATGACTTTTGAACACTATTAAGGTAAATACATTGTTTGTTCTTTATCAAAATCTTTCATTTGCTAACTATGCCTATCAGTAGTTAGTGACTTCAGTAGTTAGAATCTTTTATTTAGCTAGTAGTATTGGCGCTCGCTGTTTTGCAGTAGTTTGAGTAAGGAAGATTTTTGTGAGGTAAGTGATTCATGAAAGGTATAGGTTGTTAGTCAGGGCCATTCTTTTGAAGGGATTATTAAAAGTCAGATAGCGTTGCGCTAAAACTATTGTGTGTCAGTTTAAGCACAGTCATATAATTTTTCTAAGGGGACGTTTCATATGTCAACCCTTAGCCAAGGATACCTCACTGTAATCTTCTGTTTTGTTCTTGTAGTTTGTGTAATTAGTGTAGCTATTGTTTATTGCTAGTGCGTAATTATAGAGAGAATTTCCTTTGTAGTTGTAGTTTATCATTGTTGTACAGTAAAACAGTTGTGGCATGCATGTAGATTTGCACCAAGTATTTCGCAGCTGCGCTTGCAATTAACGAGATATTATTTTCAGTGCTATGTTAATGTGTTTTCTTATTTTTGATCTTCAAATGGTGCTTTTCTTGTTATCGTGTGAAATACGTGATAATTATGGCCTGTGAAAAACGTAACACTAGGCTCCAAAGTAAACTGAGAAATGACGAAAGCAGTGTGTTAGCGCCACCGTGTAATGAATGAAGTAATGTTCAAAGTAGTATTTTGGTAACTGTGCATAGGGAAATGGAGCGGGCTGCAAATAATGGTGTAGACACTGAAACAGGTAGTGAACAGGGAAGCATTATCGATCGATCGGTCGGCAACAGCTCGCCTCAGGAATCCGAAATGACAGGACACAATCTTGCAAATACTGTAGATTCAGGTTTTGCGTCCTCGCCGTTTTCTCAAATAAGTCAAGATAAATTTTCTGCCTTTCAAAATGCGAATATTGCCGGTTCAAGTGCACTGCCGAATAGCAGTGAGGAACATGTTTGAGACACCAGTGCATTGTTATTACAGTTAATGCAACAAATGGGACAAAGGCTACATAAGTTAGACACAACGCTTGAACAAAATCAGAAAGAAACGGAACAAAATCAAAAACAGTCACAGCAACAAATGGAACGAAATCAGAAACAAATTAAAGAAACACTTCAACAAACACGTGAAGATTTAACTACTTGTAACATGCGCTATTTGTTAACATGCGCTATTTGTTAAACTTCAATTTTATTACAATATTGCTTGAAATTTGACATAAACATTAATATTCACATCAAAAATTGTTTACAGTTTCTTTAACATAATGGCATGAAACAAAAAAAGAAATGAAATCAGAACATCGATTACACTAATTTGTCGAAAATCAGAAGAAAAAATTATTTACATGTACAATAGTACAGCGTTGTTGTTGTTACATACTGAGTTACATAACATCGAATCGAAATGTCAAAAAGTCTGTAATGACGTAAAAACACAAATTTGTGAGCATTTTCAACCTATTTTTTCGCGGCATGAAAATTCATTACAGAATCACGAAGCAACCATAAAAGAACTGCAAACTGTTGTTCATGAAAATCACGAGAGCTTGCGGGCTAAAATTGACTCAGTTGCACCTACCGATTCGGTTACGCAACTTGCAAAAACTCAGGAAAACTTAAAGGACACAGTAGATACTCTGAAAATTGGTTCAGAAAGACACATGGAGGAAATTAGTTCATTATCAGAGAAAGTAGTCGAACTTTCGGATCAGCTAAATTATTTATCTACGAAGGTAGATGGTACCTTGAATGACACAAGACCGGTAGTCTTTAATGACACAGAAGAGTATGAACAAATTAGAAAATTCAAACAAAAACAGAATCAAATCAATACACAGTACAAAAGACAAATCCGGGAAGTACAAGGTCAGTTAGCACAACTAATACAAGAATTACATATTTCAGAAGACACTCGCGCTCCAATACAGGAAGAGGGACATAGAAATACAGAACAGCCACAAAATAATAACACAGGGCACTTCGGAAATTATGAAAGAAATTGGGAAGGTACGCCGAATATTGAGATGGAGCCGCCGAAACGACGTAACAATGACCGACATGCCACTCGGCAACATGATGATTTTGACTATAAACTGTTTATTACAACACGTAAATTTAAAACATTTAAGAATTCCGGCAACGACATTCATCCACAAGCGTGGCTTCATCAATTCTCTCATTGTTTTCCTCCCAACTGGTCATTAGAGCACAGATTAGAATTTATGTGTGGCTATTTAGAGGATGAACCAGCTATAAGAATGCGATCAGTCATTCACGATTGTCACAGTGAAGGAGAATTTAATCATGCCTTCCTCTCAGCATATTGGTCTCAAGCTACACAAGACCGAGTAAAACATAGCGTCATAATGATGAAACATTTCGAACTATCTGAATTTCCCAGTCTTGTGAAATATTTTGAAGACATGTTGCATAAGAATCGGTACCTGTCAAACCCATACAGCCCCTCAGAGCTCATCCGCATTTGCTTAATCAAATTCCCTGAACATTTACGACACATTATTTTGGCAGAACGTTGCAAAGACGACATTGAAGTAATAAATGAAAAGCACCAGTTTGCTTTTGTTCTACATATTGTAGAACAAAAGCAAACTGGTACTTTTCATTTATTATTATAATGTTGTTCTACCAAGAACCGACGGAAGATTCTGTTAATACGACATTGAAGCTGTTCAGGGACTCCTACAAGAATTGGAAACTGACACTGACAATCACGGGATGCGAAAACAGGAACGCAACAATTACAGGTCACATCCGTCACAATTCTGCGATGACAGAAATAATAACTGGACACGCAAGGCTATTCTTACAACGTAAATCGTGACCAAAACAGACACCACCCACATGACAACCGTTGGCAGAGTAGAAATAATTACAGGGAAAGATCACCTCTCCGCGGTAATGACTATCACAGAGACAATCGGAGAAACAGACAATATGGGAACCAAAATAATTATTATCAAGGGAGACAGAATAACTTCAGATGCAACAGTTCAGCGCGCAGTTAAGATCTAGGCAGAAATTCTGACCACGTGACCGACAAGAAACGAACTATGGAATCTACCGACATGACGACATACGTTATAAGCTTTACAACAGACCAGAATTTAACCAAAATTGGCGTGGTTCAAACAGGGCAGGGGCCTCTCGATATGGTGAAGTTGTAGAAGTTAGGTCTCCTAATCCTAATAACGACGCGCGCCAACAAAGAAACAGACAATGACTCGCACCACAGGCAGCCACGTGCGCTGGCTGGCTCAGAGAAAAATAACATACACGCTAACCTTGAGAAAAATTTTAGCATTCCTTACCGACTTATACAACATGATAGTTGCTTTGAAGTTGAATGCCTGCCCACTGTTGTTGTTGTGGTGATCTTCAGTCCAGAGACTGGTTTGATGCAGCTCTCCATGCTACCCTATCATGTGCAAGCTTCTTCATCTCCCAGTACTAACTGCAACCTACATCCTTCTGAATCTCCTTTATATATTCATCTCTTGGCTTCCCTATACGATTTTTACCTTCCACGCTGCCCTCCAATGCTAAATTTGTGATCCCTTGACGCCTCAGAACATGTCCTACCAACCGGTCCCTTCGTCTTGTCAAGTTGTGCCACAAACTCCTCTTCTCCCCTATTCTATTTAATAACTCCTCATTAGAGACGTGATCTACCCATCTAATCTTCAGCATTCTTCTGTAGCACCACATTCCGAAAGTTTCTATTCTCTTCCTGTCCAAACTATTTATCGTCCATGTTTCCATACGTGGATACACTACATACAAATACTTTCAGAAACGATTTCCTGACACTTACATCTATACTCGATGTTAACAAATTCTTCTTCTTCAGAAACGCTTTCCTTGCCATTGCCAGTCTACATTTTATATCCTCTCTACTTCGACCATCATCAGTTATTTTGCTCCCCAAATAGCAAAACTCATTTACTACTTTAAGTGTCTCATTTCCTAATCTAATTCCCTCAGCATCACTCGATTTAATTCGACTACAGTCCATGATCCTCGTTTTACTTTTGTTGATGTTCATCTTATATCCTCCTTTCAAGACACTATCCATTTTGTTCAACTTCTCTTCCAAGTCCTTTGCTGCCTCTGACAGAATTACAATGTCATCGGCGAACCTCAAAGTTTTTATTTCTTCTCCATGTATTCTAATAGCTAATCCGAATTTTTCTTTTGTTTCCTTTACTGCTTGCTCAATACACAGATTGAATAATATCGTGGAGAGGCTACAACCCTGTCTCACTCCCTTCTCAACCACTGCTACCTCTTCATGCCCCTCGACTCTTATAACTGCCATCTGGTTTCTGTACAAATTGTAAATAGTCTTCCGCTCCCTGTATTTTACCCCTGCCACCTTCAGAATTTGAAAGAGAGTATTCCAGTCAACATTGTCAAAAGCTTTCTCTAAGTCTACAAATGCTAGAAACGTAGGTTTGCCCTTCCTTAATCTAGCTTCTAAGATAAGTCGTAGGGTCATTATTGCTTCACGTGTTCCAACATTTCTACGGAATCCAAACTGATCTTCCCCGAGGTCGGCTTCTACTAGTTTTTCCATTCGCCTGTAAAGAATTCGCGTTAGTGCTTTGCAGCTGTGACTTATTAAACTGATAGTTCGGTAATTTTCACATCTGTCAAAACCTGCTTTCTTTGGGATTGGAATTATTATATTCTTCTTGAAGTCTGGGGGTATTTCGCCTGTTTCATACATCTTGCTCACCAGATGGTAGAGTTTTGTCAGGACTGGCTCTCCCAAGGCCGTCAGTAGCTCTAATGGAATGTTGTCTACTCCCAGAGCCTTGTTTCAACTTAGGTCTTTCAGTGCTCTATCAAACTCTTCATGCAGTATCGTATCTCCCATTTCATCTTCATCTACATCCTCTTCCATTTCCGTAATATTGTCCTCAAGTACATCGCCCTTGTATAGACCCTCTATATACTCCTTCCACCTTTCTGCTTTCCCTTCTTTGGTTAGAACTGGTTTTCCATCTAGGCTCTTGATATTCATACAAGTGGTTCTCTTTTCTCCAAAGGTCTCATTAGTTTTTCTGTCGGCAGTATCTATCTTACCCCTAGTGAGATAAGTCTCTACATCCTTACATTTGTACTCTAGCCATCCCTGCTTAGCAGTTTTGCACTTCCTGTCGATCTCATTTTTGAGACGTTTGTATTGCTTTTTGCCTGCTTCATTTACTGCATTTTTATATTTTCTCCTTTCATCAATTAAATTCAATATTTCTTCTGTTGCCCAAGGATTTCTACCAGCCGTCGTCTTTTTACCTACTTGATCGTCTGCTGCCTTCACTACTTCATCCCTCAGAGCTACCCATTCTTCTTCTACTGTATTTCTTTCCCCCATTACTGTCAATTGTTCCCTCATGCTCTCCCTGAAACTATCTACAATCTCTGGTTCTTTCAGTTTATCCAGGTTCCATCTCCTTAAATTGCCACCTTTTTGCAGTTTCTTCAGTTTTAATCTACAGTTCATAACCAACAGATTGTGGTCAGAGTCCACATCTGCCCCAGGAAATGTCTTACAATTTGAAACCTGGTTCCTAAATCTCTGTCTTACCATTATAATCTATATGATACCTTTTAGTATCTCCAGGGTTCTTCTATGTATACAACCATCTTTCGGGTTTCTTGAACCAAGTGTTAGCTATTATTAATTTATGCTCTGTGCAAAATTCTACTAGATGGCTTCCTCTTTCGTTTTTTACCCTAAATCCATATTCACCTACTATGTTTCCTTCTCTCCCTTTTCCTACTCTCGAATTCCAGTCACCCATGACTATTAAATTTTCGTCTCCCTTCACTACTTGAATAATTTCTTTTATCTCATCATACATTTCATCAATTTCTTCATCATCTGCAGAGCTAATTGGCATATAAACTTGTACTACTGTAGTAGGCGTGGGCTTCGTGTCTATCTTGGCCACATTAGTGCGTTCACTATGCTGTTTGTAGTAGCTTACCCGAACTCCTATTTTTTTATTCATTATTAAACCTACTCCTGCATAATCCTATTTGATTTTGTATTTATAACCCTGTATTCACCTGACAAAAAGTCTTGTTCCTCCTGCCACCGAACTTCACTAATTCCCACTATATCTAACTTTAACCTATCCATTTCCCTTTTTAAAAGGTAAAAGATTGCACCACATTTCACATGTAAAACCGTTTATTGTGAGACAATCTGCTTTTTAACTTAGTCTTTGATGTAAAAATTTTCACTTCACGCTACTAGTACTCTTCGTCACACTTAGAAACTGTTAACATGTAACAATGTTTTAAAATTAACTATGCGGTCTAGAACCTACGGAACATATTTAGACAGTAATTACGAATGCATTGTTATAGTGAACAGACGACACAGTGTTGTTATTTGTACATTCTTTCTTGTTAGTTCTATGATTATGTAACAAATATACGGCTTACATACTTAGAACATATACTGCTAATGAGTTTTTAATGCAACATTTTGGTTTACTTGAAAAGATAGTCATTATTTGAAGATGACTTTGCATTTGGTTTTTTTGACGGCTACACGTTTATATCACGACGCTACTAAATGTGACACAATTTACATTGTTGCTCTTGCGGTGTATCTGTTTTATATCTGCACAGTTTTTCTGAATTCTTCTGGAAACGAAAACATGTTTTAGTACTAACTTTTGTGGTATAGCTACAATGAGATAGCCTTTTTCGTAGCACAACAATTCATTACAGTATAGTATTTTCTTGATCACTGTACTGTACGTAATAACTACGATATCTATGCACATAGCATTTCACTTTTGTTTATTACGAGGTAAGTACATTGACTTCTACAGAACTTTGCTTATGGACGACGATAATTACTGCACTTGGCGCATTTTTGCCGTTACATAATGACAGAGATTATCTTACAACAAGACGCACAGTTTAGCGCTGCAGTACACGTATTTGAGTGATTAATTTTGTACTTAAACCTTTATTTTTAAAGATTTTTGAATTACAATGATACAAAGGTTTTCCGTGATACATTTCATTCCATTGCTGTAATCTGTAACACCTGAGGGTGTAATTACATTAATCCTCAGGGGGCTACACGCTTACTTTGTGTACCATGTGTTTGGCGAGCACAAGGAGCCCTAGCTAATATGGTATTTGCTTCTACAACTTTACACATCGGTACCATATTTCTGTAACTCAGAATTACACAGCTATCTGATCATTTAACAGAGAGAGATAAACATTTTTTTTACTACATCAGTGACACATGTTTACGTAATTACACAGTTGGATAACTTCACACTTATGAAATTGTATTTTGTCTGTACTTTGTGAACTGTTCATATTTTTTTGGAACCATTGTGATACTATGAGAGCTCTGAATGATGTATTTGGTATGAGATCATGATTTTTAAAGTACATTTGAGGTAGATGACACTATTGAAATGGGCAGAGAATTTTTTTTAGATTTTGAAATTACTGCAGAAAGCTACATAGTTTTTGAGATTTGACTGAGGTGTTATGATGTTATTATTACTACAATGATGTGCATTATGCTGTTGAGGTATGTTTATGATGAATAAGCTGATGCTATATGAGGAATTTGATTATGCTATATATTTATTACGATGAAATATTCAAGAAGTGTCGACGAATAATATGTATATGTGTAATAAGGTAAGGAATAATGCGTAGTGGTTAGGGACTCTGATTTGTGAAAAAGGATGTTGAAAACCACGAATCGTACTGTAAGAGTTATGAAATGTGTGTAAATACGTGACTGTATCACAGTGTCAGCGAAAATCTTTTGGACACTGTTATATTTACAGGATTTTGTTTCTACACATTTGTAACGCAAATTCTCGACCTGTGAAATTTTTATATGAGACTGTCACTGTAACGGAAACTGCTGTCGTAAATATTTCGAAAGAAAGGTAAGTGACCTTGACGTAATGCGTTTTGGGCGCCCAGCAGAGAGATAGTCGTCTGAAAAAAGAAGCCATTAGGTGGAGAAAAAAAGAGGCCATTGTCCTTCCTATTGACATTTCTTTGTAGAAAGCATCGCAGATATGACATGCTCAAACTTGAAAACATATGATTACACTGTGGAGCTCTTAATTCATGATATTTACTAAAATGCCTAATGAAATGATGAGAAACATTTTACATCTATTGTCTTTCTAGTTGAGAGATTTTTTTTTTTGCCTTTGGAGACGCCATTTGCCTAGTGAATGAAGTTTCATATGTTGCTTTATATATATATTTGCTCATTTCGTTTAATATCTGCACTGCAGCATTGGTTAAAATAAAATTTAATAGATGTACTAATACAGATATTTTATGCCTACAGATCCAGTAAATAGTTATTTTATGATCTACTTCAAAAAAAAAAAAAAATCGAGGGAGCACAAAAAGACATTTCTCTTCACAGGAATTGCATACATAATTTTTGTCAATGACTGGGTAACTTGTTTCATAGAGTAACTTATAATGATGCATCACTCTAGTGTGACATAGGTATTAGACATGGCCATCTTTACTGTAATATTTTTTTCTGCTTGAGCTTTGTCATGATTAGATATAGGTTATAGCATTTGCTGCTGCTATTTTTCCAGGCATAGTGCTACTGAGTTTCACTTTGTATTACTCTGTTAAGCCAGTTTTACTACTGATTTATTTTTGTTGTTTGCTGCACAGTGCCTTATATTAGTTGTAATACTGCTAATTTAGATATACTGCTGCTTGCTTTGCCAATTTGCATTTTTTGTCATCGCTGTTTGTGTTAATTGTTTTGTACTGCTGCATTGCCTCGTCCCTTAGTTTATGCATCTGAGCTCAGTAGATTTAAGTTAGCTTAAGAGGGAGTAGGCTATATAAGAGAATGAGTTGCGATGAATTGGAAGAAATGCATTGAGGAGTTATATGAAAACGATTTGGACAAAAATGAGTAGTGTACAATGAAGAATAATTAGTTTTAAAGAGGATATGAACAAAACAGTAGGGTTTAGGGACAAGAGGTATGGATAGGACTTTTTGGGAATAATTATGAATGAAGGGAGATCTTCAAGAAGTAAAGAAAGTTTTGTTTGCAAAATACTGCAGTAAAACAAACCCTGTCCTTTTCTTTTGTGTTATTCCGCTATGTGTCTGTGTACCCTTGTGTATTTGTGTTCTTCCTGTCTTTATGTGTTTATCTGATAAGAGTAATGTTGTAGAATTTTTCTAATAATGTGTTATTTACTTTGTACAGATGTTTAGACATTATTTATTCTGTTCTCTTGTAATTCTCATGTGCGAAATTAATGTTTCGAAAACTGTTCTGATTATTTTATTTACTTATATCATAATTCCTGTAAAACTGATGTACATGTTTATTTCTATTCTTTTGTAAAGCCTGTATTGCTACAAATGTTATCTGTATTATTATGTTTTTAATGATGTTTTCTGTACCTTTGTGATTGTATTCTCATGTTATAATATTGTAATTGACACCAGTTCATCAAATTAAGTAACTTGTAAGCATTCATTTCACTGCAAACATTTATGTTTTTGATAGTATATGCACAATATGTGAAAGAAAAGGGACTGTTAGTGCTTGCATGTGTGTTGATAATTCAGCAAGGGACTGGTTAACAGTATTGCTGGTTCTAAGGACATTCCAAAAAGTTTTGTGATTGCACAAGTGGTGGTTCATGGACGTTCTATATTGTCCACAAGACTATTCGATGGTGATTATGCACCTGCACAGTCGCAACAGATGGCTGCTGGCCATCTCTCCAAGGACTACAGTGGGTCTGCACTTTCGATGACCCACCAATACCATTATTTCTACAAGACTGCAGTGCGTATGCACCTCTGGTGGCCCACTAATACCATAATCTCTACCAGGACTACAGTGGATCTGCTCTGTGATGACCTACCTACCAATATGCTTCAAAACTTCGACTGACGCTGCGGTGGGTTTGCTCTGTTGTGGCCCATTACCTGTCTGCATGTCAAGAGTCAGCATTGTCTTTCCGTTGGAAGGACAACACTACTTCTTCAAGACTGCATGGAAATCCAGTATGGACTGTGAGAAAATTTTAGCTTCTCACCAACATTGTATCAATAAGTGTGTGCATTTGATATCTTTGTTATTGTAATTATGAAAAATTTTATCAAATCATTATTGGCCACTGCCCAAAACAATTTGTCGGGAGCATGGGGGCTATATAAGTAGGCTGTTCAGGTTTTTATATTGGTAACACCACGTAGCACTCTGTATGAAAATCACTGTCTGTGCTGTGTACAGTCTGTGGCTGCTGGTGATTGTTGTAATATATGCTATTGTAGTGTTGGGCAGTTGGCTGTTAACAGCACGTAGCGTTGCACAGTTGGAGGTGAGCCGCCAGCAGTGGTTGATGTGGGGAGAGAGATGGCGGAGTTTTGAGAGTCGATGATCTGGACGTGTGTCCATCAGAGGCAGTAAATTTGTAAGCCTGGATGTCATGAACTGATATATATATATATATATATATATATATATATATATATATATATATATATATATATATATATAATGTATAATGACTTTTGAACACTATTAAGGTAAATACATTGTTTGTTCTTTATCAAAATCTTTCATTTGCTAACTGTGCCTATCAGTAGTTAGTGACTTCAGTAGTTAGAATCTTTTATTTAGCTGGCAGTGTTGGCGCTCGCTGTATTGCAGTAGTTGGAGTAATGAAGATCTTTGTGGGGTAAGTGATTCATGAAAGGTATAGGTTATTGTTAGTCAGGGCTATTCTTTTGTAGGGATTATTAAAAGTCAAATAGCGTTGCGCTAAAAATATTGTGTGTCAGTTTAGTGTTGATCAGAATAAGTAAAGAGAGTAATGCCTGAGTACGTTCAGTTTTGCTCAGCTGTTTGGAAGTCAAATAACGTAAGGAGTTTATCAGCAAAATCATTCAAAAATTTTTCTAAGGGGACGTTTCAGTAATTACAACTGGTGACTTGCTCCACATTCTCTCCATTCAGACGTAGGTTTGCTGCTATTGGCACTTCACTAAATAGAAATTTTTCGGTCTTCTTATGATTTATTCTCATTTTACATATTTCTGACAATACTTTGGTCATGCTTTTGATGGCCTTATGACTTTTTCCAGATCCGGTTAACACTGCTCTATGATCTGCGAATCTAAGCATTTGTACATTTTCTCCATGTATGGTTATTCCTTCAACAACGTATTTTCACTTTTCTTTATTGTATCTTCAGTGCATACTTTGAAGAGCAATGGAGAAAGGCTACATCGCTACCGAACACCTTTATTTGCGCTTTCATATTTCGTGTCACATTTTAGTTTCGGCATGGATTTCCTGGTTCCTGTAAAGTTGATGGATTATCTTCCTATCTCGGTGATCCAACTTAACAAGAATTAAAATAAGCGTCACTTTAGAGGAGTGTGGATTGTCGAAACATTTTTGCATTAGTTTATTAAGTCTGGTCTAATAATTCTGAGAATTTTTTTCGCACAGTATTCTCCATCTGATTGTCTATCTTTCCTAAATGGAGGTTCTCAATAATTTCTTCATATTTTTTTGCTTATGACATTGGTCAGTATTTTGGAGGTATGGGTTAGCAGTCTAAGTGTCATATGGTCTTCACACTCATCTATGGTTTTCTTAGGTACTGGAACATGGACAGATCTACATAAATCTTCAGGGCTCCCTTTTCACCTCACTGATGAACTCATATAGAAGACTTTTGGTTTTGTCGTCTAGTGCTCAGAGCATTTATCCAATTATTACATCATAACCAGGAGCCTTTTTCTGGCTTTAGTTCTTAGTTTGCTTTATAGACTTCTTCTCTGCGTATTTTTGAGACACGTGTCAGGTTTCCACCCTCGGAGTAACTGCCTCTTATGAGATAAATAGAAATTTTTTGAGGGGTAAAAACTGGAAGGTTGCGCCTAAAGTTCAGCAGAAAAACTAAATAGTTTACAAAAATCATTATCACTACCACGCTAGAGTAATAATAATATAAAACTTACTGGCAGACTAAAATTGTGTGCCAGACTGAGACTCGAACTCGGGACCTTTGCCTTTCGCGGGCAAGTGCTCTGCCAGGAAGTTTCATATCAGCGCACACTCCGCTGCAGAGTGAAAATCTCATTCTGTAAACATCCCCCAGGCTGTGGCTAAGCCATGTCTCCGCAATATCCTTTCCTTCAGGAGTGCTGGTTCTGTAAGGTTCGCAGGAGAGCTTCTGTAAAGTTTGGAAGGTAGGAGACGAGGTACTGGCAGAAGTAAAGCAGTGAGGACGGGGCGTGAGTCGTGCTTGGGTAGCTCAGTTGGTAGAGCACCTGCCCGCGAAGGGCAAAGGTCCCGATTTCGAGTCTCGGTCCGGCACACAGTTTTAATCTGCCAGGACGTTTCATATCAGCGCACACTCCACTGCACAGTGAAAATTTCATTCTGGATTAATAATATAGGCAGATAAATAATTCAAAAATTGTCAGACATGAGCATTAATCCAGGACGCGATGCTGCGAAGTCCACAACAGATGTACTAACGACATCATTTGGAACTTGAAAGCTGTCAAGAACGAAAACACGAATGCATCATGAGTGCGCAGCTATCATGAGGTAACGTGTACCCACAGGACACGTGGCCTGTAATTGAAGAAGTGTCATGATGATCTCTCCATTGGCAAAAGATTCCGGAATAGTCCCCCATTCGGATCTCTGGGAGGGGACTGCCAAGGGGGAGGTTACCATGAGAAAAAGATTGAATAATCAGCGAAAGGAGAGCGTTCTATGAGTCGGGGCGTGGAATGTCAGAAGCTTGAATGTGGTAGGGAAACTAGAAAATCTGAAAAGGGAAATGCAAAGGCTCAATCTAGACATAGTAGGGGTAAGTGAAGTGAAGTGGAAGGAAGACAAGGATTTCTGGTCAGATGAGTATCGAGTAATATCAACAGCAGCAGAAAATGGTATAAGAGCTGTAGGATTCGTTATGAATAGGAAGGTAGGGCAGAGGGTGTGTTACTGTGAACAGTTCAGTGACTGGGTTGTTCTAATCAGAATCGACAGCAGACCAGCACCGACAACGATAGTTCAGGTATACATGTCGACGTCGCAAGCTGAAGATGAACAGATAGAGAAAGTGTATGAGGGTGTTGAAAGGGTAATGCAGTATGTAAAGGGGGACGAAAATGTAATAGTCATGGGCGACTGGAATGCAGTTGTAGGGGAAGGAGTAGAAGGAAAGGTTACAGGAGAATATGGGCTTGGGACAAGGAATGAAAGAGGAGAAAGACTAATTGAGTTCTGTAACAAGTTTCAGCTAGTTATAGCGAATACCCTGTTCAAGAATCACAAGAGGAGGAGGTATACTTGGAAAAGGCCGGGAGATACGGGAAGATTTCAATTAGATTACATCATGGTCAGACAGAGATTCCGAAATCAGATACTGGATTGTAAGGCGTACCCAGGAACAGATATAGACTCACATCACAATATAGTAGTGATGAAGAGTAGGCTGAAGTTCAAGACACTAGTCAGGAAGAATCAATACGCAAAGAAGTGGGATACGGAAGTACTAAGGAATGACGAGATACGTTTGAAGTTCTCTAACGGTATAGATACAGCAATAAGGAATAGCGCAGTAGGCAGTACAGTTGAAGAGGAATGGACATCTCTAAAAAGGGACATCACAGAAGCTGGGAAGGAAAACATAGGTACAGAGAAGGTAGCTGCGAAGAAACCATGGGTAACAGAAGAAATACTTCAGTTGATTGATGAAAGGAGGAAGTACAAACATGTTCCGGGAAAATCAGGAATACAGAAATACAAGTCGCTGAGGAATGAAATGAACTGGAAGTGCAGGGAAGCTAAGACGAAATGGCTGCAGGAAAAATGTGAAGACATCGAAAAAGATATGAATGTCGGAAGGACAGACTCAGCATACAGGAAAGTCAAAACAACCTTTGGTGACATTAAAAGCAACGGTGGTAACATTAAGGGTGCAACGGGAATTCCACTGATAATGCAGAGGAGAGAGCAGATAGGTGGAAAGAATACATTGAAAGCCTCTATGAGGGTGAAGATTTGTCTGATGTGATAGAAGTAGAAACAGGAGTCGATTTCGAAGAGATAGGGGATCCAGTACTAAAATCGGAATTTAAAAGAGCTTTGGAGGACTTACGGTCAAATAAGGCAGAAGGGATAGATAACATTCCATCAGAATTTCTAAAATCATTGGGGGAAGTGGGAACAAAACGACTATTCACGTTGGTGTGTAGAATATATGAGTCTGGTGATATACCATCTGACTTTCGGAAAAGCATCACCCACACAATTCCGAAGACGGCAAGAGCTGACAAGTGCGAGAATTGTCGCACAATCAGCTTAACAGCTCATCCATCGTAGCTGCTTACAAGAATAATATACAGAAGAATGGAAAAGAAAATTGAGAATGCGCTAGGTGACGATCAGTTTGGCTTTAGGAAAAGTAAAGGGACGAGAGAGGCAATTCTGACGTTACGGCTAATAACGGAAGCAAGGCTAAAGAAAATCAAGACACTTTCATAGGATTTGTCGACCTGGAAAAAGCGTTCGACAATATAAAATGGTGCAAGCTGTTCGAGATTCTGAAAAAAGTAAGGGTACGCTATAGGGAGAGACGGGTCATATACAATATGTACAACAACCAAGAGGGAATGATAAGAGGGGACGATGCATGGGGGCTCAATTATATATAATGCAAATAATTTTAAATTTTTAGTAGCTGACTGTCCGGTTACGCAGTCTCGTAACCGGTTGGCCCTGACTAGTATTAGTACGCAATCTGACTGCATAGAATAACAACAAAGAATGAAAGGAAATTTCCGTTACCACAATTAATGAATTAAGTCCCCAGCAACTATAAAAGCTACGAAACAAAAAAACACAAGTCTAGCTGTTCTGTGTGTGGAAGTGTGATTCAACGTATACATCTGGTACGGTTCTTCCTCAATAACACCAGATATTTCAAACACCATTTATACTGAAGTAATTAAAAAAAACAAGAAATACTATAATTGCACATAAAAACCAGAAATACAGTCTAATACAAGAACACGAGCCAGATGCTTTGTTGACTGAACCTGTGACCAAGAGGCATTATTGTTTAAGACATTGAAATAATAAAAAGAAAGGAATTTTTTACCTTCATATATATTGACGAAAAGCATCCCCAATCCAACAATATCTGGTGTCTAGCCCATCAAAACAATATGACAACATCTGAACAAGCACTCTCCATGGGAACTTCTAAACAACGACACACCACTGCTACATCTCAAAAAGCACTGCCTACTGCTACTTCTCAATAAGCCCTCTCCACTACCACTTCTCAACAAACACTGCCAGTGTAGTCCAAAAAATACAGACAAAAATTAAAAGATAATATTAATAATTGAATATCACATAACTAGATAAAATTTTGGCTTTGCACTGACGGTTCCATATCCTAATATATAAAATACAGTAAGGAATACAAACGCTTGCAAGTCTCATAACATTTCATAAACAGTAAATACACAAAAAATCAGTTTATACAAATATTCACATAAAATCTTGTCAATATATCGATAAACAAGTAGTTGACTGTTCCAGCAGTAGCACCCAGCAATATTGAACAGGTGCAGACACCAACGAGTGACATTATGTCAGTAGAAACAGTTCCATCAGTGGCACCCAGCATTGTTGAGCAGGTGCAGACACCAACAAGTGACATCGTTTCAGCAGAAGCAGTCCATCAGTGGCACCCAGTAATGTTGAGCAGGTGTAGACACCAACAAGTGACATTATGTCAGTAGAAATAGTTCCACCAGTGGCACCCAGCAATGTTGAACAGGTGCAGACACCAACGAGTGACATTATTTCAGTAGAAACAGTTCCATCAGTGGCACCCAGAATTGTTGAGCATGTGCAGACACCAACAAGTGACATCATTTCAGCAGAAGCAGTCCATCAGTAGCACCCAGTAATGTTAAGCAGGTGCAGACACCAACAAGTGACATCATTTCAGTAGAAGCAGTCCATCAGTGGCACCCAGTAATATTGAGCAGGTGCAGACACCAACAAGTACATCATTTCAGTAGAAGCAGTCCATCGGTGGCACCCAGTAATGTTGAGCAGGTGCAGACACCAACAAGTGACATTATGTCAGTAGAAATAGTTCCACCAGTGGCACCCAGCAATGTTGAACAGGTGCAGACACCAACGAGTGACATTATTTCAGTAGAAGCAGTCCATCAATGGCACCCAGTAATGTTGGACAGGTGCAAGCACGAACAACAGTTTGAAGGCACACACAATTGCTTTTACAAAATTATTATCAATGCTCTTACACTAAACATACAAATTATGATAAACGCAACAAATGATATCAGATAATTGTCATATTAAATATTACAAACACACAAATATCAGTAAACCTATAATATTTATGGGTGTCATTGCAGGCCACAACAAACAAGTAAAATAATATTTAGGAGATAGGTTGGTACCAATTATTTGAGATTAGGAAAGGAAAACACACAAAACACACTCACTCATCTTTCATCCACATTAAGTACTACTGTGTAATTGAATAGTGTTAACTGTGTAAATGCAATTCTGTCAAAGATTTGGTGTGCGACATGTGTATCAAGTAGTAGTGGCAGCAATGTATAACAGTCAATAATAGTTAGTCAACGTCGTAGTCATCATGTCAAGACCAATGTTTGCCAAGCCAGATCAAAATGTACAGTTGCTGAACAACGGTCAGTGTGCCAAGATATGCGAATGCTTCCTCTCTCAAAAAAAAGTATACACTGCTTAGTGATTTAATAAAGTGTATGTGTAGACAATCTTCCTTCCACTTGAGTGTTCTAGTCTGCCATCTTCATCCTCCTTGTTCCATATAAACCAACAAAAAAAATATGCTCCTCACTTACTTTACCTCTTAACCACCAAAACTCCAATAATCATCAGCATCACATAATCTCAATACTTTAATAATATCTCTTACGTCGATACATATAAACCTTATCATCAATATCATCTACCTCACCTCTTGTCCACTAAAACTCCAATAATCATCAACTTCACACAATCTCAATACCTCAATAATACCTCTTCAATACGTCGATACATATAAACCTTATCACCAATATCATTTCACTTCCATAACAACTCTTTCCTCTAGTCAGTCTCCTCGAACAAGTATAGATAAAATCCTAGTGCAAACTTCAATTCATCATCCCATACAATCCGAAGACACAATGTCCACACACAACCTCTGTGTGATCCACCTGACCCAAATCTTCTACTCATTATGAATTATAAAATACATTTTGGTTACCTTGTCCATCATAAAATAAAAGGAATGCATACATGACCTCTAACAGCCTTCAGTTTAAATAACTTTCAGTAAGTAGGTGCGAGTACGTAGTGTGAAAGATCACATAAGACTTTGAATAAATTGTAATATTTCACAGTGTGTACACCACTTCATGAATCATGGCAACACAGAA
Organism: Schistocerca serialis cubense; assembly: GCF_023864345.2. NCBI lineage: Eukaryota > Metazoa > Arthropoda > Insecta > Orthoptera > Acrididae > Schistocerca > Schistocerca serialis. The sequence goes on along the minus strand of NC_064639.1, from coordinate 251,601,924 downwards.
GCAAACATGTGGAGTATTTCTTGCGTCAAGTGTCACTTACTATTTCAATTGCTCACGAAGAATGCAGTGTAATAACTGTCAATGGTCTAAACCTAGTGTTGGTATGTCATGTCGTTAGCTTCCTTCCTATTAGCATAAATTTATACAGCTTCCATAAAACCTCCAGCTCATGTGACTTCTATGACGTTTATTGTACTAATGTCGTTCGTCGAATTATAGCAGTTCATTTTCTTATCTTAAAATATAAAGCACTGAGCGTAAGCAAAACATGCAATAGCGAGTAAATATACGAGTAGAGAACAGAATGTCAACAAGTGGATGCAGCACAATCCCTACAATGAGGCTCTGCCAAGCGAACAATCTGTAATTAATACCATACTGTAACCTAAACTCTATGTTCGTACGCCGCATATAAGCATTTCTATATACCAAAATACAGAGTAGTTATTACAACAAAACAGAAATGTGTAAATATGCAATCCATAAGCAAAGCAGCAAATATGTGTCTTACATAATAAACAGGTCATTAGCATCATGTCAGCATAAGCAAATAAATGTTCATATGTAATCTTAATAAGTAAACATGAAGGCGCAAGCAGATAAATCACAAAGTATGACTTACATAAATAACCATATCAGTACAATTAATCAGGTGACAGTTATAATTTAAATAAATACGCACAGCAGGCACATAATAGAAAAATATGACATCAGTGAAAAAGCAGTGTAGCCATGCAATGCATAATATACACAAATAACAACCCTGTTCATTAATCAATCATTGTCAAATCAGTTAATGTACGCAAGCACGTCGCTTCACAAGTAAATTCATAGAACATGAAATTTGGCACAAAGTATGAATCACGTAATCGCGAGCAGCAAATTACGTCTAAAGTACGTACCTAAGTGGAAATACGTTACCTGAAAAATAAACTCAATTAATAGTTACCTTTTTAGCTTATTACTTTCTTCTTCGAAATGACATTCTTCCTGAAAATTTCTCGATAGCAACTCCTCTTAACGTCGGACACACACAGAATTTACCTGAAGTTCTTAAATATTTTATACAACCGCATCCTGAAAAATACTGAACGTTAGTAACATAATTTACCAAGTCACTATAGCTTTATACTGAATTTAATCAGAGAAATTAGACTGTGTATTTGTTTATGGCTGTCAGTGCATTCGCACCGAGTGCTCGATTAGCTGTAGGTACGCGTGACGTAGGAAGTAATTGTTTGCGGTCAACGACTGCCTTGTGCACCGCGCAGACTTGAGTGTTGCTTTGAGTATGAGCCGCCGCTAGAACACGGAACGGTATCCTTGTACTCTCTGCATGTTTACGTATAACTGTTGGTTTCTCGAAAGTATGTCATTCCACAAAAATTTTAACGTTCGATATGTGATGTATTCCCTTAGAGCGCCGAGATTTAAGAGTTTCTACTTCGACAGTGTCATCATGAATAATTTTGCGAACTCTATATGGACCGTTATAAAGCAGAAAAAATTTGCGGCACAAGCCTTTTCCTTCGTGAGACAAACGGCGAGACATTTTAACACCTTTTGACCAACTGACAAGATTTTTAAACGACCAGGACGTTTAGCTGATTTCTCTCTTCTAGCAGCCACAGATGCAATATTTTGTAGAGCCAGGTTCACAACTTCAGAATGCCGCAGTTTCCGTGTAGGCGGAAAAGGAATGATTTCAGAAATGCGATTTGTCGGTGCTTTATTTTTTAATATCAATATAGGCGGTAAAGAAGTTGAATCATTAGGGAGTTCATTCAGAATGTTTTGAAAAATATGAAGATACTGATCCCAAGTTCTGTGATTCTGATGACAATAAAGTCGACACAATTTATTGATTTCCTTCATCCATCTCTCTGAAGCATTAGATTGAGGGTGAAAAAGTGAAATGAAAATCGGTTTAATCTTACGACGCCGTAGAGTGCGAAGCCAAATTTTAGAGCAAAACTGTGATCCATTATCTAATATAACCTTATCAACATGACCCACTTCTTTAGGAAAATGTTTGATGAAAGCTTTAGATACTGAACGAGTTGTTGCTTTGCGTAAAGGTGTAAGACACACATATTTTGATGTTAATTCCACTGCTACCAAAATGTACGCAAAACCATTAGTAGAACGAAACACTGGACCGAACAAATCGACTGCAGCCATCTCCTTTAATTCGCTGGAATGATAGGAAACAACGGTGCTCTGTGAGAAATAGTTGGCGGCTTAGCCTTTTGACATAATTTGCATTTGGCAAGAACAGATCGAATACGTTTTTCCATATTACTGAAGTAGAAATTTTCTCGTAATTTATGAAAGCATTTTCTGGGACCAAAGTGCGCATAGCTGAAATGTATATACCAAATCAATTTATTAACCCACTCATCAGGAATGCAAACTAACCAAACAGAGTTGTCGACCGATTTTCGTTTAAAAAGAATATCATTGCAAACTAAATAATACTGTCTAATCGCTACGCTTTCCTTTCTTCTCCACTTCTCCTTAATGTCCTTCCAGATTGGATCCTTATTTTGCTCCTTAGCGATGTCCTGGAGCGAAGACGAAATACAATTTTCAAACGCAACACCTTGAATATACATAAAACAATAATTGTTTTCTTTGCAGTCCTCCTCAGCACTTTGTTTCAAACCCACAGGTGCACGTGATAAAGCATCAGCTATAATATTTGAAGAACCCTGTATGTAAACAATACTAAAGTCAAATTCCTGTAGATACAACGCCCATCGTGACAATCTTCCATGTGTTAATTTTGTTGACATAAGAAATTCCAGAGCTCGATGATCGGTGTGAACCTTAATATGTCTGCCAAACAAAAATGTCCGAAATTTTGTGAAAGCCCATACAACAGCCAAGGCTTCAAGTTCCATAATCGAATAATTCTTTTCTGATTTAGAGAGAACACGACTTCCAAATGCAATAGTTTTCTGTACTACAACGCCGTTTTCTTCTATCTCCTGAAATAAATATGCACCTAGGCCTTTGTATGATGAGTCCGTCGCCAAACAAAAATCTTTAGATAAATCCGGATGTGAAAGAAGTGGAGCAGCAACTAAAGTATCACGAAGTTGTTCAAATTCTGATTGAGCTTCCTCATCCCAGCACCAATTAGAATTCTTTCCGGATAGTTCACATAAACGAGGTGTGGCCAAATTGTCCAATCGAACAAAGCGTTTAAGAAAATTACAGACACCAAGGAAACTACGAACTTCACGTTTTGTAGTAGGAACAGCATAATTACGAATAGCATCTAGTTTCTCTGGATCAGGAAGAATACCTTCTGTAGAAATAATATGACCAAGAAATTTCACCTGAGAACGACCAAATTCAGATTTTTCCAAGTTCACTGTAATGCCAACTCTTGCAAAAATACGTAATAATGAATCCAAAATTTTGTTGTGCTCACTCCAAGAACGTTTAGCAATAAGAATATCGTCAACATATGAAGTAATATTATCACGAAGACAAACAGGTAAAATTTCGTTTAAACTACGAATGAATGCTGCAGAAGATACAGTAAGTCCAAACGGTAATTTCCGAAATCACTTTTGAGTAAAATAGTCATATCCGGTTATTCTTTACCTAGTCCCTGGATAGATTGATAGTTGAAGAGTTATTTTGATAGATACAAAGAATAGTAGAAGAGTAGGCAGCAGTACAGAAAACTAAAAGGGAAATAGCACCACTACAGCTCGGGGCCCTGTGCACGCTACGGCACATATTCACTTAGTGTAGTGAATCCCCTGAGGACATTAATAGCCGCACATAAATTCCAGTTTGTGACTTATTGGCCAATTTGGTGGAAGTGCGTGCATAAATTGTTCTAACCATGAACATGGATGTATGTCATTCTTAGAATTGCGAAAGATCTTAAATTTCCGAACAGTTAAGAAGTGTTTATAGTCAAAGCTCTCTCCTCGTGGCGACAAAGACCTACTGTGTCTGTCCCAGTCCCAATGTCGATTATTGTCAAGTTCGCGGGCCTGGCGCCCTATTGTTGCATCTCGTAAATGAAACTAATTATTTTCTTCAAACCCCTCTGCTATCTGTGATTCTAAATTTCTTCTGCTGTCTTTTCCTACGATTTCGCCTTCAATTTGTTTGACTTGCTTTCGTAATGCCTCAAATTCCCTTTTAACGCGTTCATTAAATTTTCCCTGTTTTTCAACATGCTTGTTTATGTTCTGGTACTCTTCGGTTTCTGCAAATGGTAATGGAGCTGTATCATCTGAATCTCTGTCCCAATTTAAACTAAGACTTGTCAATTTATCTGAATTCTCCTCAACTCTTTCCGATAAGTCACCTATTTGTTCTTTCTGTTTATTTACGTCCTCCGTAAGTGTCGTGACTCGGGTTTCAGTATTGACACATTTAGTATTTAACTGTTCATACTGTTGTGTTAGGTTATTTATTCTGTCATTTGGTACGGATTCCTCGATTCTTTCAAATATTTCTTCCTTATCATGTGCACGTTGTAAATTTAACTCTGAAAATTTTTGTACTATCGCGCGATCTCTTTCTTCCTGTTCTCTATCCTGTTCCCTCTGTCTGATTTCTATTGAAATTAATCTCTTATTGTGAGCATTCAAAATCGGTTGTACTTCTCTAATTTCTTTCTTTGGTTCATCTTTCATGTTTTTGAAACATGTTCTTATTTGTGAGCCTAACCGTGTTGCCATTGCTTCCACCTCGGTTTTAATTGTTCCTATCTCTGTTTTAATTTCAGATCGTAACTGTGATCCCACTGTTTTTAATTCAGATCCCAACTGTAATCCCAGATTTAATATTGCACCCATCAACTGCTCCACACTGACTGGTTCGAAATTCCTTTCGCCTCTAACATTTCCCGCAAAACCAGCTTCTTTCGTCATAGCTGTAAAGCTATCTACTCTTCCAGAATCTTCTGTCGTTAATCTCGTATTCTGAAAATTTTTTGATTGTGAAAAATTTTCAACTGTTTCCAAACTATTTTCCCGACTTATTAAATTGTTTTCAACTTCATTATTCATCATCCTGTTTTCCTCTGTTGGCGAGTTCGCCATGTTAACAATTTCGCCATTCTCACTATCCACCATTTTTGCCTTTTTCATCGATCGCGTCATCATTTACAAAACATACAAAACTCGTCACTATACGAAAAATAAACCCAATATGACACTTTATCACCAACAATACCATTGACACGAAATGCTTCCCTCAAACACGATTAACGAACAATTGAAATCTTCATAATTGCACAAAATTGTCAAACGTGTATACAAGACATCAAAATTTAAATACTGCAAAAAAAAAATACCATTAGAAGAATGACAATTACCAAATCTACACATGCAATATAGACTACAATTACTAAACTACAAATTACTACAACAATACTACTGTCTGCTATTTTTACTATCAAAAGAATTCCAAGGGACGATCCGAAGCAGCGGTCGCCACGTGCATGGGGGCTTAATTATATATAATGCAAATAATTTTAAATTTTTAGTAGCTGACTGTCCGGTTACGCAGTCTCGTAACCGGTTGGCCCTGACTAGTATTAGTACGCAATCTGACTGCATAGAATAACAACAAAGAATGAAAGGAAATTTCCGTTACCACAATAAATGAATTAAGTCCCCAGCAACTATAAAAGCTACGAAACAAAAAAACACAAGTGTAGCTGTTCTGTGTGTGGAAAAGTGATTCAACGTATACATCTGGCACGGTTCTTCCTCAATAACACCAGATATTTCAAACACCATTTATACTGAAGTAATTAAAAAAAAAACATGAAATACTATAATTGCACATAAAAACCAGAAATACAGTCTAATACAAGAACAGGAGCCAGATTCTTTGTTGACTGAACCTGTGGCCAAGAGGCATTATTGTTTAAGACATTGAAATAATAAAAAGAAAGGAATTTTTTACCTTCATATATATTGACGAAAAGCACACTCTGATCATTACAGCATCCCCATTCCAACAATATCTGGTGTCTAGCCCATCAAAACAGTATGACAACATCTGAACAAGCACTCTCCATGGCAACTTCTCAACGACGACACACCACTGCTACACCTCAACAAGCACTGCCTACTGCTACTTCTCAATAAGCCCTCTCCACTACCACTTCTCAACAAACACTGCCATTGGAGGCGGCTGAATAATACTCTTTGGCGCAATCTCTGGCGCTGTGACTCAGTGTAGCCACCTTTCAACGATCAAGAACGAAGTGCTCATATTAAGAAGGGTGTAAGACAAGGTTGTAGCCTTTCGCCCCTACTCTTCAATCTGTACATCGAGGAAGCAATGATGGAAATAAAAGAAAGGTTCAGGAGTGGAATTAAAATACAAGGCGAAAAGATATCAATAATACGATTCGCTGATGACATTGCTATCCTGAGTGAAAGTGAAGAAGAATTAAATGATGTGCTGAACGGAATGAACAGTCTAATGAGTACACAGTACGGTTTGAGAATAAATCGGAGAAAGACGAAGGTAATGAGAAGTAGTAGAAATGAGAACAGCGAGAAACTTAACATCAAGAGTGATGGGTACGAAGACAATGAAGTTAAGGAATTCTGCTACTTAGGCAGTAAAATAACCAATGACGGACGGAGCAAGGAGGACATCAAAAGCAGACTTGCTATGGCAAGAAAGGCATTTCTGGCCGAGAGAAGTCTACTAATATCAAATACCGGCCTTAATTTGAGGAAGAAATTTCTGAGAATGTACGTCTGGAGTACAGCATTGTATGGTAGTGAAACATGGACTGTGGGAAAACCGGAACAGAAGAGAATCGAGGAATTTGAGATGTGGTGCTATAGACGAATGTTGAAAATTAGGTGAACTGATAAGGTAAGGAATGAGGAGGTTCTACGCAGAATCGGAGAGGAAAGGAATATGTGGAAAACACTGATTAGGAGAAGGGACAAGATGATAGGACATCTGCTAAGACATGAGGGAATGACTTCCATGGTACTAGAGGGAGCTGTAGAGGGCAAAAACTGTAGAGGAAGACAGAGATTGGAATACGTCAAGCAAATAATTGAGGACGTAGGTTGCAAGTGCTACTCTGAGATGAAGAGGTTAGCACAGGAAAGAAATTCGTGGGGGGGCCGCATCAAATCAGTCAGTAGACTGATGACCAAAAAAAAATAAAATAAAAAATAAATAAATAAATAAAAGCGCTATAACTACTTCCCTATTTTTAAAGAAAAGAAATTGATCCATGAACGGACAACAACGCTATCGGAATACTGTTGATGAAATATGGTGAAGTAACCGAACTTTCATACTGTAAATGAATATATGAACGGGCCTGGAAAATGACGTAATGCAAAATTTTCGCTAAGGTCTTCGTCCTGCCAAATTCAACCAACAAGTGTAACTGTGTGTCTTCTTGCAGGAAAGACGCGTTCAATAACGATATGAATGCCCTTTGTATACCTAAGGTCTTTCAGCAAGAATCATGACACACAGTCTCGATGTATTCGTTGGATGCAGAGCGTATCTTGAAGTTCTCTGCAACTTGCGACTTATCTGAAGTGTGCTGAAAATTGTCTAGAAAACTGGCAAATACTGCAGCGGCTCGATGCACTCTGTAGTGGTGTTAATTGTGCTGAAGGCAGATTACACAGGTCTGCGACTAAAAAACTACATAGGATTTTTTAACATTTTCTTATAGATTTTGACCTCCCAAAAACAGGAAAAATATTTAAAAAATTCTATGACATAGGTTTTTATGTTGTTGTTGTGGTCTTCAGTCCTGAGACTGGTTTGATGCAGCTCTCCATACTACTCTATCCTGTGCAAGCTTCTTCATCTCCCAGTACTTACTGCAGCCTACATCCTTCTGAATCTGCTTAGTGTATTCATCTCTTGGTCTCCCTCTACGATTTTTACCCTCCATGCTGCCCTCCAATACTAAATTGGTGATCCCTCGATGTCTCAGAACATGTCCTACCAACCGATCCCTTCGTCAAGTCAAGTTGTGCCACAAGCTCCTCTTCTCCCCAATTCTATTCAATACCTCCTCAGTAGTTATGTGATCTACCCATCTAATCTTCAGCATTCTTCTGTAGCACCACATTTCGAAACCTTCTGTTCTCTTCTTGTCTAAACTATTTATCGTCCACGTTTCAATTCCATACATGGCTACACTCCATACAAATACTGTCAGAAACGACTTCCTGACATTTAAATCTATACTCGATGTTAACAAATTTTTCGTCTTCAGAAACGCTTTCCTTGCCATCGCCATTCTACATTTTATATCCTCTCTACTTCGACCATCATCAGTTATTTTGCTCCCCAAATAGCAAAACTTCTTTACTACTTTAAGTTTCTCATTTCCTAATCTAATTCCCTCAGCATCACCCGATTTAATTCGACTACATTCCATTATCCTCGTTTTGCTTTTGTTGTTCATCTTATACCCTCTTTTCAAGACACTGTCCATTCCGCTCAGCTGCTCTTCCAAGTCCTTTGCTGCCTCTGACAGTATTACAATGTCATCGGCGATCCTCAAAGTTTTTATTTCTTCTCCATGGATTTTAATACTTACTCCGAACTTTTCTTTTGTTTCCTTTATTGCTTGCTCAATATACAGATTGAATAACATCGGGGATAGGCTACAGCCCTGTCTCACTCCCTTCCCACCCACTGCTTTCCTTTCATACCCCTCAGCTCTTATAACTGCCATCTGCTTTCTGAACAAATTATGACTAGCCTTTCGCTCCCTGTATTTTACTCCTACCACCTTCAGAATTTGAGAGTACTCCAGGCAACATTGTCAAAAGCTTTCTCTAAGTCTACTAATGCTAGAAACGTAGGTTTGCCTTTCCTTAATCTTTCTTCTAAGATAAGTCGTAGGGTCAGTATTGCCTCACGTGTTCCAACATTTCTACGGAATCCAAACTGATCTTCCCCAAGGTCGGCTTCTATCAGTTTTTCCATTCGTCTGCAAAGAATTGGCGTTAGTATTTTGCAGCTGTGACTCATTAAACTGATAGTTCGGTAATTTTCACATCTGTCAACACCTGCTTTCTTTGGGATTGTAATTATTATATTCATCTTGAAGTCTGAGGGTATTTCGCCTGTCTCATACATCTTGCTCACCAGATGGTAGAGTTTTGTCAGGGCTGGCTCTCCCAAGGCTGTCAGTAGTTTTATGTATATTGCAGTATTTATGTTCATTAGTAATAAACCTATGTGGTTTTTTTAATTTAATAATTATTAAAAACTATATTAACTATAATTGATAAAATAAACTAAAATTTATAAAATTTACAATGTTAACTATTCTTTGTTACCACTTGCAGATTTTACCATGAACTCCTGAGCGCCAGATGCAAATGGAAACAATCTGATTGTTCAGTTTTATCGTGTTGCGACAAATCAAATGAAGATTTGTATCTCGTATGAAATGAAGGGAAACTCTCAGTAGACATATTGCTATTCATGTGAACAGTGCTGTTGTTTCTGTATATTCGTGGCTACAAGAGGTTCTGAGCAGTATGAGACTTCACATCTGGTGTCATCAATCCCGCCGGTCGTGGTGGCCGAGCGGTTCTAAGCGCTACAGTCTGGAACCATGCGACCGCTACGGTCGCAGGTTCGAATCCTGCCTCGGGCATGGATGTGTGTGATGTCCTTAGGTTTAAGTAGTTGTAAGTTCTAAGGGACTGATGAGCACAGCAGTTAAGTCCCATAGTTCTCAGAGCCATTTGAACCATTACATCAGTCCCCTAGAACCTAGAACTACTTAAACCTAACTAACCTAAGGACATCACACACATTCATGCCCAAGGCAGGACTCGAACCTGCGCCCGTAGCGGTCGCACGGTTCCAGACTGTAGCGCCTAGAACCGCTGGGCCACACCGGCCGGCAATCATTGCCACTTCTGTTCAGTTGACGTAAAGGGATCGAATATAAAAAAAAAAAGAAACTTTAAAAACCTGGAGAGAAAAATGTTATCAATACTACTTTGGTACCACCAGAAAAGGTTTTGTTGCCCCTTCTCCATATCAAATTGGGGTTGATGAAACAATTTGTAAAATCGCTGCAAAAGAATTGGGACTGTTTTAAATATCGATGTACAAAATTCTCGAAGCTGTCGGAAGTAAAGTTGAAAGAGGGAGTTTTCACTGGCCCCGACATAAGAAAACGTTACACCGACACTGTCTTTGTGGAAAGTATGAATGAGAAGGTAACAGCTTTGGTATCGCTCAAGGATGTAGTGAGAAAGTTTTTGGGAAATACTAAGAATCCTGACTACAGAAACGTTGTTCAACAGATGCTAGCAGCATACGAAGCTCAAGACTGCAAGATGAGCTTAAGGTCCATTTTTTACACTCTCACATAGATAGTTTTCTTGAAAATCTGGGAGATTACGGTGAAGAACAGGGGGAGCGGTTTCACCAGAATGTCCGTGATATCGAGAAACGGTACCAAGGAAGATGGGATGTCACTATGCTTCCTGACTACTGTTGGATGCTTAAGCGGGTAACTAAAGATAGAAATCGGAAAATGATTCGGCGAAGTATCAAGGAAAAGAATAAAAGGTTTCATAAAAAACATGAATAAGTACAATATTGTTACTATATGTCTCAAAATAATGTTTCATTGGTTGTAAAAAAAATATTGTGTTTGATAATTTTGAATAAACGAGTGCTTTTACCAGTTTCTTGTGTTTAAAGTTGCAAAAAAACCTTATGTGATATAAAAAAAATGGAATATCACTTCTGAAATCAGCGCATTCTAAAATACATAATTCAGTAACAATATCTCATGCAGCTGACAAAAGAAAATTTTTTGCAGACCTGTGACTAATTGAACTAAGTTATGCTAGCACTTTCTACTCCCGAGAGCAAGAGCCCATGTGACGTTGACCATAAGAGGTCGTAAAACAGAACAGTGATTTCAGGAGGAAGATAATTTGCGAGAGACATTAGATTCAATTACAACTGACCGGGCTACCTAGAGAAACAACACTATGTGTTCAAAAAGAGAAGAAAATGAACACATATACCTTTAAGTCCCCGAAATATTATCTAGTAAGTCGAAGACTAACTTGCAGGGCGATCTTTACCCATTGATCACTTAATGAAAGACCGATATTGATCCTTGCATATTCAGAAAAACCACAGTCGAAACAAAGAGACCTAGCACAGCTGTACACGAAAATCACGTAACAATGTAATTACTTTAATGCAGCGCACTCAAGCAACGCTTTCATCAAAACATCTGCATGCTCCAGCCGTCAGTATGCAGTGTGATGCAAACAGCGTCTCGCCGGATCCGAACGTAGCACGGAACCGCATGCGTTAGGACCAACCTAGCTCGAAAATAGGCGTCTAGCGATCTCATTGGTTCGAAAAGGCTCTGCGTTCCAAGTATTGCTTGCAGATAAGTGGCATAACCAAAGAAAACAATGTGCTAGCAGACCAAAGCATCGACTGTGTAGTTTTTGCGTCCTGCGGTGATTGACAATTCGCAGAATGACACATTGTATGAAACAAGGCTTTCGTACTAGCCGCAACCGGCAATTTGCTCATTGTGTCACGTTCTTCATTGGCTCCTCAGAGTTACCGGTTCGTTCGCTCATTGTTCTTATATTTTTAGTCAGTCATTCGCTCGTCAACCGAGTCGACCGACACGTGAAGTGAATGCATTTTTGGTGCCTTCAATTTACTGCCATCTCAATTTATTTCAGATTGCTGGGCGAAAAACAGAAGCACGAGAGTGAAATATTTCCTATTCAAGTGCCGACTACTGAGTAAGAAACTGTTAATTTACAGCACTGTTTTTCGTTTACTATTGGACAGAAATAGCTGAGTTGATGGTATGTAAGCAGGGGTGTAAGTTCGTTTCTTATTTGTAATTGTTGTGTCACTGATCAAGAATCATAAATAGACCACTGTAAATGACGTGCACAGTTATAGTCTAAAAAGTTAATTCACTCTGCGCTGTACTTGAAGCTGGCTTTTTCACGACAGAGTAAAAGATTCACACTTCTATGATTTTCAACAATGGGTAAAATAGTGGCTGCAGGGTTTTAAAGGGGAGGAAATTCAGGATGAGAAAAATCCTTACAGAAATCTATGAGACGTATTTTTTTACTACACTGTCATTAACTTAAAAAAACGAATATACAGGGTGGTCCATTGATCGTGATCCGGCCAAATATCTCACGAAATAAGCGTCTAACGAAAAAAGTACAAAGAACGAAAATTGTCTAGCTTGAAGGGGGAATCCAGATGGCGCTATGGTGGCCGGCTAGGTGGCGCTGCCATCGGTCAAAAGGATATCAACTCCGTTTTTTAAAATAGGAACCCCCATTTTTATTACATATTCGTGTAGTACGTACAGAAATATGAATGTTTTAGTTGGGCCACTTTTTTTCGCTTTGTGATAGAGGGCGCTGTAATAGTCACAAACATATGGCTCACAATTTTAGACGAACAGTTGGAAACAGGTAGGTTTTTTAAATTAAAATATAGAACGTAGGTACGTTTGAACATTTTATTTCGGTTGTTCCAATGTGATATCTTTGTGAACTTATCATTTCTGAGAACGCGTGCTGTTACAGTGTGATTACTTGTAAATACCACATTAATGCAATAAATGCTTCAAAATGATGTCCGTCAATCTCAATGCATTTGGCAATACGTGTAACTACATTCCTCTCAACAGCGAGTAGTTCGCCTTCTGTAACGTTCGGGCATGCATTGACAATGCGCTGACACACGCGTTGTCGGTGGATCACAATGGCAAATATCCTTCAACTTTCCCCACAGAAAGAAGTCCGGAGACGTCAGATCCGGTGAACGTGCGGGCCATGGTATGGTGCTTCGACGACCAATCCACCTGTCATGAAATATGCTATTCAATACCGCTTCAACCGCACGCCAGCTATGTGCCGGACATCCATCATGTTGGGAGTACATCGTCATTCTGTCATGCAGTGAAACATCTTGTAGTAACATCAGTAGAATATTACGTAGGAAATCAACACACATTCCACCATTTAGATTGCCATCGATAAAATGGGGGCCAATTATCCTTCCTCCCATAATGCCCCACCATACATTAACCCGCCGGGTCACTGATGTTCCACTTGTCGCAGTCATCGTGGATTTTCCGCTGCCCAGTACTGCATATTATGCCGGTTTACGCTACCGCTGTTGGTGAATGACGCTTCGTAGCTAAATAGAACGCGTGCATAAATTCTGTCATCGTCCCACAATTTCTCTTGTGCCCAGTGGCAGAATTGTACACGACATTCAAAGTCGTCGCCATGCAATTCATGGTTGATAGAAATATGGTACGCGTGCAGTCGATGTTGTTGTAGCATTCTCAACACCGACGTTTTTGAGATTCCCGATTCTCGCGCAATGTGTCTGCACTGATGTGCAGATTAGCCGCGACAGCAGCTAAAACACCAACTTGGGCATCATCATTTGTTGCAGGTCGTGGTTGACGTTTCACATGTGGCTGTACGCTTCCTGTTTCCTTAAATAACGTAACCATCCGGCGAACGGTCCGGACACTTGGATGATGTCGTCCAGGATACCGAGCAGCATACATAGCACACGCCCGTTGGGCATTTTGATCGCAATAGCCATACATCAACACGATATCGACCTTTTCCGCAATTGGTGAACGGTGCATTTTAACACGGGTAATGTGTCACGAAGCAAATACCGTCCGCACTGGCGGAATGTTACGTGATACCACGTATTTATACGTTTGTGACAATTTCAGCGCCATTTATCACAAAGCGAAAAAGTTGTCCAACTGAAACATTCATATTTTACGTACTGCGCGAATATGTAATAAAAAGTGGGGGTTCCTATTTGTTAAAAAAACGCAGTTGATATCCGTTTGACCGATGGTAGCGCCATCTAGCAGGCCAACCATAGCGCCATCTGGTTTCACCCTTCAAGCTAGACGAGTTTCGTTCTTTTTAGTTGTTTCGTTTGTTGCTTATTTTGCGAGATATTTGGCCCGGTTACTATCAATGGACCACCCTATATATTCACAACCACCACAGCTTGGTGAGGAGATTTGCTTACAATTAAGGCTACAAAATTTAACGTTTTGTGATGCTTAGAAAGACATCGTGAAGTTCGCGCTATGTACCCCCTCCAGCACTGACTGCTGAACATGTCTGATGTAATGGAAGTTGAGTTATATGCTGCAAATCTGAAAAAAATTGATTATATGTAAATCCATTCCATCCTCCGTTTTTAAGGTTTCAATAAAAATGTGCCCAAGTCTGCTTTCTTTTTTAACAAGACGACGAATAAACAAACGTTAATGCTGCTAATTTTCGGCTGGTGCGCTTTAGGTTAGCTAACATTAAGAAATAGTTTTTTATGATCGTAAACAGCCCTTATCCTATCTAACAGTATAGATTCGTTTACCAGGCTTATGAATAACTTCAGTGTACTAACAAATACTCGTAATATTGCCTGAATACGTTAAGGTCACACCTATTGTTGGTACATCAAATGAAGTGAGTAATGAACGCAATTGTACAGTTGCAGGATCTCGCAAAGAGAGTCTCGCAATAATTCAGAACTTCCCAGCAGCTGAAGATTCCTTCACGAGTCTGACGTTTCTGTTCACGATGCCAAAATAATGCCAGTAATTGTCAGCGAAGTTTGCATATTGTTCTTAGCTTCTTCGATTTCGCACTACTTGTGACGCATTTTTACGTATTGCTTTTATGGGTTAATCACTGTCCTTAGCCCACAGTTCCCGCTTTTCTGTATAAAGATCTACACTCCTGGAAATTGAAATAAGAACACCGTGAATTCATTTTCCCAGGAAGGGGAAACTTTATTGACACATTCCTGGGGTCAGATACATCACATGATCACACTGACAGAACCACAGGCACATAGACACAGGCAACAGAGCATGCACAATGTCGGCACTAGTACAGTGTATATCCACCTTTCGCAGCAATGCAGGCTGCTATTCTCCCATGGAGACGATCGTAGAGATGCTGGATGTAGTCCTGTGGAACGGCTTGCCATGCCATTTCCACCTGGCGCCTCAGTTGGACCAGCGTTCGTGCTGGACGTGCAGACCGCGTGAGACGACGCTTCATCCAGTCTCAAACATGCTCAATGGGGGACAGATCCGGAGATTTTGCTGGCCAGGGTAGTTGACTTACACCTTCTAGAGCGCGTTGGGTGGCACGGGATACATGCGGACGTGCATTGTCCTGTTGGAACAGCAAGTTCCCTTGCTGGTCTAGGAATGGTAGAACGATGGGTTCGATAACGGTTTGGATGTACCGTGCACTATTCAGTGTCCCCTCGACGATCACCAGTGGTGTACGGCCAGTGTAGGAGATCGCTCCCCACACCATGATGCCGGGTGTTGGCCCTGTGTGCCTCGGTCGTATGCAGTCCTGATTGTGGCGCTCACCTGCACGGCGCCAAACACGCATACGACCATCATTGGCACCAAGGCAGAAGCGACTCTCATCGCTGAAGACGACACGTCTCCATTCGTCCCTCCATTCACGCCTGTCGCGACACCACTGGAGGCGGGCTGCACGATGTTGGGGCGTGAGCGGAAGACGGCCTAATGGTGTGCGGGACCGTAGCCCAGCTTCATGGAGACGGTTGCGAATGGTCCTCGCCGATACCCCAGGAGCAACAGTGTCCCTAATTTGCTGGGAAGTGGCGGTGCGGTCCCCTACGGCACTGCGTAGGATCCCACGGTCTTGGCGTGCATCCGTGCGTCGCTGCGGTCCGGTCCCAGGTCGACGGGCACGTGCACCTTCCGCCGACCACTGGCGACAACATCGATGTACTGTGGAGACCTCACGCCCCACGTGTTGAGCAATTCGGCGGTACGTCCACCCGGCCTCCCGCATGCCCACTATACGCCCTCGCTCAAAGTCCGTCAACTGCACATACGGTTCACGTCCACGCTGTCGCGGCATGCTACCAGTGTTAAAGACTGCGATGGAGCTCCGTATGCCACGGCAAACTGGCTGACACTGACGGCGGCGGTGCACAAATGCTGCGCAGCTAGCGCCATTCGACGGCCAACACCGCGGTTCCTGGTGTGTCCGCTGTGCCGTGCGTGTGATCATTGCTTGTACAGCCCTCTCGCAGTGTCCGGAGCAAGTATGGTGGGTCTGACACACCGATGTCAATGTGTTCTATTTTCCATTTCCAGGAGTGTATAAGTTGTTCAACTTTTTAGCGGTTACACACCATTGGAATGCACTGTCGCAACGTGAATGCAGACAGTCACTGGGTCACTGCGGCTGCGGACAGAAAGCCGTTTTTGAAATATGTGGGATGTTGTGACTTGTCACGCCGTATTCTGCATGCCGATAAAGTGCGGCATTCACTTGTCGCGTGTCGCTGACTCACGGCAGCATTGGCAATGGTCCTCAAGACAAAATCTGAGAATTTTTCGGGTAGCGTTCAAAACGCTCTGAAATACTGTCCCGTAAGCACCAGATTCTACACTGAAGGAAAAAAAGTCACAACGCAAGGAAGAGTTGTGCGGCATAAATGAAAGTTGGTAGCTGTGTCTCTACATGTGAAAGATAATGTTGTATGTAGGCTGTTTATGTGTTTGTATGTTGGCAGCGCTATGTTGCGCTCTGCATTAATAACTCTGACAGCGCTGTGCGCACTTTGTAAGAAACTCTCTGGCTGGTCGGACTAGCAGTTGGAAGTTATCTGTCAGCAGTGATGGATTTTTGGAGGTGAACAGCCAGCAGTGATGCAGGTTAGAGGTTAATAGTTAGCAGTGTTGGAGGTTTGCAGTATTACCTCGAGCGGACGGTCTGAACGTATATCCGTCACTGAGATTTATTACTGATGATTATATAATTCTTGAACTGGTTGTCACACGATTAAGGTAAAATTTCGTAAATACATTGTTTGCTCTGCAACAAAATCTTTACTTTGCTAACCACATGCCTATTAGTAGTTAGAGCCTTCTGTAGTTAGAATCTTTTATTTAGCTGGCTGTATTGGCGCTTGCTGTATTGCAATAGTTCGTGTAATGAAGATTTTTGTGAGGTAAGTGACTTATGAGATGATAGGTTATTGTTAGGATTTCTGCTGATTCAGGACCATTCTTTTGTATTAATTATTTGAAGTCTGGTCATCAATTTTAAAGCAGTCAGATCGCGTAATCCTTGAATATTGTGAGTAATTAATGAATAAGAAAAGATTGAGGTATGTCAGGGCAAGTTATGTAGGTCAGTGTTTAAACGATAAAGACAAGCAAAGTGAGCGTACATTCAATTTCACTCAGCAGTTGCAGAGTTAAGTAACATAGAAGTTTCACCTTCTCACCCAAGTAAAAAATTTATTAAATAAAGAAGTTTCAATGTCTGTCTGAATTTCTCGACAGTCTCGTGAGAGTGGCGCTAGTAGCACAGCTATGAGGATGCTAATCAGATTTGTTTTAAATACATGCTGTAAAGTGGTGAGCGTTAGTTACCTTGGAGACTGAACGTGATGAGCATATGTTAGTCAAGAACGTCTCTAAGGTGACACAGACGCCATTGTCATCACCTCACTGAGTTTCAACGAGGTGGTGTTATAGGGTTGCAAGAAGCTAGACGTTTCTTCTGCTATACTGCAGAAGGACTTGGCAAGAATTCAGCCACTGTACATGTTTGCTGGCAGCGGTGGTTACAAGAATGTACGGTCGCAAGAGGACCGGACTCCGGATGGCCAGGTGGCACTACCGAAAGGGAAACCTGTTGCGTTCGGCATACGGCTCTGCGGATCGTACTGTACAGGGCTATTACAAATGATTGAAGCGATTTCATAAATTCGCTGTAGCTCCATTCATTGACATATGGTCACGACACACTACAGATACGTAGAAAAACTCATAAAGTTTTGTTCGGCTGAAGCCGCACTTCAGGTTTCTGCCGCCAGAGAGCTCGAGAGCGCAGTGAGACAAAATGGCGACAGGAGCCGAGAAAGCGTATGTCGTGCTTGAAATGCACTCACATCAGTCAGTCATAACAGTGCAACGACACTTTCAGGACGAAGTTCAACAAAGATCCACCAACTGCTAACTCCATTCGGCGGTGGTATGCGCAGTTTAAAGCTTCTGGATGCCTCTGTAAGGGGAAATCAATGGGTCGGCCTGCAGTGAGCGAAGAAACGGCTGAACGCGTGCGGGCAAGTTTCACGCGTAGTCCGCGGAAGTCGACGAATAAAGCAAGCAGGGAGCTAAACGTACCACAGCCGACGGTTTGGAAAATCTTACGGAAAAGGCTAAAGCAGAAGCCTTACCGTTTACAATTGCTACAAGTCCTGACACCCGATGACAAAGTCAAACGCTTTGAATTTTCGGCACGGTTGCAACAGCTCATGGAAGAGGATGCGTTCAGTCCGAAACTTGTTTTCAGTGATGAAGCAACATTTTTTCTTAATGGTGAAGTGAACAGACACAATGTGCGAATCTGAGCGGTAGAGAAACCTCACGCATTCGTGCAGCAAATTCGCAATTCATCAAAAGTTAACGTGTTTTGTGCAATCTCACGTTTAAAGTTTACGGCCCCTTTTTCTTCTGCGAAAAAAACGTTACAAGACACGTGTATCTGGACATGCTGGAAAATTGGCTCATGCCACAACTGGAGACCGACAGCGCCGACTTCATCTTTCAACAGGATGGTGCTCCACCGCACTTCCATCATGATGTTCGGCATTTCTTAAACAGGAGATTGGAAAACCGATGGATCGGTCGTGGTGGAGATCATGATCAGCAATTCATGTCATGGCCTCCACGCTCTCCCGACTTAACCCCATGCGATTTCTTTCTGTGGGATTATGTGAAAGATTCAGTGTTTAAACCTCCTCTACCAAGAAACGTGCCAGAACTACGAGCTCGCATGAACGATGCTTTCGAACTCATTGGTGGGGACATGCTGCGCCGAGTGTGGGAGGAACTTGATTATCGGCTTGATGTCTGCCGAATCACTAAAGGGGCACATATCGAACATTTGTCAATGCCTAAAAAAACTTTTTGAGTTTTTGTATGTGTGTGCAAAGCATTGTGAAAATATCTCAAATAGTAAAGTTATTGTAGAGCTGTGAAATCGCTTCAATCATTTGTAATAACCCTGTATCTACAGCCAGCAGCAATTTGAGCTCATTGGAAGAGAGGTGGAGCTTTCTTGTGTATTCTGACGAAACCTTGTTCTGCATCGATGCCAGTGATAAGAGGCCAGTAGATAGCCTGCAAACAACCTGTGTACACTGGACGTAAACCTTGAGTTATGGTCTGGGGTTCGATTCCGCATGACAGCAGGAGTGCTCTCGTGTCTATCCCACGCACCCTGCCTGCAAAATTTTACGACCGTCTGGTGATACGACCGTTTGTACTGTCATTCATAAACAATATTCCAGGGTTTTTTTTTCCAACAGGATAGCCCTCGCCCACATACAGCTGTTGTTAGCCACCATGCTCTACAGAGTGTAGGCATGTTGTCTTGGCCTGCTAGATCACCAGATCAGTCTCTAATAAGCGCATATGGGACATCACCGGACGAAAAGCCCAGCACCATCCACAAAGAGCATAAACCGTTCCATGTGCATGTGTCAATATACAGGGTTATTACAAATGATTGAAGCGATTTCACAGCTCTACAATAACTTTATTATTTGAGATATTTTCACAATGCTTTGCACACACATACAAAAACTCAAAAAGTTTTTTTAGGCATTCACAAATGTTCGATATGTGCCCCTTTAGTGATTCGACAGACATCAAGCCGATAATCAAGTTCCTCACACATTCGGCGCAGCAAGTCCCCATCAATGAGTTCGAAAGCATCGTTGATGCGAGCTCGCAGTTCTGGCACGTTTCTTGGTAGAGGAGGTTTAAACACTGAATCTTTCACATAACCCCACAGAAAGAAATCGCATGGGGTTAAGTCGGGAGAGCGTGGAGGCCATGACATGAATTGCTGATCATGATCTCCACCACGACCGATCCATCGGTTTTCCAATCTCCTGTTTAAGAAATGTCGAACATCATGATGGAAGTGCGGTGGAGCACCATTCTGTTGAAAGATGAAGTCGGCGCAGTCGTTCTCCAGTTGTGGCATCAGCCAATTTTCCAGCATGTCCAGATACACGTGTCCTGTAACGTTTTTTTCGCAGAAGAAAAAGGGGCCGTAAACTTTAAACTGTGAGATTGCACAAAACACGTTGACTTTTGGTGAATTGCGAATTTGCTGCACAAATGCGTGAGGATTCTCTACCGCCCAGATTCGCACATTGTGTCTGTTCACTTCACCATTAAGAAAAAATGTTGCTTCATCACTGAAAACAAGTTTCGCACTGAACGCATTCTCTTCCATGAGCTGTTGCAACCGCACCGAAAATTCAAAGCGTTTGACTTTGTCATCGGGTGTCAGGGCTCGTAGCAATTGTAAACGGTAAGGCTTCTGCTTTAGCCTTTTCCGTAAGATTTTCCAAACCGTCGGCTGTGGTACGTTTAGCTCCCTGCTTGCTTTATTCGTCGACTTCCGCGGGCTACGCGTGAAACTTGCCTACACGCGTTCAACCGTTTCTTCGCTCACTGCAGCCGTCCCGTTGATTTCCCCTTACATAGGCATCTAGAAGCTTTAAACTGCGCATACCATCGCCGAATGGAGTTAGCAGTTGGTGGATCTTTGTTGAACTTCGTCCTGAAGTGTCGTTGCACTGTTATGACTGACTGATGTGAGTGCATTTCAAGCACGACATACGCTTTCTCGGCTCCTGTCGCCATTTTGTCTCACTGCGCTCTCGAGCGCTCTGGCGGCAGAAACCTGAAGTGCGGCTTCAGCCAAACAAAACTTTATCAGTTTTTCTACGTATCTGTAGTGTGTCGTGACCATATGTCAATGAATGGAGCTATAGTGAATTTATGAAATCGCTTCAATCATTTGTAATAGCCCTGTACATGCGATGTCGAAAACTTAAGACACAATGTCACGAATTCATCTGAGCTGTACTTCAGACACAGCTTTGTGTCAATGAATCACGGATTTGCGTCCGAGTGCTTACTAGGCTTAACACTACTTTAGCGTACACTTTCATTGCCTCCCACTCTCTCTTTCTCGGACATAACAGAGTGCTGCAACGCTGTTCACGTCTTTTCATTCCGTGTAATACATAGCACAAATACACCGCACTTAGACAAATTTTCCGTCTTTCAGGAACCATGCCACTTGGGAAAAAAAATCATGCAATGAAACTTTTCTGCAAAAGGATTTTGCTATGATAGTTGAAAAGCTAATGAAAAGTCCCATAAAATTCTTTGCAGTAAAATGCCAGTAGCAAAGAGTATGTAATCCAGCAAGTTAAAAGACAAAGAAGTCCAGCAGAGTTCGCTGCAGACGCAAAGTGGCTGCACTGAAAAGTTCACGCATGGATTGACCAGGCTACTTTCTCCAATCAATAAAAGCTGGTCGAGAAGCTCCATACTGAATCACTGTCATCCAGATACTTCTTACGACAGGAGAGTATCTTATTAAGTCATGCTTAGTAGGCGCGGTGCAGCTACTTATTGGAGAGTAACATATGAAGAAGATAAAATGTTCTTTTTTCTAACAACACAATCAGAAGTCATATCGGGGTTACGAGTTTGGGTATTTTGGGCACGGTACTCAACGAAATAGGTCGAGTCGATTTTTTGAAGTGCAGTTAAATGAATCGACTGACGCATTTTGTTCCCAGCGTTTTCCCACTGTTCGAAAATAAAAGATGACGGCCTGAAAGAAGATACATGGACACTACTGTAAGTGGCGAAGATGTTTTATTATCGATGAACAAATTTATGGGGGAAAATGAGATGCATTGGACGAAGTATGTACTGACGGAGCAACTTCCACGTTGGGAGTTCGGTCTGGATTCTATACACTGGTGAAAGATGTTGCTCCAAATGCAACGTTCAGCCACTGTATCATACGTCGTTATACTTTGGTAATAAAAGCATCCGCCTGATTTGTTGAATATACTCCTTAAGGTAATGAAGAGTTTGTACCAACCGAAGATAGTGCAAGAAACACAAGAGATTTCAAGGAGTTGTGCAAAGGGGTTGGTGCCAAATTCAGTGCTCTTGTTCCATGGGGAAGTATGATGGCTACCGCGTGGCAAGGTGTCACAAAGAGTGCTCGAGCTTCGACAAGAAATTGCTCTGTTTCCGGGAAGAGCGAGGACGGAAAAGGAGCAAGACGTGCATGCCAAAATAACTGGTAATACATTTATTTCCAACGTAGCGTATGTTGCTGATTTCTTTGAAGAAATAAATACGCTTTCAGACTGGATCTGCACCAACGCAGGAACGAAGCTCAAAACAATTCGATGGTGCCCGATGCCGACAGTGAAACATGCGCAGTCACACATGAAATAAGTTAGCACTTACCATCAGTAATTAACTCAGTCACTAACCATTTTCTTGAACTAAAGGATAGACAAGTAAATGCATGGATTATAATGCTGTAATCAGGAAATGAATAATGTTCTCAGACAGTTGCGTTCAAGCCGAAGCAGAATTTCCAGGTCTTCGTGCAGGCCACAACATTAGTTTTCTCTAAATGGGTATTGGCAACATTCTGGAGAAAAATTCGTGACACATATTAATTAAAATCAGAAAAAGCCTGAAGAACAATGATTGCATTTGCAAAAACTATGTGTGTTCAAGGGAATTTGCGATTATGGTGGCAATGAAAAGAAAATCAAGGAACCGACTGAACCTGGAACACGATTTGCTATGTGCTGCAATGCTACTACTTATTTTTAGATAGAGACGCCAAGCGCAAATACATAGCTCTCTTTTTATTTTTATTCTGGTAGGAAGATTTAAAGGCAAATTTGCTATAACTTCCGTTTTACTCTGACGTCGTTCTGGAGACGAAAATTAATCCCGGGTGGCTGCTTGTTATTACGCTAGAGTAGTAACGCTAGCTGCCATGACTTTTGAAGGGAGGAAGCAAGTCATTTACGTAAGTTTCATCATGTTGTTAGCAACCACGTACGCAATACTACTGTTTGGTGCTATTTACGATCTTTATCAAGAACGTGATATTTTATTGCACTTCGGTTAAGCCTCTAGTTCGCTTACACATGTACATGCTGCATATCACATAAGGACCCTATGCACTCAGGGGCTCAGCATTCGCTTGCTGAGTACGGGGTTGGTGATCCCGGGGTTCCTGAGCTGGGGGCTGGTAAGCTCAGTCAGATCTGGGCTGCTTCAGGGACCATTGTATAGCGCGACAGTGGAACGTTGTGTGTGAAATGAAACGGGAATCTTGGCTTGACCGCCCGTATTGCGAGGACGGTAAAAACCTCTATAAAATAAATCTTCCGTCTCAAAGTGTGCTGCGCGCTGATGAGATGCATGGCTATTGAGGTGAAACAGTCGTTAGCGGGCAACCTCTGGAGAACCTACCGCACCGCAGTTGTGTAAGGCATACCTAGGCACGCGGGGCACTGCCTAGGTGGATTTTTAGTTCTCCAGCTGCTCGTGCGACCGGTATGGATCCTTCGAACTTTTCTCTTCCACCTCGCAGAGGAATGGGTGAGGCCGTTGGTATGTAACAACACCCAATCAGGTAAGAGGGCTCGGATAACCTGTCCTCCTGACTCAGTGCTTTGTAACAGAACATATGATGTTTCTCGGATTGTGTTCCTAATATTTAAAATAAAAGAGGGCAGTTTTGAAAACTTTCACCATTTTATATACAAAAAGAATTGGAGGACATTGCGGGGTCATTAAAATCTATCAAGCACCTGCGAAATGGGACCCTGTTTGTCGAAACGTTCAGCTAGCAACAAGTGAAGAATTTTCAAAGAACTCAATGCCTCGAGTAGCATGCAATTGAAACTGAACTGCACAACACATTGAACTACATCAAAGGTGTTGTGACTTGCAGAGCTGTGGTCGACATTCCCAGAGAAGAACTGAAAGTTGAATGGTCCCATAAAGGCATTATGAAAAGAGTCGATGGCAATCTAGTGATGTCAGACTCGGTTATACCGGCGTTTGGCAGCACGAAATTTCTCGAGCAGGTTAAATCTGGCTTCTTCGCCTTAGTGTACGGCCTTATTTCCCGAACCCGATGCGGCGTTAAGTGCCAGTGGTTTAATCTCACAACTGTCAGATGTAGGAGAGAAGCGATTTGTGGAAAATGTGGGAAGGCTGCCACCGAGGCAATAGGCTATTCATCTGCTGTTCCTCTGGGGATCCCCCTGCCTGGAACAGGGACTGCAGTGTATTTCTTGAAGAAATGAAGCTGCAAGAAATAAAAACAACTAAACGTATCTAATATGGGGAGACGTAAAAGATCTACAAGGCTCTTCAGCCCCGACGTTCGCTACCGTCTTTGCGTCTGTTATTAAACAGTCAGTCCCTAAAAATGATGCTGCTCTGCTACACAACTGGAGGTTGCCAGTGTCAGCACTAGTACCTGCGTCTGCCTCAGTTATTTCGAGGCCCATGCCTCCACCCAAGACTGCAGACAAGGCTGTGGTTGACGCTGTTGTGGAGCTCCTTGCCCCTCTGAAGGTTCAGCCTCGTCCACCGTCCAGTGCTGCTTCTACTACCCCAACCATGGTTGTGGCCCCAAAGGTCGCTCAGGGTAAATAATGCAAGTCAAAGCGCCAACTTATAAGAGAGACAGGAAGTCAACTGTCTGATGATGTCGAACTTGTCCTCTCTGATGTGTGTCTTGATTCTTCATGAGAACAAATGGAACTTGATATCAGACTGGGGCAATCATTTTGCCCCAAAGCTCTGCCACCTCATATGTTAGGGTCCCCTCCCAGGTGGAAATTCAGTGTGAAAGTGCTACCCCGTGATAAATGGCTCCCATCCTTCAGTAGAACGTTAATGGGTTCAGGACCCATGTGGAGGAACTGAAGGTTATAGCACAGGAATGCACAATGTGTATCTGTTCGCAGGAAACACATTTTAGAACAATTGATACCCCTGTCCTATGAGGCTGTACAGTCTATCGACTGGGGAAACGGGAAGGGAGGTGTTGGTGTGTTTCTAAATCATGCACAACACTCCTCTGCTCTCTGTCTGACTACTGACCTCAAACACTTACAGTTGAAATTCACACCTGCTGGAGGATCACAGTTTGCTCGCTGTATTTACCTTATCCTGATGCAGCAGACTCTGAGGCTCTCACAGATCTTCTGGAACAACTACCCCACCCATTTCTCCTCTTGATACACTTCAATGCTCACGATGTCTTATAGGGCTCGACCTCCACTTGTCCTAGGGGT
Source organism: Schistocerca serialis cubense (assembly GCF_023864345.2). Lineage (NCBI taxonomy): Eukaryota > Metazoa > Arthropoda > Insecta > Orthoptera > Acrididae > Schistocerca > Schistocerca serialis. The sequence continues at coordinate 251,576,610 of NC_064639.1, read as the reverse complement.
CGGGTCTTGGAGGGCCTCATGACTTCTGTGCTGCAACTGGGTGATTTTCACCCATTGACCTCACTCTCTGCTCCCCAGGCCTTGCAGACTCTGTCCACTGGGAAGTCATTGATGACCTTCTTTCCAGTGACCACTTCCCCTCCGCATTTGCTTACGGAGTGGATTAAAACTTGAAGAGAAGACACCAAAATGGATGGTCATCAGGGCTAACTGGATGATGTTCAGCCAGCTGGCTGTGTTCGAACACCTCAACAGCATCCAAGGTTGGGCGGACCACATCACACGAGTGATCCATCATGCCACTGACTTATCCATCCCCAAGTATTCCAGTCATCCAAGGAGGTGACATGTACCTTACTGGATGGATGAGTGTTGTTCAGCAAGCCGGGACAGGCGTGCGGCTTTTCTACATTTTAAACACTGACTGACATCAGACAACTTCAGGGTCTTTCGAGTCACGAGGCCAAGGCTCAACGCGAGAGTAAGAAAAGGTCATTGCAAGCGTTCCTGAACTCTATCAACCGATTTCCGGTAACCAAAGTCGTTTACCAATGGCAGCACTACTGAAACAGGGTGTCTCCAAATAACACATCGAGACATCGCTCAGACGCTGCAAAGCACTTTGCTAAAACTACTACCAATGCCAGCCAGGCTCCGGCGTTTCGTCGCTACCGTGCGACTGTAGAGAGGGGAAAATCTCCATATGGGAGCTGGAATCGGCTCTATCTGAGACTCGTAATACTGCGCCTGGTCACGACCAAATCTAGTACTGCATGCTTCGCCATTTGCCAGTAGCATCAAAGGAAGCCCAAACCGGTAACTTCCCGAAATAGTGAACAGAGTCAATTTTGAGACATGTCCTCAAACCAGGAAAGACCGAATATGCTCCAGTAGTTATCAGAGTATCGCCTTAACTAGCTGTGTAGGAAAGACCCTGAGCAAAAAACCGTCGTCTGGTCTGGTTGCTAGAGACCAGGCAACTCCTTAGCCGCTCTCAGTGTGGATTCCGGAGATTTAAGACCACTGTCGATAACCTGACTCTGCTAGAGGCGGCTATTCAGCAGGCTTTCCTATGTAAACATCAACTCATCGGAATATTTTTGGACATAAGTAAGGCGTATGGTACTACCTGGAGACACTGAATTCACCCACAACTGCACAGTGGGGCTTTCGTGGCCACCTCCCCATCTTTATGTGGTCTTTGCTGTCCCAGCTGTCTTTTTGGACCCAAGTTGGTGACACGCAGTCAGACCGATATGAGCAGGAGAATGGTGTCCCTCAGGTCAGTGTTTTAAGTATTACTCTCTTTGCCATAGCCAAAAACACTATCACTGCTACGGTAAGGAGTACCGTACAGTACTCCTTATTTTGTGAACAATTTTGCTGTTTTCTGTTCTTCCTCCAGTGCTACAACAGCAAGCCGTCAGTTGCAGCTTGCATTGCGCACTGAGCCGCGAAGACGGGTTTTCAGTTTTCTGCAGATAAGTGTGCGTGTGTTCATTTTAATCATTCTCGTCATCTTTTTAGTTTGCCTGACTTGCATATGAGGGACACCAGCCTACATTTTAGAGACTCATTGAGGTTACTGAGCCTCATTTTTGACTCACAGTTGTCGTGGTTGCCACACCTGTGAGACCTGAAAGCCAGAATCCTTGAGGCATTAAACATCATCAAGTGCCTTAGTCACAGGTCTTGGGGAGCGGACAGGCCACGTCTGTTCCACTTTTACAGGGCGTTCCTGCGTTCACGGCTGGACTATGGGTGTACAGTATATGAATCAGCGAGGAGTTCTTATCTGAAGATCAATGACGCTGTCGAGCATGAGGGGATTCGGCTGGCCGCGGATGCTTATAGGACCATTTCCTTACCCAATGTCTGTACTGAGGCTGGGGAACTGCCACTCACCATCTGGCGGCAGCTCCTCATGGTTTAGCAGATATGTAAGTTCCTTGCAACTCCGACTTCACCCGCATACCGTAATATTGCTCATACCGTACTATTGCTCATTCGCCTCTGGAACGCCTTTTCTGCAACCTCCACGATCCACAGTGCCATTCAGGATCCGCGTGAAGCACCTGTTGGAGTCACTCGGTATGGAGTAAGAACAACCCAAGTCCAGGGTTTTGACCGTCTGTCGCCCTGAGTACTGCGGAGACACAGCGTCATTTCAGATTTAGCCAGTACAGGAGAGGTTGCACCCCGCTTCTGTTTTTAATTCGCTGACATTTTCTATGAGCATCACAACTATGTAGCTGTCTTTACGGATGGGTCTAAGCAGGGGGACTCCGTTGATTGCTCTGTTGTTTTCCCGGATCGTGTCCTCAAGATCCGAATGCTCCCAGTACTTACGGTCTTTGATGTAGAATTATATCCAACCTTCAGGACTCTGGAGCAGATGCGGCCTTCTTCCAGTGCTAAATATCTTGTCTGATCCGATTCCCTTACTCTCTCCAACGTTTATATGCAGCAGACAAAGTAACCCTAAATATCCAGGATATCTTCCTCCAAGTACAACGACTGGGAAAGGAGTTGTCTTTCTGCTGGGTACCAGGGCATAAGGGGAACGCAGAAAACGAAAGGGCGGATCTAGCAGCCAAAGAGGCGTGCCGTGATCCTCAGGTATTTCAGTGTGCCATCCCCCTGCATGCTATCACCTGGCTACTGAGGTACAAAGTAATGTGTCGATGAGGAGACGAGTGGCTGGAAGTGACTGACAAAAAGCTCCGTGTCCCCACAACTAGGCCATAGCGTACTTTCTTTCAACCACGTCAACGGGCCGAGATCCTCCTTACTCGTTTGCGCATAGGCCACAGCCCTATGGTGCACGGATTCCTACTCCGGCGAGAGGACCCTCTAATGTGTGGTGCTTTTGGCGTGCAGGTCACGGTGCGCCATATTTTATTGGACTGTGTTTATTTTCCAACCAGTGGGCAGCGCCCGATTTGCCGACTGGTCTGTAGTCCATAACAGGTAACGTTCAAGCGAATGTGGTTCAAGTTTTAGAGTTTCGTGAACTGACCAACAATTTTAACAAGATCGTAGGGAGATTTTTGTAATTTGTTAACAGGGTGACTGGCTCACGCAAGTGTTTTGTAAGTGGTCAGCCAGTCACGTTTCCCTGTGCCTTTCTTTTAGCTCTTCTGTGTTTTGTTTTCTCTATGTTTTAATTTCGTGTATAGCTACTTTCCCTCTTTCTAATTTGTTTTAGCGCATGGGAGATGGAGTGACTGTGTGGTCGCGTTGAGTGCGTGGGTGTGCAAACATTCGTTTGTTTTGATAAGTGTAAGGGCGCTGATGACCTCGATGTTGAGCGCCCATAAGATACAGACAGACAGACAGACACACACACACACACACACACACACACTCACACACACACACATACTGGGTGATCAAAAAGCCAGTATAAATTTGAAAAGTGAAGAAATCACGGAATAATGTAGATAGAGAGATACAAATTGACACACATGCTTGGAATGACATGGGGTTTTATTAGAACCAAAAAAAATGCAAAAGTTAAAAAAATGTCCGACAGATGGCGCTTCATCTGATCAGAATAGCAATAATTAGCATAACAAAGTACGACAAAGCAAAGATAATGTTCTTTACAGAAAATGCTCAGTATGTCCACCATCGTTCCTCAACAATAGCTGTAGCCGAGGAATAATGTGAACAGCACAGTAAAGCATGTCCGGAGTTATGGTGAGGCACTGGCGTCGGATGTTATCTTTCAGCATCCCTAGAGATGTCGGTCGATCACGATACACTTGCGACTTCGGGTAACCCCAAAGCCAATAATCGTACCGATTCAGGTCTGGGGGCCTGGGAGACCAAGCATGACGAAAGTGTCGGCTGAGCACACGATCATCACCAAACGACGCGCGCAAGAGATCTTTCACGCGTCTAGCAATAAGGGGTGGAGCACCATCCTGCATAAACATCGTACGTTCCAGCAGGTGTTTATCAGCCAGGCTGGGGATGATGCGATTCTGTAACATATCGGCGTACCTCTCACCCGTCGCGGCAGCAGTTACAAAACCAGAATCAAGCATTTCCTCGAAGAAAAAAGGCCCGATAACGGTAGATGTTGTAAATCCAACCCATACTGTGACTTTCTCGTCGTGCAATGGAGTTTCCACGACAGTTCTAGGATTTTCGGTAGCCCAAATTCTGCAGTTGTGGGCGTTGAGAGACCCTCGGAGCGTGAAATGAGCTTCGTCGATCCGCAACACGTTACTCAACCAATCGTCATCTTCCGCCATCTTTTGAAACGCCCACATAGCAAATGCCCTCCGCGTCACTAAATCGCAACTTATACACGATTGTCACGCGCAGTCACTGACGTTTTGCTGTCGAGCGCCACCTGTCGGACATTTTGTGACTTTTTTTTTTTGTTCTAATAAAAAGACTGGTTTGACATTTAACAGATATTATACTTACGCAGGACATACAGGATGGAAGCCATGTAGCTATACTACAGAATCTCTGTCTAGAGGCCAAATCGAAACGAAACTGCAATTACGCTATATGAAGGAAATGATATATGTTGTGTTATTCTGTTGCAAATTGTGAAAGAAGATTTTACAGTTATTTTTTATTATACTTCCGCATTAAAATTATTCATGATCTCTGAGAAATCCACAGAAAGTGGTGTCTAAAGGTCAACTGTCAGGGATAAAACAGGAACGATCATTTGAAGCAAAAGTATTCATGCAGGTAGATTCTCACAAAGAAGAAAACAGGAATCGCTAACTATTGGTAATGCTATTTATTTACACAAATAGCGCCGTTAACGGTTTCGAACCGACACGTTCATCTTCAAATGCTGCCCACGTCTAAATACACATTTGTTGAAGTTTACAATAGTTTTCTGCTCTTTATTCCCCTTTGAGGTGAAAGATTCTTGACGAGGTGGTTCCCTACAGTAAAAAGGATGTTAGAAACGAAATATTTAAATGAAACTATTACTAGTAACCATCGGACAAAACGTAAACAAATCTTTAAGACTGAAATGTTATAGTTACATTTCGCTTACGCCGAAAATAACGGCGTCGTTTCGTTTAAGTGCTCTATACATGTGCTCATGAAATACTGTAGAATATATGTGTAAGTAGGCTGTTTAGGTTTTTATATTGGTAACGACACGTAGCGCTCTGTATGAAAATCACTGGCTGTGCTGTGTGCAGTCAGGGGCATTGTTGGAATATTTCCTATTGCAGTGTCGGGCAGTTGGCTGTTAAAAGCGCGTAGCGTTGCACAGTTGGAGGTGAGCCGCCAGCAGTGGTGGATGTGGGGACAGAAATGGCGGAATTTTGAGAGCGGATTATCTGGGCGTGTGTCCATCATAGACAGTAGATCTGTAAGACTGGATGTCATGAACTGCTATATATATTATGACTTTTGAACACTATTAAGGTAAATACATTGTTTGTTCTTTATCAAAATCTTTCATTTGCTGACTATGCCTATCAGTAGTTGGTGCCTTCAGTAGTTAGAACCTTTTATTTAGCTGGCAGTAGTGGCGCTCGCTGTATTGCAGTAGTTCGAGTAATGAAGATTTTTGTGAGTAAGTGAGTTGTGAAACGTATAGGTTAATGTTAGTCAGGGCCATTCTATTGTAGGGATTATTGAAAGTCAGATTGCATTGCGCTAAAAATATTGTGTGTCAATTTAGTGATGATCAGAATAAGTAAAGAGAGAAACGTCTGAGTACGTTCAGTTTTGCTCAGCTGTTTGAAAATCAAATAACGTAAGGGGTTTATCAGCACAGTAATTCACTGATTTTTCTAAAGGGACGTTTCATATCAAGCACTTATTTGATTTATGTATATCTACATATGTATAAATCAAATAAGTGCTTCATATACTCTACATTATTTTGCGATCACAAGTAAACAACCATCCTGAGAATCTTTCAGACCTGAACAGCCACCTGAAGAGAACATATCGATTCGAAACCGGTAACAGCACTATCTATGTGAATGAATAGAATTATCAATATGGGCTGGATGATGTATTCTTCTGTGTGAGAATCAACCTGCATTTTGTACATAGCCACGGTCCAAAAATGTCAGTTTTCAACAAATTACAACAAATCTTCGTATGGACATACGCCCTATTTTCTACGGTTTCTGAAATAGTGCATATTTAATTTCCATTGTTATTTATTTTCTGTAATATTCAATACATTGCAAAGTTTACGTATGTACACAAGCTCAACAGTTGGTAAACATTAAGGCACGATGCGCATTACAAAGCTGCGATTGAAAAATACGTATTTTTAACACATTCACATCTAAGCATTATCGTACACGTCACATTACTGCTGTTGTACCGTTCACAAAAAATATTCGAGTATCGCATCGGCAACTTCAACGTAGTTACGCTTTCTTTGGAGAACATGTTGTGTTGCTTGTCTGAGTGCCTCTGCATGTTCCCTAAGGAGGACAGCGGCTTTCACGATGCCACTTCAGGCTGCATCTCGCGTCTTCAACTTTCATTTGTACACCTCAGACAACATCCAACTCAATAAACAAACATCTTGTGGCCTAAGGTCTGGCGATCTTCGTGGCCTGTTAACTGTACTACCACAAACAATGCCGCGATTAGAGTGAGATATATACGCGAGCGTCAATATCCCAGAAACGAATGTACGTTAAATGTATTTTATCTTGGAAACCATTAGGAATAGGTCATGTACCCATGTGCAGGATTTTGCTTCAAATAAGCCTTCTTGTCATATCACTGAATATTGACCGTTTATCCTGCGACACCATATAAACATGTTACAAGAATTGTAGTTCCAGAGTACAGTGGGGAAGAGATCTGCTAAAACTTGGCATGGGATAATGTGCAACAATAAAATTCAGCAGGACACAGTGCGGTGGAGAACATAGTTCTATTTGAAACTCCGATGTTGTCTCAATCAAGGAAGGACAACATTAGAAAAATGGAAATGTGCTATACGAGAAGATGCTGCAGTTAATGAGGCAAGATAGGATACGAAATGAGGAGGTATGGAGGTGAAGGTGGATAATGTGCTCCATAACAAGAACTATCGATAACAGAGCGCTGATGTAGTTCGGGCACATTCAGAGAATGCCTAGCTATTTTAAACTGGGAGGCGCTAGGAAGAAAGAGAGGAAGGCCAGCGGTAAGATGGGAAAAATACATACAGGAAGCAATGGGAGACAGAAATCTAAGACCAGCTGACTTGATTGAAAGAGGTCTGTGGTGGTCGAAAACGACTAACTCCTAAGGGAAAACGCCAAAGATGCAAGATATATGCAATAGATAATGCTAACGTACTCCATGAAGTGTGCACCATAACGAACCAAAAGTCCTTTGTGGTAGTGTTCAGAATTCTTACTATGGAGAGCTGCAACGACCAGCCTTTGGGCTGAATGTAGCACGAGATTGTAGGAACTTGCAGACTCTCATCCGTATGTACAGAAAAAAATGTGTTTGAAACGTGTAGTTTCGAGTCCCTGTACAATGACTCGGTGTTATTATAGACTAACTGAGAAACCTCCCGTTGCCTAGGCATTTATTTATACCTGGACTGATACTTAATATGTGCGGAATTTATTTTTGACTTCTTCTTTATACACAGCATTAGAACTACAGTGATGGGCGTGAACTAAGAGCTTGTTTGCTTCACTAACATGGGAAAGAGCCACGTAGAACTGGCTGAGCAAAAGGCTGACAGTAAAATGCAGCGTCTGGACTTGCGCTTTATTTACATTCAGGGCATAACATATACTCACCAGGAACTGTGCAGGCTTAAAGCGAAATGGGAAACTTAGGAATAAGCAGGATGCTGGGTATAAAAACTCGGTTGCCTACGCCACTTTCCATCAAACTTTCCGTTTCTATGATCCTACGTTGTGGAGAAGTAGCCTTAAGCACCTGTGAGTGAAAGATTCTGAGGAGCGAGATTATGCATGACGCTCTTGATCAGACATATGTCGGGTCTCGCTTTCGGAAGGACTTTCCAAAGAGCGAGTTAAAGCCTGATGTTCTCGAGCCACAGCAAGACTCGCCTCATGATATTCTCTGGATTCTTCAGACGGCGTGCTCCACAGCGTTTAGCCATTGGTTGTATTCAGAAACACTAAACTGTTCTCGAGACATTTTTATACATAAAGGAAACGAAATCAAAATGTAATGAATAGGCACCCAAATCACAAATCAAACATAATAAAATTCTTCTAGCTGACAAAGAATATAAATAAAACTTAATGAAACAAGCGAAGGAATGCCGTTAAGTTTTTAATAGTCAAAGCGATATCAGTAAGTCCATATAACATAGCCAAGTAAATCCGCTGTTACTTTGCGGTGCTTAAATCTGTTACTGACGTAAGCTTCCAAGAAACGCATTTGTCACTGAGTTAGAAGAAAGCTAACATCGCCGATCGCCGTCAATAGGGTCCACAACTTGTGATTTAGTGGGGTCGGCACGGTAGCTCAGCGTGTTCGGTCAGAGGGCTAGCTGCCTTCTGTTTTTTTTTTTTTTTAAAAAAAAAACTTAGCAGTACCATCTGTCGGTTATTTGGCGTACTAAGCCTTAACGATACTTAAACATCTGAGCAGCCAATTTCAGATAAAACTTTAAATTACGGTATCTTTTTTCCCCGTGTTCTGATTTTGATGAAATCCGTGCGTATAAAGGTGGGAATATGTATATGTCTCACATCTCCTCCTAAACCGCCCGACTGATTTCTGCTAAACTTGGTACACGCATACCTTAGTGTCAGGCAACAATCGCTGTGTGGGTACGAACAACCTACATATCAAAGGGATGGTGATGGGGGTCAGAAAGGAGGGTAGCCCGTGACTCGTGAAAATTTGTACTTTACTCACAAGGCCATTATAACTTATTTCTTCTTTGCTATTACACTGTTCCCAATAAATTTCGCATACAGTGACAAAATATGTCGCTGCATTTACGTACAGTATTGCACACTACTGGCCATTAAAACGGCTACACCACGAAGTTGACGTGCTACAGACGCGAAATTTAACCGATGGGAAGAAGATGCTGTGACATGCAAATGAATAGCTTTTCAGAGCACACAAGGCTGGCGCCGGTCGCGACACCTACAATGTGCTGACATGAGGAAAGTTTCCGACCGATTTATCATACACAAACAGCAGTTGACCGGCGTTGCCTGGTAAACGTTGTTGTGATGCCTCGTGTAAGGAGGAGAAATGCGTACCATCACGTTTCCGACTTTAGTAAAGGATTGTAGCTTATCGGGATTGCAGTTTATCGTATCGCGATATTGCGGCACGCGTTGGTCGAGATCCAATGACTGTTAGCAGAATATGGAATCGGTGGGTTCAGGAGGGTAATCTGGAACGCCATGCTGGATCCCAACGTCCTCGTATCACTAGCAGTCGAGATGGCAGGCATCTTATCCGCATGGCTGTAACGGATCGTGCAGCCACGTCTCGATCCCTGAGTCAACAGATGGGGACGTTTGCAAGACAACAATCATCCGCACGAACAGTTCGACGACGTTTGCAGCAGCATGGGCTATCAGCTCGGAGACCACGGCTGCGGTTACCCTTGACGCTGCATCACAGACAGGAGCGCCTGCAATGGTGTACTCAACGACGAACCTGGTTGCACGAATGGCAAAACGTCATTTTTTCCGATGAATCTAGGTTCTGTTTACAGCATCATGATGGTCGCATCCGTGTTTGGCGACATCGTGGTGAACGCACATTGGAAGCGTGTATTCGTCATCGCCATACTGGCGCATCACCCGGCGCGATGGTATGGGCACTTTGAACAGTGGACGTTACATTTAAGATGTTTTACGACCCGTGGCTCTACCCTTCATTCGATCCCCGTGAAACCCTACATTTCAGCAGGATAATTCACGACCATTTGTTGCAGGTCCTGTACGGGCCTTTCTGGGAACAGAAAACGTTCGACTGCTGCCCTGGCCAGCACATTCTCCCAGATCTCTCACCAATTGAAAACGTGTGGTCAATGGTGGCCTAGCAACTGGCTCGTCACAATACGCCAGTCACTACTCTTGATGAACTGTGGTATCGTGTTGAAGCTGCATGGGCAGCTGTATCTGCACACGCCACCGAAGCTCTGTTTGACTTAATGCCTAGGCGCATCATGGCCGTTATTACGGCCAGGGGTGGTTGTTGTGGGTGCTGATTTCTCAGGATATATTCACCCAAATTGCGGGAAAAAGTAATCACATGTCAGTTCTAGTATAATATATTTGTCCAATGAATACCCGTTTATCATCTGCATTTCTTCTTGGTGTAGCAATTTTAATGGCCAGTAGTGTATCATTGCGCGAGACCTATCGCAGGAGATGTGACGCACTAAACAGTGAGTTGTGTGAAAAACTGCCACATCGAGCATGACGCTTAAATTTATTACTGTGTCCATACAAACACCATTCGCCACGCGCTTTGCAGACAGTTTATACATATTCCGTTTAATGAACCTACCGTATGAGATAGTTGTACGACACATAGTTCAGGAGATATGACGTTACAAATATTAAGCGCAAGGCCAGTCTGTGTGATGCGGCAGTGGACGCACAGCTATACACTGATAAGCCAAAAGATGACCAGTGCCCACCGTGACATTGGATGCTACCTAGTAAAGTTGCAGGCACGTGAGGCAGTAACAAAAGTATGTAACCTGAGGAGCCAAGCCGGCCGCTGTGGCTGTGCGGTTCTAGGCGCTTCAGTTTGGAACCGCGTGACCGCTACGGTCGCAGGTTCGAATCCTGTCTCGGGCATGGGTGTGTGTGATGTCCTTAGGTTAGTTAGGTTTAAGTAGTTCTAAGTTCTAGGGGACTGATGATCTCAGATGTTGTGTCCCATAGTGCTCCGAGCCATTTGAACCATTTTTTGAGGAGCCAAGGACGGGGAATAACACCAACGAACATATGGACTGCAAATGGGGTAATGCATAGAGGTAAGAGACTTTGACGAAGGATAGATTATTATTACGCACATCCTGTGAACGAGTATCTCGAAAACAGCGAAACTGGTCGAATGTTTGCTTGCTACTGATGTGAGTATCTAGTTGGACGTCTAATATTCTTAACAGAACGTGGGTTCGCATGTTTGTCAATTATGTAAAATAGGAGCCATGGTGATTTGTGGCACCTCTGCCGAAAGAGCACAATGCTGGTGCACGCACAAGTGTTTCGGAGCATACGTTCATAGGACGTCGTTGAACAAGGAGCTCCGTAGCAGACCGCGCCTACGTGTTCACATGTTGACCCAACGGCATCGTCATTTACAAATGCGGCGGGAACCTTACCGTTTGAACAATGGAAACGTGTCGGCTCTTCTTTGTTACAATAGGTTGATGATCGTCTCCACAAACGCAGTCATCGAGGTGAACGGTTCTCGATATGTGCAGCGCACTACGGATGCAGGCTGATGGGAGACGTATTATGCTATGGGGAACATTCTCCTGCGCTTGCATGGGACCTGTGGTAGCAATCGAAGACACTCTGACAACTGCTAACCCCCTGCATCCCTTCATGCTTGTTGTCTCTTCCTACGGCGATTTCACCTTTCAGCAGTATGACTAACCGTATCTCGGAGCCAAAACGTGTGCTATAGTGGTTTGACGAGCATTATAGTGAACTCACGTTGACGCCTCGGCGACCAAATTCGGCTGATGCAAATCCTATGGAATCCATCTGGATCGCCATCGGCCGCCGAGTACGCAAGTTAGCGGCCCGTTATTTACGTGAATTACATGACCTGTGCGTAGACATCTAATGCTACATATCTCCATAAATCTATTAATTAACTGTCAGATCTCTGGTACACGGGACCAGTGATGTATTTCGTTTCAAAGACGGACAAAGAACCTATTAAGTAGGTGGTCATAATGTGACGGCTCATCAGTGTTGTAAGTAGGCTGTTTAGGTTTTTTATGTTGGTAACGTCACGTAGCGCTCTGTATGAAAATCACTGACTGTGCTGTGTGCAGTCTGTGGCTGGTTGGCATTGTTGGAATATTGGCTATTGTAGTGTTGGGCAGTTGGATGTGAACAGCGCGTAGCGTTGCTCAGTTGGAGGTGAGCCGCCAGCAGTGGTGGATGTGGGGGGAGAGCTGGCAGGATTTTGAGAGCGGATGATCTGGACGTGTGTCTATCAGAAAGAGTAAATTTGTAAGACTGGATATCATGAACTGATATATATATGATGACTTTGGAACATTATTAAGGTAAATACATTGTTTGTTCCCTATCAAAATCTTTCATTTGCTAACTATGCCTGTCAGTAGTTAGTGCCTTCAGTAGTTAGAATCTTTTATTTAGCTGGCAGTATTGGCGCTCGTTGTATTGCAGTAGTTCGAGTAACGAAGATTTTTGTTAGGTAAGTGATTCATGAAAGGTATAGGTTATTGTTAGTCAGGGCCATTCTTTTGTAGGGATTATTGAAAGTCAGATTGCGTTGCGCTAAAAATATTGTGTCAGTTTAGTGTTGATGAGAATAAGTAAAGAGCGAAATGTTTGAGTACGCTCAGCTCAGTTGAAAATAAAATAAAAATGGTTCAAATGGCTCTGAGCACTATGGGACTTAACATCTGAGGTCATTAGTCCCATAGAAGCTAGAACTACTTAAACCTAACTAACCTAAGGACATCACACACATCCATGCCCGAGGCAGGAATCGAACCTGCAACCGTAGCAGTCGCGCGGTTCCGGGCTGAAGCGCCTAGAACCGCTCGGCCACCGAGGCCGGCTGAAAATCAAATAACGTAAGGGATTTATCAGCATAGTCATTCATAAATTTTTCTAAGGGGATGTTTCAGTGTAAATAAATATTTGGGCCTCGTTGAATTTCTCTGCTAGTAAAGCCAATGTGTTACCCCAGGCTACGTTCAAGTTGCCTGTGAAAATGCCATGAAAATTCGTCGTTTTGGATTCAAGCGTGTTTAAACAGACGGACAAGACGGTTTTACAGTGTTATTATTAGAACAGACAGAGTTATTTTCAAGACAGTTAGCTAAATTATCAACTGCAACGAGAGAAAAACATTGCTAGAACAAACTTTCGAATTGACAGCGCCGTTCTTTCGTTTCCCAATGTATTGACAAATGGTTTCCTCGCCTTATCGTCCACAACCACGGCTACAATTTATCTCGCAAGTAATTGCACCTGAATTGACGGCAAGTGAACAAAACATCATTACGCAGCGTGCGAATAAATTGCGTTCAGCTGGGCCAAGTGCCCAGTGCACAAGGAGTGGTTACCGGCGCGCTCCGTTTAGGGTATGATTTACTGGCAATTTATATGACGCGTGTGATTTACGGCGGTCGCGGCCCGCGATTAGGGGTCCGCGGACGCGTGTTGGCAGAGGCGCGCCGCTAAGCGCCTTCTATCTGCGATCTGCGTGGTCCCCCACCTGGCGCTTTTTCAATTTATCGACAGCCGAGGCGTTCTCGGCGCTCCACTTTAATTGTGTTTCCATTCATCACCGCGACATGAGCTATCTCAGACATCCCAAAGGCGGCACGAGCCGCTGCCGCCGAATACGTGCCGCTCGTTTTTCATCAGCGCGTCTTAATACACTCACCTCGAAGTGACCTACATGAGGTAGATAATCGATCGACATGACTTGTACTGCTTTGAAACGGAAAATAATTTCACTGTGCTCTTAACTCTCTTCAATGGTGTCTGTTCGCTGCCAGCAAGAATGAAGTCTTCGGATTCCACAGGCGGACATAGCGTGGGAAGAATGACGGCTTACAGGCTTCTGTGGAAACTGATATTCGTTAAATTTTACAAGAACAGCTCGCATTAATACACTACTTGCCCTTAAAATTGCTACACCAATAGGAAATGCAGATGATAAACGAGTATTCATTGGACAAATATATTATACTAGAACTGACACGTAATTACATTTTAACGCAATTTCGGTCCATAGATCCTGAGAAATCAGTACCCAGAACAACCACCTCTGGCCGTAATAACGCCCTTGATACGCCTGGGCATTGAGTCAAACAGAGCTTGGATGGCGTGTACAGGTACAGCTGCCCATGCAGCTTCAACACGGTACCACAGTTCACCAAGAGTAGTGACTGGCGTATTGTGACGAGCCAGTTTCTCGGCCACCATTGACCAGACTTTTCAGTTGGTGAGAGATCTGGAGAATGTGCTGGCCAGGGCAGCAGACGAACAATTTCTCTATCCAGAAAGGCCCGTACAGGACCTACAACATGCGGTCGTCCATTATCCTGCTGAAATGTAGGGTTTCGCAGGGATCGAATGAAGGGTAGAGCCACAGGTCGTGACACATCTGAAACGTAACGTCCACTGTTCAAAGTGCCGTCAATGCGACCAAGAGGTGACCGAGATGTGTAACCAATGGCACCCCATACCATCACGCCGGGTGATACGCCAGTATGGCGATGTTGAATACACGCTTCCAATGTGCGTTCACCGCGATGTCGCCAAACATGGATGCGACCATTATGATGCTGTAAACAGAACCTGGATTCATCCGAAAAAATGACGTTTTGCCATTCGTATACCCAGGTTCGTCGCTGAGTACACCATCGCAGGCGCTCCTGTCTGTGATGCAGCGTCAAGGCTAACCGCAGCCATGGTTTCCGAGCTGGTAGTCCATGCTGCTGCAAACGTCGTCGAACTGTTCGTGCAGATGATTGTTGTCTTGCAAACGTCCCCATCTGTTGACTCAGGGATCGAGACGTGGCTGCACGATCCGTTACAGCCATGCGGATAAGATGCCTGCCATCTCGACTGCTAGTGATACGAGGCCGTTGTGATGCAACACGGCGTGCCTATTACCCTCCTGAACCCACCGATTCCATATTCTGCTAACAGTCATTGGATCTCGACCAACGCGACCAGCAATGTCGCGATGCGATAAACCGCAATCGCGATAGGCTACAATCCGACCTTTATCAAAGTCGGAAACGTGATGGTATGCATTTCTCGTCCTTACACGAGGCATCACAACAGCGTTTCACCAGGCAACGCCGGTCAACTGCTGTTTGTGTATGAAAAATAGGTTGGAAACTTTACTGATGTCAGCACGTTGTAGGTGTCGCCACCGGCGCCAACCTTGTGTGAATGCTCTGAAAAGCTAATAATTTGCGTATCACAGCGTCTTCTTCCTGTCTGTTAAATTTCGCGTTTGTAGCAATTTCAATGGCCAGTAGTATAAGAAACCACATTCGATAATATAATAGTGTTCAGAATTCGAAGATGGAGGATGCAAAGGAGTACACTTCAATCCGAGATCCT
Source organism: Schistocerca serialis cubense (assembly GCF_023864345.2). Taxonomy (NCBI): domain Eukaryota; kingdom Metazoa; phylum Arthropoda; class Insecta; order Orthoptera; family Acrididae; genus Schistocerca; species Schistocerca serialis. The sequence continues at coordinate 251,561,329 of NC_064639.1, read as the reverse complement.
TCATTAATCTCTACTTATGTTGGCCTACTTAACATGCTACATGCAGGTACCTTTCTTCAAGTGTCAAATTAATTATCACAATCAGACAGCAAAATAAGAAACTATTATGCTCTCTTTTTCAAGGAATTATAAATTGGCCCTTTGAACTCTGAAACCCTTGACTCTCAAAAGCCCGATTAATTAATTTCTGCGGCACATGAACTATATGTTACACGGTATTAGTTTGGGTGTGAGGACGTAAAATGCCTGTTAACGTGATGAATGGAGTGATGATTTGATGGATTTGGGGAATCAGGAGTTACAGTAAGAATTTGATACCCCTCTGGAAGACTCACACAACCAAACAAGGCAGAAGAGATGGGTAATATTCGAGTGGATTAACTAAAATCGTTGGGGAAACGACAACCAAAAGAAGAATGGAAGACCAAGAGGGTAGTGGTCACGTCTGAAACGGAGTAAGTAGAGATGCTGTTCTCTCCTCTACTTTTCGACCTTCATGTTCAGGAATCAATGATGGAAATGAAAGGGTCGGACATGTGATGATATTAAGAGTGGAAATGTTATCAATGGTACGAACCCTTGACGACTTTGCCATTTATCTGACAGGGAGAATTTATTTATTCTATTTCCTTTCTTTTGAGTCATCAGTCTTCTGAGTAGTTTGATGCAAACTGCCACAAATTTCTCTCCTGTGCCAACCTCTTCATCTAGGAGTAGCACATTCAACCTGCATCCTCAATTACTTGCTGGATACATTCCAAACTCTGTTTTCTTTTTCAGTTTTTTTCCCTTACAGCTCCCATGGATATTATTCCGTGATGTCTTAACAGATGTCCCACAATCCTGTCCCTTGTCCTTGCCAGTGCTTTCGAAATATTCCTTCCCTCGCCGATTCTCCGGAGAATCTCCTCAGTCCACACGTTATCAGTCCACTTAATTTTCAACACTCTTCTGTACCTCCAAATTTCATATGCTTCGATTCTCTTCTGTTCCGGATTTTCCCACACTCCAAGTTTCACAACTATACATTGCTGTGCTACAAATGTACATTCTCAGAAACTTCGTAGTCAAATTAAGACCTATGCTTGATACTAGCAGACTTTCCTTGGCCAGGAATGCCCTTTTTGCCAGTGCTAGTCTGCTTTTTACGTCCTCCCTGGTCCATCCGTCGTGGGTTATTTTATTGCCTAGTTAGCAGAATTCCTTAACTTCATCTACGTCGTGATCACCAGCCCTCATGTTAAGTTTCTCACTGTTCTCTTTTCTTCCACTTCTCATTACTTTCATCTGTCTTCGATTTACTCTGAATCCATAATCTGCACTCATTAGATTGTTCATTCAGTTCAGCAATTCCTGTAATTCTTCTTCACTTTCACTGAGGATAGCAATGTCATCAGTAATCTTACCATTGTTATTCTCTCCACTCCTGATCATTCTTTTATTTCCATCACTGCTTCTTCGATGTATAGTTTGACCAGTAACGGCGAAAGACTCCATCCCTGTCCTACACACTTTTTAATCCGACTTCATCCTTAGTCTTCCGCTCTTATTGCTCCCTCTTGGTTCTTGTACACAGTGTATATTATCCGTCTTTTCCTATAGCTTACCCCTATTTTTCTGGATTTAGAACATTTTGCACCATTTGACGATGTCCAACGCTTTTTCTAGGTCAAAAAATGCTATGAACGTGCCTTGATTTTCCTTCAGTCTTCCTTCCATTATCAGAATCGCCTCTCTGGTGCCTTTACCTCTCCTACAGCCAAACTGATCGTCATCTAATACATCCTCAATTTAATTTTCCGTTCCTCTGTGTATTATTCTTGTCAGCAACTTGGATCCATGTGCTGTTAAGTTAATGATTCTCGCACTTTTTGGCCTTCAATTTTCGGAAATACGTGGGTGATGTTTTCCCGAAATGCAAATATTAAATCACCGGACACAAATATTCCACAAACCAATATGAATAACCGTATTTTTGATAATTCTCCCAATTATTTTAGAAATTTTGATGGAATGTTATGCATCCCTAATGCCTTATTCGATCGTAAGCCTACCAAAGATCTTTTAAATTCTGATTCTAATACTGGATCCCCCAACTCTTCTATAGAGCCCCTATCTCTCATGTACCGATTCCTGCTTCTTCTTATTTTATCACGTCATCAGACAAGTCGTTACCCTCATAGAGGCCTTCAATGTATTTTTTCTACCTATCCGCTCTCTCCTCTGTATTTAACAGTGGAGTTCCCCTTGCACTTTTATTGTTGACACCTTCGCTAGTAATTTCACCGAAGGTTGCTTCGCCATTTCTGTATTCTGAGTCCTTCCGACAATCATTTCTTTTTCGATATCTTCACATTTCCTGAGCAGCCATTTCGCCTCAGCTTCCCTGCACTTCCTGTTTGTTTCATTCGTAAGTGGCTTGTATTTGCGTATTCCTGGTTTTCTCGGAGAGTTATTGTACTTCCTTCTTTCGTCGATCAGTTAAGGTATTTCTTCTGTTACCATGGTTTCTTCGCAGTTACCTTCTTTGCACCTATATTTTTCTTCCAACTTCTGTGATTGCATTTTTTCGAAATGTTAGTTCTTCTGCAACCGAACTTCCCACTGAGCTGCTCCTTATCGCAATAGCCTCAGAGAACTTCAAGGGTATCCATTCATTCCTTTGTACCTCCGTATGCCACTTCCTTGTGCAATGGTTCTTCCAGACTCTTCTCTTAATCTTCAGCCCACCCTTCATCACTACTAAACTGTGACCTGAGTCTATATCTGTGCCAGGGTACGCCTTACAATCCAGTGTCTGACTTCAGAATCTCTGTCCGATCATGATGTAATCTAACTGAAATCTTCCTATCTTCCGGCGTTTTCGGGCCTTTTCCAAGTATACCTCTACCCCTTGTGTTTCTTGAATAGAATATTCGCTATTATACTAGCTCCTCCCGAACAGGCCATGAAGGCCCAACGGTAACGACCGGCCGCCGTGTCATCCTCAGGCCATAGGCGTCACTGGATGCGGATATGGAGGGGCATGTGCCCAGCACACCGCTCTCCCTACCGTATGTCAGTTTCCGAGACCGAAGCCGCTAGTTCTCAATCAAGTAGCTCCTCATGTGCCGCACAAGGGCTGAGTGTACCCCGCTTGCCAACAGCGCTCGGCACATCGGCTGATCAATCCAAGTGCTACCCTAGCCCGACAGTGCTTAATTTCGGTGATCTGACGGTAACAGGTGCTAACACTGCGGCAAGGCCAATGAATTCACTATTAATAGCTGAAATTCACTACAGAACTCAAATGACAGAACTCAATTAGCCTTTCTCATCCCTCATTCTTAGTATCAAGGCCATATTTTGACGTAATTTTTCTCGTCTATTCCTTCCTATAGAAAAGAATTCCAGTCCCCCAAAACTATTAGATTTTCATCTTCTTTTACATGCTGAATTACCCTTCGATATACACTTTCTCTACCTCTTCTTCTTCGGTCTGCAACGTCGACATGTATACCTGAACTATCGTTGGCGGTGTTTGTTTGCTGTCGATTCTGATGAGAATAACCTTATCACTGAACTGCTCACGGTAACTCATTCTCTGCCCTACCTTCTTATTCGTAAAGAGTTCTACTCCCGTTATACCATTTCCTGCTGTTGTTGATATCACCCTTCCCTCATCTGACCAGAATCCTTGTTTTCTTTCCATTTCATTTCACTGACCTCTACTACATCTGGACTGAGCCTCAGCATATCCATTTTCAGATTTTCTACCTTCCCTCCTAGGCTTCTGAAATTCCATGCCCCGACTCGTAGAACGTTATATTTTCCTTGATTATTCAATATTTTCCTCGTGGCCCTTTAGCAGCGCCTTTCCGGATAGCCGAATGGGGGAGTAGTCCGAAATCTTTTGCCACTGGAGAGATCATCGTGACACATTTTCAATTACAAGCCACATGTCCCGTGAATACACATTATGTTTCTTTAATACAGTGGTTTCCTTTGCCTTCTGCATCCTCATGCCGTTGATCGTTGCTGATTCTTCTGCTTTTAGGGACAGTTTCCCCGTCCACCGTGACTTTATGACGGAAGTCTTCGGTCGTCATTGGTGATTATTTTTATTTAAAATCTAAGCTGTGGCGGGGCTCGAACTCGCGACCGAGGGCGATTTGATTACTGATCAAAGATGCCACCCCTATACCACCGGTCGTTCAAACAGATAGAGATACAGGACCTGTTGAATGAAATAAAAAAATGTACTGTGCGCTTAATACTGATTGAGGATACACCAAAAAAAGAATATGCTGTGGAAGCTCATAAGAAAAGTAATTAGGCGCAAGATGATATCGGCACTGAGAATTACGTAGTAGACGACATGGAATAATTCTGCTATCTTGGAAGGAAAATAAAGCACGATGCACTATCCATAGAGAACGCAAAGAGAAAGCCAACACAACTAGTTGGACATGACCTTACACTGAGAAAGGAATTTCTGGCAATGTACGTCTGAGGGTCAGAACTGCTCGGAAATGAACAGTGGAAAAGAAGAGAATTGAAGTATTTGAGATGTGAAGACGAAAATGTAGTGGACCGTATGGGGTTACGTGAATTTTGCGTGTTGGTTTTGTATTGGTTACTACTGTATTAGCTCCTTTATTACGTTGTCACCTCCATTTCATTTCCACACTGTCCCACAGCTTGTTACAATTTAACTAAAGTCCTGTTCCAAAATCTGCTGTTAGGTCTGGAATATGAAAAAAATAAATTAAATATTGCATAAGAGGACCGCCACCAGCCTTTACTTCCGATAAAAGTATGAAGTAAGTTATACTGCTCTTCATGTCTATGTCATAACAGCGATCAACTTCTTTTAATCAGACATTATCAACTGGCAGAACTTACAAGATATGATGACATTTTCTCGCCATGAGATTCACTACGTATTCATCATCATTTAATTTTAGTAAATTTACTACCACATATTATGAAGAACATCTGAGAAATAATAAAAGAGGAGAACAAAGAGCAGGAGACTGTCGACACATCTAATCTTACAAACTTATCCTCGTGCACTACTGCACTTCGGATGGAGTTTTTATTGGGCGTCGGCTGTTCCCCGACAGTCTCGTGGAACAGATGGGGCACGTCATTCCTCTACCTCATCGCAAACAACGGCTTTAGCGGACTTGTGGCAACACCGCACTTAACAGCACTATTTTGAACTGAGATGATCGGCGTTCGTCGGACACCACAAGTCATGATGCAAATACTGACTTATTACATGGTCTTCATAAAAATATACAACTCCCTTTAATACGGGTCTTTTTTTTTATTATTATTATTTTAGATCACTCACTGCACTAACAATTTGTTATTTGGGATCCTCTGTTTGGCACCACAGTCTCTTTTTTCTTCATTCACAGTCTTCCTAGTCTCGAGAATGGGAGAGGAGGTGAATGACAGGCGTTCTGTAATGGCTCCTTCCAGGAAAAAACCACCTTATCATTACTTCAATGTGACTACCGAGGGATGCAGCTTATTCTGGCTGGAGAGACGCCACCCTGCATGAGACGGTCTTTATCTCCTAAAAAAAGAGGAAGACAGTCCGAGATAGCAGTCCATATATGAGAAAGTTATCTGCACAATCATCAAGGAAAAGAAAATATGGGAATCACCGACTAGAACGGACGAGATGGTAGCTACACGCATCAAAAAAGTTTTGCATCACCTCGGTTCCGAGAGTTCAGGAACCTGTATCGGAAATTGGAAAAGAGATCAACATAAACATCATTTCCGTCCTTTTCATTGCTCATTGAAACCACACATTGCATGTTGTACCACCACACAGCGAGATCTTCAGAGGTGGTGGTCCAGATTGCTGTACACACCGGCACTTCCAGTACCCAGTAGCACGTCCTCTTGTATTGATGCATGCCTGTACTCGTCGTGCCATACTATCCAGAAGTTCATCAAGGCACTATTGGTCCGGATTGTCCCATTCCTCAACGGCGATTCGGAGTAGATCCCTCAGAGTGGTTGGTGGGCCACGTCGACCATAAACAGCTCTTTTCAATCTATCCCAGGCATGTTCGATAGGGTTCATGTCTCGAGAACATGCTGAGAACTCTAGTCGAACGATGTCGTTATCCTGAAGGAAGTCATTCACAAGATGTGCACGATGGGGGCGCGAATTGTAGTCCATGAAGACAAATGGCTGGCCAATATGCTGCCGAAATGGTTGCGCTATCGGTCGGAGGATGGCATTCACGTATCGTACAGCCATTATGGCGCCTCCATGACCACCAGCGGCGAACTTAGGTCCACGTAATGCCACACCAAAACAGCGGGGAACCTCTAAGTGGTTCAGCCTGACCAGGTTGCCTCCAAACACGTCTCCGACGGATTGTCTGGTTGAAGGTACATGCGACACTCATCGGTGTAAAGGACGTGATGTCAATCCTGAGCGGTCCATTCGGCACGTTGTTGGGCCCACCTGTACCACACTGCATAGCGTCGTGGTTGCAAAGATGGACTTCGCCATGGCCGTCGGGAGTGAAGTTGTGCATCATGCAGACTATTGCGCACAGTTTGAGTCGTAACACGACGTCCTGTGGCTGCACGAAGAGCATTATTCAACATGGTGGCGTTGGTGGGCCACGATATGGTTCGATAGGGTTCACGTCTCGAGAACATGCTGAGAACTCTAGTCGAACGATGTCGTTATCCTGAAGGAAGTCATTCACAAGATGTGCACGATGGGGGCGCGAAGAGATGAAGCTCTTCTCTCCATAGTCCATAGTCCATAGCATGTACTGTAGCAGGACAGTCATCAGCAATAGCAGATTTTTCTGGTTAACGCAGTCTAGTGTAACGTACATGTTCGTCGTATCCGTCTTTGGTAGTCTGAAATGATCCGCCTCGGCAGCTGAGTGATCAGCATGGCTGAATGCCATGTGTGGGACTGGGCTTCGATTCAGGTTTCCTCTGAGCTATAATCCGTAGGTAGCGGTCATCCACTGGAATAGTAGCCCTCGGGAAGGCTGAGTGAGGCATGTCATCGGCAGTTCTTGTCTCTCTGTATCTGCTCCATGTCCGAACAACATCGCTTTGGTTCACTCCGAGACACCTAGACATTTCCGTTGTTGAGAGTCCTTCCTGGCACAAAGTAACGATGCGGGCGTGATCGAACCGCGATATTGACTGTCTAGGAGTGGTTGAACTATAGACAACACGAGCCGTGTACCTCCTTCCTGGTGGAACGACTGGAACTGATCGGTTGTCGGACCCCCTCCGTCTAATAGGGATTGCTCATGCATGGTTGTACTTGTATTTAAGTTAAAGGATTTGGGCCGAAACTAAATATGGATGGTCCGCTTAGGAACTGAACTATGTTCCTCTAAAACGCAAATCTGGTGTTCTAACGACTGCAAGATCTCGCTCGTCGTAGAAGAGGGCTCGGCCTCTGAAATCACCTTTTCCATTTGTTTCATGAAACGTTGTTAGCACGGATGCAGGAACTTGCCGTATACTTTCTAGTCCCAAGCGAAACCGTGTTTGACGAAATGTGATAAGAAGTCGATAACGCTATATTAGGACAGTGTGTTGCTTCAGGAAATCATCTGTTCGATTTCACGCACTGTTGTAGTGTTATCTAGGACATCAACGACACGACAGCTCTACAGTTTCCACTGCCGTTATTCAACATAGTGTTGAGCCTTCTGAGAGTTTCCTGTTGTAATAATTGCTTGAAAGGTTCTCGGGCGTAGCGTCGGCACTTACTGACTAATTTGCACGATATTTCTATTGGCCAACTACTCGTCATTTTCAGGTTCGACTTTGGTTAGCAGTTCTTCTTTATATATTTATCTTTATTTGAATTCACTACTAAGGAGATTTTTAGAAGTAGATGAAAACAAATGGCAATTCATGATGGTTTTTGAAAAAAAAAACACATTGGTGAACAATAATTATGATTTTTAAAACACTGTAGATCATCTTGCTGTTAGAATATAATCATTTATGATAATATGAATGATGTAATGGTGTAATGGTAGTGCTTGTTCTGCATGAGAATGATCATGGTTATGATGGAGGTGCAATGCTGCGATCGACTATGGTTTCGTGTGGAACCGCAGGTAGTGCGGGCAACAAGAGGTGGGACTGCAACGCCGTCACAGGGCAGTCGGAGTAACGAGCTGTGTCACTAAAAGCCGGACTGCTAGCTGCGGACACAAGTGAGGATGTGAAAGGTGTTGGAGGCCCTAAACAGCTAAGTTGGCTTCTATTCCCTACTCGTGTTATCTCACTGAATTCGTTTGTCTGCGGTCGACGATGTCTTAGTGCCGCGAATTCTGGTTCCCATGCTTTGCTGAGACGAATCTTGCGTATCTATTGCTTAAGTCGTTAGCTATATGCGTTTCAACTACTCATTTAATGTCGGAGTCGTAGTATGTGCAGACAGAAGAGATGAAGCTGTTCTCTCTATAGTCCATAGCATGTACTGTAGCAGGACAGTCAACAGCAATAGCAGATTTTTCTGGTTACCGCAGTCTAGTGTAACGTACATGTTCGTCGTATCCGTCTTTGGTAGTCTGAAATGATCCGCCTCGGCAGCTGAGTGATCAGCATGGCTGAATGCCATGTGTGGGACTGGGCTTCGATTCTTGCTTGGGTTGGAGATTTTCTGTGCTCGGTGACTGAATGTTGTGCTGTCATCACTTCACCTCATCGACATGCAAGTCACTGAAGTGATTTCAAATGAAAAGACTTGCACTAGGCGGTCCATCTCCCAAAAAGGGACAGCCGACCAAATTTTCAATACGCACATTTCATTTCAGTACGACACCAGTATCGGTAATACACCACTGAGCTCGTAACTCGTAGAAACAAGTTGGTGTATGACGGTTTACGGATCACAGTGTGATCCAAGGAGCTATCTTCTCTTCTACGACTCTTCAATTCTTGACGTCCAGAAACAGAGGATCATTTTTCTCCACTTCCATAGTGAAACAAATACTCAGATGCAGGGAGTGTTGATGTTTTAAAAAATGAAGCGTACCTGCTCCATGTGTCCATACCACAAAAGTAGCATCTGTATTACTACAAAAACATTTGGATTTCAGAAACTGCTTTGTCCTTGAAGTGTTGAACAGGAAGGTTAGCAACTATGAGGGATAGAGGTCTACTCATAGCAGCATCGTCGGTTTGCTCGGCATATTGGTCGTTGAACAAAAACTAAGTCGAGTTAAGGATGTGTTCGAAAAGATGAAGGATGTCCTCCTCCAGCTTAGCTCCTATAAGTTGCAGTGAATTCACCAGAGACCCTCTTCGTTCGAGGAGCAAGTTTTTTAGTGATAAACTGGCAAGCAGCAACAGTTAGCCACAGTCGCACGCGAAGATGGCGAGCAGCTGCCTAGTAGAAATATTCTTCAGTGTAAACAATACGATCTAATGATACTCTCGAGAACTTTTCAACTATCATGGTGTTGTTAGTCCATTTCATATGCTATATCGTTTCTAATCCATGATGCTACACTTTTGATAGAAACACACAACGCTACTTTTATCTGAAATGCCTGGGTTAGCAGGACAGAGCGGATTACGTTGTGGAAAGGGGCCAAAATAAGTTCCTGTCAGTTGCACTCAACATACAAACTTTATTTATCAACACACAATATTACAACAAAGATGCAAAACACTTAAAACTTTAATCGACCTCCCTTGACTAACTTCAGATCCGCTGTAGGCCACACTCAAAATCCAAGACACAAGCCATAAGCAAGAAATTGAAACAAAGTTCTTCTGGAGGTTTCACCCAAAAATATTTTCTAAATCTTCAATCTAAACAGGCTGAAGGCTTTAGCAATTTAGTTTTAATGGAACTTGGCTGGAGGCAGCATATTAAGCAATAAGAAGAGTTAAAATCAAAAAGCAGAACGCCTCATCTTAAAACCAACCAACCAAGGTCGTTGGCACTCAAACCATGTGTGTCCGCAACGGTCGGGAAAGTCTTGCCTATCCGGAGCTCACTGCAGCTCCAACCCGACTCAACCCGATGTCCGACGTGAACTGGGAGACACTACGATCCGGTCACACTGGCTCAGACCCAATCATGCAGAGGTAACTCTTACCCACTGGCCACGGCGTCTTCGCACAAGAAGGAACCGAGCCACGTCCAGCAAGATGACCCAGTGACGAGACCCAGAAACGGTCAAAAGACCAAACACACGTCGCCCAAAGAAGCGACCAACTGAACGACCGATCAAAGATCGATCCAGCTCCGATCTCCGTCCGTCGGACAGTTCATCCTGTGTCGCGTGCGATGGGCGAGTACTGGCTGTCCGCGCCTCCCTAGCGCTCCGTCCCCGACTGCTGCTACGTCCCGACTGCACTTTTGCCGCGTCCCAACTCCAACCGCTTTAGGTCCCATATCCAACCACCTGCCAGACAAACGACGACCCGGAAATACTTTCGGAGGTTGTACGAGGCGGCAGTAACGTAATAGAAGATGACGAACAATAAATGGTATGAACACGAGCCGTGCACGGGTCAATATCTACATCTGCATTTGCACGCCACAAGACATCTTACAATCCATATGCCGACTAGAGCCAGAAGAAGGACTGTTGGTACCACTTTGTATGACCCCCAAATTTCTCTAAATATAGATATATCACATTGACAGTAGTATATTCCTTAACTTGTTTTAGAATATAGATACACCGACTTTCGCAAGTCTCTCCGCGATGCTGAACGCCATTCTTGTACCTTCTCGTGTTGCAGATTGTCGAACATCTTCGTGAGATTCTCAAGCTGAGTACGCGGAGTCCATGACGAGTCATGTTTTGAATTTTCTTACATCTCTTCGGTAAATCCACCTTATGAAGGGTCTCAGAGTAACGAACAATGCTCATGATTTCGTGTGTGAACTGCACTTCCTTCGGATTATTGCCACAAATCTGAGCAGCAACCAATCCAACTCACGAGTGATGCTCCAAGACACTTGACTGTTGCGACTGATTACGGTGGCTAATCAACGATAGCGTAGTCCAAAAACATCAGACCTTCTCTGTATTTAGACGCGTTACATTATACAGGGCTATTACAAATGATTGAAGCGATTTCATAAATTCACTGTAGCTCCATTCATTGACATATGGTTACGACACACTATAGATACGTAGAAAAACTCATAAAGTTTTGTTCGGCTGAAGCCGCACTTCAGGTTTCTGCCGCCAGAGCGCTCGAGAGCGCAGTGAGACAAAATGGCGACAGGAGCCGAGAAAGCGTATGTCGTGCTTGAAATGCACTCACAACAGTCAGTCATAACAGTGCAACGACACTTCAGGACGCAGTTCAACAAAGATCCACCAACTGCTAACTCCATTCGGCGATGGTTTGCGCAGTTTAAAGCTTCTGGATGCCTATGTAAGGGGAAATCAACGGGTCGGCCTGCAGTGAGCGAATAAACGGTTGAACGCGTGCGGGCAAGTTTCACGCGTAGCCCGCGCAAGTCGACGAATAAAGCAAGCAGGGAGCTAAACGTACCACAGCCGACGGTTTGGAAAATCTTACGGAAAAGGCTACAGCAGAAGCCTTACCGTTTACAATTGCTACAAGTCCTGACACCCGCTGACAAAGTCAAACGCTTTGAATTTTCGGCGCGGTTGCAACAGCTCATGGAAGAGGATGCGTTCAGTGCGAAACTTGTTTTCAGTGATGAAGCAACATTTTTTCTTAATGGTGAAGTGAACAGACACAATGTGCGAATCTGGGCGGTAGAGAATCCTCACGCATTCGTGCAGCAAATTCGCAATTCACCAAAAGTTAACGTGTTTTGTGCAATCTCACGGTTTAAAGTTTACGGCCCCTTCTTCTTCTGCGAAAAAAACGTTACAGGACACGCGTATCTGGACATGCTGGAAAATTGGCTCATGCCACAACTGGAGACCGACAGCGCCGACTTCATCTTTCAACAGAATGGTGCCCCACCGCACTTCCATCATGGTGTTCGGCATTTCTTAAACAGGAGATTGGAAAACCGATGGATCGGTCGTGGTGGAGATCATGATCAGCAATTCATATCATGGCCTCCACGCTCTCCCGACTTAACCCCATGCGATTTCTTTCTGTGGGGTTATGTGAAAGATTCAGTGTTTAAACCTCCTCTACCAAGAAACGTGCCAGAACTGCGAGCTCGCATCAACGATGCTTTCGAACTCATTGATGGGGACTTGCTGCGCCGAATGTGTGAGGAACTTGATTATCGGCTTGATGTCTGTCGAATCACTAAAGGGGCACATATCGAACATTTGTGAATGCCTAAAAAAACTTTTTGAGTTTTTGTATGTGTGTGCAAAGCATTGTGAAAATATCTCAAATAATAAAGTTGTTGTAGAGCTGTGAAATCGCTTCAATCATTTGTAATAACCCTATATTTAGAGTGTCTGACAAAATGTGAAGTACCTAGAAGATATGCTCGGATGTCAATATAACTTCATACACGAGCGCGCTATTGGTAGGTATGAAATGATATAAGTTGCAATTCTCTGTGATTGGAAGAACGTCCCCCAGAGTGCACTAGTGTTTTGCGTTGTTAGTGTTGTTATGAGGCCTGGTGGGGTATACAGTGGACGTGAACGGCGTCAGATATTGAACGATCAGTCTGAAAGAAACAGTGATACTCGTGCGAGACAGCATTATCAGCACTTGAAAGGGTTTTAAAGGGCGCTCACTGTGGGTTTCCATTTGGCCAACAGGTCGAATCGCGTAATATTTAGACTTGTAGAACATTATGATGTGACAGCGGCCCAATATTGGTGTGCATGGGACCATGTGGGTCGTCAAGTTTCGGATCGATCGCTCCTGACCACCACAAGAAAGGATCGCGTGTTGTGCACCGAGCATATCTTAACCCCATCACATCTGAGCCTACCACCAGAGGACATGTAAGGCACTCCCTGCAACATCTTGTGTCAACCTAGAAGATGATTCGGAGACCAGCAGCAGACACATTGGAAAAATATCGTCCCACACACTGGCTGTCGTTAACACCGGAACACAAAAAGTTGCATTGCGATGACGCAGTGACTGCTAATTAATGGCGTTGCATTGCGCTCAGTGATGGATTGCGGTTCTACACTAGCCAAGATGACCATCGTTGGCGAGAACTGCGCAGAGTTGGGCAGATGTTCCACTCTCCAAATGTTTTTCAGAGACATACTGGTAGAAAGTCTTCGGTCCAGTCTTAAACATTTCATATGCCCGTGTTAATTTCATGACAGGAATTAGCCAAACGAATACTGAGTACAGCAATAGGGTGACGGGTGCTTATACAGGCGATCCCAGGATCTGCTTGACAACTGTCGCCCGCATCTCGAGGTCGTGCGGTAGCGTTCTCGCTTTCCACGCCCGGGTTCGATTCCCGGCGGGGTCACGGATTTTCTCTGCCTCGTGATGGCTGGGTGTTGTGTGCTGTCCTTAGGTTAGTTAGGTTTAAGTAGTTCTAAGTTCTAGGGGACTGATGACCATAGATGTTAAGTCCCATAGTGCTCAGAGCCATTTTTTGACAACTGTCCACCTCAGCCACAGTGGGTGCTAACAAACACTAAAGCGCTATTCTACTCCTTTCAAGGCATATACAGTGGTAATTATTGACTAGGAAATGGTACAATCCCCTTCCCTTAGAACTCATCAAGCACCACCATAAAACGAAGGCATCATGTGTGATTCTCAAACAGTGAGCATGGGTTTATGGTAGTCACAACAGTGGCTTCATTAGGAAAGGCAGTTTACAGTCATTTGTCATCTCCATAGAGAGTTTAATGGTGCAATGAAAACTGACGCTCTACACTCGTTATACTTTCGGCGACAGCGTTAGTATCATATACACAATGTAATATTTGCCTCTTTATGAACGGAAGGAAATATCAGACTCGAATAGGATTAAAATACAGTTAGTTAGTCGGTTTAGCCAGGGGTAAAGCAGAGAAAAATAATATCTTGAGGTAGAATTAACGCAAGATAACCCCACAATTGATGAAACAGTTGAAATATAGTATTATCGCACTATATCTTAATGCTATTCCTCCGATCCTCGTGAGTCACAAATATTAGTACTAGACTCGAGAAACTAAATTACACCTGAAAATTCGTAATGCACATCATAATTTACGGGCTCAGAAGCAAAGGGTTACTGTACACTTCTTGAAGTTTTTAGAGAACTGAAGCTAAAATTAATAAGGTTTCAGAATTGTCCTGAGATTGCAGAATGGTATTTCAACTGGTTTCACTGTATGTTAGATATAAAAGTACTTTCTAGCATTTTATGTTTTGTATGTTGGAATAACAGGATAATATAAACGATCAGTTTTGTATCACAATTCGTAGAAGTCTGTATGCTCTTCCATCCCTTTGCTTACAGAATACTGTGAATTAAGAAGAATGTGATTTCTCTATTATGCTTTATTATTGTTCGTTATCAGTTCATTTATCATAAGATTGCTATGTACAGCTATAACAAAACATTTATGTAATGCTACATTTTGTGGCTTACAGTAGTGATACAAAGTAGGGAAGAATACTTTTTAATGCGTTATCGCATTACTTGTATCTTCTCACGTATTATAAAAAGGTTATTTGGATAATATACCCATTTCGTGACATTATGTAACCAGTTTCCCTTTCGTTCACCATGGAGCAGCATAGAGTGGGATTTCGGTTGTCTCCTTTTGTCACAACAATTTAGCGTGCATTACCAAGCTCTAGACGCACTGATCTCATTTTTCTGGGAAATGTATCTTGTACCCCTTTGCTTCTGACCCCTCAGTTTACATCCATTTACAAAATAAAATGGTGGGCCTCATTTAAGTCACACCACAAACAATCATGTAAGAGGTGCAAAAATTGTATGCAAATGTCTCGAAAAGATGGGCTTGTAAAATACTGTGGTAGTACTCTTAAACCAATCGTAGCAGAGACGGCATCCGTGTCGGTAGCAGCACCGCTGAATCCCGCCGGCGCTGTCAGTTTTCGCGAACCCGCCTGTACCCGTGGACGAGAGCGGCGATGATAATTAAGACATATTCATTAGAGAGACATCAAGCAGAGACAAAAGGCAGCTAGCGGTCACTTGACGCGCAAGAAAGGCATTCATTATGTATGAGCAATTAATTAAGAAGTCCGTATCAGCGGCTTCGGAGAGGCGAGATTTGTGTTTGGGCATGGCGCGGCGAGGCGATCGTCCGGACCACAAAGAAACGGCGCGGTCGGAGCCGCGAGGCGGGCTTTTTAGACGCCTCCACATTGATTCCCGGCCTGCTCATTTCAATCGTCTAATTTGGTAACGGAGGGGGCCAGTATGGGCGCGACGCGGGGGGCATATTAAACACGGCTGCTGCGGGCGTCCGACTCTTTTTGGCGGGCCGGGGAGGGGGGGGGGGGGGGGGGAGCACTGCGAGGGGCCTGGAGCTGCGGCGAGTTTCAGGTGGCGTGCGATCGGCCGGCGGGGCTTAAGTGAACCGTCAAGGCAGCGCCGGCGCTGCTACACTTCGGACACGGATGCGATTGAGAGGCAGAGCAGTAGTCCCACAGCCGCATTAGACTGGGGTGACAAAAGTCATGGGGTATCTCTTAATATCGTGTCAGACCTCCTTGTTCAAATGGCTCTAAGCACTATGGGACTTAACATCTGAGGTCATCAGTCCCGTAGAACTTAGAACTACTTAAACCCAACTAACCTAAGAACATCACGCACATCGTCCGCCCCCGGTAGCTGAGTGGTGCCGGCACGGTAGCTCAGCGTGTTCGGTCAGAGGGTTAGCTGCCCTCTGTAATAAAACAACTGAGTGAACTGATCAACGAACAACCTGAACGGGTGTCATAAGACGTCCGCTCTCAACATATACAACAAACAAAATAGAACAAAATGAGATCTACAAAGAATAGCCGGCACGGTAGCTCAGCGTGTTCGGTCAGAGGGCTGCGTGCTCTCTGTAATAAAAAAACTGAGTCAAGGAACCAACGATTAATTTGAACGGATGTCTTGTGACGTCCGCCCCGACCAAACGCAGCGAACTATATCGAACAAAATGAGTAAAAAAACAAAAGTGGTCAGCGCGACAGCATGTCATCCTAAGGGTCCGGGTTCGATTCCCGGCTGGGTTGGAGATTTTCTCCGCTCAGGGACTGGGTGTTGTGTTGTCCTAATCATCATCATTTCATCCCCATCGACGCGCAAGTTGCCGAAGTGGCGTCAAATCGAAAGACTTCCACCTGGCGAACGGCCTACCCGACGGGAGGCCCTAGTCACACGACATTATTATCACACACATCCATGCCCGAGGCAGGATTCGAACTTGCGACCGTAGCAGCAGCGCGGTTCCGGACCGAAGCGCCTAGAACCGCTCGTACACAGCGCCCAGCAGACCTCTTTGTGCCCGGTATACTGCGGCAACCCGATGTAGCATGGACTCAACAAGTTGTTGGAAGTTTCGTGCAGAAATATTGAGCCATGCTGCGTCTACAGCGGTTAGCAACTGCGATAGTGTTGCCGATGCAGGCTTTCGTGCGCAGACCGACCTCTCCATTATGCCCCATAAATGTTCGATGGGATTCATGTCGGGTCCTCTGGGTGGCCAAATCATTCGTTCGAATTGCCCAGAATGTTCTTCAAGCCAATTGCGAACAATTGTGGCCCGGTGACATGGCGCATTGTTATGCACAAATATTCCTTTGTTGTACGAGAACATGAAGGCAAATGGTCTCCAAGCAGCTGAACAAAACCATTTCTACATATGAAGGTAGTATCTGTTCTTTCTGACATGATGTCACGCATTACTATTGAAACTGAAATAAAGTACCTGTCCTTTCCATCCCAAGTCATCCAGATACTGATTCTCCAACAGGCACTAATATCTCAGAGGGGGGAACTATGGCAATGGGGGTAGACGTGCTCCCATCTTTGATTTTTTTTTCTGCCAGTTACTTCGATATATATCTTCGATATGCTAGTGTACCATGAGTGTGCTGGGCCGTCTCGAGGGCTCGTCCCTCTATTATTACTAGGGACGAGCCGGGCTAATAGCTCGGCACCGGAAGTTGATAAGGGATTCAGCTTGTTGCTGGCGGGCGGAAGTTGCGGTCTGATAGCTGGCAGCTATATAAGTGACGTTTCTGGAAAGACGGAGTTAGTCATCGAGGAGCCGCAAGTGCAGCAGCATCGACACAGACTAGCTATGCCACGTTATTTTAAGGCGTTCGCGCCTTCCAGTGTATAAGGCTATTGATAATCTATCTGTTACCACGAAGAACGGAGTAAGTGCGCAAGTTATTCTTCATGGTCCTTCAGAGTTTTGTGGATGCGTACTGAATTTTACACTTACTGATACTGATACTAGTAGACATGGGAATCGTTGGGTTACTGTGGCTCTAGTTCGTGGTGATATATATATATATATATATATATATATATATATATATATATATATATATATATATATATATATATATATGGGTCACCGGCCATTTGCCGGCCGAAGTGGCCGTGCGGTTAAAGGCGCTGCAGTCTGGAACCGCAAGACCGCTACGGTCGCAGGTTCGAATCCTGCCTCGGGCATGGATGTTTGTGATGTCCTTAGGTTAGTTAGGTTTAACTAGTTCTAAGTTCTAGGGGACTAATGACCTCGGCAGTTGAGTCCCATAGTGCTCAGAGCCATTTGAACCATTTTTTTGATCACCGGCCATTTGACCATTTCTTCTGTGCAGATGCACACACAGTGCCCAAACTCTAACGGAAATCGCCAGTAAAGCCGTGAGTAATGGGTAGGGCACGGGCGTTATGAATATAGTGCAGGAAAATAAGTTGCGAATATGGGTCTCATGAGAGACGTGACAGAGATAAGTCCCTGCATTCACACTATCCTCTGCTTTCGGTGGCTCAGATGGATAGAGAGTCTGCCATGTAAGCAGGAGATCCCAAGTTCGAGTCCCGGTCGGGGCACACATTTTCAGCTGTTCCCGCTGACTTATATCAACACATGTTTGCAGCCAGGGGTATTCATTACATTGTACTTTAAAACCATTTCTAGTCAATGACCGGTTCAGTTGGCCTAGAGAACCCCTTCCATTCCTTGTCAACACCGCCCACACCTTTACGGAGCCACCCCCAGGTTGTTAACAATTTAGGTCCATGCCTTCGTGGAGTATGCTCCACACTCGAATCTTACCATCGACTCTTACGAATTGAAATCGGGACTCATCTGACCAGGCCATGGTTTTCCAGTCATCTATTCTCGAACCGAAATGGTCACGAGCACAAGAGAGGCGCTGCAGGCATGTGATGTGTAGCAAAGACACTCGCGACCGGCGTCTGCTGCCATAGCCCATTAACGCCAAATTTCGCTGGGCTATCCTAATAGATACGTTCCTCGTACGTCCCACATTGATTTATGCTGTTGTTTCTCGCAGTACTGCTTGTCTGCTAGCACTGACAACTCTACGCGAACACCGCTGCTCTCAGTCGTTAAGCAAAGGCCGTCCGCCACTGCGTTGTCATTGATCAGAGGTAGTGCTGAAACCTGGTATTCTGGGCAAACACTTGACACTGTGGATCTCGGAATGCTGAAATCCCTTATCATTCCCGAAATGGAATGTCCTCCCATGCGTCTAGCTCCAACAATCATTCCGCGTTCAAAGTCTGTTAATTCCAGTCGCCATACTCACACCGGAAACCCTTTCACATAAATCACTTAAATACAAATAATAGCTCCACTAATACATTGCGCTTTTATAACTTGTGTACGCGACACTACGCCAACTTTATACATGCATATCGCTATCCCACCACTTACCTCAGCGTAAATGAACGCCGCACTATCTTTCGACTGTGTTCAGCTCTCCACGCACGACACTGGTATCCTGCAGAGGGATCTGAAAGTCGAACAGCGAACAGATTTGAAGCGGAATATGACGCTTCCTAATGGAAGTTACAGTTTTTGGCGTGCAAGCCATATTCCAATTAAGGCTCAGCGTGCTCCCCTGGTTCCAAGTCCGCTTCAAGGAGGGTCTCCCAGAGCTGTAGTGCAAAGTACCGAATTCAAGGTGACAAATTTCCTTGACCTCAAATACCGATCAGTACTTCTGTGTGTCGTCCGTTACATGTTATAGCTCATAAAATCCTTAATATGACAAGAAAGCAACCGTACCTGCAGGAGTCAGTATTTTTACATTGGCCATACGGTAACTAAGGCTCCAGCTAGGACGTCAGTAGCATACTTTCGCAAAACATCAAGTGGAGCACTCAACTGCGACGCATGGCTAATATGGAGAGTCTATCATCGTCCATGTAAGATCACTTCGGATCTACGAGCGGCCAGTGACATCGTCTTAACCGGTTGTGAAAAACTGCCGTTGTGTGTGCACTCGTATACCTGTGTTAAACACTGGAGGACTTTGCTACTGTCTTGTTTTGTTACAATCTGTACCAGCTGTCTCTGGAAATTTGTGGTAAGGTCTTATGGGACCAAACTGCTGAGGTCATCGCTCCCTATGCTTACGCACTACTTAATCTAACAATTAACTTACGCTAAGGACAAAACACTCACACACACACACACACACACACACACACACACACACGCACATACACACACACACACACACACACACCAATAACCGAGGGAGGACTTGAACCTCCGACGGGGGGAGCCATGCGGACCGTGACAAGGCGCCTGAGACCACGCGGCTACCCGGCGTTGCCTACCAGCTATTGTACAATGACAATGTTGTGAAAATCATCCTACTGGTCAATTTCAGCGTCGACTACTTCACACAGCCCTAATGATCAGCTTCGAGCTAATATCCAACAGTTGACGAAATTTTAATCTTGTACGCAAATGGTTATCGAGTATACTAAAATAGGTCTTTCTCCACACGTCTTCCTCGACTAAGTACAGCGAATGATTGCCAGCTGAGTGGTTTGGTAAGTTCATAGTGAGCATATTTCCATTGTCGCGTCTGAGTTTTTGCATTGTCTCAGCCGAAAGAAGACCGTGTCTGTATAAAGCTTTGTTTTAATCTTGGAAAAACGGCTGCAGAAACGCACCAAATATTGAAGCGAGAACTTGGACACCACTTAAAGTCAGACACAGACAAAAGACTGGTATAAGTTTTCAAGATGAGGGGAAAATGCCGATTGTTTATAACTACCACTCCTGTTGGCCATCAACTGGCATCAAACCATAAAATCTTCAGGAGTTTCAGACAGCATTCTCTCAGGAAACTGGATGTGAGAAGCGTTGTAGAAATGTTTGTGGCACGACTTTGTCAAGACGGAAAACGCCGTATTGAATGGAATTCTGAAGAGAAGTTAAATAACTGCTTCTAAAAGATCCAGGTTTTCTTTCAAAGGCTGTCACTGATGACTTCGGGGTTTTAGCTATGACACCGAAATTATGCGGCAGTATACAGGATAGAAGAGTCCTTCTTCAACTCGGCCAAAAGATCCCTACAGATCAAGAGTAACAGTAAGTCCGTTTTAATTTGTTTCTCTCCTTTTTAATGTTCATTCGACTGCTCATAAATTCTTTCCTTCGGTCCACAAACAGTTATATAACGGTTTTCCGAAACGCTTGAGGGAGGACATGAGAGGGAAACGTCCACGGAAGATTATGTTCTGCACAATAGCAATCCACGACCGCATACGACCTACGGTAATGAGATGTTTTTGAGTAACAGTAAGAACTAGAAGACGGTTGTTTCTCAGACGCCGTACTTAAGAGATGTAGCTCCGTGTGACTTATTCATCCCTTCCAAGGTGAAAATGTAGGGTGAGGGTGAAAATTTGATACTGTGAAGAGAACATGAAAGCTCCAGCATTGGCGATTTTGTGCTGAAGCTTGAAACGCGGTGCAGACTTCAATGCTAAACGCTTTTAATAGTTTCTAAAATGAAACTCTGTGTCAAAATATGGCAGAAAATTAAGAGATGGTGTTCGTATGTAAAGTAGGTCAGTGGAATGACAAAATCAATACCTTCAGTGTACGATAGCGATGGTAATGCTACAGATGACAATGCCACTAAAGCGGAGTTACTAAATACGGTTTTCCAAAATTTGTTCGCCAAAGAAGACGAAGTCAATATTCCAGGATTCGAATCAAGAACAAATTCCGACATAATTAGCTTAGAAGTAGATATAATCTATGTAGAGAGGTATCTTACGTCCCTTAAGAAAGAGAAGGCCTCTAGTCCACATTGTTTACCAACTATGTCGTTTTCAGAGTATCCTGACACAGTAGCTCCGCACTTAACAATCATATACAACCGCTCTATCGACGAAAGAGCCGTACGAAAGGACTGGGAAATTGCACAGGCCACACCAGTACTCAGGAAATAGCAGATGTGCTGAATTACAGACTTAAGTCGCTGACGTCGATTTCCAATAGAATTTTAGAACGTATATTGTGTTCGAACATTATCAATTACCTCAAACAAAACGGCTTATTGGTAAATAGTCAGCACGGATTCAGAAAATATCGTTCCTGAGAAACATAACTAGCTCTTTATTTACATGATGCGATGTGCGCTATCGACAGTGGATGTCAAACTGATTGGGTATTTATGGATTTCCAGAAGGCTGTTGACACCGTTTCTGAGAAAAGGCTTCTAATCAAACTGCGTGTCCGTGCAGTATTGTCTCAGCTGTATTAGAGATTTCCTGTCAGAAAGGCCTCAGTTCATAGTAACTGTCCCAAAGTCATCGAGTAAAATAGAAGTTACGTCTGGCGTTCCCCAAGAAAGTGTTAATGTCCCTTTGCTATTCCTAACCTATATAAACGATTTAAAGACAAGACAATCTGAGCAGCCCTATTAGATTGTTTTCAGATGATGCTGCCATTTACCGCGTGGTAAACTCTTCAGCATCAACGATAATTGCAAAAGATCTAGACAAGATATGGATGTTGCACAGAAAGTGGCATAAATAAAGAAAAGTGTGTAGTCATCCACGTGCCTACTACAACGAATTCGTTAAATTTCGGTTACACGAATATCGCACAAATATAAAGCAAGTCAATTCAGCTTAATAATTAGGAATCACAATTACAAATAACTTACATTGAAACGATCACAAAGATAAAGCTGTGGGGAAAGCGAACCAAAGACTGAGTTTTAATTGCTGATCGCGTAGAAGATACAACAAATATACTAAAGAGATTGCTTACACTTGGAGTGTCAGTCATCTTCTGGAGTGCTTCTGCAAGCTTTGGGATCCTTACCAGATAGGATTAACGGAAGACATCGAAAAAGTTCCAAAAAGGCAGTTCGTATTCTGTTAGTGTGCCACGATATGGTAAGCGATTTGGAGAGGCAGTCATGAAAACAAAGACGATTTTTGTAGCGGAGAGATCTTTTTCAGGAAATTTCAGTCAACAACCTTCTCCTCCGAATGCAAATATATACCGAAGAGCTAAAGAAACTAGTATGCCTGGGCCACCTCGAGCACGCAGAAGTGCAACAACACGACGTGGCATGGACTCGACTAGTAGTGATGTAGGGAACTGTCGCTATGAATCCTACAAGGCTGTCCATAAATCCGTAAGGGTGCGATGAGGTGGAGATCTCTTCTGAACAACAAGGCATAAGGCATCCCAGATACGCTCAATAATGTTCATGTCTGGGGAGTTCGGTGGCCAGCGGAAGTGTTAAAACTTAGAAGAGTGTTCCTGGAGCCACTCCGTAGCAATTCTGGACGTGTCCTGCTGGTATAGCACAAGTCAGTCGGAATGCACAATGGACATGAATGGATGCACGTGATCAGACAGGATGCTTACGTGCGTGTCACCCGTCAAAGTCGTATCTAGACGTCTGAGGCGTCCCATACCACTCCAACTGCACACGCCCCACACCATTACAGAGCCTCCACCAGCTTGACCAGTCCCTGCTGATATGAAGGGTCCATGGACTCATGAGGTTGTCTCCATATCCGTACGCGTCCATCCGCTCGATAAAATTTGACACGAGACTCATTTGCTGAGTACGGGCTTGGCGACCCCGGGGTCCTGAGCTGGGGACTGGTCAGCGCCGCCAGTCTCCTGTCACCGCAACCCTCGGACATGCTTCAGCGACCACCGTATGGCGCGGCGGTGGAATGTTGTGCGCTGCATTGAATGGTAATCTTGGCTTGACCGCCTGGATTGCGAGGAAGGTAAACCTCTATAAAAAACCCTCAATCTTACGGTGTGCTGCGCGCCTATGAGATGCGTGGCTGTTGGGGTGGAACAGTCGCAAGCGGGCAACCTCTGGGGCACCTGCCGCACCCCAGTTGTATAAGGCTTACTCAGGCACGCGGGGCTCTGTCCGAGCGGACCTTTAGTTCCCTGGCTGCTCGTGGGACCGCAATGGACCTTTCGACCTCTACATTTCCCCCTACCAGTGGATTGGGTGAGCCAATGGTAGGAAAACACACCCCATCGAAAAAGCGACTTCGTGCTGCGAGTCCTCCAGCGCCTGGTGTTGCTAGAGATTTATCAGACTGTCGTAACAGAGTACATGCTGATAACCAGAATGTGTTTTTGATTGTCAAACTGAAGGAGGGTAGCTTTGAGAGGGTTTCTCCCTTTTACATCCACAAGCGTGTTGAGGGAATTGCAGGAACACTGAAATCTGTGAAGCGACTGCGCAATGGGACTCTGTTAGTTGAGACTTCTAGTTCCCATCAAGCCACTTCTCTTCGGAAAGCAACCTGTCTCGGAGAGTACGCTATCGAGACCGAGCTCCACTCCACTTTGAACTATAGTAAGGGACATGTAGGGACTTGGTGGATATCCCCAAAGACGAGTTGAAATCTGAGTGGGCTGACGAAGATATTGTTGACGTGCAGCATATTATGAAACGAGTCAATGGGGACCTAGTCAAATCCGACTCGTTTATTCTCATGTTCAATTGCCCGAGACTCCCAGAGCATGTTAAAGCGGGTTTCTTACGTTTGCCAGTACGGCCATATTTCCCCAACCCAATGCGCTGTTTTAAATGTCGGGGTGCAATGGGATAGCCACTTGTGGTAAATGTGGTGAGCCTGCCCATGAAGGAGCCGATTGTTCATCGACTGTGAAGTGCGTGAATTGCTCTGGAAGTCACCCTGTCTGGAGCCGGGTCTGCCCCATCTATCTCGAGGAAAGGAGATCAAAACATCTAAGTGCATCCCCTATGGTGAGGCCAAGAAGCTCTTTAAGGCCATGCAGCCTCCTTTGTTTACGACATCTTTCGCTTCCGCTCTGCAGAAACCGGTACAGTTGGCCACTGTTGCTACACAAACGGAGGTTGCTAGTGTCAGCACTAATACCTGCGTTTGCCAGTGCACTTGTGCTGCTGCGGTTGTTTTGCAACCTGCAGCTCTCCCCACAACGTCGGATAAGGCCGTGGTTGCTGACATTTGGGTACTTCCTGCCCCTCCCCATATTGCGCCTTCTGCACAGGCGTGTAACGCTCCAACTGTTGACAAGGTTCTGCATTTTAAGCCCCCCAAGACAAAGACGCCGATGGTGAAGGTTTTGCCACCTGAGGAGACTAGTCAGGGTCAGTCCGATAACGAGGCCATCGTACCGTCTGACATCTCCCTTGGGCCGCCATCGGAGCTGATGGACATTGATGTCGACCGTGGGCGACATTCCCGCCCCAGGAATAAATCTCCGGCCAGTACGGGCTCTCCTCCAAAGCACAGAGGCAGGGCGAAAGTTCAGCCGATCACTGGCTCCCATATTACAGTGGAACCTGAATGGGTTCAGGACGCATGTGGCCGAATTACAACTCCTTGTACGAGAGCGCCCCTTGTGCTAATGTCTCCATTTTCGGGCCACTGATGCTCCTTCTTTACGGGCTATACCGTGTATCGAAAAGATGATCTGATGGGGGAAAGGGCCAAGGGTGGTTTTGCGGTTTTTGTCCGTGACATGCACCACTCATCTGAGCTCCTTCTCGTTACGGACTTGCAAGCAGTTGCAGTTGACCTTCTTGTGGGGCGGAGGCTCACAATCTGTTCCGTTTACTTACCGCCTCAGGATGCAATAGACTCTGAGGCTCTCACAGACCTTATTAGCCAACTCCCCCACCCATTTCTCCTTCTGGGGGACTTCAATGCTCATAATGTCTTACGGGGCCCTACGACTACTTGCCCCAGGGGTCACGTTCTGGAAAGCCTCATGACGTCCGAAGAACTGTGCATCCTCAACTCTGGTGCTCCCACTCATTTCTGTACTGCTTCTGGGTCGTCGTCAGCTATTGACCTTTCCTTTTGCTCTCCAGCACTCGCGGATTCTGCTCTGTGGGAGGTTGCTGCTGACCTCCATCCTAGTGACCACTTTCCCCTTTGGATTCGCCTCCTGGATGAGGCTGTGGCATTACCAGTGCCGCCCAGGTGGCACCTCTGCAGAGCTGACTGGACACTTTTCAGCCATTTGGCTGTTTTGGAACACCATGCCAGCGTCCACGAATGGGTAGACCATGTTACAGCCGTGATCTCCCATGCTGCTGAATTGTCGATCCCATGGTCCTCAGGTCATCCCAAGGTCCTCAGGTCATCCCAAGGGGCGTCCTGTCCCTTGGTGGACCACTGAGTGCCGCTCATCCATCCGAGCCCGCTGTGCAGCTCTGCGCCGCTTCAAGTGCCGTCCCTCAGCTGACAATCTTGCGGCCTTTTGGGTGGCAAGGGCCAAGGCACGGCGAGTGATTAAAGAGAGCAAACGAGGGTCATGGCAATCGTTCTTGAACTCCATCTCCCGCTCCACTAGTTCTACGAAAGTATGGGAAGCCATCAGGAGGATTTCTGGGAAACGCAGCCAACTACCTGTCACGGCATAGCTGTATCAGGGATGTCTCTTCACGGCGCCGAGAGACATTGCCCAGACACTGGCCATGCATTTTGTGGAATCTACTGCCACTGTTAACTGTGATCCAGATTTCTGCCGCTACCGCACTGCCATCGAGAGGGGTCACTTGGACTTCCGGTCTCCAAATTCTGAACCCTACAACTGCCCCTTCACAATGTGGGAACTGGATTCGGCGCTGTCTGTGACTCATGATACTGCTCCCGGTCATGATCAAATCCTGTACAGCATGCTGCAGCGCTTGTTGCTGCCATCCAAGGAAGTTCTCCTGAATTGTTTTAATATGATATGGTTATCCGGCTCGTTCCCTGACTCGTGGAGGGAAACGATTTTGATTCCCCTCCTCAAACCGGGGAAATACCGAATGCATCCCAGTAGTTATCGGAGTATTGCTTTGACGAGCTGTGTAGGGAAGACATTGGAACGCATGGTCAACCGTCGCCTGGTTTGGCTGCTCGAGACCAGGCAGCTCCGTAGCCGCTCTCAGTGTGGCTTTCGAAGTTGTCGTTCAACTATAGACAACTTGACCCTGCTTGAGGCGGCCATCCAGCAGGCCTTCCTACATAACCAGCATTGTCTAGGTGTATTCTCTGGCATTAATAAGGCGTATGACACTACTTGGCGCCGCCTTATCCTCAACCAACCCCATCAGTGGGGCTTTCGTGGCCATCTCCCCATCTTCATTCGGTCCTTTCTTTCCCACCGTCTCTTTCGATATCGGGTTGGTAATGTGCTATCTGATTTGTACATGCAGGAGAATGGTGTTCCTCAGGGAACACCATTAACAGTATCACGTCCACTATCCGGAGTCCTGCCCAGTGCTCCTTGTTTGTGGACGATTTTGCTGTTTTCTGTTCTTCCTCCGGTCTTGTCACTGCTAGTCGGCAGCTGCAGCTTACGATAAAGCGATTAGAGGCATGGACTGCGAAGACGAGTTTTACTTTTTCTGCAGACAAATGTGTGTGTGTTCATTTTAATCGTTCTCGATGTCCTTTTACTTCCCCTGAATTGCGTCTGAGGGACACCATTCTTCCTTTTAGAGACACTGTGAGGTTCGTGGGCCTCACTTTTGATTCCAAGTTGTCGTGGTTGCCGCACCTTAAAGACCTCAAGGCGCGGGCCCTGAAGGCACTGAATATTTTTAAGTGTCTGAGCCATCGGTTATGGGGAGCAGATCGGGCGCGTCTGCTGCAGTTTTATAGGGCTTTCGTCCGGTCACGTCTTGACTATGGATGCACCGTGTATGGGTCAGCGAGGCCTTCGTATCTGAAGATTCTTGACGCAGTACACCAGCTGGCCACTGGTGCATTCCGTACCAGTCCCATCCCCAGCCTGTGTGCTGAGGCAGGGGAACCGCCGCTCGCCATCCGGAGGAAACTCCTCATGGTGCGACGGGTGTGTCAATTCCTTGCCTGTCCTACCTCCCATGCGTACCCTACAGTTGACCGACCGCCTACGGAACGTCTCTTTTCCAGTCGTCCCAGGGCAACGAGACCATTTGGGATTCGTGCCAAGCATTTGCTTGAGTCCCTTGGTGTGGAGCGAGTGGCACCCCAACTCCAGGGTTTTACCCGCCTGCCTCCTTGGTTGCTCCAGAGGCCCAGCGTCCTTTTAGACTTGTCAGAGTACCGGAGGAGCTGCACTCCTGCGTATGTTTTTACCTCCTTATTTTACGATATTGTAAACCAGCATCCCGACCATGTACCAGTACTTACGGATGGCTCTAAACAGGGGGACTCTGTTGGTTGTGCTGTTGTTTTCCTTGATCGAGTCGTCAAGTTACGGCTTCCTGCGGCGTTAACCATCTTTGATGCCGCATTGTCTGCGATCTTGCGGGCATTGGAGCAGATGAGATGTGTTCCCAGTCTTAAGTTTCTCATCTGTTCTGACTCCCTGAGTGCCCTTCAGACCATGCAACACTTGTACCCAGCGGATACGGTCGTCCAGAACACCCATGATGCCCTGCTCCACCTGCAACAGCAGAGGAAGGAGGTTTCTTTCTGCTGGGTGCCGGGACACGTGGGTATTAGGGGAAACGAACTGGCAGATGCATGTTCCCTCCCTCACGTTGTTGAATGTGCCGTCCCCCTCCATGCTGTTACCTCTCTTTTGCGTTTTCGTGTTATGCGTCAATGGGAAGAGGAGTGGCTGGCAGTCGGTGAAAATAAGCTGCGTCTGGTCAAGGCCACCACGCGGCCATGGCGTACGTCCTACCAGTCATGCAGGCGGGATGAGGATCTCCTCACACGCCTCCGCATCGGGCACAGTCCCTTAAAGCATGGTTTTTTACTCCGGCGGGAGGACCCCACAACCTGCAGTGCTTGTGGCGTCCAGATTACTGTCTGCCACATTTTACTTGACTGTCTTTTATTCTCTGACCAGAGGGCGGTGGTTTTCTTGCCACCGGATTTGCCCTCTATTTTGCAAGACGACGCAACGACTGTGGTTAAGGTCTTACGGTTTTGTGTCCTGTCCAATTTGTTGCCTCAGATTTTAGGGAGAGGATTTTAATGTGCTATTGGGTGACTGCCTCACGCATGTTTTAGGTAAGAGGTCCGCCAGTCACGATTACCTACTTGTTCCACTTAAATTTCTGTTCTCTTTTCCTTGTGTTTCCTTTCCTTTTTTAGTGCGTTTCTTCTCCTCTTGTTTTGCCTCTGTATGTGAGGATTTGGAACTGCGTTAGGTCTGTGTCTTTTATCCGCTCTCCTTGTTCGCCGTCCGTCTTCGTCCCTTCACCGCATGTGTTCCTGTTTCTATGCGTTTGGGCGCTGATGACCACGCTATTTAGCGCCCGAAAACCTCAAACCACACACACACACACATACACACACACACACACACACACACACACACACACACACACACACACGAGACTCGTCCGAACAGGCAACATGTTTCCAGTGATCAACAGTCAAATGTTCGTGTTGACAGGCCCACGCGAGGCGTATATCTTTGTGTTTTGCAGTCGTCAATGGTACACGAGTGAGCCTTCAGCTCCGAAAGCCCATATCGAAGATATTTCGTTGTATGGTTCACACGCTGACACTTGCTGACGACACAGCAATGAAATCTGTAGAAATTTACGGAAGGGTTGCCCTTCTGTCACGTTGAACGATTCTCTTCAGTCTTAGTTGGTTCCGTTCTTGCAGGACCCTTTCCCGGGCGCAGCGGTATCGAAGATTTGATGTTTTACCGGATTCCTGATATTCACGGTACACTCGTGAAATGGTCGTAAGGGAAAATCCCCATTTCATCGTTACCTCGGAGACACTGTGTCCCATCGCTCTAGCGCCGACCATAACACCATGTTCAAATTCACTTAAATCTCGATAACCTGCCATTGTAGCAGCAGTAACCGATCTAACAGCTGCATCAGACACTTGTTTTATATAGGCGTTGCTGACCGCAGTGCCATCTTCAGCCGGTTATACACATCTCTGTTTTTGAATACGCACGCTTATACCAGGTTCTTTGGCGTTGCAGTGTGTTTTGTTGGCGCCCACCTGTGTAAGAAGAAATGATTATCATAATAAAATAGAAGAAATCAGGGTTCGCCCGGAAAGACTGAAGAGTTCCTTTACCCCCGGCGATGTTCTACAGAGAAGTGATAGAGAATTAGTCTGAAGGCGGTTCGATGAACCCTCTGCCAGGGAGTTAATTGTGAATGGCAGTGTAGTCTCGAAGATGTAGATGCAGATGACAAAGGATTATTATCGTCCTAACTATGAATTCTAGGATGTTTTTCAAAAGTAGCAGGAACGTTGACATTGGTGTACTCCCTCACTAAGGCATTAATGCGATTATATGGTGGACAATAAAATCTAGGGATGTCCTAATAACTATAATTAATATATTTTGCCCCTTTTGAATACTACGTATTGTAAGGATCACGAATAAGTGTCTACGGAATGCATATCTTGCATAATGCATATATATTATTTAATGAACAACATGCTGAAAGCAGAGTACAGATCCATACGCGATTGCATCTCGGGAAACAGTTGATATTTCCCTTGCTTTCTATTTTCGCGAATTCACCGTGTGGCGCAGATAAGACGAACCACAACGGAGGTAATCCGTAAAAACAAGAACACGGTTGAAGGAGTTCTGTTCACACAAATTAGGCACCAACCAGTCAGAAATCACGTTATGAGCTGCGTACCTAATTTCACATTCCTGACTTTGAAAGACTTGGTTACAAAACAGGTGAGGAATACGGTGTTCAAAAAATTACGGTAGCATAATAGAAATAAAATGTTCCTTAACGGCTTCAGGTGTGGTCTTCCTTTAATTGAGGAAGAAATTAGTTACACTTTAGAGCGGACAGTATTCATTGTCGTCCTGTACATTACACGTGTGGCTTATGCCGGCACTGAGAATGCATTCAGTAGAAAGTAAGATGTGATCCGTGAAATAAGTCTACAACTAATAGGCTGTGCAAGTTCCAGAAGCAAGGAAATGTGATAGATGCAGCCAAAAGTAGTCAACCGAAAGTACTAACACCAGAAATAGTGATCGACGAGCCAGTTGCATAGTCTGTGAATGGCAGGAAATCTGTGCGACGTCTATCTAACCCGACGGACCTCTCAGTTGGTAATACCCACACGGCATTAAGTAGGTTTTTGTATATACGTCTGTACAGCATTCGTGCTGTTCATAATTTGGTGCCGGGAGACATTGCTAAACGTCAGTGGTTCACATCATATGTAAAAGCCCAATGCGGGAGGCGTCAATAAATGCTTTTGTTATGATGAGGCTTGGTTACACTTTGACCGATACGTAAACCCATAGGATACACGCACTCGGCTACAGAAAAATCACATCAGGTGCTCGAGTCCCCTGTGGAGCCAATCTTCATCACAGTCGTTCAAGGCAGGATAAGCGCTAATCATGTGCAATATTGGTGGATTGAACAGGGCAGCGTCACGCTGATACACCCAACGAAGCCATGACTATCGTGGAGCAACGTTGTCCTGGTTTAGAAGGGGGGGGGGGCGGTTGTCCTGCCGGTATCCTGATTTATCCCCACTTAACATTGTCCTGTACCCTCACTCGGTTACCGAATAGACTGAACAATTCATAACTGCAAGTCCTCAAAAGGAATTACCATATCGGTTTAATATGCAAGTTCTTATTCGGTTACATGAAGGTCACTTACAACAACTTTTGTAACGTAGTCATTCTGGCATAACACTGTGTGACTTCGTGGGCAACATGACTCGTTGGGCCAAGCACTAATTAGACTATTAGTACAAAATTCGGAGCATATCAGACACGTAGTTTTTTGGTGGAATACAAGATTTACGCTATCACTTTTCCCGTAGTATCAGCACTACCAGATTTGACTTGACGAAGAAGACCACTCGTTTTATCGTGCTTACTCGTCCGCCTTAGAGAAAGGGCGTGCTCATTTACACCGCCGACTGCACAACATCTTTCAGAACTGGCTGTTTTCGCTCCCACGGATGCTAACAAGCATCAAAGCTCTGTTACGTTTCCTTTATCATCATATTAGGCATACTCAACGCTAGTGATTAATTAGGCAAAAAATCGCCTCTTCTAAAGGTAAAGTATGAATTCAGAAATTAAGATAGCATATGTAATCTCACACAATGAGTGCTGATTTACGAGACACAGAACAGCCGAATCACTGCGCACGGCTTTTGGCTGGCTTGATGACAGAGGAGGTGGAGAAAGTGGAAGTTAAGCGTCTTTGGTCATTACCATGGCAAACAAAATGATGGAATGGGTACAGCTCCTCGATACTTGTTCTTATTACTGGCGATGCAGTAATGTCATCTACACAAAACAGTGGTTGCCTCTTTCTAAACTGAAAGAAATACCAGAATGAAAGCAGAATAAATTACAATTACTCATTTAGGTTCACAAAGGAAAAGACCAAAGAAAAATAATATTGTTACGCAGTAGAGAGAAAACAGACGTAGCTTTTATGACGTTAATCGTCTTCACTGTTGATAAGATACGTGAAATAAAATCGCAGCGTATTATACAGTATATTTTATGTTTTTCTTTAGAGCCTCATGAACCGGATGTGTATTAATAGTAGTAACTATAGCTGAAGCAGACTCGAAATTTCGTTGCAACTATCATAATTTGCAGCCATTTGCACAATAAAATCGCTATTCTCAAATGGCTTTTCTCAGACAGTAATTCCTTTTGTTTCGTATATGTCATGGTCCACCAATCTGCTAGTGTTCCTACGGATATTTGTGCGAGTAACATCCATCTACTGTGTGAGTAGTTGCGTGATACACTATTGTAATAACGCAGTCGTAACCAGTTCGTCACCTCTTGAATACTGTGTGATGAATATGTTCTAGAAATGTTGCTGAAAATGTTGTCCGTTTACATTAGTGTACAACTGTCATCTACATGCTGATGATTTCTGACGTCTTCAGAACAAACAGGTGTTTCACAGATAATGGCTTCAACTTTAGCCAAACGGGAAACCAACGCTATTTAAATGCCTATCGGTGTCTCGTTCTCCAAATGCTCCATTTACCACTAGGAACATACGGCATACGGCAGTTTGAACACCTTTTCTGAACTTTCGTGGACCCCTAGCGGGGAAATGGTACGCCTGTGATATTTTTGTCGCATTAAGAAAGTGTTCCCCCCATGAACCATGGACCTTGCCGTTGGTGGGGAGGCTTGCGTGCCTCAGCGATACAGATAGCCGTACCGTAGGTGCAACCACAACGGAGGGGTATCTGTTGAGAGGCCAGACAAACGTGTGGTTCCTGAAGAGGGGCAGCAGCCTTTTCAGTAGTTGCAAGGGCAACAGTCTGGATGATTGACTGATCTGGCCTTGTAACAATAACCAAAACGGCCTTTCTGTGCTGGTACTGCGAACGGCTGAAAGCAAGGGGAAACTACAGCCGTAATTTTTCTCGAGGGCATGCAGCTTTACTGTATGATTACATGATGATGGCATCCTCTTGGGTAAAATATTCCGGAGGTAAAATAGTCCCCCATTCGGATCTCCGGGCGGGGACTACTGAAGAGGATGTCGTTATCAGGAGAAAGAAAACGCGTTCTGCGGATCGGAGCGTGGAATGTCAGATCCCTTAATCGGGCAGGTAGGTTAGAAAATTTAAAAAGGAAAATGGATAGGTTGAAGTTAGATATAGTGGGAATTAGTGAAGTTCGGTGGCAGGAGGAACAAGACTTCTGGTCAGGTGACTATAGGGCTATAAACAGAAAATCAAATAGGGGTAATGCAGGAGTAGGTTTAATAATGAATAGGAAAATAGGAATGCGGGTAAGCTACTACAAACAGCATAGCGAACGCATTATTGTGGCCAAGATAGATACGAAGCCCACACCTACTACAGTAGTACAAGTTTATATGCCAACTAGCTCTGCAGATGACGAAGAAATTGAAGAAATGTATGATGAAATAAAAGAAATTATTCAGATTGTGAAGGGAGACGAAAATTTAATAGTCATGGGTGACTGGAATTCGAGTGTAGGAAAAGGGAGGGAAGGAAACATAGTAGGTGAATATGGATTGGGGGACAGAAATGAAAGAGGAAGCCGCCTGGTAGAATTTTGCACAGAGCACAACATAATCATAACTAACACTTGGTTTAAGAATCATGAAAGAAGGTTGTATACATGGAAGAACCCTGGAGATACTAAAAGGTATCAGATAGATTATATAATGGTAAGACAGAGATTTAGGAACCAGGTTTTAAATTGTAAGACATTTCCAGGGGCAGATGTGGACTCTGACCACAATCTATTGGTTATGACCTGTAGATTAAAACTGAAGAAACTGCAAAAAGGTGGGAATTTAAGGAGATGGGACCTGGATAAACTAAAAGAACCAGAGGTTGTACAGAGATTCAGGGAGAGCATAAGGGAGCAATTGCCAGGAATGGGGGAAATAAATACAGTAGAAGAAGAATGGGTAGCTTTGAGGGATGAAGTAGTGAAGGCAGCAGAGGATCAAGTAGGCAAAAAGACGAGGGCTAGTAGAAATCCTTGGGTAACAGAAGAAATATTGAATTTAATTGATGAAAGGAGAAAATATAAAAATGCAGTAAGTGAAACAGGCAAAAAGGAATACAAACGTCTCAAAAATGAGATCGACAGGAAGTGCAAAATGGCTAAGCAGGGATGGCTAGAGGACAAATGTAAGGATGTAGAGGCCTATCTCACTAGGGGTAAGATAGATACCGCCTACAGGAAAATTAAAGAGACCTTTGGAGATAAGAGAACGACTTTTATGAATATCAAGAGCTCAGATGGAAACCCAGTTCTAAGCAAAGAAGGGAAAGCAGAAAGGTGGAAGAAGTATATAGAGGGTCTATACAAGGGCGATGTACTTGAGGACAATATTGTGGAAATGGAAGAGGATGTAGATGAAGATGAAATGGGAGATACGATACTGCGTGAAGAGTTTGACACAGCACTGAAAGACCTGAGTCGAAACAAGGCTCCCGGAGTAGACAATATTCCATTGGAACTACTGATGGCCGTGGGAAAGCCAGTCCTGACAAAACTCTACCATCTGGTGAGCAAGATGTATGAAACAGGCGAAATACCCTCAGTCTTCAAGAAGAATATAATAGTTCCAATCCCAAAGATAGCAGGTGTCGACAGATATGAAAATTACCGAACTATCAGCTTAATAAGTCACAGCTGCAAAATACTAACACGAATTCTTTACAGACGAATGGAAAAACTAGTAGAAGCCAACCTCAGTTTGGATTCCGTAGAAACACTGGAACACGTGAGGCAATACTGACCTTACGACTTATCTTAGAAGAAAGATTAAGGAAAGGCAAACCTACGTTTCTAGCATTTGTAGACTTAGAGAAAGCTTTGACATTGTTGACTGGAATACTCTCTTTCAAATTCTAAAGGTGGCAGGGGTAAAATACAGGGAGCGAAAGGCTATTTACAATTTGTACAGAAACCAGATGGCAGTTATAAGAGTCGAGGGACATGAAAGGGAAGCAGTGGTTGGGAAGGGAGTAAGACAGGGTTGTAGCCTGTCCCCGATGTTGTTCAATCTGTATATTGAGCAAGCAGTAAAGGAAACAAAAGAAAAATTCGGAGTAGGTATTAAAATTCATGGAGAAGAAATAAAAACTTTGAGGTTCGCCGATGACATTATAATTCTGTCAGAGACAGCAAAGGACTTGGAAGAGCAGTTGAACGGAATGGGTAGTGTCTTGCAGGGAGGATATAAGATGAACATCAACAAAAGCTAAACGAGGATAATGGAATGTACTCGAATTAAGTCGGGTGATGTTATGGATATTAGATTAGTAAATGAGACACTTAAAATAGTAAAGAAGTTTTGCTATTTGGGGAGCAAAATAACTGAAGATGGTCGAAGTAGAGAGGATATAAAATGTAGACTAGCAATGGGAAGGAAAGCGTTTCTGAAGAAGAGAAATTTGTTAACATCGAGTATAGATTTAAGTGTCAGGAAGTCGTTTCTGAAAGTATTTGTATGGAGTGTAGCCATGTATGGAAGTGAAACATGGACGATAAATAGTTTGGACAAGAAGAGAATAGAAGCTTTCGAAACGTGGTGCTACAAAAGAATCCTGAAGATTAGATGGGTAGATCACATAACTAATGAGGAGGTGTTGAATAGGATTGGGGAGAAGAGAAGTTTGTGGCACAACTTGGCTAGAAGAAGGGATCGTTTGGTAGGACATGATCTGAGGCATCAAGGGATCACAAATTTAGTATTGGAGGGCAGCGTGGAGAGTAAAAATAGTAGAGGGAGAGCAAGAGATGAATACACCAAGCAGATTCAGAAGGCTGTAGGTTGCAGTAGGTACTGGGAGATGAAGAAACTTGCGCAGGATAGAGTAGCATGGAGAGATGCATCAAACCAGTCTCAGAAATGAAGACCACAACAAAACAACAACATGTCACTGACGTACAAGACGCATGGCAATGATTTAAATCGGAGAGTTTCTTTCTGTGAATGAGTAGCGAATAATTTCACTGTGAATGCCTTATAACGGGTTATTTTCTTTGATAAATCTTCTTCATGAATTGTGATGCAGTGACTCGTCATAACATGCATTACTGAGCCACAGAAAATCTTGGGTACGAAATGTCGGTCGTCAGAGGAGGTGGACATTACTAAAGTCCCTGCAAATGGTTTCATCGACCCACGCTACGACGCAAGTTCCCTGGCAGTTAAGAGGTTTAGAGCTCTTATCGTCGACTATTTAATATCTCTCCCAGAAAATTTCAATCTAGACATTAGAGGATCTATGTGGACGCAGCATGATGGTCACCCAGCCCATTTTGCACGTGATGTTGCGCAAGACTTAAACAGCAGATTTTCTAGCAGATTGGTAGGATCCCGTGGTTCTCAGGAGTGTCCAAAGTGGTCGTCCGTAGACTTCTTTTGTGGGGATATCCGAAAGAAAATCGTGTTTCTGTGAACACTAGGTGAACATTACTATAATGAGAAATAAATACTTAAATGCAACAGATTTTACTACATTTCGTCAGGACAAAAGGAAATTTAGAAGTGAAACAAGAGTAAGGCTAGA
This sequence comes from Schistocerca serialis cubense, assembly GCF_023864345.2. Taxonomy (NCBI): domain Eukaryota; kingdom Metazoa; phylum Arthropoda; class Insecta; order Orthoptera; family Acrididae; genus Schistocerca; species Schistocerca serialis. The sequence continues at coordinate 251,524,914 of NC_064639.1, read as the reverse complement.
AGATTCTGTACCGCCATAAGTCCATAATTGTACTTGTATATGTTCGAGGAAGCTTGCTGATCCATAAACTCGAAAATGAATTAGGAACGCGTGTAAACTGAACGTGCCTAGATTGCCTTCTTTTGCTGTTGACGCTGTTGTGCGTACCTCTAGTGAAGACAATCATCAACAACGAGTCGAAGAACTGAATAGGACAAGTCGTAGCAGGCTTCATAATCAGTTAAAACAAAGCTAAAAACGTATAACTAACATGCCGAAACGAAAATTGTATAAATTGTCAATGAAATTATAAAGGCATTGAGGACTTTCAGACTTTTTATGTTTAAGACAGCTGAAAAAGATATCAAAACATACCGGCGTAGAAATAAGCAGAAACTGAAGTGTATTTGGAAAGGTAAATAGGATTTTCCGCAATTACGTTTACAGTGAATTTGAAAAGCAGTTTTACAGTCAGTCTCTGTTATCAATCTCGACCTACGGCATCGACTTTTAACGCGAAATGTTTTCCAAGACTAAGGGTTGATCAGCGAATAATGGAGATAAGTATCCTGGAAATTATTAGAGTCAGTCAAACAAAAAATTACGTCAGGAGCAAACTGGAGTGGAAGACGTAATTACCTCTGTAACGCAAATGAAATCGAAATGAGCGGATCATACAGCCAGGTGAATGGATAGGCCACGGAAGCTCTTTTGCTAAATGTCAACATAGTAAAAGACTTATTGGAAGGAGAGTACGTGCCATTGCAAATTACAGAATTACAACGCCAGTGTGTGTTGCTGAAGACAGTAATGCCCGAAAAAGCATGTAGCAGGTACTTATCAAATAGTGCATGTGAATGATATGTAGTGGTATCTGCACTATTAAATAACAACGCGCAGCACTTAGCGCTTTGAACTCCGTGCGCATCGCGAAATTTTGAAAAGTTCACAAGAAATTCTGAACAAGTTTACTCTGATTCATATCCAAAATTTTCAAGCATGGATCCCTGTTAACCAATACGCTTCGAAAAATTCTTTGGCGCCGACGATAAAGCCTTCGCAAGTGGAACAAGTATTTCTGTCAAATATCTCTGAAGCACACAGATTAATATATTAAGCACACTTACTGCATGAAGAACTTGCCTTATAGGCTAATAAACAATGAGCTGTCGTAATGAAATTGAATTTAGTAACGCTACTGGTACGCACTGCGTTCCCTGATTGCTAGAAAATACTAAGAAAATAAATGGCACATGCACTGCTAAATTTAATAGGCTCTCTTCTCTCTAAATAATAGTGGAAAATGAACCAAAGCCTAAGAGACAACCTAAAGTTAATGCGAGTGGTTAGAGATATGTAGTTGTAAATACGGGCAAACAGAATTCTTTAATTTCTTTAATGAGCATCTGTATACAGGATATGATAAATGAACATTACAGTGTTCAAAAACATTGACATGCACTGGTAGCCGTGTGCGTTTGGTCTCCACTTCTGCATTCGGGGAGGCGCACAGTCCACAGACCGAATCAGCTTGGTATGCTGACAAGCTTGCATGTCGATTTTGGCGGATCATCCTAACTCGGAAACTTCTACCTGCTTGTGGAAAACGAACTACTCGAATTCGGCAACTCTTTCCATAACGCCCCCTGTTCGGCACGCACGAACTCGGCAACTTCTACCTGCTCGTGGAAGACCCACTGAACAGAATCGGCTAGCTCTTCCAAATCTAAATGGAGCAAGTGCACTATGTCCGCCAGTATTTATAGCGTTCTTAAAGAATATAGCAAATGCGGACCAGTGAACAAGATAAAAAATAAAACAAATTATATATAAACACAAAGATTTAGTACAAATTTCACACATAAAAATATCTGCTGACCAAGAGTTGTATTTTCTTTTATCTCATGTTCTGCTCACGTCTGCTTTGTATGAAACGCACTTTACACATTCTAATTTCTTAATTTCACCATTTCTGAGTAAATCTACTTTCTGTTGTAGGAAAGCGTGTCTCTTTCTGGTTTCTGAGTCCATTTTGATGACGTGGCCATCTTTTGCAGAGTTAAATCTTATGTAAGTATCAGTTTGTTCATGCTTCAGACATTTTACAAACCTGAAGATTTTTGGGTGATGAGATTCACACGGAGCACTGTAACGGAATGAAAGCTTTCTGAACAGTTAATCGTTCTCCATATGGAAGTGCAATCTGCTGCCCAAATTTGAGGGACAAATAGAGCATGTTCTTCGTCACCAATGTTTTTACGGCGTAAAGTCAGCGCCGGCACCCCAGTGGCGAACGACAGAGAAGAGACGGCTGTGAGAAGAGGGCAGCCAATCGCACACTGACCGACCTCCCTTCAGGACGATAACACAACAGCAGCGACCCATAGGTGAAGAGAACATAAGCGCCGCACCCAACTGGCGGCAGCCCACTTCTTTAGCAGTTTCAACGTTAGTCACTTCGATAGCCGACGCATCGTAGCCACAATCTATTCTGAAGAGGACTGATTATTTTGTATGTCGCCCTTCGCTTGCGGCACATCTGTGTGATCGAAGTTAAGTATTTGTATTTACTTGTTGTAATAAAACTTGTTAATACGAGTTGTTTGATATTTGGCTAGCGAACCGAGTGTGCAGGATTCATAGACACAGCAAATGTAATTTTCAGTTAAATAATCGGCTGATTGGTGAGCTTTTGGTCTCAGGAACGTCTTGAAGATTTACATAAACCAGCCCAAAGATATAAGTCAGCCACTGGCCATTTTTAGTGTTCTGTACTTTTTACGTCGAAGCCATATCAAGTGTTTTTGCTTATCTTCATCTGAAATAAGCAGAAAAAATGTTTTGTGGGATTTGAAAAGCCAAAAGTTTTCTAAGATCCACAACTTAAGCGATGTACACAGCCCTTGGTAGCGTGAATGATGTATAGGTAATGTAAAGAAGTACATAATTTTAGGAATAGTTCTATTCTACTGTGTTTTAAAAAATAATAGCTTTTATCGCTCCCAGTAATTGTAGTCATAAAACCTGAGCCAGATGAAACCGAAAACCAATAAGCTTGACGGATAGGAAGCCATACTCTCATGTATAGACTCTTCGAAGTCAGTTACCACCGTTATTGGATTGAAAGATGGTTTCATCGTCCTGCATGCATCTTGAATACACTGTACGATTTTCAGAAGTGATATTGTTGCGAATATACCGTACATCCTTCCTCGTTAACGTGTTCACTGTTAGTCGACTGTCATTTATTTCTTTGCGTATAAGCTTTGATGGTCGTTAATCCAAAGCTTCTGCTTTTATTTTAACAGAATTCGATAACATTCTCCTGTTTAACAAGTGCTCTGGAACTGGTATGTGGTCGTGAGTGCCTTCCAAACGTGAAAAATTACTTTTCGCTACCTACCGTAATTAATTTTACTGAACACCTAGAATATTTACCACAGCATCGACATTCACTTTCTTCAGTTCGTAGAACGCTTCTGCAAGGTTTAAATTTTTTACCATCGCAGGATAAGTGTTTATTACCACAGTCACTAAAAATAGGTTGCAAAACGTAACTTTCTACGATATTTTTCGCTTCGATGACTAACTTGAACTACACAATGAAACACTAAGTGATTCTGCACAAACACTGGCAAGTTGCTGTCGTTCACAAGACAGACGAGTTCGTTTGAGGCCGAAAACACCACCCCCATTGACTCATACCTAGGGTCGGGCCGTCCTTCTACCTGTACCTGCGTACAGAGTTGCCGAGTTCTAGTGTGGGACTGATTGATTTTTTCACAGTACCCTTCTTGCGATCATTAAAAGTTTCCGAGTTCGAGTCTGCCTGGTTTTAGATGGTTTTATACATCCAGTTGGCAGACATTGGTCTAATACCAACACCCCACTATAGTTATGATTCACAAACTCTTTGCAAATTTTCTGACCCTTACACGTAGGAAAACGCTACACACAAACACATGGCGTACGCCCTCGGTGGTAGGTGTGGCGATGGGAAGGGTATCTGGCCATCTTCTACCATTAATATTGATAAATCCAGATTAACATGCCGACGCCGTGTCGGTATGGGATGGATGCCAAGAAATAGAATAATTTTCAAACAGTCGTATACAATGGCAAATCCAACATCCAACATGGGCAAGTATGAGGGGGGGGGGGGGGGGGGGGGGGGGGAGTCTGGTGAGGCTGGTAAATATCCATCAAGGAACTGAAAATTTTTTTGTGCCTTCATAGTTGGTAAGCTTGATTATTCTAAGGATAGTATAAAGAATTTCAACAAGGCACAGCGTATAGTTCATTGTTGGCAGCTATCTGAATTGGTCTGTATGTCGACTGCGACTGAAAATGGAGAAACCTGAGTTCCGCGCTGTTATTAAACATTTACATTTGAGGGGTTGTACTCCCACACAAATCAAGACTGAATGAAGTTCGCGCGGTCTCTGCGCCATCATTAAGGACCATTACATTTAGATTAATGAATTTAAACATAGTCGGACAAGCACCAAAGACGAAGCGGGATCCAGCCGTCCAGTTGAGGTCGTCACAAAGGAAACCGTTGACAAAATACATGATATGCTAATGCAAGACCGCCAAATAAAAATTCGTGAGATTGATGGGATTGTAGGCATCTCAAATGAGAGAGTGCACGGAGAATTTGCTATGAAGAAGCTGCCGCGATTGCTCACAGTCGACCAAAAGCGCATCCGGCACAACATTTCAACACAATGTTTAGCGATGTTTAATGACAATCTGTAACAATTTTTTGCACCGGTTTGATGAAACCTGGATCCATCATTACATAACAAAGTAACCGACAAAGGCTGTTGAAAGTGTACCAAAGAAGTCAAAGACCATTTTGTCAGCTTGTAAAGTGAGGACCACTTTTTTTTTGGCATTCCCAAGGAATAACCCTCCATACCTTACTAAGAAGAACCATAACTGGACCCTACTATTCTGCATTGTTGGATCATTTGAAATTTGCATTGTCTGTAAAAAGACCAAGGTTGGCAAGCAAAAATGTGTTCTTTCACCAGGATAATGCACCATCCCATACATCAGCGATAACAATGTGGAAAGTCCATACACTGGACTTTTAATTGGTTCCTCATTCAACCTATTGACCAGGCTTTTCCCCAACTGACTTTTCCTGTTTCCTGACCTGAAATTTTGGCTTGCTAGGAAGAAATTTTCATAAAATGAGGAAGTAACAGTTCCAGTCAGCGACTGTTTTGTATAATGAGAGAACCTGTTATTCAGATGGGATGACAAGGCTGGAGGATGGCTGGACCATCTTCTCTCAAAGACGGCTGTCAAGAGGTAAGGTGAGTTGTTTATGAAACAAACATTTTTCTTGTTTTTTTTTTTTGTTGGGGTTATCAAACCGCCCTCTTACAGTTCCAAGTGTTGTACAAACTGGTAAATTACATAATCATTATGAATGCTGTGAAATATTTCTCCATACTTTTCAGACAGAGAAATGATACCATCCGCTAATGTCCACGGTAAATAGAAATAGCCACCCATGTCTGCACATGGGATCGAATGGATCACAAAAGAATTCTGAATTCCCGATGATGATGGTGATGATTTATGGCGGAAGTGCTAAACAGCAAGGTCATCAGCGCCCTTGAATTCCCAATGCAGATCAAACAACCATCCAACACGAGAACTTAATCTGACTAATCATGACTCGAAAATATGCTCGTACATGAAACGTAGGAAACGTAAGGGGAATACCAATGAAACGTACAAATAAAGCTTACAGCAGGTGGCATCCTTACCCATTAATAAAAAGCAACATGTTGAGAGCATGGAAAGGCCATCTCCGTCCACACAGTATGGCAGCGCCAGAATGGCTATTTCACATGAAAGCCCGACCAAGAGTGTCTGCTTCCTGTTTCAAGTATGCTGGTTCAGCTGCAGTTTGGTGGTCAGCACTCTGATTAGCTCCTATACGTCAAAGCCTTGAAGCAGCCCGGACGTGTCATGATAGATGACACAAAGATAATACTCGCTGGCCAATCTAATGAGACACCCACACGATACTCCGAAAAACAAACGATTTCCACGGTGTTTGCTTCCGCACAATATGAAACAGATTGGTGTGCGCTAGCTAATGTGTTTCGACTAGAATAGTGTCTTACCTTGCTGCATGGTCAATTTTGCAAAGGTAATTCCCCTCGGTTGCAAATTTTGCGAAACAAGTGTCATATTAGTTTGGTTCCACACCGACATTTTATTGAAGCTCTGTTATAAGTTGTCGGTGGAATAATTGTCTCCGAGTGCCAGAGGCTTATACAACAGCTTGATAAAATTGCCACTAAACTGTATGAGATAACTGGTGGACGTTCTGAACAAGCAGCTAAATAAAGTGCAGCCTCACATAGGTCTTAATGTAGAACAACCTGTAGGTAGGCGCCTCTCACAGCAGCTGCAGTAAAACACCCGCAGGAAGAGAGGAGCTGGTTCATTCAATGTAAATGTGGCGCTCGTGAGACAAATAAAGCCGTCCAGGGAGTTGCCGAAGCTAAGCGGCTGTCGTGCTCCAGCTACGCGATATTCATTTTCTGTAGCTGAAGGGAAACGGCACTGGAGTTTTGCAGTGACTCGAACTATCAGATGATTTGTAGACGCACGCCTATACCTGTAGAGTAGCTAGGTGAAGAATAACGAGCGTAGTCGCTGCGTAGGTTAGTATTTCTCTCACACCATATAGCTGCAGCTAGTTACTGACCAATGAAAGCTAAGATAAGATAATGAAAGCTAAGATAAGCTAAGATAAACCAAATAAAATATCATTTCTGCTGTTCAATATTAATAAATACTAATTTACTGTCATTGTTATGTAAACTTTCTCATCAATGTGGATAAGTCTCAACAAATACACTCCTGGAAATTGAAAAAAGAACACCGTGAATTTATTGTCCCAGGAAGGGGAAACTTTATTGACACATTCCTGGGGTCAGATACATCACATGATCACACTGACAGAACCACAGGCACATAGACACAGGCAACAGAGCATGCACAATGTCGGCACTAGTACAGTGTATATCCACCTTTCGCAGCAATGCAGGCTGCTATTCTCCCATGGAGACGATCGTAGAGATGCTGGATGTAGTCCTGTGGAACGGCTTGCCATGCCATTTCCACCTGGCGCCTCAGTTGGACCAGCGTTCGTGCTGGACGTGCAGACCGCGTGAGACGACGCTTCATCCAGTCCCAAACATGCTCAATGGGGGACAGATCCGGAGATCTTGCTGGCCAGGGTAGTTGACTTACACCTTCTAGAGCACGTTGGGTGGCACGGGATACATGCGGACGTGCATTGTCCTGTTGGAGCAGCAAGTTCCCTTGCCGTTCTAGGAATGGTAGAACGATGGGTTCGATGACGGTTTGGATGTACCGTGCACTATTCAGTGTCCCCTCGACGATCACCAGTGGTGTACAGCCAGTGTAGGAGATCGCTCCCCACACCATGATGCCGGGTGTTGGCCCTGTGTGCCTCGGTCGTATGCAGTCCTGATTGTGGCGCTCACCTGCACGGCACCAAACACGCATACGACCATCATTGGCACCAAGGCAGAAGCGACTCTCATCGCTGAAGACGACACGTCTCCATTCGTCCCTCCATTCACGCCTGTCGCGACACCACTGGAGGCGGGCTGCACGATGTTGGGGCGTGAGCGGAAGACGGCCTAACGGTGTGCGGGACCGTAGCCCAGCTTCATGGAGACGGTTGCGAATGGTCCTCGCCGATACCCCAGGAGCAACAGTGTCCCTAATTTGCTGGGAAATGGCGGTGCGGTCCCCTACGGCACTGCGTAGGATCCTACGGTCTTGGCGTGCATCCGTGCGTCGCTGCGGTCCGGTCCCAGGTCGACGGGCACGTGCACCTTCCGCCGACCACTGGCGACAACATCGATGTACTGTGGAGACCTCACGCCCCACGTGTTGAGCAATTCGGCGGTACGTCCACTCGGCCTCCCGCATGCCCACTATACGCCCTCGCTCAAAGTCCGTCAACTGCACATACGGTTCACGTCCACGATGTCGCGGCATGCTACCAGTGTTAAAGACTGCGATGGAGCTCCGTATCCCACGGCAAACTGGCTGACACTGACGGCGGCGGTGCACAAATGCTGCGCAGCTACCGCCATTCGACGGCCAACACCGCGGTTCCTGGTGTGTCCGCTGTGCCGCGCGTGTGATCATTGCTTGTACAGCCCTCTCGCAGTGTCCGGAGCAAGTATGGTGGGTCTGACACACCGGTGTCAATGTGTTCTTTTTTCCATTTCCAGGAGTGTAATTTGAAAGATTCCGACACTGATGACCGACTGACTGAATAAGCACGTGAAATCGACAGTTTTTGTGACTAGTACTGATATTCAGCATATCACTATGCTGAAGTGGGAACTGATCCGGATAGTGAGGTGCATGGAGGGCTAGAGACCAGCGTAGTCCGTCGACTGGTACAGTCATCAAAGAGGCGGGCACTTGAACAATGCCGTGGTCAACTGGAATGGCTTCTGTTTCTTTTGCGGCCTATTATCCTAACGTCTTCTCCAAAAGCATCGCTATTAATAATATGTTGCTTTCCAGAAAATGAGCGCTTGTTATTTTGTTGTTTAGCCGATGAAATGAAGTGTCGTATGGTATTGTTGGCTGTGAGAGCCCGAGCTAGGATCAACCGCCTTGTGTGATGAGAGAAGGGAGAGGGTGTACCCCGATACTGCTACATAGCCACTCGTCTCTAGCATCACCAAGGTGACCACCGAACTTGTAGTCCTCATCCAACGGACGAACCGCGATCAGCAGTCTTATGATCACTCACACTATGAGTCACTGCAGAGGGTTTATAATTTAATCTAGGACTTTTGATATGAAGTCTGGTGATACACCCAGTAGTTACCTACTTGGGGTTCTGGCCGATATTACTATTATCTGAAGGTCAGGAGTATCATATTAAGCCTGAAGCAACTGCACAAGTTCTCCATGCCGCCCACTCCTCTCCCCTCCCCTGAGGACCCTCCCAGTGTCCAACACATGCACCTGACGTAGTTTTGTGAGTTATACTCAAGGTCACCCAGAGTAGCCCCTGTCCTACCCAACCACGTGTGACAGTTGAACGTGTTAAATTCAGTGTTATGACACAACCCGAAAATAGCCACCTGGTCTTTGGGCACTTGCGTTAGTAAAATTGGTGAGAAACCCCTCCCACCACTAATCTCTCTTGGTCAATAGGAGGATGTTAAAGTAACAGGAAACAGTTCACATCCTTTACGACTAGGACAATTCCTTGGGCCTATTCATTCAAAGTGTATGCACAATAGGGAGAGGATCAGATTTAATAAAAAAAATGGTTCTCTGTACCTCATTAGTGAAAGAGTCAGGAAACAATAACAATAATTTAACAAATTAACACGTGGTTTATTATTAACAATATTTTTCTCAGTGCAATTTGTTAACAGTATTGTCTGACTATTTATTATCAGTTTGTCTGACAATATGACAATACTTTTGTTAGCTTATTTTCAATTTACTTCTGATGATTTATGCACACAGTTATGTTTCCAATAATTGGCAAAGCAAAAGCAATTTTTACAATTTTCTCTGATGACTTACACAATTTTTTGAAACTCTCAGGTACAGTTACTTACTCTAAAACTAATAGGGGAAGAAGAAACTATATACTTTGTTTTCCTTTTTGTTTAAGTCAGTTTCTAGACACTTATTACACTTTTTACAATGTTTACATTATAATACTTTTTTCTGATTGGGTTACCATTTCTAAAATCAGTATTTATATTTTAATCATTTCTTTCTAATGGTTTTTCTACATATATTTAGAGCCGGAATCTGGAATGCGTACGCCATTGACAGGAGGGTAATATCGTGGTGTGTGTACCGAGGTATGGTTCCAACCATAACGTGGAAGTTCACAGCCCATCGCTAAATGGCACGCGTGTACGCCACGTGACTTTACAGAGCTAGCAGCAGCACGTATCAATCGTCCAACGCTGCCAGTCGCATTGCAGACATGGAGGCGTCAAAAGAATAGCAAAGGGGTGTTGTTTGTTTCCTGTCAGTGGAAGGAGTAGGAGGAACGGAAATTCATCAACGAATGTCACAAGTATACGGCGAACACTGCATGTCCCTTGCATGGGTCAAGGCGTGGCACAAGCGTTAGCCGATGATGCACGGTCTGGAACGCCACACTGAATTACCGATGATATCGTTCAGCTGATACACTCATTACCCAGGACGGTCGAGTGACAGTCAAACCCATAGCCGCCGTGGTCGGATTGAGCGTCGGAAGTGTTCACACCATCATGAAGGATTGACTGCACTTGCGCAAAGTGGGTGCCCAATGGGTGCCCCACAGTCTTCAGCCACACCAGGAAGCGTGTCGAATGGCCCACTGTCTTGTTCATCTGCAGCGCTATGCTCGGGAAGGGAATGCGTTCCTGGCACGAGTGGTGGCTGGAGATGAGTCGTGGTGTCATCACTTCGAACCAGAATCAAAACCACAAAGGTTCCAGTGAAAGCATCGAGGGTCAGCACAACGAAAAAGAGCCAAGGCTATCCATACGAGTGCAGGAAAGGTTATGCCTACGTTCTTCGTTGACCAAGATGGCCTCCTTCTCATTCACTTCCTGTGGCACGGGGCAACAGTGAATGGCCGGCGTTACTCGCAAACCTTGACATCCTTCGCCAAGCGATCAAATCAAAACGATCAGGCAATCTCACCACGGGGTCATTCTGCTCCACGACAATGCAAAGCCTCATACGGCCAACACAGTCACGGCATTCCTGTAGAAATTCAAATGGCAAGTTCTCGGCCACCCTCCATAGAGTCCGGACCTCTCTCCCTGTGATTACGCCGTTTTTGGTCCCATTAAAAAGGCTCTGAGGGGCAAACGATTCACCTCGGACGACGAAGTCCAGCTGTAAGTGCGGAACTGGTTGACATCACAGCCTCAAGAATTGTTTGAGACAGCCATTCACCGCCTTGGGTCACAGTGGGGCAAGTGTCTCAACAGCTAGGGTCAATACTTCTAACATACAGATACTGGTTTCCGCAATTATGCCTGTGGCTCGTTTCTTTTTGAACGCTCCTTATCTATGTATACACTATGCTGTTGTGAATGATTTGCGCATACACATAGTGTATGGTCACTCATGCAAATCCTTACACACGACTATGACAAGTGGTTTATCCAACTTTTCCACATATAGAACCACTATTTACAAATAATTTGATAAGTCACACACTCAATCACTCAATGAATAGTGTTAGTATGGTAGGGTCCTGATCCTGTCCACATAATTGAACCATTTTTATGTCATGACACGAAGGCCTATTTCAGCTCCAGTGCAGTAAGTACCTCATGCCCTCATGATTAAAAGACCACGTGGTACACCATGTGTGAAACATTACACCTTGTAAGCCTTGATCATGAGAGTGTTTAAGGCACCCCCTTACCCACCTTCAGGTGGCACCAGCGTCTGTAATGTATGTGCACATTTTGGATCTGAGCCTTACATACTCCACAATCTGTGAACCACTTGCCTTTTGGTTTTGAGATGTTATTCAGTAAGGATTATCGGATGCATACGCAAATTTGTCAAATGCTTCAGGACTGTACCTAATGGCTCTATATGCGTCACAGCCTTTCACCTAGCAGATGAAACTGTCTGGATCTATGCAAATTAACTTGGGATTAGCGAAGTTTAGCTTCGCATCGACACATGTGGAGTTTGGAGAGTTCCAGAATACTGTTATGGGCAGGTTTCGTGAACTGCACTGAAATCTTAGCCATATCCACAGCTACTAGTCCTTCATTGAAGACGGTGGCCCACTTGAAATTTGGCTCTCGTACCGAAACGAAATCCTCCCCCAATAGTTAAACTAAATTATTTTCGCGGTTTCTGTAACATTTTCCATTGTTTTCCAAAACACTGAATTGTTCGTTGATATCAAAAAAAATTTTTTTAAAGTCGCACATCACGGGAGCGCTCTTTTCGATGATTTCATCAATATACTCCTACCACAATGACTGGTTGACATAGATTACCCTCAGAAGGCATTTCCACATGTGCCCCCTCTGGGCTCAAGCTCTGAGTCAGATGTCTTGCAAAATACTCACTCTTGGTAAGAGAGTTGAAGCATCAACGCCAAAAATACCTTGTCCCTTTATTTTCCGCTCAATTTGGAGACAAATAGGTAGGACTTGGTTTTGAGCCTCCCTTAATGCTGCTTCTCGTCCTCGAAGAACAGCCACAAATATGTGTATTTGAAGCACTGACAAGCTAATTTTGAAAAGCAGAGGGGTCCAGCAACTTTGTACTTTGTTTCTTCTTTTTCGTCATCTTTTGGGTCACTGTCATCTACATCCACACCATAAACATGGAATTAATAGTCCATATCCTCCCTCTCGAATTTTCATAGATCCTGCAGTCTTATAGGTAATTACATTCCTTTGAAGTGATAACTCCCACAGACATTAGATGTTTTGTATGTTTTTGTATCCAATGCATGTTTACATTAATTTCTATTGCAAGCCAGAAGCGCCCATGCAAAACAAAATTCATCCCCTACATCTAGATTTTGGAAGTTAATGCATTCTTTTTTAGCGGGAATACGTTTTGGAAGAGAGATGAAATTGGATCCCCCCCCCCCCCCCCCATTAAGTGGATCAAAAACATATGACTATATATCGAGTTGAAGCACATTTCTGAGCACCTTATCAGACCTTTTGTCCTGCATTTTCGAAAAATGAGGTAGTGTGACGCTCCTGGTAAAAGTTCCGAACCAGTTTGAGAGTGCTTCGCCCCATCATAACACGCTAGTTCTCCCCCAGATTTGGGCGAAGCCCTGTTGCTCACCCTTATGACTGCCCACTTTCGGGTGGTGTATAATTTTATAGTACAGAACTGCCATTCACTTAACGGCGGGATACCGCCAGTCATTCACGACTCTAGGAAGCTGCCTTTATAAAACAGCTTGACAGCCATCTTTCTAGATGGCTAGTAGAAAAATCTCTGCATTAGTGTCGTCAATAGCAGCTCGTGAGATCCTGTACCCAAAAGCGCCAGCCACCACAGAGTAGTCTAATGTGGTTAGTGCAGGATTTACCTGGTGATTCATAATATACCAGACCGGAGGACTGCTGTTGCTAGGCGCAGGATAACGTCAAGGCGGTGCCCGATGCTGACAATCACGAGATGGTCCTGGTAGACTTTCACAAGTCAGTAACACGTTGACATTGATGGACTGTGCTGAATTGCAACTGACTGTGCTGAATGCGCCATCATCAGTGGTGTGGGCTGTGGCTACATGCGAATCATTATTGGCTCAGCTAGTGGAGTAGTCGTAGGTGCAAGCCCACGTCCACACACATCCATCATATCTACAAAGGAAGGAAAAACGATATTACTAAGCATAATTTGTAAAAAAAAAGATATAAAGTGGTCTATAATAATTTTATGGCTGTACTTAGCTCAAAACTATTGTTATTTGCCCTGTAAAATTCTATCAAGTTGATCCTGCAGATCATTACCTGACACTTCATGATGTTATGACTGAGTGCACATAGAAACAAACAAGAACCTCTCATAGGTAATGCAAGCAAGTGTGTGGTTTGTAAAATTATTACGAAAATGGCCTATTACCTTATACATAATCGACTCTTGGTGATTGAAGTCATCCCCAAAAGCTATTACAGGGCAGTGGAATCATCAGTTGGATTAACTAGTTCAGCTGGATCTCTGCAGCAGACGCATCAGTCCATTCTCCTCTGATATTATCATCATCATAGCATGTACCTAGAAATGAGAACACGTCATGCAAGTGTGTCTCCACAACAAACGTATTATTTTAGAGAGAACTACTACTTACGTGTTGCCTCCTTGATGAGGAGTCATCCCTCATGAGCTCGCGCCGCAGAAACATGTCAGCTCATATACCGCGATCTTTGATACAGATGCACTCGAACATCCTCCTCTGATGTAGGCGAATCAGTTCCAGTAACAGACTGTGGCAATTGGGCCCAGTTGCACCTCACTCATCCCATCGTTGCAATGTCACTGAAAAATTCTACAGGAAATAAGAAAAAAGCATTAAGTTGAATAATTGCATTATTCACATGTAAACACAGAGAGAGAGAGAGTAAGAGAGAGGAAACGAGAACTTACGTTCACAGTTTTTACCATTTTCCCATGAGCAATCCTCTGGAGTACCAGTAAGGCCCATCAGGTCCTTCGATGTAGTATTATGCCCTAGGGGTGAGCGCATGCTCTCATCTGCAACAAAATAAGAAGAAATTCGTCTTCAAATTGCAACTAAAATATACACACAACAACGACAACATGGAAGGAAAACATCACATTTCTGCTGAATCACTTGAGTCTAAATGGGGGCACTTACTAGCAACATCATCACTTCCAGTATGGCATTTCTTGTATCCCACAGAATGCTAACAAGGCACTGGCTGCAAAACCAGGCTGCTACTGAGAAGCACCAGAGAGAACCCCAGCTGGTCTGCTCAGTAGTCGGGTGGTGTAGGATAGCTGCTACTGAGATGCATCAGAGAGTAGCTCAGCCAGTCTACTCATCAGACAGGGGTGATAGTATAGAAGCCACCAGAGAGTAGAACAGGCCAGTCTAGATCAGTAGTAGCCAAGGAAGTAACTCCTGTCTGCACTCAGAGAATATGCTTCTTCGCTGAAATGCCCCTTTTTTATAAGCGAGAGGTGCATTCCACTCTTTATTTATCGAGTATCCTTTTCTCCATGTAGGCAGGTTGACACTTGCTTATGTAGGCACACCAAGACGGCACTTGCTGGTAGCAATTCAGTCACGCCGATATTATTAAATGTAGGACTATAGTTCAATGCAGGTGTGTGCATTATTCCATCATGTAGGTTGTGGTGGAATGCAGTTCATCCATCGAAGAAAGAAAATAATATTTTTCTCATGCTGTGTGGCTTGCAGTGGGTCTACCAGTTAATGGCGGAAGGTCGCCTGCACGTGAGAGATATGGCCTCAGTCCCTGCAGCTGCTGGCCGGCACTTCAGGGCCATTATCTGCAGATCACTGACTATACTTCAACCACTGTGGGCTACTGCGCACTGCCATTGCGATAAGCATTGCACCTCAGCATGGGCATTTGCTGTGACGCAAAAATATACAGTTACATGCGACTCTATAAAAAATGGGCTGTGACACAGATATTGAACATGAACACAGTGAAGAAGAAAGCTTACTTTCCAGATGAGGTGTGTACATCAGGTCACATGTTAAATGACTGACCATTTAGTGTGTACAGAGAGGCCCACATGGGCCCTTAGCTAGAGGTGACTCTAGCCCTTGACCAACTGCACAGGCAGCATATAATAAATACCTACCCGAAAAAAACCTGGAAGAGGTATGGAAGGACGTGAATAAATAAAATACATAGTTTTAAAAAAGGCAAAAGCATTTATCAGTAACCCGGCTTAAAAGAACTCTTCCGTTTTCTGAAGCACATATACAATCACATCCACACATTTTCCTGAATCTGAGTAGATGGCCACTCATACTCTTTCTTATTCCTTATTTATGCACTTCTGAAGATTGTTACCCTTCTACAAAACTTTTTCACGGCCCTTGATGTAAACTTTGTTGTATATATAATCATATGTTTAGAGCAATAGCATTGTATCTTCATACTGCATTCCATCACCATCCCTTCGCTTTTGATGGCGAAAGCAAATCAGCAATGATGCTGCACCTCGAGCCTTGATACGGTGTACTGTCTTAAATGATCTGTGCAAAGCAACGATATCAGAGAACATTGTCCATACTCGTCCAGCATTGGCGATACAACGAATGCAACATCTTTAAACACAAACTGTCCACACTTATCGTAGAAGCCCTACACATCCATGACAATAGTTGAACTTCCATGCGACATGTCGCTGTACGATCCCTGAGAGAGGCGAGCAATTTATTTCACAACCATGCAACAATAATGCATATGGTGCTGCACTTTGAGAGAAATTGTTTCATGATTCAAATTCAATATGCATGTCTATCAGTCTTGTTTCTAGACTCTCGTGTTTCAAGCAACTGGTCACTACAACTGGCGTTAATTCTTTAAACTTATGTGGACTGAACATGAATTCAAATTCATTGCTATCATAGTAAGAAGAGCAAACCCTGACATACGTATTGTACAGTAGAATGATACTGTTATTATTGCAGACAAGCTGTAGATTATCCTAACGATAGCATACAGGATTCAGGAAGACTATTGCTCTGGATAGATTATAGTTCTCGAATATGCTGCAATCTTTCTTCATATTCCCTCTCCTGTTATGTTCGCAGCACCATAATAATGAATCGAGACTTTTTAGGTGCACTGATGTCTTTATGACCCAAGTCCGTCTGAATGTCATCGGCAGAATTGCATGCTCGTTGAGGTCCCATCAACAAACATTTGATAGCAACTGAACGCCTGAATTCAGCATACGTTAAAGTTCCGACGCTCCTGAATTCACACAGGTACAAGGGGCACTTTTCACACCAATGTATCCAACAAAGTTTTATTAGCTCTTGCTTCCACTTCAGGAACGTAGGCATTGTTTACTTAAGCACTTTGAACGAGAATCAGTTTCTGTTTGGCGTTCATAATGATGTGCTTCATATACTCAAACAACCCTATAAACGTTTTGGGAGGGAGACACATACTAAAGTGATTACTTATCGATACGATTATGAACCATCTTGCATTTTGTTGGGCATCTGGTCTGAATTTGATGTAATACATAAGTTTTTAGTGGTTATGGGATTCCAAAGTTTCCTGGGCTGTCAACCTTGACACCATTAAATTCGTTTCACATATCTTGAAATAGAAAAGCAAACACATTTCGTGTAAGTTACGAAGTTCCTGCTGGAGTGCTCTCATCATTATTTATAAATGTGTCTTCCACGTTTCAGAAACTATTGCTCAAAATTGTTAAATTATCTTAGAGTGGAATGACAATTTTTATTTCGTCATTATTATTAAATGTCGCCAAAGCGAAAGGTTTGTGAGAGATGTGTTCCTGATGAGTGATTCGTCCGTCATACTGAACTGGAGTTGTTATGTCGAATGACGTCATTGTGAGGGTTCAATCCTATCAATTTAAGCTAAGCCTAGTTCTGAAGTGTTACCATGTTGTCCTGCCACTGTTGAGTGGAATACCGTGTGGCGTGTGGGTTGGCTGTATACTTTACACCCACACAGCTGCTGCTGCTTCAACTGAACATCTGCTACGATTTCCTCTCCTCGAAAATTGGTTATATTTCTGCCCTGATCAATTATGTTTAAATTGAGATGATACGAAGTTTGAACAGTCACTGGGAGGTATACTGGGCTGCTCAGCTCCTCAGCGAGCTTGTATCCTGGTCCGACTATAAGGAAGAATCCGTAGATTTTATGTACAAACTGATCATTGAGATACATATTCAGTGTAATGTTACATTCAACACAGGTCTGCTAACAGGTGAAATACCCGCTGGTTGACCTGACTCTTACGTTTTCTCAGTATTAGTCACCAAAACTTGGCTCCTCGAGAAAACCAGAACTGAGCCTTTTGAACCTTCCTGGTTAAAATCTATTGCCTATTTTGTCGTTTTTATCCGTTTTAAACTTATCAGTACTTGCACATATCATTTTATTATTGCTTTTAAATCATCAATATCGTACGAGCCAGGAGGTATTTCGACAACTTTGTCATCTCATAGATAAACAATATTGCTTGCTTTGATGATATTTGGCTTCCTCCTCTTGTATATTTGCAGTCCTATCAGTGCCTTACTTCATTCCTGTTGGGAGGGGGGGGGGGAAGTAATTCATTCTTAATACTGATGAACATTATTTTTAAATCAACGCACAGCATTACATCTAACATTAACTGACACAGAGATGTGATTGATGGTTGTTTTTATACAATTTTCAGGGGAAACATTAGGCAAGACTGATCGCAGCGGTATAAATCAAAGTCCTGGTAAGGTCAAACGTTGTAAAACACATGATTGTTGGCCAAGTAATGGCGCAATTCTTCTGGTTGGCATAAATCCCTGTATGAGCCAAAGTAGAACACATTATCTCGTTTTTTAACATACACAATTCTGCACATTATGATCCTCCTGCAACACCGAAATTTACAATTTGACATTCTTTGCAATTCCACAACATCAATGGCAATGTATTCCACATAAACACGCTGTGAAATCCTGGTATTTTGAGTTTCTTGATAAATTTAAGTAGATTTGTGTTGGTAAGCTGTCTGTCCAGTAATATAATTATCGGACCTTTTTTAATAATCACTCCGAGTCCTTTCTTGTATGGTTTTAAATATAGTCCTTTACCGATAGCGACAGACTCCATCAACCTATTATGCCTTTTTCCTTCCCGTAGCTGCTCATCTGGTCCTCCTGATAATGAACAAGTTATTGATAAACCTGCACGTGCTGGAATTAGAAAAGGGATAATTCACCAGATGTCTTAGGTATTTGCAGAAGGTATTGGCAGAACCTCAAGCATTTTAACTTGTCCGTGTCTTCTTCTTCTTACTCTTTTCTGCTTCAAGACCCTTACTGAATCGATGCAGTTTTTTTAAACTTCCTACATGTTTTTTCTTCTGCTTATTTAGTGTATGACAGGCTGCATTCATAATCTGCCTGAAATTATTTTTTATTTACATTTGAAACGCATTACTTTATTAGCTCCAAATTCTGCAAAATGTTGCCAATGCCTGTGTCTTTTTTGACGTATTTTCTTGGCTTTAATGGCTGAAATTCGATATGCATCATGATATCCTACCAAATCTTGATTTGCAGCATATGTTAAATCGTAGGCCTCTTCAAATAGATTAATCCACTTAGATACTTTTCTTGCTTTATTCCAGGACAGCAGAAATTGTAGCCAGAGATAAGCAGTTCAACTGACTGCTCCGTCACCACCTCTGATGTGGTTCCTATCACTCATGGTATTGTAATGTGCCGTCTGAGTTTTGCACTCCCTGTTAGATACCAAACTGCGAGCATTCATCCAACTGTTTTCTGATGATGGTAAGCTGAGCAATTTCACTAAAGCCTTGTTACTGCAAGAACCGCTACAAGAACCACATCTGGTTCCGAACTTTCTGGAATTCCTCTGTGTAAAACCTCCCAGCAATTTCTTCACCTTTGCTGTTCTTTACTATGTAGCTTGTCAGGTTTCTCTGTTGCGGTCCGAAAACAGACCAGTTTAGCAGGTAAGATTCTCAGACACAGTTTTTTATTTTGAAATGTGCACTATATCACCTACAGAAGCACTTTATCATGAACATCAGTTAGTCTCTTTTTTATTGTGACTTGCGCAATGTTGGTTATAGTGCTCAGTTATTTGTGAGAAAATTGCCATTTGTAAGATGAAGATTAAATTTCATTCACATATGGTTTTTTTATCGTCATGTTCAAATGTTCCACAATACTGGATTCCATGTGGGAGAGGGCTGAGTAGGGTTTATTCCACATCATTCTATTACCGAGTTGAAATGACTATTCCAAAATTCGCACCATGATTAGTCTGAAGTTTCCCGCCTTTTTTAAGACTTCTTATTTGTTCAGGCTTGAGAGGGAAGGGGAGGTGTGTATAGGTAGAACGGGATCCCCTGAGTGAGCTTGAATATACAATTGCATCAGATGCTTGGGCTGGAGGGGGTCGGGGAGGGGATAAAGGTACATGTAGATAGGAGAATGGGAGGGTGATCTCGCCCACTTGCCTCAGTTATATTATGATCTCGAGATAAGATCCTTATCTCAGCCATAACCCGCAGTAGGTAAATACTACACCCACGTTTCAACTCTAGTTCCCAAGCATGAAAAGACACTTTACAGGGAAAAAGGTGTGATACAGAAGGGGTGAAGATGTTTTGAACGTGTGGATACGGTAGTCCATATGTCACTTATTCCAAGGAAGACCCAGAGTTAGGCACAACAATGGTGCAAATTTATCATAGCCCGTTAATAAGGCTGTGTTGAGTAACATCTTTGGGACTACTAGCCCTGAAAGGGCTTAGATTTCAGCCAATAGCCCCAATAAATTCAAAAAAGGGAATAATCAGCCACGGCCAGCGCTATGAGGCTGCAGATGGCAATGGAAACCAGCAATAGAAACCACTGCATTAAAGTCACTTAACGTGTATCCACAGGACATGTAGGCTCTGATTGAAGAAGTGTCACCCACAATACATCCTATATCTATTGGACATTGGAAAAAGTACTTTGAAGAACTTCTGGCAGAAGAAAGGAAAGAGTTAATGATAGAAATCTACAACAACAATACATTAGGTAATGAACTACGAATATACTAGAGGAAGAAGACAAGAGATGCTGCAAAAGGCAAGAAATGGGAAGGCAAGTGGATCGGTAGGAGCTGTGACAGAATTGTGGAAATACGGGCCCTCTCACCCGCTGAAGAGAAAATAGCAAGAAAGTGGTGTGCGTCATGCGCATCTGCAATCTATGAAAAAGTAAAGAAGAAACACCAAAATAATTAAAGGGAGATTAGTGTTATGCTATCTGTCAGCAGACTGTTTAGCGCACTACTGAAAAAAAGGTTGTGAACTTACATTGAGAGAAAGATGCGAAAGGACCAGGCAGGTTTTCAAGGCTGGACTATCTAGTATGGATCATAATTTAGTCTTAGACAAATAAGTGGAGAAGCGTATTCTGTGCTAGGAAGTATCAGAAACATTTGTGGATTTAGAAACAAGTACATCTAACATTTCTGGATTTCGAAAAGTGTATGAATCTGTACCAGTCAACGTACTATGGGAAGCGGTAGAATATACAGATACAGAAGCACAACAGATATCCTATTTTCTAAGAATATACTGACATTCATACGCAGTAGTTAAACTGGGGAGGAAGTTGAGTGTGGCATTCTAAACATCGAAAGGACTTAGAAGAGACTGCAGTATCTTGCCGACCCTGTTTAAAATACACATCCAGCATTTATTGGAGTGGTGGAGTAAGTCATGCAGATGTATGGGAACATCCTTCCAGTACGAAACTGTGTACTCGCTGTTACCCGTCTATGATCACGTATTGATAGCACAAAGTCCAGAGGATATCAATATGATAAAAAGTTAATCGAAGCATTTGAACGAGCTTGCAAAAAATGTGGACAAAAAAGTCTAGTAGTAGAGGAAGATGGTAGAAAAACTGTAGGACCTCTTAAAGCAATAAAGGAGTTTGAATACTTAGCAATTGAAATGCAGGAGTTCTGTGGAACAGGTCAGCGTGAAAATAAAGGAAGAACCGGAGTCTGCAAACAATAGTTTAAAATGTACTAATATATGGTGCAGATGGATGGGCCCTGGGGTATTGACAGAGTAGAGTATAGACAGTGTAGATGAATGAAATAAGGAGAGCAGCCAAGTTATGCATAACACGGAGGAGAAGATATGAGGAAAATAGTACGGTAAGGAACATAAACAACAAATCATTCAAGGAAATGAGGAAAAAGCTCTTTAATGGCTTTGACATCTACGGCTAATGGAGCAAGGACGATGGCTAAAACCCCTCCAGGAATGGCCGCCTCTAGGAAGATAGAAAAGCAGACGGCCGAGAATAGCATGAAGAGTAGGAATAATTGGAATGATGAGGATGAGAGGTCTGAAAGAGAAAGGCTGCAATCATCATGAACTCTGGCGAATGGGAATACAGGGCAACAACTGATCATGGTGATCTCTCCATTGGTAAAAGATTGATTAGTTCCCCATTTCGATCTTCAGTGGGATGCCAAGGGTCGTGTGAGCATGAGAAAAAGATTTAAAAATTACAAATGGATAATACACTAGGAGTTGGAACGTAAAATGTGGTAAGGAAGCTAGAAAATCTGAAAAAGGAAATATAAGGCTCAGTCTACTAATGGTGTGGCTCAATGTAGTGAAATGGAAATTAGATAAGGATTTCTGGTCAAAAGGATGTAGGGTGACAATAACGGTAGCAGAAAATGATGTGACAAGAGTAGGATTCGTCAGGAATAAGAAGTTAGGGAAGAGAGTGAGAAACAGTGAACAGTTCAGTGAGAGCATTATTCTCATCAGAATTGACAGTTCTTGCATACACTCCAACTTCGCAAGCAGAAGATGAAGATATTAGAAAGTATATGATGATGCTGAAGGAGTGGTTCAGTATATAAATGGAGATAAAAACGTAATAATCATTGTTGATGTGAATACTACAGAAGGCGAAGGAACAGAAAACAAAAGGGAAAGACTAATTTAGTTCTGCAACACATTTCAGCTAGTAATAGCGAAAATACTATTGAGGAATCATAAGAGGGCTTGATATTTTAGGAAAAGACCTTAAGACAGGTGAACGTTCTAGTTAAAGTATATTATAGTCGACAAAGATTCCCAAATCAGTTATTGGATAGCAAGGTGTACCCAGGAGCAACTGTATAATCAGACCACAGTTTAGTAATAATAAGGAGTAGACTGAAGTTCAGGAGAATATTCTGGAATAGTCAATAGGGAAAGAAGTTGGATGCTGAAGTACAGAGAAATGCTGAGGTGCCTTTGAATTTATCTGAGGCTGTAGACAATGCAATAATTAACTGTACAGTATACAACTCAGTCGAAGAGGAATGGTCGTCTCCAAAAATGACAGTCACAGAAGTTGGCAGACAAATATAGGTACAAGAAATGTAACTGAGAAAAAAGCTAGGGCTGGAGAAGATCTATTTTAACTGATCGATGAACGAAGGAAGTTATCTATATTCTCAGGGAAAGGCAAGAATGCAGCAGTGTTGCTCGCTTAGGAATTAATTAAATAGGAAATTCATGGAAGCTACAGCTAAATAGCTGCAAGGAAAACGTAAAGAAATTGAAAAAGAAGTGATCGTCGGTAGCTGATTCAGCATACAGATAAGTCAAAACAAACTTTTGTGAAATTAACATCAAGGGCGTCGACAGTAAGACTTCAATGGTAATTGCAATGTTAAGCACAGAGGAGAGCGCGGAGAGATGGGAAGAGTATATTGAAGACTTCTGAAAGAGCGAGTAATTGCCTGATGACGTGACAAAAGAAGAAATGGGAGACGATGTGTAAGGTATAGGGGATCCAGCGCTAGAATCGGAGTTTAACAATCCTTTCCAAGACTTGCAACCAAAGAGGCATAAGGTACAGATAACATTCCTTCGGAATTTCTAAATGCATTGAGGAGAGTGGGAACGAAATGGCAGTTCATGTTAGTTTGCAGCACCAGTAAGATAGGGGACTGCATAGACTATCACATAATCAGATCAACAGCTCACGCATCGACGATGCTGACAAAACAGTACACAGAAGGATGGCAACAAAATTCAGGTTCTATTGGATGACAGTTTGAACAGCACAGCCAAATAGGGCTTCCCTCGCTAAGAGAGGTCAACTTTTCTCAAACATATTCCGTAATTTGAGGGAGAAATCTCTGAGACCCTATGAATGTATGGTATAGAAGTGAATCACAGTTACGTAACGGCACCAGAGAGGCAGTTCCGATGTTACAGGAAGTTCATTACATGTTCCATGGATGGTCTGGACGATTCTTTCATCGATATGAAGAGGAACGAGTCAATTTGCAGGATATCTATACATGTTTAGTGTTCCCAGTAATGAATGCATTATTTTTAGTCCTATTCTCGCAACTACACTTAAAAACTAGCTCTTTTCTACAGGATGGTAGTTTTTAAGTAGAAATTCGCTCATAGAACAGAAGTAGTGGTGCACAATAAATAAATTTAAGTTAGATTTAAAACTTGCTATGCTGCCCGTCAGATATTTAGCAAACGATCAAAAATTTTTGTTGATGGATATTGAATTCTTCTCTGAGCCACTGACAGCTTTAATAAATGGTAATGAAGGTGATTTTTTCCAGTTGTGTTATAGCTATGAACATCACTATCCTTCTCAAGCTGTGGTGGATTATTTATGACTAGTCAAAACATCCACGGGTGTGCTGCCGGTCTACAGTGTCCAACGGGCACAATATTTCGGCGATCATACATGTCGCCATCATCAGGTGAACTGACGGACTGAGCTCCTGTGAACGTGCCGGCACGGAGATCCGTACGCTATGGCTGCTCAGAGGGAACTGGTTTCGGTCGCGGCGGCGGCCGATTTAAATACCCTCCGCCCGCGGCGCGCTCCCTCTGCCGTCCGCGCCCCGCGCCACGGTCGCGCGGTGGAACAGATTGCGACTGAGATGACGTCGGAGTGATGGCTCTGTCCGCCGTGGTCGTCACAACTATACGTTTGCTCGATTTACTCTTGATTAACCCGATCGCTGGTTCCCAAGCCTTGCTAAGATTATAGCCACAGTCACGGTTTATGAGGTCGTCATTGGTGCGAATTTCGATGGCCTCTCTAACAACGCTGTTCCAATATCTCGACGTCTGTACCAGAATCCTCGTGCGGTCATATTCCATGGCGTGATTTTCCGACAAACAATGTTCAGCCACCGCCGACTTGCTCGGATACATCAGACGAGTGTGCCTCTGGTGTTCACGGCATCGATCCTCGACGGTACGCATCGTCTGACCAATATACGACTTGCCACATTGACACGGAATCTGGTACACGCCGGCCTTCCTCAAGCCGTGTCAATGTGGCAAGTCGTATATTGGTCAGACGATGCGTACCGTCGAGGATCGATGCCGTGAACACCAGAGGCACACTCGTCTGATGTATCCGAGCAAGTCGGCGGTGGCTGAACATTGTTTGTCGGAAAATCACGCCATGGAATATGACCGCACGAGGATTCTGGTACAGACGTCGAGATATTGGAACAGCGTTGTTAGAGAGGCCATCGAAATTCGCACCAATGACGACCTCATAAACCGTGACTGTGGCTATAATCTTAGCAAGGCTTGGGAACCAGCGATCGGGTTAATCAAGAGTAAATCGAGCAAACGTATAGTTGTGACGACCACGGCGGACAGAGCCATCACTCCGACGTCATCTCAGACGCCGTCGCAATCTGTTCCACCGCGCGACCGTGGCGCGGGGCGCGGACGGCGGAGGGAGCGCGCCGCGGGCGGAGGGTATTTAAATCGGCCGCCGCCGCGACCGAACCCAGTTCCCTCTGAGCAGCCATAGCGTACGGATCTCCGTGCCGGCACGTTCACAGGAGCTCAGTCCGTCAGTTCACCTGATGATGGCGACATGTATGATCACCGAAATATTGTGCCCGTTGGACACTGTAGACCGGCAGCACACCCGTGGATATTTTGACTATCAAATACGCCGGGAGAAACTCAAGGATCATATTTATGACTAATTTATCAGTGGGTATAAAATGATGCAATTAAAAGTCTAACTCCTTGGACAGGTACCTAAATGATGACTGCAGATGAACACCACAAATAACTTTTACTGCTAGCATTTGTGAAGTTAGTATTTTCTTTAGAAGAGATGAATTATCCCAGAAAATTACTCCATAAGACATTATTGAGTGGAAATATGTAAGATATGTCAGGAGGGTGATTCGTTTGTTTCAAGAGCAATAAATATAGAGACAGGAAAAGCAGCTGAATTTCATTGTTTCAGAAGCTCAGTAATATGCTTCTTTTAATTTTTCTCATTATTAACGCCCAAATATTTGGAGCTTTCTGCCCTATTTACTCACCGCAGCTCATATCAAATATCAGTTTAGGTATGACTATCTGTTGTACAGAACTGAGGTAGTGTGTTTTCCGAAAATTAAGGGACAGTCCGTTTTCAGAGAACCACTTAATAGTTCTTCGAAAAAAATCATTAACAATATCTTCAGTAGCTCTCTCTCTAATGGAGTTTGTTATAAAACTAGAATCATCCGCAGTTACTAAAATTTCTACCTTTCCAGCACTGTTCGAATTATTCAGTACAATTTTTTGCCGTCTGTTTGTTAAATATGAATAAAACCAGTTATGTGAAACGCCATCAGTTCCGTGAAATTGAGGTTTTTCTGAGAGTATAACATAATCTGCACAATGAAACACCTTGGAAAGATCACAAAAAATACCAGTTGTCGATATTTTACTATGGAAGACTTGCAGTATTTGGTGGGTGAATGTACAAATGGCACTATCAGACAAACAGAACTTCTGGAATCGAAACTGTGATACGCTAAGTAAATTGTTTCTAATTAAATATGAGACTACTCTTGAGTATATTACCTTTACGAATATTTTGGGCAAAGATGTCAGTAAGGAAATTGGATGGTAATTATTTGGGTCTTTATTGTTACCTTTCTCAGAGAGAGCTTTAAGAATTGCAAATGTTAATCTGTCTGGATAGAATTTCCTTTGTCAGTGAGACATTAAATATATTAACAAGAACATTAGCAACTGAATATGAGCGACTTTTCGTAATTTTGCTTGAAATTCCACCAACACCATGTGAGCTTCTGTTTTTTAGAATTCTTATAATTCTTTTAATTTTAGTGAAGGATATTGGTGATATTTTTAGCTGCTTAAAGGTTGTTGGAATGGCATTATTAACACACTCTCTTGCTGCTTCACCTCACCAATTTAATCCTATTTTTGTTGCTACATTTAGAAAATGACTGCTAAAAGTTCTCAGCTTGTGAACTATATGTCACATTGTCCTTTAATTAAATTGTTATGATACCTTGTACACTGACTTGCTGCCCTGTCTCTGAAAATACCTCATTAGTTTTAATCTTATTAACTGCAATAATTATTTCTATGATGATGTGCATACTTCTGAACGTTTTAACGACTTTCCTTCATATACCACAGAGTTCTTTTGTAGTAACGATAGATCTTGACTTATTCTAGCTGTTATACAAATTTTCCTCTTCTTCTTACTATCCATGGGTTACTTGTTATTTTCAGTGGATTTTCTGGAGAACTTTTTACGATAACTACTTTCAAATTTTGACACAAGTTCACTACGGAATAAACTGAATTTGACATTAGCATCCCTTCCTTTATATGCCCCATCCCATACCACCTCTTAAGGAAAGTCTTAAGATATTGTATCCTTTGCTCACTAATAACCCTCACTGCTGTGCATGTATCTACCTGAGGGCTATATGGTGCTATATTTGTTATATTATTTATTGCCGTTAATTGTGCATCATCATCAGATACTAAGCTTGAGAACTGTCTATAAAAATGTTATGAATTAGGGTTGTGATACCTCTTTGCATGGAAGAAGGAAAGTTGACTAATCCAATTAGACTGAATCAACAAAATAATCATTCCAGTTGATTTTTGCTGTCTGTATCCTTTGAGGAATGTACATTGAAATCTACAAGAACTACTAACTGTTTCCTATTATCTGATAGGTAGGTCAATAATGCATCTAGAGTTTTTATAGATAGCTGAAAGTTTCTTAGAGTGGGCCTGTAGGCTGCTAGAACCACCAGAGGAGTATTTTGCAGTAACATGTCACAAGCACATGCCTCTAGGTCCTGATCTACACAATAAATATTTTTGTTGGTTGCTTCAGTATTTCTGACTTTGTGTCCACTTTTACATATGTTGCAACTCTTTTTTCCACGCCAATACTACATGAAAATGAGGCTAGTTTATAATCCCTGACATTTAGCGTTTCGCTCCCCGTGGTTAGATGGTTTTCAGAGATGCACAGAAGATCCGTCACTTCAGAATTTTCCATACCCTCTATCTTGTTTTTCAGCCTCCTAATGTTCGTACAAAACAAATTAACTTTACTTTTCTGGAAACTGTTATGCATATTATGGACTTACTTTAATTTCGTTGAAGAAATTCTGTCTACAACCTATTTCTAGCCCGAAAATGTGCCTCTCTGACTCCAGTAATCACCAGGATTGTGTCCTGGGGTGTGCTTGTGCTCCCTCTTAGACATTCTGCAACATGTTCAGCTGGTCTGTTCTTGGCCTCCCTCCTGCTGTTCAGATGCTAGCCATGATTTGCGTATTTCCATCTCCCAAATGCGGCAACAGCTACAGCTCAGATCAGAGACTTCGTTTCAACCGGTAGCAAGATACTCAGTTCTTTGTTTACACCTTTGACAGCTGTGTTAGCCCAGGGTTGGTCATGTCGCTGCAAGACCTTCACAAACCCCACACTACTATGTATTGCTGCTGCACCTGTTTCCTCCGGGTCACCTTTAACAATATACCCCAAGTTGCTATAGAGGCGGCTTCCTGTCCCTACTACTCCAATTACCCGATCTTCGTCATCAAAATCTGTGCACAGAGCCCATACGTTCTTTGACACCTGGCAAAGCTTGGCACTGGTTTTCACGATGCTTGTGACACGGTATTTTTCATCCAGCTTTTGCGTCGTATTTGGCCTACATTCCTCCTGTGACTGCTATCTAGTAGCAGAAATCTTTTCTTTCTACTTGACTTTACTACCGACCTAGCCTTAAGAATAATCAAGACATGTCATGAGATTTGTCGACCTAGAAAAATCGTTCGGTATGAGAACTGGTGCAGGTTGATCGAAAATCTGAGGAAAATTGGTGTAAGTTATAAACGAAGACGGTAGACCCAAGAGGGAACAGTAAGAGCGAGGAAGGAGCGCTTGGATTAGAAATGGCCTTAGTCAAGGATGCAGTCTTCCTCCCACACAGTCCCACCTGCAAATCGAAGAAGCAACGACGGAAATCAAAGAAAGGTCCCAAATGGGTTTAAGATCCACGGTAAAAGAATATCAGTGACAAGATACACTGATGGCAACGCTACGGTCTGTTAATGAGAGGAAGAAATACGAAAAGTGTTGAATGTAAATAATAATATAGTGAGCACTAAATACGGGCTGAGAATAAACCAAAGATAGAATAAATTAATGAGGAGTGACAGAAATGAGATCAGCCATAAACTTAACGTCAAAATTGAGAACCACGTAGTAGAAGAAATGAAGGAATTCTGCTATCTTGGAAGCTAAATAATACATGACAAACGAAATGAGGAGGATATGAAAGTACACTAGCAGAGACAAGGATGGTTTTCCTCACTGAAACAAAGCTACTTGTCTCAGAAGTAGGGCCGTAATTTGAGGGCGTAAATTCTGAAAAGTGTAAAGCTTGTGCATAACATTGCATGGAATTGAATCACGGACTGTGGCAAAAGCGAAATAAGAGTATCGAAGCATCTGATGTGTCTTGTGATTTATATTTACTTCCACTAAAATAAGTATGTAAATATAGTGGAATAATACAGTTTCAATCTTAGCGCAAAATGTAAACTAACAGCGTTATAATTTAGGCAATTCCGCCTTAATGGTGGCGACATTAGAAGTACACTATGTGTGCTCCATAGGTGTTCCTACTCTATGCTCATAAAATGTGACTTTTATCACCTCGTGGGATTTACTAATATTCATTACTGAAAGTTTGAGATACTTACTAATTATTATTCTAATGAAATAGTAACAATAGCGTGACGATTAAATGATAATAGTCCCCATTTGGTGTTTTTCCACTCTGTAAATTTCATGTTGCCAACTCCAGACGGGGTAGTAAGGCTCAGGTCTTAAGCCTCTATTATGTGGTACTGCCTCTCATACACGGAAAATCGTGCAAGGTGCAGAGAGTGTTAGCATTATCAGTCGGTCCGATGCCGCTTAATCAGCCTCAACTCGGCTTACTTGGTGAAGCAACCATAGTGCGCCGCCGAGTACTTTGACAGAATGCTTGTTCAAGCTGATACAGATAAGTCCTAGACAATTACTAGAATAATGGAACAACCTGCTCCGAAAAAGCCGACGATTTCAGAATGTCCATTTAAACAGGGGAGGTAATTTTGTATTTTTTGTTAGTTGTGACGATAAAGCCAAATGTATCAGCTTCGGTACGGAAGAAAATCGTCTATTGACAGATACTACGGCAAATTGCATTCAGAAGAGAGTAGTGAAACCATAGGGGACGCCAGAGAGGAAGAATTAAGGAAGCTGCCAACTCTTGCAAAAGAAAATTCTGCATCCACGAATGCGGTTTGTCCCAGTGCTTTAGCATATTTATTTTGGTTAAAGGTCTTGTGCAACGAACTGAAGTTTGTTTTCATTCCTCTCAAGTGTGTATTCGTTTTCGTTTTTTCTTGTATTATTTTCTCTAATTTAGGGCAATGAAGATGAAGGGTGGTGTGAAATGATCCTTAGAGCTAGTTGTAAAGTTGCTCTACGGTTAGCACGAGCTGAAAGCCGTTTATGGAAGAGCTGTTAAAAAAGAATATCTTATTGAACGTACTGTGAATCCCACATTAGCTCGTGCATATAACAAAATATCACTTTCCACTGAGACCATGTCTCGGCGAATAACCGACATCGTCCAGAATTTTCATGAACAGTTGGCAGCCAGAATTGAAGATATCCGCAATGAGTCACGGATATCAGCGCCACGGCTCAGTCAGCCATTTCTTTTTCGTGGCGTGAATGACGACCTACATGTAACAGAAGAGCTCCTGGATGATCTCGATGAAGAACATTGTTACAGAGGTGGATATTTTAGAAGTGGTCGAAATGCAGTTGAAAGAATAGGACTCACTTGGGAAAAGCTGTTTTCCGTAACCACAGACGGGGCACTAGCAATGCGTGGGATAGTTAAAGGGTTTTTGGCCTACTGCGGAAAAAACTTAACATGACTAATTTACTTTGCGTTCATTGTTTTGCACAGCAAGAGGCTTTTTGTGCGAGAGTTATCGGTCTTCAAGACGTGATTAACGTAGCGCTGGGTGTCGTGAACTATATTCGTTCACACGGGCTCCTTCATCGTCAGTTCCAAGAATTTTTGATTACATTTGAAGAGGAGCAACCAGAGATGTCCTATTTATCAGGTCTGTGCTGTCTGAGCAAAAGAAAAATGATTTCCCGAGATTTTCGACTACGCCACGTCATGGCTCACTTTTTGGAGGACAAAGTGCATCCGGAACCACTTTTGCACGACCTTGAATGGGTAGCTGATTTAGTATTCTTAGCCTATGGCTCTCCTAAACGAATCAAGTCAAACTCCAAAAAGAAAATAATCTCATCAAAGACATGGTCAGCAAAATAAAAGCTTTCCAACATAAATTTGAACATTTTCCTTAGTTAGGTAAGCGGTATATAAATTTTAGCGTCCAAAACACATGTTCATTGAAACCTATCGCCTTCTAATACTTCGAAGGAACTTTATACATTACTTTCATTTACTAAGATGTGGTTTTGTTTCGGTTATAGGGAAATCACCTACTCGCAACGTGAAGTGTTGGCAGAAGAGCCAACACCGTGTTGCTAGAGGAGGCCGAAATGCACGATTTTAGCTCACGCAGACTGGCGTGAGGTCTGGAACAGTTAAGGGAATTTATAGTAGCAAATAAAGTACGTAGTTGATGTAATACTTAATTTTAATCCATAATTGGAGAACATCGGTCTGACGGTACAGGCATCACAAGTTAAATATCTATTGATAATGGCGCCTTGCTAGGTCGTAGCAAATGACGTAGCTGAAGGCTATGCTAACTAT
Source organism: Schistocerca serialis cubense (assembly GCF_023864345.2). Classification (NCBI taxonomy): domain Eukaryota; kingdom Metazoa; phylum Arthropoda; class Insecta; order Orthoptera; family Acrididae; genus Schistocerca; species Schistocerca serialis. Next base: position 251,493,437 of record NC_064639.1, on the reverse strand, counting down.
CGTCTCGGCAAATGAGAGCGTAATTTGTCAGTGAACCTTTCCTAGCAAAGTCGGCTGTACAACTGGGGCGAGTGCTAGAACGTCTCTCTAGACCTGCCGTGTGGCGGCGCTCGGTCTGCAATCCTGACAGTGGCGACACGCGGGTCCGACGTATACTACCGGACCGCGGCCGATTTAAAGGCTACCACCTAGCAAGTGTGGTGTCTGGCGGTGACACCACACAACGTGTACATAATGTGTTTCTGAAGCCGTTTTAGACAGCTACTCAAAGTGCACCTCCCGATTTACATTTCGAGCTAATTAATTTGCAAAGCGATGGTGACCGAAAGGATTTGTTTTGTCATACTAAAGATTTGGTCAAAACTTCTAGAATTTATCGAAGGAAGACTTTTGTAAGGTACACAAGATGCAGCGAAGATTATTTCTATATTTGGTTCCACGAAAACTAGATGGCTTACAAGTATTTCTGATCGTAATTTAGAAAAATACTCTACGAATTCCTTGTTACAGATCTTTGTAGCATTACTGCAAACAAAAAAAGAAGAAAAATAGAAGAGAATCTCCTGTTAAAACCAACTTTAAAGTTATTGAAATTATTTCTGCCGGCCGAAGTGGCCGTGCGGTTAAAGGCGCTGCAGTCTGGAACCGCGAGACCGCTACGGTCGCAGGTTCGAATCCTGCCTCGGGCATGGATGTTTGTGATGTCCTTAGGTTAGTTAGGTTTAACTAGTTCTAAGTTCTAGGGGACTAATGACCTCAGCAGTTGAGTCCCATAGTGCTCAGAGCCATTTTTGAAATTATTTCTCTTTCCTGTCTCAGACGTTATGTCTGGTTAAAAATGGAAAGTGACGCGGACCTTGATCAAGCGTGACTTTCTTTTAACTGTACAGTATATGTTACATTGCATTTAGGAACTTTCGGGTAACTGAACATGTATCAATAATTACAGATTTCTGTAGTTGTACATATACGTTTGGATGTAGCTGTATTGCGTTGATGTACTGGTGGATATTGTGTGGTATGACTCCTGTAGTCGATAGTATAATTGGTATGATGTCAACTTTATCCTGATGCCACATGTCTTTGACTTCCTCAGCCAGTTGGATGTATTTTTCAATTTTTTCTCCTGTTTTCTTCTGTATATTTGTTGTATTGGGTATGGATATTTCGGTTAGTTGTGTTAATTTCTTCTTTTTATTGGTGAGTATGATGTCAGGTTTGTTATGTGGTGTTGTTTTATCTGTTATAATGGTTCTGTTCCAGTATAATTTGTATTCATCATTCTCCAGTACATTTTGTTGTGCATACTTGTATGTGGGAACGTGTTGTTTTATTAGTTTATGTTGTATGGCAAGTTGTTGATGTATTATTTTTGCTACATTGTCATGTCTTCTGGGGTATTCTGTATTTGCTAGTATTGTACATCAGCTTGTGATGTGATCTACTGTTTCTATTTGTTGTTTGCAAAGTCTGCATTTATCTGTTGTGGTATTGTGATCTTTAATAATATGCTTGCTGTAATATCTGGTGTTTATTGTTTGATCCTGTATTCCAATCATGAATCCTTCCGTCTCACTGTATATATTGACTTTTCTTAGCCGTGTGTTGGATGCGTCTTGATCGATGTGTGGCTGTGTTAGATGATATGGGTGCTTGTCATGTAGTGTTTTCGGTTTCCAATTTACTTTCTTCGTATCTGTTGATGTTATGTGATCTAAAGGGTTGTAGAAGTGGTTATGAAATGGCAATGGTGTTGCCCATGTATTTATATGAGTGTTTGCTTTGTGTATTTTGCTAGTATCTGCTCGTTCTAGAAAGAATTTTCTTAAATTGTCTACCTGTTCATAATGTAAGTTTTTTATGTTGATAAATCCTCTTCCTCCTTCCTTTCTGCTTAATGCGAATATTTCTGTTGCTGAATGTATGTGATGTATTCTATATTTGTGGCATTGTGATCGTGTAAGTGTATTGAATGCTTCTAGGTCTGTGTTACTCCATTTCACTACTCCAGATGAGCAGGTCAGTATTGGTATAGCATAGGTATTTATAGCTTTTGTCTTGTTTCTTGCTGTCAATTCTGTTTTCAGTATTTTTGTTAGTCTTTGTCTATATTTTTCTTTTAGTTCTTCTTTAATATTTGTATTATCTATTCCTAGTTTTTGTCTGTATCCTAGATATTTATAAGCATCTGTTTTTCCATCGCTTCTATGCAGTCACTGTGGTTATCCAATATGTAATCTTCTTGTTTAGCGTGTTTTCCCTTGACTATGCTATTTTTCTTACATTTGTCTGTTCCAAAAGACATATTTATATCATTGCTGAATACTTCTGTTATCTTTAGTAATTGGTTTAGTTGTTGATTTGTTGCTGCCAGTAGTTTTAGGTCATCCATGTATAGCAAATGTGTGATTTTGTGTTGGTATGTTCCAGTAATAATGTATCCATAATTTGTATTATTTAGGATGTTGGATAGTGGGTTCAGAGCAAGGCAAAACCAGAAAGGACTTAATGAGTCTCCTTGGTATATTCCAAGCTTAATCTGTATTGGCTGTGATATGATATTATTTGAATTTGTTTGGATATTAAGTGTGGTTTTCCAATTTTTCATTACTACGTTTAGGAACTGTATCAATTTAGGATCTACTTTGCATATTTCCAATATTTGTAGTAACCATGAGTGGGGTACACTATCAAAAGCTTTTCGGTAATCAATGTATGCGTAGTGCAGCGACCTTTGTTTAGTTTTAGCTTGATATGTTACCTCTACATCTATTATCAGTTGCTCTTTACATCCTCCTGCTCCTTTGCAACAGCCTTTGTTCTTCATTTATAATTTTGTTCTGTGTTGTATGTGTCATTAATTTCTGTGTAATTACTGAAGTTAATATTTTGTATATTGTTGGTAGGTATGTTATGGGGCGATACTTAGCTGGGTTTGCTGTGTCTGCTTGATCTTCAGGTTTCAGATAAGTTATTCCATGTGTAAGTGTATCAGGGAATGTGTATGGGTCTGCAATGTAACTGTTAAATAATTTAGTTAGATGTGAATGTGTTGAGGTGAACTTCTTTAGCCAGAAATTTGCTATTTTATCTTTTCCAGGGGCTTTCCAATTGTGAGTAGAATTAATTGCTTGGGTGACTTCATGTTGCAAAATTATCACTTCAGGCATTTGTGGTATCATCTTGTATGTGTCTGTTTCTGCTTGTATCCACCGTGCATGCCTGTTATGCTGTACCGGGTTTGACCATATGTTGCTCCAGAAGTGTTCCATGTCTGTTATGTTTGGTGGATTGTCTATTTTAATGTGTGTGTTATCTATTGTCTGGTAAAATTTCTTTTGGTTTGTGTTGAATGTTTGGTTTTGTTTCCTTCTATTTTCACTTTTTTTGTATCTTCTAAGTCGTTTGGCCAATGCTTGTAATTTCTGCTTCTTTTCATCTAATTGCTCTATCGCTTCTTGTTGTGAGATTTTACCTAATCTTTTTCGTTTTTTTTTCTGACATTTCATTTCTTATGAATTGTGTTGGCTGTACGATGTCCTTTCTCAGTTTTTCCATTCTGATCTGTAGCCTGTGTTGCCATGCTGGTTTTGTGGGTTTCTTCTGTGTGTTGGTTGGTTCTGATCTCTGCCTAGTGTGTATATTTAGTGTAGTGAGTGCTCCTATATAAACCAGTTGTTGTAACTCTTCCATAGTTGTGTTTTCATTTATTTTGTTGTGTATGATTGTGTTGATAGTTTTTATTGTTGTTTCGACTTGTGGGTTATTTGGCGGTCTATGCAAGAATGGTCTAATGTCTGTATTTGTGTCTTTGTATTATATATATTTCAGCTGAAATTTTTCTTCTATATCTAACATGTGTGTCACTTCGTGTTCTATTTGTGCTTGTTCTGGTGGCTGTCTTAAGATTTCGTTTTCCTCTGATTGTTTAACTGATGCGTGTTGTTCTTTGTTTGTTTGCTCTGGGATGTTTGAGTCCATTACTGTATTTTCTTCTTCTTCTGATTGCACATTACTTTGTTCCAGTATTTGTTGTACTTGTTGTTTGATGTTTTATAATTCTGACTGGGGTATCCTGTTATTTTTGATTATTACACGGATCTGATCAGCTAGTCGTTGTTCTGTTAAAAATTTTAATTCTGGGTATCTGGTAATAAATGTTGCGCATACTTGTGATCTGTATCCAGTTGTGTTGGTTCCTAGGTTTGTTGCTTGGTAATAACAGAACGTGAGGTGTCGATTAACTTCATCTGACCATCTCATCCTCTGTCTTTGTTTTCCTTCTAGGGTGGTTGCAGGAAGCATATCCTGCAAAACACCTCTATTTGGATTTAAATCATTTTCCAGTTGGCTAGCAGTGTCGTTACCATTGTGGGCGGGCATAGGGTTCAAGCGTCGTCCCCGACCATGACGGCGCTAGTTCGAGGCTTCTTTAGTTCTGTCCTCAACCAACTAATCACACTAAAAGGGGGGTTAGCCCTATTAGTGGTTTGTTCTTTTCGTCGCCTTTTACGACTGGCAGAACATACCGGAGGCCTATTCTTTTCTCGGGCCTCCACGGGGTTTATTATTATTATTATTATTATTAGTATTATTATTGCTATTACTATTTAAACATCTTTTGCACCGGTAAACTTGTCCCACCAAACTAAGTTCTCCGCCCACTGCACATAAACATATATGCCAATGACGAATACAACAGAGGTGAAGTTTTCGATAATATAGAGAAAGGCGAGCCAGAGAGATAAGCGTAAGGAAAGAGAGAGACAGCACTATTGCTCAAAGTCTAGGAGTGGTCATTTGAACTGTTGTCAACATAGTGAAGCCGTCTTCCGCAATCTGCACTGTCCGATGTGCCAGTGCAAACACCCCAAGAGGCCCTGGTGTAGAGGAAGATTCACTTCCACCTACATAAGTTAATGAAGTAGTAAAGTTGCTAATCTGTTTCTTGTCCCATAGGTCTCGTACATTTTGCTGAGAGGCTCATTCTCCTTATGGTTATTGTACGCTCTAAACAATTGCCAAACGATTGGGTCCGACACTGTAGAGACTAATTTTCATTTCATCAAATTATTTGCTCTTACATACTTTAAAAAGATCAGTTACCTTAATTATTCTGAACTGTACTAACCTTATAATACAGATTAGCAACCCATACAGGCGTAGCCTAACAAAATTTAACTAGTATCTCTTCCTTGTTAAACAACTGATTTATTGACATAGATACTTACGTAATCGACTGTAAATTACGAACCTATAAAGTGACTGTATTATGTGTAATACAGTACTGCGCTTCTTTAATGCTAGCTGCCGACTGATACGGGACAGACTGTAAATTTTGATTTCTGAACCACGACGGACTCCGGCTCGGAGTGCGTAGCTTGTTCAAAGATGCACGTAGGAGAGCAATTACAAAACATCAAAATACAGGGTGTTACGAAAAGGTACGGCCAAACTTTCAGGAAACATTCCTCACACACAAACTCCGCATTTGTAAACATTGCACTGACTGCAAAACCACGTTCGTGATGAACATTAACCTGTTGATGCTAAGTACTGATGTGCTTGATGCTAGTACTGTAGAGCAATGAGTCGCATGTCAACACAAGCACCGAAGTCAACATTACCTTCCTTCAGTTGGGCCAACTGGCGGTGAACCGAGGAAGTACAGTACATACTGACGAAACTAAAATGAGCTCTAACATGGAAATTAAGCGTTTCCGAACACATGTCCACATAACATCTTTTCTTTATTTGTGTGTGAGGAATGTTTCCTGAAAGTTTAGCCGTACCTTTTTGTAACACCTTGTATAAGGCTATTACACTACATATATTATCGCGAAATACAGAATAAGTGAACTAGACATAAACACATAAGGCAGGATTTTGACTGACAGTTGTGGCAATATCCCTAAATGATTAGAAATGAGGGTTCTGTTTTATAGGGACGGGAGTTTCTGGCATGCACTTAGGTTTGCAAAGTCCCGCCAACAATTTATTGGATAGCTAAGTATTTATTCGAATATTTCACAAAACAAGATGTTACTTTATTTGAAGTGTACGTTTCTGGAAACAGAAAAATTGAGTTCGCCAAAATATCACACTGGATTTCGAAACGTATTACATTGTAACTTCCGAACATTGTGCAGTATGATAATTTTGAATACAGATAACTTTTGAATTGCACAGTTGTGGAAAAAGTAAACCGCTGATGGGAAAATGGCAAATGATGGCTTTCAAACAATAGACATCACTCCTAAATGTACCTCACTTATAAAGCAAATAATTACTAAATCTTTTATCCATTATGGATGCGGAACACCACGATAGCGAAGAATTATGATTTCCGGACAAAACTGCAAACAGTATCCTCTTGTGAAGATTCATTTCTTAATATACCGTGACCAGTTTCGTGTCGCCTAGCAACTCATCATCACATGCTACACACTTTTAATGACTGTTTGTAGCTTTCTGGATGATCGTTGTGTAGCTGTGACTAGACAATAAAAACGAAACAGGTAACCATTGAATTTGGCGAGATTTCAGAAATTACTTACATCGTAAGGTCGACTTGAAGGCATTACTTGCAGTTATTAACACCCGTGGATTTAATCCTGGTGCACTTATCACCCTGGAAAACATGTTTAACTACACAGCACTACACAAACTTCGAAACGGGAATCAGCCACCACGTGACCACACTATGTAATCAAGCCAAAGAGTATGACTTTGGGTAATGCTCAAAGTTTTTGCGTTGGAGCAGAATTTTTCTTCAGACAACACTCACACTGAGAGGAGAGTTGTGACGGAAGTGGGATTGAAAGATTCAACGCTTCATGTGTGTGTGTGTGTGTGTGTGTGTGTGTGTGTGTATGTATGTATGTACGAGAGGTTTAGTACTGGATACTTAGTCCCGGAGTTAAAGAGTCTTTAAAATTCAGAATATAATAGGTCGTTTGTCAACACAGTTTGATGATTTAAGATGGTGTCAAGAAATTTTGTGGTTACGAGTGATATCTCTAATTGTTCCAGCCAATTTACCTTTACCAGAATCTCTTATACCATGTGACATGCTCCTACCACTACATAGGACAAACAGGACGAGAGAGGTGCACTGAAACACTTTGTTTTAAATAAACCTAGATTTGCTTCCCACTAGAACAAAACAGTCACTCCATTACGGGCACCAGGTTCCCGGGTTCGATTCCCGGCGGGGTCAGGGATTTTCTCTGCCTCGTGATGGCTGGGTGTTGTGTGCTGTCCTTAGGTTGGTTAGGTTTAAGTAGTTCTAAGTTCTAGGGGACTTATGACCACAGCAGTTGAGTCCCATAGTGCTCAGAGCAATTTGAACCATTACGGGCATAAACACCTACCTTCATATGCTACACTCTGTGCAAAGGAAAGAAAGGTAGAGCTTCTGAGACAATAAGAGATCTTCACACGTAACTATAACTCACCCCACGCCATCTTGAAGAAAATAAGTTAGCAAAGAACCCATCTTTTGGAGGACTTAAAGGAGTCTTAGCTGAAAAATTAGGCAGTTACTCTGAAACTAAATACCCACACCCTGTCACAAGCCACTGTTCAGTTGTGCACCTGCTTACCAGTTTTTCTCCTTTTGCACACACATCCCCACCCCCTCAATCCCACCCACTCAAACAACCGCATACCTTAACATTGTCATTAAATGAAATCACCAACATGCTACGGTTAAATGTTTGCTTCACAATCAGTATGCATTATGCAAGCGTAAACTTGCTAAATGTGATTTCAATGCTAAAATTATAAAAGAAATGTCATCTTGAATTCTAGTTTGATAGACTTCGTAAAATCAGTTGCTAATTTTATAGCAATGAATTCAGGCTACTCTTATAACGATGAATGTAATTTAAATCGCTATTTATGAATACTTCCATCAATGAGTAGCTTTCGAAAATGCGAGTGTTGGCCAACGCAATACCTTCGAACGTTACCTATAGTCACACTCCTTGCTTTGTTTACATCTTGTAAACAACGTAGCAGTTGCAAGTGAATACGTTTGTATAGAGCTGCTGAGTTAACATAAATTGGGAACATAAATTAGGCTTCGTAGAGTGATAAGTGCATCAGAACTGAACCCATGGATGCTAATATCTATAAATAACATCCTCGAGCTGACCTTATGATGTAAATAATTCCTGATACTTCGTTACTCTGAGTGCCTACTTGTTTTGCTTTTCGTATCTAGCCACAGCTACACAGTAAACGCTACAAAGATACATCAGTCATCAGTACTGTGTACTACCGGATGATGAGTGGCTAGGCGCCTTGAATAGGGTCATGCTATAAGAAAAATTGTAGCATCGCAAAAAGCGTGGTTGCAGTTATTTTTGAAAACACTTGATAGTTATAAAGATAATCGAATTCTAAAGTGCTGGTGATTTACAGAATTATTAGATTGTGAATATTTCTATGAGTATAATCTTTTCTCATAAGCTCTACTGGAGATTAAAATTGCTACACCACGAAGATGACGTGCTACCGACGCAAAATTCAACCGACAGGAAGAAGGTGCTGTGACGTGCAAACGATTAGCTTTTCAGAACATTCACACAAGGTTGGAGCCGGTGGCGACACCTACAACGTGCTGACATGAGGAAAGTTTCCAACCGATTCTCATACACAAACAGCAGTTGATCGCCGTTGCCTGGTGAAACGTTGTTGTGATGCCTCGTGTAAGGAGGAGAAATGCGTACCATTACGTTTCCGACTTTGATAAAGGTCGGATTGTAGCCTATCGCGATTGCAGTTAATCGTATTGCGACATTGCTGCTCGCGTTGGTAGAGATCCAATGACTGTTAGCAGAATATGGAATCAGTGGGTTTACGGAGGTAATACGGAATGCCGTGCTGGATCTCAACGGCCTCGTATCACTAGCAGTCGAGATGACAGGCATCTTATCCGCATGGCTGCAACGGATCGTGCAGCCACGTCACGATCCCTGAGTCAACAGATGGGGCCGTTTGCAAGACGACATCCATCTGCACGAACAGTTCGACGTCGTTTGGAGCTGCATGGCCTATCAGCCCTGAGACCATGACTGCGGTTACCCTTGACGCTGCATCACAGACAGGAGCGCCTGCGATGGTGTACTCAACGACGAACCTGGGTGCACGAATCACAAAACGTCATTTTTTCGGATGAATCCAGGTTCTGTTTACAGCATCATGATGGTCGCATCCGTGTTTGGGGACTTCGCGGTGAACGCACATTGGAAGCGTGTGTACGTCATCGCCATACTGGCGTTCACCCGGCCGATTGTATGGGTGCCATTGGTTACACGTCTCGATCCCCTCTTGTTCGTATGGACGGCACTTTGCACTGTGGACGTTACATTTCAGCCGGCCGCAGTGGCCGTGTGGTTGTAGGCGCTACAGTCTGGAACCGAGCGACCGTTACCGTCGCAGGTTCGAATCCTGCCTCGGGATTGGATCTGTGTGATGTCCTTAGGTTAGTTAGGTTTAATTAGTTCTAAGTTCTAGGCGACTGATGACCTCAGAAGTTAAGTCGCATAGTGATCAGAGCCATTTTTTGTTCCATTTCAAATGTGTTACAACCCGTGGCTCTACTCTTCATTCAATCCCTGCGAAACCCTACATTTCAGCAGGATAATGCACGACTGTATGTTGCAGGTCCTCTACGGGCCTTTCTGGATACAGAAAATGTTCGACTGCTACCCTGGCCAGCACATTCTCTAGATCTCTCACCAAATGAAAACGTCTGGTCAATGGTGGCCGAGCAACTGGCTCGTCACAATACGCCAGTCACTACTCTTGATGAACTGTGGTATTGTGTTGAAGCTGCATGGGCAGCTGTACCCGTACACGCCATCCAAGCTCTGCTTGACTTATTGCCCAGGCGTATCAAGGCCGTTATTACATTAAGAGGTGGTTGTTCTGGGTACTGATTTCTCAGGACCTATGCACCCAAATTGCGTGAAAATGTAATCAAATTTCCAGAATGAATTTTTCACTCTGCAGCGGAGTGTGCGCTGATATTAAACTTCCTGGCAGATTAAAACTGTGTGCCAGACCGAGACTCGAACTGGCAGAAGTAAAGCTGTGAGGAGGGGGCGTGAGTCGTGCTTGGGTAGCTTAGTTGGTAGAGCACTTGCCCGCGAAAGGCAAAGGTCCCGAGTTTTAATCTGCCAGGAAGTTTCAATGTAATCGCATGTCAGTTGTAGTATAATATGTTTGTCCAATGAATAGCCGTTTATCATCTGCATTTCTTCTTGGTGCAGCAATTGTAATGGCCAGTAGTGTAGTTATGAATAGTATGAAAATTGTACAGTGTGCAAATATTTATTTTTATTGGTGACTGAGGACAGTGTACCCAACAACATCACATGAGTTTTAATGAAATTTGCAGACTAATAATTATAGCCACTACGTCATATGTTTTTAGATTGTTTAGTATTTCCAAGAGCAAGCCATTAATGCTTATTTTCCCCTGGGCAATAGGTGAGGTGATGAAGTGTGCACGGGTAGACGCAATGCGGCTTATTTAAACTGGCAGGCGTAATCAAAAAGCTGGTGACACATAATTTTATACACAATAGATCATATCATCCAATAGGAAATTTAAGCGGATGCTTTCTTCTACAAACTGCAGCTTGTCTTACCCATGATACAAACAACAGTCATACTCTCATAGATATATTTGTAGTTAAATTCCCAAACAGAGTAATTCGTAGAATGAGATTTTCACTCTGCAGCGTAATGTGCGCTGATATTAAACTTCCTGGCAGATTAAAACTGTGTGCCGCACCGGGACTCGAACTCGGGATCCTTGCCTTTCGCGGGCAAGTGCTCTACCATCTGAGCTAACCAAGCACGACTGATACCCCGTCCTCACGGCTTTACCTCTGCCAATACCTCATCTCCTACCTTCCAAACTTGACATAAGCTCCCCTGCGAAACATGCACAACTAGCACTCCTGAAAGAAAGGATATTGCGGAGACATGGCGTAGCCCCAGCCTGGGGGATGTTTCTAGAATGAGATTTTCATTCTGCAGCGGAGTGTGCGCTGATATCAAACTTCCTGGCAGATTAAAACTGTGCCCCGACCGAGACTCGAACTCGTGAACTTTGCCCCTCGCGAGCAAGTACTCTACCAACTGACCTACCCAAACACGACTGACACCCCGTCCTCACGGCTTTACCTCTGCCAATACCTCATCTCCTACCTTCCAAACTTGACATAAGCTCCCCTGCGAAACATGCAAAACTAGCCCTCCTGAAAGAAAGGATATTGCGGAGACATGGCGTAGCCCCAGCCTGGGGGATGTTTCCAGAATGAGATTTTCACTCTGCAGCGGAGTGTGCGCTGATATGAAACTTCCTGGCAGATTAAAACTGTGTGCCGGACCAGGACTCGAACTCGGGACCTTTGCCTTTCGCGGGCAAGTGCCCTACCAACTGAGCTACCCAAACACGAATGACACCCCGTCCTCACGGCTTTACCTCTGCCAATACCTCATCTCCTACCTTCCAAACTTAACAGAAGCTCTCCTGCGAAACTTGCAGAACTAGCACTCCTGAAAGAAAGGATATTGTTGAGACATAGCATAGCCACAGCCTGGGGGATGTTTCCAGAATGAGAATTCACTCTGCAGCGGAGTGTGCGCTGATATGAAACTTCCTGGCAGATTAAAACTGTGTGCCCGACCGAGACTCGAACTCGGGACCTTTGCCTTTCGCGGGCAAGTGCTATACCAACTGAGCTACCCAAGCACGACTGACACCCCGTCCTCACGGCTTTACCTCTGCCAATACCTCTTCTCTTAACTTCCAAACCTAACAGAAGCTCTCCTGCGAAACTTGAGAACTAGCACTCCTGAAAGAAAGGATATTGCGGAGACATGGCTTATCCACAGCCTGGGGGATGTTTCCAGAACGAGATTTTAACTCTGCAGCGGAGTGTGCGCTGATATGAAACTTCCTGGCAGATTAAAACTGTGTGCCCGACTGAGACTCGAACTCGGGAACTTTGCCTTTCGCGGGCAAGTGCTCAACCAACTGAGCTACCCAAGCACGACTGACACTCCGTCCTCACGGCTTTACCTCTGCCAGTCCCTCATCTCCGACCTTCCAAACTTAACAGAAGCTCCCCTGCGAACCTTGCGCAACTAGCACTCCTGAAAGAAAGGTATTGCGGAGACATGGCTTATCCACAGCCTGGGGGATGTTTCCAGAATGAGATTTTCACTCTGCAGCGGAGTGTGCGCTGATATGAAACTCCCTGGCAGATTAAAACTGTGTGCCCGACCGAGACTCGAACTTCGAAACTTTGCCTTTCGCGAGCAAGTACTCTACAAACTGACCTACCCAAACACGACTGACACCCGGTCCTCACGGCTTTACCTCTGCCAATCCCTCATCTCCTACCTTCCAAACTTAACAGAAGCTCCCCTGCGAACCTTGCGCAACTAGCACTCCTGAAAGAAAGGATATTGCGGAGACATGGCTTAGCCACAGCCTGGGGGATGTTTCCAGAATGAGATTTTCACTCTGCAGCGGAGTGTGCGCTGATATGAAACTTCCTGGCAGATTAAAACTGTGTGCCGGACCAGGACTCGAACACGGGACCTTTGCCTTTCGCGAGCAAGTGCTCTACCAACTGAGCTACCCAAGCACGACTGACTCGCCGTCCTCACGGCTTTACCTCTGCCAATAGCTCATCTCTTACCTTCCAAACCTAGCAGAAGCTCTCCTGCGACACTTGCAGAACTAGCACTCCTGAAAGAAAGGATATTGCGGAGACATGGCTTATCCACAGCCTGGGGGATGTTTCCAGAATGATATTTTCTCTCTGCAGCGTAGTGTGCGCTGATATGTAACTTCCTGGCAGATTAAAACTGTGTGCCCGACCGAGACCCGAACTCGGGAACTTTGCCTTTTGCGGGAAAGTGTTCTACCAACTGAGGCACCCAAGCACGGCTGACACCCCGTCCTCACGGCTTTACCTCTGCCAATACCTCATCTCTTACCTTCCAAACCTAACAGAAGCTCTCTTGCGAACCTTGCAGAACTAGCACTCCTGAAAGAAAGGATATTGCGGATACATGGCTTATCCACAGCCTGGGGGTTGTCGCCTGAATGGGATTTTCATTCTGCAGCGGAGTGTGCGCTGATATGAAACTTCGTGGCAGATTAAAACTGTGTGCCCGACCGAGACTCGAATTCGGACCTTTCCATTTCACGGGCAAGTGATCTACCAACTGAGCTACCCAAGCACGATTGACACCCCGTCCTCACGGCTTTACCTCTGCCAATACCTCATCTCCTACCTTCGAAACTTATAAGAAGCTCTCCTGCGAAACTTGCAGAACTAGCACTCATGATTGAAAGGATATTGCAGCGACAAGGTTTAGCCTCAGACTGGGGGATGTTTCCAGAATGATATTTTCTCTCTGCAGCGGAGTGTGCGCTGATATGAAACTTCCTGGCAGATTAAAACTGTGTGCCCGACAGAAACTCGAACTCGAGACCTTTGCCTTTCGCGAGCAAGTACTCTACCAACTGACCTACCCAAACACGACTGACACCCCGTCCTCACGGCTTTACCTCTGCCAATACCTCATCTCCTACCTTCCAAACTTGTAAGAAGCTCTCCTGCGAATCTTGCAGAACTAGCCCTCGTGCAAGAAAGGATATTGCGGAGACATGGCTTAGCCACAGCCTGGGGGATGTTTCCAGAATGAGATTTTCACTCTGCAGCGGAGTGTGCGCTGATATGTAACTTCCTGGCAGATTAAAACTGTGTGCCCGACCGAGACTCGAACTTGGGACCTTTGCCTTTTGCGGGCAAGTGCTCTACCAACTGAGCTACCCAAGCACGACTGACACCCTGTCCTCACGGCTTTACCTCTGCCAATAGCTCATCTCTTACCTTCCAAACCTAACAGAAGCTCTCCTGCGAACCTTGCAGAACTAGCACTCCTGAAAGAAAGGATATTGCGGAGAAATGGCTTAGCCTCAGCCTGGGGGATGTTTCCAGAATGAGAATTCACTCTGCAGCGGAGTGTGCGCTGATATGAAACTTCCTGGCAGTTTAGTACTGTGTGCCGGACCGGGACTCGAACTGGGGACCTTTGCTTTTCGCGGGCAAATGCTCTACCAAATTAGCTACCCAAGCACGACTGACACCCTGTCCTCACGGTTTTACCTCTGCCGATATCTCATCTCTTACCTTCCAAACCTAACAGAAGCTCTCCTGCGAACCTTGCAGAACTAGCACTCCTGAAAGAAAGGTTATTGCGGAGACATGGCTTAGCCTCAGCCTGGGGGATGTTTCCAGAATGAGATTTTCACTCTGCAGCGGAGTGTGCGCTGATATGAAACTTCGTGGCAGATTAAAACTGTGTGCCTGACCGAGACTCGACCTCGGAACCTTTGCTGTTCACAGGCAAGTGCTGTACAAACTGAGCTACCCAAGCACGACTGACAACCCGTCCTCACGGCTTTACCTCTGCCAATAACTCATCTTCTAACTTCCAAACTTAACCGAAGCTCTCCTGCGAACCTTGCAGAACTAGCACTCATGATAGAAAGGATATTGCAGAGACATGGTTTTGCCACAGCCTGGGGGATGTTTCCAGAATGAGATTTTCACTCTCCAGTGGAGTGTGCGCTGATATGAAAGTTCCTGGTAGATTAAAACTGTGTGCCCGACCGAGACTCGAACTCGGGACCTTTGCCTTTCGCGAGCAAGTACTCTACCAACTGACCTACCCAAACACGACTGACACCCCGTCCTCACGGCATTACCTCTGCCGATACCTCATCTCCTACCTTCCAAACTTAACAGAAGTTCTCCTGCGAACCTTGCGGAACTAGTACTCCTGAAAGAAAGGACATTGCGGAGACATGGCTTAGCCACAGCCTGGGGGATGTTTCCAGAATGAGATTTTGCAGCGGAGTGTGCGCTGATATGAAACCTCCTGGGAGTTTAGTACTGTGTGCCTGACCGAGGCTCGAACTCGGGACCTTTGCTGTTCACAGGCAAGTGCTATGCAAACTGAGCTACCCAAGCACGACTGACACCCCGTCCTCACGGCTTAATCTCTGCCGATACCTCATCTCCTACCTTCCAAACTTAACAGAAGCTCTCCTGCGAAACTTGCAGAACTAGCACTCCTGAAAGAAAGGATATTGCGGAGACATGGCTAAGCCACAGCCTGGGGGATGTTTCCAGAATAAGATTTTCACTCTGCAGCGGAGTGTGCGCTGATATGACACTTCCTGGTAGATTAAAACTGTGTGCCCGACCGAGACTCGCACTCGGGACCTTTGCCTTTCGCGGGCAAGTGCTCTTCCAACTGAGCTACCCAAGCACGACTGATACCCCGTCCTCACGGCTTTACCTCTGCCAATACCTCATCTGCCACCTTCCAAACTTAACAGAAGCTCTCCTGCGAACCTTGCAGAACTAGCACTCCTGAAAGAAAGGATATTGCGGAGACATGGCTTAGCCACAGCTTGGGGGATGTTTCCAGAATGAGATTTTCACTCTGCAGCGGAGTGTGCGCTGATATGAAACTTCCTGGGAGATTAAAACTGTGTGCCCGACCGAGACTCGAACTCGGGACCTTTGCCTTTCGCGGGCAAGTGCTCTACCAACTGAGCTACCCAAGCACGACTGACACTCCGTCCTCCCGGTTTACCTCTGCCAATACCTCATCTCCTAACTTCCAAACTTAACAGAAGCTCTCCTGCGAACCTTGCGGAACTAGCACTCCTGAAAGAAAGGATATTAGGAGACATGGCTAAGCCACAGCCTGGGGGATGTTTCCAGAATAAGATTTTCACTCTGCAGCGGAGTGTGCGCTGATATGACACTTCCTGGTAGATTAAAACTGTGTGCCCGACCGAGACTCGCATTCGGGACCTTTGCCTTTCGCGGGCAAGTGCTCTTCCAACTGAGCTACCCAAGCACGACTGATACCCCGTCCTCACGGCTTTACCTCTGCCAATACCTCATCTGCCACCTTCCAAACTTAACAGAAGCTCTCCTGCGAACCTTGCAGAACTAGCACTCCTGAAAGAAAGGATATTGCGGAGACATGGCTTAGCCACAGCCCGGGGGATGTTTCCAGAATGAGATTTTCTCTCTGCAGCGGAGTGTGCGCTGATATGAAACTTTCTGGCAGAGCACTTGCCCGCGAAAAGCAAAGGTCCCGAGTACGAGTCACGGTCCGGCACACAGTTTTAGTCTGCCAGGAAGTTTCATATTAGCGCACACTCCGCTGCAGAGTGAAAATCTCACTCTGGAAACATCCCCCAGGCTGTGGCTAAGCCATGTCTCCGCAATAAATTGCTTAACGAACCATCAGGTCTAGGATATGCCATTATTAACGCAGTTCCGAAGTGTGTTTTGTAACTAATGAGTTTGGATTTGATATCTTTATAATCGTTGTGGAATTAGATAGTTTCTGTAAATGTACTTGTTGCCGTGAAATATGTGGTGTAGTAACGGCCCGCAACTCTTTTTTAATATAATATATCGCGTATTCAAACGTAATTAATCGCTATCGCAAGCAGATTTCCTATTTCACGATTTCTAGAAACATTTTTGTAGAGCATTTTGGGAAGATTGTGGTTATATTGAAACACCTGATCTTTGTCTTAACTCCCAACCAGTCTGTGGTTATCCATTGGGAACGAGTACGCTGGGAGCGGAATTTCCTTGCCTAAATCGAATGGATGGGTGATGGTTCTGTTCCTTTTTTGTGTACCCTTGAATTAGCTTCGTATGCGGTGTTCCATCCTGTTGCCTATTCTTTGTTTCCTATTCTTAGAAAATCACGTTTTATGTTAATTGAACCCTCTCTGAGTAACACTTTTCTTAATTAATTTACTATAGTAAATAAGGCACCAGGTTTGAGACAGACTTAGCGTGTGTTATCCGTTTTATTGGACACTGATGAATTTTAAAATAAACATGAAAGTTTAAACTTACTTTACTTTCCTTGAATCCAATTTTCCCTACCATCTGTTTACTTAAAATAATAATAAAATGATAAAGAATGAGCAGATAGTGTGGGTGACTATTGGATAGATTGAAAAATTTATAAGTAATAAAAATTCATATATCAGTCACCCACAGATACCTTCCACCAAATGTTCGGAAGGTGTTTTAAAGGCTCTAGGCTCATTGTACAGAGTCAGTCAAGATGTGAGAAATGCAAAATTCAGGCATGCTTGTACATTAACCGACAACAGAAATAGATCAGTTGTCCTTTGGAAAAATCTTTTTTGTTCTTGGTATACGCAAAGTAAATGCTGCAACCAATAAACTGAACCGCTACTACACATTACTGCAATCACAATTAAACCAAACACGAAACAGAGACTCATTTATTAATTCGTGGGGGACGGTGAAGGGGTGGGGGGGGGGGACGAGTGAAATAACAAAAAATTCCATCTAATGCATGTTACTCTCAGTACCGTCAAATAAGCTGTCATGCGTATCAGATAAGTATCTTCTGGACACAGTGACATCACAACCCAAATGATGAAGCTTATTACTCACTGCTGCTTACAGAAATCTTCAACAACTCCTTAGCTACAAGTGTTTTCCTAGACGCTTGGAAACAGGAATTCGTTAGCTATTACCTAACAAGGGAACCTCCCCATCGCACCCCCCCTCAGATTTAGTTATAAGTTGGCACAGTGGATAGTCCTTGAAAAACGGAAAACCGATCAATCGAGAAAACAGGAAGAAGTTGTGTGGAACTACGAAAAAAATAAGCAAAATATACAAACTGAGTGGTCCATGTGCGAGATATGCAATATCAAGGATAACCTGAGCTCAGGAGCGCCGTGGTCCCGTGGTTAGCGTGAGCAACTGCGGAACGAGAGGTCCTTGGCTCAAGTCTTCCCTTGACTGAAAAGTTTATTTTCTATATTTTCGCAAAGTTATGATCTGTCCGATCGTTCCTTGACGTCTCTGTTCACTGTAATAAGTTTAGTGTCTGTGTTTTGCGGCGGCATCGCAAAACCGAGCGATTACTAGACGAAAGGACGTGCCTCTCCAATTGGAACCGAAAACATTTGATAGCAAGGTCATAGGTCAACCGATTCTTTCACAGGAAAACACGTCTGATATATTCTATACGACACTGGTGACGGCATGTGCGTCACTTGACAGGACTATGTTGTCGACCCACCTAACTTTTACAAAAAAATGGTTCAAATGGCTCTGAGCACTATGGTACTTAACATCTGTGGTCATCAGTCCTCTAGAACTCAGAACTACTTAAACCTAACTAACCTGAGGACATCACACACACCCATGCCCGAGGCAGGATTCGAACCTGCGACCGTAGCAGTCGCGCGGTTCCGGACTGCGCGCCTAGAACCGCTAGACCACCGCGGCCGGCTAACTTTTACACTTGGCGAATGGGTAAAAAGATTCTTCTACCTTGCCCGATTTAGGTTTTCTTGTGGATGTGATAATCATAAATTAAATAAAATAAATTAAACTTTTCACTCGAGGGAATATTTGAACCAAGGACCTCTCGTGCCGCAGCTGCTCACGCTAATCACGGAACCACGGCGCTCCTGTGCGCACATTGTCCTTGATGTTGCCTATCTTGCACATGGACTACTCAGTTTGTATATTTTGCCTATTTTTTTCATAGTTCCACGCAACTTCTTCCTGTTTTCTCGATTGATCTGTTTTCAGTTTTTCAAGGACTATCCACCTTGCCAACTTATAACTAAATCTGAGAGGGGTGCGATGGGGAGGTTCCCTTGTAAGAAGGACGTTGCTACACCACCCTCTCTTTACCGATCTATTTGCATTATTTCTGCATTGTCAAAATGTTTAGATTACACATATAGTCCACCACTACCTAACAAACTACCTCAGAACAAACCAATAAGGTTTCCGTAAACACCGCAGCACAAAATCTGCTTTAGTAATGGTAACAGATGAAATGAAACTTGCCTTGCAATCACAAAAGGCAACTGCCTTGTGCTTCTAAGACTTCAAGAACGTCTTTGATACCGTTGACTACGACATTTTACTAGCCAAACTTAGCAGCCTATTTTTCTCGCCTAGTGCAATGCAATGGCTTCGTTCATACGCAGCGTCTTGCCAACAATGCGTCATGTCTGGCACAACCGTAAATGGGACAAATATCAGCTCAGAGTCTAGGGGCAATAACACATGAAAATCTAAACTCGATTGGGCACGTCACTGCAATGTGCAAAAAGATATCAGCGTACCTCCATGCCCTACAGAAACACAAAAAGCTCTTCCGTCTTGACCCGGAAACGAAACGTGTTCAAACTCTTATACTTCCAGTTATTGATTACAGCGATGTTATCCTGCAAGGCCTTTCTTAAGAAAGCACACGGCGCCTAGAGCTGGTGATGAATGCCAGTGTTCGTTATATGTGTGATGTTCGACGCTCTGATCAAATTTCACCATCATACACACAACTATACCGGTTTTGTGTAAACAAGCACATATATATCCATACCCTCTATTTTCTCTATTGTCTTGCCTATAAACACTATCAAAATGGACGCAGGACATAGGATTGAAGCTCAAACTGTTCAAAACCCGAGGGGTACTGGTTGGTCATTCTAGGCTCATTAGCCCGAAATGTCTACAATCCCTACCACCTTCAACTCTAAATGGGACAAATATCAACTTCTCTCCTTCAGTATGTCTGAACAACATGTCCGAAAGACGCGCTCCCTTCAGAGCAAAATTGTTTCTGTACCGCCTCACCGTATAACCAATTTCTCGAAGTCGTTCCCAGTAGCATGAATCCGACTCTGGAATCACCTCCCGCATTATATCGGAGAACTGAATAACATCTCTAGCTTCAGAAGACAGTTACTAACAAATAAGGATTACCATTGTCCCTGTAGGCACTCCTTAGCCTTGTGCATACTTCTTTCCAACCTCATCTTCGTCGTGTACAATTATTCTTAGCCTATGAAGTCTCCTTAAGTTTCCTCTACCTAGAATTCGCTATATTAGGTAACACCTACACATCCTTGTTATATCTGCTACTATTGTTGTTATCGTCATTGCTGTTGTCACTATTATTATTATTATTATTATTATTATTATTATTATTATCATTACTCTTATTATTATTATTAGCAACAGCAGAAGTTATACAATTACTTCCATTATTAGCTTTATTAGTTCATAGTCACTCAGACTTACACTTCAGACCCTCAAATCATTTTAATACAAGCTGTCATATCAAAATTGTTGTTTGTTAGATAACTATGACGTAAAAATGTTGCTGTATGTGTGTAACTCTGCTCCCACGTAAGAGCCTGATAGCCCTGATCACATCAGGTTAAATAAATAAGTAGATAAATAAAGCAAAATATTGAACAATGAGCAAAAACGCCACTTGGAAGTGGTTGACTGTTAGCTAAAAGGCAGTGCGAGGAGCGATCAGTGATGGTGGCACATGTGAACAGCAGGTTACCAATCCCTGCAACCATTGCTGCCAGTAGATGACTCTGCTTCTTTATTCAAGAAGCCTGAGAAGACACCAATCCAGACCACCCTACCTAAAAAACGTCCGAAAAGGTGCCGGGAATCTAATCTGGGTCATTGTGCACCGAAGGTAGCGAAGCTAGCCATTTGACTGGGAAGGCGGTCACTGAATAATAAACTTTAGCAAAATACAGCGTGAATAAGAATTTGGAACTTATATGTAATCAAGATACGAGCGCCGTTCAGTAAGTAATGCAACATATTTCTTTTTTAAAAAACAGGTTGCTCATATTCAGGATTCCAGTTTACCATATTATTCCCTTCTCTTTTGACCACAAAACCTACAATTCAATATAATCTCCGTTCAATCCGACGGTCTTACGCCATCTTACCGGGTGGTCTACTTGCATTCCCAAATGGTACAACTCAACTGGTCGACGTCGGAGTCGCATCAATAACCCCTTCTCGTCAGTCTCCTGCCCCGCCCCTTCATTGGGTCAAACAGGTGGAAGTCGGAAGGTGCGAGACCCGGGCTGATGAAGAAGAACAATCCAATGAAGTTTCGTGAGCCTCTCTTTGGTGCGCAGACTTGTGTGAGGCCTTGCGTTGTCTGGGAGAAGGAGAAATTCATTTGCATATTTGTGGGAACGAACACTGAAGTCGTTTCTTCTATTTTCTGAGGGTACGCTTGGCTGGCCGGCACACGAGACAACGGACAGGTTTGCAGCACATTGGTGGACAGACACCTCGCGCAACTACTCCCTGTGCGTTTGTTTACCGCCAGGTCTCCGGAGACATTCTGCAAGCGCCTATGAATAACTACGACGCTCTGGTTTTCCTCCAAAAATAACTCAATGACAGCTCTCTGCTTGGAACGCACCTCTATTATAGACGTCAGTTTGATAGGCCGACCGCCCATCGGAACTTCGTAGGAACTGAGGCGGGAATATTCCACGATGTCCCACAACAAATTCCGTATTTTTTCAACCGAAATTGGTCGAGAATAAACACGTGTTGCATGAAGTATTGAGCGGCCGCCATAGAGGAAAGGTGCCTATTATGCGATGGTTCCCTGATATGAGACACCCCAACTGTGCTCATGTTAGGGGATGCACTCTGGTGGAGAGTTTCTTAAACACGTCTATTGTGTGCCAGACGACGACACAGCTAGTAGAAAACCATAGTTGAGCCGGACACAGTACGTAGAGGTTGATACAAAATTTCTTGTGTTTGGAGTTTTTGCGACATCGGTGTTGAGACAATGTTTCAGCTTAGAGGTGAGTGGATATTACTGCACTCTTTTGTAGTTGTTATTTGTAACGGTATTACCTATAATTATTGACAATTAGGTTCCTTTTTCCAACGAACGTTGTTAGCAAGTACGTGATTCCTTGAGTAAGATGGCGAAATTTCTAATATGCTATAGTATGGGGATCCAAATACGCGAGAGTGTCACATATTACGATACCTGTCGCATATTGGGGGAACTCGTTCCCTCACGATTTTTTATATGTAATTTACGCAATACTACCACAAGGTAACAATATTTCATCATTAATTGTAGTAAAATTTTGGCAACTGCGTTTATTTTAATTCGATTAAATTATGATAAACAGGGATTACTTTGACTAGTCTTATGATCAGAAATCTGAATGTTTTCTGGAACTTGATGGATGGTGCACCTGAAGGATCAATATCAGCTTGTCATCCAAGTGGCTGGATACAAACTCACATTTTTACTCAGTGGTTTGATCATTTTGTGTCACGTAAAGCCATCTTTAAATGACCCTGTCATTTTGATTCTTGATGGGCATTATTCCCACACAAAGAATCTCGATGTGTTAGATAAAGCACGTGAAAACAATGTTCATGTTGTATGTTTTTCACCTCACTCAACGCATAAAATGCAGCCACTTGACGTCACATTTATGGGGCCTTTGAAAACCTACTATGGCCAAGAGAAAGGAACGTGGTTGGCAAGTAACCCAGGTCGTGTTATCACCCAATTATTAATAGCCAAGTTATTTGGGGCAGCTTACAACCGAGCAGCAACAATGGAAGCATCTTTGAATGCCTTCAGAAAAACAGGTCTCATGCCATGCAACAGAAACATCTTTAGGGAACATGAATTTTCATTTCATCACCATGCTAACGCTCTTCAAGAAAGAGATGCCAAAAACGAAAATGAAACTACCAATGGTGATGGTCAAGCTGTCAGCCCGGCAGACATCAGACCTCTCCCACACATCGCAAAACCACCTGGAGTCAGTCAAATAGGTGAAAAATCGCGTTCGTGCTCTGCTGCGTTACTAACTTCAACTCCTTATGTGAAGCAATTGCAAGAATGTAAACAGAAGAAATCGCAGGATGAACCTAAGAAAGCATCGAGAAAGTTATTTGGGGAGAATTGTGGAAAATCTTCCAACAGTAGACCTAAAGCAGAAGAATCGTCTAGTGACTCGGCATCCGATGTCCATCTTGATGACAGTGGGGATTCAGACAGCAGTGATGACGATGTTTCAGAGTGTCTGTTCTGTACTGGGCGCTTTTCTGAAGACAAACACGGGGAGAAATGGGCACAGTGCACTAAATGTTATCGCTGGGCTCATGAAGATTGCGGTGTCACAGAAGACAATTTTGTTTGCCCCGGATGTCGTAAATATAAACCTAAGCAGTGTGAAATGAGTGAAGGATAACAGAAATGAATGAACATGTAAAAATTTTATTTTCATATGTCATTATTACGTAATAAAATAATTACAGCAAAATATTATTACTGTCTCATATTAGGAAACCTTGATCTCATTTCTACGAAATGCCTTGTTTGTGAAGATTTAATAACTACTCTGAAAGATTGTTTATTATTGCAAATACGGTAATAGTATGATTGTTGTTGTTGTGGTCTTCAGTCCTGAGACTGGTTTGATGCAGCTCTCCATGCTACTCTATCCTGTGCAAGCTTCTTCATCTCCCAGTACCTACTGCAGCCTACACCCTTCTGAATCTGTTTAGTGTATTCATCTCTTGGTCTCCCTCTACGATTTTTTCCCTCCACGCTTCCCTCCAATACTAAATTGGTGATCCCTTGATGCCTCAGAACATGTCCTACCAACCGATCCCTTCTTCTAGTCAAGTAGTGTCACAAACTTCTCTTCCCCCCAATCCTATTCAATACATCCTCATTAGTTATATGATCTACCCACCTAATCTTCAGCATTCTTCTGTAGCACCACATTTCGAAAGCTTCTATTCTCTTCTTGTCCAAACTAGTTATCGTCCATGTTATCCATGTTATCCACGCAGCTCCATACAAATACTTTCAGAAACGACTTCCTGAGACTTAAATCTATACTCGATGTTAACAAATTTTTCTTCTTCAGAAGCGCTTTCCTTGCCATTGCCAGTCTACATTTTATATCTTCGCTACTTCGACCATCATCAGTTATTTTGCTCCCCAAATAGCAAAACTCCTTTACTACTTTAAGTGTCTCATTTCCTAATCTAATTCCCTCAGCATCACCCGACTTAATTCGACTTCATTCCAATATGCTCGTTTTGCTTTTTTTGATGTTCATCTTATATCCTTCTTTCAAGACACTATCCATTCCGTTCAACTGCTCTTCCAAGTCCTTTGCTGTCTCTGACAGAATTACAATGTCATCGGCGAACCTCAAAGTTGTTATTTCTTCTCCATGGACTTTAATAGCTACTCCGAATTTTTCTTTTGTTTCCTTCACTGCTTGCTCAATATAGAGATTAAATAACATCGGGGAGAGGCTACAACCCTGTCTCACTCCCTTCCCAACCACTGCTTCCCTTTCATGTCCCTCGACTCTTATAACTGCCATCTGGTTTCTGTACAAATTGTAAATAGTCATTCGCTCCCTGTATTTAACCACTGACACCCTCAGAATTTGAGAGTACTCCAGGCAACATTGTCAAAAGCTTTCTCCAAGTCTACAAATGCTAGAAACGTAGGTTTGCCTTTCCTTAATCTTTCTTCTAAGATAAGTCGTAGGGTCAGTATTGCCTCACGTGTTCCAATATTTCTACGGAATCCAAACTGATCTTCCCCGAGGGCGGCTTCTATCAGTTTTTCCATTCGTCTGTAAAGAATTCGCGTTAGTATTTTGCAGCCGTGACTTATTAAACTGATAGTTCGGTAATTTTCACATCTGTTAGCACCTGCATTCTTTGGGATTGGAATTATTATATTCTTCTTGAAGTATGAGGGTATTTCGCCTGTCTCATACATCTTTCTCACCAAATGGTAGAGTTTCGTCAGGACTGGCTCTCCCAAGGCCGTCAGTAGTTCTAATGGAATGTTGTCTACTACCGGAGCCTTGTTTCGACTCAGGTCTTTCAGTGCTCTGTCGAACTCTTTACGCAGTATCTTATCTCCCATTTCATCTTCACCTACATCCTCTTCAATTTCCATAATATTGTCCTCAAGTACGTCGCCCTTGTATAGACCCTCTATATACTCCTTCCACCTTTCTGCTTTCCCTTCTTTGCTTAGAAGTGGGTTTCCATCTGAACTCTTGATATTCATACAAGTGGTTCTCTTTTCTCCAAAGGTCCCTTTAATTTTCCTGTAGGCAGTATCTATTTTACCCCTAGTGAGATAAGCCTCTACACCTTTACATTTGTCCTCTAGCCGTCCCTGTTTAGCCATTTTGCACTTCCTGTCTATCTCATTTTTGAGACGTTTGTACTCCTTTTTGCCTGCTTCATTTACTGCATTTTTATATTTTCTCCTTTCATCAATTAAATTGAATATTTCTTCTGTTACCCAAGGATTTCTACTGGCCCTCGTCTTTTTGCCTACTTGATCCTCTGCTGCCTTCACTACTTCATCTCTCAAAGCTACCCATTTCTCTTCTACTGTATTTCTTTCCTCCATTCGTGTCAATTGTTCCCTTATGCTCTCTCTAAAACTCTGTACAATTGTACGATAAAATTAAATAATGCAAGATCTTATTACCATCATAAAAAATACAATTGCATCTACTTTTAGGTCTTTCAAATGGGTTTACAAAAGTGTGTCTCATATTAGGCACCTTTCCTCTACGTGTGTTACGTGTAGAAAATGTATTCAGAAAAGAAAAAATAGTATATTATTTAAGAAGTCGGATTATAGGAAGTGGGATTGTTTCATCTTATTACGTTTCAAAGTTACGTCCATTTTTGCGTTATTTTCGTAGCTGCATAGGTATACCGGGCACGGTAATATTGTAGGGTGTGGAGATAAACAGCACCTGGTGCGCCATTGACTGCTCTCTCGGCTTCCCCCACCATCGCAAGACACGTGCGCTGGGGTCAGCCCGAAGCACCGGCGGGGACAAGAGCGCTGACGGCTACGTCCGCCGCCGCACAGACCACCACGACTTCCAGCACACCGAGGTCGCGACGCGGGGAACCCCCGCGGCATCGACGAGCGCGCCAGACAATGCGGACACCACAGGGCAGCGCCACCTGTCGCTGCCCCGGCACGGAAGCTGCGGCGCTGCTGCAGTGCGGCTGCGGCTGCTGCGGCCCCTGCCCTGCGGAGATGATAATAATTATCCAATAGTCCGCGCCGTATGAACCGCGTATTAGAAGCGACCTTTGTTCGCAGGCCGGCGGGTCCATTGTCCCGCCGAGAGTCGGATGAAAGAGGTTTCCTCGCGGTCGCCCCGAGCGGAGCGGCCGAACAAAAGGTCTGCCGGCAGCCTGCCCTGCAGTCATGCGAACTCCGGCCTGGCCGCAACAATAACACCGGCGCGCCGGCCCAGATACGGACGGGCCTTTGTCGGGCGCGCCGATCGCGCCAGCCCTCGCGTGCCGCCCCGACTTCCCCGAAGCACTTTTAAACGCAAAGTGGTCGCGACGCGCCGCGGAAAGGGAGAGGGTTGCCCGGCGACGGAGCAGCCGAGTAAATTACCCCCAGCCGACCCCACCGAGGGTCGTCATTACGGCCGCGCCCACACCGACTCCGCTCGGGCCTACACGAAATTTTCCTGGTTTTGTCGGCGGACCAGCGCCGCAATTCCTCTTTTTTATCTCCGGCCGCACTGCCCCGCGCAACGCACAATGCCGTATGCGTGGCCGCCAGGTACGCTCTCGTTATTTGGAGGGGTTGGCGCGACGGTACACCCGTATATATAATTCGGCTGCGTCCTTTGTAGTGGAGTTCCGTGAATAAATGACATTCTACCGACGACCCGAGTGTATTATGCGGCCACAAATGAGTGACGATTATCGTACATTATCATAGAGACATAAAAAGACACTGTTCCGATCGTGACCGTGACCGTCAATTTAGCTCGGCTAGTTGCAGTCTTGCTGGGCAGTAGGTCATTTAAATTGGGACGCTCACGACATGCAAACGGAATTTTTTTTTCTTTCATTTATGCCCTTCCTAGTTCAACACTGAAATTTCCATAGTGTGGAGACAAGTTCGAAACGATCAAAATTTAACCATGACGACAGAACAGGTAATGGGAGGGTTGTTTGAT
Source organism: Schistocerca serialis cubense (assembly GCF_023864345.2). Taxonomy (NCBI): domain Eukaryota; kingdom Metazoa; phylum Arthropoda; class Insecta; order Orthoptera; family Acrididae; genus Schistocerca; species Schistocerca serialis. Next base: position 251,466,424 of record NC_064639.1, on the reverse strand, counting down.
GTAAAACGTATTTAACAGCAGAAGGCTAAACGGAGTAGTCGTGTTGGGTATTATAATCCGCTTCAGCTGTATTTGGTCCTTTATTATTGGATTACTACCCGTTTCGTGGCACGAAAAGCCATATCTTCAGGTGAACATGTAACTACAATATTAGAGCTGAAAACCTGGGAACCTTTGTACCCAGTCTTACCTTTCACATTCAAACATTCTAAAAATTTTTAAAAAAGCACCACCACGAAGGGAATTCATACCCCGACAAAATTAGTACGAGCGATGTGATGTACTCCTTTCTTTTTCTCTCTTGACTGGTTTGATGCAGCCCGCCAGGAATTCCTCTCTGGTGCCAGCCTAAACATCTCAGAGTAGCAGTAGACTTCCTCTACAGTTTTTACCGTTTACAGCTCCCTCTAGTACCACGGAAGTTATTCCCTGAGTTAGCAGATGTCCTAACATACTGTCTTTTCCCCTTGTCAGTGTTTTCTGCATGTTCCTTCCTCACCGACTCAACATAGAACCTCCACATTCCTTACCTTTTCAACCCACCTAATTTTCAACATTCGTCTGCAGTACCGCCTCCCAAATGCTTACTCTTCTGCTCTGGTTTTTCCACAGTCTATATTTCACTACCACAGAAAGCTGTCCTCCAAACATACCTTATCAGAAATTTCTTCTTCAGATTAAGGCGTATGTTTGATACTATTAGACTTCTCTTGGCCAGGAATGTCCTTTTTGCCACTGTAGCCTGGCCACGAGAAGTCTGATAGTATCAAAAATACGCCTTAATCTGAAGAAGAAATTTTTTTTATGTTCTCCTTGCTTCGTCCGTCACTGATTATTTTGCTTCCTATTTAGTAATATTCCATAACTTCATCTACCTCGTGACCATCAATCCTGGTGTTAAGTGTCTCGCTGTTCTCATTTTTTGACTTCTCAATATTTTCTTCTTTCCTAGATTTACTTTCAGTCCATACTCTGTACTCATTAGACTGCTTATTCCATACAACAGATCATGTAATTCTTCTTCACTTTCGCTGAAGACGGTAATGACCTCAGCAAATTATACCATTATAGCTGATATCCTCTCACCTCGTATTTTAATTCCAATCCTGAACATTTCTTTTTATTTCCATCATGTCTTACACACTTTTTAATCCGAGCATTTAGTTGTTATTCTTACAGTCTTAATAATTCTTTCTTGGCCCGTGTGCACGATGAATATTACCCGTTCCCCTACAGCTTACCCATATTTTCTTCAGAATTTCGAACGTCTTGCACCATTTTAAACAGTCGAATGCTTTTCCAGGTCAATCAATCGTATGAACGTACCTTGATTTTTGTTTACCCTTGCTTCCATTATCATCATCAACGTCAGAACTGCCTGTCTGGTACCTTTGATACAGCCAAACTGATCTATACCTAACACATCCTAATTTCCTTTTTCATTCTTCTGCATATTATTCTTGTGAGCAACTTGGACGCATGACCTGTTAAGCTGATTGTGCGATAATTTTCGCAATTGTCAGCTCCTGTAGTCTTTGAAACTGTTTGGATGATATTTTTCTGGAAGTCAGACTCATACCTTCTACACATCAACGAGAATAGTCGTGTTGTTACTACTTCCTCCACTGATTTTAAAGACTCTGGTGAAATGTTATCTACCCCTTCTGCCTTAACTGATCTTAAGTCTTCCAAAGCTCTTTAAATTCTGATTGTAATACTTTATCTCCTATCCCTTCTCAAGCGATTCCTCTTTCTTTTTCTATCACATCAGAAAATCCTCCTCCTCATATAGGCTTTCAATGTACTTTTTCCACCCATCCACTCTCACCTCTGCATTTGGAACGGAATTCCCGTTGTATTCTTAATGTTATCACCCTTACTTTTAATTTCACGTAAGGGTGTTTTGACTCTTCTATATGCGAGACTTTCCTTCCAATAATCATTTCTGTTTTTATTTCTTTACAATTTTCATGCAGCCATTTCGTCTTAGCTTCCCTGCACTTCCTATTTATTGCATTCCTCAGCGAATTGTGTTTCTGTATTCCTGAATTTCCCTGAACATTTTTTACTTTCTTCTTTCATAAATCAACTGAAGAATTTCTTGTGTTACCCATGGTTTCATCGCAGTTACCTTCTTTACACCAACGTCTTTCTTTCCAAATTCTATGACTGTCCTTTTTGGAGATATCCAGTTCTGTTCAGCTGAGCTGCCTACTGATCTTTGAGAACTTCAAGCGTGTCTCCTCGTTCATTTGCAGTTCCGTATCCCACTTCTTTGCGTATTGATACTTTCTGACTAATCTCTTAAACTTCAGCCCATTCTTCATCACTACTACATTGTGATCATAGTCTATATCTGCTCAAGAGTACTCCTTACATTACAGCATCAGATTTCGGAATCTCTGTCTGATCATCATGTAATCAAACTGAAGTCTTCCCTTCTCGCGGTCTTTTCCAAGTATACCTCCACCTCTTGTGATTCTAGAACAGAGCATTCGCTTTTACTATCTGAAATTTATTACAGAACTCAATTATTCTTTCTCCTCTCTCATTCCTAATATCAAGCCCATATTCTCCAGTAACCCTTTCTTCTAGTCCTTCCCCTACAACCGCAATCCATTGCTCCACTCCGTCAGTGAGAGGACAGTGCCTTCTTGAGTTCTGAAGAGTGCCTTCAGGAGACAACAATCTTACGCTTTCCTAAAGAAACAAAACTTGCAGAAAAATAAGATCCTAGCCTCAGATACAGTTTTAACTTTCAGGGGACGTCTGATACCAAGCTAGTTATTGGCCGCAAAAATGCCTGGTTTAAAAATGTTCATGATCTCAAGGAGATGGAGCACAAACATCAGCTTTTTGGAAGAAAAAGAGCAAATAGAAAAGTCATTGGCGTTTTTCTTGGTGGATTTCTGTGCACGAAGGAGTGGCTTTCTGAGTGTTCATATTCTGCAAGTGGTGGGCATGTCCTGTTCGGTAGGATGGAATAACCGGTTGTGCAGTTCAGCGAAATATATTGGAGTTTGCTGAGAGATGGAGAGGTATCTGCCTCTTGCGAACATCAATAGCGTTAGTTCGGTGGCGGAGAACTGTGCACATATGGCGCGCATCTTAGTAGACGAGCGGGGTCCAGAGTTCGTGTCGATGAAAGCCCAACCCTCGTTCTGTGCCTCAGAGTCACACGCTCGATGGCAGCGTTCCGCATATCTCTTGCATATTAATTACAGCGAACATTATTAGCAGCTCCAGCACTGATAACTCTTGGTCCACATTTACTCTTTATTGTGATATCAGTCTCAAGTCCAGCTTTATTTTAGTGAATGCATTAGTTTCACAATAACCATCAGGTCAGCAGTCATTGTATTAGTTTTGATAAAAAAAATTTCACGACTAGCTTTTGGAACGTCAGTTGTGTCTCAGGGGCATGACTCCTTTTTCGTTCAAGTAACGCTGAAAACCAGTACATTTACTTGGTAGAATTCACCAAGGGGACGTCTGTATAAACAACTGATATTCTTCCATACTCTGATCCGTTTAATGTGTGAATAAATTAACGTGTTAAACCAAAGCCTGTTTCTGTTACCACTTTCCATTCCTATCAAATTTATTTCTTTGTAATTCTCCACTTTAAGATCCTTAGCCAGGGCCATAATAATTACAGCTTGGGTCTTAAAGGCATGTCTAGCTGTTTAACTTTTTACGTCAGGGTGAACATTTTTACGAGCAAGGAGTTTTGCAAAATGTTGGTGAGTAAGAGAATGTACTGGATTTTTAAAACTACCGAGTTGAAAGTCAAGTAAAGTTTGAAAGGTTCCTACAAAAGTTGCAGGAAAGATGCTTTTCGTGGACTTCAATGATGATGGCTCTGATCACTATGGTACTCAACATCTGAGGCCATCAGTCCCCTAGAACTTAGAACTACTTAAACCTAAGTAACCTAATGACAGCACACACATCCATGCCCGAGGCAGGAACCTGCGGCCATAGCGGTCGCGCGGTTCCAGATGTAGCGCCTAGAACCGCTCGGCCACCCCGGCCGGCTTAATGATGATGGCACCATGGTCTACCTCACTATATTAGCGAAGAGGTACTCTGATTAAAACAGTGTAAGAGGCTCCATTTAGTTCCTGCATACGTTACAGATGAAATCAACTGTCTCGCACTACAGTTCTGAAACCTATCTCAAGTGATCAGTTTAATCACTGGCGCACTACTTCAAGGAGTAGAGATCTCAGATTGATCTACACCGAATAATGAGAATCCGTTGAACGTAAACTTGTTAATGTAATAATATCAAGTGCAGAAACGCTTTCAGAAACAGCTAGAAGTCAGAAAATTAAAAATACTTCCTTAAATTTCGTAACAATCGACGATGCAAATCAACAGTTTCTGACTTTGAGGCACTAATAGTTAAAACTACTTCAGGCAAAAATACAGTGTAAAAATATGGTTTTTAAAAATTCGAACAAAGAAAAAACCTTTAACAGCTAGAAACAGATCATCTTTTGTAAACGAAATAAGTAATAACTGACAGATTGCAACACTGAAAATGCAGTCTTCAGAAGAGACTCAGATTACGTACTTATGAAGGGGAGCTAAGGAACGTAGATTAGTGTTTTCGATAATTTTTTGTATAAATTCCAATCTTTGTATTCCCCCCAAAATTTGTACCCTCTGCTGTTCCCCCTGGTACCGTGGAAGTTATTCTCTGATGTCTTAACACATGTGCTGTCGTACTGTAACTTATTCTAGATATTGCTTTCCACACGTTCATCTAGTCACCGATGGAAAATGTCCTTTCGCCGCATCAAAACTTTTTCTCTCATGATTTCAGATACTTTCCTTTACTTAACATCCTATGTTATCGCATGATTTTCTAGGTCAACAAATCCTTAGAAACTGTCTTGATACTTCTTAAATCTTCCATTATAAAACAAAACTTTGGGACTACCTTTCTAGTGCCTTTACCTTTCCTAAGATCAAACCGATCATTGTCTAACATTTTCTCAGTTTTATTTTCCATTTTTCTGTTTATTACTCTGGACAGCATCTTGGATGTACGAGCTGACAAGCAGATTTTGCGATAGTTGTAGCGTTTATCTGCCTTTATTGTGTTCAAGACTGCGCGCATGATAGTCTTCCGAAAGCTCGAAGTGGTATGTCTGCCGTCATATAATATTCTACACACAAACTTGAATAACCTTTCCTTTGTTACTTCCCCTACAGATTTTGAAATTTTAGAGTCAGTATTACTTGTTCCTTCCGCGTTCTTTAGTTGTATGCCTTTCAGACCTCTGTCAAACTTTAAGGGGAGACGGTGACAGTCTTGCACTGATATTTTTGTAAATCCATTTCTTTGCCATTTTTGTTCAATCTCGTTGAAATTTTGTACACTTACGTATTTAGATCTAACATGATTTTTAAAAAAATTCAGAATTTTTAGTAACAGTCTAATGCAGTGAGATAATTTTCAATTTTTTATTGCATTATTATTTTAAGGTACACTTTTTCATAATTTCGAGGCAAATTTGGCAAATTTTTTTAATGGTAAAATAATCTACACTAACAGGTTTACAATTAAGTGCAGTAACTTTTTGGTAAATTAATGCTATTATTTTCTGTGATATTTTGTATTCGAACATTTTTATAAGCAAACTTTTCAATATATTATCAACCACACAACCGTGTATGATTTCTCGATTAAAATTTTGTTCCACTTAAATATGGCTTCAAAGTAAAAGAATAGGTGTGCCAAATTTCATTGCAATCCTTCTAGCAGTTTTTGATATATGTGTTCCCGAAAGCAGAAAACCTTAAGTTGCAGAAAAATCATTTTAAAGTTTGGATGAAATGTAAAAAAAAATAAAAAAAAAAAATCTATCGTACCTTAGCTAAAACTGCCCATATCCATATTCCATTTCTTCCGTCATCCTCTACAGCTCGTGTAGCTTCTCTGATCCTTTGCCTAGCAATGTTTTTGTATGTTCTGGACTGAAGTCTCCGCCTTCACGATTCTTTGCTTATTGATGATCTGCAGTATCTGCTCAGTGAAGACTCCAGGTGTAAAGCCCAACTTGCTGAGGATGTGAAGTCCTGGCACATTCCCATCATTAAACACTGCTGCAGCTTCCAAAGCATAAAGTTTCACCACCAGATTGGAAACAAACACAGTCTTTGGACATATTTTCCGAATAAGAGCATTGAAACTTTCATTTGGGTTCTGTGTTTTCCCATGCAGACATTTTTCTAGCAGTTGAAAGGTGGCTACACTGAGCCACTGCGCCAGAGATTGCGCCAAAGAGTATTATTAAGCCGCCTCCACAGTGCCTGTTAAGAACTCGTAGTAGTCAGTGCTTGTAGAGAGCTCGTAGTAGTCAGTGCCTGTCGAGGTCTCGTGGTAGTCTGTGCTGAGATGTTGTAGCAGAGAGTGTTTGTTGAGATGTGCTATTAGTCAGTGCTTGCTGAGCTGTGATATTGGAGAGTTCTGGTTGAGATATAATGTAAGGATTAGAATGATTTTCATCAATATAAATGAGGTAATTAACTCCGTTTGTTTTTATTTCAGTGTCCTAAATAATGCGTCATTACATGTTCAGTCAACAAAGCATCTGGCGTGTGTTCTTGTATTAGAGTGTAATTCTGCTTTCCTTACGCAATTATCGTATTTCTAATTTTCTTTTATCACGTCAGTATAAGTGGTATTTAAAAATTCTTGTCTTGTTGAAGAAGAACCGTGCCAGATGTGTACGTTGAGTCACACTCCCACACACAGAACAATTACATTTGTGCTTTGGTTTCGTAGGTTTTATACTTGCTGGGGACTTAATTAATTAATTGTATTAACGAAATTTTCATTTCATTCTTTGTTGTTGTTCTTTGCAGTCAGATAGCGTAATAAAACTAGTCAGGGCCAACCGATTACGAAACAGCGTAATCGGACTTACAGCTACTAAAAACTAAAAAATATTTTCAATCATATTTAATTAAGCCCCCATGCACAGTTCTGGTGAAGACAGTGCTCTAAAAGTTGGTTTAATGGCCATTGAAACCTCATAAGGAAGGTTATTTTTATGGGTATAGGCTTCCCTACTTTCCTTACTTTTCAAAAATTTGCACCATTCATTAGAACAGAGGCCATGTTGAGGTGTAGTGTCTGTTGACAAGTAATGAAACCAAATAGCCCATACTGCTTTCCTCATACCGTCCAAGCTTGTGAGGTTACTTCTAATTGCAGTGCCATAATAGACTTGTAGGCTGACAGTTCTCTTCCTTGTTAGTCTGTTTTTACCTCCCAGTGACTTCCCATCCTCTAGTAGCTTGCCTTTATTGTCTGCAACAAGTCTCCGGAGTCGTCCACCCGTCCTCTTCTGTATGTGGCCTAAGCACTCCAGTTTCTCAATAGTGCAATCTTTTCCATAGGGCTGACTTTCAACTACATTCTTGAAAGCACTAGAGTCTCCATCTCCTAAAGACTGTACGTATCTTACGCCATACTTTTGCAAAGATCAATGGAAAATGAATTTCATACCTGCAGCTTCCGTCCCACCACTGGAGCCTGCATAATTTCTGCTACAAACAGCTTTATGGGCTTCTTGCCATTCTGTTTCTTTACCTGCATCAATATATTTCTTGTGCAAAGAACAAGCAGAACAATATTTAGACATCACCTCTAAGTCTAATACATTTCCAGTGTCGACACTAATGATTGTTGAAACTCTATGTAGTGAAGTATGCCCTCTCTTCATCCAGGAACTGTCACAGGAAACTGCTATATCATTGCTATTAGTTGCTTCACAATTTTATTGAATTGCCCCCAGGACTCCCATTTTCATGCTCTCTTCACTTACTTCTGCAACTGCATTCAGGAGAGCAGTATTCATTGCAGAAAATTTTAGGGGAGGACTGGGCATGTTCATAATACCACATAAAAGGTTTCCACCATCTCTTCCAATCCCTATACATCTTAGTCGATAAGCAAATCTCATATTGGCTTCATAGATTCTATTACTGACTTTTGATGTCTTGAATGGTCTGTCAGCATCACAGTTTTGACACAAAATGTGCAATGTGCAAACTAAACCTTTTCTCTTTCCATCATCAACCAAATCCACATTTCCTCCACAAACAGAGCACTTGCAGGCTTTCCTAAGTGCTTCTGTCACAATTTCCAGAGCCACAATTCTGAAACCTGTATTTCTGTCATGATTTGTTTCTTCTGACATAATCCCTGTCCCAAATTTTATTTTAGATGCACTTGGAGACAAGCTAATGTTTGTATATGCAGGCCCGACCCTAACCTCAATGTCAGTTTTTCGCTTTATATTGGAAATATGGGACTTACTATATTTTTAAATGCTTTATCAGCTAGGTATTGTAAAAAGGGATCAACAGATTCAACCTTGCACAAAGAATGGCACAACAAATCAAGCATGACTCAAATTCCAATGAACAGCAAAAAATTTGTTTACAACACTCCACAGACTTCTATACCAGACTGACTGAACCAGAAAATGGCTCCACAGCCTTATTTACAATACTGCTGTTATGTATACAAAAAATCACAGCCTTCTAAAGCTATATTTTCTTGGTTCACAGGCGAAATTTTGCCATAAAATGTTTCCTCCATTTGGTACATTGAAAAGCGGGCTTGGCGCATTACACTGCTTAGCGTTTCAATTTTTTTATGCCATTTGTAGTTCGAATTTCAAGGAAAAAATTTGGGTTAATAATCTCAATTATATTTACCATCAAATAAGCAAATAAAAATAATTTGTAAATTTTTCTTTATTTCTGCCACCGTCTCCCCTTAATAATGAAATCCCCTATGTCTGCCAAATCGACAGTAATTTCTTCTCCTGGCACGTCAGCATAGAGCTACAGCGTCGTAGAGGCCCTCATTGTGTTATTTCCACACAACAAGCTCTCTCCTGCGCATGTAACAGTGGCATTCTGTCTGCTCTGAGTGAGTCAACGGCCTTGCCGCAATGGTCACACCGGAACACCACAGTTCACTGAAGTTAAGCTCTGTTGGGCTTGGCTAGCAGTTGGATGGGTGACTGTGTGGTCTGCCGCGCGTTGTTGGCAAGCAGGGTGCACTCAACCCTTGTGAGGCAAACAGGGGAGGTACCCCCCCCCCCCCCCCCCTTGTACTTGATTGAGAGGTAGTGGCTCCGGTCAGGCAAACTGACAACGACGGGGAGAGCGGTGTGCTGACCACATGCCCCTCCATATCCGCATCCAGTGACGGCAATGGGGTGAAAATGACACCGCGATCGGTCAGCACCGTTGGGCCTTCCGAGGCCTGTTCGACGGAGTTTTGTTTTAGTTTTATTCCCTCTGCTGTCTTAATACTGACACTTTTGTTTTTAAGTTCTCCGAAAGCAATTTCGACTTTTTCATGTGTTGAATTTGTTCTTCTTAGGAGTATTTCCTTGTCGATATCTTCATATATCGCTGCAGACATGTCGCTTTTTCTTCCTTGTACATTCATTTCATTTCACTTCAGAGTATTTTTTATTGCTGTATTTATTTCTGTCCCTGTCAGTTTTGAATTTTCTACTGTCGTCGATGAATTAATTTCTTTTTTTACTGTTCTTCGAAGCTACTTTTCTTATACTTAAATTTGTCTTTTTAAATTCTGAAATTATCTTTTAAGTGATATCCATTGTTCCTCAACTAAACTACCTGCTGTGGTATGCATTATCGCAGCATCTAACAGTCCTACAGAACTTGGAGCGATCATTACCTTTTCTCACTGCTTCAGTATTCCACTTGTTCGTAAGTGCTCTTAAGCATCAACCCCCTCTCTTCTTTTATTAAACTGTGATATCACTCAGCGGCTGGTCCTAGATACATATTACAACACAGTGCATGATTTTGAAGTCTTTGTATCACTCTAACGTAATACATCTGGTATCTCCTAGTATATTCTGGTCTTTTACAAGTGTCTTTATAAATAAAAATGTAAATGTTGATTTGTTGAAAATCGTGTATGTCCGAAAGTTGTTGACCAGTTACTTTGAAATTTTGAGAAAAGGTTGCATTTTGATGCAGGCATGCTTTAAGGTACTAATCTAAAAGTACTTTACAACTTTGGAATAATATAGACATTTATTGAGGTAATTTAAAGAATCGGTATCTGCCTGTAGCAAACAACCTCAACTTTGATAGCGCATCGGTACCCCATTCCGCCACCAGGAGTGCCAGCTAAAATTGCTATTCTCACTGGTGCGAAGCGTACTCTCTGTGTGGTCTGGTTTCATGAAACGAGAGCTACAACAACTGCTCAGCGTAAATATGGTGCAGCGAAAATCCACAAACAACCATGGAACACGTTCTTGACAGCCCCTTGGTTAAGGTGTTTTGTGCCATTAGCAAACTGAAAGTGTACGGCCCTTTTTTCTTTTTAAAGAAAACTATCCCTGATATTGTGTGTCTGGGCATGCTTGACAACTTTTTAAATCCACAGATCGATGAAGGTGGCAGATGTGGGATGGCGTAATACCAGAAAGACGGAGCACCACCTCTGCCTGTGAAGGGGAAATCACATGGCCATCCTGCTCCCCAGACTTGACACTTGCTGTTAGTTAAAGACTTTGTGCATGCTCCTTCCCTACCAAACAATTTAGTCGACCTGAAAAATCGAATCTGCGCTGCCTTTTCACAAGTTACCCTCAGTTCTATCCAGTACGTCTTTGTTAGTTACTTGAACTACCCACCTAGTCTTCAGCATTCTTCTGTAGCACCGCCTTTCAAAAGCTCCTATTCTCCTCTTGTCTAAACAGTATATCGTCCATGTTTCACTTCTCTACATCGTTACATTCCATACAAATGCTTTCATAAAATATTTCCTAAAACTTTCATCTATATTCAATGTTAACAAACTTGACTTTTTCACAAACACTTTCCTTGCTATTGTCAGTCTACACTTTATATCTTCTCTATTTAGGCCATCATCGGTTATTTTGCTTACCAAATAGCAAAACCCACCTACTACTCCAAGTGTCTCGTTCCCTAATTTAATTTCCTCAGCATCACCTGATTTAATTCGGATATATTCCGTTGTCCTTGAAACGTCCCCTTAGAAAAATTATACGTGACTGGCCTTAAACTGACACACAATATTTTTTAGCGCAACGCAATCTGACTTTCAATAATCCCTACAAAAGAATGGCCCTGACTAACATTAACCTATACCTTTCACAAATCACTTACCTCACAAAAATCTTCGTTACTCGAACTACTGCAATACAGCGAGCGCCACTGCTGCCAGCTAAATAAAAGATTCAAACTATGGAAGGCACTAACTACTGACAGGCATAGTTAGCAAATGAAAGATTTTAATAGAGAACAAACAATGTATTTACCTTAATAGTGTTGAAAACTCATAATATACATAGCAGTTCATGACATCCTGTCTTACAAATTTCAAAATTCTGCCATCTCTCTCCCCACATCCACCACTGCTGGCGGCTCACCTCCAACTGCGCAACGCTACGCGCTATTCACATCCAGCTGCCCAACACTACAATGGCAGACAACAATGCAAACTAGCCACAGACTGCACACAGCACAGCCAGTGATTTTCATACAGAGCGCTACGTAACGTTGCCAATAAGAAAACATAAACAGCCTACTTACATCCTCGTTTTGGTTTTGTTGATGTACATATTATATCCTCCTCTCAAGACATCGTCCATTCCGTTCAACTGCTCCTCCAAGTCCTTTGCTGTCTATGACAGAATTATAAGGTCATAGGCAAAAATCAAGATTTTTACTTCTTCTCCCTGGACTTCCATTCCTACTCCAAATTTTTCTTTTGTTTCCTTTACTGCTTGCTCGGTACAAAGATTCAATAACATCGGGGATAAGCTACAACCCTGTCCCACTCCCTTTTCAACCACTGCTTCCCTTTCCTGCTCCTCGACTCTTATAACGGCTATCTAGTCTCTGCACAAAGTGTAAATAACCTTTCACTCTCTTTATTTTATCCCTGCCACCTTCAGAATTTGAAAAAGTATAATCCAGTCAACATTGTCAAAAGCTTTCTCTAAGTCAACAGATTCTATAAACATAGGTTTGCCTTTCCTTAACCTGAGAAGTCGTAGGGTCAGTATAACCACGTGTGTTCCTCTATTTGTCCGGAATCCAAACTGATCTTCCCTGAAGTCGGCTTCTACCAGTTTCACTATTCTTCTGTAAAGAATTTGTTGTTATTTTTAACTTATTGAGAATTAGTATGTTTGACTTATTAAGCCGACAACGAGGTAATTTTCACACGTGTCAGCACCTGCTTTCTTTGGAACTGGAATTATTATATTCTTCTTGATGTCTGAGGGTATTTCTCGTTCCATACATCTTATCCTCCAGATGGAAGAGTTTTACCATGTCTGGCTCTTCCAAGGCTATCCCTTGTTCTAACGGAATGTTATCTACTTCCATGGCCTTGTTCCGACTTAGGTCTTCTAGTGCTCTGTCAAATTCTTCACGCAGTATATACATCTCCTATCTCATCTTCATCTATGTCCTCTTCCATTTCCATAATATTGCCCTCAAGTACATCTCCTTTGTATAGACCCTCTATACGGTCCTTCCATCTTTCTGCTTTCCCTCTTTTCCTCAGGACTGTTTTTTTCCATCTGAGTTCTTGATATTCACACACGTGATTGAGCCGTGCGCGGCTCGTGTTCATGCCGTTTCTTGCTTGAGAGCTTCTCTATACGCAACTGTCGCCCCGTTTCTTTTTAGATTTACTGGCGTCACTAAGTTGCTGGCTTGCCTGCCCGTGAGTGGCAGCAGCAGCGCGTATCGATAAGAGCACTGTCGCATTATCTTTGAAGCGACCGCTAGTATTGCCGGCTCGTCGTATGTCGGGAGCTCAGTCGGCACGCAGCGCCAGTGAGGTCCGGGCAGGTAATACGCGCCGATCGTTGGCGACACACATGCACTGCCCGACGGAAGGAGACTGGAGCGAGGACGAGCGCTGATTGGTCGTTCGGTCGGTCGCCTCATCGGGCAACGTCCTTTCGGTCTTTTGACCGTTTCTGGGCCTCGTCAGCTTGCCGGACGTGGGTCGGTTCCTTCCTTGTACAGAGATGTCGGGTGGCCAATGGGCTAGTGTTACCTCTGCATGGTTGGGTCCGAGCCAGTGTGCCCGGGTCACCGAGTCTCCGAGTTCCGAACGGACGTGGAGTTGAGTCGCGATGGAGCGGCAGTGCGGTCTGGACAGCCAAGACTCGCCCGACCGTTACTGACACACATCACTTGAGTGGGGACGACCTTGGTTGGTCGTTTACGGTCAGTCATCTCATCGAACGACGTGTATTAGGTCGCCGACCTTTTCGGGTTCTCTGTGTGTCGACTTGTCATTCGTCCTTGTTGTTCCACAGTAATTGCATTTAGAACTGTTCAAGTTCTTGTGGAAGTGTTTCCGTGGAATTGTGTCCAGCTGGTGTGATTTCGACTGAACTGTTATTTTAATGCTGTCTGCGTACTGGAGTAGGCGGTCGGTCGGTTGGGACAGAACAGCGAGGAAGTCTCCGCGGCGAGGTCATTAGCGTACTGTTCCGCAGTGTCTTTTTCATCGCCGTGTTGATGTTGTCAGGCACGGCGTGTAGTTCGACAGCCCTTGGTGTTTGTTCACTTTTTCAGTAGTTGTTGTGCCTTGGCTGTATTTAGACGCCGATATTTGAAGACGTAGTGCTGCTGGTATCTTCGTCCTCGCTGACGTTTTCCGCTGTCGTGCCGTTGGTCGGGCGGAAGGGAGTTGATTAGGGTGTTGGTCGGTCCTTCAGCTGTCCCTGGGTCGGTTGCCACCCGATTATTTGATCTTAAAAATGGCTCTGAGCACTATGGGACTTAACTTCTGAGGTCATAAGTCCCTTCAAACTTAGAACTACTTAAACCTAACTAACCTAAGGACAGTGAAGTACGTGTGGAGGAGTTTTACGCTATGGCGCTTGATTTCATGATTAGGCTGTGACGCCATACTGCGCTTAAGAAACGCTGAAAGGGTAAGTATATGAAAGTATTTTACACCACTGCTTACAGCAAAGGAACAGTTGGAGAGGATGACATTGTATCAGCATGACCTTCCCGTCACAAAGCAGCTATGACTCGCCTAGCCAGAGTCCCGATCTGAACCAAATGGAACACCTTTCGGTGAGTTAGAACATCAACTTTGTTGCAGACCCCTGAATCCAGGGCTACTACCTCCTCTGGTTTCGGCTCTTGAGAAAGAATGGGATGCCATTCCTCTGCAGTTATCTAGATAACTCGTAGAAAGTGTCCCCAGCAGAATTTACGCCATCGAGAGAGCGAGGGGTGGACTTACCTCATATTCACTACTAAAAGTCTGGATATCTCTGATTATAAATTTAAATGGATCTGAGCACTATGGGACTCAACATGTGAGGTCATAAGTCCCCTCAATCTTAGAACTACTTAAACCTAACTAACCTAAGGCAGGATTCGAACCTGCGATAGTAGCGGTCGCGCGGTTCCGGACTGTAGCGCCTAGAACCGCTCGGCCACCCCGGCCGGCATTTGATCTTACTTTTGGCTGCCTGTCTCAGCTAAGCTTATGTTAGAGTTACCTCCTCAGGCCGACCTTTGGAACACTTCTGGGCACCACTGTTCTGCTGTTTCTAGATTGTCATTTTCTTTTAGTTTCAAGTACTGTGCGAGGCCTTCAGCCGTCTATTAATTTCGTTTGTTTTACTGTTAAGATAAGGCCTTCAGTCGTTTTAAATTAAAACTTTGAAGATTCTTTCTTAAACTTTTTTTTTTAAAAAAGGGGGACTTTACGTATTAGAAATCATTATTATCTTGGCCTTAAGCCTGTTCTATGCTGTATGTTCAGTGTTCAGAATGTGGACTTCAATCGATCTTCACGTGAAATATTTTTAGATAAGGCCTTCAACCGTCTTAAATTAAAATTCGAAAAGTCACTTGTTCATAATCTTTCAAAATTTTCTTCTGAAATTCTTGTTATCCAGGCCTTAAGCCCTCAGTTCTTCTATCTCCAGTGTGTGGCCTTCAGCCAAGTTTTTATGTAAATTTTTGTAACTAAGGCCTTCAGCAGTGTGTATTCCTTAAGGCAATTCTAATAACTTATGTTGGGGCCTTCAGCCGTATTGTTTTGGAATGCTTTTAAGGGCATGTGTGATTAAGTGTTTTAGGGAAATAAAATTTGTATGTTTTGTGCAACTGATATTAACTGATTTTTGCCCCTTTCGACAACTATACCCGCCGCTCTGTCCTACGAAACCAGACTTCAGAGATTGTCTTTTCTCCAAAGGTCTCTAATTTTCCTGGAGGCGGCATCTATCTTTCCCCTAGTGACATACACTTCTACATCCTTACATTTGTTCTATAGCCATTCCCAATTCCCATTTTGCACTTCCTGTCAGTCTCATTTTTTAGACGGTCGTATTCCCTTTGGTCTGCTTCAATTATTGTATTTTTATGTTTTCTGACTTCATCAATTACATTCAATATCGCTTGTGTTACCTCGTCTTTTTTTACCTACTTGATCCTCTGCTGCCTTCACTATTTTATCTCACAAAGGTATCCATTTTTCAAATGGCTCTCAGCACTATGGGACTTAACATCTGAGGTCATCAGTCCTCTAGAACTTAGAACTACTTAAACCTAACTAACCTAATCCATGCCCGAGGCAGGATTCGAACCTGCGACCGTAGCGGTCGCGCGGTACCAGACTGAAGCGCCTAGAAACTCACGGTCACACTGGCCGCCTATCCATTCTTCTTCTACTGTATTCCTTTCCCCTGTTCTTGTAAATCGTTCTTCAATACTCCCTTTGAAACTCTCTGCAACCTATGCATCTTTCAGTTTATCCAGGTATTCAGTTTATCCATCTCCTTAAATTCCCACCTTTTTGCAGTTTCATCAATTTTGATCTACAGTTCAAAACCAATAAACTGAGGTCAGAATCCGCATCTGCCCCTGGAAATGTCTCACAGTTTAAAATCTGAAACCGAAATCTTTGCCTCACAATTACATAACCAATAAGAAACCTTCTAATGTCGCCAGGTCTCTTCCACGTATACAACCTTCTTTCATGATTCTTAAACCAAGAATTAGCTATGATTAAATTATTCTCTGTGCAAAATTCTACCTGGCGGGTTCCTATTTGATTCCTTTCCCCCAGTCCATATTCTCCTATTATTTTACCTTCTCTTCCTTTTCCTACTACAGAATTCCAGCCCCCCTCCCCCCGCCCCAAAAAAATCACTAATACATTTTTGTCCCCCTCAACTATCTGAATAATTTCTTTTATCTCATCATACATTTCTTCAGTCTCTTCGTCATCTGCGGAGCTAGTTCGCAAATAAACTTGAACTACTGTGGTGGGTGTCCACTACGTGTCTATCTTGGGTACAACAATGCGTTCACTATGCTATAAATAGTAGATTATCAGCGTTCCTATTTTTTATTCATTATTATACCTACCCCGAACTTTTTTACATTTTTAAACCTGTATTCACCTGACCAGAAGTCCTGCTCCTCTTGCCACCTAAGTTCGCAAGCTCCCACTGTATCTAACTTTAACCAATCCATTTCCCTTTTTAAATTTCCTAACCTCCCTGCCCAATTAAGGGACCTGACATTCCACACTCCGATCCGTTGAACGTTCGTTTTGTTTCTCACGATAACGACATCCTCCTGAGTAGTCCCCGCCTGGAGATACGAATGGGGAACTTTTTGCCTCCAGGATATTTTACCCAAGAGGACGCCATCATCACTTAAGCAAACAGTAGATCTGCATGCCCTCGGGAAAAATTACGTCTGTAGTTTTCCCTTGCTTTCAGTCGTTCACAGTACCAGCACAGCAAAGGACATTTTGTTTGATGTTACAAGGCCAAAGCAATCAATCAAGTTGCCCTGCAACTACTGAAAAGGCTGCTGCCCCTCTTCGGGAACAACGCGTTTGTCGGGCCTCTCAAAAGATACCCCTTCACTGAGGTTGCTGCTATGGTATAGCTACCTGTATCGCTGAGCCACACAAGTGAGCTACACAAGCCTTTCCACCAATGGCAAAAGGTACGTGGGGATTCTGTAGTAGTATTATAACCATAAATCAATTAAGTCATAAATAGACCTAGTTTCTGTATGTCCACCCGTCTGACCAGAGGCCTTGGGGACCACGACCGTTCACTATTAAAAGAAAATTAAATGCCTACAGCCGTCCTTATGACCTCATTTATTATGTAGTTACCAGTTTTGGCACTTCAGTGCGCCATCTTCAGGCCTCAGTTGATGCTGAAGGGGTTATGACGATCCATATATATGATGCATCAGTGGCCAACATGATTGGTTTACGTTGACTATCTGCAACTGTGTTGTCAGCACTCTGACCATCAACTGCCAACATAACGGATTTACGCAGATTATCTGTAACTGTGACATCAGCACTCCAACCGTCAACTGCTGTTGATGATTGGAGTGCTGACATCACTGTTACAGATAGTATGCATAAACCAGTTATGTTGACCACTGATGCAGCGTATATATGGATCGTGATAACCCCTTCAGGACCAACTAAGGCCCGAAGATGGCGCACTGAAGCGTCGAAACTGGTAACTACAAAATAAATAAAATCATAAGTTCGGCTGTAGGCGTTTCATTTTCTTACAATAAATGCAATTGTCCTATTTGCTAACAACGTTTCACCATTGGATATTACATATATTCGTATATTGATATACAGGGTGGTCCACTGATCGTTACCGGGCCAAATAATCTCACGAAATAAGCATCAAACGGAAAAACTACAAAGAACGAAAGTGGTCTAGCTTGAAGGGGGAAACCAGATGGCGCTATGGTTGGCTCGTTAGATGGCGCTGCCATAGGTCAAACGAATATCAACTGCGTTTTTTTAAATAGGAACCCCTATTTTTATTACATATTCGTGTAGTACGTAAGGAAACATGAATGTTTTAGTTGGACCACATTTTCGCTTTGTGATAGATGGCGCTGTAATAGTCACAAACGTATATGTACGTGGTATCACGTAACATTCCGCCAGTGCGGACGGTATTTACTTCGTGATACATTACCCTTGTTAAAATGGACCGTTTACCAATTGCGGAAAATGTCGATATCGTGTTGATGTATGGCTATTGTGATCAAAATGCCCAACGGGCGTGTGCTATGTGTGCTGCTTGTTATCCTGTACGACATCATCCAAGTGTCCGGACCGTTCGCCGGATAGTTACGTTAGTTTAGGAAACAGGAAGTGTTCAGCCACATGTGAAACCTCAACCACGACCTGTAACAAATGATGATGCCGAAGTAGGTGTTTTAGGTGCTGTCGCGGCTAATCCGCACATCAGTAGCAGGCAAATTGCGCGAGAATCTGGAATCTCAAAAACGTCGATGTTGAGAATGCTACATCAACATTGATTTCACCCCGTACCATATTTCTATGCACCAGAAATTGCATGGCGACGACTTTGAACGTCGTGTACAATTCTGCCACTGGGCAGAAGGGAAATTACGGGACGATTAGAGATTTTTTGCACGCGTTCTGTTTAGCGACGAAGCGTCATTCACCAATAGCGGTAACATAAACCGGCATAATATGCACTATTGGGCAACGGAAAATTCGCGATGGCTGCGACAAGTTGAACATCAGCGACCTTGGCGGGTTAATGTATGGTGCGGCATTATGGGAGGAAGGATAATTGGCCCCCATTTTATCGATGGCAATCTAAATCGTGCAATGTATGCTGATTTCCTACGTAATGTTCTGCCGATGTGTTACTACACGATGTTTCACTGCGTGACAGAATGGCGATGTACTCCCAACATGATGGATGTCCGGCACATAGCTCACGTGCGGTTGAAGCGGTACTGAATAGCATATTTCATGACAGGTGGATTGGTCGTACCGCACGTTCACAGGATCTGACGTACCTGGATTTCTTTCTGTGGGGAAAGTAGAAGGATATTTGCTATCGTGATCCACCGACAACGCCTGACGACATGCGTCAGTGCATTGTCAGTGCATGCGCGAACATTACGGAAGGCGAACTACTCGTTGTTGAGAGGAATGTTGTTACACGTATTGCCAAATGCATTGAGGTTGACGGACATCATTTTGAGCATTTATTGCATTAATGTGGTATTTACAGGTAATCACGCTGTAACAGCATGCGTTCTCAGAAATGATAAGTTCACAAAGGTACATGTATCACATCGGAACAATCGAAATAAAATGTTCAAACTTACCTACGTTCTGTTTTTTAATTTAAAAAACCTACCTGTTGCCAACTGTTCGTTAAAAATTGTGAGCCATATGTTTCTGACTATTAGAGTGCCATCTATCACAAAGCGAAAAAAGTGGTCCAACTAAAACATTAATATTTCTTTACCTAATACACGAATATGTAATAAAAAGTGGGGGTTCCTATTTAAAAAAAAACGCAGTTGATATCCATTTGACCTACGGCAGCGCCATCTAGCGGGCCAACCATACCGCCATTTGGTTTCCCCCTTCAAGCTATACAAGTTTCGTACTTTGTAGTTTTTTCGTTTGACGCTTATTTCGTGAGATATTTGGCCCGGTCGCGATCAGTGGACCATCCTGTATAAAAACTACATAGTCTATATGTGTCCAAAAGTTTATTACACCACTGTGTGAAAATTTGAAGTAAATCTCAAATTGTACCTTTCAGATTTACTTTATATTTTCACACATAACTGGAATAAAGCTTTAGACACATATGGACTATATATGTTTAATATATCAACATATGTATAATACACAATAGTGAAACGTTGTTAGCAAATAGAACATATGTATTTATGGCTTGTTGATTTACGATTAGAATATCGCTACAGAATCTGAATTTGCAATAACTGTAAACCAGGCTCGAGATCAGAGATATGGGACAGGAGAAAATGGAGAGAGAAAGGGGAGAAGAAGGTAGACAGAAAGTGGGGGAGAAGGTGGTGGACATAGAGGGGGGAAAGGACGAGGTGATGAAGAAAAACTGGGGCCGGGGGAGATTAGCATGTATATCTAATTCCTGTACAATTAGAAACTTCTGCTTTCTATTTTCTTGCTTCTCGATGTAAGCAGATTGTACTACAGCATAGCGTGACAGGCTACAGCTAGTATTTATATAATTGTAATTTTTGAACAGTATATTTGCCACTACTACCTGATATGTGTTACAGAGCAGAATGAGACTTTCACCCACTGTAATGACTACTTTAGAGCAAATATTTTCCCTTAACTCTGCTTTCTATTCCTTGCCCTACTACAACGTTCCAGTCTATCCACAGTCACTACATTTTCATCCTCCATTGTACACTGAATTAAATGTTAAGTTCCCTCATATACTCCATTTTCTCATTTTATTACTCTGGCGTCAGCATGTACGCCTAGACTAAATTTGACTGATTTTGAGTCGATTCTGAAATCGAAATATCTGAGCAATAGGATTCAGATCGTTACATTCCGATTCGTACTCTGGAGCGTAAATTAGTAGCCTTCTTCCGCGTGTCTATTAGTTAAGCTACATCCACTCGTAGCATAACATTAGAGGCGGACTACATCGTTGTGAGAGTGTTCTAATGGACAGCTCATAGAGCAAATATTCATTTTCATTAGGTGTCAATATCAAAATTCATTTCGTGCAACTCACTGTAAGGTACATAGCGGAGAATATATCTGGTGCACACACACACACACACACACACACACACACACACACACACACACACACACACATCAATTTCTCTCTTTCCCTTTACAACAGATTCATGGAACATGTGGGGAAAGCACTGTTTCCTCTTCTAATTATAAACTATTGAAGGAGAAGGACAGGACAAAATAGTAACTGTTGTTGGTAAAATACTTTGACGCTGCTGTGTGTGTGAGAGATGTCATAGCATATTCCCCAAAATATTAGTCGAGAGGCATCAAATCAGTAAACTGGTACTACTAGCTGTATAACAAGAAAATTCGTATGATACCAAAGAAGAAGATTATCGTCACAATCACCTGTTGCACATGTTGTGTCCATGGGCTTGTCTGATCCACGCCCCACTACCCTCTTTATGTTCCCAGTATGGGATCACTGTGGGTTTTGGGCCAAATCGTTGATGTCGGCAATTTTTGGCATTGGCATTCCTGAAATTGTTGATGTCAACGTCAGCATTCCCAGAAATCTGTTCCCTCCCTCCATTTCCGAAAATTCCTGTCCCCATTCACCCCAGGGCCAGTGGTGACATATATGTGCATCGACAACTGCACGCTTGCAGTCATTGCGCTGGGGCCCTGAATCACTTGACGTTTCAGCAAATGGTGTGGAAGTTCATCGCCCCACCAATTGAGCAACTGTAATTTCTATAATTCGACTGTATGATCACCATCATTGGCTGTCTGAACTTAAAGGATGAATGCACCGCCACTACCTTTGGGCAATATGCTGTATAACCTGGCTCGGTGCCCGCTATTTGCTATAACAAATTATTATTATGCGAATTTCGTCATTCACTATAATGAGAAGCAGAGTTAAAAATCTGTGATATGCTTTAACGTAGCGTTGTCTGTAGCATCGTAGCATAGTCTGCAAAATGTTAGTCGAGTCTGCCAAATCTAGTGAGAGAAACTGTGTCCGAATGTATCCGATCGATCCAACACCGTCGTGACGTCGTTGCGACAGTGTCATTCTGGTGTTACGGCTGCATTACGGTGGCATCAGACCAGTGTTACTGCAGTGTCATACTGGTGCCAAGTCAGCATCACGATGCATCATGATTGTCATGCACTGCTGGGACCCATAATTAATTTAGTGCGCAAAAACTACCTATATTATTTACCATTTGTGTTATTGCTCTCCATTCGAGGTCTGTGCTCTTTGGAGAGGGGATCAGGCTGTGAGTATTTGTTATAACTAGCAATTTATATTATTACTATTCCAATTACATGACACTGTTGTCAGATACAGAGTTTAAAAATGATGAGGTTAGATATGTTGGCATTGCAATATGTGTATGACATGTCACAGAATATTTCCCAAAATGTTAATCTAGTGGCATCAAATCTGTCAACTGGTATTATTGGTCGTACAACTAGCAAACTGGAATAAAACCAAATCCGGAAATTTGTAAAATTAGATGAAAAAATGTGGCAGTTTGGTAGGATGAAAAATCTGGATGAGCCGTATCAACTCCTATCGATTGTAGTCTGTAGATCGAATCTCTGGTTCATTTTCCACACTTGCACTGCATTTTCCGGTTTGAAATGTGTGGAATGGACAGTCATCGGGGATGTGGAGGAAGAAAGTCGGTTGGTTGAAACCTGTGTTGTCACGCGCCAGTGGTCGGTGTCTTGACCGAATCTCTCTGAGGGAACCGTTGCCTCGTGAATGACTTTGATCGTAATTAGCTGATTTCGGTATGCTGAAAGGCACATATTTCCTGTCGCCGAGCTGCGTTGCATGATGTAGTGACAGCGTTAGCGGGCTCTGTTGTTACTGACCTACTGTATGTGATTCTTCCTTGTTTTGTGTATTTGTGCTCTCCGGGAAGTTTGGATCTGTCGTTAGTGTGGTCTGTATCGCTTATAGAAACGTTTGAGCCTGTCCATCTCGGTGTACGCTGAGTGCCCTGTGTTGCTCTCGTGAGAAGGAATTTAGTTGTGATCCCCGGGTGTGACAGATGTGGTGGTGGTTTTTTATTGTTTGGTTTTTAATAGTGTTTCTCCTTCCAGATGATGTCTAACATTATTATTGTCACCGTCTGTACAAGTGGTGGAATTTGATGGCTGTTGCAAGTGCTACGAGTGCTGTCGTCAACATTTACGTCAACATTTACGATCAGTGCGCTCTTTTAATTGTTTTAGATTCTGATCTGGCCAGATCTATTAGTACACTGGATGCACTGTCGGAGAGCTGTTAAATTTTCCATGTTGACACCCCTGGGTGCTGTAAGGTGAGAGTCCTTACCGGATTCTTGCTTCTGCCAGCTGTCTTGTGCTGGTGTTTAACCGTTATATTATTAATAGAACCAGGACGTCAGCCTAGAAGGTGTAATGGTACTTGAATTACGTAACCATTACGGCACCTCACCTCTGCCTCTCGATACGTACCAGCAATATTCTACTGTGTTTCTGTAAAATAGTTAACATATTTCTGTGACAACATTCAGATTTGATTTCAATAATGTAGAGGTACTTTGATACATCGATATGTTTATATTGCAATGATATTATTCTTATGTGTATTCTTTCTTTTGTCACTATGATCTTTGACGTCCTTGTAACTCTGATTTTTGGGCGCGTAAGCGGTAATTAGAGAGTTAAGTCTTGGTTGTCATGTTGAAAAGACACAAATTGTAGCCAGTTTATGAAATGTGAACTTTAACAGTGAGGAAGATATTTTCAAGTATGTTTTATGTTGTGAAGTGATACTGCAACAAAAGTAATAAAAAAGAAGTGTAACTTAAATTCGGAGTGCTGATTACTATTTTACATTATCATTGGCCTAAAGTGCAAAAGTTTAATCTTCAAGAATGGTTCATGAAACACATCTAGAAACATTTTGAATATCGCAGAATAACACCTGGTAGGCCTCTTTGCATCCGAGCTTGGAATCATCACCACCTAGATTTTCGACGATTGAGCCATGAGTTCACAATGAGACCAGCGTGGGAAACACAAAAAGATGAGTGCCTAGTTTGTCGATTATTTCATGAAATGACTTTATTAACTGTGCTCTAATGACACCTGCCACTTAAGATAACTTTGTTGTTGCCCCAAAATGCAATATTTAGCAGCGTGAGCAACACTACAATCATAATTAATTTTTGACCTTTGTTGTGGTACGGTTGTTACAAAGGAAAGTTCAAAACTGTTATTTAAAACCTGATTAAATTATGTTTGTAGACTGGTTATGTTAATATTCTTATTCTTTGTTCTCGAAGGTGGTTTATTTTCTTGGTGATTGAACCACCTGACGATGACGGACAGCTGTTCCGAGGAAATATTGTGGAATGTGCACAACGTGATCCGCCGACAAACCCGTGAAGGCTATTTACAATGATATACGGGTTTTCTGTTGCAACCGACTGCGAGGAAAGACAAGATATGCTGTGCTTCTGTTGAAAACATTTGTGTATGGGGTATAGTATATACGCTTCCAGCTGCTGGATCTGTGAAGACTATGGCGTCGATTCGTTACTTCATATAGTTCTTATTTACGAGCTAGTGGCATCACGCTGTTGCTGGCGATTCGAATTGCGTAGTGATGATCTAATCATAATCCGACTGATCGATAAACGATGTCTTCAAACACACATATACCCACTAAGCAAGAAATACACACAGCAATGCAATAATGTGTAATTCTCATGACGATGCTTAATTGTGTAACGGTTTAAATTCCTTGCTTAGTTGGGAACGCCCGAGAGAAATAAAATGAAACCATACGTAATCAGCGCAGCGTGTGATTTCCTTTCTCGCGGAGAGTTTTGTACATTAAAATGAAAATAGGTTACGCCGGTACGAATGTTTACTAGAATATTATGTAAAAATTTGAAGCATATCGATCAAGACCTTTTCGAGGTTTTTCCCATTCTTACTCCATGTGCTTTTGTGTGTTTTCGAGTTCAATAGTTCCAATATTGGCGAAGTCACAACTAGCACTAAAATCTGCGTGGTGACACAATTCTCAGACACACCCAGATTAGAACGGTTATCCAGTTTTCGGCATGTTTTACAGTTACGAAGCATTGCCCACCCTCGATAGTATGTTAATATGATAAAGCTACATAATTGTCTCCATGGGACGATAACTGGCTCTCAAACGTAGAAACTCTGAATTCCAAAGATAGCTGATAAACAAAACGTAGACTAGATGAAATGTGCATCTCAGGGACAGATCAAAGGTATTCCTGCACTTAGTATATGAGCCTTCGCTAACATGGTTCAATCTGGAGATGATAATGGAATACCGTATAATGAGACACAGAAAGCTCACTAGAGCTACTCTGGGCGGTTGTTATTTCTACTTCGCCGGGAAGTAGAGGTGGTCCTCTGTTTTATAAACGAAGTTCCATTTGTTAAATAACGCACTAACGTGAAGCAAAACTGCATGATTCACAAAGAATATCGTGTTTCCCTTGTAGATAATTCTAGATATTTTTTGTCTTCTGCAAATGATTCTTATTTAAGCAAACTTTTTTATTTTAATGATTGTGTAGTCCTAAGAAGTATACAAAAAAATAAATGTTGAGAAAGGGCTAATGGGATGCACGTAACAACTCGTGCGGATGCCGTTAGCTGTCACTGTCTGGGATACGCAGAAAAAATACTTGCGGCAGTACACGTGGGTGCCTACCACCAGAATGTCCTACCACCAGAATGTCTCTACAGTTTGGTAACTGGCCACATGCACGTGGTGAAAAGTGTCAGTCTATCTTTTCCCACGCTGGTGAATTTCATTATGTCGGTAATTATTCGGCCGCAACGATAGTCACACAACGATAGACGGGTAGGTGTAACGTGCATCATATTTGAAACGTCCCCTTTGAACAATTATACAAGACTGTGCTTAAACTGATACACAATATTTTTTTTTTTTAGCGCAACGCAATCTGACTTTCAAAAATCCCTACAAAAGAATGGCCCTGACTAACATTAAACTATACCTTTCACAAATCACTTACCTCACAAAAATCTTCGCTGCTCAAGCTACTGCAATACAGCGAGCGCCACTACTGCCAGCTAAATAAAAGATTCAAACTATGGAAGGCACTAACTACTGATAGGGATAGTTAGCAAATGAAAGATATTAGTAGAGAACAAACAATGTATTTACCTTGATATCATCATATATAAATATAGCAGTTCATGACAAATTACATATTGTAACGCGTATTTGGGAATAATTTTGTGGAAATTGTTTGCTCCGCGTTCGCTACTTCTCCTCCTCAGACCCAAAGCCTTCGTTGCCTAATAGCTAGCACGGGGACTCCTAAGCAGAAGATGATCCATTATAATTGCAATAATTGATTATAAATATCTTATGTTATTAGGTTGGTGCATAAGTTTACGCGTTTTTTTTTTCTTAGTTTATTCGCTTGCTCGCAGTTTGCCAGCTCTTTTATCTTATTGTGAATAGCTTGTAAGGTCAGCTATTTGCTAAAAGTGTGTTGTCGCACTAATTGTCCTAATGATGCTTCCAGGCATCTTCTTGTCGCATTATACTTACTTTACGAGCGCCCGCTGTTGCCTCATGGGTCAGCTACTGTTCCAGCAGTTTGCGCGTGCAACTGGTCTCGGCTTGACAAGGGCAAGCGCACCAACGGCACGATATTACTGGCCAATAGTTGGGGATTCGCCGCTGTCGTCACCTTGTGTGAAGCAACTGTACACACTTTGACTGCTGCTAAAGTTTGTGCTTCACTGGTTCACGTGCTCCTTATTCTTTTCTGAGCTTGCCTATTTTTGTCTTGTGGTTTGGATCCCATTTGGTGCTGTGCACTCTTTGCGTAAAGTTTTCACTAGTCAGCCGTTTGCTGGCCGTTGTATTGCTTAAATTTGTCAGTTCTCTGAAAGACCTGTGTTAAATTTTGGCCTCTTTTTAAAACCACCTTGTTAGCGTCGACATTTAAATTTCATTAAACATTTTACCTGTTACTAAATTTATGCTAGTCGTTGCTACATCTGGCTTTTAAAAATTTTGCTTTAAATTTGTCAGACCTCTTAAGGAGCGTGTTTAATCTTTCTTCTGTAATTTAAACCCATCGTGTTAGTCTGGTATCATTTTGCTATCGTTGTTATATTGTGTAAGTCATTCTTCATTCATGTGCTGCACGCCAGTGTGAAGGCATTATTCTTCAACATGCTTCCATGCGAAGCCATCTGGATTCATTGTGTTGGCTTTGGGGAGGGGGAAGGGGGGGGGCTATCTCACTTGGACATGGTAGAAAACATTACTATAATTATTTGTTTGAAGTTGTTTCATTCAAGTTTAGTCTCCTAATTTATACATATAGCAGCAAAATACTGGGTATTTTTTCAGTAAGTACTCCACAAATATCTGCTCTAAGTATGAGGGACCGAGCGAGGTGGCGCAGTGGTTAGCACACTGGACTATCATTCTGGAGGACGACGGTTCTATCCCGCGTCCGGCCATCCTGATTAACGTTTTCCGTGATTTCCCTAAATCGCCTCAGGCAAATGCCGGGATGGTTCCCTTGAAAGGGCACGGCCGACTTCCTTCCCCATTCTTTCCTAATCCGATGAGACGGATATGACCTCGCTATTTGGTCTCCTCCAATCCAATCTAAGTGTGAGGTAAACTATTACTAAATGTCCCCAGAATTGTTCTGTGTTCATCGCCTTGGTAAGCTTAACCTGGAGCAAACATGTAAGCAGCTTCCTTCGTCTATAACTTACGTCTCCCTTCCTCCTATAGACATCTTGCACACAATTTAGTGCAGTTGGGCTACAAGTTTTAAATATCTTTGTACTTACACGTTAATATCAGAAAACCTGCTGTGACTCGTCAGAAGTCAGCATCACAATGTAAAAGAAGGCTCGGTAGCCGCAATCGATCATTCTGTGGTAGTTAAAACTGTCAACATGTAAAAACAATTCCGTCTTTTTTGTTTGGTGTGGTTTTAATTATATCCAGCTTAATTTTTAACTTACAATATTAATCTGTTTTTGAATTAAGTATTTCATTCTCCAGCCAGTAATTTTAAAAATATACCTTGTCTCCTACATAACGTCCATGATGTTGCAACAACGATATTTACCAAGATGTTGTAGAATATTCTACGACACACATTGTAGTGTCAAAACATCTCGCCTCACCATTTCTAACTGTGCCTCTCACTACAGTATTTATCGATGCTAGCAGTTCAGCAATCATTAACGCACAGCACTTGGATATTCTAATGTAAACGCGTATCTGTGAGAATTGATGTACGAGGTGCATTCAAGTTATAAGGCCTCCGATTTTTTTTCTAATTAACTACTCACCCGAAATCGATGAAACTGGCGTTACTTCTCGACGTAATCGCCCTGCAGTCGTACACATTTTTCACAACGCTGACGCCATGATTCCATGGCAGCGGTGAAGGCTTCTTTAGGAGTCTGTTTTGACCACTGGAAAATCGCTGAGGCAATAGCAGCACGGCTGGTGAATGTGCGGCCACGGAGAGTCTCTTTCATTGTTGGAAAAAGCCAAAAGTCACTAGGAGCCAGGTCAGGTGAGTAGGGAGCATGAGGAATCACTTCAAAGTTGTTATCACGAAGAAACTATTGCGTAACGTTAGCTCGATGTGCGGGTGCGTTGTCTTGGTGAAACAGCACACGCACAGCCCTTCCCGGACGTTTTTGTTGCAGTGCAGGAAGGAAGGAATTTGTTCTTCAAAACATTTTCGTACAATGCACCTGTTACCGTAGTGCCCTTTGGAACGCAATGGGTAAGGATTACGCCCTCGCTGTCCCAGAACGTGGACACCATCATTTTTTCAGCACTGGCGGTTACCCGAAATTTTTTTGGTGGCGGTGAATCTGTGTGCTTCCATTGAGCTGACTGGCGCTTTGTTTCTGGATTGAAAAATGGCATCCATGTTGTGACTTGGCAAGACAGCCAAGCGACTATGAGGTAGTCGAAAGGCACGCATTTCAGCTCACGCAGGCTGGCGTGAGGTCTGGAACAGTTAAAGGAGTTGAGTCTAGTAAAAAAAAGTACGTAGCTTCTCGAATACTTAACTTTAATCCATAATTGGTAAACATCGGTCTGACGGTACATGCATCACAAAATAAATAGCAGTTGATAATGGCGCCTTGCTAGGTCGTACAAATGACGTAGCTGAAGGCTATGCTAACTATCGTCTCGGCAAATGAGAGCGTAATTTGTCAGTGAACCATCGCTAGCAAAGTCGGCTGTACAACTGGGTCGAGTGCTAGGAAGTCTCTCTAGACCTGCCGTGTGGCGGCGCTCGGTCTGCAATCACTGACAGTGGCGACACGCGGGTCCGACGTATACTAACGGACCGCGGCCGAATTAAAGGCTACCACCTAGCAAGTGTGGTGTCTGGCGGTGACACCACAATCCACGTCTCATCCATTGTCACAACTGACGAAGAGAAAGTCCCATTCATGCTGTCGTTGCGCGTCAACGTTGCTTGGCAACATGCCACACGGGCAGCCATGTGGTCGTCCGTCAGGATTCGTGGCACCCACCTGGATGGCACTTTCCGCATTTTCAGGTCGTCATGCAGGATTGTCTGCACAGAACCCACAGAAATGCCAATTCTCGGGGCGATCTGTTCAACAGTCATTCGGCGATCCCCCAAAACAATTCTCTCCACTTTCTCGATCATGTCGTCAGACCGGCTTGTGCGAGCCCAAGGTTGTTTCAGTTTGTTGTCACACGATGTTCTGCCTTCATTAAACTGTCGCACCCACGAACGCACTTTCGACACATCCATAACTCCATCACCACATGTCTCCTTCAACTGTCGATGAATTTCAATTGGTTTCACACCACGCAAATTCAGAAAACGAATGATTGCACGCTGTTCAAGTAAGGAAAACGTCGCAATTTTAAGGATGTAAAACAGTTCTCATTCTCGCCGCTGGCGGTAAAATTCCATCTGCCGTATGGTGCTGCCATCTCTGGGACGTATTGACAATGAACGCAGCCTCATTTTAAAACAATGCACATGTTTCTCTTTCCAGTCCGGAGAAAAAAAATCGGAGGCCTTAGAACTTGAATGCACCTTGTATTTACACACCAGGCAGATTTTTCTGGGTTTGGCATTGTACCGAATTGCCATTTTTCAGTTAATTTTCTTAATTTCTGGATCTGGCGTCCTATGAGTTTGCCAATTGTACAGTCAATACTACAAATTTCCAGATTTGGTACAACTTGATATACAGTTTGTAGAACGTATGTCCCACACACGCTGCACTGTTAAAATTTCTTCTCTCACAATTTCCTTTACTCTGCACCTCCCTAAAGTGTTGTGTAATTGGAATAATAAAATTAATTTGTTACTTATAACAAACACCTACAGCCTGAGCCCTCACTACCGAGCACAGGCCTTGAATGGAAATCAAAAGTACATAACTGGTAAATGATACAGGTAGGTTTTGAGCACTAAATTACGAGCCTCAGCAGTGCATGATGATGATGATGTAACATGATGCCAGTGTAATACCAGTGTGACACCACCGAAACATCAACACGATAACATCACGATGGTGTCGGATGTGTTGGATACTTTTGGGCACAGGTCCTAACGTTTTGTGGAATGTGCTATGACGCAACACACACTAGTTTCCAAGCATCTCGCAATTTTTTAACTTTGCTTCTCACTGCAGTGGATCACAATACTCATGTAATAGTAAGGAATTAATTTGTAATAACAAATACAGAAGCACTGAGATAGAATGGAGAGCATGTGGCTTCAAAGTGAAGACATCAAATGATGGCGCTCATGCAATCAAATTATAGAAATTAATATTGCTCATTATGTGTGGGCCTGAACTTGGACACCATTGGCCAAAACGTAGGTGCTTAGGGGCCCCAATGCAATTGGCTGAGGACATGTTAACGTCGACACCACAAGGCACGGGTGTATGGGGGAGGGAAAATCCGGGAATGCTGACTTCAGTGATTCCAGGAATGACGACACCGTAAAGTGCAGACATCAGCAATTTGGCCTAGAACCCACAATGAACCTCTACTTTCCCTCACATATTTGTCCTGTCTATCGGTAATCAATATATTGTTTTGCTAGCTACTCGTTACACAGTCTAATGGCTCGTTGAATCATTTTAGCCCATATTGTTCGATTTCTTCCCGTAGCTGAAAGCGTTTGCAACTTTCATTGTCCGTCCTCATTTATATGTGATCCAGTCTGTTGCAACCACAGAATCTTCCGAGAAAACATTTCTGTGGCTCGGATTCGGCACCTGTAGTTGGCTTTTGAATGTCCGTGCTTCGGCACCACACAGAACTGTTGCGACCACCTGTGACTTGTATATTTTAATCTTTGTCTTTTTGTGGCACTTTTTCGATAGTGAGGGAATAACTAACTTTGTCTATAAGATTGTGTCGTATGCATACGTGTTATTGCAGTAGGTATAATTAGATTGCGGTATTTGTTCTACGTAAGTGCACTGTAACGATCTTTCGGATCTTACAGTTCCCCTTCTGAGATTTTATGTAGAACTGAATCAGTAACTGCAAACAAGCGAGAAGACAGGTACAGTCAACCATCTGAAACGAGTGAATCTTCGTAGTAAAGTAAAATTGTGTGCTGGAGCACGACTCGAGCCTGAACCTGGAATTTAGTAAGCAATCCTCTTACCCTCTGAGCTATCCAAGCACGAAATTGAGATAGAGGCATTGATAGAATTAAAACGGTGACGGCGAATCATGACTCGTACCCGCGAAGCTCACGTGGTAAGAGCATTGCCTGTGAAAAGCAAGCTTGCTGGTTTTACTGCATCCCATGCACTTTTCTAACCATCCAGGAAGATTCAGAATGGTGTGGACACAGTTTCAGAGTGAAAGACTTATTCCGCCACCGGATATAAAAAGGTTTAGAACACACAAAGGGTAAGTCGACTTGGGAAACAGTGCCATTAATTTGAAAAATAAATCATACATAAGGGAAAAAAATGGTTCAAATGGCTCTGAGCACTATGGGACTTAACATCTATGGTCATCAGTCCCCTAGAACTTAGAACTACTTAAACCTAACTAACCTATGGACATCACACAACACCCAGTCATCACGAGGCAGAGAAAATCCCTGGCTCCGCCGGGAATCGAACCCGGGAACCCGGGCGTGGGAAGCGAGAACGCTATCGCACGACCACGAGCTGCGGACATACATAAGAAAGAATGACGTTTTATCAAGTTTTGTAGTAAACGCTGATAAGTCGGTAGGAACTAACAATGATTCACATAGCGATTAACGATAAAACCCCAGTAAGAAAAGACGAAGAGCCCTGGAACATTAGTGTTTGCTTGAAAAATGTTTTATCGAGTTTTATAGTAAAAGCTAATAGGTCTGTGGGAACCAAGAATGGTTCATACAGCGATTAACGACAAAATCTCAGAAAGAAAAGTCAAAGAGCCCTAGAGCATTAGAGTTTGCTAGACAGTATGTGTGGCGCACATGGGCATCAACAAAAATCTGTCCGGGAGGGAGGAGGGAGGTGGGTGGGTGTGGGAGGGGGGGGGGGGGGGAAGAGGCAGCAACACTAAAATTTCCAGTTTTCATGTAAGAGAGTTGATCAGTTTCGTGATGTGTCTGTCTTTAAAGTACACGTTTCTGTACTATTAATACGATCCTGGATGGGCGCATTTTTTAAGCCGAAGCACAAGATACGGTGGCTGCTGTTTAGAATAAACAACTTCGTAACGCTATCTGACTTCGAAAATGGGTAAGAAATCAACTCAGTAGCTCACATTTGCAACAACTCGTGCAACTAATAAAAGGCAGGGATAGTTTTTACAATTGAGCATCAGCCACTGTGAGAAATCATTTGTAAGATCATATGAAAATGACAAGAGTGCAGTAGTGGCCAACTTATAATTGTACTCTGTTCAACGACGGTCTTGGCCTCTGTAATCACCGTACTTAGATATGGAAGTTACTAATTGCTGGTAATATTCTCAAAGATATTTGAATAATGACATGGTTCGGAAAAATTAAACATACGTGAGTTAACTGCGGAAAGGTGAACACATTAGCGCAATGCTGTGTGTAAGTTATTTCGTGGGACATGAACATACACTCTGTAGAACATATGTCAAGACGATTCTGCCCTCAGCAATCAATGACAAAATTTATCTTCTCATCTGAAAATTTGAGTGGAGAGAGCGGGATGCTTAATTCTGTTAAAGGGGAAAATTATGCGAAATATGACTTATTTCATGAACTGCATTATTCGCAATCATTAATAGACAAAAAAAGGTACTTCGCAACATGTGTGGACAAGACGGTGTCAGACGAAAGGTGCACCAGAAATATGTGCAAATATTAAGTAAATAACATAGCGAAGCAGAAATGATTAACAGTAAAGGCAATTAAATTATCTGTACTGACTTCAGTTCAACTAAGCAAAGGGCATGAATCACTTGGCTACCAATACGCACGTGGAACGTAATTCGAGAATTTCAGTAATCACACAGATTCAAATTTGTATGTGCACGACTTCCAGCAACATACAAAATGAGCTAAATTGTAGGAGAGAGCGAGGTAATTTAATGCATAATGCTCCTGGTTGACCAGATCAGCTCCTGTTATCAGTTACAGCCATACAAAAAAACACAAACATTATGAAATTTTATAATACCTCGCGATTAATTGTCAGCACGCTTTCGCAAATCATCACAAGATTATTATGCGAAATTTTTGTACGATACGAGTACCACATGAATGAATTGACTGCAGTAGCTTACGTATTAGCAACCATAAATGGAACGTTCTGACGATATCAGCCGACTGCTGTCCCGTTCCGTCCTGCGTCTACTCATAACGCTTTTCCCGGAACAAGTGTCTTTCAGAGTTATTCATAAATATGCCTCCAACTGACCGCCAGCTACCTGATTGGCTGGGAGCGCGTGGAAACCACCAGAGACAACACGCTTCCGCCGCAACGTCTCAGAGAGAGAGAGAGAGAGAGAGAGAGAGAGAGAGAGACATGAAGGAAGTTATACTGCATACCGATACTGGTTACAGAATGTCTTTGCAAAAGACCAGTTCGCAGGTTCTTGAAAGGAAAAATATAGAAGAATTTAACGTGACCTTTAACATGCAGCTATCAGTTGATCTGCAAATACATTCAAGAGCCAAAGCAACTGGTATACCTGACTAATATCGTGTAGGGTCCCCACGAACACGCGAAAGTGCCGCAACACGACGTCGTATGGACTCGAGTAATGTCTGAAGTCGCGTCGAGGGAACTGACACCAGGGGGTGGAGATCCCTTCTGAACAGCACGTTACAAGGCATCCCAGATATGCTCAATAATGTTTGAATAATGTTCATGTCTGGGGAGTTTGGTGGCCAGCGAAAGTGTTTAAACTCAAAAGTGTTCTTGGAGCAACTCTATAGCAATTCTGGACGTGTGGGGTGTCGCATTTTCCTGCTGGAATTGCCCAAATCCGTCGGAATGCACAGTGGACGTGAATGGGTGCAAGTGATCAGACAGCATGCTTACGTGCGTGTAACGTGTCAGAGTCGTATCTAGATGCATGAGGGGTCCCATATCACACCAACTGCCCATGCCCCACACCATTACAGAGCTTCCACCAGCTTGAACAGAGCTTGCTGACATGCAGGGTCTATGGATTCATGAGGTTGTCTCCATATTCGTAGAGGTCCATCCGCTCGATACAATTTGAAATGAGAGTCGTCGGACCAGGCAACATGTTTCGACTGAAACAGTCCAGTGTCGGTGTTGACGGTCCGAGGCGAAGCGTAATGCTTCGTGTCGTGTAGTCAGCAAGGGTACACGAGTGGGCATTCGGCTCTGAAATCCCTTGTCGATGATGTTTCGTTGAATAGTTCTCACGTTGACATTTCTTCATAGCCCAGCACTGAAATCTGCAGCAATTTGTGGAAGGGTTGCACTTCTGCCTCGTTGAACGATTCTCTTCAGCCATCGTTGGTCCCGTTCTTGCAAGACTTTTCCCCGGCCGCAGCGATGTCGGAGATTTGATGTTTTACCGGATTCCTGATATTCCTGCTACGCTCGTGAAATGGTCGTACGGGGAAATCCTCACTTCATCGCTATCTCGGAGATACTGTGTCCCATCGCGCGTGTGGCGGTTATAACACCATGTTAAAACTCACTTAAATCTTGATAACATGTCATTGTAGCAACGGTAACCGATTTAACAGCTGCGCCAGACACTTTTGCCGTATATAGGCGTTCCCGACCGCAGCGCCGTATTCTGCTTGTTTACGTACCTCTGTACTTGAATCCGCATGTCTATAACACTTTCTTTGGCGCTTCAGTGTTTATCGCTATACAAGGTGCTCGGAAATTCCCGTTACAGACTTGTAGCACTTGATAGAGGGGAGTAAGTAGAGAGATTTTTAATTTTGATTACGAATCCATATCCACAAATGTGCCGTTCTCGTGCTGAAGCCGTTTGATAACATCATAGTATGAAGGCTTTCATGACCGGATCACATAGCTGCTGGTAAACCTTTCGGTATGTGAGGTAGTGGTCCAAGAAGCTCTTCTCTTCCTGACATTTCGTCCAGGACTGCGCTGAGCCTTGCCGACTGACCGGTCGGACGTCCGAGAGCGACATATATACTGTAAGAAAGGTGCCGTAGTCGAAGTAACACGTCATGAGCAGAGGTAATCTTTGTCAAAGATAAAACTTAACTATCGATTGTCGTCTTGTTAGAGATAAAATTGTCTAGCGATTCTGCAGAGCTACTGTCCACATGCCACTAAGTTTCATTGCCTCCTCTTTGCTATTAAAATTATTCTGATGCTTATAACTTTTGGTGGCTTCTCTACATAGCCGTGGGTAATAATTCGTCTTCGTCGATAAAATTTCTGTTTCAGAAAACTTCACTTCGTGGTTTACTGACTGAAGAGCATGCTCTGCTACAGCTGATTTCTCTATTTTCACTTGTCGGCAAAGACTTTTGCGCTCTTTTAGCCGTGTAATTACGCTTCTCTTGATAGTTCCAATATAAACACGTACACGGAATTTTGTTCAAAATATTCAAGGGCCCAAACTGCTTAGGTCATCGGTCCCTAGACTTACACACTACTTAAATTAACTTTAGCTAAGAACAACACACACACCCATGCCCGAGGGAGGACTCGAACCTCCGGCGGGACCAGCTGCACAGTCCGTGACACGACGCCTCAAACGGCGCGGCAACTCAGCGCGGCACGGAATTTTGTGCACTACACATATCGACAGAGGAGGGCGTTTATCCTTCACAGATCGGAGTAATTTACTTATTTTCTTTGTTGGTCTAAAGACCGGTTTGACGTCATGTTTCTAAAATCTTACCGATCTCATCCGTTAAGGGAGAGAAACTGTATTTTTCCGTCGTTGTGGTTCATCCTTGCCCCTCGGTCTTATGTTCCCTCGTCGCAAAATTCTCTTTACCTCTTTCCATGAGTAGCCGTTTTTCTCGAAGGCCTGCTTCAGATATTTTATTTCAGCGTCCAGGCGTTTCGATGTGCTTATCCTTCTGGCTCTTTCGACAAGACTTATAATGACACTTATATTTTGTTGTGGATGGTGATTGGAGTTTTTATGTGTTACTTTCTGAATAACTTTGTTTCAAACTTCTAGCGGACCGTCTCATAACTAAATCATCCGAGAAAGATGTTCTGTTATCATTTTCCATTTCCTTGGTGATTCTTTTATATACGAGTCAGTTTTCGCAATATATGGTTGTAAACGAATTGGCAGATATCTCGCTATATCGTACGTGGGAGACTTGTTGGCACTAACTATGCATTTATTCCTTGCTAGTAAGGTACAGATACCTCCGAGGAATAAAATAGATTATCTTACATTTACATCTATGGACGTTATGATGGAAACGACTACTAGCAGACATAACAAAAGTTCGGAATGTTACAAACTAATGCAGCTATAAGTAATACGGTGATGTCTGATACTGTTGTTAACAAGTCGGAGAGAGTGTTATCTCAAGACGAGATTTCCATCCTTGCAAAAGGAGGAAATTACGCTATAACACCGATGAGAGTACCAGTTGAAGATATTATAGCGAATATAGAAGCAAGTATAAGAAATCTCCCCAAGGAAACTTCAAATGCAATTCGAATCGAAACCACCAGGGTCTTCTTGATTTAAGTGCAGATGAAAATATAGTGGTTCTTCCTGCTGATAAAGGGAATGATAATGTTGTTATGAACACAGAGGATTATCGAAGCAAAATTTTGACTCTTTTAACCTCAGGAGAGTACAAAAAACGTACGAAGGACCCTACAGCCACCATACTGAGGGAATCAAATAATCTGATTGTCATCTACCTCTGTTCAAAAAGAAGATAAAAGAGCTTTGTTGAAGAGTGATGCAATGTGTCCTTGACTGTATCGTGTACCCAGAATTCATAAGAGATTTTCCTTTGAGACCCGTAGTTAGTTCCATCAACTCTCCCACGTATGATATAGCGAGATATCTGGCAACTCATTTACAACCATATATTGGGAAAACTGACTCATATATAAAAAACTCGAGCCATTTTATTGAGAAACTTGAAGGACTAAGTCTGACTCCTGAAGATATTCCTGTAAGTTTTGACATAGTGTCCTTATTCACTATGATTCCAGTTAACGAAGTTATGATTTTCACAACGAAAATATTTCCAGGAGATTTGACTGCTCTTTTTAGACATTGCCTTACTTCGAGGCAGCTCCAATGGGACGATGAATTTTATGAGCAACTTGATAGCAATGGGTAACCCATTAGGTCCTGCGGTCGCTAATTTCTATATGGAGAAATTCGGACAGTTGGCTCTGGACAAAGCAAATAAGAAGCCATCTCGCTGGTATCGGTTTGTAGATGACGCATTTGTGGTTTGGTACCATGGTAGAAAGGCTTTGGATGAATTCTTTAATCATCTAAATAAAATTAATCCAAAAATCCAGTTCACCATGGAAATGGAAAATAACAGAATATCATTCTTGGATGTATTAATTATAAGACGGTCCGATGGAAGTTTGGAAGATAACGTTTTTCAGTAAGTAACACATACCGACAGATATTTGCATAAAAACTCCAATCACCAACCAGAACAAAAGAGAAGCTGAACGGACATGCACATGCAAACACCTGGACGCTCAAGTAAAATATCTGAAGAAGGCCTTCGACAAAAACGGCTACTCAGGGAAAGAGGTAAAGAGAATTTAGTGACCTGGGAACAGAAGACCGAAGGACAAAGATGAACCACAAGGACGGAAAAATACAGTTTCTCTCCCTTAACGGATCAGATCGGTAAGATTTTAGAAACATGACGTCAGATCGGTCTTTAGACCAACCAAGAAAATACGTCGAGTTCTCCGACCGGTGAAGAATAAATGCCCTCCTCTGACGACATGTGATGTCTACAAAACTCCGTATACGTCGGTAAAATTTGTATTGGAACTATCAAGAGGAGCGTAAATACACGGCTAAAAGAGCACAAAAGTCATTGCCGACTAGGAAAAACAGACATCAGCTTTAGCAGAGCATGCTCTTCAGTCAGGAAACCACGAAATGAAGTTTTCTGAAACAAAAGTTTTATCGACAAAGACAAATTATTATTCACGGCTATGTAGAGAAGCGATTGAAATTTATAAGCATCAGGACAGTTTTAATAGGAAAGAGGAGGCAATGAAACTTAGCGATATATGGACAGTAGCTCTGCAGAATCGCTAGATAATTTTATCTTTGACAAGACGACAATCGATAGTTAAGTCTTATCTTTGACAAGGATTATCTCTACTCATGACTTGTTACTTCGACCACGCCACCTTTCCTACAGTATACATGTCGCTCTCGGACGTCTGTCTGCAAGGCTCATCGGAGGAGCGCCTCTTAGGATGTCCACTGCAGTCGTGGATGAAACGTCAGGAAGGGAAGAGTTTCTTGGACCACGATCTCACACCCCGAAACGTTTGAAAACATGTTTGCTAGGCAGGTATGTATTATGGTAGTAACGGTTGGGGGAGGGGGGGGGGCGGGCTTACCTCGGATCGCTGACGTCATTTGACCTAAATCCTACCTGGTTCGAGCCTCATTCACGAGTCAGTGAGTTAGAACAACGTGGTTTAGTACACGTTTGCAGAATACACCAACATGATCTTTCTGTATAGCGAAGCTCACTGTAAAGGAAAAACTATTCGTCACCTTTATCAACATCGTTCTCCACAACGTTCGACTCCATCTGATATCCTTTTCGTCACAATTACGTAACGGCTTCGAAGAAGTGGTACCTTCAACGTCAGCAGGCGTGACTTTGGTTCTCCTACCTGTATTGGAATCAAATTGCTTGCGAAAACTGATTAAATGTGTTTTCTATTTGTTTGGTTATTATTGAGGGGAATGCTGAAACTAGTGATGTACTGGGTCACGCATAATGAATTAATTGTAAAAGTTCAAAACTTTTGGTAACATTTTTTGGGTAAACAGCCGTCTTGTAATACATGTAAAGGCAGTAAAGGAACAGTCTTGATCACCATGATTATTTTATTAAAATGACCTGTTTCGGCCTAGGTTTAGGCCATCTCCAGACAGCACCATAAGCTTAAGTTGAAGATGCGTAGAACAGTCACTTGACCTCAGTCTCTAAAATTGCAGTTATACGCACCGTCAGCTTCAGCTGATGATGCTGTCTGAAAATGGCCTACGCCAAGGCCGAAACCGGTGATTTTAATAAAATAACCATCGCGATCAAGGCTGGTTTTTTTTACTGCTTTTATAACTGTAAAACTGGTTGCCTTACCAACATGTTTTCAAATAGTTTTAGCGAGGAAATGGTGCTTTTTCGTACGTACTCACTACCCTCTACAAGACCCAGAAGTTTTCAACAGGAATTTCCGATGACCATGTTTGATATGTGTTCAAAGATAAGTAAGTTATGTGTATAGAGAAGTAAGCTTTCTCTCCATATTCGAGGGAAGGGCAAGTGTTTCACCTTGTCCCCCCCTCCCCCCCTCCCCCCCCCTTGCAGCACCAATCCACCTCATCCTATGCTCCTGCAGACTCAAATGACAGTGCAAGAATGATTGTACTTGCACCAATATCTTGTTTAATATGTGCGCGTGCGCGTGCGTGCGTGCGTGTGCGCGTGCGTGTGTGTGCGTGCGCGCGCGTGTGTGTGTGTGTGTGTGTGTGTGTGTGTGTGTGTGTGTGTGTGTGTGAGATAAACACACACACACACACACACACACACACACACTCAGAGAGAGAGAGAGAGAGAGAGAGAGAGAGAGAGAGACTGCGATCGTGAAAGTGCGAAGATGCTAACGCCACCGTCCAAGTGTACTCGCGGAATTCCACAAAGCAATTTATGCTCGGACCACGGCTATTGACAGTCTACATCGCTTTGCGCGTTTTCTTGCGGCGGGTACTGAACGCCGTAAGGCGCGGAACGCATCACACGGAACCCTCGTCATGCTTGGAAAACCAGCGACTCAGCAACTTCCGAGTGTACCTGAGCCGTTTGAGCTTCGTCTGCAGTGGAGCCTCCGTTACACGACGCCAGTTCCTTTTTAAACAGCTACTAAATTCATGGTAATGGTGCAATAATGTAGCAAGACCTGCGGTTCTGTGGCATTTCAATGACGCACGCTTAAAGTTAACTGTTGCGGTCTGTGGGAAATGGCGAGTGGTGTACATTTAACTTCCTTCTACCTCACTTTGAACGTATTTACTTTATATTACTCTATGAACTGAAGAGGACGTGAAAAATCATGGATCAAACAAGAATACAAATTACTTGTAAAGTTAATTTTCTAGTTATGATTTCTGTAATACCGTATGTGTTACATATTTGATGTGCTCTCAATATATGGCGATGGATTTCGCTCATGTAGTTTCTCTCAATTGTTTTTCCTTTTCCTGTCTTCTGTTCAAATTTTTTCTCACCTATTTACAGCCTTTTGAACTGTTTTCAACTGTTATACACTTATTGTAATACTACGGCAATCTATTTCTTTCTGAAATGCCTTTATAGCTTGTAACACTGAATTTTCATATTAAATGCTCTCTTGTTTGTGTGATATACAAAGAATTATTATGAGTGAAAACATGCACTAAACAGACAACTGGTGGTTGTTCTCCCTAAAACTATTTTACGTATTACAATGATTCGTTAAAGAGTATCTAAGATACGGATTCTTACCTCAGTGACTTTACATGGCCGGCCTGGGTGGCCGAGCGATTCTAGGCGCTACAGTCCGGAACCGCGCGACCGCTACGGTCTCAGGTTCAAACCTTGCCTCGGGCATGGATGTGTGTGGTGTCCTTAGGTTAGTTAGGTTCAAGTAGTTCTAAGTTCTAGGGGACTGATGACCTCAGAAGTTAAGTCCCATAGTGCTCAGAGCCATTTGAACCATTTTTTGATTTTACGTTCTAACGACTCTGCTGAATCCAAGGACGATACGATCTATCTACCCAGAGACCGAAATTTTAGGATTTCACGTGGTCATGTCTTCTGTGCCATCCTGTGGTAAGACCTTGGACACAATAAGGTTCAATTCCTGTCCACTCATTTACGAAGGCTGCCCAGAAAGTAATGCACTGCATTTCCTTTTCTTCAGCCGAAAATAATGCTAGGAATGCGAAACTTTCCGTATGTATTACGTATTTGAAGTCTCCTGAGTGAGCGCGCCAAGTTTCCGTCACTTTCGACAGATAGCGTAGCTGCAGGACAGTTTCAAAATGGCGTCTGTACGTGATGTAGGTTACAAGCAACGTGCCGTCATTGGATTTCTCACTGCATCGAAAGAAACTGTGGTGAACATTCCCAAACGCTTGTGCAAAGTCTATGGAGCACCTGCTGTCGACAGAAGTACAGTTAGTTGCTGGGCACGGAGGGTGAGGCCACCAGAAGGTGGTTCGGCGGAGCTCCACGATTTGCGGCGGTTAGGGAGACCATCCACTGTTGTCACGCCTGACTCACCTGACCTGGCACCCTCGGAGTTCCCTTTATTTGGGCCATTAATGGGTGCCATTTGTGTAAGATATTTTGAGGGCGATGACGAGGTGATTCACACAGTGGAGCACTGGTTCCACCACCAGGGCAAGAATCGGTATCGAGAGAGCACACATGCCCTTGCTTCGCGCTGGAGGAAGGCCATAGAACGGTATGGAGATTACGTGGAATAATAGGGTGTGTAGGTTAAACACCATTCTTTCGTGTTTGTGATTCTCATAATGTTCAATAAAGAACCGTTGAAGAAAAAAAAATGTGGTGCATTACTTTCTGGGCAACCCTCGTAGTTCTAGGTTTTCTGTTATTACACTAAACAGCTTAGGACAAAATCTGGGGTGGCTCTTTTGATTTTCTTCCCCATGCTTGCCAGGTGTACTTAACGACGAACCTGGGTGCACGAATGGCAAAACGTCATTTTTTCGGATGAATTCAAGTTCTTTTTACAGCATCATGATGGTCGCATCCGTGTTTGGCGACATCGCGGTGAACGCACATTGGAAGCGTGTATCCGTCATCTCCATACTGGCGTATCACCCGGCGTTATGTTGTGGGGTGCCATTGGTTACACGTCTCGGTCACCTCTTGTTCGCATTGACGGCACTTTGAACAGTGGACGTTACATTTCAGATGTGTTACGACCCGTGGCTCTACCCTTCATTCGATCCCTGCGCTCAGTCTGGAACCGCGTGACCGCTACGGTCGCAGGTTCGAATCCTGCCTCGGGTATGGATGTGTGTGATGTCCTTAGGTTAGTTAGGTTTAAGTAGTTCTAAGTTCTAGGGGACTGATGACCACAGATGTTAATTCTCATAGTGCTCAGAGCCATTTGATCCCTGCGAATCCCTACATTTCAGCAGGATAATGGACGACCGCATGTTGCAGGTCCTGTACGGGCCTTTCTGGATACAGAAAATGTTCGACTGCTGACCTGGCCAGCACATTCTCCAGATCTCTCACCAATTGAAAACGTCAGGTCAATGGTGGCCGAGCAACTGGCTCGTCACAATACGCCAGTCACTACTCTTTATGAACTATGGTATCGTGTTGAAGCTGCATGGGCAGCTGTACCTGTACACGCCATCCAAGCTCTGTTTGACTCAATTCCCAGGCGTATCAAGGGCGTTATTACGGCCATAGGTGGTTATTCTGGGTACTGATTTCTCAGGATCTATGCACCAAAATTGCTTGAAAATGTAATCACCTGTCAGTTGTAGTATAATATATTTGTCCAATGAATACCCGTTTATCATCTGCATTTCTTCTTGGTGTAGCATTTTTAATGGCCAGCAGTGTAAGTAGGACTAGATAACGCGCTGGAAAACAACATGGCGGGGAACATTGCTCATGTCTGAGACCATGACTGTCAAAGATAAAAGACCAACGGAGCTATATATCTTAAAACAAATAACTCCTAGAAAGGTTGAAAATTTTAAACATAAAGCCTCTGCACCAGGTTATGAGAAATGTAACAAACTGTGCATCGATTTATATAACTTCGAACACACTACCCCGACTTGCACTATTAGAATATATCGGCCCTTTCGCAACGAATGTTGCATATCGCACCCATCGTTATTAATGAAAGATGACACTGGACACAAAACAGCGAAACTGTAGTATGTAAACGCCATAATGCAATAATCTCGGTTAACCCGTACACAGATTGTTGAGTAGGTGTTTTTATCTGTTGTAGATATTCTGCATACTGCTGACACGCACTGGATGAACAATATTATCATCGTTAATTTTTATATCTTATTACTAAAAATAAAGCGTGAGTGAACGAACAACGCCACTTCATCGCCATGTAATAGCAAATGTCCAACATAGGTCAAATTATGTTTTACGTGTAATAAATATGGTAATTGCG
This sequence comes from Schistocerca serialis cubense, assembly GCF_023864345.2. NCBI lineage: Eukaryota > Metazoa > Arthropoda > Insecta > Orthoptera > Acrididae > Schistocerca > Schistocerca serialis. The sequence goes on along the minus strand of NC_064639.1, from coordinate 251,422,833 downwards.
TGAACGGACGTGCAACGCCCTTTCATCGCCCGAAGAACATATTTTACTTTTGCAAGTAAATCTGTCAAACACATTGCAGATTATCTGAACAGTTAACAAAAAACGTTCATCTCTACGGACGAGGAACAGCAGTAATAACATATGAAATTCAAGAACATGGTACGACACCTTTACCACATATATTTGCTAAGAAATGTTGCAAAAGATGGAATAAACTCATAGTTGTTCAACAAACGTGTTAGAAAGTTTATACGAACTCAAAGAAAGCTTCGTCACAGATTGAAACTGAGTCAGAGCATTGTTGATAATAGCTGAACAGAACTAAAATTAGAATGAGCCATCAAAATGAGAATCTACTAACGAATTCGAAAGTAAAGTTTTGCTTACCAATTTGACGAAAATTCCAAAGATCGGACGTTTCGTCGAGGGATCGCTTCGGTGGCTGGGGAATGTTACTGAAATGCTTAACAAATCAGACGCTACAAGAGGGACGTTGTATGTCATGGAGAGGTTCGCTGTTAAGATCCCGAGAGTGTACTTTTCAGGGAGAGTTACGCAACATATTAATTCCCCTTGCGCACACTGTAAAATCAGAGAGCCAGCCGCTGTGGCCAAGCAGTTCTAGGCCCTTCAGTCGGGAACCGCACGACTGGTACGGTCCCAGGTTCGAATCCTGCCTCGAGCATGGATGTGTATGATGTCCTTAGGTTAGTTAGGCTTAAGTAGTTCTAAGTTCTTGGGGACTGATGACCTCAGATGTTAAGTCCTATAGTGCTCAGAGCCACTTAAATTTATAATCAGAGATACCCAGACTTTTAGTAGTGAACGTCAATATGAGGTGAGTTCACCCCTCGCTCTCTCGATGGTGTAAATTCTGCTGGGGACACTTTCTATGAGTTATCTAAATAGCTGCGGAGAAATGGCAGCCCATTCTTCCCCAAGAGCCGAAACCAGAGGAGGTAGTAGCCCTGGACGCAGGGGTGTACAACAAAGTTGATGTTCTAACTCACCCAAAGGTGTTCCATTTGGTTCAGATCGGGACTCTGGCTAGGCGAGTCATAGCTGCTTTGTGACGGGAAGGTCATGCTGATACAATGTCATCCTCTCCAACTGTTCCTTTGCTGTAAGCAGTAGTGTAAAATACTTTCATATCCTTACGCTTTCAGCGTTTCTTAAGCGCAGTGTGGCGTCACAGCCTAATCATGAAATCAAGCGCCATAGCGTAAAACTCCCCCACACGTACTTCACTGCCGGAATTACTCATGATGGCAGGCAATGTTCGTCCGGCATTCGTCGAAACCAAACGCTTTCATCGGTTGCAACAGGGTATAGGATGGTTCATCGCTCCGCATCAGTCGGTTCCCGTCATACACTGTCCCGTGGCGTTGTTCTTTGCATCACCTCAATCGTCACTTAGCATCGACTACACAAATGTGTGGCCAATGAGATGTTGCTCGACCACTGTACCCTACTCCTTTTAACTCTATTCGCGCAGTCATTGTTTTAGCTTGATTGCTGGCAGCACTTAGAAACTCACAAGTGATCGACCCGTTTCAGGCATTTTTTTGCAACACACTCAGCAGTGTTCGTCAGCACATGAATTCTACCCGGTTTATCTCTGGTTGTTCCTTCGCGTTTCCACTTCTCAGTCACATCACCAACAGTCGGCTTTGATGGCTTGAAATGTCTGTGACGGATTTGTTACTCAAGTGAGACCCAACTATAGCCCATGCTCGAAGTCGCTGAGCTCTGCTGAACGCCTCGTTTTGTATCTGTTGCTTCTCTACTGACAGCATAGTACTCCATGACTCCTTTTATACTGTTGGGTGCGCCTCTAGTGACATCTAGCGGTCAATTCAGCATTAAATTAGGAGTGTTCGGGTACTGTTGATCGGAAAGTGTATGCCACCTCCGCCTCCATAGCTGAGGGGTCGCAGTCGGTTCGTAGCCGTGACTCGAGGCGGACCTGTTCGGAGCTCTGAGCAGGCATGCTTTTCTTCACTCGTTAGCACGTGATGCTACGTTGCTATATTTCTTCAAGTTCTGATCTGCAATGACGTTATCTTACCGCCGTGCGAGTATAAAGATCAAATTTCAAGCGGAACATGCACGAGCTCAAGCGTATGAAGTGAAATAGTTTATTGACGAGCTTCATCTCGAACACCACAATGTAGGAACTGACTTCTCCATCAGGAGCAGTGCCGTGTACGTCAAACTCCGGACCTATGTTTTGCGTTATTCTTGTGCGACGTTCACACAGGGTCTGAAATTCAGACACTAATGATGGCCACGTCGGAACCGCTTCGATTGATTTTACAGGGTGTGGCCTTCTCCGGGTTTCCGAACTTCCTTTTGAGGTGCCGCAACACGCGATCTTATGTACCTTTCCACCTTCAGTCACATCGCAGAAAAGTGGCAGACTTTCGAGACTCATCACGTTTTAAATCAGACTTCAAATGACGAAGCGCATGCCTTCTTATTTGATGAATGGCGGAGTGCCGTGAGCTTCTGCGGGTTTTTGACATTAGGGCGACTTCCGGTAGAGCTGCCTCTGCAGGCGCTTAAGTCAGACGCCGGTAGGAGATGTGTACATCTACATCTACATCTACATTTATACTCCGCAAGCCACCCAACGGTGTGTGGTGGAGGGCACTTAACGTGCCACTGCCATTACCTCCATTTTCTGTTCCAGTCGCGTATGGTTCGCGGGAAGAACGACTGTCTGAAAGGCTCCGTGCGCGCTCGAATCTATCTAATTTTACATTCTTGATCTCCTCGGTTGGTATAAGCAGGGGGAAGCAATATATTCGATACCTCATCCAGAAACGCACACTCTTGAAACCTGGCGAGCAAGCTACACCGCGATGCAGAGCGCCTGTCTAGCAGAGTCTGCCACTTGAGTTTGCTAAACATCCCCGTAACGCTATCACGGTTACCAAATAACCATGTGACGAAACGCACCGCTCTTCTTTGGATCTTCTCTATCTCCTCCGTCAACCCTATCTGGTACGGATACCACACTGATGAGCAATACTAAAGTATAGGTCGAACGAGTGTTTTGTAAGCTACCTCCTTTGTTGATGGACTATATTTTCTAAGGACTCTCCCAATGAATCTCAACCTGGTACCCGCCATACCAACAATTAATTTTGTATGATCATTCCACTTCAAATCGTTCCGCACGCATACTCCTAGGTATTTTTCGGAAGTAACTGCTACCAGTATTTGTTCCGCTATCATATACTCATACAATAAAGGATCCTTCTTTCTATGTATTCGCAATACATTACGTTTGTCTATGTTAAGGGTCAGTTGCCATTCCCTGCACCAAGTGCCTATCCGCTGCAGATCTTCCTGCATTTCGCTACAATTTTCTAATGCTGCAACTTCTCTGTATACTACAGCATCATCCGCGAAAAGCCGCATGGAACTTCCGACACTATCTACTAGGTCATTTATATATACTGTGAAAAGCAATGGTCCCATAACACTCCCCTGTGGCACGCCAGAGGTTACATTAACGTCTGTAATAGGCTCTTACTTTGTTTATCAGGCGACAGTGCGGAACTGTATCGAACGCCTTCCGGAAGTCAAGGAAAATGGCATCTACCTGGGGGCCTGTATCTAATATTTTGTGGGTTTCATGAACAAATAAAGCGAGTTGGGTCTCACACGATCGCTGTTTCCGGAATCCATGTTGATTCCTACAGAGTAGATTCTGGGTTTCCAAAAACGACTGATACTCGAGCAAAAAACGTGTTCTAAAATTCTACAACAGATCGACGTCAGAGATATAGGTCTATAGTTTTGCGCATCTGCTCGACGACCCATCTTGAAGACTGGGGCTACCTGTGCTCTTTTCCAATCATTTGGAACCTTCCGTTCCTCTAGAGTCTTGCGGTACACGGCTGTTAGAAGGGGGGCAAGTTCTTTCGCGTACTCTGTGTAGAATCGAATTGGTATCCCATCAGGTCCAGTGGACTTTCCTCTGTTGAGTGATTCCAGTTGCTTTTCTATTCCTTGGACACTTATTTCGATGTCAGCCATTTTTTCGTTTGTGCGAGGATTTAAAGAAGGAACTGCAGTGCGGTCTTCCTCTGTGAAACAGCTTTGGAAAAAGGTGTTTAGTATTTCAGCTTTACGCGTGTCATCCTCTGTTTCAATGCCATCATCATCCCGGAGTGTCTGGATATGCTGTTTCGAGCCACTTACTGATTTGACGTAAGACCAGAACTTCCTAGGATTTTCTGTCAAGTCGGTACATTGAATTTTACTTTCGAATTCACTGAACGCTTCACGCATAGCCCTCCTTACGCTAACTTTGACATCGTTTAGCTTCTGTTTGTCTGAGAGGTTTTGGCTGCGTTTACACTTGGAGTGAAGCTCTTTGCTTTCGCAGTAGTTTCCTAACTTTGTTGTTGAACCATGGTGGGTTTTTCCGGTCCCTCACAGTTTTACTCGGCACGTACCTGTCTAAAACGCATTTTACGATTGCCTTGAACTTTTTCCATAAACACTCAACATTGTCAGTGTCGGAACAGAAATTTTCGTTTTGATCTGTTAGGTAGTCTGAAATCTGCCTTCTATTACTCTTGCTGAACAGATAAACCTTCCTCCCTTTTTTTATATTCCTATTAACTGCCATATTCAGGGATGCTGCAACGGCCTTATGATCACTGATTCCCTGTTCTGCACTTACAGAGTCGAAAAGTTCTGGTCTGTTTGTTATAAGTAGATCCAAGATGTTATCTCCACGAGTAGGTTTTCTGTTTGATTGCTCGAAGTAATTTTCGGATAGTGCACTCAGTATAATGTCACTCGATGCTCTGTCCCTACCACCCGTCATAAACATCTGAGTGTCCCAGTCTATATCTGGTAAATTGAAATCTCCACCTAAGACTATAACATGCTGAGAAAATTTATGTGAAATGTATTCCAAATTTTCTCTCAGTTGTTCTGCCACTAATGATGCTGAGTCGGGAGGTCGGTAAAAGGAGCCAATTATTAATCTAGCTCGGTTTTAGAGTGTAACCTCCACCCATAATAATTCACAGGAACTATCCACTTCTACTTCACTACAGGATAAACTACTACTAACATCGACAAACACGCCACCACCGGTTGCATGCAGTGTATCCTTTCTAAACACTGTCTGTGCCTTTGTAAAAGTTTCGGCAGAATTTATGTCTGGCTTCAGCCAGCTTTCTGTACCTATAACGATTTCAGCTTCGATGATTTCTATCAGCGCTTGAAGTTCCGGTACTTTACCAATGCCGCTTCGACAGTTTACAATTACAATACCGATTGCTGCTTGGTCCCCGCATGTCCTGACTTTGCCCCGCACCCTTTGAGGCTGTTGCCTTTTCTGTACTTGCCCGAGGCCATCTAACCTAAAAAACCGCCCAGTCCACGCCACACAACCCCTGCTACCCGTGTAGCCGCTTGCTGCGTGTAGTGGACTCCTGACCTATCCAGCGGAACCCGAAAACCTACCACCCTATGGCGCAAGTCGAGGAATCTGCAGCCCACACGGTCGCAGAACCGTCTCAGCCTCCGATTCAGACCCTCCACTCGGCTCTGTACCAAAAGTCTGCAGTCAGTCCTGTCGACGATGATGCTCTGCTTTCATCCCGCTAGCGAGACTGGCAGTCTTCACCAAATCAGATAGCCGCCGGAAGCCAGAGAGGATTTCCTCCGATCCATAGCGACACACATCATTGGTGCCGACATGAGCGACCACCTGCAGATGGGTGCACCCTGTACCCTTCATGGCATCCGGAAGGACCCTTTCCACATCTGGAATGACTCCCCCCGGTATGCACACGGAGTGCACATTGGTTTTCTTCCCCTCTCTTGCTGCCAGATCCCTAAGGGGCCCCATTATGCGCCTGATGTTGGAGCTCCCAACTACCAGTAAGCCCACCCTCTGCGACCGCCCGGATCTTGCAGACTGAGAGGCAACCTCTGGAACAGGACAAGCAGCCATGTCCGGCCGAAGATCAGTATCAGCCTGAGACAGAGCCTGAAACCGGTTCGTCAGACAAACTGGAGAGGCTTTCCGTTTAGCCCTCCGGAATGTCTTTCGCCCCCTGCCACACCTCGAGACGACCTTCCACTCTACCACAGGTGAGGTGTCAGCCTCAATGTGGGCAGTATCCCGGGCAACCACAGTCGTAGTCCGATCGGGGTATGCGTGGGACGAGCTGGCCGTCCCCGGCAAACCCCCATCCGGGCCCCCACAGTGATGCCCATTGGCAACAGCCACAAGCTGTGTGACTGAAGCCAACACTGCCTGAAGCTGGGAGCGAAGGGATGCCAACTCAGCCTTCATCCGAACACAGCAGTTGCAGTCCCTATCCATGCTAAAAACTGTTGTGCAAAGAACGTCTGAACTAATCTACAGAGAGCACAAACAAATCGACACAAAATTGAAACGGTTATTAAAATACAAGATTGCCTAGTAAATGAAGTAATGCTGGTACTTGCGCACTGTTGACACACTGTTCGGCGGCGGAAGGAGACTACGCGATTTTACAGTATTCAGGTACTAAAACGCGATGCTACAACTCTCAAATACTATAATACGCCCGAAATTTATGAATTAAGCAAGGCAAGTACCAAAAACACGCAAAGAAATTAAGAATTAAACTATGTAACAAGTAAATGAGCTAGGAGTAAACGACTTTCTGCCGGCAGCTGCTTATCCAACGGCGGCAGGGAGCACAACGTGTGGCGCCTACAGCGCTCCCTGTCATGAACGCTGCTGTTGCGAATGACTGGGATGCACCGCCCCACACTCCTTCCTATCTGCCATCGTTACTGCACACTGATGGCGAGGCCAGTCTTCAGTTCATCCTTTCATTTGTGAAGCACCTACAGTGCAATTTTGCGATCTTATGGTTGTTCTGTAGCTGTACTTAGTTGGCCTGCATACAATAAATAGGAGTGCGGTTTTTAGTGTTTTTCGAACACGATTCTGTTAAACACTTCAATATCTTCGAAAACTGTGTTTTGATTCTATTTTTTTACCGTATAGTGAACTGTGAAAGCTGAGCGTCCACTTATAGTGTGTTCGGAAAGCACACAAAATAGGGTTCAAATGGCTCTGAGCACTATGCGACTTAACTTCTGAGGTCATCAGACGCCTAGAACTTAGAACTAATTAAACCTAACTAACCTAAGGACATCACACACATCCATGCCCGAGGCGGGATTCGAACCTGCGACCGGAGCGGTCGCTCGGCTCCAGACTGTAGCGCCTAGAACCGCGCGGCCACTCCGGCCGGCACACACACAAAATAGGGCATCATGGTGTACACAGGCCAAGTAAATACAAATCTAGGATGACACATACGGCTTAATCACACCACAAAGCAGATGTGCTTTAAAAATAAAAATCTGTCAGTTCTAGTCCATGGTGTAGATTTTTCTCGAAAACTTCTGGATAAAATCATTGCAATTGTTTCGTGCTGATATGTAATTAAATTAACAACCTCTTTCATACAGTGGTTACACAAAACAATATGATGGTTATTACTATTATATAGTATTCTACCTAGTGGCAGGTCCATGTCTTCGTACGGGGAATTTCTGATTCCACTGTTCCATGTCTTCAGCTTCTTCCTTCAGTCTGTTGTATAGCCTTCCATCTTTCATGTCGTCCAGATGTTGAATTCTTCTTCTTCTTCCTCGTCCTGCGTTTCCTCTGAGTTTCCCTTCGATGACATCATGTATGAGTCCCTCGTGTCGAAGTACATGTCCAATCCAGTTGGCCTTTCTGTGAAGAATTGTACGCAGAATACTTCTCTCCTACTCTTTGCAGTACATCGTAATTTTTTATGCGATCTGTCCACTTGATCTTTTCCATTCTCCTCCAGCACCATTTTTCAAAGCTCTCTACATATTTTTTCTCCTTCTTTCTCATGGTCCCTGTCTCTGCTTCATACAGTGTAATGCTCCAAATGTAGCACTTTATCAGTTTTTTCCTCAATGTCAAACTCAACTTGCTGGTCAGCAGAGTCCTCTTCTTGTTGAAAGCAGCTTTGGCCCTGGCGATTCTTGCTCGGATTTCGTTGGTGCAGTGGGCATCCTTTGTGATAAAACTTACCAGGTGCTTGAACTGATTCACATTTTCCAGTTCCCGATTGTCAACAGTTATCTTCAAGTGTTTCTCACGTTTTGATATGCGCATCATTTTCGATTTTTCGATGTTGATTTCCATGCCGTATTTTCTTCCCGTTTCCACCAAATAGTTCATCACGTGTTGCAGCTGTCTCTGATTTTTGGCGAGCACTACCAGGTCGTCTGCATACTTGATGTTCTTGATGAGGCGTCCTCCTACTTTGAAGTTTCCGCATCCTTTCAGCGCTTCTCTCGCCAGCATTTCTCCATACGGGTTGAAGAGACTTGGCGACAGACAACATCCTTGTCTCACTCCTCTTCCGTATTTCCACATTGTTCGTTTCTCCATAGTTCAATCGTAGCTATACCTTTTGTCCCAGGTACAAATTCCTTGTAAGTCTCCGATCTCTCCAGTTGATTCCTATTTCCTTAAGGATGTTCATCAATATATTCCAATTGACACTGTCGAAGGCCTTTTGCCGATCTATAAAACAAGCGTAAACTTCTTCGTTAACGCCAAAACTCTCTCAGACAATATCCTCATCATGCCATTGGCGTCTCTGGTCCCCCTTCCTTTCCTGAAGGCAAACTGGTCTTCTCCCATCAGTTCCTTAATTTTGTTTTCCAACCGTCTATTTAGTATTCTTGGAATGATCTTTGCCACATGCGATATCAGACTAATTGTTCTATAATCACTACACTTCTTGGCTTGCTTGTTCTTCTCAAGAGTAACCATTGTGACGTCCACAAAGTCTTCAGGCCATTCTCCAGTTTCATAGGTTTCGTCTGTCAATTGTGTCAGAACTTTCAAGCTTTCATTTCCGATTTCTTTAAGCAAATTCACTGGTATGTCGTCATGGTTACAGAACAAATGGTTCAAATGGCTCTGAGCACTATGCGACTTAACATCTTAGGTCATCAGCCCCTTTAGAACTTAGAACTACTTAAACCTAACTAACCTAAGGACATCACACACATCCATGCCCGAGGCAGGATTCGAACCTGCGACCGTAGCAGTCCCGCGGTTCCGGAATGCAGCGCCTAGAACCGCACGGCCACCTCGGCCGGTCTGCGGTTACAGAACAGATGAACACAAGTTTGGACTTTGGGTGGCTGCTGTAAGCCAGATGGACCAGCCACGTAATCTCTTTGCGCCGTTGTTATTCATTTTCTTTTCGACGCTGCAGTAGCTCTCGGATACGCTCGTCATTAGACTTCTTTGTTTTCTTTTGGTTGCCGGCCGGAGTGGCCGAGCGGTTCTAGGCGCTACAGTCTGGAACCGCGCTGCCGCTACGGTCGCAAGTTCGAATCCTGCCTCGGGCATGGATGTGTGTGATGTCCTTAGGTTAGTTAGGTTTAAGTAGTTCTAAGTTTTAGGGGACTGATGACCTCAGATGTTAAGTCTCATAGTGCTCATAGCCATTTGAACCTTTTTTTTCCTTTTGGTTTCCTTCCGACGCGAGCTATCGTTTCACTCGCGTATCTGTAATTCCGTCGAAATTTACTAGTCATCTGAGATGACGCATTTAATTATGTTGTGGTTTTTCAGTTTAATACCGCTTTTCATTTACATTCTGGCGGATGCTTTTGTCTCAGTTCGGGCTCTACTTGTGTTATGCAAGCTCTTCACAGTGACTCCCGAACTAATATCCAAGATACACGCGTTTCCACGCTATACCAATTTATAACCTTAGACAAAACTAATTGGTAACAATCACGCGCATGCACCTACATTGATACGATGATATCGCAGGTAGAGCAAATACTGACCAACAAACACGATCTATACGTTGTGGACTCAAAACTATTGGGTTGTTGCATAAATACACAGCGTTTTTTCCCTAAGTTTCATAAACACAATAGATACACGTAACAGAGAGTTTTGTCATCAATAATATATTCTTTTTCAAAATGGCTCTGAGCACTATGGGACTTAACTTCTGAGGTCTTGAGTCTCCTAGAACTTAGAACTACTTAAACCCAACTAACCTAAGGACATCACACACATCCATGCCCGAGGCAGGATTCGAACCTGCGACCGTAGCGGTCACGCGGTTCCAGACTGTAGCGCCTAGAACCGCTCGGCCACCCCGGCCGGCTATTCGTTTTCACTATTTACAACAGTCTGACAGCGCTAGGGGAACTTTTCGATTCTCCGACTGTAGACATTACGTGGTTTTGACGCGAAGAACCCGTCGACCCCTGTTCGCAGTGGATTTTCATCCGAAGAAGAAGTTCCATGAAGGCTGTTCCATAGAGAGCGGAAAAGATAAAACTTTGAGGGCGCAACATCATGTGAACAAGGTGGATGCGGAATGACTTTCCAACGCAGCCCCTGTGTAGCGTTTGTTGTCAGTATAGCAGAATGTGGCCGGGCGTTGTCGTGGAGTAGCCTCACTTCATGCAATATTTTTCGTCGTTGTTCTTAGACTGCGTCTGCAAGACGTCTCAGGTGTTGGCAGCAAATGTCAGCAGTGATGGTTACATCTCAGGGAAGCAATTCCTAGTAATCCACACCGTCGCTGTCCCAGTACATGCATAACATTACCTTCTGTGTGATGCGTCCAGGTCCTTGTACGGGGAATTGCTGGCTTGTTTGGGCTCAACCATTCCTTTCTTCTACTTGTGTTAGCATAAATACTCAATTTATCGCCACCAGTAACGATACGGGATAGAATGATCGGTGTTGTTCACAAACCAACTGATGACGAGCAAGCAAGACGCGCCCGCTGATTTGTGTGTTTTTAGCCATCCACACTGCACACAAACGTCGCACGATGGCGAATTCATCGCATTTCATTACGTTTCTAATTTCTCGATAAACTGACGTGGATCATTGTAGTTTAATGCTTTTAAATGATCGTCATACCCGGAAGGTCTTCCTGAACTTGGAGAATCACTAATGTCAAAACGATCCTTCTTAAAACGACAAAATCATTTTCTTGCCATGCTCTGTCCAGCGGCATTATCCCCATATAAGGCTGATGTCACTTCTCTATTGGACTCAGAAGAATATGTCGGAAATTTGGCACTCTACCTTCTAGAGGTTACAGCTCCACTCACAATCCCCATTTAACGAAATGACAACATGTAAACTCAAACAACAACAGCGGATGATCTGGACGTGTGTCCATCAGAAAGAGTAAATTTGTAATACTGGATATCATGAACTGATATAATATATATATTACATCAGTTCATGATATCCAGTATTACAAATTTACTCTTACTTATATATTACATCAGTTCATGATATCCAGTATTACAAATTTACTCTTTCTGATGGATTACGACTTTTGAACACTATTAAGGTAAATACATTGTTTGTTCTCTACCAAAATCTTTCATTTGCTAAGTATGCCCATCAGTAGTTAGTGCCTTCAGTAGTTAGAATCTTTTATTTAGCAGGCAGTATTGGCGCTCGCTGTATTGCAGTAGCTCGAGTAATGGAGATTTTTGTGAGGTAAGTGATTCATGAAAGGTATAGGTTATTGTTAGTCAGGGCCATTATTTTGTAGAGTTATTGAAAGTCAGATTGCGTTGCACTAAAAATGTTTGGTGTCAGTTTAGTGTTGATCAGAATATATAAAGAGAGAAATGTCTGAGTACGTTCAGTTTTACTCAGCTGTTGGAAAATCAAATAACGTAAGATGCTTATCAGCACAACCATTCATTAGTTTTTCTACTAACTACTGAAGGCACTAACTACTGATAGGCATACTTAGCAAATGAAAGATTTTGGTGGAGAACAAACAATGTATTTACCCTAATAGTGTTCAAAAGTCATAATATATATACCAGTTCATGACATCCAGTCTTACAAATTTACTGTCTCTGATGGACACACGTCTAGATCATCCGCTCTCAAGACTCCGCCATCTCTCTCGCCACATCCACCACTGCTGGCGGCCCACCTCCAGCTGCGCAACGCTACGCGCTGTTCACATCCAACTGCCCAACACTACAGTAGCAAATTCCAACAATGCAAACCAACCACAGACTGCACACAGCACAGTCAGTGATCTTCATACAGAGCGCTACGTGGCGTTACCAACATAAAAACCTAAACAGCCTACTTACACTGTTAACTACAAACAAAGAAAACGATACTCGATAAAATAAACCCATAGTAACCGGAATACCAACACGCAAAACAAAAACGCTATAACTTATCCATCATTATTAGTTCCGTAGTTATCAGCGATTCAATCTAACAGTCTGTTGCTGCACAAGAAAGCTCGACCGACGAGCGAATAGATGTTTTTACATTAAAAACAAACGAATCGCACATGACACATAAAAACAATCATTCATTTAGTAGCGTGGACGGACCACTAAACAATTGGTAACGACGGAAAACATAGGAAAATGACAATCCGAAAGTTCTTCGGTGGAGTACGGATTCACCCAGCACGCGCCAACCGAGTGGCCACATTCGCCGTCAGCGGCTGACTGCCTGTCATTGACAGACGTGCCACGGGTTCCTGAATGGAGACTCCCCGCCGTCTGGCTTCACGCACGGGCGAGCAGGACAATAAACAGTCGGCGGCGGCGCTGTGGGCGTGAGAAGCGTGCCGCGCGACTGTTGGTTTAAGGCGCTATCCGATCGTGTTCCCAGCGCGTCCGGGGTTAATAGGTTAATGGACAGGCGGCCGCGCAGGTAGACAGGTTTCCCATAAGAACTTTATTCAGTCATCCCCGGCCGACAGGAAGCTTTAATTTGGTGGGAGTGGTCAGACTGCCCTCGCCCGCTGCTCGCTGCTCATCTGCTTTCCCCCCTCCTGGCTCTGTCCCTCTCCGCGAGTATCAGCTCTTTGCCGGACGTCCTGTCCCTCATCCCCCGTCTAGCTCGCACTTTCCCGCATCCTCTCCTCTCCGTCTGAACTCGTCACAGTTACGTTTCAAGCCTGATTTCTTCTGATACGTCAGTGGACAGCTCTGAAGCTTCTTAAAAAAGTGTAGGTACATGTCTGCAGTCCGGGTGCGCACTGAAATTCCCGTACCACGGTACAGTAGCAGTTAGAGGCACAGCATCTCATCGTTATCATCTCCTTCCGAAGATAAGGTTTAATCACTTGTTCCGCACTCTATCATCCATCCATCCACCCCTTACGAGATCTACCTAGTTCTCTCTTTCCAGTCGGCCGATAATTCGTTATCTCTTTTGGCACCATATTTTCTGCCATTTTACCAACATCTTCATCTACATACATACTCCGCAATCCACCTTACGGTGCGTGGCGGAGGGTACCTCGTACCACAACTAGCATCTCCCTGTTCCACTCCCAAACAGAACGAGGGAAAAATGACTGCCTAATTGCCTCTGTACGAGCCCTAATCTCTCTTATCTTTGTGGTCTTTCCGCGAAATGTAAGTTGGCGGCAGTAAAACTGTACTGCAGTCAGCCTCAATTGCTGGTTCTCTAAATTTCCTCAGTAGTGATTCACGAAACGAACGTCTCCTTTCCTCTAGAGACTCCCACCCGAGTTCCTAAAGCATTTCCGTAACACTCGCGTGATGATCAAACCTACCAGTAACAAATCTAGCAGCCCGCCTCTGAATTGCTTCTATGTCCTCCCTCAATCCGACCTCATAGGGATCCCAAACGCTCGAGCACTAGTCAAGAATAGGTCGTAGTAGTGTTTTATAAGCGGTCTCCTTTACAGATGAACCACATCTTCCCAAAATTCTACCAATGAACCTAAGGCGACTATCCGCCTTCCCCATAACTGTCATTATATGCTTGTCCCACTTCATATCGCTCTGCAATGTTACGCCCAAACATTTAATCGACGTGACTGTGTCATGTGCTACACTACTAATGGAGTATTCAAACATCACAGGATTCTTTTTCCTACTCATCTGCATTAATTTACATTTATCTATATTTAGAGTTAGCTGCCATTCTTTACACCAATCACAAATCCTGTCCAAGTCATCTTGTATCCTCCTACAGTCACTCAACGACGACACCTTCCGGTACACCACAGCATCATCAGCAAACAGCCGCACATTGCTATCCACCCTATCCAAAAGATCATTTACGTAGATAGAAAACAGCAGCGGACCTACCACACTTCCCTGGGGCACTCCAGATGATACCCTCACCTCCGATGAACACTCACCATCGAGGACAACGTAATGGGTTCTATTACAACATGATCCTTCCATTCCATTCTACTCTCTGCTGTCTTGTCATTAACTGAAAAGTATATCTGATCTTATAGTTTCATTCCTTATTTTATCCATTTCATTACAGCCTCTTACATATCTCTTGAACTTCATCTCTGCTGCTTGCATACGTGATTTCTCATTTTTTGTTACTGCCCATGATTCGGGACATAAACAAGAGTAGGTATAGCCGTAACTTTGTAGAATTTGTTTTGCATTTTTTCCTTATTTTTTTCCCAAAATTGTTCCAACTGTTCCGCAGACAGCTTGAAACTGATTAATCTTCTTTTCAATGTCTTTGTCATAGTTAAAACATATCCTAGATAGCTGAAGTGGGATACTTGTTCTAAAAGTTTCTAATTTATTATTCTTTTCGATCTGACTGGATTCTTTCCTTTGAAATTCATTATCTTCGTCTTGTTTGCAAATATAGTTAAGTTGCAATGTATTGCGTTTTGGCTCAGTCTGTATACTGCTCTTTGTAACTTATCTTATGTTTACTGTATAATTAACTGGTTATCAGCATTTAATAGAGTGTTTCATGGTACCCTAGATTCTGTTTCAATTCCTAAGTGTAATTCATCTTCGCGCTTCATAAATAGGTCGTCAATATATAAATTAAATAAAGTTGGTGATAGGCTACACCCTTGTCGAACACCTTGATTTATTAAAATTTCATCTAACATTTTCGAACCTGAACTTTTAACTATTTTTGTATTTATTAATAGACTCTTTACGGTATTATTAAGATGTTTTGTAAAACCTTTTATTTCCAATATTTTTGTCTTATCAAAGGTTGTATGAAAATCAATAAATGCTAAATGCGTAATTCTCGACCTTTTTCAATAATTTGTCTTATTAGATCACTACACGACAGGAACGTCTCTTTATGAAGCCTGATTGATCATTCGAGATTATTGCATCAGCGATAGTTTTTAACCTTTGATTAAGTATTTTCCCAAACATTTTATGTCCTGCATTTAGTAAACTATTGCTTCATAATTTCCTGTGTCTTCCCTATTGCCTTTCTTAAATATAGAAATAACTTTAGCTCTGTTCCATTCTTCAGTTACAGCACAGTTTTTCCAGCACTTTGTAGCGAGCGCCTGGTCCCACGTTGCATCATCAACCGTTGTAGTCGTCGCCGTAACCCTGGGAAGGGCCTCGACCCTCGCAAGGTACTATCTGCCAGGCAAAATGAACCATGGTGTTTTAAAGAGGTGCTTCTCCTCCCCCTGCTCCTTTCTCAACCGAGTTTTAGACCCGCCGCGGAGGAGTTGGACTGTATCTAAAGTGAAAATTATGGGGAAATAACTCAGCACTTTGAAATAAACGCAGTTATGTGACAAGGTGCCTGCCTTCACAGCTGAGAGGGGATTGGCAGTCATGTTGGGGACCTGATTCGATTTCTCCTCCGTGGTAGGACTGCAACGTGGCGCACTCAGCCTTCCTCGTCATGCCTACTGTGGAGTTGCTTGATCGAGTAGTAACGGCACCAGATCTGCTAAACAGACGAAGGCCGGGAGCGCGTCATGCTTATCCTCACCCCTCCGCAGCGCATCCACATGAGTCCGATGGCTGGTGGATGGTGGATGACTCCGTGGTAGGACTGCAACGTGGCGCACTCAGCCTGCCTCGTCATGCCTACTGTGGAGTTGCTTGATCGAGTAGTAACGGCACCAGATCTGCTAAACAGACGAAGGCCGGGAGCGCGTCATGCTTATCCTCACCCCTCCGCAGCGCATCCACATGAGTCCGATGGCTGGTGGATGACACGCTGTTCGGTCGGGCCCTGTTAGCCTGTCTGTGGTCAAAACATCGGTGCTTGTCTTGTGTACAAGAAGGAGATGGTCTGTCTTCAATTCTTTTCAAATGTGTTCTAGAAAAGACAGTGAGAATTCGGATGAAAAACTGAACAAATATATGTTTTCACCGATAAGGTTGGAGACGGAAAACAAAAATACTGGAATAAATTGTCTAGAAATTTGCTGAAGACTTTGGTATACTTTGCGAAAATGCAACATCTGCTTTAATACAAATACATCTTTTAGAAGGAATAGCAAGAAGGACTGGATTGAGAATTTCTGTAAAAGAACAAAATTCTTAACAAGTGCTAAAAGTACACCGAAATTTCTGAAAACCTGTATTGAGCAAATAGTGGAGATTACATATTTCAAATATCTTGGGGAGATAGTCCAAAATAACAGTATGGGAAAAGCTGCTAATGAAAAAGGGTACATAAATGGGATATTGTGTGGTATAGCTATAATAAAAAATGTCTGTTGCAAAATGCAAAAATAAGGCATTACAATACAGCAATGAAGGCGGAATTTCTACATGAAAGCGAATGTTTAGCGTGTAAACAATAATCTAGAGAAACTAGAAATATTATAAAGGTTGATCACTGGGGAAAACTATGGAAGGTTACACAATTACGCAATAACGATGAAATTTGCCGAAACATGGGAACATAAAAGTTTTAGTACTTTCAACATTGCAGCCCAGCCAGCAATCGTGATAATGTAATATATAAGAAACTATCAGCCTCGATTGCTGTAATGAAACCAACCTTTACCGATGTTTCAGCCCAAATACGTTTCTAAGATGTCAACACTGATGCTATGGAACCGCAAATCGCGTTAACTGCGTTATGAAAATCGGATCTAGTATTTACCAGGAAAGGTACAGACAATGGCCACACGCATCGATTCCCAAACTACTGAAGATGATTTTCAGAATTTTTTTAGAACTATCTCACACTAATCCGTGTTTCTAGCAACTTTTTTAAAGACGCCAGTCTGCTACTCTAATATTTAATGGCACTCTTCAAAGCAAATTATCCGTGCGATATGTCAAGGAAAAGCATCTCCTATGTAAATACTGTTTTCCTTTGACACTCCATTTTAGTACAGCTACCTATATTTGGTGTCCACAATACAGATCGCGTCGGACATGACCTAAGGGAAGCAACCATGTCAGCTTTTGATAATATTGTTAACGTGTGTTAAATAATGAGATTCACTCCTGCTAGGAATTACTTAAAGTACTTCACTCCTTAGGAACAGACTTTGTTTCATGCAGCATTCACACGACAAATGACAGGAGACCAAAAATTACAGCGAAGTAATTAAGTTACAAAAGAAATATCTTCACGAAAGAGTTACCGACTTTGAAGAGAAAAACTGCACAGTACAACATAAAATTAAGGAATAGGTAGTTCCTCTCTTAAGGTCAATAATGGTGATATTTACAGTTATTGTAATAACATGTTATCTGTTTTATTTTAATAACTGTCAGTCGGTGTGTCATCTGTTTACTGAAGATCATGCTTAGGTCTCGCATTGTCTGACTCTGGATATAGACACATTCTGACCATGCGGTGTACGCAGAGATTGTTTCTGATCTGGATTCCAGCCCTCTTTCAAAATGAGTTTTCATGATACAGAGGCAACAATGTAAGGACATGCTGCTCAGAATTAATTGGAAATACTGATTAAATTGATTGAAAATTAGCTTGTAAATCCACAGAAGTACCAAAATTTCAGATTCTGACAGCTTTCATTTCAAATGCTTAAGGATAACTGTCGAAAAGAATAACTTGGTCCATGGCGATGGATCAAGAATTCACGAAATATTATATGTGCAGTAAAAAGTTTGCGTTTAATTTATTGTATGGGCTCTCAATTGAGGATTTTACCTACTTGCAGGTAATTAATGAGGTCTGTGCTACAATATAGAGTAGCTTTCTAAGTTAGAGTGCTCATAGTTTCAAAAATGTTTTTACGAATACGTGGAAGTGGATTTTTTTACGATACTGCATTACAAACAGTTCATTTTTTGTTTGAGTTTCTAACAGCAAATTTGCAAAATAAGTACCCGTGAAATGCAGGGTTCGTCAGCTAGTTACACATAATTTTCGCATATTGCTGTTCTGGATTTTACGGTTTGGTTTACAAATACTAAGTGCACGTGCACTAGGCAGTCATATGACGAAGCTTTTGCGAAACTTCCGTGTAATGTATTCAGGATACAAACGATAACTGTTTACAATGTTCGACAGTGGTGTAGGACAAGTCGAGAACACCAAATTGATAGCCGCCTCTTGTGATCTATCAAGCCGGGAAATAACCTCAAACTGGAGTACAAAAATCACCTAAGCGGCAGCGCATGCGGGCCACGCGAGATTTTGAATATCCTCTGCTCTCTTACACCACCGGCTTAGTTGGCCAGATACCTGAAATTTTTATTTTATTGATATTAGTAATTTAAACTTTCCTGTTAGGATAATGTGAGAAAAAAGAATTTAGTTAGCGTTATGAAATAAATAAATAAATACGTTTACATTTCGATCTAAACTTGACCCTCACAAAAACAGTAGTCTCGCAGTAAGAAGGCCAGAGAAACAAAACTATTTACTTGTTAATTTTACGTTGTTAATATTCACAAAATTTTGGTGTAAGATTTACACAAACATTAATTTTACAATTTCTATGTGCAAGAACAAGGTGTGTTTAATATTCAAGGCCGTTTTAGCGGATAAAATACGTAAATCCAGTATGACTTAGACAATGTAGCTAACAACCACGAGAACTTGTGTCAAGTGGTATATCTATCTCGAATTTCACTCAGTGGTTCCAGTGACTCAGGAAGATGTGAACATCAGTTTTTATTTTTTCATTAGTTGTTTCTCGAGTAACACTCATGTTCCTCTTCAGTGTCTGTCGGAATTGTGATTGTCTATTGTTGAGTTTTGTAAAGCAGTGAAGTACAATGACATATCATTTTAGGAAACAGTCATCTCATAAGCTTGATCATTATTGTGCACAGACATTACGCTCCCGTTCAGTTTTCTGTTCCTTCCTCTTTAGTTGTCTCGAGGTAGCAAAACGAAGATTGTGCACGTACTGTCCGATTGTTTGCTGTTCGAGAAAGCGGACGCATGTATACCTATAAAATGATCCACAAGTGCTCTGGTTGTCCATGTGTCCGGCAGAGCTCTTTTAACAACGGCGAAGCCGCTGCTGCAAGGAATCTGGACTGGTTGTCCTGTCGTTCGACCAGTTCTTCATGTTTGGCGATCTGTTAGGCTGTCTCGGCTAATTCTTCACGTTGACACTGATCCGGCAAATTTGTCCGTCGAGAACCAGTCGATGGACATATCACACATTTATCACTACAGTTATTCACGTGTAAAGTGACAACATTTAACTAATTTCCTCTTTCGCTTTCGAAGATTATGTGTAACGACTAGTTTGAACTAATTTATTTCTTCACGAAAATTTATAATCGCAAACACAGCGCCTTAGAGCATTAACTAGACTGTCACCAACAATTTATCTTTTCGTGAATGTATGGTGCCTGTTCTTTCGGACATGTTCGTAAGAACAGACACCACACATTCATATAATGTGATAGACCTAGGTGGGAATGAATCCACTTTCTTCAGTGCGGACGCACAAATACTTATGACCTCCTGTGGAAACCTCGGAAGTGCGCAGTGGTTACCTCACCTGCCTCGTAAGCAGGAGATCCCGGGTTCGAATCACGGTCCGGTACACATTTGCACCCGTTGCTGCCGATTCCGCGTGATGTCCCAAAGCAGCTAACAGCAGTGATCCCTCTTTCCACTCCATTCTTCACGTTTCCACCTTCAGTTTTGCTATTTGGAGAGCAAAATAACTGATGATGATCGAAGTAGAGAGGATATAAAATGAAGACTGGCCATGGCAAGGAAAGCGTTCCTGAAGAAAAGAAATTTGTTAACATCGAGTATAGATTTAAGTGTCTGTAAGCCGTTTCTGAAAGTATTTGTATGGAGTGTAGCCATGTATGGAACTGAAACGTGGACGATAAATAGTTTGGACAAGAAGAGAATAGAAGATTTCGAAATGTGGCGCTACAGAAGAATGCTGAAGATCAGATGGGTAGATCACATAAATAATGAGGAGGTACTGAATAGGATTGGGGAGAAGTTTGTGGCACAACTTGACTAGAAGAAGGGATCGGTTGGTAGGACATGTTCTGAGGCATCAAGGGATCACAAATTTAGTATTGGAGGGCAGCGTGGAGGGTACAAATCGTAGAGGGAGACCAAGAGATGAATACACTAAGCAGATTCAGAAGGATGTAGGTTGCGGTAGGTACTGGGAGATGGAGAAGCTTGCACAGGATAGAGTAGCATGGAGAGCTGCATCAAACCAGTCTCAGGACTGAAGACCACAACAACAACAACCTATACATTTGATGAAGCACTTACCTCACAAAAATCTTCATAACGCGAACTACTGCAATACACCGAGCGTCTACACTGCCAGCTAAATAAAATATTCTAACTACTAAAGCCACTAACTACTAATAGGCATGTGGTTAGCAAAGGAAAGATTTTGTTGCAAACCAAATAATGTATTTTTTACCTTAATAATGTGACATGCAGATCAATCTCGAATATAAATCGTCATTGACATCTAGTACAAAAGGTATATAATCATGAATAATATTCAGTATCCAAGTCGAACATGTACAGATTATTAGCCTACGCTAACCCTTCAGACCTCTACCCTCCATCAATGCTAACTTCTCACATTTAACATCCATCACTGCTGGCCGTTCACCTCCAACTGCCCAACAGTACTTCCATCACTGCTGGCGACTAAATTCCAACTGCCCATCACTACTGGCGATTCACTTCCAACATCGAGTCCAACCAGCCACAGAGTCTCGTACAAAGATCCAATGCAAAGCGCTATTCAGCGCTGCCAACGCAGAAGCAGCCCACTTACAATACATGACTGTAAGAAGATGCAAGGGGTGTGATGAATGGCAGCTGCCTTAAATGTGGAAAAATGTAAGTTAATGTGGATGAGTTGGAAGATCAAACCTATGATGTTCGAATACAATACTACTAGAGTACTGCTTGACACAATTAAGTCGTTTAAATATCTGGGCGTGACTTTGAAAAGCGACATGAGGGTCAACGACCATGTGAGAATTGTCGTCGGGACGGCGGATGGCGGATGGCCGACTTTGGTTTGTTGGGAGAATTTTAGGAGACCGCACATAAGGCGCTGGTGTCGCCTATTCTTGAATACTCCTCGAGTGTTTGGGATCCGTACCAGGTCGGATTGGAGGAAGACATCTAAGCCATTCAGAGGCGGGCTGCTAGATTTGTTACCGGTAGGTTCGAACAACACACAACTCTTAAGGAGATGCTTCGGAAACTCAAATCGGAATCCCTGGAGGGAAGGCGATGTTCTTTTCTAGAAACACTGTTGAGAAAATTTGGAGAACCGGCACCTGAAACTGACTGCCGAACGATTCTACTGCCGACAACATACATTACGCGTAAGGACCACGAAGATACGAGAAATTAGAGCTCATACGGAGGCACATACAGTACTGGCCATTAAAATTGCTACAGGCGCGAAATTTAACTGATAGGAAGAAGATGCTGTGATATGCAAATGATTAGCTTTTCAGAGCATTCACACAAGGTTGGCGTCGGTGGCGGCACCTACAACGTGCTGACATGAGGAAAGTTTCCAACCGATTTTTCATACACAAACAGCAGTTGACAGGCGTTGCCTGGTGAAACGTTGTTGTGATGCCTCGTGTAAGGAGGAGAAATGCTTACTATCGCGTTTCCGACTTTGATAAAGGTCGGATTGTAGCCTATCGCGATTACGGTTTATCGGATCGCGACATTGCTGCTCACGTTGATCGAGATCCAATGACTGTTAGCAGAATATGGAATCGGTGGATTTAGGCGGGTAATACGGAACGGCGTGCTGGATTCCAACGGTCTCTTATCACTATCAGTCGAGATGACAGGCATCTTATCCGCATGGCTGTAACGGATCGTGCAGCCACGTCTCGATCCCTGAGTCAACAGATGGGGCCGTTTGCAAGACAACCATCTGCACGAACAGTTCGACGACGTTTGCAGCAGGATGGACTATCAGCTCGAAGACCATGGCTGCGGTTACCCTTGACGCTGCATCACAGACAGGAGCGCCTGCGATAGTGTACTCAACGACGCACCTGGGTGCTGTAAGAAGATAAAAAAAATCTCAATAATTTACACCAGAAATATGCAAGCCGCTCCTGAACGATAGTCCGCAGCCCGTGGTCTAGTAGTATGGCTCAGCATCTTACTGAAGACAGGATTACGTGAATTGAAAACGGCGAAAAATCAAAGCGATTAGCTAAAGTAAAGCGATTAGCTGATTTCTGTAACTGCATTGGTTGAGGCATTAGCCATGCAGCGTGAGTTTGTTTGGATGTCTTAGATGGTATTGTTGGACATAGGAAACGCAAGTGGCAGTGGGCAAGAAAACTCCGGTAGAGCCATTTCTTGAAGAAAGACTCTTTTCTCTGAAGTAGACCAAGCAACATACAACCCTATTTTACTTTACATTTTGAATGACATTTTATTGCAATATTTAGTTTTATAGCATTTTCATTTGTACACGTTTACTAATTATAATCATTTAATTACAAAATAAATAAATAAAAATATAGACTCGTGGAACTTATCCCTTGGGAGAATTTTTGGGAATAGCTAGGGGCAATGCCTGTAGAGGTAGACTTTTTTATGGAAAAGTTAAAGTGGTGGTGCCAAGTAGGACGACATTTCATTTTTGGGATTAAACTTAGTTAGATGGGAAGATGGGCCCATGACCAAAAAAAAAGTGGGTGGCGTTGCTGTCTCTGGATCGCAGGGTTCCAGGTTAGATTCCTCGGCATTTTCTCCGCCTGGGGACTGGGTGTTTGTGTTGTTCTCACCATTCATCATCATTCGGGGAAGTGGCGAGACTGGACAGGGAAAAGATTAGGAATTCGTGCAGGCGTCGATAATCAAGCAGAAACCAAGTAACATGGTCATCATCGCCGGCCGCTGTGGCCGAGCGGTTCTAGGTGCTTCAGTGTGGAACCACGCTGCTGCTACGGTCGCAGGTTCGAATCCTGCCTCGGGCATGGATGTGGGTGATGTCCTTAGGTTAGTTAGGTTTAAGTAGTTCTAAGTCTAGGCGACTGATGACCCCAGATGTTAAGTGTCATAGTGCTTAGAGCCATTTGAACCATTTTGGTCACCATCATCCTCAATTTGAACAACAAAAGTGTCAGCTACTCCACTTAGGGATTAAAATGATCTTGTGATATGTCAATTGCACACTCAAATCATACAAACTTAAAGCTAATAAGTTTAAATAAAATATAATTTTTTTGGGTAGCTGCAAAATCTGTGTTTTATTGGCTGAACAATTAGGCTAACAAATGTAATGTCCGTTTATGGGAAGGATGCTTACCAGCAGGACTAACGGAGGATATCGAAAAAGTTTAAGGAAGACAGTTCGTATTGTATTATCGGAACATAGATGAAGTGTGCCATTGTATGGTTAGGTAGTTGGGATGACAATCGTTAAAACAAAAGTATTTTCCGTCACGCTGAGCTCTTTCTATGAAATTCCATACACCAACTATCTCCTCCGAATGACAGAATACACGATCAGATCAAAAGTATCCGGACACCCCTGAATAAAACAGAGCTCACCGATTGACGGGACGAGAGGCGCACTCATCAGGACAAAAGTATGCGGCTGGTATTGTGTTGTCTTCGTGAAGCGGTAACAGGAGAACGAGTCGCTCGGGAGAGGTCAGTGACTTCATATGTGGACTGTTGTTAGATGTCATTAGAGTAATAAATCCATCAGAGACACATTAACTGCTCTACAGCTGCCCAAGGCGACTACTGGTGATGTTATTGTGAGGTGGAAACGCGATGGAGACAAATGGTTCAAATGGCTCTGAGCACTATGCGACGTAACTTCTGAGGTCATCAGTCGCCTAGAACTTAGAACTAATTAAACCTAACTAACCTAAGGACATCACACACATCCATGCCCGAGGCAGGATTTGAACCTGCGACCGTAGCGGTCACGCGGTTCCAGACTGAAGCGCCTTTAACCGCACGGCCGCACCGGCCGGCCGCGATGGCGACAACCACTCTAAACTAGGCAGAACTCATGCAGTTACGGAAAGGGACGGTCGAACTCTGCGGAGGGTAGTTGAAAGAAATCGCCTGAAATTAGGGGAAGGAAGCACTCGTGAGTTCCAAACTGTTATCAGCAGACCAGCTAGCACAATTACTGCGCGTAGCGAGTTGAAAACAAGTGCAGTGTCGACGGCTGACGTGGTCTGAAGCGCGACGGCACTGGACAGTGGATAACTGGAAGTGAGTGATCTGGAGTGATAAATCACGCTACACCCTGTAATAACGCGGTGGAAGTGGTTGGATGCGGCGAATGACTGGGGAACGCTGTCACGGCGTAAGCCAGACGAAACGCGTTGACTAGACTCATCTCGTATTATTGTCCACTAACAGGTGTCCGGAAACTTTTGATGAGATAATGTGTTTTTACTCTCGCCGTCATAGTGAAATATGATCATTCTAATAAAATAAGAAAGTCAGAGCTCGCACGGAAAGATTTCGTAGTTCACTTTTCCTACGTGCTATTCGAGGGTGGAATGTTCGAGAAATTTGTGAAAGTGTGAAATTTAAAATTTTACCGGCGAATTAAACGTTCGAAGAGGTGTTGGGATTGCAGCCGGTCATCATAAACTTCATTCCACGATGTTTTGACTGGGCACCGGCCAGTCATCTTCTGGTGAACCATCGAAAACTGGTGGCTCACCTGAAATGACTGGCAGGTGTCCAGGCGAAACAGCTGGGAGTGAAATTCACGACGACCAGCTGCAATCCCGAAATCGCTTCGAATGTGAAAGTAGTTCTATGAACCCTCTGTCATACTTAAATGAGAACTTCAAAGCAGTCATGTAGGAGTAGATGCAGATGTAGGCCGAAACAATGTCGTTTGACCTTTATAATGTAATTAAGTTTAGTGATTCCTAGTCTGAGATCACAAATAATACACCTAAAAGTCTTATTCTTTCTCCCTCCCTTAGTTTGCACCCAACCACATACACTCCACATATTGACCATACAAAGTCCTTTACTTCAGCTTTTCTACCTTCTTCCGCCTGCAATAGAACCCAACGTGTCATCTTGGCTTAGAGACTTGAGCTACGAGACAAATTGTGGAATGAATGACGTCACTAATCAGTCATTCTGCCAACTGTCTCATTGACGAATTAAATCAGTTGCAACTGCGTAACTGGCAGTGAACATAAGAGGGCAGTAATAGCAAAAAAGAAACCATGAAACCATTAACTATCGTATTCAACTGTCTTGAAATACTCTGGACTCAAACAAAAAAGTTAGAGGAAGTATTAATAAACTTTGCTTTGAAAGAATACGCGACACTTTTTTGTAGGAGAGAACAGCAGATAAAATTTTTCAAAAATGTGCCTCGGGGCCAGACCTAGAAAAGTATGTGTAAGAAATTTAATTAAAAACTCTCCGCTTTAAACTGAGAGGTTTATTCTGTGACACTTACTGGGAAGACAGCAATATTTCTCAGTTTACTTACAGAATAATCTGCACGGGTGCATTGGGTCCTTGTCCGGATGATCAATGATATGGACATGTAACGGCTGTTCTTGAGTAAATGAAAGAGTTATTTAAACGCAGTTTCATTTAGATATGGGATAAGGATTTCTCCATTACATACTAAGCTGGGGTGCCATTTGAATACCGGAGAGCCTCGGCAATACTGCCATACTATTAGCCTTGCAAGGTGGTCATGGCAACATGTCTCTTTGTATCGGAACAGAGTTCCAAACAATCAGAAGAGAGACAAGGGCATGCGCGTCATGTTTAGCTGGAGGCTGCAACCAGTGGGAGTGTCCTAGGGATGGCGGTTAGGACTGAAACAACCGGTTTTTGGTTATATCGTTTTTTTTCTCCGCACCAGTTTAACCTGACAGTTAAAACCTTTCAGCTTAACAGGTTTCTCAAATAAACAGTTTTGTTTTTTACTCCTATTATGTCCTGTAATGAAAGTGGAAATCACTGAGGCTCAAGATAAATAATATCAAAATATTAAATTAAATAATCAAATGAAAGAACATTTAACACGTCCACAGCTCACAAATTTTCTCGAAAAGTGACAAGTGCTTGAATACTAAAAAAATCATTATAACTGTCCGAAACTCAGTAATGTTGTAATCCGGGACCATGTCACTATTTGAGCATAACGAATAGTCAACTCTGAGGAGTGATGACAGACTGAAGAAATATATTTTCAGTGTTAATTTGTCCGTTTTCAAGGACAACAGGTAGACAAAGGAGTATTATGTAGACACAGGCAGCAGTTGAGCCACTTTCTATTTTTGTTGTTAACTGTGAATGAGCTGTTGTTAACTTTTTAATTTATTACTGCTACCGCAACCTTCTTCCTCTTATTATTTCATGAAAATAGCTGATGAATCTTTAATTTTTTAAAGGAAATGAGGAATTGTACTTCATTGCTACGACACTTCGTATTTCCACACTAGGGTAGGTGCCAGACTGCAGTATAACGGATGTCCGGCGAGGACAGCGAGAAACAATGTTATGGACCAGGTGGGGGCAAATCTTGCAGACTGCACGTACAATGTGTGCGTATCTTAAGCCACGACCAACGGTAACAGGGACGTTATGGTCTCAACAATGCTGTAGCAATTCTTATGTCGAATGTTTGTTGCTCGTTTCTGTTGGCATTGTTATTAAAACTACACTGATCGCTTTACCCATTTGTTATAAGAACTCAGTATTTCAAACCAACGCAAATTTTACGAATAAAAAGTACTCATCCTTTAAAAAAAGTGTATTGAAAAACGAAAAACCTTAGGATAATTGATACTTCGTTTCTTTTACGCGGTTACTAGTAAAAAAGTAAAAATCCTATCTTATAACCGAGACCAAACAAATACCGAAAAATTACGGTTATTCAGAACTACAATACCGACATAGGTCTTAACCGGTAGGTTTTTCGCATACCTAGAGTGTCCTGTCTTGGACCAACACTCCGGCTGCGTCCTGAAGCCAATAAGTGATTCTTCTCTCACACTCCTTCCTGCGGTGACAATACTGCTTGACACGCGGTCCGCAAGGAATTGTACCCGAACACCGAAAATGAAAATTAAAGTGCAAAGAATTAGAAATAACGTAATAAAAAAAGATAGCACCTAGATTCGCTAGGGCGACCTGGATAAAATCGCTAGGACGAAGTTTCATTCAGAGCAACAGATAATTTAAAGAACATTTCTAAACCATCCATAATAATTTCATTTTTGCCATTTTTTTAGAGAGAATCACGCAGCGGATTACTTGTTACAGTAAACTACGTAAATAATGCATCAACATTTTTAACGTGATGATGGATGTTAATCGCAGTCACTAGTGATAAGACATATAGACAACTGCGTGTCATGCATTTCAGATAAATATACACTTGCTAAAACAGCCTGCAAAACAGCCGAACCAATCGTTACACTAACAGTACAAAGACTTAATGAATTCTCTTATTCAAGAGAGACGAAAAACGTATTTTTTCACTTTTTAATGAAATGAAATCATGTACGAACCTACAGACACAATTTCTTCCCAGATTAAACTCTGTGGACCAGTAAGTGATTGAAACCCATTCTTTAAACGAAACATTTTTTAGCGTTTACAGTTCTATAGAAATCGAGACTACCACGAATGGGGCACAACCAAACTGAGCAGGTATGGAAGAAAGAATGTTCCAAAGCATATTGGTAGCACTTTTGCGGCGTTCTTTGAGTATGATTAAGAGAAATCAAGCAGATGCTAAATCGGGATCATCGGACGTGTGAGAACTGGCATTGTTTTTCTTCTGCGCACGAAAGGCTGATTTACATACCATCACCACTTCCAGCAATCATTTCTAATTCAACCCGGAAATGACGATTCTAATCTGAAATTCCATGAAAATATGTTACTTAGTGTGCATAATAACGCGACTCGTGGTAGATAAAAGTGACCGTTTTTCCTCATCCTACGAGAACCATTACACTGAAAAGTCACTTGTAATGGAATCACCGAAAATAGCTAACATATTTAAGATGTACTTATCGCCATGAAGCTGCCCAAGTCGACTGATGACATGATTGAGGAGCTAAAACGTGGCGGTTCAACCACGACTAAACAAAAACCAGGCAAACGGGGACAGAGAGTGTAGTTGGAATGTAGTAGCGCTTATGAACCAAATAGGATGTTCTGCCTACCTTGTAAAAAATCGCTAACGATGTAGGTTACTTTGATGAGTCAGCATATCTCTGTTACATCACAAGCCATGCTCCCCTATCAGTGGTGTCATCATTATCATCATCATCATCATCATCATCACATAACAAGCCACACTACCTCCTTTCCCACTCTTTCTCCACTCCAGCCAATCAGAGAGTACTATTACAACGTGGCAGCCAATCAGAATATAGTTGCAATAAATATACGTATAAAGCAAATTTTAAAAAATACGTGACTTTGGAACTAGCTCAGTTGCGCTGTATAACACCTGCCTATTCTCTGCCCTCACCTATCCAACAGTCAGAGCACTGTATTTTACAGGCTATTGAAATGAAATAATCATAATGCTATGCTCAGAAGTATCCAAACACAAAAGCCACGTATAACCCTCTTACTAAAATTAAGTTTAGTTTCGAAGTAAAGTACACAATGGTGGGATAGTCCTGTTAATAGGAAAAGCTGATCAATAGAGTTACCCTTTTTACAGGATTTGACCTTGTGTTCTGGGTAATGGATAAGTAAATCAGACTCTTCAGTTCTTTTCCTAGGATTTTACCTAGCGGTTAACTAGAAACGCAGTATGAATAATGTTATACTACAGCTAGGACAACTGAGTTCCAATTTCATTTAGTGGTTTCAAACATGTACTAGTGGTCGCCAGCCTGTCTAGGCAATGAAACAGTGATGTATTGGAAAAGCAGAAGTATGAGTTTTTGCCTACTTTCTTCCTACAATTTAATTTGGTTCTTCAAATTAATATTACTCCACGTAAACAATGTTAATGCAGACTCTGGAATTTCTTTTCGACTATTACACCCTTATACATTACGTTTTAAAAAGAGAAAAAGCTGAGTATATAACTTCAAGGAAGATACAAAATATTTGGCCGGTGGGAGGGGGGGGGGGGGGGAGATCTACAGAAAAGCATTTTCTACACCAAACAACTTAAATACTAAAATACGTAGATACTAAAGCACGCACTTTTTATACTGATCACGTAAGTTAAAGAAAACCTCTTTCTCACTGGAATTTACTTTCAAAAGCCGGTCGCGGTGGCCGTGCGGTTCTGGCGCTGCAGTCCGGAACCGCAAGGCTGCTACGGTCGCAGGTTCGAATCCTGCCTCGGGCATGGGTGTGCGTGATGTCCTTAGGTTACTTAGGTTTAAGTAGTTCTAAGTTCTAGGGGACTTATGACCTAAGATGTTGAGTTCCATAGTGCTCAGAGCCATTTTTACTTTCAAAAGTTATTATTCTTCAAGCTAACTCCATATAGTCATATACCAGATTCTAGTGACATGGGTACACTCTGATTGAATTTTACATAAGCAAACTTTTACTATAACACTTATCAGTTGTTAAGGAAACACAAAAACAATTTAAATGATGCCTCTTTATATTATCTTGGCGCTTCATGAGTTTGTAAAACAGGATACTCAGATTCATCAGACACCAGGAAGGAACCCTATACAGGTGTATGATTAGGATGAAATAACAGGATGAAACAATTTCTTTAAGGTTAAAGAAAATTTATTAGAACACAGTTGTAAACTCCCAACAGATAATTGTATAATAACCTCCAAACAGTAAAAAATATAATTATAACATTGACACTTTGTGTAACTTCCCAATAAATAAATTCCGTAACCTACCAATAATAAAAAGGTGACTGATCGCTCAATAAAATTGTGGCTCACTTATAGCCTTTCAATAATTGACTGTGAATTTAAAGTGGTAAATTTTGGACGTCAGCAGTGCTGCGTCATGGCCCTGTAAGATCATACTGAATAAATTGAAAATTCTTACCTCAATAAGGTCGCCGGATAACGCATATATATATATATATATATATATATATATATATATATATATATATATATATACATATCTGCTCCTGTAAGAAATTTTTCTGGCACAGCCCAGTGCAATGCTGGCCGATAGATTTGTCATGTAAAAAAGAAACAACTGATTTTTCTTTATAATAATCGGGATGGGCATGGATTGGAGAAATTAGTAAATTCTTTAAATTGAGATGAATGATTGTCAAAAGTTACTTTTTATGAGAAAGATTATTATTAAAAGATTTTTAAAATATTTACATGGGACTTGATATAATAATACTACATATGCGCGAGGCTGCTTTTACCTTATACTACAATGCTCAGGCACCGCCATCGCTCCACACGACCGGCCCAGCCAACTCCATACACCAGACTGCTCGCTACTACTACTACACAGTTCCTACTGCTGACAACATTGCTCTCTGGTCTGAGATTCTCTTATAGCTTACATATCGCAGGAAGCGCGTGAGCAATCCATTGCAATTACATCTGCTCGAGTGTGCTAGCAACAAATTCCTTAATCATGGACCTCTTACATAACCAATCACTGGGGGGGGAGGGGGGGTCAAAAAATTGTTAGCAATGGTTAGTCAATTGGACTTGCCTTGAGCAACAAATTTTTCTATAATCTATTTAGTTAACTAAGTCTACAGCCACAGAGTATATACATTATTGATAAGTGCAGAACGTATTAAGAAACGAAATAGAGTGCACATGCACTTAGTTCAGAACATATTAAGAAATGACAAAATGTATACGCAATGAGTACAAAATATATTAACAAATGACGAAAAGTGAACACGCACTGTATAAGTCTTTAGCATTTTTTTACAAGAACTGAATACATTAAGAAATGAAATAAAGTGCATATGCACTGTAAAAGTCTTTAGCATTTTTACATGAATTAAACACATCAAGGAGTGAAATAAAGTGAACACGCACTGTAAAAGTCTTTAGCGTATTTACATTAACTGAATACATTAAGAAATGAAATAAAGTGCACACGCACTGTAAAAGTCTTTAGCATTTTTACATGAATTAAACATATCAAGGAGTGAAATAATGTGCACAGGCACTGTAAAAGTCTTTAGAATTTGTACATGAACTGAATACATTAAGAAATGAAATAAAGTGCACACAAACTGCATAAATCTTTATCATTTTACAAATATTTAAACATATTGAGAAATGAAGGAAAGTGCACATGCACTGTATAAGTCTTTACCATTTTACAAGAATTTAAACATATTGAGAAATGAAATAAAGTGCATATGCACTGTATATCTCTTTACCATTTTACAAGAACTACGAAAGGAATGGGAAGGATAGCATCATGGTTGTAGCACAGTGAGTTGCATGTAGCTGTGCTGAAAGTCCATACCTTTCTACAGAAGCACAACACCAAGTGAGACAATCTGAAGTTCTCTTCCTGAAGTATTTATCAGTGTACCCAAGACACTGAAATGTTGCATTAATATTGTATATTATCATTTTGGTAGTACATTAGGTACACCAAACAGTAGGACCATAACGACA
Organism: Schistocerca serialis cubense; assembly: GCF_023864345.2. Taxonomy (NCBI): domain Eukaryota; kingdom Metazoa; phylum Arthropoda; class Insecta; order Orthoptera; family Acrididae; genus Schistocerca; species Schistocerca serialis. Next base: position 251,390,958 of record NC_064639.1, on the reverse strand, counting down.
TCTCCTTTGGTCACAGTGGAGGACAGTTTTATGTCTACACCACATTCTGATAGAATCCATACTCTTACATCAACGTAGAAATAGTGCAGAAATCAAATATAGTGCTCCATGATCATGAGGATTGACAGGACATACGGATATTGCAGTAATTGCTGGTAATTAGGTTAGAAGGTGAAGGATACATTAAGTCTTATGCTAGTCATCATTCAGGATTACACTAGTGTGTCAACCGATTTGAATAATTATTGTCACTCACTGGCCACTTACTAAACATTTCTGTAATATGTATGGAGTATTACAGAACATTATTCATAAGTCATCTTATTACAGTAATTATTGGCATAGCATTTATGCATAAGTCATCTCGTTATAGTAATCATTGACATTGCATTTATGCATAAGTCATCTTATAACAGTAATCATTGGTGTAGCATATAGGCATTATTACAAAACATCATTCAGTATTACTCAGAAGTCATCATTCAATGTATAATATGTATGTACTCTGTCTATCCCAAAACATTCAGTTATTATACTATGCGACATAAGTCATACCGTCAAAAGGAACTGGAACAAATACTTAAATAATTACATAGCATCTCCTAACTAATACTAAATGTATAAACCTCATCATTATCATCATCTCCAAAGAAAAACTTCATAATTCATATTACCATATTCTTCATATAACAAATTGTCATCATTTATTATCATGTGCAAAAAATAGACACTTCATTATCTATATTCATATTACCATATACATCATACAACTATTCATTGTCATTCATTACTTCATATGGTATAGAGTTTCTTACTTCTAGCATATTTCATCACTAAAATTAACATGTGTATTTCTGCCTCACAGCCTGCATCAATCGTCTCGTATTCTGAAAGAAAAATAATTAGTTAAGACTGCTATTATACAGTGTGTATAGTATATTCTTGTTAATGCTTGCTAATTCCGATCCATTTACTCTTCATGACAAGGTATTGCATTTTTTTTCTTTCATTCCAATTGTGAAATTTCCATTTCACAGTAAACCACTTTGGTTGCATAATTTATTTCCTTTACATGGTATTGCTTTCTGAAAATGATGAATATGGATTAATATCTTGCATTTAATTCATATACCCATTAAATAAAAACTTGTTTCTAGTGTATAACTAAGCATACAGTATAGCATGACAGAAAACGTATTAGGTTAAAAACATAGACAGTTTTCAAGTGTACCAAATGTAAACACAATACCATAATGTAGTAGCAAAAAAAAATGTAGAATAGTCAAGATATTGGGATATCACAAGGAAAAATGTCAAAGTCAACTGGTTTGTTACATCTTAAAGATTTCATAGTGCATACAGAGAAAAATGCTACTTACGATAGGAAAACAATCATACAAACACAAAAAAATGGAAAATGGGCACGGTCTGATATATAACGACAAGAAAAGCGACCTGCTAACCTTACCTTGCCGGGCACTTGCCAAGAAAAAATGTAATCATCATCAGTAAGTGGTCATATCTGGAAATGGCATTACAGAGTGATAAATCATAAAGTATGTTCATTCAATAAAGGATGTAATATTGGAAATATGGTGATCGCCCTTGCTTTTTCTGGTTCTCAAAGTTTCGACGTGTACTACATTGGGGTGAGGAATGCTGCGAACTCTATATGGACCTGCGTATAGAAGCTCAAATTTACTGCATCTACTTTTTCCTCTGTTGGATAAATAGTGTGTGTGTACTAATATTTTCTGTCCAATGTGAAAGTCACGGCGCCTACAAACCTGTTTTTGCTGTCTTCTCCGGCGCTCTGCGGCACGTTTTTATTGTTGGGCGCAGTGTCAATTATTTCATTATTATTGGCGTAGTCGACGAGATGTAGGAAAAGATAATAATTCTTTAATTTTGTTAGGTGGTTCAACATTTTTCAATATAACAGTCGGAGATAGCACAGTAGATTCATTTGGTATGGAGTTAATTACATCCTGGAATGAGAGTATCTATGTGTCCCAATCAATATCTCTTTTATGGCAGTATATTCTACATAGTTTACCAATTTCTTTCATCAATCGCTCAGAAGGGTTCGAAGAAGCGTGATACTTGGATATATAGATCGGAGAAATGTTTCTAGCTCGTAACATACGTGTCCATATTGCAGATCGAAATTGTGGTCCATGTCGGAAATTACTTTCAATACATGTCCTACAGGGAATAAAAAGGGTTTTACAAATGCATTCGAAATAGATTTAGCAGTAGCTTTGCGTAACGGAGTGAAGGTAACAAATTTCGAAGTGAGTTCAACAGCAACAAAGATGTAACAAAAACCTCTACTACATCTGGAAATCAGACCAAAAATGTCTAAAGCGGCCATATGTCTCAATTTAATCGGTACAGTGGGATGTAACGGAGGAATATGTGAAGTCGTATCTGATTTAGCTTTCTGGCAGATTTTGCATGACGCTAAAACTCGTCGAATACGTTTCTCCATGTTGGCAAAATAACAGTTCTGTCTCAGTATAAGAAAACATTTTCTGGCTCCATAATGTGCGTAACTTAAATGAGTATACCAAAGCAATTTGTTAACAATTTCGTCAGGAATACATAATAACCAGTTGTTGCTGTCAGGGTGAGAGAGGCGGAACAGAATGTTCTTGCGTACAGTGTGATGATTTCTAATGGTAACGTTATTCTTGTCTCGCCAAAGGTGTTTAATTTCTTTCCATACGTTGTATTTGCTCTGCTCCTGTGCTATGTCTCGTAATGAGGACGAAATGAAATTTTCGAATGCAGCTTGTTGAATATACATGACGCTAAAATTTGCTTGGCAGAAGTTGGTTGTGATGTCTGGCTGATTATTGCTAAGAGAATGGGATAGTGCGTCTGCTACAATATTTTGTGTACGGATATTCGGAATAGGATAATGTTTAGCTTTAAATGTGTCATACTGTTGTAATTTGAAATTCATACGTAAAACCCGACATAGTACCAGGGATGTTGTCAAAAACTGGAGCTTGCTGTAAAAGAATTTTGCGTTGTTGCGTACGTTCGTCGTCTGTGTTTGCACTGTTTTGTTTTACTTTATCAGAAATTCATTTGCATAACGTCATAGTCGGCTTCGTCTGGTGTATTACAGTTGTGTACGTATGTATCTGTGAACAATGTGGAATGACAGTCCGTGTTAAGCGATGTAGAAAACACCTCCGTTCGATTAATTGCCTGTTCATCTGCAGATACGTAAAGCGTGCTGAAATTCTAATGCCAGTTGTACATTCTCATCCTTTAACATTAAATAGGAATTTTGAAAGTCAATAATTGCGTCATGTTGTACCAGAAAAGTCGTACCTAAAATAACGTCTGTTGTCAATAAGGGAACAATCCAAAAATTTGAGTGGAACATATGACCTGCAATACAAAATGATAAGTGTGTCTGTAATTTAAATCTACTCCTTTACTAGATACTGCTCCTTTTACTTTAGTTTTGCCTAATGGTAACGTAGAATAAATATTCTCTTTGTTACATTCGTTGAAGGTTTCTTCATTTATAACTGACTTAGGTGATCCAGAATCGATTACTGCTGAAAATGTGGATGATCCAATCTTTACTTCAATGACAGGGTGGGAAATGGTTTTTTGAATAACTGGTTTTTCATGCAAAAGAGTGTCTCGAATGTCGTCAAAAGTAATAACATTTTCGTGAACAAGATTATCTGTGTCAAAAAGTATTGCTTATGTTGCTGGAACATGCAATCTGTACTGTATATAATCAAATTCTTTCTGACGTGCTGTTATTTGCAGGAGGATGCTGTGGCATTTCGACTATTTGTACTGTTCTGTTATTTCGCCCTGACGCATTTGGCTCGGGATGATACCGCCAGTCCGGCTCATTCATAATAATCTGTTCTTGTGGTTGACTCTGCTGCTGATAAGACCGACTATTAAATGTATGCTGAAAACTGTGCTCATTACTTTTACGTCTGTCATGGTAGTCATTACAATACGACGCTTTGCAATAGGGGTTGAAATGATGTGTCTTCTGTACATAGTGATTTCCTTATTGCTGTGCGTTACTCTTTGTCGGAGCCAACGCCATGCGTGTAGGCGGCGAAACATTAAAGCTTGGTTGACCTTGCAGACTACATTGTTGGTTACGTATGCTAACCGACTGGGTTTGTTGATGTTATGAGGAAAAGCCTGTACTGTTGCCAAAATGTCTTTGCTGTTGCTGATAGTTGTGACGATACTACTAATTAAAATTTTATCTGTTATTAAAATTATGCTGGTAATTCTCGTCATTTCGGGAGTGTCTAATGAAAAACTGTCACTTTCAGGTAAAACTCGTCATATCGGGTTTTCTTTACTCTTTCCTAATTCTAGATAGATCAATAGTTGAAGAGCTGTTTTGATAGATATAAAGGATAGTAAAAGAGAAGGCAGGAGTGCAGAAAACTAAAGATGAAATAGCACTACTACGGCTCGGGGCCCTGTGCACGCTACGGCACATATTCATCGAAGTGTAATGAATCCCCTGAGGTCTCTTACGCACTGCAAATAAATTTTAGTTTCTACATTACAGGCAATGCCGGTGAAAATTCAAAAGCAAATTGTTGTATCCAGTCCAAAGGGTGGATCTGTGTTCTGTCATTATTAAATACATTTAGTTTTCTCACAGATAGCAAGTGCTTATAATCACAATAATCGTCACTGAATGTCTGAGCTGGTTCAGGATTGGGTGATAATCCGTTTGTCTGTGTCTGTTCGGAATCTAAGTCACGTACTCTCTGTAAATTACCTAAGTTACACTGACTGTGTGAGTGTGACAAATGTTCGGAATGTGGCGTATGCTGTGACGTGTTAAAGGCTGAAACATTTTTCATTTCTGTCACTTTAAAACGTTCGTCAATTTGGCTGTTCTGTTGTTCAAATTTCTTATCAACTTTAGCATCCAGAGTGAGTGAAATTTCTGCTGACATTAATTCAAACTCGTCGAGTAACTGTGTTGCGTTTTCAGAACATTGTTTAGCGACTGCACTATTTTCATCCCTAAGTAATTTCGTTGTGCCTCCATGTGTATTACTTAATTCTAGTGCAACAGATCTTATTTCTTCACAACTGTTCCTAGCACAAGCCTTAATTTCCTCACATAATTGGTCTATAGTGTCATGGCATTGCACAGTAACGACTGTAATCCGTTCACTAAGTTGTTTGTTCTGCTCCTTAAGGTTGTCGTGTTTTTCATTCCACTGTTTGAAACTGTCATTAAGTTGTTCGTTCGATTCATTAAATTGTTTATAACTGCTCTCTTGTTTTTCATTAAGTTGTTTGAAATTGTTGTTTAGTTTTTCATTCCACTGTTTGAGATATTCATTACGTTGTTTGTACGATTCATTAAGTTGTTTGTACGATTCATTAAGTTCATCCTGTTTTTCATTGAGTTGTTTGTACGATTCATTAAGTTGTTTGTACGATTCATTAAGTTGTAGCAATACTGCCATAACTAGATCCATGCCAAAATTAGCGACTCTATTTTTTGTGCTGTGTGATGGTGTATCTGCATGTGTCACGTTTTGTGTAACCATTTAGTCATTCTCTGATCCTTGAAAAGGTTTGCCAATTGGATGTGCACTGCTGGTCACTGACGTACTTTGAGTACATTGTTCACCTTCGTTAGAAACATTAGTCTGTGTAAATTTTGCAAATCAGGTGTGTCAAACTGGGCAGCGTTCATTGTAACGGAACGTTCCGCGTCATCAATTGTCGTTAAACTAAGTGTGGACATGATTGAATTTGTTTGTTTATCATTTGAAATAAATTCATTACTGGTGGTCGGCACACACTGATTATCTGTAATTGGAGGATTATCATTATGGCACTGAGTGTCGCTAATATTATCAGTCAAAATATTCAAGTCGGCTTTTTCACTCATTGTGCATCGCGATGTACTGTTAGCAGTTTTTAGCGGAATTTTCACAAATCAAAGATAAGCACAAAATCAAACAAAGACAAAGCAAAATGGAACAAATACAACAACAACAAAGAGCAATAAATTGCTGATTATCTGTGAAAGAAAGAGTAACAAATTAGTAAATGCGTTGCGCCAGATGCAAACTACATTTAACATTAAGTAAATAAGAGCAGATATATAACTGACTACTACTCAGAAATTCACAAAAATTCGATCCTGGCGGGTTGTTCGACAAGTGTAACCTCCCAACGGGTAAATAATATGTATATAACATTCACATTCAGTGTAACCTCCCAACAGATAATTGTATAATAACCTCCCAACAGTAAAAAATATAATTATAACATTGACATTTAGCGTAACCTAACCTACCAATAATAAAAATGTGACTAATCACTCAATAAAATTGTGGAACACTTATAACCTTTCAATAATTGACTGTGAATTTAAAGTGGTAAATTTTGGACGTCAGCAGTGCTGCGTCATGGCCCTGTAAGATCATACTGAATAAATTGAAAATTCTTACCTCAATAAGGTCGCCGGATAACGCATATATATATATATATATATATATATATATATATATATATATATATATATATATATATATATATATCTGCTCCTACAAGAAATTTTTCTGGCACAGCCCAGTGCAACCCTGGCCGATAGATTTGTCATGCATAAAAAGAAACAACTGATTTTTCTTTATAATAATCGGGATGGGCATGGATTGGAGAAATTAGTAAATTCTTTAAATTGAGATGAATGATTGTCAAAAGTTACGTTTTATGAGAAAGATTATTATTAAGAGATCTTTTAAAACATTTACATGGGACTTGATATAATAATACTACATATGCGCGAGGCTGCTTTTACCTTATACTACAATGCTCAGGCACCGCCATCGCTCCACACGACCGGCCCAGCCAACTCCATACACCAGACTGCTCGCTACTACTACTACACAGTTCCTACTGCTGACAACATTGCTATCTGGTCTGAGATTCTCTTATAGCTTACATATCGCAGGAAGCGCGTGAGCAATCCATTGCAATTATATCTGCTCGAGTGTGCTAGCAACAAATTCCTTAATCATGGACCTCTTACATAACCATTCACTGGGGGGAGGGGGGGGTCAAAAAATTGTTAGCAATGGTTAGTCAATTGGACTTGCCTTGAGCAACAAATTTTTCTATAATCTATTTAATTAACTAAGTCTACAGACTAAGTCTACAGCCACAGAGTATATACATTATTGATAAGTGCAGAACATATTAAGAAACGAAATAGAGTGCACATGCACTGAGTTCAGAACATATTAAGAAATGACAAAATGTATACGCAATGAGTACAAAATATATTAACAAATGACGAAAAGTGAACACGCACTGTGTAAGTCTTTAGCATTTTTTTACAAGAACTGAATACATTAAGAAATGAAATAAAGTGCATATGCACTGTAAAAGTCTTTAGCATTTTTACATGAATTAAACACATCAAGGAGTGAAATAAAGTGAACACGCACTGTAAAAGTCTTTAGCATATTTACATGAACTGAATACATTAAGAAATGAAATAAAGTGCACACGCACTGTAAAAGTCTTTAGCATTTTTACATGAATTAAACATATCAAGGAGTGAAATAATGTGCACAGGCACTGTAAAAGTCTTTAGAATTTTTACATGAAAGGCTACACTAAAAGCTATTTGTTCTGTTGGGGTATAGTATATATTATTTAGGTAAAAGTAGTAGAGGTAGGTTTATAATGGAACTTGTTGATCTGAAAAAAAGTAAAGTGGTGCAAGATGCTCGAAATTCGGAGAAAATAGAGGTGAACTATACGGTATGTACAAATTCTGAGAAAAATAGTGGTAAGTTACAGGGAAAGAAGAGTAATATTCGTTTGAACAAAAAGCAAGAGTGAACAATAAGACTAGATCAGTGGGGGTAAGACATGGAAAACTGGGTGGGCTGATAAATTAAGGACTGAGGAAGTTCTACAGAGAACCGGCGAAGAAAGGAATTCATGGAAAAAATTATAAGAACAAGAGACAGAATGGTAGGACATCAGCTAAGACATCACAGAACAACTTCCATGTTACTATAGGGAACTTTAGAGGGTAAAAGCTTTAGAGGAGAACAGAGACTAGAATACGTTCAGAGTGAGGACATAGTTTGCATCAAACCAATTAGAAGACTGAAGACACAAAAATTTAAAAAAAAGGACAGGGATCAGAAGACTGATGCCTCAAAGATAAATAAAGACGCACCCCAACAGTTCAATCTGTGCATCGAAGAAGCGCTGACATAAATACAAGAAACGTTCGAGAGTGGGATTAAAGTTCGGGGTGAAAGGATATCAATGGTAAGATTTGCTGATGATATTGCTATCCTTATCCAAAATGAAGAAGACTTACAGAACCTGCTGAATGGAATGAACAGTCTAATGAGTACAGTTTATGGATTGAGAGCACATCAAGAAAAACGAAAGTAGTGAGAAGTGGCAGAAACTTAACGTCAGAATTGGGAAATACGAAGCAGATGAAGTTAAGGAATTCTGCTACCTGGGTAGCAAATAACCTATTATGGACGGTGTAAGGAGGACATAAAAAACAATCAGCATTGGAAAAAGTGCCAAGGGTAGTCTACTAGTAGCAAACATAGGCTTTAATTTGAGGATGAAATTTCTGAGAAGGTACGCTGGAAGCTCAGCATTTTAGGTGGTGAAATATGGAGGGTGGAAAAACCGGAACAGAAGAGAATCGAAGCATCTGAGATGTGATGCATCAGACAAATATTGAAAATTAGGTAGACTATGGTAACGGATGAGGAGATTCTGCGCAGAATCGACGAGAATAGGAAGATACGTAAAACTCTGACAAGAAGAAGCGATAGAATGATAGAACATGTGTTAAGGTATCAGTTATCGACCTTGCACATACATTTAATCTTTTAGGCATGTAAATCATATCACATGGCGAAGGGGGATGGGGTGCAGGGGGGTAGACTTCTAGGTTTAGTGAATGACAAATGTTTCTGCGGACATATGTCGCAGAAACCGTCGTTGCTGAGTTAAATGGTACAACGTTACATGGTGTTCAGCAGCCTATCACAGATGATGCGTGATGTGAGGAGGAGTCCTACAATAGCTACACTCCTGGAAATGGAAAAAAGAACACATTGACACCGGTGTGTCAGACCCACCATACTTGCTCCGGACACTGCGAGAGGGCTGTACAAGCAATGATCACACGCACGGCACAGCGGACACACCAGGAACCGCGGTGTTGGCCGTCGAATGGCGCTAGCTGCGCAGCATTTGTGCACCGCCGCCGTCAGTGTCAGCCAGTTTGCCGTGGCATACGGAGCTCCATCGCAGTCTTTAACACTGGTAGCATGCCGCGACAGCGTGGACGTGAACCGTATGTGCAGTTGACGGACTTTGAGCGAGGGCGTATAGTGGGCATGCGGGAGGCCGGGTGGACGTACCGCCGAATTGCTCAACACGTGGGGCGTGAGGTCTCCACAGTACATCGATGTTGTCGCCAGTGGTCGGCGGAAGGTGCCCGTGCCCGTCGACCTGGGACCGGACCGCAGCGACGCACGGATGCACGCCAAGACCGTAGGATCCTATGCAGTGCCGTAGGGGACCGCACCGCCACTTCCCAGCAAATTAGGGACACTGTTGCTCCTGGGGTATCGGCGAGGACCATTCGCAACCGTCTCCATGAAGCTGGGCTACGGTCCCGCACACCGTTAGGCCGTCTTCCGCTCACGCCCCAACATCGTGCAGCCCGCCTCCAGTGGTGTCGCGACAGGCGTGAATGGAGGGACGAACGGAGACGTGTCGTCTTCAGCGAAGAGAGTCGCTTCTGCCTTGGTGCCAATGATGGTCGTATGCGTGTTTGGCGCCGTGCAGGTGAGCGCCACAATCAGGACTGCATACGACCGAGGCACACAGGGCCACCACCCGGCATCATGGTGTGGGGAGCGATCTCCTACACTGGCCGTACACCACTGGTGATCGTCGAGGGGACACTGAATAGTGCACGGTACATCCAAACCGTCATCGAACCCATCGTTCTACCATCCCTAGACCGGCATGGGAACTTGCTGTTCCAACAGGACAATGCACGTCCGCATGTATCCCGTGCCACCCAACGTGCTCTAGAAGGTGTAAGTCAACTACCCTGGCCAGCAAGATCTCCGGATCTGTCCCCCATTGAGCATGTTTGGGACTGGATGAAGCGTCGTCTCACGCGGTCTGCACGTCCAGCACGAACGCTGGTCCAACTGAGGCGCCAGGTGCAAATGGCATGGCAAGCCGTTCCACAGGACTACATCCAGCATCTCTACGATCGTCTCCATGGGAGAATAGCAGCCTGCATTGCTGCGAAAGGTGGATATACACTGTACTAGTGCCGACATTGTGCATGCTCTGTTGCCTGTGTCTATGTGCCTGTGGTTCTGTCAGTGTGATCATGTGATGTATCTGACCCCAGGAATGTGTCAATAAAGTTTCCCCTTCCTGGGTCAATGAATTCACGGTGTTCTTATTTCAATTTCCTGGAGTGTATAATGCATACCTCTCAGTGTCTCGGTGTGGTTCCTGTGGAATAGCTGCGTAGATGGTATTAATGGACTGTTCCATGTTGTATATCTTGTGATCACTGGTAATCGACGCCGAACAGTTAATCAACATCTGTGAAGATGGCTATTGATAACCTTCCTGTACAAGTTAGCACATGGCTCCTTGTGTTTCTTACGTTTATGAACCTATATTGTCGAAATATGGAAACTTCGATGAACAAACCGTTTCAGTAGGCGTACACGGTATCACTATTTGCGCAATACCGTGCGTCACTATGGAAGTTTTGGAGGACATGCTTTCATTAGACGAGTCTTAATTGTTTTGATACTAGGACTCATCTTTCCCGAAAGTTTACTACAAATTTTTAGAAACAGCGTCATAGTTCCCCAATCCCAGTGTAAGTCCCATTTACGAATGAATCAGTAAAAAATCTCGCGATGTCGTATTTACTTGTAATGTTTCAACTTTTGCGACTGGGTTCTTTCGACTGCACGGTCTTTACGGTGTAGAGTATAAGCGAGGCTATAAATACTAACATTTCTATAATAACGAGAAACTGTCGGGAAGATCGACTAAAACATTTATTGTTGGTCTAGTGCATTTCATAAATATTTCTATGGTTGTGATATATATAGCCATTAATCGTGCAATTATCGACAGCTCTTTAAAGCTAGTGGTATCAGATCTTTATCAACAAATGCTGGAAAGAATTTTAGGGAAGACAAAAAAGTATTTTGTACACATGTTACGAGCGGATATCTTAATTCAAACACGGGGCGAAGAAAGGCCAAAGAAAATGATGAATGGCTGCCCGTCCGTGTATAAAACACGTCTCCGGTGCGTGAATGAATGGGAAAGCAGGCAGAATAAATCAAGTGGGAGCTACCCTTCGGCAGGCCAAGGACGACTCTGTCAGAGGGTGCGGTGCATGTGGTGAGGGGTGAGGGGTGAGGGGTGTGGGCAGCCACTGTTCTAACCCCCAGCCGAATTCTCACGGCTCGTGAATACATCGCCCCTCCTACATCCCGCCTCTGATCAGGTAGTATATGCACACAGCCAAGAACATCGACAGTAGCTGTGGTTTAATGTTTTACCTGCACGGGTTCCGAAAATATCGATCATGCAAATCAAATTCGCACGTTTCTCGCATGACATCCTGAAAGCCACGGATTAAGACAGTCAAGTATATCCAGTATTTCCTGATTTCCGAAAAGCATTAGACTTAGTAAGACACCTATATTTATTACCTAAAGTACGGTTGTACGGGATATCGAGCGAAATTTGTGGCTGGAATGAAAATTTCTTGTTAGGGAGGATGCAACATATGATGTCGAATGCAGAGTGATCGACATATGTGGAAGTAACTTCAGGTGTGCCCCACGGACGGGTGTAGCCTCCCTTGTTGTTCGTGTTGTATGTTAATAACCTTGCAGAGAATATTAATAGTCTCAGTCTTTTCACAGATGATGCATTTATCTGTACTGAAGTACAGTCTAAAAGAAAGCTGCACAAATAATTCACTGGATCTTGATAATATTTCAAAGTGATGCAAAGAGTAGCAGCTTGTTGCAAATGTTCATAAATATTAAATTGTGCACTTGACAAAACGAAAAGACATAGTATCCCTTAAGTAAAATAACGAGTCACTACTGGAATTCCTCAACACGTACGTAAAGCAGGTTGTCAAGCTACGGTCTATTGGTAGAATACTAGGATAACGCATTCAATCTACAAAGGAGGCTGCTGGGAGCCGTACCAAGCAGGACTAACAGGGTATTCAATCTATACTGAGACCTATGGTAAGACGTTCTTTGACCCATGAGAGTGTATCATGAAGATGGTGAAAACCCGAAATGGCATATGCTTGAAGATCCTTGGACATAATCACAGTGTCTCGGTTGCAATATAATGCATTTTCTTGAGACCGAGAAGCATATGTCCTCGAATCAGCTCTTTAGAAAGCATCGCTCCTGCGAAACTCAGATTCCACTTTTCTCACAGGATATCCAACGAGCTATGGATGGAGGGCAACATGCAGCTTCTATAATTCTAGATTTCCAGAAAGCATTTGACACGGTGCCTCACTGTAGTTTGTTAATGAAGGTACGGACATATGGAATAGTTTCCCAGATGAGAGAGGGGCTCTAAGATTTCTAAAATAACACAACCCAGTATGTTGTTCTCGACGGTGAGTGTTCATCAGAGAGAAGAATATCGTCAGGAGTGCACCAGGGAAGTGTGATAGGAGCGCTATTATATGTAAATGATCTGGTGGATAGAGTGGGCAGCAATCTGCCGTTGTTCTCTGATGATGGTATGGTGTCTGGAAAGGTAATGGTGTTGAGTGACTAGGAGAATGCAAGATGAATTAGGTAACATTTATAGTTGGTGTACTGAGTAGCACCTAGCTCTAAATGTAGAAAAATGTAAATTAATGCGGATGAGTAGGGGAAACAAACCCGAAATATTCAGATACAGTATTACTAGTGTCCTTCTTGACACAGTCAGGTGATTTAAATATTTGGACGTAACGTTGAAAAAGCGATATGAAATAGAACGAGCTTATGAGAATTGTGGAAGGGAAGGCGAATGGTCAACTTCGTTTTATTTGGAGAATTTCTTATTTGGAGAATTTTGGGGAAGGAGACCGCATATAGGACGCTAGTGCGATCTATTCTTAAGTACTGCTCGAGCGTTTGGGGTCCGTACCAGGTCGGATTAAAGGGAGACATCGAAGTACTTCACAGGAGTTGCTGTTAGATTTGTTACCAGCCGGTCGAACAACACCCAAGTGTTACGGAGATGCTTCGGGAACTCAGGTTAGAATCCATGGAGGGAAGGTGACATACTTTTAGAGGAACATTACTCAGAAAATTTAGAGAATCGACGTATAAGGCTGATTGCAGAACGATTCTACTGCTACCAATATGCATTCCGCGCAAGGACGACGAACGTAAGAGACAAGAAATTAGGAATCATACGGAGGCATATAGATAGTCGTTTTTCCCTCGCTCTGTTTGCGAGTGAAACAGGAAAGGAAATGGCTAGTAGAGGCATAGGGTACCCTCTGCTCCGCCAAGCACCCTATCTTGGCCTGCGCAGTATATCTGTACATATAGATGTAAATGAAAACCATCCCATAAAAGCCATCTTACAAAGTTCCAAGAACCATCTTTAAATGGTGGCTGTAGGAATATACTACAACGCCTACGTATCGTTCCCCTAGTGGTCGCGAGCTCAAGATTAAACTGATTAGAGCCTTTTAAACAATCATCCTTCCCGCGCTCCATAGGTGAATGGAATGTAAAGACACGGTAGTAGCTGGTACGATGGGATGTACCCTCTGCCATGCGCTTCACAGTGGTTTTCAGAGCATGGATGTACGAGAGTTGGAACTTCAATAGTTGCAACTATTTATTTACAGCTCGTACAAAATAGACATGTGTTTCAAAGTTTTAGTGACCTACAAAGCAGCCATCAGCATTGTGTATAACCTGTTGCCAGCGATGTGGAAGTCGTAGGATACTCTTAGCAGTGCAGTTGTGTTGACAGTTCGAGCGGCACGGTCTATTGTCCGACGAATTTGTAGAAGTTCTGAAGCGAATGCCGTGAAGTGTTTCCTTCAATTTAGAAATCGAGTTTAACTCACGAGGGATTAAGTCAGGAAAGTGCAGTAGGTGGCATAGCGCTTAGCAGCCCCATCAGTCGTAACAGCTTGCAATGTATGTGCTTGAGCATTGTCCTGCAAAATGATGGTCAGGTCCTGCAGAAAGTGTCATCACTTCTGTCTCTAAGCTGTTCATTTTTTGAACACAACCTACGACCAACTTAGAGACAGACGTGATGACACTTTCTGCAGGACCTGACCATCATTTTGCAGGACAACGCTCAAGCACGTACAGTGCAAGGAGATACTGATTTGTTTGACTGATGGGGGTGTGTACTGTTCCTCCTGGGTGGCCTTGGGTTTTAAAAAATTGTAAACTAAGTATTACGATAAATTTTATAAAGAACCGACGAGTTACGCCAAGGAAGAAGAGATAAAACTACAATGAACATGTTGTTCCATGGACTCGTGCGCTTCTGTGCACGAACTATCTTCCCTTTCTCATTCGTTTATCTGCTTGGACTCGGACCTAAGAGGACGTTCTCGTGTAAAGCTCATCTTGCTGTACCACCTAATAATGTAAGTTGCACTTAAAATCAGAAAAATATAATGGTTATTTTGTTAATAGAATTCGTGTATGCGGTCAATCAATTTGTAATCTGATACCTGGATTGTCCTAAGTAGATATGGGCCTTAACAAAGAATTTTCATTGTTAGGTGCCATCTTAGAAAATATTCAACACTTTTCTTTTAGCTCGTCTACGAGACGTACTGTTGGTTAGGACACTTAACTTTCTTGCAGATCCTACGAGCCCGGCGGTCGCTGATGATAACACATTTTTACTTACAGCTTTTCTTTATATATCGAGATAACATCCCAGGCAGAAACGGTCTGGTCGCAGGATTCCAGTTCCATTATAGGATTTCATTTGTAGATGCTACTCTTGTTATCTTGTACTGGGGAATCGAGACTAAACCACAATATTAAGTTACGTATTGCAGTAGTTTACATCGATCAGACTTGTGAAATATTCTCTAGTGCAATAAGCACACGACTTCTCACGAGCCTGGAATAATAACTGTGGTGTTGGGTAAAGAAGGAAAGGACAATTAACTATCGACGATTACGTAACTGTCCTGAGAACTGAAATAGTATATTAATTACTGATCTCTGTTGGGCAAACTTAAAAGATATTGCACTATTAAAAACATTCTTGTGAGTCATTTTCAGAAAAGTGTTTTCAACCGCTACTATTGAGTCATTAAGAATACGATGACATTGGCAGACTGCCGTATATTTATTACATATCACTCTTTTTATATTTTTACATTACAGGTGCTAAGTGCTATACCACCTACTGCACTTTCCTGACTTACATCCTCGTGAGTTCAACTCGATTTCTAAACTGAAGGAAAGACTTCACGGCATTCGCTTCAGAACTGCTACAAATTCGTCGGGCAATAGACCTCGCCGCTCGAACTCTCAGTACAACTGG
Source organism: Schistocerca serialis cubense (assembly GCF_023864345.2). Classification (NCBI taxonomy): domain Eukaryota; kingdom Metazoa; phylum Arthropoda; class Insecta; order Orthoptera; family Acrididae; genus Schistocerca; species Schistocerca serialis. The sequence goes on along the minus strand of NC_064639.1, from coordinate 251,375,298 downwards.
CACTGCTAAGAGTATCCTATGACTTCCACATGGCTGGCAACGGGCTATACACAATGCTGGTGACTACTTTGAAGGTCAGTAAAACTTTGAAACAAGTGTCTATTTTGTGCGAGCTGTAAATAAATAGTTGCCACGTAAATGCATGCTCCGGAAATTTGAATTGTGATGATTGCCATGGTGATTTTAGAAGTAGCAACTAATTCATTACGTATTTGGTAACTTTTGTTTCATTAATCATGAACTCCTTGGTACGTTGTTTGCGGAGCTTTAGATAAAAGCATCACTAGAGGCTTATGCAGGGCTACTATACGACAAAATAATGAATAGTCATACTATGTACATATTTCTCATTATAAATAAAATTTTATAAATGTTAAGCTACCGACGCCTTCTGAGAGGACTGTCACACAGTGTCAATCAAACCAGCACAGTTTAACTGTACACCGTACCATGACTGCATACCACATCTTACCCTCTCGTAGGCTAAGCACAACCCAATCAGTGCAAACATCCTGTCTGAAGGAAAGCTAATTTTCTCGCGTCCTGTCAATGAAGAGGCGACGAAGAGGGGACGAAGCTCGGATAGGTCGGAGATAAGGAGACAATAAATCGGCCGTCGCCAGTAATAGCCTCAAGAGATGTAAGAAAACTAGGGACACGCCTAAATCGATGTAGACAGCCGGAGATTTGATTCCCGCTCTGCCCAAATTGGAGTTCAGTGCCTTCATTTTCACTCCACCTCTAGGTGCGTACCGCTCCAGATTGTCTTTTAAACTGTCAGGAACTTTCAAATCTGAGCGTAATCTGTTGGAAATCGGAAGTGCCGGCCGAAGTGGCTGTGCGGTTCTAGGCGCTGCAGTCTGGAACCGCGAGACCGCTACGGTCGCAGGTTCGAATCCTGCCTCGGGCATGGATGTGTGTGAAGTCCTTAGGTTAGTTAGGTTTAAGTAGTTCAAGTTCTAGGGGACTGATGACCTCAGATGTTAAGTCCCATAATGCTCAGAGCCATTTGAACCATTTAGACAAAAATGTTCTTCGTTTTTTCCAACTTAACGGATTTGCACGCACATTCCGGCAACCGATTAATGTGCTCAGTATGTGGTGTGACCATCTCTGATAACACAGGCCTGACGACGACGGGACATGCTGTGATTGCTCTATGAGGTCGTCCATCAATACGACCCACAGCACACCGTAAACACCGCATATGATGTGCCAAGATCTCGTCACGATACCTGACAGCGTTAAAATTTACCGCATCACCCATACAGTTTCATGAAGAGGTTTTCGAGTGGTCAACATAATCACTGTCCACACGATGAGGGATTCCCCTCAATACCGGTCTCTTTGCAGGATATTTCGGTCCTGAAATCGTGTTCCACGTTCCATCCAGATGCGAATGATAATGTTATGTATCTGGTAGAAGAGCGACGGTGTGATTACTAAGAATTTCTTCAATGCTGACGTTTATCGCCAACAACTGTGACATCTTGCAGACGCAATCCAAGAACAACGACCGGGAAGACAGCGTGAACTGATACTGCTCCTCGATAACGCCTGCCCGCATTCAGCTAGACTGACAAAAACACCATACAGGAGATGGGTTGACAAGTAATTCCAAACCCACATTATTCACCTGATCTCGCGCCCTCAGATTTTCACCTTCCGCTCTCTATGGAACAAACTTCAAGGAACTTCCTTTCCGGATAAAAATGCCCTCCGAGCATAGCTGGACGAGTTCTTCGCCTCAAAAATGGTTCAAATGGCTCTAAGCACTATGGGACTTACCATCTGAGGTCATGTCCCCTAGACTTAGAACTACTTAAACCTAACTAACCTAAGGACATCACACACATCCATGCCCGAGGCAGGATCGAACCTGCGACCGTAGCAGCCACGTGGTTCCGGACTTCATCGCCTCAAAACCACGTAATTTCTACAGTCGTGGAATCGAAAAGATGCCCCGGCGTTGGCAGACTGTCGTAAATGATGAAGGAGAATATATTACTGATGACTACACCTACATCTACATCTCGTACATCCATACTCCGCAAGCCACCTGACGGTGTGTGGCGGAGAGTACCTTGAGTACCTCTATCGGTTCGCCTTTCTATTCCAGTCTCGCATTGTTCGTGGAAAGAAAGATTGTCGGTATGTCTCTGTGTGGGCTCTAATCTCTCTGATTTTATCCTCATGGTCTCTTCGCGAGATATACGTTGGGGGGAGCAATATACTGCTTGACTCCTCGGTGAAGGTATGTTCTCGAAACTTCAACAAAAGCCGTACCGAGCTACTGAGCGTCTCTCTAGCAGTCTTCCACTGGAGTTTATCTATCACCTCCGTAACGCTTTCGCAATTACTAAATGATCCTGTAACGAAGCGAGCTGCTCTCCGTTGGATCTTCTCTATCTCTGGTACGGATCCCACACCAGTGAGCAGTATTCAAGCAGTGGGTGAACAAGTGTACTGTAACCTCCTTCCTTTGTTTCCGGACTGCATCTCCTTAGAATTCTTCCAAAGAATCTCAGTCTGTCATCTGCTTTACCGACGATTAATTTCATATGGTCATTCCATTTTAAATCACTCCTAATGCCTACTCCCAGATAATTTATGGAATTAACTGCTTCCAGTTGGTGACCTATTTTGTAGCTAAATGATAAGGGATCTATCTTTCTATGTATTCGCAGCACATTACACTTGTCTACATTGATATTCAATTGCAATTCCCTGCACCATGCGTCAATTCGTTGCAAAGCCTCCCGCATTTCAGTACAGTTTTCCATTGTTACAACCTCTCGATATACTACAGCATCATTCGCAAAAAGCCTCAGCGAACTTCCGATGTTATCCACAAGGTCATTTATATATATATATATACTCCTGGAAATGGAAAAAAGAACACATTGACACCGGTGTGTCAGACCCACCATACTTGCTCCGGACACTGCGAGAGGGCTGTACAAGCAATGATCACACGCACGGCACAGCGGACAAAACCAGGAACCGCGGTGTTGGCCGTCGAATGGCGCTAGCTGCGCAGCATTTGTGCACCACCGCCGTCAGTGTCAGCCAGTTTGCCGTGGCATACGGAGCTCCATCGCAGTCTTTAACACTGGTAGCATGCCGCGACAGCGTGGACGTGAACCGTATGTGCAGTTGACGGACTTTGAGCGAGGGCGTATAGTGGGCATGCGGGAGGCCGGGTGGACGTACCGCCGAATTGCTCAACACGTGGGGCGTGAGGTCTCCACAGTACATCGATGTTGTCGCCAGTGGTCGGCGGAAGGTGCACGTGCCCGTCGACCTGGGACCGGACCGCAGCGACGCACGGATGCACGCCAAGACCGTAGGATCCTACGCAGTGCCGTAGGGGACCGCACCGCCACTTCCCAGCAAATTAGGGACACTGTTGCTCCTGGGGTATCGGCGAGGACCATTCGCAACCGTCTCCATGAAGCTGGGCTACGGTCCCGCACACCGTTAGGCCGTCTTCCGCTCACGCCCCAACATCGTGCAGCCCGCCTCCAGTGGTGTCGCGACAGGCGTGAATGGAGGGACGAATGGAGACATGTCGTCTTCAGCGATGAGAGTCGGTTCTGCCTTGGTGCCAATGATGGTCGTATGCGTGTTTGGCGCCGTGCAGGTGAGCGCCACAATCAGGACTGCATACGACCGAGGCACACAGGGCCAACACCCGGCATCATGGTGTGGGGAGCGATCTCCTACACTGGCCGTACACCACTGGTGATCGTCGAGGGGACACTGAATAGTGCACGGTACATCCAAACCGTCATCGAACCCATCGTTCTACCATTCCTAGACCGGCAAGGGAACTTGCTGTTCCAACAGGACAATGCACGTCCGCATGTATCCCGTGCCACCCAACGTGCTCTAGAAGGTGTAAGTCAACTACCCTGGCCAGCAAGATCTCCGGATCTGTGCCCCATTGAGCATGTTTGGGACTGGATGAAGCGTCGTCTCACGCGGTCTGCAGGTCCAGCACGAACGCTGGTCCAACTGAGGCGCCAGGTGCAAATGGCATGGCAAGCCGTTCCGCAGGACTACATCCAGCATCTCTACGATCGTCTCCATGGGAGAATAGCAGGCTGCATTGCTGCGAAAGGTGGATATACACTGTACTAGTGCCGACATTGTGCATGCTCTGTTGCCTGTGTCTATGTGCCTGTGGTTCTGTCAGTGTGATCATGTGATGTATCTGACCCCAGGAATGTGTCAATAAAGTTTCCCCTTCCTGGGACAATGAATTCACGGTGTTCTTATTTCAATTTCCAGGAGTGTATATATATATATATATATATATATATATATATATATATATATATATATATATATATATATACTAAATAGCAACGGTCCTACGACACTCCCCTGTGACACACCGGAAATCACTCTTACTTCGGAAGACTTCTCTCCATTGAGAATGACATGCTGCGTTCTGTTATCTAGGAACTCTTGAATCCAATCACACAACTGGTCTGATAGTCTATATGCTCTTACTAAAATCTAGTTGTGTAAAAACACTACGAACTTACGCACCAAGCCAATATTATTATGTACAGTAACTGCTATAACACATAATGAAATAAAAACTGGAAACTGAGATGGGTGGAAATTTAACAATTCACTTGAGACACGTATAGCGTCTGTGGGATATTGAAACATATTTCAATACATAACTCCCAGAAAAAAATTTTATGCCTGTGTGAAAGGATTGGTTTCCTTACTGTGCAGAAAGTCGACAGAGACGTATCTAAACAGTGATTAAATCGAATGTAAAAACAAGAGCAGAGACATAGCAATCTCGCAAGGTATCCGGCTTGTTAGAGCGTTTGGACTGGCAAGATCGTGATATGGTAAATCATTAGGTGTCGTATCAGGTATAAAAATGACAGAAACATGGAAAGACCATAAAGTTCACCTAATGAGCACAATACGGAAGATGGCAGAGTTTGGCACATACTTTCGGTGAATTTCTTTCCGAGCCCGATGATACAACTATACGAGCACCAGTGTCTCTTCTCACACGATTCTACTCAAGATGGATTTTTAATTATTTCTCATGTCAATACATTCAGGCACATGCTGGAACCAGAAGCGAATGTAAAAGAAGAGTGGGAAGAGGCTGTACGGCAGAATTGCGTCAAATACTACAGCGTGCAACACGCTCCTCTCAGAGGGTGGTAGTTTGTCAGTTTAACACGCTACAGATGTTACCCGACGCCAAAGGTAAGAACGCGTTTCCGTTACGGGACCATCCTCGGTCATACGCCCAGGCGTGGCAACAGAAACCCGCAAATTTGTCTGAGTAAGTACCCGAAAGTAGTTTAACTCGCGTTTTCTTTTGGTATTAAAGGTGTTACGATCAGCAAGTTACTTAAAGCCTAAGCAAACTGGAACACCAGATACCGACTAATACGAAAGCAACAGCTTAACTTTATAACCTGTATATACAAATCCTTTCCCACGGAGAGCTTCTGTAATATAACGCTATGCAACATGTAGGCGATAATATCATGCCCACAATCGTACAAACATATTGCTTCCTCTTTATCTTTTCTCAAATGCCACACAGTCTTGAGGATGATTTACCATCAACAAACACAGAAATGCGTAAAACCATCAAAACAATAAAACAACAACGTAGCAAGTGGATGAACTTAGCAGTAAAATTATGGTCCGAACCACAGGTTATAAAAGATGTACACTTACTTTGTGAGAACATTTGGAAAACATAAATGGTTCCAGAGGAGCGTAAAATGGCTCTAATAGAGTCAATACACGGACGCATGGAAAATGTCAACAATTTCTTAGAAGTGTCACTTCTGCCAGTGGCATGCAAAATACAATCAAAAATTCACCTGGACAGGAGGAAACTGTAAACAAACAACTGGGAGAATATCAGGATCGTTTTCGAAAAGTAACGTCCTGTATGTAACACATTATTAACTTAAAATCAATAATTCGCCACAGAATGTTAACCAGCGTACCTATAATAGTATCATTTGTTGATTTGAAGAAACTTATTACAGAATTGGTGTTAAAGCAAAATTAGCAAATATAATTCGTGAAACTCTAAAAAATAAGAAACCTAAGGTGAAATTTGTAGGAGAAGTATCTCCATTAGAAATAAAAATTGGTGTTAGTCAAGGGGATCGCTTATCGCCTTTGCTGTTTACCAGTGTTTTAGAAAAATTGCAAGGTTTTGGAATTTAGAGCTAAAAATTCGTAAAACTGTGCCAACACATGCAGAAGGGAAATCAAATGGAATTCAGGTAATCTACCTGTTTTTTTTTCGAAATGTTTAAGAACAATTTCAGGAAATCTGATAGAATCAGAATGAGATTTTCACTCTGCAGCGGAGTGTGCGCTGATATGAAACTTCCTGGCAGATTAAAACTGTGTGCCCGACCGAGACTCGAACTCGGGACCTTTGCCTTTCGCGGGCAAGTGCTCTACCAACTGAGCTACCGAAGCACGACTCACGCCCGGTACTCACAGCTTTACTTCTGCCAGTACCTCGTCTCCTACCTTCCAAACTTTACAGAAGCTCTCCTGCGAACCTTGCAGAACTAGCACTCCTGAAAGAAAGGATATTGCGGAGACATGGCTTAGCCACAGCCTTGGGGATGTTTCCAGAATGAGATTTTCACTCTGCAGCGGAGTGTGCGCTGATATGAAACTTCCTGGCAGATTAAAACTGTGTGCCCGACCGAGACTCGAACTCGGGACCTTTGCCTTTCGCGGGCAAGTGCTCTACCAACTGAGCTACCGAAGCACGACTCACGCCCGGTACTCACAGCTTTACTTCTGCCAGTACCTCGTCTCCTACCTTCCAAACTTTACAGAAGCTCTCCTGCGAACCTTGCAGAACTAGCACTCCTGAAAGAAAGGATATTGCGGAGACATGGCTTAGCCACAGCCTTGGGGATGTTTCCAGAATGAGATTTTCACTCTGCAGCGGAGTGTGCGCTGATATGAAACTTCCTGGCAGATTAAAACTGTGTGCCCGACCGAGACTCGAACTCGGGACCTTTGCCTTTCGCGGGCAAGTGCTCTACCAACTGAGCTACCGAAGCACGACTCACGCCCGGTACTCACAGCTTTACTTCTGCCAGTACCTCGTCTCCTACCTTCCAAACTTGACAGAAGCTCTCCTGCGAACCTTGCAGAACTAGCACTCCTGAAAGAAAGGATATTGCGGAGACATGGCTTAGCCACAGCCTTGGGGATGTTTCCAGAATGAGATTTTCACTCTGCAGCGGAGTGTGCGCTGATATGAAACTTCCTGGCAGATTAAAACTGTGTGCCCGACCGAGACTCGAACTCGGGACCTTTGCCTTTCGCGGGCAAGTGCTCTACCAACTGAGCTACCGAAGCACGACTCACGCCCGGTACTCACAGCTTTACTTCTGCCAGTACCTCGTCTCCTACCTTCCAAACTTTACAGAAGCTCTCCTGCGAACCTTGCAGAACTAGCACTCCTGAAAGAAAGGATATTGCGGAGACATGGCTTAGCCACAGCCTTGGGGATGTTTCCAGAATGAGATTTTCACTCTGCAGCGGAGTGTGCGCTGATATGAAACTTCCTGGCAGATTAAAACTGTGTGCCCGACCGAGACTCGAACTCGGGACCTTTGCCTTTCGCGGGCAAGTGCTCTACCAACTGAGCTACCGAAGCACGACTCACGCCCGGTACTCACAGCTTTACTTCTGCCAGTACCTCGTCTCCTACCTTCCAAACTTTACAGAAGCTCTCCTGCGAACCTTGCAGAACTAGCACTCCTGAAAGAAAGGATATTGCGGAGACATGGCTTAGCCACAGCCTTGGGGATGTTTCCAGAATGAGATTTTCACTCTGCAGCGGAGTGTGCGCTGATATGAAACTTCCTGGCAGATTAAAACTGTGTGCCCGACCGAGACTCGAACTCGGGACCTTTGCCTTTCGCGGGCAAGTGCTCTACCAACTGAGCTACCGAAGCACGACTCACGCCCGGTACTCACAGCTTTACTTCTGCCAGTACCTCGTCTCCTACCTTCCAAACTTTACAGAAGCTCTCCTGCGAACCTTGCAGAACTAGCACTCCTGAAAGAAAGGATATTGCGGAGACATGGCTTAGCCACAGCCTTGGGGATGTTTCCAGAATGAGATTTTCACTCTGCAGCGGAGTGTGCGCTGATATGAAACTTCCTGGCAGATTAAAACTGTGTGCCCGACCGAGACTCGAACTCGGGACCTTTGCCTTTCGCGGGCAAGTGCTCTACCAACTGAGCTACCGAAGCACGACTCACGCCCGCTACTCACAGCTTTACTTCTGCCAGTACCTCGTCTCCTACCTTCCAAACATCCCCAAGGCTGTGGCTAAGCCATGTCTCCGCAATATCCTTTCTTTCAGGAGTGCTAGTTCTGCAAGGTTCGCAGGAGAGCTTCTGTAAAGTTTGGAAGGTAGGAGACGAGGTACTGGCAGAAGTAAAGCTGTGAGTACCGGGCGTGAGTCGTGCTTCGGTAGCTCAGTTGGTAGAGCACTTGCCCGCGAAAGGCAAAGGTCCCGAGTTCGAGTTTCGGTCGGGCACACAGTTTTAATCTGCCAGGAAGTTTCATATCAGCGCACACTCCGCTGCAGAGTGAAAATCTCATTCTGGAAACATCCCCAAGGCTGTGGCTAAGCCATGTCTCCGCAATATCCTTTCTTTCAGGAGTGCTAGTTCTGCAAGGTTCGCAGGAGAGCTTCTGTAAAGTTTGGAAGGTAGGAGACGAGGTACTGGCAGAAGTAAAGCTGTGAGTACCGGGCGTGAGTCGTGCTTCGGTAGCTCAGTTGGTAGAGCACTTGCCCGCGAAAGGCAAAGGTCCCGAGTTCGAGTCTCGGTCGGGCACACAGTTTTAATCTGCCAGGAAGTTTCATATCAGCGCACACTCCGCTGCAGAGTGAAAATCTCATTCTGGAAACATCCCCAAGGCTGTGGCTAAGCCATGTCTCCGCAATATCCTTTCTTTCAGGAGTGCTAGTTCTGCAAGGTTCGCAGGAGAGCTAGTGTAAAGTTTGGAAGGTAGGAGACGAGGTACTGGCAGAAGTAAAGCTGTGAGTACCGGGCGTGAGTCGTGCTTCGGTAGCTCAGTTGGTAGAGCACTTGCCCGCGAAAGGCAAAGGTCCCGAGTTCGAGTCTCGGTCGGGCACACAGTTTTAATCTGCCAGGAAGTTTCATATCAGCGCACACTCCGCTGCAGAGTGAAAATCTCATTCTGGAAACATCCCCAAGGCTGTGGCTAAGCCATGTCTCCGCAATATCCTTTCTTTCAGGAGTGCTAGTTCTGCAAGGTTCGCAGGAGAGCTTCTGTAAAGTTTGGAAGGTAGGAGACGAGGTACTGGCAGAAGTAAAGCTGTGAGTACCGGGCGTGAGTCGTGCTTCGGTAGCTCAGTTGGTAGAGCACTTGCCCGCGAAAGGCAAAGGTCCCGAGTTCGAGTCTCGGTCGGGCACACAGTTTTAATCTGCCAGGAAGTTTCATATCAGCGCACACTCCGCTGCAGAGTGAAAATCTCATTCTGGAAACATCCCCAAGGCTGTGGCTAAGCCATGTCTCCGCAATATCCTTTCTTTCAGGAGTGCTAGTTCTGCAAGGTTCGCAGGAGAGCTTCTGTAAAGTTTGGAAGGTAGGAGACGAGGTACTGGCAGAAGTAAAGCTGTGAGTACCGGGCGTGAGTCGTGCTTCGGTAGCTCAGTTGGTAGAGCACTTGCCCGCGAAAGGCAAAGGTCCCGAGTTCGAGTCTCGGTCGGGCACACAGTTTTAATCTGCCAGGAAGTTTCATATCAGCGCACACTCCGCTGCAGAGTGAAAATCTCATTCTGGAAACATCACCAAGGCTGTGGCTAAGCCATGTCTCCGCAATATCCTTTCTTTCAGGAGTGCTAGTTCTGCAAGGTTCGCAGGAGAGCTTCTGTAAAGTTTGGAAGGTAGGAGACGAGGTACTGGCAGAAGTAAAGCTGTGAGTACCGGGCGTGAGTCGTGCTTCGGTAGCTCAGTTGGTAGAGCACTTGCCCGCGAAAGGCAAAGGTCCCGAGTTCGAGTCTCGGTCGGGCACACAGTTTTAATCTGCCAGGAATTTTCATATCAGCGCACACTCCGCTGCAGAGTGAAAATCTCATTCTGGAAACATCCCCAAGGCTGTGGCTAAGCCATGTCTCCGCAATATCCTTTCTTTCAGGAGTGCTAGTTCTGCAAGGTTCGCAGGAGAGCTTCTGTAAAGTTTGGAAGGTAGGAGACGAGGTACTGGCAGAAGTAAAGCTGTGAGTACCGGGCGTGAGTCGTGCTTCGGTAGCTCAGTTGGTAGAGCACTTGCCCGCGAAAGGCAAAGGTCCCGAGTTCGAGTCTCGGTCGGGCACACAGTTTTAATCTGCCAGGAAGTTTCATATCAGCGCACACTCCGCTGCAGAGTGAAAATCTCATTCTGGAAACATCCCCAAGGCTGTGGCTAAGCCATGTCTCCGCAATATCCTTTCTTTCAGGAGTGCTAGTTCTGCAAGGTTCGCAGGAGAGCTTCTGTAAAGTTTGGAAGGTAGGAGACGAGGTACTGGCAGAAGTAAAGCTGTGAGTACCGGGCGTGAGTCGTGCTTCGGTAGCTCAGTTGGTAGAGCACTTGCCCGCGAAAGGCAAAGGTCCCGAGTTCGAGTCTCGGTCGGGCACACAGTTTTAATCTGCCAGGAAGTTTCATATCAGCGCACACTCCGCTGCAGAGTGAAAATCTCATTCTGGAAACATCCCCAAGGCTGTGGCTAAGCCATGTCTCCGCAATATCCTTTCTTTCAGGAGTGCTAGTTCTGCAAGGTTCGCAGGAGAGCTTCTGTAAAGTTTGGAAGGTAGGAGACGAGGTACTGGCAGAAGTAAAGCTGTGAGTACCGGGCGTGAGTCGTGCTTCGGTAGCTCAGTTGGTAGAGCACTTGCCCGCGAAAGGCAAAGGTCCCGAGTTCGAGTCTCGGTCGGGCACACAGTTTTAATCTGCCAGGAAGTTTCATATCAGCGCACACTCCGCTGCAGAGTGAAAATCTCATTCTGGAAACATCCCCAAGGCTGTGGCTAAGCCATGTCTCCGCAATATCCTTTCTTTCAGGAGTGCTAGTTCTGCAAGGTTCGCAGGAGAGCTTCTGTAAAGTTTGGAAGGTAGGAGACGAGGTACTGGCAGAAGTAAAGCTGTGAGTACCGGGCGTGAGTCGTGCTTCGGTAGCTCAGTTGGTAGAGCACTTGCCCGCGAAAGGCAAAGGTCCCGAGTTCGAGTCTCGGTCGGGCACACAGTTTTAATCTGCCAGGAAGTTTCATATCAGCGCACACTCCGCTGCAGAGTGAAAATCTCATTCTGGAAACATCCCCAAGGCTGTGGCTAAGCCATGTCTCCGCAATATCCTTTCTTTCAGGAGTGCTAGTTCTGCAAGGTTCGCAGGAGAGCTTCTGTAAAGTTTGGAAGGTAGGAGACGAGGTACTGGCAGAAGTAAAGCTGTGAGTACCGGGCGTGAGTCGTGCTTCGGTAGCTCAGTTGGTAGAGCACTTGCCCGCGAAAGGCAAAGGTCCCGAGTTCGAGTCTCGGTCGGGCACACAGTTTTAATCTGCCAGGAAGTTTCATATCAGCGCACACTCCGCTGCAGAGTGAAAATCTCATTCTGGAAACATCCCCAAGGCTGTGGCTAAGCCATGTCTCCGCAATATCCTTTCTTTCAGGAGTGCTAGTTCTGCAAGGTTCGCAGGAGAGCTTCTGTAACGTTTGGAAGGTAGGAGACGAGGTACTGGCAGAAGTAAAGCTGTGAGTACCGGGCGTGAGTCGTGCTTCGGTAGCTCAGTTGGTAGAGCACTTGCCCGCGAAAGGCAAAGGTCCCGAGTTCGAGTCTCGGTCGGGCACACCGTTTTAATCTGCCAGGAAGTTTCATATCAGCGCACACTCCGCTGCAGAGTGAAAATCTCATTCTGGAAACATCCCCAAGGCTGTGGCTAAGCCATGTCTCCGCAATATCCTTTCTTTCAGGAGTGCTAGTTCTGCAAGGTTCGCAGGAGAGCTTCTGTAAAGTTTGGAAGGTAGGAGACGAGGTACTGGCAGAAGTAAAGCTGTGAGTACCGGGCGTGAGTCGTGCTTCGGTAGCTCAGTTGGTAGAGCACTTGCCCGCGAAAGGCAAAGGTCCCGAGTTCGAGTCTCGGTCGGGCACACAGTTTTAATCTGCCAGGAAGTTTCATATCAGCGCACACTCCGCTGCAGAGTGAAAATCTCATTCTGGAAACATCCCCAAGGCTGTGGCTAAGCCATGTCTCCGCAATATCCTTTCTTTCAGGAGTGCTAGTTCTGCAAGGTTCGCAGGAGAGCTTCTGTCAAGTTTGGAAGGTAGGAGACGAGGTACTGGCAGAAGTAAAGCTGTGAGTACCGGGCGTGAGTCGTGCTTCGGTAGCTCAGTTGGTAGAGCACTTGCCCGCGAAAGGCAAAGGTCCCGAGTTCGAGTCTCGGTCGGGCACACAGTTTTAATCTGCCAGGAAGTTTCATATCAGCGCACACTCCGCTGCAGAGTGAAAATCTCATTCTGGAAACATCCCCAAGGCTGTGGCTAAGCCATGTCTCCGCAATATCCTTTCTTTCAGGAGTGCTAGTTCTGCAAGGTTCGCAGGAGAGCTTCTGTAAAGTTTGGAAGGTAGGAGACGAGGTACTGGCAGAAGTAAAGCTGTGAGTACCGGGCGTGAGTCGTGCTTCGGTAGCTCAGTTGGTAGAGCACTTGCCCGCGAAAGGCAAAGGTCCCGAGTTCGAGTCTCGGTCGGGCACACAGTTTTAATCTGCCAGGAAGTTTCATATCAGCGCACACTCCGCTGCAGAGTGAAAATCTCATTCTGGAAACATCCCCAAGGCTGTGGCTAAGCCATGTCTCCGCAATATCCTTTCTTTCAGGAGTGCTAGTTCTGCAAGGTTCGCAGGAGAGCTTCTGTAAAGTTTGGAAGGTAGGAGACGAGGTACTGGCAGAAGTAAAGCTGTGAGTACCGGGCGTGAGTCGTGCTTCGGTAGCTCAGTTGGTAGAGCACTTGCCCGCGAAAGGCAAAGGTCCCGAGTTCGAGTCTCGGTCGGGCACACAGTTTTAATCTGCCAGGAAGTTTCATATCAGCGCACACTCCGCTGCAGAGTGAAAATCTCATTCTGGAAACATCCCCAAGGCTGTGGCTAAGCCATGTCTCCGCAATATCCTTTCTTTCAGGAGTGCTAGTTCTGCAAGGTTCGCAGGAGAGCTTCTGTAAAGTTTGGAAGGTAGGAGACGAGGTACTGGCAGAAGTAAAGCTGTGAGTACCGGGCGTGAGTCGTGCTTCGGTAGCTCAGTTGGTAGAGCACTTGCCCGCGAAAGGCAAAGGTCCCGAGTTCGAGTCTCGGTCGGGCACACAGTTTTAATCTGCCAGGAAGTTTCCTGATAGAATCAGTTAGCATATAAATCTCCCGGAAAGAATAGCGGTTAGAACTGTTCTCAGAATGTCAGGCGAAAGAGGAAATTCATCATAAACATTAACTAGAACTAAAATACATACAAATACCGAGCTAGTAAATCGAAAATCACGGAGAAACTATACAACAGGAAGGACTAGAAAAAATTGCGGTAGATGTAACGGTTAATAACATGGAAAGGGTATACGATTTGACAAAAATATCTACAACCAGAAATGCATGTTCAGAAAATAAACCTAAAACACTACAGCCTAATGGTGAGACCACAATTCATGTATGCATGTAAACACTTAAATATGAGTTACAAGCTGGACACAGTAGAGATATTTGAAATATGGATTATTAGAAAAATAATGGGTGCAACATGAACAAAAGTTTGGTTGGAAAACGAGAATTAACAATGAGATGTACGAAATTATACAGAAAATCTCAGAAGTAATGGCAATTCGAAGACTAGTCACCTTTGTACTCCTCTACCGAATGAATGAGAACAGGCTCAGGAAACAAAAATTCCTACTTTTACAGAAAAACAAATCGGCACTATCATGGATGTCAGAAATAAGTTAAGACCTGTAAGGAACATTAAAGTTGGGAATAACAGAACTTGTTAAGAATGAAATACTAAATTTAGAAGACTTTCAAGGCAGAAGAAATAAGAAATTGAGAAGAATATGGACAGAAGGCAAAACACAGAATGGAGAGAATATGGAGCACTGAAAAAGTAAGAAACGATAAAGAATGAACACAGATTGAAGTGTTTTGTGATACCAAATATTAAATAACACCGTTGGTAATACTAATGATAACAACCACTCAGTATAAGAAGGTTTTGTGAAGTGTCAACATTAGGAACGAGGAAGAGGCTGGCGAAAGTCTGGCAACCATTCCGGCATTTGCGAGGAATGCTTTGAAGAAACAACGGAAAACAAATCAGGGTACAGAAAGAATATTTTACCATTCAATAGGGTGAAAATTACTATATTGAAATATGGAAGTTTCTCAACTACTTTGTTACTTTAAATCTGGAGACGTTCGCATGATCCGTAAGTGAATCAGTTTCTCCTGCTAGATCGTTAGAGAAAAAAAAAATAGAGGAAAAGCAATCGTAGGATGTGTGTTCTATCTCCGTACGTAATTGTTAACAGCCGCGTTTCCGTCCGCAAGTTTCTTTTGTTTTCAAGGGCGCTAAATTTGAAACGGAATTGCCAACACATTACAGTAATCGCCTAGAGGGCGTGAAGATAAGCGACAGTGGTTAACTATTCACAGGCCATCGTTATCCAATAACTTCCGTCAAAACAAAGGCGGCAGTGGTTCGTTCAGAGCGAGAGACGACGTCTTCTGCCGAGATCAGAGGGCCGACTGCAATTTGTGCGAGAAGAGCAGCGTCACCGTCCACAATAGCTGCCGCAGCGGCCAGAAACAATACGGCGCGCGGCCTCGCCGGCTAACGAGCAGTACGTTTAAAGGGTGCGGGAGCGACCAGGCCAGCGTGGGACACAGGCAGCCGCAGCAACAGCGGCAGCAGCGGCGTTGTGGATTGAAGTCCCGTTGAACGCACTTACTTGGATCTGAAACGTTTGTAACGACACAGGCCTTTCAGTATTCCAGAAAATGACCTAACATATACGGGGTAGTCCATTGATAGTGACCGGGCCAAATATCTCACGAAATAAGCATCAAACGAAAAAACTACAAAGAACGAAACTTGTCTAGCTTGAAGTGGGAAACCAGATAGCGCTATTGATGGCCCGCTAGATGGCGCTGCCATAGGTCAAACGGATATCAACTGAGTTTTTTTTAAATAGGAACCCGCATTTTTATTACATATTCGTGTAGTACGCAAAGAAATATGAATGTTTTCGTTGGACCACTTTTTTCGCTTTGTGACTGATGGCGCTGTAATAATCACAAACGTATAAGTACGTGGTATCACGTAGCATTCCGCCAGTGCGGACGGTGTTTGCTTCGTTATACATTACCCGTGTTAAAATGGACCGTTTACCAATTGCGGTAAAGGTCGATATCGTGTTGATGTATGGCTATTGTGATCAAAATACCCAACGGGCGTGTGCTGTGTATGCTGCTCCGTGTCCTGGACGACATCATCCAAGTGTCCGGACCATTCACCGGATAGTTACGTTATTTAAGGAAACAGGAAGTGTTCAGCCACATGTGAAACGTCAACCACGACCTGCAACAAATGATGATGCCCAAGTAGGTGTTTAGCTGCTGTCGCAGCTAATCCACACATCAGTAGCACACAAATTGCGCGAGAATCGGGAATCTCAAAAACGTCGGGGTTGAGCATGCTACATCAACATCGATTGCACCCGTACCATATTTCTATGCACCAGCAATTGCATGGCGACGACTTTGAACGTCGTGTACAGTTCTGCCACTGGGCACAAGAGAACTTACGGGACGATGACAGATTTTTTGCAGGCGTTCTATTTAGCGACGAAACGTCATTCACCAACAGCGGCAACATAAACCGGCATAATATGCAATACTGGGCAACGGAAAATCCACGATGGCTGCGACAAGTGGAACATCAGCGACCTTGACGGTTTAATGTATGGTGCGGCATTATGGGAGGAAGGATAATTGGCCCCCATTTTATCGATGGCAATCTAAATGGTGCAATGTATGCTCATTTCCTACGTAATGTTCTACCGATGTTACTACAAGATGTTGCACTGCATGACAGAATGGCGATGTACTTCCAACATGAT
This sequence comes from Schistocerca serialis cubense, assembly GCF_023864345.2. Taxonomy (NCBI): domain Eukaryota; kingdom Metazoa; phylum Arthropoda; class Insecta; order Orthoptera; family Acrididae; genus Schistocerca; species Schistocerca serialis. The sequence goes on along the minus strand of NC_064639.1, from coordinate 251,359,094 downwards.
GGATACCCGGCGCATAACTCGCGTGCGGTTGAAGCAGTATTGAAAAGCATATTTCATGACAGGTGGATTGGTCGTCGAAGCACCATACCATGGCCCGCACGTTCACCGGATCCGACGTCCCCGGATTTCTTTCTGTGGGGAAAGTAGAAGGATATTTGCTATCGTGATCCACCGACAACGCCTGACAGCATGCGTCGGCACATTGTCAATGCATGTGCGAACATTACGGAAGGCGAACCACTTGCTGTTGAGAGGAATATCGTTACACGTATTGCCAAATGTATTGAGGTTGACGGACGTCATTTTGAGCATTTATTGCATTAATGTGGTGTTTACAAGTAATCACGCTGTAACAGCATGCATTCTCAGAAATGATAAGTTCACAAAGGTACATGTAGCACATTGGAACAACCGAAATAAAATGTTCAAACGTACCTACGTTCTGTACTTTAATTTAAAAAATCTACCTGTTACCAACTGTTCGTCTTAAATTGTGAGCCATATGTTTGTGACTATTACAGCGCCATCTATCGCAAAGCGAAAAAAGTGGTCCAACTAAAACATTCATATTTCTTTACGCACTACACGAATATGTAATAAAAATGGGGGTTCCTATTTAAAAAAACGCAGTTGATATTCTTTTGACCTATGGCAGCGCCATCTATCGGGCCAACCATAGCGCAATCTGGTTTCCCCCTTCAAGCTAGACAAGTTTCGTTCTATGTAGTTTTTTCGTTTGACGCTTATTTCGTGAGATATTTGGCCCGGTCACGATCAATGGACCACCCTGTATTTAGTGTCCGTCCGTTTGTTTGTAATTCATTGAAATGTGCAGTTTTATTCTGATCTTGATGAGATTTTGCACACCTTGCCTTTAAGGCAAGAAGAAGATAACTGTGTACAAGAGATTTCGTAATCTCACTTACGGGGGGACGTTGATTAAATTGACCAAAAATGCCAACTTTCGCTTAATTTCTCATTTGTTAGTACAACTCCTAGATAATAAGTTCCTAAATTTTCAATGTTGAAATCGCATCCGAACTGCCTGAAAATTAATTAAAAGTGTGACGCGGCCTCCCTGCCACGCCAAGCTCAGAGGGATAACAACCCCTACATTCACACGGAGAGGCTTCCAAATTGTATCCTGGATCTTCTCAAGCCCACTTACAGGTTGATGGCCGATCCTGCACTTCTCAAAAAGTGTGTTCATGGCAAAGCCCAAAATCCAAATGAGTCTCTAAATTCACTCATATGGAAACGATGCACTAAAAACACATTTGCATCTGCTACAGTTGTCAGAATTGCGACTAACGATGCAATTATTGTATTTAATGATGGGTACGTCAGGAGGATGAAGTTATTAGAAAGAATGGGCTTCAACATAGGAAACTCTACTCAAGACATCCTGAGAAAAATAGATTTACAACGCGTCTCGGCAGCTGAAAAATGTTGAAGACCTGGTAAAGGAAAGAAGACAGAGAACAAGAAACTAGAAGAGAACCCTTGAAGAGAAAGACGACCCAGAGCACAAATGTGGTGCCTTCTGAAGAAGTGACATAAGGAGAAAGTTAGGTTGAACTTTAAATTGCGTTTCCTGAAAAGTTTATGTACCTTATCCTCAGATTCTATGAATGCTAGAATTATGAAATGTTGTACACATATTTCTGTAAACATAATAAACGTTGTCTCAAGAGCAAATTTTTAAATTCTGATTGCTTGCTGAGATATGGGGCAAAGTGGTTGGAATTTTGCATGAATTCTAAATTGAACTTGTGGAATTATAATTAAAAAATTATGAAAATTCTCCTATTCCACCTGTTCCAAAAACCTCATGAGAGAAGCTTACAACATATGAAGAGATGAAACAGAGAAATTTTTGTAGAAATCTCTTGAATACTTTCCGAGAATAAGGAGCATCGATAATTTTTTGACAATAAAACTTCATATTTCATTCAAAAAAAGCTGAATACATATAATCAACGGATTTTATACGTAAACGTGTTGCTTTCATGTAAAGCGTGGTACAAAATTTCATTGCCATGTCTCCAAAACTGTGGATTTGGTGCATTTTTGAAATAGCGTGTGTTAAAACATACAGTCAGTTCCACAAGAAAGTGTACGCCATAATCGTAGATGTAACGTCGGCAGCGACATCTCTGGTAGTGGTCTCTAAACTGTAAGTAATGCGTTTTTGCACAGCGTATAGATAAACAGTGTGAGAGTTGAAAGTTTTGTTTTGTCGGTTGCTGTTTAAAATTAATGCTAAACATCTGAAGGGTCACGAGGCAGTATTCCTTGTAAATCATCCACAGGCACCAAAGCTTTCATATGGAACTGCTGCAAAAATTCTTAGAAAGTTGAAGACATTCGTTGCGAAGTGGGTCAAACGATATTTTAAGGTGCGAAACGTGGAGAGAGGGCTAAGGTGCCAAGCTACAATCGATAATGGCGGCAGTTGGATTAATTATTAGGTAACTGTGCAATTAGTAATAACATGTCCGAAAGAACAGATACCATATCCATACAAGTATATAGTTCTGGCAATACCGACCATGACCTTCTTCTTATGTGCGGATGCACACATATTCCCCAAACTCAAGCGGGACTTGATAAGAACGTCTTCCACGAGTAATGAGTGTGTTGGGGTGGGACACTACAAATGTAGTGTGTGGACGTACAGGGTGGGTCTCGCGGGAGGCATGAGCGAGATAGTCCCTGCAGCCCCGCCATTCTCTGTGCCCTCGGTGGCTCAGATGAATAGAGCGTCTGCCATGTAAGCACAAGATCTCAGGTTCGACTCCCTGTCGGGACACACATTTTCACCTGTCCCCGTTGATATATATCAACGCCCGTTAGCAGCAGAGGGTATTAATACAATTCTAAAGGAAAGGAGCAGGAATGGAGAACTGCATGAAGCGATCTTAATGTTGATGACCAAACTACCAATCTACATGGTGTACCCAAACGCCAACAACAGTATCTAGAAGGTTGATCAGGAATATTTTGTGAGTAATTTGGTATGGAGCATCCATTGACCGATAGCTCGGTATAGGCTAATTACATATCTTTGTTTTAGTATTTCATCCACTTTCAGTAACTCTATTTCTATTTGCTGAAGTAATATGCTGCACAAAAAGCGATAATCATGACCTTCTGAAGAAGGGCACTAGGTGCCTGAAACCGGTAAAGGCCAAAATTTCCTTTGTGCAGCTGGTTGCTGATTATTTCAACCAATCCAATTTATTTGATTTCTTATCCCCCGTCCCCCCACCCCCCGCGATTATTCCTTTTCCTGTATTTACTGAGTGCATAACAGTGCAAATGTCGACTGTATACCGCGTCATGACAAGAACAGTGACACATCTCAAAAATACTACGCATGAGAAAAACTGTTGAAAGAATTCTACAAAACTTATATTGAAATAGCATAAGCTTCCTTTAAATTTCAATTAAGTATATTTGGCAGTAAATTCCATTATATTCTGTACAACAGTAACGTGGCCGTATAATTCTGTTCTCTTTCGATGTGAGATGTTATCAGGTAATTAATAATTAGTTCTCTGAATTGAGTCACTTTCCTTGCTTTTTAAAAACTTTTTTGCTTTTTATGACTACTCATGCCATACTTTTGCCGCTTTCCCATACCAAATAAGATATATTTTTATACTTATTGTAATATAATACGACATTTGAACCAGTATCAGGGAAAATTACTACTTAAGTTAGAATAAAAAATTAAAAACAAGCTGACAAAACGCAAAATTGTAGTTTATGAAAATTAATAGAATTTAATAATTAACGTCAATTAGGGACAGTTTAAGGAACACAATTTACGAAAACACAGAATCATAAAAGGATCTCCATAATGCACGAATACCTCTAGCCGACAAAAGGAATTCGATATGAACTTTCTTTACAGTATAAATTTCCATTTTTTCTTGCACGCTGCAACACACGAACTTTCGTAATATTTTCAACAGCAGTAATCGTCAAAACAATGTCCGTTCCTTCAGATATGCTAGCACGTCTGAAGGGCATTGCAGTGTAAGATGCACGTATAGGCACACATTGTATCATAATTAATGATATTAAGAACTGCGTTCAACTTACCTTATAGATGAAAAATGTCACAGCTCCGAAAGTGCCGTACTTTTTGAATGACCCAATGCGTAGCTGCCAGTAGCAACGCTAAAGCGACGCTGTTCTCACCGTGGCGAATCATAAAGTAGCAACCTACAACAAGACTGACACTTCGAACGTATTTTTCAACGACATAAACTAAAAATTGCTGTTTTTTTGAGTTGTGTCACTTTTCTGGCCGGGGTGCGATATACTTAGAAACCAAATAATAAAATTCTGTTGCGGTACTTGTTGTAGTTAACAGTAACACCCAGTTTACTTTTCGCCGTCAAACTTGCATTGAGTATTGCTCGGGTCTGTCACGGGCATGTTTTTCCTGCAGTATTAACTCTACATCATCAGTGACACACAACAGTATGGATATGTATACTGACAGACACGGCCGACGTACACCTCGTGTATGGGGTTCACGGAACGCAAAGGCAGAAGGGCACAACGACGTTACGCTAAGGTGTTCCCGAAGCGACGGAAGCACACCAACAGTACATTTTGCACCTATGCCTAGCCTCCTAGGAGAAATTGGATCTTTCAGTGTTAGAACAGAGGATACTGGTCGCGCGAAGTGTGCGAGACACACTATCTGGAAGATAATGTGTTACAAGGGGTTGTGACAATCATGTCAACAGTAGCCAGCGCGTTTCACAAGCTCTAAACACCAGCAGAACAAGTGTTTTGAGAACCTCACATGAACAACAATTTCTACTGAATAATCCACAGAGGTGCAATCGTTGCAGCCAGCCGACTTCCACAATCGGGATGGTTTGAAAACTGATTCCAACAGGAACATGCAAAAAACACAGTTCTACTGGTTCCATGTTGATCAAGGGCGAGGTCACGTTTACAAGGGAGGGCACGTTCAACAGTTTTTAGCAAACATGTGACGCTGTAATGCCAACGTTAAGTAGGTGCAAAATGCTTACTTCGCAATTAACAGTGCGGAGTCCTGTACAAAACGTTCCTTGAAGCTCAGCTCCTAGCAGATATGCTGCTGATAATTCATCAGCTTTAGAGGGTGCCGGGAAACTTAGATCTTAGTTTTAGCAACCACTTTGATGTACAGTTTGGACAAATGTGGATTGGTCACGGTAGTCCTTTTCCATGGCCATCTCGATCACTAGAGTGGACACCAGAGGACTTTCTCTTGTGGAGTGGCGTGTGAAACGCCCAATTTAGGAGGCTCAAGTCGAAATAAAGTGGACCTGTTAGCTGGGATTGACGCATTCGCGAAAGTAGTAAGCCAAACTCTTGGGATTCTTGAATGTCGAAGACAGTCGATGATAAGTCGCTGTGACTCTGCCGCGATCATGGTGACCGACATTTTGAACAAGACGTGTAACAGTTCTTCACTTGTTCCGTACTTCAGTGTATACTAACGGAACAGATAGAACACACTGTGATGAAAGAGTTCATGTTTCGTTTGAGCGCTGTTTAATAACTCTGTGTTTTGCACTGCGCGTTTCGGTAATTGCATGTTACCAGCTTTTTCACCAATGCCAAGGTATTATCACAGAAACAAAAGTAAATCGAGCTACAAATTAAATAAATCATACTTACTTCATCACTCTGTAACGAGCAAGTGGAAATCTCAGGGCCCTTAGATCAAAATATTCAGAAATTATCCCTGAACAATCTCCGAAATTTTGTAGGTGAATCTGGGGTTCACCCTATACTTCGAGAAGAACGGTGGGCCAAGTACAGAAAACTACGTTGCATCTACATCTACCCTTACACAGCTCCAAAGATGGGAATTTGTTGCGTGCTGGTTGTCACTAAAAAGCACTCCTTACTTTCTATTTCCCAGATAAGAAAGAACAACTGATTATATTCTCTCCTCGTTGCGCTGCATGAAACATCAAACGATAAGAGAAAATTGGAAATAGCAAAAATTATAATTTTCACACATTTATAATAAGTAACATAAAATCGACAATAAGTAAGACTGCTGTAGTTTCTCTACTTTCCTAAACCAAATCAATTTAAATGTGAAAAACGGCACAACAAAATTTAATTACAAATCTGGGATTTCGTTCGTTCCCTCATCCCTTGCCGTCCATGGTGGCCGAGCGGTTCTAGGCGCTTCAGTCTGGCACCGCGCGACTGCTACGGTCGCAGGTTCGAATCCTGCGTCGGGCATGGATGTGTGTGATGTCCTTAGGTTAGTTAGGTTTAAGTAGTTCGAAGTTCTAGGGGACTTATGACCTCAGCTGTTGAGTCCCATAGTGCTCAGAACCATTTGAACCATTTGAACCTCATCCCTTGGGAAAATTAGTCACTATGGTTGGAGAATTATGTGCATGAGAAGGGAGGCTTATATTATACATGAGTGAAAATAATAGACACTTAAATTGTATGCCAGTTTCTGATAGAAATTTAGAATATAGAACAGTTACAGTGCATTGTAACGTGTAATCTATTTCATTCATATGAAGTACAGAACTGAGAAGGAAATGGAAAGGATGGGTGCGAAACTCGTGACTTCCAGACACACAGAGCATTGTGGTAATGCAATGGCGACAGCTGGGAATTTTTGCCAGAACGGGACACGAACCCAGCTGCTCTTCTTCTCTAGAAAGTTGCCTTAATCACGTCGACCATCCAGACAGGCTTTGCTTCCAACGCAAATTCCCACCTTGGTGCGTGATGCAATGGAGTCCCTCGTCTATTAAACAATTTTTACATTTCAAAAGTTTTTAGAATCACAGACAATCTCGGGGTGTCTTCTCTGGTCTATGCAACATGATTACAAGCAGAGCCCCCATCGTAACCGCACTACAATTTTTTGTCTTTGTCTACTCCTGCAGGGACGCAACATAACTCACTAGGTTCACTACATGCAAGTGGCGATTGCAGTGAGCCAGTAGACTGACTGCCGTAATAATCATTATTGTCATCATCATAAATGCTGGATACATCTGATATCTCAATATCTGCTGTTCCCTCCTTACTTCCAGTTTCCTCTTTCTTCTTCTCTACCTCCACAGTAAAGCACCCATGTACAGCGTTCCCGTACTTGTTCTTCAACCCAGTCTGATGTTTCTTTTTATTTCTTAGTTTCTTCTTAATATCATCTCCCTGTTCCTTCCCATCTGTTTCCTTTTGGGCGCGCTATTACCAAGTCTGTCGTTACCACGAAAGAGGTCATATTCTGTATGTGAAATAGTTTCTTAGAAACTAAGACCATGAATTACAGACTTTAATGACATACATGGGCAAAAGTAAGTCAGTATCGGATGTAAAGTTACCTTCTTCTTCTCTGTCTGCTCAAAATGACAACGAACTAGCCTTTTTTCTCACACTCACGCTTTCCACAGCTCCAAGGGTGCCTGTCTTTCTGCTGCTGTTCGTTACTTGCAGGAATTAGAAGAGGGCAGCAATAGCCGAACGTCGTCACGTTTATTTCAGGATGCAGATATTGAATGCGTACGATTACCCGTTGTACACAGTTATCCTACTCTCCTCTATATGTGTGTTCAACATAATTAAGTTTCTTAAATCAGTGGAAATACCTGCTCTTCTCATTTCTTAGTCGTTAAGTTTTCTCAAAACATAAAAAAATTAACTGCATGTTCTACACTAAAAGCCAAGTAGGCGACAGTTAAACTGCAGACGGACAATACCCATCATGGTTAGGGTAAATGGCATGGCGGTGTAGATTTAGTTGTAACCGCTGGTGGGAAAGCAGTCAGCCCCACCAGTCAGCGTATCGTGGTTTAAAGTTGAAACGACCCCATAGTAAAATTATGAATGACTGTGCTAGCAAACTACGTTATTTGATACAGACAGCTGAGTAAAACTGAACGTACTCAGACATTTCTCTCTTTACTTACTCTGGTCATCATTAAACTGACACACAATATTTTTCAAATGTTCAAATGTGTGTGAAATCTTATGGGACTTGACTGCTAAGGTCATCAGTCCCTACGATTACACACTACTTAACCTAAATTATCCTAAGGACAAACACACACACCCATGCCCGAGGGAGAACTCGAACCTCCGCCGGTACCAGCTGCACAGTCCATAACTGCAACGCCCCAGACCGCTCGGCTAATCCCGCGCGGCCACAATATTTTTGGTCCAACGCAATCTGACTTTCAATAATCCCTACAATGGCCCTGACTAACAATAACCTATACCTTTCATGAATCACTTACAAAAATCTTCGTTACTCGAGCTGCTGCAATACAGCGAGCGCCAATACTGCCGGCTAAATAAAAATTTCTAACTACTGAAGGCACTAACTACGGATAGGCATACTTAGCAAATGAAAGATTTTGATAGAGGACAAACAATGTATTTACCTTAATAGCGTTCAAAAGTCATAATACACATATAATTTTGTGACATCCAATTAAACAAATTTCCTTTTTTCTTTTTGACGGACACACGTCCAAATCGTCCGCTCAAAACTCTGGCAGCTCTCTCGCCACATCCACCGCTGCTGGCGGCTGACCTCCAACTTCCAACGCTACGCGCTGTTCACATCCAACTGCCCAACACTACAATAGCGAATATTCCAACAACGCTAACCAGCCACAGACTGCACACAGCACAGTCAGCGATTTTCATACAGAGCGCTACGTGGCGTTACCAACATAAAAACCTAAACACCCTACTTACAAAGTTTGGCGCTGTGAAGTTTTTCCTCGCATCGGCAGCTCCGCTAAAAGCCGCCTCTCTCAGACAGCAGTCGATGGAGCCCCGCCCGGCTGAAACGCACCGAAAGATGCATAGCCCTTCGGTCAGAAAACGCTCCTTCTCGCTTCCGCCTTCTCACGCTGTTAAAACAGAGGAATGTCAGGATAATTTCAGGTGCAAATTTCTTCACTCGAGGACAGCTCCACGTGATTTATATAGTCGGTAGCGAGCGGAGAGTAGCTGCTGAAAAATTCCTCACCCGCTACGGATCGCTCGCCATATATCATAGCATCGTCAGTCGCTGCCCTCCGACGTTAATTCAACACACCGGGGGTAGAACACGGCAAAAAATGTTAACCTTCGATCGACTGCACGGGGAGGGAAAAAAAACGCCGGTAGTGGGTTTGGAGGGTGTGGGAAGGTAAAAAGCGCGCCCGTGGCCCGATGTGGACGAGATACGCGGCCGAGCCGGACACGGGAGCGAGCAACCTCTACCTCGCGGGCAACTCGCTTCCTTTGCTTTTGCCGCCGAAACGACAAGTCGCCCCGCAGCGTTCCTGAAACTCTGCTATTGGACCAAGAATTTCCGCTGGCTCATTCTACAGATGTCTGGGCGGAGTGTTCCCGGCCTTGATAGTGGAAATATGCGCGGATCGAAATAATTATGTAAGCCCCGCGGGAAAGAGACTCCTTTGTGGCCGGCCGGCGGCGGCGCGGTGGCACGCCTTGATCGGCGGAGTACATCGGGCACTGTCACTCGGACGTGTTAATGGCCGGCGGGCTCTCGCCGCGGCACGGCCGGCAGACGCCGTCACCGCCACACTCGCACCGCCCTGTGAGCGCTCCCACAGTCACTCACCATCTGAGGGGGCAACAGCAGCGCCATTTCGCTGCCAGAATACGCTAGTTCTCGTTATTCAAACGATACTGTCACTTCTGTTCCCCGCTAGAATAGCGTGAAGTGTAGACACTAGGACTGTTGACTTTTTTAGAAACGTCGGGATCCGATACATCGATGTTTGGAACATATCGTTATCGGCATTGATACATCGAAGAAAGTGCCAATGTATCGATATATCGACGGAAAACGTATCGACGTACCTGCCTATGAAAATACTGGCTGCACATAGTATACAGGGTGTTACAAAATGGTACTGCCAAACTTCCAGGAAACATTCCTCACACGCAAAGAAAGAAAATATATTATGTGGACATGTGTCCGGAAACGCTTGCTTTCCATGTTACAGCTCATTTTATTACTTCTCTTCAAATCACCTTAATCGTGGAATGGAAGCACACACAAACAGAACGTACCAGTGTGACTTCAAACACTTTGTTACAGGAAATGTTCAAAATGTACCCCTTTAGCGAGGATACATGCATCCACCCTCCGTCATATGGAATCCCTGATGCGCTGATGCAGCCCTGGAGAATGGCGTATTGTATCACAGACGTCCACAATACGAGCACGAAGAGTCTCTACGTTTGGTACCGGGGTTGCGTAGACAAGAGCTTTCAAATGCCCCCATAAATGAAAGTCAAGAGGGTTGATGGCAGGAGAGCGTGGAGGCCTTGGAATTGGTCCGCCTCTACCAGTCTATCGGTCGCCGTATCTGTTGTTGAGAAGCGTACGAACACTTCGACTGAAATGTGCAAGAGCTCCATCGTGCATGAACCACATGTTGTGTCGTACTTGTAAAGGCACATGTTCTAGCAGCACAGGTAGAGTATCCCGTATGAAATCATGATAACGTCCTCCATTGACGAAACTAAAATGAGCTCTAACGTGAAAATTAAGCGTTTCCGGATACATGTCCACATAACATCTTTTCTTTATTTGTGTGTGAGGAATGTTTCCTGAAAGTTTGGCCGTACCTTTTTGTAACACCCTGTATACTGGGTGATAAAAAAGTGAGTATAAATTTGAAAACTGAATAAATCACGGAATAATGTAGAAAGAGAGGTACAAATTGACATACATGCTTGAAATGACATGGGGTTTTAGTAGAACCAAAAAAATACAAAATTTCAAAAAATGTCTGACAGATGGCGCTTCATCTGCTCAGAATAGCAATAATTAGCATAACAAAGTAAGACAAAGCAAAGATGACGCTCTTTACAGGAAATGCTCAATATGTCCACCATCATTTCTCAACAATAGCTGTAGTTGAGGAATAATGTTGTGAACAGCACTGTAAAGCATGTCCGGAGTTATGGTGAGGCATTGGCGTCGGATGTTGTCTTTCAGCATCCCTAGAGATGTCGGTCGATCACGATACACTTGCGACTTCAGGTAACCCCAAAGCCAATAATCGCACTGACTGAGGTCTGGGGACCTGGGAGGCCAAGCATGACGAAAGTGGCGGCTGAGCACACGATCATCACCAAACGACGTGCGCAAGAGATCTTTTATGCATCTAGCAATACTTTGTTCTTTTTTTTGTTCTAATAAAACCCCATGTGATTCCAAGCACGTGTGTCAGTTTTTACCTCTCTATCTACATTATTCCGTGGGTTATTAAGTTTCCAAATTTATACTGACTTTTTGATCACCAGGTATACTGCCGGTTGTAGAGCTGTATATTTGAGTATTGATTTACTATTACATATTCTGTACATCAACAAGTTAGCAGCCGGCCGGAGTGGCCGTGCGGTTCTAGGCGCTACAGTCTGAAACCGAGCGACCGCTACGGTCGCAGGTTCGAATCCTGCCTCGGGCACGGATGTGTGTGATGTCCTTAGGTTAGTTAGGTTTAATTAGTTCTAAGTTCTAGGTGACTGATGACCTCAGAAGTTAAGTCGCATAGTGCTCAGAGCCATTTGAACAAGTTAGCAGCCTACCCTTAAAACAAGAATCGGAAGAAAAACGAAGCACGTTCACGCTTGGCGATAACCACTCTGTTAACAATAATAGCATGTTAAGGTTAGAGGGTCTCGGGAAAACACAAGAACGGCTTCAGTCACAAACGGTGCAGGTTGAACACAGGAAAAACTTAGATACAGGAACCATTGGTATAACAGTTATAAATTGTCGTAGCTGTGTTCGGAAAGCACCAGAGCTCCAAGCGCTAATAGAAAGCACTGAAGTTCAAATCGTTATAGGCACTGAAAGCTGGCTAAAGCCGGATATAAGCTCAGCCGAAATTTTTGCGGAGAACGTAACGGTGTTCCGAAAGGATTGGCTAAACACCGTTGGCGGTCGCGTGTTTGTTGCTGTCAGAAGTAGTTTAACTTGCCGTGAAATTGAAGTAGATACTTGTTGTGAGTTTGGGCAGAGGTCATTGTTGGCAACCGGAATAAAATAATAGTACCATCCTTTCCCCCGACATCCCAATTCAGATGATACAGTTGCTGAAAGATTCAAAGAAAACTTGAATTTGATTTCAAACACGTACCCGACTCATACGATAATGGTTGGTGGTGACTTTAATTTACCCTCGATATGTTGGCGAAAATAGATGTTTAATTCTGGAGGTACGCGTAAAATATCATCTGAAATTGTCCTAAACGCATTCTCTGACAATTATTTCGAGCGGTTAGCTCATGAACCCACGCGAATAGTAAACGCTTGTGAAAACACACTTAGCCGGCCGGTGTGACCGAGCGGTTCTAGGCGCTTCAGTCTGGAACCGCGCAACCGCTACGGTCGCAGGTTCGAATCCTGCCTTGGGCATGGATGTGTGTGATGTCCTTAGGTTAGTTAGGTCTAGGGGACTGATGACCTCAGATGTTAAGTCCCATAGTGCTCAGAGCCATTTGAACCATTTTTTGAAAACAAACTTGACCTCTTAGCAACAAATAAACCTGAGTTAATAACGAGCATCAAAACCGATTCAAGGATTAGTGGACACAGGGTTGAATAATGAAAGCCCCAAATCCTCGAAAAATAAGCGAAAAATATACCTATTCAAAAAAAAAAAAAAAAAAGACAGATGAAAATTCGCTTGACGCCTTCCTAAGAGACAATCTCCACTCATTCCAAAATAATAATATATGTGTAGACCAGATGTGGCTTAAATTCAAAGAAATAGTATCGGCAGTAATTTAGAGATTTATATCAAATAAATTAACAAAAGACAGAGCTGATCCTCCTTGGTACACAAAACGGGTTAGAACACTGTTGCAGAAACAACGAAACAAACATGCCATATTTAAACAGACGCAAAATCCCCAAGACTGGCGATCTTTTACAAAGGCTCGAAATTTAGGGCGGACATCAATGAGAGATGCCTATAACAATTTCCACAACGAAACTTTATCTCGAGACCTGGTAGAAAATATAACGAGATTCTGGTCGTATGTGAAGTATGTTAGCGGCAAGAAACAATCAATGCCTTCTCTGCGCGGTAGCAATGGAGATACTATCGAAGACAGTGCTGCCAAAGCAGAGTTAGACACAGCCTTCCGAAATGCCTTCACGAAAGAAGACGAAGTAAATATTCCAGAACTGGAATCAAGAGCAGCTGCCAACATGAGTAACGTAAAAGTAAATATCCTAATCACTTAATAAAGCAAGTCTCCTGGTCCAGACTGTATACCAATTAGGTTTCTTTCGGAGTGTTCTCCATACTTAACAATCATATACAACCGTTCGCGGCCGGCCGCGGTGGTCTCGCGGTTCTAGGCGCGCAGTCCGGAACGGTGCGACTGCTACGGTCGCAGGTTCGAATCCTGCCTCGGGCATGGATGTGTGTGATGTCCTTAGGTTAGTTAGGTTTAAGTAGTTCTAAGTTCTAGGGGACTGATGACCACAGCAGTTGAGTCCCATAGTGCTCAGAGCCATTTGAACCATTTGAACAACCGTTCGCTCGACGAAAGATGCGTACCCAAAGACTGGAAAGTTCCACAGGTCACACCAATATTCAAGAAAGGTAGTAGGAGTAATCCACTAAATTACAGGCCCATATAGTTAACGTCGATATGCAGCAGGATTTCTCAACATATATTGTGTTCGAACATTATGAATTACCTCGAAGAAAACGTTCTATTGACACACACCCAACATAGGTTTAGAAACCATCGTTCCTGTGAAACGCAACTAGCTCTTTATTCACATGACGTGTTGAGTGCTATTGAAAAGGGATTTCACATCGATTCTGTAGTTCTGGATTTCCGGAAGGCTTTTGACACTGTACCACACAAGCGGCTCATAGTGAAACTGCGTGCTTATGGAATATCGTCTCAATTATGTGACTGGATATGTGATTTCTTGTCAGAGAGGTCACAGTTCGTAGTAACTGAAGGAAAGTCGAGTAAAACAGAAGTGATTTCAGGCGTTCCCCAAGGTAGTGTTATAGGCCCTTTGCTGTTCCTTATCTACACTCCTGGAAATTGAAATAAGAACACCGTGAATTCATTGTCCCAGGAAGGGGAAACTTTATTGACACATTCCTGGGGTCAGATACATCACATGATCACACTGACAGAACCACAGGCACATAGACACAGGCAACAGAGCATGCACAATGTCGGCACTAGTACAGTGTATATCCACCTTTCGCAGCAATGCAGGCTGCTATTCTCCCATGGAGACGATCGTAGAGATGCTGGATGTAGTCCTGTGGAACGGCTTGCCATGCCATTTCCACCTGGCGCCTCAGTTGGACCAGCGTTCGTGCTGGACGTGCAGACCGCGTGAGACGACGCTTCATCCAGTCCCAAACATGCTCAATGGGGGACAGATCCGGAGATCTTGCTGGCCAGGGTAGTTGACTTACACCTTCTAGAGCACGTTGGGTGGCACGGGATACATGCGGACGTGCATTGTCCTGTTGGAACAGCAAGTTCCCTTGCCGGTCTAGGAATGGTAGAACGATGGGTTCGATGACGGTTTGGATGTACCGTGCACTATTCAGTGTCCCCTCGACGATCACCAGTGGTGTACGGCCAGTGTAGGAGATCGCTCAACACACCATGATGCCGGGTGTTGGCCCTGTGTGCCTCGGTCGTATGCAGTCCTGATTGTGGCGCTCACCTGCACGGCGCCAAACACGCATACGACCATCATTGGCACCAAGGCAGAAGCGACTCTCATCGCTGAAGACGACACGTCTCCATTCGTCCCTCCATTCACGCCTGTCGCGACACCACTGGAGGCGGGCTGCACGATGTTGGGGCGTGAGCGGAAGACGGACCAACGGTGTGCGGGACCGTAGCCCAGCTTCATGGAGACGGTTGCGAATGGTCCTCGCCGATACCCCAGGAGCAACAGTGTCCCTAATTTGCTGGGAAGTGGCGGTGCGGTCCCCTACGGCGCTGCGTAGGATCCTACGGTCTTGGCGTGCATCCGTGCGTCGCTGCGGTCCGGTCCCAGGTCGACGGGCACGTGCACCTTCCGCCGACCACTGGCGACAACATCGATGTACTGTGGAGACCTCACGCCCCACGTGTTGAGCAATTCGGCGGTACGTCCACCCGGCCTCCCGCATGCCCACTATACGCCCTCGCTCAAAGTCCGTCAACTGCACATACGGTTCACGTCCACGCTGTCGCGGCATGCTACCAGTGTTAAAGACTGCGATGGAGCTCCGTATGCCACGGCAAACTGGCTGACACTGACGGCGGCGGTGCACAAATGCTGCGCAGCTCGCGCCATTCGACGGCCAACACCGCGGTTCCTGGTGTGTCCGCTGTGCCGTGCGTGTGATCATTGCTTGTACAGGCCTCTCGCAGTGTCCGGAGCAAGTATGGTGGGTCTGACACACCGGTGTCAATGTGTTCTTTTTTCCATTTCCAGGAGTGTATATAAACGACTTGGGAGACAATCTGAGCAGCCGTCTTCGGGTTGTTTGAAGATGATGCTGTCGTTTATCGACTAATAAATTTATCAGAAGATGAAAACAAACAGCAAAACGATTTAGAAAAGATATCTGAATGGTGCGAAAATTGGCAATTGACCCTTAGTAACGAAAAGTGTGAGGTCTTCCACATGAGTGGTAAAAGGAACTCGTTAAACTTCGGTTGCACGATAAATCAGTCTAATCTAAAAGCTCTAAATTCAACTAAATACTTAGGTCTTACAATGACGAACGAATTAAATTGGAAGGAACACATAGAAAATGTTGTGGGGAAGGCTAACCAAAGGCTGCATTTTATTGGCAGGACACTTAGAAAATGTAACAGACCTACTATGGAGACTGCCTACACTACGCTTGTCCGTCCACTTTTAGAATACTGCTGCGCCGTGTGGGATCCTTACCAGATATTATTGATGGAGAACATCGGAAACGTTCAAAGAAAGGCAGCATGTTTTGTATTATCGCAAAATATGGTAGAGAGTGTCACAGAAATGATACAGGATTTGGGCTGGACTTAATTAAAAGAAAAGCGTTTTCCGTCATGACAGAATCTTCTCATGAAATTCCAATCACCCACTTTCTCTTCCGAATGCGAAAATGTTTTGTTGACACCGACCTACATAGGGATGAACGATTACCACGATAAAATAGGGGAAATCAAAGCTCATACGGAAAGATATAGGTGTTCATTCTTTCCGCGCGCTGTACGAGATTGGAATAATGGAGAATTGTGAAGGTGATTCGATGAACCCTCTGCCAGGCACTTAAATGTGATTTGCAGAGTATCCATGTAGATGTAGATGTAGATGCAGAAGTTGCACAATAAAAGGTGTCAAGTGGGTCCGTTGTTCGGTTTCGTCATATACCGGATTAGTTCGGAACACTTGATGTCGACTTCCCTGTTTGTTCATTTCTTCCAACGCCAGCGACCTAACAGCTGTAGTGTCAAAACTGCGTGGTGAAGCTAAACATTGCAGTTTCTGGTCGTAGCGTCGGGCGCCGATTACGTCAGCATTTTCCCTGACATATCTCCACCCACCTAAAGACCAATCTTGTCATTTAGATTTTTGTTCATCATTTTCACCAACTGTGCTTGAATATTTTGCTGGTGTGAGGAAATAGCGCACTAGTTTAACGCAACTGGCGTGCTATTTCTTCCCATCAGAAATCTATCTATTGCACTCACACCGCCACCGCCCAGTACAATTGGACTTCTTCTTTTCGGCCACATATACTTGCTTCGCACAGTCAAAGAGAAAAATTGGACGTGATGAACGCTAAAACTAGTAAGAGTCCTTCACACGGTGAAAGTAAAATCATGTTGTACCACAATCTCGAAAGAACAACTTTAATTATTTACCGAAAATTGTGAATAAGTACAATATAAAATAGAAATATCGGCACTCGATGTTGTCATTTTGATGTCGATATACAGGATGAAAATATACCACCGATATATATCGACATTTTTTGTTGAAAGTATCGATATACCTGTTTTTGTCAACAGCCCTAGTAGACACTATGAAAGCAAAGTTTTTCGCGACGTCATACTTGTACAAAACGTTCTCCGATTTATTGTCGCGTCATTCCTTAGTAAAGACTCAAGATTTCGCTGATTATCACCATCGCACTCGTGATAAGCAACTGACCGTCCTTAATGCTGTTTTTATGTCCTTATAGGGCACAAGGATGGCTCCAGCAGAGGCCAAATTACTTTTTCCGTATTCTTAGGAACGTGCGTTTAATTTTCTTCAATTTCGTCCATCTTCATTTAATCGTTATGTTGACAACATGTTTATGGTCTGGCCAAATGGTGTCGAAGTTGTTTAGCAACTTTTTTGTTATTATCATTTATTTATTTGTCCTTCCGAGTAGCAACTCGATTTAGCTATCAATAACATATAGTCATAATGTTCACAAAACGGATAAAAAAATACAGAAATGGAAATTAACAACTAGAGAAAGCTCAAACCGTCACAGCAGTGTCAACCATCTTTTTGCAATAATTAGATTAAAAGGTAGTTAAAATTGTGTTGAGTTACAGTTCACACCATTCCTGAAATATCTTCAAAAGCAAGACAGAAAAACAGAACATGTACACCACTGAAACCTAGAGATTGTGCACAGTACTCTTGAGGAACTTAACAATCACTTTATAAAGGCGAACGTCTTTGGTAAATAAAAGAGAAATAGCTGATTGAGAAAGGTGGTATCCGATACTCAGCAGTGTCTTCAGAAAGTCCAACCGTTCGCAGTCAAATTAGGGATAAATAAATAAGATGTGGCTGACATCAGCTTCCGACTCAGAATCACACTCACATGCCTTCGAAGAGTGAACTTTGATCCGATGTAGATGCTGAGGAAAAGAGGCGTGATTGAAGCGAAGTCGTACGATGGTAGAAATCGTGGATCGGTCCAAATATGTCCTCATGAAGCACGGCTGTGAAGGATCCCGAGGTTGGAGCACTGCGTAATAACTGCCTTTCGTTTGCCGGAAAACATCCCACATCTCTTGCCATTTTTGGTTCGCGTGACTTTTGACCTCACGTAAGTCGGTCACCCTGTGTAATGCAAGCCGACGCACTGAGATTTATATCTCAGCGCGCAGAGCTTCCACCATCCAGTCCAGAAGACAACCAATTTAAAAGCTTTGGTATTCAGAGTTACCAATGGTTCTGACGACAACCACTTTAATTCCGAAATGAACCCTCAGAAGTACATGATCCGAAAGAATGGCTTTGGGGCAGTTAATATGAAGTTGGCACTTTGCAAGAAGTGGGAACGAAAAAGATAGTGAACAATCTCGTGAAGAGCCACAGATTGCGGTCCTTTCTTTCTGCGGTTCTACATTTAGCAAAACAGGCAAGCTCCTCGGAAGAGGAGAAATAAGACCACCTAAGAATATAAAGGATGTGCTGCGCCCCGTAAAAAGACACTCTCGCCCTCGGAGCCCCTATCATTTGCGGAAGCAACTACGTCGGTCATTCCATCCGTACCATTACCGAACACTGACGACACATTAAAAATCAGTAACTTAAGAAATCATCAGCTGTTGAACACTTACTAACAAATAAAGACAAATGTCTGGCGAAACAAAAGCTTTTTCCCAGGTTTCTACATACTGGCTAAAGAGACAGTAGAAACGGGAACATGCGTAAACTGTGACAGTGATGCGTGAAAGTGAGTTGTCGACATTGCGAAGAAACCAAGAAATTCGCCGAATCGTTTACTCGCCAGCGGGAGTCATGCCGCTACCAGACCAGACACAGACACCACGACGGGTGCGTGACGTAATATTAACGTATGCCGACCAATCAGAAGCCGTCCGTGGGCTCTACAAGGCCACCACAGAACACAACCAAGACAGTTAGATGCTCCCGACAAAGTTGGGAACTGACGAAAGCTTGACGTTTAACCCAGAACCGACGCAGCAAGAAAGTCGAAGATGTTTTATACAAAACTTCCTGGTAGATAAAAGCTGTGTACCGGACCGAGACTCGAACTCTCTGCATACGATTCCTCAGGCAATCGCTTACGCTTATCTATGTAAATACTGGGCTAACTCCTCCTGCTCTGCCCTGGGGATACAACACGAACTGTTAAAACTATTAAAACTCTCACGATTCATAAACAGATGCGCATACAATGTGTCTTCATAGTTAAAGTGAATCTGACTGTGAGGTAGGAAACGCCTCCAATGATGGAAATACGATTAATCATTACTATTATTAGATTATTCGATAACTACAAGTAAAGACCTCGTTATGTGGGAATGCTACATTACAGGAATTCTTCTTTGCAGTCCAAGAACTTTGCATTCTTTTTATGGTGGCCGTTTTTCTTTCCTCTGTCCTTCCCTTGCCCAGCTATCCATAAGTGACTTACACTTTGTCCGGTCGGATGTGTCTCTTCGGTCTCACGAAGCCTGTTCAAGGTTCTTTTCATACCTTCCTTGCATATTTGTCGAAAGCTTTGTATCTGCTTTCAAGTATACTAAACACCTGTCAGCCTCTTCTCATACTTCCTAAACAAATATGTGTTAAACTTTATCCTCTTTTTCTGTCACCATTAATGTTCCGTTTTCCTGGTACAGTTCTTCCCTTCCTCGCAATCAATACTGTCCATGATGTTAGTCAAGTGCTTTTTCAAAGGGTTCAAGCGAATATGATAATAATAATGATAATAATAATAATGCACCAACTAGGAGGTATGAACACCAGTCGTTTGATGACTACATGAAAGCGAAACCTAGTCACTTTCCCATGTTCATTTCTGTGTTCCAAATGGGTGACAAGTGACACCGGACCAAGCAGTGCTCTTCGATAACCTTAACCGACTACCATTTCCTGGTCCAGAAATCTACACAAAAAAATCTATTTTTCCTACCATTCATAGCCACTTGCTTTCCCATCTACACGGCAAACTAACATCAGTCGGTCACCCACAGAAATCCACCCCCATCAAACTCAAATCGTTTCTACAGCAATCCTTCGGTAAGGCCTAATGTAAAAAAGTTACTGCACGTGCGAAAATCTGATCCGATGTAAGTGGGGATCTGCTGGTCCTAAGGGGATGAGATTAAATCAATAAATATTCTTTTCCGTCTTTTATGATCCTCTCTATTGTAGTTCTGACTGTGATCCAGTCAGAACCGCAATATCAACCGCGTAGTTGACAGTCTTCATCCTTTCTGTTCATGTTACTGTACCTCTTCCTTTTTCAATACTTTGTTAGTTACTCAGCATAAACATTGTAAAGCGTTGTTGCCAACATTCTTGCGTGACATACACTATTCATTTCATCTCTTTTCTAAAGACGTCTCCTTCGTATCAAATTCGGTTAATTTTAACACATTCCATTATTTCACTTAAATCATGTACAATTAAAAGAACGTGCAGCCTAAAAACCAGTATTATTTCTTCTTAGTCCCCTTCCCGTTTCAGCCTTCCCACAAGTGGCAGAATGAAATGACAAAAAGTGGGATTCAAAACGATCCTCTCAATTTAGTGATCCGTATCCTATCAGACAAATAACAATCCCTCAGAATTTCTAGAATCGCCGCGGGAAGTGGCAACCAAACGCCTACTGAAGTTATTGCGCAGAATCTAAGTGGCTTGAGACATACGTTTGGAGGAAAGTCAGCGATGCAATAAGAAAGATAACAAGGACAAATAAATGAGATAACGTTCGCATAATCAGATTAGCAGGCCATGCTTCCACATTGTTGACTAGAATCGTATACAGATGAATGGAAAACATAATTGATGACCTGTTGCACGACGATCATTTTGTCTTCAGGATATGTAAACGGGCCAGAGAGGCAGTTTTAAACAATTTGAAGGAAGACAGTATTTCATGCAGGTTGTCTCATGAAGAATGGGCAGTATTCAAGGATACGGCATGCACTATCAGTTGAAGTAAAAAAACGTCGTATTGACATATGGCCTACTCCAAATGGTTTCCGAGAGAGAACTAATTTAATGTACATATATTTTTGGGCCATTGTTACTCACTTATGTGTCTTACAACCCAAAATTCGTTTGTTGGATAACTGAGGACGTTCGTTTTGCTACGCGGACTGCGTTGAACTTCCAACATGACGGACCTCCACCGCTATTTATATTTACAACTACATTTGCATCTACATATATACTCTCCATACCACTATGAAATACGTGGCAGAGTCTGTATCACATTGTACCAGTTACTAGGTTTTCTTTGCGCTCCATTCACAAATATAGTGCGGAAAGAATGATTGATTAAAAACCTTTGTGCGTACTGTATTAATCCACCATTGTCCTCACGATTCCTACGGAAGCGATGCGTAGGGGGTTGTAGTATCATCATTTAGGAGTGGTTCTTGAAACTTAGTAAGTAGGCTATCTCGGGGTAGTTTACGTCTCTCTTGAAGAGTCTGCCAGTTCTGTTTCTTCAGCATCTCTGTGACACTCCACGGATCAAACCTATGAGCATTATGCCACCCTTTTCTGTGTACATCTGTTATTCCTATTCTGTACGAGTCCCACACACTTCAGCAGCATTCTAGGATGTGTCCCACATGTCATTTGTAAGCAGTCTCCTTTCTACACTAATTGTAGTTCCCTATTGTTGTACCAATAAATCGAAGTCTAGTATCTGCTTCACCCGGGACCAAGCCTATGTGATCATTCCATTTCATATCACTACAAAGTGTTATACCAAAGTTTATCAGCAACGTGAGGGAACATCTCAACCGCACATACCCTGACTGATGGATTGGTCGTAGTAGCACAAGTAACTGATCACCAAGATCGCCAGAACTTACGCCTTTAGGTTTTTAGGATTCCGTACCTCAATAACAAAATGCTATCCTCCTGTCTGTCTGTCCGACTGTTAAAAACCCTTTTTCTCGAAAACGAGTCGACGTATCAAGTTGAAATTTAGGTCACAATCTGAGGTGTATTGCTTCTTGGCGGTGCAAAAAATTGAACTTACGAAGTCCGTGCAACCAAAAGATAGGGAACGAGTCGACGTATCAAGTTGAAATTTAGGTCACAATCTGAGGTGTATTGCTTCTTGACGGTGCAAAAAATTGAAGCTACTAAGTCCGTGCAACCAAAAGATACGGCTGAAACTTCCTGCCAAGTTAAACCTGTTTGGCGGATCGAGACTCGAACAAGTGCCCGCGAAAGGCAAAGGTCTCGAGTTCAAGTCTGGTCCTGCACACAGTTTTAATCTGCCAGGAAGTTTCATATCTGCGCACACTCCACTGCAGAATGAAAATCTCATTCTGGAAACATCCCCCAGGCTGTGGCTAAGCCATGTCTCCGCTATATCCCTTCTTTCAGGAGTGCTGGTTCTGCAAGGTTCGCAGAAGAGCTTCTGCGAAGTTTGGAAGGTGGGAGACGAAGTACTGGCGAAATTAAAGTTGTGAGGAGGGGCCGTGAGTCGTGCTTGGGTAGCTCAGATGGGAGAGAACTTGCCCGCGAAAGTCAGCTGCAGAGTGAAAATTTCATTCTGAAAAGATACGACTATTTATGGCACATATTTTGATACTCGCAAACAATTTCATCAGAACCTAAAGAAAACTTCTCGTTGGCCTACAATTACGAAATTTGGCAGAAAGGAAGTTTTCACAGTACATCCAGAGAAAAAGTTCGAAAACTGCAAACTTGTAATTATATAACAAGAAAAACTTTTCTGTCATTCCTTATCTGACTGTCCATTCGTGAAGACCCCGTTTCCTCAGGAACGGGTAGACGTAAGAAGTTGAAATTTATGTCACGTACTGAGGTGTATGGTCCCTTGGCGCTACAGCTGCTTTCATGTCGGTATGCAACGATATCCCTAGTCAGAAAATCAGGCCTCGTTAGTGCATTGTGTAGGAAAAAAACGCATAGTTTTCCAAAAAGTTAGCTTCTAAGTCAATGCAGTCAAAAGATATGACTATTTAGTCACATATTTTGATACTTGCGAACTCTCTCATCAAAAACTTTGGGGTACTTCCCGTTGGCGTAAATCATGAAATTTGTCAGGCAGAAAAGTTCACAGAACAAGTAAAGGAAAAAGTCATAGAATTGTAATTTTGAAATTAACCACACGAAAAAGTATTTCTGTGGTCATTTGTTATCCGACATCAAACTCGAAATTTAAAAAAGCGGTAGTTCTGAATTCAATCAAACTGTTTCTCACTGGTAAAAGTCAAACATGAGGCAAGGAATGACTCTATTGCTAACATGACGCATATCGGCATTTATCAGTCATCAGATATATGGGAGCCATTGTTGCAGGTAGATATGATGTTTCAAGTTGTATGTGAAACGAACATTCCCCAAACGTCCCAAGCAGCGGCTTCTGTCGCTTTTGCCTTAAACAGACTCTGCCTTTATAATGGCACAGTGTATGCTTCAAGTACTTTCGTCACTCAGTCGAGCGGCAGGTTCATTTCACTTAATTACAGCTTTTTAATAAGTGCATGGAGTTTGTCGACGTCACCAGCCCGTGATCTCGCTGTCGCGTTCTCGCTTCCCGAGCACAGGGTCCCGGGTTCGATTCCCGGCAGGGGCAGGGATTTTCACTTGCCTGGAGATGACTAGGTGTTTGTGTTGTCCTCATTATCATTCATGACAAGTGGCGAGACTGGACTGAGCAAAGGTTGGGAATTTGCACGGGCGCGGATAACCGCGCAGGTGAGCGCCCCACGAAACAAAAACCTCAACATCATGTTTGTTGGCAGCAATCTTCTTTCTCCTAATGAGCCACACATTATTCCCAAGCACTAAAATCCAGAATATTCTGCCTGTAGAAATGTAAATTTAATTTTGCACTTTACATGATGCATGTGCCGTAATGTATTTCATTTTTCAAGGGTGACGTTGCTTTTTTAGATTTTATTTCCTTATTTAAAAGTTTTTGCTTAACGTCCATTTATGACGCGACAGTTTATTCTTTTAATTTTGGCAAGAATGAACAGTGCACGTGCCTCTAGAAAAATGCAACATGTTGTTCAACAAAGTATTCACAAAAAAAAAATGGCTCTGAGCACTATGGGACTCAACTTCTGAGGTCATTAGTCCCCTAGAACTTAGAACTAGTTAAACCTAACTAACCTAAGGACATCACACACATCCACGCCCAAGGCAGGATTCGAACCTGCGACCGTAGCGGTCTCGCGGTTCCAGACTGCAGCGCCTAGAACCGCACGGCCACATCGGCCGGCTAAAGTATTCACACATGTAGAAAAAAAGATGATTCCTCTGCTTGTTGTCGCATCATGTACAGTCGTTAAGTTGTAGATGGTATGGATACTGAAACAAAAACATCGATATTTTGTATCGATACTGTAACAGATGTAATGATCATTAGTTAAATGTCGATGTACAGTACATGTGCTGAATTTGTAGATTAGTTTTTGAAACTATAGGAAAATATCCAAGTGAACTCTTAACAAATGCTGGAAGATTTTCTAACTACAAGCACGTGTTAACGAAAACGGACGTTCACACACTTTCGAGGACCTCTGAATACTGACTGTCGTACATTACAATACTTCTAATATGGTAATACTATAATTTTCGTACGCCTTCAAAGAATAAGATTTCTTAAAGAAAAACACAGGGATATTAAATTAATCATCCTCTTTTGTAATTTCAGTTCCAATCACCTATAAAGTTTTTCATTGCTTTAACTTATTTTCATTTTAAATACGTGTTACATCATTTTACTTCGTTTCACCGATATATTTCAGGTCTTTTAGCGATAATTTTCCAGGTACTTTAAGCCACAAAAATCCGTGCCCTGCTGTTACAGGTCCTTTTTCATATTCGCAAAATTAATGAATCCTCCCTAGAGCAGCAGCCACCCCCCCCCCCCCCCCCCCGACCACCTCCCGCCATCCTCCTTTGGGTAGTCATGCATTCAGCCTGCGAGTTTGAAGTCTTGTTGTCACGAACCGTACTAAACCACTTCTCTACTTCTCAACAAAATCTGAGCGACTGCAACGTTTTTCAGCAAAAAGATTGAAAACGATAATTTCTACTTGAGAGAACTACAATAACCGACCGCTGTCAAACATCAGATCTTCCGCACTTTCAGGCTCAAATTCCTCATATACGGAATATGTAATGTTACTTGCGCATATCAGAGAAAATAGTCTGAGTCTTCAACCCACCTGTCAATATTCAAAAATAAGTAATGTGATTATGAAGTACGGTATCTAGAAAGAGGATGACCAAAATTTCAGGTAATCAAGTTAGAAGCAAACATCTGTACGAATTCACACTGGAACCATGCAAAGTACCGGTAGTGCATGGATGCCTTCATGCTATATTTAAATGTCAATAAATCAAAGATTCTTAGATAGAGTGTCTCCCTTTTTAACTATAAATTATCTACATTGTTATAATTTGAATATTTATTACTATTTGTTCGCCCACTGGTAAACAGCTTTATTGTTTTCAGCAAAAGACCAGTCAAAAGTAACCACCTCGACATTTGCCAAAAATTATTTGGTCTAACACTATAAGAATTACAATGGCATCTTGCGTATTTAATTCCGCTCTAGCTCAATTTAAGTGACAAGCTTTAATGAATGCTCGACGTTCCACTTTTTAAAAGGATTTTGTGACGACTGTGTGCGAATGGTAAAGTCATATCTTTTGTGAAGTGTGCTGCATAGAGCTGTATAAAATTTCTCTGCGTTCCTGTGGTACAATTTTAACCACTATCCTGCACACATGCTGAGTCATTAGTGGCTAATACTGAGCTGTCACCATTGTTACCGCTGACGATTCTGAATGTTTCTAACTACTGCAGTGGCAACGTGAAAGTGACATGACACTGCCCCGTTTGTAATTAGCTCACAGCTGTCTCGTTTCTCATCTTTATGCCGTGAGCTGCTTCCTTTCTTTTGCAAGCGAGGGAAAGAGGTACGTAACGACGTAGAACATTTGCGCCTTTTTTATTTCCTTAATCAGGACTGGCTTTTGTCGTTCTTAATGTTGCCTCATCAAAGCTATTGGTGACGAGGAGGAGGCGTGGTCTACGTCGGCAAAGTAATCTCTTTGTCTGTGCGCTTGAAGTCTATAGCGAAACTTGAGGATAAATTTAACTGGTCTGAAAAATTCTCTAAATCTAAAACCAGTTTAACCGACGCAGCATATCAAAGCAGTTACACTGCGCGAGGATTCGACCTAAGCGTGTTTTGCAGTGTAATAGCTTACATGTTGCATTACGCTAGGTGGTCAATAAACACACTGCAATCTAAGTGGAACGCTCAGTACTTAGAGAGAAAGGCAAATATGTCAGGGTATTCTCTTAGTGTGTCTCCTAATCATTGTGTCATTCACAAGCAGGTAATGAAATTAAACTCTAATTTCCTCAGTACCTTTCTCTGTCTTATTTATGTTCCCTTAGTACTTCATGGTGTTGAGGGAACCTCTATAGAAAACACTAGACACCGACATTAGTTCAAAATTTATGGATAATGCATCAACACTAGGGATGAATGAATCTTGAAAACAACTCAGGATTTCATGCCTTACAATTTTACATATGCGAAAGATATGAAGCATCTTTCCATCTTTGACCGTTCAGCTAATCTGACCAGTTTGACTGCTAAAGTTCCCGGCAAAATTCAAGAGAGACTTTCGTTAGTCGCGTAACATTTCGAGTTTATCGCCAGCCGTACAGCGATCATAGTGATCATTCAAAGCGCACAGCACTTCTGTTAGCCGTCTACCGTGCTGTTTCGCGCTACCTCTTCAAATAATACATGAGCTTGAACTCGCACTATATTTCATTTGCTTTGTTAAAACATTCACTGCTTCCAACGAACAGAACCACTGGGAACTCAGGTGTGTTCTGTGCTGACGTTGTCCTTAGTCGAAAAAGTTTCGAGAGTGGACTAATACAACATAGAGAAAAGTTAAGATGGCGCTTTAATGCTTCAGGTGTCCTATATGGCGCAACGCCGTGAACGATCATACAATCATGTGAAACATTCAGAAAAACCCTTCTTTGGGATGTTATCGAAATGGCCAAGTGACGCCGGACTGTCCATTATGTGGTGAATGCGGTGACCCTTCATGTGAATTTCTGCAGTTTGTCGTTTTGTGGCAGGTCGTATTGATAACATCAAGTCTCATCACCCGTGACAATTTTTTCCATGACAAGACTGTCCATGTTTTGCATTTCAATCAAGTAGCAGCAGGCCTCCACGTGTCGTTATTTCTGCTCTGGAGTCAAGATGTGCGAGACAAACTTAACACATTCTTCTCCCTTCTTCAAAAAATTCTTGAGAATGTCTTGAACAATAGATTTACAGATGTTGCTGCACTGCGGTTTATGACTCAACGTTGACACACTACGGTCGCATGCCAACTACTGAACACCACCTGCTTATAACGGGCTGATCGAATGTACATCAGTCGTGCACAGTTACTAGTTCAAGCTACCACCGTAATTACTGCCCTGACGTCACTTCTACACCAGAAATAAAATCAGTTTTCGGACTTTTTGGACGGACGGTGTAAGCGAGCGGCATGAGTCAGTAGCACCTGGAGCACAAATGTTTTGACGCAAAATGAGTACACAACTGGATCTGCAGTGCTTCACGAGGCTGATGTTCATGCTAATAATTACAGCAAGTTCCTGATTTCCTCGATTAACACGAATCCAAGGCATCGAGGGTACAAAAAAACACGGCTAATCCAAAATACACATTTTTACATGGCATGCTATTAATTTCATTTACAAATCAAGCTACGCGTCATATAAGCAAAAACCCGTTTCAAGTTTCAATTTCTTACTGACTGTGGTACTTATTTTCCGGAAATTCAGATATTTAGTACAGTGGAATCAGTTTCGTCCTGCATACTCTAATAACAGATCAACACATTTCGTTATCACCACGGGCCTGATAAGAGGTTCCTCGATCGTCTTCGACTGCTTCCTCTAGTGAACACTGTTAAATACAGGGTGCGTCAAAAAATTTATACACACTTTGAACTGTCACAGATAATTTATTTCCCATTCTACAAGGTTAAATATCTGTGAGAAAGTAATGTTACGTTTCTTCAGCAGGGCAAGGAAGTAACTGCACCATGGCGGACGTGCGTTTGAGCTTTATAGCGCGGAATACAGATAATTAAGTGGTACTGGAAGTTTGAGAATGTAGCTGCGGTTCGAAGGCAGTGGAGAAGTGAGTATGGTACAGAACCACCTTCAAGGTTAACAATTACACGTCTACGGGACAAATTCTAAATTCGTGGAACAGTGTGTGATGTGCATAAAGGTCGATCAGGGCGACCTCGTACAGCTACAAGTGATGATTCCACAACTGCGGTATTGGAACTGTTTCAGCGTTCGATTCAAAAATCTTCAAGGCAAGCGGCACGTGAGAGTAGTGTAAGTGCTAGTAGTGTGCTACGCATTCTGAAGAAAGGCAAGTTTCGTGTGCACATTCCAAGGCTGGTGCAACAGCTAAGTGACGACGATCCAGATCGAAGGTTACAATTTTGTGAAAGGGTTCAGGAGATGGTGAGACGTGAACCGGGATTTATGGGTAGCATACTTTGGTCGGATGAAGCCCAATTCAATCTCAGTGAAACTGTGAATAGGCACAATTGTGTGTACTGTGCTGAAGATAATCCTCAAATTACAGTGGAAAAGGCTGTGAATTTGCCTGGTGTAAATGTGTGGTGTGGTTTGTGTACAAGGGGACTCATTGGGCCTTTCCGCTTTGAAGGTACTGCTACTGGAGAAACGTACCTAACAGCGCTTGATGACTCCATATTCCCTGCCATTCGTGCATTATACGGTAGTGATGAGTTTTATTTCCAACAAAATGGCGCCCCACCGCACTATCATAGGGGCGTACGAGCATACCTGGATCACAATGTGTCAGGCCAGTGGATAGGACGCAGGGGACCAATCGAGTTTCCTGCACGCTCTCCAGACCTCACGCCGCTGGATTTCTTCTTATGGGGCACAGTAAAAGGTGAGGTGTACAAACGTAAACCACGTAGCCTGGATACACTTTGGAAAGAGATTCAGGCGGTGTGCGCAGAAATCTCATTGGACACTTTGGTACGATGTCCGAAATCAGTGGTGACTCGAACTTAGGAATGTATTGATGCTGAAGGCCACCAGTTTGAATATTAATCACATTTGCGAAGTACATTTATTTTTTCAATTGGACTTAAAGCCTCCCATTTCCAGAAATTTAACATTGTAGAACGAGAAGCAAATTTTCTATGACGCTTCAAAGTGTGTATACATTTGTTTGACGCACTCTGTACATTAGGATAGTCATTTAACCACTCGCGGTTGCTACTGTCGTCTACGTCTCTCCATTAACGAATTTTTTGCACCACATCGGTCAAACAAGTAGCAGTATCACGTTCCTCACTGTTAGAACTTTCGAAATTCCTTTCAGAGGAAGGGGCTGCATGTTTTCTTTTTGTCCCAAGCCTTAAAAATACCACGTATTACATCGATCACCTTCAGGGATTTCCAGAAACTAGGACTGTCTGAAACTTCTTGCACAAGTTGTTTGATGAGATTAAACCGGTCGTGAGCACATCTTGGTTCGTTGTCTGTATGAGCGGAGTAACACAAGGTGGAAGGTACCTATGTAATCATTGAACATAATCCTGTGTTAAGTATAGCGCGTTATGTTCTAGGATCCTTTGCCTTTTCGTGTTAATCCTCAGTTTTCATGCTACTTCATTCTTCGAACGTTAACTGAAAAATCCGGAGCTTGACACACGTAAAAATAAAAACGTTCATAGTAAAATGTTTTTCATTCATTACCCTCATGATTCGCCTTCCTTTGCGTCAGCGTCCGTGTATTAGAGATCTCTGCAGGATAAAACTTTCACGTTTTACATTCCCTTAAGGCCGCAGTACACTTTTATCCAGGACAGGTTGATACGCTCTTGGTAGTCTAAGAAGTTCTCGAATTTCAGACATTACTGGACGATAACCCTTAGCGCATAGAAATTCTGATCTTTACGCTGTAAAATCATACTATTAGTTCCAACAGCAGGCAAGCAATCGAGAATAATCCAAGTGTCAGTTGCTTCTGCAGTTTGAGTAGTGATCGCCGCTGATGACGTAAATTTTCTTTTCTTTTAAATAAGATCTATTAAGCGCTTACGCATCTTTCTTCTCTTAAGTATTATGCTGGGATACTTCTTCATGCCAATTCTCGGCCGCACACTGCAGGGGCAATGAAGACGCTACTGCAGCGTTTCCGATAAGAATTGTTGATAACCGCCGGCCGCTGTGGCCGAGTGGTTCTAGGCTCTTCAGTCTGGAACCCCGCGACCTCTGCGGTTGCAGGTTTGAATCCTGCCTCGGGCATGGATGAGTGTGATGTTCTTAGGTTAGTTAGGTTTAAGTAGTTCTAAGTTCTAGGGCACTGATGACCTCAGATGTTAAGTCCCATAGTGCTCAGAGCAATTTGAATCACTTGAACAAATAATCCTGAGTTAATAACGAGCATCAAAACCGATTCAGGGATTAGTGAACACAGGGCTGTCGTACCAAGATTGAATATTGTAAACCCCAAATCCTCGAAAAATAAGCGAAAAACATACCTATTCAAAAAAGCAGAGAACAATTCATTTGACGCCTTACTGAGAGACAATCTCCACTCCTTCCAAATTAATAATATAAATGTAGACCAGATGTGGCTTGAATTAAAAGAAATAGTATCGGTAGGAATTGAGAGATATATACCAAATAAACTAACAAACGACGGAGCTGATCCTCCTTGGTACACAAAACGGGTTAGAACAATGTTGCAGAAACAACGAAACAAACATGCCAAATTTAAACAGACGCAAAATCTCCAAGATTGGTGATCTTTTATAGAAGCTTGAAATTTTGCGCGGATTTCAAAGCGAGATGCTTATAACAGTCCCCACAACAAAACTTTGTCTCGAAACTTGGCAGAAAATTCAAAGAGATTCCGGTCGCTTCTGAAGTATGTATGTTAGCGGCAAGAAACAATCAATACCTTCTCTGCGCGATAGCACTGGAGATACTATCGAGGATAGTGCTGCCAAAGCAGAATTACTAAACACAGACTTCCGAAATGCCTACACTAAAGAAGACGAACTATTCCAGAATTCGAATCGAGAACAGCTGCCCACATGAGTAACGTAGAAGTAAATATCCTCGGAGTAGTGAAGCAATTTGAATCACTTAGTAAAAGTAAGTCTTCTCGTCCAGACTGTATACAAATTAGGTTCCTATCAGAGTATGCTGATGCACTAGCTCCATACTTAACAGTCATATACAACTGTTCGCTCGACGAAAGATGCGTACCCAAAGACTGGAAAGCTGCACAGGTCACCCCAATATTCAAGAAAGGTAGTAGGAGTAATCCACTAAATTACAAGCCCACATCGTTAACGTCGATATGCAGCAGGATTTTGGAATATATATTGTGTTCGAACAATATGAATTACCTCGAAGAAAACGGTCAATTGACACATAGTCAACATGGGTTTAGAAAAATCGTTCCCGTGAAACACAACTAGCTCTTTATTCACATGAAGTGTTGAGTGCTAATGACAAGGGATTTCAGATCGATTCCGTATTTCTGGATTTCCGGAAAGCTTTCGACACTGTACCACACAAGCGGCTATTGGTGAAATAGCGCGCTTATGGAATATCGTCTCAGTTATGTGACTGGATTTGTGATTTCCTGTCAGAGAGGTCACAGTTCGTAGTAATTGACGGAAAGTCATCGAGTAAAACAGAAGTGATTTCAGGCGTTCCCCATGGTAGTGCTATAGGCCCTTTGCTGTTCCTTATCTATATAAACGATTTGGGAGACAATCTGAGCAGCCGTCTTCGGTTGTTTGCAAATGACGCTGTCGTTTATCGACTAATGAAGTAATCGGAAGATCAAAACAAACTGCAAAATGATTTAAAAAAGATATCTGAATGGTTCGAATAGTGGGAGTTGACCTTAAATAGCGAAACGTGTGACGTCATCCAGGTGGGTGCTAAAAGGAACTCATTAAACTTCGGTTACATGATAAATCAGTCTAATCTAAAAGCCGTAAATTCAGCTAAATACCTAGGTATTACAATTATGAACAACTTAAATTGGAAGGAACAGACCTACCAAGGAGACTGCCTACACTATGCTTGTCCTTCCTCTTTTAGAATACTGCTGCGCTGTGTGGGATCCTTACCAGATAGGACTGACGGAGTACATCGAAAAAGTTCAAAGAAAGGCAGCACGTTTTGTATTATCGCAAAATATGGGAGAGTGCGTCACAGAAATGATACAGGATTTGGGATGGACATCATTAAAAGAAAGGCGTTTTTCGTTGCAACGGAATCTTCTGACGAAATTCCAATCACCAACTTTCTCCTCCGAATGCGAAAGTATTTTGTTGACACCGACCTACATAGGGAGGAACGATCACCACGATAAAATAAGGGAAATCAGATCTCGTACGGGAAGATATAGGTGTTCATTCTTTCTGCGCGCTATACGAGATTGAATTGTGAAGTTGGTTCGATGAACCTTATGCCAGGCACTTAAATGTGATTTGCAGAGTATCCTTGTAGATGTAGATGTAGATTGCACTGTACGCACTGTAAGAAACTATGCAAACTATAAAGATGTACCTTTATACGTCTATACGTATGTATGTATATTCTATATCTCCTTCCAAACCAATGGACCGACTTCAGCCGAACTTCGTACATGTATCACTTACTGCCTGTAAAGAAGCTGTGGGGGTCAGAATCACCTACCTATCGGAGGAGTGAGTGTGAGGATGAAAACGAAGTTTAGCCCACGACGCTCGAATACTCAGACGTTATTCATCCAGTATTTGAGAATGACAGCACTTAGTGACTTGCGCCAAATTTGATACATAATTTTAAAACCTTTCAGAAACTTTTTCTCGCTGACAATCGCACAAAATGATGAAACGGAAAAGCTATTCGCTTACTACATTTTAGCTGCTCATGCAGCAAAATTGCAGCATCAGGTATAAAATTTCAATTTATTACTTCTTTATTACTAATTGTCTTGGCGACACATTTTACAGAGAGTATCTACGTATGCCGCTGAATGTATCTATAAAATTATACTTTTGTACGACACATAGTTCAGGAGATATTATGTCGTAGAGTGAAGAGCCAAAGAAACTGGTACACCTGCATAATATCGTGTAGGGCTTTCTCGAGCACGCAGAAGTGCCGCATCACAACTAATGTCTGAAGCAGTGCTGGAGGGAATTGATACCATGAATCCTGCAGGGCTGTCCAAAAATCCGTACGAGAACGAGGGGTTGGAGATCTCTTCTGAACAGCCCGTTGCAAGGCATCCCAGATATGCTCAATAATGTTCATGCGTGGGGAATTTAGAGACCATCCGAAGGGTTTAAACTCAGAAGAGTGTACCTGGAGCTATTCTGCAGCTATTCTGGATGTGTGGAGTGTCGCATTGCCATGCTGGAATTGCCCAAGTACGTCGGAATTCACAATGGTCATGAATGGATGCAGGTGATCAGATAGCATGCTTACGTCCGTGTCACCTGTCAGAGTCATATCTAGTCGTATCAGGGGTCCCATATTACTCCAACTGCACACTCCCCACAACATTACAGAGCCTCCACCAGCTTCAATGGTTCCCTGCTGACATTCAGGGTCCATGATTCAAATGGCTCTGAGCACAATGGGACTCAACATCTGAGGTCATCAGTCCCCTAGAACTTAGAACTACTTAAATCTAACTAACCTAAGGACATCACACACATTCATGCCCAAGGCAGGATTCGAGCAATTTCAAACGAGACTTGTCCGACCAGGTAACATGTTTCCAGTCATCAACAGTCCAATGTCGGTGTTGACTGGGCCAGGCGAGGCATAAAGCTTTGTGTCTTGCAGTCATCAACAGTAGACGAGTGGTTCTCCGGCTCCGAAAGCCCATATCGAAGATGTTTCGTTGAAGAGTTGCACTTCTGTGACGTTAAACGATTCTCTTCAGTCGTCGTTGGTCCCGTTCTTGCATAATCTTTTCCCGGCAGCAGCGACGTCGTAGATTTGCACTTCATCGCTGCCTCAGAGATGCTGTATGCCATCGCTCGTGCGCCGACTATAACACCACGTTCGAACTCACTTAAATCTTGATAACCTGCCATTGTAGCAGCATCGAGCGAGGTAGCGCAGTGGTTAGACACTGGACTCGCATTCGGGAGGACGACGGTTCAATCCCGCGTCCGGCCATCCTGATTTAGGTTTTCCGTGATTTCCCTAAATCGCGCCAGGCAAATGCCGGGATGGCTCCTTTCAAAGGGCACGGCCGACTTCCTTCACCGTCCTTCCCTAATCCGATGAGACCGATGACCTCGCTGTCTGGTCTCCTTCCCCAAAACAACCAACCAATAAGCAGGAGATTCCGGGTTCGAGTCCCGGTCGGACATTTTCAGCTGTCCCCATCAAGGTATGTCAACAACACCTGTCAGCAGCTGAGGGCTTCAATTAATTGTCATTTATTCTAGAGAAGCTGCACGGTCAACAACAGAGGTTCTTTCGAGAACAGTTACTATCTTCATACACACTGAGCAAAATTCGAAAACGTTTGCAATGAAAAATAGTGATCGCTATGATTTTGCGTTTGGTGCATATTACATAAGATGTTGCAGCGTATGAAACTCAGCTAACATATTGAATTTTTCTTTAGACTTGGGTGGAGCCGGCTACGGTGGCCGTGCGGTTCTAGGCGCGTCAGTCAGGAACCGCGTGACTGCTACGGTCGCCGGTTCGAATCCTGCCCCGGGCATGGGTGTGTGTGATGTCCTTAGGTTAGTTAGGTTTAAGTAGTTCTAAGTTCTAGAGGACTGATGACCTCAGATGTTACGTCCCATAGTGCTCAGAGCAATTTGAACTTGGGTGGAGGTCTCTGTCTGTCATCAGTCTCGAGAAAACTGATCTGACGTAGCACACTCATTTGCTAGCGCACCGCGCCAGAAATAAAGCCAGAATGAAATATCCACATCATTTCTCATATTTCATAAACGGTTTGAGACGTCGAAATGAGATTTTGGCACATGATGGCACTCAAAGAGGATAATAATTTGCAAAATGATTCTTACGCAAAACGTCATTACCTACCGTGTTATTCCACTAACTACAGTCTTTTTCGATGAAGGAATGCAATTCTTAAGAGCTGCGATAGCTGGTGGTAACGATATATCTTATGGGTTTTAGAATAACATATGTGAAGACATTCCAAATTTATTTTGCTCCAAGAATGTACTTTTTCATAAGCTACTGACCTTGTATTTCCTCAGTTCCTCTCTTAACAAACTTAATAAACGACTTTTTCAGAATACTTTTGCAACTGCATTTGTACAAATTGTTAGTGAGGTAAGACTAGCCGGCCGAAGTGGCCGTGCGGTTAAAGGCGCTGCAGTCTAGAACCGCAAGACCGCTACGGTTGCAGGTTCGAATCCTGCCTCGGGCATGGATGTTTGTGATGTCCTTAGGTTAGTTAGGTTTAACTAGTTCTAAGTTCTAGGGGACTAATGACCTCAGCAGTTGAGTCCCATAGTGCTCAGAGCCATTTTTGAGGTAAGACTGTGTAAACTCCGCTGCGTTTTGGAAAGAAAACCAAATTTTAACATGTAAATCAGAGAAATGTGTAGGTTTCACTCAAAATTCGCCAGTCATGACGCTTCTCTGAAAGTTGCAAATGGTTAACAAGCCAGACGAATACAAATCGCTGCATTTTCGGCTAAATTATTTTTAGATACTAACCAAAGCAGATGTGTCAGTAGATCTTATTGAATGGCCCCCATACAAGGCTAGACCTGGAGGGCGCCCACTTGATACTTACAGAAAATGTGCGTGTAGGTTTCATTAGAACGGCACTTCCCCTCCAGCGCTCGGCATTTCCCCTACAGCGCATGCCCGTAACCTATTCATTACTGCTCTCCCCCACACGTGCCGTGCTGTCTGTGCACTGAGCGGCCACGGTGTTCTGCGCGCACTATACCAACGCTTAACGTGTCCCAGTGGCAGCACCCCACACACAGCAGCTGGAAAGTCGCAAGCCGAGAGCATACACTCTTTGTCAGAGAGTTCGCAGCGTCCATCCCGACGTCGTGTTTGGACACAGCACCGGAGTAATGACAGACAGACTACGTTCGGTGCCAGTTACGCCACAACATCCATACTAGCGCCGCAACGCGTGCACCACACCGAGAAGCGGCAAACAAACAACCTGCACTCAGTGGGGATGACTCGTGGCTACCCTCATTGCTCACGGTTGCGGCCCGCAATTGCAATATACAAGCTGGCTGCCTACCTAAGGCACTAACTACATGCATTCCCTTCCTCATTCGTAGGCCGCCTCCAGAATGGGCGCCTGCAAAAGCCAACGCCGTTGCGCTTCCATCTCGACCACAGGTAATAAGTCCCACAGTGCACTCGTGGGAAGACAGTGAATTCGATATCCCCCTCTCCCCCTTAAACCTGAAGACGAGTGGCCAAAAAACTGCAACGTATCGGACAGGGAAAGAGACCAACCTTATCAACAAGTACCACAAGTACAAGAGGCTGGGAGAAACAAAGGCTAGGCTATACCAGAACTTCGTAACAAGACACACAAAGACTAACAAAGGCCGATTTGCCCTCGTAAAATTTACAGCTCACAAAATATAAATGAACATTAAAATAATTTGCGTCATTCAGCACCACAACTCGACCAAAATGGCCAATAACTTTACCAAGCACTATTGTGAATTAAGTCAGGCTCTGACAATTACAATTACAGTGATCACATGTTTCAATTCCTGTCCAGCTCCCATTTACAGCAATGCTCATCTACCGTAGAAATTATAGTGGGAAAAAAATGTGTGTGAAATCTTATGGGACTTAACTGCTAAGGTCATCAGTCCCTAAGCTTACACACTACTTAACCTAAATTATCCTAAGGACAAACACAAACACCCATGCCCGAGGGAGGACTCGAACCTCCGCCGGGACCAGCCGCACAGTCCATGACTGCAGCGCCTCAGACCGCTCGGCTAATCCCACGCGGCTATAGTGGGAAAAGGGAGTGGGTTAGTGGATGGTGCTGGCGGTTTATTGGACAAGTTTTAATTTATCATTTATTTACACAATACCAAATCTAACTATTACCCACAATTATAGGACCAACTTCCCCCTGGATGATCAAAACAGTTTGATTTGAAAGTACACATTTCGCCATAATACAACAAATGTTAACAACACAGCTTTTAGTCGAAATATACTCGTACGTAATGATATTTGACCATAAGAAAACGTATAATTGCTTGAGAGTGCCACCGTGAGGTAGGACGAACCATGGATAAACTTCATCCCACGTACTTAATACGCACCCAAAGAAGGTTCCCTACCCCTACCCCCTCTGTTACCACCCAGCAATAAACATTAAGAATCACAATGCAAAACATGACATGATGTTGTTGTTGTGGTCTTCATTCCTGAGACTGGTTTGATGCAGCTCTCCATGCTACTCTATCCTGTGCAAGCTTCTTCATCTCTCAGTACCTACTGCAGCCTACATCCTTCTGAATCTGCTTAGTGTATTCATCTCTTGGTCTCCCTCTACGATTTTTACCCTCCACGCTGCCCTCCAATACTAAATTAGTGATCCCTCGATGTCTCAGAACATGTCCTACCAACCGATCCCTTCTTCTAGTCACGTTGTGCCACAAGCTCCTCTTCTCCACAATTCTATTCAAACCTACTCATTATTTATGTGATCTACCCATCTAATCTTCAGCATTCTTCTGCAGCACCACATTTCGAAAGCTTCTATTCTCTTCTTGTCTAAACTATTTATCGTCCATGTTTCACTTCCATACATGGCTACACTCCATACAAATACTTTCAGAAACGACTTCCTGACATACAAATCTATACTCGATGTTAACAAATTTTTCTACTTCAGAAACGCTTTCCTTGCCATTGCCAGTCTACATTTTATATCCTCTCTACTTCGACCATCATCAGTTATTTTGCTCCCCAAATAGCAAAACTCCTTTACTACTTTAAGTGTCTCATTTCCTAATCTAATTCCCTCAGCATCACCCGACTTAATTCGACTACATTCCATTATCCTCGTTTCCTTTTGTTGATGTTCATCTTATACCCTCCTTTCAAGAAACTGTCCAATCCGTTCAACTGCTCTTCCAAGTCCTTTGCTGTCTCTGACAGAATTACAATGTCATCGGCGAACCTCAACATTTTTATTTCTTCTCCATCGATTTTAATCCCTACTCCGAACTTTTCTTTTGTTTCCTTTATTGCTTGCTCAATATACAGATTGAATAACATCGGGGATAGGCTACAACCCTGTCTCACTCCCTTCCCAACCACTGATTCCCTTTCATGCCCTTCGACTCATATAACTGCCATCTGGTTTCTATGCAAATTGTAAATAGCCATTCGCTCCCTGTATTTTACCCCTGCCACCTTCAGAATTTGAAAGAGAGTATTCCAATCAACATTGTCAAAAGCTTTCCCTAAGTCTACAAATGCTACAAACGTAGATTTGTCTTTCCTTAATCTTTCTTCTAAGATAAGTCGTAGGGTCAGTATTGCCTCACGTGTTCCAACATTTCTACGGAATCCAAACTGATCTTCCCCGAGGTCGGCTTCTATCAGTTTTTCCATTCGTCTGTAAAGAATTTGCGTTAGTATTTTGCAGCTGTGACTTATTAAACTGATAGTTCGGTAATTTTCACATCTGTCAACACCTGCTTTCTTTGGGATTGGAATTATTATATTCTTCTTGAAGTCTGAGGGTATTTCGCCTGTCCCATACATCTTGCTCACCAGATGGCAGAATTTTGTCAGGACTGGCTCTCCCAAGGCTGTCAGTAGTTCTAATGGAATGTTGTCTACTCCAGGGGCCTTGTTTCGACTCAGGTGTTTCAGTGCTCAGTCAAACTCTTTACGCAGTATCATATCTCCCATTTCATCTTCACCTACATCCTCTTCTATTTCCATAATATTCTCCTCAAGTACGTCGCCCTTGTATAGACCCTCTATATACTCCTTCCACCTTTCTGCTTTCCCTTCTTTGGTTAGAACTGGGTTTCCATCTAGGCTCTTGATATTCATACAAGTGGCTCTCTTTTCTCTAAAGGTCTCTTTAATTTTCCTGTAAGCAGTATGTATTTTACCCCTAGTGAGATAAGCCTCTACATCCTTACATTTGTCCTCTAGCCATCCCTGCTTAGCCATTTTGCACTTCCTGTCGATCTCATTTTTGAGACGTTTGTATTCCTTTTTGCCTGCTTCATTTACTGCATTTTTATATTTTCTCCTTTCATCAATTAAATTCAATATTTCTTCTGTTACCCAAGGGTTTCTACTAGCCCTCGTCCTTTTACCTACATGATCCTGTGCTGCCTTCACTATTTCATCTCTCAGTGCTACCCATTCTTCTTCTAGTGTATTTCTTTCCCACTTTCCTGTCAATTGTTCCCTTATGCTCTCTCTCAAACTCTCTACAACCTCTGGTTCTTTCAGTTTATCCAGGTCCCATCTCCTTAAATTCCAGCCTTTTTGCAGTTTCTTCAGTTTTAATCTGCAGTTCATAACCAAAAGATTGTGGTCAGAGTCCACATCTGCCCCCGGAAATGTCTTACAATTTAAAACCTGGTTTCTAAATCTCTGTCTTACCATTATATAATCTATCTGATACCTTTTCGTATCTTCAGGGTTCTTCCATGTATACAACCTTCTTTCATGATTCTTGAACCAAGTGTTAGCTATGATTAAGTTATGCTCTGCGCAAAATTCTACCAGACGGCTTCCTCTTTCATTTCTTAGCCCCAATCCATATTCACCTACTATGTTTCCTTCCCTCCCTTTTCCTACTGACGAATTCCAGTCACCCATGACTATTAAATTTTCGTCTCCCTTCACTACCTGAATAATTTCTTTTATCTCATCATACATTTCATCAATTTCTTCGTCATCTGCAGAGCTAGTTGGCATATAAACTTGTACTACTGTAGTAGGCGTGGGCTTTGTGTCTATATTGGCCACAAGACATACCGCACACTAAAACGTAAGAGCCTTTTTCGGCTTCCTTACATGCTCTTGCGTCTGGGACTGTATCACTATCTGGAAAAAAAATACTGTGAGGATAAGAACCAGCACACTCCTACTCAGATAGGGATGTGATGAGAGAAGAGGGTAGGAGGAGATGGACTGTGTGGAGGGAGATGAACACAAATATGGGGGATGAGCAAAGCGACAGAGAGAGATGGGGTGGGGTGGAAATGGGCGGAAAGGGAAAAGGAGGAAAAGGACAGAGAAAGGGGAGAGAAGAAGAAGTACACAGAAAGGAAAAAGCAAGGGATGAGGAGGAGATAGACAGAGAGCGAGTGGGGACAGGTGTAGGTGGACACAGAAACAAAGGAGAGAGGATGGACGGAGAGGTGGAAGAAGAGGTGATAGCCAGATACATGGGGAGGAGAAGATGGATAGCATATGGGGAGGAGAAGGAATGGGTAGAGGGAGGGAGGGAGGGAGGAGGAAATGGATTAGCAGAAAATTAGGTTGAATACCTACCCAGTTACCACTCAGCTAATTAACCTACAACAGGACAGATCTAGAGTTATTGAGAAATCATCGGTTTGGTAATGGGATGAAGTTTTGGAGAGAGCTGCTTCAAATCAATTCCGTATTGAGTATCACGACCACAATAAATAGGGTAAACCCAAACACCACCAACGACTTTTCGGTGAATATTCAGAGATATTCCCTGTGTATTTTGGTACAAGGGACCGATAGTCTCCGGTGGCTCTTAACAGAGTAATAACGTAATTACGATATACTCAGTTTTAATTAACTTTGTTCGAATGAAAATTAATTCTGACAATTTGAAGCTAAATTCACAACAGTGAAGAAGCCTGTAATATGCAATCATGAAAACGTTCTATCTGTCATTGTTAACGCAGAATTAATATTGCCGGAGAAGAAGCAGAGACAGAACCGAGCAGCACTGAATGAATGCTAGGGGACGAACAGCAAAGTGGGCGTTGCTGTCGTCAGCAGCAAGAACCATGAGTGAAACTGAACATATTCATTTCTAAACAAGACACACAGCCCTCTCCACGGACATCTCCAATGTTGCACGTACATTTTCAGTGTAGTACACAAACAAAGGTAAATAGGTGCAAGAAATAATACGAAATGTAATTACTCTGTAAGGGACGACTGGAGAGCATGGATCAAACTACTCAGAAATATCCTTGAACACGGTCCGAAACTTTATGGGTGAAGTTCGGGCTTACGAAGTATCAACATCTGTGGCACAGAGATCACAGCTGTAAATGTAGATATGAATGCATTAGTTCAGTGAAGTCCCTTCTGTCTGTTTGCGCCGGCCGGAGTGGCCGAGCGTTTCTAGGAGCTACAGTCCGGAACCGCGCGACCGCTACGGTCGCAGGTTCGAATGCTGCCTCGGGCATGGATGTGTGTGATGTCCTTAGGTTAGTTAGGTTTAAGTAGTTCTAAGTTCTAGGGGACTGATGACCACAGCTGTTAAGTCCGATAGTGCTTAAAGCCATTTGAACCGTTTGTCTGTTTGCTTAGGGTAAGTTTCTAACACGCTACTACCGCACGACGCCGATTTTGCCATAAGAACTATTTCTGGGTGAAATATTGTTTAATTCTTATTAACTACCAATTTTTCTATTAATTTCGTTATATTTATCTGTCGATATATCTGATGTTAAACAAATGTTGTTGTATAATAAGCCAACGTTCGATCAACCCCCAGATAAAACTCACTCCATCCAAAAAAAAAAAAAAAAAAAATGGTTCAAATGGCTCTGAGCACTATGAGACTTAACATCTATGGTCATCAGTCCCATAGAACTTAGAACTACTTAAACCTAACTAATCTAAGGACATCACACAACACACAGCCATCACGAGGCAGAGAAAATCCCTGACCCCGCCGGGAATCGAACCCGGGAACCCGCGCGTGGGAAGCGAGAACGCTA
This sequence comes from Schistocerca serialis cubense, assembly GCF_023864345.2. Lineage (NCBI taxonomy): Eukaryota > Metazoa > Arthropoda > Insecta > Orthoptera > Acrididae > Schistocerca > Schistocerca serialis. The sequence continues at coordinate 251,316,988 of NC_064639.1, read as the reverse complement.
CCGCACGACCACGAGATGCGGGCTCCATCCAAAACATGCGCTACACCATGAACAAGAAACAGCATCCGGAATGTAGTCTCACTCTGCAGCGGGGTGCGCCCTCATATAAAATTTCGTCACACATGGAAACTGTGTGCTGGATTCGGAGTCGAACCTGGGACCTTTGCCTTTCGCGGGCGAGTGCTACACCGACTTAGTTATCGTCGACAGGTCCTCACAGTACATCACGTCCTATCTTTCAGAGTTTCCCGCGAAAGGCAAAGATCCAAGGTTCGAGTTCCAGGCCACCACACAGTTTTAATACCTCACGAAGATTCGGGAAACAGGACTTTTATTTCAACATTCTCGGTGACCAAGTGTTGTCCTTTCTTCTCCATGATAAGCATGCTGCCGTCTTCCAAGGTGACAACATACTTGTTCACAAGGCTGCATGCATACGTTACTGGTTTTACGATCTGTGGCAAATTATGGCAGCCTTAATCCTAGAGAAATACTTTTGGAAGTGTTTGGAACAGCGGGTTAAGCGCAATGTAGTCGTCAGTAAAGGGCTACAGCCGCTTGTGAAGTAAATGAAGAGACATACCGTGTGGTTGCATTTAAAGTGTTGTTACTCACGAGGTCGTATGTGGAAGTAATTATCGTATGTCAGTGAAACTTCGTAGATAGGTGAATGCGTTAATCCGGGACCGATTAATCGTGGAAAAAATACTACCAATTTTGGCCGCCAGGTGCAAATCTGGCGCTCTACAGCATCTCGTCGACGTTTCAGCTGCTCATATTGAACGAACTGTGTAAGCGGCGGTTAATAATAAAATCAACATTGTGCCTTTCTCACTTGTCTGACTTTTTGTGCCCATGTCCCGTTAATCCATCACACACTGAAACATTTCTTACATTCACAGCGCTAGATTTGCACCTGGTGGCAAAAATTGAAACTTTTTTCAGCATAAAACGGTTCTGCATTACAGCATTAGAATATCTACCAAGTTTTGCTGCCGTATGGCAGTTACAGCCGGGCTGGAACGATGTGGGTAGTTGCAATTTCTTTATAACTACCCGGTAGATGAAGACAAGCCGCTCCTGTAGTGAACTGAGACTGTTATTTAAGCTAGAAGCAGCGTTGCATTATATTAGCGCGATGACTAGTGGTGGTGACTATTAAACTCGTAGCAAGCAAATGTCTAATGTGACGAGGCTCGAGCAAGAAAAACAAACGAGTGGCTGAGGAGCGGGGTGTGCGAGCGTTGGACACCAATCTTTTACTTTTTTTTAAGACAGACTCAAATAATTTAATTACACTACTGGCCATTAAAACTGCTACACCAAAAAGAAATGTAGATGATAAACGGGTGTTCGTTGGACAAATATATTATACTAGAGCTGAGATGTGATTACATTTTCACGCAATTTGGCTGCATAGATCCTGAGAAATCAGGACCCAGAACAACCACCTCTGGCCGTAATAACGGCCTTGATACGAATAGGCATTGAGTCAAACAGAGCTTGGATGGCGTGTACAGGTAAAGCTGCCCATGCAGCTTCAACACGATACCACACTTCATCAAGAGTAGTGACTGGCGTATTGTGACGAGCCATTGACCACACTTTTTCGATTGATGAGAGATCTGGAGAATGTGCTGGCCAGGGCAGCAGTCGAACATTTTCTGTATCCAGAAAGGCCCGTACAGGACCTGCAACATGCGGTCGTGCATTATCCTGCTGAAATGTAGGGTTTCGCAGGGATCGAAAGAAGGGTAGAGCCACGGGCCGTAACACATCTGAAATGTAACGCCCACTGTTCAAAGTGCCGTTAGTGCGAACAAGAGATGACCGAGACGCGTAACCAATGGCACCCCATAGCATCACGCCAGGTGATACTCCAGTATGGCGACGACGAATACGCGCTTCCAATGTGTGTTCAGCGCGGTGTCGCCAAACACGGATGCGACCATCATGATGCTGTAAACAGAACCTGGATTCATCCGAAAAAATGACGTTTTGCCATTCGTGCACCCAGGTTCGTCGTTGAGTACACCATCGCAGGCGCTCCTGTCTGTGATGCAGCGTCAAGGGTAACCACAGCCATAGTCTCCGAGTTGATAGTCCATCCTGCTTCAAACGTCGTAGAACTGTTCGTGCAGATGGTTGTTGTCTTGCAGACGTTCTTATCTGTTGACTCAGGGATCGAGACGTGGCTGCACGATCCGTTACAGCCATGCAGATAAGATGCCTGTCATCTCGACTGCTAGTGATACGAGGCCGTTGGGATCCAGCTCGGCGTTCCGTGTTACTCTCCTGAACCCACCGATTCCATATTCTGCTAACAGTCATTGGATTTCGACCAACGCGAGCAGCAATGTCGCGATACGATAAACCGCAATCGCGATAGGCTACAATCCGACCTCTATTAAAGTCGGAAACGTGATGGTATGTACTTCTCCTCCCTACGCGAGGCATCACAACAACGTTTCACCAGGCAACGCCGGTCAACTGCTGTTTGTGTATGAGAAATAGGTTGGAAACTTTCTTCATGTCTGCACGCTGTAGGTGTCGCCACCGGCGCCAACCTTGTGTGAATGCTCTGAAAAGTTAATCATTTGCATATCACAGCATCTTCTTCCTTTCGGTTAAATTTCCCCCCTGTAGCACGTCATCTTCGTGGTGTAGCAATTTTAATGGCCAGTAGTGTATTTTCTTTTAAAGTACACAACGTGTATGAACTAAAAATGGAGCTCCTTTCTATCAGTCACTATTTGCAGATTTGGTCGAAACAGGGCATTAATGAACTGCGATAAGATGCCGGCTGATATATACATAAACTGATAAGCCAAAACGTTATGACCACTGCCCACATCAACGTTGGATGTCGGGTTGTGGCGTTGCGGGCACATGACTTGGTAACAAAAGTGTGTAAGTGGGACACGGTCGGGGTTCACCCTTGTGAAGATATGGGTTGCAAATCGGGAAATCCATTGAGATAAACGACTTTAAGAAAGAAAAGATTGTTATTGTGCAGAGCCAGTGAGCGAGTATCTCGAAAACGGCGAAGCTGGTCGGATGTTCACGTGCTGCTGTCGTGAGCATCTACGGAAAGCGGTAGAAGGACAGTGAAACTACCACAAGGCGCTAAATGTTTGGACGGCCACGATTATTCGATTTATTGACATACAGTTAGCACGGATTCAGAAAATATCGTTCTTGTGAAACACAACTAGCTCTTTATACCCATGAAGTAATAAGTGCTATCGACAGGGGATGATTCCATATTTTTAGATTTCCAGAAGGCTTTCGACACCGTTCCTTACAAGCGTCTTCTAATCAAACTGCGTATCGCCTCAGTTGTGCGACTGGATTCGTGATTTCCTGTCAGAAAGGTCACAGTTCGTAGTAATAGACGGAAAGTCATCGAGTAAAACAGAAGTAATATCCGGCGTTCCCCAAGGAAGTGTTATAGGCCCTCTATTGTTCCTGATCTATATTAACGAGATAGGAGACAATCTGAGTAGCCGTCTCAGATTGTTTGCAAATGATGCTGTCATTTACCGTCTTGTAAAGTCATCAGATGATCAAAACGACTTGCAAAATTATTTAGATAAGATATCTGTATGGTGCGAAAAGTGGCAACTGACCCTGAATAAAGAGAAGTGCGAAGTTATTCACATGAGTACCAAGGGAAATCAGCTAAATCTCGATTACGCGATAAGTCACACAAATACTTAGTGATTACAATTACAAATAACCTAAACTGGAAGGCTCACATAGATAATATTGTGGGTAGAGCTATTCATTGGCAGAACACTTAGAAGGTGCAACAGGTCTACCAAAGACACTGCTTACACTACGCTTGTCCGCCTTATTCTGCTGTGCAGTGTGGGATCTGCATCAGATGGGACTGACGGATGACATCGAAAAAAAAATACAAAGAAGGACAGCTCGTTTTGTATTATCGCGAAATAGGGGAGATAGTGTCACAGACATGATACGTGAATTGGAGTGGCAATCATTAAAACAAAGGCGTTTTTCGTTGCGACGGGATCTTCTCATGCAATTTCAATCGCCAGTTTTCTCCTCCGATTGAGAAAACATTCTGTTGGCGCCCACTTACATAGGGAGAAATGATCATCACGATAAAATAAGAGAAATCGGGGCTCACACGGAAAAATTCAAGTGCTCGTTTTTCCCGCGTGCCGTTCGAGAGTGGAACGGTAGAGAGACAGCATGAAGGTGGTTCATTGAACGCTCTGCCAGGCCCTTTATTGTGAAAAGCAGAGTACACGTAGTTGTAGATGTAGATGTATTCACAGAACGTGGCGTTCGGAGGCTTGTCTACTCAGTAAAGTAGGATAGATGGTGATCTCTGGCATCTCTGCCGAAAGAGTACAGTAGCACAATGCTGGTGCACGCAGAAGTGTTTCGGAGCACACCGTTCACTGTACAGTGTTGAACATGGAGCTGCGCGGCAGACCACCATTACGTCTTCTAATATTGACCCAACGACATCGTCAGTTATGATTGCAGTGGAGACAGGACGCTAGTGATTCGACTGTAGATCGATGGGAACGTGTCGGCTCTTCGGGTGAATCACATTTTTGCTACGGTAGGTCGCTGGTCGTCTCCACAACCGGCGTCATCGAGGTAAACGGCAGCTCGAAACGCGCAGCGTGGCACGGACGCAGGCCGAAGGGAGCTGTATTATGCTATGGGAGACATTCTCCTGCGCTTGCATGAAACCTGTGGTAGTAATCGAAGACACGCCGACAATTGCGAACCACTTTCATCCCTTCATGCTTGATGTCTCCCCGACGGTGATGTCATTTTTCAGCAGCATAAGTGCTCGTGTTTCTGATCCAGAACCGTGCTACTGTCTTTTGAGGAGCGTTATAGTGAACTCAGGCTGATGCATGGGCTACCAAATTCTCCTAATTTAAATCCTATCTCGCTGCTGGTCGCCATCCCTGCGTACTCAAATGAGCGGCCCGTTATTTATGCGGATTACATGACCTGCCCATAGAAATCTAAGCCACATACCTCCACAAGCTAACAAACTGTCGGATCCCTGATACGCAGAATTAGTGATGTATTTCGTTCCAAAGATGGACAAAAAAGGAATTAAGCAGGTAAACGTAATATTTTGGATCATCAATGTAAATGCTGCAGCTTAAGGAGGTAGCCTAACAATGCGTTTACAGTGGCCTCGCAGTATACGGGGAAAAGACAGATAGATGGCATCTAATAGTCCGAAGAAAGGTCCATCTTCAACTCAGCTGGGACGGGCACAGATGGCAACCATTTAGTATTTGAGCAAACTGAAAAGATGCGTAGTGAACGTAATGCTGGGATAAACATGTCGAAAAGAAAGGAAATCATTTCTCTTAAAACCCATAGATACTGATTTAATATCAACCGGGAGACTTCCTAAGCCATAAGTATTCATTCACAGGTAGATAGCAGACAACTGAACACGTCCAAATTTAAGAGGAAGCATGAGGCAGACGTTTGTGAAGATGGCAGGACGAACGCCGTCACTACTCCGATTGCTGGGGACTGGCAAACGATCACGTTTAACTGCGAGCCCTCGGCAGACGTCCTTAAGGATGGCGGCCATTATTCTGCCGGGACGTCTCCTTGTAGCCGCGGCACAGAGTGAACGTGGTCACCTTTCGCAACGAGCGGTCGGCCGAGCGGAGGACCTGTCAAATTTACGTCGGCATTAAAGTCGAGTTATTGCGCGGCCCAGATCGGCTCCGGTCTCAGTCCACTTAATCAACTCCGGTAATGACGGACCAGAAATTACGCAGGAGTTTCAAAAGCGAGTTTACAAATCTCTCCGAGTACTCTTGTTTTTGCCAGTGAGAGCTTTATGAGGTATTCGGTGATTCCATGGCCTCTATTCTGGCGTCAAATCATTGATCGGAAACTTGCTGCAGGGAAGGTTAAAGACAATTGCGAAAAGAGTTGTTGTTCAAAGTAGAGCCATCGCAGTATCGCATTCCGCAATTAATGTGATGCAAGCACTGGCAGGTGGGAATAAAAATGTGGTTCACCGCTGTTCTTAACTGACGAGACCGAGTTTACCTTCCGCACCCCCTGCGAGCAACCGGCGCAACTCTGACTTTAGCGGATCGGCCGAAGTCGTCGAGAGAGACGTGCTCTGGAGTGAATTGTGACATTGTCACCGGTGATGGGCTAGGCGTGGTTCATTACCACGTTACTCTAGGATGTGGCTGAGTGACAAAAGCTATGCTTGGCACCTTTCTACTTCCGGCGCATATCCTTCAATCCAGGCCTGGCTCTTAATTTGGTGAAACGCCTCGAGTAGGAAATTAGCCTTAATAGATTAAGTCTAGCACATGACGTCTAAGGCTACGAATCCGTTAATCCAGGAAGGTTACAGAGGAAAATTATACGGTGAGGACTCTATGTTAAACTTGTTGCTATCATCGCGTCCGATCCCACCCGAAAATTGGCATTGATGGCTTAGCTCATCTGCTCGCCATGATTAATATCTTACTGAGCCATGCGTGGCTCGTGTCCCCGCCATCATGTACTTTACACCCTGTTTTTTTTAATGTACTTCCACCTCACTACGTTAATTTAAATTAATACTGTCACAGAGTTGCTGCTCGGCGTGACCGCTAGCGGCGTTAGCACCGCGTATCGATATATCCCCTCTCGTAGTATCTTTGCTCGACTGCTATTACTTCCCGAACGTTGTCTGTCGTAAGCGAGTTCGGGCTGCCAGTCAGCTGGAGCGTCGACATGGCTCGCCCAACCATTGCCGCCACGCATCACTTGAGACGGGCCACGGTTTTGGTGGATCGTAGGTCGTTCGTCCTACCGGGCGACGCGTTTTGGCTCGCCGATCGTTCATGAGTCGTGTGTGTATGTGTGTGTGTGTGTGTGTGTGTGTGTGTGTGTGTGTGCGTGTGTGCGTGCATCGATTCCCGATTTGTCTTCGTCCTTGCTTAGTTACTGTTGGAGTATCGTTCAGGTCGTCGTGCAAGTGTTTGTCGGGTTGTGTGTGTAGTTGGAGTCATTTCCATTGACGACTATTTTGGATGTTGTCAGCATTCTGAGGGTAGTCGGTCGGTCGCTGCGGACCAGGGAAGTTATCTCCGCGCGGTTCAGTCGGCTGGGTCCGCTGGCGGTACCTCCGCAGTGTCGGAGCGTGTGTGGAGCTGTCCGATCGCTACGAGCTTCGTGGCTCACCGACCCAGGACGTCAAAGTTTGGTAGTGGTTTCAAGTACCCAAGCCACGTCCATTCATGTTGTGTGGTTCGTTTCGGTGGTTCGCTGTTGGGGAGGTTTCCCTGTGATCAACACCGAGTGTTTGTATTGCTGAAATTTAGCCGCCATGCGGTGGAATTAACTATATTGGTTAACTACAATTCAAGTGCACCGGCGGAATTTTCTGCCTGTCCCTTGGTTGGGCTCCGACGGATCAAGTGTAGTTGGGCTCACCACCTGTCTCACCTAAGTGATCGAGGGCAGACCGACTCCCTGGAAGCTTCTGAGTGCTGTTGTCTTTACTATCTTTCTCACCGGTGTTTAATTGTCTGTTTATAATCTATCACTGCCAATGATGATAGAAAATTTCTTGGTGTTACTGTCTTTTATTAAGTAAGTTTGAATTACGGCAAGTGGATATTTGCTGAAAAGGTTATTGCCATTGTGTTGTCTTTTCTTTTAGTCCGGTTTCAGCTAATTAAAACTTAAGACTTACGGTTAAATTTTTTTCTAAATTTTTGAAAAATTGTGGGCCATTAGCCTAGGAACCTTATTCCTAAAATTACCTTTCAAGCTTAAACATTGCGGCCTTCTGCCTTTGAAAGGTTATGGTAATTTATTTTAAAATCTTGAAACTTTTATTGTGGGCCTTCAGCCGTTTGTATTGCATCTTGTTTATGTTTGTCTATCCACGCTTCCCTCGAAGTTTTCAGCCTAGCTCTGATGTATATATATTTTAATTATTTTATTTGTAACTATAACTGCCTGTTTTCAGTCACTTGAAATTTACCTTGTTAGTTTTTAAGATTTCTTGTTTGGAAGCCTTCAGCCGTGAAATATTTGGAGTTTCAAACTCGTAGTTGTAAAAGTTCGGCTATGTGCCGCTTTGGTTGTAAATGTGTTATTAAATTACAATAAATTACAATTTTAAGGTGAAACTGACCCCAACCTTATTTGGCGCTTTCCACAATCCTAACCACTTGTTCTGCTCACCGGGTTTAGTGGGCGTCTCACTTACCTCCATGTTTATAAATATTATTTAAATGTCATTTTGGGTGATGACTTTTCTCGAATTTAATGTATACAGCTCACGTTCCTCTGGCTCACTTGCTAACGGCTGAGTACTGTGTTTAACGTTTTTAGCTTATTACCTGAAATGGGGGCCTTTAATGTCCATTATTCCCTTTTCCTTAAGTTACTGTGTAAATACAGAACGTTCCAAATCAGAACACATTTTCTCATTACTTAACTACAACTACGTTGTATTCGCGAAACTTCCTTTCAAATTAAAACTGTGTGCCGGACCGAGACCAGAACTCGGGACCTTTCACTTTCGCGGGCAAATGCTTTACCAACTGAGTTACCCAAGCACGACTCAGAGCTCGTATTCACAGCTTTTCTCCCACCAGTAACCCGTCTCCTACCGTTTATTCATATTATTCTGCAATTTTTTAAATGATTTCAGAGTATTTCTAGCGTATTAAGCATTGTGTTGTTGAACCAGTTTAATTGACATCTTCCGCGTCTTTTTAGTCATATATTACTGGCTGTCTAAATTGGTGCCTCAACGCTTTTAATGGTCTTCTTTCTCAATGTGTTGTAGTTCTGCACCATTCGTTATTCTGACTAATTTAAATACTGTTATTACTATTCCAAGGCTCCAGTTGGTTTGTTAAGAAGCAACCTGTCATGATGTCTGGTTTGATGCCTATATCAAGCCCGTAGATCTAATTCTTTCAGAGATTCGTCTGTTTTACTCAAGTATTAACGGAACTACGAAGAGCAATAGCCATTTAAGTAATTCAACTAGTAATTCGAAGGCCTTCACTGCTTATTAATGTCACAAATATTGCCAACGCATGAAATGAGTTGGGAAATATCCGTGGTCTGGCATCTTACCACTCCAAGCTATCTGCCTGCTCCCTACCAGGAAAAAAATAGAAAAATCTGACCGAACCAATGAATAAAAGAAGTGAAAATTATAGTAGTAAAACTATGGCGATTATTATTTTAAGGTAGCGATGATTTACAAATTATGACTATTTTTTGAAAATAATCATGGTTTTTCACGTGAGCTTTATGTCATTATCTTAAAACTATCCATTGTCGATCAAGCAACAGACCATCCTCAGGTAAAGAAGAGCGACGTTTGTGACAGCACTGACCGAGAAAAAAAGTTAAGCGCCCATAACTGGAGGAGCAAACGAAATGATACTCCATGGGTTGGGAGCTTTAATGTCGTCCTTCCTCTTCTCCTTTACGAATTAAGCATTTTTGCAGATACGAAACAGAAATACGTACTCTTCTAGCAGTGGACACTTCTACTTTAGTACATGTCTAATAGTATCAGAAAGGTCGATATTAAATAAAGTTCTAGAAAATTATTACTTGAGTGAAATTTTGCACACATCTGAATTTTAATTCCCAACTCCACGTTGTCTGTCTTCGTTATGGAGGGCGAAATACAGGTCCTTGGTTTTCTGATTAATAGCAAAGAAGCTTTTGTTACAATGACCACGTATGATGGTTTATTTCAAATTTTTGTTTCTCGTTAGAACACAAAAGCTTCATAAACAAAAGTAAGCCATTTTCATGATAACCCCAATCCACAGAACATGCATATAAGCAAAAGAGACAATATTCTCACATTCATGTGACACAAAGGACTCGCGCTTGATGCACAAATTACACGTTATATCTTGCCTCAACACCGACTATAAATCGGTTTTGTGCCTTGCTGAGGAATTTGTTCTGTGTATTAGAACATGGGTTTCTGGATGGTCTAGAAACGGTAATGGTTTCAATTACTATTTGTATTTACTTCCTGGTTTTCAGGAGTGAATAATTTAAACAGGTCTCCATCTTTTGAAGCTTACAAAAATGTAGTAACAAAATTAGTGATATACATTGTTTTCATCATTTAGAAAATGTAGTTTTAAAATTTATAAATAGGCCACTTTTGCAAGAAAAGAAATATTTAGCTTTTTCAACTATGTGAATGTATTTATGAAAAATTAATTACGTTTTTCATACACAACAGTAGTTTCCTATTTATTGAATAAACAAGTTCCGTGAACAATTACGTAAATAACATTTTAGAAAGCATCTAAATTACGTGGACTTTTTCGTAAGTCATGTAATGTGGAATATAGAGGATAACTAATTTTATTAGCACAACATTAAACCATAAAAATATGCAAAGTTATTATTACTGTGATGAGTATAAATTTTGAAAGACAGAAGACATATCAAATGTGCCAATACATAGCGTAAAGACGTGGGAAATATGAATCTCATAATTTGTTGCTGAAAACCAGATTAAATGTCACTAAAGAGAATGTAGTATAGCAAATTTCGATTTTCCAAGAAGTTACCGTAAATCATGGCTCGTTTTACAGGATATGTGATGTTGCTGCAGTGATTGCAAAATAGAGATGAATTTATAAAGAACTTTACAGTATGAGTCCACTTATCACTATGGCGTTGCACCCGCTTTGACCTGAACAAATCCATTGATTCGGTTGGGAGGACTGTCACAAAGGCGTTGTATCTTCTGCTGGACAAGCTAGCCCACAATTACTGTTATGGGTCTACGATATTGCACGTATTTTACATTCGACTTTGTTCCACACATGTTCTGTCGGAGACAGACCTGGCTATCTTTTCGACCAGGATAGTACCCCAAAGTCATACAGACTATTCATGGAGACATGTGCAATGTGTGGACGAGCAGTGTCCTGTTAAAATATGGCACCACATTATTGTCACACGAAAGGTAACACACGAGGACGCAAGATGCACGTGACGTACTGTTGCACCGCCCGAGTTACCTCAGTCACCACCAGACATGACTAGAAGTCAAACCCAGTGACTCCCCCTACTATGACGCAGAGAGGAACACCTCTGTACCTCCCCAAAACTTTGGAAGGATAGTACTTCTCCCTATTTCACCGCCATTCTCACCCCAGTAGTCCTTCACGGTAGCGCAGAACGACGATTCATCGCTGAAGAAGAAGCGACCGAATTCGTCACATGTCCATGCTTGCTGGTCTCGGCACACTGCAAAGGCAGCTGTTTCTGTTATGATGTTAACGTCAGCCCACGTGTGAGACGGTAACTCCCAGGTCCGACTGCTCTTAGCTGCATCAGTCGTTTGGAATGACACAGAATGCAGCAATGAGTCCATTACTCGTTCTCATATGGCAGGCACAGATGTGAAGCGGTTACGATGTGCTTGATGCACAATACGGCTATTCTCTCTTGTAGTGGTCAGACGTGGTGGACTGGGACTTTGACGAATATGCCGGCCCTCATGTTCCCATCAAGTCAAACATCGGATCACTGTCACATCCCACAAGTTTGGATATTGCACCTTTCGACCAGCGGGCCAAATGGAGACTCACAATGAAGACATTTCCAAACCCTGTAAGCTGCAGATGACGCTATCTTACACCAGTACAGGGCATCTCTGTATCCTTCAGTGTTCATTCACCGTCTGGAGCTGTAAGTAGGCTGTTTAGGTTTTTATGTTGATAACGCCACGTAGCGCTCTGTATGAAAATCACTGACTGTGCTGTGTGCAGTCTGTGGCTGGTTTGCATTGTTGGAATTTTTGCTATTGTTGTGTTGGGCAATTGGACGTGAACAACGCTTAGCGTTGCGCAGTTGGAGGTGAGCCGCCAGCAATGGTGGATTTGGGGAGAGAGATGGCAGAATTTCAAGAGCGGACGATCTGGGCGTGTCTCCATCAGAAAGAGTAAATGTGTAATACTGTATATCATAAACTGATATATATATGATGACTTATAAATATTATTAAGGTAAATACATTGTCTGTTCCCTATCAAAATGTTTCATTTGCTAACTATGCCTATCAGTAGTTAGAATCTTATATTTCGCTGGCAACATTGGCACTCGCTGTATTGCAGTAGTTCGAGTAACGAAGATTTTTGTGAGGTAAGTGATTCATGAGAGGTATAGGTTATTGTTAGGGCCATTCTTTTGTAGGTATTATTGAAAGTCACATTGCGTTGCACTAAAAATATTGTGTGTCAGTTTAGTGTTGATCAGAATAAGTAAAGGAAGAAATGTCTGATTACGTTCAGTTCTGCTCAGCTGTTTGAAAATCAAATAACGTAAGAGGTTTATCAGCACAGTAATTCATTAATTTTTCTAATGGGATGTTTCAGAGCTTTTAAGGATCCTTATTTCCTCCCCTCGCCCCCTTCCCCATCAGTCCCGGGAATAATACTAAACATAAATAACACTTTTGCATTCCAGTGGCCGTACTGCCTGCCAAAGAGAATTTATATAATCTCCGGTGGCGTTTATGTTTACGAAGCTAAAGTGACGATGACCGTGTCTTCCGGCTGCCTCACTTTTTTCCCCGATATTCCCACTCCGAAAATGACATACTGATCTGTTATAGACTGCCACGGAGAAGCAACCGTCGTGCCAATGTCGTGGAATAATAGACTTCCATTACACTGGTAATTACAAAGAGAAAACAGCAATCTAAAAGCATTTTACAAACTTATCAGTACATAAACTTGCTCCATTAGAACTTATGTATGCCCTCTACCGTAAAATGAAATTTGCTACATCCTGTAACCATGGACAGTGAATGTGTCCCCACGTGCTTACTATATTCTGCAGGTTGTTTTTAAGAAAATAGCAAAGAAATTCCAGAAAAGGAGACATGTTTCACACAAGCGAAGATCTAAAATACATAAGACGTGAACAAACGCTGAACAGGTATCGTATGTCGCTCATCCAGAACAAACTTGTCAGTGCAGACTGCAGCAGTTTCACTGCATTTCATAACATCCTCATTAATGCATAATTTGGGCGAGTTCACTAACTGGCATTTCAGAAACTTCTTGGTCTGAATTTTACCACACTCACACTTATTATTATCATCTGTCCAAACCCATTTGAAGTTTTTTTGACCGTCCTGTGCCTGGCCGAAGTCGTTTCGAAATTCTACAGCGCCACCAGCCCTGGTAAGCGCCCAAGGCAGAACTTCAGCTTTGTTAAGGACGTTTGCACATTCTTGTTACCAGAGTGATTTTATGGATAACTCACATGGTTGCACTGAATTTATAAAATTTCGCCTAGATTTAAGTCTTTTTGACACAGGTATGTGGTTGCCTAGTGAGTGACGCTTGTCATTTTTCTGTTCGTTCCGTTCTTTTCTCAGGAACTATTTTCTGATGTGTGGTGGAGCGATAACCAATAAAGGATGCAAAGGACCCAGCCTGATTGGTGTCAGCAAGATATCTTTCTGCAGATATCATAAACGAGTGTGTCTTGGCGCCTTTAGTTGTCTACTAAATAGGACAACCATACTCGGCTACCGAGAAAAAGGTGGCGCGTGCTGTGGACCTTAGTACGGTGACGTGGGCCGCCACTTTGCCGGTGTTAATTTTTTTAGTATGCCGTTCGGCGTTTGGGATTTTTGCTTTGGTTTCCTCAATGTGGTTCTTATACGTTATCATCTTAATGAACAAGTACGGATATAAGCTTCAACTACACACACACCGTTTCATTTACAGAATATGGTTCAAATGGCTCTGAGCATCCCTAGAACTTAGAACTACTTAAACCTAACTAACCCAAGGATATCACACACATGCATGCCCGAGGAAGGATTCGAACCTGCGACTGTAGCAGTCGCGCGGTTCCAGACTGAAGAGCTTAGAACCGCTCGGCCACTCCGGCCGTCTACAGAATATGGAATACTTTACTTGGAAAACTCAAGAAAACTACGAAACGACCCTTACTTTTAAAGCAAAACTGAATTTGTGACGATTAACCAGGACCGCTAAGTGACAGAAAAATCGAGCGAATGCTTTACAGAGTAAAGCCTATTTTCTATTGCACATACTGTACTACCACGCTGTCGCTACAGATCGAGGATCAATTTGAGTCTTTCTCTTGGTACGTCACAATCTCACGTTATTTTCACGTGAAGACACTGCAAATGTGTAGAAGACAACGGGAAGTTTGTGGGTCATCCTCTGAGGCTGCTAATATTGCCGGATGGATAATGGATAGACTGTATTTACTCTTTACCATCACCTTAGCTGTTTACCAGTATGTGCTTCGGCTCGCTAAGTTCTGACTACATCATCCTCACACAAAATGAATAATAGTGGTGACTTCTTGTGAATTCTTGCTTTATCGATGGAGGCTTATTAACCTTGCCAACGTCTCTTGCTGTTAATATCTAAGTCGTACTTGTTATTCCAAGCTGAATAGCAACAGGAAAGAGCCATTGTCACAAAAGAGTACATGTACCCCGGGTGTCCTGCCGACACACTTCTGCTGCGGTACCGGTAAGACATGTGCATTGTAGTATGCGAGTGAAACTGTGTGTCTTCTGGAAACACACTACAAAGAAAAGTATGTGGGACTACGATTTATATCGGCGAAACGTCTAAACTGCACACACGTTCAGCGTAAGATTCTAGCGGTATGAGTAGCAAATACAATGTCGCATCTGTAATGAAATGTTGCCAACTTATTGACCAAGCCCGCAGACGTGAGTGAAAACGATCAGAAAGAAACGCCATCGACATCCACCCCAAACGATAATATCCACGGAAACTTCTCGGCAAGCTTGGTGGAGAGAGGGGAGGGGGGAGGGGGAGAAGAGACTCATCGTTGAGGACGTTCAGACAGTTGTTCTCGGATGGCTACGTGACTAAGGAGCGGATTTGTATTGTCGAGGAATTGAACGATTGCTAGATACTTTGAAGTATAGTAAAGCATTCAATAAAAGTTACTTGGTCTACCATAATATTGTGTAACTTCCTTTTGAAATCCCCTTACAATTTTTAAGATATATGTTAAAACACCAGTCTTGGATGTCGTAAGACATGTCCCGTATACTTGAACTTTCTTCTGTTAATGAACGTATACTTGAACTTTCCTCTGTCGACATATCTTGATAAATGTCTTTCTTGTCCTTCTCATTTTAGTACGTTTCTCCATTCTTTACGTTATCTCCCCGCTTAATCTGTGGTATCTTCCTGCAGAAATACATTTCAAATGATACTTCTTTTTTTCCCTTCATTTCTCAGGAAGTGCGTGATCCTCAACATATACTACTGCGCTAGGCATATACAAATTGAGAAAGATTTTCGTCGTTTCTTTACCACCACCTTAAAGCAGAAGATTTAAAATCACTTACTTCAGTCCAGAATGGTGTTCATTATTCAGGAACACACATTTTCAACAACTTGCCACCAGCAATGATAGGCTTAAATAATAGTAAATTTCAGTTTAAGAGGAATCTGTAAAGGATTTATTGGTGGCCAACTCCTTCTACTCCACTGATGAGTTTCTTAACAGAACCAGCTTACGTCTATATGTTGCCAACAGTATCAAATAATGCTTGTAATAAGTACAATTTCACTTCTGTATTAATTCAGTGCAGTAATGATACCATTGAAAATAAGTGTTGTAAAATAATTGCCGGGCGAGATTAGCCGAGCGGTCTTGGGCGCTGCAGTTATGGACTGTGCGGCTGATCCCGGCGGAGGCTCGAGTCCTCCCTCGGGCATGGGTGTGCGTGTTTGTCCTTAGGATAATTAGGTTAAGTAGTGTGTAAACTTAGGGACTGATGACCTTAGCAGTTAAGTCCCATAAGATTTCACACACATTTGAACATTTTTTGTAAAATGATTTTTCAGTTTGATTATGCATGGCTACAAAAGCCTAAAAATTATCATATTCACCTTAGTGTATTGAACACACATGTGTTTTGTGTCAGTTTTGCTATTACAGTGTAATGAAAATATATTTAAGATCTTTTGACTTATTCCATATTCAGGAGGATCATTTCACTTGGAATATGTGAGAGGTACATTAGCATATGTGTTTTTCTTTGTAAATATTTATTGTATATTCTTGCTTCCTGACATCTTCTACACACTGGGGAATCTCTCCACTCTGAATATATTGGAACGAACCTCTAGTGTAATGTTTAATTTTTTGTTTCAAATACTGTTTTCCTCTGCGGCAATCTACTTCTAACATCCTCCTCAGTTCGTTTATTTGGTACTGTCTTGTTATTGAGACGGGCAAAATTCTTTCATTTCTCTGTTAAGCTTTCCGCAGTTTCAGAATTCATCAGAACATTATTTTCGTTTACGTTAGTCCTCATCATATTAACGGTACAGTTTATCTGTAATCAGAATTAAGTAAGTAGCCTCTCCATTCCGTTCAATTTGTACTTACTTTCGGCTTTAAAGTTTACGCCGTCTGTAAAGTTCAGCATACCTATCTGTTCTACTTGCCTTTTTATTCGTGTACTGACGTTTTTTACACAGCAGGAATGGAAAATTCGAATAATCCCAAAGCATCATGCAAAATATTCTTTCCTTGTGGCAGAAAAATAGTGGACCGATCCTTTAACGTAGATTTCAGGCTGCGTGATACTGTATTTCATTTTCAGTAAGTACATTTACCAGGAATTTTGATATTTTCCACTACTTTCGTACTTTTTGAATTTTGCATGAGTGCATCACAAGCGGCATTTTGTCCCAGGTCTTGCGTTACAACTCAAGAAACAACGGTTAACTTATAATTCTACACTTCCACGTGTTTGTGTTCAGAAGATCGAGAGATTCATCCCGTTGGTAATTCCATACATTCAAACCTCTATTAGAACTTTTTCCACTTGATTTCACGGTTTTGACCATTGACGTGGAAAGTTTTTGTAAATTTCATATCGAAAGTCTTCACATGTCTCAGCTATGTGTTGAGGTTAATAGTGCGTCATTACAATATTATTGTTATTTTGACGTACAATCGTCGCATCACTTCCACCTAACCGAACTGCTTCTCAGATTACTAGTCCTGGCGCTACAGATGATAGTTCCATGTGCTGCACACCATCAATTTTCGTGTTTCTTCAACTACCTAATGCTAATGTTAACATTTATTTTTGTTGCTGTTACATACTTGTGACTGTAAGATTATTGAGATTCGTGGTTAAGTACGATAGAAGTAACTTGAATGAATGACAGTTTTAAAGCTGACTGCTACATTAGTATCGACTGAAACTACGGAGCCATTTCTTAAGACCAGTAAAGAAACGGTCTAGTGGCTTAAGAGATCTCTAAGTACATTTTGAATTTTCAGATAATGCTCTCCCTTTTAGTTATAAAATGACTCCACCACTCTCGAGTAATTCACCTAATATTCACGCACAAGGAAAATTGAATTTTAATGCTTTAAAAAGCAACGAGCGGTTGCCTGGCACCGGATATAAAACCATATTGTTTGCAACGCGTAACTAAATTCAGGTCACGGGCTGCCTCGCAAGCGATAAAAAACACCGCTCGTGGCCGGCTTTTTGCCTAGCGTGCATCTCTTTAAGAGATTTGCCTGCCGCCGGAGGAGGCGCTCTTTATAAGCGAACTCGAGCCTTCCGGCAAGAAGCGGCCCCAACAGGTGGCACTTTTTACCGGCGCGGGTCCATCACAAGAAATGCCAGTCTTCTGCACGCCTCTTCTTGGGTGGCTGGTCCAGCGTTCGCGATGCTTTCCCACAAAAAGCAGACCGCGCGACGCCCCCTACTGCTTGTTAGTCGAGATGAGCAATGGCCCCATGCTAAAATAGCAATCACATTAACTCGCACCCCCGGGAACAAGATTAATGGTCGCTCTGAGTTTTCTATTACTGCGTTTTCTGTAAAAGTGTTACCTCCCTCATTCTTTTTTCCTTGTGTTCTCGGTCCTTCAAGCAAACCCTTCCCCTGGTACCTGAAGTCTTTTGTTCTTAACGCTCTCCTGTTTTCCAAACGAACGCACATCGCTCTTTTATTGACAAAACCCACAAATATGTATCTTTTAAGGTTCAAGTATATACAGAGTGGTCAGAAACATTGTGAAAACCTTTTAAGGGTGTTGTACATCTACATCTACATCTACATTTATACTCCGCAAGCCACCAAACGGTGTGTGGCGGAGGGCACTTTACGTACCACTGCCATTACCTCCCTTTCATGTTCCAGTCGCGTATGGTTCGCGGGAAGAACGACTGCCGGAAAGCCTCCGTGCGTGCTCGAATTTCTCTAATTTTACATTCGTGATCTCCTCGGGAGGTATAAGTAGGTGGAAGCAACATATTCCATACCTCGTCCAGAAACGCACTCGCTCGAAACCTGGACATCAAGCTACACCGCGATGCAGAGCGCCTCTCTTGCAGAGTCTGCCACTTGAGTTTGCTAAACATCTCCGTAGCGCTATCACGCTTACCAAATAACCCTGTGACGAAACGCGCCGCTCTTCTTTGGATCTTCTCTATCTCCTCTGTCAACCCGACCTGGTACGGATCCCACACTCATCATCAATACTCAAGTATAGGTCGAACGAGTGTTTTGTAAGCCACCCCCTTTGTTGATTAACTACATTTTCTACGGACTCTCCCAATGAATCTCAACCTGACACCCGCCTTACCAATAATTAATTTCATATGATCATTCCGCTTCAAATCGTTCCGCGCGCATACTCCCAGATATTTTACAGAAGTAACTGCTACCGGTGTTTGTTCTGCTATCATATAAGCATACAGTAAAGGATCCTTCTTTCTATGTATTCGCAATACATTACATCTGTCTATGTTAAGGGTCAGTTGCCACTCCCTGCACCAAGTGCCTATCCGCTGCAGATCTTTCTGCATTTCGCTGCAATTTTCTAATGCTGCAACTTCTCTGTATACTAAAGCATCATCCGCGGAAAGCCGCATGGAACTTCCGACACTATCTACTAGGTCATTTATATATATTGTGAAAAGCAATGGTCCCATAACACTCCCCTGTGGCACTCCAGAGGTTACTTTAACGTCTGTAGACGTCTCTCCATTGAGAACAACATGCTGTGTTCTGTTTGCTAAAAACTCTTCAATCCAGCCACACAGCTGGTCTGATATTCCGTAGGCTCTTACTTTGTTTATCAGGCGACAGTGCGGAACTGTATGGAACGCCTTCCGGAAGTCAAGGAAAATGGCATCTACCTGGGAGCCTGTATCTAATATTTTCTGGGTCTCATGAACAAATAAAGCGAGTTGGGTCTCACACGATCGCTGTTTCTGGAATCCATGTTGATTCCTACAGAGTAGATTCTGGGTTTCCAGAAATGACATGATACACGAGCAAAAAACATGTTCTAAAATTCTACAACAGATCGACGTCAGAGATATAGGTCTATAGTTTTGCGCATCTGCCCGACGACCCTTCCCGAAGACTGAGACTACCTGTGCTCTTTTCCAATCATTTGGAACCTTCCGTTCCTCTAGAGACTTGCGGTACACGGCTGTTAGAAAGGGGGGGGGGGGGCAAGTTCTTTCGTACTCTGTGTAGAATCGAATTGGTATCCCGTCAGATCCAGTGGACTTTCCTCTGTTGAGTGATTTCAGTTGCTTTTCTGTTTTTTGGACACTTATTTCGATGTCAGCCATTTTTTCGTTTGTGCGAGGATTTAGAGAAGGAACTGCAGTGCGGTCTTCCTCTGTGAAACAGCTTTGGAAAAATGTGTTTAGTATTTCAGCTTTACGCGTGTCATCCTCTGTTTCAATGCCATCATCATCCCAGAGTGTCTGGATATGCTGTTTCGAGCCACTTACTGATTTAACGTTTTTTGGCTGCGTTTAAACTTGTAATGAAGCTCTCTTTGCTTTAGCAGTAGTTTCCTAACTTTGTTGTTGAACCACGGTGGGTTTTTCCCGTCCCTCACAGTTTTACTTGGCACGTACCTGTCTAAAACGCATTTTACAGTTTTGTAGGATAGGTTATGCTGAGAAACAATTTTTAAGAAAAAAATTCGATGTTTTGCATACTTTCCGGGTTAGTTAGCAGTGCAATTATCCAGTCAGGCTGTTTTTTGCGCAAATTCAAGCGTCCCGCCAGATACAGTGTCAGTTGTCATCAGAGTATAGATGACAGCGCACGAGACCACTCAGCCATTGGCTTGGATTCGATTCTTACCACCGTCCCATATCACTCTCTTCTCCCTCCTTATATATAATGACGAATGGAAGGCCTCAGCTGAAGATTTGTTGAGACGAAAACAGAATTTCAAAGCAGCATATTTTCCCCGCGTGTTACCACCATTGCAGCGGTAGGCGATACTGAACATGTCTGACCTTGCCTGCCTCTCACAAACGGGAATCATGAGTACCAACAATGAAACTACTACGGCATGTTCGTTGCAAATTAAACTAACAGAATATCACAAGATTAAATTAAAAATTATGATCATTCTTTATTGAAAATTATATATATGTATGGCCTGTTCAATAAAGAATGATCATAATTTTTATGGTAATAATTTCTCGAGCTAAAATTTAATGTTATGTCATTCTGTTAGCTTAATGTACAACAAACACGCCGTAGTAGTTTTACTGGTCGGACTCATGGTTCCTGCCTGTGACAGGCAGGAAAGGTCCGACATGTTCAGTATCGCCTACCGCTGCAATGGAGGTAAAACGCGAGGAACAATATGCGGCTTCGAAATTCTTCTTTCGTCTCAACAAATATTCAGATGAGGCCTATACAGTGTTACAGGAGGCCTAAGTAGAGTCTGTTCTTCCCTACAGCACAGATCGAAGGTGGTATAAAATAGTTAAAGAGGGGAGACAATCAGTTTCAAGGGAGGTGGACGCGGTGCTCCAGTTATTGCTCTTACGGAAGGAAACATCAACACTGCTACTGTCATTGCAAGAGAGGATCGACGAATTATCTTAAGATCACTTTAATTACACATGACACCTGTTTGTGCAAGATGAGTTCCGAGACTGTTGATTCCCAAACATTCGCATGCAGGTCCGCATGCAGTTGAAGTTGATGTTAGGGGAAGATCCGGAGTTTCTTTCAAACGTAATCACTGCTGATGAAACTTCGCTACATCATTTTGATCCTGAGACCAAATAGCAAAGCTCAGTGTGGAAATATGCTTCATCACCAATCCCGAAAAAGGCAAAAGTGGTTGCTTGTGCTGGGAAAGTTAAGGTCATTTCATTCTCTGATATTCATCGGGTGGTTTATAAGCATGTTGTACCTGCACACTCATAAGTAACTGGAAAATACTACAGGTATATCCTGAAAACATTGCAAGTCCATATCAGGAGCAAAAGACCACATTTCCGTAAAGCAAGCTGGATACTGTACCATGATAATGCGCGGCCGAATGTTGACAATGTTGTTGCTGAATATCTTGCCAAAATCAGCGTGAAGTGCATCCCTCTATTCGTTTCATCTCATTTCTATTCCCTAACATGAATAAACGCTTTCGTGGGAGGCATTATCAATCATCAGAAGCAGCGGTGAAGGCTGCGGAGGCAATTTTGAAGGACCTCTCAAAAAATGGTTTCCTTCATGTGGCAGAAACTCTGGGACAAGTGCGTCGCATTCATGGGAGACTACTTTGAGAAGGACCATCAAAATTATGAGGATGAGTAAAGATATGTTGTCAAAAAAATTAAAATGCAATTGATCAAGAAAGCACCTGCCAGCAGTTCACACAATGCGCAGGAATTCACAGTACCTACAAGTAAACTAACATCGCTTTCAACACAAAATTACTTTTTTTTTCAAATGACACGTGTTTTTTTCTACCGGAATGCAAACTCGAGGTACAGTTAATGATGGCAGACTTGTTCTCAGTGTTCTAAACCTCATACGTTTTGAAACACTTGCGACTTTAAAAAATGGATACGGAGCCACAGTTCCTGTCATAATGCTGTAATAGCGTAATGCGGGTTGCCCGCACTGCCCTGAGGACTACGTAAAGAGTGATCCACGAAGACATACAAATATTTTAATATGTTATTCTGCAAGTAAAACTAAAGAAAAAAGTTCATATAAGCATAGCTCCGCAAAAGTTTAGTTACGGAATTACGGCTAATAAAAGATTTTGGCTGAAATTTAGCAACTACACTAATGTGGAGCCATCGCAAAACTATACGAGGTTACTGTAAAGCACGATTTCCATTTATTTTGTTGTTATTGATCTGGTGTTCTAGACCTGTATTTGCACTAGTTTTCCAGAACATCCAGAGGAGCAAAGAAGTAATTTAGTAAAATTTTTTATTTATTAGCGACTTGGCCCAATTTTTTTTGTTAAATTCGAGACAATTGCACAGTGTTTTTAACAGAAGTTGTAAGGAATTTGATTTTGGAAAAATGATGGTAATAACGTTGACTGAAACTGTATGAATGTAGCAGATAATCTGCCTTTATTAGTACCACAGCACACATGAATTCATGTTAAACCGAAAAAAAGGTCCGTGTTAAGGAATTGTACAGTATACGTACAATTTCACAATACATTCACAATAAATGTTCAAAAATGTCTTCATTAAGTTCAATGCATTTAGCTGCAAGTGTATGAACAGATTTTGTTGCTCGTTTCAGTTTCACAGGGTTATTCTTAATTTCGTCTATTGCATTCATAATGCGAGCAAGTAATGCTTCACGTGTCTTGACTTTGTTCTCATGAACTATATCTTTCATCCATCCCCATACACAAAAATTTATTGATGTTTAATCGGGCGATCTGTGTGGCCACAGACCAACCCATTTCTGGGCAAAATGTTCATTTAAATGTGCAGTAACGACGTTGGTGAGAAGTGGAGGTGCGCCGTCATGTTGAAAATACATTTGCAATCGCGTAGCGAGTAGAACATCTTCGAGCAAGCGGGGCATTTCTTCTTGAAGGAATTGTAAGTACATCCCGCCAGTTAGACGTCCTGGGAAAATGAATGGTCCAATAAAGTATATGTTGATTATACCACACCACACATTTATGCTAAATCGCTGCTGGAAATTACGTTGCACTGTTGCATGTGGGTTTGCTTCAGACCATACGTGCTCGTTATGTAAATTGTTTATACCATCTCGAGTAAACTGTGGCTCATCAGTAAATAAAATGTATTTGTGTAACTGCTGATTAGTATTTAACCAATTACACAACTTCAAGTGAAGGGTAGGCTCTCCCAGGTGTAAAAGATTCACTTTTTGTTTATGGTAAGGATACAGAGTATTGTACTTCAGTGTACGCCATACCTCAGATTTAGAAATGCCTAATCATTGAGAGATACGGCGTGTACTGGTACTCGGGCTATGGCTCTATAAAATAAATAAAATAAAAAAAAAAAATATATTGTTATTTAAATATTAATTATTCTATCTGTATGATGGTGATTGTGATTGCAATTGTAATTAATATTTTGCTTATCTGGAACGTGGACGTTTAATTATTCGTTATCAGACGCTTGACAATGGCTTTTTCGTAAAGGCAATGTTACTCGTAGTTGACCGTGAAATAAAACTGAAATAATCGGACTTCGTAATTAAATCGTTTCCAAAGACTGCTGCGGTAGGTGCGGACTCATAATCTAAATCTCAATATTACAATAATTTGCCAGCCATGCCAATACGTCGTACAGAGGTGATTGTCTACTAAACATAAAAAAGTTACACAATTAGTTAAATCAGATATATTCAATGAATAAGCCTACAGTTCATAATCCTACTTACTTTTATAAATATAAATTCTTTACAGAATCGAGTGCCTAGTGTGGTTGCAACTCGCAGTATTCTTCTATAACATGAAATATGGCGTTGTGCCAGACAACAAAATAAAATACGTGCTTCTCGCACCACTTCAACCAGAGCTCTCGTTTTTTAATCAAACATAAGAGTAACGTAATTGTGCTTTTGTTTTTATCAGCGACACAGCGCTGCAGTTGTGTGCCATAGGTTTTATTTATTTAATTAATATTTCGCGTTTCCGAGGAAACTCACGCTCGGCATGCAAATGTGCCTTTATATTGCCCCCTGAATTGCGAGGCGAAAGGACACACCTGCAGGCGAGCAATTCACCTAAAGGCACAAGAAAATCTAAGTTATCTACAACTATTTACATGACTTACATTACACATTATACACATTATATACAAAATTTGAATGACGCGGGTGCGCCGTAAAAGTTCTAATGTTGGCAGATAGAGTGCGCGCATGTGCAGAAGCGTCTGTGTAACTGCGGCACTGCCGTTATATCGTACAGTTAGATCACGCGGCACAGTATTGCAGATCATATTGTTCGTGTGCGCGCGTTTTTCAGTCGTTGCACAAAGAAAATATTCAACCAAGATTACATATGAAGACTACATTCTATGACAGGTAACTTAGTTTTAAATTTACAATATTTGTTATAACACAATACAACTTAGATTGTTGAATGTTCTTAGTTACATAGTATTGTTTTGAAATACTTCAAAGAAAAATGTCCGTATTTTTCAGGTGCGTTGACCTATACGCATCGTGTCGTTATTACAGTTCATATTCATCCGCTGCACAATAATTTTTTACAGGTTAGTATCGTCGTGGTAAAGTTTTTTGATCACAGTAACATCGTTGTATAACAACGTGATTAATACATAAGCGTGTCCATTTCCCATTTCCATTATAGTCGTAGTGATGCAGTTCGTTGTGACTAAAAGCATTGCTTATTACAGATCAGACGTGACCCGTCGAGTAATTGGTCCACGTGCAGTTCGTTTTTTACATTCCGTGGAAGCTTGGCTGCAGAACCTCGGACGGCACATAGCTGGCGTCGATCCTTGGACAGTCCAGGTAAGAGTGTCCGTCACATTTCGAGAACATTTCATTCCCTGAAGTTCCAACCAAAATTCTTCCACCCGTCGTGTTGTTTTCTGGACAGGCACTTTGTGTCCATTTAATCCAGTTAACATCTTGAACTTAGGTACTGTAGTAATGTCACTAGACGATGCACGAATTATGCACTTCACATTTTCAGTTTTTTGCTGAATATAGCTCACCTAAATGTTCGTAGTTATTAATCAAAGAAATCGTTCATCGCGTTTACATAGGTACGATGCATAATGAATGGCATTAACAGTTTCTTTCACATAGGTTTCCGCGTAGTTGCAGAGTTAGTAATGTTCGTTAATGTCCGTGAACAGTGGTTCACTATGCAATGTCTTTTTGGCACTCGTTTTGTTCAAATTTTTACATAGTAACAGTTACACTATACATCAGTTAAAAAAATAAGTACTTATACATACACACGTCACATATTTTCTTAGCATAAACATAATATAGTTGCACATAAACATGTTTACATCATCATTACATCGCTATAGGTTATTACATTGTGTCACATTTGATTACATGAATTGCAGATATTTACATCCTCTTTAGCGGTTTTGCTGGGATATTATCGATGTTTTTTGTGATGTCATCTGAAATTAAGATAGGTTAGACACAACATTCATTACATCAGTAGGCAAGACCAGGCGTTTTCACTACTCAATAAATATTCAAAATAGTAAGAGAGAGAAAATGTTCGATTCCTCGCGTTTTGTGCGTGTGTGTAGAGTGTCTGTGTGGCCTTGACTACTGATAGATGCTTTTCGTGTTGAGAGATGTGCGTCTAATCTATTTCTCAAAGTAAAAGATCGCTTCACAGATGACGTCTGTCAGTTCGTCAGGTGTCACACCAAGTCAGTGGTACCTTCAGTAACAAATGTTCCGTGAAAAATTAATATGTCATCCACTGCTACGTAATCATAAATTTTACTTTAATATTCCGTCTTTCAGGTGGAGGCGCGCGCTGAAAGAAGAGTTCTTCTGTCTTCAACTGCGTCACTGGAACCGCTGAAATGAAAATTTCTTTACTACTTATTATCTGTGTTGTAACAACAGAGTTTTTCGAGTTGCTTAGCAATATTTTGATGGGTATGACTTTGACATTATTCAGCATGAAATGCTCTAAGATCTCGGTGTGCGTATAGCCCAATAATTTTGTTAGTTCTAGGATGTTGTAACAGATACGCACCAGGATGCGGTATGTTAACAATTATATAAGGTCCTTCATATAGCAGACGCCACTTAGCGTTGCGTCGTTTGAGTGCTACAGATTTATGATGAGTACGAAGTAGTACAAGCATTCCTACCTCGAATTTTTGCTTTTTTTTTTTATTATGTTTCTGTGATGTTTGTTTCGTATTTGTGCATGATGTGTCAATGTAGTCAATACTTCTTTTATTTTCTGTTCAGGTGTGATTTCCTTGTCTGACAACTTAGGTAATGGTTCTATCCACTGATCGTTCTGTTTGCAATTGAACATGATCTCGTTAGGTGTGTAATTCGTATCGTAAATATTTAAGTTATTGTGTACGTCTTCGAAAAGACTTAGGTAGGACACCCAATTAGTATGTTTTGATGAAATATAGGTCCTCATGAAACGGTTTAATTCTCGGAAAAGTCTCTCAGTCGCGTTACATTGTGGACTAAACCTCGAAATAAATATACTTTTAATGTTATTGTCCTTCAAGAAATTTCTCCATTTGTACCCAGAGTAGTATGCTGCATTATCTGATAGAATTGCTTTAGGTTTTCCCACGTGCGTCAGGTAATCACTTGAGAATCTTCGTATTATAGCATTTGCAGTGGCGGATTTTAAAGCATAAAGTTTTACATGTTTAGAAAATATATCGTAAAAAGCTAAGATATATTTGACGCCTCCAGAGCTTGCTGGATGCGGTCCACTGATGTCAGTACACAGAATTTCCAGGGGTTTACTGGGTAAAATAGAATGTAAATCTGTTTTTGTGGATAAATTCTGAGGTTTTGATTTTTGACATATGACACATGTTTTTAGTTCCCTGTAAATTTTTCTTCTCATATTGCTAAAATAACAGTATGTGCTGAGCTTTGCCAAACACTTTTTCGTCCCACAATGGCCCCAAACTAAGTGTGTGTGCCAAATTAGATTACGTTCAGACTCTTTGGGAATGCATACACACCAGTTAGTAGCATTTGGATGTCGGCGGTAAAATAACACATCATTGTGTAACTTGTAATACTTAGTCAAAGGATGATTGTGTTTTTCTACCAGTAATGTTATTATCTTATACCAGTGAGGATCAGATTTTTGTAATTCAGCCATGTTTCTGCACATATCAATATAATATTGGTGATACTGCTTGTCTTGCATTAACAGAATCCTGTAGTCATTTATATTTTCTAAGTCACTGTTGGTATCATTCATACCTTGTGGAAGTCTAGACAAAGTGTCTGCAATGGTGTTGTCCTTACCTCTTATGTACTTAATTTCAAAAGAGTAGTTCTGAAGTGTAACTGCCCATCGTGATAGTCTAGGATGTACAAGTTTACAAGTTAACAAAAATGTCAGGGCCTGGTGATCGGTGTAAATTACCGTATGTTTTCCAAATAAATAATAATTGAATTTCTTGAATGCCCATACTATGGAAAGTGTTTCTAACTCAGTAGTGGAGTATGTACGCTCACATTCAGTTAGAGTGCGACTCGCAAACCCAATAATTCTTATCTGTTCCTCCTCTTTATTCTTTACGACTTGAAATAAGCAACAGCCCAAGCCAGTACGTGAAGCGTCACAAGTCATACAAAAATCTAAATTGAAATCTGGATGGCTCAATATGTTAGCATTCACTAAAGCATGTTTAATTGTATTAAAGTCATTCTGGCACTGTTCCGACCAGATCCAAACTTGATTCTTTCTGAGTAGATTTAGCAGATGTTTACTGTTCAAAAGTGGTTGTGGCAAAAAACGTCTGAAAAATGAACATAGCCCAAGGAATGATTTTAACTGCTTTTTAGTTCGAGGGCTAGGAAAGTTTCTGATAGCATCTAATTTACTGGGATCCGGACGTATGCCCTGTGAATTAATGATATGTCCTAAATATTTTATCTCACTGCAACCAAATTTTGATTTTCTTAGGTTGGCTGTGACTCCAGCTTGTGCAAATTTTTCTAAAATTCTTTGAAGAGTGTCAACGTGTTCATTCCAAGATTGTGTAGCTATCAGTATATCATCTACATAGTGTGTGACTGTCTCAACTAAATCGTCGCCAAGCACGGTATCCAGGGCTGTAATGAATACCCCAGAGCTGACATTCAGTCCGAAGGGTAGAACACAAAACTGATAGGTTCGCCCCCCGAACATAAATGCAGTATATTTCCGAGAATCAGGAGTGATACCCACCTGCCAAAACGAATTAGCGAGATCTATTGTGGAAAAATATTTTGCATCTAGAAATTTCTGTAATTGCTCTTCTAAATTTTCAGGTTTTGTGTGAACCGGTAAAATTATTTCATTAATAGCTCGTGCGTCTAACACTAACCTAATGCTTCCATTTGATTTTTTGACAAGTAGAGGACTACAATAAGGTGAGGTGGATGGTTCAATGACCTTCCGGTCTAACATTTGTTTTAATTCTTGCCACACAGCAGGTCGTTGAGATAACGGTACGTTATATGTCTTATGGTAGAAGATCTTGTGAGGCTTAACTTCAATCTTGTACACATACGTGTTGATAACACCTAATCGTTTGGTAAAAACTTGTAAATATTTGGATAACACTTCCTGTAGTTTTATACGTTCATGTACACTGAGAGCTGTAGCTTCACTTATCTTATGATCAAGCAATGTTTTCAAGTCCATTATCTCTGTGTCAGATGAGTGTGTTTGCATGTCTTGAATGTCATTGTCAAGTACTAACTGAACCTTGTACCCTGTACAGTGTTTGTCATGCTTTAGAGTTCTCCTGTCCAAATCAATAATAATTACACTGCCTTTATCATTTAAAATACATTTACCTTTGGAGAAGTCTATAATGCAGTCCTGCTCGCTCATAATATCTATTCCTAATATGCAATTTGTCACAAGGTTTTGTACAACGAGGAATGGCCATTGTACGGTTCCATTACCTATTTTAACGTTTACAAAAACTTGCTTCGTAACCCTACATGACTTATTACCTAGTGCAGTAGTTATTTTACAGTTTTGGGCAGGAAACTCAGGCACAGGTTCCAATTCACACATCTTTTTATAGAAATTAAAAGACAAAACGCTCACAGCTGCACCTGTATCTAGGATAATAGTAGTTGGAATCCCACCTACTACACCAGTAGTAGATGCTAAAACAATTTCATTCGTGTTTAAACGACATTGTGTACTGTCTTGTAAAAGTTCATCTGATATATTGTTATTGTGGTTGTATCTTATAAATAAAACAGGTAGTTTTTGTTTAGAATTACTCGGCATATCATTATTCTGTTGTTCAAGTGTGGTGTCAAATAACTGATTAACAATGAAGTCGCCCCCCAAGAATTCTTCAGCCACGACCTGGGGCAAAGTAGTGACTGTTTCTAGTTTGTTGGATTAGCATTTGTACTAGGTACTGACACAGATTGAGGTTGTGCATCAGGTGTCATTTCTATTATATTCACATTCGGATATTGCCTATTATGATCTCCAAACTTTTGCGGTTGTTGTTGCTGTTGCGCATTATAACTTACCTGTCGGTCGTAAGGTATGCTCCAATTTTGACCTGGTGGCTGCTGTGGTAAAGCAGAGTTTGAATGAAAGTACTGATCGTTACGAGTCCAACCTTGATGCTGTCTTGGCTCGTAGTTATTATTATTTCTATTTCTGTTTGTGTTTTTGTTATTACCTTTGTATCCGTTGTTACCGTTGTAGTTATTACCGCGGTGCCTTTTGTATGGATTGCCGCATGAAATGTTATTACTGTTGTAACTATTGTTTGTATTGGAATACGCGTGTTGATTTTGATTTCCGTACTGAGACGGCATGTGAGTTTGCTGTTTTTGTTGTACCGCGTATCCAACTGTGGGCGCGCCAGAATTGTGTTGGCAAGCCTGCATGTTTTGCATGCCACTAGTGTAAACATTGTGGCTGCTGTTTTGCCGCGCGAAGCGCTGATCTTCAAGTAACATGTCAAACGAATCTAAGGCTGTTAAAAAATAATCTGAATCGTCATCCGGGATATGTAGAAGTTTTTCCTTAATGTTGAAAGGCAATTTGGCCTTCAACGCTCGGAGTATATCACGCGTTGCGACTGGTTCGTCTAAAAAGTGTCCCATGTTCAAGTATTTTTCAAAATATCTGCGTAAGTTACCATTTTTACTGTTAAAAGTTTCAGGTTCTAAAATTTGTCTTCTGAGTCGCTCCTGGACGGATTGCGACCAGAATTTGTTCAGAAAAGCACGCTCAAACTCACTGTACGTGGTACATACGTCAGCTTGACTGTATGCCCAGACAGCTGCATCGCCTTGGATGTAACCGACAATATATGAAATCTTTTTCCGGTCACTCCAAGTGCGTGGAAATGCGTTACTAAAAGATTTAAGAAAAATCACCGGATGAATGGTTCGTTTTTCTGGGATAAAAATCTGAAATTGCCTGTGTTTCATTAAGCTTTCGTCTTCCTTTGCATTATGATATGGATTTGTCCCACTGTAATTACTGCTATGTCCAGCTGGCGAGTAATTACGATAATGTTGCTGTGGTTTACCATGATAATAGCTTGTGTTTGTGTTTCCACATCGTGGTATGTGTTGTAGTCGTGGTGTGTTTTGTTCTTGTGTATTTGTCGTGTGCGGAATGTGTGTATCATACTCGAATGTATATTGGTTTCTGAACTGTACATTTTGACTGATATTTTCGTTACATTCAGACTGTAGTTGATCGGTGAATTGTCTCATGGGTGCAGTGACGGATTGTACTGCGTCACTGATCAGCTGTTTGTTATTAGTAATGTATTGCGCTACGGAGTCGTGCACAATTGTTGGTAAATTTTCACGTAAGCATCTATCAAAATGTTTGTCTTTGTTCTCAACCCAATCATGAAATTCTTTATTAATATTTTGAAAATGAGCTGTGGCATCTGATTGTAAGATGTCAGTCAGGTGTTGTTCAACATTGTCAAATTTATTCTGTACGTCAGTAATTCGTTTTTCAAGGTTGTCATGTACTGAAGGATATGTTTGAATTTGTTCAGTAAGAACTTCACACGTGACATTAAGGTTTTTTACTTGTGTCTGTAAAAGTGCTACGTCAGTTGTAGTCTTTTCTTGTCTCGTATTAAGCTGGGAAAATTTAGCACTGAGTTCGGTCATCTGTTTGGTCAGTGTGGCGTCTATAAGTTCCACACGTTTACACAAAGTGTCATTACCTATCTTGATTGCTATGAGATCAGATTTGATTTCGTCATTTTGTGTTTTTAACTGTTCATTTTCTGTCTCTAATTGTGCCTTTAAGGTTGCCATGTTTTCGGCGTTCTGTTTCCTTATGGTTGCCATATTTTCTGCGTTTTGTTTCATTAGCATTTGTAACATGTCGGCAATGTTTACCGTTTGCAAGGTCTCTGCCCCCGCCGCGTCATTAGACGTGACGTCATGCATTAACATGGGCTCTGATTGAGATTTTGAAATTTTTGTAGTGGACGGCCTATTGTCAAAATTTTCGTCAACACTTGCGTCAATGTTTGATGAATCGTCACTACCGGTTGCTGTCGTAAAGTCATTTTCTAACACTTGTCTCGCGTCCGAGTCGGATTGCGTCTGAATAGTACGTCCTTGCTGTTCCATTTTTGCGTATTGTTTTCTAGTTATTACCATGCCACACGTGATATATGTTTCAAGAAAATTTTTGACACTGATTTTAAAATAAAATGTAGTTGAGCATGAATCGCTCGTAGCAACAATGGCTGTCTGTTAATTTAAAAATATAAACTGAATTTGAGATTATTGGTAATGGCTGCTGGCCATGTTACATGATATCGTACAGAAGTCGGCCATATTGTACACTCGTGTATTGGTATTGTTGCATACGTTATTGTTTAGGGAAAAGTACTGAGAATGAAATTTATCACTGAAACTGTTATGCGGAAAAGAAACACTACAGAATTTACTGAAAAGCTAATACACTGAATTATACGTCTGGTCAAGCCTGCTAATGCAAAGATGCTGCGTCTTACCTTATTTTGCTGGAAGTTTCATTGCGTCTTCCCGCAAAATTTCAGAATTGGAAAATATCTTCAGATTTTGTTATCTCTCATACATTGACGTCCAGGTCCAGAAAGTTTATTTTTTACATGAAACAAAGAGAACAATGTAACAAATGGCAAAATAACAAGTCCGACACGCAGTCGCCAATATAAAATAAATAAAATAAATAAAAAAATATATTGTTATTTAAATATTAATTATTCTATCTGTATGATGGTGATTGTGATTGCAATTGTAATTAATATTTTGCTTATCTGGAACGTGGACGTTTAATTATTCGTTATCAGACGCTTGACAATGGCTTTTTCGTAAAGGCAATGTTACTCATAGTTGACCGTGAAATAAAACTGAAATAATCGGACTTCGTAATTAAATCGTTTCCAAAGACTGCTGCGGTAGGTGCGGACTCATAATCTAAATCTCAATATTACAATAATTTGCCAGCCATGCCAATACGTCGTACAGAGGTGATTGTCTACTAAACATAAAAAAGTAACACAGTTAGTTAAATCAGATATATTCAATGAATAAGCCTACAGTTCATAATCCTACTTACTTTTATAAATATAAATTCTTTACAGAATCGAGTGCCTAGTGTGGTTGCAACTCGCAGTATTCTTCTATAACATGAAATATGGCGTTGTGCCAGACAATAAAATAAAATACGTGCTTCTCGCACCACTTCAACCAGAGCTCTCGTTTTTTAATCAAACATAAGAGTAACGTAATTGTGCTTTTGTTTTTATCAGCGACACAGCGCTGCAGTTGTGTGCCATAGGCTTTATTTATTTGTCACTGATTATTTAATTAATTAATATTTCGCGTTTCCGAGGAAACTCACTCTCGGCATGCAAATGTGCCTTTATAGCTCCTTAATATCCTCATCATTGACTTCACGTATCGAGCGCTCGTACTGATTATGACCGCTAGGTAGAGAACCTGTCTCCTGTAACATTTGAAATACTCCACTAATAGTTCGTACATTCGGAATCCTCCGAGTCGGATAACGTGCGCGATATTCATTAACTGCAGCCGTAGCAATACCATCACATTTGCTGTAAGTAAACACCATATAGTCAATATTCCTAGGTCGTAAATTTGAAAGGCACCCCTATTTCGTAAATAATCTACAAACGACAACAGTTACTGTGTGGTTTCACTTAAATACACTGTTATTATGTTCTTTCACTGAACAATACAGAAAACTGACATATTATAAGGTTAGGAAACGACTGAAACAACTCACTAACGGTTCCCAACAATGACATAAACATTTCTACATTCTTGGAAAGGAAACAAATTTATTTGTATAATAATCTTTGCTTCCCTGGATGTTCTGGAAAACTGCAGCACTTACACGTCTGGGGCATGTTTTATTAGATTCACCAGACCAATAACAACAAAATAAATAGAAATCGCGCTTTACTTTAACCTCATACTGTTTTGCGATGGTTTCATATTGGCGAAGTTACTAAATTTCAGGCAAAATCTTTCATTAGCAGTAACTAAACATTTGCGGATGTATGTTTATATGACCTTTTTTATTTAGTTTTACTTTGGAATAACATATTAAAACATTTGCATATCTTCCCCCTGTATGTGACTCAAACATATATTACTGGTCATGCAGGAGAAATATACAGGGTGTTTATAAATGAATATGGGGTTTTAACGCTTTATAATATTTATCATATTAAACTTACAGCTATAAATGATATGTCAAATGAAAGAGCAACTCAAACAGTTTTACCAAGAACCTTCTAAATGTTCTATGTGAGCACCATTTGTCACATGGCACACATCAAGTGTAGAGCCGAGTTTTTCCCAAACGTTGATAAGTGTGTCTTCAGTGATTGTAGCAACATCTGCTTCAATCCAGTTTCTTAATGCAGGGAGGTCTGCTGGTAGCGGAGGCACGTACACACGATCCTTGATGATGCCACAAAGGAAAAAACTCGCATGGAGTTAGGTCGGGCGAATGTGGAGTCCACGCAAAGCAAGCCCTGTCATTGGGCCTCTTGCGGCCTATCCAGCGCTTGGGTACAGTGAAGTTCAACCAATCACGTGCTTTGCTATGCCATTGAGGTGGTGCACCATCTTGCTGGAAAATCAAGATTTCTGGTTCATCTTCTTCCAACTGAGGATAGAGCCATTGCTCTAGTGAATCAAGGTAAGAAGTGCCAGTTTCAGTAGGTTCACCAAAAAAGAAAGGCCCATAAACTTTGCATTTCTACCACCTTGTGAGGATTTTCTGAGCCTCAGATGCGCAAATTGTGAGTGTTAACATGTCCACTAAGGTGAAAGGTCGATTCATCACTGAAAACAACATCCAGAAAATCTTCGTCGTCATGAAACAACATTTCGTTTGCGAAGTTGGCACATAATCCATGGTCTGCCGGCTTTAGAGCCTGTAATAACTGTAAATGGTAAGGACGTAGTTGTACGCATTTTCTTAAAACTTTCCAAACAGTCGGCACAGGAACTTGTAATTCACGACTAGCCTTCTGGACTGACTTCTTTGGGCTACAAGTGAACGACTCTCTCACTCGCTCAACAGTCTCTTCACTATATCTTGGTCGTCCTGTGCTCATCCCTTTGCATCTACGAATGTTATTAACACTTGGAGGATCACAACCGAACTTCAGCCTGAATGCACGTTGCACAACTAACTACAGATTCGGTCTTTGCAAATTGCAAAACACAAAACGCTTTCTGTTCACTTGTCGCCATCTTCGCTACTACCGCTGTCTAGCGGACTGCGGCGGAAACATTGCACGCTGCGCATGAGGACTAATGCCAGACTCAACTGTTTGAGTTGCTCTTTCATTTGACATATCTTTTATAGCTGTAAGTTTAATGTAATAAATATTATAAAGCGTTAAACCCCCGATATTGATTTATAAACACCCTGTATGTCTATGACCATTCACGAAACATTTACTATACACAGCGTTAGCATAATGATTAATAATTAACACGTCTATTTAACTGTAATAATCACGAGCTTTACTGTTTTCCTTTAATACAGATGAAGTTCTGTAATGGCTGAAAGATTTACATTGGGGTAAAGAAAAGCTGCAGCAAGCTAGATGGAAGTTTTTGTTCATCGATTGTAGTAAGTGGAACATTAAGGATCGATTTCCACGTGATCCACCAAGCCGTTTAACAATTCGCTGCATTTATCAAAAGTTTCTGGAAACCGAATCAGCAGCAAACAGCTGTAAAGGAAATGCAGGACGTCCATCATCTGACAGATGTGAAATGACAGTTCTTATCGGACAGCAAGATGTAGTGCAGAGTCCTTCGAAGTAAACCAGACAGTGCAGTTTTGAAACTCGATTCACCCATCAGCTATGTTTTGCGTCTTGAAATATGTATGACTTTGTGATGCGACTATACCACATTAAAATCGTTCCATCTCTATGGAAAAAAAAAACTGCTAGCCCCGATGGAACGGACACCACGCATTCACATAACTGATTCGCCTCGATGAGCAATGAATCCACCATCTTCAGTGCGGATACGCATTTGATTTCCTGCGTGAATCTCAAAGTAGCGACCATAGAGGAGATGGACGGGAATTGCGGGGTTTTGGCGCAAGGTGGGAATGCGTGCCGAGAGGGACCGCTTTACGCCCCCACAAAATGAAGAAAGGAAAAAAAATTGCCACTTACTAAACTTTCGCTGTTAGTGCAGCAAAACTGCCGCATGAGGCATAACGTTTTAATTTATTACTCCTTCATCACTAACTGTATTCCTGATACATTTTCCAGACACGTACCACTAAATGTATTGGAAAAGTTATGTCATTGGGCGACACATAGTTCAGGAGATATGATTTCGAATACAGAAATGCGTGAAAAACAGCCGCTTCATGCATAACGGTTTAATTGATTACTGCTTTACTACTAACTCTATTCGCAAAACATTTCGCAGGCTGTCTCCACGTATTTGCTGAAGGTCACTACAAAATATATCACTGTATGGCACATAGTTTAGGACTTATGACGTCAAACATTGACGTCCTTGATAAACTGCCTCATCACGCATGGCGTTTTAATATATTACTTCTTTACTACCAACTCTGTTCATAGCACAACTTGAATTCAGCAACCGCATATACCACTGGATATTCGTGTAAAATTATATCACTGTATAGTGCATAGTTCAGGAGATGTGAAATTATAAACATCGAGCTTCGTGGAAATGAAACTGCGGGGCAAAATTCGCTACAGATACAGTGAAATATGTGTACAAAACGCGAGAAAAATGTAAAATATATTTGACATGCACGTATGAGGTCGTAGACACCGGTAGAAAGCTCATTCTAAACCCATGGAAAGATTTCAAGTAAATTTGATACACATATCAGTTACAACATGGAAAGATACGAGGGCTATCCAGAAAGTAAGTTCAGATCGGTCGTGAAATAGAAAACACTGTCAAAATCCAATGAAGTTTTGCACAAATGTAAAGAAATTAAATGATCAGTAAAGGTTCAAATGGCTCCGAGCACTATGGGACTTAACATCTGAGGTCATCAGTCCCCTAGAGCTTAGAACTACTTGAACCTAACTAAGCTAAGGACATCACACACATCTATGCCCGAGGCAGGAATCGAACCTGCGACCGCAGCGGTCGCGCGGTTCCCGACTGAAGCGCCTAGAACCGCTCGGCCACAGCGGCCGGCGGTCAGAAAAGGTTTAATGAACAAGCCTAAAGCAGCGTAAAAAATGAAAGGAATCAATAAATACTTTTAATTTACTATATTCTGAAAATCGAAGATATGTATTCTGACGAATTTTATTCAGACCTTTCTTCTCCTTGGATACTTTGACTAGCAAAAACTTTAATTATTCGACATTGTCTGTAACCAATAATCACTTGTCTGGTCACAAAGATATGAATAGTAGTTTCAATGTGTGCACACACAAAACTGACAAAAACCCTCCAGTCCGCAAGCAAGCAAGAACCACGTGCAGCAAAAAGGCAAATTACCAAATTCGAAAATCTTCTACGGCATTACCAGCAGTCAGGGCAGGCTGAGACATCTCCTGATGGGGCTTTTCTCCATGCCACTACCAACAACTATGCGCTCGCTACCACTCACGATAAATATATATCAGACTCAGCGTTTGTGTATGCACGCAACAGCAGAGTCATTAGCCAACATTCCAATAAAAAAAAAAGGATATGAACGCCCAACTTTCAACGTGCTTGATGCGGATAACAACGCACAATATCAAGTTTGGAGGCCGGAAGGTAATCTGAGTTCCAAAAGGGTATCCATTAAGTTAACCAATTGTTTTTTCTCTCACTTAGCGGAACCGAATGCCATCTACAGCGTCATTTCAGTGGAAACTTCGAAAGCAACACTGATAGCGTTGGCTCTTACTAAATAAAGCCCAGTGCCAGAATCGCTGTCTTACCGTAAGTGGAAAATAATTTCAATAAGCACAGCTTTCGCTTTATCTTGGATCTCGTGACAGGCAGTTGGTCGGTCTGTAACATTCCCACTTCGTCCGGTATATGCTATAAGCTATCGTCATAACTTGGACCTGATTTGTCGGAAAGACTTAGATACCGTAGAAAATTGACGGAAGCGATGCGGAAAGTGTACAGCTAACGACCATTATCGAAACTGACAACACTTTCTTAATAAAGATTGGGTGCAAAGAAATTTACTTATTAGACTGGTTTTCTCGAATTTATTATTAATTAAAATTTACGTATGAGCGAAATGCTAATCACAGAATGAAATAATTCGATCGACAGTCAAAAGCGGACAATTTATTTCTGAAACTAGCTGTTCTTAATCAGAAAACGTAACACAGTAACAGTCAGTGACATATTTACTGAAGGCGTACGGGAGCAAGAATTGATGTTAACTTTCCTCTCTCAGTTTTCTTGTAGTTATTAAAAAAGCAAAAGAGGGAGTGAAGTAGTCTCTGTGTTATACGGAGGCGTACATCCTCTGTCGCCTTGCAAAACATGGTTCAAATGGCTCTGAGCACTATGGGACCTAACATCTTAGGTCATCAGTCCCCTAGAACTTAGAACTACTTAAACCTAACTAACCTAAGGACATCACACACATCCATGCCCGAGGCAGGATTCGAACCTGCGACCGTAACAGTCCCGCGGTTCCGGACTGCAGCGCCTAGAACCGCACGGCCACCGCGGCCGGCGCCTTGCAAGAGCGTCACATTTATTATTGGCGATATTCAGTATACTGTCAGAGAATGGAATGCTTCGTGTCACCCACAGTCTATGGTCAATTTTAGTACAGATATTGTCGCCATACTTGGTGTTGTCACCCAATTTTAGTACACATATTGTCGCCATGCTTGATGATGATACCTGAATGTCGAAATCACTTACCTTACGAATATGATGACATATGAATTATACTGATGTTTAGAACAGCAGCAACTTCTAGCAGTCTTCCATGAGATTTATTTGCTGCGCTCGGATGACGACGACGACTTGCGATGAAGATGACTGCCTGATTATCAGACAAAAGATCGTGGCAAGGTGTCAACGTTATCCTGTTGAAATTAAGCAAACCTCTTGATATATTCATCAGGCCGGTAAAAATTCTTGATTCACAACTTCTAGCAATTTTTGTGTCGCCAGGCGTTCACTTAGTGACACTCATGATTTGAGTATGGCAAGTTTCTCCTCGTGGAAATAGCCCCGCCTACTCTTTTGTATTTTGATAGATGGTCAGTTGTGGAAAATCGTTTACGACGATGGATACTGCTGGTACCACGCTGTGTAGAAGGACCTGCAACATGCGGTCGTGCATTATCCTGCTGAAATGTTTCGCAGGGATCGAGTGAAGGGTAGAGCCACGGGTCCTAACACATCTGAAACGTGACGTCCACTGTTCAAAGTGCCGTCGATGCGAACAAGAGGTGACCGAGACGCGTAACCAATGGCACCCCATACCATCACGCCGGGTGATACACCAGTATGGCAATGACGAATACACGCTTCCAATGTGCGTTCACCGCGATCTCGCCAAACACGGATGCGACCATCATGATGCTGTAAACAGAACCTGGATTCATCCGAAAAAATGACGTTTTGCCATTCGTGCACCCAGGTTCGTCGTTGAGTACACCATCGCGGGCGCTCCTGTCTGTGACTCAGCGTCAAGGGTAACCGCAGCCATGGTCTCCGGGCTGATAGTCCATGCTGCTGCAAACGTCGTCGAACTGTTCGTGCAGATGGTTTTTGTCTCGCAAACGTCCCCATCTGGTGACTCAGGGAGCGAGACGTGGCTGCACGATCCGTTACAGCCATGCGGATAAGATGCCTATCATCTCGACTGCTAGTGATACGAGGCCGTTGGGATCCAGCACGGTGTTCCGTATTACCCTCCCGAACCCACCGATTCCATATTCTGCTGACAGTCATTGGATCTCGACCAACGCGAGCAGCAATGTCGCGATACGATAAACCGCAATCGCGATAGACTACAATCCGACCTTTATCAACGTCGGAAATGTGATGGTATGTACTTCTCCTTACACGAGGAATCACAACAACGTTTCACCGGGCAACGCCGGTCAACTGCCGTTTGTGTATGAGAAATCGGTTGGAAAGTTTTCTCATGTCCGCACGTTGTAGGGTTCGTCACCGGCGCCAACCTTGTGTGAATGCTCTGTAAAGCTAATCATTTGCATATCACAGCATCTTCTTCCTGTGGGTTAAATTTCGCGTCTGTAGCACATCTTCGTGGTGTAGCAATTTTAATGGCCAGTGGGGTAATATTGCGTACACTAGGTATCAAAGGACAATGCATTGGCCGATTTGTCACTTGTACTCAAGTGCTTCATGTGAATAGGCTTCCGACTTGATTGTGGCCGCACGATGGGAATTAAATAATTTCGAACGCGAAATGGTAGTAGGAGCTAGGCGCATGGGACATTCCATTTCGGAAATCGTTACGGAATTCGGTATTCCGTGTTCCACAGTGTCAAGAGTGTGCCGAGAATACCAAATTTCAGGCGTTACCTCTCAGCGTGGGCAACGCAGTGGCCGACGGCCTTCGCTTAACGACTGAAAGCGACGGCGTTTGCGTAGCGTTGTCAGTGCTATCGGACAAGCAACACTGCGTGAAACCACCGCAGAA
Source organism: Schistocerca serialis cubense (assembly GCF_023864345.2). Classification (NCBI taxonomy): domain Eukaryota; kingdom Metazoa; phylum Arthropoda; class Insecta; order Orthoptera; family Acrididae; genus Schistocerca; species Schistocerca serialis. Next base: position 251,276,735 of record NC_064639.1, on the reverse strand, counting down.
ATGAAAGTGGGAGTACGACGAACATATCCTTTAGGACAGTGCGGCGAAATTTGGCGTGCTACGGCAGCAAACGACCGACGCGATTTGCTCCGCTAACAGCACGCCAGCACCTGATGCGCCTCTCCTGGGCTCGTGACCATGTCGGTTGAACCCTAGACGACTGGAAAACCGTGATTGTTTCCGTGTGTGATCGCTGGCGGAGCTTAGCTGGAGGCGTGTGAGGAGGAGAGAGATGGCTGTCTTGGCGTGGAGGCAGTTTTGCTCGGCTGGGGTTGTTTGCGTCTGGACGCCGAGTGGGGCTCGATGGGAAGACTGGACCGCGATTTTACGGTTAATAGTGTGGACAGCGGCGTGGTGTGCCGTTTTACTTGATTCGCAAGGGGAGCAAAATCTCGCCTGTTCTAGTTTGTCGAGCCTGAGTTTGAAATACCTTCTATGTGCGACGGGATGTCATTTCGTCCTCCTGTCTCTCCGTCGCTGGGATTGCTATCCTCGTTTACCGTCCCATGGATGTATATCGATGGGGTACGCTGCTCTCCGTACTCTACTAGACGCTGGTGATGGAAGTGCGTCGTTCAGCGGCCCGTTAGTCTGGGTGCTCTATGTTTGATCTTCAAGTGCATAGTGTTCGAGTGGCACTCCTCAGAGTTTGCCTGGCGCAGTTAGTTTGGAGTTTATTTTCTCTTGTGCTGCTTCTGCTTTCCGTTAACTAACGTTAAGCTTGATTCGGCACTCCGTACGATCCTTGGCACCTCAACAGGCCGGTCAGAGTCACCTTCGCGACTAAACGGTAGCCTTTGGACTGAGTGGAACATGCCCCTTTACCTGTTTCGTAATCTGTTAATTACCGAAAGACCTTAAGCTCATAGTCGTGTGATGTGATTTTCTTAAATTATTGTATTTTTATGTCATGTTATTGTTTTTTTTTTAGTTTTCTGATCACTGGTGTACTTTCCAAGTATTAAAATGTTTCAGGTAGCTATTACTTGGGCGGAACGCGCGGAACCGCAACGGAGGGAGTAGTTGCGTGCCTTACATGTCCGTTGTTGGCGCGGCCTGGTGTCCGTTGTTTGCTTTGTTGCACCTGAGTTAGGTATTGTGTTGCCTCCTCCCTTGCGGGCCCGTCGAGCTCTTCTCATAAACATTTCCTTCAAGGCATTTTAGTTAATTTTCTTGCTAGTCTTATTTTAATTTCTTACATTGGTAAAATTGTGCGGCCTTCATTATGCACACTGTTTGTCATAGCGGAGTTGATGTGCCATTGTAATTTCTTAAACTCCATTGTGTGTGCCCTTCGTGATACATATTGTTTGTCATAATGGATTTATAATGTCTCATATAACATGATGTGGGTGTGTAATGGTGCAATAAATGGATGATTGTTATTTTTGTTTTTGGCGCCCTTCATGCCTCCTTTCTTGTCTCTATTGGTACGCTATGCTTGTACTTGTGTTGGTAACCCACATCACGTAGCCTGTTCAAATGAGTCTCGGAATCAGCTGGTAAGAACTGACGGTAGGATTCCAGTGTGGCGCAGACCCCACGAAGCCATGGATCCAAGTTGTGAGGTTTTGGATGGATTAAATAAAAGGTTGCGAACGTTAGGTGTTTTCTTTGATTTAACAAAGGCTTTTGACTGTGTTGACCACAAAATATTACTGCAGAAGTTGGAACATTATGGAGTAAGGGGAGTAGCTTACAATTGGTTCGCCTCCTACTTTAAGAACAGAAAGCAAAAGGTAGTCCTCCGCAATATTGAGAGTGGTAATGATGTTCAGTCCCAATGGGGCACTGTTAAATGGGGCGTTCCCCAAGGGTCGGTGCTGGGGCCACTGCTGTTTCTTATTTATGTAAATGATATGCCTTCTAGTATTAAAGGTGATTCAAAAATATTTCTGTTTGCTGATGACACCACCTTGGTAGTGAAGGATCTTGTGTGTAATATTGAAACATTATCAAATAATGTAGTTCATGATATAAGTTCGTGGCTTGTGGAAAATAATCTGATGTTAAATCACAGTAAGACTCAGTTTTTACAGTTTCTAACCCACAATTCAACAAGAACTGACATTTTAATCAGACAGAATGGGCATGTTATAAGCGAGACGGAACAGTTCAAGTTCCTAGGCGTACAGATAGATAGTAAGCTGTTGTGGAAAGCCCATGTTCAGGATCTTGTTCAGAAACTAAATGCCGCTTTATTTACCATTAGAACAGTATCTGAAATAAGTGACATTTCAACACGAAAAGTAGTATACTTCGCATATTTTCATACGCTTATGTCATATGGTATTATTTTTTGGGGTAATTCTTCTGATTCAAAAAGGGTATTTTTGGCTCAAAAACGGGCTGTTCGAGCTATGTATGGTGTAAGTTCGAAAACCTCTTGTCGACCCCTATTCAATAGTCTGGGAATTTTGACATTGCCCTCACAGTATGTATTTTCTTTAATGTCGTTTGTTGTTAGCAATATTAGCTTATTCCCAAGAGTTAGCAGCTTTCACTCAGTTAATACTAGGCAGAAATCAAATCTGCATGTGGAATGCACTTCCTTGACTCTTGTGCAGAAAGGAGTGCAGTATTCTGCTGCATCCATTTTCAATAAGCTACCACAAGAACTCAAAAATCTTAGCAGTAGCCCAAACACTTTTAAGTCTAAACTGAAGAGTTTCCTCATGGCTCACTCCTTCTATTCTGTCGAGGAGCTCCTGGAAGAGCTAAAATATTAAGCAAATTCCAGTGTTACATTCTTGATTTTCTTTATTTAAACTAACGACTTGTCGCCTGAATATGTTTCTTATATTTCATTTTATCTGTTTCTACAATCGTGTTATAATTTCATGTATTGACTCGTTCCATGACCATGGAGACTTCTCCTAAATGAGGTCCCACGGAACAATAAATAAATAAATAAATAAATAAATAAACAAGGCACCGTGCAAGCTGGTGTTGGGTCCATAATAGTGTGGGCTGTGTTTAGATGGAATGGACTGGGTTCTCTGAACCGACCGTTGATTAAAAATGGTTATTTTCGGCTGCTTGGAGACCGTCTGCGCCGGCCGCTGTGGCCGAGCGGTTCTAGGCGCTTCAGACCGAAACCGCCGTGCTGCTACTGTCGCAGGTTCGAATCCTGCCTCGGGCATGGATGTGAGTGATGTCCTTACGTTAGTTAGGTTTAAGTAGTTTTAAGTCTAGGGGACTGATGACCTCAGATGATAAGTCCCAATAGTGCTCAAGCCATTTGAACCATTTGAGACCGTCTGCAGGCATTTATGCACTTGATGTTTCCAAACAACGACGGAATATTTATAGATGAGAACGCGCCATGTCACCGGGCCGTAAATGTTTGCATTTGGCTTGTAGAACATTCTGAACGGGTCAGTTCGTGCACAAAATCCAGCACCGGCAACACTTCCACGGTTATGGACAGCTATACGGGCAACATGGTTCAGTATTTGTGCAGGGCACATCCAAAGACTTGCCGAGACTAGCTGCTGCACTATGCCAGGAAAAAGTAGATACGACACGATATTAGCAGGTATCCCAAGACCTTTGTCACCACCGTGTATTTTTGTCGGTTTTGAAGTAACTTACTACAGCGGTCCACGTGCTTTCTCCTAGCGGACAGCGGCTGCCTTACAAATAAAAGTCTTGTCAACTCTAATTTCGCTCCGAAACTGAAATCCGAGTAACGATGACGACCGAACGAAACGCCTGTCCCGACAATTGCCGCCCGTGCGTCTCCAGTGCCAGCCGATCGAGCGAAACGAGTGACTGTACATTCACGGGGCTGTATGAAACTACCAAGTGTTTCGAATTTCGGTAAGTGCGAGGATTATTTCACATTTGAGTTCACAAAGATAAATAGCGTGTATGCAACTCAATAATACTTCTGTTGTTGTAGCAGTTACTCCCTGTTGTGGGCTTAATGACACTCACAGATGGGTTTAATAAAGAAACGGAGGAAGTTAGAGGAAGAAAATAGAGAGTTTAACGGTGGGCAGATTTATACCTTTTTGTTGATCGTAAATGTAAATGCCTATGCTTAATATGTCAATAAACTGTTGGTGTTGAAAAGAATGTAATCTCAAGTGTTATTACGATAGAGAGAACAGTTACATTTTAATGTCTTGCCGATGATTCACGGAAAAATATAATTGATGAGATCAGATCATCAATAAAGAACCAAGAAACTGTTTTTAAGGTTCAAGCTTGAAGTAACGAGTCGGGTGTACGTGCGATTTTAAGAGTAGCAGAAATACTTGTAAAGTCTGGCCGGCCGTTGACTGACAGCGAACTAGTAAGAGACTGTACGTTAATTGTGGCTGAGGAGGTCTGTCCAGTTACAAAAAAGAAAGATGGGAAGACATTTCTCTATCTGGCAGAACGTCCTCTCGGTAAGCTGATAATGTGGACAATAAGTAATGCAAGCAACTTCAGTAAAACTTTTGTGTATTTGAGGAGCTTTTACAAGTGTACTACAGGGGAAGATTTGTTTCACCGTTTAGAACAAGCGTTAGTACCAATGCAGTTACCATGGCTGAAATTGGTAAACGCTACAACTGATGGAGGCAGGAACACGATTAGTGGACAAAACAAGGGTCCAGTGCAGTGGTCATCAAACTTCTTTGCTCAAGGGCCAATACTGACAACGTGAGGTGACGCCTCGGATCGCATATATACCGATCTTATTACTAATTGGTAACCCGCATAACGTACTATGTTATGGACCCCCAATAGACTAGCTATAGTAAGAGTCCGATAGGTTGGCCACCAGCAACCAAGTACCAATCATTAAAAGTCGATACCATTTGCGTAACTCGCATCCACTGTGCTCTTGTGAGCGGATCATAAATTGATTAACATCAGTAATTGTACTTATCTACATCATGCAATATGAGACCAGATCACGAATATTTACTGAATGATTTGAATGTCGATTTTCTTCTACTCGCTGAGACGTACTAGAACACCCTTAGTCAATTTTATGTGCCTTGCTACAAATAAGTATTGTATTTGAAAATGACCTCTGTAATGAGCATTAGGCATCGTGACACCCAGTGTAAGCTTCATCAGAAAAAAGTGGGTTGATACGTCGCCATTTCAACAGTTTCTGTGAGATATAGCCTGTATTATTTGGAAGAGAGATGATTAAGTATAGGCGCAGTACTGAAAAGATTTTCTGACATCAGAAGAGAAATCGACACATTTATGATAGAAAAAGGCAACTGCGTTCCAGAAGTTCCAATTCTCAGTAATTAAGAGTCGTTAATTTTGACAGATTTAACTAATATGTTAAGTATGCTTAATACCAGGCGTCAAGGGAAGAAACCAATTAATATTCAATATGTAGACACACGTAAAACATTCAAAATGAGAAAGAAGCTTTTCATAAAACGTATTGACGAGAAAAAGCTGGAAAACTTCCCATATTGCAATAAAGCTATGGTGAGAGTTCGAATAAATCTTGATTGGAAATGTGACAGAATGAAATGCATTTTAAGGCATTTAGTAAGAGATTTCGTGACTTCGAGAACGATTGTGGTAAACTTAACACTTTCGAAAAATCCGTTTTCATTTAAGTTTGGGACGTACAGAATAATTTACGAATGAACATGATTGACCTTTAGTCTTATGACATTTTCTATGAAATCAATGAATCTGGTAAATTTTATGGCAATCTGTCGACTAATTTTAAGATTTGAAAAGATTTGTTCAGAAAATAATTTCAAGTTTGGTAGCACTTGTTTATGTGAGCAAAACTTTTCAATTTTTAAGAAGAAATACATATTATTTCTCGTGTCACAGATTTGAACGCCAGTCTGTGAACTTCTGCGAGAGAAATAAAAGCACACATTCCACAAATAGACAGTCAAATATAGCCTTCAGGACGACTTTAAATTTTGATTCGATTCATATGTATGATTATTATTACGTTCTCATTTAATTTGTCTGTATTTTTTTTTTCATTTTCTTTTTCTCATTGTTCCTCCTTATTAATAAAATCCGGCCGGTTCTAGGCGCTTCAGTCTGGAAGCGCGCGACCGCTATGGTCGCAGGTTCGAATCCTGCCTCGGGCATGGATGTGTGTGATGTCCTTAGCTTAGTTGGGTTTGAGTAGTTCTAAGTTCTAGGAGACTGATGACCTCAGATGTTAAGTCCCATAGTGCTCAGAGCCATTTGAGCCAAGCAATTAACTCGTACCTCGTCTATACTGCGAGCCACACGAGATAAGAGAAACGTATTTTTACTTAAACTCCCGATTCCTGACACTGGCGTTATTTTCTGTCTACAACATTTTAGTAAGGTTGAAACAATAGCTCAGTAAGATAAAGTAGGCGTACAAGCTCCATGCCGGAAGCTGCTGTGAAACAAGTTTCAATGGGCGTTACTCCACAGAAGCGCAGCCGACGATTGGCTGTTTCCGTTAATGTTTTCGTAGTATCTGTGGACCCATCGTCGTCGAGATGCTAGCTGATACGGTGTGGATAATAAAGAAATCAACTTTCAGATTAACTACCGTTCCCCGATAAAACGAATTTCCGAACCCTCAAATCACCGTCACCGACGGGAAATTAAATGTACGCCCTTCTCGATTAAATTATTCTTCGTTCCACCCAGAAGCCTGCCCAGCGGCAGAATGCGGAAGGGTAGCAAACAGGAGTCGAGATAGTAGACACGATAGCTTCCTCCTTGTACCTGCGTTTTCTAGGTACTGCAATCTTCCTACATCATGCGGTATACCCTGTAATGTGATTATGTGTGCCTAATTTGTCAGAAAAACATAAGATCGGAAGAAAGTTGTCCAAAAAAGTGAGGAAAAGTCTACGCCTAATCACAACTATAGGAAATGAATACACTGCCGTAATAGATAATGAGTGCAAAGAGATGTAATTATTAAATTGGTTATTCTAATCTATCATTAATTAAAATTAATAAATTGAAATTTCAACCAAGTAATGAAATAAAACGGTTGCCAGTCACAAAACGGACAGTTGTATTTCTGAACCAAATTGGTTACTTCAGTTCACGAAAGAATCGGTGACGCGTCTGTTGATGACGTCGGTGTTCATTTGGGCAGGAGTAAATGTTTCGTAGAAAGGGGATCACAAAATATTTAGTTAATTCAAAGTTCTAACTAGAAACTTACGCATTCTTTAAAATAAAGACAAACACAACAAAAACTAAAGGTATCACAGTAGTTTCCGACGCAATAATAATGACGTAATGTGCCTATAATTTTTATTGTTATTAATTTTAGTAGACAAACTTTCCGTAATACTTAAAATCCACTCCCAGTCCTACTTTAAAAACGATAAAATTTTCACAGTAACAATAAAATACAATAGTAATAATGGAATTCGATAGTCAAGATATCAATACACAAAATTACCAAAAGCACATGGGTTTAATTAGTAGAGTTAACCAAGAAGTAAAACTTATTGCAACCTGTTAGTTCAATTAAACACTGATTTTAAAAATTAATTGTCATTGTTGTAGGTAAAAAAATACGAAACAGCTTTAATTAATTAGCAACTTTCATCTAAATAAAAAATTAAATTTTCTTTCTAAAAAAGTAGTTGCTCTTGATATTAATAAAACTGTTCATTCCTTATGTAGTACTCAGAACGTGGGATAGCAGGACATCCTGGTCCAGATGGTTATGACTTGTGATAATGACGGCTACGAAATTAAAACTGAAGTCGTACTAAGGTTATGTTGTACAAATCAGTCAAACCTTTGACAAGGTTTTTACAAAACTGAAAGTCCGAAATGGTCCCATTTTAGATTACTAGTGGCTTCAGTCGCAAAGTAGCAGCTCGGCGGCAACAATTGAAATTTTAGTGTCTCTCACAATCACAAGAAATCACAGCACGCATATAGGCTATGACAGATCCATTTACAGTACCGACTTTTCTCCCTTGCAGCTATTCTACGTCACCCTTACTACGACCTACTGCTGTTTTCAGAGATCGTCTGCACTCCAAATATTTTCTTTTATCGTCTCAGATATTTTCAATGACCTAGCATAATATTTAGCCTTTGCCATTGTCAGTGTTCCTACGTAACAAAGATTAACTACGTTTTCAATGACTCAGTATAATATTTGGTCCTGTGCATTGGCCCTGTTCCTACTTAACAAAGATTAGCTATAAAATTGCTTTAATCGCTTCAGATAACATGACATTTATATCAGATTCATTGCTCATGTTTAGTTTATAACGTTAACGCAACTGTGAAACAGATCATATGTAACAAAGCAGTCAATAATTACTTAAATAAATAAACTTTTTAATATAACACTGTTTTAAAACTTATGGTACTCAGAAGTAAACAATAATTTCTCCTAGCCCCATACAGATTCCTACCCCATACATAGTCCTGAAAATTTGTGCTTGTGAATTTTTAAAGCTGTAACGATACTTGTAAAATTTAAAACGAAAAACAGATACAATAGGTAATTGATGCATGAATAGTTCACCCAAGCCACATTTATTACACTGCAAATGATACGAACTGTTGTCATTTTTCTCAACAGCAGGTACTCTCTGCACTCCCTACTGTTATCTGTTGCATGCACCCCATGTTTCCCGTTTTAAATTTTACAAGTATTGTCATAGTATTACCCCACAACTCTAATGCAAATACTGTGTATGTGAGTTCAGGAGAGCCATATGCATGATCTCAACTACTCCACAAGATTAGCCGGTATGGGATACCACTATGTTGGCCATGTTCCCCGTGCTGTCCTGACGTCTATTCAGAGGGTGTTCTGCCTTTTCCCCAGCAATCACATTTTCCGTATCTCTAGTTCACTGGAGACGTCTGGTTATTGGTTGCTGAGAGACTACACCTGATAAGCCCACCTTGGTATAGAGTTAAATCAGCATGGAGCAAAGTACCCATATCTGTTATTGAAGCTCAGATCTACCGCTACCTCTACATCTAAACCCTGCAAACCACTGTGAAGTGTATGGCAAAGAGTGCCTCCCATTTTACCAGTTATTAGAGCATTCTCACCTTACATTCAGGTATTGAGCAGGGGAAGAATGACTTTAAGAAATCTCTGTGCGCTATAATTAATCTTATCTTGTCCTCACGATCCCTACAGAGTCAATACGTAAGGTGTTTTAGTATATTCCTAGAATCATCACTTAAAGCCAGGTTCTGAAACTTTGTATGTAGGCTTTCTCGGAATAGTTGGTCTCTCTCTTCAAGTTCATTATCTCTGTGACATTCTCCCAAGGGTCAAACAAACCTGTGACCATTCGAGTCAACCATCTCTGCACCTGTTCACCATATCCTGTTTGTCCTGTTTGGCATGAGTCGGATGGTTGATTTACAAGAAATCTCCTTTGTAAACTAATTGCATTTCTTCTGAATTGCACCAATAAACCTGATCCTACTACCTGCTTTTCTTATCACTGCTCCTGTGCGCGCGTTCCGTTTCATATTCCTACAAAGTACTAAGCCCAGGTATTTGTATCATTTGACCGATTCCAACTGTGACATGTTGATTCTGTAGTCACAAGATGCTACGTTTTTCCGTTTTGTGATGTGCACGATTTTACTTTTTGCACACTTGCACTACTTTGAAATCTCATAATGATCTGACTGAATATATATGCAGATACTTTCAGACAGTACTTCCTTACAGATAACTGCATCATCCCCGAAACGTCTGAGGTTATTGTCAATAATGTCAATATTGTCCACTCCCTTGGGCCACACCCGGAATTACTTCTGCAGCTGTCAAACACTCGCCATTGAAGATAACATGTTGTGTCCTCCCTCCCAAAAAGTCCTCAATTCAGTCACAGATTTAGCTTATAACCCCATACTATCGTGCCTCCCATAATAAATGTTTTTCGAGAATTGGTAAATACTGTATTTGCTGACTGTCTTGATCCATGGCTTTCGGGATGTCATGTAAGTAATGTGTTAGTTGGTTTTCACATTGAAGGGTTTCTGTTTCAGTCACATTCATGTAATTGTTACCTGAAATACATAATCCAATTTAATTAGTCTAGCAGATCACTCTTATGCTGTTTGTTTTATATAAATCATAGCATACAAAACTTGGAATTTGAAGACTAATTACCAAAAAACAGAATACTTAACTGATGATTCAGATGAGCTATACATTGAAGGAAAGAAAATCAAAAAGATAAACACTTCCTGTTATTTGGGATCCATTTTATAAATAGAGGGAAAATCAGAACTCGATAAAAGAATTAGTAGCGGACGGAAGGTCATTGGGATGCTTAACTCAGTCTTATGGAGCAGGAATGTAATGAGGAGAACCAAAAAATTAATATACAAATCCATATTAGAAAGTGTAGTTCTGTATGGAACGGAGACCTGGACAATTAACCTGAAGCACATAAAAAATTACAAGCTCTAGAGATGGACTTCTGGAGGAGATCGGCAAGAATCTCCAGGTAAGAGAAGATAAGGAACATCGAAATAACAAGGAGCATGGAAATAAAAGGAAGAATATATGACGTAATGGATAGGAAGAAATTACAGTGGTACAGGCTTGTACGAAGAATGGAGGAAGCCAGAATACCAAAATTGATGCTGGAGTGGGAACCGGAGTGGGAAGAAGAGGACGACCTATGACCACCTGGCTCCAAAATGTACAGCACACAATGAGGAGAATGGGCGCAGAGAAAGAGGACACAATATCGAAACATCTGGAGGAATATTTTGAAAATATAGTTTAAGAACGTTTATTCTTTGTATAGTAATTTCCGAGTAAATTATTATGTTAGAGATAAGCCTCTGTAATGAGGAAAAGCTCAAAACAAAAAAAAATAGCTGTTGGAATTATTGATTAGGGCATCATCGTTTATTGTTATTATTTTTCTGTATTTCACCTGTTTTATACTCTCTTCACAATCCCTGCCTGGGATAAGCTCTATAACGTGTGGATGAGAGAGTAATTGGATGTGCTCTGTTAACCGGAGAATCAGGGGACTTTTTCTTTCTTTCTTTGTGTTTTCTTTGTAGAGGTTGGACAACCTTTCTGTTGAATTTTGCTTTGAAACCTGACTTTTGGCCTGAGAGAGCCAGGGACAACGCGCATTTCACTCTTTTCAAGAGTACGGCTTGCGATTGTTCAACTAAAAACCAGTGCGGGAGGCTGTGGAAATTTCCATTCCTTTATCTGTTCAAACTTTGGCTGGTAAACGGGGCTGGTTAGAGAACATATCATCTGGTGCTCCGTCCTACTCCCCCCCCCCCCCCCCCCCCACCATCTTTCCACATAAGGAACATACCATTTGGCGTTCCCTTGCCCGGACCTCTCTCCAACCTTTGTACATTAGTTTCCGTTCCTTGGGTTCGTGATAAGACGTGTGAAAATAGAGCTGAATCAAGAAACGTGGAAATGGATTATTTTCGCTGTTTGTTTTTTGTAACAAACTTTGGGTACAAATTTTGCACCAGGGACACCTCTGGCGCTCTTCTCAGCTAACCTCCCCAAGTGGCCGCATGAGTCACTTGGAGCTTAAGCCGGCCCTGCGATAAACTTCATCGGGAACTAGGCAACGGCCTTTTTGACGGTTTGCTAGCTCCCTCCCACCCGAATAGATAAGCAGTTGCGGAGCGTTTTGCCGACTGGCCGGCTAATGCTCCCAGTCTGTCAAGATACGGTGCTCACACGGCGGCTGTGGTAGATTTCTGAAAAATTTGGAAGACATCATTCGGCCTGCGTCGGCGTGGTGCCCTTAAGAGTTAAGCCAGTATAGGTTCTATTGCGGTTAGGATCCGTTAATCAATTCATTGTTCATTGCGTGTGGGGGGGTGCACTCTGCCTCGTGATGCCATTTGACGAGCTACTCGACCGAACACTAGCGGCTCCGGTCACAGAAAACCATCATAACGACCGGGAGAGCGGTTTGCTGACTACACGCCCCTTCTATCCGCATCCCCATCTTAGGATGACACGGCGGTCGGATGGTCCCGATGGGCCACTTGTGGCCTGAAGACGGAGGTTTTCTTTTTGCTCGTTGCACGTGACCACTGATTTATTAAAATTCAACCACCAGGAGAATGAACGCTCTTTGGAGTCACGGCGGTCGGATGGTCCCGATGGGCCACTTGTGGCCTGAAGACGGAGGTTTTCTTTTTGCTCGTTGCACGTGACCACTGATTTATTAAAATTCAACCATCAGGAGAATGAACGCTCTTTGGAGACGTGTGAAGCCACAAATTTTTGATGATCTGTCGGTTTTCTGTTTGCGAAGTATGAAAGTTATCTCACCGATTAGATCCTCATCCTGACACTTAATCAAAGCATTCTTAGGTGCGTACAACGAATACGTGGACTGATATCCAAATTTGCATGTGCTGGTTTTTACCAATTGTTCAATATTTTTGGCACATTATTGAAATTTTGTCTAGCATGGTTAACTTAGCTTCTGGCCCCTTTGATCTACCTGTAACGATGATGGTTATTGGTGTTCGAATCCTGATGTGATGAATGTTAGAGCTTGTTACATTCCAAAGTGCAACCGTGAATTGCCTTCTCTGGGCTCGTTGCTGATAATGGTAGGCAATTCAAGATGTACTACATACACCGTCTATGGTGTATCATCAATGACTGGAACATGTAAAGCTAACGCAAACAGATGTGCTAATGTGAATTTTGCTGTATATTGTTATTTTTTAAGATTTAACAATCATCCGTGAGCGCTACATACACCCATTTGGTCATGTACACCATGCGAGTTTGACCGTAAATGTTTTATATCTGACAACCCTTTGTATAACGTACCAGATTTCATACACTAACATGACAACTTGGCATGAGTTTCCAACTCACAACGAACACGTTTTGGGGACGAGAAGAAGACAAGAGCATCTGTCAAAAATAAAGTATTTATGTGATCTTGGCTACAGAAAATGTTTACCAAGTAACATCTCCTCTCTCAAATGAGAAAGTTCGATCGATTAGTGAAGGTTTGATATAATCTATTGTCTGGGCCAACCGTGCTGAACTCAAGATACAAATTTCCTTTCAGGATTTCACGTTGCACTGTACTCAGTGCAATCAGGATTAGAGAGGCTTTGCCTATTTTTAACAATTCCCAACAGAAAAAGTGCACCCTTTTTAACATGATCGATATTGTTGGAATCCATGATAGGTGGCTTGGCGGAAATCATTCTGTTCGGGATAACTCATTACGTTCGAGCCCAGAATATGTTCTCAAATGTAATAAGTTACCTCAGACATAATGACCTCCTCCAGTTGGACTAGATGCCCAAGTATCATTGCTCTCTGGCAGCTCTGTGTAGTAATCTTGCCAATCTGTATACACCTACATCACACACTAATTTAGTCATACACTGATAAGCCGTAACATTATGACTACTGCCCACCGCAACGGTGACTGCCTCCTGGTGACGTTGTGGGGACATGTCGCGGTAACAAAAGTATGTAAGCAGACGCGGACGGCAGATCACCTTAGCGAAGATGTGACCTGCAAATGGGGAAATCCATTGATATAAGCGACTTCTACAAAGGGCAGATCATTGTTACGCAGAGACTGTTCAAATGGCTCGAGCACCATGGGACTTAACTGCTGAGGTCATCATAGAACTTTGAACTACTTAAACCTAACTAACCTAAGGACATCACACACATCCGTGCCCGAGGTAGGATTCGAACCTACGACCGTAGCAGCAGGGCGGCTTCGGACTGAAGCGCCTAGAACCGCTTGGTCACAGCGGCCGGCGCAGACGGTCTCCAGGTAGCCGAAAATTACCATTTTTAGGCAACGACTCTTCAGAAAACGTGGGGTTTGGAGGCTTGTTTCCTCTGTAAAACAGAATAGATGGTGATTGTGGCATATCTGCCGAAGAGTGTAATCCTGGTGCACGCAAAGGTGTTTTGCAGCACGCCGTTCTTCGTATATTGTTGAACATGGAGCTCCGCAGCAGACCACCCCTACGTGTTCACATGTTGACTCAACGACGAAGTCAATAACGACTACAGTGTACAGGGAACCAATGGGACTTGATCGTTGATCAATGGAAACCTGTCGGCTCTTCGGGTGAATCACATTTTTGCTACACTAGGTCGATGGTTGTCTCCACAACTGGTGAACTGCGGCTCCAAACGTGCGGCGCGCCACGGATTCAGGCTCGTGGGAGAAGTATTACGCTATGGGAGATATTCTTCTGCACTTGCGTGGGACCTGTGGTAGTAATCGAAGACAGTCTGACAGTTGCAAACCACCTGCATACCTTCAGGTCTTCGTCGAAAGCGATGTCATCTTTCAGCACTAACTTACAGTCTTCCGTGTCTCGGAGCCAGGACTGTGCTACCGTGGTTTGAGGAGCATTATATTGAACTCAGGTTGATGTCTTGGCTACCAAATATGCCTGATGTAAACCCTATGGAACCCATCTAGGACGCCATTGGCCGCCATTACGACATATGCAAATAGCGGCCCGTTATTTACGCTAATTACGTGTAAAAATTTGTAAATTTGGGGTAACATCTTATGGGACCAAACTGCTTAGGTCATCGGTACCTAAGCTTCCACACTATTTAATATAACTTAAGCTATAGACAACACACACACACACACACACACACACACACACACACACACACACACACACATGTCCGAGGGAGGACTCGAACCTCCGACGGGGGGAGCCTGCACAGACCGTGAGAAGACGCCTGAGACCGCACGTCTACCCCGTGACCCTTACGTAGACATCTAATGCCACATACCTCCACAAACCTACCAACAAACTGTAGGATCACTGATACGCAGAATCAGAGACGTGTTTCGTTCTAAAGACGGACACACAAGCTATTAAGCAGGTGGCCTTAATGTTTTGGCTCACAAGTGTATGTTCTTCCTACAATAAGTCATGTTTCTTCATTTTCTACCTATGGTGTCGTCCAGAGATCTCAGTGCCACACTTACGTCGGCATTGTGAATCGAAACCACAGTCATTAGCGCGGGAGCGCTGCAATCCTGAACGATGTGTGGGAGGCACTCCTAAAGTCCACGCCTCTCTTCTCAGAACAGCAGCGCTTTCGCACCGGAGGTCCATACAGAGTTGTGCACGAAAGCGTGCTGGCCCAGTTCGAGACAACAGCTGCAACAGTGAGCATCGCCGTGTAGGACAGCCACTGTTAAAGTTTCTGATGAAATGTACTATCGCAAATGTTGGATTTTGCGTAGAGCACTTTGTTAATATGTGCATCAACTGATGCTTTCGGGGTCATGAATGCTGTAAGTTCCAAACAATCCTGTGACATAGATCTATGTCAAAGTAAGTCTTTATTCATTTAAATAACAAAATGAGTTAATTTTTCCATCTGTTGTTGTCAAAAATGAACCATCTCCCAGAGCATTCAGAGAAACCACTGTTGTGGCTGGTCGACTGGGGTTGTAGTTTTAATGCTCATCAGAGAGTAGCAAGGAAGGTGCCTGCACGTGTGCATTTTACTTACATGCTACGTAAAAGAAAGTAAAATGCCGGCGCTCCCCGGAAACGTTGCCCAATCGGACAACGGCCAAACCTTCCACCACTGGAAACCAATGCAATCAAAAGCCAAAAACAAAAACAGGTCCTCTTCAGGGCCAACCCTGACGATCGTCAGCCTGAACGTTGAGGGAATCACCAAGAATAAGGAGGATGCAATATCGCAACTATGCCAATCAGAAAAGTGGGACGTACTGTGCCTGCAGAAAACGCATAGAGATGAAACAGCAAACAGACCCAATATAAAAGGAATGCGCTTGGCAGTAGAAGCGCCTCACAGAAGGTATGGGAGCGCAATATTTACTAGACCCGAGATGCTGCTCTCTTCCACGAGTAAGACAACCACCAGCAACATTGAAGTGTTAGCATTGAGAGTGGATCATTTACAATATGCTCCGTATATAAACCCCCCGGCCAGAACTTACACACACGTCAACGCTAGAAAGCTTCAACAACCAAAGGACACACTTCGTTGTGGGCGACTTTAACAGCCACAGCACCACCTGGGGCTACGACGAGACAGACGCCAATGGTCAGCTGCTAGAACAATGGGCTGAGGTAAATAACCTCTCACTTCTCCACGACCCCAAGCTCCCCTGCTCCTTCAACAGCAAAATTTGGAAGCGAGGTTACAATCCCGATATTTGCTTCGTCAGCCGGAACATCTACGACACCTGCTGCAAAAGAGTATATGATGCAATCCCAAAGACACAACATCGACCTATTGGAATCCAAGTCTACTCAACAATCAAAACAACCAAAATACCTTTCCGTAGGAGATTCAACTTTAAAAAGGCTAGGTGGTCAGAATATTCCCAAGCGCTGGATGAGGAATTAGCCAGTCTGACCCCAACACCAAATAATTATCTTATCTTTGTTGAGACTTTGCGAAAGGTATCTAGACAATATATTCCTAGGGGTTGCAGACAACAATATATCCCAGGGCTCTCAAATGCCTCAAAGGACATCCTGGAGAAGTATCAAGTATTGTTCGCGGAAGACCCATTCAGCGACGAAACCATCACCTGTGGCACAACTTTAATGTCAGCCCTCAGCGAGGCACGCGAGAAGAAGTGGATAGCAACCCTAGAAAGAATGGATATGTCCCACAGTAGCAAAATAGCCTGGAACCTGATTAAGAAACTGGATGGTGACCCAAGGCTAAGCAAGGCCCCGGCCAACGTAACTCAAACCAGGTGGCCTACCAACTCCTTCTAAACGGCAAGTTCAACTCCAAACGTCAGAAAACTAAAATCACACGCCTACTGCCAACGGAAAACACCAACTTCCAGAAACCATTTAGCATGAGAGAGTTGAACAATGGCATAAATACCGTGGAGAATGGGAAAGCCGCTGGGTTTGATGATATTTGCGTGGAACAGATTAAAAACTTCGGCCTTGGCGCCAGGGACTGGATACTTGGACTTTTTAACGTGTGCCGTGAAACCTTTCAAATCCCGAAACTGTGGAGGAAGTCAAAAGTGGTGGCTCTCCTTAAACCCGGGAAGGACCCAGAGTCTCCGAAGAGCTATCGACCCATACCCCTTCTCTGCCACCTGTTTAAGCTCTACGAAAGATTGATCCTCAACAGAATAGAGAAGATCGTTGACTCGAAGCTAATTCCACACCAAGCAGGTTTTAGACCTGGAAAGTCCTGTACCAGTCAAATTCTAGTATTGACGGAACATATCGAGGATGGGTTTGAGAATGAACTAATCACTGGGCTGGCACTAGTGGAGCTATGATACAGTAGATCACCGGACACTACTGCATAAAATCTACGAGACCCTGAAAGACTACCACCTAGTCCAGATAATCGAATCCCTGCTCCAAAATAGACAGTTCTTCGTAATGCTTGAGGGGAAAAAGAGTCGACGGCGGAATCAGAAAAATGGGCTCGCCCAAGGGAGCGTGTTGGCGCCAATCCTATTCAACATATATACAAATGACCAACTCCAGACAAAACCAAAACTTTTGTATATGCAGACGACCTTGCAATAACAGTTCAAGGCAACAGGCTTGAAGTCATCGAGGGGAAACTAGAAACCGCCCTTTCTATGATGTCAACCTACTACAAAAAGAATTCTCTAAAACCCAATCCCTCCAAAACTCAAGTGAGTGCATTCCATCTGAACTCGAGGCAGGCAAAGTACAGGCTCAATGTTACCTGGGATGGGACATTACTAGAACACACAGATACTCCCACCTACCTTGGCGTCGTGCTGGACAGAACATTGACATACAAATATCATTGCGAAAAAACACGCAAAAAAGTAGAAGCACGAAATTTCCTAATAAGAAAGCTGTCCAACAGCAAATGGGGTGCCAAACCTACCGTGGTCAGAAATTCAGCCCAAGCTTTGTGCTTCTCAACTGCCGAATATGCCTGCCCGGTATGGTGCAGATCTGCCCAAGCAAAAAAGGTAGATATTAGCTTGAATGAAACATGCAGGATAGTGACAGGCTGCATGAAACTTACCCCCATAGAAAATCTTTACAGGGCCGCAGGTTGCACAAACCCTGACTCACGTAGGAAAGCCCATGAACATACCGAGAAGCTAAAACAAACCTTTGATGCTCGTCACTCAATATTTGGCCTAGAGTGTGGCCCCAGCAGACTCAAATCCAGACGCCGTTTCCTAAGTTGCGCCTTAGATGAGCCCCCCATCTACTATCCACTAAGAGAGGACCCACCAAGCGGCGTATCTGGTGATTGGAAAACCTGGAGAATGCTTAACCGCATCAGAACTGGGGTGGCTCCTGTGAAATCTAATCTGATCAAATGGGGTTTGTTGGACGAAAATGACGACAAATGCGACTGCGGCACTCGACAGGACATGGAACATCTCCTACAATGCCCTGCCTGCCCCCACAGATGCACCCTCGACGATCTATGGCTGGCTAAAGAAGAAGCATTGGACATTGCCCAATACTGGGCAAACGAATTGTAGTTTCCGGACACGAAAAAGTAAAGTAAGTAATGAAACTTCCTGGCAGATTAAAACTGTGTGCCCGACCGAGACTCGAACTCGGGACCTTTGCGTTTCGCGGGCAAGTTGCTCTACCATCTGAGCTACCGAAGCACGACTCACGCCCGGTACTCACAGCTTTACTTCTGCCATGTCTCCGCAGTATCCTTTCTTTCAGGAGTGCTAGTTCTGCAAGGTTCGCAGGAGAGCTTCTGTAAAGTTTGGAAGGTAGGAGACGAGATACTGGCAGAAGTAAAGCTGTGAGTACCGGGCGTGAGTCGTGCTTCGGTAGCTCAGATGGTAGAGCACTTGCCCGCGAAAGGCAAAGGTCCCGAGTTCGAGTCTCGGTCGGGCACACAGTTTTAATCTGCCAGGAAGTTTCATATCAGTGCACACTCCGCTGCAGAGTGAAAATCTCATTCTGGAAAGTAATGCTCATCAGAGTATTCAGTTACCGTATGGTGCAACACGACAGCCTACTGTAAATGGAAGAGACACTTTATTCAGTTACAAACACACGACCACAGACCCATAGTCGGAAGGCTTAGGTCGGGTCATACTCGTGTTGACAGCTGAAATCAGCTTGAGAGGAGCACGTGGAGTGCCAGTTTCACGCTGTGCTCCACAGATGGGGTTGTTTCTCGACTTTCACCTGCAGCTAAGGTGCCCGCATGACCAGGAAAATCTCCCTGTTGGGCAGCGCACTTGTCGTTTCTCATGGCCACTTTTCGCGTCCAGTGCAAAATTAAAGCTTACCCTAAAATTAATAAACAACGAACCATATGTACCACTGAGAAGCCAGAAGCTCATTTGATGACTACGCACGTGAAGACGCGCCTTCGATTTCTGCATCAGTTTTATTGTAAGTTAAATGTTACAAATAATTTTTGAATTGTAGAAGTGAGTATCTAGGCTACGCATTATGCGATTGGAACAAACGAGGTGTCTACTGATACATCTTGTGGGACTGTATCGGACTGCGGTAATAGATTTATTGAAATACTGCGTATTTAAATGAGAGGCCGAAAAGTGGATTTTGCGCAAAGAAAAATAACTTTTCTTACTAAATATATAGAGAAACGTTAAAAGTGGCGATAATACTGTAAAATTTAGATATATATATATAGGAAATTATTTAACGTATACTTTAAATTGTTTCTTAATACTTATAGATCCAATAACAGAGGAAAACCAAAGAAATTATAGTTTATAAACAAAATATTGCAGATAAAAGAAAACTGATAACAGTATAATATTTATCGGATAATATCCGTGTGATTTGATGTATCAGTTGTTATTGAAAGATTAGGATTAATAATTTCAGGAATTTTCGTGCTCAGTAGCTTAACTGACTTTAGTGGTGCGTGACCAGCGTTTCCTTCAAATGGTTCAAATGGCTTGAGCACTATGGGACTTAACATCTGAGGTCATCAGTCCCCTAGAACTTAGAACTACTTAAACCTAACCAACCTAAGGACATGACACACATCCACGCCCGAGGCAGGATTCGAACCTGCGAGTGTAGCGGTCGCGCGGTTCCAGACTGAAGCGCCTAGAACCGCTCGGCGACACCGGCCGGCTCCAACGTTTCCTGGGTACAGTAACACGTATGGGCTCCTAGATGATATAGAACTTGTGAACAGTATAGAACTTTGATTTTCGGCGATTTGTTGAAAGAGGCTGTATTTTATTTCGTCATCCACACCAGATGCACATTTCCATAGGACCCACACCGTCGCAATGTGTAAGGAATGTTTCCTCAAAATTATGTCGTGGCATTTTGTTGCACTCTTTATTTAATGGTACTCTCCTCATGAAATCATATTTCTTAAGATAGAATTGTTTGAGTAGATCTGAGTTGTTGTCGTGGTGTCAAGAAGCGGAATGTGTAATGACGTCTTCTGCCTAAGCTTCACTAATGACAAATGTGCGCCAACAAAAAGATTGCTATCGAGATTTTTGAGTGTGAATATTAATGCAGTGTTAAATTACTGCGTTACGGCTCAGTTGAGGAAACAGAAGAGGTATAAAGAGGAACGAAAGCTACCGCACCCACCCGGGTATTCTCTAGAGGCCTGCCAAGGCTTCGCTCGCTGGAACGTCCACCCCCGTCGTTTAAAAGAGTTGTTACAGGAAGGCGCTCACCAGCGCGCTAATTGCGGTAGTTCGCCGGCGGGGAGGCTGGACCGGCGTTTTCATTTCCCGTGTTTGCCCAAGATTCTAGTCCGCGCTGCCCGCGGCGGAGATTACGTTTCACGCCCCGAGGCGCGCACCCGATTATTAAGGAGGGAGATGGGTGTCGATAGCGCGCAGCGGACGGAGTATCGGTCGGCGGTTCCGTTACCTCCACAAAAGGGCCCATCCCATCCACCTCACCCACTGACCTGGGCCTTCCCTCGAAGATCGATGGGCTCGTGCGCATGCCATTACTCCTTCCTAACGGTGGTTTAAGTACGCCATTACCATGGTCGTAACTCGCACACCCTAAACCAAACACCAGCGGACCTCTGCCTTTCCCCTCACTACTTCTTCCATCTCTTCTCAGTCACTTCCCTCAATTCCCTTTTTTCCATTCCTTCTTTTTCCACACTCCCCCCTTTACAGACGTACTCTACGTTCACACAATCTCCGGGGTCAGGATGCTGTGGGGCCACAACCCACAACTTTTATTAACAAGCGAGGCTCCGAGGTGGAGGGAGGCGTTTTTCCCCGTACCGATACGCGGCGATCCACATTCATGATAGCGCTGACCGATGTCCATTCAGGGTTTTACGCCCGTAATGAAAGGCTCGGGTCCATTTAGGGGAACTACGATGTGAGGTGTCGGCTTTCTGTAATGACCGTGATAATGTGGGCTGATGCAGGTGTGAAGACGGCTCCACGTACTCCGAACTTGCGTCGCAACGATTTCTCTGCATGACGCCCTGGGGCGCGAGAGGGCTGCAACGTCGTAAACAGTTCGTAAACTGTGCTGCGGAGCACGTGAATGTACCGAACAAACCCGGACGTGCAGACTTAATATCGGTCGTGGTTCCTCCGCCTATCGGAGATGCGGAATTGCTATATCCTTGAGGATGAAACTAAACTTCTCTTACCGCGCACGTCCTGAGATTCCCTGCTGTACCCGCAGGACAAGACAGATAGTTTAATTTGTGGAAAGGGGCCAAAATGAGTGGCTCTCAGTTGTTCTCGAACATACTACTTCATTCATTCACAAACCTTACAAGAGTAAATAAAACATTTAAAACAGAGCAAGCCAAGCATTAATTTTAGAACTTACTTCCCGGCTAAATGCGCCATTCACTCTCACGCCTCAAGGGCAAAACAACTGTAATTTAAAACCGGCTGAAGGCCAATAACTTAAGGCTCAAAAAAGGAATTTGAATTTAAAAAGCAGATAGACTTGTCTTAAAACATTTATCTAAATTACGCTGAAGGCCCAAACAATCTCATGCCTTAAGGGCAAAACAACTTTAATTTAAAATCGGCTAGAAGGCATACATAAACAAGCAACAAGGACAAAGAAGAGAAGGCAGCACATCAAACAGCGCTCAGAAGTTTCCAAGGGTCGGCCTGGAATTCAAACACTAACGCTCGCTTAGGTTAGACAGGCAGTCGGCAAAACAAATTCTCAATCCGACAGCAACCCAACCGACAGACAGTTAACGGACCAAGCGACAGGATAACTTCCGCTCCACCCGTCCAGCACACAACAGGCAGTTCACTGAAACAACGCAGAAGGTATCGGCGCCCACATTCAGCTGTCAAACTACACACCGTGCTGGACTGTCACAACACGACGAGGAATATACACTGCCTGAATTTACGTCAACGGCCAGTGCAGGTAACCGGAACGTTAACGACCACAACACAGAAGATTCCGCTGGTGCACTTCAAAATAATCAAGCAACTCCACAGGAGGGCGGCTAGAATTTCGCTAATTTGAAAACACGCGGTTTTGCTCGCGGGAATGTCCCAACAGCTCACAACGAAATTCAAACAACACTACGTGAACAGTTGGCTCTGAGCACTATGGGACTCAACTGCTGAGGTCATTAGTCCCCTAGAACTTAGAACTAGTTAAACCTAACTAACCTAAGGACATCACACACATCCATGCCCGAGGCATGATTCGAACCTGCGACCGTACCGGTCTCGCGGTTCCAGACTGCAGCGCCAGAACCGCGCGGCCACTTCAGCCGGCGTGAACAGTTGGGGCTGGCTGGTAGATTAACTAAGGACCACTTCTCGTATCCGAGATCGGTAAGCCACGGACCTCGTAGCAATCGGAAGAGCCCCTCACAGTCCGACCGCTCGTGGACCCTGCCAGCGGCGCCGACCAGACACGCGCCACGGAGACTTCCTCGCTGCTCCACGCCATCCGACCAACTGCCCAGCCCCGGAATCGGTGAAGGACCAAAAATGCGTCGGCCGATGAGACGACCAACCGAAAGACCAACCAACGGTCGTCACGCTCCAATCTCTCTCCGCTGGACAGTGCATGTGTGTCGCCAGCGGTCGGCGAGCACTTGCTGTCGACGCCTCACCGGCGCTCCGTTCCCGACTTCACTGCTGCTGCGTCCCATTGCACTGCTGGTCCGTCTTCAACAGACTGCCAGACACACGACGGCCCGGAAATACTATCGGTCGCTCCAGAGATGGTACGACAGTGCACTTATCGATACGCGCTGCTGCTGCCGCTCAGAAGTAAGTAAGGCAGGAAGTTAGTGACGCCACCAGTAAATGAAATAAGAAATCGAGGCTGCGGTACCCTAATAGAAGGTGACAAACAATAAATGGCATGAACACGAGCCGTGCACGGCTCACAATCTATAGAAACGATAAATGATGATGTCACGTTGGATTTGGCGTCAACAGAGACGGACAGTAGAACAATTCGTTCACGGAAGGAAACCGCCTTTCCATTGTTGTTGTTGTGGTCTTCAGTCCTGAGACTGGTTTGATGCAGCTCTCCATGCTACTCTATCCTGTGCAAGCTTCTTCATCTCCCAGTACCTACTGCAATCTACATACTTCTGAATCTGCTTAGTGTATTCATCTCTTGGTCTCCCTCTACGATTTTTACCCTCCACGCTGCCCTCCAATACTAAATTGGTGATCCCTTGATGCCTCAGAACATGTCCTACCAACCGATCCCTTCTTCTGGTCGAGTTGTGCCACGAACTTGTCTTCTCCCCAATCCCGTTCAATACTTCCTCATTAGTTATGTGATCTACCCATCTAATCTTCGGCATTCTTCTGTAGCACCACATTTCGAATGCTTCTATTCTCTTGTCCAAACTATTTATCGTCCATGTTTCACTTCCATACATGGCTACACTCTATACAAACACTTTCAGAAATGACTTCCTGACACTTAAATCTATACTCGATGTTAACAAATTTCTCTTCTTCAGAAAAGCTTTCCTTGCCATTGCCAGTCTACATTTTATATCCTCTCTACTTCGACCATCATCAGTTATTTTCCTCCCCAAATAGCAAAACTCCTTTACTACTTTAAGTGCCTCATTTCCTAATCTAATTCCCTCAGCATCACCCGACTTAATTCGACTACATTCCATTATCCTCGTTTTGCTTTTATTGATGTTCATCTTATATCCTCCTTTCAAGACACTGTCCATTCCATTCAACTGCTCTTCCAAGTCCTTTGCTGTCTCTGACAGAATTACAATGTCATCGGCAAACCTCAAAGTTTTTATTTCTTTTCCATGGATTTTAATACCTACTCCGAATTTTTTTTTTTTTTTTCCTTTACTGCTTACTCAATATACAGATTGAACAACATCGGGGAGAGGCTACAACCCTGTCTTACTCCCTTCCCAACCACTGCTTCCCTTTCATGTCCATCGACTCTTATAACTGCCATCTGGTTTCTGTACAAATTGTAAATAGCCTTTCGCTCCCTGTATTTTACCCCTGCCACCTTTAGAATTTGAAAGAGAGTATTCCAGTCAACATTGTCAAAAGCTTTCTCTAAGTCTACAAATGCTAGAATTGTAGGTTTGCCTTTCCTTAATCTTTCTTCTAAGATAAGTCGTAAGGTCAGTATTGCCTCACGTGTTCCAGTATTTCTACGGAATCCAAACTGATCTTCCCCGAGGTTGGCTTCTACTAGTTTTTCCATTCGTCTGTAAAGAATTCGTGTTAGTATTTTGCAGCTGTGACTTATTAAACTGATAGTTCGGTAATTTTCACATCTGTCAACACCTGCTTTCTTTGGGATTGGAATTATTATATTCTTCTTGAAGTCTGAGGGTATTTCGCCTGTTTCATACATCTTGCTCACCAGATGGTAGAGTTTTGTCAGGACTGGCTCTCCCAAGGCTGCCTTTCCATACGACTGCCATAATTTATCTCTCTGGTTGGTTAAACAAAAAGGGTTTATCATAATGTCGGTCTGAAATTCGTGTAACAGACACCTTAGCTCCGTGCTCCTTATGTGCATTCAGGCAATTTTGAAGCGATTCGTCATACTTTGTAAGTGCACTACTCGGTTTAAAGTTGAATTACTAGCGCAATTAAATTGTAACATGCACTGATTTGGAAAGTTATAACCTTTCCTATGCAAAGTTTTTGACATGTGCTCTGTAACTTCAATAGGAGAAAGAAACGTTACTTGAGCAGTTAGTATAAAATAGGTTGGTGCGAAAATTAGTAGCGTTTTTGCTTTGCATGTAGGTATTTCGGTTGCTACAGGTTTATTTATCGACTGTCATTTTTTATTTGAAGTTCACCATTGCTGTATGGTTTTACGTCTTGTAATTTTCTCATTTGGCGACAGTAAATGGAGCTGTGGACGCTAGAAAATGGTGTACCATGTGGAGAAATAGGAACATTTCCGACACATTTTCTGTTTGATTTCAACCGAGGGGTGACAGCAGCAGACGCAGCCAGAAACATTTGCTCCGTGTGTGGGGATAGTCCTAATGCCACTGGACACAGCACGGCAAGAAAGTGGTTTTCTCGCTTTAACGAGAATCGTTTTCAGATTAGTGAGTCTTCACGTTCGGGAAGACTTCCGAGGTTTGATGAAGATCGTTTAAACGCATTAATCCACAATGATCCACGTCAGTGTTCTCGAGAACCGGCAAATGTGACGAACTGTGACCTTTCTACCATCATGCGATATTTGCATGCTAACGTCGGCTGTATGCGTACTGCACGCTCTAAATGCAAATCACAAAAATTAGCAGGTGGCTGTAAGAGCATCTCCGCTTCCTCGTCATCAGTTCCTATCATGTGTCGTTACTGACGACGAGAAATGGTTTCTTTATCCTGACATGTGGAAAAGTAAGAAATGATTCAGCCCAAACAAAGCAGCAACTCCCAGTATGAAGATCTGGCGAATCCACAAAAGATAATCTTATGCAACTGTGGAACGGTGTGGTGTACTACGATTTGCTTCCCCGAGGTGTAACCGTCACTGGTGACATACTTCATAAACAACTGAAACGTCTTACAGATGTAATCCAAGAACACCGACCAGCATTGCTGTGTGAAATGATGCTACTTCGCATTCTGCTGGACTGACAAAAAACGCATACAGGAGTTGGGTTAGGAAGTGATTCCGCACTCACTTTATTAACCTGATATTGGTCCCTCAGATTTTGACCTTGTCCGCTGTCTGTCGAACAGCCTTGAAGGAACTTCCTTGCTCGATGCATATGTGCTCTAAACATGGCTCGATCAGCCTGCCGC
The DNA here is from genome assembly GCF_023864345.2 of Schistocerca serialis cubense. Lineage (NCBI taxonomy): Eukaryota > Metazoa > Arthropoda > Insecta > Orthoptera > Acrididae > Schistocerca > Schistocerca serialis. Next base: position 251,250,534 of record NC_064639.1, on the reverse strand, counting down.
TGTGAGTGAGCGGTTCTAGGCGTTTCAGTCAGGAACCACGTGACCGCTACGGTCGCAGGTTCGAATCATGCCTCGGACATATATCTTAAGGTTAGTTCTACGTTCTAGGGGACTGATAACCTCAAATGTTAAGTCCCATAGTGGTCAGAGCCATTTGAACCACTTGAACCATGGCTCGACGAGTTCTTTACCTCAAAACCATGTGGTTTCTACAGTCGCGGAATGGAAAATTTACCCCAGCATTGTAAATAGTGAAGAGGAATATATTATCAATAACTAAAGTCTATGTTATCTGTATCTCTTGCGTTCATTAAATTTTTGGAAAATGCTGCAAACTTATGCACCAACCCCTTACTTTAAGAGCGGAACAGTTAACAGCAGTAATAGCAAAATTAGGCCTACAATGACATTAAGTGAAGACGAAAACCCGTCTCTAATATTTCAGCAAGAATGAGTGTTTTATGCCAACTCTACTTATAGCCAGGTATTGTGGTGTGGAAGTGTAAAACTCTATCTGTAATCGTGACGGTCAAATATGGTAAACTGAACTTATACACTCCCATAAAGCGAACTACAGCATCTCTGCAAGCTGTACCAGCCTCATGATTTACAATATTTGCTGAAATTTCGTGCAAAGAACGGGATATACAGTATTCGCTATAATGGATGCCATCTTTGAACTGTCATATGAAAATCGTATCAGTTATTATACGTGTCATTTATTATGGGCACATGGTGCGGTTTAGCATCATGTGAGTGTATATCGGCTGAAGAATGTAGGTCACAATAACGCGATTAGATAACAAATAAATGACCAATAAAATCGAAATGACAGAAAATATTTAGAAGCCACTTCGAAAGATTCACTTCAGAAAACACAATAATACGCGTCCTGTTATGCGTAAACGACTAGTGGTAGGCAGTACATAAATCGCCATACGTTCAAAGTTTCCATGCAAGTCACAAACCATTTGGTAAAGAAATTGTAAGGGAAAAGTGAGTTTGTAATATTCTGCGCCGGCCGCAGTGGCCGAGCGGTTCTAGGCGCTACAGTCTGGAACCGCGCGACCGCTACGGTCGCAGGTTCGAATTCTGCCTCGGGCATTGATGTGTATGATGTCCTTAGGTTGGTTAGGTTTAAGTAGTTCTAAGTTCTAGGGGACTGAAGACCTCAGCAGTTAAGTCCCATAGTGCTCAGAGCCAGTTGAACCATTTTTGTAATGTTCTGTTGACTGATAGGCTTTGAACAGATTCTGTTTCCAAGCCTCATAATTGCTACCCTCACAGAGAAACCAGTACCGACATGTGAAATCCAATATACTTATAAGGATATGGAGTCTGTTCCTTCGGACATGTCCGAAAGCACAGACACCATATCTACACTCCTGGAAATGGAAAAAAGAACACATTGACACCGGTGTGTCAGACCCACCATACTTGCTCCGGACACTGCGAGAGGGCTGTACAAGAAATGATCACACGCACGGCGCAGCGGACACACCAGGAACCGCGGTGTTGGCCGTCGAATGGCGCTAGCTGCGCAGCATTTGTGCACCGCCGCCGTCAGTGTCAGCCAGTTTGCCGTGGCATACGGAGCTCCATCGCTCCATCGCAGTCTTTAACACTGGTAGCATGCCGCGACAGCGTGGACGTGAACCGTATGTGCAGTTGACGGACTTTGAGCGAGGGCGTATAGTGGGCATGCGGGAGGCCGGGTGGACGTACCGCCGAATTGCTCAACACGTGGGGCGTGAGGTCTCCACAGTACATCGGTGTTGTCGCCAGTGGTCGGCGGAAGGTGCACGTGCCCGTCGACCTGGGACCGGACCGCAGCGACGCACGGATGCACGCCAAGACCGTAGGATCCTACGCAGTGCCGTAGGGGACCGCACCGCCACTTCCCAGCAAATTAGGGACACTGTTGCTCCTGGGGTATCGGCGAGGACCATTCGCAACTGTTTCCATGAAGCTGGGCTACGGTCCCGCACACCGTTAGGCCGTCTTCCGCTCACGCCCCAACATCGTGCAGCCCGCCTCCAGTGGTGTCGCGACAGGCGTGAATGGAGGGACGAATGGAGACGTGTCGTCTTCAGCGATGAGAGTCGCTTCTGCCTTGGTGCCAATGATGGTCGTATGCGTGTTTGGCGCCATGCAGGTGAGCGCCACAATCAGGACTGCATACGACCGAGGCACACAGGGCCAACACCCGGCATCATGGTGTGGGGAGCGATCTCCTACACTGGCCGTACACCACTGGTGATCGTCGAGGGGACACTGAATAGTGCACGGTACATCCAAACCGTCATCGAACCCATCGTTCTACCATTCCTTGATCGGCAAGGGAACTTGCTGTTCCAACAGGACAATGCACGTCCGCATGTATCCCGTGCCACCCAACGTGCTCTAGAAGGTGTAAGTCAACTACCCTGGCCAGCAAGATCTCCGGATCTGTCCCCCATTGAGCATGTTTGGGACTGGATGAAGCGTCGTCTCACGCGGTCTGCACGTCCAGCACGAACGCTGGTCCAACTGAGGCGCCAAGTGGAAATGGCATGGCAAGCCGTTCCACAGGACTACATCCAGCATCTCTACGATCGTCTCCATGGGAGAATAGCAGCCTGCATTGCTGCGAAAGGTGGATATACACTGTACTAGTGCCGACATTGTGCATGCTCTGTTGCCTGTGTCTATGTGCCTGTGGTTCTGTCAGTGTGATCATGTGATGTATCTGACCCCAGGAATGTGTCAATAAAGTTTCCCCTTCCTGGGACAATGAATTCACGGTGTTCTTATTTCAATTTCCAGGAGTGTATATATCATATAGTTCTTTCAACACCGGCCATGACATCCTTCTGTGCAGATGCACACATATTCTCCGAACTCTTAGGGGACTTGGTAAGAATGTCTTCCACGAGTAATGAGTGTGTTGGGGTGGCACACTGCGAATGTAATGTGTGGACATACAAGGTGAGAATGTGGGTCTCGCGGGAGGCGTGCGCGGGATAGTCCCTGCAGTCGCACTGTCTCAGCGTGTTCGGTCAGAGGGTTAGCTCCCTTCCGAAATAAAAAAACTGAGGTAATGGATCAACGACGAACTTCGACGGATGTCTTACGACGTCCGCCCTGAGCAGATGCAACGAACGAAAAACGAACAAAATGAGATTTTAAAAAAGAGATGGATAGCGCGTCTGCCATGTAAGCAGGAGATCCTGGGTTCGAGTCCCGGTCGGGGCACACATTTTCACCTGTTCCCCTTGATATACATCCACGCCCTTTCTAATTTTGTGAAATCCAAGTCCCCTCGCGCTGTTCGTACCCGTTTTCGCAACGTCGGCTAGTGAACATTTATCCCAGAAATCCAAGTACGTGACAAATGGTTAACGAAATAATTTTGTTGATACGCAGTGCTTACGCACAACCCAACAGCATGAAACTATCCCAGCCAAGAGCAGCTCATCGGCCAGCCACGTTCATCACCCCGTGTTCCCTCACTACGAAACACTAAAGAAGTGACGTATTTGTAAACTAGTCCCAGAGTGAGTTCATTGAGCCGGGCATCCGAAAGTGCTGACCATGTTTCCCGTAAACTTCCAAAAATAACCAGTATTTCTAGTCGATACTGTGCACAGAAGCATCATTGCAGTAATGGCGCTGTAACTTGTTCAATAAATAACACTGAAAAAGTTGTGTTTTGCTCAAGGCGGGCCCTTTCAAAACAATGATACAGTACCCAACACTCGCATAGACAACAAGAAAATGTTTCGTACGGACACGGGATCTCTTCAAGGTACGATAATCACAGGAAACAGACAAGTACAGAGCTTACCAGTAAACTCCCTCCATTGGCGTTCATATGTGCGTCAGTCCCCAGTGACACTGGAGTCCGCATACGTTTACGTACACTATCCGATCGAAAGTAAGCGGACACCTTATAGTGGACATTAACATGGGGAGTGTCCACCCTTCCCCTTTTTCATGCCTTCAACTCTGTAGCAGACACTTTCAATTGGTGCGTGAATGTCTGTGTAGGAGTGGCAGCAAGAGCCAGAACCAGAGTACGTAGTGATGTCGAACGCTGGGGTGTGGAGCGAAGGCGATATTCTAATTAATCCCAAAGCTGTTCCCTTGGATTCCACTCGGGGCTCTGAGCATGTCAGTCCATTCAGTTATTATCTACAAACCATTATCTTACAGATACTGCTCTACGACTGGATGCATTGTCATGTTGACACAATCGTAGTCTCCAATCTATTGTACACCGTGCTGCAAAACTTGTTGATGCCCTTCCGCATTAACGTTTTCAGTACGTGAGGTCTGACTGGTCTTGGTTCAGCAGCGGTCGCTCGATCTAGGCAACTTTAAACGAACTGATGTGTCACTCAGGTGACATCCAAACACTAGTTCACGGTCGAAGTCCCTGATGGACCATTTCGGTTACTGCTTCTCTACTGACGACACAATTTTCCCCGCCTCCGTTTACACTGGGAGGTCTTTGCATTTTGTACTAGCGTTCTATGAAACACAAGAGCTTTCAGATGCCTCGCAAATAAAAGTCTAGTGCGTTTAGATTGGAAGAACGAAGAGCCCAAGCAATTAGTCTATTTTTCCCTTCACAACTCTCAAAAAATAACTTAAAAGACTCTGGATTTACGTAGCCAAGAAGGTACTGGACATCTCATATAAGAATGCTTTAGTGTGGTATGTCTGCAGGTTCTGTTCCTGTGTGTCATACGTCTTTACTACAACACGAAGAGACGTGGAGAGTAAGTTCTGAAGTTGGAAATGCAGCGTTCCTGGACGCAGACCCATGTTAGTTTCTTCTAATTATGAGGGAAGTAACCTGAAAGACTACATGTAGCTTTTTTATTCTTGTATATGAAGTACGTCAACTGTGACATTCTCTTATTGACAAGGTAGGCGACATGTTAATGGAATGCTCATATTAGGCAATCGGTACATCCGATCCTTACTCCGAACATTATGTGATTGGGGGATGGCAAGAATAGAAGGTAAATGCACTGAAAGAGGATCCACAATTTAACTCTAGTCAGAATTACGCCAATCTGACATAAATGCACGAGGAAGCTTTTAGTACGGGAGGGAACACGGCCGGAAAAGTTTTAGCCAACACTGTTTTCTGCGCGTATATAAAAAGGATTTGAGAAACAGAGACATCATTCGGATGACTGTGTACAGAGAATCTATTACTGTAAGCAAATGTTGTAAAGGGTCGGTTTTGTAACTCCAGCGCTTGGGGGCGATTATAAACGAAATGGTTAGGATCACCTGACGCCCTCGTGTTGCCCCGCGAATGGCGGTGGTGACGTAGCGGCGGGATAAACCGACCAGTTAAAACCTATACCGAAAAATAGTGTTTCAAATGGCTCTGAGGTCATTACTCCCGCAGAACTTAGAACTACTTAAACCTAACTAGCCTAAGGACATCACACATATCCATGCCCGAGGCAGTATTCGAACCTGCGACCGTAGCAGTCGCGCGGTGCCAGACTGAAGCGCCTAGAACCGCTCGGCCACAACGGCCAGCCATCCTATACCGATATTTAAGTTCTGAGTAACGTGTATTATTCGGTATTTATTTGGTCTTGGTTACAAAATGGGTTGTTTTTATTTTTTAATTGTAGCCGCGTAAAAAGTATCAGTTAGCCATACCAGCAGGGCAAAAATTTTTCATTTCTAAATACAGTATAAGTATTCTTAGAAAGGGATCTTAGAAAAGGAGTAATTTTTATTCGTAAAATTAGCATTGGTTTGAAATATTGCATTATTATGGGAAATGGGAAAAGCAGTTACTGTTATCTTAATAACAATTCCAACAGAACAAAGAAAAAAACCCGTGATGTAAAAACTGGCACAGTCTTCCTGAGACATTAATGTCCCAGTTGCCATGTGTCGTGGCTTAAAGGTACGCCCATATGTGCAGAGTGCGGATGGCCGTAGTAACTCCAGTTCCCGTCAGATCACCAGGGTTAAACGCTGTTAGGTTTGGCTAACACTTGGATGGGTCACCGTCCAGGCCTGGTCTGCCGAGTGCTGTTGGCAAGCGGGGTGCACACAGCCGTTGTGAGGTCAGTTGAGGAGCTACTTGATTGAGGAGTAGCAACACCGGTCACGAAAACTGACAACGGCCGGGAGAGCAATGTGCTGACCACATGTCCATCTGTATCTACAACCAGTAACGGCTGGAGGCTGAGAAGAACGCAGCGGCCGGTCAGTACCGTTAGGCCCTCAAGGCCTGTTCGTGTGCTGTTTGTCTTTTGCTTTGTATGTGAAGATAGAGAAAGTAAATGAGGATACTGAAAGAGTTATACAGTAACTAAAGCTAGACGAAAATTTAATAGTCATGGGACACTGGGATGCAGTTGTAGGCGAAGGAGTTGAAGAAACAGTTACAGGAGAATATGGGCTCGGCACTAGGAATGAGAGAGGATGAAACGTCCCCTTTGAATAATTATTCATGACTGTGCTTAAACTGACACACAATATTTTGTTAGCGCAACGCAATCTGACTTTCAAAATTCCCTACAAAAGAATGGCCCTGACTAACATTAAACTATACCTTTCACAAATCACTTACCTCACAAAAATCTTTGCTGCTCAAGCTACTGCAATACAGCGAGCGCCACTACTACCAGCTAAATAAAAGATTCAAACTATGGAAGGCACTAACTACTGATAGGGATAGTTAGCAAATGAAAGATATTAATAGAGAACAAACAATGTATTTACCTTAGTATCATCAAATATAAATATAGCAGTTCATGACAAATTTCAAAACTCCGCCATCTCTCTCCCCACATCCACCACTGCTGGCGGCTCACCTCCAACTGCGCAACGCTACGCGCTGTTCACATCCAGCTGCCGCTGCCCAACACTACAATGGCAGACAACAATGCAAACTAGACACAGACTGCACACAGCACAGCCAGTGATTTTCACACAGAGGTGGCGTTACCAATAAAAAACCTAAACAGCCTACTTACATAGCCCCCATGCTCCCCACAAAAAATTTTACAAATTGGATTGGGCAGTGGCCAATACAGATTTGAAAAAAATTTTCATAATTACAATAACAAAGAAATCAAATGCACACACTTATTGATACTATGTTGGTCAAAAGCTCAAATTTTCTCACAGTCTATAAAGACAGTCCTGATCGTTCGTCACTGTAAAATAGTAGTGTTTTTTTCAAAGTCTGAGCAGTAGAAGAAAATGCACATGGAACGGAAGTAGTGGATTTCCATGCAATCTTGAAGAAGTAGTGTTGTCCTTCCAACGGAAAGACAGTGCTGACTCTTGATATGCAGACAGGTAATGGGCCACAACAGAGCAAACCCACAGCAGGGTCAGTCGAAGTTTTGAAGAATATTGGTAGGTAGGTCATCACAGAGCAGACCCACTGGAGTCCTGGTAGAGATTGTGGTATTGGTGGGCCACCAGAGGTGCAGACCCACTGCAGTCCTTGTAGAAATAATGGCGTTGGTGGGTCATCATAGATGCAGGTCCACTGTAGTCCTTGTAGAGATAATGGTATTGGTGGGCCACCAGAGGTGCAGACCCACTGTAGTCCTTGTAGAGGTGGCCAGCAGCCATCTGTTGCGATTGTGCAGGTGCACATTCACCATCGAAGAGTCTTGCGGAGAATATAGCAAGTCCATAAACCACCACTTGTGCACTCACAAAGTTTTGGAATTGTCCTTAGAACCAGCAATGCTGTTATCCAGTCCCTTGCTGAATTAGTAACACACGTGCAAACACCAACAGTCCCAACTTCTCACATATTGTCCATATACTATGACCAACAGAAACGTGTGCAGTGAAATGTAACTAACAAGTTAATAATATCATGAACTGGTGACAATTACAATTTTATAACATAAGAATACAATAACAAAGGTACAAAATACATCATTAAAAACATAACAATACAGATAACATTTGTAGTACAGGCTTTACAAAAGAATCGAACTAACATATACATCAGTGGAATTATGACATGAGTACATACATAAAAGATCACAATAACTTTTGAAACATCAACTTCACACATGAGCATTAAACAGAACAGAATTAATAATGTCTAACATCTTTACAAAGTAAATAACATACTATTAATGCCAATTATATTCGAGGATAACAGTATTCCTCATCATAGTGAATGTAGCTTAATATTAAAAGAAGAAAAAATTCTATGAAACTACACCGAGACAGGAAGAAAACAAATACACAAGGGTACACAAACATATAGTGGGATAATACAAAAGGAAAGGACAGGGTTTGTTGTACTGCAGTATTTTGCAAACAAAACTTTCTTTACTTCTTGGAGATCTCCCTTCATTCATCATTATTCCCAAAAAGTCCTATCTATACCTGCTTTCTGTATTCTATTCATATTTCTTTCAATATAATTATTTCTCAGTGTACAATACTCATTTTGGCCCAAATATTTTTCATATAACTTCGCAATGCATTCTTTACCTATTCTCCATAGTCAGTTTCTTATGTAGTCTACCCCCTCTTCAGCTAACTTAAATCTACTGAGCTCAGATGCTAAACTAAGGGACAAGGCCATGCAGCATCACATAAAACAATTAATATAAACAGCAATGAAAAAAAAACGCAGATTTGCGAAGCAAGCAGCATTAAGAAATTAGCAAAGCAATTGTAATATTACAACTAATCTAAGGCAATGTGCAGCAAACAATAAAAATAAATCATTAGTAAAACTGGCTTAACAGAATAATGTAAATTCAAATTCAATAACACTATGCCTGGCAAACAGCAGCAACTTATACCTAAACATGACATAGCTCCAGCAGAAAAAATATTACAGTAAAAACAACAATGCAGATAAGGGAAATGTATATTCACATCTTAATGTCTATGTAATTAAAGTGGTGCACCACAACAACTTATTGTAAAAAAAAATATTACCATGTACTTGAAAAGAAAATTATGTGTCCAGTTACTGTTACTAGTCCCTTCTTATTGTTCTTTCCTTTCCAAGTGCTCCTTTTTTAAAGAATGTGGATTACAAAATTATCATTTAATAGATCTGTTGACAGAAAGTGTTCACATTAGCAAATGCATCTAAGTTTATTTTATAAAACTAATGCTGTAACACAGCTGGAAAACAGGTATCAAATGAAATAAGCAATTACGCAAACCAAACCATACAAATATCATTCAATAGTCATGTGACATTTCATAAGTTAGTAGAAATTCTCTCAACTCTCGTAGAAAGACGCTTGTCGTAGTCAGGTGTGCAGATGTAAAAATATTTCTCGTCATTTCATTAGGCATTTCAGTAAATATCATAAATTACGAGCTCCACAGTATGCTTTCAACAAGGAAATGTCAATAGCGAGGATAATGGCCTCCCCCTTTTTTTTTTCTACCTGTGCTTCCGGAAAGGCACACCCTAATGGCTTGTTCTCCAGGTGTCTGACACAGCGGTGTGCCGACGACACACGTGCAGGTGGTCACTTAACTTTCTTACGGAAATATTTACGACAGCAGTTTCCGCTACAGTGACAGTCTCATACACAAAATTTCACGGGTCGAGAATTTGCGTTGCAAATGTGTAGAAACAAAATCTTATCAATATAACAGTGTCATCTACCTCAAAAGTACTTTAAAAATCATGCTCCCTTACGAAATACGACATTCAACGCTCTCATAGTATCACAATGGTTCCGAAAAAATATGAACAGTTCACACAGTGCTGACAAAATACAATTTCATAAGTGTGAAGTAATCCAACGGTGTAATTACGTAAACATCTGTCACTGATGTAGTAAAAAAAATGTTTATCTCTCTGTTAAATGATCAGATAGCTGTGTAATTCTGTGTTAGAGAAATATGGTACCGATGTGTAAAGTTGTATAAGCAGATACCATATTAGCTAGGGCTCCTTGTGCTTGCCAAACACATGGTACACAAAGTAGGCATGTACCCCCCTGAGGATTGATGTAATTATACGCTCAGGTGTTACAGATTACAACAATGGAATGAAATGTATTACGGAAAACCTTTGTATCATTGTCCTTCAAATATCTTTAAAAATAAATGATTTAAGTACAAAATTAATCACTCAAACACATGTCCTGTAGCGCTAAATGTGCGTCTTGCTGTAGGATAATCTCTGTGAAAGTGTCGTAGTTATAGTCCTCTGAAAGCTAAGTTCTGCAGAAGTCAATGTACTTACCTCATGATAAACAAAAGTGAAATGCTTTGCGTATAGATATCTTAGTTATTACGCTTATTGCCGTGATGAAGAAATTACTGTGCTGTAACGTATTGTTGTGCTACGGAAAAGGCAGTCTCATTGTAGCTATACCACAAAAGTTACTACTAAAACATGTTTTACTTTCCAGAATAAAACAGAAAAACTGTGCAGATATAAAACAGAAACACCGCAAAAGCAACATTGTATATTGTCACTCATTAGTAGCGTCGTGATAAAATCGTGTAGCTGTCACATAAACTAACGACTGTGTCATCTGGTATCTCACAGAAAGTACTTTAAATCCAGAATATATTTTCAAGTAAACCAAAATGTTGCATTAAAATCTCATTAGCAGTACCAGATATAATGTTATTTTTCTCGGAGCCAGCCGGCGCACGTGTATGCCTGTGGTGCGAGTCATTGTCTGTCTCTTTGTTGCCGCGCATCGTTACTGGGATTAGGAGGCCTAACTTCCACAAATTCGCCTTGCCGAGAGGGCCCAGCTCTGTTTAAAGCTCGCCAGTTCTGATGGAATTCAGGTCTGTCGTTTTGCCGGTAGTTTACACAGTTTCTTTCGTGTCGGTCACGTGGTGGAGAATTTCTCCCTGAATCGTAACTGCGCGCTGGACCGTTGCATCTAAAGTAATTCTGTCTCACTTGATAATAATTATTTTGGTTCCCAAATTGTCTGTTTCTCTGATTGTCTCTGTGATAGTCACTACCGCAGAGAGGTGATCTTTCCCTGTAATTATTACTACTCTGCCAACGGTTGTAATATGGGTGGTGTCTGTTTCGGTCACGATTTGTGTTGTGAGAATAGGCTTGTCGTGGCCAGTTATTGTTTCTGTCGTCACGGAATTGTGACAGATTCCAGGTTCGTATCCTGGCAGGGTCGCCATATGAAACGTCCCCTTTGAACAATTGTACATGACTGTGCTTAAACTGACACACAATATTTTGTTAGCGCAACGCAATCTGACTTTCAAAATTCCCTACAAAAGAATGGCCCTGACTAACATTAAACTATACCTTTCACAAATCACTTACCTCACAAAAATCTTCGCTGCTCAAGCTACTGCAATACAGCGAGCGCCACTACTGCCAGCTAAATAAAAGATTCAAACTATGGAAGGCACTAACTACTGATAGGGATAGTTAGCAAATGAAAGATATTAATAGAGAACAAACAATGTATTTACCTTAGTATCATCAAATATAAATATAGCAGTTCATGACAAATTTCAAAACTCCGCCATCTCTCTCCCCACATCCACCACTGCTGGCGGCTCACCTCCAACTGCGCAATGCTACGCGCTGTTCACATCCAGCTGCCGCTGCCCAACACTACAATGGCAGACAACAATGCAAACTAGACACAGACTGCACACAGCACAGCCAGTGATTTTCACACAGAGGTGGCGTTACCAATAAAAAACCTAAACAGCCTACTTACAAGGAGAACGACTAATTGAGTCCTGTAATAAATTTCACCTAGTAATTGTGAATACTCTGTTCAAGAATCACAAGAGGAGCTACAATGTTGTAGTGATGAAGAGTAGGCTGAAGCGTAAGAGATAAGTCAGAAAGAATCAATATGCGAAGAAGTGGGATATGGAAGTACTAAGGACTTCTCTAAGACTATAGATACAACAGTAAGGAATACCTCAGTAGGCAGTACAGCTGAAGAGGAATGGACGTCTTTAAAATGGGCAATCACAGAAGTAGGGAAAAAAATATAGGTACAAAGAAGGCAACTGCGAAGAAACTGTGATTAACAGAAGAAATACTTCAGCTGATCGATGAAAAAAGGAAGTACAAAAATGTTCAGGGAAATTCAGATGAAATTACAAGCGAAGGTGGTAACATTAAGACTGCAAAGGGCATTCCGCTGTTAAATGCAGAGTAGAGAGGGGATCGGTGGAAAGAGTACATTGAAGGCATCTATGAGGGGGAAGATTTGTCTAATGGGATAGAAGAAGAAACGGAAGTCGATTTAGAAGAGATAGGAGATGCTGTATTATAATCAGAATTTAAGAGAGCTTTGGAGGACTTAAGGTCAAATAAGGCAGAAGGGATAGATAAACATTGCATCAGAATTTCTAAAATTGGAAAAAAATGACTGTTCATGTTAGTGTGTAGAATAAACGAGTCTGGCGACGTACCATCTGATTTTCAGAAAAAAATTCATCCACACAATTCTGAAGTCTGCAAGAGCTGACAAACACAAGAATTATCATACAATCAGCTTGACATCTCGTGCATCCAATTTGTTGAGAAGAATAATATACAGAAAGATAGAAAAGATGATTGAGGATGTGTTAGATGACGATCAGTTTGGGTTTGGGAAAGGTAAAGGCACCAAGAGGCAATTCTGACGTTGCGGTTATAATGGAAGCAAGACTAAAGAACAATCAAGACGTGTTCATAAGATTTGTCGACCTGAAAAAGCATTCGACAGTGTGAGATGGAGCAAGAGGTTCGAAATTCTGAGAAAAATGGAGGTAAGCTATAGGGAAAGATGTGTAATATACAATACGTACAAGAGCAAATAGAGAATAATAGGAATGGACGATTAACAACAAAGTGCTCGGATTGAAAAGAGTTTACAACAGGGATGTAGTCTACTGCCCCTACCGTTCAGCCTGTACATCGAAGAAGTAATGAGGGAAATAAAAGTAAGATTCAGGAGTGGGATTAAAAGTCAAGGCTAAAGGAGATCAATGATACGATTCGCTGATGACACTGCTATCCTGAGTGAAACTGAAGAAGAATTACAGGATCAGCTGAATGAATGAGCAGTGTAATGAATGTAGAATATGGATTGAGAGTAAATCGAAGAAAGTCGAAAGTAATGAGAAATAGCAAAAATGAGAACAGCGAGAGACTTAACATCAGGATTGATGATCAAGAAGTAGATGAAGTCAAGGAATTCTGCTACCTAGGCCGCAAAATTACCAACGACGGACGGAGCAAGGGCGACATCAAAGGAGACTAGCATTGGCAAAAAGGGTATTCGTCGGCAAGATAAGTCTACTAATATCAAACATAGGCCTTAATTTAGAGAAGAAATTTCTGAGGATGTACGTTTGGAGCACATCATTGTATGGTTGTGAAATGTGGACTGTGGGAAAACCGGAACAGAAGAGAATCGAAGCTTTTGAGGTGTGGTGCTACAGACGAATGTTGAAAGATAGGTAGGCTGATAAGGTAAGAAATGAGGAGGTTCTGCGCAGAATCGGTTAGGAAAAGAACATGTGGAAAATACTGACAAGTAGAAGGGACAGGATGATAGGACATCTGTTAAGACATCTGGGAATGACTTCCATGGTACTAGAGGGAGCTGTAGAGGGCAAAAACTGCAGAGGAAGACAGAGACTGGAATACATCCAGCAAATAACTGAGGACGTACAAGGTTATTCTAAATGATGGGCCCATTTTCAAAAATTCGTATGCATGCAAGTACAAATCCAAACTGAACAAGCTTCATTCCAGTGAAAAGAGGGAGTTTGAAAGTATTTGGCGGGCGGGGGCGGGCGGGCGGTGATGGTTTCAAAAGCGACCAGTAGAGTTCACGCGGCAATAGGGCCGTCTTTACTTTTCACTGGCAGTCGTGAGTGAGATCGCGACTGTGCTGCACGAAGTTTTCTGCGTTCTTGAGTTCGCGAAAAGTGAGTTTCAAATTGCAGTGCAGCGGGCATTTCGCACCAAATTCGGTATTCAACCACCAACTCGCAAAAGCATTAGCCGTTGGTTTAAGCAATTTAAACAGACTGAGAGTGTGTGCAAAGTAAACATCACAGGCCGACCGCGTGTGTCAGAGGATGCTGCCCAACGGATTCAAGAAAGTTTTGTGCGCAGTCTCAGTGAGTCTACCAAGCCGGTCGAGTACTTGGAACACCCAAAACAACTCTATGGAAAGTTCTGAGACCGCGTGTAAGTAGGCTGTTTAGGTTTTTATGTTGGTAACGCCATGTAGCGCTCTATATGAAAATCACTGGCTGTGCTGTGTGCAGTCTGTGGCTGGTTGGCATTGTTGAAATATTCTCTACTGTAGTGTTGGGCAGCTGGATGTGAACAGCGCGTAGCATTGCGCAGTTGTAGGTGAGCCGCCAGCAGTGGTGGATGTGGGGAGAGAGATGGCAGAGTTTTGAGAGCGGGTAATCTGGACGTGTGTCAATCAGAGACAGTAAACTTGTAAGCCTGAATGTCATGAACTGACAAATATATTACGACTTTTGAACACTATTAAGGTAAATACATTGTTTGTTCTCTACCAAAATCTTTCATTTGCTAACTATGCCTATCAGTAGTTAGTGCCTTCAGTAGTTAGAATCTTTTATTCAGCTGGCAGTACTGGCGCTCGCTGTATTGCAATAGTTCGAGTAACGAAGATTTTTGTGAGGTAAGTGATTCATGAAAGGTATAGGTTATTGTTAGTCAGGGCCATTCTTTTGTAGGGATTATTGAAAGTCAGATTGCGTTGCACTAAACATATTGTGTGTCAGTTTAAGCACAGTCATTTGTAATTTTTCTAAGGGGACGTTTCACGCGTTTGCTGTGCAAGCCCTACCGATTACAACTTGTCCAGGTTCCCAAACCCAATGACAAACTAATTAATAAAAGAATATTAAATTTATTAAATTGATATCAATCATTATGAAAAACTTCCCTTTCTCGTTTATATAAAGTTTTTTTCATTTTGGATTTGTACTTGAATAAATACGAAGTTTTGAAAATGCGTTCATCATTTAGAATAAGTCTGCATGCTGCAAGTGCAACTATGAGATGAAGAGGTTGGCGCAGGAGAGGAATTCATGACGGGCCGCATCAAACCAGTGAGAAGACTGACGAGTCAAAAAAAGTGCAGTGGGCAAGATGTGCCCCTACCTGCTCTACACAGAAGTTCTCTCACTTTAGTCACCGAATATCCATTGCACTTTGGAATGACAGCAACCCCAGTATGGAAATATTTTGACATAGTGATGTAGCAATTAAGTACAATGCTTGATTTGCTTTAATAGATTTAAGATTTGTCTGTCATTTCTAGGAAATAATCAAAGAGGAAGGATCATATTTATGGATTCTTCCGTCGCTTCTTGATAGAACAGTTCCATATCGAGGGTTGAATAACACTTAGGCGGTTTTTTGTTCCACTGATTTTTATTTGTATGAACTAATTTTCGGCTTATTAGGCCATCTTCAGATAACTACTAACTATTGTTTACAAGGAGCTTGTGTTCTTACAAACCAAACATTCTGGACTAAGATACAACGCACTTACATGCGATATTTAGTTGTAGTATTGTCTTTGGAATTGTCAAACGGGTCTTTTGACTTTTTGTTCTGTAAAACTGTTCTTTAACATAAAAAAAATCACATTTTATGGTTTGTCAGTACCATGTATGACAACAATTAGAATTATTTAGAACACACGTTATTATAAATTTACAATGTTTTGGTATTGTGTTATGTAATATTTGGTATATATTAATGCACAATTTTCTAATAACAAAATGTAACCGCCAAAGAAAACATGGCTGTGGTACAACCAACAATTAATGTCGAGTGCAACTGTTCACAACAAATACCAAAAAATTGTAAACTTGTTATAATGTGTATTCTAAATAATTCTAATTGTTGTCATGCATGGTACTGGCAAACCATAAAAAGTGATTTTTGATGTTGAAAGATCAGATTTACAGAACAAAAAGTCAAAAGACCCGTTTGACAATTCCAAAGACAATACCACAACTAAAGATCGTATGTAAGTGCGTTGTATCTTAGTCTAGAATGTTTGGTTCATAAGAACAGAAGCTCCATGTAAACAATAGCCAGCAGTTATCTGAAGATTGCCTAATAAGCCAAAAACTAGTTCACACAAATAAAATTCAGTAGAACAAGAAACCGCCTAAGTGTTATTCATCCCTCAACAAAGAGGGAGGAAATTATGGTAACAGTATTGTATTAAAAACTTAACAATATTTCATTCATAGTATACAATAAAAATAGAAGGTAGCTGATCTGCTGCATGTGTCTTCATAACATGCCTTCACCTGCTTGATCCCCTGAAAACGGACAAACTCAGTCTCCCCCCTTTAGCACTGAATATTCGTAGTTCCCAAACAGTGGTATAATCCTCAATTACAATACGAATTTGGTGCAGAATTTAAACAAAGTAGAGTCAATTGGAGAATAGTGATTATTTTTAGTGGTATTCATCTTCTTATCACTTTTTGAGTAAAGCTGCGAACTGTAGATGGACTAAGTTTTATTTAATATCTTAATTCTATGTATCTTGACACAGAGAGGGTCAAAAATTTTCAAACTTCTTCCGATTTCTATGTTTATTACGAGATATAATAGGAATAAAAAAAAAGGAAAATCGGTTATTTCAGAAACCTGTCATTTTGAACAGTTTCAACAGTTGGGTTAAACTAAAGTGAATATAAACAGATATAACCGACAAGCACTTATTTCAGCGACAACTCCCATCCGTATGGTTACGCTGGTAGTAAACGAAAAAGCATGAGGAAGATTCACGTGGACGTCTAAGACTTTTTCCAAGGAGTATAGCGGACTGTTTGAGATACGCCCTCATTGTAAAGTCGCGGATCTTTTTATCTATTTACAGGTGACTAACTATTGCGGCAGAGAGGTTCCCAATTTGGAAAACACTGATGAGCTGAACCATTGTGATCACTAGCCATTGCAAGACTGATTTCCGTCTGATGGCGGTGGTGTCACACCACAGGGCAATTAATCCAATTAGGATATCGATCGCAGATGTAGAAATCCACTGACATAAGCGACTCTGACGCAAACCCTCTTGTTACGGCCTGATACATGGATCGAGTACCTCGGAAAGGGCAAAGCTGGTCTGCTGTTCGCATGCAACCGTTGTTTCTAAGGAGAGTATTTGTAGGACGTTGAAACCGCTAGTAGATGGCAAGATGTTGGACGCCTGCATCTCATCACAGAATGTGGAGGCTGGAGGACTGCCTAATCTGGTAAAGCAGTTTAGGCGGCGGTATGTGGCAAAGGGGATTGAAGGGGTGCTCTATTGGATTCAGGTAGCGACTCTGGACAGACCAGTTCATTTCGGGAATGTTATTGTACGGGGACAGTACCCGCACAAGGTGTACTGGCATACTGACGTAACATCACCTTCTCCGAACTGTTTCTCTACTGCACCGTTACCGCTTCTCTACTGAAACCACAATACTCCCGGCCTTCTATTGCACTTTCGGTTCCACCCCCCGTGACATCTAGTGGTCAATTACCCATTACATAGACGTGTCCGAATACTTTTGATCAGATAGTGCACAACATGAAGCGTCAAGACATGAGCCTACCGGCGCGCTACCCCAGCGGCCGCAGCGCGCTACAGTACGTCGCCCGATGACTGCATTCCGTGTGATTTCGCCGACAAAAATCAGCTCAGCTCAGCGCAGCTCTGTCCAGGCTCAGCGCCCACGACACACAGTCGGGAGGCCAGGGACCGCCGCGTGCCAGACACCGAAATACCATTAGACGGCGACCGCCTTTCTGCCACTCCGCCTCGTCGCTTTCTGGAGACACTCGCCCGCTTTCAAGCACCACTCTTCCAGAAGCCGCATCGCCTGCCGCAGAAGTCTAATAGCAACAACTGATTACACAGGTCAGCAGAAATAAAATATTTATAACCTGACTGAAATGTAGTAATTCTGCTAATCTGGCGTCGTAAAAAAAGGATCTATTATTAGTTTCTTTCTTACTTCTTTTTTTTTTTTTAGGTGCAGTTTCGGAGATACACAGTAACGTACGACGAGCGTTCAATAAGTAATGCAACACATCTTTTTCTCGGTCAGTTTAGGTTGAAATCTGCGGAACTTGTTGTCGGACATCATGGGTTATTCCCACTTCGGCCCCAGTAGGTTCATAAAATTCCGCCACCATACGTAGCTTTCAAAATGACGTCTGTAACTGAGTTGCGCTCACAGCAGAGAGCTATCAAAAAAAAAAAATGGTTCAAATGGCTCTGAGCACTATGGGACTTAACATCTAAGGTCATCAGTCCCCTAGAACTAAGAACTACTTGAACCTAACTAACCTAAGGACATCACACACATCCATGCCCGAGGCAGGATTCGAACCTGCGACCGTAGCAGTCGCGTGGTTCCGGACTGAAGCGCCTAGAACCGCTCGGTCACCGAGGCCGGCAGAGAGCTATCATTGAATTATTTTTGGAGGGAAAACAAGGGCATCGAAGATATTTATAGGCCCTTATAGAATCTCTATTGAAACCTGTCAACGAACAAAACCATGGTGAGTCGCTGGGCAATGCTTCTGTCATCATCGCAACAAACTAAACTACGCCCGAACAGGTCTTGGAAGGCCCAACGTCACCGACCGGCCGCCGTGTCATCCTCATCCCGTAGGTGTTGCTGGATGCGGGTATGGAGCGGCATGTGGTCAGCACACCGCTCTCGGCCGTATGTCAGTTTACGAGACTGGAGCCGCTACTTCTAACTCAAGTAGCTCCTCAGTATCATCGCAACAAGGTCGCACAAACCTGTCCGCTCTCCCGCGTGCTTGCCGATCACACGCACACAGCTGTGACTCCTGCAATGTTGGAACGTGCGGACACTCTCTTTCGAGTTTATCAACGGATCACAATCAAACACCTCATTACTCAACTGGACGCCTCTGTTGGTAGTGCTGATACACTCTTCCACCACTTCGGGTACTGAAAGCTGTGTGTCCACTTGGTTCCTTGCTGCCCAACAGCAGATCATGGACAACAATGAAGGAATATCTGTGTGAAATTGCTTCCGCGTTACGAGGCTGATCACGAAAATTTTTTGTCGACCGTCACAGGCGATGAAATGGGGGTTCATCACTTCGAACCGGAAACAGAACGGCAGTCCAGAGAGTGGCGCCATACCACTTCTCTTCCGGTAAAGTCATGGTGACGATCTTTTAGGATTCTGAAGGAGTTATTCAGTTACCTGCCCTCCCTCATGTATTATATACTTATTTATATATAGCCTAAGTATGTATGAACGTTTATTAGAGTACTGTATCTTTCAGAGAAGTCTGCTAATAACGTTCCTGTTTTGTTAAATCTCTTGGAGAATCCTGCTTAGCAATGTTTCTCTTAAGTACACGACAGTGGTTTGAAAAGTTCTAGGAACGGAATAGAAAAAAGCATGTAAATCAGTGAAATTTGTTGTTGTTTTTCAATGTAGTCTCCTTGTACATTAATGCACTTGGTCCAACAATGTTCCAGTGCCTTGATCCCATCTCAAAAATGAGTTTCCGCCAGGTCTGCTAAATAGTAGTCAACTACGACTATCAATTCTTCGTTTGAAGTGAATCTTCGTCCACCAAGAAAAATCTTCTGTTTTGGGAAGAGATGAAAGTTTGAGGGAGCCATGTCGGGTGAATAAGGCTGGTGTAGCAACAATTCATACCTTAGTTCGTGTAATTTTGCCATGGTGACGGCACATGTATGAGAGCGAGCACTGTCTTCATAGAAGATGGCTTTCTTCCTTGCTAAATCTGGCCTTTTTTCGCGTATCTTTTGTTGCAATTTATCCAGAAGGTTAGCATAGTATTCTCCAGTAATTGTATGCCCAGTGGGGAGATAATCTACAAACAGAATCCCCTTCGCATCCGAGAACACTGATGCCATGACCTTTCCCACTGAAGGAATTGTCTTTGCTTTCTTTGGTGGCGGAGAATCAGCATGTTTCCACTGCTTTGACTGTTGTTTAGTCTCTGGGGTATAGTAGTGCAACCAAGTCTGTGGTCACAAACCGGCGCAAAAATCTTGTTCGCTCCTCCTAAAACGGCCTAAACATTGTTCCAATATGTCCATTCTCACGCGTTTTTGATCCAGTGTCAAGAGTCGCGGCACACATCTTGCAGATAATATTTTCATTTCTAATTCTTCAGTTTAAATGTGATATTCAGATTACGTCTGCCAAGCTCGAGCAATTTCACGCACTTTCAATCGGCGATCAACCATGACCATTTTGTGCACTTTTGCAATGAATTCTGGAGTAGTGAAACATCTTGGCCGACCACTGCACGGATCATCATCTAAGCACTCCCGACCAAATTCATTTGTCCACTTGGCAACAGTTGAGTATGAAGGAGTAGAGTCCCTCAGTGTGTCCTGGAAATCGACATGAATGTCCTTTTCTTTCATACCTTTCTTTACGAAGTACTTAATCACTGCTCGAATGTCGAGTTTTTCCAGCTTCACAAATCACTACGCGGGAACAACAACAGAGCCACGTCACCACCACAGCTCTCTCCCAAGAGCACTGACGTAGCACGTGTTTACAGCCAACAGTCCAATGAATATCACGTAAACAACTCATTGCGATAGCGCTGACCTCTCGTGGTGATTCCGAGAACTTTTCAAACCACCCTCGTACATATATAAGCTCAGCTTTGTTTCTGTTTGGTGCGGGTCTCGAATTAAATAATGTTACCGAAAATGTCGAGAAGTTTATTTTTATACGATACTCTAATCAACGTACAGACGGGCATATGTCGGACTGCATGTCGTTTGAGGGGCCAACTTCTACGTGGAGCCCGATTCTGTAATTTATTTCATGAAAAATGACATGTAATAGCTATCACATGTAGAAGAGATTGTATCTTTGACACCACTGAACCAAAGATGTTGCCTGGGTGGCAGACTCTATTGTAAGAGGGGCGCGCTGAGCGCTGTAGCAGTTGCCATTGTACTCTGTTAAAGGCAGGGTGTAAGAGTTAAGCTATTGGCTAGCTGTGAGAAATTAGCTGTTGGCCTGTGGACACAGCATAATACAGTTTTGTAAGGTAATGAAATTTTGTATATTTACTTTTAAGTATGCAGCAATGCAATGTAGATCTTGCTAATTTTACAGTAATGACCCTTCAATGTAGGAGCCAAGTATTTGCCATCAGGTTGGATAAATAGGTTGACTAGGTACACTCGATTTGTAATGTTTTGTTTGTTTTGCAATCCTGATACAGGCAAGTTAAATTTTTAAATCTATTTTGTTAAAAGATGCTAGACTTTGTCATGTAACAATCCAGGTGTGTTCAATTACGTCAGAAAGTGAGAATTGTAGAACAATTGAGAAGTTCACTGATTTTGAAGTTAATATAAAATGTTTCACATTAGATTTTGGGAATACAATTTTGAAGCTAAAGAATTAGGTCTTAGCATATCCTCTTATCAGTGCCTCATCCTCTTCCATGTCATGTTTGTTTAAATCCAATGAATCTTTAAAAGAAATGATTTTTCAATCAGAGTAAAAAAATATTTATGTGCCACAATCATAAAAGTATTAATGATTGTAACAGTTTCAATGCTGGCAGCATTGCACAGCGCTGAGCCAATATACAAAATTCTCACTGACCATTTGCAAGGTTATTCATTTATCAACTAATCTACTGACATTATTTGTGTTGAGCTACAGTATTTTACGGCCGGCATTGCGTTTCACTGACCCAAGATTGAATATTTTGTATTCCTACCGTGGAGAGAACAGAATACCAAGATTACATTAGCTGCGAGCTAGAGATAAGTAAATTGTATTTCATTGTTTATTTGCAGAGGGAATTTTATCAGTTTATTGCACAGGGCCATATAATTCGGTGCTCACTAGACTGAGTAAATTTCAGAGGGAATGATTTCATTACGGGCATTACATACTGGTTTTCCAGATTAAGCTGTTTAATTTTTCTCTGGATTACAGTAAAACTGATTAAGCACACAATTTGTTAAAGAACACATCTCACAGTTTATTTGGATAATGGAAATACATTATTAAAGAACGTTACAGTCAATTACAGTATCGTGTAAAAATTTGAAGTAAATCGGTCAAGAACTTTTCTAGATTTTTGGTAATATCGTTAAACTACAACTGATTTTATACAGTAGCACAGATTGCTCGCAGAAGCAAGATGATATTGGCGTATGTTTACTTTACACGGATAGAATGGCCTACAGGAACTGAAAGCATACGGTTCCCATTACGTAACGACACAGATTATAAACTAAGTTTTGATGCGTTTATGAATAGACTCTAGCTCTCTGGTCCGCGCACCACATTCAAAGGTGTCCTCAAATCATTGAAGCCACAGTGGGTACTTAGTTAATTCTCCTTTTTAAAATACTGAATTAAATATTTCCGTCGTGTCCTGTATATTATCACGTGGTTCTAGAAGATTCCACTGTTTCAGATTAGAACCTAGAAGTTCAGCTTTGGCCGGCCGCGGTGGTCTCGCGGTTCTAGGCGCGCAGTCCGGAACCGTGCGACTGCTGCGGTCGCAGGTTCGAATCCTGCTTCGGGCATGGATGTGTGTGATGTCCTTAGGTTAGTTAGGTTTAAGTAGTTCTAAGTTCTGGGGGACTGATGACCACGGCAGTTGAGTCCCATAGTGCTCAGAGCCATTTGAACCATTTTAGTTCAGCTTTGTTTTCTGGTTGGTGTGGGTATGTGGGGCTCACACCTATTCAGCAGCGAAATTATCATCCTGTGATGTTAAGCAAAGTGTATTGGAGGGGATGTTTTCTCCGTTTTGGGCTTCATCGACATTTACCTCCACCCTGTAAGGCCCAGGTGGATTTGGTACAGGCAGATGAGCTCCACGTGGAGCCAGGCGGATAGCTGAAGGAATGATGGGCCATGTAATGTTCAACGACTTCTTTTCTTATATAACTCTGTGAACAGCAGGTACCATGCAGAAATAGCTATTACTCGGCAGCTCCGTCCAAATAGCAGTGGTGACAAAGGCCAATGAATGTCCAATATTTTTGATCCACCCATGCAAAATTGCAAAACAGGAATTGCAGCAAACATGAGATGCCGACGTTTGCCTTGATCAACTAACTTTACACCAAAATAATGGTGGTAGGCTGTGTTCGTTAGTGAAGTAATGTTCATTTTTGGCTAGCAAATATCACATTTCCACAGATAGAGCAGAATTGGTTCGGATACTTAAGCACTCATTCTACATATTCCCAACATATTGTCGGTGGAACAGCGACCAATACAGTACAGAAAAAGTTTGTGTTTGTGTCTACATTCGCAGTTTATTTATTTTGTCTACTGGCTACTGGTTTCGGTACACAATACCAACATTAGGCCATCCTATGATCAAAAAATACAAATACTACCTTAGAACAGCAGTGCAATAGCAGTATACATAAAACAGGAAACGCTTAGCGTATAGTGAACCTAAAAATGTGTAGGTGCCATCTTAATCCGGTACGCAGTCGCCTTATGTGCTACCCAAATGGGTGTGTCAAGCAGTAAAATAAAAGGTAAGTGTTGAGTTTTAAATAGATGTAAATTGCGGCCATTGGTGACAGTGTGCCCCTGTGTACAGAGTTTATTTTATTTGTTTTGAAGGGTGCTGACACTCAGTGATTAGGTTACCTTTCACGCAAGGAGATCTGTTAGCCACGCGGAGTGGCCGCGCGGTTTGACGCGCCATGTCACGGACTCCGCGGCCCCTCCCGCTGGAGGATCGAGTCCTCCCTCGGGCATGGGTGTATGTGTCGTTCTTAGCGTAAGTTAGTTTAAGTAGTGTGTAAGACTAGGGACAGATGACCTCAGCAGTTTGGCAAAATATGTGTTCAAATGTGTGTGAAATCTTATGGAAGTTAACTGCTAAGATCATCAGTCCCTAAGCTTACACACTACTTAACCGAAATTATCCTAAGGAGAAACACACACCCATGCCCGAGGGAGGATTCGAACCTCCGCCGGGACCAGCCGCACAGTCCATGACTGTAGCGCCTTGGACCGCTCGGCTAATCCCGCGCGGCGCAGTTTGGCCCTTAGGGATTCACACACATTTGAACGTTTGAGATATGTTAACCAATGTAACACCATTTTTTGGGACAGTGAAATTCTTTTTTACCTCTTGTAAAGTCATAATGTAAAAGATATCTAAAAACAGCATAGTATCTGAAATTAAGAAATTACATAACGAAATAGTCCCACGCGTAATAAAAAATTAAATGCAAAATCGGAAATGTGATTAGCCAAGTTTGGCCGGCCGCTGTGGTCGAGAGGTTCTAGGTGCTTGAGTCTGGAACCGCGCTGCTGCTGGGGTCGCAGGTTCGAATCCTGCCGCGGGCGTGGCTGTGTGTGATGTCCTTAGGCTGGTTAGGTTTAAGTAGTTCTAAGTTTAGGGGACTGATGACCTCAGATGGGAAGTCGCATAGTGCTCAGAGCCATTTGAACCATTTTTTTTTTTAATCAGCCAAATTTACTTTTTACCCTTATGCACAGTTTATACCATTATAAAACGTCACTCTGGCAATGAGTCTTTAATTTACGCTAGATGCTTCGTAATAATAGCGTCACATAACAGAAATACAAAATAAGTTTTTACTTAAAAGAAAGCCAGCGTCCAGATGGAATAGTGATATTCTGTAGCTATGTATCACTCTGCAACCATCAGTTGACGATATTTCGCCGCATCTCCAGTTTCGTGTTTGCCCCAGCAGTGTCCACGGAGAATAAACCGTAATAGTGGTGAATGCTGTCAGATTTTAACTGAACTGAGGCGCATGCAGGGTACTTGCACTCAGTCATTAGTTTACCTTTCACACAAAAACATTTGTTAACCGACGTAACACCATTTTTGGGACAGTGAAATTTGTCATAAACTCAGGAACATTATTCGTCCTGGAATCTGATTGAAATAAGCCCCGATGATCAGCGAAGACGTGTCTGGAGACGCCATGGATAGCGGTGGGATACCAACGTGACTGTCGCTTGCCATACGGCACGATAGCCGGTAGTGATGGCCTGGCATCCCACTTCATTACACAGCAGGATCCCTTTGGCTGTCATTCGCGGCATCCTTACAGCGCAGTAGTACGACACGGATATTCTAAGCCCGTTTTGTTGTCCTTGATGAGAAGCCATCCTGGCTTCCGTGTCAGCATGACAATGCCCGCCAGTACACTGCGAGTGTTTCTAATGCTTGCCTTCATGCTGGCCAAACCATACTTTGCCGGCAAGGTCGCCAGATTTCTCCCGAACTGAGAAATTTTGCAGCGTTATGGGCAGAGAACTCCAACAGACTCTGGATTTTGGTGGTCTAACGCGCCAGTCTGACAGAATTTGGCAAGATACCTCTCAGAAGGACATCCAGCAACTCTGTCAATGAATGCCAAGCCGAATAACTGTTTGTATAAGGGCCAGAGGTGGGACAACGCGTTCTTAACTTGCTTAATTTCTGTAAATTGTAATCATTTGTTTGTCAGTACATGTACATCACATTCACCGATTTCCGTGCCATGCAGATGATTCCTCCGTAGGTCGTCTTTTTTGTCTCACAGTGTAGCTTAGTCCTACGAAGCAATACGAAAATGAAAGCCGTCGGTGGGAACACTGCACGACAGTGTCAACACATCCGCTGTTCGTGATTGTAGACAGCACGTAGAATAAAATGATTTCAAGAAGGTGCTACTACACTGACCGGCACGAAAAACGCAACATTACAATTCCTTACAAAAACGGAAATTGGTTTTAAATTTATGACATTAATCCACAATCTTATGACGGAATATTGTGATACGGTTCCATGTAAGCGTCCACCAACGAAAAAGAAGGCGATTATAAACAATTAAGCCAGAGACGCACACTTCAAATAAATTTTGAGTAGGCTTGATACGTGGTTACTTAGAAAGGCAGGAAAGTTGTGCGGCCTAATCAGTTACCGTTGGTTGCACAGTAAGCACATACACTTTATTTAAGGAAATAAATTTATAAAAGCAATCATTTTTAAAAAATTGAGCCGGCCGAAGTGGCCGAGCGGTTCTAGGCGCTACAGTCTGGAACCGCGCGACCGCGACGGTCGCAGGTTCGAATCCTGCCTCGGGCATGGATGTGTGTGATGTCCTTAGGTTAGTTAGGTTTAAGGAGTTCTAAGTTCTAGGGGACTGATGACCTCAGAAGTTAAGTACCACAGTGCTCAGAGCCATTTGTTTAGAAAAAATTGACTGTAACACAAGCTACACAGACGGCTGAAGGCCTTATTAATATGAATTCAAATTATTTGTCGGCTGAAGGCCACGAGCAATAGGAATAATTTAAACAAAATATTATTTTTAAACAATTGACACAATCAGACCAAATGAAGTAGGGAGTGATCCACAAACAGTGCTCCAAGGATCGACCTGAGAAAAGTCCCTACAGCTGCGTAAGCCGTGAGACAGGCAGCAAAGTATTATGCTCACGTAACAGGATGACAACGCAAACTAGGGACAGCTTAAACGCCGACCAACCCTCTTACCAAATCCACTTAACATCTGATAACCAGGACAACGGTGGAATAATTCAGGCGAGGACGAAGTGACAGACAACACTACGTCTGCAGAATCCAGCTTTTAAATCACCGAGAGGCAGAAGGAACCACTCCACAAATGCAGTACGCAGACAGTGTTAAGATAACTGCTCATGCAAACACACGGACCCGCGAAAACAATTCCACCAACAACTCAAACAATACTAAAACCATCCACTGTGAAACAACAAGCAAGATCCACAAGTCGACACAAACACAGAGGGCCCAGAAGCGGTCGGAAGACCAAATACACGTCGTGCGACGAGACGAGCGACCGAACGACCAACCAACGGTCGTCCGCGCTCAAGTCAGGCAGGGGAAAGGTGCCAGTATGAATCGTCGACAGCTTATCGCCATGAGGTCACTTCCACGGGCGGACACACACACACAAGTGAAGGTTGCACTACTCGAATATAGCGATCCATCCAACTTAAACCCGCTGCATCCGGACCGTGGCGTGGTCGGGCTCTCTCGCGACCACATCCTTCCATCGGGCAGTGCATTTATCGCCAGCTGTCCCGGCGAGTACTGGCGCTGTGCGGACCTCACTGCTCCTCCGTCCTAAGCCAACTGAACTCCGTCACACGACAACCCAAAAATACTTGAGGTCGCTCTAAAGATAGTACCACAGTACTCGCTATCGATAAACGCCGTTGCTGCCACTCACGGACAGGCAAAGCGAGCAAACGTAGTGGCGCCGCACTAAGAAAACGAGAGGTCACAATCCGAATACACGACGCCAACCTGTCAACGGCACAAACGCGAACCGGAGCACGGCTCAAAGCTCATAAAGGTAATGCACGTCTGTTTTGTTATACACTTCACACATTACTTCACGGCACACAGAGGCGATCTCGGAGACCTCTGTTCGCATCTTCAAAAACGTGTATTGCCACATCTTGCACCAATCACGGCACTCAACCTCTCACGCATGCTCCTGATTAATGCTGTAATGTTCTGTTGATGAATCACATCCTATCCTTCCAGGAGATCATCGAGAAGGTCCTATAGCGCCTCTGGATAGTGCTGACGGGCTCTTCTCCCCAGCCTATTCCAAACGTGCTTAATAGGATTCAAATAAGAGCTTCGAGCCGGCCAACCCACAGCATGAATCTCTGCTCCAAGAACTGTTGCGCAGTTCTCGCAACGTGTGGGCGTGCATTGTCGTGTATTAGTGTAAAATCGTCACCAATAAACGGAGCGAAAGGCACAATATGCTCCAGAAGGATTTACTCCACATACCGATGCGCGGTAAGGCTACCATGCTCCACGAAGACCAAATCCGTCCTTGTAGCTCTGTAATGATTTCTGCCCAACACCACCACACAACCACCGTGAAAAGGCGTCCTGGTTAAGAATGCGCAAGGAGGAACAACTTTACCCTGCCCTTCTCCAGACTATCTCTATTCCGTTACGTGATCGGAGGCCAAATCGCGACTCATCGGTGAACAATACTTCTTCCCATTGTTGTACTGTTCAGCCAAGATGTTCCCTTGCGAAACGTAGTCGAGCTGTGCAATGCTCTCTGGTGAGTTCTGGAGCTGTATCAGGTCCTCTGGACTGAAGACTGACTTCTTCCAGTCTTCTTCGATTGGTTCTCTCACTAACATTGATCCCTCGAACCTGGTGTAGTCGTTTTTTCGCTTCAGTGGCGGTGATGTGAAGGCTGCGGAGAACTTGATATTGCTCTCCTCACGCCTGTTCATGGTCTCCTTGCAAAGCCTCCAGTTTCCCTGGACCTTCGCACGGTTCTGGAAATCGTGGAAGGTATAGTCCTTAACACTTCTGCAACGTAACGCATCCTGCGGCCATCTTCCACCAAATCAACAGCTTTCGCAGATTCTTTAGCGCTTAACAGCATGTTTATCCCAGAAAGCCGATTATGATGATCACAGAAAGATCCTACAAGCACGTGTTGTTGAAAGGGAAACAATTTAGGGTACAACAAAGAGCGCTACAAGAGCGGGAAAGCATTATACGCTCACATTCAGTGATGTGCTTTCCAGGTTGCGCCGGAAACAATTGACGATAGTGCAATAAACGAACTATACTTCATTGTTTGCTCGTAAAGCAACGCCAATATCATACCGCGTCTCAAAAAATTGGCTGAAGTGCTTCACTTTGATTAAATAGATAATTACACAACAACTGCACATTGTTTAATGGGTGTTGCGTTTTTCGTGCCAGTCAATGTGTTTGAATGCATCGGACGTAATGGAAGCAGAAAGTAGGACGGAAGTTAGACTAAATGCCCGCATGACTAACTGATATCGTACGAAGCGACCAAACAGTTTTCCAACACAGCCAGTGAACCGAGGTAATTCGTCAGCAGGTGAACAGTCTTTGGAACTATCCAGTTTTCTTTCAGATGTTTCGTCACTGCAGTTACCTAATTTTTGAACCATGGTAAAGGTCGCCATCAAATCACACGAATAGTAGCTTAACAGTGGTTGTAAGTGACATACAGATCACATGCGACGTTCAGACGTTGTGTAGAAGAGGAAAGAACGTAAGAATGTGTCATCCCGTGGGACAAACGTGGAAGAAATGAAGTGCTAGGAACTAACTGACAGATTTCTCTCACCGTCAGTGCCGCACGCAAACTCGAACTCGTGTACTTTAATCGCCAAGCGCCACCCAAAGAGATAATTTTGCTCGCATGTCCATACGAAAGTAATCCGACTAATAACGCTATCTGGCTTGAAAAACTGGAAGTATATCCGTGCAGTATGGTCTGATTTCTGCCATCATAGCCTGCCAACAGCATAATTTTGCTCTTTGGAAGCATCCGACAGGAAATGTGGGCGTCCTTGAAAGACAGATCACTGATATTATGTGTAGCTTCGCCTAGAACTGTCTTTGAGAACTACTTTGAGCTCAGGGTGTGTAGCAGCGTGGTGGGAGAGCCTGTTCGCGTTTTAGAACTTTACAGAACTTTTTGAGGGGAGAATAAGTCGTATGTTGTCGAACGATAACAGAATATTACTTATCTGAAATATCAATTCTACTAGACACAAAAAAGATAATATCTTAACGAGATGGCTGTTTATGACTGCAGAGCACCTGTTAGAAATTATAACGCGACCCAATATTTGCTCCTCAGGTCATTTTTATGTTACTTGCTCATATAACTGTGGAAGAGTTCCGTGTAAACACTGATATTTAGAGCTGTGTTAGTTAGCGTGTTAGGATTTTTTCATCGTAATTTTACAGTATAAAGGAACACATTGCCCTAGCGATAATCTTCTTCACTTCGCCGGCGAAGTGTCATCAGCAAACAAGGCACACCAGTTACCAGTAATTTTGTGCACTTTGACAGATAACAAGCAACTACCACGTGTTGCAATCAGGCGGTTCTCGTTCAGAAGAATGCAGCCACACACTCTCTGGAAAGACGAGCAAACTCCCCTAAATCAGCGCCTCTTCGCAGTAAGCCCGTTCGCCGTTTCACAATCTCTTCGGGCGCGCCATTATGGAACGTGGCGTGTAATCTTTGCTCCACGCCCTACAGCGCTAGATGTTCCCCTGTATAACGGTGTCCGCCGGGCAGCTATTTCTGCGATGTGCTCGATACTCGCTAGAAGAGGCTTGTTAAAAGAACCATACAGCGGGGGGGGCAGGGATGTTTCATTTGCTGTATGTTATTGACCAGCCTAAGCTAACGTTTCAAGTTTTACGCTGTTAATAGGAACTCATTTCGTAATCTTAAGGATTCCGCCATTTAAAACCGAAGTCCGTTACCTTTCAAGGCGACCTGTGTAATCTTTCTGTATTTTTTTTTCTATCATTTTCTGTGAACACTTTATGATACAACTGCAGGAGGTTGCATGGTTCATTTACTAACAATAACTGTAATTTCAATTTTCCATAAAATTTTGTGACTCATTTTTTTCATATATAGGCGTTCCAGAGAGCTAAAGGGGCCTTTTTTGGTCAAGAAATCTCACGGGCCGGTGAATTTCAACCATCGCCTCTCCTTCCTCCCCCACCCTAGGCAGTTGTCGCAAAAATTAAATGGAAAGAGGTCTACAAACACTACGGGTAATCGAATATGCATTTATAAAGCTGGCAAAATGCGAGTAGGACTCATGCTCAGAAGGATCCGTACAAACTTAATTATTTATATACACCGTTCATCGACCCCAGAAATCGAGAATCTCGACAGTTTTGCCTGTTATCGATAAATTTTGATGAGCGAGTTTTCGAATAACAAAACACGTAACATAAATATCAGTATGTTTTGAGTACATTTAGTTAGACGATTACATTTATTACATCGATAAGGGACTAAGGACCTTAGAACGTGACATAAATTTTAACTTGGTACGTCTACCCATTCCTGAGAAATAGTAGTCTTAACAGACAGACAGACAATCGTATAACAAATTACACAAGAAATTCTATTCGTGTGATATAATAACCAATTAACAATTTCCGATTTTTTCCTTCACTTTTTACAGTCAAATCACGCTTCTTGCAAAATTTCATGATTCCAAGTCATTGGGAAGTACCTTATAAGTTTTGATGAGTTACTCTGCGAGTATCAAACTGACATAAATGGTCGTAACTTATGATTACTTTGACTTAGAAGCTTCAGTTTCTTACACCATCAAGGAATCGTAGACCTCAATACGTGGCATAAATATCTACGTTATACGTCTACCTGTTCCTGAGAAAAAGACGGTTTTAGCAGTCGAACAGACAGACATACAGACGGACAGATAACAAAGTGATCCCACAAGGGCGCCATTTATACCTATTGAGTTACGGAACCCCCGAAATGCTCTAAAAGCATTTACATTTAATTTCACTATTACACCACAGAAGTTTTTCATTGCATTTTGAAAATCACATTCGGCACCAAGAGGATTAAGCGTCCCACTAATGCGACTGATTATCGATACTGTAACACTTCGATTTAACCTTCATTAAGATAAATATGGTACCAAATTTCAGAAAATTAT
The DNA here is from genome assembly GCF_023864345.2 of Schistocerca serialis cubense. Classification (NCBI taxonomy): domain Eukaryota; kingdom Metazoa; phylum Arthropoda; class Insecta; order Orthoptera; family Acrididae; genus Schistocerca; species Schistocerca serialis. The sequence goes on along the minus strand of NC_064639.1, from coordinate 251,218,974 downwards.
TCGAAGCTCGGTCTCTCATTAATAATATTATATTAAAACTTTTTATAGTATTATTTACTAATAAAGCTTTGAGTAATACACGAACACTGTTAATATCGTAAAATCTTAATGTGAAGAACCATCTTTTTAGGATTCCGTACCTGAATTGGTAATAACGCAACCCTTTAAAGCATCGCTTATCCGTCATCTTTCTGTCTGCTATGAACCCTTTCTCAGGAAAGCGCAGAGGTGACAAGTCACAATCTAAGATCTATGGTCCCTTGGCGGCGCAAAACATTTAAACTTATAAGTCACTTCTGTCGAAAGAGTCGGCCATTTATCTCACATATTTAGATACCCGCAAACGCACTTATCAAAATCTATAGGGTGATTCCTGTTGACGCGGAATCGTGAAATTTGGCAAGAAGCAAGGTTTCACAGTGCAAACAGAGTAAAAATAATATGAAAATAGTTAAATTGTAATTATATCACACAAAAAATATCTTTTTGTCATACATTGCGGTAATCATCCGTCAAAAGCATAATAGACGATCATTACTGTACACAAACATAAAATGTAAGGTTCTATCCATGCCTTAGAAAGTAAATAAAAAGTTTTTTTTTTAATCTTCTATATCTACATCTATAAACTGAAGTCCTCTGCTCGCTTATCATTTATTTATACAATAACAAATCTATTATCCAAAATTATAGGACCAACTTCGCGCGACCGCTACGGTCGCAGGTTTGAATCCTGCCTCGGGCACGGATGTGTGTGATGTCCTTAGGTTAGTTAGGTTTCAGTAGTTCTAGGGGACTGATGACCACAGATGTTCAGTCCCATAGTGCTCAGAACCATTTGAACCATTTCAAAAATTTATAATTGAAATAGGAGATCCACATCACCAAAACGATCGAAGTGGTGCAGTGGTTGGAACACTCGACACGTATTCAGGAGGACGACGGTTCAAATACCCGTCGGCCATCCAGATTTAGATGTGCCGTGATTTACTTAAGTCTCAAGGCTTGGTTCGTTTGAAAAGGGTCCTTTTGAAATCCGAGCTTGTACTTCGTCTCCAACGACCACGCTGTCGGCGGGGGGCTACGCTATAATCGTCCTTTTTCCATATCATCAAAACCATTCGCACCGTCTGCAGATGGAGTTATCTCTAAACAAGGAAAAAACGAAAACTGTACATAGGTTAATAGAATATATTTGAACCATCCTTAGTTTAGCTGATGACAATGTGCGAGTAAAGCAGTTTTCTGCGTCAGTAGTTTATTTTTCCATTACTCATTTCGATGGTTCACACCATCATCTTCTGGTGCAGTAGTTGCATACCGCCAATGATTCATAGTACTCCAAAAACCACAGTGAGTGACGAAACCTCCAGAATGAAATAAAAATCACGAAACATATAGCTGCAGCTAACGGGTATAAACCAACAGTAACAGACAATCAAGTTTAAAAGTGAAAAAGAAAATGAACAAGGTAAACATCAAGAACCAGGAAAATACATCCCCTTCCACAGTAATATCTCCCAAAAATTTGCCAACATCTTCAAGCGACACAAAATAAGAACTGCAATCCAAACAAACAATAGAATTTGCACAAAGACTATCTCGTAATTTAAAAAGAAGCCAATATACATTTTAATCCTCTGGCATATAGTCGTATGGTATGTCGCCAGACTCATACATTCTGCACACCAGCGTCAAACGTCGTTTTGTTGCCACTTTCCCCAGTAATTTTAGAAATTCTGATGTAATGTTATCTATCCCTTCCCCCTTATTTGCCACTTTCCCCAGTAATTTTAGAAATTCTGATGTAATGTTATCTATCCCTTCCCCCTTATTTGATCTTAAGTGTTCCAAAGCTCTTTTAAATTTGGATTGTAATACTGGATCCCCCGTCTCTTCTAAATCGTCTTCTGTCACACATGCCAAATCTTCCCCCCCCCCCCCCTCCCACCCCCCCCCCCCCCCCAACAGAGGCTTTCAGTGTACTCTTTCCACCTCTTTGCTCTCTTAACAGTGGAATCCTGGTGCCCTCTTATTGTTACCACCCATGCTTTTAATTGTAGGGAAGGTTGTTTCGACTTTTCTGTATGCTGAATCAGTCCTTCCGACAATCATTTGTTTTTCGATTTCTTCACATTTTCCATGCAACCAATTCGCCTTGGTTTCCCTGCATTTCCTATATACTCGTATTTCATTCCTCAGCGACTTGTATTTTTGTATTCCTGAATTTCCCTTAACATTTTTGTACTTCTTTCTTTCATCGATCAACTGAAGTATTTCTTCTGATACCTTCTTTGTACCTACGTTTTTCTTTCCAGCTTCTGTGATTGCTCTTTGTAGCGATGTCCGTTCCTCTTTATCTGTACTACCTATTGATCTACTTTTTATTATTGTATCTATATCCTTAGAGAACTTCAAGCGTATTTCGTCATTTCTTAATATTTCCGTATCCCACTTCTTTGTTTCTTGGCTCTTCCTGACTATTCAGTCTATTCTTCATCATCACTACATTTGATGTGAGTCTATATCTGCTCCTTGGTATGCCTTAAAATCCAGTATCTGATTTCGAAATGTTTGTCTAACCATGATGCAACCTAACTGAATTGTTTCCGTATCACCCGGCCTCTTCCAAGTATACAACTTCTAGTTGTGATCCTTGAACAGAGTATTCACTATTACTAGCTGAAATTTATTACAGAAACTTAGTCTTTCACCTTTTTGGTTCCTTGCCCCAAACTCATATTCTTCTATAACCGTTTCTTCTACTCCATTCCCTATAATGTATTACAGTCCCATATAACTATTAGATTTTCATCTCCCTTTACATACTGTATTACCCTTTCAATATCCTCATATACCTTTTCCATCTCTTCATCTTCAGATTGCGACGTTGGCATGCATAAATGATCTATCGTAGTGCGTGTTGGTTTGCTGTCGATTCCGATAAGAACAACCCTATCTCTGAAGTATTCACACTAACACACTCTCTCCCTACGAATTATACTACTTTTATATTATTTCCAAGATGCTACTCCTGGCGGGTATAAAATGAATGTGCGCAACAGAGAATAATAAACGCTAAAATGAAGATTTGGCCCTGTCTGACTACCCCCCGAAACGGATCTTAGGATCTCTTAATTCTATAAATTACAATCTAAACATAAAAAAATAATGAAGGCAACTAATCCTACTTGTGATAAACGCTGTTCCTGCTTATGTATTTATTGTAGGTTAAAAAACCTTTATATTATAAAGTTTACATTTCCTAAGTAAAATTACTAATCAACTGCGCAAGTCCTCCCCTTATTATGACTGCACGGTCTAATATCAACAACGCTAAATGACTGACATCATCTGCGTACCAAACACTAGAAGACACTACTTTCAAAGAAGATCTACTGTGGTGTGGAACCTCAGTGGAAATAAACTAACGTGATCACAGCTGTTTAGCTTCTATAACCCTAATAAGCCGAAACAGTTTGCGATATCACCTTATGTACTACGTCCGGTGCGCCGAAAGGATGGTTCTCGTATGCGTCTGCAATGATGGAAGAACTCCAGCCACAAATAAACTCTTTCAAACACTAGGACGGCAGAAGGCGGTCCTCTGACTAATATCCTCTAATACTGTCTTCTCCTCTATGTGATCTACAGACGAGAAACGTGAACTCCAGCCACAAAGACGGAGTTCACATAACGTCTCAACGTTAAGTATAGGCAGGGGAAGTGCTCTCAATTACTGAGCGCTGCGTACTCAAAGACGACTTCCAACCTGGAGGTGAAGTCCAGAATCGTATAGGTTCGCAACATTACATTGCGTAACTGTTATAGCTATAAACTCTCCTGAGGGCCAAGATAGCAAGTCCGTCTGTTCTAACAAAAGCTGATATCGAGCGACCGTCACACACGGGCGCTCACAACGGAAGACCTCGTCTCTCCAGCGCTGGCTTCCCAGCAAGGCTTAGCTCCCCACCATCGTAATTCCGAAAACGAATCATATTCCCGAAACCACGGAATATTAGGTTCGTATGAGCAGTTGCCAGCGGGCTCGTGTGCATGCGCAGAGCTGAATTCGCATATGAGCAGTGCCTTACTCCCGCTTCTGGCTACCTGAAGCGTGGCTATTTGCTGTATGAGCAGTAGGAGCAAGTAGCCAGATGCTACCCGGAAAAATTTTTCCGGCGCGCCCCAACTGCTAGATTCGCGCATGCGCAGAGCAAGCTAAGTTATAGTGGGCCGGAGGGGGGGGGGGGGGGGGGGAATCCTTCCCCACATGACCCGTGTATATATTTTGTGTCTTCGTAATATGGCTGGTCTCTCCGTCTACAGCTCCCACGTTAAATGAAATCAAAACAGATTTCTGTGGCCAGGAGCCATAAAGTGAATTAATATACATTCTCACAACCATGAAAGACCAAAATAAGTTAGTAGTTTCAATTTTCTGATTTTATATTATTTCCACTTTATTAGCAATCAACCATTAATGAAGCTATTTCTGTCTGTTTTGTAGAGAAATTTGCTTCTATTAATTTTTTCCGCTGAGGCAGTCAGTTTATTTGAAACGAAACGTTTCATTCCGCACTATTGGTTACTTTCAACTTCGTTCAATTTCAAGCGCAAATTTTCATTTTCTGGGACGAATGGCATTATACCATAATAAAGAACCAAACATGAGAATACAGTACTGGAACTCCGAGAAAATTGGAATCACGAAAACCACATGAAAAGCTGCTGGCTGGAGTAGTCTCTGATGTCCTGTTCCTTTTATGACACTGTAAGATCTCTTAATGCTATATACGTACGAACAAACGTAAACATTTACTTGAAGCTGACTAAGTAGGCAAATTTGGTCAGTAGTTTTAAACCAAATATTTCGTTTCAAATATAATGACAGCTGTTGCAGAATTTGGCAAATTTGCCTTCTGTGAAAGCGTTTTTCGATTACAAGGCACTTTTCTAGCACTTCCTCTAGGCCTGAAGTTATTTCTTAATTTGTGTTTACGTCTTAAATTTATAGGATGCTATTCTATGGTAAATTGTAGACGGGTGGCATACGGTGTTTTATCGTTTTAACTCCACACATGACTTCATATTTAATCCCAGCTGTCAGTTGTACAGTTTCTTTGCCTCACAGGCAACCTTGTTAATTTTTTGCACATTTTGAAATAGTCATGAAATTTATTGTCCTTTATTCCAGTGTAAGCTATACAAGAAACTGCTTTCCTTCTTTTCTTTTTTGCAAGAAATTTGTATTCCATCCTACTAGCTTTTTGTAGTGCTGTGTAGATGTAAACCTGTTGGAAATGCTACATAACAATATTGCAGAGTACGAATTAAAAAAAAAATCTGTCAAACTCACCCCGAGCTGTGGAGTTTAATTTTAAAATGATATTTTGCCAAGAACTGCTTTCTTATTTGCATCCTTTATCTGGGTGGGATATGATAAAACAATTGCTCTGAATACAGCTCTGTATGTCCTCTCAACAATATGCCGCAGGGCTGCACATGGTCACGTGATGGCCCACCACGCAGGAAATTCCACCAGAAATGCGACGAAAAGCGTATGAGTACAGCAAGCACCAAGCACGGGCTGCCTCATCATCGCAGCTGCGCATGCGCAGCACAGTCTGTTGTCTGGCGCTGTCTGGTAACTGCTCAAACGAACCTATTCTCCCTCTCTACAGATTCTTCCGAACACCGACCAACCATATTATAGTCTTCTGTCGTCCAGCGCGGAAAGTTTGCGAGGAAAAACCTATACTCGTGCAATGGTACGCTTTTGAGTAAAAATCCTTGGAAATAACCCAGCCTGCGTGGTTTCCGAGGTGCCGCTTCTTCGTTCCTCTCACCTGCGTCCAAGATTTTCAGCGTCCGGAAGTATTATCCGGTTATCCTTCCAGCCCCTACCACAATAGCGGCCGGCCGTCACCCTATTGTGCCCCAGAGCTCAGGTGCCACGACGTCTTTCTACCTACTTCTTGTGTTTAAGCAGGACCAACACCTGTGTGGGCCTTCCACCCAGAGCTTGAGTTCTGCCTGCCGTTTCATCTCTACTGGCGTTCCAACCTCTGCTAGTATAGGCAATAATTCACTACACCGTTTTTGTAATGAAGGCACTCCGTCACCTTTCATGCAATAAGCGTTAACAATTGTTTACAAGACGTACGTGACAATGTCAGTCTCCTTTATATATTCACATATACTATGTAAAACCAATCAAATGATACCTAATTGTGTTTGTAGATCACGGCAAAGTATGTGGATGAGTTCTGGTAAGATGCGAAATTATAGCCACCTTACATATTTTCTGCTGGTGTTGATATTAGTCTACATTCTTCTGACCAGAAATTTTTGTCTTCTATCCATTTCACTTCACTGACCCCTACTATATCTAGATTGAGCTTTGCATTTCCCTTTCCAGTTTTTCTAGTTTCCCTACCATGTTGAAGCTTCTGACATTGCACGTCCCAACTCGTAGAACGTCATCCTTTCGTTGGTTATTCTATCTTTTCCTCATGGTCACCTCCCCCTTGGCATTCCCCTCCCAGTGATTCGAATGGGGGACTATTCCGGAATCTTTTGCCAATGGAGAGACCATAACGACACTTCTTTAGTTACAGGGCACATGTCCTGTGGATATACGTTACGTATCTTTAATGCAATGGTTTCTATTGCCTGTCTCATCCTCATGCCGTTGATCATTACTCATTCTTCCATCTTTAGGGGTAGTTTCTCACCTCTGAACCCCTGTCCGCTCCTCCACCCTCTTTGACGAGGCCATTGGCAGAGTGGACATTTAAAGGGTAAACATCAAAATGAGAGGTACTGCTGATGCAAATATTGTAAAATTTATACAAGGTGTTTCAGAATGCCCACTACCGGCTTTTACGGGCTGTAGAGGGGACTTATTATATAAAGTTTCGATGAGAAACACATGTTCACAAATTTACAGTTTGCAAATAAAATTCGTCTGAAGATCGAGTCACGTTTAAGTCTCCCAGTACGCGGTACGCATACCAATTGGGAAGGGGGCGCCATTGAAATTTATTACATAAAATATCATTTTCATACAATTATAACAATGACTGCAAGAAACTGGTGCCTTCACAACTCGCAAGGCTGATTGCGGTTCTTCATGGTCGCGTCCACTCTCGACTTACAACATGCCGTCCGTCACGTAGAGGAGAACCCGACGACGAGTACTCCAAACATTGCCCACGCCATGGCCTGCTGTGAAGCACACAGATCGGAACCTTTGCCTCCGCAGAGTGCGTACCGTGAAGCGAAAGATTTGAAAGTGATCCGATCATCAAACTTATTTTACATCCAAATGCTTCATTACTAGAGATGGATTCATTATCAAAGCTTCATCTCCTAAGCCGTCCGCCCCCGGTAGCTGAGTCGATGCCGGCACGGTAGCTCAGCGTGTTCGGACAGAGGGTTATCTGCCCTCTGTGATAAAAAACTGAGTTCACCGATCAACAACGAACCAAAATCGGGTGTCTTACGACGTCCGCCCCGAGCAGATACAACGAACGAAAGAGAAAAAATGAGATTAAAAATCAAAAAAAGTGGTCAGTGCCACAGAATGTCAATCCTAAGGGCCCCTGTTCGATTCCCGGCTAGGGCGAAGATTTTCTCCGCTCAGGGGCTGGGTTTTGTGTTGTCCTGATCATCATCATTTCATCTCCATCGACGCGCAAGTCGCCGAACCAGCGTCACATCGAAAGACTTGCACCAGGCGAACGGTCTACCCGACGGGAGGCCCTAGTCACACGAGATTTTTTTTATCTGCTAAGCCCATTTACGACGAACATTAGAAGCCTGTAATAGGAACTGTGAAATACTTTATACGACGGAAGTACAGGTTTTCAAAAATTCCCGTTACAAACTTCCAGGACTTGTAGAAGGGAGTGAGGAGATATTATTTTGAACTGGACCTCATGTCCGGAAACGTACCGTTTCCGTGTTACAACTATTTGAAAACATGTTGATTACGCGATCACTTTTAGAAGTATGTATGTATGTACTCGTATGTATTGAACTGGGGACCTAGAAACGACGGAGAGCCTTCGTCCCCGCCGTAGCCCTCAGTGGTTCACAACCCCACAACAGGCCACAGCAGTCCACTCACCCCACTGCCGCCCCACACCGAACTGTGCGGTTCGGCCCCCCCCTCCCCGGGAACGTCTCATTCCTGACGAATGTAACCCCAATGTTTGCGTGGTAGAAATGGAAATGAGCGTTTGGCGTCATGGGCCGGGAGGCCCCTCGCGGGGCAGGTCCGGCCGCCATATCGCAGGTCTTATTACAGTCGGCGCCACATTGGGCGACCTGCACGCCGGATGGGGATGAAAGGATGATGAACACAACACAACACCCAGTCCCTGATCGGAGAAAATCTCCGACCCAGCCGGGAATCGAACCCGGGCCCAGAGGACGGCAAGCCGTCACGCTGACCACTCAGCTACTGGGGCGGACTGCGTGGTAGAGTAATTATGGTATACGCGTACGTTGAGACTGTTTGCGCAGCAATCGCCGATGTAGTGTAACTGAGGCATAATCAGGGGAACCAGCCCGCATTCGCCGAGGCAGATGGAAAACCGCCTGAAAAACCAGGCTGGCCGGCACACCGGACCTCGACATTAATCCTCCGGGCGGATTCGTGCCGGGAACCGGCACGGTTTCCCGCTCGGGAAGCAGTGCGTTAGACCGCATGGCCGGCACTTTTAGAAGTAACTTGATTAGCTGTGACGCTTTACATCACTTGTTTTACAATTCCACTCACTAATAGCTAGAGAGACTGCTCGTGTACTCGTTGACAGGGTTTCATCAACCAGATGCAGTCCGGCCTCTTCCAATTCGGGTGTACGGCGTCTCCTTGGAGCATCACAAACACATCTACTGACGGTAAAGGTACCCTTTCTCGAAGCCGTTGCCTAATTGTAACGAACAAGGTATGCGATGGAGTCGGACGTTGTGAAGAACGATCTCGGTAAAGGTGACGAGCAACTCTTCCATTATCGTAAACTTCGCCATTCTGAAGGATCATGTCGATGTGTTCTGCAAACGTGTACCCAACCATGTTGTTTTAACAGTCAAAGACACATTAATGAGGCTCGAACCAGGTCAGAGAGTTTGGATAGACGGCAAATGACACCAGGCGATCTGATGTAACCACCCCCACAATGACTATCCTGTTGTGTACATACTTAGCGAACATGTTTCCAAACGGCCAAACGGCTACGACACGAAAACAGTATGTCTCGGAAGATGGATTTCTATTCAAAATATTGTTGTATACTCGCTCCCCTCTAAAAGAGCTAGAAGTTTGTTGCGGGGATTTCTGAACACCCTGAATATGAAAAGCTTTTGCATATGCTGAAGAACAAAGTTGTCTGTCATGGAGTAAAATCACACCTGCATAAACCAGTAATTTCGAAGGTAGAATACTATAAACTAAAATGCAGTTTAATGACTCATCCGTCATACACTAGAATCTGTCTTGGCAAATATCTTTTTTATTTCATATTTATCCAGTTAATTATGTTTGTAAATACAATCAAGTTCAAACATCAAGTATTATGAACGTTTTTAATCGCTTCAATAATAATAATAATAATTGATAAATTTTACACGACATTAAAGAAAACGATCACATGAGTTTATCAAATGACACTACATGCTACAGAATTAAAGCTGCCATTTGATGATTTAATTAACGAGTTAAGAGAACAGAATCAGAACTATCCACATAAATTACAGTCTTTTGTGAGAACGGAGAGAGATATGCAGAAAGGCGACAGTAGCAACTTCACTTACGCTTAAGGGGCTAGAAATTAATTCTAGGAAATACCATCTGAAACAAGGTATTGGAGAACAGGTTGTGGAAGGACACTATTAAACAAACCAGAAACAATATTGGACTAGAGAAATGTCAAAGCGCACTAAACATTAATCACAGATTATCTAACCAACTGTTCCTGTGTAGCTGGCTAGTGGTGAAGAAGGAACAGCACCATAAAGCTTTCGTATAACACTAAGTTTCCAGAAAGTGACTGTAGCCCTCACAGGAAGAAGTGGATGGACGGAAGCAGGCAGAAACGTACGACGAACAGACGCACTCAGCTCCAACAGGAAGGCAACACAGTACTGTCTGTCTTCTTCAACAATGTGCCTCACTGGAGCATTATTCTTACTTTTTTACGAAACAATGGGTCGTAAGCATCACTCATCGTCACTGTTTTCCGAGAGCTCTACTCGATCCTTAATTACAGGGAAAACGGCTTCTGCCGTTTATTTCCCGGAGGAAAAAGAATCTTTAAATATGGTCAACAAAAGACGTGTTGTTAGTCGAGCATTAAGAGGGATATTAATGGTTAACGTTATAAAACACGTGTGTAACGCGCTGCACAAAGTAACTAATTCTCTGCAGAAACCATGCAGCAATGCAACGAAATTACGGTATCTGACACAGCAGAAATTTGAACCACGAATTGTTGATGTATTAGTTTTGTGTATCTCATCGTGTTATTTGTTTTCGAATAATTGTGTATGTCCGCTGGTTTTATTCAAGGGTGTTTTACTATTAATAATGTTTCAACCCGCCGATCCCCGTAGTTTCCGAGAACGAGCAAGAAGTTCCGAGCATTGTCAAAATAGGAATATCTTACAAGCTGCACGAAATTATGAAAAGTACATATATAAAGGACTCTGAATTATTATATAGAAACGCAAGTATATTTGAGTTAAGAGAGAATATGCAGTCCAAGAGTGTGGTGAGTCGTAACTACGCTAATTCTAAAAACAGTGCTGGACCAGATATAAAAAAGTTATTTGTCCGTTTGTAATTAATTCTGAATTAAATGTCGTGGTGTATAACGAACGATTATGCAAGTCTTTCTATGATCGTGATGTTACGGGTCGCTACTTACCAGAATATATTTACCAGCCGTATTATTTCAAGAACTGTTGCCGATGGTAAATATTACCAATAGTTTCGATTATTAAGTTCAAAAAGACTGTATCTTTCTCTTGACATTATCAAATGATGAGCTGATGATGTTAGCATCGATGCGCATAATATTACGATATTGCTTGGGGCGAGACGAAGGGTCGAATGTTTTACAAATAGCGATCGTTTTATACGGACAGCGGCCAATGTAGGTGTGGAAACGTCTCGTAATGGATGCTCGTACTATTGAAGGTGTTCATTGCCAAAAATTGCATTTAAGTAAACTGAAAATTTAGCATATTTTAAAACGAACTTAATGAAATGACAAGTCATTGTGATGAATCTTTGATTTACTATTCATCGTCTATTAACAGAACAACAGCATTATCTTTCTGAGAAAATTAGGTATCTGTCTGTCTACAAAACTCAGACATACTGACGATTCATCTGATAACAGTAACGCAGCGCCGGCCGTTGTGGTCGAGCGGTTCTAGGCGCTTCAGTCTGGAACCGTGCTACCGCTACGGTCGCAGGTTCGAATGCTGCCTCGGGCGTGGATCTGTGTGATGTCCTTAGGTTAATTAGGTTTAAGTAGTTCTAAGTTCTAGGGGACTGATGATCTCAGATGTTAGGTCCCATAGTGCTCAAAGCCATTTGAGCAACGCAGCAGAAGAAAAATGATATACTAAATGGTGAATGGTGATTAGCTTCTGTTGTTGTGTATTAAGTGTTACGTGTGCCTGTTCATTCAAGTTTAGAATAATTATTTTATACTTAGGATTTCACCCAGGAACACAAGAAATAATTTTAAAGGATAATGCGATCTGATTGTAGAGCGAAGGAAAGAGTAACAAATGGGTGTAAAATTATTTTACAACGAAAGCCTAGTTGAATATTAAGCACGAATTGTTAACTACGAGTTCCCAGTTTCATTATTTCAAAGCACAACGGAAAACATCCAAGCTACTTCCACTATGTATAATGATGTAAAATTTGTCGTCTGCTTAGTAGCAATAAACGGCAAGTTGTCTCCCACGGGAAAATCTCTGTAAAAAATGTATCCACGTGGAACACACATTAAGATCTCAAAACTACTTGCGAAAGGTAGATTCCAACAAAGCAATTTACTGGAATATGTACCTGAAATGTCAGTTTCACCAGAACATATGAGCTCGTTAAGCGACTTTGTTCAAGATTTCAACATGGATGCCGTCACACTTGGCAAGTTTGAGGTCCTGGAAAAAGGTAACATTAAAACTAATTAATGCGTTAACTTCTTATAAGCTGCCTGAAGCTACAACTGAAAAACCGAATGAAGTATGCAGCTCAGCCCTGGTAGGTGTGCTCATACACAGAAAGGAACAAACTATACGTATTTTCCTGATGGAAATAATATACTACATGGAACGAATACATCGTTTAAAGTGAGATAAACTGCATGAAAGTCAGTTGTGGTATAGGATGCCTATCATGGAAAGAGATTTCGGATCTCAAGTGCTAGAGAACAAGAACTAATTCGAAAAACTCACATTTAATATGCGAAATTACAGTCCGATGATCCTAAAAATAAGGCTTCATTCAAAACGGAGCTAAAACGTAAAGTGCGGGGCAAAATGCGTTCTCCATACATTGGAGCATACTGCTGAAAACTTCCATCTCAGGCATTAGGCAAAATGTCTGAGTAACAGCTTGTACAATGGCGTGCACCCAGACAGTGCGCCTGGACTCACCGAATGAACTACCATGCGGCGTCATCGGAACCCAGTCGAGACTACCCATTCACGTTCTCGTAGGCTAACCAGGGTTCAAATAGGTCAGCGACTCGAAAGACATCACCGCATACTAACTCTAGCAAAGGTACATAGGTACACCCGCTTGGCAGTCAACTTTCTGGTCGACAGCCTAACGAACCAAGTGACAATCACAATGCATAATGCAGATTCAGAACAAGTGTAAACGCGCTCGTTATTTAACAGCAACCTTTCAGAGTTGTGATTTTCGCAATACAGAATTCAAGCGTTATATCGCATTGCGAAGTTAGCCACGAGCTACAGTTTACCGTTACAAACTGACTGCGAGAAATCGAAGTTGAGCTTAAGGAAAAGTGGTGGAAAGTACTTAAAATCTTAAGCTAGCGGAACGGGCTGTTGTGTAGAAGACAGGGCTAATGATGAGCACGATTTCGTTAGAGCTGTATTTATAGAGGTGGGAAAAATTTTAAGTGTATCTTCTGATTCCTCCGTTCGAAATCAATGCAGAATATAACACAGTATATGCAAATCGTCGCGTTTCAGACAAGGCTTTCGTATGTGAAAAGTGATCGCGATGAAAGCAAAGCATTAATTTAGTTAGGAGTGGCACAATACGTTTGCTCTAACGAACTTTTTATTGCTGTATCATCGTCCGCGAACTGTTATAACAGTAAAGCACAATAGTCTATGCGCATAATATCTTAGGAAATAATGCACTCATAGCTAAAACAGATACCTAAGACAAATTGAAACGTGAATACGGGTATACGGGTTTCTTCGAACCCACGGCTCTGATTCCTGCAAATAACGCTGGATCATCTTTGTAGCTTTTAGCGACCAGAGAGGCTGTACTTTGGTATGTTAAGCACAATCTTACGGAAACAGTTTCTACCAAGTGGGCCGGCTGTGCCCCGGGTCGTTATGTAGCATGATAATGCACGTCCACGTACTCTGCAAGTTTGAAGATTTGATTCGTTCACCTGCATGGTATTCAGAGTACTCAATGTTAGAAATAATTTTCGATCAGTTATGGTGACTACTGACCCTCCGTCATTGCCGATGAAGACAGTGAATTATATACATCAATGTTCAACATTGAAACACAATATCGGAACTAGAGTTTGTTTGCATAAAATGTGGGTCGTGTTACAGAACTAGGAGGCGAAACATTCATTCACTTTTGACAGGTGTACGTGATTTTAATACATGAGGAGGGATTCTGAAACAATTGCACCTCTGAAAAATCGCTGATGTGCCAGCTGCGCGTCTCCTTTGTTCAGGTGTGCTTTAACAGTACTACTCTATGCGCCAGAAAAGATGTGGAACACTGTATGCTTACCCAGTTGGTTCTGTATTTTCTCTTTCCGTAAAGCCCCTGTGATTGTACCAGGTGCCGAGTTGTCCCCAAAGGAATGTGTGACGAGGATCACTCGGCAAACTGAACCATACATTTGTGAACAAACACATTTCTCAGCTCAGTTTTGGCCTAATCTCAGTGTCACTAAGGTTGGTTTATACGACGTTTGAAAGAATAATAAAAAAAGTCGTTTGTTTTGTTAACATGAACACAAAATGAACTATGGGTAATCTTAGCATCGCAGTACTGGACGCCGGAAGGACCTTTCTGGGGTGTTAACGAGATGCTATGCCTGTTGAAGTGGCAAACGCTACACGTGAACTTTGTGCACTACGATCGCACTAGTTGTTTATTGTTAAAATTCCTATAACGGACGTTCCAGAAATGGTCTACAACTGTTTACCTCTTTTCATACGTACCGATTGTAGCTTTCGTATATATTGTTAGATTAAATTGATTGTTATGGAAGTGGTAGGGTATATATGTAACGAATAAAATATCCCAGAACCAGAAAGCGTATGTGTAGGTATATTTATTTGAGGCAGTCAAATATAGTATCCGAAGTCACCCCGTGGATTGGGGTGATTTCGGACACGTGTTTTTTAAATCTCTGTCCGAAGTTACAGTACATAGAAGGTGAAGTCGGAGAGTTACTGCCTTTTTTTTAAAATTCTACATGCTTTTTATTTGATTTTGGTGAAATTTACACGTTTTAAGGTAGCCCTTTGTTACGAATAAATTATACGGAATGATGGTTTCATCATAGTTGATCATATTGCTAGGTGGGAGATTTTCCAGCTTTGCCTTGATACTGGAGAAATGCATCTTAACAGTCTCTTTGTTCGCTTCTGCACGAGCTCGTTTAATATTTTCGCTTAAGCGAACGGAAAGATCCTCTGACCGTCGTTTGAGGAATAGATGCACCCATTATTCTCCTGGCAAATTATTACGAAATTTCTTCTCTTTTTGACCAGATTTATCAAGGTAGCCTTTAACTAAATATCTAATACCCAATTTAGTGAAGGTAAATCCCCAACGTGCAGCCCTCGAGATACCTTGCTTCAACATTTTTTATTTAGCTCTGGCTGCCCTCCCTTTTTTTTGGATGTGCTTCCTGGAATTTATTTTGTAGAGATGATTTAGGTATACCATACAAATCACATGCTTTTCTGTACGATAATTTACCATTCTGAATATCACGAACTGCTTTATCTAAAAGTTCCGGGTCATAATTACACCGTACTGTAGCACCTCTCCTGCTCTTATACGTTTTTTGGCATTGTCCGAAATCACCCCATACAGTACACAGTTTTACAAAAACCGTCGTTATTTTATAACCTTGCACGAGAAACTCGACAAACTTGTACAGAAATTGTCTCAACGCTGTTAGCTACGGAGCGTGTCGACAATTACGGTTACAAGAACTTCCCGCTCGACGCAACAATAGAAAGTTTCCACTTTACGATAATGGATGGATTTTTAACACTGAGAGTGTTCGTCAGTTATTCACCTAGGGAAACAATTGACGCAAAGTAAAAGTTGTGGAAAGCGATAAATGCAATCTTGCGCTTAAAATAACTGGCGCTCGGAAGTTCAAATAAGATTCTCCTTGTTTCTATGTAGTGGCAAAGAGCAAATAAGCCATAATGTCCGAATTCACCCCGGTGTCCGAAATCACACCGTTTGACGGTATTTCAAGAAAAGATCTTGACGAAACAATGAAGTGCACAATGGTTTTCTGCACTAGGCGACAGTTTGAGGTCCGCTTAAGAACATTTCGCCAGTCAATACGCGAGAGTGATACCAGATTGAATACAAAGTAAAGACATTTCAAATGCCAATATTTTTACAGGTAATTGCCGAACTATTCGTGACGAAATTCCTGAATTTACCGCCCTCCAGGAAAGCTGATACGCTTTAACTGTACTCGTAACCTAGAGCACGATGAAACCAGAAGAAGAAAGCTCCGAAATGTTTAACGAGGCATGGACTATATGTCGGAAAGGAAGATTAGACGCCGTACAGGGAGGCCATTCCAATCGACAACTTAAATTGCGTCTGACGGCGAAGTTATCTCGATGTGGGTAACCAGCCTAGGTGAACTCAATCATAATATACTTTAGCCGGCCACCAGATTTCGCCATAATAATTGTAGAATCATCCAAGGAAATTGACAAAGATGTGAAAAACACAGGAATTAGAATGGACGTAATAGATAACAAAACATACATAACAGACTACTTTTCAGAGGAACAATACAAAAATCAGGATTTCAGGAAAGAAAGAGGTCTGCAAAAGGAAGAAAGTGGCCCCAGGAAGAATAGGAACGACACTCTCGAAGGATGAAGGAAGTCTCAGAGCAACGAAAACTGAATACAAAGAAGCAAAACCAAAGTTGATTTATCGTACCCTCCAAAAGGGTTACTCGAATGAGTAAATGAATATTATATTTCATTTCATTGCCACTACTGTGTTTTGAGTCTTCATCAACCATCGCTATTCTGAATCGGCGGACTGATGACCCGTAGCACACACAGCTTTTTGACTTCCGCTGTCTGTCCGCTCTTTCGGCAGCTAAGATGTTCCCGTCTCAAACATTTACTCGTGTTAACATACGAACACTGACATGTGATTGCCGTATTTTCTAAGATTATCAGCATACCGACTACAAACTAACTTATTCTTCGTGACAATCCTGACATTCTTCCCTTGCAAATATTCTTATTTCCTTTTTCAAAATCAGATACGATTTTGGAATCGATACTAGAATCAAAGCCAAATTTCTTGGACTCTTTACCGGAACGCCTCTTAAATAATGAAGGGATCTGTGGATCACAGAAGTAGTTACCAAAGGTGTCATGTGGTACACCCCAGTGCGTTACCGTAGTTGCGGTTACACGCCGGTGCGTGAAGAAAGCCTGCGCCCTCGCAAGAAGAAGACTGCCGGGAGTTAATTTACGACTGCGTGAGCCGAGTTCCCACAATTTGAGGCGAGCATTCCAAGAACAAAGGATCTGCTGAGGATCGAGGAATTTTTCGGCGTAATCTGCTAACTAAATTTGGCCAACGCTTTTGCGATGGAGCGGCAAGAACGGCGCGAAGAACGTTAAACATGCCACCGGTAATTACACTTTGATCTATGAGAGCGTCAGAGGGCACAGATCTACCAAAAGACAAAAATACCTCTCGGCTGCTGTTAAACCAGTAGAGCTGTCCGTGCTTTCTCGTTTTAGCTAACGAGCGTACGGTGACAGTAGTAAAATACCATCATCAGAAACGCTGAAACATCCATTACTCTCCACATTTCAACATCGAACGAGGCAGAAGTGCTTTGCTCCAGTAAAATCACACTCTCACGTTTCCATCTGGATGGAAGTGAGAGAAAATACAGCAGTTTGAAATCGTTAGTGTTTGTTCTGATCTCTATCGTCCTGTTTTTATACTATTCTGGCGAAGGAATGATTGAGAAAACAGCTTAGCTCAAACCGGTTTCCGAAAATTACCCGTCCTTTGCAGAGATCACTTCTTAAATGATTTAATTTATATATCTATGTATGCAATTATTTAACCTGGAAATAATATAACATCTAACCAGACATCTTCACTGAATTAACTTTACAATTTGTATAGCACATAAGCAATATACACAGAGGCGCCAAAGAAACTGGTATAGGTATGCGTACTCAAATACAGAGATACGTAAACCGGCAGAGTAGGCCACTGAGGTCGGCAATGCCTCTATAAATCAACAAGTGCCTGGCGCAGTTGTTAAATCGGTTACTGCCGCTACATTGGCAGGTTATCAGGATTTAAGTGAGTTTGAAAGTGGTGTTCTAGTCGACGCACGAGTGACCGGACACAGCATGTGTGTGAAATCTTGTGGGACTTAACTGCTGAAGTCATCAGTCCCTAAGCTTACACACTACTTAAACTAAATTATCCTAAGGACAAACACACACACCCATGCCCGAGGGAGGAATCGAACCTCCGCCGTGACCAGCCGCACGGACACAGCATTTCCGTGGCAGCGATGAAGTGGGGATTTTCCCGTACAACCATTTCGCGAGTGTACCGTGATTATCAGAAATCCGGTGAACATCAAATCTCCGACATTGCTGCGGCCGGGAAAAGATCCTGCAAGAACGGGACCAACAACGACTGAAGAGAATCGTTCAACGTGACAGAGGTGCAGATTGTTACGTATTTCAGTGCTGGACCAGCGTGCGAACCATTCTATGAAACATCATCGATACGAGCTTTGTGAACCGAAGGCCCTCTGCTGTACCCTTGATGACTGCACGACACAAAGCTTTACGCCTCTCCTGGGCCCATCAACACTTAAATTTGACTATTGATGAGTGGAAACATGGTGCCTGGTCTGACGGATCTCGCTTCAAATTGTTTCGAGCGGATGGACGTATACGGGTATGGAGAAAACCTCATGAATCCATGGACCCTGCATGAGGCTCTGTAAAGGCGTGGGGCGTGTGCATTTGTAGTGATGTGGGATTCCTGATACGTTTAGATACGGCTGTGACAGGTGACACGTACGTAAGCATCCTGTCTGATCACCTGCATCCATTCATGTCTGACGGACGTGGGCAATTCCAACAGCAAAATGCGACACCCCACACGTCCAGAATTGGTACAGAGTGGCTCCAGGAACACTCTTCTGAGGTTAAACACTACCGCTGGCCACCAAACTCCCCAGACATGAACATTAATGAGCATATCTGGGATGCCTTGCAACGAGCTGTTCAGAAGAGGTTTACACCCCCTACTACTCTTACGGATTTATGGACAGCCCTGGAGGAGTCATGCTGTCTATACTTTACAGCACCACTTCAGACATTAGTCGAGTCCATACCATGGCGTGTTGTGGCACTTCCGCGTGCCCGCGGGGGCCTTACACGATATTAAGCAGGTGTACCGGTTTCTATGGCTCTTCAGTGTACATCTGAATGTGACCACCGCTTACGTTCGACGTCAAAGTGCAATAAACACTCATAAACGGCAGGTGGCAGCACTAGTAGTAGAGGGTATATAAGGCGTGTCGGGGGACACAGACGCAAGATGGCCGCCCCACGCCCTGCAAAGGCACGTGGCGTCGAGACGGACGCCCCCCCCCCCCCCCCCCCCGTTCCCGCGAGGGTGGTGGATCGTGCCGCCGCGAAGCCGCCACGGACGACGCACTAGCCGCCTTCCACACCGCGCTCGCGGCCGAGAGGGCCGCCATGAGGGAGGAACTCGCGGCTGTTCACCGCCAGCTGCAACAGCTGCGTGAGGAGCTTCGGGTCCTCAGGAAGACGGATACTCCCACCGCCAGCTCCACTGCGAGTCGGCCAGCGGGGGTTGACGCCTCCACCCAGACGGAGCCACCAGCGCCGCCAGTCAACGTGACGGGCGGACCGGAGGCACCCATGGACATTGAAGTGGAGCAGCCTGCTCTCCCTCCCGACGGGGAGGTTGAGCCGCGGGCACACGACGAGGAGACGCACACTGAGACAGCCCCACTTGCTGCGACGGAGACTGAATGCCTGCCGCTCCCTACGGAGCACAGCGTTCGGCCTGTGCTGCGGAACATCGCCGCGTCTCTTCGTGACGGGACATACCCGCACCTTGACAACCCCTACCCATCTACTCCACCCGACAGGACGAAACCGGCCCTTCCTCACCAGCCTTACGGACCAGTGAGGAACAACAAGGGTCTTAGAGGACTGGTATCGAGGAAGGACCTGGCCATCATCAACCAACACCCTGTCTTCACGCCCACGGACTGGGAACACATCTTTGAGGTCTCAGCCTGGGGCGCGGCGGCTGGGGAAGTGCGCCCGGAAATACAACAGCATCCAGCATACCAGCAATTCCAAGAGCTCGAGAAGAACTTCACTATGGAAGGAATGAACCGATTCATTGATCAGAATCCAGACTTCATGCGCGTATTATGCCAGAAACCGTCTACTTCGCCAGTCAAACCAGCGAAGTAGCCAGAGGCCCACCCCATCGAGAGGCCACCCTGACAACACCAGAGCAGTCTAAGGAGGAACAGCAGCATCGCTGCTTAGCCTCCATCACCACCGGACAGAGGAAGTCCGTGATCTCGAAGACTGTGCGAGACGGAAAACAGTGCAGTCGTTATCGTAATGGGGAAACAGAGTGATCTGCCTGACGCCCTACATGGCGTGATCATTGGCTTTTAGGCCAAGAGCGGAAGCTTTTCCGAAACGGCTAAGATTTTAAACCGTTCGCGTGGCACTTTAATTAAAGCGTATTGTGCTCGACCAAGTGGCATTACCCGAAACCGCCATCGGGGCAACAGTGGTGCGCCACAGGCCATAGGTGACGTGGATGAACAACGGCTGCGGAGATGTGTAAGGACGAATAGATATGCAACAGACCGCACAGATGAACGAAAGATCTACCAACAGTTTCTTCTCAACGACCGTTCTACGAACGTTGTTAACTTCGGACCTCCGCAGCGGGCACCTAGTTCATTCATCCATGCTGGCTGCTACTCATCAGCGACGAATACTGGATTTTGCACGTCAATACCACAACTTCAGGTCGACTGAGAGCCGAAAGGTGGCCTTTTCAGATCAGTCACGTTTTATGGTCCATCGAGCAGACGGCCAGTGGCGTGTACGGCAACAATTTTCGGCCGGAGGAGGGAGCGTTATGGTCTGGGGAATGTTTTCGTGAAATTCCGTGTGTGACCTCGTCATTCCCAAGTGCATTCTGGATCACCACTAGTATTCATCTAACCCTTGGGGGGGAGGGGGGGGGAGGACTGATGACCTCAGAAGTTAAGTCCCATAGTGCTCAGAGCACTGGGGGCCATGTCCAGCCCTACATGCAGTTTACTTTTCTTCGCCACGATGGCATCTATCAGTAGGACTGCAACGAGCCACTCAGCTCGCAGTTTACGAGAGTGGTTCGAAGAGCACCAGCATGTGTTTACCATACTTACCTTGCCACCAAACTCCCTGGATTTAAACCCAGCCGAGAAGTAGGATAAGTTTATCAGTGCCTAGCTGAACAGAAAGAAAACAGTTGACAGCGAACTTACGCCGATGATAACAGATAAAGCTTTAATATCTTCTTGAATGCATAGTAGTTTTGGATAAGAGGCAAGTTACAAGGTAATTTGTTCCATAGTCGTACGGCTGAAATGGAGAAGTCAACGAAGAAACATCTACCTTTACGCAGAACTATAAACAAGATGCGAGACGTATCCGATGTGATATTGCAATTACGGAACGATGACGGGTATTTTATATGTAAGAACTCAGGTCACCAGTGACTAAGAAATGGAGGAAGCAAACTGAACGAGTGGAAGTCATGCCCCCTACCCAATCGCATCCATCTTTTTTCCCATTCAAATCGCTTGTCATCTGCATTATAATCTCGGCTCGAGTAAAATTACAAGGAATGTTCATTGAGGATCGAGAGAGATGCGGTTGAAATTGTAGTAACAAGAATCAATCGAGATTAGATTCTAACCATCATAAGTCACCATTCAGATTCATACCATTACATTGTTACATTTTTCATCCTCTGTCCGAAAACCGCCTGAGAATCAATTTGTTCCGCTTTTCTCGCAGTCCATTCTTCACTACCATACAATGATATATACCAAACGTACATTTTCAGAAATTCCTTCCTCAAATTAAGGTCCGTATTTGATACTTGTAGACTTCTCTTGGCCAGTAATGCCTTTTTTGTCAGTGCTACTCTGCTTTTTATGTCCTAGTTACTGCACCCGTCATGGGTTATTTTTCTGCCTAGGTAGCAGAATTCCTTAACTTCATCTACTTCCTGATCAACAGACCTGATGTTAAGTTTCTCACTGTTCTCCTGTCAGCTGCTTCTCATTACTTTTGTCTTTCTTCGAGTTACTCTCATTTCGTATTCAGTACTAATTGAAGGGCTTATTTCAATAGTGGTACAAGTCCATTTTTGTTCATTCTGAGATACAGAGTCCTAAAGTTACAAGAGCGCTGAAAATCTCTTTTAACTTTAGGACTCTGTATCTCAGAATGAACAAAAATGGACTTGTACCATTATTGAAATAAGCCTTTCAATTAACCTCTTCATTCCATTCTGTAGATCTGTAATTCTTCTTCACTATCTTTGAGGATAGCAATGTCATCGGCGATCTTACCATTGATATCCTTTCAACATGAATTTTAGGTCAAGTCTTGAAACTTTCTTTTATTTCCCTCATTGCTTATCCGATACACAAATTGAACAGTAGGGGCGAAAGACTAGGTCCCTGTCTTGCACCCTTTTTAATCCGAGCAATTCGTTCTTGGTCGTGTGCTCTTATTATTCCCTCTTGGCTCTTATACATATTGTATGTTACACCTCCTTCCCTATAGCTTAGCCTTATTTTTTCAGAGTTTCGAATACATTGCACCATTTGAAGTTGTCGAACGCTTTTTCCAGGTCGATATATCCTACGAAAGTATCTTGATTTTTCTTTAGTCTTGCTTCCATTATCAACGGCAACGTCAGAACTGCTTTGTGGTACCCTTACCTTCTTTAAAGCCAAACTAATCGTCATCTAACATATCCTCAATTTTCTTTTCCATTTTTCTGTATATTATTCTTGTCAGCAAATTGTATGCCTGAGCTGTTAGGAAGTTGTGCGATAATTCTTGCACCTGTCAGCTCTTGCTATCTTCGGCATTGTGTGGATGATATTCTTCCGAAAGTTTGATGGCATATTTCCCGTCTAATAAATTCTACACACCTACCTGAATAGTCGTTTTGTCGCCACTTTCCCAATGAGTTCAGAAATTCTGATGCAGTGTTATCTATCCCTTCTGCCTATTTGATCTTATGTCTTCCAAACCTCTTAAAATTCTAATTGTAGTACTGGACACCGTATCTCTTCTGAATCGACTCCTGTTTCTTCTTCTATTTCGACAACAGACAAGTCTCCCCTCCCTCTCTCACCCCCCCCCCCACCCCCGTCATAGAGCCCTGCCTTCCAGTGTACTCTTTCTACCCATTCGCTCCCTCCTTTGCGGTTAATAGAGGAAGAGGAATTGCCATCGCCCTCTTAATGTTACCACCCTTGTTTTTAATTTCACCGAAAGTTGTTTTGACTTTTTATATGCTGAGTCAGTCCTCCAGACATTCATTTCTTTTCGATTTCTTCACATTTTTCAAGCAGCCATTTCGCCTTAGCTTACCCTCACTTCCGATTTATTTCAATCCGAAGTTACTTATATTTCAGTATTCCTGAATTTCCCTGAACATTTTTGTACTTCCTTCTTTCCTCGATCATATAAAATATTTATTCTGTTATCCATGGTTTCTTCGCAGTTGCCTTGCTTTTATCTCCGGTTTCCTTTCCAACTTCTGTGATTGTCCTTTCTAGAAATGTCCATTCCTCTTCAACTGAACTGCCTATTGAGCTATTCCCTATCACAGTATTTATAGCCTCAGAGAACTTCAAGTGTATCTCCCTACCTTAGTACCTCCGTATCCCACTTCTTTGCACACTGATTCTTTCTAACTAGTCTCCTAAACGGCGGTCTACTCTTCATCACTACTAAATTGTGATCGGAGTCTATATCTGCCTCTGGGTTCGTCTTATAATCCAAAATCTGATTTCGCAATCTCTGCCTGACCATGCTGTCATCTAACTGAAATCCTGCAGCATCTTTCGGCCTTTTCCAAGTATACCTACTTCTCTTGTGATTCTTGAACAGAGTACTCGCTATTACTGACTAATATTTATTGCAGGACTCAACTGTTCTTTCTCCTCTATCATTCCTCATAGCAAGCCCGTATTCTCTCGTAACCCTTTGTTAGACTCCTTCCCCCACAACCTCATTTAATTTCCCAATGACCATTAAATTGTCATCTCCTCTTACTTACAGGATTACCTGTTCAGTATCCTCATATACTTTCTCTGTCGCGTCACCTTTAGCTTACGGCGTCGGCATGTATGCCTGAACAGTCGTTGTCGGTGCTGGTTTGTTGACGATTCTGATGGGAACAACCCCATCATTGAACTGTTCACAATAAGTCACTCTCTGCCCTACCTTCTCGTTCATAACGAAACCTACTACTGGTATACCATTTTCTGCTGCTGTCGATGTCACCCTATACTCATCCCACCAGGATTCCTAGTCATCTTTCCATTTAGAGTGAGCCTTAGCATTTTCTTTTTCAGATTTTCTAGTTTTCCTACCACGTTCAAACTTTTGACATTCCACGCCCCAATTCGTGGAACGTTACCCTTTTGTTGTCCATTCAATATTTTTTCTCATCTTCTCGGATATCCAAATGGGACACTACTCTGGAATCTTTTGCCGATGGAGAGATCATTATGACACTTTTCATCAAGTAGAGGCCACATGTCCTGTGAACAGACATTATGTGACGTTAATGCAGCGGTTCGTCCATCCCCTTCTGCATCCTCATGGCGTTGATAATTGCTGATTCTTCCGCTTTTAGGGGCAGTTTGCAACCTCAAGGGCGATAAAGTGCCTTGAGCCCCTGTCCGCTTCTCCGCCCTCTTTGACATGGCCGTTGGCAGAATGAGGATTACTCCGTACGCCGGAAGTCTTCGGCCGACATTGCTGATGATTGTATTCAAATATTTAAGTGGAAACGGTGGTGGGGTTCGAACCTGGAACCTAGGACGTTTTGATTACTAATCAAAGATGCTACATGTAAGACCTCGTATATACTCCATATGGGCTCTAACTTCAACAAGTTTCTTGTCATGAACATCTCACGAGATGCTTGTGGGAGGCGGTAAAATATCTCCCATCTTTTCTTGGAGCTCACCATGCAGCTGCAATGCGCCAAGACGTTCGACTGGAGGGCTGTCAGCTCGTGTAACGATGAGTATAACCACATAATTTTGGTTCCTGGACATATGAATTACTTTTGGTTACAAGTACTTGATAAGGATTGCTGGTTACAAATTAATGTAGAAATTTCAGTAAACTCAATAAAAAAAAAGGACGGACCATGAACGAATTATTCGAATGGAACGGAAACCGGCAGATGTGATGTAAATGTACAGGGGAACAAATGATTACAGTTTCAGACAAATAGTGTGATTGAAAGAGCTTCACAAATAAAGCAAGCCAATTACTTGTTGGTCCACCTCAAGCTCTTAGGCAAGCAGTTATTCGGCTTTGCATCGGTTGACTTTCGTGTCACGTATTGACTAAAAGAAGCGATTCATTAGTAGGACACATACTAATGCATCAGGCTGTAATTAATTTGTTAGTGGACAGAAGTGGTGAAAATAAAAACTGTCGAGTGAGACCAAGGGATGAACACGAAGAACAGGTTGAAATGATAGTAAGTTACAGTAAAAGATGACTGATTAAATGCTATTAAGTCGGCTTCCCTATACAAGAAAATACTTTATCGTTCTACGTACATCACGCTCACGAATTATCGAAACTGTGTGGTTTGCCTGAATTTATAAGAAAGAATAGGTCCAATAATAGGACCAGCAATGATCACACGAGCAACAAATAATTTGGACCCCCTAACACACAAGAGCTGAATGAGGATGATTGTGAAGATTGGCGGAGAGGTTCATTATTACAAATCAGTTTGTAAGTAGGCTGTTTAAGTTTTTTTATTGGTAACGCCACCTCTGTATGAAAATCACTGGCTGTGCTGTGTGCAGTCTGTGGCTGCTTTGCATTGTTGTAATACTCGCCATTGTAGTGTTAGGCAGCTGGATGCAAACAGCGCGTAGCGTTGCGCAGTTGGAGGTGAGCCGCCAGCAGTGGTGGATGTGGGGAGAGAGATGGCGGAGTTTTGTAATTTGTCATGAACTGCTATATATATATTATGACTATTAAGATGGCGGAGTTTTGTAATTTGTCATGAACTGCTATATATATTATGACTATCAAGGTAAATACATTGTTTGTTCTCTATTAATATCTTTCATTTGCTAACTATCCCTGTCAGTAGTTAGTGCCTTCCGTAGTTTGAATCTTTTATTTAGCTGGCAGTAGTGGTGCTCGCTGTATTGCAGTAGTTCGAGTAACCAAGATTTTTGTGAGGTAAGTGATTTGTGAAACGTATAGGTTAATGTTAGTCAGGGCCATTCTTTTGTAGGGATTATTGAAAGTCAGATTGCGTTGCGCTAACAAAATATTGTGTGTCAGTTTAAGGACAGTCGTTTCAAGTTTCATGCCATTTAACTTACATGCAAGTTACGTCGTTGGAGCGAGTTGAACATACGTATGAAAACGGATCTAGTTTGGAACCGTGTTAGATATGAAGATGAGAAGGGATTCTTCATCACAAATGACATTTAACGAGGGAGTGCTGAAAAGTAATGGTCTGATTGTTTTATGTGAAAACTCTTAGAGCTGTTTAAATAAAACAAACGTTATTAACATTATACATCTTTGCTCTTCATGTCTGTATTTTTTCAGCTCGCTGCTGCTAGAAGGTTCCCAGTTATAGCTTATAACGTGGCGGTGTGTAACGCAACTATGTCAGTGTGTGAGAAACGGCATCTTGTAATTGAGTTTCGAATCCGAAGAGTTCGTCCACATATGAGTCGCCCTCTCCTGCAACATTACAGTGCCAGACATCACACGAGTGAGGTGCTGCGACGTCTGCAACAGTCCGATGCCTTGGGTTCACTGTCATCGATCACCTTCCATACAACCCGACTTGGCCCCATCCGATTTTCATCTGGTCCCAGAACTTAAAGAACACCTTCAAAGACTTCACTTTCATAGGGATGAAGCGGTGCAGGCAGGGTGAGGTTGTGACTCCTTCAACAAAGTCATTCTAGAGTGACGGTATCAACAAACTGGTCTCTCGTTCGTAGAAATTTGTTGGTAGAAATAAGTATGTTGGTAGAAATAAATATGTAGACATGAAGAATAAAGCTGTAGAATTTTAATAACGTTTGTTTTATTTAAAAAGCTTTCAAGGTTTGTATTTAAGACAGGAGCCATAAATTTGCCATCGTTCTCATAGACAGAATATAAATGTCTTCTTAGATATTCACATTACTCGCAAGAAGGCAGTAACTCTTCTTAACCAACATTGATGTTATTTAATTAAACAGATGGTCCATTAATACACATGACTGGACGAAATGAGCTCAAGGGTACTATTGTAAGTATGGTTAGCCTTGTGAAGGAAGTATGGAAGGTATTGGATAGGGCAAAGACAATAACATTTCTCTCATATTCACATATTCAGGCACACTAGATGCTACAAGTGGTATTGAATCCCATTACATTTAAGTCCGGGGAAGCATAAACAGAGAGAACACTGGCAGGTTTGAGACCGGGTACCGTGGTGGCAGTAGTGTGTAAAAATCTAGAAGTGGAAAACGAAAATGAACTCTTTGCACAAATCGGTAGCCGCGCCGTACGTAATTTCACGTATTACAAGAAGAATTACAACATTACCTAATGGGTACTGAACAAGGAACATGTGGTACGGACTGCCCACCTCCATCCCCCACCCCCCCCCCCTTCCCCTCTCCCGAAGACAAATTTCAAATACAGAGAAAAACATTGAAACTTGTGTAAAAAACGCAAAAGAAAAGGGGCGCGAAATGGCCAAGATAGACCGCTGAAAACAATTGTCTTCACAATTGAGACAGTTCGGAGGAAATGTAATCTGATCATGACTCCAATTGCTACTCTAAAAAGGAGTTAAAAATTAAGAGAACTTAGAATTATTTCTGTAAATCTCACGAGGAAATATGCGTATTGTTACGTAGCTAAGCGATTCGTATAAGACCTGCCAAACGAGCTATGGAGGCATGAAGTTGCTTTTCGGACTGAGCAAAGCCCTTCATTCTAAACTGCACCCTTTACCTACTATTGAATTAAAGAAATCAAAATTATTGGAATGATGTGTTCGCTAATTTTTGTACCATTTTTTTTGTTTCGGATTCTGAAATCGTGCTCGTAAGGCTTTAATTGCTTAGACATGCGTGCAGTCTCGACAGAGATGCTGCGCAGAAAAGAGATGAGTCAGAGGTGATCTTTGGTCTGTGAAGATGCGCGACGGATTTATCTGTTAATCGTGAGGAGAGGAGAGGAAATAGTTGATCTTTGTTGGTTATACACAAACATTCGAGTTCTGATGTAGCAGCAACTAGGGACAAACAACGAAGGTTTTTGGAATTATGTTATGAATCAGCAGAAGACCTGTTCCGGAGAGAGAAAGAACTGTTTTTACATTAGTACGATAATATTTGTGAAGAATGGATTACAGGTAATGATTAAGTTTGTTTTACTTGCGGCAGCAATTTGATAATGCAGCATTCTTGGTTCGTCAGAAATCCAGACCAGGAATCGTTTCGCTCTTAGGATTTATCGATCATTGAGAGAGAGAAATGGATTCAAGAATTAGATTCTGGGATTTTGTTTAAGGAGAGATTGTACTGATGAAGTTCGATTTTTGTAAGTTCAATTTTCGTGATTCTTGAATAACTATTACGTGCTTTCCGAGAAAGTTTAAGCATGTTTCAAGTTTCGTTAAATGTTATTAAGGCTAAGGAAATGAAATTGGAGTTGAGTTCATTTAAATTAAAGTCACTGTCCACATCCAAAGAGTCAGTTGATTTGAAAACAATTATAAAAAAATTATGATCCAAGAATGACAGCAACGTTTTCAGAGTACGCATGCACTTCTGGGTATCTCTGTAGTTAGATTTTGCAGCTCTGTTATTGAGACGCGCTGTAGCTACGAGAGCAGTTTGCACCCAGGTAGGTCAAATTGTGTATAGAATAGACTCTTCTTTTAATTAAATTCCACAGGGACCAGCTTAACTTTCAGAGTGATCAGTTTTCTTTGACTAAAGTACATAGTCAGATTTTGTGATTACAAGTTTCAGATGGAGTATGATTTTCCTAAAATTCTCGCAGTTGAATTTCGTCACAAACAGCTAACCTTATGTTACCTACAAATTCAGATGCATATTCACTTCTTAAAACAAAACGAAACAGAAAATCTTCACTTGGCAACATTCCTTCTAAGTTCAGGCGTTGGGAAATTTTATGATATTTTATTCAAGTCGTCAGAGAAAGTGCATTGTTCTCGATCGATTTTTGCTTGTATTTTTGTTTTGCTGCTGCGCTATTTACTAATAATTTGTGTTTTCTGATAGCTCATTGGGATGGTTTCTGAAAATTTATTTTTTAAATATTTTTCTTTGCTGTTATAATTGCCATATCAAGCAACACAGTAAATAGCAAGTCGCGTAGAAATGTTTCAATATGTAAAATTCGTGTCACAAAAATATCGTAACTTTTCACGCGTCATTAATGCTACAGAGACCAATTCAGACACAGCAATGCTTGAGGTATAAGCTTCCCTCCCCGACAGTCGAGTTAGAGGAATATGGACGTAACACAGATTTCAGATGGCAACATCTTTACGAACTTAAGTATTTCTTTTGGTGGTGAGACGCAAGAATCGAAATAAAAAGTCTTAGATTCTACGCAGTCACTCCGTATCACCACACAGACGCTGAAAAATTTTTCGGAACACGCAGCAGTGCATGAAACCACACGCGAATAATCGCTTCATGACACAACTGTTAGTACAAATTCTTTGCAGAAAAATGAACTTGCACTTACGCTTCAGCTCCTACTACAAGTAAATAACGAAACGACAAACCCAGTTACAGCGTCAGCTTTCTCAGAGAGTGGCTGAGATTGACACAATTTAAAGAAATTTCAAATACATACCGGAACGAGAAAGCTTCAATTACTGGAAAAATTAACAAAGTAGTTGCTAATGCCGCGGTCGCAAAATTGCAGCGCAAAAACCCAAAAGCATTCGGAACAAATATAGAATTTGGAAACAGAAACAAATAAAACTGACACGAGTGCCAGAGGACAATTTAAAATACCGAAAGCACAGATCGATGAACTTTCAATTAAAGTTGAGCAAATCGAGGTAAATACAGACGACCACTCAGCAGACACGCAACGAATATAGTTTAAAGAAACGGAAAAATTTCTATCTTTAGTGCGTTTTATGGAAGGACAGATGACGGTAAACAATCAACACAAACAAGAAATTAATAGGTTACGCATTCCTCTAACTAAAATTGAAAAGCATTGGACACATGAACAAGCGACACGTGATTGTAGTGAACGGACGAGAAAAAGATTTCGTGAAGAATAACATTTTGACCGATTTTGACGTGAAAGAGACTGAAAATGAACGCAAACAATCACATATATATTTCTACCGAAAGAACTTTAATGACCTAACAAGACTCGTCGGATTTAAAGTTTAAAGTTTTTTGCAATGGCATCAGTGACTTACATCCCTTGCATTGTATCCAACGGTTTAGCCTGCCTTTACCACCAACCTGGCCAGTGACACACAACATAGAATTTATTTGTAGTTTTTCTGGAACGTGAATCAGCTATGCGGATCTACCCATAGCAAGACTGCTCTTTTTAGTGGAATTTCAGAATGCATTTCTTGCATCATATTGGTCAGACACCACCCAGCGCGGTGTTAAGGACAAATAAGCAGTTTTTCAAATTTTGAAAATTCACAATTTGCGACCTTAACGTAGTTCTTCCAGCACATGGTACAACAGAACCAACATTTAATAGGACCGTTCAGCCAACCTGCTTTCATCCAGTTTTGTACTTCTGCACTTCGAAGATCTTTACGTGTTTCTTTGCTGACAGAACATCCGAAAGAAAACATCAGTACATTCTGTGACGTTTTACAATTGCTTGAAATTCAAGAATCCGAATATACGTACAAAAACAGGAACAGCCGCAATTATAATGCCAAGACTTTCCAGATCATTCAATGACAACAGACAGAAGACACGGGGATAACCAACAGTAACAAACGCAATATCACAGTTTCAACAGACCACCACAGTACTACTAGCAACAAAATCAGAATTTTTACAGCAAAAATCAGCATTTTCCCAACTCATGGGACAACATGAACGGTCCCCCACAGCAACGGAGCAATTCTGCAAACTAGTACGTGCAAAGGAATAACAGTTTTAATCAGACAATGGAAACTCCAGGTAGCGATATCAAAAATGTAGGAAAAGATAGATTGCTACTTATCGTAAAGAAGACATGTCAAGATGCAAACAGGCACGATTAAAAGACCCCCACAAATAGCTTTCAGCCTCAGACTTCGTCAGTAAAGACATACATACACACAAACACACACACACGCACACATAAGCAAGCGCAGCTCACGCATACACGGCCGCCAACTCCAGCATCTCGGGCTGTGTGTGTGTGTGTGTGTGTGTGTGTGTGTGTGTGTGTGTGTGTGCGTGTGTCTTTACTGACGAAGGCTATGGCTGAAAGCTATTTGTGTCTTTTAATCGTAGCTGTCTGCAACTTGGAATAACATTTGCACATGCGTAGGCAACAACCATACAACCACAACTATCAAACAACAGACAAAACCACCAGTCCGAGAAAATGGCAGATATGGGAACAGACAAAAGCAAAATTTAGTTTTGAATGACTCGTTTTCACCCATGACAGTTTAATTCTAATGATGCAGAACGGAGAGCATCTGTACAAATAGCTGACATTTCGCAAGCTACATCACAGTGACGCCACAGTAGCGAACAATGACTGGAGGAGAAGAATACATAAGATTCATACAAAGGGACAACACGACGTATTAAAAATGTCACTGACTTTACTGAAAATTTGTTTAAAAGACATGAGAGACACGTTGTTACAAGAAAAAGAAGAACCTCAAAAACAAATTTATCATCCAGCCATCAGCGTACAAATGCAAACATAATTTAAACACAGTTTCAGATTCAGGTTCTCCAGTCTCAGTAATCAGTAACGCAGCATTCAATAAATGTAATTCGGTTGAAATGTTCCCTACTTTACCATTACATGAAACAAACGTTAGAGGTAGCTGTTTCAGGAAAAGGTGCCGATGGAAAATCACAAACACTTTTACAATATACTGTACGAGATCACACTCTCTTAGCAAACTTCTGGATCGTTCAGCTATTAGCAACAGAGATTGAACTTGGCATGGATTTGTTAAAGAGACAAAAAGCAGTATTGCATTTTGGGAATTCGTTCATGTAGTTCACTAGAAAACGCAGGTTACATTGCATTTTGAGAAGAGTTTTTCAGTGGTGGAACGGTAGATCAACACACTATAGTTTTTCACGTCAAATAAAAACATCAACAGGTACACGTCATTATTCACTGTTGCAGAATTTCCTATTATTAATGAGAATGAAGAATCAAATTTAGACGTTTCTCAAACAGTACAAACAAAAATGTTTGAAGCAGCAATAAACAGGGATGGGAAACAACCACAGTTGCTCCTACAGACTGATTCTCATGTTTCTGACAACGTTCCCGCAACTGTGCACGGAGTCGTTTACGATTTTCAAGTGAAACTCCACAGTGCTTTTGTTTCTAGACACTACAACATCTGCTCATTTATACAAACAAAGTAAAACAGGAAATTGAATCTATGCTCCAGCAGAACATAACTGAAATAGCAGCTTGCACGTTGTTCCAAAAAATAATCGTTCTCTCAGGCTTGTTTCAGATTCAAGACAAATTAATCACATCATTGTAACAGAAACATATAGACCGCAGATATTAACGGGTCTCCGGGAAGTAGGGTCGAATTTGAATTTTGCACCATTTTGTCATATGACGGTTGGCAGCCGCGGTTTTTTTCATGATAGTTATCTGCAGTCCTTCGCATTAGTAGCGTGATAGCTTCTGTGTGGTGAGCATTGTTGTTTGATATTTATTTTCGTCACGCAGCGGATGACAACTGAGAAACATATCCAAGTCATAAAAAGGTTTTACAAAACCAGTGAAAGTCCCACGGCAACCGTTCGTGAATTGCATGCCATACTCGGACGTTATGCTGCTCCAACGAATCATCAGTTCGGAAGATGATCCGGAAGTTTGAGACCACGGTTTCTGTTTGTATGTTGCGACATATCACACATCCCGTGAGGCGATTGTTCTACTGAATGAAAAGCTTCCTCAAAAACCTATCTCTCTACGTGACAACCAGGAATGGTCTTCGAGATCATGCGACCTTACGCTTTTTGACTTTTTTTTGTGGGTATTTGTGAATGCGTCAACAAACTGCAAACAATACACAAATTGAAGGACGAAACTAAAAGAGTTATTAACGGCATCCCACCTGATGTTTGTGAACCCGTCATCGAGAACTTCAGTGAACGCATCGCTCATTGCCGTGCGGCCTTGGTTGTTCATATGAAGGATATTATACACTCCTGGAAATGGAAAAAAGAACACATTGACACCGGTGTGTCAGACCCACCATACTTGCTCCGGACACTGCGAGAAGGCTGTACAAGCAATGATCACACGCACGGCACAGCGGACACACCAGGAACCGCGGTGTTGGCCGTCGAATGGCGCTAGCTGCGCAGCATTTGTGCACCGCCGCCGTCAGTGTCAGCCAGTTTGCCGTGGCATACGGAGCTCCATCGCAGTCTTTAACACTGGTAGCATGCCGCGACAGCGTGGACGTGAACCGTATGTGCAGTTGACGGACTTTGAGCGAGGGCGTATAGTGGGCATGCGGGAGGCCGGGTCGACGTACCGCCGAATTGCTCAACACGTGGGGCGTGAGGTCTCCACAGTACATCGATGTTGTCGCCAGTGGTCGGCGGAAGGTGCACGTGCCCGTCGACATGGGACCGGACCGCAGCGACGCACGGATGCACGCCAAGACCGTAGGATCCTACGCAGTGCCGTAGGGGACCGCACCGCCACTTCCCAGCAAATTAGGGACACTGTTGCTCCTGGGGTATCGGCGAGGACCATTCGCAACCGTCTCCATGAAGCTGGGCTACGGTCCCGCACACCGTTAGGCCGTCTTCCGCTCACGCCCCAACATCGTGGAGCCCGCCTCCAGTGGTGTCGCGACAGGCGTGAATGGAGGGACGAATGGAGACGTGTCGTCTTCAGCGATGAGAGTCGCTTCTGCCTTGGTGCCAATGATGGTCGTATGCGTGTTTGGCGCCGTGCAGGTGAGCGCCACAATCAGGACTGCATACGACCGAGGCACACAGGGCCAACACCCGGCATCATGGTGTGGGGAGCGATCTCCTACACTGGCCGTACACCACTGGTGATCGTCGAGGGGACACTGAATAGTGCACGGTACATCCAAACCGTCATCGAACCCATCGTTCTACCATTCCTAGACCGGCAAGGGAACTTGCTGTTCCAACAGGACAATGCACGTCCGCATGTATCCCGTGCCACCCAACGTGCTCTAGAAGGTGTAAGTCAACTACCCTGGCCAGCAAGATCTCCGGATCTGTCCCCCATTGAGCATGTTTGGGACTGGATGAAGCGTCGTCTCACGCAGTCTGCACGTCCAGCACGAACGCTGGTCGAACTGAGGCGCCAGGTGGAAATGGCATGGCAAGCCGTTCCACAGGACTACATCCAGCATCCCTACGATCGTCTCCATCGGAGAATAGCAGCCTGCATTGCTGCGAAAGGTGGATATACACTGTACTAGTGCCGACATTGTGCATGCTCTGTTGCCTGTGTCTATGTGCCTGTGGTTCTGTCAGTGTGATCATGTGATGTATCTGACCCCAGGAATGTGTCAATAAAGTTTCCCCTTCCTGGGACAATGAATTCACGGTGTTCTTATTTCAATTTCCAGGAGTGTATTTCATACATAAATGGCTTGGCTCTGAGCACTATGGGACTCAACTGCTGAGGTCATTAGTCCCCTAGAACTTAGAACTAGTTAAACCTAACTAACCTAAGGACATCACAAACATCCATGCCCGAGGCAGGATTCGAACCTGCGACCGTAGCGGTCTTGCGGCTCCAGACTGCAGCGCCTTTAACCGCACGGCCACTTCGGCCGGCCATACATAAATGGGGGAAGTTACTTAACGTGTTCGTAAAAAAAAGAAAAATTTCATTTTCAATAAATTTTGTATGTTCTATAGGACTTTAAGATTCGTCCCTACTTTCGAATTGCTGCCCAAATTTCGTGGAGTAATTGTATTTTCCACATTCGATGTAAAATCAGGATGGGATTAACTTTACTTTCAAAGTAATTAGTTTCCTTTTATCAAAGTTCATTGTCCGATTTTGTGATTCAAACAAGTCATGATTTTCTTAACATTCCTGCAATTACAATCATCTGTGCATTCTCGCAGTTGAAATTTATCACCAACGGTTAGCGTTACCTTCAGATTCGGAATCACTTTCAGATTCACTTTCACGCACTAAAATTAATCGAAATAGGTAACTGTCAGTATGACAGAGAAACACTATCATGTTACGCTGCTGCCACTATATGTCGAAATAACTCGGACAAGTACCTGTCTCCAAAATCTAACAGGAAGCTCTACAGAGCAGTATCTCACACGTACCCGGAAGAAGACCGCCTTAACTAATAGCGTTACACAGTAGGTATCCTGACGAAGGATGGAGGGGGGAGAACTGACTTGTTACCTTCAGTGCGGAAACCTCTGTCAAGAGGCGTTTGGTAGAAACGGTACGTCTCTGGTGCTGAGCTGAATTCTCCACTATACTCGACTACAAAATTACTGTTAGGCTGGCAT
Organism: Schistocerca serialis cubense; assembly: GCF_023864345.2. Lineage (NCBI taxonomy): Eukaryota > Metazoa > Arthropoda > Insecta > Orthoptera > Acrididae > Schistocerca > Schistocerca serialis. Next base: position 251,183,311 of record NC_064639.1, on the reverse strand, counting down.
AACTCAACTCAGACATACGGCTTTTAACTCTGATTCCCATGGAACTTTCGAAATAAACTCATTCAAGCGTTCAGTCATCAGAATGGTGCACAAAAAATGATAGGGATCAATTGGGAACGATCACAATAAATACACATATTTTCAGACTCATCTTTCGTCCACAGACCCATTACAACAAAAGAGTAAGGTACGGTGTGACCTGCCTGTTCGGAAAATCTTAATGACGACTCTTTATTACGTGTGACAGTTTCAACAGTAATTATGCAGAGGCGGTGACAGTAGGTGCATCAAACCAGTCTTTGTACTGAAGAACACAATAGCGGTATGATATAAAAATGTAGGAGGAGGAGGATATTAGCGTTTAACGTCCCGTCGACAACGAGGCCATTAGTGACGGAGCACAAGTTAAGATTATTGAAGGATGGAGATGGAAAGCGGCCGTGCTCTGTCGAAGGAAGCATCCCGGCATTTGTCTTAGGCCATTTAGGGAAATCAGAGAAAACCTAAGTCAGGATGGCCGGACGCGGATTAGAACCGTCGTCCTCGAGCATCCGAGTCAGTTCTGATGACCGCTGCGCTACCCCGCTCGGTGAGATAGACAGAGATATAAATGTAGGAAACATTTAATCAACTGAGTGGAAATACGAGGATAATTTCTCGGATTGCTGATGGGTTGAAACATTGTTCAGTCGTCTTTTTTCTTTCGTTTTACAATTGGACTTCAGGTCTGGGATAGTAGTGCTCGTACATAGTACGAGTGTGCGAAACCTTTATTAAGGAGGCGATGACATGTTGCTTTCTCCACACCAATGTCTGGACATACCACACTACATGCATTACGCTACATGCTTTACAGTTTTTCGGTGATTTAGTCCAATGGGGGAAAATTAGCTACTCGCTAAATTATGAAATAGTGTTTGTTTCAAAATGAAACGATGGTCTACGTAGGAAAAAGATTTCCATTATTAAATACAGAGGGGCCAGGAAAATGTAGACATTCTTTAACAGTTAATATGTTTGGAACAAAATGACATATCTTTGCAACTTTGCTCGATTGCATAGTCCACTGTATTCTCCACAGATTTTGATGCGCGTTTTACAGCAGATGACACTGCAGCAACGAATGAAGTAAGATTCTCGTTTGAGCAACGCAAAGCCGTATTGCAGTGGTACTGGCCATCTTCAGGTAACTACTGGCTATTGTTTACAAGGAGCTTGTGTTCTTACGAACCAAACATTCTGGACTAAGACACAACGCACTTACATACAATCTTTAGTTGTGGTATGAAACACGTATGTATTCAGTAGCAGCGATGGCGAGGCATGACAGAATCTCTGACCAGAGAGTTATTTATCGTTGCTAGTCTGCGCTTGACCGCACGTGAGTGCAGTAGTTGTACGTAGCGAGTCGCGACAGCATGTAGTTCAGTTGCGAGTCAGTGTTGTGTGTGAGGAGTCGGCGGGCGTCGACATGGGTCTCTGGTCAAGGTTCGGGACGAGGTATATTGTTAAATAAGGTAATGAAGCAGCATTGCGCTCAACCAATAACATGAGTTAATTGTAATTAATTTGTTCAAGAAATGCCCCAATAATAATTTTGTTTTCAAAGCAATCTTTTTAAGAAAAGAATCATTACAATTGAAACAATATTTCCTATGCTTTTCCTCCCAGAATGAATTTATCAGATTAATTATTGCACAGGGCCTAAGGTCAGCGATGCTGCCCTTATAAAATTTATCAGGTTGATCTTACGTTAATTTTGTGGGGACTTAACATTTTTGCACATTTTTATTATCATTGAGTTTTATTACTGTGGGAAGCTAACATTTGGCACTATTCGCAATTCTATTCAATTCTTTTCATTTTCAAAATTCTGCGGGGAGGTTACACTTAGCACGATGTCTATTGTCATTTAAATATTTTCTTTTATTTTTGTGGGGAGGTTACAGGTATTGTCTTTGGAATTGCCAAACGGGTCTTTTTACTTTTTGTTCTGTAAAACTGTTCTTTAACATAAAAAATCACTTTTTATTGTTTGTCCGTACCATGTATGACAACAATTAGAATAGATGTTATTACAAAATCATAATTTTTTGGTATTTGTTGTGAACAGTTGCACTGGTCACTAATTTTTGGTTGTACAACAGCGACGTTTACTTTGGGGGTTACATTTTGTTATTAGAAGAACTGTGCGTTAATAAACACCAAATAGTGCATTGTTACAGTTGAGTTACAGTTAGGAAAGTAAACACATAAGGGATATTACATTATGTTGGGGTGTGAATTTGTTTACCATTGGGACACTTTGTGGTTAGTAGCAGGTTCTTTGAGTAGCAAGGACAAAACAGATAAACTAAGCAACAGTGGGGTCTACAAACTAACCTGCACTGACTGCAATAAACTGGACATTGGTCAAACGGGCCAGGCCATATCAACAAGGCTGGCTGAACATGAACGAAGCTGGACATTAAATAAAACAGACTCCACTTTTGCTGAAGATGTGCTCAAAGAAGGACGTAAATATCTGACACACACAGAAGTGCTACATATATCTAACAAAGGCAAAAAACTTAGCCCACTAGAAGCACTTGAAATTAACACTTAGCCCTAAATCCCCATCTCGTTCTAAATTACCAATTGCAACTCAGCACATCACCACTCTTAAACTTTATACAATACAGTGAACTTATAACTAACCACAAAGTGTCCCAATAGTAAACATAATTCACACCCCAATGTAACGTAATATCCCTTATGTGTTTACTTTCCTAACTTTAACTCAACTGTAACAATGTACTATTTGGTATTTATTAATGCACAATTTTTCTAATAACATAATTTAACCCCCAAAGAAAACATCGCTGTTGTACAACCAACAATTAGTGTCCAGTGCAACTGTTCACAACAAATACCAAATAATTGGAAATTTTGTATTAATGTGTATTCCAAATAATTCTAATTGTTGTCGTACATGGTACTCACAAACCATAAAATATGATTTATTATGTTAAAGAACAGTTTTACAGAACAAAAAGTAAAAAGACCCGTTTGACAATTCCAAAGACAATACCACAACTAAAGATCGTATGTAAGTGCGTTGTATCTTAGTCCAGAATGTTTGGCTCGTAAGAACACAAGCCCCTTGTAAACAATAGCCAGTCATTATCTGAAGATGGCCTAATAAGCCGAAAATTAGCTCATACAAAAAAAAAAAAAAAAAAAAAAATTAGTAGAACTTAAAACCGCCTAAGTGTTATTCAACCCTCAATATGGAATTGTTCTATCAAGAAGCGACGGAAGAATCCATAAATAACTATTCTGGATAAGTTTGAAAGCGACGGTACTGTTCAGAATGTGCGTAAGGAAAGATTTGGACGACTAAAAGCAAAACGTCCAGCTTCAAGTGCTACGGTGCTGCAACATGTTACTAGGTCATGTCAAAAATGAGTGAGGATAAATTGAAATCTTGTCCTAATTAGAACATACAACTGAATTTTTGAAAAAAAAAGAAGCACAAAAAGCTACGTGAAAGGTTAAAATATTATATTTTAAAACTCATGAGAATACAATGTAATTACACGTGCATAACAATTTTCGACCACAAATTTGTTCAGGAACTCTTAGTCGTTGTGCATAATATTATTGACATTTTCGCTCATTTCTGAATCAATTTTAGTTATTATGACCTCATTTTGATCCTTTAACTCGGGGATCGCCCTCTTGTTGTTGCCGGAAACAAGTGACTCCGCGTAACAGCACAGAAAATAGTCACACGGCAACATGCCACAAGATATTTGCGGTTAATTATGGTATCCATGGCGTCAGGTGACGCGCCCTGGAAATTTCTTCTGCAATATTTCTCGTGATACGCTCGCTGTATGTGATATTGCTCCCTCTTGCTGGAACCACATCATTCAGCATCCCATCCCCTCCACTTGGGGCCGAAGATACTCATTTATCACGTAGTGATAATGTACGCCATACACCATCATTTCGCCGGCCGGTGTGACCGAGCGGTTCTAGACGCTACAGTCTGGAACCGCGCGACCGCTACGGTCGCAGGTTCGGATCCTGCCTCGCGCATGGGTGTGTGTGATGTCCTTAGGTTAGTTAGGTTTAAGTAGTTCTAAGTTCTAGGGGACTGATGACCTCAGAAGTTAAGTCCCATAGTGCTCAGAGCCATTTTTGAACCATCATTTCACAACGTGCGGCATACTCAAAAAAGAGTAAGACTCAATCACTCCGTTTGCCCAATATCCGCACCAAACACTAACTGTGCAGTCAGATGTTATCTGAGTGTTCTCATGACCTATTCCGACAGTTACGCTTCGTGGTTTAACCATCCGGCTGAAAATTCTTCCATATTCCTCACAAAATTATCATCCGTATTTTAGTTTTCCAATATCTAGTTGGCGCCATTAAAAATGATCGAATGGCAGTAGTTTTTGTCTAAGTTGAAACTTGTAAGGGTGTAGATGATGATGCTTCGTCAGAATTCGCTGCGTGGTGCTCCTCAAAATGTCCATTTCTCTTGATAGACAGCGAATCGATGTTCGGGGACGTCTGTCTAATCTCTCATTTCGGAGCAATATTTTCAGTTGCGCGACCGGTAACACTCCGCTTTAGTGTATTAGTATCAGGAGCTGAACCACATTCCTCAAAGTTTTCCATTAATCATCGAAATATCGGATAAATAAGGCCCGTTTCGCCGTCTGAAAATTATACTCAGTTTGTGAAGTGTCGCTTAAGACATTTCCCTGTATCTGTACTAAATTAGAGGGCCCGGTGGGCAGACGTCACACTCAACAGACCTCGCTAGCAAAATATATGTCTTGAACTGAAAATTTTTATTCAGTGGAACTGAAATATCTCAAGTATTTTAATGTAATCTGGTAATAAAGAACAAAATTAAGAAAAGTGGATCTTTTAAATCTAAATAGTGAATGTTGTTGATATATGAAATCTAACCTAATTAATAATAAATGTTGAAATGAATTTATCTTAATGCTAATATGTATACAATATTTTCAGTTTTCCTTCTTTTGGCTTGCCGACCTCTGAGTACTCAACGTAAAGTTATCAGTGTGCGAAACATGGATTTTCCAGATCCAATCCACATATGGCCGAAGTTTATTGTCATTGCAAAGGGAAAACCAATAGGTAATTGTAGCGCTTCAACTGAATTGGTGCACTTTCCGCGTTTTCTTAGAATATTATTTTAAACACACTCCCTTTATCGTATTAGTATCGAATTAATCGATAAATAATTCATTCAGTATGCATGCAATTGCAGTACAAGGAATATATCAGATCTCAACCCCCCCAAATCGAAACGTCAAAGCCGGCCGTTGTGGCCGAGCGGTTCTAGACGCTTCAGTCCGGAACCGCGCTGCTGCTACGGTCGCAGGTTCGAATCCTGCCTCGGGCATGGATGTGTGTGATGTCCTTAGGTTAGTTAGGTATAAGTAGTTCTAAGTCTAGGGGACTAATGAGCTCAGATGTTAAGTCTCATAGTGCTCAGAGCCATTTGAACCATTTGAAACGTCAAAACAGTACCAAGCTACGAATAAGCAAAATTTGATATTGATAGGTGCTGGGAGGTTAAATATTTGGGATTACACATTCTTTTATGTGAGAAAATTTGGTCCCAAAATTAAAAAAAAAAAGTTCTGGATCTCGACAACAGTGACACCTATCGGTCCGCATAAGTACAAAATAATTTTCATCAAAATCGGTCAACCGTTTGGGATAAAAAGAATTACGAACACACGCACACCGGAACCTTATGTATAAAGATTTTGACAACGACAATGCGTTGTTCGATGGTAAAGAGATTCATTTCCACTAAGTGAAGTGTTTGCAGACGATAATTGAGCAGCAGCAAGCGCTGCCAATTTATCAGAAGGAAAATGGTGCGTAATTCATATTGTGCATTCTTATTGGGAAACTCCGTATTTTCTACAATTTTCGTGGTGAGAAAAGTATGTAAGCAAGTTTGTTTAAAACAGTATTCTGGAAAGAACACCCGAGTAGGGTATATTCTACTGTGTGCAGTTAAATCGTTCAAATGGCTCTGAGCACTATGGGACTTAACATCTATGGTAATCAGTCCCCTAGAACTTAAAACTACTTAAACCTAACTAACCTAAGGACATCACATAACACGTGGCAGAGAAAATCCCTTACGACGCCGGGAATCGAACCCGGGGTGTGCAGTTACCACGACTACGTCCGGCGATAGCAGACCAAGAAAAAAGAAGAAGAAGACACACCGATATGAAACTTCCTGGCAGATTAAAACTGTGTGCCGGACCGAGACTCGAACTCGGGACCTTTGCCTTTCGCGGGCAAGTGCTCTACCATCTGAGCTACCCAAGCTACTCACGCCCCGTCCTCACAGCTTTACTTCTGCCAGCACCTCGTCTCCTACCTGCCAAACTTTACAGAAGCTCTCCTGCGAACCTTTTAGAACTAGCACTCCTGTAAGAAAGGATATTGCGGAGACATGGCTTAGCCACAGCCTGGGGGATGTTTCCAGAATGAGATTTTCACTCTACAGCGGAGTGTGCGCTGATAAGAAACATCCTGGCAGATTAAAACTGTGTGCCGGACACTCGAACTCGGAAGTAAAGCTGTGACGACGGGGTGTGAGTCGTGCTTGAATAGCTCAGATGGTCCACAGTTCGAGTCTCGGTCCGGCGCACTGTTTTAATCTGCCAGGAAGTTTCATATCTGCGCACACTCCGCTGCACAGTGAAAAATCTCATTCTGAAAAAGAGACAGCATTAAACCCGCTTCTGAGGTAGTTACCCAAATTTGGAATTCGTTCCCTCTTCCTTTGCGCCGGAGGTATGTGAAATAATTCTGAGCAAAATTAAGACTCGATTGATAATCAAATAACAAGAATGTGCTGTCGGTCATTTTGTGGAAAAAGGCGGCGGCAGCGAGCAGGCTGAGGTTTCCCGTGGCCGCCCGGGCCTGGGACGACGCAGCAGGTAGATCTCCGGCAATTACAGCCGAGCTGGCTGCGGCAGGCGTACAAAAACCTGCTCAAAGGGCGGCGCGACTGGCCCCGCGCGTGCGAAGCTCCTCACACACGCCCATAAGCACGCACATGCCTGCACACTTGTACGCGCACACACGTAGACACACACTCACAGCCGCTACATGGCCTACAGAAAGAGGCCGGTTTTCGTTGCGTAGAGCTAGTTATCGTGCTCTTCCGTATTTGATCTGTGTTTGTTGTGTAAAGTCCGAAAATAGCTTCCTGAGAAGGCTGAATTTTTCAGCATTGCGCAAACAAAGTAAATCAAATCATAAAGATAACACAAGCCAATTATCAAAATAATAGTTCGTATGAGTCCGCAGCTCGTGGTGTCGTTTTCGCTTCCCGAGCACGGGGTCCCGGGTTCGATTTCCGGCGGGGTCGGGGATTTTTCCTGCCTCGAGATGACTGGGTATTGTCGTGTCGTCTTCATCATCATCATTCACACCCATTCCGGTCGGAGGAAGGCAATGGCAAACCACCAGCACTAGGACCTTGCCTAGTAAAGCGGCGCGGGTCTCCCGCGTCGCTCCCCTACGCTCTGTAAAGAAATATGGCACTCATCATCATCATCAGTCCATACGAAGCTCGTCCATTACGGATATTCTAGATCCTGTGATGGTCTGTTGAATACTAATAGAGAAAATTTGAACGAGTCACTTTTTTTAATATCCGTTGAAACATCAGCTTAGAAAAATTAATGAATTTCTGTGCTGATAAACCTCTTACATTATTTGATTTTCAAACAGCTGAGCAGAACTGAACGTACTCAGACGTTTCGCTCTTTATCTAATCTGATCAACACTAAACTGACACACAATATTTTTTAGCGCAACGCAATCTGACTTTCAATAATCCCTACAAAAGAATGGCCCTAACTAACATTAACCCATACCTTTCATGTATCACTTACCTCACAAAAATCTTCATTACTCGAACTACTGCAATACAGCGAGCGCCACTGCTGCCATCTAAATAAAAGATTCATACTACTGAAGGCACTAACTACTGATAGGCATAGTTAGCAAATGAAAGATTTTGATAGAGAACAAACAATGTATTTACCTTAATAGTGTTCAACAGTCATATAGCAGTTCATGACACCCAGTCTTACAAATGTACTGTCTCTGATGGACACACGTCCAGATCATCCGCTCTCAAAACTCCGCCATTTCTCTCCCCACATCCACCACTGCTGGCGGCTCACCTCCAATTGCGCAACGCTACGCGCTGTTAACAGCCAACTGCCCAACACTACAATAGCCAACAACAATGGAAACCAGCCACAGACTGTACACAGCACAGCCAGTGATGTTCATACAGAGCGCTACGTGGCTTTACCAATAAAAAACCTATACAGCCTACTTACACCGTTTACTGGCATAAACTAGTTTTCGAATTTTTGAGGATCATCTTCACCTGCTGCGCATGGATTTACGTGTTTATTCCAGTAGTGTGATGCTGGGTGCCGGCTCTGTGAGAAGAAGAGAGATAAAAGACTTCAGTGCATCGCCCTTTGTATCATTTATACGGCGGAAAACAAATTTGTTACTTACTGCTATAGTACGGTCGGCCTTGCAGTTAGTGTCCAACTGTTGCATCCATTGCGATTGCCAATTGACGACACACGTGGGGCGTTCGATAAGAAATTCAACATACATTTTTTCCCAGACAATCTCGGTTTAAAATTTACGGAGTTTTTTGTGGGGCCTCTTGGAGTATTTCCGCTTCAGCTTTAATAGTTTCATGAAGTTGCAATAGGTGGCGGCACTGTACGCGGCCTTCTAATTGGCGTTTGTAACGGAGGTGCGGTCCAACCATATAATTATAAATCATTTATTATTAATTTGATTTAAATGTTATTGATGTTATATGAGACCATTGTGAGTACTGTTAGAATACCATTACGTGTATCTTACAGCTTGAAACATTTGATTTAAAAGGGTTAGTGGTTTGGACAATGCATATTATGCAGTTTTATGGATAACGCACTTTGTGAATCAGCCAGATTGACTATGTGCCGTATGGGTTTGTCACTTGCCTGAAACACGTGGAAGAATCCAGTAAGTACAAAGAGAGTGGCCGGCCGAAGTGGCCGTGCGGTTAAAGGCGCTGCAGTCTGGAACCGCAAGACCGCTACGGTCGCAGGTTCGAATCCTGCCTCGGGCATGGATGTTTGTGATGTCCTTAGGTTAGTTAGGTTTAACTAGTTCTAAGTTCTAGGGGACTAATGACCTCAGCAGTTGAGTTCCATAGTGCTCAGAGCCATTTGAACCATTTTTTTGAACAAAGAGAGTGATTCCCTATTTATTATGTCATTTTGAAGCCTATAATACGGACTCAAGAAATTTGAGATGTTAATACTGTCGATTATAAGATGCATTTCGTGACGAAGAAACTTAATTGAAATTTATTCTAAAGACTTTTTTCTATCGGTTTTCTTATCGCTTTTATAGAACCTGACGTATTTGAGTGGAAGATGCTCTGCTTCTTCACATCTCGTCTAGTACAGTGAGGAGTGCCTGCATTGACGATGTTCTGGAGCACTTGCATAAGTTTCACTCTCTGCGATGGACTATTTGATGAAAATTAGTAACATTATCCAGTGCTTCTACAAAAACAAAATCCTGACAGTATGTTTACAGAACTTGCTAAAATCATATACATGTGAATGTGTTTGAGTCAGAATGAAATATCTGAATTGTTGATTTGCTTCGTCAAACACTTCTCTCCTGTTTTAGTAAAATCCATTCCGTAATTGGACTTAACTTAAAGGTATAAATATTTTTAGGGAGTCTATATTAATCATTTTTGTCATTTATTATTTTGTTTCATTAGGTATATTTAACAATAAACTTCAATCTATTCAAATAATACATGTATCAAAACACAGATGTTTCATTGTATTTGTATATATCTTTATTATAAGGGAACGTGTTTTCGGATAACGAAACTGAGCAGTCGATGGTAGGGCGACAGCTTTCCCTCGTGTCCAACGGAAACAAATCAGTGGCTCAGTGGTGAAAATATGCATAAGCACGATATTAGGTTTACACGTTTCGAATACTATGCTTTGATGTGAATAAGCCATGAAGTGTGTCACATAAGACACTGAACTGAGATTATTTCGTTGGTGCCACGGAGCAGCATATTGTGTAGAAGCCTATACTGGATGACTATGTCAAAGCCGGATATTTAAAATAGTGCACACTCGGGAAATGCAGTCCCACAACATCAAGCTCAGACGATTGTTGCGGCAGTACAGATGTATAACACGTTTGGAGCCATTATTTTCAACGCAGAATCGTAAAAAAGGAACGTTGCCACACTAAACGGAATTCTGCAAAGCTGTGACGTGCACCCAAAGCGGAGATTTTTGTGACAGACAATCACAATAAACTGGGCTTTCCATTGCAAAAATAATGTCGTATCTGATTTCTGCTTAAAATGAAACGTTGCTCCAGTCGTAATATTGTAATCTGTTAGTCTATGACAACGCTGTCATTGCAACAGTACAAATAAGTGAGGCGTCTAGTATGAAAACCGGCCAATTCACTGAAAGCAGACCTCTAGAGACAAAACAGTGATGGTCAAAAACGTTATTCTTTCATTGTTACATCCTTAGTGGTTTAGTATTTAAGTTCTATTGTTTTGTGCAACGTGGTTCATAATGAACCCATTTTTTTTTGTTGGTTGAAGTTCTGACTTGGCTATTTTTGTTGCAACGTTATTTAATTTTACTGTTTTTTATAATACTCTACGCTTTTTAAATTCCAGAATCTTGTGAAAAAGTAATTAAATGAAAATAAAGTGACACTGTAACTACTTTTTTCTTTATAGTAAAAAATAAAGTGCGCAACATAAATTGGATAATAACTTTTTGGAAAGAACATCATAAAATTGAGGAGAATGAAAGCAGAACTTCTCTCACTAAATGTTTATCTTTCACATAGATCTTGAACACAACAAAAAGAAAATGATCTGCCAATAATCAAGCACATTAATGGAAATATTATATTGACACTGTTCACACTTACTACTATTATTATTTTAAGTCTCCAATTTGCTCTCGTATAGACATCTCACGAGTACCAATGACGCAATATACACACTACATTACAAAATATTGACAAAATACAAGTGCACTGGAAACAGGATTCATTTCGTGCGAATTACGGTAAGGAGCCCGTAAATATGAGCAAAATACTGGTGTTCACACAGTACAAATGAAGTATGGCTACAAATAATGTACAAAGTAAGCAATTATTTTGTCTACAGATATGTCACATTGTTGCATAATCTAACAACATAAGATACCAAACAAAAGTACTGCGACATGAAGGCTGTAGTGAACTCTGTTGCTCATTCCTTGAGATGGCTGGTTGTGCATTCACTGCCTACATGACTGAATCATTCTGATGCACGGCCAAGAATTCAGTGCTCTGTAATGCGGAGACATGACCGATTTGGAGGCATGTCGTTGTTTCGTCTACTTGTAGTATACGAGGGCTATTTGGAAAGTGAATTCCTGTTGTTGTTGTTGTGGTCTTCAGTCCTGAGACTGATTTGATGCAGCTCTCCATGCTACTCTATCCTGTGCAAGCTTCTTCATCTCCCAGTACCTACTGCAACCTACATCCTTCTGAATCTGTTTAGCGTATTCATCTCTTGGTCTCCCTCTACGATTTTTACCTTCCAGGCTGCCCTCCAATACTAAATTGGTGATCCCTTGATGTCGCAGAACATGTCCTACCAACCGATCCCTTCTTCTTGTCAAGTTGTGCCACAAACTTCTCTTCTCCCCAATCCTATTCAATATCTCCTCATTAGTTATATGATCTACCCATCTAATCTTCAGCATTCTTCTGTAGCACCACATTTCGAAAGCTTCTATTCTCTTCTTGTCCAAACTAGTTATCGTCCATGTTTCACTTCCATACATGGCTACGCTCCATACAAATACTTTCAGAAACGACTTCCTCACACTTAAATTTATACTCAATGTTAACAAATTTCTCTTCTTCAGAAACGCTTTCCTTGCCATTGCCAGCTTACATTTTATATCATCTCTACTTCGACCATCATCAGTTATTTTGCTCCCCAAATAGTAAAACTCCTTTACTACTTTAAGTGTCTCATTTCCTAATCTAATTCCCTCAGCATCACCCGACTTAATTCGACAACAAGCCATTATCCTCGTTTTGCTTTTGTTGATGTTCATCTTATACCCTCCTTTCATGACACTGTCCATTCCTTTCATCTGCTCTTCCAAGTCCTTTGCTGTCTCTGACAGAATTACAATGTCATCGGCGAACCTCAAAGCTTTTATTTCTTCTCCATGGATTATAATACCTACTCCACGGTGAGCTCCTATCAGTAGTGAAATGGAAACCGCTATGAAAATCCGATGAAGCTTTACATAGATGTGTTGGGCAGTATCTGTAGTACGCCCGTCGATCGCATCAAGTCGCTCTTTTCAGTTCTGAGCTTACAGTGAGCACGTGAAGAAGCCTCGAAAATAGTGTCTCCTGAAAGTACGAGGGCCTATTGAGAAATTTCGTCTGAAGCTATTCAGCCCACTTAACGTATCTGTCATGCATTTCCTTCATCAAGACAATTATCAGCCACATTCTGCAGCATTTTCGATCAGTGTTCGATCAACCACAATACAGCCCAAATTGGTTCCCTCTGAGTTTCATCTCTGCTCACATGAACCGCTGGCTTTGAAGACAACATTTTGACACAGGCAACGAGTTGTAGACCAGCGTAGAGAATTGCTGGAAAGCACTGGCAGCTGCCTTCTATGACGAGGTTGTTGTAAAGTTGGTACAACGCTACGAAAAATGTCTAAGTCAGAGTGGTGACTATTTAGATAAGTAGTTGGAAGTTGTAGCTAACTGTTGTAAATAAAATATTTTTTATTTTCACAGTGGTTTCATTTCCCGGCCGATCGGAACGTACTTTCCGAATACCCTCTGTACGTCTCTAAATTGATAACTTGAACTCATTTTCGTTAATCTGGTGACTTAGCTGATTTTGATCCTAGACGCCTCCCCAAACGAAAAGAAGAAAGGAAGATTAGGGTTCAACGCCCCGTCGAAATCGAAATCACTAGTGATGGAGCATAAGGTCGTAATATTGCAAGCATGGCGGAGAAAATCGGCTGTGCCTTTTCGAAGGAACCACCTGCGAATTTGTCTGGTGCTGTTCACGCAAATCATAGAAAATGTAAATCTGTATGAGTGGACACAGATTTCAACCGTTACCGCCATCTCCCTGGATGTATGTGTAGTGCTTGCTCCATATTCCTTCCACAATTCTTCTAGTATATAGTAAAGTAAGTCATATCTGCTCACATTAAGGCAATGCATTTCCTGTTTTGCAGGTTCTGATTTCACACGTAATAACTAAATAACTTCTTGAAGTGAACAGATTTGGAAATCACCATTATATGGCGTCCATGTAAACGTACTGTAAATATGCTTTGTTCTGACTGGCCAAGAACTGAAAGCGGCGCGGTATCTGAAATTGAAGACAGATGTACAGGTACATGTGTTTCGGGCTGGTCTGTTTACGATATTACGCGCATACATTGCGTTGGGCGCGTCAGTGTGGCTGTGAGCACTATGGGACTTAACATCTATGGTTACCAGTCCCCTAGAACTTAGAAACACTTCAACCTAACTAACCTAAGGACATCACACACATCCATGCCCGAGGCAGGATTCGAACCTGCGACCGTAGCGGTCACGTGGTTCCAGACTGAAGCGCCTAGAGCGGCACGGCCACAACGGCCGGCCGCTTCAGTGTGTTCCGAGTAGCTGAGTGCGTTTGTGGGTGCATGCATGTTTATTATTCAATGACATTGGCACATTATAGTTATGGCAACTATGTTTAATGGAGAGAATGACGTATATTTAATTTTCTGGAGCCTGGTTGTTCATGTTTGAGTAAGGTATATGACTACAGCTTTATTGCTTTTGAGTTGCACAGTACATTCAATTTAATTCTTTTGTCTCCAAACCCGTACGTGGAATTAGTCACTGTTAACTAATACGCTTTAGTTCATTCTGTGTAACATAACGAGATTAGAGCACCAGCTGATTACATGGTCGTTTATACTGTTTAAATGTAGGTCGATCATTCCAGTTCTGTTTTATGTACGGTATTATGTCAGGAAACTTCAACGAGGTTTTAATATTCCAATAGTGCACCAACAAATCGTCAGTGAAAAATTAGCTTTTTGCTCTACACTCAACCGGGAGGGTCCATCAGAAAATATTTACGAAACAATAGAAAGATATGACCTGAAAGTGGCACAACTGCAGACCATGGGGATTAGTGGATCCAGCACCACTAATTTTACGACTATATCGTGGCCCTCGATTGTTTTCACGAGCTCTACCCGTTTTATATGGTTTGGACTTGTGCAAAAGCCCTACTTCTGCCACTATAAAACGTGTTTCACATGGGAACGTACATAACTGTGATAATTCGCAACGCTGCAGTTGAAGGTAGACGGGATCTCGGTCTTCTTGTGGAACCAGTTTAATTGTACCACGGACTCGATCCAAGTGTTAAGTGTTTCTTTCTGGGAACACGGCCTCTATGTCACCAACAATTTGTTACGAGGCCGCTACGCACTGGAACGGCATGCCAGACCTTTTTTCGCACTGACAAAATATGTTTCCCAGCGGAGGCCTGTGGTGCCGCCCCCAGGACCGTTGTGCAAACGATTTAGATTTTATTGTACCATTTCACTAATGTAAGCTATTTGTTATACATAAGGCGTCAAAAATAGTGGCAAATGAAAAGCAAGCACTTTAAGTACACAATACTCCGAAAGTTAGCTTTTTTTATTAAATACTGCTTCGGTCAGGAAACGCTGTAGAAAACAGAGTGATTCTAAGAGACCAAACGTAAATCAAATTTTCACATGTTGCGTTTCCAACAGAATAGAACAATTCACCCACTTTGCAATAAATACTAATCCTCGTACGCAGTTCGTGGTCTTGGGGTAGCGTTCTCCCTTCCCACGCCCGGGTTCCCGGGTTCGATTCCCGGCGGGGTCACGGATTTTCTTTGCCTGGTGATGACTGGGTGTTGTGTGATCTCCTTAGGTTAGTTAGGTTTAAGTAGTTCTAAGTTCTAGGGGACTGATGACCATAGATATTAAGTCCCATAGTGCTCAGAGCCATTTGAACCATTTTTTTACTAATCCTCTGTTGAGTCGCTCTCTTTCTTCATATGCTTCAATGCTCTGTCGTAGAGATGTTATGCTAGTGTTGTACTGCCCGGGCTGTAAACGGTAGTGTTAACATACGCTCATATAAAAAAATATTAACCCAACGGGACACATGACGTTTGTAGGTCAGCTTCTGCGTCACAATAATTCACTAAATTATTCTCGTCACTTCGCAAAACATCAAACGTTTTAATGTTTCAACCCCTCATTCATTTGCAATATTTTTTGGTTTGTCGTGTTTCAGCAGCATTCTGTCATCTTTAAGGATGCTCATACATTCCTATGCCATTGTTTGTACAGTATGCACTCCTTTCAAGTACGAAATGTCTGATGTGTGTGTTAGTTAACTTACGTTGTCAAATATCATCTGCGTGTTATGATCTATTTCTGGCGCAATGAAAATAAAAGCACAAACAACAAAACATTGCTTCGCAAATGCTTCAAAAATGTATACGCACATTGAACTGCCACAGAAAATATATTTCCCATTCTATAAGGTTCAATTTCTGGGAGAAAGCAAAGCTATATTTCTGCAACAGGTGGCAGCAGAATCGTCACTCTCGCTACTCAGGGGCGAGGAACATGGCTTTGAAGCACGGAAGGTGGTGATTAATCGGTACTGGAAGTTTGAGAATGTTGCTGCGGTTAC
This sequence comes from Schistocerca serialis cubense, assembly GCF_023864345.2. Lineage (NCBI taxonomy): Eukaryota > Metazoa > Arthropoda > Insecta > Orthoptera > Acrididae > Schistocerca > Schistocerca serialis. The sequence goes on along the minus strand of NC_064639.1, from coordinate 251,167,372 downwards.
AAGACGGTGGAGAAGTGAGTATAGTATAGAGCCACCTTCAGCGAGATGGATTCGAAGTTCATGGAGCAGTGTGTGATGTGTATAAAGGCCGATCAGGGCGACCTCTGTACAGATACAACTGATGACGCGGCTCAAAAATCTTCAAGGCAAGAGGTATGTCAGAGTAATGTTAATGCTAGTAGTGTGCTACTCATTCTGAAGAACGGTATGTCTCGTATGCTCATTTCAAGGCTCGTGCAACGTCTAAATAATGACGATTCAGATCGAAGGTTAACATTTTGTGAATGAATTCAGGCGACGGTAAGAGTTATGCGTAGGATAACTTGGTCGGATAAAGCCCAATTCAAACTTATTGGAACTGTCAGTAGCCTCTCCTCCGCCCCCCTTTTTCTTTCCCATCATCTGTCCAGGTTCCCCCCGTCTGCCAACTTTTTAGTGCAGTGTTCAAGTGAATGTTTAGTGTTGTTCGTCTTTCCAAAGTGTTGCGAACAGAAATCATGCTGTCGCTGGGTGTGAATGTTTTTGTCTCTTGGGAACAGAAACCAGACTGTCGCCGTGTTTTTCATTGTCTGTCTATTATTTTACCTGTCTGCTTCATATTTATTTTATTAGCATCATCATCCCTTTTTTCTATGTTTTAAGTTCCACGATTTTCCGCCATGTTACCATTTAAGTTTCCGATTTTATCGCCTGTTTTTATTATTTATTATCTTCATCTTTTGAAAACAAATTCTATAGGCTGAAGAGCGGCATACTAAACTGCTGCCAGCCCGCCCCCTTCGGGGGGATCGAAACTCAGTAAAGAAAAAAGAAAGTCAGTAGCCGCAGTTTTGTGTGCTGGACTGAAGATAATCTTGAAAAGATTGTGAATTTGCCTGGTGTAGATGTGTGGTGTGTCTGCATGGGAACTCATTGGATCTTTCCACCTTATAAGTAACGTAACTGGAGAAAAGTACTCAACAATGCTTGTTGGTTCCATACGCCCTGCCATTCGTGCATTATACGATAGTGACAAGTTTTATTTGCTATCATAGGGTAGTGGATAGGATGCAAGGGGCAAATCTAATATAGTCCGTGCTCTCCAGACCTTACACCGCTCGACTGCTTCTTCTCGGGCACAGTAAAAGATGAGGTATACAAACGTAAATGACGTAACCTGGACACACTTTGCAATGAGATTCAACTGGTGTGCGCGGGAATTCCATTGGTCACTTTGGTACGATGCACGCAATCAATGGTGGCTCGTAGTAGAAGGCCACCATTTTGAACATTAATCAGAATGAAACTACCAGTACTTTTCAGACTTGACTTTAATCTTCCCACTTACAGAAATTTAACCCTACAGATCGGAAAATAAGTTTTCTATGAAAGTTTAGAGAGTGTACTGTATCAGGCATCCATCACTCTACGGTCTACACTATAATTTCACAAATCAGTGGATTAAATAGAGTGGTCACATCAGAACACAAGAATCCGATATCAGATCAACACTCATTAGACAAAAACCTTCGTAATCAATATCTGTACAGCAGTGTAGCACGCAGAACGACTTGGTATATCATTGAATGGCTCAGAAAAAAAAATTCCTGAATCTGTACTTCTACATTCTATGAAACACAGTCCGGGACGCCAAGGAACTACTGTTGGAAATGCACGAACAAGTGAAAAATTCTGTAATGACTGTGAACATCATCAATTTTCATCGTAAGGGAGTAGAATACTCATATCCGCCCTCTGATCCGCTCCTTCCTTACCACTGCAACAGCGGCAACGAGAGGGGTCATGTTTCAAATAACAATGGAGTTGCGCAAATTAGATCTCGAATTCCGATCTGTATAATGATGTCCAAGCCGAATGTTCGTTTTGTGTTTTACAAGAAAGGAAGCTGAAGGCTCATCGCACCACTAATAGTGAAGTCATAAGGAACAGAGTACTTGCACGAGTGTCCTTACCGGTGGATGACTATTGGGTAACTGCGCAGGATTAGCCGAGCGGTTTAAGGCGCTGCAGTCATGGCCTGTGCGGCTGGTCCCGGCGGAGGTTCGAGTCCTCCCTCGGGCAAGGGTGTGTATGTTTATCCTTAGGATAATTTAGGTTAAGTAGTGTGTAAGCTTTGGGACTGATGACCTTAACAGTTAAGTCCCATAAGATTTCACACACATTTGAACATTTTTGACTATTGGGCATCCTCTGTAACAAAAAAAATGAGTGAAGTTCTCATCGATTAAATATGAATGATATCACGTGACATCCTCAAAGAAACACTGACGAAAAAAAACACGAAGAAACAGATCAAAAAAAGTGGTCAGCTTGGTTGACTGCCACGTGGAGGACACGCGTTCGATTCCCGATACAGACAGAGCTTTTCCCTTGGTGAGAAGATTGGAATGGGCTGCACCCGGCCTCGTGATACTGACTGAGGAGTTATTTGACCGAATAATAGCGGCTCCAGCTCACAGAAACTGACTACGGTCGTGAGAGCAGTGTGCTGGTGTATCGTCTTTCCGTACCGCATCCAATTCCGCCACTAGCACAGGATGACACGCCGGTAGTTTGGTACCGATGGGCCAATCAGATTTTGTGGCGTTAACCTTAGATTTTACTTCCGCGAGTGGGCAAGGAAGTGGTAAGGAGTCGACTCTGATTTTTGTTGGAACTGTTCTTGGCATTCGCCTTTGCTTTCGGGACGGTTCTACGGGGATTTCAACTACACACCTCCCCATTACTAGTCAAACATTTTAATTACTGGTTATTTGGATCGGTAAGGGCACGTGCCGTTCTCCAGGCAGTAGTAATTACAATGCTGTATAGACTGTCACGGTCTTACACGGGGAGGAATGGTTTGAGTTAGCAGAAGCCAAGATCTGTACTGGCATGATCGAATGGTATAGTAAAGAATAGATCATTAATACAGATGTTTTGGGGATAATTGAAAGGAAAGGGATGGCTGATATGTGGAACCTACATCGAATAAGATTGTGTCCTAACCTGAAAAATAATACAAAGTGATCCTGTATGAAAAAATCCGTCCATATTCCCAAAGTTAAAACTACAAAGTACGAAACTCAAACGTTGTAGTTGGCATGGGCTCCCACATTTGTGGGCAAGCGGGGCAGGGGTTGTCTCCCCTCCTCCTCACCCCCCCCCCCCAACTTCTCCAGCTCTCAGGAAAAGTGAAAAATATAGTGTATTCAGGTATTTTTCTTTCAAGAAATCGAGTTAAAAGTCAGTGTTAAACAGGTCTTTTACATAGTTGGATCTGAAAACTTTTTATAACTACTTACAAGTCGCCATTCGTCTTCCAAAATATTATGCATATACCATGCTCCCAGGTCTAGCCCCCCTCTTCCCCACCACAAACTATTGTATGGGCGCCCACTGTGTTGAACCAATCCCATTTTGCTTGTCACTGTCAATGAAATTCACTAACAGCTGTGTAACTTACGATGTTATTTTATTTTGAAGGCTACCAGTTTCAGCATCTCACTACACCATCCTTAGGCCCCATATCCATCTCTCCAAACAAACAAAAATGTCATATAGAGCTATAAATCTCAGGACGTTGTGAATTCAATCGTTACACTTGTGCTTCATTCGAAGAGTTGATAGCAACTAACAAGTTGCAAGTTGCAAATTGCTAAGTTGCTATCAACTCTTCGAATGAAGCACTAGACATCCAGAGATTTATGGCTCTGTATGACGGAGAGATGCATATGGGGCTTGAAGATGGCATAGTGAAATGCTGAAACTGGTAGCCATCAAAACAAAATAAAATAACACCTTAAGTTACACGGCTGCTGGTGAATTTCATTGACATTGACAAGTATGTAACCGGCCGATGTCCCCTATCAATGATGGACCAACAGAGATTGAATGCCATTTCAAAATGGTTCTTAAACAGACATCACAATTGGAACATAAATCGTCAGTTTTTCGTGAAGAGGTTTTCTTTTTTTTTTTTTTTTTTTTTTTTTTTTTTTTTTTTTTTTTTTTTTTTCCGACAGCTGCAGAAGGCTGTGTCCTGTGAGTGACCTTGTTCAGGTGGTGTGGAATGTGACGTAGGACACAGATGTGACTGCGGAAATCCGGGACAGAACCGTGTAGATGAGTGAATACCAGAGTAGATCTAGGATGGTAATTATGGAAGGCATTGGTGAAGGAAGTAAGGTTGGTTGGTTGGTTTGTGGGGTTAAAGGGACCAGACTTTAAAGGTCAAGGGTCCCTTTTTCCACGACCATGAAACATCCACAAGGAATAAAAACATCCCTTTTTCCACGACCATGAAACATCCACAAGGAATAAAAACAATCAGCGGAAAGGACAAGGGACGACACAGAACAAGAAAGACACAGACAAAGACCAGAAAAGAGGAATTAAAAGCACACAGAGTTTTACATTGGTTGGCCAACCATGGAAACAAAAAAAGGAAAAGCCAACCACCAAGAGACACACTAAAAACCCCAATCGAAAACCGTAGGCCAAAGGCCAGACTCAACACACAAAATAGACAAACCCTCAGATTGAGCAATAAAAGCTTCCTGCTCGAATAAGACTCAAAACTAAGCCTGTCATTGCAGCGTCATCCATTAAAAGTGCAGGGAGCGTATTAGGCAGCGTAAACGTCTGCCTGAGCGCAGCTAAAAGCGGACAGTCCAACAAGATGTGGACCACTGTAATCGCTGGTCCACAGCAACACAGGGGTGGGTTCTCACGGCGCAATAAATAACCATGCATCAGCCAAGTGTGGCCAATGCGTAGCCAGTAGAGAACAACTGAGTCCTTGCGGGAGGCTTGCATGTTGGAGCGCAACACCCCTGTAGCCTCCTTGATGACCCAAAGTTTGTTGGGTGAAAGCAGGTTAGCGCCATTCATCACCCCAGGTACCGAGGACTTTCTGCCGCAAGACTGACAGGAGGCCAGAACACAAAGATGTGATTATATGGCCGTGATAAAAGCGATAGTGCGACCTCCAGACCAGATGTGAGGAAGCGCAGATCAGCAAATCAAAGTAATTACTTTTTCACAAAAAATTGCGAAGTGAACTGTTTAATAATCTGAAACTAACAAAACTGTATCGTTATAGAGCCCACTGATGATGCCTTAGAACAGGAGAAGGCGAAACGCGTATAGGATGAATAAAGTAACTAGCAGCATGAAAAGGCAGTTTTATTTAAAAAAACAAGTATTTACACAGAAAAATAATTAAATAGAATTACACACATACAATAATCTAATTGAAAAATGTTGTAGGTCAAAGACACAGTGGTGGAAAGGTTATTTTGGCAACACTTCAAAACACAAACCACAACACATACGTGAAGTACAAAAACAGAATACAGTGGTGTGCATAAAAGTGTGTTACGAAAATATAAGACATGCGGAGTGCTGCAGAACATCTAAAAATTAGACCAAAATTATCTGTGTATTACGAAAGATACAGGTGTTCATTCTTTCCTCGCGCTATACGAGACTGGAATAACAGAGGATTGTGAAGGTGGTTCGATGAACCCTCTGCCAGTCACTTAAATGTGATTTGAAGAGTATCCATGTAGATGTAGATGTAGATGTCTAACGCAGAAAAACAACGATGTGCTAGCAGACGGCATTTCCCGATGTAAGCGAGAACTCAATCGAAAATAAGTTTATTCTTAAAGAACTGTATTTCGATGTAAATAACTTAATTACAGACCACAAATTATGCGTTACCTCAACAAAGTGAAATGCGTCTGTGAAAAAAAAGTCATCCATTTTTGTAGTTGCCACGACAGAACAAAAACACCCTCAAGAAATACCGAATAGTACCGGTTATTCAGAACTAAAACACAGGTATCGGTTTTAACCGGTCGGTTTTTACCCATCCCTAGCTACAGCTGCATAGTGTAAGTAGGCTGTTTAGGTTTTTATGTTGGTAATATATATATATATATATATATATATATATATAATGACTTTTGAACATTTGTAAGGTAAATACGTTGTTTGTTCTCTATAAAAATCTTTCATTTGCTAACTATGCCTATCAGTAGTTCGTGCCTTCAGTAGTTAGAATCCTTTATTTAGCTGGCAATATTGGCGCTCGCTGTATTGCAGTAGTTTGAGTAACGAAGATTTTTGTGAGGTAAGTGATTCATGAAAGGTATAGGTTATTGTTAGTCGCGGCCATTCTTTGGAGGGATTATTGAAAGTCAGATTGCGTTGCGCTAAAAATATTGTGTGTCAGTTTAGTGATGATCAGAATAAGTAAAGAGAGAAATTTCTGAGTACGTTCAGTTTTGCTCAGCTGTTTGGAAATCAAATAACGTAAGGGGTTTACCAGCACAGTAATTCATAATTTTTTCTGAGGGGAGGTTTCAACAGTAATTTTTTGACATGTAATTTAGAATAAAATGTAATACATAACGCATTAAACGTTTAAATAGTATGTTGTGCAAATGGCCAGCAAATTACTGCACACATTAAGATCGCGGACCTTTTAAACACTTCGATTTCATTAGCGCCACAAACGAATTCATTATTTCCCACGCAGAAACTCTGCACTATCAAACTTTCGCCTCAGCCGGAACTGCTGCATACTATTTACTATTATTTTATGGCGGTTACTTCACAAGAGCTTCATATGGGCGGCGTGTGTGACACGAACGGATAACAACGAACATGTCTGAAAAGAAGCAAGAGTGCCGTAACAAAGATCTTAATTAATACTTTTTTTACGTCCTGCCTGTGTGGCTGAATAGGGAGCTAACACTGACGCGCCGTTTCTCCCATCGCAGGTGGCGGCCAGTGACGAGAAAAGAAAAATTTCACTCCGCGCGTCTTTGTAGAGAGCCGTATGATTATAGCTTTTAATAACTCCGCCTTAAAGGATTTCTCGGATGAATCGGTCGCTGCGGAGGGAATCAGGAACAACAGCGACCGCAGCGCCCACGGCAGTGGGAAGTATCATCAGTCGGAGGACACAGCTGGGGAGGGGACGTTGGAAGGGGAAGGAGAGGAGGCAAGGTTCGTGCCACCCACGGACACGGCCCATCGGCGTTCCACAAGGCGGTGGCAGCTTCCAACAGTCACACTCATTCCGCACTAGTGGAAAACGAAAGCTTTTGGCGATTGACGAGCGACCGGCCGCGTCTTTTCTTCCCTTCGTTCTGCCCCAAAGTGAGCTACGGGGAATAATGGGGACCCGGGAGAGGATGAAGTGACAGTGGCTGTGGGCAGAGGTTCACGGGGTGGGAATCAATTAATGGGGGGACGGTTCATTAGTCAAGAGGGTGGACAGCTTGAAAGACGCGGTGCAGGGCGCGCTAACGGAAAAAAAGGGGGTGCGAGGCTCCCGGGGGCAGGCCTCTGTGGTCCCGTGATTGAAACATCAACGGGCGACGCACTAGCGCCGGTGGGGATGGGCGCGTGTTGCTTCTTCACTTCAGCACCACCTGTGACGTCCGCAGGCGCACTCCAGACCTTGACACTTAGAAATAAACCAGCATGGTATTTTATCATCAGACTATGGTAAGAGATCATAAAATTAAAACTAACTTAAATGTCGTAAGCATTCATGGTAAATAGAACTTACATACAACTGCAAACAGATGTTATGTGATGATTTATTCACGAGCGGTTTCGCTGCCTTAAAATAGCTCCTCCTTGTAGTTAGTAGTGTCACTTAGATTAGCACACGGAGAGGCGCTCAACATTCGTAGTCACACAGTTCAACACCATGAAGTGGGGAAGTCGTCAACAAATAATAACCGACAGAATATTGGGACGAATAGTGCAGGGGATGAGGCACCTGCAGTCGGTCGCTGCGAGGGTAGAGCACTAAATGAGTATACAGCTGACAGCCTCCAGTGTATACTTCATGAGACGCTGCGGACAGGTTTGGAATTTAATCCAGGACAATGGCGTGAAAATCGGTGGAAACTTTACGATACCAACTCTCCTCCCCTTGCCGGCCAAACAGTGGCTTCAATGCCATTACTTCGAATGGTTTTAATCTCCAAATGAGTTGCATTGTTAAGTTTCGGACGATTCATGTTGCATGGTAGTTTCAGATCATAAACCGATAAACCTTAAATACGACGTGTGTAACGCGAAAGGCTTACCTGTCAATATGTAGGAGAAATCACGACATACACTACTGGCCATTAAAATTGCTACACCACGAAGATGACGTGCTACAAACGCGAAATTTAACTGACAGGAAGAAGATACTGTGATATGCAAATGATTAGCTTTTCAGACCATTCAAACAAGGTTGGCGCCGGTGGCGACACCTACAACGTGCTGACATGAGGAAAGTTTCCAACCGATTTCACATACACAAACAGCAGTTGACCGGCGTTGCCTGGTGAAACATTGTTGTGATGCCTCGTGTAAGGAGGAGAAATGCGTACCATCACGTTTCCGACTTTGATAAAGGTCGGATTGTAGCCCATCGTAATTGCGGTTTGTCGTATCGCGACATTGCTGCTCGCGTTGGTCGAGATCCAATGGCTGTTAGCAGAATATGGAATCGGTGGGTTCAGGATGGTAATACGGAACGCCGTGCTGGATCCCAACGGCCTCGTATCACTAGCAGTCGACATGACAGGCATCTTATCCGCATGGCTGTAACGGATCGTGCAGCCACATCTCGACCCCTGAGTTAACAGATGGGGATGTTTGCAAGGCAACAACCATCTGCACCAACAGTTAGACGACGTTTGCAGCTACATGGGCTATCACCTCGGAGACCATGGCTGCGGTTACCCTTGACGCTGCATCACAGAGAGGAGCGCCTGCGATGGTGTACTCAACGACGAACCTGGGTGCACGAATGGCAAACGACATTTTTTCGGATGAATCCAGGTTCTGTTTACAGTATCATGATGGTCGCATCCGTGATGGCGACATCTCGGTGAACGCACATTGGAAGCGTGTATTCGTCATCGCCATACTGGCGTATTTCCCGGCGTGATGGTACGGGGTGCCATTGGTTACACGATTCGGTCACTTCTTGTTCGCATTGACGACACTCTGAACAGTGGACGTTACGTTTCAGATGTGTTACGATCCGTGGCTCTACCCTTCATTCGATCCCTGCGAAACCCTACATTTCAGCAGGATTATGCACGACCGCATGTTGCAGGTCCTGTACGGGCCTTTCTGGATACAGAATATGTTCGACTGCTACCCTGGCCAGCACATTCTCCAGATCTCTCACCAATTGAAAACGTCTTGTCAATGGCGGTCGAGCAACTGCCGCGTCACAATACGCCAGTCACTACTCTTGATGAACTGTGGTATCGTGTTCAAGCTGCATGGGCAGCTGTACCTGTACACGCCATCCAATCTCTGTTTGACTCAATGTGCAGGCGTATCAAGGCCGTTATTACGGCCAGTGGTGGTTGTTCTGGGTACTAATTTCTCAGGATCTATGCACCCAAATTACGTGAAAATGTAATCACATGTCAGTTCTAGTATAATATATTTGTCCAATGAATACCCGTTTATCATCTGCATTTCTTCTTGGTGTAGCAATTTTAATGGCCAGTAGTGTATATTTTTGCAGTCACTCAGTTTCCTGGTATTTATATTGAAGTGATTTACTCAATACTGATGTGAACAAATATTTCGATCCAATAATACATTATTATTTTTCAAATCTTAAACATCTGTGGCTTACTAAAAGTGTTGGTGATGGCAAGTTATATTTCGGGGGGTAACTGACTGGGGAGCAGTAACAAACTGTGACCCCTCCCGAGAACCTGCCTGTTCTGTTCACAGAAAATGCAAGTGTTTGGAGAACAAAAGTATACGGAGACCGCTGCTAATACTTCTTCTGCCTTTGCCTTACGTTTCCCCCCCCCCCCGATGAGGCTGAAAAGAGCGCAGCTAACGTGATTTTCGGTCTGATACTGTGAAATGCCCGCTACATTATTTGACCGAAGGCGAAAGCGAAATGTTACGCGGCGCTGTGTTGGCAGGGCACGGCAGGTAGCGCTCCAACAGAGGCGGCTGGTCTCCCGCTGAGAACACAGCGCAGGCCGCTGCTGTGAGCCGCGCTCTTCCCAAGGGGAGTCCCAGTAGCCGCCCTCACACGACAACCGCTGGAGCCGCACGAGCACTGCCGAGGCGAGTAGCGTACAAGCTGATTCCAACAGATTCTTCCTTCATAGCATGTCTTGGGTTGTCTCATAAGTACGATCGTTTTGCTCACGCGTTCCACCCTGCACCCGCCTCCGCAACCCCCCCCCCCCCTCGCCGCCCAAGGGTAACACATTTGCAGCTGCCTAACCGCTCCATCGACGCAGAGTTCGGCAACCTGAAGCGCAGTTGGATATGTATGTCTGGCGTTGGATGGAACAGCGTGCCCGTGTGTTTACAAGCTATGGAAAGCAAGATGTCGGAAATGTTTCCGTCATCTTTTATTGTTTTATGTCCGCCCCGATAGCAGAGTGGTCAGCGTGACTTATTGCCATCCACCGGGCCCGGGTTCGATTCCCGGCTGGGTCGGAGATTTTCTCCGCTCAGGGACTGGATGTTGTGTTTTCTTCATCATCATTTCATCCCCAATCCTGCGCGTGGGTCGCCCAGTGTGACGTCGAATGTAAGAAGACCTGAACCAAGGCGGCAGGACCTGCCCCGCATGGGACTTCCCGGCCAATGACGCCAAACGCTCATTTCATTTCATACTGTTTTACTATCGTAAGGGGAAAACCGCCACACAATGCCGGCAGAAGGTTGGTGCTGTATACGTGGACGCTGCAGTAACTGCTCGAAAATGTCAAAAGTGATTTAGTCGACTTCGATTTTGGAATTTTGCCCTAGCAGACGTACCTCGATCTGGACGACCAAAGGTTACGAACGTGGAACAGCGTAATGATAGTCAACAATCCACGAATGACAAAGCGGGTATTGGCGCTGGGGCTCAATGATGCTCTTGCCACTGTAGCCAGGAACATGAAGCTGAGTTACGTAAGTATTTGCGATGTAGGGCTTCTCGTGAGCTCAGTAATGAGAATTAGATTCGGCGCGTGTCCATCTGTGACTCTTTGCTGAGACATAATCAGAATGCTCCTTTTCTGGACCGGCTGGCTATAGGAGATGCGAAGTGGATCGTGTACAGCAACATCCGGAAGAGTAAATCGTGGCGCAAGACAGGGCAGCCACCACTGTCGGTTCCTAAACGAGGGCTGCATTTGCGAAAGGGTCTGCTGTGTATCTGGTGGGATTGCAAATGCGTCCTCTATCATGAACTTCTTCCGAATGAAACTATCGCTTCCGAGAAATACTGTTCGCAGTTGGATCGTCTCAAGGCAGTCATTGATGAGAAAAGACCGGATTTGGGACACAATGTCGCCTTTCACCACAACAACGCCAGACCACATACATCTATGGGGAATCATCAAAAGCTGCGTTAGTTTGAGTGTTTTGTCTTACCTCAACCACTATATTCGCCAGAGACTGCCCCCGTCGACTTTCGTCTATATCGATCCCTGCAGAATTCCCTGAATGGCGAGAATCTTACCACCTTGGAGGACTCCAGACTGAACCTCGAACAGTTTGTCAACGTGAAAACCTTCACATTTGGGAAGAATCGCATTTATAAGCTTCCAGGGTAATAGCAGTACATTGTCGACAATAGTGGTGTATATTGCAGGAAATAAATATTTACAAAACGGGTCCGCCTTGTTTAGTAATGTTGTGCACCACCTTGTGTATGAAGTGAGTTAGCAGACATGCTGGCACCTTGCTGTTGCAGCTGTGCTGCGGGCAGGTGTTTTCCAAGGTGTTCTTTGTGTTTACACTGTAACGAAAAGTGAACGAAATTATATAGTCTACCCAATACAATACTAGCGAGGAGAACACGACGAGCGCCATACCTTGATTTCCCCGAAACTTCGTTCAATGGAAGAGGGGTGAAAATAAGCGGCTTATCCGTAAATATTCGACAGTTTATGAGAAAACGACGATCAATATTTTCGAAGTACTTTGTGAGTTCAAGCGAGTATGTCGCTCGACCAGAGCGGCAGCACAGTGGCTATACAGTTTTGTGCCCCATGTTCGAAACCCGATAACCACTTTTTAAATTTTTGTTTTTCATTTATCTATCCATGCCCATTGAATATTACTACGCGAATGTTTTCCAGTGTATACTGAAGTAACGTTCTTTTTTTTGTCCGCTAACTGTATTCTGAATAAATTAAAAAAAGACAATAAAAGAATGGAAAATTTTTTTCTAATTGTTCTCGGTGCAATTCCTGTGGTGTATCTTGATTCATAATCAGTTGCAAGCGCCAGTTTTTGGAAAAGTTATACGTTATTCGTGGTTACCGCGAAATTATTGCCAATGCGTGAAATCTTCATGAACGTTACCGACGTCTCGTTGCTGGGTGAGAGTCATACGAAGAAATGTCTGGTTGCGGCAAACTTGCCTTCCCGCGATGCTCGTAATAATCGTAATTTCTAATTTCGAATGTTCCGCCGATCGGTATCATCCAAGCGAATGCACCAAAACTTCCTGAAGAGTAAACGTAACAATAAAATATAATTATTAATAGATTATTTTAGAGTGAAATATAAGAATATGAGAATTTAAAAATATCGTAACCTCTGAATATATATAGACACATATATTATCTAATAAATTTATGACTCTTATTGTAAAACACAGAGATGATATTACGATTAATATGGCGCCCTCGTGTTCGCTAACTTGGTAAGAAACATTCGTGTAGCAACATTCTACCGTCATGGGTAGATGAATGAAAAAAGTAAAATGAAAACGATAATAGGTTTTCCAACACAGGACACAAAAAAAAGAGCGGCCACGATGCTAGCTTCTTCAGTACCAGCTGGGCTGAGCTGCTTTCCGTTAAAAAGCCATCTAAGTTACCCCTTAAACTTCGACGGCCGTTTCCTCAGAAACGATCGAGTATCTACCGATAAGCCGAAACACGTGTTCACTTATTTTGGCTTCTCTTCCACTGATCGAAATTTCTGCGATATCAGATTATGGCACTTGCCGTGTTCTCCTTGTAAGCGACTCATCCGGTGCATAATTCCAGTTGCAGATTGCCTATCTAACTGCTTCCAGTGACAACAAAAATTTGATTTTCAGTATTTCGTGTAATTATTGACAGAATTTAAAAATTTTAAATTCTGCCATAACCTCATTAAGAGGTACAATACTATGATAATGATTTAACGCAATAAGCAAAGTATTAAAGCTAGAAACTGTCTGTGGGTTTTGAGGCAGCGCAAGTTACCAATACTACATTCATCTAATACAGGAGAATAAAAGCACTGAACGACTTCCAGCATACTTTATACGTAATTTCAAACTTTCCCAAACTTTTTCTCGCTGATGAGCGCCTTTCGCTGCTCATGCAGAAACGCTTTAGTATCATGCATGAGGTTTTAATTTGTCACTTCTTTACTACTAACTTCATTCGCAATACATTTTGCAGGCGGTATCCCCGGAAAATTATACGTGGTGGCTAGTGTTGCCTGGTCGAGCATATTAATTTTCGGGATGATGTGTTACAAAAATTGGGAATTTGATTCTCATATCGGGACAGTGAAAATAAATAAGGGATTTATAAATTAGTATTTATTTTTGTCATTTCCATTGACAGTTAAATTACAGTAGTAAGACTGGTAGTAGCTATTTAGTAATGAAAGTCGACATACTTCTTTGTACACAACAAATGCTAACTATTAAACTGCTAATTAAATATTTTTGCATGTGTACTTTACTTTTAAGTAAAGAATGAATTATCGAACATAACAAAGATACAGTAATCTTTTCTATATTCCTTGCATGTTTTTCGAGATATCACATCAAATCACAAAACACATAAATGTATTCATAAATTAAACGATTTAAATGATTGTCATATAACCTATTAATGTATTTTACTTCATTTGTCTTATTAAAATCTACGAAATAATAATATTTTTGTTAAAATTGTACTTTGAATTAGGTTTTACAGCTTTAAGGAGCGCCTTGTTTATTTTATAACAAAATTATAAAATTCTGTACATGACATTTTTAACTCGGCCTTTATTTGAATCTCTGCTTTTACTTGTCAAGAGATAATCGATTTCTTTCTCAGACCAAACAATATTTGACTGAGAAAAAAATTATCTCTATTGCTGCATTTGAAACAGGTATGGGTGCCAGGAAAGCAAAATAACTTCTGCAAATTAGGAAGATTATTTTTGTCAGGTAAAGCGTGCCATTTATGTGTTGTTGCTAAGTTTTTGTTCTGTACTATTGCATTTAGTGCTTCTTTGACGTCAGGAAATTCCTCATCAAGATCGTCCTTTTGAAAATATGTGTCGATAGTAAGTTTACAGTTATATTAACAATTGATACATCAGTTGAGGGGTCGTCAGGTAAAGAAAGAGATTTAAACAATTTCAATTTGTCGTCATTAAACTCATACCTTGTTTCTACATTCTTTAGGAGATTTTTATACCAGGAACAGCATGTTGTTCTTACTACTGAGGCAATTTTAATCGGTAATATTTTTATTAAATTGCTGAAAGTGAAACACAAAACGTCGTCGTCAGTCCTTTGCCTTTGTTTGTTAGTGACTCCAACCGTTATGTCATAGTCTCAGTGTTTTATTTTCAAGGCTCAGTACAGCTTCTTGTAGGATTTTCAGTACATTCTGGAAGAAAGTGAGATAAGATTCTATTTGCCCACTATTAAATAACATCCAGAATACAAGAGATCACTCGCTCTCGCCCAGAGAGATGAAGTATTGCTTCAGTGTTTCATAATGTTTCAATGCACACTCTACATCTAGAAGTAGCGACAGTCATCGCGATTTTACATATCGCAAGACCAGAGCAAATTCAGATTCATTCGTTTCATGAAAATCTTTTAAAGTTTTTTTCTCTTTTTCCGTATTATTAAAATGACTGCGCAGATTAAGAATAAAATTCTCTAAATTAAATTTACTTAAATTCAAAGCAAAGTTTACATTGTTGTGTAAAATATGTACTGGACACTCCACTGAAATAATATTGTTGTTTTATTGTACGGCGTCTGGAAAATGGAATTACAGCATCCCAAATTAACATTTGCGTTGTCTGCACAAAAACTGGTAAGAAATGTGGTGTCAATATCGCGTTCCTTGAGACGTGCTACTAAATTTTTATAAATGGCTAAAGCAGTTTCATCTGCGTCTGTATAACAGTCAAGCACGTATGTTTTTAAATTTGTATTTGAGGTATTAAATCTTACCAGCGGTGGAATGTATTGTGATTAGAAGTACGAGTATCTGCAGCAACACTAAAAAATGTGAGACTCTGAAGGACCTCTATCGTTTATTAAATAGACGCTAGACCTAAAACATTATAAGAAATTGCATTGGCCTTTGTCCTTCGAAGTTTAAGTTTTTCTGCAATTATTAAATCGCTATACGAGACATTATCAAGGTTAGCTTGACAGGCTATATGACATACTGTGCTTAACACAATAGTAGGTTTTAGGTACTTCGGCAGCTGTAAGTTTTTCTTCTTGAGTGCTTACTTGATCAGTATTCAGAATTGCTTTTAAAGATTTTATCATATCTGCAGTTCTTTCTTTCTTCGTATGATCACTGACCCACAGGGCTCTGGTGGAGCTAGGGGGAAGCAATAGGGTAAACCAAGTGTGCGTCCCTGGCCACTCAGGGATCTGTGGCAATGCACAAGCCGATAGATTGGCTAGGATGGGGGCTACAACTCCATTTATTGGACCGGAACCTGTCCTGACAATCACCAAGGCTATGATCAAATTAGAACTACTGAAATGGCTTGGGAAACAGCACGTAGGATATTGGACCAAGGTCCATAAACAAAAACATGTTAAGGTAATGATGCCCAAGCCATGTTTAAAAAGAAGCTCTGTAATCCTGGAATTGAATAGGAAAGAGATCAAACTCATGACTCGACTGATGACCGGCCATGGGAATTTCAAAAAACACCTACACACAATGGGTATCACGGAAGAGGGCGCTATACGTAGGATCTGTGAAGAGGGTGAAGAAACTGCATCACACCTAATCTTCGAATGCATGGCATTGGAGAGTAAAAGATACAGAATCGTCGGGACAACTAGACTTGAAGAAATTGTGTCTAACAAAAAACTGGTAGAGGGACTCCTTGTACTATTTAAGGGCACTGGATGGCTTTATTAGACGTACAGGGAGCGATACCGCACAATAAACCTAGTTTCGGTGCGGGCAGTGGCGGGTCAGACCTAAGCTGTTTTAGCTTCCCTGTTAAAATCAATCAATCAAGTGCCACTTCTGTGCTTTTCTGTGTCACTTTTGGCACCACGAGATATACTGAAATCCTTCCATTCGAAGGCCGTACAGTCCAAGGTCGGTATGTCACTCAGGCAAAGTCGTCGTGGTCATTGTGGCAAACATCCCATCAATGCACCAGGTTGAAGATACCCTCTGGGAAAATACCGTCGCCTGCTGCGCGAAGAAGTCCATAACTGCCTGCTGCGCGTCTTCGTCCGAAAGGAATTGTCGACGCTTCAAGGCTTTTTATTTTAAGGAACCGAAGGAGTGATAAACGTGTGGGGAGAGATCAGGACTATAGGCCGGGTGCTCGAGTGTTTCCTGCCGTTATGTAGACAGGAGTGACACCACCAGCAGTCGACCAATGGTGTAAACGCCCAGAAGATGACCCCTACGTTGGGTTGAAACCCGTTGGCGGTATAATAGTAATAAATGCGATTAAGACTGTTTCTGAATAATTGATTAATCATACTAATCGCTGCTTCATCTCCACAATCATGTTGTCCAAAAATCTCCCACTTGAGTTGGCGTGACTTCTACGTCACGACATTTGCGTTATAAGGACGCGAGTCGTCATCAAGCAGTAGCGCCCCTTGTCGCACCATTCCACAACGGCAATTTTCGACAGACATGGTGCCCATTATACATTCTTCATTCTCCGATCGATGACTACCAGCGTTTATCCTACGGCAGCCAAGAAAGGAATAACAGGACGTTGATCCTGTTTGGACGCATTTAGGAATAACGTCGCCATAGTTCACGTTTACGCATTTGATACACGCGCGTAGGAAAGGAATGAAAGCAATACTAAGCCTTGCCCGTATGTCGGTGCTTACATACGCGCGTCGGAGCCACGCTATGTTGCATATACACTGCAGCAACGTCCACAAACGGAAACTATTTGATAGCCCCTTATAACTACTAATGTCATTACACCTCCTGGATCCCCCCCCCCACTTTGGCTACGTCCTTGCGCCCTCTCACGTCCCTTCACCGCGCGGCAGCACTGTCACCCTTCCCTCGCCCCTCTCCATCCCTGAGCCGAGTGGACCTCCTTCCGTGTACGTATTGTGTGGTCAGATGCTTTCGTTTCGTTCAGGTGTAAACAACTCTAATACCTTAATCTGCCGTCGGCAGTTGTAAAATAGGTAGGCAACACTTGCTAGTTGTTACATTTATAGCAGAGTGGAATCTTAGCTCGATGTTCAGAAAATAAGTTAGTAAGATTTTCTCCGCTCTGGGACTGGGTGTTGTGTTGTCCTAATCATCATTATTTCATCCTCATCGACACGCAAGTCGCCGAAGTGGCGTCAACTCAAAAGACATGCACCAGGTGAACGGTCTACCCGACGGGAGGCCCCTAGCCACACGATATTTCAATTAAGAATCGCTTAAAAGCATGCAGGATCATTAAAATCTATTCGAATACGATGCACACACACACACACACACACACACACACACTAAATTAAGAATCAAGCATACTACTCTATTGAATTAACATGTTGCGTTGCTGAAATATAATTTAATCTACACTCCTGGAAATTGAAATAAGAACACCGTGAATTCATTGTCCCAGGAAGGGGAAATTTTATTGACACATTCCTGGGGTCAGATACATCACATGATCACACTGACAGAACCACAGGCACATAGACATAGGCAACAGAGCATGCACAATGTCGGCACTAGTACAGTGTATATCCACCTTTCGCAGCAATGCAGGCTGCTATTCTCCCATGGAGACGATCGTAGAGATGCTGGATGTAGTCCTGTGGAACGGCTTGCCATGCCATTTCCACCTGGCGCCTCAGTTGGACCAGCGTTCGTGCTGGACGTGCAGACCGCGTGAGACGACGCTTCATCCAGTCCCAAACATGCTCAATGGGGGACAGATCCGGAAATCTTGCTGGCCAGGGTAGTTGACTTACACCTTCTAGAGCACGTTGGGTGGCACGGGATACATGCGGACGTGCATTGTCCTGTTGGAACAGCAAGTTCCCTTGCCGGTCTAGGAATGGTAGAACGATGGGTTCGATGACGGTTTGGATGTACCGTGCACTATTCAGTGTCCCCTCGACGATCACCAGTGGTGTACGGCCAGTGTAGGAGATCGCTCCCCACACCATGATGCCGGGTGTTGGCCCTGTGCGCCTCGGTCGTATGCAGTCCTGATTGTGGCGCTCACCTGCACGGCGCCAAACACGCATACGACCATCATTGGCACCAAGGCAGAAGCGACTCTCATCGCTGAAGACGACACGTCTCCATTCGTCATTCCATTCACGCCTGTCGCGACACCACTGGAGGCGGGCTGCACGATGTTGGGGCGTGAGCGGAAGACGGCCTAACGGTGTGCGGGACCGTAGCCCAGCTTCATGGAGACGGTTGCGAATGGTCCTCGCCGATACCCCAGGAGTAACAGTGTCCCTAATTTGCTGGGAAGTGGCGGTGCGGTCCCCTACGGCACTGCGTAGGATCCTACGGTCTTGGCGTGCATCCGTGCGTCGCTGCGGTCCGGTCCCAGGTCGACGGGCACGTGCACCTTCCGCCGACCACTGGCGACAACATCGATGTACTGTGGAGACCTCACGCCCCACGTGTTGAGCAATTCAGCGGTACGTCCACTCGGCCTCCCGCATGCCCACTATACGCCCTCGCTCAAAGTCCGTCAACTGCACATACGGTTCACGTCCACGCTGTCGCGGCATGCTACCAGTGTTAAAGGCAGCGATGGAGCTCCGTATGCCACGGCAAACTGGCTGACACTGACGGCGGCGGTGCACAAATGCTGCGCAGCTAGCGCCATTCGACGGCCAACACCGCGGTTCCTGGTGTGTCCGCTGTGCCGTGCGTGTGATCATTGCTTGTACAGCCCTCTCGCAGTGTCCGAAGCAAGTATGGTGGGTCTGACACACCGGTGTCAATGTGTTCTTTTTTCCATTTCCAGGAGTGTATATGTATTCGTAAAACACCTAGTTTCATGAATCTTTCAAGCTTATGGTAAAATGAAAAAATGTATATTTCGGCGTGTATTATTTCAACTTTTATTTAATAAACCATAAACTTAGAAACTTAATATACTGGTTAAAACCGAAAACCTATTTTGTAGGTTTGACCATCTAGTTTTTTGCTATTCTTTGTCTAATTCTATTAATAACCGCCTGGAAAAAAACGCCAAATTCATCTTGACTCAGCTCTGCTCCCAAAATTTTCAGTTCTTAAATAAAGTGATATTTTATTTTTATTTTTGAAACGCAATAATCTTTATTCTGTTGTCCTGAAATATTGAAATATTGTTACTTTAGACATTGGGCAAAGCAACAAGAATAGTTTAATAACAACCCAGCAGGTAGAGACGAGCCACAATCAAGTGAAACAAGAGCTGGTACCGCATTGGTTAGCCAGGAGACGGCATGCTTGGCACACTTGTGTATCTCTCGAGTATGGTTCAACCGGTAATATGAAAATATATTAGCAAGTGTAGTGCGTGTAAGACGTCCTCATTCGTTTTTTAAAAACAATTAAAATCGGAAGTAAGAACGCAAAACATATCTTGAAGGAGAAGATTTTTTTCTTTAAAAACTCATTGTATGGAGCACACAAATTTATAAGCTTGGTGGTTTTAAAGAACTTCGCTGCATTCTCAAAAACTCGTAGTTAACGTTTCATTAGCGGTAGCTGCTTCGTTCAGGTAGGTGGAGCTCTTGAGATTGTTGTCTCAGCATCAGATTTGACCTCTGGCGGTAAAGTTCTTGTTCTGAGCTAAGCACGATAGTTATCAGTTAATCTGTTATTTCTTCGTTTACAGTACCTTTGTAATCAACATCTCTCCATTTCAAAACCTCTTGCAGCACGATTTTCTGAAGTTATGGTTGCGGATGAAGAGCAGTGCAGACACACGATTATGAGAAGTGCTGGGGAAACTTAATGAACGGTAAATCCCATCGTAAAGTACCTTCTCCGTTTGTCAGAAACGAACGCATCTACCGACAAACTACAGGGTGATTCAAAAAGAATACCACAACTTTAGGAATTTAAAACTCTGCAACGACAAAAGGCAGAGCTAAGCACTATCTGTCGGCGAATTAAGGGAGCTATAAAGTTTCATTTAGTTGTACATTTGTTCGCTTGAGACGCTGTTGACTAGGCGTCAGCGTCAGTTGATGCTAAGATGGCGACCGCTCAACAGAAAGCTTTTTGTGTTATTGAGTTCGGCAGAAGTGAATCGACGACAGTTGTTCAGCGTGCATTTCGAACGAAGTATGGTGTTAAACCTCCTGATAGGTGGTGTATTAAACGTTGGTATAAACAGTTTACAGAGAATGGGTGTTTGTGCAAAGGGAAAAGTTCTGGACGGCCGAGAACGAGTGATGAAAATGTAGCCACCAGGCAGCCCGTGACAGAGCACTTCATCACTGGCCTCCAAGAAGCCCTGATCTTACCCCCTGCGATTTTTTCTTATGGGGGTATGTTAAGGATATGGTGTTTCGGCCACCTCTCCCAGCTACCATTGATGATTTGAAACGAGGAATAACAGCAGCTATCCAAACTGTTACGCCTGATATGCTACAGAGAGTGTGGAACGAGTTGGAGTATTGGGTTGATATTGCTCGAGTGTCTGGAGGGGGCCATATTGAACATCTCTGAACTTGTTTTTGAGTGAAAAAAAAACCTTTTTAAATACTCTTTGTAATGATGTATAACAGAAGGTTATTAAATACACATTTTTAAAGTTGTGGTATTCTTTTTGAATCACCCTGTATTTTACTTGATGGCTTTCATGTAGACAGTAAAATCGACACTTAAAAGTTGAAACGCTAGGTGCAATGCTTAATGTAAAATTTGAAATGGGCTGTTGTGTAAACATTTTTGAAATTCTAAATCAATACAAAAGAATAAAGACAGCCAGTCATATCAGAAGTATGTTTTCAGAAATAAATGAATACTTCAGTTAATTACATTTCTTTCCTAATTTCAGCGCAACCCGCCACCCTCAATCATGTTTTACTCAATCAGCATACACAACAACAGGAGTTTCCCGTATTGGCATTTCCTTCCTACCTTTTCTTACACAAAATTTTTCAAACAGTTCACTTGTTGCGAAAGTTAAGTGCCTACTTCTTTGGACTCTGGATCATTCGTAGTCGAATATCCGCGGTAACAGCGCTCGATTCTTTTTTGTATTGTCGTTTGATCCTGCTGAATGCAACTTTAACAACAAATCCTGTATACTGTTCTTTGCTGCTATGGAAATTCCAGGAAACTTGTTTCCAAAAATGTCCCGCGTTTCCTTACATGAACTGGCAGACACGTACGGCCCCACTATTGCTTGAAGAGGACACATCTCGCTTAGGCATTAACGTCACACGTCTCAAGCAAATCGTAACGGCTTTCCTACCGACAATGCAAAACATAATCGCAGCAGTTTCGAAACAACAGAGACAACTGGCGAGCGACAATGAGCAGTATAGTACTCGCGACCAGTTTTTCATGCGCCACCCTGTGTTACACGTAGTTCAGGAGTCATAAACACTGATGTATATGAAAAACTACCTTTTCTTAAAACGGAGCTCTTTCACACACTATAGTTCGATTTTTTAGCGAATCGGAGGTGAGGGTTACTACACTACTGCCCATTAAAATTGCTACACCATGAAGATGACGTGCTACGGACGCGAAATTTAACCGACAAGAAGAAGATGCTGTGGTATGCAAACGATTAGCTTTTCAGAGCATTCGCACAAGGTTGGCGCCGGTGGCGACACCTACAACGTGCTCAGAAGAGGAAAGTTTCCAACCGATTTCTCATACACAAACAGCAGTTGACCGGCGTTGCCTCGTGTAAGGAGGCAACTGTTCTACATCGTCTTATGTCTTTATTTCGAATACATAAGGCATGCGAAACCCATCTCAAGCTTTCCTCATACCTCGGAAGCCATGGATCAAGACAGTCGGGCGATCGAAAAACATTTGAGTCGTTAATATACCAACTATTACTGATAATGGTATGATTACATAGGGACTGATCATTTTTTGATATGTTCATTGCACTGTGTTATCATGAATGGAGATACATCGACAGAAGCAGAACTTACTTCCACAGCAGTTTATGGGGATTGTTGATGTTCTTGATGAATGTTAATGACTTGACAAGCAATGTACGAGGGGCGTTCTATAGGTAAAGCAACACATGATTTATCTCCACCAGTTTCGGCTGGAAAAAGGCGAAATTCGTTGTAAGACGTCTGGAATATACCCACTTCAGCCTCTATAGTTTCATGGTGTTCCGACAGGTGGCTGCGCTATACATAACCTTCAAAATGGCGTCTTTAACGGAGGTGTCTTCCAAGCTGAGAACTGTCTCTGACTTTCTTTTGGCGGAAAACCAGAGCATCGCAGCTATTCATAGGCGCTTGCAGAATGGCTACGGAGACCTGGCAGTGAACAAAAGCACAGAGAGCCGTTGGGTGAGGCTTCTGTCATCATCACAACAAGGTATCCGATGTCACGCGCGCCTGTCCGATGTCACGCCGGCCGCACGCAGTTGTCACTCCTGCAATGTTGGAAGGTGTGGACACTCTCATTGGAAGTGATCGACGGATCACAATCAAACACCTCGCTGTTCAACTGGACGTCTCTGTTAGTAGTGCTGACACACTCCTTCAGCAAGTGGAGTACTCAAGGGTAGGTGCCCGCTTGGTTCCTCGCCCCCTAACAGAAGACCATAGAAAGAAACGGAGTACCATCTGTGCGAAATAATTTGCGCTTTAAGAGGCTGATACTGACAATTTTTTGACGAGCCCTCACAGGCGATGAAACATGGATTCATCACTCCTAGCCGGAAACAAAACGGCAGTCCAGTGGGCGGCGCCAAACCACCTCTCTTCCGAGGAAAAATTTCAAAGTCGTATCTTTATTCGGTAAAGTCATTTCGACTGCCTCCTGAGACACTGAAGGGGATATTCTGGTTGATGCCCTACCTCATGATCAACTCAGACGTGTGTTGTGCCAGCCTCGGGAAAGTTAATAAACTACTTCTGCGAGTTCGTCGCCACAAAAACGCAAATGAGCTTCTCCTTCTTCATGGCAAGGCTAGCCCTCACACAGTGTTGGGCAACCGAGAGGATCTAACGAAACTTCAATGAAGTATTCTGTGTTCTTCCTCATCCACCCTTCAACCTGGATCTCGCCCCTTCCGGCTTCCACCTGTTTGGCCCAATGAAACACTCCGCGGGAAGCGCTACGTGGATGATCGGGAGGTTATTGGTATAGAAAGACGTTAGCTCCTCGCGACCGGCAGAGTGATGTTATGTGTGCGTACAGGCTTTCCCAGTATGGCGGCGCGAGGCCGTCGCATTGAACGGAGATTATGTTGAAAAACAGAGTTTTGTACACAGGAGAGTGGGGGATAGTATGCTGTATTGGAATTCTGAATGAAACCAACCTACTTCCAGAAAAAGAAATTTATTGCGTTAGTTATTGAACGCCCGTTGTGAATAGAGGCCTTAGACACACAACGTTTATAGTTACCAACATATACACTCACGTACAAAGCTCTCACTCCTAGCGACGGACAGGTGCCTGCGGGTGTGAAGGATAGGAAAAACCTTTACAATTAGGCGACTGAACCTGTCTTTCGGTGCCTCCCAGCCTTTCGTGACACACGACTTCAAGTTACTTTACTTCAGAGTTTTGAGAGGATACTGGAACAATACAATCGTCAGCAAAGGAGACTGCTTGCTTATCACTTAGGCGTTCCATCTTAGTATATTGCTCGTTTGCGTCCCGTACCAAATAGGACTAACAGGGGACATCATACATAGAACGACGAAAAGTGACTGATTTGTTTGACCCGTTGGAGAGTGCCACGGAAATGCAGAAACACCTCAACTGGCAAGCGCTTGAAGACTGATGCCGCGAAAGCCCATTCACCAACTGTCAAGAGCAAGTTTTCAGTGAAGAATCTAAGGTGTACTTTAACCTTCTGCTTACCGCTTCTACAAGGACCGTGAAGATTAACTACGACACGCGCAGCGGCTTGTAGGCCCTCATTGTTGTTCCGCTCTAAATACGATTGGAATGGAAAGCATAGTCGTAATTGCCCTCAGCCATGTATTTCAGATTGGCTTGTCGACTATTTTTCTAGACGTAGATTTAGAAGCAGAGCGTACATTTCTTTGTCCTCTTCTTCTTCTTGTTCTTCTTCTTCTTCTTCTTCTTCTGCTGTGTAATCCACTCTAACGATCCTTATTGTCTTGACAGATATTAACTGAAGTTCAGATCTCGTACTTTTAAAGTTAATTCCAAAGCTAAAGGGCCAAATAGTTGTAATGGAGTTTATCCGTGGTTAGGGGAAAGAATAACTGCTTAATATCTACAAAACATGTGTACCGATGTTAAGCAATTTCCTCGATACTATGTCACCTGTAATCCTAATTTCTGTGTCAAATTAGTATCGTATCGAGGACAAATAATTGATTCTAATGAAATAGTGTTTACTTAATAGCATACAACTGAAATTCAATAATCGTTTATAAAATATTGTAGCATTTTCCGTAATGGTCTCAAGAGACTGAGTTCTGGGGCCTTTTTCGTTTCCTAGTTGCGTGTACAAAGATACATAGCACTTCGTTATATTCTTGGTGATTTACTGAATGAAAGATTCATGGTGGTTCACTGTGACTGTGCTAAATATTACATTTTTAATCAACTCACTGAGAAAAAAGCATTCATCATAGTATGAAGACACACAGACACACACACACACACACACACACACACACACGCGCACACACACATACACACACGCACACACACACACACACACACTCACGGACGCACGCATAAACAAGCTAGTCACTGCTAACTGCCATACAACTATTAAAACAGGGAAGACAGTATGAAGTTTGCAATAGACTGCTTAAATAAATTATTTAAGACTTATCATCTAAGAATTTCAGTTTAAAAATGAATTAAGTGGCGGCATTTAAATAACATTTCTAGCAGTTCCAAGAAACTAGTCAATGAACAGTGAACAGAGCGAGTAATACGCTTGCAGCTATTAAACTGTGAAATTAGATTTACAAATGCAAGAGTCGTCAAAAGAAGTTAAGGTTGAAATGTTATGGTGCGTAATACATAAATCATTATATGGCAAGAAAAGGAATAATACCAAGCTAATTTCATAAGGTAATTGTTAACTTATAATAACATAGGGAACTAAAGTCTGGCCAATTACTAAGAAAGTCAAAAGAAAAATCTAGTCCGTTGAAATGAAATTTTAATAAAAATAAAGTGCTGTAAGTCTGAAACAAAAAAATGGTTCAAATGGCTCTAAGCACTACGGGACTAACATCTGAGGTCATCAGTCCCCTAGACTTAGAGCTACTTATACCTAACTAACCTAAGGACTTCACACACATCCATGCCCGAGGCAGGATTCGAACTTCCGACCGTACCAAGAGCGCGATTCCGGACTAAAGCGCCTAGAACCGCTCGGCCAAAGCGGTCGGCTGTACCTCTGAAATCATACATGTTACAACAATATAAACGAAGAATTTAAATTGTGGTGTGTGGATGAAAAGAAAGAGCGAGGACGTAGAAAATGGAAACAAAGTATCTATACAATGGCGAAAGATTAGTTAAAGAAGTAATGATTTATAAGCAAACAAGGAAGAGGTAGGCCTACAAATCAGCTAAACACCATACGACTTCAGTGAAGAAGAAATAGGCTGCAAGCCTGTTCCGTTAAGTGAAAAACTGAGCCGGCTGGTGTAGCCGAGCGGTTCTAGGCACTACAGTCTGGAACCGCGCGACCGCTACGGTCGCAGGCTCTAATCCTGCCTCGGCCATGGATGTCTGTGATGTTCTTAGGTTAGTTAGGTTGAAGTAGTTCTAAGTTCTAGGGAACTGATGACCTCAGATGTTAAGTCTCATTGTGCTCAGAGCCATTTGAACCATTTTTTGAAAAACTGACAATCAAGTTATCCATGGTGTGGTAGTGATTGTAACTAACTAGTAGCGCTACACGATGGAGGCCTCGATGGAAGAAGAGAAACCGAGTTTATACGACACATAAACAGCTCATAAATAAATTAACTAATTTCTGTCCATCACATTTTTCGTTTTTTATTCTGTTATGGTTTACGATTATATAATAACGTTCAGGTTGTCGGCATACGACGTAATATTATGTGACATTACAAGCACACGTCATGGTAGTAGAACACCACTTACATGGAAGCTTGGAGACAAGTAATGGAAAGAAACGTTTTGACAAGTTAAAAATGCTTGGCGACTAAGATTCGACCTTAGAATCTTCTTTTTCACGGGTAATGCTATTAGCGCCAGTGCTTTTGAAGGACATGGTTCTGGGATCGATTTCCGAACCAGCGCACACTCTGCTGAAGAGTGAAAAAATCATTTTGCTAGTAGAGAAAGTTATACGCATAGAAAACGTCAAACCTGATGTATCTATAGCTAAAAGATGCTTCACTTCATGATGTTCATGGTCAGCAGCGTAACGGAAAGATGTGTGGCTGGAGTGGCCGACACGCAAATAGAAATGCGTACGGACAGTTGTCGGTTGGCAGTACCACAGAAGTATCGAGGGACGCGATCTCACTTCCTGCTCTACCCTGGAGCGCCTCGCGCTCTCCGTCGGGATGCATACTAAATGGCAGCGATTTACATGCTATTAAAGGCGGCAGGTGTTTTTGTGAATACAATTGTAGCCGGCAGAAAGATCCAAATCTCATTCTTCTTCCCCCTGCGCGGCCTCATTTATTTATTTACTTGTAAAGACGGTATAATGACAGAGATACATGAGGATGGGAGAAAAAGAAAGCATGGAAGCGGCGAGGAAGAACGTAGAACACGGAGCAGACAATGGAGGGAATGACGGCAGTATTCTTTTGCTCATCCATCGCGTGCGTAGTGTTGCAGTGTCTTTGTTGTAGTGGTGGTACCGAAGCTTCTACAGTGCTGCTACGCTAAGACCTTTCTGGTTCTTCCAGTTGTCGGCAGAAGAAAGTACTGCCTCAGGAACGGTAAACCACTCGCGTTCCTAAAGAGGGAGTAAAGGTCAGTGGAGATCAAGGTGAACATGGACAATGGGGAAAGGTTAAGGAGGATGGGTGGGGAGTCGGTGGGTGGGTGGGGGGGGGGGGGGGATTATAATTGTATGCAACTTCTGTGAAGGAATCACCTCGTCGTTCGCCTGGTGTGATTTAACAAACTCACGAGAATCTTAGGTCAGCATGGCAGAACTGGGCTATGAAGTTGGTCCTTCCGGCTACAAGCTACTCCGCTCCGTGGCCGTATTGCTGTTTCCGTTTGCACACAGTGCGGAATACTCTTACCCATTCTGTCGTAACCTGAGTTCAATAGCGCTGCAACAACCGACTGTGGACTATAATTTGCACTTCCTTTGCCTTCCTTCTCTGCGTGACTGCCCAACACTATTATCCAGCATTGTACAGCAAGCGTCCATAAATGTGCCGCACTCCAGTCGCTTTGAGGTATAAGGATTACCTGCCATAAATACTGCCATTGGTTGTAGCTGATCTCTACTTCACAATAAACTTCAACGACTAATGGAAGAGCTTAATGGAGCAAGTTAGAATATTGGTCTGAAATAATAACGCTAGAATGATGTACAATAAACACACATAAAATAAAAATGTCACTAATTAACAACGAAGTCATAGAACTTCTGTCTTTAGGGTAGTTGGAGGCAATGACTGCACGGACAACGAAATAAGAAAAAGAAGAGTTCAAATGGCAGTGCTTTTAATAAACTCAACAGAATATTCGAAACAAAGTCTTCTCTGCACCTGGAAAGAAAAAAAATAACGAGTAATGCAAGTTTTGACAAGTGAAACATTCACTTCTAAAGCGAATAGGAACCTTGTGAACAGAGGTCCTGCGTCTTGGAACACAACATGACCATAGGAGAACAGACACTGTACCATGGGAAGGACTTGATCAGCCAAAATTGTTGCTCAGAGAAGAACGGAAAGATGTAAGCTGTTGTGCAGCAAATAATTTAATTTGTGTAGCTGAGTACAAATCAAGAGCCCTTCCGCGGTTAACGCAAGAAGCCAAGGAAGAAGCTCAAGTCTGACGGCTGATCTGAGTTACGTCAGGGCTACCTGATGGTGCAGCGAGTACTCCTGTCGTATCGTTGAGGTGGTTACCTCACGCAGTCGCCAAGCAACGCGCCCAAAAGCGTAAATAACATCGACGCAGCGAAAAGGCACATACATCACGGTGTGGATGGCCTGGTTACTTTGTATGTGAGACACGGACTTGTTGCTTTCGTGATAAAAAACGATGCTGCAGCAAAACAGGGACGGTCTGTTTCTGTGACGTCCCGCCGGGTGCCTACAAGACACTGGCTCACCGCTTTATTGCTGCCCAGCCCAGGACGGTGGAGCCGGCCGGTGTGGTCGAGCACTTCTAGGCGCTTCAGTCTGGAACCGCGCGACCGCTGCGGTCGCAGGTTCTAATCCTGCCTCGGGCATGGCTGTGTGTGATGTCCTTAGGTTTAAGTAGTTCTAAGTTCTAGGGGACTGATGACCTCAGATGTTAAGTCCCATAGTGCTCAGAGCCAGTGTGGTGGAAAATCAACATCCTGGTCTCGAACTACCCAATTCCAGCACCCACCATAATGGTCGATCACCTCAGTGGCGAGCAATGCATGCTCGAACATAAACGCAGATCCTAGCCAAATCTGATGACGATGATGTTTGGTTTGTGGTGCGCTCAACTGCACGGTCACCACTGCCCGCACAAAGTCGCAATTCCTACACAGTCCATTTTTTTTGCACAATCCAATCTAGACGCTGTCAAAAATGATGAACATGATGATGAGGAAATGATAGGGACAACACTAACACCCAGTCCCCGGGCAGAGAAAATACCCAACCCGGCCGGGAATAAAGCCCGAGGCCCCATGGTCCAGAGGCAGCAACGCTAGCCACTAGACTACGAGCTGCGGATCTAGCAAAATCTACGGATTGTTCAGTTGTATTAGATTACGAATGGCACCTGTACCATGACCTCAGTACGCTGCAAGTGTCCGTCATGGGAGTTGTCAGTAAATTATGTTGAAGCTCAGCGCATTCGAACGTGGGCAAATGATTGGTGCTCATATGGTGGGTGCTTCCGTGACCAATGTAGCCAAAGCGTCTAGTGTTTCAATAGGTACCATAACCAAGATTTATACCACATATAGGGAAATTGGAAAAACATCGTCCACTAAGCCACAACACGGGCGAAAGCGTGTGTTGAGTGATGGTGACGAGCGGTCATTGAAGGAGAGTATGAAGAAAAATAAGAAGACGAAAGCTGCAAAAGTCACGGCAGAACTGAGTGTCGCACTCGCGAAAACAGTCAGCAGTAGAAACGACACGAAGAGGGCTCAATAAGTAAGGAACTGCAGGGCGAGCTAGAATTCCAGAACTAATCATCAGTGATGCTACTGTCCGTAACAGGAAAATGAGGTGCTGAAGCCACAAAACCTGGACTATGGAGCAACGGAGGAAAGTCATTTGGTGGGATGTCTCGTTTCATACTGTTCCCAATTTCTGGCCAAGTTCATGGTTGGCGTACGCCGTCCCAAGCCTACGATGCAGATTGCTTGCTCCCAAGAGTGAAACATGGCGGGAGTTCGGTTATGATTTGGGCAGCCATATTGTGGTATGCAACAGCCACCGTGCCTGCTCTAGAAGGCCGCTTTACTGCCAAGGTTTATGTGACGATTTTGGCTGATCAGGCCCTTCCCATGGTACAGTGTTTGTTCCCTCATGATGATATTGTGTTCTACGACGCAGGGCATCTGTTCAGAATGTTCCTATCGTCCAGGATTGGTTTTGTGAGCTCGAGGATGAGTTGTCGCATCTCCCCTGCCACCACAAGTCTCAATATTACTGAGCCTTTGTGGTCTACTTTGGAGAGAAAGGCGCGCCACCGCTATCCATCTCCATCATCGTTACCTACACTTGCCTCTATTTTGCAGGAAGCAAGGCATCAGATACTCCTGAAAACCATACAGGAGCTGTATTTAACCTTTCCGTGACGACTGGAGGCTGCTTTGAATTGCAAGGGATTTCCCGTACAGTAAAATGTGTTGCGTTTTTGGTGTTTCTCTGTTTTTGTCCACCTTCTGTACAATCATTATTCGGTTTGGATAAATCTGCTTCAGTGAGAATGTTCTATCCTGAAAACTCATCTCCCAACCCTATATGTCTAAATATCGAGATTATGTCACTCTGAGTAGATATGCCATTTTATATAGGAATCATATCTAGCATTCTGGCAGTCAGAATCTATCACACGAAATAGGTTTCCTTCTTTGAGCGTCAGATGACCACCCTGTCGTCAGGAAAGTTTTCCTTGCATCACACCAGAGGCTCGGCTCTCCCTGAGTGACGTTATGCTAGTATTCAGTTCTGCATCTTCGCTGAACTCAGCGGGTTCAAATGGCTCTGAGCACTATGGGACTTACACTGGACTCGCATTCGGGAGGACGACGGTTCAATCCCGTCTCCAGCCATCCTGATTTAGGTTTTCCGTGATTTCCCTAAATCGTTTCAGGCAAATGCCGGGATGGTTCCTTTGAAAGGGCACGGCCGATTTCCTTCCCAATCCTTCCCTAACCCGAGCATGCGGTCCGTCTCTAATGACCTCGTTGTCGACGGGACGTTAAACACTAACCACCACTATGGGACTTAACTTCTCAGGTCATCAGTTCCCTAGAACTTAGAACTACTTAAACCTAACTAACCTAAGGACATGACACACATCCATGCCCGAGGCAGGATTCGAACATGCGACCGTAGCAGTCGCGCGGTTCCGGACTGAAGCGCCTAGAACCGCTCGGCCACCCCGACCAGCGAACTCAGCGGGAGTAATTCCTTTTGGAACGTCCTGGGGGAACAGAGCGTCGTTTGCCTGACCCTTCCCCATCAGTAACACACAAATTGTCTTCTATTAGCAGTTCTTGTGTCACTGTCCTTCCCGCGAACTCTGGAGCACCATTGTCCGTCAACGCGGCTGCTAACTGATTTCCTTGATGCTGAAGCAAAGAGAGGCGCGTCGACCTTAGTGTGCCAAGTGCCGACACTGAACTGAGGAACGTCATCTCGTCGTCCTTCCAGAGAACTCTTGGTTGTGTGTACAGCGTTCCTGCGAAGGCGTGCATGTATGGAGGCCCCGAACAGAACGAACGCTGCCACACTGCACGCGTCATCATCGTACTGGCCCAGCACTTGGCGCTTAGGGAGAAAGGGGGAGGGCGTAATTGTGTATACAAAAAGATCACGTATGGTTCGCATAGCTTGTAATTTTGGTAATGTTCGCTGGTTACCGAGAGACAGGCGCACTACCAGTCGCCAGCCATTAAGACTGATGTAAATGTAAATGTCGCGTGATTAGGGCCTCCCGTCGGGTAGACCGTTCGCCGGGTGCAAGTCTTTCTATTTGACGCCACTTCGGTGACTTGCGTGACTAAAACTGATGAAATCTGGCGTAGATCTGAAACAGCTTGAAGATGTTCGATGTGATTCACAGCAGTGTCAGAGCCACTGCTCCTGCCAGAAGTACTACACACCCTGTGTACCCCCAGATTACCTAGAAATTTAAAGATGTAGCCTTCCTTCTGTACTACACACGCATAGAAAGTACAGAAGATGATTCAAAAAGAATTAATAGATTTTGGTTGTTTACTACTGACAAATTATGAAAGATAGAAACTCACTGCGCATTTCACTGGACACAGGAAGGTTGAAACTTTTATGTTCGCACAGACGCTACACTATACACTCAACGTGAGCACTATGCGCTACTCGAGAAACATCCGAACGGTAGTCCATTTCATTCTACACACGAAGCAACAGGTCCCTGTTTATTGAATCGATAGCTTCAACAGTTCGATTTCTCATCTCTTAAAGAGTAGCTGCCATAGGTGGGACAAAGACTCTGTCTTTTATGTACCCACAGAAAAAAAAAATCGGAAGGACTGAGATGTGGTGATTTGAGAGGCCAAGAGTAATGAACAAGATCTTGTTGTCCACCACATCCGATCGAAGGTTGTGGGATGGTGTTAAAATAGTGCCGCGCCTCAAGGTGGAAGTGATACGGGGTGCTTTCGTGCTTAAAACTGAAACCTCTAGAATCATTGTGAAGTTGAGGAAACAACAGTTTTTGCAACATGTCCACATATGACATTCCTGTCACATGTTCATCAGCAAACAAGAAACGTCCATAAAACTTGGGAACAGAAACAGCACGAAACACATTCCGTTTTGGTAAGTCTCATTCATGTTTTCCAAGATTTTGTGAACCTCATAATCTTACATTATCGCGGCGTACTTTATCTGAGCCGGCCGCTGCGGCCGAATGGATCTAGGTGCTTCAGTCTGGAACCGCGCTGCTTCTACGGTCACAGGTTCGAATCCTGCCTCGGGCATGGATTTGTGTGATGTCCTTAGGTTGGTTAGGTTTGAGTAGTTCTAAGTTCTAGGGGACTGATGGCCTCAGGTGTTAAGTTCCACAGTGCTCAGAGACATTTGAACCATTTGAACTTTATCTGATAGATGACACGTTGATTCCTCCGAAAAGATGAGTCGTTCGGAAAAGTGTCCTTTCTCATATCCTGGAGAAATGAAATGCAATATCAGTATGCCCTGTTATGGTCATCGGGACGCAATTGCTGTACTGAGTGTAACTTGTAAAGTTTCATACGCAGGCGTCGTTCCAGAATGGCCATATCGCTGCTTGAGGAAGTTGAAGGTCCTTGCCTGCTCGTCTTGTGAGCTTCCGAGGGCTACGTGTGAACTCATCTCGGATACGCCCGACATTTTCACGAGACGTGCGTGGCCGACCAGTACTCTTTCTTTCCCGTATTCAAGCAACATCCAAGAATTTTGTATGACAATCATAAATCTGCTTGTACAGAGGCGGATTCTTGCTGGATCCACGGAGGAACGTACTGTGCACCTGAGCAATGGATTGACTTCGCGTAGATTCAAGCACACAAAATGATTGCTCTTATGGTGTAGTCGTCGTATTACTAAAAACAAACAACAGCGCAGCTCTGTCAAAACTCTACACCTTTCTGTATGCGGTGACATCGGGACTGTTTCTATTTTTCATAGTTCGTCTGTGATAAACATCTGGACCCTGTTCTTTCATTTTGGATCACCTGGCATTTAGTTATTTTCTGTCGTTATCGGCGTTACAATTTTAACGGCTAGCAATGTATTTTTCATACATAGTTTGCTCGAATACGAGATTTCATCAGTATTTTTTCACTAAGTAGCTCGCCGGGTGCGTGAGCGATTCCATGAGCAATATAAACCAGTATTCTCCCTCTGCCACAGAAATGAATAACTATGCAGTTTGTTGATCCCTTAATGCACTGGAGGAACATAAGGAGAGTGAAGCCTTGTTTTTCTTGTAGTGGTCAGGAACGCTCGTGGACACAACACATAAAATTACAATTACTTCGGCAGAAGAATGTCCCCAATCGACTAGCTTCCGCAGCATCCGAGACAAGGGCATCGTCAGGAGGGACCCAGGAATGTGTGACAGGAGCGCTGCTATTTTCTGTATGCATAAATGATCTGGCGGACAGAGTGGGCAGCAATCTGTGGTTTTTTGCTGATGATGCTTTGGGGTAAAGGGAGGTGTTGTCGTTGAGTGACTGTAGGAGGATATACGACGACCTAGATGAAATTTCTAGTTGGTGTGATGAATGGAAGCTTGCTCTGAATGTAGAAAAATGTAAGTTAATGCAGATGACTAGGAAAGACAAAGACGTACCGCTCGGTTGTAGTATTAGTAGTGTGCTGCTTGACGCAGTCACGTCGGTTAAATATCTGGGAGTAACGCTGCAAAGCGGTATGAGGTGGAACGATCATGTGAAGATTGTGGTAGGAAAGGTGAACGGTCGACGTCGGTTTACTAGGAGAAATTTAAGAAAGTATGGTTCATCTGTAAAGGAGACCGCGTATAGGGCACTAGTGTGACCTGTTCTTGAGTACTGCTCGAGTGTTTGGGATCCACACCAGGTTGGATTAAAGGAAGACTTCGAAACATTGAGAGGCGTGCTGCTAGATTTTGTTACTGGTACATTCGAACAACACGCAAGTATTATGGAGCTGCTTCGGGAACTCAAATGGGAATCCCTGGAGGGAATGCGACGTTCTTTCCGAGCAACACTACTGAAAAAATATAAACAGCATTTGAAGCTGACTACAGAACGATTCTACTACCACCATAAATGCAACAACCTGAAGGAAGCATCCGATTCAAGTGAATTTTACACCATGGGTTTGCAGCGATGAGATATGCAACTGATTAGAATTTCAGCGCAGACGCACATCACGCGCGCCTGTGGCGCCACCTCATATCGCCATTTAAGGCTTGGCGATTTCGACGAGTATACGTTCGGCACGTGTGTTTACCTTGTGGTTGTTTCACAAGACGATCACTTATGCCTCGTAGACAACAGCGAACATCTTTTGATCAAGTATCCGAGTTCGACAGAGGAAGGATAGTGGCTTACCGAGATTGTGGGTTATCATACAGGGAAATCGCTAGTCGTGTTGGACGAAACCAAACAACTGTAATACGGATATGTGACCGTTGGATGCAGGAGGGTACGACGGACCGACGTGGTCGATCGCATTCACCTCGGTGCACCACTGCACGTGCTGATAGGCAAATTGTGCGCATGGCAGTGACGGATCGCTCAGTGACATCCCATAGCACAGCACATTGCGTCTGTAACGCATCATCCAGTGTCTGTGCGTACCATTCGACGCCGTTTACAGCAGAGTGGTCTGTCCGCAAGACGTCCATTGCTTCGTCTACCATTGACGCAGAACCACAGACGTCTCCGTCGCCAATGGTGTGATGACAGACGGATGTGGACGGCAGAATGAAATGACGTTGTCTTTACTGACGAGGCACGCTTCTGTCTGCAGCACCACGATGGTCGGATTCGAGTGTGGAGACACCGTGGAGAGAGGATGCTGGACAGCTGCATTATGCACCGCCACACTGGTCTTGCACCGGGTATTATGGTATGGGGCGGTATTGGATATTACTCTCGCACGACTCTAGTACGCATTGCCGGTACTTTAAATAGCCGGCGCTACATATCCGAGGTGCTGGAGCCAGTTGTCCTTCCTTACCTTCAGGGCTCGGCCACAGCCATATTTCAACAGGATAATGCGCGACCACACGTGGCACGCATTGTCCAAAGGTTCTTCGTCGATAACCAGATTGAATTGCTTCCCTGGCCGGCTCGCTCTCCGGATCTTTCGCCGATAGAAAACATGTGGTCCATGGTTGCTCAACGAGTGACCCAGATTACCTCCCCAGCTGCCACACCAGATTATCTTTAGCAACGTGTGGAAGCTGCTTGGGCTGCTGTACCCCAGGAACACATCCAACGTCTCTTTGACTCAATGCCGAGACGTGTGGCAGCGGTAATCTCCAACAATGGCGGCTACTCTGGCTACTGATTCTGGCAGGAACCACATGTCACAGACGTCTGTAAACGTAATCATTTGATACTTGGTCAACATGTTATCTACAAAATAAATCTTGTTGTGCTACCTCTTGTCTTTCTTGGTGTTGCATTTACGGTGGCCAGCAGTGTATATTTCGGGTAAGGTCCACGAAGGCAAGATACGAGAAATTAAAGCTCATACGGAGGCATACAGGCAGTCATTTTTCCCTCGGTCTTTTTTTGCTTGTGCAACAGGAAAGAAAATGACTAATGGTGATGCAGGGTATGCAACGGCTCGCAGTGTACGATGACTTTAGGAATATGAACGTAAATGTAGATATAGATTTAGATAAAGTGGAACCATAGAAACAGAACGAGCCGAGCATTACTAACTCCAAATACTGCAGAAAATCAAAGCCAATACAACGGCGTATATACATATCAGAAACCGACCATTTTTTTTTTTTAAATTTGTGAATTTGTGGTAAGTTTCACAAGCTGTGACATCGTTGCGAAAAAAACAGTGACCCATATATGTAATAAGTTTCCTTTAATTTATGTCTATGGTCAAAAACTTTTTGTTAACAAATTACCGGTTTCGGTCTTTAATGACCATCATCAGATCTGTTTCATAAAAACAAAAACAGCCACTATGGCTGCAGTACATTAGGACTTTGCTTTTATGAAACAGATCTGATGATGGTCATTAAAGACCGAAACCGCTAATCTGTTAACAAAAAGTTTGTGACCGTAGACGTAAATTACAGGAAACTTATTTGTGGTAAGTTCCTATGGGAGCAAACTACTCAGGTCATATGTCCCTAGGCTTACACAGTACTTAATCTAACTTTAACTTACGCTGAGAACAACACACAAACCCATGCCCGAAGGAGGAATCGAACCTCCGACTGGGGAAGCCACGCAAATCGTCACAAGGTGCCCTAGACCGCGCGGCTACCCCGCACGGCACCGACCAATTCAAGAAAGAAACTATTGTATGAAGTGCTACGTCCTCTTATATAGGTGACGAAGAATCTTTTCTTATTATCCATATAAAATATGTAAACATGGCTGACACGAGGAACGAATATAAACTGATGCACGTCATAATGAAAAGTCACTTGGAAATGACGCAGTATGCGCCCAGTAACTCTCGTTTCAGAAAAACGTCTGTGACCTCAAAATTGTCGTTCATATTATCTAACTGAAATGATTTGAGCTGTTGAGCTGCGATGACGATAAATAATTAGGAGGAGTGATTCCAGTGTCGACGAGCGCATTTACCCAGGTACTCTATGCAGAAAAATTCAGAGATAACAAAGATGTACGATATCGAAAACGCCCCGTGGTGTTCTGGCTCCAGAGTTCTCTCTCCACAATTACGTTACTACTAGAATATTCTTTTGCGACTAAATGACCCATTAAATTAGCATGTCTAAAGCTCTGTTAAAAATGCAGGACCATTCAGGCATGCTGATCAGCCTTTAGGAGTCGCATGTACAGTTTATATAAACGTTGTGTGAGCACGAAAATATTGTCAGGAAAGTAGTTCGTACTATAGAGTAAGGAATTGAAAATTTCATATTATCCACTGAACAAGGATATGGTGGCATGCAACTGAGTAGGCCACCTAACGGAGCTCTCGCACGGATAAGGTAATCTAAAATTCCATGAACTCATCGTAACTTAAGTCGAAGAACTGGTACATAAGGGTGCTGTCGGCGGCCATGTGGCATTCACACTGAGAAGAAGTCGCAATCTCGTATTTTATTATATGATGAGTTAATAAGCAAAGGAGAAACTTTTATTGATTCGTTTTGCCATTACGTTGTTTTCTTTATCTACTAGAATGATTCACTCACAAGCCTGATACCTCTTGAAAGTACATACGAAATCAGCACTACATTTCTAAATAGTTTTATAAGCAGACATGACGCAAAATAAATAAATTAGTATTGGGTTTGATATGGATTACCAACGTTTTGTTTCCAGTGGTCTTGCAGTACACGTCTTACACTGACGTCTTACGTCCGGAAGATAACGAATGGAGAAGTAAGTCCGAAGTTCGCCCCTGCCCAGATTAATAACTTTGTTATCCGTTGGTAATGGTATAGAATCAAACAAGACAGCTTTACGGTTCCATTGTATATTCCATTTCGTTATTTCATCATTCATAATTAAAGCGTTTAAGAAAGACGCACAACAAATGAAGCTGTCTGTTTGGTGCGCTCCCTGCTGTGTATTCTACTGTCAACGCACTTTATTTGGCGGTGCACAAGGAATTACCGATCGCGTTAATTATAACAGAGATAGTGCACTGCCCACCCACCAGTCTTTACTCACCGATAATGCCTTAATTCGCTCTCGAAGCCTAGCCCAAAACGGAAGAAAAATACGGCCGCGCTTCCCACAAGATCGTTCCCATTTAAAACGCGGCTACCACTTGTCCATTATGCTGCCAGCGATGTAATTTGCCGCCGGAGAAGGGGTGCTCAATTAGGAAATCAGATAATGGAGATGTCGCTGGGAGTAGAGAAGCCGGCGATGTGTCGGGAGCGGCGCGTGTCTACCGAGCAAGATGGCTCCCACCGCCAACTCCGCGTCGTCAGAGCCATCTGCAGGCGGGGCGCGGACCCATACATCATGGCCGTAATCAGCGCTCTGTCTTATCTCTGGAATCTCCGCTGGCCGCCGCACGTAGCCGATACAATAAATTAAGCTCCAGTCTGCTTTTAATTAGAGCCTCATTCTTATTGCTGCTGTTGCCCCTCCACTCCCTTTGTAGATCGAGATGCGTTATCTCGCGACGTCTCTTGAAAGTCCACGGCGTTTTCAATATCGCCTGACCGCTGCTAAATAGCGATTAATGGGTCTATTGCCGTGAGAAGAAGATTGTGGAAGCTACACTCAAGGGTTTCTGCTGTTCTCTCTGTCAAAGGCGGTTAAACTGAAAACAAAGCAGAAATTAGATCTAACGATTGCGCACAGTAGCTGGCGAATATTCTTCACGTAACCCAGATTCATTTACGCTGATTTACAACGTTGACATTGTAGCTGTTTTATAGAAGAAACGAAATGTGTGTTTCTTTAGGTACTATACACAGTACTTCTACATAATTGAAATACAATAGTAAATAGACTCTGCTACTCTGAATTTAGTAGTACATTAAGTTATCGCTGCAACCAATCACTTATCAGTGGAACAATTCTTGAATGCAGTATTTCATTGCCAGTGTTGTTAAGAAGCACAATGTAATGTTCGTTTGGGAGTGCATGCATGTCTGAAGCAACATTGCATGATACTTCTCATCAACACAGCACTGAAATACCGTATTTATCCGCCAATAACCGGCAGTGACCTACAGTTAATATGTCTACGATTGCAGCTCGTGACGCATGAACGACGACATATGGAGGTTTGGCTCGGGCCACGAGTCTTGACATTTCATGTAATTCCTGAATGGTTGAAATATGCTGAAGTTAGGTCTTTGTTCAAGAAAGGAATAAATAAATCCGGTCAAATATCACTCAAGTTTCAAAAAAATTGTAAATTTGTGGTAAGACCTTATGGGACCAAACTGTTTAGGCAATCGGTCCATAAGCTAACACACAACTTAATCTAACTTAAACTACACTACTGGCCGATAAAATTGCTACACTGCGAAGATGACGTGCTACAGACGCGAAATTTAACCGACAAGAAGAAGATGCTGTGATATGAAAATTATTAGCTTTTCAGAGCATTCACACAAGATTGGCGCCGGTGGCGACACCTACAACGTGCTCACATGAGGAAAGTTTCCAACTGATTTCTCATAGACAAACAGCAGTTGACCGGCGTTGCATGGTGAAACGTTGTTGTGATGCCTCGTGTAAGGAGGAGAAACGCGTACCATCACGTTTCCGACTTTGATAAACGTCGGATTGTAGCCTATCGCGATTGCGGTTTATCGTATCCCGACATTGCTGCTTGCGTTGGTCGAGATCCAATGACTGTTCGCAGAATATGGAGACGGTGGGTTCAGGAGTGCAATACGGAACGCCGTGCTGGATCCCAACGGCCTCGTATCACTAGCAGTCGAGATGAGAGGCATCTTATCCGTATGGCTGTAACGGATCGTGCAGCCACGTCTCGATCCATAAGTCAACAGATGGGGACGTTTGCAAGACAACAACCATCTGCATGAACAGTTAGACGACGTTTGCAGCAGCATGGACTATCAGCTCGGAGTCCATGGCTGCGGTTACCCTTGACGCTGCATCACAGACAGGAGCGCCTGCAATGGTGTACTCAACGACGAACCCGGGTGCACGAATGGCAAAACGTCATTTTTTCGAATGAATACAAGTTCTCTTTACAGCATCATGATGGTCGCATCCGTGAATGGCGACATCGCGGTGAACGCACATTTGAAGCTTGGCGTATCACCCGGCGTGATGGTATGTGGTGCCACTGGTTACACGTCTCGGTCACCTCTTGTTCGCATTGACGGCACTTTGAACAGTGAACGTTACATTTCAGATGTGTTACGACCCGTGGCTCTACCCTTCATTCGATCTCTGCGAAACCCTACATTTCAGGAGGATAATGCACGACCGCATCTTGCAGGTCCTATACGGGCCTTTCTGGATACGGAAAATGTTCGCTGCTGCCCTGGCCAGGTCATTCTCCACGTGTCTCACGAACTGAAAGCGTCTGGTTAATGGTGGCCGAGCAACTGGCTCGTCACAATACGCCAGTCACTACCCTTGATGAACTGTGGTATCGTGTTGAAGCTGCATGGGCAGCTGTACCTGTACACGCCATCCAAGCTCTGTTTGACTCAATGCCAAGACTTATCAAGGCCGTTATTACGGCCAGAGGTGGTTGTTCTGGGTATTGATTTCTCAGGATCTATGCACCCAAATTGCGTGAAAATGTAATCACATGCCAGTTATAGTATATTTGTCCAATGAATACCCGTTTATCAGCTGCATTTCTTCTTGGCGTAGCAATTTTAATGGCCAGTAGTGTAACTTACGCTATGGACAACACACACACACACACACACACACACCACACAAACACACATATGCTCGAGGGAGGACTCGAACTTCCTACGGGGGGAGCCGCGCGGACCGTGACAAACGCCTCAGACCGTCCAGTTTCATTCTTACCAACTTTCTCGATAATTTTTCAAACAGTAGCACACAATCAGCTTCCTTGCCGTGCAACAACAAATAATTATTGTCAAAGACACAGTTGTAATTTCCGAAGGGTTGTGATACACAGAAGGCTATCTTGACATCTAGCTAGAATGTACTTCATTCATTAGACAATAAATTACAGGCTATTGATATATTTCATGATCTGTCAAAGACATTTGACAGAGTGAACCAAGATATCCTTTCAAGTAAATTAGAATATTACGGTGTAACAGGAAATGCGATAATTGTAAATCAGTTTTGTTTTCATACACATTTCGAATTGACTTGTTTGCCTGTTCCGAAACCAAACATTTTGAAGCTGATTGCAGCATCTCATGATCATCCTATACTTCTTCTACCCTTGGATTTGTAGTCCCTTAAAATCTAACTTTTTACTGGCTTTGATCCACACACAGTAGTTGGTCATGCCTTTCCTTTCTATACTGTTGAATTTTTCTACTATGTGGACTTCCTCTCTTATCTCGTTTCTCATATAATGCCAAAGGTTTAACATGTCTCATACCTGCCGCTTCAATTCTCTGCAATTGTTTGGTCGTTAAAGTCCATAGTTCAGATCCATAGAGCAGTAAAGGTACAATCATAGTCTCGTAGAATTTAAGTCCTTGTCTCTTTGCTGGTTTTATTCAAGAGTGTACCGAATATCAGCAAGTTTCTTTTCAGGATTATTGTCATAAGCTTGAGAAATATCAAAGCTCAGGTAATGTAATCTGGACTTGTTCCAGCACGTTTTTCTCTATCATAATTTAAGGTTTAAGATATTTTTTTCCACAAAAGGTCATAACTTTAGTTTTCTTTGTGGATATGATTAAATTATATTGTTTTGCCACTTGTTTGTATGACCCACACAGCTCATTTTAGGCTGTCCCCCGTATACGTCAGTATAACCTGGTTATCCGCAAAAAGCAGTGCGTTAGATGCTTAGATCGGAGGGTAGTAATCTTTCATTTTCTTTTGTGATGTATTGGAAGTGCCATTGATATATACATTAAATTATCTGGGCGATAAATCATTCTCTTATCTGACTTCTTTTGCGATTCTTCTAGTTCCAGCACTATTGCTAACGTGTATATTCTGTTATCTGCATACAACCGACTTCATGAAATACTAAAGAACGCTATAATCTCCTCAACTTCCAATAAAATTTGTCTCACCACGTGGTCGGAGAGCGTTTAGTAACTCACAAACGCTATGTATGTTGAAGATCAAATTCTTTATGCTATTCTATTATCTGTATATGGATCAAACACAATCCTTACATGTTCTTTCCAGTGTAAAATCATTTTGTCCTACCAGAAAATTCTCTGTTAAAGCATTTCGTCAACTGGAAAGCATCTCGGCATATATCTTATACCCACAGTTTAGTAGGCTTATACTAGTATACCAGTATAGATACTGCAGTCATTCCTTTCCTCTGTTTTGAATATAGGTAAGACTACTGAGCTCTGGAGACCTTCCACAACATGGGTATTCTTCCAAGATAGACCTATAAAATCTAGAAGACTAATCTTAAGATACTCATAGACTTAATAAGTTCTGAATTTATTTCTTCTTCTCCTAGAGACTTTCTTCTTCTTCTCACAGTTCCTACTGCATCTTCCTATTTCTTCCAAGGAGATTGACCTACACTCACATCTGATCGAGGTGTTACCATATTTTCTTGATTTCTTGACCATAGGTTTTGGAACTAGTCTAGCCATGTCTCACCAGAAATATTATTTTACTGTAAAGTACATTACTCCTCTTTTTTAAAAGCCTGTATTACAAGCTCTTACTTGCCTTCCATTTCCAAGGTACGGCTGCCAACTCCGTCTTTTCGCATTTCTCTTTTAACTAATGCTATTTG
Source organism: Schistocerca serialis cubense (assembly GCF_023864345.2). Taxonomy (NCBI): domain Eukaryota; kingdom Metazoa; phylum Arthropoda; class Insecta; order Orthoptera; family Acrididae; genus Schistocerca; species Schistocerca serialis. Next base: position 251,124,516 of record NC_064639.1, on the reverse strand, counting down.
TCTTTTATAGTCAGTGTACTCTTGTACTTCGTATATTTCTTCCCGTTTGCTATGCCTTCTTCAGCCGATTTTATTATTATATGACAAATTTACCGCCATTCTTCGTTTAAGTTTTGGTTTATCTTTTAACATTTCATCCAATCTCCGTTCACATAAATGTCTCACGCTGGGATCTTGCAGCAGATGTAGTTTGAATAGTTCCTATCCTCGTGAACAAGTTTTAAGCTCTATCTGTAGACTGTATATTGATACTCCCTTTGTATGCTACTGACTTGTGCTAAAGGCGTGGAACTGCTTCCTCTTGCGTGGCAAGTAAATTTATTGATGTCTCTTTACTGTTCACCATTTTAGTTCCTTTAATCATCTTAATTAATTCCAGCTATCCCTTTTGAAGGCATATATTCTACCATTGCTTTAAAATCCTCAGTGGTTATGATATGCTAATCGCTAGGTATCTCATACACCACATACTGCAGCGAATTATAAAACTAGCGTCTGTCTTCTTCTGCGCCTCCCTCTGATGCAAATATGCTCATGATGTTAAATTCCGTTTTAATTAAACATTTAGATGTAGAATTCTTTTATCAATCGGGATGTATGGCTGTATATCCTCTAACAAATTCGTTTCGACCATTATACTTACACCAGTACTTGTTCCTTTAATTATATCCTCTCCGTGATACAATAAAACATAATCTTCCATTCAGTAAACTCTCTTTTGTTTCAGTTATTACTGCTATATTAGTTTTTGCCTTCCCGTAGTTCTTGATTAAGTTCTTTGCTGAATAGGTCCTTACATCTTCACTGATTTATTTTTCATTCTAATCTCGGTTACGTAGTTTAATACACTGTCCCAGAAATTCTTCGCCTGCATTTACAGCAAGTATTTACAGTACTACACCACCACATATTAAAAGAATTACCAAACAATAAAAATCGTGTACAAATCAGAAGTCTGGACACAAACAATGTTGAACCAGCCGGACTGAAATCCAGTACCCCTGTATACCTGTACAGGCGAGAGAAGCAATAAGGTGTGAAGTCAGACTTCTCTTCTTCTCACTGACGCTTTGCTTTCCACCCTGCTATCGCGTGCTCCTTCACACCTTGCGACGGTACCTCACACTTACTGCTGAGTAGTTGCTCTTCCAAACAGCAGTTCATATAAGCAAACCAGTTGAGTGTTTACCTGTGGTTACTAGTAGTTTAAATGATGACTAACTGAAACCCTCAGCTGCCGACAGGTGTTGTTGATATACCTCGATGTGGACAGCTGAAAATGTGTGCCCCGACCGGGACTCGAACCCGGGATCTCCTGCTTACATGGCACACGCTCTATCCATCTGAGCCACCGAAGACACAGATGAATAGCGCGACTGCAGGGACTTATCCCTTGCACGCCTCCCGTGAGACTCACATTCCCAACTGTCCACAATTCTACATATGTAATGTACCTTACAGACATTCGCCCATCCACTCATTACTCGCAGACGCTTTGGCGATTCCCGTAAGGGTTTGGGCAACCTGTGCGCATTCGCACAGAGGAAGGTCAATGGCTGGGTAGCCTTTATATATATATATATATGAAGAAAGTAACTGTTCTCGAAAGAACAGATACTGTTGATGACCGTGCAGCTTTTCCCTGTGATAAATGATGACTAACTGAAACCCTCAGCTGCCGACAGGTGTTGTTGATATACCTCGATGTGGACAGTTGAAAATGTGTGCCCCGACCGGGACTCGAACCCGGGATCTCCTACTTACATGGCAGACGCTCTATCCATCTGACCTTCGTCTGTGCGAATGCGCACAGGTTGCGCAAACTCTTACGGGAATCGCCAAAGCGTGCGCAAGTAATGAGTGGATGGGCAAATGTGTGTACGGTACATTACATATGTAGAATTGTGGACAGTTGGGAATGTGAGTCTCACGGGAGGCGTGCAAGGGATAAGTCCCTGCAGTCGCGCTATTCATCTTTGTCCTCGGTGGCTCAGATGGAGAGAGCGTCTGCCATGAGAGCGTTACGAGAATGGTAGCATGATCAACAAACTAAATTGTAGTCAAACATACGCAAAACTAAGACCATTTCGTAATCACAACACACGAAATATTCACCAGCTCATAGTTCAGAGCTCAACTTGATGATCCATTAATTAACACAAGTGATGCAAAGACAAGTCACTTGTAATCAGTCTACTCTCAGATCCGTAAAACAAGCAAGAAAAGTTAGAGTTCTACTGCGGAGTTCTTTCAGACCTCTCGAGATGTAAAGTCCCTTCAGAGCTTGAAGTATGGTAGCGGCCATTCACTGCCCAGAATCAAAAAACCTGTATGACTGAGGTAGGCAGGTTTGCCTTCTCCAAGAACTCGACGTAAAGTGTCCAGACTCGCTCGCTTGCGCTTTTCACTCGAGAAGTCCCGTCTCCACTTGACTCCCATAGCGTTCAGCTACTATCTGCTTTTCCATTCGTTGAAGGACATCCCTTTCAAAACTACGTCGTTCCTACCCTCTACAGGCAAGATTTGACTGAAGCTGACCACTTCTCAAACTAAACTAATACATTGCAACCACATACAAATGAAGAAATGTCGTGAACATTCTGTCATACTCTACAGTAATTATAAATAAACATTTCTCCATAAGTAAATATGCCAGTATTCTTTCGCAAGTACGTTCACGTTAAAGGGCAGCGAATTGTCGTTAAATATTATTTAAATAATTATTTGTGGCTTCTTGACAGAAGCATATTTTGGTTTTCGTTTGAATTGTGGTATCCGCTGTCATATGCAACGACTTTTAAATTAGCGCACTTTTTCAATAGCGCTATGATAAAATATGAGATACTGATATTATGTTTATTTGCTGTGTAAATGTGGAGAATACGATGATCTGACAAACATTTGCATAATAAAAGGATTAAAAACGTAATAAATCAAGAAATAAAATAGATACAGTCATGGAGCTTTCAGGGATGGTAGCTATAGTGCAGTGATACCATCTGAGGCATTGTATGTTGAAATCGCATGAAGCGTTTAATAGTTATTAATTCAGAGGTTCATTATGTAAATGTTTATTCACTGTGAAATGTTAACTTCTGTAGTTTTAAAGATATTGAAATATTGTTGTGCTTCATTTTTCTGGGATCGCCGATCTATTCAGATTTGCATTAACATTTGGTTGTAAATTATTATAGACTCTCAGAGAGTTGAAAGGAGTCATCTTCCAGTTCGCGACTCCCTGGCAGAGTAAAACTGTGTGCTGGACAGAGATTCGATCGCGGGACCTTTGCCTTTCGCGGGCAAGAGCTCTACCACCTGAGCTACTCAAGCACGACTCAAGATTCGTCCTCACAGCCTTAATTCCCCCAGTATCTCGTCTCCTACCTTCCAGACTTCACAGACTCTCTCCTGCGAACTTTGCAGAACTAATACTCCTGGAAGACAGGATTTTACGGAGACATGGCATAGCCGCAGCCTGCGGAATGTTTCCAGAATGAAATTTTCATTCTGCAGCGAAGTGTGCACTGACATGAAATTTCCTAGCAGATTAAAACTGTTTGTCAGACCGAGATTCGAAATCGAGGCCTTTGCCTTCCAGGGGCAAGTACTCTGCCACAGACCCGGCCATTTTAAGCAATCAACGCGTCATACAAATTCCCCATACTGGGATTTTCCGGTTTCTCGACACCTGCTCCTTGTCTCATCCCCGGCTGGCCTGAAACGTCCGCTGCGGCCAGCCATGAGCCTCGGGTCCGCTAGCGAGCAACCGTACATCAAACTCACCTTACCTCGTAGCAATTTTAGGCGGCCGATTAGCTCCCCTACATATGCGTAACGTTACAACCTCCTCCCATCTCCTCCATTTACGACGTAAGGCCAGTCACCACGCCACTACTCAAACATTCGCCAATTGCTTCCTTGCACTTCCACCCTTTTTTCCCCCTTCCTCCTTTCCCGTCCCTCCCCTGTCCTCCTTCTGATTTTCCCCAAATAAACACACGCGCACGCACAAACACTCACGCACATCCAAATATAGAAAAACACATTTCACAAATGAAACGTAAAGTTTATGTACGGGATGAGCTGACAACTCTTGTAACATGCGAGTATACACGAGTATACGGATGAAAATTAAAAATAAAATACTAACGTCAGTTAAGCCGCTCAGAGGTGATCCACTAATATAGCTTGTACAGCTGATAAAAATTCTGTATGGCACTAAATAAGGAGAAAAGAAGTGTAAGAGAGAATAATTCTTCTGAAACGTGTACGAAGTCGCTTACATGTCAGCAAGAAACAGACGACGTTTTACTGAGGTAAACGAAATTCATATTGTGACATGATACCGCAGTCAGTCATTGCACATGCAGCGTAAATGAACACAATATGTGAAATACGAAGAATTTGACACTATCAAGAGGAGCAGAATAATTTCGATACGACGGATTTTTCACCAACGGCTGGTCGGGTATTCTCATCTCCTTACGTACACGATTTCCTATACTTTCTAGGAATCTTGGTTCCCCTGAGGGATAAAAATGAAGTGTGCGCAGAGTCGTGTAGTTACCATCATTAAGCAAAGCGTCCAATCAATAATACCAGCACATTTTAATTGGTGTACTGTCCATTTCGCGGTTAGCAAATTACACACGATTTAGCTACGATGTCTTAATTACTGCCTTCGTGACAATTAGCCAGTCGATTAAGGAGTTATCTGACACTAATGGATGCATGCTTCACGAATATTTCCATGCCACCGAGAAGAAGATAAAGAACTTAAGTGTTCGGATATAGAAGGCTGATTACTGCTGGGAGATAATGACACATGACAAGTATCAGCAGACACTGACCCCTTCAAAGCAGACAAAATTAACATCAGTAGTTGTTGCTCCATAGAGACTCGTGTGTCTTTGCCTGTCGTGGATTTTGCACACGTTTAACGGTTACTTCTTAAACTCTCTAAGAACAGTAAACAATCACACACATTTTACGACTGGCAGTGCTAAATAACTAAGCTTCTTGCACCGTTATCAAATCATCGTCAAGAAGTCGAGATGCACAAGCAGATACAAGATCTGTTTTAGGTTTACAGTGGAGTTTCTTCTAGTTCTTGAAAAGACTTTCTTTTCTAGGAGAAGAGCACTTTTAGTAGCGATATTGGACATATAAAGGTGGTTATAAACTTTATATCGCGGTCTAGTATGATACAAGACTACGGAGAAACTAAAGAGTATTCCAATTTTTGGGTTTAATCGTTCAGGTTCGTCTGAATGGTGTCGTTGACATGAAATATCTGTCCTCGTCTTATAGCATCTTGGTAAGGGATGGGAAAAGAGTGGCAATACTGAAACGCAGAATGCCAATATAAAAAGATTCCGAGCCGGCCGGAGTGGCCGAGCGGTTCTAGGCGCTACAGTCTGGAACCGCCAATCTTAACATCCGCATATGACGGGCTGATTACATGTACACAAGGGAAAGGCTTAGCATTAAGTTCTTGCTACTTACTGGCACACAGTACAGTCCGTTGATCGAGAAGTTTATGTCAACATATTTGACTACTTGGTGGCCAAATAATGGTCTTAGCAATTTCGCCATCACATCTATCTCCAGGCCGCGCACCATAGTAACAGTGTGCGTCTCCTGTTACGGCTACGAATATTGGTAACGAGTGGATTCTATCAATAGATAATCCTAGCACAAGCACTAGAGGCTAAATTATAAAAAGAGACTGGTTCTTTCTCGGCTGTCTCGACATAAAACAGTGCGATAAATCATTTACGCTTTAATGTGACCACCTGTCAAAAGCTTGAATAACCACCATTTGCAGCCCAGACATGCAGGAAGAGAGTCTATGAGGTCGTGGAAAATCCCGTGTCCTGTGGTGCTAGTTTTCACGGCTGCTGACCCACGGTGCGAACAGCCCGATCGAGGAGGTCCCACAAATTCTCGCCGGTCAGTGTGTCCGAGCGGTTCTAGGCGCTACAGTCTGGAACCGCGCGACCGCTACGGTCGCAGGTTCGAATCCTGCCTCGGGCATGGATGTGTGTGATGTCCTTACGTTAGTTAGGTTTAAGTAGTTCTACGTTCTAGAGGACTGATGACCTCAGAATTAAGTCCCATAGTGCTCAGAGCCATTTGAACCATTTTGAAAAGTTCCGAATTCCGGTTCAAAAATGGTTCAAATGGCTCTGAGCACTATGGGACTCAACTGCTGTGGTCATAAGTCCCCTAGAACTTAGAACTACTTAAACCGAACTAACCTAAGGACATCACACACATCCATGCCCGAGGCAGGATTCGAACCTGCGACCGTAGCGGTCGTGCGGTTCCAGACTGTAGCGCCTTTAACCGCTCGGCCACTTCGGCCGGCTCCGAATTCCGGTATGTCCCCCAATTACTTCTCTGAAGTTGAACGTTCGATCTTGGCTAAATAAAAACTCAAGAAAATTGACATAAATAGTGCCGTTATTGAATGAAGAGATGACGTTTCGCCATGTCAGTTTATCTGCGGATGTTTTAAGCATGAATGTTCGTGGGAAGCGAATGTACCACCGGGTAAATATCAATGTTGCAGAACAGTTTCTGTTCACAGGACGCAAGATAACTTAGGAGATTTTTTTGGAAGATTGAGAAACATTACATGTCACCTAGATTAAGATTTCTTAACTCTTTCGCCATCGATTTCGGAAGAAAATATGTTGGGTCGGTAACCTCATTTTGAGAGGCACAGTATTCTAGTTTTAATATGTTTATCTTTACAATCCTAAACCGAATACGAACTTAAAGATATTGTCAGTCTAATGGGTTCGTGACTTGATACCCCTATGACAGCTTTATGAATCGAATACTTATGGTTATAGATTTACAGGTTGCCAAGAACGAGATGTAAGTTGGGATTCTTCAGACACAAATGTTAGTACTAGATCGTGGAAAAAATTTCGCACCGTGTAAGTGTTGTACGTACACTTCTCGTGTTTCGTAAAATTTACTCATACAATACTACCTCGATATAACACTATTACCTTATTACTTTGATACCTTTAGCACGCTTCTACTAATTACGACCTAAATGTTGGATTTTTTGCAACAAATTGATATATTTAAACATATTTCCATAGAGGTATATCACACATTTCGTTACTACACAATCCGTCACAATCTTCTAATGAACACTGTAGCTCCTAGCTGGTATGGGCTACATCACACTTCATGAGGCTCCGTACAGAAACAACTGAGCACGCATGCACACACACACACACACACACACACACACACACACACACACACACAGGGACACGCACTTAGATTGGAGGCAGAATAATAAAAACAGGCTGACACATAGGAAAAGAAATAAAAATTACGGCAGACACCTGTCTCAAACTGGTTGCAAGTTTTCCAGAGTGATTACATAAATGACGGCTGTATTTGAGAACGAAGTGTATTGTGTAAATTGATTGCGAAATATTAGCGGTAGCGCTGCGGAAGACCACATATAGGAAGGGGAGGGGAGTATTCTCCTCAGCGCCCGTTATCTGAGAGGAGAATCGTGGCGTCGATAATTAGGCCATTACAGTATTACTGCGGCTGCTTACTCTTCGAAATCCCAACACGCACTTGTTCAGCACACTGTATCGATACGAGAATCTCTCGCGAATGAGTAATGGAGCTCATGAAGCGAAGGCTCTAACATTCACATCCTTTCAGGTGCAGAGTAACCGATGTGTCGTAAGTAATCGTATCTCATGAACTCCGCTAATGAGTACTTTGAAAATTTGTAGTATGGTAACTTAATAATGGAACGAAGACTACTTAACCTGAACATGAGACCAACATAGGCTCTAAATTGCACAGTAAATAGGAAAGGCCAAATCTTCGCAACCCTGGTTATTGAAGAGAAGCATCTTGTTACAAAACGAAAATGATAAAATGATTACTGTGCCGCTGACATTCGTTAACCTACTACATTTATCGAAGAGCTGAGCATGATTATCTCCTCACAGGTAATGCCCGGAACTCGTTCCGACTACATAGTGCCTGATAAGGTTCCCTATAGCAGGAGACGGAACTTCGTTAGTACAACACAGTGCATGTGCCGATAAATGATACAAACCGACAATACACATTGCCATCAATTTCTCCGTTTTCCTCTTACACTGTAGTGGATGTGCTGATTTCTTTTCGGTACTGTTCCAGGTAAGTGGAGCCCAACCGGCGGGCAGTCATTTCGTGGAAGCGCACGTTGCCTCCCATGACGTTCCATTTTGTTGCATTTCTCGTTAAGCTTTGTGTGCTTTTATCTCATTCCCTTTGGACGCTCGACGCGAGCCGCCTCGAGGTCTTCGTTTCAAATAGCGGCGTAATCTGCCGCAGAGTTGTGTGTCAGTAATTTTTGTAGCGGACAAAGAGAACAGCAGTGCAGAAAACTTGAGCTCGCCTGCCGGGAGGACAAGAGCACTCAAGGGCAAATGGTTTCCCATTGTTCGGCCGGTCACAATACGTTCTCGGCGTACGTAGCCAGTCCCAGAGCTTACTGTTAATTTTAAACCCGAAGCAAGTATCCGTCACAGAAGGCATTCAGTTTATTTTCACTCTGTACTGAGCCTAACAGATTATGAGTAGTTTTCTTTTGTACGTTCCTCTTATACATTCTTTCTGCGCTACTCTTTTCACCTCCTTATTAACACTGACGTACGTGTGACAAGAAGTGCAATGTAGCCTCCACCAAGTGGCGAATGAATACAGACTTTAAGGACGATTATTGAGAAATAATCTGGACAGATACAGTCATGGAATTCTCACCAGCCACGTATTGCAGTCTTTTCCAAGTACAGGGTCCAGTCACATTAATATCATCCCTTATTTTCGACGTTAAGCTGCAATAAGCACTCGGAGACGGCAGGTGGGAACACTAGCGGAGGAGGGATATAATGCGTGTCGGGGCGTGCGGGAAACAGTGCAGTCGTTGTTGTATCGCGGAAACGGAGCGATTTATCTGACGTCCAAAAAGGTGTGATCATTAGCTTTAGGGACAAGGGTGGAAGCGTTCAGAATGGCTAAGTTGCTAAACTGTTCGTGTGCGGCCATCGTTGATGTTGGTACTGCTCATCTGCAATTCATCTACATCTACAGTTACATACAGTCTGCGCATGCCAGCGTACGGTGCGTGGCGGAGGGTATCCTGTGCCACTAGTAGTAATTTTCTTTCCTGTTCCACTCTTAAAAAAGAGCGAAGAAGAAACCACTCTCTGTATACCTCTGTATGAGCCCTAATTTCTCGTATCGTGATCCTAACGCGAAGTGTACGTTGGCGGCAGTAGAATCGTTCTGCAGTCAGCTTCAGACCCCGGTTCTCTGTAATTTTTCAATAGTGTTGCTAAAAAGGCACGTCGCTTTTCCTCCAGGGATTCCCATTTGAGTTCCGAAGGAGCTTCGAAACATTTGCATGTTCTTCGAACCTACCGATAACAAATCTCGCAGCTCGCCTCTGAATTGCGTCGGTGTCTTTCTTTAATCGCGAATTCTCGAGCAGTACTCAAGAGTATGGTTCAAATGGCACTGAGATTTATGGGTTCATCAGTCCCACCGGCCGCGGTGGCCGAGCGGTTCTAGGCGCTTCAGTCCGGAACTGCGCGACTGCTACGGTCGCAGGTTCGAATCATGCCTCGGGCATGGATGTGTGTGATGTCCTTAGGTTATTTCGATTTAAGTAGTTCTAGGGGACTGATGACCTCTGATGTTAAGTCCCATAGTGCCCAGAGCCATCTGAACCATTCATAAGTCCCCACGAACTTAGAACTACTTAAACCTAACTAACCTAAGGACAGGCCGGCCGGAGTGGCCGAGCGGTTCTAGGCGCTGCAGTCTGGAACCGCGCAACCGCTACGGTCGCAGGTTCGAATCCTGCCTCGGGCATGGATGTGTGTGTGATGTCCTTAGGTTACTTAGGTTTAACTAGTTCTAAGTTCTAGGGGAGTGATGACCTCAGAAGTTAACTCCCATAGTGCTCGGAGCCATTTGAAGCATTTAACCTAAGGTCATCACAGACGTCCATGCCCGTGGCAGGATTCGAACCTGCGACCGCAGTGGTTGCGCGGTCCCAAACTGAAGCGGCTAGAACCGCTCGGCCACACCGGCCGGCAATAACAGTAGTTCTATCACGCTTCCCTGGAGCTCTCCTGATGATACTCTTGCGTCTGATGCTGTGCTCCGATCTGGAACACTCTTCTGCCAAAGTAATTGAAATTTTACATGTTCGGTCCATGAGTGTTTCTGGCCATTACAAGAAACTGCCCTTAAGTACCTCCAGCTCATTAAGCTAAGCGATCAACAAATTGCAGAGTTATTCATTTCTGTAACAGAAGGAGAATGCAGGTTTATATTCCACCTCAAGTTCGTCACATACCTGGCGAGCGACTTCGTGAAAAGATTCTGAATAAATCTCGTATTCGAGCACACTGTCTGCCAAAAACACACTGCTAGTAATTACAATTGCAACACGGATTAGGATAGCAAATAACTAAATACAACTAAATGCCAGGTGATTAAAAAAAGAATAGCTTTCAGTCGTATATTACAGACAAACTGCGAAAGATAAAAACACATTGCGCATGTCACTGCATAGAAAAAAAAAAAACAAAAAAAAAACATTGTATTGGTATGGGCGTCTAGGGATATGATGCCAGTGGTCGTTTTGCGTTGCCTTCCACTGATGATGATGAAATGATAATGAGGACAACTCAACACCCAGTCCCTGAGCGAAGAAAAATCTCCGACTCAGCCGGGAATCAAACCCGGGCCCCTTGGCATGACAGTACACCGCGCTGACCACTCAGTTATCGGGGCGGACTCACTGCAGAGAGAAGGTTCAAAGTTCTGAGAGAGCTGCGCTGTTTTTATTTTCAGTAACATGGCGACTACACCACAAGAGAAATTATTTTGTGTTGTAATTTGCGCGAAGTCAATCCATTGTTCAAGTCAACGTGCGTTCTGCCGTTGTTTCATTGCGTTATTCAAAACCAGCGCCGAGACAAATGTGGCGCACCACGGACAACAGATAACGAGGGTGAACACCTACTGCGGAGAACTCCACGGGTCAATAGACGTGCGACTGTTGAGCAACTGACCCCTCAGATTCAGTAAGAGGTTACCAGCAGTGTCTCCCCAACGACCGATCAGCGAAGACTGCTGCGTATGGGCTCCCGCAGCAGGCGCTTGGTTCATGCACCCATGCTAACTGTTGTTCATCGGCGACGAAGGCTGGAATTTGCGCGGCAGTACCGCAACTGAACATCCACTGAGTGGCGAAAGATGGCCTTTCCAGATGAATCACGTTTTACGCTCCATCGGACGGTTGGCCTTCGGCGTTTACGGCACTGCGTCATTGGTCGAAAGGGTCCAGGCCGGCAGGGGGAGCTTTAAGGGCTGGAGAATATTTTCGTGGCATTTCCTGGGTGATCTCGTCATTCCGGAAGGCACAATGGATGAATGCAAGTATGCATCTATCTACGTCCACACGTAGGGCCTACCTGTAGTTTGCTTTTCCTCGGCACGACGTTACCCACAAGCAGGACAGTGTGACATGTCACACAGCTCGCAGTGCACGTCGTGATTTGAAGGGCACCAGGAGGCGTTTACCGTACCCCTGACCACCAATCCCCCGGTATTTAAATACAGTCGAGAATTTGTGGGACCTCCTCGATCGGACTGTTAGCGCCGTAGGTCGTCAGAAGTGAAAACTAGCAGCACAAGACACGACACTGAAGTCGGCATGGTTCTGTATCCCTGTTGGGATTTTCCACAACCTCATAGATTCTCTATGAAGATGGTATCTGTTCTTTCGGACGTGTCCGGAAGAACAGATACAATCTTCATATAGTTAAGGCTAACCAGCCATTGATCTTCTTCTTCTGTGCTGGATGCACACGCGTTGCTCGAACTCTTACGGGACTCGGTAAGATTGTCTGCCGCGAGTAATGAGTGTAATGGGCAGGGGCACTACGAATATAGTGTGTGGACATTAAGCTGGGAATGTGGGTCTCATGGAGAGCGTGCACGGGATAAATCCGTGCAGTCGCACTATCCTCTGTGTCCTCGGTGGCTCAGATGGATGCCAACACGGTAGCTCAACGTGTTCGATCAGAGGGTTTAGTTACTCTCTGTAATAAAAAAACTGAGTAAACGGATCAACGAACAACCTCAACGAGTGTCATCGGACGTCCTCCATGAACAAATTTAACGAACAATATAGAAGAAATTGAAATAAAAATCAAAGGTGGATAGAGCGTCTGTCATGTAAGCACGGGATCCCGGGTTCGAGCCCCGGTCGGGGCACACTTTTTCAACTGTCCCCGTTGATATATGTCAACGCCTGTCGACAGCTTAGTATCTTGATTTAATTATCATTTCAACATAGACTCTCTTCCTGCACGTTTGGGCTGCAAATGGCGGTTATTCAAGCTTTTGACAGGTGGTCATACTAAAGCGTAAATGCATTATCGCAATATTTTATGTCTAGACAACCGAGAAAGAATCAGTCTCTTTTTATAATTTAGCCTATAGTGCTTGTGCGAGGATTAACTATTGACAGAGTTCACTCGTTACCAATATTCATAGCCGTAACAAGAGACGCACCCTGTTACTATGGTGCGCGGCCTGGAGATAGATGTGATGGCGAAGTTGCAAAGACCAGTAGTCAAATATGTTCACGTAAACTAAACAGACTGTACTGTGTGCCAGTGAGTGGCAAGAACGAAATCCTAAACCTTTCCCTTGTGTACATGTAATCAGTCCGTCATATGCGGATGTTAAGATTGGAGGTCCCATTGATGGAATGTAAGAGGGAGGAGGCATCGTGCTGTAGTCACTGCCTCTTCCTTTGCACATTGCATATTCAGTCATAACAAAACAAGAGCAGCACCACACTGCTTAAGCATTAATTGTAGACACACAAGAGATACTACTCCAACGAGAGATAAGGATCAGTACCTCACTGTTCCAGTAGGAGCCGCGCGGGATTCGCCGAGCGGTCTGTGGAGCTGCAGTCATGGACTGCGCAGCTGGTCCTGGCGGAGGTTCGAGTCCTCCCTCGGGCATGGGTATGTGTATGTTTGTCCTTAGGATAATTTAGGCTAAGTAGTGTGTAAGCTTAGGGACTGCTGACCTTAGCAGTGCAGTCCCATAAGATTTCACACACATTCTTTTGTTCCAGTAGGTCACTCGGAAAATCTATGACATTTGGTCACAACTTTTGTAGCAAATGAGTGAGTACAACGTGGGTCAAATGTCTTGCCGCAGTGGTAACACTGTCAGATTACCGGAGCTAAGTGCTGTTGGGCTTGTCTTGCCCTTGGAGCGGTGACCGTCCGGGTCTGCCGAGCGCTGTTGGCATACAGGATGCTCTCATCCCTCGTGAGGGCAATTCCGGAGCTGCTTCACTGAGAAGTAACGGCTCCAGTCACGACAACGGTAGGGAGAGCGGTTTTCTGACCACATGGCCTTCCATATGTGCATCCAGTTACGCCTATTGGCTGACAAGACACCGAGGACGGTACCGCTGTGCCTCCCAGGGCGTTTTCGGACGGAGTTTTAAGCACAATATGGAAACGTATCGCTCACCTCCCCCCTGATACGTCAGATGGAATTGAAAAATGGAAGTGAGCGAGATGATTCATCCGATATCTGTTATCAAGACGAGAACGTGTCTGCGGAAAGGAAATACTTTACTTTCTGAGAAGATTGACCGATTTGAAGTTTCCTGTAACAACAGTGAGGTACTCAAGTCATCCCTCCATAATGTACTTTGTAACTCTGTAGACTTAGCAGCAGCAGTCTGATGGCGTTTTGAAGCTCAGACTATCTTAAGCTTGATGTCAGTCCTTGAAGCACCCTCTTACAGCTCAACGAGAGAATATTCCCATTTTGTACATGGATCATTGTTTTCGTGGTTTCTCTATACTATTCTCTGCGAATGCCGGTGTGGTTCCTTGAAGAAGGTGATGACCTATTTCTTTTCCACCATTGCCCGTTGGAGTCATCACTATATCTCTAGTGACCTCAATATTGACTGAGCTTGTACACTGCCTGACAAAAAGCGCTTCATCCAGAAGACACAGTAGGATGTCAATGCTATTTCGTACGTGTTCACGCCATCGGCCGATATCGAAGTGATTAGAGCTGCAGTTATCTATGGTAGGTGACAATCACTAGTGCTGTTCGTGTTTAGTATTGTTACCGGACATGGTAGCGTATGTAAGGGGGTTGAATGGCGGCAGACGCTGCAAATAATCAGTGTGAAGGACTCGACTGTGAGGCGTACTCGTGTGAGACAGTATTATCAGCGTCTGACAGGGTTTGAAAGCGGCCTTCTTGTGGGTCTTAATTTGGCTGGCTGGTCGATTTGGGCATTCGGAACTGACAGTGCTCTATGGGAACGTGAGGGCGATTATACTCGAAGTCGAGGTTCCGGTTAACCACGACTGACCGTTACAAGAGAAGAGTGCCAAATTGTACACCATGCACGTTGTAACCCCTGCACATCTGCATCTATCATCCGAATTTAAGTAATGAACTCCCTGCAACATTCTGTGTCCAAACCACTGATCGGATACTAGCAGCAGCCAGACTAGGGAATTGCGGCTTTACGATTAGGCTGCTGGTAAACACATCACACAAATGGCAGTGTTTAAAATGGTTCAGCGAACGGAAAGTATGGAATACTGGTTGTGTTCAGAGATGAATCTTGGTTCCGGCCTACCCCATATAACCATCGCTGGCGAGTTTGGCGGTGGTCTGGGGAGATGTCCCATTCTTCCAATGTTTTGGAGATGTTATTCCTGGCGTCATGGTGTGGGGAGCTATGTGTGTGACTTCAGGTCACGGATGGTTGTGACTGAGGGCCGAGGGAGCTCTGACGTCACACCCGTAAGTCACGGACATCCTGTGTCTCAACTGTTATCTCTCATGCAACTGTATCGCGATGCCATTTTTCAACTGCACAGTGCTCCTGCACGCTTGACACGTGTCTCTATTAACTTCATGTATGACGCTGAGATCATTGTCAGCAAGTCCCTCGTATGGGTCCCTGACAGAACATGTATGGGATGTATAGGACCATCTCGCTTGTCAACTCCATCCCAGGACCAGTATCCAGAATATCAAGGGTAATTTACAACACTTGTAGGCCATCTTGCTTAGTAGAGGATGCAACGCCTTTATGACAAACTTCCCAAGTGAATCAGTGTATGCATTCAGACCACACGAGGTTCGACGTCATACTGATAAGTAGGCTCTTAACACCAAGTTCTTTGTAAATTTAATTCGATACTGTAATTATTGAAATGACATCACATACCCTCTCAACCCGTGAAGTTTCTCTTCTGGTTATTTCCCTATTTTTGTCAGGCTGTGTACTTAACAGCCATCTTTTAGAGCCTTGGTGCGACAGGATCTTAGTTTGTACCGGTGCCCTTGTGTCATAATTGGGAACGTTGACGTGATACAGTGTATCTAATGAACAATTTTAAATGACTGATGTAACACTGCCTTTGAAAATGACGGGAAGTCGAAACGCGTAAGGTGTTTTTGGAAAAAGTAAAAGTGTGGTCAATACATAAGAAAAGTTATTAAAGTGCATTCATTGGAGTGCTACTGTATCCTGAAATGTGAGTCAGTCTAGAACTTTTCTTAGGAAGTTCTACTTATTTCCGCTAAAAGTCAATCAGAACGCTTCTCCGCCTCAACCAATGCCTTCTCCTCAGGATCCACCCTTTACGGAAACAATGTAAATGTCTGTGAGAATGAATGGCCACTAGCAGGTATAGTACGTCAGATATTAGTTTTACCAAAGCATCTTTAAGATATTTTAAGTTGTAACACGGCGTAGAGGTACTTGGACTACCGTTCATATGAAAGAACCCAAAGTAGAATAGATTTAAAATTCTGGAATTTTGATTTCTTCGAAGTGGAATAAAGCTTTTGCAGAGGACATTCAGAAAGCTTCTAATCTTCTCTTCGCCTTTTACGTGGATAGTTAGTCTACTATTTTATTTGTTTTGCAATTTTATTTACTTCTGAATTGAAGTAAGTTTCTTCTCACTGAATATAACAGCGTCTACAGCGATCCGATTCTGCTACCACCAAGTAAGATGAGCACTTTCCGTGTGCCTGCACAGTAGATACACCACGAGTGTTCTGTAGCGCAATTTATTTCCTCAATCTAAGTTCGCGTATCGAGTGCTGAACACTTTCTGTTAAAATGTTGGGAATTGTCTCACGATTCATGTAAGTGCCAGTGGTACGTGGTCTACCTCTTTTAATTACCGTCTCCAAAACAAAACTTCCTAATAAATTATGGTATTATTCTCGGAATTCACAGTACTATAATTTCGCAATATAATATGATGTAAGTCTCACAACCAAATTTATCTCATTCGCATCCACGATTGTGGTCTAATTGTGCGGCTCAGTGATAGTGTTACAATTTTATTTCTGATCTTTGTTAACAGTTTTAATCAGAACTAGCACTCCTGAAAGAAAGGATACTGCGGAGACATGGCTTAGCCACAGCCTAGGGGATGTTTCCAGAATGAGATTTTCACTCTGCAGCGGTGTGTGCGCTGATATGAAACTTCCTGGCAGATTAAAACTGTGTGCCGGACCAAGACTCGAACACGAGACCTTTGCCTTTCGCGGGCAAGTGCATACTCCGCTGCAGAGTGAAAATCTCATTCTGGAAACATCCCCTAGGCTGTGGCTTAGCCATGTCTCCGCAATATCTTTCAGGAGTGCTAATTCTGCAAGGTTCGCAGGAGAGCTTCTGTAAAGTTTGGAAGGTAGGAGGCGAGATACTGGCAGAAGTAAAGCTGTGAGGACGGGGCGTGAGTCGTGCTTGGGTAGCTCAGTTGGTAGAGTACTTGCTCGCAAAAGGGAAAGATTCCGAGTTTGAGTCTCGGTCCGGGACACAGTTTTAATCTGCCAGGAAGCTTGACATCAGCGCACACTCCCCTGCAGAGTGAAAATCTCATTATATATATGTACAATTTAATATAGTGAAAGGGCGACCTGTCTTACTAACCAGATTCCAGGTCATTTGTAAATGGTATCAAATAAAATAAAAAACAATATGACAGCTTCTTGCGCTGTTTTTAAGAAAGTACCATCCACGTGAGAATGGTGTTCCGGTTAGCGTTCACTGAGCAAATGCTCTTGTACTTTTCGAATTCGAATAAGCAGACACTATCAGCCGAAAACACTACGAGGCTTTAATGCATAGAGACGGCAAAGTTAGATTTCCGAGACACTTAGAGACGATCCGTATTTCTACAGACTGATCACAGAACTAATTAATCAGTGTATTGTCTGATTTAAATTAGTTGTCATCTGGCATTTAAGTTACGATGGTGCGACGTACGGGTACTGTCCCCAACCGACACAGGGCCCTATTCTCCGCCGCTATAGAAAATCGCTTGAAAACCTCTGTCTTCAACAAAAATTACATTAAAATTCTGAAATTTAACTACGGTGTACATTGATCAGCCGGAGCATTATGACTACCTACCTAATACCCGGTATGTGCACCTTAGACACGGATAACAGCGCCGACGCGTCAAGGCTTCCAAGCAATGAGGCCCTGGTAGGTCGCTGGAGGGAGTTAGAACCAGACCTGCACGCAGACGCCATCCAATTCCATAAATTCCGGGGAGGGGGACGATGAGTTCTGCAATCACATCCCAGATGCGTTCGATCGGGATCAGATCTGGGGGGGTTGGGGGACCAGCACACTTTGTTCCTCGCACCACTCCATCACACTCCTGGCCTTGTGACAAGGCGCATTATCTTGTTGAAAGATACCCCTGCCGTCGGGAAACTTGATCGTCATGGAGGAGTGTATGTGATCTGCAACCAGTGTACGAAACTCCTTGGCCGTCATGGTGCCTTGCACGAGCTCCACTGGACCCATGGATGCCCAAGTGAATGTTCCCCAGAGCATCACGGAGGCGCCGCCAGCTTGTCTTCCCCCCCAGTACAGACGCCAAGGAGCTGTGCCCTTCCATCGGCACAATGAAGAAGGTATCGGGATTCATCGGACCACGCAACGCTCTGCCACTGCACCAACGTCCAGTGCCACTGGGCACATGCCCATTTCACTCGAAGGTTGCCGATGTCGTGGTGTTAACATTGGCAAATGAGTGGCTCGTCGGCAGCGGAGGCCCAACTTTAGGAGTGTTCGGTGCGCTGTGTGTTCAAACTCTCTTGTACTCTGCCAAGTATTAGTCTGATGTTAGTTCCGGCACAGTTCGTTCCCTAACCTATTTTACCAGTTTTCCCAACCTACGACACCCGATGTCTGTAATGACGGGTGGCCGCCCAGCCCCCCCCCCCCCCCCCCCCCCCGACATCGGGCCTTGTTTCTCCTTGGTTTCAACACGTGTCAAAGACAGTCACCTAAGCAAGTCTTGAACACCCGTTCGTATAGTTTCCTAAATGCTCGTGCTGTGCCTCCGGGCCATAGCAACCTGCCCTCCGTCAAACTCCCGCGCCTTCACCATTCTACACACGGACAGCATGCTCACTGATACTAGATGCACCCTGAGTGTGTCTGACTAGCAGTCAATCCTCGTCAGGAGACGCAGCTATCGCCTGGAGGGGTTTACATCGATAGCTGGTCGGTGTCATAATGTTCTGGCTGATCAATGCAGACCTCTATGGTGTTTCAAAGCAAGCAAGAATTCAGATCTTTCTTTTAATTGGGGCAGTCACTCAGTTTGGTGTTCTCAACAGCAGATTACTGTCTGTTAGTCTGGCTTAATAGTCCATAATAATGTGTAAAATACAAGATGTAGTACTTAAAGAATCGATTCGCACTGTCAGTGATGAACTCCCATATACTGATTACCTTAGACGAGTCACATTCCCCCTCCTGATATCAGACGGAAGAGTGCGCTGCTACGTGAATACTGGAAGATTGTTGATAACCGCGACCTTCCAATATTGAATGATATAGCCTATTCCCTGTGGAGAGATAAAGATAGAGGTCAAGGTAGACTAGACTTATCACAGCAGGACTCTTGCGGAAGACGAATTCAGTGCCATCGATGAAGGGGAAACGCCGATGGCAACAAAATATCGTGCGCAACGCCTGAAATTGTCCTGCGTCTAGGAGAAACCCTTTAGATTTGAACACCCTACTCTGAATCGTATCAGACGGGCAATGAAACATGTCCATATAGTCCCCGCAAGTGCGGCAAATTTTCATTGCATCGTGTGATTGCGTTGCTGAACGACAGACTGTTGCTCATGTTGTATTAACGTAGCCTGCTCGTGGCTACAAGGATCCTGTTGGAGATTTCCTGAAAGTGACGAGTGGAGTGGTTCAAATGGCCCTGAGCACTATGGGACTTAACATCTGAGGTCATCAGTCCCCTACAACTTAGAACTACTTAAACCTAACTAACCTAAGGACATCACACACAGCCACGCCCGAGGCAGGATTCGGACCTGCGACCGTAGCTGTCGCGCAGTTCCAGACTGAAGCGCCTAGAACCGCTCGGTCACAGCGGCTGCCTGGCGAGTGGAGTAATAAACTCTGTAAGAGCCTATGACATTTCCCTGTACCTATTGGCATTTGTAATATTATACTAGACAGCTATGTTGAAGTGTTCATGGGTACTAGTAATCTTTGTATACGTACAGCATTTCTTGTGATTCTAAACCTCTTCATATGCGCCTTACGACAGTAAATACATTAGGGTTGTACTATGTTTCATCTTACGTCTCCTACTTTATAACAGGCAGCTGCAATGCTACGCCGCCAGCCAGCCAGACAGCCAGCCAGCCGCTGTGGCCGAGCGTTTCTAGGCGCTTCAGTCTGGAACCGCGCGACCGCTACGGTCGCAGGTTCGAATCCTGCCTCGGGCATGGATGGGTGTGATGTCCTTAGGTTAGTTACGTTTAAGTAGTTCTAAGTTCTAGGGGAGTGATGACGTCAGATGTTACACGAGCTGTAACGGTCGTGAGCTTTAGAACCTTGGAGACTGGATGTGGTGAGTTCGATGTAAGTCGAGAAGGGCTTTAAGACTAGAAAGAAGTAACTATCAACACCTCACTGACTTTGAATGAGCTCGTGTAATAGGGCTACAGAAGCTAGATGTTCCTTCGCGATATTGCAGAACGCCTTGGCAGGAATGTAGCCACTTTATATTGTTGCTGGCTGCCGTGGCCAGGAGAATGTACGGTCGAGAGAGCTACGGGCTGCGAACGGCCCGGACGGCCGCGTGGCCCACCGTGTTCGGCGTATGACTCAGTCGCATCGTACTGCACCTGCAACAGAAACCTGAGCAGTAGTTGGCACCACAGTGACACAACGAGCTGTTACAAATCGGTTACTTCAAGGACAGCTCCGAACCAGACGTCCTGCTCCGTGCATTCCACTGGCAACAAACAACCACCATTTTCGACTTTGGTTATGTCAAGCGACAGTTCATTGGAAGGCAGAGTGGAGGTTTGTTGGTTGTGTGTTGATTACAATGAGGCCAGTTGAAGGCCTGTACACTAGACTCACGGGACCTACACCTGGAGTTATGGTCGGGGTTGCGATTTCATATGACAGCAGGACCACTCTCGTAGTTACACCACGCACCCTGACGACAAATTGTACGTCAGTCTGGTGATTCGAGCTGTCGTGCTCCCATTCATGAACAGTATTCCAGGGGGTGATTACCAACAGGACAATGGTCGCTCGAATGTCGCTGTCAACACGTTGCCCTGGCCTGCTCGATCACCAGATATGTGTCCAATCGAGCACATGTTGGTTAACACCGGACTAAAAGTCCAGCGGCATCCATAAACAGCATTATCCATCCCTGTATTGACCGACCAAATGCAACTGGCATGGAATTCCATTACGCAACTTGTCATCCGGCACCTGTCCAGCACAGTGCATGCACGTTTGCATGCTTGGATTCAACATTCTGGCGGCTATACGCGTTATTAAAATATCAGCTTTTCACGTTTACAGTAGCTTAACTCTCGCTTACATTAACCTATGGTCTTGCAATATTAGTCACTTGAATATGTTACCTGGACAAATGTATTCCAGAAATTTCACTACTCTACATTAATTAATTTTTTATTCTTGCAATTTTTTTCCGTGACTATATTTGCTGATAGTTCTAGAACATCATTAAAGGATCTCTTCATAAGATGTGACATTTTCACAACTGCTGCACAATACATATATTCAGTGATATCCTTTGTAAATATCTCTGTTTTTCTACCGTCAAAAGATAGAGCAACTTGTGAATACATTTTTTGGATTAAAAAAGACTAAGTCTTTCAAACCTTAACGTAAGAGGAGAGATGAGTCAGATACTTGGATACCCATGTCTTGTACCTGCTGCCAGATCATATTAAGCGTCTTGTGGTCATTATGATGGAGTTGGAGACTGAATTATACAACTTCCTGTCAACAAAATCTCTTTTGAAATATTCCTACTACGGCAATCTTCACAGAACCTCTTAAAATTTATATTTTAGTTCAGACTATAATGAACATTAGCATTGTTACACAATAATATTTCGTAGTGTTAGATTACTTCATTGTACTTCACTTAAATATGAAACTACGTAATTGACTTCCTTTCACATCCCAGAATCCTCTCTCCGCGGAACCCATGTGCTATGACTACTTCAATACTAAGATTACCCTAACAGTTAATACAGCAACACCCACTTCCGTCCTCGATTGTGTTATATTGACTAGAAAGCTTTTCCTCTTTCTTCAGCGCTAAGAACTGAAAATGTTCTTCACCTCTGATAATAAGATCTTAATATTGTAATAAAATGTCACCTTCTAACGAGATTTTTATGAAAAACAATACACATTGTGTTTTGCTACCTTAAGTAATTTCACTATATTCGACGAATTCCACAATGTCGCATGCGCTCCTCGCAAACCAGTGGGCGTAGAACCGACCCCCAACGGAACCTCACTTTACAACATTTGTCGCCTGGGTGGAGCATTCTCGTTCAGACGTGACACGAAGCCGAAAAGAGCGATGTATCGCCGCTTGCTGAGAGCCTTCTGTAGTCTCCACCGAGGTGTGGCCATCCGGCGTCGGTTTATGTCCCGAGGACGGAGATGCGCGGCCAGGCAAAAGAACGAGCCTGGAAGGAGGCACGTCTCGAACGAACCGCGTCGCTCAATATAATCTGACAGCCGTTGACCAATTAAATGCGTTTATAATCCGCGAGAATTCCTCCTAACGGATTTGAATAAGAAAAGTGGCAGTTCGTGTTCGGAAAGTTCTCCTTTTTTGTCTTTTTATGAGGTCGCTGTCTATTTCTACCAGCAATGAGCCTCGGGCAAAGGCGAGGAATTACGCAACAGTATAACACCCTGAAAGTCTCTACATCGCACCTGGTAGAATCGAGTTGGGTTTAGCATTGATACTTGTAAGACCTTTAACAACGATATACACATAACGAGTGACGTGTATAAACATTCTCTTTGTGATTTTAGTGGAATTGTTACTTTAATGTTGAAAACTGATTTTCTGCTTTGTGGCGTAAACTTATTGTCGCCGTCTTCGATATGATGTCTTTCGGTGTCATCTTCACTGTACACATTTTGACGTTAGTAACTTATTCTGCCAATACACCATTATCAGCTAATGAGGGGATTTTCGTCCTTTCGAGAAAAACCGTAATACGTAGGAATAGCCTTTAGCGATAATACACGAGAAGGAGTGAAAATTTCTCCGTCTGATTGTGGTGACTCTTGTCGTATTATAAGGAAATTTAATCCGTTTCCTACACTGACGCTCTGTGTGCACTAATTGTGATCTTTGCCGCACAGGACGAACAGGTAACATTTTTCACACTACTTCCCGCGTAGGTGACGTCATTTTGACCTCACGCGCAATATCGACGACCGCAGGAACCGCTATTCAACTTGGTGACAAGGAACAATATGAACGTTAGATTCATTCACAGCAGTCTAAGGTGTCCTCTTGTGTTCCTGCCTAACCACAGACTCAGAAAGCCACATATTCGGAAATAAACAATGAAATATTTGTGACAAGTAAGAATATGAATCTTACTGCTCCTCGTTTCACTCGCAGCAATTGTAAGCTGTCCTCTTAGGTTCCTACGTAACCACTTACTCGGAAATCGCTAAATATTTATGCCGACCTTCGTTATCCAGTTAGACGGAAACGAATATAACATCGAATATTGCAGAACAAACTTGTATTAAATTCTCAAGAAGTCTCCGAACGTGATAGCAACGCTAATCTAAAAAAAAATTACACTTGGCGAGATGTGAACCTACATATTTCGACTCCAGAAATCACGACGTTGTTTGTTGATTATACTATCTCTTCAAGGCTTATGTGGTTGATGCATATTAACTGACATTTAATTATAACGGTAACGTGTTGATGATACATTTTCATTGCTGCGTTACCTTGAAACGGCATACTGTAAATTATAATACAAGCGTGTTTCATGCTTAATTTGTAAATTATTGACGATAACAACTCACTCCTGAGAGAGCACTTTTATGTGAAGACATTAACAGTCGATAAATCATTATGCGACATGCAGTTATAACAATGATTATATTAAATCATTCCAACAATGTAGCGTTTTTTTATAAATATCCGATACGTGTTCATGAAGTCTTGTGAAAGACCTGTATCGAACGCTGCCGAACGTCAATAGCAGCTCCTCCTGTCGTCGACATTGAGCATGACATCAAAATGAGAGTGTTATCCGGACGAACTGTTATGAAACGCATAGTTTTCACCCAGGATTGTTAACTCTTTTTGCTAAGAACGTTTTTGGTTGACTCTCGTAAGACCTAACCACGGAGGTAAAAAAACGAAGGGAGTTGTCATTACGTCACAAACTGGAAACCGTTGTTCGCCATCTTACATAGTCCTAAACATCAGGTTCACCGCAACTTCACCTCGGTGAAACTTCCCCGTGACGTCACTCTGGCGTGCCCGTGCCCCGTTTCAACCGTGTTGGATGCTTTGAGTGGTGACGAAGATGTTTAATCAAAAATACCGGTTGGTCTCGTTTAAGGGTCGAAACCTAAATTTAAAGCAATCACATTTAGTTTAAGCGATATTTTCTTTTGTATTCATGAATTATGGTTCCTCTGTCTACTTTTGTCATAGTGGCTTTATTTCTGTTATGTTTTTAGCTGCCTTCCAAATCGCGAAGCTTGGACATCCCACACAAAACACGGCTACATAAGCGCGCTGATTGCTGATGCAGCATCTCATGTCCTAAATTCATCCTGCCGATAATTTATCATTGTTCACATTTTCTCCCTTGTTAATAAAGATTCTGGCTAGAACAGCAAAAGACAGCGGTCATCTTTGTGTAAGTTTGTGTCTCTGGTTCTATGAATGTGTGTTTGCTTACTTTCTGAGTAAGGCTTTGGCCGAAAACTTACGTGAAAGCTTTTCGTCGTCCCTGGTTGCTGCTCGACGTGTGAGTAGCAATCTATCCGCTTCACAGTATAATTATTCCCTCATGAAGTTTGCTGCAGATAAGTTACTGCACTTCAACAGGTACAATGATGTACATAGTTACAATACCAGAAGAAAAAGATGACATACCTTACGCCACTTTAAATTTGTCTATTGTACAAACAGGGGCTCACAACGCTGCAACCGAACGTTTTGATCACTTATCCACTGAAATAAAATGCCTGACAGAGAGCGAAGTAAAATTTGAAACTAAACTGAAAGCGGTTCTTTTGACAACTCTACCTATTTCGCAGCAAACTATCTCTTATCGTAATTTGTAAATGGCGATGGGTAGGAACTGCAGCCTAACATTTGTCTGTAATAATAATAATAATAATCACTACAGAAAGCATATAAACTCACGTGGAACTATTATAACAAAAAGTCCATATCCATTAACGCAAAATTGAGACACTACAACACTGTCGTAGTGCCGGAGACACTGTATGCATCTGAAACAACACAAATAGGTGGGCAAACTAAAATCAAAGAAATAGAGAAACAAGAAAGGAAAATTCTCAGGAAAATTTTTGGCCCGATACAAGAGCAAGAAATCTGCAAGATGAGACCAACATTAGAATTATATAAATACACAGACAAGATTACGGATACAATAAGGAAAAGAAGAATGCAGTTCTACGGACATATCCACAGGATGAATGAAAACAGAATTTCAAAGCGAATTCTTAAAGTCATCAACTCAGGCAGGGGAAAAACAAAATGGATAAAAGAAGTTGAAGAGGACCTCAGACAAGCACACATAACAGTAAACGATGCAGAAAATAGAACTGAATTCAGGAACATCATCAAAAAACATAAATTTGACACCACAACACAGAAGAGACCAGGATGCAAATGGACAGCGGAGCGAAAGAAACAACACAGTGACCACATGAAGAAAATTTGGGCTCAGAAAAAACATAAATAATCATCATAAAGGAATTCAAGTTCAAACGCTCTCTTAAATGGGAATAATCGAAAATAATAATAATAATAATCACAATGGAGGCATATTTACATAACAACTGACGTTAATATAAAATCACTTGTTACATATCATTACGATTTATAGTGCAAATGATGCATGGAACATGAAACTAGCTAACTAATTATTTGTATATCACAAAGCTTGGTATAAGCCTATATACTCTGAAAACCTCAAAATGAAATTTAGTATTAAAATCAAACAGACGATCAAAGTTGACCTACATTGCATTTGGTTGTTCCTGAAGAATTGACATAGTTATTGGCGTGAAACATTCCGTGTAAAAAACCAAATAGGCCACTGTCGGAAAGGTAGGCCTGCATGTCACACAGGTTAGACTATCATCACTAAAAATTGATTTAGACTATCATTACTAAAAATTCATTTACATACTTTTTAAAGCAGAATATCTCTTTTACAAGGTCTTAAAGCGTTCGCGATCATTCCCTTAGACGCATTTACAGCACTGCACAATGCTGAACATATTCAGAAAATTATGTGGTTTTTTAATCATGTAAATCACTGTTATTGGCCACACACTGAACGACGCATCATAGATATGAGTTCAAAGTGAGAAGACATGCAAACTAGAGTGACACTAATGCACTGACAAGCTAACAGAACGAAAACGATAGCATGGCTTGCTTCTTTCCTCACTGCATACGTTTATGGGTTGCAAAGAAAACGTAGGTAAGTTTTTTGCAAACGTGAACATTAAAAATGTTGTGCATACGAGTTGAAAGCTGAAAATGTGACGAACAAGAAGCAGTACCAGTAAGCAAACAAGCAATAGTGTTGGAGTTCCAGCTTCATTTGCTATAGATAGAAATACAGTGTAAGTGGAATTAAATGCATTACGAAAGAATTCTCTTAAGATTACATCGTTCTCTTCTTGGTTATTCGAAAGATAACAACAAAAAATAAGTTACTTGTTCAAATGTGTTCAAATGTGTGTGAAATCTTATGGGACTTAACTGCTAAGGTCATCAGTCCCTAAGCTTACACACTACTTAACCTAAATTATCCTAAGGACGAACACACACACCCATGCCCGAGGGAGGACTCGAACCTCCGCCGGGACCAGCCGCACAGTCCATGACTGCAGCGCCTAAGACCGCTCGGCTAATCCCGCGCGGCTAAGTTACTTGGAAGAGGCCACAAATGTATTACTAGAGCAAAAACGCATTCAAGAACAGAAAAACGTTCGAAATGGCCTTCATTACGCTGTGTTAGTTATGTAACTCTGTAAGTTTTAGTTTTTAAAACAGCTGTTGCATGCACACGCCAGAAATAATGAACAAGAAGCAATCGTAAACATCAGTTTGCTATTGTTTTGTGCTATTTAATATGGCGGTAGGCCGCCCCCACACCCCTCTTTGACTTCATAACAAAGTACTGCGAGAGTCTACAGGACCATTTCTCTTTTTACCTCCAGGAATATAACATAATGATTTGTAAGATAAAATACTTATTTGATTACTCTCGTTCTGACGCTCGTTAGGAAATGTATTAAGTAATCCGATCTCTCTAAAAAAAAAAAAAGACTATTATGTAATTTCTGATTTCATTCGAGTAGACCGTCAACCTTCCTTGGATCTGATGATAATTAAAGAATATTTTACGTCAAATAGCAATTTTCATTACTGTATTGTGTGTAAGACTAGAAATACACTCCTGGAAATGGAAAAAAGAACACATTGACACCGGTGTGTCAGACCCACCATACTTGCTCCGGACACTGCGAGAGGGCTGTACAAGCAATGATCACACGCACGGCACAGCGGACACACCAGGAACCGCGGTGTTGGCCGTCGAATGGCGCTAGCTGCGCAGCATTTGTGCACCGGCGCCGTCAGTGTCAGCCAGTTTGCCGTGGCATACGGAGCTCCATCGCAGTCTTTAACACTGGTAGCATGCCGC
Source organism: Schistocerca serialis cubense (assembly GCF_023864345.2). Taxonomy (NCBI): domain Eukaryota; kingdom Metazoa; phylum Arthropoda; class Insecta; order Orthoptera; family Acrididae; genus Schistocerca; species Schistocerca serialis. Next base: position 251,097,075 of record NC_064639.1, on the reverse strand, counting down.
GACAGCGTGGACGTGAACCGTATGTGCAGTTGACGGACTTTGAGCGAGGGCGTATAGTGGGCATGCGGGAGACCGGGTGGACGTACCGCCGAATTGCTCAACACGTGGGGCGTGAGGTCTCCACAGTACATCGATGTTGTCGCCAGTGGTCGGCGGAAAGTGCACGTGCCCGTCGACCTGGGACCGGACCGCAGCGACGCACGGATGCACGCCAAGACCGTAGGATCCCACGCAGTGCCGTAGGGGACCGCACCGCCACTTCCCAGCAAATTAGGGACACTGTTGCTCCTGGGGTATCGGCGAGGACCATTCGCAACCGTCTCCATGAAGCTGGTCCAACTGAGGCGCCAGGTGGAAATGGCATGGCAAGCCGTTCCACAGGACTACATCCAGCATCTCTACGATCGTCTCCATGGGAGAATAGCAGCCTGCATTGCTGCGAAAGGTGGATATACACTGTACTAGTGCCGACATTGTGCATGCTCTGTTGCCTGTGTCTATGTGCCTGTGGTTCTGTCAGAGTGATCATGTGATGTATCTGACACCAGGAATGTGTCAATAAAGTTTTCCCTTCCTGGGACAATGAATTCACGGTGTTCTTATTTCAATTTCCAGGAGTGTATCTCTTTCTGTGGTAGATAAATATCAAAGTAGGTCCTGTCTACTACCTCTTCTGGTGTGAATTACAGTAATGAACTCTAGAACTCGTAATAATCAACAACGTGTTTAGAACATGCAGTTAATTTTTTTTATTTGAGTCCGATAGCCACGCTCGTGGCATTGTTGAACATAGAGATTCTCATTAATACTTACTGCGAACACCAGACTAGACGCGCGTGGTATTGCACTTACAGTATACATTCCTTTCGTAAAATTAGCAGACACTTACTCTATAATAATCCAGTGGCTTTGATTTCAACAAACTTGGTACTTCTACTTTCGTAGCTTTAGTCTGCAAGCCACCTTATGGCGTGTAGAGGAGGGTACTTCTGGAACCACTATCTCTTTCCCAGTTCCCTGTTCCTTTCCCGAGTGGCGCATTGGAAGAATGACTGTCGATAAACCGCCGTATTAGTACTAAATTATCTGATTTTTACACATTAACCCCTCTGTGTCGCTCAAAGCCGATCTTGCAGCGTCATTCACTGGATGGTAGAGCATCTGTGTAATACTTCCGCGCCAATTAAACGATCACTTGACGAAATGCGCTGTTGTTCGTGGCTGCTTCTCTCTCTTTGCTAAAAATCCAACCTGGTAAGGGTCCCAGATTCATGAACAGAACTCGAGAATCAGCAGAACAAGTGTTTTGTAAGCCACGTCTTTCATCCATGAATTACATTTTCTTTAGATACCTGTAATGAAGGCTGGCATCTACTTTTCCTAAATTTGTTTTATGTGGTCATCCCACTTTAGGTTGCTTCGGATGACTACTCCTAGGTATTTTTACGCTAGTTTCTGTTTGCAGTGATTTGTCACCAATAGTGTAGTCGAAGAATATTGGACCTCTTTGCTTAATTACGCACAATGTTTTAAGGTTATTACGTTCAGGGTCAACTGAAAGCCCATGCACCAATCGTGTATCTTCCAAGGATCTTCCTACATTTCGCTAAAGTATTCTGGCGTTGCAATCTTCCTGTAGACAATAGCATCATCCGCCAACAGCCTCATGCAACTTACAACATTATCCACTAGGTCATTAATACAAATTTTGAACAGTAACAGCCCTAGTACACTTTTTTGAGGTACCGCCGAAATTACTTTTGCTTGTGTCGATTTATTCCATTAAGGACGACATGTTGTTCTATCTGCAAGGAGATCCTAAGTCCAGTCACAAATCCAAACCGATCTTCGGCAAGCTCGTATTTTGCTAATTAAACGACGGTGCGGAACTGTATTGAAGGCCTTCCGGAAGTCAAGGAGCACGGCATCAACCTGGCCGCCTTTGTCAGAACGAGATATGTTTTGCAAGCTTTGTGTTTACGAATGGTTTTTATCTGGGAGATTTTCGTTCTCCAAATGCGTCATAATATGTAGGCATAAGACATGTTCCACGATTCTACGACAGACTGAGGCCAGCAATATAGGCCGATAGTAATTACGTGCATGTGCCTCCAACGATACATCTCGAAAACGGGAATGACCTGTGCTATTTTCCACTCGTTTTCCAATCACTAGGAACCCTTCGTTACTCCAACGATCTACGATACACTGCTGCCAGAAGAGGAGCAAGTTTCATTGCAGAATCTCTGTAGAACCTCAGAGGTATTTCATTCGGTGCAGTGCGTTTCCGCTATTGAGCAGTTGTAATTGATTTACTGTTCCACGATAGCCCGGTTCAATACTTGCCATTCTGCATGATTGAAAGGAGGAACCGTGTTACGATCTTCTGCGGTTAAACAGTTTCGGAGGACCGAATTAAATATTTCGATATTCCTTCTCTCGTCTTTTGTTTCGATTTTCAGCAACCGAATAGATGATTTCGATCCGCTTATTGGCTTTAAATACGACCAAAACTTCTTAGGATTTTTAGTCAGATCGTTTCGCAAAATTTTACTTCCAAGTTCATTGAATGCTTCTCGCATTCCTGTCCTCACGCTCGTTTTCGCTTCGTTCAGCTTTTGTTTGTCTACTAGCTTTTCATTTTGGTTACATGGGAGATACAGCTTACTTTGCTTTCGCAGAAACTTTCTAATGTGGCTGCTGAGGCACGTTGGATCATCTATCGCAACTTGATTTGTGTAATAGTTTCCCTTATTACTTACTAGCTGAATACCCAACATTTATTCAATCTTCTGTTACTCCATCCTCGCCTGTCTCTCTGTACACCTCCCCAGCCTCCACTGTCCACCCCTCTCGCCCCGTGTCCATTTGCTCGTCCTTCCCCTCTCTCAGTCTGCTTTTCCCTCCTCTCTCTGTCCATCCGCCCCTCCCTCTCTGTCCATCTTCTTCTTCCCCCAGTCTCAATCTCCTTCCCACCCTATTTCTTCCATATCTATTTGTCCACCTCCTCCTCACCTCCTCCTCTGCCTTCTCTCTGTATCCTCCTGCCCCTATCTCTGCGCACTTCCTCCTCTTTCCCTTCTCTCTCCAACCCCTCCTCTCCCCTCTCCGTGTCCGCCTCCTCCTCTTACGCTTCTCTGTCCATTTCCTCTTCCCCCTCTCTCTATCCATATCCTCATCCTCTCTTTCTATCCAGTTCTCCCTCCTACTCTCCCGTCCATTTCCTTCTCCCCCTTAACTGTGTCCAGCTCCTCCTTCTCCCTGGCAGTCTGTCTAGCCCCTCCTGCCCCATCCTCTCTCCACATTATCACCCCCAACCCCAATAGCAGGTTGCTGATTCTTATCCTGCACGGTTTTTCTTTCCGGACCTACTGAGGTTGGCTGTACACGACAGTGCTGGCGTGGTCTTATTAGTACGTACAACTGTGCCCTCCTAGGAATGGAGTTATTCAGCCAGTTAGTGGTTGACCTATAGTTTAACATAGGTTCCGAATAAAGGTGTAACTTACAATTTTCACATATGCAAACTATCCCCAGAAGTGACACACACTATAAATGACAGAAAAAATAAGAGAATCGACAGAAGATTGGATCTTTCTGTTTGTACCCTGAAACCGAGAGAGTTTAATGTCGAAAGTTTTTAATGTAGTTCCTTTGTGTATGCGACGCTGGAATAAGTGAATTGAAACGCAATTTCTTCATAAAATTATTTTATTTTGGATGGTTTATCACTTATGGCAATTCAGCATTTAAGAAATTATTTGCTGAATTGAAGGGGGAACATACTCCTCTTGAATATGACCTATGTGAAGGGCGTCTCAAAACTGAAACCACAGATGAAAATATAAAGTATGTGCAAAATGTTTTATTGGATGGTCGATGATTCATGGTGTGTGAAATAGCTATCCTACAGTCATATCAGAAGACGGAGTATCGTACAAATTAGCTGAAACTATCAGAAATCATCGTCTGAGATGTTTGGCGTTTCGTGGGATGTCATAGGAAGTTTTCTAAGTTTTCTAATTGAGTATCTTACAAAGGATAAATCAATGTCCGGCGAATACTAGGCTAGCCATTTGGAGCAACAACCTGAAAAGACCCATAAGAATAGTTAAGAGGTGGCTACTCTTTCCTGCTAGGCACGTCTCACCTATAAGTAGAAATGGAACGGAGTAGCACGCTAATGACTTGTATTGTATGACAATTGCACTTAGAATCGTAAGGACCGATGTGGCAGAGGCAGTGCTAATTTTCTGTGCCTTTTCTTTCTCTGTTGGGCCTTCATATCATGAGTTGTAGAGGCGGATAAGCGTGAAGGAGCAAGGATCGCTACATGGGTCGTTTCCTCGGGATGAAGGCGGCGGTGTCCTTTAATAAGACTGGCAGTGAACTCACGGCAGAGAGAAGGCAGAAGAAATGGGCTTGTGCAAGAGGACAGACAGGTCCTGAGCCACAGACAGTACAGTTCTAGAGTAACACGGCAGGACGCAATTATGGTGCTAAAAATGGAACTCCCTTTCTTTCCCCCAGTCTAACCTGTAGACAGTATAGTGCGTTCAAAGCAGACGGCAGCAGAACACTATGGGAGTCAGGTGGAAACTAGGACTTTCAGAGTGACGAGCTCAAGTGAGCTATTCTGGATACTTTTATCTGAGTTCTTGAAGAACACAGGTCTGACTAGAGTAACCGACGCAATTCCATCGTCTAGGTGATTGAATCTGCGAGGTGCACATCCGCAAGCGTGTCTTAACTTCGGAAGGAGCTTTATATTTCGAGAGATCTGAATGTGCTCCAGAGTAGGACTTTAACTTTTTCTGCTTGTATTACGGAAATGAGGATAGACAGAATATGAATTACTATTCTTTGTATCATGTGTATTAATTGTGAATATTCATGTTGAACTTTGAACTATTTTGAGTTGGTGAATATTTCGTGTATTGTGAACACAAAACGAACTTAGTTTTAGCGGACCTTTACTGACTCTTTAGTTTTGGGATTTTGTTACCATTCTCGTAACACTGTCAACATAACTTTACTGCATATAATAAGGGTATTTTCTATTTTATTTTGACTGACTGACATATGACCACTTCCTGTTTATTTGAGATGTGCTTTCTTGAATAAACATTATTCAATACATTTCTTCAAGAATGGCGAATTTCTCTGTCGTCTACATTAGTTACATGCGTTAGAATACAACTCTTGTTATTAAATTCTTCATTTAACTTTTGTTGTGTATTTCTGTCTATTTTATCAACTCGCAATCCTAGCCACTGGATAGACTATTTAACTGCAGGGTCACAGCTGCAGGTTATTATTTGCCGCAAAATAGCTGCAGGACATGAAAGCAGAGCTGTGCATAGCTCAAGTACCTAAAGTACGACTAACCACAGGTAAAGATCTAACTGATTTGTTCGTACGGGATGTTGTCTGGTAAAAGCAACTACTCAGCGGTGACCATTAGATGTAGTTGCAATTGGTGGCTCGTCCAGGATGCTGTTTGCAAAAGCAACTACTCAAGCAGTAACCGTTAGTTACCGTCGCAGTACGAGGGCTGCCTTATAGTTTTCCAAAAACAATGAAAGAAAAATTATTTTACAGATGGTTGTACTGCATCACAAAACTTTCATCTTTAAAGTGTAGCCGATGTTGCATGCATTCAGAACTATTGCAGAAACATATTTCCATTCTGATGTCGGTATCTGAAAAACATGGTTTTCTAATTTGATACAAGTCATTTGCAGTTAGCATTGTCATGATTTGTGACAAACAAATTATGGTGTACCTTTGAGCACCAACAATCATTCGATCGCCTAAAGCGTGGTCGCAATATGTCCAGTGTAACCAAAAAGAAAAACGACTATTTTCTTGAAAATGCTTCGTGAAGGAACCATCATTATTGGTTTCGGTTCATCTTGGAATGTACAAAAAGTTGACTGCTGCCTAGTTTATGGCTCTTACGAATGTAAAAGTTTTGTCTTGTGCTACATTATTGTATACAGATCTTGGATTAGCTAGCCTGATCCTTTTCAACATTTCTTTACACCAATTGACACTAGGCTGGTATTGAGCTTCCATTAAACTGTGCAGAATATGTCGCTAGCAGACTCTTTCACAGCAAAATCATTTGCAGTGCAGTCTTCGATATGGCTTATCATGATTTTAAGTTATTGTAGCCTATGTGTTGATCTTCTCAAAACATGTTGCACACAGAGTAGACATTCTTTGTAATAGCTCCCCATCTTGCCTACTGTTCACGCAGTTCATCGCTGACGAAGCACAACCACGATGAAATTCAGTAAACAAATTGTACACATTTTTTCTTAATGATATTCATCTACATTAACTCCGTAGGCCACCGTATGATACGTGGCTTAGGGTACCTTCTACTACTGCTAGTTATTCCCTTTCTGCTCCACTCGCAAATGGAGTGAGGGAAAAACATCTATCTATATGCCTCTTTACGAGCCTTAATTTCTCTAATCTCGTCTTCCTTGTCCTTACGGGAAATATGCGATGGTGGCAGTAGACTCGACCAGCAGTCAGCTACAAATGACTGTTCTCAAAAGCTCTTTGTAGGAAGTACGTTGTTTACCAGCCAAAGATTCTCAATTTTCATGAAGCATCTCTACATTACTCGCGTGTTGACGAAGCTATCGATAACAAATCCACCAGCAAGCATCTGAATTGCTTCGACGTTATCGTTTAATCTGGCCTGGTGAGGAGCCTACACACTGGAGCAGTACTCAACAATGGGTTCAAATGGCTCTGAGCACTATGGGACTTAACTTCTGAGGTCATTAGTCCCCTAGAACTTAGAACTACTTAAAACTAACTAAGCTATGGACATCACACACATCCATGCCCGAGGCAGGATTCGAACCTGCGACCGTAGAGGTCTCCCAGTTCCACAATGTAGCGCCTAAAACCGCTCGGCCATCCCGGCCGGCCAAGAATGGGTGCGCTAGTGTTCTATATGGGGCCTCATTTATACAGAGTGTCTCTAACCTTTTGGGTCTAATTCAAACAGGTTGTAGTGGGTCCATAACCGATCATGTTGAGACAGGGAACCAATGGCGGGAAATGCATATTGTGGACATTAGCAGTGTACACCGCGTAACAACCAAGTAGCTCTTAGTAATTATTCAAAGTGACGATCGCCAGTCTCAATGTATGCATGGCAACGGCGCATGAGGCTCTGTCGCATTCTCTCAAAGATCCCTGGCGTCTGTTGTTCCAAGAGGCTGACAGTTTGGATCGTAGAAAGTAGGTCCCCATCCGTTAAGGGGGTTTCATACACCAAAGTCTTGATGTAACCACAGAGAAATCCAGTTCCAGAGGTGTGAGGTCTGGCGCCTGCGCTTGCCATGAGAGAGGACTTTTGTTCCAATCCAACGATGAAGGTATGTGTTGTTCAGCTTCTTTCGGATATTAACGTTGAAGTTGGGTGGTGTACCGTTGTGTTGAAACCTCATCCTTCCGCGGACAGCAAGGGGTCCAGTTTCCAAGAACTGTGCCAGCACACATCAGGTAACGTGGAGCAGCCAAACGGGGAAGCAGCAAGTAAGTTCCTATTAGGGGATCTTGGACAATGTCCGCCAATCCGTTGCTGGTGGCCACCGATGTGGGTGCCCTGGGGATTGTCCTCACTCCAGTCGTGGCTGTTGCAGCTGTTGTAAACACCATCACGGCCGAATGATGCTTCATCCGTGAACAATACAAACTGTACGAAGTTCGGCACTACAGCACTAAAGTAGATAATCCATTGACAGAAGTGAACCGAGTAGTGAAATCCGCTGCTCCCAGTTCTTGCATACGTTCTTTACGGTAGCAGCGTATTACCTGTTCCACCAGTACCCTCTAGACTGTATCCTTCGAAGTATGCGTTTCAGGGACATGTTGACGTGTGCTTATTGCTGGGTGGTGGACCACAGGATCCAACACCATCTCATCAAAGTCTGATGTTCGCACATATCTTTGGCGGCAGTCTTGGCCGTCTCTCTGTGCCGTGGACGACCCCATCTCTCGTAATCTGGTATCCATGGAGATAAACTTCATCCAGTTAGAATGAGGCCTGTGGAGAAAGCGTTTTCTTTACATTCTTGCTGCTTTAAGGGCATTACATCCTTCCACACCGTAGGTTAAAAGTATATCTGCCAAGTCTCGTGCCGAGTAACGTTCCATTTTGACTAAGCGTTACGCACTGTACACAGTAACACACCTCACCATGGACACAAGCTGTCCGATGCAATGGACAACTGGCACAAGCGATAGTGCGGTGTGCGTGCGGCAGAGGTTAATGCGCCAGTACTGTACATGTGGTCATCATATGATAAGTTGTATACAAATGTCTGTCTGGTGGTGAGGTGTGTACGCTGCTTATCAACCGCTGCATGTTCCAGTGTACAACATAGACCCGGGATATTAGCGAGAGTGCGGCAGATCTGCATGCGCCGTTACAGTACCAGCAGTGAGACTGTCGGTTGGCGCTTTGAGCACGTACTGTGAACTACGTTACTATTACTCGGTGTGCGCTGTGTATGTCCTTAAGACAATAACTATGCATTTCCCAACATTGGTTCCTTATCTCAATATAATCGGTTGTGGACCCACAATCACCAGATTCAATTTGACCCAAAATGCTTGAGACACCCTGGAAGATGAGTTAGAGTTTCCTAGCAATCTCACCATAAACCGAAGTCGGCCATTCGCCTTCGCTACTACTGAAGTCGTATTAATTTACATTTTTCTGTCTTAAGGGCAAGCTGCTACCCACCACACGAACAAGAAATTTTGTCTAAGCCAACCTGTATGCTCCTACAATCTATCAACGACGATACAATACTGTACTGTACGTTGTCCTCGTTGGTGAGTGTTCATCGAAGGTGAGGGTATCATCTGGAGTGCCCCAGGGAAGTCTGGTAGGTCCGCTGTTGTTTTCTATCTACATAAATGATCTTTTGGATAGGGAAGATAGCAATGCTGATGATGCTGTAGTGTACGGGAAGGTGTCGTTGTTGAGTGACTGTAGGAGGATACAAGATGACTTGGACAGGATTTGTGATTGGTGTAAAGAATGGCAGCTAACTCTAAATATAGATAAATGTGAATTAATGCAAATGAATAGGAAAAAGAATCCGGTAATGTTTGAATACTCCATTAGTAGTGTACCGCTTGACACAGTCACGTCGATTAAATATTTGGGCGTAACATTGCAGAGCGATATGAGGTGGGACAAGCATGTGATGGCAGTTGTGGGGAAGGCAGATAGTCGTCTTCGGTTCATTGGTAGAATTTTGGGAAGATGTGGTTCATCTGTAAAGGAGACCACTTATAAAACACTAATATGACCTACTCTTTGGTACTAGTCGAGCGTTTGGGATCCCTATCAGGTCGGATTGAGGGAGGACATAGAAGCAATTCAGAGGCGGGCTGCTAGATTTGTTACTGGTAGGTTTGATCATCACGCGAGTGTTACGGAAATGCTTCAGGAACTCGGGTGGGAGTCTCTAGAGGAAAGGAGGCGTTCTTTTCGTGAATCGCAACTGAGGAAATTTTATAGATCCAGCATTTGAGGCTGACTGCAGTACAATTTTACTTCCGCCAACTTACATTTCGAGGAAAGACCACAAAGATAAGATAAGAGAGATTAGGGCTCGTACAGAGGCATGCAGGCAATCATTTTTCCCTCGTTCTGTTTGGGACTGGAACAGGGAGAGAAGATGCTAGTTGTGGTACGAGGTACCCTCCGCCACGCACCGTATGGTGGATTGCGGAGTATGTATGTAGATGTAGATGTACACTACAGTGTTAACAGCGAACAGTCGCAGATTGCCGTTCACTTTATGTGTCAGTTTAATTACGTATACAGAGAACAAGACCTGTCCGAAAACATTTCCCTGGGGCACTCCGACGATATTTTTGTCTCTTATGGAACACCGCCGTCCAGGACAACGAAGTGGGTTCTATTAGTTTTCGAGACACTCACAAATCTATGAACCTGTTCCGTACGCTCGGACCTCCGTTAACAACCTGCAGCTCAACACTGTATCGAAATCTTTCCGAAATAAAGATTATCGATGGAATTCAAGGCATTTTGGCTGTGTTAAAATGTTAATGAAAATTGTCCAACGAAAACATCCTAGTGAAATTTCAATTTTTTCACAACTCTTTCGCTAAAAGCTCACTGTACACAAACTTCTCGGACGTTTTCTGAGTGGTCTTTGTTTTATCAGCAATCCCAGCGTCTCAACACTCCCTTCATTCGTAAAAATTCAAAAGCGACTACCGTGTTAATCCAAGTGACTGCGTTACCGTTGTTGCATATGTGTTGCCCGTAATAAAAAAATCTTTATTCTGCCTTGTTCTTCTTATTCTTCAGAAGAACTGTCGCGTACGCGATTAAGCCGCCTCTTCGGCCTTTGCACCTGAGTCACGCTTCCTCACAGCTAATTGGGTATTCACATGCGTGCGCCACTATCACTGAGCGGATTCAAATTCACTGCAGGTGTGCAGATTAGCGTATCAGATATCAAGAGACAAATGGGGGCACTCAAAGCCTATTTCCTTTTGTACCAATTTTTAAATAGCTGTCATTCGACACTATAGGCCACAATTACGCCTTTGCGTAAGTGAGCGACCCAGTCTTTAGCAGGCGGTAATGTATGCCTCGCTGCAAAGTGGACAGATATAAAAGCACCTCCGAACTGGACGGACGGGTTCCGGGCCAAAACGAAAATGAGCGCGATCAACTCGTTAGCTGACTTACAAATAATTATACTGTAATGTTTCGGCCAACAGTCCGCCGGCACAACCAGCCCTCGGTTTTTCTTTTCTCTTTCATTTAGTGCGGAAGTGAGCTGCTATTTGTGCACAACGATTATGTTATTGAGACATAATGTTTCATCACACCGACTAACAGACTTGTAACCGCATAACTGTGACACTCGATCAATCATTTGCATCGATATAAAAAAGGATCAAATATGTTTCACAGTGGGTCTGCACTATTACCGTATGTTGCTCATCAAATTCCAACTGATTTTTGCAAGACGAGTTGTCAATCAAGATCATTACAGTACTATTTTCTGGAGCACTGTCTTTGCGTCTACCATGCGCTGGACATTAAAATTTTATTGCCTCACACGACAAAATATACTGTAGTACAAACAGATATATTATAGTACAAACATGAGGAACCGAGAGAGAGAGAGAGAGAGAGAGAGAGAGAGAATAAGATACCGAAGTTATATCTTTACGATAAATAAATGTGTGACTAGGGCCTCCCGTCGGGTAGACCGTTCGCCGGGTGCAAGTCTTTCGATTTGACGCCACTTCGGCGACTCGCTCACCGATGTGGATGAAATGATGATGTTGACAACACAACACCCAGTCCCCGAGCGGAGAAAATCTCCGACCCAGCCGGAAATCGAACGCGGGCCTTTACGATTGACCTTCTGTCGCGCTGACCACTCAGCTACGGGGGGTGGACTACTTTACTATAAAATGCATAGAATAATATTTGATTCTTTTTATTTTACGAAACAATAACCAACGGGAGTTCGTATCTCCCAAATTTTCTCCGAATTTTTTATCCTATGACTTTGAAACAATGTCTGTCAAATACACTGACGGAAAAAATTGCAACATCAAGAAATAATTAATGTAAAGTGATGAAATTTCGGGAATACATTTGTCTAAGGTACGATATATAAGTAATTAACCTCGCCAGAGTTCAGGTTAATGGAAGCTCGAGATAAACCATTGCAGATCTGAAATTCTGGTTTGTTAATAACCTGTGTAATCACCAGACTGTTAAATACAATCGTAAAAACTTGCATAGGTGCCGGACATCAGTTTGTGCGATGGAGTTCCATACCTGTTGCACTTTCTGGAGCGATACAAGGACGGTTATTGCTGTTGGTGGATGACACCTGGAGTTGCCGTTTGATGAGGTCCCATATGTGCTCGATTGAAGACAGATCTGATGATCGAGCAGGTCAAGGAAACATTTCAACGCTCTGTAGAACATTTTGGGTTACTGCAGCGGTATGTGTGCGAGCGTTATCCTGTTGGAAAACATCCCCTGGAATGCTGTTCATGAATGGCAGCACAACAGGTCGAATCACCAGATTGAGGTACAGATTTTCAGTCGCGAAACCTCGAGAAGGCTCCTGCTACCATACGAAATTGCATCCGAGACCATAACTCCAGGTGTAGGTCCAGTGTGTCTAGCATGCAGACAGGTCGGTTACAGGCCCTCAAATACCCTCCTTCTTACGAACACATCGCCATCACTGGCACCAAGGCAGAACCAGCTTTCATCAGAAAACCCAACAGACCCCCGCCTGGTCCTCCGACGACCTCTCGCTTGACGTCATTGAAGTCGCAGATGGCCGTGGTTTGGAGTTTGTGGAATGCATGCAACAGAGCGTCTGGCTCGGAGCCGTCCTTGAAGAACCTATTTGTAACAGTTCGTTGTGCCAACTGCCCCTCAAGTTGCTCCTGCAGATCCAGTAAAATGCGACAGAGCCATAGGCCGAACACGATGGTCTTCCTTCTCGGTAGTGCCATGTGGCCGTCCGGAGCCCGGTCTTCTTGCGACCGTACATTCTCGTGACCACCTGTGTCAAAAATCATGTACAGTGGCCACATTCTTGCCACTTATTTCTGCAGTATGCAGAAGGAACATGCAGCTTCTTGTAGCCCTATTACACGACCTCGTTCAAACTCAATGATGTCTTCACAACAGCATCTTTGTCGCCTTAAAGGCAGTCTTGACTGACATCAACTGGCCACTTTCAGTGTCAAAGGTAACTAACGCTCAATACCGTTACAGTGCGTACTTAAAGCAAACCTTATTTGCACCCTCATAGGGAAGCTACTAGTGCCACTCTCATGCGACCGGTGTGAAATTTCAGTAGACAACATGTTTCAGATGTAGACACAAGCCTACCAACTTTAGCGTATGTCGCAAACTCCTTCTTGGTGTTGCGATTTTTTTCCGTCAATGTACAGGGCTATTACAAATGATTGAAGCGATTTCATAAATTCACTGTAGCTCCATTCATTGACATATGGTCACGACACACTACAGATACGTAGAAAAACTCATAAAGTTTTGTTCGGCTGAAGCCGCACTTCAGGTTTCTGCCGACAGAGCGCTCGAGAGCGCAGTGAGGCAAACTGACGACAGAAGCCGAGAAAGCGTATGTCGTGCTTCAAATGCACTCACATCAGTCAGTCATAACAGTGCAACGACACTTCGGGACGAAGTTCAACAAAGATCCACCAACTGCTAACTCCATTCGGCAATGGTATGCGCAGTTTAAAGCTTCTGGATGCCTCTGTAAGGGGAAATCAACGGGTCGGCCTGCAGTGAGCGAAGAAACGGTTGAACGCGTGCGGGCAAGTTTCACGCGTAGCCCGCGGAAGTCGACGAATAAAGCAAGCAGGGAGCTAAACGTACCACAGCTGACGGTTTGGAAAATCTTACGGAAAAGGCTAAAGCAGAAGTCTTACTGTTTACAATTGCTACAAGCCCTGACACCCGATGACAAAGTCAAACGCTTTGAATTTTCGGCGCGGTTGCAACAGCTCATGGAAGAGGATGCGTTCAGTGCGAAACTTGTTTTCAGTGATGAAGCAACATTTTTTCTTAACGGTGAAGTGAACAGACACAATGTGCGAATCTGGGCGGTAGAGAATCCTCACGCATTCGTGCAGCAAATTCGCAATTCACCAAAAGTTAATGTGTTTTGTGCAATCTCACAGTTTAAAGTTTACGGCCCCTTTTTCTTCTGCGAAAAAAAAAAAAAAACGTTACAGGACACGTGTATCTGGACATGCTGGAAAATTGGCTCATGTCACAACTGGAGACCGTCAGCGCCGACTTCATCTTTCAACAGGATGGTGCTCCACCGCACTTCCATCATGATGTTCGGCATTTCTTAAACAGCAGATTGGAAAACCGATGGATCGGTCGTGGTGGAGATCATGATCAGCAATTCATGTCATGGCCTGCACGCTCTCCCGACTTAACCCCATGCGATTTCTTTATGTGGGGTTATGTGAAAGATTCAGTGTTTAAACCTCCTCCTACCAAGAAACGTGCCAGAACTGCGAGCTCGCATCAACGATGCTTTCGAACTCATTGATGGGGACATGCTGCGCCGAGTGTGGGAGGAACTTGATTATCGGCTTGATGTCTGCCGAATCACTAAAGGGGCACATATCGAACATTCGTGAATGCCTAAAAAAGCTTTTTGAGTTTTTGTATGTGTGTGCAAAGCATTGTGAAAATATCTCAAACAATAAAGATATTGTAGAGCTGTGAAATCGCTTCAATCATTTGTAATAACCCTGTATATTTGACACATTGCAAAGAAACATTTATGGTCATATGACAATGAACGTGCATCCTTATTCCATATTCTTCTTTGCACAATGGGGAATAAGTCTGTCATCATCAGTAGCAATCACTATTCTGATGAACCTGACTCCGTAGCCGAGGTCGCTATCGCACATCGATGTGCGGATTTTCGAATTGGAGGTAAGCCTTTTAGAAACTAGAGCTGGATGAAACTGTCACTGACAAATGCATACACGGCGCAACTCTCACATACGTGATAGGAAAGGGGCCAATGCGAGCAGAAGAAGAACAGCGCTACCGACAGGTGGCAGAACTCAGCCCGTGGGGTACAATACAACTGATAGGCGACACTGAATTTGCAGCCAGAAGGACACAACAACTGGTCTCTTTTACCCACAAGAGAGCGTCGCATATGTGATAAAGATAGTGACTTGGCAGGCACCTGAAGACAGATGCAACACTCACGCGAAAGTTCATTTACAGAGGACCAGTGACAAGTAAAGAATGTAGAAATATGCTTCCGTCACACATGTATCGGTCCCGCAGGGCCGCAGAAGACTTTATTAGGGTAATTGGAACAAGCACAGAGGCATTTAAGAAGTCATTCTTCCCGCCATCCATACCATGAAACGAATCTATAACAACTCTAAGGGCTATCAAGCACTCAAATGGTTGGTTCAAATCGCTCTGAGCACTATGGGACTTAACTTCTAAGGTCATCAGTCCCCTAGAACTTAGAACTACTTAAACCTAACTAACCTAAGGACATCAAACACATCCATGCCCGAGGCAGGATTCGAACCTGCGACCGTAGCGGTCGCGCGGTTCCAGACTGTAGCGCCTAGAACCGCTCGGCCACCCCGACCGGTATCAAGCACTCATAAACAGTATTTAAACACCTGTTTGTAGCATTATTTTTTTCCCTCTTTTCTACACTTATTTCTGATTCGCAAGATATGCTAATGTGCAAGTACTATAGCCTGGTCTTCACGCGCAAATACACTCATAGTTCGAAAAAAACAGAACACCTTGAACGAATAGTGCTAGGAGGTTCACATTCACAGCACATGCATATTAGTATGTTCTGTAGAAAGATTAGCATGTGAACTACGTCCGCCCGCAGGTTCGAGGTCAACATCGATATCACGGCGCAACAAACCCTACCGGTAAAATGTGGCAGCGGCCCTCGTTGTGGCCATATAGGCCGAAGGTAATGGATCAGTGTGACTTGAGCAGACGTGCAGGATGCCTCGCTGACGTGTGCGCGAACTGTACCGTCAAATCAGTGAATTTGAGAGACGGCGCATTATTGATATGAGAGAATGTGAAGCACCCATCCGGGAAATTGCTACTCGTGTGGGACGAAGTGTTTCCGCACAGGAACGTGTGTGTGCAGAATGGTTCACGGGAGACCGTAGAACACAAGGTCGCAGCGCCCAACTCTCTTCCCTCCCCCACCCCCTCCCCGACCCCCTCCCCAATCGACCTCATCCGAATGGCATTGCAGGATGATCTGCGCCCTCCTCGGCTCTGGCGCAACAGTGGAACAGTGTAACACGTGGTAAAGTAACAGGGACGACAGTGCGTCGTCGTTTATTGCGCCGTGGGTTACGTGCGTGTCGTCCATTTCTCCGCCTACCTTTGGCGAATGTGCGGAAACATGCTAGGCGACAATGGTATTTGGAACGAAGTGACTGGTGAGAGGAATGGCATCAGACAGTGTTATTGGACGAATCCAGCTTCTCTTTTGTTTGAAAATGATGGCCGCAGAATGGGTCGCCACAAACAGGGGGAGCGGCATCACAGTGACTGCATTTGCACAAGACACACAGCGCCAACTCAAGGCCTTGTGGTGTGGGGTGCTATTGGGCACACTCACAAATCACAGTTGGTGCGTGTCCAGGGCACTGTGACCTACGAGAATGACATCCTGCGACCTGTAGCCATACCTTTCCTGCACCACACCCCAGATGCCCTTTTTCAACAAGATAATGCACGACCACATGTTGCTGCACGAACACGTGCCTTCTCGTTGACACAGAATTCAAGCGTTTTGCCATGGCCTGCCATATCACCAGACTTGTCGCCAACTGAAAGTATGCGTGATATGGTGAAACGACGGGTAAGCGCTGTGACTCAGTGCCAATCACCATAGACGAACTTCAGAACCGGGTGAACGCAATGTGGATGGCTATACCACAGAACGCCGTTCACGCATCATAAGCGGCGATGTCGTCACGCATGGAACAAGTTATCTGGGCTCATGGGCGACCCTGTGCCTGGTAAAAAACTGGACACATGCTGAACCGAAGTGACTGAAATGCTTATCATATCTACAGAACATGCTAATCTAGATGTCCTGTGAATATGAACGTCCCAACTCTAGTCGTTCAAGTGTTCTGGTTTTTTGTTGTGAACATGAGTGCATGTAGTGCATTTGCAAGCTGATGTTGATGAAGATGACAACTTCACACACGATGGAGAAGGAAAAATTTATAATTTTCAAGTAGGTAAACCTTAGCCTGGAAAGACTCAGTCTAAATATTTCTTTGTACGCTCTAATGAATAAATTAATTAACCACGTAGTTGCAGGGAAAGCGCAGGACTGCGTGGAAATCATGACAACAGCAACTACAACTTTCTCATTTGGTGCTGCATTTCTGTTGGGCTGATCCTCTGTTTGTAGCATGTAATCTTTTCCCAGATAAAGCGTGTTCCACCAGGCTCGGAATTCACGGGACTGGGTGTTTGTGTTGTCTTCATCATTTCATCATCATCATCATTCGTGACAGTGGCTAGATTGGACTGCGAAAAAAAATGGACTGCTTTAAAATTTGGACTTTGTACGGTCGGTGATGACCACACAGTTGTGCGCCCCACAAGCCAAACATCATCATCACCATCTTCTTCTTCTTCATCATCATCTTCTTCATCATCATCAACATCTTCATCATCGGAATTCACAATGGACGGCGTTGTTACGTATGGGCCGTTGAGAAACCCCAGACAGTAACGCAGGTAGACTGTGAACGTGTGGGCAGGCAAAATCAGTGAATGATTAATGGATCAGTATTTGCTCCTTCCCCGCTTCACTGTACGCTGTGTTTCTGAACTGTATACGCCAATGTTGTTAGAAGGTAGCCTGTTTGACTTTCGTACTCGCGTGCGGCACCAGTACAATATAATGGAGCCATGCCATATTTACATTTGTTCCTTGTGAACATCTGCTTCAGACTTTCCATACAGGGTTGACAGTTCGCGGTTCGCTAGTTCACCTGATCGACACATGTCGAACTCCTGTTTGAATAAGACCGTCCACTGCCTATGACATTGTTCGAACAACGTGGCGGTTGACCAGTGGCGGATACAGAAAAACCTCAAGGAGGGGGCGCTGAAGATATTAAAACCTCCCATTAGAAAAATTTATGAATTACTGTGCTGATAAACCTCTTACGTTATTTGATTTTCAAACAGCTGAGCAAAATTGGACGTACTCAGACATTTCTCTCTTTACTTATTCTCGTCACTAAACTGACACACAATATTTTAGCGCAACGCAATCTTTCAATAATCCGTACAAAAGAATGACCGTGACTGACAATAACCTATACGTTTCACGAATCACTTACCTCATAAAAATCTTCGTTACTCGAACTACTGCAACACAGCGAGCGTCAATACTGCCAGCTAAATAAATGATTCTAACTACTGAAGGCACTAACTACTGATAGGCATAGTTAGCAAATGAAAGATTTTGATAGATAACAAACAATGTATTTACCTTAATAGTGTTCAAAAGTCATAATATATATAGCAGTTCATGACATCCATTCTTACAAATATACTGTTCCTGATGGACACACGTCCAGATCATCCGCTCTCAAAACTCCGCCATTTCTCTCCCCACATCCACCATTGCTGGCGGCTCACCTCCAACTGCACAACGCTACGCACTGTTCACGTCCAACTGCCCAACACTACAATGGCAAATTTGCAACAATGCCACCCAGCCACAGACTGCACACAGCACAGCCAGTGATTTTCATACGGAGCGCTACGTGACGTTACCAACATAAAAACCGAAAAAGCCTACTTACAATATCTTGAGCTACCTTTACTTTTACCGTAACAAAAAATAATCAAGTCACATACAAAGTTTAAGAAAGTTTTATGTAAACTGATTACACACCTATACAAGACGTTGAATTACTGCTGTTAATACTTCACAATCAACTGATCACTCTCACTCTTAACTAATCTTCACACTTGCACTTGCTACAACTAAGACTTTTACTTATCCAATCTTCAGTCTTAATATTTCTGCTTCTGAACGTAAACTAGATTTCTAAGCGGTGATTAATACGTATTGATAACGCTACGTATCGAAGGTTCTCTGTAGAAGAAAACAGTAGAATATTTGCGACATTTCTCGAACAAATGCCAGACAGAATAACGTATCGAGATCACTATAATATCCGCGACTCTTCTCGTATGTATGTGCTAGCTATCTATGTGCCAGACAGAAACGTATAAAATACGATGACGCGGACACGCGTGCTCCATACGAGATTACAACTACTCGATAACTCGATTCAGTCGAGTCGACTGACGAAAGAAACGAACGAACAGCGTGCGGGCTGACTGGCTGGCGGGGGGCGGTGCGGGTGGCAATGCGCGCAACCCCATATGTATTCGCCACTGCGGTTGGCAGATCTTCATGCAACGATTGCATGCCCACACAGAAGCCGTGGGTGTCACACTAAACAACGGTTTTGAACGTATCACCATGTGCAGTTTTCGCAGATAAACAGAACTATCTTAAAAACGCACTAACCTGGATTTTTATCGTCAGCAGACCACGGGCATCTTTGAAATTTCTCATTTTCACTTATCATTTCAATTCTGTCCCTTCTAGATCAGGGTTACAAACTGTCACCCCCAAAAGACTGTATCCTCGTGAGGGAAACCCCTGAATTTATTCAGAACTAAAATTAGAAGCAAGTAATCCAACAGATATGGAAAATTTAGGTCGATTTTACGAGCAGACGCAAATAACTGCGAAACGATAGCGAAAGCATATTGAACACATTTCTGTGAGTATAATGATGTAGATGACCAGCCGAATTATGTTCAGAAGACACGTTCATTGATCTAAATGGTACTCTATAACTAACCATACTCCCACGATTCCAGGTTAATAAAAGATTTTGTTCTTCACCCTAGTGCTACTCGTCAAATGAATGAGTGTTCCACAATGAATTTTATAAAGAACGCACTAACACGAGAACAGTAATTTATAGGAACATGAACGGTATTGTGTCTGTTCGTTTCTTGCCCGGCGCCCAATCATGTTTCCCAAAAAGCGCGACGCACTGTGAGCTACAACTAAAACGTTTCACTCTAAAATTCTAATCGTGTGCCTTCTTCCGACGCGGGTGCGCTACGTCATTTTACAATCCAGTTCTCTAGTGTTCTATTCAAATATTGATCGAATCACGAGGATAACTTTTCTGCACGACTGCACCGCAACGAACCGCATCACTGCTCATAACAAAGAGCTATGAAAGCGGGCAGCCTTAATGCTGCTTCCCTGTAGCCTATTTTTGGAGGTCAGCGATAACGTTTCTTATTCTTTCATCAGTGGGTGTAGTTTGACTTGTTATCGCGTATCTATCGTCGATAGCCATCCAGACTCCATATGAAACAATAACAAAAATACACTCCTGGAAATTGAAATAAGAACACCGTGAATTCATTGTCCCAGGAAGGTGAAACTTTATTGACACATTCCTGGGGTCAGATACATCACATGATAACACTGACAGAACCACAGGCACATAGACACAGGCAACAGAGCATGCACAATGTCGGCACTAGTACAGTGTATATCCACCTTTCGCAGCAATGCAGGCTGCTATTCTCCCATGGAGACGATCGTAGAGGTGCTGGATGTAGTCCTGTGGAACGGCTTGCCATGCCATTTCCACCTGGCGCCTCAGTTGGACCAGCGTTCGTGCTGGACGTGCAGACCGCGTGAGACGACGCTTCATCCAGTCCCAAACATGCTCAATGGGGGACAGATCCGGAGATCTTGCTGGCCAGGGTAGTTGACTTACACCTTCTAGAGCACGTTGGGTGGCACGGGATACACGCGGACGTGCATTGTCCTGTTGGAACAGCAAGTTCCCTTGCCAGTCTAGGAATGGTAGAACGATGGGTTCGATGACGGTTTGGATGTACCGTGCGCTATTCAGTGTCCCCTCGACGATCACCAGTGGTGTACGGCCAGTGTAGGAGATCGCTCCCCACACCATGATGCCGGGTGTTGGCCCTGTGTGCCTCGGTCGTATGCAGTCCTGATTGTGGCGCTCACCTGCACGGCGCCAAACACGCATACGACCATCATTGGCACCAAGGCAGAAGCGACTCTCATCGCTGAAGACGACACGTCTCCATTCGTCCCTCCATTCACGCCTGTCGCGACACCACTGGAGGCGGGCTGCACGATGTTGGGGCGTGAGCGGAAGACGGCCTAACGGTGTGCGGGACCGTAGCCCAGCTTCATGGAGACGGTTGCGAATGGTCCTCGCCGATACCCCAGGAGCAACAGTGTCCCTAATTTGCTGGGAAGTGGCGGTGCGGTCCCCTACGGCACTGCGTAGGATCCTACGGTCTTGGCGCGCATCCGTGCGTCGCTGCGGTCCGGTCCCAGGTCGACGGGCACGTGCACCTTCCGCCGACCACTGGCGACAACATCGATGTACTGTGGAGACCTCACGCCCCACGTGTTGAGCAATTCGGCGGTACGTCCACCCGGCCTCCCGCATGCCCACTATACGCCGTCGCTCAAAGTCCGTCAACTGCACGTACGGTTCACGTCCACGCTGTCGCGGCATGCTACCAGTGTTAAAGACTGCGATGGAGCTCCGTATGCCACGGCAAACTGGCTGACACTGACGGCGGCGGTGCACAAATGCTGCGCAGCTAGCGCCATTCGACGGCCAACACCGCGGTTCCTGGTGTGTCCGCTGTGCCGTGCGTGTGATCATTGCTTGTACAGCCCTCTCGCAGTGTCCGGAGCAAGTATGGTGGGTCTGACACACCGGTGTCAATGTGTTCTTTTTTCCATTTCCAGGAGTGTATGTAAATAATTGAAGTAGAAATATTATGGTTAGGGACTGGCACGTGACTAACGTGACCATTAAGTCCCGATTTCAGGCTGTTCCGTTGTCCCCAGCCAGAGAAAAAATGTCCCGCTTTTGCAAACAGACCAAACGGTAACTGATTAGACATAACCCTACCTCCCTACATTCACAACTTTCGAAACGCGCGAGTGACGGCGTAAACGTTGGAGGCAAGGAGAAGAGAGAGCTAAGTAGCGCACCTGTCGAAAGAGCCTTTTGTCTAATGGTTAAGATATGGACAAGTGAAAAAACACCTTTAAATGTCGCAGTTTTGAAAGCCATTCTGATTACCAAGACTAACATCAACAAATCATTTGATGAGCTTAGTTCCTACTCAACTTTTTCAGTTGATTTCCTCCGCCAACCAATATAAAACAAATTCGTCTGCAGCTGCAGTCTAATGTCGATTAATTCAAATTTTATATAATTAATACGTTGTTAGCATGTCCTTGTTTTTGAATAAATTATAAAAAGTTAAATTAATTTTTTTTACTGATTCTGCAACCAACACTCTCCGACAATAAAAAGGTCGGCTTATGGATGACCGTTCAATACCGGTTATCAAGATGTGTAGTGGTCATGTCTGTAGCACTGTTCAAGTTATACTCGTACAAATGAAGAGTAGAGGTATTTTAAATCAAATTTTTTGGTTTATTTTATGCGAGTCAATGGTAATTGAAGTCAATTTTCAAGGATACTGCAGACATGAAGTTTCAAGTCTGTTTTACATAAGATTGAGCCTTGTGCGGCTCGCATTCATACCGTTTGTTCTTTGGCATTTTGTCACATCGAGTGGCGTCTTGTTTCTTCCGTACTTACTGGCGTAACGAAGTTGCTGGCTTGCCTCCTTGAGTGGCAGCAGCAGCGCTTATCAATACTAGTACTGTCGTACTTTGGTGTGACCGCTAGTATTTCCGGGTGGTGGTGGTCAGTAAGGAAGTCTCCACGGCGCCAGGCCAGGCCGGGACCGCTGGCGGCATGCATGCGCTGTCGGATCGTGAGGCGCTAGCTGCGAGAACGACAAAGTTCGTTGCCTACCGAACCTGGACACTGAAGTTGAGTGATCAGTTAACCTGTTATGAAACCTCAACTATTGTGACATCTAAACTTCCTGGCAGATTAAAACTGTGTGCCCGCCCGGGACTCGAACTTGGGACCTTTGCCTTTCGCGGGCAAGTGCTCTACCAACTGAACTACCGAAGCACGACTCACGACCGGTACTCACAGCTTTACTTCTGCCAGTACCTCGTCTCCTACCTTCCAAACTTCTGCCAGGAAGTTTCGTATCAGCGTACACTTCGCTGCAGAGTGAAAATCTCATTCTGGAAACATCCCCCAGGCTGTGGCTAAGCCATGTCTCCGCAATATCCTTTCTTTCAGGAGTGCTAGTTCTGCAAGGTTCGCAGGAGAGCTTCTGTAAAGTTTGGAAGGTAGGAGACGAGGTACTGGCAGAAGTAAAGCTATGAGTACCGGGCCTGAGTCGTGCTTCGGTAGCTCAGTTGGTAGAGCACTTGCACGCGAAAGGCAAAGGTCCCGAGTTCGAGTCTCGGTCGGCCACACAGTTTTAATCTGCCAGGAAGTTTCGTATCAGCACACACTCCGCTGCAGAGTGAAAATCTCATTCTGGAAACATCCCCCAGGCTGTGGCTAAGCCATGTCTCCGCAATATCCATTCTTTCAGGAGTGCTAGTTCTGCAAGGTTCGCAGGAGAGCTTCTGTAAAGTTTGGAAGGTAGGAGACGAGGTACTGGCAGAAGTGAAGCTGTGAGTACCGGGCGTGAGTCGTGCTTCGGTAGCTCAGTTGGTAGAGCACTTGCCCGCGAAAGGCAAAGGTCCCGAGTTCGAGTCTCGGTCGGGCACACAGTTTTAATCTGCCAGGAAGTTTCGTATCAGCGCACACTCCGCTGCAGAGTGAAAATCTCATTCTGGATTGTGACATCTCTTCGTTCATTTGTGGGTTGTTGCTTCCTGGGCCATTCGGAATAGCAGCAACATATGATGTATTGAAATCAGTGAAATCTTGCACCCGTCTTCTTATATTGTGATTAATTATTAAATTGACTGTTACTTACCAGTGAAGTGCACCAACGGTATTTTCTGCCCTGTGGGCATTAACGACCCAGTTACTTGGTCGTTAGCGTAGTTTTCCGGCAGTGTGCCTTTCCTCGTCTGTTGATACTGTCTGGCACGGCGTGTCGTTCCACAGCCTTTTAAGTTGTTTGGTTCATATTTTGCTTAGAGTGGTTGTTGTTCCCTTGGCTGTTATTAGACGCCAACTTCTGAAGGCGTATCTTTGTTGGTATCCTCATCCTCAGCCGATATTTTCCACTGTTGTGCCATTGGTCTAACAGAAGGGAATTGGTTAAATTGTTGGTTGGTCCCTGGGCCGTCCCTAGTTTGGGTTGCCATCTGATTACTTAACTTCAATTCTTGGCTGCCTGTCTCACCTCACCTTACATTTGAGCTACCTTCTCAAATGGTTCAAATGGCTCTGAGCACTATGGGACTTAACTTCTGAGGTCATCAGTCCTCTAGAACTGAGAACTACTTAAACCTAACTAACCTAAGGACATCACACACACCCATGCCCGCGGTCGCGCGGTTCCAGACTGTAGCGCCTAGAACCGCCCGGCCTGCCCGGCCGGCCTACCTTCTCAGGCAGACCGTTGGAACCTTCTGAGCACCACTTGTTCTGTTTGTTTTAGATTGTGATTTTCATTTTAGTTTGAAGTACTGTGCAAGGGCCTTTGCCCGTGTATTAATTCAGTTTTTTCATATTTTACATAAAGGCCTTCAGCCCTGTTAAATTAAAATTTGAAGATTGATTTTATTTTTAAAATATATTTTTTCCTTAAAATTTGTTCTGTCTGTAATTGTTTGTAATCCAAGCCCTAAGCCGTTAGTTGTTCGATCTGTTATGTGTGGCCTTCAGCTGAGGATTTACGTGAACCCCTTTTAATAAGGCCTGCAGCCCTGTGTATTCTTTAAAGGAGAATTTTTTATATGAAGGAAGGGGTTTATTTTAAATTGGTTGTCTGACTTGGTGTTCAGGCCTTCAGCCGTTGTTTCAAATTTGTTTGTGGCCTTCAGCCATGCAATAAGTTAATATTTCATTAGTTAGGCTTTCGGCCTTTCTGTTGTAAGCTTAAAAAGACATTTCTAGGTTAGAAAAAAATTGTTTATTACTGTGTTTTAATTATAGTTGTCTTTCAGACGTATAGTGTAGGTCTTCAGTCGCAAATTGTTTTCAACTGCATGTTTTTTAAAGAATTTTTTTTACCTTCCATTTTTAATTGCTTTTGATTTCTAAGTCAAGCCTTAGCCGTTTTTGTTTTGATGTAGTTTTGGGCCTTCAGCCCAGAAAGCATCTCAAGTTTTCTTGAACTAGGCCTTCAGTATTATTGTCTAATTGTGATCTTTTAAAGCAATGTGTAAATAAGTGGTTCTTAGAAAAAATAAAGTTGTGTGTTTGACTGTGCAACTCGCAGTAAGTGTTTACAGCCACATCCAAAATCATAACCTTATCCTGTGAGCTCTTTGAGTACTTACCAACCAGGTTTCAAAGATACTTATAACATTAAAATAATCGTCGTTTTTTGCGATTAAATGCTGTTTAAGGCGTGACTATTCCAAACGGAGAGAGATACCTGCGAGGAAGTTGTGATACAGTACGAAGGTCAGAATGACGCTGGCGAGAGATCTGCATGTATACCTCGAAGTGGGAGGCTGGAGTGTCATCTGAAATTGATTTTAGTGTTAACTTTTTATCGTCACAAGAAACACAGTGCTGTATCAAGACGGGCTCACGGGGAAGAACAGCAAGAACAACATTATATCTAACGACGTATTTATACGATGCAACGGCAGAATTGGATTTTATACTCTGCTTCTAAAAATGGCAGCGGCGTGGGTTCCCTTTCTGGCTCCTTTGACTGCGACTGGTACCGTCCCTGTTCCACAGGCGTGAACGGTACGCCTGCGGCCTCTCACCACCTTACAAGCTGCGGTTCTCACCTTTCTGGAGCGGCTCCACTTTGTCGGGAAACAAAGAGCCGCCCCCAGTTTTACAGCTGATCCATCCTCGTTAGGCGGCGCTCGAGCATCTCGCAGACAGTCCGACACGTTTACACCTCCCTCCTGCCAAAGGCCGAACGGTAATCATCACACCTCTTTACCTGTTGCCTGCTGGCGGAAGGGTCTCGGATACTGCCGCACCAATGCCCAATGGCCTCGTGTCGAAGCAGGCATAGGTCCTTTTTTATTACCCCAGACAGGGGGCTCAAAGCACGTTTAGAAATTCATATCACATACTCTAAAGGCTCTTTTATGGAGGGAGGGGCTGTGTGATGGACACTACCGCCATCTCCTTGATCAAAAGGAACACGGACGTCCGCAGGAGTCCGTTCAGGTCTACTATGAGCAGTGGGCGGGATGGATTTCCAACAGAGCCCATGCACGGTAAATTCCAAACATTTCAGACGAAAATGACACATATCAAGATGCTATCTGTTTTTTCACACATGTCAGAAAGAACACATACCACCTTCATATAGTTACGGCTAACCGGCCATTGACCTTCTTCTTCTGTGCGGATGCACACGTCTTTCCCGAACTCTCACGGGACTCGGCAAGATTGTCTGCCGCGAGTAATGAGTGTAATGGGCAGGGGTACTACGAATGTAGTGTTTGGCCATTAAGTTGGGAATGTGGGTCTCACGGGGAGCGTGCCAGGGGTAAATCACTGCAGTCGCACTATCCTCTGAGCCCTCGGTGGCACAGATGGATAGAGCGTCTGTCATATAAACAGGAGATCCCGAGCTCTAGTCCCGGTCGGGGCGCACATTTTCAGCTGTCCCCGTTGATGTATATCAACGCCTGTCGACAGCGTAGGGTCTTGATTTAATTATCATTTCAAATGACATATTGTTTATTTGTGACTTGGAAAGTATTTAATACTACACCAGCCGCGCAGAGGGCAGAAATGTGTTGAAGAAGCCAACAATGTGATGAACTCTACATCAATGCCCGCCCAGCTAGGTGCGCGGTCTAACGCGTTGCTTCCCGAACGGGAATGCGTGCCGGTCCCCAGCACGAATCCGCCCAGAGGATTAGTGTCGAGGTCCGGTGTCCGGCCAGCCTGTGGATGGTTTTTATGGAGGTTTTCCATCTGCCTCGGCGAATGCGGGCTGGTTCCCCTTAATCCCTCAGTTATACTATGTCCTATGTCGGCGATTGGTGCGCAAACACTGTCTCCATGTACGCGTACACCATACTTACTCTACCACGCAAACATTAGAAATTTGGGATTACACTAGTCTGGTATGAGACTTTCCCTGGAGGGGTCCACTGGGGGCCGAACCACACAGTAACCCTGGGGGTTCGGTGTGGGGCGGCGGTGGGGCGTGTGGACTGCTGTAGCCTGTTGTGGGGCTCTGAACCACTGAGGGCTGCGGTGGGACCGAAGTCTCTCCGTCGTTTCTAGGTCCCCGTTTTAATACACAGTACACACACTCTACATCAAATTTGTTTAAATTATTTATAAATAAACTCATATTTGCATGTCATATCTACCATGGCAAATAGAAAATTTATCGGATTGCCAGTGAAAGATTGTGTTTTCAAAAAGGAAAAAAAAAAAATTACTGAACTTCCGACAAAATCACAAAACATATCACCGCAATTTCTCCAACGTCCTTCCAGTGGCTAGGTTTCACCTTTGTCCTGTTCTGGAAGCTCTTTAAAAAACCTATCTAGAGCGACTATAAGCAGTTCAAAATGGTTCAAATGGCTCTGAGCACTATGGGAGTTAACATCTGAGGTCATCAGTCCTCTAGAAGTTAGAACTACTTAAACCTAACTAACAATAAGGACATCACACACATCCATGCCCGAGGCAGGATTCGTACCTGCGACCGTAGCGTTCGCGTGGTTCCAGACTGAAGCGCCTAGAACCGCTCGGCAACAACGGCCGGCTATAAGTTAGTTCTTTGGACACTAAACATTCCCTGCCAGAAGCATCCTTATACGTGGGAAATCAGATGGTGCCGGATCAGGTGAACAGGATTGGTATTGCAACAGTTCGTTCTTCAAATCACTCAGTATCACCTGTGCCAAAGCAGCTTTTTGGACAGGTGGATCGCCTTTGTGAAATATAACTAGGAGTAGTAGCAGTAATAATAATAATAATAATAATAGTGGCTACATTTATCTGTAGATCTCTTTTACAAAGCTATTGGACATACCTTGGTATAACCATTTAAGAACAATAAAAATATAGTAATTCAAATATAGAGACATTTACATACTTGAAGCTCTAGTACAACAAGGATGACACAGGTAGTCGGTCAAGGCCTTACAACAGCAGTCATTCTGGCTTTTCGCCTGAAGTAATTTAGGGAAACTAAGGAAAAACAAAATCAGGATGGCCAGATTACAAGGGCTGCATTATTCGGTTGGTCCCTAATGTACAATTCTGTTTTAGAAATAAGTTAATCAGCACTGTAAAAGACTAATGCTACAATGTTCGTTCGTTTCCCACTACCAGTAATTTTCATGTCATTTGTAATCCATCCGTCTTCTCATGAAATTTTTCGTGCCTCACGACAGGAAGGGATGCATAAGTGGACTCTTTACAACGTAATTAACCTCTTTTATATTCGAGAAATCACTGGAAAACCTTTTGAATGACTGAAACAGATTTTGCATTGTGACATTTTAAGAAGTCTTATAAATTAATTTTAGTACCGTATCTTAATGATGACATATCTTCAGGCTAAATATTAATCAAGGATTCAAACAAGAATGTGCGCTTTTTCCTACACTTTACAACAACTACACAGATAAAATGCTTCATAAATGGGTACAGAATAACCTGTAAATTACAAATCTGTAAAACAATAAAAAATTTTTGTGTTGATATGTGTAATTATCTGCTTCAGAAGTTTTACTGCAGGAAACAGAACATTTAAAGGTTACAATATGAAAACTTGAATAAAATGAAAGCTCTGGCAATAATAACAGTAGAGAAGTTGTTACCGATAATGACATAGTGGAACGAACAAGTGCATCAAAGTGTTTGGGGAGTGACATACAAGCTTGCATACACAGAAAAGCACGGTACAGTCAGGAAAAATGGAAATGCAGTACTGTAAACGTGTGGATAAAGTTATACCTGGGGTAAAACATGAGATAAGGGCTAAGAATAAGTTACATGATGTGATGCGAAAATTCGCGTTACTGTGTGTCAGTAAAGCATGTATTTTCAGACAATGTGTGGAAAATAAAGTAGCAGTAGTAAAAATTAAGTTTATAGATTCTACATGATACGGATGTCTGATGGAATAAATTAGAAGTGTTTTACGAAAATCATTTGGTGTTACAAATAACGTAGTGAAAGAGTAGAACCTATTCAAACACTTAACGAGAATAACCTCAGAGAAACTACAACTGCAAACATTCCTACACAAATTAAAAGTCCAGGGAAAAAGAGTAGCTCTCCTCCTTACACAACACAGAACCTTTAACCAGAGTCTGACAGGGAACGAGACGAACAAGCACTAGAAGATGCATAAATTCACTTCAAGATGGCTCATTGCGTTCTGAATAACTCATCTACTCATGTGCGCAGCGAAAAGAATGCATTTAATCTTGCGGTGAACTGATCAGCAATTCTTCTTACGCAAATGCTAATATTTCATGGGAAAAATATTACGTATTTATTTCTGTAGTTTACATAGAAGCGTAGAGCGGACGTCATTTCATCATGTCGATATATATGTACACTACTGACCATTAAAATTGTTACACCAAGAAGAAATGCAGATACCAATCGGGTATTCATTGGACAAATATATCCTACTAGAAATGACATGTGATTACATTTTCACGCAAATTGGGTGCATAAATCGTGAGAAATCAGTACCTAGAACAACCACCTCCGGCCGTAATAACGGCCTTGATACGCCTGGGCATTGAGTCAAACAGAGCTTGGATGGCGTGTACAGGTACAGCTGCCCATGTAGCTTCAACACGATACCACAGTTCATCAAGTGACTGACGTATTGAGACGAGCCAGTTGCTCGGCCACCATTGACCAGACGTTTTCAGTTGGTGTGAGATCTGGAGAATGTGCTGGCCAGGGCAGCAGTCGACCATTCTCTGTGTCCAGAAAGGCCCGTACAGGACCTGCAACATGCGGTCGTGCATTATCCTGCTGAAATGTAGGGTTTCGCAGGGATCGAATGAAGGGTAGAGCCACGGGTCATAACACATCTGAAATGTAACGTCCACTGTTCAAAGTGCCGTCAATGTGAACAATAGGTGACTGAGTCGTGTAACCAATGGCACCCCATACCATCACGCCGGGTGATACGCCAGTATGGCGATGATGAATACACCCTTCCAATGTGCGTCGCCAAACACGGATGCGACCATCATGGTGCAGTAAACAGAACTTAGATTCATCCGAAAAAATTACGTTTTGCCATTCGTGCACCCAGGTTCGTCGTTGAGTACACCATCGCAGGCGCTCTTGTCTGTGATGCAGCGGCAAGGGCAGCCATGGTCTCCGAGCTGATAGTCCATGCTGCTGCAAACGTCGTCGAACTGTTCGTGCAGATGGTTGTTGTCTTGCAAACGTCCCCACCTGTTGGCTCAGGGATCGAGACGTGGCTGCACGATCCGTTACAGCCATGCGGATAAGATGCCTGTCATCTCGACTGCTAGTGATACGAGGCCGTTGGGATCCAGCACGGCGTTCCGTATTACCCTCCTGAACCCACCGATTCCATATTCTGCTAACAGTCATTGGATCTCCACCAACGTGGGCAGCAATGTCGCGATACGATAAACCACAATCGAGGTAGGCTACAATCCGACGTTTATCAAAGTCGGAAACGTGATGGTACGCATTTCTCCTCCTTACACGAGGCATCACAACAACGTTTCACCAGACAACGGCGGTCAAGTGATGTTTGTGTATGAGAAATCGGTTGGAAACTTTCCTCAAGTCAGCACGTTGTAGGTGTCGCCACCGGCGCCAACCTTGTGTGAATGCTCTGAAAAGCTAATCATTTGCATATCACAGCATCTTCTTCCTGTCGGTTAAATTTCGCGTCTGTAGCACGTCATCTTCGTGGTGTGGCAATTTTAATGGCCAGTAGTGTACTTGTCGTGGAAAGTGAGTTCGATTCTTGTAACGCCCACTAAATTAAATTAGCGTCATAACTGCACTCATGTGCTACAAGAAATAGTGCGTATTTTCCCTGTCTCGTTACATTGCTCATTAACGCCACAGTAAGAAGCGCGCCGAGTGAATGCACGCTACAACCGGAGGGCTTAATGTGGCTGTAGCCTTGACGGCCGCTGAGTCCCGCAGCGAATGACCGTAACACGGAATTGGGGAGCGCCTCACCGCTGACAACCAGTCCTGGGAGTCGCCGGCTCGCTGATCGCGCAGCGACATTGTAAACAGGTTAGGCCGACTCGTCTCAGCAGATGATATCAAAAATAAGCTCTTGTCGAAGCTCGAGATTAGTGCCTGGACCCGAGCGAGCGATCCCGTCTCTCACATGTCTTAAAAGATGCTATCGTGCCTCGCAATTAACACAGAATTTTTCGGCGTCCTATTCACAGTTGTACAAAGGAAAGGAAAACACCCTTCAGTCCCGTGTGTCAACGAAGCTAATAGAATACAAACTCTGTCCTGTTCTCTCATTCATTACGTCCAATATATCTTAAAAGTGAGAGAGATTAACAATATTCAAATTAAGCGCATATAAATTATGGTAATTCAAGAGCACACAATTTCGTATCATCGCTTTGATACATCGACATACGAAATATGTCATCTTGTGAGCATACTTTCTGTAGTTATTCCGAGGATCCAATATTTTAATGATTTCACGGAAATGTAGCCTACTTCCTTTTTTTCAAATTGTTATTAGTAGAAAAAAACTTCATTCATAATTTACATTCTACTCGTTCCCCTTTAGAAAATTCTGGTGTCTACAAAATTGTCTGCGATACTTGCTCCTCTTACTATATAGGATAAATTGGATGTGCCTTCACTACCAGACATAAGGAACACTTGCTAAGAAAAAATGGCACTATCCTCCAAAATTTGTCTTTTGCCGACCATCTTCTAATTACAAATCATTCACCTAAAGCCATCTGTGATAGCAACATTTTGCGCACCGAAAATAAAGGGCGAAGACTAGATATTCTAGAAGAATTAGAGATTTTCAAACATCTTGCTCGAAAGGATAGCCTCATCCTTAACGAACAGCTACAGCTACGTAACAAAAATTTTTTCAACGGTATAAAGCCGTTGCTCGATATTTGACTTCGGGTCTCCTTGTGCAGGTTGTCGAAATATTCTTTTCCTTCTAAGGTAGTCCTATGTTTTCTAATTATCAAGTGTATTTCACGTCAATATTGCTTTCTACAAGTTGTCATCCAGTCCTACCTACATTTTCATAACGATGTTTTCGTGTTTTATCTTTCTGTTATAAGCTTCGACCCGGGTTCCCGGGTTCGATTCCCGGCGGGGTCAGGGATTTTCTCTGCCTCGTGATGACTGGGTGTTGTGTGATGTCCTTACGTTAGTTAGGTTTAAGTAGTTCTAAGTTCTAGGGGACTGATGACCATAGATGTTAAGTCCCATAGCGCTCAGAGCCATTTGAACCATTTTTTATAAGCTTCGATTTAGACACCATGTTATGTTGTATGCTACTATCAAATAAACATTGCTTTCCATTATGTACCAACTATTGTTCGTTTATAATCATTTCTGCCTATATTTCAATGTGAAGTAGCCTAATTGTATCTACGGCTACTAGACGGCGAGCTCGTTGCAGTGCCATGTTCACCTGGCTGCATTTGTTAAAGCGGGCACCTCAGTCCGTTTGCAACCTGTAACTGTGTAAGTAACGAGCAGCCCTAAGTGGCTTGCCATCACAATTTTTGTGTCTTAAATATCTTTGTGACCAATGTCCTTTCGACATATTTATTATTTTATAAATGACGTATAAGTACTGCCAGTCTTTCACGCTGATTCTGTACTTATACTCTGTATCATATGTTTTTAGTCATAATTCTGTGACCATGTTATAGATCATTCTCCGATTTAAATTCTGAGGAAGACACTCCTAGCAGTGTTGAAACCCGGTTAATTCGTTAAAAAATAGTGACCGAGGGCTGTTTTCTTTCTGTTGTAACTATTCATGGTCTCTGAACGTGCAGCCAAGTACAAAGCCTTAGAGAGTGACTGTAGTGCAACGACAGACAAATTCAGGTGCTGTTACTCGACGTCTGTGCTACAACTGGCTGCTGCAGTCGGTCCACAATGGGTAGTTGATCGTAAACGCTCTTTTTGTCTGATGAAGCATGGCTGCATTTAAGGGAATGTCTGAGCTCGAAGAATTAATCATCATTGGAGTCCTGATAATGCTCATCGTCTGCATCAAAAGCCTCTACAACATTTCAAAACCTTAAAATGAAACCAGTCTCAGGACTGAAGACCACAACATCAACAACAGCACGATTTTGGCCTTGTGACAAGAGCAGGGGAGATACCAGACATGAAGAGATGCAGGAGGTCTGCAGTAATGTTCACGTGACCCACAGCTGTCGTGGCGTCTTCGGTTACTACCGCATGTCCCGTGGAAGCCCAGGTGAACATCATACGTAGCATAACAATGCCCCCCACCACGACCTGCGTCTGTGTTGCGGTGCTTGGTTCGAGCAGTCGTTGGCTTGGATGACGGCCTATCCAGACACGACCATCGACCTGTTGTAACGAGGAATGTAATTCATTCGACCAGGTGACACGATCCCGTGCTAATTGCAACCGTAATTGACGAACTCGAGTCGACATGGGAACAGATAAGCTTCGTCTGGTGATGCTGCCCTGTGTTCGACAGTGAGCACAGAGCAGTGTGCATCGAAACACTTTTGCGTGCACCGGCATTGTACTCTGTTCTCAGATCTACCACAGATCGCTGACTATACCGCTTTACAGAGCGAGCAAGCCTCCGACTTTCACGTGGAGTGATGAGGCCTGCACGTTCTACAACTTGTCATCTACTTCTCTCATGACGTGAACAGCGGACTGGCTTCGCCGTTTCTGAAACGTTCCTTCCCAGGCGTCGGCTTATAATAGCATATCCACCGTCAAAGACGCAGTACTTACCATCGCTCGAATGGTTCCACATTCGTCGCTGCTCTGCTTATATGCCTTGTGAATTAACGTGCAGCTGCTGACAGGGGCGGGCTAGGCTAGCACTTGGATGGGTGACCATCCGGTCTGCCG
The DNA here is from genome assembly GCF_023864345.2 of Schistocerca serialis cubense. NCBI lineage: Eukaryota > Metazoa > Arthropoda > Insecta > Orthoptera > Acrididae > Schistocerca > Schistocerca serialis. The sequence continues at coordinate 251,063,211 of NC_064639.1, read as the reverse complement.
AACGCTCTTGGCAAACGTGGTGCACTCAGCCCTTGTGAGGCAAACTGAGGAGCTACTTGAATGAGAAGTAGCGGCTCCGGTCTCGGAAACTGACATATGGCCGCGAGAGCGGTGTGCTGACCACGTGCCCCTCCATATTCCCATCGAGTGATGCCTATGGGCTGAGGATGACACGACGGCGGTCGGTACCATTGGGCTTTCGTGACCTGTTCGGGAGGAGAGCGTTTACTGACAGGGGACCAATACGTGCTTTAGTTATCGTGTGGCAGCAAAACTTGCTAGATATTCCAATACATTAAAGAGGAACCGATTTACGCTAAAAGCATTGGTTCCAATTTTGGCTAACAGTTGGAAATCGGGCGCTGTGAATGCAAGAAAGTCGTACAGGAACGTTTCCATATGTAATGGATTAGGAATGGGGCGTGGGAAGATAAGGTAAAGCAAGTGAGAAAGGAATAATGTAGATTTTATTACTAACCGCCGATTACGAAATTTGTTCAGTACGAGCGCCGAAGACGTCGACAAGATGCTGTACAGTTCAAGATTTACGCATGATGACAAAAACTGGAACTAATTTTTTTTCAGTATAAATCGGTTCGGCATGAAGGCATTAATGTCTGCACATAGTTTCGCTGCCGTAAGGTAATTACAGCCCACACTGGACCTTAGTGAGAACCAGGACTTTTATTATAACCACCCGGTACTTTCCTTGCCGTTTCACGTGCCCACAATGGCTTCAGATGGCATTCAGTGTCCCGGTGGGCTGTGGTCATGTTTTGGCTCATCATTGTGTATAGAATGTGCCACGACTGTTAAAAGTAAATTGATCCTATTATCGGAAAAAGTTGTAATGGACTGGCGAGCATGAAATAGTGCTATGTTACAACATCAACACAAGGAGCAAAGACTTGTAATTACATTGATATCAGGACTTCCTCACTGCTTTGATCAGATAATGAGTACTCTCTCTGGAAACACCCAGAGCAGCCAGCGCGGAGTTTTTGAGGCGTATCCGCTTGCAGCAGCTCATAAAATGTAGCGCCTTCAGGTGTCTGAGACATCCGAGAGAGTTCTTGCGAGAGGTCGCGTAAATTCTCCGATCGCAATTCCATCGGGAGCCGGTCACGATCTGCCAACAGACAGTCTGCTCGCTTATTACCCACGTCCTTGTGTCCATCGCCGAGGGTCGGCTACTACAATTTTTGCAGTTGACAGTAAGTGGATAATATTTCACTCGCTAATCTGTTAAATACGATGACGTTATTTTATTCTGAAAATTTAAAATGGCGCAAGCCACTTTAAAAGCACCATACAGGTCTTGTGGGAACCCGCACACCACAAAACACACACACACACACACACACACTCCTAACGGAATGACACGTTCGCCAGTAAAGATTCGACCTTTTCGACGTCCGCTTCGTGATAGTGAAAAGAAATACCATGCAGCATTTTGAAGAGTCTACGGGTGGACTTTAGATGTAAGTTATACATGTCATCTCATGTTAAGATCACTTCAAAGCTCTGCTGTGGCACACGTAACAGGTGCATCTCAGTATGCTAGTGAAACTGCACGGCAATTCGAAACGTACTCCAGCGTTGAAGTGCGCGGGACAGTACGATGCTTGTGGTCAAACCGTCCAACTAAAATGCAGACCGATTCACTGTGAAATTCAGGTTATATATATATATATATATATATATATAATGCAATATAGTGTCCAGCCTTAGTGGAATGGTGCTGACAGTTTGACAAAGGCAGACAGACGTGAACTGGAAAACGATGATCGGAAGTAAGGCCAATGACATCGACCATAGACGACAATGCCCAGGCAATCGAGGAACTGATTCGTACAATCGCAGATTTTCCGACGATAATGATGTTTACACGGCTGTTCTCGAATGTTTCCTTGACCCAAGGAGCGGATTTCTAAAGATGAGGAATTGAAGGATTGGTAGAAATTTCCGAACACTGCTTACAAAGATTTGGTGACTGTGATGAAAAATAGTGTCATTATGAAGTGTAGTGGAGTATTCAATAAAAGTTACTTGGTCTGCCATAATAATGTGTATCTTATTTTATCTTCAGTTATCCCTTATCTCTTTTATGTGGATAACCAGTGACTAGGAAATCTTACCATACCAACAAACAAATACCGTCCGAAAAGGCCGTGAAGGCCCAAACGTACCGCATGACACGGCAGCCGGTCGGTACATTTTGGCCTTCAAGACCTGTTCGGGCGGTATTTGTTTGTTTGTGTGGTAAGATTTCCTAGACACTGGTTATCCACATAAAAGAGATAAGGGATAACTGAAGATAAAGTAAGATACAGCCCTTAAGTGTCCCCGGATGCGGATTCGAAGTTGCATGTGATCAGCACTCTGTTCTCTCAGCCGGAGCTTCGAGTCCTTCCTGGGCCATGGGTGTGTGTGTTGTTCTTAGCATAAGTTAGTTTAAGTTAGTTTAAGTAGTGTGTAAACCTAGGGACCGATGACCTCAGCAGTTTGGTCGCTTAGAAATTCACACACACTTTTCCCTTGAAGGAAATTTGAATTGCGTAAAAAGCAGTCTTCTTGAATGATACCGTCCATTACGAAATGAAGACTTCAGATTAATATATCTCAATGTGGACAGCTGAAAATGTGTGCCCCGACCGGGACTCTAACCCAGGTTCTTCTGCTTACATGGCAGACGCTCTATCCATCTGAGTCACCGAGGGCACAGAAGATAGCGCGACTGCAGGGACTTATCCCTTGAATGCTTCCCGCGAGACCAACATTCCCAACTGTCCACAACCTACATTCCTTTAGGAACATTACGAATGTAGGTTGTGGACAGTTGGGAATGTGAGTCTCACGGGAAGCGTGCAAGGGATAAGTCCCTGCAGTCGCGCTATCTTCTGTGCCCTCGGTGGCTCAGATGGATAGAGTGACTGCCATGTAAGCAGGCGATCCCGGGTTCGAGTCCCGGTCGGGGCACACATTGTCAGGAGTCCCCATGGAGGTATATCAACAACACCAGTTGGCAGCTGTGGGTTTCGATTAATTATCATTTCTTTCTAGAGAAGCTGCATGGTCATCATTGGTATCTATTCTTTAGGAACAGATACTATCTTCATATACTTCAGATTACCTTAGCAGACAAAATGACGTGCATGGGAGGTTTCTCTACGTGCACAAGGTAAAGGACTTTACAAGCTTGTGGGTGATCCAACACGCTGCAACAGAGATAAGCGTTGCTGAAGGCAAAGACTATGAGAGAAAGTTGCTCTTACTCATTCACAGAAATTCGTGGGCTGATAAACTTACAGTTTCGTTAACCGATTTGCACTTGATAGAGAAGAGCGAGAGAAAAATGGATATGAGTTTCAGTTACTGAAGCAAGAGAACGAACATACTGGTAAACCTGAAACAGTACAGTACAATGAATTTAAGTTATGACACACGTGGCAAAGATTTCAGAAATTCGGAAATATTTTGGTAGAAAGAACTGTGACTACGAACAAGCTCTGATCGCGACCTAACTAGCACTACGCCAATAAGCAGTTACATTGCGTGTCGCCAGCATTGCCTCGTTGTACAGTTGCACAACGTGTCCCCACCGTCTCATAACATCTCCAACACGTCCAGACGCAGCTCGCCCTGTATTCAACTGCCCATCGTTTGCTTGTATACACCCCGGAGAGGACGCACTTTATGACGCACATTACGGCCAATCATGGGCCTAACTTCAAGGCTCAACGCAATGGTCCAGTCAGCTCACCTCAGAAAGCGCGCCCTAGGATTCGCGTGTTCGTCCGTTTAACTGACAGATTTTCAAGATAGAACTCGAATCTTCTACGTCGAACTTCCAGCACTTCCAGCAACCAATGTACATACTCGCCTAAGAATTCGGCGGGGAAGACAGTTCCACCTACGCGATCCAAGTAATACGTATGCCAAGACAGAGAGGGCTGGGGTCCTCTGTCACCATTTCCCTCCTTGTACCTCGATTTTCTCTTGTTATTGTCCTGTCCATTTCATCGATTCAGCCATCCTTTTCTAAGCTCAGAGAGAGCAGAAAATTGGCCTTAGCCCACAGCCAAACTAACGGATTTCATGCATGATAGGGAGTGTTCATGAAAGAGAGGCGGTCGACCATAAATGGAGGCAAAATGAAGTCTCTCACGGTCTGGTGACATTTCTGCTGGTTAACCTTTCGGGTATAGGCCTAAAGTCGTCGTTCACGAAACTCTGTTGTTCCTAACGTTTTGTCCAGAACTGCGCTGGACATCTTCAGAGGCATTATTCCTCCGTTGAGTCCTGCCGACTGATGGGTCGAAGTCTGAGAGCGACATATATACTGCAGAAAAAGGGGGAGTGGTTGGAGTTACACGTGCTAAGCATAGATGATCCTTGTCAAAGATAAAAATTAACTATCAGTTGTCGTCTTGTCAAAGATGAAAAATTGTTTAGCGATTCTGTAGAGCTACTGTCCACATGTCGCAACGCTTCATGGTCTCTTCTTTGCCATTAAAGTTATCGCTATACATATAAATACAGGGATAATTTTTATAGGAAAGAAGAGACCATAAAACGTAATGATATATGGATAGTAGCTCTGCAAAATCGCTAAACAGATTTTTATCTTTGACAAGACGATAATTAAGTTTTAGGTTTGACAAGGATCATCTCTGCTCATCACGTGCAACTGTAGCCACGTCCCCTTTTTCTGCAGTATATATGTCGCTGTCAGACTTCCGACCCGTCAGTTGGCAAGACTCAGTGAAGGAGCAACGCCTCTGAAGACACCCAGCGCAGTTCTGGACGAAACTTTAGGAACGGAATATTTTCTTGGAAGACGATTTTATGCCGTGAAAGGTTTACTAGCATAAATGGAGAGTTACAATTAAATAAAACGCATTCCCCATAGATCGCTTCCTATAGGCAATGGTCCGAGTAGAAAATGATAAAGATGGCATATAAAAATGATAAAACTCTCTCGGATACCAGATTTTGCTCTTTCTTCTACAATATGAGTGTCCTGTCGACGCTCCCGTCTTGCAACGATAAGTGAGTTCACAAGACTACATGCGTACGTTCCTAGTTTGGCGAACATTCAGGCACTGTATATCACTTCACCTGGCCAGTTAATCCACCTGACGTTCATCACGCTGAAAATGTCTGGGACTATTTGGAACAGTGGGTGAAACACAGCAACAAAAATCTCTTCAGTTTGGTAGCTCTGCACGACCTACTCATTGCTGACTCGCTTCATCTAGGTATGGGACAACTGAGGAAACTTGCGCTTCCTCGCCGAACTGATTCAATTATCACGGATAGAGATGGTGTTACACGGTGTTAGCGTGATGTCTGCTGGGGAGCGACTAATTTTTGACCAATATATTTGTATAGCAATGGATATCCACTACACGGTTAATGGCACATTATCACGTCGTTCACTCCAGTACAAGAAACCCTCCTTGACCGTTCCTCATCCGACAAAATATTTATTTCATTTGATCAAAATGGGAAAGGTTGAAAACTGCACCAAACAGGAAGAGTCATTATTTACAATTGCTATTCAAAAGTACCGTTGCTTCGCTATAAGCCTGAGTTTGATTGCTGCTGGATATGCTCTCCCTTTTAAGCTGGACAGGCTATGAAAACGGACATTCATAGATATCGGTGCTGATGAAACAAAATGTGAAGGAAGAATAAGCAATTAAAAACTTTTAAAAATGAATTATACTGTAATTCTTTTCATTTGCGGTTAATGTCCCTTTAGATGAGCTTTCTTTAATTAGGGTGGTTGAGAACAGTAGTGAGTGCTACAAATAAAGGAAATAAAGGAATATACATGGCATTCAAACTGATGGAGCACAGCAATCAGTCGTTCTTTCTTTTCAGGCTTTATTAAAGCAAATCTGGATTTCGACTAGTGCCTAGCCATAATCAGTCCACTATTTGACAGTTTCAGTGCGTGTCCCAGTACGTCAGTCCCCTTTCGTTTGAGCTTCTGTCACAGCACATTTAAGACTCACAGCAATCAGTCTTGAATGAACTGTGACAGAAGCCGGAACAACAGGGGTTGATGTACTGGGACATACACTGAAACTCTGAAACAGTGCACTGATAATGGCTGGGCACTAGTCGAAGTCTAGATTTGCTTTAATAAAGCCAGGAAAGAAAGAACGACTGACTGCTATTCTCCATAATTTTGAAATTCATATCACAGTCGTTTAGTGCATTCCATATTCCTAGTGGAAGGTAATTTGATGAATATACATGGCCTAGATTACTTTTGGTAAAATAAATAGGATTAAGTTTGTAATGTGTTTGGAAATGAAAGTTTCAATGACTTACGGTACTGACGTGCAAGACTATGAGACAGTCTTTGACTGCATTAGAACTGAGAGCAATCGAGAGGTGCATAATAAGCACGCAGAAAAACAAAAAATGAAGCAAATAATAGAATGGACCGAGAACATAATTATGACTGATGACAATGAAGTGGAGTTGTCAGGACACATAGCCAGACAATGAATGGAAAATAAACCAAGGAGATTATTTGCGGCTTTCAAAGATAAGAAGGCACCGAGATGACGTCGTAATGGAAAGTGGATAGCTGTTACAGTAAAATTTAGGAAGAATATTGACAATTTTGTCTGAAGACGATGAGGCATGACAAGGTATAGAGAAGTCGAATCTGGAATCCTTAATGACAGCGATCAATTTTTATGAAAATGAAAAATTTTGGGAAAAGGAAAGGTTTCTTTTGTCTTCTGTTGTACGAGATAAAGATCAAAAGCAGAAGTAACAACGCTTCGCCATAAGAAACATCAGAATGACAACTAAAATACGCGATGAACCCCAATAACACTAAGTCGCAATAAATTCGCAAAGTCACTACAAAACGCTTCTGAGTTACGTACACGTCGCAGCGTTTTTTAAATCCGAAATCCTGTGTTTCGCAATTTTTTTTGGTACATTTCTGTTTATCTATAGACTGGTACAATACTACTCATGCTGTAAAGAAATAATAGGTGAAGTATTAGGGATAACGCATCATTATAAATAAAGAAAGAGAAGCAACTGAATGTAAACTGGAGCCCTTCAACATATCCCTTTTGTGAAGCTTGCAGTGTGCGGAAGATTGTGCTTAACAGTGTGAAAGATGTTCATTTATGTGAAAAATTTCTTGCAATGTTTGGGCCTAGTGAGCTTGGAATTGTAGTTTATATACATACACCGGAATCAAATTAGTATCCATATACCGTCGGTTAATGAAATACGCTTTTTCTACGATAGAAATTCCTCAAAAATTTTAACTGAAGGTGGGAGCTGCGACTTCTAGATGAGTGCAAGGAAAATATTTTACGATGGGACGAGTAATGTTTCTGCCTCAGTTGTCCACGTCATACCTTAAAGACGTCTTCTCAGAGGACTGAGTTTCAGGTAACAAAACGAAGCACAACATAGACGCTTAGACTTGCAAAAAATGGTGACATCCGCACACGAACGATGTTACGACAATCTGTTCAAACTAGTGAACAGGCAAACTGTGATTTCCTTCAAGACAGCAAATGCCTGGAACAAGACACGTTCGTGTTGGCAGGCGTGGGTCAGCTTGAAGGTAAACAGAATTGGGTCGCATGGATGGGCACAGAGCTTTTATAGCTTTGAACTTACCGTTCCATAGCGAACTTCCGACCAAAAAATTGGGCTGTTGCCAACTACAGGAAAGAGCAGCGACCTACAACTACCTGCTGTGACGTAGGTAAGCCACTAAGTCTTGTGGTAACGCCATTAACACGTTCTGGCTCAGTTCCAATTATCGAAAAGCGGTCCTTACTGTCTCCCTTCTCCACCACGAGGAAGGAGAAAAAAATCGTTTAACACTTCGAGAGTTTTCAACGGTTGCCACCTATTCTCAGCAACAATCGATATTTTGCCGAAAATACGTGTTTAAAGTCGATGGTAGGCATAAAATATCGTCCGAAATCGTACTAAATGCTTGCTTTGAAAATTATTTTATACAGTTAGTTCAGAAGCCCACTCGCAGAGTAAATGATTGAGAAATCATGCTCGGCCTCTTGGCAACAAATAATCCCGAGGAAATGGGGACCATTATGACGGATACATGGATTAGTGAACGCATGGTCGTTGTAGCGAAACTGAATACTATAACACCCAAACCCACCAGAAATGAACACAAGATACACCTATTTAAAAAACTGATAAAAATTCGTTTGACGTCATCCTAAGAGACAGCCTCTATTTGTTCTGATCTGTCTATGAAGCAATAGACCAAATGTGGCTTGGATTCACGGAAATAGTATCGACAGCAATGGTGAGGTTTATACCAAATAAATCCCTCCCGTGATGCACAAAAGAGATCAAAATATTGATGCAGAAGCAAAGAAAAACATGCCAAATTGAAAGGAAAATTTCCAAGATTGGCGAAGTTTTACATAAGCTCCAAATTTAGCGCGAACTTCATTGCGATGTGCTTTTAATAGTTCCCGCAACGAAAGTCTGCCTCTGGACGAAAAGCCAAAGATATTCTTGTCGTTAGTGAGTATACTAGCGGCAAGATGTGATCAATATCGTCACTGCGCGAAACCGGTGACGTGCCACGGAAGTGGAGTTACTAAATACGGTTTTTCGAAATTCCTTGACCAAAAAAGACAACGTAAGTATTCTAGAATTCGAACCAAGAACTGGTTCTGGCGCTGCAGTCCGGAACCGCGGGACTGCTACGGTCGCAGGTTCGAATCCTGCCTCGGGCATGGGTGTGTGTGATGTCCTTAGGTTAGTTAGGTTTAAGTAGTTCTAAGTTCTAGGGGACTTATGACCTAAGATGTTGAGTCCCATAGTGCTCAGAGCCATTTGAACCATTATGAACCAAGAACTAACGGAAGTATTCTAGAATTCGAACCAAGAACTAACGGAAGTATTCTAGAATTCGAACCAAGAACTGCTGCCAACAAGGTGTGACTTAGAAGCAGATATCCTCGATGTAGCAAAGCTGCTTAAAACACTCAATAAAGGGCAGTCCTCCGGTCCCGACTGTGTACCAATTAGACTCCTTTCAGAGAATGCTAACATAACAGCTCAGTACTTAACAATCATATAAAACATCTCGCTCCACGAAAAATCTGTATTTAAAAGACTGGATAGCTACTCAAGTCACACCAGTACCCAAGAAAGCAAATGGGAATAATTCGATAAATTACGGACCCATATCACTGACGTCGATTTGCAGTAGGATTTCGGAACATATACTGTGTTCGAACATTAAGAATTACCTCTAGAAAAACGATCTGTTGATGTACAGTGAGCACGGATTCAGAAAATATCGTTTTTGTGAAACACAATTAGGTCCTTATTCGCACGAAATAGTGAGTTCTGTCGACAGTAGATCTCAATCTGGTTCGATATTTCCAGATTTCGAAAAGACTTTTAATACTATTCCTCACAAGCGGCTTATAATCACATTGCGTGTCTATGCAGTTTCGTTTCAGTTATGTGAGTAGATTCGTGATTCCCTGTCGGAAAGATCACAGTTCCTAGTAGGTTGACGGAAGGTCATCGAGTAAAACAGAAGCGATATTTCGTGTTCCCCATGGATGTTTTATCTGCCCTCTGGCGTTCCCAATTTACATAATTGATTTAGGAGACAATATGGGCATTCCTCATAGAATGTTTGTAGGTAAGCTGTCATTTACCGTCTAGAACAGTCATCAGAAGCTCAAAACCAATTGCAGAATCATTTAGACAAGATACCTGTACGGTACGAAAAGTGGCAACTGACCTTAAATAACGACAAGTGTTAGGTCATCCACATGAGTACTAAAAGGAATCCTTTAAACTTCGATTACACGATAAATCACAAAAATGTAAATTTGTCAGTTCAACTAAATAGCTAATAATTACTATTAGAAACAACTTAAAATGGATCGATAGTAAAGATGATATTGTGGGGAAGGCAAACCAAAGACTGCGATTTATTGGAAGAACAGTTAGAAGATGCAACAGGTCTACTAAAGAGACTGTCTACTCTATACTTGTCCATACTCTGCTAAAGTCTTGCTGTAAAGTATGAGACCATTACCAGAATGGATTGACAGAGGACACCGGAAAAGTTCAAAGAAGGGCAGCTCGTTTTGCATTATCGCGGAATAGTGGAGAGAGCGTCATGGATATGAGACGCGATCTGGGGTGGTAGTCATTAAAACAGATCTGTTCACGACATTTCAATCTCGAACGTTCTCCTCCGAATGCAAAAATACTTTGTTGACATGCACCGGGAGAGAGAGAAATAATCATTGTAATAAAATAAATCAGAGCTCACACGGAAAGATTTAAACGTTCGTTTTTGCCGCTCGTTTTTAGAGAATAGAACGGTAAGGAAATAGTGTGAAAGTGGTATGACGAACTGGAAAGCATTTAAATGTGAATTGCAGAGTAGTCACGTGCATGTAGAAGAAATCAGTTTAAGAGAATTCTGGAAACATGAACAGCTGAACGGTATTTGAAACCAGACCCTCCACAGAGGGAGTCCCGTGCCATTACAATTGCACTGCCTCATTCTCTCTTGGAGTAAGTGTTTCCATAAAACTTATTGATTAACCTTCACTTACTTCCCGACAATGGACAGTGCTCAGTGTACGTTAATCTCTTGCTTCTGTACTGGATTTCTTTGGCTGGACTGCTACTATTATTGAAGTTCGGATTACTGTGTCTCATTTCTTTAGAAATCTGACAGGAGACGATGGAATCTATGATATTGGTATTGCTACCTAACATGCGTAAAGATGACAAGATGGCGCTCTATCACGCGATGCCTGTTGCTCAACCGGAATTAGGAAAACATGACATAGAACTTCTTCACATGAACCAGCTATCGCAGACAGACTGCTTGTTCTCCACACTAGTAATCAGGGGAGAAGGAAGATGTGTATCGTCATGATTTCATGCAAATTTCATGCAAAGAATTATATAAAACAGCAGTTGAGACTATTTCAAACTTGCACGTTTAAGGCTTTGTGGCGCTTTTCAATAAATTTATAGAAATGGGAAAATTTGTCTGGTTCCAAAACATAGCGTCAGAACCATTGTATAGCAACTTGTTGTACATACTCTTGGAATAAATGGTAGAACTACATTTAATCATGGATTCTCTCAAGATTGTTATTTCTTGTGGTGAAATGTCACTGCACAGACTTAGATATACGGCGCCATTTAATGTCAGGCGTCTCCTTTACTGAAAAATGCTGTGCCCACTGCCGTTAAGTTCTGGATTACAACTTTACTTAACTAAAAAAAAAGCTGTTTTGACATAAATTTTAGCGTAAAAATATCGACATTAAAGCTTCAATAATAAATCAAAGCACTTTGAATGTTTGGGGTCTTTGATAACATTTCAGGTTTTCATAAAGTTCTCTGAGTTTGGGTCCAACAACTGGAGCACATCTAATGGATGTCGCTTCTCTTCTTTAGTGATACTAGGTGGTCTAATATAGAGTACATTTTTTTCGTTTGGCTGACTCATTTACTTCAATTCGAGACTCGTTCCTGAGAAGAGGAATGAAATAAGATTTTCACCAAATTTTCAGACGAATGTAACCTACTGATCTGGTGTAATTACATTTTCCTGAAAACATATTGAGACTCAAACTCACCTTTGATATCCTTAGCGAATGTAACTTACTTCGTTCGTTTTGATATACATGGACAGATTCATACGATCTAATGTTATGCGTCATTGTCAACTATCAAACATTCTCTTGACTGATACCAGTTTTGTTATAATGTTTTGTCACATTCATGTTCAATTTACATACCTTTAAGACTAGGCTATATTCTTTAAACAGTAAACAGTATCACTGCATTCCATTAAGAAAATAGCTCATAGCCACAGCAGCATTACCGTAGTCATTTACAGTATTATTCCATTCATCTTTGTTGGAAGTTGTTACCCAGGGACCAAACTGATGGGTGCTTTAAATAAATGCCGCAGAGTATCGTACTTCTAATATCTTTCCACTGGTCAGTGTGAAATTTACTTTATCGTATTTTATTCACGATATATTGCGCACTAGGACTGACATTCATACAGCTACTGTTTGCCATGTTACTACGCTATACAACGTTGTTGCAGCGGACACTATGCAAAATACCTTACTGCGGTCACTTGTATTTCTGCACGCAAAGCAACGCTTTTTTAATAAAAGAGGAAATACATATCACTCAAATACTCAAGTATTTCCGTGATTTTGTTTGACCACCGTGGGTAAGAAGGAGACGGCACTTTATTATAACGACGGCACAGCATAATGAAGCACATTCAGCACATTCTAAATCTACATCTTAGCTAAAGTTTCAGGCCCAGCCCCTAATTTACCACAGGAAGTGTCCCAAGTAACTAGAAGCTGGAGGGATTTTGCTTAAATATTATAGCACATCACACTTGCGACAAAATCTTTGCAGGCCTGTTGCTCAATCCATGTTGGTCTGCGTGAAGAAAGCCAGTTCCGTGTACATGCTAACACTACTATTTCAATGCTTCATATTGATTTGTAGAGACACGGTCAAGCTTGTACGCATTAGAAGTTAACTGCAACAAAATGATGTTTCACTCAGCATTACTTATAGGCGAAACCTTGTGCGAAAGGGAGCTTGAGGCTCCAGGCGGAAAAGACTCTGGCTTATTAAGTGCAGCCGCTTCGCGGGAGCACAAACTCAGGCTCGTAATAAGCCCCTTGTAACTCTCGGCGCAGCCATTAAGGCTCTCTCCTTACACCGACAAATGTGTCTTGAGGCCAAAGTGCAAACTTCGTTTTCCTACCTCGCGTTCTACTCTGCATAATATTCGTAAAGTGCTTTTTGTTCATCAGTGTAATCAAACACATTTAAGACTTCACTCTCATCTTATTATAAAGATACACCTTCAGGCCAGTAATGCTTATTAAAATCTTGATATTGCTAGTGAGAATTATTATGTAGCTGTTCTCGTATCTTGCCAACATTCACTTACGAGAAGGCCGACGACATATGTCATTTCCAGCGCAAATGTATATATCACGAATGAAACGTATACCAGATGCCCTACGGAGTTAATATTTTATACCAACGTTGAGACAAATATGTGAACGAATCGAAGATTTTATTTCAGATAAAAATTAGTCAGTCGGTCACTACTGAGAACCATAGGAAAAAGGACAAAAAAAAAAAACGCTACGACGCGATTGCTTCAAGAAAGTGTAATAACACTGCAATTTGCGTTTTATCCCGCAGGAAACAGTACAGGATCGTAGATATAAGAAAGCCCTATTGACGTGAGGCGTTTCCTGAAAGCATTGAAAGCAATGATTCACAGCAAGATGCTGTGGTCAGAACTGGAAACTTATTCTGGGCACAAAATGTCGAAACATAACGACACTACTTGCTGGGAGACTGATAAATGATTTGTAGCACTATGTTGAGTAAGTAAATATTGTAAACAAGCATAGAGTAGGAATATCTATATAGTGTTATCTCCGTACATACAAAAGTATATGGCAAAAATGGTAAACTCTATTGTCATACCCTTCATGATCAGGGCAACAGGCATATTCCAGCAGGATAATCAAAGACCCTACAGGTTCCTACCACAAACGCCTTGAGGAATGTGCGTGCATGGATCCTTGGCTAGCCTGATCGCTCCCCTGATTTTTCAACCACAGAGCATATCTAGGATAAAACAAAAAGGCTTATAGCATCATACCAGCTTTCAGACAGCAGTCTGTTTGTACAACTGACATGGAATGTGTCTCAGTCATAGAACGATATTAGTAAAGATGACATTCTAGGCTGTTTGCTTCCATGCCACAGTAAGTGCAAGACTGTTAACCAGCTTGGTGGGGTCACACTTCATGCTGACTTTGATGATGAGTATTAGTTCCGAATTAAATGAAGAAATCGTCTTTTAATGATTTATTCATTATGTGACGAACGTCTCCACGAAATTGAATAATGCTTCATGGTGTTGCACTTTCCATTTACGTCAGTGGAATTCCTTCTATTTGGAGCTTTTCATGTTCATTGTACTAAGGGTGACTTTCTGATGTGTAAGGAACATCAAAAGAAATGCAAACATTACTGAAAATATTCTAAATGCTACATAATCTGATATTTAATGCGTTAGTATTTATTTCTTGTAGTTCACAAATAACAAGCAGGGATAATATACATCATTCATACAAGAAATTATTAAATTATAAAGAGTTCATTAAGATACTTGGTCCAAACGAAGCACTTTGGAAGAGAAAAAGCATGAAAAGTTTAATCATTGCTAACACACTAGATTCACAGCCGGCGATTTCGTGCCCCATTATTTCCTAATTGAACACATTGTTTCATCTGTAGGTAATGTGAATGCAGGTGCATTTGTATTGAGGATGAGGTAACGCTATGACCTTAACAGCGTACGGATTCCCGAACCATAAGACTTACTTTTCATTGTGGCTGCCTTTCGCTGCAGCAAACAATGTCTCGGTACAGCAATTGAATAACACGAACACCAGACATAATGCTGCGCAGCTAGTTTGTATTTATCTCTTACACTGCTGACACCTCGCTGACACCAACGTAATTGCAATCTAAACACATAAACTATTACCATACTGAGGCACGTTTAATCTCACCTTGAACCTTACACAGTCTCAGGAAAGCTGTAACAAGTGAATAAGCTGAGCTAAGCAAGCAGCTGTGCGGAATTTACTACTTCTTCACCCATCCTGCAACTCAAGTCTTTTTATCAGCAGCTGTGTGAACTAAATAATGAGATACAGATGTAGGCGGAAAAGGCTATGGATCCTCGTGGAGGGAAGAAGACGAGGTCTGGACGCAGAGTCTTTGTGCAGTGACTAAGAGTGGGAAATGAATGAGCAGCGTAGCACTAGCCTTTTCCGCTGTGAAATAACTTCTTTGTAAAGCATTATTTTACACTAGGGACAAACCGAATGAGGCAGCACTGTTTTAACTAGGCAACCATTGTATAAGGAATGGTGGAGGCTACAGTCTTCATCTGACCATCCCGATTTAGGTTTTCCTAAATTATTTCCGGGACGGCTCCTAATATAATGCCACAACTTGTGACGTCTCCTGGCAAGACATTTACAAAATCGGTATAATACATAAAAATAATAATAAACATTTATCTGTATTATTATCATTATCATTATTATTATTATTATTATTATTTCATTACTGAATGAATGGTTGTAGGTTATGCATAAAAATAAATAGTAATTTTTAATTTTTATGTTTGTGCAATATTTATGTATTTATATTTCACAAATAACGTCTGTGGTCGGCGAATGTATGTATCGAAGCAGACAATGATAATTAGAAATAATTACAAAGATGCATATTAAATTGCCTATAAATAGTGGAGGTTAAAACATTACTGTCTCTGTCTTCTTGTAGCCGTTAAAGATGTGAGAGCCTGTGACGCTCGCTTGAATGCTTAGATAACCTTCGTTTGTCCTTTGATCGAGAAAGACGCAATTGGAGGTGATATTTTTAAAAGGTGTGTAGGTTGTGTTGATTTTTTGAATATAGAAATCGTTAAAATTATTATCTGTAATAATTTGCCCAAGATTTCATTCCACATTCTTAGCCGTTTCCAGCATATTAGAAATTTCTCATGACGCAGAGCCGTGCAGCGATGGCGGCAGCCGCTGCCGCGGCAGATTCAAATTAAACTGAATGAAAGCAGTTTTCCCGCAATATAGCGGGCATGTAACGGTGCATTAAAATTATCTCTTTCAGCTTCCTGGAGACTTCAGAGGGAAATTGTGGGTTTTGTTATGTCATTTTCTGGTGGACATGGGCAGCTGCTATTATGTTATCAGTTACGTAATTAATTCATGAGTGATAAAATTTTACTTGTGTGTGATCAAAGACTGCTGTGCTAAACCTGTTCTGGCTAATAACATAAAAACCATATTTCATCCTTTTTTAGTTTCATGCTCTCATGTTAGTCATGGCAGTTAATAGTGTTCATATACTTCAAAAAAATCCACTGCAGCTTTTACGTTTAGTGAACATAACATACTGAAACTTCCGTACAGATATCAGAGTAATTTTCAGTGCATTCAAGAGATGAAATAACGAAAGTCATTTTTTTATTCCATAATTAGTTACAGTAATGATGCCAAGTTCCATATCTAACGAGCCAGATCAATGTTATATAAAAATAGTTTGCAAATTAAAGATCGTACGCCCACAGCAGGAAATCTTTCAGTGTTCTGCGTATCCCCACATAAAAATGCATAAAGTGAAAATATTTTCAACTACAGAAACTAAGGGTGAGAATCGTATTTTATCTGTCGTTCTCGCAACAATAAGCAATATAAAATTAATAACAATATTATGCCATATAAACTGCATAGAAAGAAAAAAAGGTGTGCGGGGGGGATTACGTGACAAACTGACTACCTGTTTCAACCTAATGAAACTAGACCTGTAACTTTTATTGTTCTTAAATTGTAATACAAGACACGTCAAATATTCTTGTAAAGGTGATCTATGGACGAATAAAACTACTACTACTACGAGATTCGTAGATGTGCTTTTTATTACAGTAGCAGATTTGCTGTGTTAACAGGGGATTGTCACTTGTGACTTTCAAACTCAAGCGCACTTTACCCCAAACTGGTGTCATTATTCGTTGGCAGTTTTGCTCAAGACAAGGGAGCTAATGCTTATGTGAAGGAAATGACAGCTGAAGAAATGGACCTGACGATGTTTATTGAACTAAGAATGAACTCTATCGTTTCCTGGGAAATTGGAGCGTATGATACTGGTGTGACTTTATCACATTTATATCTTTGAATTGTTACCCAGTAATCATTTTATTTCTTACAATTCCAGGGAATTATGCAAAGAACCTGCTGTAAGTTAGACGGAGACTTATAACGATATACGTTTCTAGTTCAGTGGTCGGATCTTGGAATTTACCTACGTTAAGCGCAATAGCTTTGTCTCAAGGAGGTGAACAGTTCTGTCATAGTTCTTGGGGCTGATCTTACAATTTCCAAAGATGTATGAACACTGTCGAGCTGCAATCTATCAAAAATCTGCTCGATTTTACTATTATGCGAAATGTATCCATAGTAATCACATGTATCCGTAATAATCCCCCATTAAATTAGCAGTCATTAACTGATTCTGAGATACACACTCCACCAAATTTACCTCACTGACTATCATAAATTCGTGAGCTTGTTATAGTTACTTGTGAAATTAGAAATGTGCGGCATCTAGCTCAGTGGCTGGTTAGATATCATGCTCAAAAAGCGAGAAAAAGGTTGTAGACAACACATGATTTGTCAAATTTGGCTTAAATTTATATCTAAGAAGACTGTTTTTAGGGAATTGTCACTTAATCCAGACCACACAGGTCTATTCAAAATTCTTCAATTTTCGTAAAATGTTCGTCTTGTACAATCAGTAACGTCCTAATTCGCATACTGAACTATATCCGTCTCTTGTGTGGATGATACAAAACAACGGATTTAATTTGGCGCCGCTGGACAACCCTATTTCAAAACTCTCAAATCTGATTCGGGATACTCGTATCGGACGAATTGGTGACTGTTTACAATGAATTCACGCATCTAAGGAGCGAAATTCTTTGGAAGGCCCACGGACTAATGTATTTTGCCGCTAGAATGGAACCTGTAATGATCGTCGACCCCGGTGACGTTTAGGAAGAATTCAGTCACTTTTGTCTCTCTTGGTATCCCTCCAATTCTCTCTGAATAACATAACTTTAAACAGTCTAAAGAAACTTCCTGGCAAATTAAAACTGTGTGCCGGACCGAGACTCGAACGCGGGACCTTTGCGTTTCGCAGGCAAGTGCTCTACCATCTGAGCTACCCAAGCACGACTCACGACCCGTCCTCAAACCTTCAATTCTGGCAGTAAATCGTCTCCTACCTTCGAAACTTCACAGAAGCTCTTCTGCGAACCTTGCAGAACTAGCACTCCTGGAAGAAAGGATATTGCGGAGACATTGCTTAGCTACAGCCTGGGAGATGTTTCCAGAATGAGATTTTCACTTTTCAGCTGAGTGTGCGCTGATATGAAACTTCCTGGTAGATTAAAACTTCCAGGTGTGCTAGTTCTGCAAGGTTCGCAGAAGAGCTTCCTGAAGTTTGGAAGGGAGGAGACGATTTACTGGCAGAATTGGTGTGAGGAGGGGTCGTGAGTTGTGCTTGGGTAGCTCAGATGGTAGAGCACTTGCCCGCGAAAGGCAAAGGTCCCGCGCTCGAGTCTCGGTGCGGCAAACAGTTTTAATCTGCCAGGAAGCTTCATATCAGCGCTGCAGAGTGAAAACTCATTCCAGTCTAAAGAAGGTTTTGATAAGTGACAGCAAAACTGTATTTGTGCGAACAAACGATATGCTTCTACCCACCATTACAATATTTATTATATCATTATGTCTATTAGTCGTTCACTCTATGAAGACTGTCGGCGCCATGGTTGATGGGAGCAGCTGTTTCGATAGCAACTGGAGGTCGTATATGACTTCGACCCAATATTCACTTATTTCTGGTCGCAACCAGCTTCAGCTCTCACAAGGGAACCTCCCCATCGCACCCGCCTCAGATTTAGTTATAAGTTGGCATACTGGATAGGCCTTGAAAAACTGAACACAGATCAATCGAGAAAACAGGAAGAAGTTGTGTGGAACTATGAAAAAAATAAGCAAAATATACAAACTGAGTAGTCCATGCGCATGATAGGCAACATCAAGGATAATGTGAGCTCAGGAGCGCAGTGGTCCCGTGGTTAACGTGAGCAGCTGTGGAACGAGAGATCCTTGGTTCAAGTCTTCCCTCGAGTGAAAAGTTTACTTTCTTTATTTTCGCAAAGTTATGATCTGTCCGTTCGTTCATTGACGTCTCTGTAATAAGTTTAGTGTCTGTGTTTTGTGACCGCACCGCAAAACCGTGCGATTAGTAGACGAAAGGACGTGCCTCTCCAATGGGAACCGAAAACATTTGATCGCAAGGTCATAGGTCAAGCGATTCCTCCACAGGAAAACACATCTGATATATTCTATCGACACTGGTGACGGCACGTGCGTCACATGACAGGAATATGTTGTCGACCCACCTAAGCTTGTACACTTGGCGAATGGGTAAAAAGATTCTTCTACCTTGCCCGATTTAGGTTTTCTTGTGGATGTGATGATCACTCTGAAAAAAGTGATGAAAAAATAAGAGTTTGTCACATAAACTGCAACAAATGAATGCAACAGTTTCGCAGTCGCACAGTTTTTCCTGTGCTCTGTCAAAACATATGTTTTTAACGTTTTCAAATTTTTCCGTGTGTAGACCGTCAAATCCTGCATATGTCCAAGCAAATCTGAACATGTCCTGGAATTTCGGAGAGCGAAGTTGATTATGTGTGAGTGCCTGAACTTTGATAAATGTCTGAAAACAAAAAATTAAACTTTTCACTCGAGAGAAGACTCGAACCAAGGACCTCTCGTTCCACAGCTGCTCACGCTAACCACGGGACCACGGCGCTCCTGAGCTCCCATTGTCCTTGATGTTACCTATCTTGCGCATGGACTACTCAGTTTGTATATTTTGCTTATTTTTTCATTGTTCCACACAACTTCTCCCTGTATTCTCGATTTATCTGTGTTCAGTTTTTCAAGGCCTATCCACTGTGCCAACATAACTAAATCTGAGGGGGGTGCGATGGGTAGGCTCCCTTGTCAGTAATGCAGAACATGGGACATTGACTTTCTTCAAAACCGTGATCTCTATTGTGAACGGACTTTAGTAACATCTCCAGTTATTTCTCGCGTGAGTAGGAGAGGGTCCGATGTTGTCCTTGTCGTGTCAAATGATAAGAAGGAGCGCATCTGCAGAACGAGACGCTATTCTGTGAAGGAATTGCTCCATTCATCTAGATATGAATAAGGATGATCGTCCAGTTAACAATATTACAATGCTCATCCCTTACTTCTCTCTTACATGATATAAGTGCCCCCCCTCCCCCTTAGAGAGTTAACAATAAATAATCAAAAAGTCGTTGCGAAGAGAAAATTTCCATCGGAAATTTACAGCATTTTCAGTGCGGTACTTCTTGAATCAAAATGTACTTTTTTTTTGTTCTAAAACAACATAGCTGCAGACACGAGGTATAAAACGGGATCCAAATCTTTCTTGCTGTTTCTTAACAATTTTTACTCCTTGAAACTTTTTCTTTGTATGACTGATAACATCCTAAAGTTAAGTGCGTTTCTACACAGACTCAACGCCAGCCAGTCTTCACTTTGCTACTGGCTTTGAGCACCCGAAATTTTCACCAGAAGTATTTTATCTACTGTAAAACTACTATATTATTTAAAGTGGGTTATGTAAATGATAGTGAAATACTATATACAGTGTGACGCAGTTGAAAGTAGCCCCCCTCGCCTTTGGTTGCGAATGCTATACTTCGACTTCTGAAATACAGTAAACAGCAACAACAGTGGACAGTTTTATGCAATAATCGATTGTCAGCATTATTCTGTCAGCATTTCAGTTTATTTCATCAGCAAAATAATTTTCTCGCCAGGAAGAAGAATTGAAATTGTGTGATGATTTGTGAAAACAGGTTCGATTAAGGAAACTC
This sequence comes from Schistocerca serialis cubense, assembly GCF_023864345.2. NCBI lineage: Eukaryota > Metazoa > Arthropoda > Insecta > Orthoptera > Acrididae > Schistocerca > Schistocerca serialis. The sequence goes on along the minus strand of NC_064639.1, from coordinate 251,042,543 downwards.
GCGAAATTTTCGGGGCCAAGTATCTGGATAGAGGATTACTAGCAAAAACTGGCGCACCTACGTAAGTGTGCAAAACGTAAAACGGCAAAGAATTCCTCGTGTGAGCACACCAGAAGATATTACAGACGTTCGCAGAAGAACTATTCAGAGCCCACAGAAGTTTAACACGTGAATTGGCCCAACAGCCACTTGTAAGTAGGAGTAGTTGCCAGCGGATATTGAAGTCTTAATTTGAAGGCATATCGTGTGAAGGTTGTGCAGCATTTATGTGAGGATGATAGAAACGTGTAGATTACTACACGTGGCTTTTGAATTACACCAAGGTTGGTTTGTTAGTCCCTTTCCACTATATCATGAGTGATGAAGTATGGTTTCATCTTGCCGGTCATTTCAATTCACAGAACACGAGGTACTGGACAGCGGAGAAACCTAAACATTGTGTGTTAGCAACCACTCCATGATGAAAAAATTGGCGTTTAATGCGGTGTAACAGGCACGCGCATCATTGGGCCGAGATTTTTTGACTCTGTTCTCAACACGGTTTTTGTATACATTTTGTGCTCGACTCCCTGAATATGAAAGACATTACTGCTTCTTCCGGCAAGATGGGGCAACATTCCACACGTCTAAGATATCCCTGGATGGACTCCATGATTTCTTCACTGCGGAACGAACTGTAGACAAACACTTGTGGCCACCAAGTTTGCCGGATCTAACAACATGTGATTTTTTCCTGTGGTGACACTTGAAGAGCAAGGTCTATGAAACAGTTCCTCACACAATACGAGAAGACATCAACCGTGAAGCTGCCGCCATCGATATCCAAACTTTCCGCCGGGTGTGTCCGAATACTCGTATGCTTAGACGTGCACATCTGTGTATCGATGTTTCAGGGGGTCATTTTCAACATCTATAAATGAGCTTTCACTGTATTTTTCAGTGAAAATAAATGGTAAGTCCAATTCTTCGTTTCTGTAATTTTGCTGCATTCCCCTTATACTTTCACGGGCTAATTTTTTTCGCGGCGCACTGTATAAACTGTTAACAGAACAGCTTTAAAAAAAATTACGGTAGTATCGACAACCTTGGGGCTAAAATTGTACTGCTGTAAAAGAGCCACTGGCAGTAGAGAAATTTTTAAGACAATAGACGCTCAATCGGTGGTAGTGTTGGCTTGAAAGAAGTGTTTCAACGAAAGTGAACTACGGAGCAAATGAGACTCAGTGATCGAACAGGTAACACGAATCACGGAGGATGTACCTGTCAAAAAGAGTTGTCAGTTCGTGACTTCGGTAAGCACTATTTATCGCAGTGTTCACAACTGAATTTTACGAAGCACAAACAGTAACGGTATATTGTAGATTTGAACAATCTTATACTGAAGTTCACTAACACAAAGCTATTTCCTTCTTTGTACATCCTGCCCGTCCATACTATCGCACTTTGAAAGTCAGCGACGTTGGTATTACACGCGAAAACTACGTGACTGAACTTGTAGTAGGTGGTGGTCGTCGCTCTTACGAATACATCGGCTGTAAACAGTGGTAACGGAAAGTCTATGAGGTACAAAGTAATTAACGGTATGTAGAACGTGGTAAGCGCTAAGCTTTGTTCATGGTAGTTGACAGTTTCACGATGAACCAAGAAACGCTGCACTATGTCTAATTTCAGATTCTCATTAATGGTAACTTTGTCAGGAAGTGTGCATGCAAACAGTGGTAAATAAAAGAATTTGACTACCAGTAGTAGTAGCGTGTGCGACTTCGTGCCAGGAAAATGCATTCCACGGAAGATCTGTGCAAATCCGGGAACGGTGTGGATAATGACTACTCAGATAAAGATCCAGAATATGTTCGTGAACGCAAATGCGCCTCGAAAGTTGTTGCTAAGCACATGAATGTGAGTAATTATTTATGTACGTAAACAATGTTGTGTCCATTATCTTAGTTTACGTGAATTTAAGTCACAGTGTGATGGCAGAAAGGCTAATGACCGTGTTTGACATTGCTAATGTGCTATAGTAAGGTGACAATAAAATCTATTTTATGTTGGGCTGAATCATAGATTAACTTTCAGATTCTTATACTTTACTACTACAAAAACTGGTAATGCAAATCTTAGTATCCTAAATTGAAGTAATTCGAACTTTTTAAATTTATGTTTTTGGCAGGTTTCACAGAAATGCTCTTTAACTCGCCCAGGAAGTAAACAGTGGTAAATCAATGGTAACACCTGTCAAGTGCACTAAGCTGCAAATCAATGTTATGTACCCCTTGACGTATTTTTAAGAATGAAATTTTGGACAGAGTTTACGATTTTAAAAATATGACTTTACTCTAGAAATATTTGAAAATAATGACTCATCTGAATGAAAAACTTGCAATGATGCACATGAAGTATGTTTAATGAGATTTTATTGAAATGTACTGCACAATTTCTTAAAACAACTAACTTATCCCTTACTACTGTTAACAGCCGAGGTCTCCTTCAAGGAGATCGCCCGAGTTGAACTCAGCATTCCCCATCCGAAAGATCGTCAACCGAATCACTGGGCCTCATCTCATGACAAATTGCGGAGAGGTTAGGCATTTGTCTTTGACGTACAGTCTGAAACTATATTCATTTTGCTGCCGGATAATATTTATCGTGAAATACTCTTTACATCCACCTACTGGTCGACTGCAAACTGGCAAGTGTTACTGTCCTCGACCGTGGAGGTCTGTTGTAAATGCAGGAAGAGTAAGGTTTTCCGTTACGCCCACGCGAGGTCATTAGAGACGAAGCACGAAAAGATACTGAACGATTATGGGGAAGGATGGCTGATTTTTCAAAGCGCACATCCCGCCATTTGCCTTGAAATTTTTAGGGACCTTTATTCATTTACTGACACCTCTTACTACCTGATGCTTTATGGTTCTATAACTGGTCGTAATCATCTGATATCGTTTTTGGAGCATGTGAAACAATAAATGTAATGCAACTATCTGAAACTTAAATACGAAGTAAATAAACATGAAAGAAATTTGGAAGTAAAGAAAATATACACTCTGTACTAAAAAAAAGGTATAGAAAATCTATAGTACAGATATAGGGTGGAGGCACCTGGACACTATTGGCTCTGAATTTACTCTGAGCCGAGCAATCCTGTTGGCACGTTGTCTATTAATAAAATTATAAGTTAATGCGAGGTATGTTTGGTATCTTAGACTGCTTAGAGTTATTTTATACGTCACTATATTTCGTTAGTGAATACAGTATTTAGCAGCAAAGGTACTATATTATTTTATTGTTACTACTCGCGTTTTGCGCTAAACTAGTATTTGTACTATGGGAGCACCAGTGCTGAGACTATTCATTGTTAGTTCTGAAATATGTAAACTTTTGCCGTAACCGTAAGGAATCAACTAACAGACATAATGGAGTGTTATTTAATGTAATGTGCTGATACGAAGTAGTTCAGTTCTACTACGTACTTGTTCTAATAAGAATAATACGGGCTAGTGTGAAAATTTGCCTTTTATAGCGACACAGACTGTAATTTTGTTACGTTTTGCTAAAGGGTCTACATTCTCTTCAGCCCTCAGCATGGCACATGTTTATGATTCTTCCTTCCATTCCAAACAGATACATTCGGTGAACAGATTACTTGATATCACCTATGCTGTCATGTAGAATTCAGTAAATATGTCTGGATCTAAAATTGTGTGTTTCTGCTGTGGTATGTCGTTTCTATCCTCACCGACTACGATACGGGGCTACGCGTAGTGAGAAGAGGTGCTGCTAACAAGGGCTTATATCCTCTTGACTGAATGTCAAGTCATGAATATGCATGGGATAAGGGGCCATACGAGGCCTGGAAAGAGAACATACCGTGGTTGGTCTCGACTACTTCATGTACATCTGCTTCCTGATCTGTATCTGCATCTACATCTTTACTGCGCAAGCCACCTTTTGATGTGTGCGGAGGATATTTTGTGTATCAGTTCCAGTTACGCACAATTTGCGGGAAGAACGACTGCTGGTAAGCCCCCGTGTGGGCTTCAATCTCTCTAATTTTATCTTCATGGTACTTTCGTGAGATATACGTATGCTCTCGGAATTTTAACAGTAAACTACACCATGATGCAGAACGCCTCTTGTGCCGCTAGAATTGCCTCAGCATTTTTACGAGCTCTGTTTCCTTTGTCAGCGCTGTCTTGTATGCATCCCACAGTGACCAATAATATTTAAGTATTGGTCGAACCAGTGTTTTATAAACTTCCTTTCTTAATAGAGCACATTCATGAGGGTTATTTCCATGTATCTCTCTCTGGCATCTATCCTACATGCATTCTATTTTATTTGGCCGTTCCACCCCAAATCGCGACAGTGCGGGGCTGTATCGAACGTCTTCCGGAAGTCAAGGAACAAAGCATCTACCTGTGTGCTGGTATCTACTGCTTTCTGGGTCTCGTTGCCGAATAGAGCGAGGTGGGTTCCACGCGACCGTTGTTTTCGAAGCAGGTGTTGATTCCTAAAAGTAATAATGCTGGAGCATAAAACATGTTCCAAATTCTACAACAGACCGACGTCAGGGATGTAGGCCTTTGCGTTTGTTTGACGACCCTTCTTGAAAACGGGAATGACTTGTGCTTTCTTTCCAATCATTAGGAGCGCTACGCTCTTCTAAGAGACCTACGGTACACTGCTGCTAAAAGAGAAGAATACTCGGTGTAGAATCGTATTCGTATCCCGCCATGTCCACTGGCCTTCCCTCTGTTCAGAGATTTCAGTTGCCTTTCTATTCCTTGGTCGATTATTTCGAAATATCTCGGTTTGTCATTCGTGCGATTATTTTAAAGAGAACCTACAGCTCGTCTCTCTGAAACAGTATTGTAAAAACACGTTCAATATTTCTACCTTTGCTGTGTCATTCTTTGTTTCACTGCCATTATGGTGACAGAGTCTACCCACAGATGAGTTCGACCCACTTACTGATTTAATGCAAGGCGAACATTTTTTAGGATTTTTTGTCAGTTCGGTTGATATAATTTCTGTTTCGAATTCGTTAAATGCTTCACGCATAGACTTCCTCACGCTAATTTTGGCTTCGTTTAATTTTTGTTTGTCTGTAAATCTGTGGCTACGTGTAAGTTTGCAGCGAAGGGCTCTTTGCTTTCGTAACAGCTTTCTAACACGGTTGTCGGACCACGGTGGCTCGTTTCCATCCCTCACAATTTTGTTCGGGACATACTTGACAAAGCCGTTTGCTAAGATTTTCGTGCTGATCTGTCAGAAAATCTGTTTCATGTCATTACTGCTAAACAGAAAGATCTTCCTACCTTTCTTTGCATTCCTATTTCTGTATTAGACACTTGGAACAGTTTCACTCGCTCCTCCGTCCCTGCTACCCTTCCTAATCCCTTCAGACTCCCAGTCTGTAACTGCTAAGCTAAAATCTCCACCTAAAACTATAAAATTACTAGGAAATTTACGCTAAATATTTTCTAAGACTCCCCTCAGATGTACCGCCACTATTGCTGCTGAGGCAGGGGGTTCATAAAAGCACCTCATGACCATGTTTGGTCCACCTTTAACACTTAACTTTACCCAAATGATTTCACATTCTGAATCTGTACTAATCTCACTACATATTACCGTAACTTTATTGCTGCAAACACGCCTCCACAACCAGCGCTCAGCCTATCTTTGTGACATACATTCCAGCCGGTGTTTAGGATACTGACATCTTGTTTCAGACAGATTTCTGTCCCTAGTTCTGTGTGATCATTGGTTCCATTAATGAGCGAGACTCGTTATGTGACCTTTCCTTACACACTCTTGCAGTTAACTAGCACTATATTAATATTTTCTTTCTCCGATATCCTGTGACGACTGCTACCTTGTCTTACGGAGCGTGTGGAGGGATTTCTCTATCCTAAAAAACCCACATGTGCACGTCACACGTACTCCGCTGCCCTGGTACCCGCTTCCCGCTTGACGTGCATGTCTGATATATTAACGGAGGTCCTACACTTGCGATGTCACATAATGGTTTGCTGCAGAGTAGTAGCTCTCTAACCAGCAGTTCATTCGAGCAAGCCAGTTGCGACTTCACCTAATGTTGCCGGACATGAGATAAATGGACTATGCACGGCTCTGCTTAAAAGGAATAGCTTGATGTGGTCGTGGGGTCGAGGCAAACACGTCTGCTTTCATGTCCATCAGCTAACCCTCTGCAAATCATAATCTGTAGCAGTGACCTTGCAGTCAAATAGTCTATCCATTGCCTAGAATTCCCAATTAATAAAATACACAGGAATATTAAATAAAAATATATGAATAATTAATAAAAAGGTTCTATTCTAACATCTGTAACTGATGTAGACCACACCAGAGAATTATATTGAATAATATTATTTTGAAAACATATCTGAACTAAACGGAAAGTTGTCCTACGATTTCCAGTTTAAATACAGACAGAAAATAACCTTGTCAAAGGCAGTAAAGTTGCATTCAGAGCGTTGCGAGAATGGTAGCAAAATTCCCGAGCTAAATTGTCATCCAAGACGCATGAAAACTAAGTCCATTTCGTGATCGCAGTACGAGAAATATTCAACTCTAAATAGTTTAGACTTCAATATTATTAGATGGAAATGAACACATACATGATAACGAGTAGAAACTCGTAATTTGCCTAGTCTCAAATCCATAATGCAATCGGAAAAGTGGGAGTATTGTAGCGGCCGTTCACCGCCCGGAATTTATCTCCTACACCAGGTCCTCCCAGGGTGTTTAGGCAGGGGCATCGGGCAGTGCAAAATGCAGAAGACGGCTTGGCTATGTTGACGACGGTGCAAACCCTCACTCTTCGACTTTGCGCAAAAACACTGTCTCTCTCCTTCCTTACTCTTGTCTCTTTCGGTCCTTCGGTCTCGACCTTTTCCAACATTTCATTTTCTTCGTCATTGCCAAATGTTTATGTGCAGTTTGCGAAGAGCTTAGTTTAATGGGACAGATTACCGGTGCCAGAGGTATCTGATTATGAATAACAATAACCTTAAATTTCGTTTCAACAGAATATCATCTCTTCTATTTTTTCCTTTTTTATTTTCAATTATGCTGCTAAGATGTGGAACAACTGATAGCAATTTTTAGAGAATTTTTTTATGTTACAATCAGAAATACTTGCACACGGTCTAGTTTCGCACAAGACAAAACAGAGAAAAATCTTTCACTTACATAAGTGGAACTATACACAGAAGCAATCATCGCTGCCTCTCTGTGCAGCCTAGGAATTCTTCCTTCGACAAAATCCGAGCAAACCTTTGTTACTGTAAAATAGATTCATTCGGTGATCATCGGTTTGCAAATCGATGAGATCGAAATGCGAATAGGAAGGCGCACTTTCAGTTGCTATCGAAAAGGGCTTACAAGCACTTCAGCTATTGATCGTTAAGTTAATAATTTCCTATAACAAAAGCAAAACTAAATGTTAATAAATGAAAGTAATGCATAAAGTTGCTTTGAAGTACTGAAAGGCGATACGTATTAATAAACAGGTACTATGCACTTTTGACTTTGACGTAATGTTACTTTTGTACGTTTAACAAAATCGATTTTATTTTGCTGTTGGTAATACACGAGTACCTTTCCTGGAATCTGTCGGTAAACTTATATTCAAGGGATTGTAGCACCTCGACGTATTTTTGAAAGCGCTCTCCTTTCCGCACAAATGCTGTCAATCAAAACCATGGTACCTGTGTGAACAAGGCACTCTTAAAATCAGGATGCCTTCTTAAAGGTAAAATTTATATATTGCTTACCTAGCTCAGGAAAGGGTTGCTTACTTTTCTCTGAAAGGTTGTCTTTGAGGAACTTAAGCTTACGTTGAAAAGCTTTTACTTTGCCGACACTATCGTTGATGAGATTATTTTCCTTTTGGAGTTTCAGACTTAAATCATTTCGGAGAGCCACAATGCTTCCAAAAATCCTAAACCAACTTCCCATTCAGTGCCATTCAAAAATGGCTCCGGACGTCCTTTATCCTCCAAAAACTGAGCTGCCTTCGTGACGTAGTCGAAAAGCTCAGGAAATCACTTTTCCTTTGTCCAACTAGCATATCTCAGGGTGGTAGGGGTATCTGGATTCTCCTCTTCAAATGAAAGAAAAAAATCCTTTGAACTGATGATGAACTAGCCCGTGAGAACGAATATAGTTCACGACACGCACCGCTACGTTCATCGCGTCTTGAAGACTGATAACTTTTGCACAAAGTATCTCTTGGTGTCCAAAACAACTTTACCGCGCATTGCTGGCATACCGTTTGCGCTCACGGAAAAAAGCTTTACCCGAGTGAGCCTTGTTCCTTCACCTATCATTTCGACCACTTCTACAATATCCCCTGTATCAATGCCCTTCATTGGGATTATACCCAGGAGCTCTTGCGCTACATGTGGGTCGTCGTCCACGTTACGTAAAAAGTGATTTACTGAACTGCGTCGCTGATGTCCGTGGACTCATCGAGTGCAGGGGGAGGCCCAATTCTATATTAACACTTATTTTGATTCTTTGGACACCCAGAAATTTACATATTAATTCTACCAGTATTTGGTACTATCTCACATACTGTATGCCAAGAAAGGGGCAAAATTGAATCATTTGTAATACGGCAGGAAGTTTTCAATTTCGGCTGTCAACTGTTCGTGCAAAATCCTGGCAATGTCGCTGATTCGCCAAGATATTGTCATATTGGAAAGTGATACTCTGCTGCACGCGGAAGTTAATGTGGGATTCATCGTCTCTATTACGTCCAACAAAATATTCTTCATTAATGGCCCTTCCACAAACGGCTTCCCTGTTCTTGCTAAACGTAGAGCAAGTTTATAACTAGCTCCAACAATCGTTTCGGAGCACCTTTCCTTTTCTTCGCTCAAAATTAGACATAAAAAGATTGTGTTAGGAATAATACAAGTGAGAAGGAAAAAGAATACACACTTGAGAGGAATGAAAACAAACTTAGTTCATTGATTGGCGACTCCATGGAGTGTCCTGTGCACCACGACCAGATAATGGATATACTTAGAAGGAGAGACAGCATTGGTCGTATTTTTTTGTTTTATTAACCGCAAAATCGATTTTCGGTGACAGCACTGAGGATGGTCACTAAGTGACCGAAGATCGATTTTGCGGTTAATAAAACAAAAAAATACGACCAATGCTGTCTCTCCTTCTAAGTATATCTAAACTTCAGTTCGTTTTGCAAGACCTTTAACCAAAATATACGTGCTACATTACTGGTAAAAACCTCATTCGTTGATACAGAATTCTCTTCTGCAACTTCCTTAATTCTTCCTCTCTGGCGTCCTTTGTGATTTTACTGTCCTCTTATGAATACAATTTTCTGTAGTGTCTTTCAATAGACGATTTTCTTTCACACATAATTACTGTATTGCAGATAAGACATTTGACTTCATCGTTGCAACTAAGAAAAAAAGTAAGAAACTTACACTGCAATTTAGATGGACTGTCGGAAATCTTTGCTTTTTTTGGAGTAGGTTGTTCCATTATTCTAGTAAGTGCTCATCTATTTCAGAGTTGAATAAGCCGTCTATCAACGAACTCGGAAGCGCACCAAGGCGGACATACCAACCAAGCCAGCCCGAGGGGAATTAAGCCGAGACGCTCCGTGCAAACATTCTGGGCACCTCTCTTTGTACGTGCATGATTTTCCGTGTATGGGAAGTCCTGACCTACACGCTCAAATACATCTCGTTATCATAGGAAGATCTGCCTTCCTCAAGCACAAACGTAAAAGTGCCCAGGATCGCTCCCTTGAGCACACCAATCGAGAAAGGTGTTTTTCCGCCACTGTCCGCTCTTCCCTTAGCTGAAGGGCATCCCTACCTACAATACGTTGTTCTTAAGTTCTACAAACATGAGTTGACTCAACTTGTCCACTTTCCACACTAAAATAATATATTACAACAATATTTAAATAAAGCAATGTTATAAACATTCGATCACATTCACATAACTTACAATAAATATAAATAATAGTTTCTTCATAAATAAAGAAGCTAAACAATGAAGTGCACTCACATTAGATGACAACAGATTGTCTTTAGCCGGCCGGGGTGGCCGAGCGGTTCTAGGCACTACAGTCTGGAGCCGCGTGACCGCTACGGTCGCAGGTTCGAATCCTGCCTCGGGCATGGATGTGTGTGATGCCCTTAGGTTAGTTAGGTTTAAGTAGTTCTAAGTTCTAGGGGACTGATGACCTCAGAAGCTAAGTCCCATAGTGCTCAGAGCCATTTTGATTGTCTTTAAATATTGTTTAAATATTATTTAGGCCTGTCTAACAGATGTGCTTCGGCACTCTTTACAATAGTGGTACCAGCTAACATATATGACTGACCACTTCTTAAGTAACCACGATTTTGTATTAGCAATTGTAATCAATAGTTAAATAAATATCTGCCGAAAAAGTAAAATGTTCATTAAATAACTACATAAGTATGACAAGACATGAGATATTCATGCTGCATTCATCCACTGTGTTCTTGTGGAGATTACGATGTTCTGACAAACATTCGCGTAGTAAAAACCAATATAAAAGATATCGCAAGTCAATAAGTAAAATGGATACAGATACACAGCTTCCAGGATGATAGCTTTAGTTCAGTGTTATCATCTGAGATGCTGTTTGTTAAAATTGGATGAAGCAACCAATAGTTGTTAATTCAGTGTGAATAGTTTAGTCACTGTAAGATATTAACTTTTGTAGTTTTAAAGCGCACCACGGTAAGTATTTCTGGTCAAATGTGTATAGGGTAATACCAACAGCAGCAGAAACTGGTATAACGGGTGTAGGTTTCGTTATGAATAGGAAGGGAGGGCAGAGAGTGTTACTGTGAACAGTTCAAATGGTTCAAATGGCTCTGAGAACTATGGGACTTAACATCTTAGGTCATCAGTCCCCTAGAACTTAGAACTACTTAAACCTAACTAACCTAAGGACATCACACACATCCATGCCCGAGGCAGGATTCGAACCTGCGACCGTAGCATTCCCGCGGTTCCGGACTGCAGCACCTAGAACCGCACGACCACCACGGCCGGCTGTGAACAGTTCAGTGACAGGGTTGTTCTTATCAAAATCGACAGAAAACCAACAACGACAACGATAGTTCAGGTATACATGCCGATGTCACAAGCTCAATATGAAGAGTTGAGAAAGAGTATGAGGATATTGAAAGCGTAATACAGTATGTAAAGGGAGATTAAAATCTAATACTCATGGGGGACTGGAATGTAGTTGTAGAGGAAGGAATAGAAGAAAAGGTTACAGGACAATATCGGCTTGGGACACGGAATGAGAGAGGAGAAAGACTAATTGAGTTCTGTAACAACTTTCAGCCAGTAAAAGCGAATACTCTGTTCAGGAATCACAAGAGGAAAAGGTATACTTGGAAAAGGCCGGGTGATACGGGAAGATCTCAGTTAGATTACATCATGGTCAGACAGAGATTCCGAAATCAGATACTGGATTGTAAGGTGTACCCAGGAGCAGATATAGACTCAGATCACAATATAGTAGTGATGAAGAGTAGGCTGAAGTTTAAGACATTAGTCAGGAAGAATCAATACGCAAAGAAGTGGGGTACGGAAGTACTAAAGAACTACGAGATACGGTTGAAGCTCTCTAAGACTATAGATACAGAATAAGGAATAGCTCAGTAGGCAGTACAGTTGTAGAGGAATGGACATCTCTAAAAAGGGCCATCAGAGAAGTTGGGAAGAAAAACATAGATACAAAGAAGGTAACTGCGTAGAAACCGTGGGTAACAGAAGAAATACTTCAATTGATTAATGAAAGGAGGAAGTACGAAAATGTTCTGGGAAACTCAGGAATAGAGAAATTAATGAGGAATTAAATAAATGGGAAGTGCAGGGAAGCTAAGACGAAATGGCTGCAGGAAAAATGCGAAGGCATCGAAAAAGATATGATTGTCGGAAGGACAGACTCAGCATACAGGAAAATCAAAACAACCTTTGGTGATATTAAAAGCAACGGTGGTAACATTAAGAGTGCAACGGGAATTCCACTGTTAAAGGCAGAGGAGAGAGCAGATAGGTGGAAAGAATACATTGAAAGCCTCTATGAGGGTGAAGATTTGTCTGATGTGGTAGAAGAAGAAACAGGAGTCGATTTAGAAGAGATAGGGGATCCAGTATTAGAATCGGAATTTAAAAGAGCTTTGGAGGACTTACGGTCAAATAAGGCAGAAGGGATAGATAACATTCCATCATAATTTCTAAAATCATTGGGGGAAGTGGCAACAAAACGACTATTCACGTTGGTGTCTAGAATATATGAGTCTGGCTATATACCATCTGACTTTCGGAAAAGCATCATCCACACAATTCCGAAGACGGCAAAAGCTGACAAGTGCGAGAATTATCGCACAATCAGCTAAACTGCTCATGCATCCAAGTTGCTTACAAAAATAATATACAGAAGAATGGAAAAGAAAATTGAGGATGCTGTAGATGACGATCAGTTTGGCTTTAGGAAAGATAAAGGCAAGAGAGAGGCAATTCTGACGTTGCGGTTAATACTGGAAGGAAGACTAAAGAAAAATTAAGATAATTTTCATAGGATTTGTCCTCCTGGAAAAAGCATTCGACAATCTAAAATGGTGCAAGATGTTCGAAATTCTGAAAAAAGTAGGGATAAGCTATAGGGTCATATACAATATGTACAACAGCCACGAAGGAATAATAAGAGTGGACGACCGAGAACGAAGTCAAAGTGAAGAAGAATTACATGACCTGCTGAACAGAATGAACAGTCTAATGAGTACAGAATATGGATTGAGAGTAAATCGAAGAAAGACGAAGATAATGAGAAGTAGTAGAAATGAGAACAGCGAGGAACTTAACATCAGGATTGATGGCCAGGAAGTAGATGAAGTTAAGGAATTCTGCTATCTAGGCAGTCAAATAACCAGTGGCAGACGGAACAGGAAGGACGTCAAAAGCAGACTAGCACTGGCAAAAAAGGCGTTCCTGACCAAGAGAAGTTAACTAATATCAAATATCGGCCTTAATTTGAGAAAGAAATTTCTGAGAATGTGCGTCTGTAGTACAGCATTGTATGGTAGTGATACATGGACTGTGGGAAAAGCGGAACAGAAGGAAATCGAAGCATTTGAGATGTGGTGCTATTGACGAATGTTGAAAATTAGGTGGACCGATAAGGTAAGAAATGAGTGGGGTTGTGCGCAGAATCGGAGAGGAAAGTAATATGTGGAAAAAACTGATAAAGAGTAGGGACAGGTTGTATAGGACATCTGTTAAGACATGAGGCAATGACTTCCATGGTACTAGTGGGAGCTGTAGAGAGCAAAAACTGTAGAGGAAAACAGATATTGGAATCCAACCAGCAAATAATTGAGGACGTAGGTTGCAAGTGCTACTCTGAGAAAACATTGTTGTGTTCCTTGATGTGCCTCATGTTTCTGAATTCACAGATGAATTCAAATTTGCTTTTAAATTTGACTTTGAATTATTATAGATTTTCTAAGAGTTGTAACTTAGCTATCTTTCATATTGACTCATAGTGAGCCACTGGTGGCGCATTCCGCATTCTGCTAAGAGAGCGACACTTTTCAGCTCTGTCTTCTGGGATTTTCCCCATTTTCAGCCACGCTGCTCGACTTAGTACTTCTCTGGCCTATACCAGTCGCTTAGGTGGGCTGGCTGCGGCGCGTCCTCGGCCCAGGGACCATTTAGCTTCACAGAGAAATTCACCCCACCTTGTACCAATTCTAGGCAGCTGATTTGCCATCAGACATACGTGTAACTTTACCCATTTGTCCATCCGACAGCAGAGGTTGAGAAATTTGACTCTGATATCATAATAGAATCGTCTGTGCCTCTAGCGTAGACTTTCCACTCTGCTTCAAACAGAGGACCACAGTCGGTTCTGGGAACAATGTTGAAAGATGATAGCTTTGGTTCAAATGGCTCTGAGCACTATGCGACTTAACTTCTGAGGTCATCAGTCGCCTAGAACTTAGAATTACTTGAACCTAACTAACCTAAGGACATCACACTCATCTATGCCCGAGGCAGGATTCGAACCTGGGACTGTAGCGGTCGCTCGGCTCCAGACTGTAGCGCCTAGAACCGCACGGCCACTCCGGCCGGTGATGATAGCTTTGCTTCCACCCTGTGAACGAGGTTATCTGTCTTTAACAAATCAGCCAGCTGCCCTTAGGAACTGATGATGGCCTCTGAACAAAGGCTGTAGGCCTCTTTCATGGCTACATATGCCATGATTTGCAGCTGGGTGCACGCAGTGCGCTGAGTCGCTGTCGGCTGACCCTGCTGCACCAGAAGAGACCTCTCGAGCAGGCAATCAGAGTGGACGCTGACCTTCTTTCGCAACCTGCTTACTCTTTTTCCGAGGATCTCAATCACTCGCCTAACAAGAAGCAGTACCACCTTCTGTGCTTGCCCAGATCTCTCAGGGAGATCGGCCACAGTCGCGACAGAGAGGCAACCCGTGATGGCTCAGATGTACAGTACTTTCAGTAGTGAGCAATACCTCAAACCTGTTTTTGAGGCGTAAGGGTTTAGCCGTGCGGCTGGCACGCACTTCCGCCTCCCTCACAGAGACACGCGTCCCTACTACTATGAGCCAATCACTGTCGGACAAATGTTTACCATCAGGAACGTGCGAATTGGAGGGCGCAGCGGCGTCAAGGATCCCAGGTGGCGGAATAGGTTCCTGAGGTAACAAAGCATTCGCCTCAAGTGCCCCGACGCTGCAGCAGCTCAGGGAATTAGCCTGACGCCTGTCGACGGTGGCCAATGCAGCTTCCAGCTGTTTACAGACAGTGACCAATTCCGCCTGAACCCGTACACAGCAATTGCAGTCACTATCCATTTTTAATCAAGTTTCTTCTTTTTTGTCTGTATCACAAGCAACGTGACACTAACATGGGAACTCTCTGGTGCAATCTAAGCTGTGCTTCTACACTACCTTTAGACTATACCACATGAGAAGTCGTCTCGCGAAAAGCTAATGCAATAAAATTTACGCAAAAAATTAGGGTAAGTTAGTAAACACTAGTCAAAACAGCAAAATTCACAGCTACATTTCACTTTTTAGCACAAGTACATTTGAAAAACGAACACTAAATCAAATTACTTTGTGTTGCCCAAAGTACCCCAGCTATGTGCACGTATTCTCAGCCCCATGATAGCTGGTGATATTGAGGTAAAAGGTATATCACTTACTTCCCATTTCCATGTCAGGTATTTACCAGCCAGTTTACAAGCCAGTTTATAAGCCGGCGCTCGATATCAGTATATTTGCTTGTAGTGACCATACATTTTTAGAGTTAATACACCTTTAACCAGAAGGCTGCAACACTTTATTCGATGTTAGTATTCATAATGTTAGTCCCTAGCACTGTGCACACATCCACTGACACGGTGTTGAGTGCCCCTAATAGTCTTAACATCACGCTCCACTACCAACGCATTACAGAAGACCTTGGCTGCAAAGGTAAATCTGTATCTGCACATGTTGGTCATAAAGTAGCTATTGACTGACAGAGTCAGATTGCAGTGTTCTAATATAAGTTAATGGTAAACTTTAGTCTGCTGTGGTAAGATTTGAAAGTCTTATTTGTTACAATTCTAATACGTTAATAAAGTTTTAGTCTTTCGTTAGTGTGTATTCCTAAGTAATATTTTGTTTAGTTTCATTGAGCGATTGCTGCTAGGATACCTTTCAGTATGAAGTACGTTCTCTCGCTGGCCCTGAGGGTTAAGTTATTTGAAAGCAACACTGCATCACATTCCCTAATGTACCGTTTGCTTTGGGCTCCAAGTCTTTTCTTATGTCTGCGGAGACCACAACTAGGAGATTGTCTGCATATACCACATACTAAGTTTCTGCCGTTACGGTGATCCTCATACAGTATACATAAAAGACTATTTAAATAAACCGTGGAATATTCAAATTCGCAGTTCGCCCGCCCTTAATACAAGGCCAGTGGCCAAATAGCCAGGTAACTGTGCGCCTCAATCGGGAAGATTGGTTTATAAGCACTGACAGTGGAGAATGGCAGCTACCATCATATTCGTACTGTACTACCTGCCAGAACAATACCTAGTCTAGATAGCGGCTCATACCATCGCTCTTTAAACAGATCAGAGCGTCTGATTGGGTTTTCGTTCATATTTTTTGTTCAAGAGACTACAACGATTTTTCTGTTTTCTTAGTTACAAAACAGGTATTGGCAATATACCTTTAGAAGCCCTTCACTACATTTCAGTAAGACATAAGTTGTGGTGTGGTCTAACGGTTGAGTGCATAATTGGCAGGCTACACTGCTTTGGATTTACAACTTTTTCCCTAGGAGTTAACGCCAGTTTTATTTCTAGCAAATTATTTATGCGACGGTCTGATTCCACATGACACAATCCTAACCTACATCTATATTAGTCGTCTCGGGGAGCATCGCTACTCAGTAAAGACGCATCTGCGATTTCGAGTCTTGCGGCGTGTATGATATTGAATAAATAATCCAGTTTTTCTGAAATTGTGGTCATCTGGTTGTATATGTACACCACACCTACCGATTTTGCGTTCCTTTCTGATAATTTCTTCGTGGTGCGTCATTTTTTCTTTGTCTTAGAGTATTTGTCTTAGAAGGCCATCAGATTATGATAATGGTGTAGCAGTTAGCTGTAAGGTCTAAGGATCATAAAATTACGTTACTAGAAAAACTAAATAATTTACCTCACCTGGGAGAGCGAACCGGACTCTGTCTTTTGGGGATGGTAAATACATGTCACCTTCAACAGGACTATACCTAGTAAAGTACTGACGTGTTAGGGCCTACCTCCACGCTGATGAGTTTTTTTCAGTGTGCTCATCTAAATCTACGTGGCTATACATGATTACTCTGCAATTCATAATTATGTGCTTGGTAGAGGGTTCGTCGAACAACCTCCATTCTGTTTCACTAAGGTCCACTCTGGAACAGCGCGCAGAAAAAGCGAACGCTTAAATATTTCCACGCGATTTTATTACCATGACCATTTCTCTCAATTTAGGTGGGCGCCAACGATATATTTTCGCATCCGGAGGAAGAAACTAGATATTGAAATTTGGTGGAAAGGTGTCACCATAATGGAATACGCTTTGGCTTTAATGACTGCCACCCCAGTTCTAGTACCACATCCGTGACACTTACTCCCTTATTTCGTGATAACAGAAAAGGAACTGCCCTTCATTGAACTTTTGTGATGTCCTCCGTCAATCCCATCTCATGCGGATCCTATACTTTGCAGCAGCACTCCAGAAGAGGACGGACAACCTTAACAGCCGTCACGGTAGCTCAGCGTGTTCGGTTAGAGGGCTGGTTACCGACTGTAATAAAAAAACTGAGTAAAGGAATCAACGATCAACGTGAACGGATGTCATGTGACGTCCTCCCAGACCAAGCGCAACGAACAATACCGAACAAAATGCACAGAATTTTAAAAAAGAAAAAAAAGAAAGAAATGTGGTCAGCGCGACAGAATGTCAATCTTAAGGGCCCGGGTTCGATTCCCGGCTGGATCGGAGATTTTCTCCGTTCATCATCATTTCATCCCCATCGACGCGCAAGTCGCCGAAGTGACGTCAAATCGAAAGACTTGCACCCGGCGAACGGTCTACCCGCCGGGAGGCCCTAGTCACACATTTATTTTTATCTTCTAAGTTTTCCGCCAATGAAATGAAACCTTTACTTCGTGATCGTTCCAATTCCAGTTATTTATAACTGCAATCCCTAAGTACTTAGGTGAACTTACAGCTTTTTATTTGTATGATTTATCGTGTAACAAGTATCTAACGGATTCCTTATAGTACTCACGTGGAAGACCTAAAACTTTTGATTATTCAGATTCAATTGCCAAATTTCGAATCTTACAGATATCTTGTCTAAATCATTGTGCAGTTGGGTTTGATCTGCTGATAATTTACGAGACGGTAAATGGTAGATGTACCGATTAGGAATAACGGGGGATCCGTAACATTTCCTTTGGGAACGCCAGATGTTATTACTGTTTTACTCGATTACTTTCCATCAGTTACTACAGACTGTGATTTCTGTAACAGTATACACGAGTCCAGTCGCACAACAGACGATACTCCACAGGCGTGCTATGAGATTGGAAGTCACTTGTGAGGAACGGGATCAAAACACGCCTGGAAATTTAGAACTAGGGAATTATTTTGAGATCTCCTTTCTGTAGCACTCATTACTTCGTGTGAATAAAGATCTTCTGGAACACTAAATGGCCCTGTTGAGGCTCCGTCTCCGCCTTCTACAGCAGAACAGTGATGCGACTACTCGGCCCCGGACTCTTCGGTGGGAATCACTTGTTGGAATTTATTGTTGTTGTCAGGTCCACTAGACACGGAGCTCTGGCTGTCTGTCAGAGAAATGGAAAAAATCATACTTTGGTCTTCTGGAAAGAATATACATTATTTTAACTGTTCTTCTCAGACGATATTTAATAAAAAAGAATAGATTCGTGGGGCAGGTAGAGATGTTTCTTCTCCTCTTCGTCTCACATTCCACGTAAAATAAGTCTCCGAAAAATAAGAGAATTCATCAAAATGCTTTTCTCGAAGTGCCTGTCACCGATTGTTTGCATCGCTGTTCCTTTGCTAAAGGCAGAGTTGAATACTTGGTAGGGTCATTAAATTCCAGACAGTCAACACAAAAACCCGCATCATAGTTAGGTACGTTCGAACACTGTGCTGCATTACTAGGCGATATACGACGTGTGTGACATCATTCTGCGAAGTAGTTATACCATGATCAGTAAAGTAAACAAGTAATTGGCGGATTCCGAGTAACTTCTTACACTTTCAACATAAGAATTATTTTCATAGATGTTCTGAGCCTCTCTTTGAATCCGATAAAAGACTAGTTTTTCACTACTCCCATACCACTACTTCGGGCGTCGTTGCGATTTGAATGCACTCAGGCAACCCAAGATCCGACCACTGAACGTCAGTCCCTTTCAAATCCCAGTTGATTCTGTGAATGATCCTTTAAAATCTTTAAAAAAACTCCTTTGACAAGTGTTAAAAGTTAGAATTAGTACACAGTCAAACAGAAGAAAATATTTTCTTTTCCGCGGAAACGGCACTTCATTTTCACCTTACGAAATCTCGCCACGTCAGTTCCGTCCTACTACACCTCCTCCGAGCACCTATTACACGAATCCTCACACTTAAGCTAAAGCACTATATTGTATCTTAAGCAGCATAAAAAATTTGCGTCTCCATTCCGTGTCACACAGGGCGCCAAAACATATCGTTTGCATTCTGCGACAACTTACAACAAACGCACTCAGCAAATTTTTGAGTTTCAGTACTCCCAGAAAGTATTCAATATCTGATCTTTCAACCAATTACTCTGTGGCAACGAAATGATTTCCTTTGTCTCAGCAGTAAGTATGCCAATTCCTAAAACTCCTTCTTGTGCTAACTGTACCTTTCGTCCCGTTGCTGCTGCCTCTCGTAGTATGTTTTAGCACCTACTGTTGAGAGAACATTTCCCTGACTCCGATGTAAAAACACGTCACTACTTAGGCCATACCGGAAACAGTGCCTTCTGAACAGATAAACCCTGAGAATTAAGCTGTGCTTCAATCTGAGAAATCCAGCTTCCTCTATGTAGTGTTTCAGAGAAATACAATAAGCGTTTCACAGTGGTTTCGCTAAATCGCTTAAAATAACAGCAGAGTGGTTCATTTGAATAAAAAAATGCGGCTTCCTCAGTACTACTTAATACGAGCAAGTCTCCATCTCTAACGATCTTGTCGCTGACTGGACGTAAAATCCCGATCTTCCTTACATGAAATGTGTCGATAGAGATCCATTATCTATGGCTGATTGAAGCTTGTTGTACTGAAATTCACTAAATACACTAGTACCTGTGACAAGATACATAAATAACACAAAAAACTCTCACCCCAAGAGACGTTTCGCTTATATCGTGTAACGACGCCTCAGCGACGTACAACGTCCACCAGTTTGTTTAGGCATGCCACTTCTTCTACTTCTTCTTCTTCTTCTTTTTATTCTTCTACGCGATCAGGCGCAGTGGACCGCACGCTGTTACAAGTTTCCTCCTCCATTGTATTCTGTCCATTGCTGCTCTCCGTCATCCGTCCACATCTATTGATACCTGGTTTAAATCTTCATGGAGGCCATCCCTCCAACGCTTCTTGGGTCTCCCTGGGGGTCTCTTTCCTGTAGATGTGAAATCCAGCCGGCCGGAGTGGCCGAGCGGTTCTAGGCGCTACAGTCTGGAACCGCGCGGCCGCTACGGTCGCAGGTTCGAATCCTGCCTCGGGCATGGATGTGTGTGATGTCGTTAGGTTAGTTAGGTTTAAGTAGTTCTAAGTTCTAGGGGACTGATGACCTCAGATGTTAAGTCCCATAGTGCTCAGAGCCATTCTGAACTAATCTCCTCCTCCTCCTCTTCCTCCTCCAGGAAATGGCGGGTTGCAGTATAGCAAATCCCATTTCAGACAATAGTTTTAGTTCTACTGTGGCACTCTTTGTTTATTTGTGGTAACGACCTTGCCGCAGTGGATACACCGTTTCCCGTGAGATCACCGAAGTTAAGCGCTGAGGGCGTGGCCGCCACTTGGATGGGTGACCATCCAGCCCGCCATGCGCTGTTGCCATTTTTCGGGGTGCACTCAGCCTTGTAATGCCAATTGAGGAGCTAATCGACAAAATAGTAGCTTCTCCGGTCAAAGAAAACCGTCATAACGACCGGGAGAGTGGTGTGCTGACCACACACCCCTCCTATCCGCATCCTCAATGAGGATGACACGGCGGTCGGATGGTCCCGATGGGCCACTTGTGTCCTGAAGACGGAGTATTTTATTTATTTATGGCAGCTGGGGGCAATGAGATATTCGCTGGAGTGTCTGGGGGACAGCTCTGAGTGACAGTGGTACACTATCCTTTTCAAGCATACTGCACGGTATGCTTTGATACACCAACAAACAGGACAACTTTTTTCATGGTGTTGTATGGGCACTTCAAAGGCGACAGATCTTTTCAGTCCCTGTGTCGCGTCTCCACCTTGGTCATCATTCTGTGATTACTACATTCAACCGACTGACAAATACACATCTCTTCACTGCCATTAATTATGCAGAACTACAGGATCACATGACCCAGTCCTACACCAACGACAGATCTACAACTAGTATTATCCTCTTTTAAGGGGGTGACTAACACTTTGTCCAGTGAACTTCTACATCTACATACATAAACCGAAAGCAATCGTAAGGTGCGTGGTGGAGGGTACCATCCATCAGTACTAGTCTTTCGTTTCCTGTTCCAGCGAGGTAAAAGGGCTATCTATATTACTCCATACAAACCCTAATCCCTCTAATCATACCTTCAGATGCGTATTTGAAATGTACGTTGGTGGCAGTAGAATCGTTCTGCAATCATCTGATATGCCAGTACTCTAAACTCTCTCAAAAGTGCTTCTCGAAAAGAACTTCGCCTTCCCTCCACCATTTCCCATTTGAGTTCCCGAAGCATCTCCATGATGCTTGAGTGTTGTTCAGATCTACCTGAAACAATCTAACAGCCCACCTCTGAATTGCTTTGATGTATTACTTTAATCCGACCTTCTGCGGATCCCAAATACTCGAACAGTACTCAATAATGTATCGCGCTAGTGTCCTGGATGTGGTCTTCTTTATTGATGAACCACACTTTCACTAAAATTCTCCCAATAAACTGAAGTCTATCGTTCACCTTCCCTGCTACATTCTTTACATCTACATCTACATCTACATGGTTACTCTGAAATTCACACTTAAGTACCTGGCAGAGGGTTCATCGCACCATTTTCGTAATACTTCTTTACCATTCCACTCTCGAATGGCTCTTGGGAAAAAGGAACACCTAAATCTTTCCGTTCGAGTTCTGATCTCTCTTATTTTGTTATGATGATAGTTTCTCCCTACATAGGTGGGTGTCAACAAAATATTTTCGCATTCGGAAGAGAAAGTTGGTGATTGAAATTTCGTAAATAGATCTCGCCGCAAAGAAGACCGCTTTGTTTCAGTGACTGCCACCCCAACTCACGTACCACATCAGTGACACTCTCACCCCTATTGCGCGATAACACGAACGAGCTGCCCTTCTTTGCACTTTTTCGATGTCATTCGTCAGTCCTACCTGGCAAAAATCCCACAGCGCGCAGAAATATTCCAACAAAGGACGGACAAGTGTAATGTAGGCTGTCTCTCTAGTGGGTTTGTCACATCTTCTAAGTGTTATGCCAGCGAAGCGCAGTCTTTGGTTCGCCTTGCCCACAATATTATCCCTGTGGTCTTTCCAATTTAAGTTGATTGTAATTGTAATTCCTAGGTATTTAGTCGAATTGACAGCCCTTAGATTTGTGCCATTCATCGTATACCCAGAGTTTATCGGATTTCTTTTAGTACCCATGTGGATGACCTCGCACTTTTCTTTGTTTAGTGCCAATTGCCACTTTTCGCACCATGCAGAAATTCTCTCTAGATTATTTTGTAATTGGAATTGATTGTCTGATGATTTTACTAGACGGTAAATTGCAGCATCATCTTCAAACAATCTAAGAGGGCTGCTCAGATTATCACCTAGATCATTTATGTAAATCAAGAACAGCTGAAGGCCTATCACACTACCTTGCAGAATGCCAGATATCACTTCTGTTCTACTCGATGATTTACCGCCTATCACTGTGAACTGTGACCTCTCTGAGAGGAAATCACGAATCCAGTCACACAACTGAGACGATACTCCATATGCATGCAATTTGATTAATAGTCGCCTGTGAGGAACGGTATCAAAAGCTTTCTGGAAATCCAGGAATATGGAATCGAGCTGAGAGCCCTTGTCGATAGCACTCATTACTTGATGGGAAAAAGAGTCAGCTACGTTGCACAAGAACGATATTTTCTGAATCCGTATTGTCTCTAGGAACAGACATGCTCACTCTAATTCATGTGCTTTGTAGCGTTGCCGAAGATACGAGAGCTATTCAGAAATTAAGTTACGATCGGCCGCGAAATGGAAACCACTGTGAAAATCCGTTGAAGCTTTGCACAGGTGTGTTGACCAGTGTCTCTAGAATGTCCGTCGATCGCGTCGCGTCGCTCTTTACAGTTCTGATTGCACAGTGAGCACTTTATGTCTAGGAAATAGCGTCTCCCACCAAGTTCGAGGACCTGGCGACACATTCCGCCTTATGTCAGGCAGCCCACATAACACAACTGTCGCGCTGTTCCTTCTTCATGACAATTCTAGGCCCCACTCTGCAGGGGCAAAAAAGATGCTCCTACAGCGTTTTCGATGGGAATGTTTAATCACCCGCAATACAGCCCATAACTGGCTGCCCTTCAGATTCATCTCAGCTCACATGAGCCCCTGGCTTTGAAGATAACTTTTGGCAGTCAACAAGCTGTAGACCAGCTAAGGGTATTGGCGGAAAGCACAGGAGCCTGGCTTCTATGATGAGCGTATTGCAAAGTTGGCACAACGCTACGGAAAATGTCTAAGTGCGAGCAGCGACTATGTACAGATGTAGCTGGAAGATGAAGCCAACTCTAGCAAATAAAATATTCATGATTTTCACAATTTTTCCATTTCACGACAGGTCAGAACTTACTTTCCGAATAGCCCTCATATTTAATCGACGTGTCAAGTAGCACACTACAAATGTTGTGTCCAAACAACATCATCAGCGAACAGTAGATTGTCGCTCATCCTGTCGGGTAATCATTGATGTATACAGAAAACAACAGAGGTCCTGTCACATTTCCCTGGGGCACTCCTGGCAACACCCTTATCTCCGATGAACGCTCGCCGTCGAGGACAACATACTGGGTGCTCCTTACTTAAGGAGTCTTCGAGCCACTCACATATCTACGAACGTTTTCAGTATCTTGTACCTTCGTTAACAGTCAGCAGCCGGCCGCTGTGGCCGTCGGTTCTAGGCCCTTCAGTCTGGAACCGCGCGACCGCTACGGTCGCAGGTTCGAATCCTGCCTCGGACATGGATGTATGTGATGTCCTTAGGTTAGTTAGGTTTCAGTAGTTCTAAGTCCTAGGGGACTGATGGCCTCAGATGTTAAGTCTCATAGTGCTCAGAGCCATTTGAACCATTTTGAACAGTTGGCAGTGTGGCACAGTGTCAGATCCTTTACAGAAATCTTGGAATATGGAATCCATCAGTTACCCTTCATTCTTAGTTCGCAGGATCTCATGTGAGAAAAGGGTAAGCTGAGTTTCACAAAAGTGATACTTTTCGAAGCCATGCAGATTTGTGAACAGGAGCTTTTCCCTCCCAAAGAAATTTACAAATTATATTAGAGCTGAGAATATGTTCAAAAATTCTGCAGCAAACCGATGTTAAGCATATTGGTGAGCCGTGCTCACTCAGAACTATGCGTTTCCTTGGACTTGGCTGCCTATCAGCGTTTGGTAACTATGCGTTTCCTGGAACTTGGCTGTCTATCTGCGTGTGGTTTCCCGCCGTTTTTGCGGTTATGCCGTGGTTCTTCCTCCTTATACGTGTGGTAGCAGCTATGTGTATCGATATTTGCACCGTTTACCATCTTTGGTGTTGTGCATATAGTTTCCGGCTAGGGTGTGTGCTGGTAGTCGGTCGATTGGTGCGGACCAGGGAGGATATCCCCGTGCGGCGCATTCGGCTGGGTCCGCTGGCGGTACCTGCGCAGTGCCGGAGCAAGTGTGGAACTGTTGGAGTCTTAGAGTGGTGTCTTAGTACTCAAGCCACGTCCGTTCATGTTGTGTCGTTCGTTACGGTGGTTCACTGTTGGAGAGCTTTTCCTGTGAGCAACACCGAGTGGTTGTAGTGGTGAAATCGAGCAGCCATGTGGTGGAATTAACTATATTGGTTCACTACAATTCAAGTGCACCAGAGGAATTTTCTGCTTTGTGGCCGTTAGTGTCCTGGTTACCTCCCCTAGCCACAGACGCAAATTCAGGCAGTGTCCTTTTTTGGTGGAGTTAACTATATTACCTTATTTGAAATTCAAGTGTACCAGCGGAATTTTCTGCCATGTGGTCGTTAGTGTTCCGGTTACCTGCCCTGGCCACTAAGGTAATTCCAGGTAGTGTCCTTTCCTCACCTGTTGGCGCTGTCCAACATGATGTGTAGTTTTGACAGCTTAATACATATGAACCATGGACCTTGTCGTTGGCGTGGAGGCTTGCGTGCCTCAACGATACAGATAGCCGTGCCGTAGGTGCAACCACAACGGAGGGGTATCTGTTGAGAGGCCAGACAAACGTGTGGTTCCTGAAGAGGGCCAGCAGCCTTTTCAGTAGTTGCAGTGGCAACAGTCTGGATGATTGACTGATATGGCCCTGTAAAACTAACCAATACGGCGTTGCTGTTGTGGTACTGCGAACAGCTGAAAGCAAGGGGAAACTACAGCCGTAACTTTTCTCGAGGGCATGTAGCTTTACTGTATGATTAAATGATGATGGCGTCCTCTTGGGTAAAATATTCCGGAGGTAAAATAGTCCCCCATTCGGATATCCGGGCGGGGACTACTCAAGAGGACGTCGTTATCAGGAGAAAGAAAACTGGCGTTCTACGGATCGGAGCGTGGAATGTCAGATCCCTTAATCGGGCAGGTAGGTTAGAAAATTTAAAAAGGGAAATGGATAGGTTAAAGTTAGATATAGTGGGAATTAGTGAGGTTCGGTGGCAGGAGGAACAAGATTATTGGTCAGGTGAATACTGGGTTATAAATACAAAGTCAAATAGGGGTAATGCAGGAGTAGGTTTAATAATGAATAAAAAAATAGGAGTACGGGTAAGCTACTGCAAACAGCATAGTGAACGCATAATTGTGGCCAAGATAGACACGAAGCCCATGCCTACTACAGTATTACAAGTTTATATGCCAACTAGCTCTGCAAATGATGACGAAATTGATGAAATGTATGATGAGATAAAAGAAATTATTCAGGTAGTGAAGGGAGACGAAAATGTTATAGTCATGGGTGACTGGAATTCGAGAGTAGGAAAATGGAGAGAAGGAAACATAGTAGATGAATATGCAGTGGGGGTACGAAATAAAAGAGGAAGCCGTCTGGTAGAATTTTGCACAGAGCATAACTTAATCACAGCTAACACTTGGTTCAAGAATCATAAAAGAAGATTGTATACATGGAAGAATCCTGGAGATACTAGAAGGTATCAGATAGATTATATAATGGTAAGACAGAGATTTAGGAACCAGATTTTAAATTGTAATACATTTCCAGCGGCAGATGTGGACTCTGACCACAATCTATTGGTAATGAAATCTAGATTAAAACAGAAGAAACTGCAAAAAGGTGGGAATTTAAGGAGATGGGACCTGGATAAACTGAAAGAACCAGAGGTTGTACAGAGTTTCAGGGAGAGCATAAGCGAACAGTTGACAGGAGTGGGGGAAAGAAATACAGTAGGACAAGAATGGGTAGATTTGAGGAATGAAATAGTGAAGGCAGCAGAGGATCAAGTAGGTAAGAAGACGATGGCTAGTAGAAATCCTTGGGTAACAGAAGAGATACTGAATTTAATTGATGAAAGGAGGAAATACAAAAATGCAGTAAGTGAAGCAGGCAAAAAGGAATACAAACGTCTCAAAAATGAGATCGACAGGAAGTGTAAAATGGCTAAGCAGGGATGGCTAGAGGACAAATGTAAGGATATAGAGGCTTATCTCACGAGGGGTAAGATAAGATACTGCCTACAGGAAAATTAAAGAGACCTTTGGAGAAAAGAGAACCACTTGCATGTATATCAAGAGCTCAGATGTAAACCCAGTTCTAAGCAAAGAAGGGAAAGCAGAAAGGTGGAAGGAGTATATAGAGGGTGTTTACAGGGGCGATGTGGTTGAGGGCAATATTATGGAAATCGAAGAGGAGGTAGATATGAGATGGGAGATATGATACTGCGTGAAGAGTTTGACAGAGCAATAAAAGACCTAAGTCGAAACAAGGCCTCGGGAGTAGACAACATTCCATTAGAACTACTGACAGCCTTGGGAGAACCAGTCCTGACAAAACTCTACCATCTGATGAGCAAGATGCATGAGACAGGCTAAATTCCCTCAGACTCCAAGAAGAATATAATAATTCCAATCCCAAAGAAAGCAGGTGTTGACAGATGTGAAAATTACCGAACTATCAGTTTAATAAGTCACAGCTGCAAAATACTAACGCGAATTCTTTACAGACGAATGGAAAAACTGGTAGATGCAGACCTCGGGGAAGATCAGTTTGGATTCCGTAGAAATGTTGGAACACGTGAGGCAATACTGACCTTACGACTTAACTTAGAAGAAAGATTAAGAAAAGGCAAACCTATGTTTCTAGCTTTTGACAATGTTAACTGGAATACTCTCTTTCAAATTCTGAAAGTGGCAGGGGGAAAATACAGGGAGCGAAAGGCTATTTACAATTTGTACAGAAACCAGATGGCAGTTATAAGAGTCGAGGGGCATGAAAGGGAAGCAGTGGTTGGGAAGGGAGTGAGACAGGGTTGTAGCCTCTCCCCGATGCTGTTCAATCTGTATATTGAGCAAGCAGTAAAGTAAACAAAAGAAAAGTTCGGAGTAGGTATTAAAATCCATGGAGAAGAAATAAAAACTTTGAGGTTCGCCGATGACATTGTAATTCTGTCAGAGACAGCAAAGGATTTGGAAGAGCAGTTGATCGGAATGGACAGTGTCTTGAAAGGAGGGTATAAGATGAACATCAACAAAAGCAAATTCAGGATAATGGTATGTAGTCGAATTAAGTCGAGTGATGCTGAGGGAATTAGATTAGGAAATGAGACACTTAAAGTAGTAAAGGAGTTTTGGTATTTGGGGAGCAAAATAACTGATGATGGTCGAAGTAGAGAAGATATATAATGTAGACTGGCAATGTCAAGGAAAGCGTTTCTGAAGAAGAGAAATTTGTTAACATCGAGTATGTTCTTAGGCATCAAGGGATCACCAATTTAGTACTGGAGGGCAGCGTGAAGGATAAAAATCGTAGAGGGAGACCAAGAGATGAATACACCAAGCAGATTCAGATGGATGTATGCTGCAGTAGGTACTGGAAGATGAAGAAGCTTGCACAGGATAGAGGAGAATGGAGAGCTGCATCAAACCAGTGTCAGGACTGGAGACCACAACAACAACAACAATACATATTTCATTGTGGATAATCACGTCCATAACAGTTTGGTCTTTGAGTTTTCATGTACCGATTGGTGGCTAGTAAGTCGTTTGGTCGGTCGGTCCGAAACTGTCTCTTGGTTGGGTTATCGACTGATCAGATGTAGTTGGGCCCACCACCTGTCTCACCTAAGTGAGCGTTAATGTTTCGGCAGCAGCGCCCCCCTCCCCTCGCCCCCCATGGAGGCGTCTGAGTGCAGACTGTCCTTTTAATGGATGTTTAATGGTCTGTTGGTAATCTATTGTAGTCAATGCTTTAAAAAAGAAAAAAAAAGTTTTATCTAAATCAATGGCCTTCAACCTGTATAAGTAAGTTTGAATCCTGGCAAGTGGATATTTAGCTGAAAGTTACTGTTGTTGTGCTATCTTTTCCTTTAGTGCGCTGTCAGCCACTTAAAACCTAAAGGTTTAAGGTATTAGGAATATTTGGAAAATCAACTGTGGGCCTTCAACCGCTTAAAACCCTATTCTTAAATCTAGTTATTGTCGGTGCGCTGCTTTTTCATTTAGTGTGCTTTTGGCCACTTAAAACTTACAGGTTTAAGGTATTATTGAATTTTTGGAAAATCAACTGTGGGCCTTTAGCCGCTTAAAGCCTTATTCTCAAAATTTCCCCTTAAGCGAAAACAGTGCGGCCTTCTGCCTTAAAAGATGTGGTAATACATTTTAAAATTTTGAAATTTAATTGTGGCATTTAGCCGTTTGTATTGCACCTTGTTCATGTTTGTTCTATCCACCTCTGCCTTGAGGCTTTCAGCCTAGCTGTGATATATGCATTTTAATTATTTTATTTGCAATTTTAACTGTGTGTCTTCAGCAACTTGAAATTTATCTTGCTGATTTTTAATGTTTCTTGTTTGGAGGCCTTTAGCCGTGAAAGAAT
The DNA here is from genome assembly GCF_023864345.2 of Schistocerca serialis cubense. NCBI lineage: Eukaryota > Metazoa > Arthropoda > Insecta > Orthoptera > Acrididae > Schistocerca > Schistocerca serialis. Next base: position 251,013,328 of record NC_064639.1, on the reverse strand, counting down.
TGGATTTTGAAACTCGTACTTGTAAAGGTTCGGCTTTGTGCCGTTTTGGTTTAAATGTGTCATTAAATTACAATAAATTACAGTTTTGAAGTGAAACTGACTGCCACTTTATTTGGTGCTTTCCACAGTCCTAATCACCTGCTCTACCCTGCGGGTTTAGCGGGCGTATCAGTTGTTCTGTAATTTTGTGGGTCTATCACTTTACCATTATGTGCGGGAGTCAAGTGCGCGATTTTTCATATGCTTGGCACATTGAACGGGGCGAGAGATTCGCGATAAATGGAAGCTAAGGAAAGGATCAGTGATGTAAATAACTCCTTGTAAAACTGAACTGAGATTCCATCAGGACCAGGTGACTTATTCTCTTAGAGTTCTCTACGCCAGGGATGTTTATTACTACGTTCCTCTTACGGGAGTCAGTGCGATTCTCGTCGGTGGACGATTTCTTTAATTGTGAAATTTTAAATTTTGGCTATACTTTTGCTATATTCAACTGCCACACCAGACTGGTCAAGGAGTGAGTGGATGTTGTTGTTGTGGTCTTCAGTCCTGAGACTGGTTTGATGCAGCCCTCCATGCTACTCTATCCTGTGCAAGCTTCTTCATCTCCCAGTACCTACTGCAGCCTACATCCTTCTGAATCTGCTTAGTGTATTCATCTCTTGGTCTCCCTCTACGATTTTTACCCTCCACGCTGCCTTCCAATACGAGATTGGTGATCCCTTGATGCCTCAGAACATGTCCCACCAACCGATCCCTTCTTCTGGTCAAGTTGTGCCACAAACTTCTCTTCTCCCCAATCCTATTCAATACTTCCTCATTAGTTATGTGATCTACCCATCTAATCTTCAGCATTCTTCTGTAGCACCACATTTCGAAAGCTTCTATTCTCTTCTTGTCAAAACTATTTATCGTTCACGTTTCACTTCCATACATGGTTACACTCCACACAAATACTTTCAGAAACGGCTTCCTGACATTTCAATGTATACTCGATCTTAACAAATTTTTCTTCTTCAGAAACGCTTTCCTTGACATTGCCAGTCTACATTTTATATCCTCTCTACTTCGACCATCATCATTTATTTTGCTCCCCAAATAGCAAAACTCCTTTACTACTTTAAGTATCTCATTTCCTAATCTAATTCCCTCAGCATCACCCGACTTAATTCGACTACATTCCACTATACTCGTTTTGCTTTTGTTGATGTTCATCTTATACCGTCCTTTCAAGACACTGTCCATTCCGATCAACTGCTCTCCCAAGTCCTTTGCTGTCTCTGACAGAATTACAACGTCAGCGGCGAACCTCAAAGTTTTTATTTCTTCTCCATGAATTTTAATACCTACTCCGAACTTTTCTTTTGTTTCCTTTATTGCTTGCTCAATATACAGATTGAATAACAACGGGGATAGGCTACAACCCTGTCTCACTCCCTTCCCAACCACTGCTTCCCTTTCATACCCCTGACTCTTATAACTGCCAACTGCTTTCTGTACAAATTGTAAATAGCCTTTCGCTCCCTGTATTTTACCCTGCCACCTGCAGAGTTTGAAAGAGAGTATTCCAATCAACATTGTCAAAAGCTTTCTCTAAGTCTACAAATGCTAGAAACATAGGTTTGTCTTTCCTAAAAACTACATGCTTCTCCAGAGTATCATTTGCAATCCGTTTAAAATTTGCCCATAATTCATGTACATCCATCACCCTGGAAGTAAATAACGTTAATTCGTCGTCTAAGTAGGGTGCTAACAACCGTGTGTCTGCTCTTTCTATCAGAAATACTCTCCTAGTTTTCCAGACTGATTTATTAACTTTAGGAACCAAAGTTTGCAATGACAACATTATGGTCACTAATGCCTGTCTCTTCTTGCCCCTGAGTTGTGGCAACGTTTTGATCCGCACACAAGGCGCTAAATTGAGTCTCCAAATTAAAAATCCGGGTTTCATAATTATCCGCTACAAACATGTTTCGCTTCAGGATCGGAAACAATATATGACAAGTTAAATTGGGAATCGAATTAAGCACCTTCGAAATAAGAATCTAGTATTTTCCAGCTAGTTCGACAGCAGGTGCTGTCAATCGATTACAAACTGCCTCTCAGGAAATCCCCCACCCACGTTCTTCGCTAATCCCTCTAAAGTAATAGGACGACGTCTCAGCCATCAGCCACGTCACTCCTCGAGATTCTCAGAAAGCAAGACCGCGGCGCGTCCAACATAAATAAGTTATCAAGATCTGGCTGACATCATAAACCGACGAGGCAGCTGTCGCAATAACTCGGCCGCGATATACGGCCGGCTAAATGCGCAGATCTATATGTAAACTGCCGGCCGCGCTACCACTTTGATAACGCACCGAGAGCTAGAGGGGGCCATTACTGCGCAGCGGAGCGTGTCGCAGGCGCACACATCGCGGCACGGGGAATCTAATTACTAGCGCTTAGGTCCGCTAACGAAGGAGACCGCGCCTCGCTACGCCGCGCCGTTCTGCTCGACTTGGCCGGCTAATGGCGGAGCGGCCGCTGGCAGCACCGGAGTCGCCACTACTGACCTACACGCCGGGCAGCGGACGCCGGCCTTCGACCGCGCGGGTCTAAATGGAAAAGCGAATCCGGTTCCATAAATCGTCCACAGCCCGGTCCCCTAGCCTTCTGCTGGCGGGCCGCGGCCACCTTCTTAATGGAGCGCCTTTTAGAACTTAATCGTAATAACAAATTCCGCGCGAATCGACCGCCGCTTGATTGATGCTGCGATCACCGCCGCGCGGTCTACTCCTGAACACGGGCGCTAAAAATAGGGATCGGGCGTGCGCACGGCGGGGTTCGAACCGGGGGGAGGAGAGGAAGGGGGAAGAAAAAGGAAAAAAGAGAAAAAGGAGGAAAGAGGAGCAGAAAAAGGAGGAAGAAGAGTGGGGGGGGGGGGGGGTGAACGAGTTCGTTCTGATAAATTGCCGCAGAACACCTGTGAACTTGGATGTAAGCGGACAAAACGAAGAACGGATCAGCCGCTCGGATCTGAATACAGTTATACTTTAAACGCCCGGCTCTTACATGTGTCAACGATATCCAGTTTCCAGAGCGAGTGTTACGCAATCTGGAGAACAGGACGCGCCGCACCAGCGGCTCCTGCGAAAGTCGGGAGGCGGCCGTTGCGACACGCACTATCGAACGCAGGAGATCGGCGCGGCTCCGAGAAGGACGCGCCTCCTACCGAAACCCGTCGGATCGACTCTCCGCTGGGTTCTTGAATGCGCGTCTTCAGTTGAGCGTGAGGGACCAGACGTCTAACAAGGAGACGCCACGACCGTGGAGTCGGGGATTTGTCCGAAATTTTGTGTGGTGAAAGAGGACCCCTAACACCTCACGTGGTTAAAATATTCGGACGCACTACCCGGAAAATCCCGGGAAATATCGATCCAAAGTTTCCTAGCGCCTTATGAGTATAAATGTTAGTACATTGTCGAGCCGCAGTCTGGCCTAGAAGTTTAGGGCTCGGATTCTTACGCCAGAGGTCTGGGTTCAAAATGGCTCTGAGCACTATGGGACTCAACTGCTGAGGTCATTAGTCCCCTAGAACTTAGAACTAGTTAAACCTAACTAACCTAAGGACATCACAAACATCCATGCCCGAGGCAGGATTCGAACCTGCGACCGTAGCGGTCTTGCGGTTCCAGACTGCAGCGCCTTTAACCGCACGGCCACTTCGGCCGGCAGAGGTCTGGGGTTCTATTTCTCCTCCGCCATTTTTTTTCTTCTGTTTCATTTTCTTTTGTTATTCCACCAATTATTCAGAAAGTTTCCCAAACCTACATTATCTTAAACAAATTAGTTACATTATTGAATAAAAATTATTTTCTTTTTGTCCAACAGCACAATTCATGGCGGTGGATTTTCCATTTTCCATTGTGAAGTATATAAGGAGAATCATTGGGTTTTTAGTCAGAATAACAAACTCGATTGGGAAACATTCAGTTTTTATACACATAATAATTATAAACAAGAACGGCAGTGGTAATTATCGTAAAAACAAACAAAGCAATTATTTTTGCGACATCTTGCGCAACATATAAAAGCGGATTGTTTTACAATCACAGGGCGTTTGCAATAAATCTGTACAAAAACATGCCCCATTAACATTTACGAAAATGTTTCAAGTTTCTGATAATTTTGAGGCAAACCAGACATATTGAATCATGTCTCGGAATATGGGTTCCGATAATTGATGGTGAATTATAGAATGAATTTTTATACAATCTTCCTGGGAATTAATTTCACGATTCTACTGTAACAATGCGCTGCAATTTTGCAAGCAACAGAAGAAAAAAGAAAAGTGCCGGAGGAGGAATCGAACCCCAGACCGCTGGCGTAAGGGTCCGAGGGCTAACCATGTATGCCAGACGTCGTCTCGGCAGTGGGTTAATATCTTATACTCATAAGGCACCTAAGAAACTTTGGGTCGATTTTTCTCGGGTTTTTCCGAGTAGTGCGTCCTAATATTTTAACCACGTGAGGTGTTAGGGGTCCTCTTTCACCACACAAAAATTCGGACAAATGCCGGACCCCACGGTCGTGGTGCCGTCTTCTTGTAAGCCAGACGATTGATTTTGTGCACCTCGAGTAGCGACAAGTAAATGGTTTAAATGGGTCTGAGCACTATTGGACTTAACTTCTGAGGTCATCAGCCCCCTAGAACTTAGAATTAGTTAAACCTAACTAACCTAAGGACATCACACACATCCATCCCCGAGGCAGGATTCGAACCTGCGACCGTAGCGGTCGCGCGGTTCCAGGCTGTAGCGCCTAGAACCGCTCGGCCACCCCGGCTGGTGACAGATAAATGTTTTAATTACCTTTCGACGTCAACTCTAACCACTACATCTACATCTATCCTCCGCAAGCCATCTTACGGTGTGTGGCATAGGGTACTTTGTGTACCACTGTCCATTCGTGAGTGGTTCGCGGGAAGAGAGATTTTTAGTAAGCCGCATCAGCTCAGAAACACTCTAGTTTTAAGTTTATGGTCTTTCTCGAGGTACACGTAAGGTGAAGCAGTATATTCGCTGACTCTTCTAGGAACGTACGCTGTCAGACCTTTAACAGCGAATAGCGTCGTGATGCACAACGCTTGTCAGGGAGCGTCTGCCACTGGAGTTAGCTGAGCATCTCTCTGACACCTTTGCGCTTACTAAATGAACCTGTAACGAAACACGCTGCTCTCCTTTGAATCTTCTCTGTTTCCTCTATCAATTCTTTCTAATAGGACCCAAAATGACGGAAAATATTCAAGTCCTCTGCAGGTCTTCCTGAATTTCGGTACCATTTTCTATCGTTGCGGCTTACGTGTGTACAATACGGTAATCCTCGAAAAGCCTCTCGGAACATACAAAGTTATTCACTGGCTCATTTAAACAAGCTGTGAAAAATAACGATCCTATTACACTCTCTTGGGATACGCCAGCAGTTATTTTTACGTCTGACGATTTCTCTCCGTCGAGAACAATATGCTGTGATGTGTTTGTTAGAAACTTCTCAGTCCAGTCATCCAGTTGATCTGATATTCTCCCGGCGGAGGTTCGAGTCCTCCCTCGGGCATGGGTGTGTGTGTTTGTCCTTAGGGTTATTTAGGTAAAGTAGTGTGTAAGCTTATGGACTGATGACCTTAGCAGTTAAGTCCCACAAGATCTCACACACATTTGAACATCTTTTATTCTGTACGTATTTATTTTGTTCACTTGGCGGCAGTGCGGAACCGTATAAAATATCTTACGGAAGTCAAGGAACTCGGCGTCTACCTGTGAGCCAGCATCTACTGCCTTCTGGGTCTCGTGGATGAACAGAGCAAGCTGGGTATCACAAGATCGCTGTTTTCTGAACCTATTCCAAAAGACGAAATTTTCGGGCTTCAGGAACGTCAGAATACGAGAACATCAAACATATCCCAATGTTCAACAGGTGTCTAGTTTTGTACGTCTGTTGGCCGATGGTTCTTGGAAACAGGACTGGCCCACACCTTTTTTTTTTCTAATTGTTCGGAGCGCTTCACTCCTCCATCAGTCTACAGTACACTGTTCCTAGAGGAAGAGCAAGTTCTTTCGCCTACACGATACAGAATCGTATTAGTATCTTGCCACATCCAGTAGCCTTTCCTACACTGAGCGATTTCTTTTCCTGTCGTGTGGTCACTTATCTGTCACTTTGACGTTTCTGCAGAGTTTTAATCTGCCAGGAAGTTTCATTTAAAGGAGGAACCACAGAATGACTCTTCTCACTGATATAGTTTTGGAAAAAAAGTGTTTAGTATTTCGATCTCCTTTCTGCATGCTGCGTTACGTCAGTATGGTCACAGAGTCTGGACATAAGGCTTTGACAGCTTTACTGATTTAACAGAAGAGCAAAACTTTTTAGGATGGCACTGCAACTCGAATGAATATAAAAATTTAAAACGTTATCATAATCTGTAGTTTGGCTTCTGGAAACATAAAGACACCAGAAAGGCAACTCTGACGTTGCGGTTGATAATTGAAGCAAGACTAAAGAAAAATCAAGACACCTTAATTGGATTTGTCGACCTGGAAAAAGCGTTCGACAATGTAAAATTGTGCAAGATGTTCGAAATAGGGAGAGACGAGTAATATGCAATACGTACAAGAGCCAAGAGAAAATAATAAGAGTGGGTCACCAACAACGAAGTGCTCGCGTTTGGAAGGAAGTAAGACAGGGATGCAGTCTTTCGCCCCTACTCTATAATCTGTACATTGAAGAAGCAACGTTGGAAATAAAAGAAAGCTTCAGGAGTGGAATTAAAATTTAAGGTGAAATGATATCAATCATACGATTCGCTGATGACATTGCTATACTGAGTGAAAGTGAAAAAGAATTACATGATTTGCTGAATGGAATGAACAGTCTAACGAGTAAAGAATATGGATTGAGAGTAAATCGAAGAAAGACGAAAAGCAGTGAGAAGTAGCAGAAATGAGAACAGTGAGAAACTTAACGTCAGGATTGATGGTCACGGAGTAGATGAAGTTAAGGAATTCTACTCATAGACAGCTAAATAACTAATGACGGACGAAGCAAGTAAGACATCAAATGCAGACTATCCTTGGCAAAAAGGGCGTTCCTGGCCAGGAGAAGTCAACTAGTATCAAACATAGGCCTTAATTTGAGGAAGAAATTTCTGATGATGTACATGGACTGTGGGAAACTGGAACTGAAGAGAATAGAAGCATTTGAGATGCGATGCTACGGACGAATAGTAAAAATTAGGTGGACTGACAATGTAGCAAATGAGGAGGCTCCGCACCGAATGGGGGAGTGAAGGAATATGTGGAAAACACTAACCAGGAGAAGCGATAGGATGAAAGGACATGTGTGAAGACATGAGGAAATGATTTCCATGGTACTACAGGGGGCTGTAGAGGGCAAAAGCTATAGAGGAAGACAGAGATTGGAGTACATTCAGCAAATAATTGAGGAGGTAGGTTGCAAGTGCTACTCTGAGGTGAAGAGATTGGCACAGAAGAGGAATTCGTGGCGGGCCGCATCAAACCAGTCAGAAGACTGATGGCTTTAAAAAAATCATAATCAGTTCATTACGAGCTGTAATCTTAAGTCAAAGGTGAGTCAAGAATTACTGTTAGAAGCTGTGTATATGGCTGGAGGCGTCGTAACTCACGGCTCGCAAGTAGCACAGATTACATTCGTCCAGTATTAGAGAATGAAAGCACTTACCGACTTCCAACGAGCTTTACGCATAATTTCAAACTTTTACGCGACTTCTTCTTGGTGATACCTCCACAAAATGATGGAAGGAAACAGTTTATCGCTCACTACATTTTCACTGCTTATGCAATACAACTTAGGCAGCAGGCATGATTTACTACTTCTTTTCTATTATATGCTACACATTTTTCAGACAGCATCCACGTATTTCACTAGGCGAAAGACAGATAGGGCGTGCAGGAAAATTAAAGAGGTCTCCGGGGAAAAGAGAAGCATTTCTACGAATATCAAGAGCTCAGACGGAAAACCAGTCTTAAGCAAATAAGGGTAAGCTGAAGGGTGGAAGGAATATGTAGAGGGTTTATCCAAGGGAGATAAACTTGAAGACAATGCGAGATTGTCTGCACTTTGTATCTGCACAGCAAGTAGGCTAATGTGTGCAAACTTAGCTTACCACTTAGTGCGCAAATGGACAAAACATCTTAAGTGTTTTCTCAAGTCCAGGGTGTTAAACAGACGTTCTACACAAATATGGCCCTGTAAGGCAGCTAATATCAGGTGCGGATCATAACAAAATTCATCAGAAATGCTGCTGTAACATAACTAGAACGCATGAATTAATAAAAGTGGAAGTTTGGTATCTATTCCAGAAAGATAAAACAGCTATTTCCTTTTTTATTCTACATGTATTTTATCAGCTGTGACTTCAGGGGTCAAGTGATACACAACAATCATGTTCAATTACTTTAAACACTCAATAACAAAATACTTAACTCATGGACATATTGAATTGACGATTATTAAAATCTTTATCTCTACATATGAAAAAAAATTTACCACAGGAAAGAATTATCAAAATCTTTATTAGCTCATTTACATCTATGATGTCGTAGCTGTTCAATGCACTGATTTGGTGGAAAATAAATTTACTTTTTAAACCAATGAATAAACTCTCATGTACTCAATGTGAGGGTAGGTTAGCATACTAGCTTTTAATGTTCAATGGTCAAAGCGTACACAAGTTGGAGTGAGCAAAATCTTGACTCAACATTTACCGTTGGTTAATGCGTGATGGTACTTTACTAAGTGGCTTCTGCAATGGCGTTGTCCATGTGCTGGATCTACTCTGGCCTTGACTGAATTCACTCAGTCTCAACTTTCCTGCATTCCGTAGAACGTTAATTTTTCCCTAGTCTAAATAAGGGATATTGCACACTTGCTAAGGGTTGGAGCGACGTGCACAATTTCTTTGTCCACAAAAATTCCTGCAGAAATAATTAACTACCTCTTTACTATCTGTCGCCACGATACGTGGAGCGTATCGTCCACACTTCGCAGAAAGCAAAGCTCGCAACACCCTCTCCATTTTCCACACACGTATGTAGTCCGCCGTGAGACAAGAGAGATATCTAGAAATTTTAGTTCTCAAAATGCTTTCACGTAATGGGGATCTCCCCAGCGTGTCGCGTCTGTGTTGCCCAGTATGGCTTCAGCCAATCGCTGTCACTCTAGAGGTGAGTTTTATTTTTCTTGCTGAGTCGCAGCCTAGCCCTGTTAAAGCCATACAGCCACTTACCCTCGGTCCCGGCCGTATTTATGTTAAAAGGAATAATGTATTGTTCTGGCCTTATCCCTTTCTGCACTGAAGCTCCCCATTCTCTTGTTAAGTGCGGTTTTCTGATGCCATTAACCACATTCTCGGTTCATCTGCAAAATGCGTTTCACTTTTATTTGTTCATGCCCCTGTCCATATACTGGTACATATTGTTTTGTTACTTTGCGGTACATGAGATTACTGCAGTTGCCTTTTGTTGATATAATATAATTATTACTTTCTGAGCATCTCATACTCTATTATACTGTTGTTATGGATCAAGCTCATGTAACGTCCATAAAATCCAGATGCCTTACACATGCTATCCCTTCAGAATTAATTTTGTGCTGCTGTGAACAATGGTTGAGCCATTGCTCACTGCTGTGCAAACTTATAAATTCAGTTAATTTTAATCATTGTCCTGCTACTTGTCTATCTTATTCTAGATGAGTTTTAAATTCTATTTTGATTTGAAATATATTGCTTTACACGACATTTTCTATTTAGACGATTATTATGTGGCTTTACAGGCCTTTATAGCAGTTATTTGACTAATCTTACAACATTTTTTTTCTCTTGTACTTGTGGTTAAGTTCTATTAAAATGGTTCATCCACCCTTTAGCTACTGTCTTTACAATAACTTCAGCCATTCCACAATTCTCAAACATTCATGATATTGATGATTGTGAAAGATGTTCAAAAAGATGTTCAAATGTGTGTGAAACCTTATGGGACTTAACTGCTAAGGTCATCAGTCCCTAAGCTTACACACTACTTAACCTGAACTATCCTAAGGACAAACACACACATCCATGCCCGAGGGAGGACTCGAACCTCCACCGGGACCAGGCGCACAGCCCATGACTGTAGCGACCCTAGACCGCTCGGCTAATCCCGCGCGGCTGTGAAAGATGAGTGAAGTTAAGGAAGTGTTTGTTTCTCTTATCTAGTCTCAACACTTAAATACTACATCAATACTGAATAGCCATCATATTTGAAATAGCCATTCTTACGGAAGGTTTCCCGCAGATGTGCTAACCCACGGGGCACCGAGACACAAATAAGACACGCCTTGCGTGCAGACAAGAGGCGGAAGGAGAAACCAGAAGAGGACGAAGTAAACCGTGTGGCGTTTCTGCCGTTTGCTGGACCGCCAACAGCCAAGATCGCAAGAATATTAAAGAAGCACGAAATAACGACCATCTTTCGCACACCGAAAAAAGTCAGAGATAAACTTGGCTCAACCAAAGACCAGCTGGTGTTGCAGACCCGGGCATTTACAGTATTGAGTGCGAATGTGGGGTGGGATATGTCGGGCAGACACAACGATGTGTCTCCCAGCGCTGTACTGAGCACACCAGGAACGTACGACGAGGACAGACAAACAAGTCCGCCGTAGCAGAACACAGCGTTGTCGAGGGACACACTTTCGAATTCGAAAAAACGAAGAAGCTGTGCAACGCCAACGATTTGTGGGACTCGATCTTCAAAGAGGCAGTGAAGATATGTCTGCACAACAATTTAGTAAACATGGATAGCGGTTTTCAGCTCAGTGCAGCGTGGAATCCCACAATTGACCAGATACGTCAGGAGCGCTCCGATCTGAAGGCAGCGGCGTCCGAAGAGAGGTTGGACAGCCGCCGGGTCTCGACGTCGGGACGCCGGTTCGCGTGCGCTCCCCCTCCCCCTCCCCCCCCCCCCCCCGCCCCAGCCTCACCGACCACCACCGACCCGGTACCCCCTTCCGGAGGAGCGTGATTGGCCGATATACAGTGGCAATGACGGCCAAGCAACTATATAGATATGCAGAGCGCAGCATCCCGACACTTTGCCAGAAGATGATTGATGCGAAACTCATTGGAACGTTGCGAAAAGTCGACGCCACCACTCGGCTGATAACCCGAGAAGGATTTATCATATTTGGAAGACTGCCCTGTAAGAAGACTCGTACATTACCGTTTGCATTGCAATGTATTCCATAGGTTAAAAAAATTCATGGTAAGTAAAACCACGATAAATAAGCCGGGCAATGATGAAATTAATAAAAGGCTGCTGGGAAGTATATTCCGGAATTCGGTACGGCGTCATTAATGAATTATTCAAAAACAATTAATATTTGAAATCGTCTAATTAGGTCCTCGGGAGTAATTCAGAGGCTACTCCAGCGCAATATTCATACTTTAACTTCAACAAACACAATTAGAAATCATTTATGAACACCCTTACATAATGCTGGTACTCACCTTTCATTCACGATTTCTGAATCTGCAGTTGAATCTTTAACTCATAAATTTGTACCACGGAAAATATTCTTTCTACCAAAAGTATGCATGTATATATTTCCATCTTCATTTTTAAGGCTTCTCTCCAACTTATTAATCGCGTGTATTGTACATTCGAATTAGATCTTCAAATCTGATTGGAGCACAGAGCCTACATACGCTCTACAGAGTTTGCATACAACGTTCAAACGTCAGTGATCTGTAAGAGATCACTGGCAAACGTCCATTTTCGTAATATCACGGCCACACTTCATACATTTCTGGGAACTCCAACAACGACACTGAAATAGCACATAATAAACACTGTGCCACAATTGTTGCTGAACGTCGAGAAAATGTTTCTTGCTTGTCCTTATTATGTCGTTCCAAGCACTGCTGGAAAACTGAAGTAACATAATTTAATCATAACCTTCCTTCTAGAGAATAATCAGTTTCGGCGTTTCAGTTATAACTTCGAACACTGTTTCTTCTAGTGCCAAGTTAAGCACAGAAGTGTGTGTGGAGTGCTCGTGATACCACCGCTTCGTTCAAACTGCAGAGATGCTCTCCTGCTGTATACAGATTAACAGAATGTGGAAAAAAAGTTTTGGCTATGACTCGAATTAACGTCAGTATTAGATATACGAAATTAGGGATAGTACTGAGACTAAATGAGACTGTGTCACATATTTCTCCCTTGTCACAGATGTATGTTTTCGGCCATTCGGTGCTGCTTGCCACTCCGCCGGGCACTGACCAGGGACTTCAGCAGAGTTTCCAATTAAAGCGACCCTACATTCTTATGCTTCGGTCACAGTGTAATAGTCCCGTCCCAAACATGCCCAGCAAAAACATCCCTTGCGCAACGTTCAGAAGTACTGACATATCGTGAGTTGTTCGAGTTTCCGTTCCATTACCGAATATTCCTTCTATATTCTACTGCTTCCAGAATGACATAACTTCCGCTATGATTGTTGTCAGTACTTTGATAATATAGAAACTCGCTGTTTGAGTCCTTTTTCGGTTCTGGATTTTTCACTATCGCGATGAAGTGTAATGGAAGCTGTAGTATTAACGTAATTATTCTTCAGTAAGTTTATCAGTGTCTTGCATTTCAAGATACGTCGGTATAGTCTTTCTACTTAATGAATGAACTTACGTTTTTGCCATTTCATCATCACTGAAATATATGAAACTGTCATCAGTCATTGGTAAAAAAAGTTCACTTCCCACAAGCTCATTGATCAATTTCTTCTAGATAATAGGGAAAAAGAAATGTTCCACAAACCCAAAAACATCACAGCCTCTTATTTTCCAATACTCATCTTGTTCATTTTTGCTTTTTACGAGTAAATTGGTTGCTCATTCCATAAAACAGTTTTTTCTAAATCACTCATACTTTCGGTTAGTAGGGACATTTCGTTTGTGATCCCTTTTCTAAGGTTAAAGGTGAAGCTGTCTCAAGTCGTACATTGGTTTACTAGGCGTGATCCTGTCGAAGAGGGAATTCCACTGCCTTTTGGCGGCCTGTGGACTGACCTACCCTGCCAGTTTCAGAGGGAGCAATAGTTAAACGTGGATTCCGAACGACGGTGCAACTCAGCATTTTTTAATAGTTGTAAACATAACCAGAGGTGCAAGAAGTTATAAGGGACAGATAAGAAGCCTAGGATTGACTAGGGGTCGAACCCGAGAAACTTAAGTCCATAATGGGATGTTAGTGTGAGAGGCACCCACATGCCTTGCTCATACTGTGGCATCAAGCAGTCAGGCCTGCAAGATGAGTGGTCTGCCAAGCGAGTGGATTCATTCTTATTTATCGAGTAACATGAACTCTAGTACTCGCACTTAAGTTACAAGTTATCCTCTTATATGATTAATACGCAACAGAAACACACATCTGACTATCAGTAATTTACAGAACTCTGACTGTACACTACGCACTGGCAATACCACATTTTCTTTATGTCTTTTATTTAACGGCTTTTACCAACACGTGGCCACCGCACTGAATATGAGTGGCGCACACATTATAAATTCAGGACATTATGACAACATACAATTCGAAGGAAAAGTCCACCAATCTTTTTCTTTTCACTATCTTATTTATTCCGATAAATTCTCTAACCTAAACACACAAATTCTATAACCTACAACAATAACACATGAGAAATTCCGCCCAGTGGGCATGGCTTTACATTGGTGAATCTCTATATTATGGTCTCGTAGTTATTTAACGCTACAGTGCACTTTCTGGATAGGATGGTGAATCTTTTATTATTTCTCACACTTCGACTCTCACAATCATCATCACGAAACTATCCTCCAGACCGAGCAGTACCCAAGGAACAAGCATAACCCACTAATCTTTTGAAACTACCTCGCTACTCTCCCATGCAAACCACACTTACCCAAATTACAAGACATACACCACACTACAATAGGAAATACTACACAGAGAATGGTCACAACATTATCACTTTCAGCTTTCCCACTTCAATTAATACTTATCCCAGTTTCACACGACACTGCCCCACTTTGTAATTCTACTTTCCTACTATGAACTCTGGAGATATTTGCACGTCTTCCTGTGCAATGCAAGCCAAGTGGCGTTGCTGGATAGACGGCCGACTCACCTTGATTCTCTCTCAGAGTTTAAATCTAGCGTCACACGGAATCATATCACGCAAAGTAACATTAAGAACTTATTCATCACACACGCGAGTCCTCAACTGATACCATGGACGAGTACTTCTCTTTATCTTTTGTCTCATACACAGTTTGAGACTCACACGGTACCCACCACGTGGAAGTACTCGTCTCTAATTTCAAGTCCTGCACACGCCATTTCTTAAATATTTCAACTTATTGTACACACGCTAGTAATTCAGCTTAACTTAAGCACACGGAAGTATTTCAACTTATTGCTACACGTGGTTTCATTGTGACTGTTGGTCACTTCCGAAGATTACTACAATCTCATTAATATTACCTGCCTGACATTTAATTCTCCCCACAAAAGTTCCTGAAATAGAGAAATTATTATTTCAAACTACTCTTAAATATTCCACATGCATACCATGTCTCCACTCTTTCGTCATTACGGAGCACAACTAAAACAGGTCTTAACAGCACAAGATCCAGCGGCAGAGTGCCGAAACATGGCCGTTCTCTGGGTCCTCTCCCATCTCTGTCGAGGTGGGGGAAGCAACTTGCTATCGTATTGGTCAGCCACATTTCAGGAGCTCAAAGCTCTGGTAAATTTCATCTCTTTGGTCCCAACAAAGGTGGCCAAAGCATCGACTCAAAGATGATCATATATTCACATTCACTATCTGCGGTTAGTAGACGACCATACATTCATTCATTTCACAGATCTCACCAAACTGGATGTAGGGATTTACTTTGTGGGAGTGCACATTGCGGTGTAACGACGTATTTAGGTTTTCGTTTGATATATGACCATGTGCAGACTTCGTCACCTACGTCAGTTACAACCCACTTCAAAAATGATTCATATTCTTTTTAAATTGTCATAGAATGGTTCTTGAACGAAACTGTAAAACATCAGTTGAGTCGTGTGCAGAGAATTACATCACTTGGGCCAATTGGTTTTCGTAACTTTTTCGAATTTAAATTTCGTTTGTTTCTCCTCAGAAAATTATATCGACACACGTTATCTTGATCTAATCGATATCAGAATCACACATTAAATAAACTTTTTAGATTCAAAGTTTCGGCCAACGCTGTCAAAATTCAATAATCTTGTCAAATATATTATTAATCCGTTCACATAACTCTTCATAAATAAATCTTCAAGACACGTGTTTCAACTTTAGTAGCATACACTATTTTATTAGCTTCCTACACATACAGATGTGAACTTGAGCGTTGACAGACAGTGACTAACTTCTCAATAAGATTAAGCTCATTATGACGTCATTGTTGTACTAAAAGAGTATAAAAATTCATTTTTAATTTTTTTAGAAACACGACGCAACAACTCGGTTCCAGGATCTTCTGTTGCTCCTTGGCTGTCGACCCGCGACGTATAGCGGCCAGCAATTTCCTCTCTGGTCGCGGCAACGAAGATGCTGTCCCCGTTCGTTGCGCCGATCTCTCCGTACATGAAACACATAAAAAAATACAAAACTTTTAGATAATTCACATCTATTATAAATAATAAGAAAACACATAAACAAAACTAAATTAAACTTATAGTCACCTGCAAACTGGGCTGACTTTGGTGGATGGGTGACGCTTAATTTCGTCCCACTACATACCCCACCCACAAGCTCAGTTTGTCAGGTTTTAACCGAAATTAAAACTTTTCAATATACAATATTTAACTGTTAATACATTTTTCTCACATTTTACGTAACCTAGAGCCCTTGCTCTTAGACAGATTTAATCCTTTTAATACGATATTGTTGTGACTATTTGTCATTTACTCTTAATTGTGCTATTATGGTAATTCGTAGCCGAATATAGGGAGATTGCTCCTCTTCAGTTAATAGTTGCTAATAAATACTAATTTAGTACGTTCTTTAACGTTGTACATTAGGACAGAGCATTCAAATTGTGATAGATTAGTTATAGTTTCATTTATTTACTAGAGTTATTCTTTCCAAGAATGTATATTACTAATAAGTTTCTCACAATAACTAATAGTACTATTTACTTTACGTCATTCTTTTCCCTAATGCCTTATTTATGCCTGAGGTCAAGAAGAAATCAAGCAAAACTCTCTTTAGAATCTCGGCACGGCTTTCTTTACCTTCGGACACCTTGTTGGGTAATGGCCATTTATTTAGGAGAAACAAGCGAGAGAGCCCCGTTTGGTGTGTTCTATATTAACACTATTGCAAACCTCTATTAAAGGCACTCTGCTATGTTCTCGTGAGCCATATAGCTCTGGACGCCCATGGTCCCTAAAACTATTAACCATCCCCTTTGGTTCCTACTATCCGAGTAAATTTAAAATACGCAAAATTCCTTTTGACCTAAGAGCAAAAATTTCTTCCATATAAATCCCCCTTTGGGTTATCTTTCTCTTTTTGAAGTACCAGTAGATTATTGTAGAACACTTGTTTAAGCTTTCTGTTCTATTCTTTAAAATAATACGTAACTATCACGAAAAACTTCACATGAATAAACTATGAACGCTCTTCCGTATGTAACATATACTAAATATTAACTTATTTAGGAATGAAGAGTTTCATTTGATCAACACTATATAATCCTTTAATTACACCTGATGAAGGTTCCATAAGAAGTAATGCTTTGGGATGTACAATCTTATGTACAACATATGGACCTTCAAAGATAAAGAAGAATTTTCTACATTCCTTATCGATCTTAGAACTTTTAGGATGAGAGCGTACTAACACAAGATCTCCTACCTGAAATGAGGGTTCTCTAGCCTATTGATTATAACTTTTAATTCTCCGTTCGGCATTTTTTTACAATCTGTTCGCAAACTTTTTCGTCTGGAATGCATTGTTGTATCTCATTTACTGGTGGCCAAGGTAAAGCAGCTAGTAAAGGCTCACCTATAATTCGTTTGCCTAAAATTTCTATAGGTGATAATCCCGTCGTTAGGTGAGGCAATTCATTTAATATCTTTTCGAATTCAGGCATTAGTTTGGCCCACCGAGTATGTTTATGTGCACAATAAGTTCTACATAATCGTCCTAATTCTTTCATGACTCTTTCTACTAAATTACTTTGAGGGTGATATTTCGAAATTAAGATATGTTTGATTCCATATTGTCTTATCATGTCTTGAAATCTTTGACTAATAAAGGCACTACCGTTGTCAGACATAAGTCGTTTAGGAATGCCCCAGTTAACAAAGTAATTTCGGGTGAGGCAGCGTATAACGCTTGCTGTATTCGCTCGTTTCAAAGTATACAGTTTCACATGTTTGGACCAACATTCCATTACAACAAACACATATGTTAATCCTCCTGAACTCCGAGGCAGAGGGCCGAAAAAATCTAATGATAGTAGATCCCACAAACCTCGAGGAATTACAGCATATAATTTATAACGCTTGGATTTGTTATTAACTTTAACCTTTTGACAGGTTTCACAAGCCCTAATAATACTTCTCACAATACGTGACATATTTTTGAAATAATAATACTTCATTAGATGTTTAATACATTTATGAATTCCAAAATGCCCGTAACCTTCATGAATATAAGTAATTAACTCGTCCACAACAGTTTTCGGAATGCAGATTTTCCATCTCTGGTGTTCCCTCTGTGCTTTCCAATACAACAAGTCGTTAAAATATAACCACACACCCCGGGTGTTAACTGTTTCGTCCCCATTATTAAGGTTTTGTATAATTCGTAGAATAACATTTTTCTTTCCTTTATGTAATACGGTAACCTACTACTTAGGACTCGTATTAGATGACTTTCAATTAATTTAGCACGGTTTAAATTCCATTCAAAATAATTCCTATAACCTCTCCACCGTTTAGAATATGGAGGAGGGGCTAACAACTCTAAAGTTAAGTGTTGTTGTTTTCCTCTTGACCAATAATTTTGTTTAAACTGCTTAACAAAATCATCCCAATCCCTGAATTCATTTCTATGCAGTACTGCCCATTCCGCAGCTTCTGCTTCTAAATGTCCTATTACAAATTGAATGCGTTTTTCATTACTCCATTTAGGAGATAATGATGTTTCAAAAGCTTTTATAAAGATTATAGGGTGCAGTTCGCCTCCTGGTTTGAATACAGGAAATCGACTTGCTACATTTGAATTTGTTGTTATGTCATCCAGACATTCTGCGAGAGAAATAGTCGGATTTTGTTTAGCTTGCAGAGACGGAGTTGCATCGGATTGGCTTGCCGTGATTGCCTTATTCATATTGTTGTCGTCCGTGCTAGCAAATTCGATGCGACTGTTGTCTCTGATTATGTTATTACCTCTGCTACCTGAAATGTTCTCGTTATTATCTAATTCCGATAACCGTTTAATAATTTCCTGTATCCGCATTTCTGTATTGGATACGCGATTAGCTAATATCGATTCTTCACTGTGTTCACGATGTGAACGCTCTGTACCTTCGTCAATATTATTATCTTTGGCAGTCTCAAGATTACTGCATATCTCAGTAATTAAAAATTTCATGTTTTCGATTTCGGTATGGTCCTTTTCTACTTGATGAGTTAATGTCTCTAATTCTACATTATCTATTGAAGAAATCTCTACAGGTTTGGTAGAGACCTCTTTAATAGATTTCAATAATTCTCTGCGAACAGTTTCTGTTTGCATAGAAAATTCATCTCGTAACATATCGTTATTTTTCTGTATTTCATTTACAACTAAGATATTGACACTATCTAGTCTCTCGGATAAGTCAGTAATATCATGTCGCATGCGAGCTTTTTCCTCGCGCGATTCCTGGATATGTTCTTCTAACCTTTTACAATTATCAGCAATCTTATTACTAAGTCCTACTAATTTTTCCTGCATTTCAACTTTAGAAGACTCTATTTTATCACTTAATTCTCGACTGGTTTCATTAAGATATTCCTGCAACCTGTCTGTTGATTTTGTTAGCTCCCCTTTAAGTCTAGCAGTAGATTCTTCGTTAGACTGTTTTAATTCCTGTTTTAGTTCCTGTTTCAATCTAGCAGTAGATTCCTCGTTAGACTGTTTTAATCTAGCCATAGATTCTTCGCTAGACTGTTTTAATTCCTCTTTTAATCTAGCAGTAGATTCTTCGTTAGATTGTTTCAATTTAGCGATCGCCCTAAAAAGGGATCTCACGCTCCTATCGGACATAGATTGCTCTTCGTCTGACATTTCACTTCCCGACATTATTGTAAGATATTAACTATTTACACACGCAAACTTGTAATCAACAATCCTGTAAAAGCACACTTCCTATGTACAACACTCCACTTCCAACTTGAAACAAACTCACCGGACACTAATATTGTAATTTGTAGTTCTCGATGATCAGTGTGCTGCTATGGGGCTGCAGAAGAAACAGCCGTCGATGCAGCCGCTGAGATGCTGCGACCCCGCTTCCGCAACCGGCAGGACGCTGAGTCGAACACCGGAAACGTCGCTGGCTGCAACCACGCCCGGCACCGCCGTAGACAGGCGAAGCCCTCAGCAACACCTCTAATACCAGCCGGAGGAACGCCCCGCAGCTGACGTACTGGGCCTATTAGTTTAGGGAGAAAAAAGGTTGTCGGGGTTTGCAGCGTTCAGCTGCTGCCCAACAGACGCGCCTTCTCGTGGAACAACTGCGTGACCGTACTGCTTGGCTGCGGCTCCGTCAGATGCCCACACCCACGAAGTCGCCGCTGGCTGGTGAAGGCTCCACGAAAACTCGCGTTGACTTCCGAAGGTCTCTTGATGTTTCGTTTCGTACCTGTGTGCCTTAGTTGCACACAAGTCCTGTCACGGTCGCCACGGTGCGGTGTAACGACGTATTTAGGTTTTCGTTTGATATATGACCATGTGCAGACTTCGTCACCTACGTCAGTTACAACCCACTTCAAAAATGATTCATATTCTTTTTAAATTGTCATAGAATGGTTCTTGAACGAAACTGTAAAACATCAGTTGAGTCGTGTGCAGAGAATTACATCACTTGGGCCAATTGGTTTTCGTAACTTTTTCGAATTTAAATTTCGTTTGTTTCTCCTCAGAAAATTATATCGACACACGTTATCTTGATCTAATCGATATCAGAATCACACATTAAATAAACTTTTTAGATTCAAAGTTTCGGCCAACGCTGTCAAAATTCAATAATCTTGTCAAATATATTATTAATCCGTTCACATAACTCTTCATAAATAAATCTTCAAGACACGTGTTTCAACTTTAGTAGCATACACTATTTTATTAGCTTCCTACACATACAGATGTGAACTTGAGCGTTGACAGACAGTGACTAACTTCTCAATAAGATTAAGCTCATTATGACGTCATTGTTGTACTAAAAGAGTATAAAAATTCATTTTTAATTTTTTTAGAAACACGACGCAACAACTCGGTTCCAGGATCTTCTGTTGCTCCTTGGCTGTCGACCCGCGACGTATAGCGGCCAGCAATTTCCTCTCTGGTCGCGGCAACGAAGATGCTGTCCCCGTTCGTTGCGCCGATCTCTCCGTACATGAAACACATAAAAAAATACAAAACTTTTAGATAATTCACATCTATTATAAATAATAAGAAAACACATAAACAAAACTAAATTAAACTTATAGTCACCTGCAAACTGGGCTGACTTTGGTGGATGGGTGACGCTTAATTTCGTCCCACTACAACATGTGATCAAGTGCCGGCCGAAGTGGCCGTGCGGTTAAAGGCGCTGCAGTCTGGAACCGCAAAACCGCTATGGTCGCAGGTTCGAATCCTGCCTCGGGCATGGATGTTTGTGATGTCCTTAGGTTAGTTAGGTTTAACTAGTTCTAAGTTCTAGGGGACTAATGACCTCAGCAGTTGAGTCCCATAGTGCTCAGAGCCATTTGAACCATTTGAATCACATGTGATCAATTAAATAAATAAATTGTCATTCTTTCCCACACTGGTATCCGGCTTCGCTGTATTAATTGAAATTGAGTTATTTTACAAAAAAAATGTGTTGTTCTGACAAAAATAATGAAGTATGTTGTACCTATTTTCAATGTCGGGCGGTACTGTACCCTTTCAAGTGTACAAAGGAAGTAGGAATTGTGTCATGTTACTTCAAAAATGGTTCAAATCGCTCTGAGCACTATGGGACTTGAGATCTTAGGTCATCAGTCCCCTAGAACTTAGAACTACTTAAACCTAACTAACCTGCGACCACAGCGGTCGCTCAGTTCCACACTTAAGCGCCTAGAACCGCTCGGCCACACCGCCCGGCCACGTTACTTCACCCGCTGCTATGTTGGCTTAGTGCCTAGACACAGAGGAAATCCAGGTTCCATATCAGTGTAAAATATAGAATAGTTTCCAAAGTGGAGTGTGTGCTGTTTTGAAACTTCTTAACAGGTCAAAACAGTGTGCCGGACAGGACAAGTATAAATCTTACGTAGTAACTTCTCATCCGTGTAAATGATGCGACAAGAATGTCAATATAAAACTTCCCACTGTTAAAACTCTAGTTATGAAATATCGTAACCTTTAAAATGAAGAAGTAGAAATCGCTGTCAGTCCGCGTGATTTCGCAATCCGATTTATTGTTATAGGTAGCAGAACAATGTCCACGAAATATTGGCAGTGATCAGAGTCAGCTCTCCACCGCGCTATCCGTGCGATGTAGACATCCGTCCGGTGGCCTCTGAGTTATCGCTACAATACATTGGTCGCGATGTCTAGAAGTGCCGCTACGCTAGCTTCCTAAATTAAACCGAGCGCGGGACTCCCGCGGCTTCACACGACGATGCCGCGAACCGGCTACGCCGTGCGCTGAACGCCCGCACAAATCACACGCCAGCGCTGCCAGCGGCCGCCTTGTAAACACAGCCGACACGCCGCGCCCCGCCGCTTTGACCTCACTCTTGTCTAGTTACTCCTACTTGGCTACTCCTGTCTGTGGCACTGCCAACGTGCTTCGCTGAGACTTGGTGGATACGCAACGAAGCTGTTATAGTTGTACCGTCGACATACACGGACGAAAATCCCTGCCGTACAGTAAGGCAAGATGTCATGACGTCACAAACTTGGAGCCAGGACCCGCGAGAAATACGGGCCCCGTAACGAACTTCTCATATCACACTAGTCGCCTTGTTCGCCGTATTTCGCCAACGCTCGGCTCCGTGCGGAGCATACGGGAAATCAATACGTCAATAAAAAGATACCCACTAAAGGTCTTAACTAGTGTGTTATCGAAAGCTTGCATGCATCTAAATGCGCAG
Source organism: Schistocerca serialis cubense (assembly GCF_023864345.2). Classification (NCBI taxonomy): domain Eukaryota; kingdom Metazoa; phylum Arthropoda; class Insecta; order Orthoptera; family Acrididae; genus Schistocerca; species Schistocerca serialis. The sequence goes on along the minus strand of NC_064639.1, from coordinate 250,990,862 downwards.
TTAAAGATTATTAAATTTGTCTGAAATAGTTACTAGCTCCCCGCCAGAGATCGCTGCTGGCACTTGCAAGACCTGCAGTGTCATGTGCCAGGCCGCGGCCTTTCTTTCACGTTGGCCTTGCTTGAAACAGACGTCCGTCATATTAATTGACCCAGACATGAACTTCTGGTGGAAGTGTTTTGGTAAATAATGCAAGCCTACATAAGTTACGGGTGTACTTATCGTTCTGATTATAATCTACCAAACACAGCAAAATTTTTCTCCCAGCATCTTCAGGAAGCAGAGGTAGATCGAACATCACTTTCATCAATCCATACTAAGAAAAACGCTGGGTCATGAAAGCAGACTTTTCATAACACAGTTCTCTTTCTTGTTATCTGCACACATAGTAAAAAGCAAGTTTCATTAACGAGGCAAAATGTGTAACATTACTTGATAAAATATGTGTGAAAGGCCAGAAAAATATCTATTAATTCTTTCCTCAGGCTGAGTAAAGGTTGTTAGTAATTGTAAATGCTGCTCGTAATGCTAGAAATACATAATAATTAATGTTGGGTTATTACATGATTCTTCTAAAGATATCTTTGCTTCTTCATAAGTAATTGAATTATTAATACCGACAATTTCAGTATTTTTAAGGGAACCTATAAATATTGTTATACCTAAAAATATTTAATGTAAATATGATATAATTCATGTTGTTAAAGTAAAGATTATATGAACTGAGTCTGGTTGAATTGCTTCATTTGATGTAATTCATGTAATGTAAATAAAAAAATTAATGTAACACCAAGAAATGTTAAAAAATAGAGTATGTGATAGTCAACATCTTTCTATTACTGTTCCTGTCAGTAAATCAATTAGAAAGGGTATTAAGTTTAAAAAATTGATATTGGATGACTTACTTCAATAAAATTAATATTTATTATATCTGTGATGCTGTAATTATTATTGTAATCATTTCAAGGGTTAGTTTATTAGAATACTGATTTTGGAGACTGAGGATAGGAATCTTGTCCTATCCCTAAAGTTTTAAAGGCGTGTGCTTGACTTATTTCCCGTTAAGAATGTTGTGTCTAGACAAGACAGCCTAGACACAATGAGAGGAAGCCGAAAGGCACGCGCTAAGCTAAAGCAGGAAGGCGTGAGGTCTGAAACAGGATATGTAATGAATGCTATAAACAAAAGTACGTAGCTTCGGGAATACTTAACTTTAATCCATCCTTTTGGTACATCTGGAGATTGTGGCGATACAAGTGAGACTCTTTAGATACATGCAATGTTACTAATGGCGCCTTGCTAGGTCGTAGCCATTGACTTAGCTGAAGGCTATTCTAACTATTGGCTCGGCTAATGAGCAATGCTTCGTCCATGTAGTCGCTAGCAAAGTCGTCCGTACAACTGGGGCGAGTGCTAGTCCGTATCTCGAGACCTGCCTTGTGGTGGCGCTCGGTCTGCGATCACACAGTGGCGACACGCGGGTCCGACATGTAATAATGGACCGCGGCCGATTTAAAGCTGCCACCTAGCAAGTGTAGTGTCTGGCGGTGACACCACAAAGAAAACTGGTGTTTTTTAAAACTATTGAAACTAATGTTGTATTTTATATTTTTATTTTTTATTGGAATATTTTCCTGGTGCCATTGTTAGTTTTGTTGAGATAAGAATATATATTGTTCTTTCTTTAGTTATATTAATTATTGTTTTCTTATTGAATTTGATTATCATTATTTTTACCTTTTATTTTTTGATATTTTCTGTTTGTTTTAGTTTTATTTTTTCGAAACATATACTTCCCCTATGCTAATAAGCTTATATAATTTTTATTCCTTCATTAATTTATTTAATACATTTGCTATGTGAACAGTAATTAGGAAGTAGATAAAATAAATGATTGAATTTGTCCTGTTATTGTAATGTTCTTGAATCTATCATGAAAACACTCTGTTTACATCAACAGTACTGTGCACACGACAAAAATTGAGAACAGGAAGCAGTTGTAAACAGTAGTTTGCTAATGTTTTGGGGCACTTACCACAGCGATTCCAGCTTCAAAGTAATAGAACATTATGACCCCCTACTTAATAACATGTTATGGTCCATCTTAGAACGCAATACAGCAACGATTCTGCATGTCATAGATTCGACAAGAATTTACGAAGATTGCTGAAGTATATGACACCACTATTTCTAAGCACCGGTAGCGTAGTTTCCGTAAATTATTAGCCAGAGGTTCGTAGCAGAGGAGCTGGCGTCCGGTAGTGTCCCAGACGTGCTCCATAGAGATCACATCAGGCTGATTTGATGGTCAAGACAGCCAGATGAGTTGAATATCAGGCTCCTCGAAGCAGTTTGTCATGATTGTCACCTTGGGATACGGACTGTTAACCTACTGGAAGATGTCATCGCCGTCGGTGAAGCCATCAGTCATGAGAGAATGCGGATGGCACTCAATAATGTTCACACAGTCCACAACTGTATCTTCAGGTACTGTCACAGATCCCATGGAATCCCAGATGACCGTTTACGAAGCACAGTACTGTTCCCACTGGCCTGCGTCTGGGGTGCGGAGCATGACCGAGTAACCTTTCGCCTGAGCTTGACCATCATCCTGGTGCAACGACAAAAGATATTCATAGGATTATGCTACAGGATTTTACTGATCCACGAATTAGTCTCCATTATCCCTTGCCCACTTCAGTCATAATTGACGATGTTCTTGGTCAACATGGGAAAACTGTAAAGGGGCGTCTACTATGGAACCCCATGTTTTAGATCCATTTTAGATCGAGAAAATAAGAACACATGTAACATCCTTGAGGAAATGGAAATTATAAGATCCATTAAGTAGTTTCATGAGCAGACACTAAACGGACACCTGGAGCTACGTCATCGTAACATTCTAAATAACGTTGGTTTATCAAATGTCAATAAGATTGCCTGTCACTTTAGTACTGGGCCAAAGACTCCATATTTAGATTGCTTCAGTATACCTTACTTTATCACTTAGGGAACCTGTTTTGGTATACGCAGATTTTATAACATGAAGTATTTTTATCCAGGTCTGTACTATTTAGATATTGATAGATCTAACCTGATTCTGGGGCTTTTAGATTACGAAACCAGTTGTTAAATAAGTTGAAAGTTCCTGGCAGGTTAAAATTGGGTGCCGGACCGACACTCGAACTCGGGACATTTGCCTTTCGCGGGCACGTGCTCTACCAACTGAGCTACCCAAGCACGACTCACACCCCGTCCTCGCAGCTTTACATCTGCCAGTACCTCGTCTCCTACCTTCCAGACTTTACAGAAGCTCTCCTGGGAACCTTGCAGAACTAGCGCTCCTAGGTTCGCAGGAGAGTTTCTGAAAAGTTTGGAAGGTAGGAGACGAGGTACTGGCAGAAGTAAAGCTGCGAGGACGGGGTGTGAGTCGTGCTTTGGTAGCTCAGTTGGTAGAGCACTTGCCCACGAAAGGCAAAGGTCCCGAGTTCGAGTCTCGATCCGGCACAGTTTTAATCTGCTAGGAAGTTTCATATCAGCGCACACTCCGCTGCAGAGTGAAAATCTCATTCTGGTTAAATAAGTTGTTTACAAGAGCAGCCAAGCGATTATTATACAGTGTCTTTCAACAGGAATTTGACACCCCTATATATTTCTGGGTAGTTATAGCGACATCTCATTTACTTCCCCCAGAAAAGCATTAATTAGAGTCGATTTGAATGCTCTAACAAAATCAGGCAGCTTGTGCGCCTTGCTGGTCTCACAGCCAAGCGATCCTACTGGCTTCAGCGCTGACTCTACACCATGTAAGAGGTAGGGCATGCGAACTAGCTGTCAACCCTCCCTTTAATCCAAAAGCCACCTTTTGAAGTGCCGGCTGTTGTAAGACATCCCGTGAGATTCTCGAAGGCACCATCTGGAATGTGAAGATGCGCTGACTCCAGCTGCACTACGTTTCTCGCTTGATGATCCGTGACGTGAACAGGTCAGTCGAGGTGGTCTCACAGATTCTCGATTTGGTTTAAATCTGGGAATCCCAGACCACGGATTGCTTTCCTCTGGCCTCAATCTTCCAGGCGATTGTAGTAGGATGTTTGCCATGTATCCGATAGCGCAGAAAATGCGATTAATCTGAAAAGGCTACCTCTGCAAGGTTCGCTTCTGTAACGTTTGGAAGGTAGGAGACGAGGTACTGGAAGAAGTAAAGCTGCGAGGAAGGGGCGTGAGTCGTGCTTGGGTAGCTCAGTTGGTATAGCCCGCAGTGGGCGGCCAGTTGCGGTACTGGCCTACAAACTTCAGCCTTCGGCACCGATGAACAGTAACCAGCATGCGTGCACCAATCAGACGCCTGCTGCGGGGGCCCAATTGCAACAGAGTTCACTGAACGATCGTTGAGGAGACACTGTTGGTAGCCCCTTGGTTAATTTTGGTGGTCAGTTGCTCAACAGTTACGCATCATTCACCCGAACACATCTCTGCAGCTGTCGTGCACCACAGCCATCTGTGAGTCTTTGTGAACCACAGTTCCCTAGGCGGTGGTTTTGGATAGCCTTGCATAATATACTTTAACCAAGCCGCCTTGGAACAGTTTACAAACCTAGCAGTTTCGGAAACGCTTCCCCCCTTGGCCCGAAAATCCAATGATCATCCCTATTTGGACGTCAGATAAATCGCGACGTTTCCGCATTACGACAGAGAGTGCACTGTTTTCCGCGTCCTCCCTATACACTTTACATGCCCTCCACTGCTAGTGGTGCCATCTGCCGACTGCGATTGGTTATGGCAGTTTGACGTCGAACATAGATGACTGGACTCGCGCATCACAAATCTATAACTAAAAGATGAATGAGTTCAAAAGAGGTGACTGACGTGCAAAATGTGATGGGGAGGTACCAAAACATTACAGTTCATAACACAGAACTCCCAAAGCTCATCAGGACAAGCTTCCTTCATTTAAAGGTAAGGTCTTAGATACAAAATCCGATGCACTGTATTAAAGACCACTCTAGCATGTAAAGGTAAAAGAACTATTTGTTCGACTCCGGCGAGGTCTGTTAACTGGTCTGAGAGTCGCCCTGTCTGGAGAAGAGTCTGCACTGCAGCTCAAAGATCTATGAGCCCACACAATAAAGCGGTTTCTGTACGGTGAAGTAAACGCTGATCGACCACCAACTTTCGAATCGAATCCAAATCCTGATGCCACTACACATACACAATCAACATTGTCTGCACAAAGCACTGCATTTGAACGTATAATAGCGAAAGCATACTCATCTCAATACATGTGGCCCCCTCCAGACAATGAGAACAGACCATGGTTGCCAACATTGTGGAGATTTCAACGTCGCAACAGCCAGACGCAACTAAGGGCAAACACTGTCGCTGCCACGAATATTGTTCCAAAGAATCCTCCGAAAGAAAAGTGTCACCATCATAATAATGCAGGCTGTAAACCGTCAGATAATGGAGATCTAATTCTTACAAGCGGTTCTTATGAGATGGCATCAGAGACCGTGGAATATAAAGTCTGCCTGAGGCAACCATCCAGAGCCCTAACTAAAGCCCAACTGCCAAGCACAAAGAAAAATTTCGTTAATAAACTGGCTCCCATATTAAAACGGAACAACGGTGAAAAGGGGCTGCCCTGCTTGCCGTGATGATTTTCGGGAACTTTTGATCATGAATGTGAATACAGTTTCTAATTTGCTACATGTACTCAACCTCTATAGTGTCGATATAATCATATTCTTTGTCACACTGTTTGAGACCAGATATGTTAGAGAGGTCACTTCTTTTGAAAAGAGTCGCAGTGTACAGTGTATGTTGGACAGTCAGGCTTTGTACTTGGCTTGAAAAGGATGGAAGCCGGCAGAATTTTTAAAAAAGTTTTTGTAATAATATGTTTTGAGGGAAAATATTGGGGAAGTGAGATGATATTAACGGAAGAATGACAAAAGCCAATTTTTAAGGTAGTACTGTCTTTTTGTATTTGTGTAGAGTGTTATTGTTAGAACATTGCGATAGAAGAAATCTGCTGCAGAAATTTTGTAATGCCACATGTTGTCTTGTCTTAAAGTTGAAACAAGTGTCAAGTAAGGCAGCTGTTATTAAGAAATATTTCTACTAACTTGACTAGGTGTGAGAACTTTATGAAAAGGTGTATTGTAGTCATGGCTTAACGAAACACAGTTATACTTGGAGTTGCTGTTCTCATTTATCATTCGTTAAGATTAATTCCCCATTTCCATTTTTACTTTCATGATAGTGTTTGTACACTCTCATAGCACATCGCGAGTTATGTACTGAGAAGCATTTTATGAGAATTGGTAAGATACCGCCTTGTATTGCACATCGCAAGTAAGTCAAATGAAATTTGGTTTTTGACAGTCACGTGATTATTCTTAATGGTGAAAGATTGCAGAGCAGACGATAATTCTGTTTGCGCAGGTGGGCCAAGAAATTTAATTACCGTCAACGTTCATGTCCATTGTAAGGTACAGTGATTGTCTGAGTGTATTTGTAAAAATAATATCATATTAGTTCAGGGGCTTAAGACCAGCAGAAGATCTCAGTAAAGCGCTATTTTATGAATTACAAAGCAGTTTTATTGGAAAGTCAGATGCATTAATTTTTATGTTCACTTGCTCTGTATTTACAATAACAATTCTGTTACAGTGATTGTTTGCAAGACTATGATAAAGATTAGCGATATTCTGAGCCAGCATTTTAATCTGACTCATTTTGTTTTGCAGTCTGATGGCAAACGTAAATTTAACTGAATACAGATTGCTTTCTTGCAGGCGAATTGTTTTGAAGTACCATTTAGTCTGGATTTCGCATCGGTAAAATTTAAATCTTCACGTATTTCTTTTGCCCTGCGCCGAGGTTTATATAATTCGATATCGAACTAAGTTTTATGCATTTGGCAGAGACCAACTCCACACTTACGAACACGAGTTTAAGTACAACAATAAATAAGTTTTGTACATTTTGCAGAGACCGACTGCAGACTTGCAAGCACGAGGTTAAGTACAACAATAACTTTTATCTGTCTACCTTTTCTGCCATGATGTAGTCTACTGATTTTTAAAGTTAGATTTTTTTCTGCAGCCACATATTAAAATTTCAATTATTGGCTTTGACTTAGTAATTAATTTCAAGGTTTGTCACAAAACAATGCTGGTAATTATACACTGCTTTCCACTACAGTAACATAATTTTATTTGCACGTCTATTACCAGTGAACAATACAAACTAATTTTCAGGAGAACTGTTAAAGTTTCTTGTGCAGAAATAGAACTATTATGTATTTTCTGCAAATTTGAACAAATTTTGTGAAAAGTATTTTATTCTTAATTGTGAACTTTTGAAGTAATACAGAGATTAGTGCAAGTGAGATACTTTCATTTTACGCATTTGTAGTGTTTTATTGTGCTTAGAATAAGCGATTTTGCTATTGATCTTTGCTATTTGCTAATGATACACTCCCAGTTAGAAGTATTCTTGTTTATTCAATCTTGAAGTGTTATATGGTTAGACAGAAGTGATTTTTTATGGTGATCTTTACTGAAGTGTAGATATTTTATTCCACAGTGACATTACCAGAATCTTGGATATGCAGTTATTCAGTGAATTCTGTCATGGTAATTTAAATATTTTTCTGTTTTCATTAACATTTGTAGGAAGTAATTTTTAGTCGTTATATGTGTAGTGTTGATCTTCTGTGTGCGAGAGACTTCCTCTTTGTTTGCTGTCTTACTATAATTGTATGAAAATCTCAAAAACTGCTAGGGCGAGGTCAAATGATAGAGGTGCAGCTGATGTAACTTTTGGTAATTCAGTAGACAGAGAACAGACAACTGAAGAGGGATCCTCCCACAACGCCTCCCACAATGCCTGACAGGATTGGTCCGAGCATTTTTTCTGTATCAAACATGGAACTAGAAAGTGCAGTTGGGGATCCTGCTTTGGAAACTGAGACTGTGGGACGTAATTTGTCACAAAACACAAGTTCTGTTGTTAGAGATTCACTTTTTGCACCCACAGCTGTTAATCAGTCTAAGCCAGTTTCCACTCCTTCCGGTAGTAGTGCCAAAGATAAGGACAACTATCTTTTTCAGATACTATTATCAGAATATAAAAGCGTTACGTAAAATTATAAAGTCCTCTTATCAGAGTTTAAAACCCGTAAGGAAGATAATAGAAGTCTTAAAAAATAGATGAAAGAAAAGTTAGGGGATACTGCCAGCTATGAAGAACAGAATAACAAGAAGTTTAGAGAGAAACTTTTGGTCGATTTAAATGATGAAACTAAGCAAGATGCGTGTGAGGAGTTCCACCCTGTAATAAATAATATAAAGTCTAGGGTCGAACAGATTGTACTGCCGAAACTTCACAATTAAACCAGCAGGATAGTCAGTTTGAAACCCAGATACAAAGTTTGGAAGAGCAGTGTGCATCGTTGAAGGCTAAAGAGTCAGAATTTGCTAGCTAAGAACGGTTAAATACAGTTACCAAACAGACACACGAAATTTCTTTAACCGTCACCCGAATGACTAGCAAAGCAGACAAAAGTTCTCATGTTACACAGCCTGTTCCTTTTGTAGAGCCGGAAGAATATCTATCATCTTTCTCTTCATCGTTTTAAACGGGAACAGATGAACATTAATCAACAGCATGAGTCAAACCCAGAGGAACTTGATGACCGATTATCGGAAAGTAAAACCCGTCACGGGCATAATAATGCCAATTGTGTTTTAATACTTCTGAGGAAGTTTAAGATTCGTGGCATGTAGGTGAACTGATAAGCGAACGCAGAGCGTTATGCATACAAGATAGCACAAAAAAGAATTTTCCCTCTCATCCGAATGAATCATTCGATTACAAACATCCTTTCACTGTTCGAGAATTTAAGGTTTCTCGAAATTCTCACAATGACATGCACTCTAGTGAGCGGCTCCAACAATTTCAGTATTCCGGAATGAGATTTTCACTCTGCAGCGGAGTGTGCGCTGATATGAAACTTCATGGCAGATTAAAACTGTGTGCCCGACCGAGACTGGAACTCGGGACCTTTGCCTTTCGCGGGCAAGTGCTCTACCAACTGAGCTACCAAAGCACGACTCACGGCCGGTACTCACAGCATTACTTCTGCCAGTACCTCGTCTCTTACCTTCCAAACTTTACAGAAGCTCTCCTGCGAACCTTGCAGAACTAGCACTCCTGAAAGAAAGAATATTCAGTATTGTCTTCCACCTGGTGGCCTGAGGCCCCCGAGTGCGATCTGTGGCGCGCGTTGCTCGCATTGTCGGAGAATTTACGTAGCACCAGCCAGGCGGAGGGATCCGTAGGACTGGGCAGCGATGGCGAGTGAGAAATTGTAAAGACAGTTCAATAAATAATTGTAAAACTCCACGCTGTCTCAGTCTTTGGCGCAGCCACTGTGTCTGCTGCTAAGAAGTGGTGCAGAAGTCGTAACAAGTGGTGTCAGGCGCACCCACGCCACGACTTTGACTAGCATCGTGTGGAGCAACCGAAAAACACTGAATAGGGTGAGTCCAGCAACTGCCTTCTCTCTATGTTTTCGGTGTAGCTAGACATGTCGAGGGTAAAATTAAGGGATGTGAGAGTGTCATCTGAAAGGCCTAGCAGCCCTGTAGACTTATCATAGTTTCGTGGGAATGATAGTCACGTTAACTTAGTACCATCTAAATGTGTAGCGTGTGGATTTAACAGGTCACGTCGCTCCTTGCGATAAATTTGTACCAAGCACTTGAGATGTGTGTGGCTTCTATGGTCATGTAACGAGGCAATGTGGTAAGCTTAGATGGCTTGCCATTAGACGTGCTAGGAATTTACTTTCTTCTGGGTAATACAATTTTATTTTTGTGAGGTGAGGTATACCACACGGAAAATGTCAGAGACACGTGCAATCGGGACAAGTGACGCTGTATTCACATTGACAGAGCAAGTTAAGAAACTCTTTGGAGAAAATAAGTTGCAAAGGCAGCACATGCAGAGGATGGAGCAACAATTGTTGCAAAATACTCAATCAGGATCGGCAAACGATAGTGTAGAATACAAGGGTACTGTCTTTTCTGGTGTGGCAGATTGTTCAGCGGCTAATTTGATACCTTCCTTCTCGGGTAAAACATCAGAGGATGTGAATGTTTTCATTGGTTACGTACGTAGTACGGCTAGATGGTGTGGCTGGTCAGATGAAATGTATTTGCAAATGGCGAGGTTACGGTTAGTAGGTGGCGCAAAGACTTATGTGGCATACAACGAAGGGTTAAAGGATGCTACTACGTTCACAGAGTTGGCTGAGGAATTATTGAAAAGGTTTAGGAAACAAAACCGTGCCAGACTTTTTAGATAAAAATTGGGATGATGCAAAAAACGGGTGAAACGGTAGAAGAATTTTCAGACAGAATTAGGAGAGCGATTGCGCACACGTATGAGTTAATGCAAGAGGCGAGTGCAAATGAAGTTTCATGAAGGAAGCAGAGAATAGAGCTTTAGACGCATTTTTGCGAGGGGTCTCACCGGATTTTTCACGCCGGATACGGATGGAAAATCCAATTGACTTAGCAGCATCACTGCGCATAGCTACACATTTGCAGGAAGTGGATATCGCCACTAGAAGTCGCAATGACAAGAAAATTTTTTCGTCTTCCAAAGAGTGTTACCGTTGTGGGAAGCAAGGTCATTTTAAGGGACAGTCTTTCAATTGTCAGAAAATAGGGCATAAGACACGACAATGTAAAGCCAAGAAACGAGTAAATGATACAGCAGGTAAGAAACTGTTAAACGGAAAACGGAGCGTTTCTGCCGTCGGCAGGCATTCCCAGTAAAAAGAGGTACTCAGAGAGTGCACGAAGAGGCGGATTGTAGTTTGATACTTTGGATAAAAGATAAGTGGCGAAGAGTTTTAGTGGATACTGGAGCGCATGTATCAGTTGTCAGTGTGGACCTTGTGGGCAAGAAAGGATTGGAAGCTCCGAGATACAGATTGCGCGCAGTAGGTGATAAAAAATTAGATACACTAGGTACAGCACAGCTCAAGTTTAAGACAGGGAACGTGTGGTTTCGGGAGCAAATGGAGGTGTTATCAACTGTGGGACAGGTGTTTTCGGCGATTCTTGGGTTGTACTTTCTGATTAAACGTGACGCCAAAATTGACCTTTCGCAACGTACGCTGGAGCTCGATGGGAACTTGTTCTCAATGGGTACGGCCGTTTCAAATGTTTCAGAGTCGCAAGGTGCACCGATAGCTAAGGTGGTACCAACTAAACCGCGTACAAGTGCATTAAAGGTGATTTCATGTGACAAAGTACGAACAGGTATAGGGAAGTTGATATGGGTACCGGTGGATGTCGATGTGCCACAGCAGGGATTATCCTCGGTAGAGCCACTACTGAGTAATGAGGTTTTAGACGAAAAGCATTGCTTCATTCGTATGAGTGTATCACGGGTAACGGACATAAACGGGCAGTTTATGGTTCCGGTGAGCCGGCCGCGGTGGTCTCGCGGTTCTAGGCGCTCATTCCGGAACCGCGCGACTGCTACGGTCGCAGGTTCGAATCCTACCTCGGGCATGGATGTGTGTGATGTCCTTAGGTTAGTTAGGTTTAAGTAGTTCTAAGTTCTCGGGGACTCATGACCACAGCTGTTAAGTCCCATAGTGCTCAGAGCCATTTGAGGTTCCGGTGAGTTTAGATAACTTTGGGCGGGATGATGTCGATCTGCCGAAGGGATTAGTAATAGCCACAGTAGAGTTAATGGATGAAGAGGACGTCGATAGTTCGAGGCTAGACTATGATGTAAAGCAAACCGTTAGCACGTCTGCACTTCGTGACACGGTAAATCATTTGAGAGGAAATGATCGTTCGGGTATGGAAGCATTATTACTAAAGTATTAAGCATTGTTTGAAACACAGGGTACGTTACCTGCTACACCGATAACACAGCATCGTATTCCGACAGGGAATCACGCTCCAGTGTATCGTAAACCATACAGACTACCGAAACAATTACAACCAATAGTAGAGCAATTAATAGAGCAACAACTGGAAGATGGGATAATCCAGCACAGTAATAGTCCTTGGTAGAAGCGAGGTCCTAGTTCCGAAGAAGACACTGGACGGGTCGAAAAAATTTCGCTTTTTTTGTGATTACAGACATTTGAATGCACGGTTAGTGGCGGACATTTATCCGATTCCGAATATCACAGAAATGTTAGACAACCTAGGGCAGTGTAAATTATTCTCCACTATGGATTTGCGAAGCGGTTATCACCAGATTGAAGTATGCCCGGAGGACAGGCCGAAAACAACATTTACGACGCATTGTGGTCACTTCGAGTATAAAAGAATGCTGTTTGTACTAAAAAACGCTCCAGCAACATTTCAGAGGTTGTTGGATGGAGTCCTTCGCGGGTTGAAACCGAAAAAATGCATGTTGTATCTGATCTGAATGACATTATAGTTTTTTCAAAAGGTATAGAGCAGCATGTGGAGCGGTTAGAGGAGGTTTTATTAATTTCTAAGGAGGGGGATGCTCATGCTACTATGTCTAGTTTAAAGTTGAGTAGGTATCTAACGGAGTCAGTTTCCATTTGTCCATCACGGGTTGTTTTCACGGGCAAGGGGTCGTGTGAGATCCAGTTATTTAGGGCAGAAGCAGAAGCTTCGGAGTGTCGGAGAATAATAGTGAAGCCTACGCCACATTTTCAGCAAGGTGGGAGACATTGGTTGAATTCAGTATTCGCTACGGAGAGGATATCAGTGAAGTGTTATGACAATGGGAATTGGACAGCAACCATGGACATGGAATTATGGGACAGTGGTTTACTAATCAAAGGGAGAAACTGTGAAATAGTAGGGGATCGTTTCAGCTTACCAGTGACAGTCACGGGAGTCACCAAGGTTACAGATACTCATCTGACGTTGTACTGGCCAGATGCGTCATTAGCATCGCTCCAGGAGAAAATTTTACGTATATTAACAACACCTTGGATGCTACACTATTGCAAACGATAGATAAACTAGTAGATTCGGAGAAAGGTCAGATTTCATTGCAGCAATTATTAAGGCATCTAGAGGAGTACGATACCAGGCGGAAACGTAGCACAGTGACCATTGGTATTTCAACCAGTACTATCACTGTGCTGATTGTATTTATCAGATCAGTGTGGTACATGTCTTACTAAAACGGAGGATTCAGCATGTTAATGCAAGACCACTCCATGAGATTCCTGTAAAATGGATTACCAGTAGGGCATGAGTCAGGGCTACCTGGAGGTATATAAGGAAGAAGTAGAATATAGCATAGAACTAGAGTTAACGTAGAGGGGAAATTCGAGGACGAATTTAATTTTTAGGAGGAGGCAGTGTTGCGGCTACATGTAGTAAGCGTTGCTTCACGCAGTGGAGAATGACAAAACAGAGGCACGCCGGCGACCGAGGCGTAGCAAAGTAGGCAGGCACAGATAGCCTTGCTGACAGTTGCAGTCTACCAACAGACTGACGCAAGGACGCACACAGACCGAGCGCCGAGCAAAGCCTGGAGAGTGCTGAGTAAGGGGAAGTGAGGCCAGCACGCTAAGTTACGCTGCAATATACTGCGGGAGTAATAACAGAAAGCTACCACCGAGAATAAAAAACGTCCTCCTGCTGGATACAAATAGTGGAGCTCAGGCAGCAACAGACAGAAGCCATTAGGAAGCAGTTCGGATCTGAGGACGGACGTGATCCGTGTCCGAATGTTCAATCTTCGTAGGCGACGATTCCGGAAGTCTGTTCCAGCCTGCAGGAGTCATCCGTTCGCCGCCAGATGTCAACATCAGCTCTGGAGGTCGGCCCGAGTTCAGTCAGCACCATGGCTGACTAACTACAGCGAGAACTTCCAGCAGGACCAGCCGCAGCGCGGTCTTGGTCACAGGCGCCGCCGGGGACTGACGCCCGGGCTTCACGGTAAGCCAGCCCCATGGCGCGTGGTCCGTCCGTGATGGAACCTCGCGCACATCGCGACTGACGGCTTCCCAGCCGCCGGTGCAGCAGGCGTCGGCAGCTGACCTCACGGCGACGAGTTCATCTCAATCACAGGGCATCCTGGCTTCAGCGGAGAACTGGTGGCGTGAGGCTCCCGAGTGCGATCAGCAGCGCGCCTTGCGCGCATTGTCGGAGAATTTACATAGCAGCAGCCAGGCGGAGGGATCCGCAGGGCTGGGCAGCGATGGCGAGGGAGAAATTGTAAAGACAGTTCAATAAATAATTGTAAAACTCCACGCTGTCTCAGTCTTTGGCGCAGCCACTGTGTCTGCTGCTAACAAGTGATGCAGAAGTCGTAACAGTTGTAACCTCCCCACAAAAATTTATAAGACAGAAATATTATTTAGGAATGCCAATGGACATTGCGCTAAGTGTAACCTCTCCACTGAAATTTTAAAGACAGAAATAATAAATGAATAGGAGCCAAACGTAACCTCCCTGCAATCAAATGTACTGACAATAAATGTGAGAATCGCAATCTGACTCAAGTATAAGTTCTTCATAAAAAAATTAAAGTCCATTCAGTGATAAGAAAATCTCAGTGATAATAATGATTCAATTAAACCGAAATATCGGTCTTTGGCCCTGTGCAAAAAATCAAAATTAAATTCTTACCTCATTGCAACACTTAGTCAAATTTCTGCTCTTGTTGTTGCGCACCGCTTGGAGGAACTGCATTGCAAATAATAATATTCCCTTTTTTTTTTTGTAATCTAATTGAAAACTCAAACTTTTGTTTAAGGGAAGTGGAACGAAATAGTTACTTCAATCAAATGAAAATTTTATGTAAAATTGCTTTTGAAATCAAAGTTATTATTGGGGGCACTTGTTCAAAATTAGTTATAATAGTTAAACTTTACATTATCCGATGATTATCTTAATTAACAGTATACCTTATTCAGCATCTTGACCAGTGTTGTCGCCAGACCACATCACGCAATCCCACTGGACTGCTACCACTGACCGACGGCTCTGCATGATGACTACTAGCGTACTGCCCTCAACTAGACAGAGCTACAGACTCGCAACGACTGACCGACAGACTGAGAACCGCTCGCAACACTCGCGCGGTCAAGCGCATACTCTCTGGTCACAGATGCTACAATGCCTCGCCATCGCTGCTATGTTACATACGTGTTTCATAACCCTCCACTGGGGGGGCAAAAATTTGGCAGCGATGGTGAGTCATTTGGACTTGCCAAGCGCGGCAAAATTTTTCTTTAATTAACAAAATTCTACAACTTACAGAATATTTAAATGTTGTGCACACGCACTAAGTACCAAATATATCAGACAAAGACAAAATGTGAGTACAAAACATAGTAGCAAATCAGAAAAATGTATATACAAATTATTTGACAGATAACAAAGTGCACAGGCACTGAAAAAAAATTCTTTAGCATATTCAGAACAAATAAACAGACTGGCAAAATATTATGTTGACAAGTGACATGAGTGCACATGCACTGCAGTTGAGAACATATCAGTAATTGATGAAATGTATGTACAATTAGTAACAAATGACATAAGTGCATATGCATTAAAGTATTGAATATACAGAATAGTAGAAATCATATTGAAAAATGAGAAAAGTGTACAGGCACTGAAGTTCAGTAGAAAACATATTAACACCTAACAGAAGTGCTCATGCACTGTAGTTCAGAAAATAAAAAATGTATATACAATATAAAAGACAAAAGTGCACATATACTGTACTTCAGAACAAATCAAAAAATGTCTTTAGCATTTTGGCAATAAATAAACATAATAGCAAAAAAAAAATCATCATATTGAAAAATGAGAAAGGTGTACTCGCACTGGAGTTTAGCGAATTGAAAAAATGTATAGCCATGAACATAAATAATGTTAGCAAAAATGATTTTCACTATGTGACAAGAATTAGGATAGGAAAGGGAAGGATTGCATCATGGTTGTAGCACTTTAGATTGCACACAGCTGTTTTGAAAGTCCATATCTTTCCACAGAAGTACAACACCAAGTGACACAACTTGAAGTTCTTTTCCCCTCAGAATTTATCAGCGTAGCCAAGACACTGAACTGTCGTAGTAATATTCCATTTTTTTTTATTTTGGCAGTATATTAGGTACACCAAACAGTGGGACCATAATAACGTCTTCATCGCTCACGGTGGTGGACAGCATGTCGTGTCAACACCACGCTCTTACACGGCACATCAACGTAGAATTAGTGCAAAACCAAATATAGTGCTCCATGATCACTAGGATAAACAGGACAAATGGACATCGCAGTAATTCAGGGTAGTTAGCTCATAAGGTGAAGGACAGTAAGTCACATAATATTGTCAATTACAGTAGTAGTTTGCGGCATTCATAGCCCAGTTATTGAACATTTCTGTACCATGTATGTAGTATTACAGAAAAATGTTCATTAATTGTTTTACATAGAATCAGTAATCTTCTTTTCCTAGTTACAAAGCATTATTAAATAATCGCATTCTTTTCCAGTTACAAAGTATAGCATAGTTAATTAATCATTTGTCATTCCAATATAGTAAGAATCATTAGCCTTCTACTAATTACAAAGCATCATGAAACAATCGCATTCTTTTCCAGTTACAAAGTATGGCATTGTTAATTAATCATTTGCCATTTCAATAGTAATAATCATTAGCTTTTTCCTAATTACAAAGCATTATTAAACAGTCACATTCATTTCCAATTATAAAGCATAGTTAATTAATCATTTGTCATTCCAATATAGTATTAATCATTAACCTTCTCCTAATTACAAAGCATCATGAAACAATCGCATTCTTTTCCAGTTACAAAGTATGGCATAGTTAATTAATCATTTGTCATTTCAATAGTAATAATCATTAGCTTTTTCCTAATTACAAAGCATTATTAAACAGTCACATTCATTTCCAATTACAAAGTATGAACATTGAAAACAAGAGCTAATTAATGGCGTAATTAATAACAATTCATTAAGTGACACTAATTATTGGCACTCAGTGGCCATTAGGTATCGAATAGTATAAAGCATTGTTCCTCATTCAGTATTATTCAGATCATTACGAAGTCATTATTAAAAATCAGTTAATTATAGTCATAGCATTAATAATCATGGGGATTATAAGTAGTCTCATTACAATAACAGTGGCAATTACTAGCCAGTTACTAAGCATTATTTTATATATATGTGTATTTTTGTTGTCTCATTAAGAAGTCATTACTCAAGTGACATACTATTCAGAGCTAATCAGTATTATTCAGAATTTTCTCAAACTGGTATCACTATTTGGGACTGTTAATACATTTTTTTTTTGTTAGCAATGCATTGCGTTGGGATCGATAATTAATTGCTGAGGCATAACACTTTTTGCTTTTGACCTATTGCTGCCAATGAGGATAGGTAACGTCATTCGTCATGAGTCAGCTGTAGCAAGGTTATGTAACAAGGCAGTATATGTGATTACATTTATAAATGGTAAACACAAATGGGTAAAAAAAAAATAAAAATGCAAGTACCAGAACAGGTATAATAGGTAACAGGTTTAGTAAGTATCATGACAAGCATCTCCTGGAAAAAATACAAAATGGATTATTGACCTGAAAGAAGAAACGCACACTATGCTGAAAAGTAGTGAACTTCGAATTAACAAGTAGTGAAATGTGTATAAAATGTGTTCCATAGCTGTCCTTTCCAAAACTTTCCGTCATCCTACTATGCAATATAACACCTGCTGTCAAAACAAACTGCAACAAATACTTAAATAACTACATAGCATAAATATAAAACTCCAACATTATCCTCATCTGTAAAGAAAAAACTTCATTATCAATCACTTCATTATCCATATTATCATAACTTCATTATTATCATCACCTGTAAAGAAAAACTTCATTATTCATAATACCATATCCTTCATCATTATTCATCAGTATTCATTATCATCTGCAAAAAATCACTTCATTACTCATTATACAACTATTCCTTATCTCTAGCATATTTCATCACTAAAACTAAGATGTGTAGTTCAGTCTGACAGCCTGCATCAATCACCTTGTATTCTGAAAGAAATAATTAGTTAAGACTGCTATTCTACGATGAGTATAGTATATTCTTGTTAATGCTTGTTAATCCTGATCCTTTTACTCTTCCCCATAAAGTTATCGCATCTTCTTTCGTTTATTCCGTAGGTGAAATTCCCATTTCTGTTGAATTTATTTCTTACACGCACCATTTCTTTCTGAAACTGATGAACAAAGATTGATGTCCTGCATTTAAATCATATACCCACTAGATAATGACTGGTTTATGGTGACATAATTAACCATACAGCATAACATGACATAAAACGTAATATGTCAAAGACATTGACAGTGTTCAGAGGCAAAATGTACAGATAATATCACAATGCAGCAGCAAAAATGTAAAACAGTCACGATGTTGAGATGTCATAGGGCAAAAAAAATCTCAAAGTCAACTGGTGTGTGTTATATCCTAACTATTTCACAGTGCATACAAACAAAACTGGAGTACAATCATATACACAAAAAAAGTGGAAAATGTGCACGGTCTGATGTGTAACGACAAGAAAAGCGATCTGCTAACCTTACCTTGCCGGGCACTTGCCAAGAAAAAAATACGATAATCATCAGTAATTAGTCAAGTGAAATAATTGCATTAATAAATGACATCATAGTGTGTTGAATCATAAAGTGTCTTCATTCAATAAACGGTTTAATGTTTGAGATATGGTGGTTGCCTTTCGATTTTCTAGTTCTCAAAGTTTCGACGTGTACAACATTGGGGTGAGGGATGCTGCGAATCCGATATGGACCTGCGTATAGAAGTTCAAATTTACTGCACTTACCTTTTAATTTGTTGGATAAATAATGTGTACGTACTAATATTTTCTGTCCAATGTGAAAGTCTCGGCGTCTACAAACCTGTTTTTGCTGTCTTCTCCGGCGCTCTGCGGCACGTTTAATGTTGTTCAGCGCAATGTCAATTATTTCGTGGTGTCTTAGTCGACGACATTTAGGGAAGTTTACTAATTCTTTAATTTTGTTTGGTGGCTCAACGTTTTTCAGTATAATAGACGGAGATAACATAGTGGATTCATTTGGAATGGAATTAATTACATCTTGGAATGAGAGTATGTGTGTATCCCAATCAATATGTCTTTTGTGGCAGTATATTCGGCACAGTTTACCAATTTCTTTCATTAACCGTTCACAGGGGTTCGAAGAAGCGTGGTACTTGGATATATAGATCGGAGAAATGTTTCTGGCTCGTAACATGCGTGTCCATACACTACTACGAAATTGAGATCCATTGTCAGAAATTACTTTCATCACATGCCCTACATGAAATAGAAAATGTTTTACAAATGCTTTCGAAACAGTTTTAGCAGTAGCTTTGCGTAATGGAGTGAAAGTAACAAATTTTGAAGTGAGCTCAACAGCGACAAAGATGTAGCAAAAACCTCTGTTAGTTCTCGGAATCGGACCAAAAATATCTACTGCGGCCATGTGTCTTAATTTAACCGGTATAATGGGATATAATGGAGGAATATGTGAAGTGGTGTCTGATTTAGCTTTCTGGCAAATTTTACAAGACGCTAAAACTCGTCGTATACGTTTCTCCATGTTAGTAAAATAAGAGTTCTGTCTCAGTATAAGAAAACATTTTCGTGCTCCGTAATGTGCGTAACTTAAATGAGTGTACCAAATTAATTTGTTAACCAGTTCGTCAGGAATGCATAATAACCAATTGTTGCTGTCAGGATGAGAGCGGCGAAACAGAATGTCATTGCGTACAGTGTAGTGGTTCCTAATCGTAACATTTTTCCTATCTTGCCAAAGGTGTTTAATTTCTTTCCACACATTGTCCTTATTTTGCTCTTGTGCTATGTCCTGTAATGACGATGAAATAAAGTTTTCAAATGCAACTTGCTGAATGTACATGACACTGAAATTTGTTTTGCAGAAGTTGGTTGCTACGTCTTGCTGATTGTTGCCGAGAGAACGCGATAGTGCGTCTGCTATAACATTTTGCGTGCCGGGAATGTGAACAATCGTAAAATTAAATTCTTGTAAATATAGTTTCCATCTACTTAACCTGTCGTGAGTGAATTTAGCCGAAAGTAAAAATTGTATTGCTCTGTGGTCTGTGTAGACGGTGGTATGTCTGCCATAAAGAAAGTGCCTAAATCTCGTAAAAGCCCATACAACACATAATGTTTCAAGTTTTGTGACGGAATAATTTCGTTCAGCAGGTGACAGAATGCGGTTTGCAAATGCGATGTTTTTAATAACTGTTGAACCATCTTCTTCAATTTCCTGGAAAATATGTACGCCTAAAGCGGTGTTAGAACTGTCGGTGGCAATGGAAAAATTTCTAGTAAGATCGGGGTGCGATAAAAGTGGAGCATTCAACAAAGCATGCTTCAGGTTCATGAACTCAGAATGTGCTTGCTTATCCCAAGACCAAATAGTGTTTTTACCTGTTAATTGACATAATCTGGGTGTGTCTAAAGCAGAGTGATGAATAAATTTACGAAAAAAGTTAATTAAGTCCAAAAAAACTGCGTAATTGCTTCTTCGTCGTAGGAACAGTAATGTCACGTAGAGCCTGAAGTTTTTCCGGATCAGGTGCAATGCCTTCTGCTGAAATCACGTGTCCAAGAAATTTTATAGAAGTTTTACCAAAGTGCGATTTACTAAGATTAACTGTAAGTCCTTGTGCATGAAAGGTTTGTAACAGTTGTTCAAGAATCAGATTGTGTTCAGACCAGTTAGTTTTTGCAATAAGAATGTCGTCTACGTACGTCGTGATTCTGTCTTTAATGCAAACGTGTGTTGATGGCGTCAAAATTAATAACATTTTCGTGAACAAGATTCTGCGTGCCTAAATTATTGCTTACGTTATTGGAATATGCAATCTGTACTGTGTCTGGTCAAATTCTATCGTACGTGCTGTTATTTACGGGAGAATATTGTGGCATATCCACTATATGAACTGCTTTGTTATTTCTTACTGACGTGTTACGCTATGGATGACACCTATTGTCTGTTTCATTCATGATTATTTGTTGTTGCTGATGTTGTTGCTGCTCATAAGATCGACTGTTATTAAATGTACGCCGAGAATTGTGCTCATTATTTTTACGTCTGTCGTGATAGTCATTCCTATACGGTGTATTGCGATACGAGTTGAAATAGAGTGTTGTCTGTACGTAGTTATTTCTTTGCTGCCATGCGTTACTATTTGTTGGAGCTGGGACTATACGTGCACGCGGCGAAACATTAAAGTTTGGTTGACCTTGTAGACTGCATTGTTGGTTACGTATGCTAAGCGGCTGACTTTCATGCTATTGTGGTGGAAAACGTCTATTGTTACCAAAAAATGCGTTTGCTGTTAATTTTACACATACTGATGATTACGATTTTTATCTGTTATTTAAGTTCTCGTGATTCTGGAGTGCCTAATGAAAATTGTCACATTCGGTAAAAGATTTGTCATATCGCGTTTTCAGTACAATGTTTCTTAATTCTACATAGAGCAATAGTTAAAGAGCAGTTTTGATAGATATAAAAGATAGTAGAAGAAAAGGCAGCAGTGCAGAAAACTAAAGATGAAACAGCACTACTACAGCTCGGGGCCCTATGCTCGCTACGGCACATATTCATTAAAGCGTAATGAATCCCCTGAGGTCATTTACGCACTGCAAATAAATTTTAGCTTTTGTGTTACAGGCAATAGCGGTAAAATTTCAAAGGCAAATTGTTGTATCCGTGCTAATTCAAATTTCTTCATTACAGGCAATGCTGTTGTAAATACAAAAATAAATTGTCGCATCTGGTTCAAAGCTAGCTTCTGCATTACAGGCAATAGCGGTGAATGTACAAAGATAAATTGTCGTATACAGTGCAAAGCGTGTGCCTGTACGCTGTCATTATTACTTTCTTTACATTTTCTGGCGGATAAAATTTGCTCGTAATCTACGTTCTCGTCATTCAGTTTGATAACACGTTCAGGTTTGTGTGTGAATCTGTTCGTCTGTGTCATTTCGGATTTCAAGTTGCGTAGCTTTTCAGATTTTAAGTCGCGTGGCTTTTCGGATTTTACGTCTCGTAGTCTCTGTAAATTGCTCACATGATACGCGCTGCGTGACTCTGACAAATGCTCGCAAAGTGGCGGATTCTGTGACGTATTGGTGACTGAAATAATTGTTAATTCTGTTACTGTAACACTTTCGTCAATTTGGTTGATCTGTCTTGCTAATTTCTCGCTTCCATATTCGGAGTGTATGAAACTTCCAGTGGCTCTAAATTAAACTCGTCGCGTATCTGTACTGCGTTTTTACGGCATTGTTCAGTGACTGCATTAATTTCGTGTATCTGTGTTTCGTTCGCTAAACATTTTTCAGTGACTGCATTAATCTCGTCTTTATGTGATTCTGTTGTGCCTACACGTGTGCTACTTAATTCTTGTGCAACAGGGCCAACTTTTTCATTACCGTTATTAGCACAAGTCTTAGTATTCACACGTAATTGTTCTTTAATGTCCTGGCATTGCACGGTAACAGCTGTAATCTGCTCACTAACTTGTTTGTTCTGTTCTTTAAGGTCGTCTTGTCTTTCGCTTGTGAGTTCGAAACTTTTATCAATTGTTTCTCTAAGTTGTTTGAAATGGTTGTCGAAACTTTCACTCTGTTGTCTGATCTGTTCACTAAGTTTGTCTAGTTTTTCGTTCTTATTGTCAAGTTTTTCATTTAAGTGTTTGTTATCTTCCCTAAGTTGTTTGAAATTTTCATTCTGTTGTTTGAAATTCTCTTTAAATTGTTTGTTATCTACACTATTTTCATTAAGTTGTTTACTCATTTGTCGCAACAAAGCCATAATTGGATTCGACTCAAGGTCAGCATTTCTATTCTCTGTGCTGTTCAATAGTGGATCTGGAATTGTTTCACTTTCTGTAACCATTTGGTCATTTTGAAATTTACAAAAAGGTTTGTCAGTCAAATGTATACTATCAGTCATTGTTTCGGAATTAAATAAATCTGTCCTACTTTGTGTGATCTGTTCATTTTCATTAGACAAATTTGTCTGTACATTACTTGAGTTTTCCGAATCGGGTGTGTTAAGCTGGGCAGCGCTCATTACAATAGAGCGTTCTGCGTCATCAATTGTCGTCAAATTAACAGACGAGACAATTGAGTTTGTTTGTTCATTATCAGGGTAAAAGTCATCACTAGTGGTTGGAATGCATTGATTGTCAGTGAACGCAGGATTGTCATCATTACACTGCGTGTCACAATTACTATTGGTCACGTTGTTTAAGTCGGTAATTTCGTTCATAATACCTCGCGATACACTATTCACAGTCTTTCGCGGCATTTTTACAGTAGTCACAATTATTCAAAAACAAATAAGCACAAATGCAAAAGCAACACACAAATACAATAGAGCAACGAATTGCCGTTGACCTGTAGAAAGAAAGTCACAAGTTAATAAAAGCGTTGCGCCAAATCCTAATTATATCTAAGCGAATAAGAGCAGATATCTGACTGTTGCTCAAAAGATTCTCAACGAAATTCGATCCTGGACTGGGTGTCGCCAAGTGTAACCTCCCCACAAAAATTTAAAAAAAAAGACAATATTTAATTATGAGTGCCAATGGACAGTGCGCTAAGTGTAACCTCTCCACTGAAATTTTAAAGACAGAAATAATAAATGAATAGGAGCCAAACGTAACCTCCCTGCAATCAAATGTACTGACAATAAATGTGAGAATCGCAATCTGACTCAAGTATAAGTTCTTCATAAAAAAATTAAAGTCCATTCAGTGATAAGAAAATCTCAGTGAAAATAATGATTCAATTAAACCGAAATATCGGTCTTTGGCCCTGTGCAAAAAATCAAAATTAAATTCTTACCTCATTGCAACACTTAGTCAAATTTCTGCTCTTGTTGTTGCGCACCGCTTGGAGGAACTGCATTGCAAATAATAATATTCCCTTTTTTTTTTTTTTGTAATCTAATTGAAAACTCAAACTTTTGTTTAAGGGAAGTGGAACGAAATAGTTACTTCAATCAAATGAAAATTTTATGTAAAATTGCTTTTGAAATCAAAGTTATTATTGGGGGCACTTGTTGAAAATTAGTTATAATAGTTAAACTTTACATTATCCGATGATTATCTTAATGAACAGTATACCTCATTCAGCATCTTGACCAGTGTTGTCGCCAGACCACATCACGCAATCCCACTGGACTGCTACCACTGACCGACGGCTCTGCATGATGACTACTAGCGTACTGCCCTCAACTAGACAGAGCTACATACTCGCAACGACTGACCGACAGACTGAGAACCGCTCGCAACACTCGCGCGGTCAAGCGCATACTCTCTGGTCACAGATGCTACAATGCCTCGCCATCGCTGCTATGTTACATACGTGTTTCACAGTATACATTACCATCCACCCCACGTATTTGTAACCACACATTTTGTGCAACATTCTCAAAAATTCTTGTTTAATAGGGGAGGGATAATGAAAAGACGCTGTCCTATTTGCCATGACGATTTTCTGGATGTTTTGACCATGAATGTGAAGGAAGTTGCGAATATGATAAATGTACTCAACCTCTGTAGTATCAATATAATCATATTCTTTGTAAGACTGTGTTTCAGATCAGAGATGTTGGTCAGAGAGGTTACTTCGTTTGAAAAGAGTAGCAGTGCGCATTAATTAGGCAGTCTGGCTATGTACTTGGTTTGGAAAGGATGGAAGCTGTGTAGTGAAGGCAGTATAATTTAAAAAGGTTTTCGTAATAATATGTTTTGAGGAAAAATATCGAGGAAGAGAGATGTTTTTAATGGAAGAATGACAAAAGCCAATTTCTGACGTAATCCAGCCTTTTTATATTTGTGTGGTTTTTTGTTGTTACAACATTGCTTATGGTTGAAGTTTGCTGTAGAAATTTTATAATTCAACACATGGTCTTGTCTTATAGTTGAAACAAGTGTCAAGGATGGCAACTGTACACAGGAAAATTATTAAGAAATATTTCTGCTAACTTGACTAGGTGTGAGAACTTTATGAAAAGATGTATTTTTGTCATTGATTAATGAAGCGTAGCTATACTTGGAGTTCCTGTTTTAATTTATCAGTCATTAAGATTAGTTCCGCATTTTCACTTTTACTTTCATGACTGTTTGTACACTCACATTGCGTCTCGAGAGTCAGGTACTGAAAAGCTTTTTTGAAAAGTGGCAAATACCGTGTTGCATTTCACATCGCAAGTATGGCCATGGACGTTGCCGTTGGTGGGGAGGCTTGCGTGCCTCAGCGATACAGATGGCCGTACCGTAGGTGCAACCACAACGGAGAGGTATCTGTTGAGAGGCCAGACAAACGTGTGGTTCCTGAAGAGGGGCAGCAGCCTTTTCAGTAGTTGCAAGGGCAACAGTCTGGATGATTGACTGATCTGGCCTTGTAACAATAACCAAAACGGCCTTGCTGTGCTGGTACTGCGAACGGCTGAAAGCAAGGGGAAACTACAGCCGTAATTTTTCCCGAGGGTATGCAGCTTTACTGTATGATTAAATGATGATGGCGTCCTCTTGGGTAAAATATTCCGGAGGTAAAGTAGTCCCCCATTCGGATCTCCGGGCGGGGACTACTCAAGAGGATGTCGTTATCAGGAGAAAGAAAACTGGCATTCTACGAATCGGAGCGTGGAATGTCAGATCCCTTAATCGGGCAGGTAGGTTAGAAAATTTAAAAAGGGAAATGGATAGGTTGAAGTTAGATATAGTGAGAATTAGTGAAGTTTGGTGGCAGGAGGAACATGCCTTCTGGTCAGGTGACTACAGGGTTATAAACACAAAATCAAATAGGGGTAATGCAGGAGTAGGTTTAATAATGAATAGGAAAATAGGAATGTGGGTAAGCTACTACAAACAGCATAGTGAACGCGTTATTGTGGCCAAGATAGATACGAAGCCCACACCTACTACAGTAGTACAAGTTTATATGCCAACTAGCTCTGCAGATGACGAAGAAATTGAAGAAATGTATGATGAAATAAAAGAAATTATTCAGATTTTGAAGGGAGACGAAAATTTAATAGTCATGGGTGACTGGAATTCGAGTGTAGGAAAAGGGAGAGAAGGAAACATGGTAGGTGAATATGGATTGGGGATAAGAAATGAAAGAGGAAGCCGCCTGGTAGAATTTTGCACAGAGCACAACATGATCATAGCTGACACTTGGTTTAAGAATCATGAAAGAAGATTGTATACATGGAAGAACCCTGGAGATACTAAAAGGTATCAGATAGATTATATAATGGTAAGACAGAGATTTAGGAACCAGGTTTTAAATTGTAAGACATTTCCAGGGGCAGATGCGGACTCTGACCACAATCTATTGGTTATGACCTGTAGATTAAAACAGAAGAAACTGCAAAAAGGTGGGAATTTAAGGAGATGGGACCTGGATAAACTGAAAGAACCAGAGGTTGTACAGAGTTTCAGGGACAGCATAAGGGAACGATTGACAGGAATGGGGGAAAGAAATACAGTAGAAGAAGAATGGGTAGCTCTGAGGAATGAAGTAGCGAAGGCAGCAGAGGATCAAGTAGGTAAAAAGACGATGGCTAGTAGAAATCCTTGGGTAACAGAAGAAATATTGAATTTAATTGATGAAAGGAGAAAATATAAAAATGCAATAAATGAAACAGGCAAAAAGGAATACAAACGTCTCAAAAATGAGATCGACAGGAAGTGCAAAATGGCTAAGCAGGGATGGCTAGAGGACAAATGTAAGGATGTAGAGGCCTATCTCACTAGGGGTAAGATAGATACTGCCTACAGGAAAATTAAAGAGACCTTTCGAGATAAGAGAACGACTTGTATGAATATCAAGAGCTCAGATGGGAACCCAGTTCTAAGCAAAGAAGGGAAAGCAGAAAGGTGGAAGGAGTATATAGAGGGTCTATACAAGGGCGATGTACTTGAGGACAATATTATGGAAATGGAAGAGGATGTAGATGAAGATGAAATGGGAGATATGATACTGCGTGGAGAGTTTGACAGAGCACTGAAAGACCTGAGTCGAAACAAGGCCCCCGGAGTACACAACATTCCATTGGAACTACTGACGGCCTTGGGAGAGCCAGTCCTGACAAAACTCTACCATCTGGTGAGCAAGATGTATGAAATAGGCGAAATACCATCAGACTTCAAGAAGAATATAATAATTCCAATCCCAAAGAAAGCAGGTGTTGAGAGATGTGAAAATTACCGAACTATCAGTTTAATAAGTCACAGCTGCAAAATACTAACACGAATTCTTTACAGACGAATGGAAAAACTAGTAGAAGCCGACCTCGGGGAAGATCAGTTAGGATTCCGTAGAAACACTGGAGTACGTGAGGCAATACTGACCTTACGACTTATCTTAGAAGAAAGATTAAGGAAAGGCAAACCTACGTTTCTAGCATTTGTAGACTTAGAGAAAGGTATTGACAATGTTGACTGGAATACTCTCTTTCAAATTCTAAAGGTGGCAGGGGTAAAATACAGGGAGCGAAAGGCTATTTACAATTTGTACAGAAACCACATGGCAGTTATAAGAGTCGAGGGACATGAAAGGGAAGCAGTGGTTGGGAAGGGAGTAAGACAGGATTGTAGCCTCTCCCCGATGTTTTTCAATCTGTATATTGAGCAAGCAGTAAAGGAAATAAAAGAAAAATTCGGAGTAGGTATTAAAATTCATGGAGAAGAAATAAAAACTTTGAGGTTCGCCGATGACATTGTAATTCTGTCAGAGACAGCAAAGGACTTGGAAGAGCAGTTGAATGGAATGGACAGTGTTTTGAAAGGAGGATATAAGATGAACATCAACAAAAGCAAAACGAGAATAATGGAATGTAGTCAAATTAAGTCGGGTGATGCTGAGGGAATTAGATTAGGAAATGAGACACTTAAAGTAGTAAATGAGTTTTGCTATTTGGGGAGCAAATAACTGATGATGGTCGAAGTAGAGAGGATATAAAATGTAGACTGGCAATGGCAAGGAAAGCGTTTCTGAAGAAGAGAAATTTGTTAACATCGAGTATACATTTAAGTGTTAGGAAGTCATTTCTGAAAGTATTTGTATGGAGTGTAGCCATGTATGGAAGTGAAACATGGACGGTAAATAGTTTGGACAAGAAGAGAATAGAAGCTTTCGAAATGTGGTGCTACAGAAGAATGCTGAAGATTAGATGGGTAGATCACATAACTAATGAGGAAGTATTGAATAGGACTGGGGAGAAGAGAAGTTTGTGGCACAACTTGACCAGAAGAAGGGATCGGTTGGTAGGACATGTTCTGAGGCATCAAGGGATCACCAATTTAGTATTGGAGGGCAGCGTGGAGGGTAAAAATCGTAGAGGGAGACCAAGAGATGAATACACTAAGCAGATTCAGAAGGATGTAGGTTGCAGTAGGTACTGGGAGATGAAAAAGCTTGCACAGGATAGAATAGCATGGAGAGTTGCATCAAACCAGTCTCAGGACTGAAGACCACAACAATAACAACACCAAAAGTATGGCAAACGAAATTTTATTGTTGCCAGTCACATTATTAATCTTAAAGGTGAAAGGTTGCAGAGACTAGCGTTCCTTGTGCAAACATAGATCATGAAATTTAATAACCTTTTAAGTTCATGTCCACTGTAAGGTACAGTAATTGTCAGAACGTAATTGTGAAAGTAATATCATATCAGTTCGGAGAAGATTTCAGTAAAGTGCTATCTTATGAAGTTTCAAGCAGTTTTGTCAGAATTTAGATGCGTTAATTTTTATATTCATTTAATCCATAGTTAGAATAACGGTTTTGATACAGTGACTGTTAGCAACACTAAGATAAAGATTAGCGATATTCTGAACCAACATTGTAATCTGTAGTCAGATGGCAAATGTAAATTTCATTGAAAATTGATTGTTTTCCTGGTGATGATTTATCTGATGTACCAGCTAGTCTGGATACAGGCTCGTGTAGCGTGAGCTCCACATATTTCTGATCGAAATTGAATTTTCTGATAATTCCGTTGCCATGCACTGAGATTTACGTAATTCGATATCAAAATAAGTTTTGTACAGTTCTCAAAGACCAACTCGACACAAAAACGCGAGTTAAAGTATAACCTTAAATTTTCAGTGGGTTCAGGGATGATCATTGTTTTGGTGTCATCATTAGACACATTTCAATGTTTCTGACACCCCTGTGATAAGTGGATGTAGCCTCAGCAGATAGGACGACCTTAGTGGGGAGAGAGTTAATTGCGGAGTGGCTACCTTATTAGATGTTACATAACCTTCTTCTCCTCTTTCCCTTATCTCCAGCATGCTAGCAGTTAGCTGTTTCCTGTGACAATTTAGTCGCAACGTAAGTTCACTCTATTATGTATCTACCTGGCCCCACATCAACCTGTCGACCAGGACGATTTCGCCAACCCTATCATGCACTTCAGCCGCCCATTCCTCCTATATGAGGATTTTAATGCACACAATGTGCTAAAGGGGTCAATTGTCACCTGGACTTGGGCTGGACATGTTGATAAAGTAGTGTTGGCAGAACATACCATTCAGCCCAACCGCTATGGAGTCGTTTCCTGCCACTCATATTTCGGTATGGTCTTCAGGCCTAGAAAATACAGTACGTTGACAAGTGGTTGACGACATGCATTATACTGATGACATCCAGATCTGGATTCGCTTGATCGAGGGAGAGCAGTCTCCGTAAGTAAAACACTATGGAGGGTGCTTAGCATGGTGAACTGCATGTTTTACAGCCACCATGACAGCGTTCAGAACTGGGTGGATCGTATCTGATATACGATTCCCACGACGCTGAGGCGTTCACATACGAAATCAGTATGTTCCTTGCTCTGAAGTCAGGGACTGGGGAGTGGCACTGCATAGATTCAGATACCGACCAACAGCAGAGAACTTCGCAACGTTTCGGCCACCGAGGTCCAAAGAGAGAAGAATTATAAAGGAGAGTAGATGAAGGTTATGGCAACACTTCCTAAATATTACGCTCCAGCAACAGTAAAGTTCCATGGGAGACCATAAGGAGGATTTAAGTCAGAGGTGATAAGAGCCCCGTAACGCGAAATGGAACCCTCCAGACGAACCCGAAACACAAAGTCTGCCACCGCCAGTCAACATTCAGCTATAAAGCGCTACAGAATCGTCTCTGAGAGTTGTGGTTGGACCTCAGTTCCACTAATGAAGAGGTGGAGAACTGCCCGTTCTTCTTGTCAGAGCTGGATTTTGCGTTCTCTACGGCTCGTGACACTGTATCTGAAAATAACAGCAAATAAATCTTTCTCAGTCTTTTTACCCTGATATCAGTATCTAGACAGTATCCCAGCTCGTCGAGAGAAGCCATTTTAATCCCTCTCTCGATGGTCAGAAAGAGCTGTATATGCCCGAGAAGCTGCTGTAGTGCTGACCTCGCTACCTGTGTGGAAAGATCTTGGGGCAGAAGGTCAACTGTCGCCTTGTTAGATTTTAGTCGCCGTTTAGTGTGGGTTCAGCAGATGCCGATTAACAGTCGATAATCTGACCCCCTGGAGAAAAAAAGGCTTTTCTACAAGGCGTCCGCTAATAGGTATTTTCTTTCGCCTTGAGAATGCCTATGATACCACTTGGAGGCATAATATTCTCTGACGGCTCCAAGAATGGAACATCCAAGGACGTTCACCAGTTTTCCCGCTCCTTCCTTTTCCCACGTTATTTTAAATATAGGATCGACAATACTATGTCCATAGGCATCGGTAGTTCTGGTCTTGCAACTGAGCTCTTGATATTCATACATCTTCTTTAGTTTTCTTATAATGGCATCTATCTTGCCTGTAGCCATGTACTTCTCGTCCATCTGCTTCAGCTTTGGAAGTGTGCCCATTCTATCAATCGTAATACATTATCTTTTAAAGAACAGAATAAATGAAAGTACCTTTCCCCAGAATGAGATGTGCGCTGATGTGAAACTTCCTGGCAGATTATAGCTGTGTGCCGGACCGAGACTCGAACTCGGGACCTTTGCATTTCGCAGGCAAGTGCTCAACCATCTGAGCTACACAAGGACGACTCACGCCGCCTCCAGGAGTAAAGCTGTGAGGAGGGGCCGTGAGTCGTGCTTAGGTAGCTCGGATGGTAGAGCACATGCCAGCGAAAGGCAAAGGTCCCGAGTTCGATTCTCGGTCCGGCACACAGTTTTAATCTGCCAAGAAGTTTCATATCTTTTCCCAGTGTGGCATCTCTTAGACAGTGGTTTTTTTTTGTTTTTTTTTTTTTTAAATAGGCACATTAGTACCCTGAGATTGTTGCGCGGTTTAAGTGAGAGATTTAGGATTTTCGATGAGCCGCTTGTTACTACTACACGACATCGTTGCACACTTCCGAAACAGCTTTTCGTACGGCAACATTATAATTCAGTGTAATGTAACTGATATACAACATCTAATTACCATAAAATTTTCAGACGGAGCGGACACAAAAAACAACCGGAAATACCTGAAAGGTGATCGTTAATCACAGTGGCTGCGTGGAACTCGGGAGCCGGAAACGCCGCGGCTGAGTCGGCAGGGGGTCACCCCGACGTCCTCCGTGCCAAAAGTCTGCGCGTCGCAAGCATTGGCGGTGTCTCCAGTTATCCGGCAGGAATTGTTTCTTAGCGCGTTGTTGCGAGGGGCGAAAGCACTAATCGCCTGAGCAAATTTCTGTTAGGCGCATCCATCAGCTATCTGGGAATTTTTCTTTCTTTTTTTCCCATTTTTGGCGCTACTTTCTTATTGACTGTTCATTTTTCTCACTTGCTCCAGTGGCCTTCTTTGGGTGTAATTTTTGACACATTTTTTTCTACAGTATTCTGTACGTGTACGAATACCTGGCAATTCTGATATTTTTTTCGCTTCCTGTACTGTGCGCTTTGATTTGCAACCTTTATATTTCGGTATGACAGAGTAACTAAATCACTTCTACTGTGTATCATAAGAAATCTTAACATTAGAAGTTTTAAAGGGCGTATCTCAAGACAGTCCATTTTCAATATGATACTTCTTAAATTTCATTGTTTTCTCATTTCGTTGGACGATTGTCAGAAATATCGTTCCGGACAGGTAATGAGGAAAGTAGCCAAAAATGTAAAATTTATTTAAAGAATCATTATGGCTGTAGTTATTAGTGTACAAATCTCACATTTTCTATGAATAAAGAAAAAGAGCCGTATTTTACTTGAAAAATATAGTAAAACACTCGGACTTAATATTTTGCCACAAATGAGAATTTTCAATATTTATTATCTTTTATAAAAAGCCATAACTCAAATTCTAATCGTATAACGAATTTGAAAATTTTATCGCAAGGTCCACAGAAGATTATAAGATCAGTGAACTACAATAATTTATGGTAAAAATTTTATTATTTAAAGACTTCTGAATTTTACACGTTTAAAATTAATTTGTTTTCCACATACAGACCTATAAATCAAAAACCAGTCGAAGGATATTGTATTTTCAGTTCGAATGAGACAGAAACATGTTTGGAACAGCTTTTGAAAATTTCATAGCATTAGCACATGCACTTTTTGATAAAGGCTTGTAATAATGTAAAACATGTAAAACCACGAGAATGCGGTTCGAAGGATTTTCTTCTCATATCTCTAAATGTAATAAGCTCATTCTCCAGGTTTCTCTTAACTTCTGAGCGGTATGGTCTGTATTTCTAGATAACACACTGATCTGTCAGCCTTCTTGGCCCTACTCTCTTTGATGCTGCAAAATACTTTTGTTGTAAACACACCTGGATCTACACCAACTCTCTTCAATTATTCCATTATTTTGTCATTAAAATGTAAAACTGCATTGTACACCTATTTTTAGTATATTAAGTCCACATAATCTCCTTTTCCAGCATCTGTCCAAATTATATTACCTAGGCTTTCGTTCTCATTTTGTGTTTTGCCATGAAAACACACCCTCAATAAATCAGAGTTTGCAAGAAACCTGAATATAGGCTTAATTGCATTCGTGATACGTTCTGGCAGGCCTGCTTACGTCAATATGTTTCCCTTATTGCGCTGCTCTTAACAGCAATCGTCTTCCGGGACCATATTATGTACTGTCTTTGGTCGGTGGATAGCTCGTGAAATCAAAGTGCCCACACAGTACACTTCGTTGCCTCTAAATTCTTGGTATTTTTCCTAACAACTCTCCTAAAAAATAACAAAAAAGAATCACTTTTTAAGAGTTGGTCTGCCTTGTCCTCTTTGTTCTTTTCCACCCTCAAGCGCTTCACATTTCTTCTCCTTCAGCAAGTGACGAAGCCTACCACCAAGCCTCTTTTAGATGTGGCCAACACATTCCAACTTTTCTATTGGACAGTTGTATGGTTTATTATCTACCACAGCTTTGAAATACGTAGAGTCTCCATAACTATTTCCCAAATGTCTGAAAAGATGCAAGTGGCTGCGAGTACAGAGTTTAACATTTTAATGTTTTAAAAGCATTTTAATGCAGTGCAAATAGCAAAACAGTTCTGCCACCATTATGCCTAAGTTCGTAATCTAATTATCTCTGCATCGCCTGGTGTAATTCAGCTACAATTCATCATCCTTGTTTTATTTTCATTTATCTTCATCTCATAATCTCTTTTCAAGACATTCCATTCCGTTCAGCTGAACATTCCCATCCTTTGTGGTCTCTGACAGAATTACACTGTTACTGGAAAACCTTGTATTTTCTTATTTCTTTTTCCTGAACTCTCTTCCTTTTCAGATTCTTCTTACACTCAAACCTCCAGATGTCAGATTCTTAGATCAGTACAAAACGTTGAGTGTCGACAGAGTATCAACCAAAATACCGATTTAGTTCGTGCCATGAGCTGTCTTCCAGTAGAACAGTAACTAAACAGTAGAATGGTAATTAAAAGCAACACCAGAACGACGAAGGACAGGAAAAGTGTATCTTTGAGATATTGCGTTGTAGACCCTGCGTGCATGAGTTGGCAGAGAGGGAGTTCGCTGTACGTAAGGTCGTGCGTTCAAACCCCATTGACGACAGTTATTTTTTTAACTGTCTACGAATAAAACTGTTATATGGAAGAACATTTTTCTCACATGTAAAAGGACTTTTGGAGTTCGTTGCAATGTCCTTTTTGCAGTCTGCTTTTGCTTTGTTAGTTGAAAGTAGCAAACCTATGGAGTACATTTATACAGGCAGACGTGGTGTTCTGTCGGACGTGTGCGACAGAACAGACAGCACTCATGAAGAATTAGCTAGGGCATTTGTATATACGAAACATATACAATCGGAAAAGTAGAATAAAGAAACAATTGCTTCACACGTACGGAAGCATTATTATTTCTGTATAACACACACACAAGACAGTAAAATAAATTGTCAACGTTGGGAGTTGAACCCAGAACCCTCGGTACAACGATCTAACATTCTAGCCCTATCCCCATGGACGCTATGCTCATAATTTAGTCGCAGTTATGCTTTTGCTGTGCTCCATAGTTCTAGTGTTACTTTTAATTAAAGTTTGCACCCGCTCTGATGGACGATAGCACATAGTACGAAATAAATCGGAGTTTTGATCGATACTCTGTCCATATACAACGTTTGGTACCGATCTGAGTCCCTGACACCTGAAGGTTTGGGTGTGAGATTTCTTTACTGCTTGCTCAATACATATAATTAATAACATGGGGCATAGCATACAATTCTGTCTTATTCCCTTCTGAATTATTCCTCCGGTTCACGTCCCTTGAGTCTCCCAAGTCCAGTCTGGTTTCTATACAAGCAGCAGATATTCTTTCGTTTCCTGTATTTTATCCCAGCTTCCCTCGCATATTTCAGAGAGTATATTTGATTAAATATTTTCTCCATATCCATGTGTGCTATAAACGTAGGATCTCTTTTTATTCTGTCTCAGTTTTAAGGTAATACTGCGCCAGTTATCGCTCATTCCGATGATGATACTGTTTCCATCTCAGACTCACCCAGGCACATAACACCATAACCAAAAATGCAAAACCAACTCGCAAACGGAAATGTATGCAGATGGCAGTATCGGCTAGCTTGCGAAGAAGAAGGTGGAAATTTTTAATGACTGCGAGGAAAATAAAATGGGTAAATTCCGCTTGTGCCCCGAAAAAGTAATATTGCTCAACATAATAAACCTTTCACCAAAAGTCAGTATAAGTTAGAGGAAGACAGTGCAAGGATTCAAGTTGTTTGTGCAATGAAGATTCCGATTCAGAACATTTTCCTAAGCGACGCCATCGAGGATCTCAATAAGGGCACAGACAGAATGGCGTCTACCTGCCTCTTTCTCCAATAAAAATATTCGGACTTTTTCAATGGACTGGAATGACCAAAATACTTACACTTCTTGTTCAATAGAATACATAAATTTTGTGATGCTGCCACAGTTGAAAGTAAAATTATATAATTGTTCTTTCTACCTCATTAATTGACTTTAACCTAAATTAATTCAATTAATTTGTTTGACATAAATAGGTACCTAACATTAATGATAGTGTATTATCTTCCTAAGCTTGTAGCGCCTCAGGATGCCCTCTGTATCTGTCATATGCGTAGTATAGGGCAATCGTTGATAAAATATATGGTGAGCCTAGAGTAGTGTCTTCATTTTCTAAAATGATGATAACAGACAGTTTTCACCCTTTAGCCAGTCGCTTTACACGTCGCATCATCAATATGTTCTAACGCGTTTTGGTGACCATTTACCATCTGTAGCTTGCGAAATACTACTAAACAATCAATGGAAGAGTCGTGGTCTTTGCATTATCGCCAGCCGTTGCTAATTTCTCCATTTTAAAGAGCTGCCCTTAAATTCTGCCCCTTTTCTCTCAACATGTTTCTGTCGATATGTTGAGTCACGTTCATGATCTGACAATTCGGAATTGTCACGCTGCATAAGTTTTTGACCATGAGAATTCCACTCGTCGAGAAAGAAAACCAATGGCTGTGTTTGTAAGTCTTCCATGGACGCGACGGAGCCTCTCTTGTACAAGAGATAACCCACAGAATTTGTAATGTAAATTAATGCAGTTTCCACCATTAAAGTCAGATTCCGTCCGCAGTTCTTTGACGTACTGAACTAATACAATTACAGATAGCAACAATCTGAAAAGTGAATGGAACATGTCTTGAACGAAATCAGACATAAGTCAATTACGTTAGATCTGCTTTCGCCGGTAAATAAAGGCACACACCATTTGTGGCAGCGGAACAGGACAGACCCACAACTCTCCTTCCATTCTGAGGAGATCAAGATGAGTCATACTGTACACAAATATGACATTATGAAACATCCACTTAGAACAATTATACATGACTGTCCTTAAACTGACACACAATATTTTTAGCGCAACGCAATCTGACTTTCAATAACGCCTACAAAACAATGGCCCTGACTAACATGAACCTATGTTGTTGTTGTTGTTGCGGTCTTCAGTCCTGAGACTGGTTTGATGCAGCTCTCCATGCTACTCTATCCTGTGCAAGCTTCTTCATCTCCCAGTACCTACTGCAACCTACATCCTTCTGAATCTGCCTAGTGTATTCATCTCTTGGTCTCCCCCTACGATTTTTACCCTCCACGCTGCCCTCCAATACTAAATTGGTGATCCCTTGATGCCTCAGAACATGTCCTACCAACCGATCCCTTCTTCTGGTCAAGTTGTGCCACAAACTTCTCTTCTCCCCAGTCCTATTCAATACTTCCTCGTTAGTTATGTGATCTACCCATCTAATCTTCAGCATTCTTCTGTAGCACCACATTTCGAAAGCTTCTATTCTCTTCTTGTCCAAACTATTTACCGTCCATGTTTCACTTCCATACATGGCTACACTCCATACAAATACTTTCAGAAATGACTTCCCGACACTTAAATCTATACTCGATGTTAACAAATTTCTCTTCTTCAGAAACGCTTTCCATGCCATTGCCAGTCTACATTTTATATCCTCTCTACTTCGACCATCATCAGTTATTTTGCTCCCCAAATAGCAAAACTCCTTTACTACTTTAAGTGTCTCATTTCCTAACCTAATTCCCTCAGCATCAAATGGTTGGTTCAAATGGCTCTGAGCACTATGGGACTCAACTGCTGAAGTCATTAGTCCCCTAGAACTTAGAACTAGTTAAACCTAACTAACCTAAGGACATCACAAACATCCATGCCCGAGGCAGGACTCGAACCTGCGACCGTAGCGGTCTTGCGGTTCCAGACTGCAGCGCCTTTAACCGCACGGCCACTTAGGCCGGCCCTCAGCATCACCTGACTTAATTCGACTACATTCCATTATCCTCGTTTTGCTTTTGTTGATGTTCATCTTATATCCTCCCTTCAAGACACCATCCATTCCGTTCATCTGCTCTTCCAAGTCTCTGACAGAATTACAATGTCATCGGCGAACCTCAACGTTTTTATTTCTTCTCCATGGATTTTAATACCTACTCCGAATTTTTCTTTTGTTTCCTTTACTGCTTGCTCAATATACAGATTGAATAACATTGGGGAGAGGCTACAATCCTGTCTTACTCCCTTCCCAACCACTGCTTCCCTTTCATGTCCCTCGACTCTTATAACTGCCTCTGGTTTCTGTACAAATTGTAAATAGCCTTTCGCTCCCTGTATTTTACCCCTGCCACCTTTAGAATTTGAAAGAGAGTATTCCAGTCAACATTGTCAAAAGCTTTCTCTAAGTCTACAAATGCTAGAAACGTAGGTTTGCCTTTCCTTAATCTTTCTTCCAAGATAAGTCGTAAGGTCAGTATTGCCTCACGTGTTCCAGTATTTCTACGGAATCCAAACTGATCTTCCCCGAGGTCGGCTTCCACTAGTTTTTCCATTCGTCTGTAAAGAATTCGTGTTAGTATTTTGCAGCTGTGGCTTATTAAACTGATTGTTCGGTAATTTTCACATCTCTCAACACCTGCTTTCTTTGGGATTGGAATTATTATATTCTTCTTGAAGTCTGATGCTATTTCGCCTGTTTCATACATCTTGCTCACCAGATGGTAGACTTTGGCAGGACTGGCTCTCCCAAGGCCGTCAGTAGTTCCAATGGAATGTTGTCTACTCCGGGGGCCTTGTTTCGACTCAGGTCTTTCAGTGCTCTGTCAAACTCTTCACGCAGTATCGTATCTCCCATTTCATCTTCATCTACATCCTCTTCCATTTCCATAATATTGTCCTGAAGTGCATCGCCCTTGTATAGACCCTCTATATAGTCCGTCCACCTTTCTGCTTTCCCTTCTTTGCTTAGAACTGGGTTTCCATCTGAGCTCTTGATGTTCATACAAGTGGTTCTCTTATCTCCAAAGGTCTCTTTAATTTTCCTGTAGGCAGTATCTATCTTACCCCTAGTGAGATAAGCCTCTACATCCCTACATTTGTCCTCTAGCCATCACTGCTTAGCCATTTTGCACTTCCTGTCGATCTCATTTTTGAGACGTTTGTATTCCTTTTTGCCTGCTTCATTTACTGCATTTTTATATTTTCTCCTTTCATCAATTAAATTCAATATTTCTTCTGTTACCCAAGGATTTCTACTAGCCCTCGTCATTTTACCTACTTGATCCTCTGCAGCCTTCACTACTACATCCCTCAAAGCTACCCATTCTTCTTCTACTGTATTTCTTTCCCCCATTCCTGTCAATTGTTCCCTTATGCTGTCCCTGAAACTCTGTACAACCTCTGGTTCTTTCAGTTTATCCAGGTCCCATCTCCTTAAATTCCCACCTTTTTGCAGTTTCTTCAGTTTTAATCTACAGGTCATAACCAGTCCACATCTGCCCCTGGAAATGTCTTACAATTTAAAACCTGGTTCCTAAATCTCTGTCTTACCATTGTATAATCTATCTGATACCTTTAAGAATCTCCAGGGTTCTTCCATGTATACAACCTTCTATCATGATTCTTAAACCAAGTGTTAGCTATGATTAAGTTGTGCTCTGTGCAAAATTCTACCAGGTGGCTTCCTCTTTCATTTCTTAGCCCCAGTCCATATTCACCTACTACGTTTCCTTCTCTCCCTTTTCCTACACTCGAATTCCAGTCACCCATGACTATTAAATTTTCGTCTCCCTTCACAATCTGAATAATTTCTTTTATTTCATCATACATTTCTTCAATTTCTTCGTCATCTGCAGAGCTAGTTGGCATATAAACTTGTACTACTGTAGTAGGTGTGGGCTTCGTATCTATCTTGGCCACAATAATGCGTTCACTATGCTGTTTGTAGTAGCTTACCCGTATTCCTATTTTCCTATTCATCATTAAACCTACTCCT
Source organism: Schistocerca serialis cubense (assembly GCF_023864345.2). Taxonomy (NCBI): domain Eukaryota; kingdom Metazoa; phylum Arthropoda; class Insecta; order Orthoptera; family Acrididae; genus Schistocerca; species Schistocerca serialis. Next base: position 250,951,429 of record NC_064639.1, on the reverse strand, counting down.
GCATTACCCCTATTTGACTTTGTGTTTATAACCCTGTAGTCACCTGACCAGAAGTCTTGTTCCTCCTGCCACCGAACTTCGCTAATTCCCACTATATCTAACTTTAACCTATCCATTTCCCTTTTTAAATTTTCTAACCGACCTGCCCGATTAAGGGATCTGACATTCCACGCTCCGATCCGTAGAACGCCAGTTTTCTTTCTCCTGATAACGACATCCTCTTGAGTAGTCCCCGCCCGGAGATCCGAATGGGGGACTATTTTACCTCCGGAATATTTTACCCAAGAGGACGCCATCATCATTTAATCATACAGTAAAGCTGCATGTCTTCGGGAAAAATTACGGCCGTAGTTTCCCCTTGCTTTCAGCCGTTCGCAGTACCAGCACAGCAAGGCCGTTTTGGTTATTGCTACAAGGCCAGATCAGTCAATCATCCAGACTGTTGCCCTTGCAACTACTGAAAAGGCTGCTGCCCCTCTTCAGGAACCACACGTTTGTCTGGCCTCTCAACAGATACCCCTCTGTTGTGTTTGTACCTACGGTACGGCTATCTGTATCGCTGAGGCACGCAAGCCTCCCCACCAACGGCAAGGTCCATGGTTCATGGGGGGGGGGGACCCTATACCTTTCACAAATCACTTACCTCACAAAAATCTTCGTTACTCGAACTACTGCAATACAGCGAGCGCCACTACTGCCAGCTAAATAAAAGATTCAAACTACGGAAGGCACTAACTACTGATAGGCATAGTTAGCAAATGAAAGATTTTAATAGAGAACAAACAATGTATTTATCTTAATAGTGTTGAAAAATCATAATATACATAGCAGTTCATGTCATTCAGTCTTACAAATTTCAAAACTCCGCCATTACTCTCCCCACAACCACCACTGCTGGCGGCTCACCTCCAACTGCGCAACGCTACGCGCTGTTCACATCCAGCTGCCCAACACTACAATGGCAGACAACAATGCAAACTAGCCACAGACTGCACACAGCACAGCCAGTGATTTTTATACAGAGCGCTACGTGGCGTTACCAATATAAAAACCTAAACAGCCTACTTACAATTAGACCATTCTTACGATTTCTGTGCGATGTTAAAGCAATGTTATGGTCAGTGAAATATGATCTTGGACCCTGGTGAATACAGAGGGCGATGAGAATGCAGAGAGAGCAACGTACGACAACCAATTCGCACGGTTCCTGAGCGCTGCACTAAAAATAGACAGCATATCATTTCCAGAAACTTTGCATAGTAAGCGGTAGGCCAAAACCACAGCATTGGAGATACCAAGATAGTGTCCCTTTCTTTGTTTTACTGAGATTCTGTAGCAAAAGAAAAGGTAGAAATTAGGGAGTAACACGGTACATTTAATAGATGCAGAGGCGTTAGTGGAGCTTAAAGGCGGGTGTTAGGAAGGGCACATTCATAAGCTTTGAAAATAATTATAACATCCTAGACCGTAAGGCACATTTATTGAGAGGTGGGCGGTTTTGATAATCACATGATCGTCTTCCTGACTTACAGCCATTTTGATGGACAATGCCTGTGTATGGAGTAGGAAACGCTGAATGACGAAAGTCATCCAAGTGGCCGTAGGTCTGAAGATGATCATGTGACGATCGAAACCGGTCGTCATTCAATAAATGTGTCTTGCTATCTAGACAGTTATACCTGTTTTGAAAGATTGTTTTTGCATCGCTAATATCTCCAGTAATATTTTCAAAAATATGGAACGGTCATAAATTGCCAAAGTTACACTTACAGTTCCCTTCTGCTCCATAATTTCGTCCCAGAGGGAAAGGTGTGCAATTATTAAGCTTTATGCGTAGTTTTCGGATGGGGCTCCTGGTGTTCCTCCTTCCCCGTGGATTCATCACCTTGGCTTGGCTTCTGTGACTCAGTGGAATGAGGCGACAGTAAGATGTTGAAAATCAAACAAATTAACACTCGGCAGTTCTGAAAGGCTGCCAACCGACTCTGACAGGAATTAAAAATGGTTCAAATGACTCTGAGCACTATGGGACTTAACATCTGAGGTCATCAGTCCCCTAGAACTTAGAACTACCTACACCTAACTAACGTAAGGGCATCACACACATCGATGCCCGAGGCAGGATTCGAACCTGCGACCGTAGCGGTCGCGCGGTTCCAGACTGAAGTTCGGCCAGCTCGTCCGGCTGACAGGAATTAGTTTTGACTGATATCAACCAGGAGAAAAGGCTCGTCAAAGATGCACGACGTAACTGCGGGTTTACTCCGACAGACTGAGTACTCAACTTGCATCACTCGTGTTTAATTAGTCCTAATCTACTGTTAATTAACGAAATTATAATTGATGCCCTACCTGAGGGGATCAAGCAAGCAACCATTTATACTGTAGAACGATCCTGTTCCACATTTTACAAAAACTTTGCTACATAGTCGATGATACTTGCAGACCTATGCTTTCTTGGCCGGTGCTTCATGGAACGAGTGAGTCTGACACTATGACGCTCCCTCGTTCTTGAACAAAGCAAACTGATCATTCGAGGTCGAAACTGGGCTGAGTTTATGCCGATACATGGAAATGGTTGCTTTCGGCGTCAAACCTGGCTGGGCCGTTTCCATCTAGTCTGTAGTGCTTAAAATTTTTGTGGCTTTTCATATAAGTTTTCGGAGTCTTATTTCTTCAGTACAAATAATAAATGATCTGGACATTTATAGTCCCTATAGAAGACCACTGAGACGTTTCCCAATTCATTCCACTAAACCACACCACACTTTAGTTGTTCTCTCTCGTTCATTTGCAGTTTCACAGAACAAGCGAATACCGGTCACCAGGTGACGTTATTCCACCGTAGGTAAATTAGACAGCGACTAACTGAGAAGCACGGTCTCGGAAAGTGAAATAGGGCCGGGAGAGCGGTGTGCTGACCACATGCCCCTCCATATCCGCATCCAGTGACGCCTCTGGGCTGAGGATGACACGGCGGCCTGTCGGTACCGTTGGGCCTTCATGGCCTGTTCGGGAGAAGCTTACTTTTTTAAGTAAGAAGCACATACTGGTCTTGGCGGTGACCTTCGAAAACAGCTTGAATTTGGATAGAATTTTATAAAACGAATTTGTCATATATTGTGGTAACTAATCAAGAAATACACCAATCCGTAGGTATTTATTTCAAACGAGGATATCAGAACTTTCTTTAACGAACGGCTGAAACCACAAATCATGCGCGTTTCATTTTCATGATATCCAAGTGCTGAACAATGTATACATATCTAATACCTATAGATCTCAGAAAAACAAACACACACACACACACACACACACACACACACACACATACAGCGACCCTTTAATGAAATATCTTTGATGCAGAAAGAGAATGGTCCATAAAGTGTCGGTGAATAATGTCCTTACGCGTTGCTTTCCCAACGCCTCTCGTGCTGCCGGAGCCTGTTCAGTTACACGGATCTTGCCCAACGTCACTGCTGCTGCGTCGTTACTCTACTGCATATCGACCATAATTTGACTGGCCAGGTTACAAGTGAGTGAGACCTAACATCATTATTAGTTTTTCTGAAGTGAAATGTCTATCAGTAAATCAGAATGTCCGCATAGATTAGAGTGTTGTTCTTAACCTGTGTGCTAATCGTATCGTGTTCCTTGAATCGTATAATACAACGAACCAACATGTTAGCTTGCAAAACATGCCAATAAATTGTTTGGGACGAATAAATAACTGCCCCCTCGAATCAGAAGACTAGAAAGCTTGGAGTTTAAGTGGACAGTGGATTTGGAGGCGTAATGGTGCCAGTAATTTTTAGGTCAGTTCACCGGATTATTCCCTATGAAATGATAATCACTGGCCACACAGAAAGAGGTATAGCTCTCCAAGTATCATTCCAGTCTGTTTTACACGTTTCGGTTCCTGTTGGACATTAAAGGCTGCTGTAGAACTTTCTGTTCTCTTCCAGTTGTTTATTGACAAAGATATCCCAGTTGAAAATATGAGAAGGAACACTTCTTACTCTGGCATTTTTTCGTGAATAATGTCAACGTTCCGTAAACCTTGGGTGGAACCAGGGGAAGAGAACTCTTTTAATTTGTCGCTCTGATATACTGTCTGAGACTAAACAATAAACCTATGTAGCGTTTACGCTCTGTTCTTAGCTTTTGCCTTCTTATTGTAAACGCAAATAGGTTACTTCTACAACTTGACTGTGCTTATATATAAATTGTTTGTTTTAAATATGCCGAAACGAGCTAAATGCCGCAACAGTGAGATGTAGGAATTCCGTTATGCTGGAGTACACTTAAAATAAAAGGCCAGCCACCTCTGTTTAGGATCTGTCCAACCGTTTCCGACACTCATTCCAGCCAGTTTCTTTTTCGCGTCCAAAATGCAGCAGTGCTTCATTTCCAATGATAAACAACATCTCAGACCTTATCTGTAAAGGTAAACGGCCTTTAGATTCTGATTTTTGTCCGTCAGGCAGACATCCCACTTAGTTATACCCCATAATTTTTAATATTGCGGCTCTGGAAGACTTTGTTCGGCATCATAGAACCATAACGCAATGCTCATTTACATGGAGCAAGTGGAATAACTAGAATTCTCAAGAAATAAAGTTGTTACATACCGATCATTTGTGGTTTGGTCGCATGAACACGAGACTAACGTCCACCAGTGTCGGATTATCACTTGTTGTTTGAGAAAGTTGTACACGTGAACTATATCGAGGTTAATTGCTATCATTATTTACCATCCATTTGCCAGCAATGCAATCAATCAAGGACATTTCATGCGTGTTCCTGCAAAACAGCCTTGTTGTCGTAAGAAACCATTACCAACAGATCATCCTCATAGATAACTACAGCATTTCTGCGCTCATGCCTGTTATGATAATAAGGAGGAGTACACAGATGTCCCAAAATAGCGGTCTGCAGATCAACAACTGCAGGTAACACATAGTAACTTACTTGTTGACGTGAAGTCTACCCGCATTCCATTCAGTCACGTGCCTCACTCAAGATCACGGAAACTGTAGCAGGTTACAGCTTGTCGGGGATCAGAAAGTGTTTCAATCGCGCTAAAAGTAGCAAGCCATCAGATAATGTAAAATGTGCTGTTTACATGGATACTTCCGAACCAATCTGTCGGACTATGCGGGTAGTCTGGCTAATGGGTTCATCAATATAACGTCCTATTATGAATCCACACTAGCATGTTCGGCCAGGAATCTCTCTCCGTACTTGCCATTGCTTACAGAGGAATCGCTCATATTCCGTATACACTGCCCACAATCGTTTCTATTAGATGAAGCCTCTGATTGTTGCAAGTCGTCTGCTGTTACCATGGCGTCTATTTAGATGGGAGGCCTAACATACTACAGGTTTACTTTAGTCACTGCGCCACGCAAATAGTTCACAGTCTTAGTCGTTTCTGGAATGAAAATGTAATATTGAAAACACCTTCAGCCGTCTATATTTTGAATCCAGTTTATTTATGCAACGAGTTTAGGCGCTTCACTACGCCATCTTCAGGCCCCCTGATAAACATGTAGAAGGAATTCAGCCTTACCTGCGGTCGAAATAGGTGCCAGCATGAAGTAAGAGATTCCGTCAAGGGATCGGGTTGTTGAAACTGGAAGTCTACGGATACCGGTTACTTAATGCTGGCCCCTGTTTTGATTGCACGTGAGGTTGGATTCCTTCTACACGTTAATCAATGGGCCTGAAGATTACGTAGTGAAACGTCAAAACTGGTCGAATAAATAAACTACGAGTACATTCAAAATATAGACGGTCGAAGGTGTTTTTAATTTTACGTTTTATACTGAACTACAGAAGTTCCTCAACGATCTTATACAAAGATGTACTAACATAGTTACGGCAATGGTTCCACCCTTGGTCCGAAAGCCAATGATTAAGTCCTTTTGCTGTCAGATATATCGCTCCGTTTCTGCACTGCAATAACAACTGCACTGTAATCCGCCCCCCCCCCCCTCCCCTTCCTCGACACACTTTATACAGGGTGTTACAAAAAGGTACGGCTAAACTTTCAGGAAACATTCCTCACACACAAATAAAGAAAAGATGTTGTGTGGACATGTGTCCGGAAACGCTTAATTTCCATGTTAGAGCTCATTTAAGTTTCGTCAGTATGTACTGTACTTCCTCGATTCACCGCCAGTTGGCCCAATTGAAGGAAGGTAATGTTGACTTCGGTGCTTGTGTTGACATGCGACTCATTGCTCTACAGTACTAGCATCAAGCACATCAGTACGTAGCATCAACAGGTTAGTGTTCATCACGAACGTGGTTTTGCAGTCGGTGCAATGTTTACAAATGCGGAGTTGGCAGATGCCCATTTGATGTATGGATTAGCACGGGGCAATAGCCGTGGCGCCGTACATTTGTATCGAGACAGATTTCCAAAACGAAGGTGTCCCGACAGGAAGACGTTCGAAGCAACTGATCGGCGTCTTAGGGAGTACGGAACATTCCAGCCTTTGACTCGCGACTGGGGAAGACCTAGAACGACATGGACACTTGCAATGGACGAGACAATTCTTCGTGCAGTTGACGATAACCCTAATGTCAACGTCAGAGAAGTTGCTGCTGTACAAGGCAACGTTGACCACGTCGCTGTATGGAGAGTGCTACGGGAAACCAGTTGTTTCCGTACCATGTACATCGTGTGGAGGCACTATCAGCAGCTGATTAGCCTCGCCGGGTACACTTCTGCGAATGGTTCATCCAACAATGTGTCAATCCTCATTTCAGTGCAAATGTTTTCTTTACGGATGAGGCTTCATTCCAACGTGATCAAATTGTAAATTTTCACAATCAACATGTGTGGGCTGACGAGAATCCGCACGCAGTTGTACAATCACGTCATCAACACAGATTTTCTGTGAACGTTTGGGCAGGCATTGTTGGTGATGTCTTGATTGGGCCCCATGTTCTTCCACCTACGGTCAATGGAGCACGTTATCATGATTTCATACGGGATACTCTACCTGTGCTGCTAGAACGTGTGCCTTTACAAGTACGACACAACATGTGGTTCATGCACGATGGAGCTCCTGCACATTTCAGTCGAAATGTTCGTACGCTTCTCAACAACAGATTCGGTGACCGATGGATTGGTAGAGGCGGACCAATTCTATGACCTCCACGCTCTCCTGACCTAAGCCCTCTTGACTTTCATTTATGGGGGCATTTGAAAGCTCTTGTCTACGCAACGCCGGTACCAAATGTAGAGAGTCTTCGTGCTCGTATTGTGGACGGCTGTGATACAATACGCCATTCTCCAGGGCTGCATCAGCGCATCAGGGATTCCATGCGACGGAGGGTGGATGCATGTATCCTCGCTAACGGAGGACATTTTGAACATTTCCTGTAACAAAGTGTTTGAAGTCACGCTGGTACGTTCTGTTGCTGTGTGTTTCCATTCCATGATTAATGTGATTTGAAGAGAAGTAATAAATTGAGCTCTAACATGGAAAGCAAGCGTTTCCGGACACGTGTCCACATAACATATTTTCTTTCTTTGTGTGTGAGGAATGTTTCCTGAAAGAGTGGCCGTACCTTTTTGTAACACCCTGTATACCCTCCACTACTAGTGCTGTCGCCTGATGTCTGTAAACGGTTACTGCACGTTGACGTTGCGCATTGGCGGTGGTCAGGTTAATGTGGCTGAGTCACAGACGGAGCGGCTTCGTACCGGTTTCAAAGCGTCGAGCTATATTAAGTCTAGCATCTTACAACTGTTGGCATCGCCAATATAATCCAGCCAATTAGTAGAAATGGGAATGCCAGAGAATGTGGCTGGTAGACATCATTTAAGGGTCATAGTGTCCGAGGAATCTTCCCGAACATCACTGAAAGCTTATGTTGGGTCAAATACCATCCAGGTTAGACACGACTCACTTACTGATAGCCTGCTGCCTTCATCACGATCACTTCCAGATCCAACGCTGACAACGAATATCAGGTGAGTCTGGTGTACAAGGTACTGCAATCTCATTACTCGAATGTCCATTGTACAACCACATAAAATCTGACGTCACTTCAGGAAGAACTATCGTCAGATCCATGCTTCGGGAGATGCCATGCAGTCTAGCTGGTGTGAAGCGTATCTTCAGCAAAAAAGTATATTGTTGCTGAACAACCTTAATCAGGAAAGGTGGTACCAATATGTCTACTTACAGAGAAAAAAAGAGCGCTCTTTTTATCGCTTGTCTATGAAAGCAAATGTAAAGTCTACAATAGTATGCTATGGAAGAAGAAACGAATGTAAATTTCAGTATTAAAGGAAAGATTACATATTAATCAAAAATTTTTGTAAATGTTGAACTGCAGATGAAAATTGATTTTCTTTATGTCTTTATGAAAATTATGTATTATAAACTAACAGCCTTGGCTAAGGAGGTTCTGTCACTAATTGGTCTCCATGAGTAAAATAAATAAAGGTTAAAGTAGCTGTATGTTCTATTTTTCGCAGGCAGATGACTGAGTAGTGGGTTCTAAGACAGCTGTTAAACTGTACAATGTCCAGAAGGCCTGACCAAAATATTTCTGGTGAAGGAAGTCCATGAATTTGTGCCTTGAGCAAAGTTTTGTGCATTAAACAGGGTCGCGGCTCCCGCCGTAGGAAGTTCGAGTCCTCCCTGGGGCATGGGTGTGTGTGTGTTGTCCTTAGCGTAAGTTGGTTTAAGTTAAATTAAGTAGTGTGTAAGAGTAGGGACCTATGACCTCAGCAGTGTGGTCCCATAGGACCTTACCACAAATTTTCAAATTAAACCGGGGTACAATAACTGTGTGTAGAACAACGCAAGAGTGCATAAGTGATGGAGATTATACGCAACGCAGTATTCTAGTGTTATGGTAGAACAATCGTATTGCGGTAAAAGTAGAATTTTTTGAAAACCCTTACCTTTTACAGGGGTGTGCTATATTTGATACATTTTTTTATTTTTTAATGAATTCGTGCACTTGCTTCGAACGTAACAATCAGGACTACGTGACGTTTATCATTTGAAATCTCTTTGATGTAATCCCCATCCGTTGTATCATTAATTAATCGGTAGATGTACTTCGGTATTACACGTAAAACGGATGCCACTTTCTACTACGAAAGAGTGAAATAGGAGACTCTAATTCACCTTCTTCATCAACCAGGGAACCAAATAGATTGAAATTAACACTACAGACTTGACACTTGTGTAATTTCTCCGCTTCAAATAAGAAATAAAGAAGGAGTAAAGTGCAATGTAACAAAAATGTGTAAAAAGAGTAGTACTTCTGACGTGTTCTTGAAAACAGCAAGAAGTGGTTACGGAAATAAATTTAAATTATTTCCAGTCTTCCGCGTCTGACCAAGATCTTCAGAAAACTACATCTACATTCATACTCCGCAAGTCACCCAACGGTGTGTGGTGGAGGGCACTTTATGTGCCACTGTCATTCCCTCCCTCTCCTGTTCCAGTCGCGTATGATTCGCGGGAAGAACGACTGCCGGAAAGCCTCCGTGCGCGCTCGAATCTCTCTAATTTTACATTCGTGATCTCCTCGGGAGGTATAAGTAGGGGGAAGCAATATATTCGATACCTCATCCAGAAAAGCACCCTCTCTAAACCTGGTTAGCAAGCTACACCGCGATGCAGAGCGCCTCTCTTGCAGAGTCTGCCACTTGAGTTTGCTAAACATCTCCGTAACGCTATCACGCTTACCAAATAACCCCGTGACGAAACGCGCCGCTGTTCTTTGGATCTTCTCTATCTCCTCCGTCAACACGACCTGGTACGGATCCCACACTGATGAGCAATACTCAAATATAGGTCGAACGAGTGTTTTGTAAGCCACCTCCTTTGTTGATGGACTACATTTTCTAAGGACTCTCCCAATGAATCTCAATCTGGTACCCGGCTTACCAACAATTAAATTTAATTTTAATTTGTCGTGTGACTAGGGCCTCCCGTCGGGTAGACCGTTTGCCGGGTGCAAGTCTTTCGATTTGACGCCACTTCTGCGACTTCAGCGTCGATGGGAATGAAATGATGATGATTAGGATAACACAACACCCACTCCCTAAGCGGAGAAAACCTCCGTTCCAGCCGGGAATCGAACCCGGGCCCTTAGGATTGACATTCTCTCGTGCCCACCACTCAGCTACCGGGGGCGGACATATTGGTTGTAGGACTGCTAAAATATCCCGAACTTACGTTCCATGTGCGTCAGTTTCAGCTTGACCGATGCCTCTTTGACAATAATTAGGTTCTGTAATCTGTCGCATATCGAGCAGCCCGCTCTGCCCTTTAACAAGAAGAAAAAAACTGAATTAGAGACGACATGAACGCAAAGGTTTTGCAACCTATATTTAATGTGTTTCACTTGTATACAAATTTTTAGGCAAAACCTGCTTATCAAAAGTAAAAGCTCATCCTTGCAAATGTCAATGAAATCTGATACCTCTCAAATTTAGAACATATTGGAGGCCAGTATCTGTAATGAAATAGTAAGGATGAACTGTGTTTTTGTATACATCCGGATGATTTTGGAATGCAGCATCGTACACACTGAATTGTTCTAATGATTTATTTGAGTAATAGTAATCCAGTTTGCTTAACAATGAAAGAGGGGAACCGTAGAATTCAAATAGCTCTGTAAACAGTTAATCAGAAAAAGGACTCGATGTTTAGAATTTCTTCAGTCAATATTGGTCACTTCTGAGTGGGGTTTGACTTTAACACAAGTAATCTTTCTTGGAAGAGCTATTGCATGATCTTGACGTGCGATAGGGTTATACGACATTGTAGTGCCTGTGTTGTTCAAAAGTACTTGGCAATGGTTCTAATGGTTCTGAAGAGGGACTGCGGTGACTACGGCCGTTATGAATTAAGTGAAATGTATTCTCAGATGCGAATATGGACAACCATCAGCTGTATAATGCAAAGACGGCAATGAAAATTTTCATGGTTATTATTCCATTATACAGCTGATCGTTTTCGATATTCGCAGTTGAGAATATAGTTGAAGTATGCGGTAAGGCTGCTTAGCGAATGCTTGTGGAGATACTGTTTAAAGATGTAGTTTGCAATATGCTGAATGGCTAATTTTTTCTTTGGTAAGTACTGCAACTTCCGGAAACAGTATCAACTTCTAGTGTGGAAGAGTTACTAAAATTTTTGAGTACAGTACGAAGCAGAAGTATCAGTGGTCTCGGTTCTGTCAAGTGTCTGTTGCCAATCTAAGTAATAGTTTTACAACTACAGAAGTTGTACAAGCAATTCCTCCAAACTACAAAGCCATAGCTATAATGGTTGACACCGACTGAATCTCGCAGTGAAATTCCAACCGCTTCTAATACTGGCAAATTTTAAAAATGTGAATAGTAATTAAAATTAGACAGTACCATGACGATTTCTTTGATGACGAAGAGAGGGGGGAGGAGGGGGTATACAACTTTCAGTAACATAGAGCTATCTTAATATTTCTTACTTTGGGGTAAGAGAGGGTGTTTCATAAAAATGGGAACTAGTATCCACCTTCAGGGTGTTACAGTTATTTACCTTTAAAATTAGTAAAGTTTTTCTGATGCTTATTGTCCGAAGTAAGCTGTCGTTAGAGACGTAGGACCATAGACAGTGAATCATATTTGGGACACGGTATAGCCGGCCGCGGTGGCCGTGCGGTTCTGGCGCTGCAGTCCGGAACCGCGGGACTGCTACGGTCACAGGTTCGAATCCTGCCTCGGGCATGGGTGTGTGTGATGTCCTTAGGTTAGTTAGGTTTAAGTAGTTCAAAGTTCTAGGGGACTTATGACCTAAGATGTTGAGTCCCATAGTGCTCAGAGCCATTTGAACCATTGACACGGTATAAAAACGCTTGATCCACTTGTATCATTTATTGTCGTACATTTATTGAAGTCATATCTCAAAAAAAGTAGCAAACAACGAAATATTACAAGGGACTGTCTTCCTGCTTTTACACCTATAGCTAATCTTCTGTCCCAATTCACGTACGCTCAACAAACACAACTTGTCTATCGTATTACCTTCGATTTTACTGGTTTGGAAGCCTTTCTTTTTTCCTCCTGAATACGAAATAAATCGTATAATAGAGCATTTCTTCGGATGACTTTCAGTCAAGTCGTTACCTCTGTTCCAGTCGAGTAGCAGTTATGAGACTTTACGTCAGCGGCAAGTTTTATCGGATTGGACAATCGCAGTGCCTTAATAACGAGCTTTACAGCGTCATCATCCAGACGGACGCCGCATTAGAGGCGACGCGAGGCGGTGCTAGTAAGTCAGCTGGGTCACAAATCGTGGGATGCCGCCCACCGCCCACGCAGGCGCGCCGCTGACTGCAGGATTACTGCAGGGATTCACGGGCGGACCGCTCGTCTGAAGCGCAGGGGCCACAGCCACACACGTGGTGTGCGCGGCAGCGACTGGTAGTACATCCTCCCCAATATTCTTCTGTATTTCTCCACTGGACAGCTCATGTCAAACATTACGCTGCACGAAATGATTACAGCTTTCATGTACTGTCGTGACAGTAGTATTATTGTTAGACTCTCTATGCAGTTGTATGGAGAGATCACCAGTAGCAAGTACTGCAAAATTAAACAAGACGTTGTCAGTCTATGAGTTATGTGATCATTTGCGCTCTCGTGGCTCAGTTCTGCTGTACACCTGTGGAGATGTTCGTCCCAGCAGATGTTGACGTGTTTTCACGGTGCTCGTGCAAAATTTAGGAAGTGGAAACTTTAAGAGGTAATACTATGGAACACTTTGATGTGTGTGAATTCCTAAGAGACCAAACTGGTGAGGTCATCGGTTGCTAGACTTACACACTTGATAGACCAGCTTAAACTACCTTACGCTAAGGACAAGACACACACGCATGTCCGAGGTAGGACTCGAACCTCCGGCGGGAGGGGCCGTGCAAGCCGTGACGTGGCGCTTCAAACCACGGGCCACCCCGCGCGGCATGGAACACGTCATTACACTGTGCAGACATACGATTCTCAATGGCGTTTGCTGCTGTGATTATTTCAGTATACAATTCATTTTCGCAGAAATATGCAAATTATTAGTGCAAGTTGGAGGAACGGTAACTTTCGCCTATTATGCTTTCCGTATTAGAAAATTTGGAGTAATGTGTTCGTATATGTTTTGTTTTGCACTTTATGCTGCAGATCACATTATCCCATCTCATTATTTATTTATTTATTTATTCAACACGCTATGCAGTAGTCATCAACTCCCCTGATTAAAAAAAAAGAGTTTATTTAAATCAATGACACCGGTAAGCTGAGATCCGTCAACGTGTAAGCCACTCCTTCTTTGCTTTCCCAGTTCAAGGATCTGAAAATTTCCTCCAGGGCTGCCACTGTACACTCTAACACAAAACATAAGAGACGCGCCTTGAAAGAATTGCCCAAATGGGACGGAAATCAGTATATGTGATGAAACTTTCTGGCAGATTAAAACTGTGTGCCCGACCGAGACTCAAACTCGGGATCTTTGTCTTTCGCGGGCAAGTGCTCTACCATCTGAGCTACCAAAGCACGACTCACGCCCGCTACTCACACCTTTACTTCTGCCAGTACCTCGTCTCCTACCTTCCAAACTTTACAGGAGCTCACCTGCGAAACTTGCAGAACTAGCACTCCTGAAAGAAAGGATACTGCGGAGACATGGCTTAGCCACAGCCTGGGGGATGTTTCCAGAATGAGATTTTCACTCTGCAGCGGAGTGTGCGCTGATATGAAACTTTCTGGCAGATTAAAACTGTGTGCCCGACCGAGACTCGAACTCGTGACCTTTGCCTTTCGCGGGCAAGTGCTCTATCATCTGAGCTACCGAAGCACGACTCACGCCCTGTACTCACAGCTTTACTTCTGCCAGTACTTCGTCTCCTACCTTCCAAACTTTCCAGAAGCTCTCCTGCGAACCTTGCAGAACTAGCACTCCTGAAAGAGAGGATACTGCGGAGACATGGCTTAGCCACATCCTAGGGGATGTTTCCAGAATGAGATTTTCACTCTGCAGCGGAGTGTGCGCTGATATGAAACTTCCTGGCAGATTAAAACTGTGTGCACGACTGAGACTCGAACTCGGGACCTTTGCCCTTCGCGGGCAAGTGCTCTACCATCTGAGCTACCGAAGCACGACTCACACCCGGTACTCACAGCTTTACTTCTGCCAGTTCCTCGTCTCCTACCTTCCAAACTTTACAGAAGCTCTCCTGCGAACCTAGCAGAACTAGCACTCCTGAAAGAAAGGATACTGCGGAGACATGGCTTAGCCACAGCCTGGGGGATGTTTCCAGAATGAGATTTTCACTCTGCAGCGGAGTGTGCGCTGATATGAAACTTTCTGGCAGATTAAAACTGTGTGCCCGACCGAGACTCGAACTCGGGATCTTTGCCTTTCGCGGGCAAGTGCTCTACCATCTGAGCTACCAAAGCACGACTCACGCCCGCTACTCACACCTTTACTTCTGCCAGTACCTCGTCTCGCTGTGAGTACCACGCGTGAGTCGTGTTTCGGTAGCTCAGATGGTAGAGCACTTGCCCTCGAAAGGCAAAGGTCCCGAGTTCGAGTCTCGGTCGGGCACACAGTTTTAATCTGCCAGAAAGTTTCATATCAGTGCACACTCCGCTGTAGAGTGAAAATCTCATTCTGGAAACATCTCCCAGGCTGTGGCTAAGCCATGTCTCCGCAATATCCTTTCTTTCAGGAGCGCTAGTTCTGCAAGGTTCGCAGGAGAGCTTCTGTAAAGTTTGGAAGGTAGGAGACGAGGTACTGGCAGAAGTAAAGCTGTGGGTACCGGGCGTGAGTCGTGTTTCGGTAGCTCAGATGGTAGAGCACATGCCAGCGAAAGGCAAAGGTCCCGAGTTCGAGTCTCGGTCGGGCACACAGTTTTAATCTGCCAGAAAGTTTCATATCAGTGCACACTCCGCTGTAGAGTGAAAATCTCATTCTGGAAACATCTCCCAGGCTGTGGCTAAGCCATGTCTCCGCAATATCCTTTCTTTCAGGAGCGCTAGTTCTGCAAGGTTCGCAGGAGAGCTTCTGTAAAGTTTGGAAGGTAGGAGACGAGGAACTGGCAGAAGTAAAGCTGTGAGTACCGGGTGTGAGTCGTGCTTCGGTAGCTCAGATGGTAGAGCACTTGCCCGCGAAGGGCAAAGGTCCCGAGTTCGAGTCTCAGTCGTGCACACAGTTTTAATCTGCCAGGAAGTTTCATATCAGCGCACACTCCGCTGCAGAGTGAAAATCTCATTCTGGAAACATCCCCTAGGATGTGGCTAAGCCATGTCTCCGCAGTATCCTTTCTTTCAGGAGTGCTAGTTCTGCAAGGTTCGCAGGAGAGCTTCTGGAAAGTTTGGAAGGTAGGAGACGAAGTACTGGCAGAAGTAAAGCTGTGAGTACAGGGCGTGAGTCGTGCTTCGGTAGCTCAGATGGTAGAGCACTTGCCCGCGAAAGGCAAAGGTCACGAGTTCGAGTCTCGGTCGGGCACACAGTTTTAATCTGCCAGGAAGTTTCATATCAGCGCACACTCCGCTGCAGAGTGAAAATCTCATTCTGGAAACATCCCCCAGGCTGTGGCTAAGCCATGTCTCCGCAGTATCCTTTCTTTCAGGAGTGCTAGTTCTGCAAGTTTCGCAGGTGAGCTTCTGTAAAGTTTGGAAGGTAGGAGACGAGGTACTGGCAGAAGTAAAGCTGTGAGTACCGGGCGTGAGTCGTGCTTCGGTAGCTCAGATGGTAGAGCACATGCCAGCGAAAGGGAAAGGTCCCGAATTCGAGACTCGGTCGGGCACACAGTTTTAATCTGCCAGAAAGTTTCATATCAGCGCACACTGCGCTGCAGAGTGAAAATCTCATTCTGGAAACATCCCCCAGGCTGTGGCTAAGCCATGTCTCCGCAGTATCCTTTCTTTCAGGAGTGCTAGTTCTGCTAGGTTCGCAGGAGAGCTTCTGTAATGTTTGGAAGGTAGGAGACGAGGTACTGGCAGAAGTAAAGCTGTGAGTACCGGGCGTGAGTCGTGCTTCGGTGGCTCAGATGGTAGAGCACTTGCCCGCGAAAGGCAAAGGTCCCGAGTTCGAGTCTCGGTCGGGCACACAGTTTTAATCTGCCAGAAAGTTTCATATCAGCACACACTCCGCTGCAGAGTGAAAAATCTCATTCTGGAGTATATGTGATGTAGATGTACAGACAAACAAATGATCACTATTTCAAAAATTTGGGCTATGTATTCAAGAAAAACAGTTTCACAAATCGAAAAAGTTAATAATGCGCCGGTCCACCTCTGGCCCTTATGGAAGCCGTTTTTCGACTTGGCACTGATTGACAGAATTGTTCGATGTCCTCCTGAGGAATATCGTGCCAAATATACATCTACATACATACTCCGCAATCCACCATACGGTGCAACAGTTTCACAAATCGAAAAAGTTAATAATGCGCCGGTCCACCTCTGGCCCTTATGGAAGCCGTTTTTCGGCTTGGCACTGATTGACAGAATTGTTCGATGTCCTCCTGAGGAATATCGTGCCAAATATACATCTACATACATACTCCGCAATCCACCATACGGTGCGTGGCGGAGGGTAGCTCGTACCACAACTAGCATCTTCTCTGCCTGTTCCACTCCCAAACAGAACGGGGTAAAAATGACACGCAGTCATGCCTCTGTACGAGCCCTAATCCCTCTTATCTTATCTTTGTGATCTTTCCGCGAAACATAAGTTGGCGGCAGTAAAATTCTACTGCAGTCAGCCTCAGATGCTGGTTTTCTAAATTTCCTCAGTAGCGATTCACGAAAAGAACGTCTCCTTTCCTCCAGAGACTCCCACCCGACTTCCTGAAGCATTTCCGTAACACTCGCGAGATGATCAAACCTGCCAGTAACAAATCTAGCAGCCCACCTCTGAATTGCTTCTATGTCCTCGCTCAATCCGACCTGATAGGGATCCCAAACGCTCGAGCAGTATTCAAGAATAGGTCGTATTAGTGTTTTATAAGCGGTCTCCTTTACAGATGAACCACATCTTCCCAAAATTCTACCAATGAACCGAAGACGACTATTCACCTTCCCCACAACTGCCATTACATGCTTCATATCGCTCTGCAATGTTACGCCCAAATATTTAATCGACGTGACTGTCAAGCGCTACACTACTAATGGAGTATTCAAACATTACGGGATTCTTTTTCCTATTCATCTGCATTAATTTACATTTATCTATATTTAGAGTTAGCTGCCATTCTTTACACCAATCACAAATCCTGTCCAAGTTATCTTGTATCATCTTACAGTCACTCAACGACGACACCTTCCCGTACACCACAGCATCAACAGCAAACAGCCGCATATTGCTATCCATCTTATCCAAAAGATCATTTATGTAGATAGAAAACAACAGTGGACCTACCACACTTCTCTGGGGCACCCCAGATGATACCCTCACCTCCGATGAACACTCACCATCGAGGATAACGTACTGGGTACTATTACTTAAGAAGTCTTCGAGCCACTCACTTATTTGGGAACCAATCCCATATGCTCGTACCTTAGTTAGGAGTCTGCAGTGGGGCACCGAGTCAAACGCTTTCCGGAAGTCAAGGAATATGGCATCCGTCTGATACCCTTCATCCATGGTTCGCATTATATCATGTGAAAAAAGGGCGAGTTGCGTTTCGCAGGAGCGATGGTTTCTAAAGCCGTGCTGATGCATTGATAGCAACTTCTCTGTCTCAAGGAAATTCAGTATATTCGAACTGAGAATATGTTCGAGAATCCTGCAACAAACCGATGTTAAGGCTATTGGTCTGTAATTTTGAGGATCCGTCCTTCTGTCCTTCTTATATACAGGCGTCACCTGTACTTTTCTCGAGTCGCTCGTGACTTTACGTTGGGCAAGACATTCGGGATTAATGCAAGCTAAATAAGGAGCCAATGCAGTAGAGTACTCTCTGTAAAGCCGAATTGGAATCCCATCACGACCTGGCGATTTATTTACTTTCAACCCATTCAGCCGCTTCACAACCCCAGGTATGTCTATCACTATGTCCTCCATGTTCTGACCAACTGGCGCGTTAGATCGTTAATTGTCGAGATGGTTGCCGGGACCTGCCCGTAATGCTGCAAACGTTCTCAGTTGTGGAGAGATCCGGAGAACTCGCTGGCCAAAGTTGGGTTTGGCAAGTACGAAGACAACAAGTGAAAACTCTCACCGTGTTCTTGCTGAACCATAAGCCGAGGATAGCTTGCCATGAAGGGCAACAAAATGGGGCGTGGAACCTCATCGAGTTGCCACTGTACTGCCAGGCTGCCGCAGATGGCAACCAAAGGGGTGCTACTATAAAAAGAAATGGCACCCAAGACCATCAGTCCAGGTATCCGGGCCAAATGGCGGGCGACAGTCAGATTGGGATCTCACCACTTGCCGGGGCATCTCCAGACAAGTCTTCGGCCTGGAATCTCATTGACTAGAGTAGAATCGTGTTCAGTTACGAGTCCCGCTTCCAACTGAACCCCAATGACCAGCGAAAGCGTGTCTAGAGACGGGCTGGACAGTGGTGGGACACCAACACGACTGTCGCCCGTCCTACGACTAACATCACCGTTCAGTGTAGAGCTCTCTTCGTCCGATCTGGTACGTGACTTCCCGTGATGCGAAAAGCGAAAAGAGGGAAAAGGTCTAGGGGACGCTACTTTTGGCAGTGTGGGGCAAATGGGCATTTGGATTGAGGAGGGAGGTGTACTTTGGTAGTCCGTGTAAATGTATCTAACCACCGTCCCAAGGTAGCGTTGGTGGTTAAAGCATCTGCTCAGTGAGCAGAAGACCGACGTTCAAATCCAAGCGTTGCTACAAATTTTCGTCAGTCGCCAATGAATTCTTTCAGTGCCCAAATGTGGTAGCGATCGGAATTTTTGCTTTCTGAACATTTTAAATTTAATGTTTCAAACTGCCTCTTCTCCTACATTTAGTTTTTCTATCTGCTGTTTTACTTTTTTTAACCGATTACTTTGTGACTTCTTCCCTTCTTCACATTCAAGACATTTCTTTGATGTTCTCATGTTCTCTTGAGATTCCAGTGTCATCATAGTCTTTTTTCTTTATTCAGAAATTCGTATTCTTCTTTCGGTTTTCAGCTGGAAACATTTATTTATTTGTACAATATTATTCGTGTTCGACCACAGAAGATATTGGTGCGGGCCCTACATTTTCTAAATAGTTTTACAGAGTGTACACACGGTGATTTTGCTGATTGGAGCATGCTGCAGGAAACTGCCCTAAAGGGATAATGAGAAAAAAGGGTTTTATGGACATACGGCACGAAACATTTTCTAAGGGAAATAGACCCATGAAAGGTGCAAATAAAACAGCTTCGATATTGTAGGTTTTAACGACTGAAAGCACACACTCGCCAAGAAGTGGGCATGTCCGTTCTGTACTACTGTATTAGTGGCATGGTGACAGCTAACCATCAGACCGGCTCACCCTCAATGTGTGATTGAGGATTATTGGCGACTATCTCATGGGACCAGTCGTCCTTCGACAGCGCCTCACTGGCGAGATATACCTGCACATCCTGCGGGTGGTCCCACCTCCCCTGCTGGAAGACGTGGCTTTGGTTGTATTAAGGGTTGATTTGGCTACCACACGATGGTGCTCCACCTCACATCCACATTTCCGTGCAGAGGCATCTGCTCCGATCACACACTGAGGCTGAGTTTGTGTTGACGGTTCACTCCCATTATAACACTAAAACTCTAGCACAGACAAAATATTCCCACTTCTCTGTTGTGTTCTCATGTGTGCTTCCAATAATTGAAACCTACAATCAAAAAACCTACAATCAAAGATTTTCTGTCTACATCTTGAAATGGATGTACCGCCCTTGGAACGCATTTCTAGGCATGTTCTTTTGTCGTAATATTTCCAGGGATCGTTTCCTGCATATGTCCTCTTTAATTAAACCACCCTGTATATATTTATGTTATTATTTCTTGAAATATTCATCATATTGTTCTAGTCGCCTTCCCACCTGGCTCTTCCGGCAGTCGGCTTTGATTTGCCACTTAATTAAGCGTAACTGATTTATCTCTTAAAAGTATCTACGACGTAATATTGCAGAAGGTAAAATGCAATGATAATATGAAATATTATTGTAATGACATGAGAGGCGGAGAGAGGGATCTGAAAAATATGTAGAAAAGGAGTAGAGCAATAAAAAGAGACTTATAAAAAAGTGTCCAAATTCAGTCTCCAGGTCGCTTTCCTTTATTTCAATATGTCCGGTTTCGGGCCAGCTGCCCACCTTCAGATCTATTACAAAAAAATATTTTATAAATACAGTCGACTCAAATTACAACTGGTTTATAATTTAAGTTTGTGAAGTTTCGAGACTGTTAAGAAATTAATTAGTTATAACACGTATCAATGCACCATACCATTTTTTACAGTTATAGAGTAGCTATAGAATACGGAACTGAAAGTTCGCTGTCATAAGTAACCATACACCAGCCTGCTACGGTTTTATAGATCATTTATTTAAGAAACATGATTGGTGCAACACCTTTAGGACTGAGAAATACTACCTGTTTTTAGACAGTGGACTCAGGTAATTCATAAGAAATGCTACTAATTACAGTATGAAACACTGTCGTGAAATCGCCTCGGCAGAGGATAATTCAGCGTAGCACGGTGTTCTGCCTCTCGCAGTAGTAACTCTACGATCTGCAAATAAGACGGAGAAAAGGTGACTGGAAATTTTCGTTCCTTGGGCGGTAGTCTTGAGCGCTACGGGCTCTATGATCAGTAAAAAGAAACGAGGACAAAATACATGGTGTACGTAACGTCCGAGAACACTTTCAATTAGTTATTGCACCAGAATCATTCATACGTCATTTTGAAGAGAAACTTTGAAAGTTTTTAATTCATGCATACCGCCGCAGAGTAGTTTGGTGATCTGCCGATAGTCAGCGCTAGTCGCGAACATGGCGAGTGCATGTGCGGAGCGAGCTTTCTTTGTGTTGGCGTTCGACAAAAACAAGTGTGCTAAAGCTGTTTAATTGATGTTTAGAACAAAGTACGGTAAGAAGCCACCAGCAAGGAAGGCCGTTTACCACTGGCACAACAAATTCGTTACGACGGGTTACTTGTGCCGAACAAGGAGAAGCGGACGTCCAAGAGTGAGTGAAGTGAATGTGGAGTGCGTGCGAGAGACGTTCATAAGGAGTCCAAATAAATCGGTACGTCGTGCATCCCGTGAACTCAAAATGGCTCCAATGACAGTGTGGAAAGTCCTGCGACAGAAGCTGTCTAAGAAACCGTTCAAATGGGAACTAGTGCAGAAGCTCAATGACGACAACAAAGACAAGCATTTTGAGTTTTGTTCGCAGTTGCAACAACCGAGTGAGGATGGGGATGGCATTGTTGATCCTTTAATATTTAGCGACGAAGCCACTTTTCACACTAATGGGAAAGTGGACAGGCATAACTGTCGAATCTGGGGTACAAAGCATCCACACGAATGCATTGAATTAGAGCGTGATTACCCAAAGGTAATTTTTTTTGTGCCTCGTCACGTTGAGAACAGCATGAGCCATTCTTTTTCGGCGAGAGCACTGTCACTGGATATTCCTACTTGGACATGTTGCAGCAATGGTTGATGCCTCAAATTCAATCGGACTGTCAGTTCGTCTTTCAGCAAGATGGGGCTCCACCCCATTTTCATCTTGAAGTTCGCGGGTACCTGAACACGGAGCTGCCGCAACGATGGATCGGCCGTGCTATAGAAGGGGACAGCAGCTTCATGAAATGGCCTCCCCGATCACCAGATCTCATTTCGTGTGACTTTTTTCTGTGGGGACACAGTAAAGATCTGGCGTATGTACCGCATCTATCACGTGATGTAGTAGAGCTCCACAGTCGACGATGCCATGCTGGGACGGGTATGGCAAGAATTCGATTACCGTATCGACCCCTGCCGGGTCACTCATGGTTCGCGTATCGAATGTTTGTAAAAAAAACTTTCAGAGTTTCTCTTCAAAATGCAATATGTATGACATCTGTATAATGTTTAGTACTTGTGAAATAAATAATTGAATGTGTTCCCGGGCTTTATGTACACCCTGTATCTTTGGAAAGTTTTAAATCTCTTTTAAACTCATCATCTCCGTCGGAAGTGATATCAATGGCCGTGTGGTCAGTACACCGCTCTCCCAGCCGTTCTGCCGATTCGCCAGAAGATGATGATTATGTCACTCGTCGAACATCGCGGTTTTTTATAATAATGCCACCTGGCTGGAAACCCGAGAGCTTTTCATCAACTGTATACCCCAGAAAAGTCTACATTGACATATAAGCCCTTCTAAAGTTTTTAATAAGAAATAATGTGATCATCTATGTATCATCTGTTACATTTAGTAACATATTTCATTTATTACATCAACTCACATAGGGCGCGTTCGATGGCTACAGACTTTGCACCAGTTAAGATCGTTAAACAAAATTTTGGATAATTGCTTTGCAAAATTTTTGAACGTTTTTAATGCTATAGCCAGTGTAGATTCACATGCTGCACCTACGAGCATTTCTTAAGAATTTAATGAGTCTGCTTTCAAAAAATAGAGAGTTACAAAAAATAGAGAGTTAGGTGTTGCACCAATCAGGTTTCTGAAAAAAAAAAAAAAACTATATATAAAGCCGCAGCAGGCTTTTGTATGGCTAATTGTGAAAGTGAACTCAGTTCCATACTCCACACGTTACCCTGTAACTGTAAGAAATGGTACGTTGAACAGATTTGTACTAGAGCTAATTTCTTAAGAATGTTGAAAATTTAAAAACTTAAATTACAAACCATTTGTAATTTGAGCCAATTGTAATCATAAAATATTTTTTTCTTTAATAGCTCTGAAGATGGGCAGCTGGCCTGAAACGGATCATATTGGAATAAAGGAAAGCGATCTGGAGATTGAATTTGAACACTCCTTTTATAAGTAACGATCGCGGTAACTTCATCAAGACGAATACGTCTAGTTCTGACATAGAGAGAGAGAGAGAGAGAGAGAGAGAGAGAGAGCCTTGTTACCGATAAAGAAACACATCGGTAGTTAGGATACTCCGCACGCATTCAGAAACCTTGTGAACCTTATAAGTCGACTGTCTACTGGAGTATGGGCGAGTTCGCCACCTGCATTCAGGTTAAGTACTCTAGATATCATCTACCACTGAAACTTGGCTTCTATTGCAAAGAGGTCAGCTGTTTGCTAGACGTATTTCCGTTCATTGGTTACTAATTCCTACCTATCCATCCCTCCACGGCACATTTTGTTCTTCTACCAATGCAGATTCAGCATTCATCTTCTGTACAACTTTCCCACAGCAGTCGGTGACACTCATATCGCCGAAAGAAAAGCAAGCGCCCGCAACAGCCGAAGGTGATTGATTCGGCATCAGATGTAATCACTTCATATATATAACGGGAGTCAGCGGGCGCAAAACGACCTGCAGGGAAAATTACCCGTCGGTAGTGAGCCGCCTAGCGGAGAAATTTACAGTGTCGGTCATTAATGGTATTCAATAAAATAATCCGAGGCGGTGCGCCCCGGGGCGGCGTGTTTGCTGTAGATCTCAATTTGAACGCGGCCGGTAATTGGTCGTAGGCCGGCCGCTAATTACAGGTTTCTGGTTACAAACTGGAACTGCCAGGGCCGGCGGGCCGGGAGCTGCTGCTCGCGCTGTCTGGCTTCGCGTCGAGCCGCGCCGTGGCCAGCCTTGCGGAACAGACTGGCTCCGTAGCTTCTGCACTGTGCTCTGCTCGTCCCATGTTCGTCACGGAAATTAAACATCGTACGATACAGGGTGTTACAAAAAGGTACGGCTAAACTTTCAGGAAACATTCCTCACACACAAATAAAGAGAAGATGTTATGTGGACATGTGCCCGGAAACGCTTAATTTCCATGTTAGAGCTCATTTTAGTTTCGTCAGTATGTACTGTACTTTCTCGATTCACCGCCAGTTGGCCCAATTGAAGGAAGGTAATGTTGACTTCGGTGCTTGTGTTGACATGCGACTCATTGCTCTACAGTACGTAGAGCACATCAGTACGTAGCATCAACAGGTTAGTGTTCATCACGAACGTGGTTTTGCAGTCAGTGCAATGTTTACAAATGCGGAATTGGCAGATGCCCATTTGATGTATGGATTAGCACTGGGCAATAGCCGTGGTGCGGTACGTTTGTATCGAGACAGATTTCCAGAACGAAGGTGTCCCGACAGGAAGACGTTCGAAGCAATTGATCGGCGTCTTAGGGAGTACGGAACATTCCAGCCTATGACTCGCGGCTGGGGAAGACCTAGAACGACGTGGACACCTGCAATGGACGAGGCAATTCTTCGTGCAGTTGACGATAACCCTAATGTCAGCGTCAGAGAAATTGCTGCTGTACAAGGTAACGTTGACCACGTCACTGTATGGAGAGTGCTACGGGAAACCAGTTGTTTCCGTACCATATACAGCGTGTGCAGGCACTATCAGCAGCTGATTAGCCTCGCCGGGAACACTTCTGCGAATGGTTCATCCAGCAATGTGTCAATCCTCATTTCAGTGCAAATGTTCTCTTTACGGATGAGGCTTCATTCCAACGTGATCAAATTGTCAATTTTCACAATCAACATGTGTGGGCTGACGAGAATCCGCACGCAATTGTACAATCACGTTATCAACACAGATTTTCTGTGAACGTTTGGGCAGGCATTGTTGGTGATGTCTTGATTGGGCCCCATGTTCTTCCACCTACGCTCAATGGAGCACGTTATCATGATTTCATACGGGATACTCTACATGTGCTGCTAGAACGTGTGCCTTTACAAGTACGACACAACATGTGGTTCATGCACGATGGAGCTCCTGCACATTTCAGTGCGCTTCGTACGCTTCTCAACAACAGATTCAGTGACCGATGGATTGATAGAGGCGGACCAATTCCATGACCTCCACGCTCTCCTGACCTCAGCCCTCTTGACTTTCATTTATGGGGGCATTTGAAAGCTCTTGTCTACGCAACCCCGGTACCAAATGTAGAGACTCTTCGTGCTCGTATTGTGGACGGCTGTGATACAATACGCCATTCTCCAGGGCTGCATCAGCGCATCTGGGATTCCATGCGACCGAGGGTGAATGCATGTATCCTCGCTAATGGAGGACATTTTGAACATTTCCTGTAACAAAGTGTTTGAAGTCACGCTGGTACCTTCTGTTGCTGTGTGTTTCCATTCCATGATTAATGTGATTTGAAGAGAAGTAATAAAATGAGCTCTAACATGGAAAATAAGCATTTCCCGACACATGTCCACATAACATATTTTCTTTCTTTGTGTGTGAGGAATGTTTTCTGAAAGTTTGGCCGTACCTTTTTGTAACACCCTGTATATTCGTGCGCGATATTTTACTGGAGTATTTTTCCAACGTAAGGTAAGGCACACCCTGTCGAGTACAGACGCATACGTGTGAATCTAAATGTACACCTTAAAATACACTGAAGCGTCAAAGAAACTGGTGTAGGTATGTCTATTCAAATACAGAAATATGTAAACACGCAGAATACGGCACTGCGGTCAGCAAAGCCTATAGAAGACAACAAGTGTCTGACGCAGTTGCTAGATCGGTTACTGCTGTTACAATGGCAGGTTATCAAGATTTAAGTGAGTTTGAGCGTGGTGTTATAGGCGGCGCACGAGCGATGGGACACAGCGTCTCCGAGATAGCGATGAAGTGCGGATTTTCCCGTACGACCATTTCATGATTGTGCCGTGAATATCTGGAATCCGGTAAAACATCAGATCTGCGACATGGCTGTAAGAACGGGACCAACGACGACTGAAGAGAATCGTTCAACGTGACAGAGCTGCTACCCTTCCGCAAATTGCTGCAGATTTCATCGCTGGGCCATCAATAAGTGTCAGCGTGCGAACCATTCAACGAAACATCATCGATACGGGCTTTCGGAGACAAAGGCCCACTCCTATGACTGCACGACACAAAGTTTTACGCCTTGCCTAGGCCCGTCAACACCGACATTGGACTGATGATTACTGGAAACATGCTGCCTGGTCGGACGAGTCTCGTTTCAAATTGTATCGAGCGGATGGACGAGTACGGCTATAGAGGCAGCCTCACGAATCTATGGACCCCGCATGTCACGAGGGGAATTTTCAAGTTGGTGGAGGCTCTGTAATGGTGTGGGGCGTGTGCAGTTAGAGTGATACGGGTCCCCTGATACGTCCAGACACGCCTCTGACAGGTGACAAGTACGTAAGCATCCTGCCTGATCACCTGGATCCATTTGTGTCCATTGTGGTTTCCGACGGACTTGGGCAGTTCCAGCAGAACAATGCGACACCCCACACGTCCAAAATTGCTAGAGAGTGGATCCGGCAACACTCTTCTGACTTTAAAAACTTCCGCTGCCCACCAAACTCTTCAAACATTATTGAGCATATCTGGGATGCCTTCCAATATGTTGTTCAGAAGAGATCTCCACCCCCTCGTACTCTTACGGATATATGTACAGTCCTGCAGGATTCATAATGTCAGTTCCCTCCAGCACTACTTCAGACATTAGCCGAGTCCGTGTCACGTTTTGTTGCGGCACTTGTTCGTACTCGCGGGGGCCCTATACGATATTAGGCAGGTGTACCAGTTTCTTTGGCTTTTCAGTGTGTATACGGCTATGTCAGGTAATATCGGAGAACATAATTCCCGATTAGTAAATAACCCGATAAAATGAGTATTTTTTCTACTTACATTAATTTACCAAGGAAAGACTCTTCATTTAATCAAGTTGAGACATACTTCAACTATTTATATGTGATTTATATTTACATTGTACTAATTACAGTTCTTATAACATGTTAGGTTTCGTTGCCAACTGCACGTAAACAGAAGGCACTTATTGTTTCAATAAAACGAGCTCCTCGTTCAGGCAATGATGGCCCAAGGGATGTCGACCTACCGCTGAGTCATCCTCTGCCAGTCAGCGACGTGCGGATGTGATATCTAGGGGCATATGCTCAGCACACCGCTCTCCCGGCCGTTTTACCTGTTTTCCAGACATTTGAGCGCTACTTCTCGTTCGAGAACCTCCTCAATTGGCATCACGAGGCTCACTGCACCTTTTACCGGTCCTCGCACCGAGAAAAAATCGTTGGTAGGACAGGAAATCGAACCCGCATGATTCACACGGCGGTCGTATACACTATGCACTCTTCTTTTTTTAAATTAAATATGCCTCTGAATATTTTATTAAAAAAATAAAAGTATAAAGGAAGGGGTACAATACTTTATTATATTTTATTTGTTGTTCACTTTGTTCGTATGTTTTTATTTGTAATTCTATTTTGTTCTTTTCACAACAGCCAGACGGCGCGATGTCCAGGTCGTCTTCTCGTTCAGCGAGGGTGAAACACGCTATAATTACCGTCAGTGTCTCTCATCAGTCCATCATGTGCTATATCTCAGTCTCTTCTCACACCCGGTACACCCCAATAGGCTGGAGGACGCGTAAACAACGACCCCAAGTAATTCACAAAGAGCGTACCATACGACGCTTTGCGTCATAAAATCGTGTAGTTACTCGTTAAATAATACCATAAATCTAACAACCCCTCAACGCTCTCATTAAAAAAGTATAACATTGTCATACCCTTAAACCAAACCGTGGCGTTGTGACGAGTAGCAGGGAAGTAAGTGACGTCGAGATGGATCAATGCCAACAGGCGCCATGTGAGGAGCCAGCAGTCGACAGCCGTACCACAAACGAAACGGTGAACGTCGGCGTCGACAGCGGCTCATCTGGGGCAGAGAGGATCCTCGGCAAGATGTATCATGTGTAAACGTTGTAGGGTGGGGAATGTTTCAGTCGTTATCAGATACCACAGCGCTCTGACCGTGGTGGGTAGGAAAGGCGAGTGTATGTTACTCCACACCTGCCTACAGCCAACTGCCGGATGTCGGCGTTCAACCACATTAGCAGGCAGCGTTCGTTGAAAGTAGCGTTAGAATTCCTTGGTTCTAGGACCCCGCCTGGTCGGCAAGACATCCAACAGTTGACTCATATCGACCAGATAGTTGAGAAGGTGACACAGTGCTGGCGTGATATGTCCAACAGGATTCGGCGAACGGAGGAGCTGAGGCACCACCTCCTGAATCAGTGTACCAGGGAGGGTGTCCTTGTCCGAAGTACGTAGGCGATGCATCGTCCGCAGGAAGAGGGCGCTCGCCCTGTTGTGATCGTTTAACATTCCAATGCTGCCTGCGTGTGTGGGCAACGTTAGCGTCTCGTAACGTTTCTTGAACACCCTACCCTCGCTGACGAAATGACCGAAGGCCGCCTGTAACTTGGCAGCTACCGTTGCGGCCATCGGGAGAACGTGTGTGATATTTAAGTTTTGGGGCGAGGTAGACGTTGACAAAATGTACCTGCATGATCAAGTCAAGTGTTCGAAAGTTATGGAGACAAACTTGCGTGCGGATCACATTCAGTAGTCTGCGATACGTATCTGCTGCTGCACGCTGCACGTTCCCATGTAAGGTCACTCCCAAAGACTTCATCGCCGGGACTTTGGTAACGGGCACCGGCGTATTCATATGCAGTCCTCTTCCCACATCCATGTAGTCCGACTTTCGCCGGTTGATACGGCTCTCGGCCACTTCTCCGTATTCCTGAACCCACGCGATCGCAGGACATATATCTCCTGCCGACCTCGCCAAGAATACTACATCGTCCGCATAGGCACAACATTTAAAATGTACATCACCGAGGCGAATGTCATCCAAACACTGTCGTAGACCATGAAGTGCAGGCCCGAGGGCGACGGCGAAGAGAAAGGTTGACAGGGCACATCCTTGTGGCACTGAGCGCTCAATTGTGAACCGTGGCGAGCGGTAGCCATTGACCAGAACTATGGAAGGGACTCCGTGGATGAGACGGAGAACCACACCTGCCGATATTGGGGACAGTCAATCCCTTCTTCTCTAAGACAGCCTGCAAGACATGGTGTTCAACTCTGTTAAATGCGTGGTGTAGCTCAACTGCCACGTGGCACGCTGACATGAGCGCCAAGATATCTCTATAAGAGCTTAACGCCGTTTGTATATTACTGACACCTCCCAGACTTGGGTCGGCATGAATGGCATCTTTGACAATAGCGAAGAGGCGAGCTCGAAGAATGCGGGCGAACAGCTTGTAATCCGAATTCAATAACGTCAACGGCCGGAAGTCTTGCGGTCTGCAACCACCGTTCGGTTTCATGCCCTCCACCTCCAAAAATTCGTGGTAGCGGGGGGGGGGGGGGGGGGGACGCGGAATTCCGGATCCAGGAGTTCGCAGCACATCTGCCGCCAAGCTTCTCCCATCAGGTCAGAAAAGGTGCTATAAAATTCAAGCGAAAAACCGTCAGGTCCAGGTGATTTGTTTCTCGCGCCCAGCGAGACGGCCAAGCGCATTTCTTCCCACTTGACGGCCTCCATGAAAGTGGCGTCTCCTTGCACCGTACCCGAAGGTGGCAGGTCGTGCAGCACGTCCTCAATGTCATTGTCACGCCGTTGATCTGCTAGATAGAGAGTGCGGTAATAATCTGTGGGGGCATGAGATATGGTGTTGTGGGTCAGCGCCTTTCCCGTCCGCAGAAATAACTGACGTGATGAGTCGTCTCTTACGGTGTCTCCGTTTTCTGACGATGTGTGCAGTCTCGCTCGAACCCGCGTGCCGTCCAATCTGTCAGCCGTGATCTGCAGAAGCCGTGCCTGTGTCCGGTGGACGGCCATTTCGCGCTCTGTCGAAGGTTGTTGCGACGCTAGTTCCCGCAAGACCGTGTAGTAAAACTCAGAGGTGGATCGGAGTCAAAGCGCCCTTTCTCGTCTATACGCCATGAGCGTGTGGCGAAGAGCTGGTTTGGAGCAGTATGTCCACCACCGTGTCGTGGAATCATAGGTATGA
Organism: Schistocerca serialis cubense; assembly: GCF_023864345.2. Taxonomy (NCBI): domain Eukaryota; kingdom Metazoa; phylum Arthropoda; class Insecta; order Orthoptera; family Acrididae; genus Schistocerca; species Schistocerca serialis. The sequence continues at coordinate 250,921,408 of NC_064639.1, read as the reverse complement.
CGCCGTCCCTCATATTTGTGCCAGGTATCAGTGACGGCTACACGGCAAGCTTCTTCCCGGAGAATGTTAACGTTAAGAGTCCAAGGTCCTCTACTACGGCTCGTCTGTTGTCGTGACAGAGTCACGGTGCAGATGAAGGCCTGATAGTCTGTGAATGCAGTGGGCCACAGCTCAGCACCGACGGTTGCTGCCCCACCACCTCGGGAGACATAAATCCTGTCCAACCTGATGGCCGAGTGGCTGGTGAAGTGTGTATATCGCACCGGTCATCGTGGATTGGCGCCCATGTATCATGTAAAGCGACATCTCTGACCATAGCGCGAAGGGCTGGACATGGGACATGGTGAGGGATCTGATCCTCAGGGCGTAAGGCGCTGTTTAAGTCCCCACCCACCACCAGGTACTCTGCAGCGCCTTGAAACAAAGGAGCTGCCTCACTGGAGTAATAGAGCGTTCTCTCTCGACGCTTCGCAGTACCAGACGGGGCATACAGATTCACAAGACGGACTGCGCCGATGGCGAGCGCAATCCCTCCCGCTGCTGGAAAAAACTGAATATTTATTTGTTAGATGCCATCACGTAGTAGTATGGCCATACCATCACCACCGTCGGAAGTTGGGTAGACGTAAGACGCGTATCCATAAACATCCAGGGTCAGATCAGGCCGTACCTCTTGAAGAAACACGATATCAATGTCCATCGCCCGAATCATGTCCTTGATTTGATCGTGGAACTAATGCCGTTGACATTGACCGTGCCTATCCGATACACCTGGGTCCTTTGATAGTACCATGACGTATCCTGCACTTTTTTAAGCCAGTATGCGCCACGTCGTCCGTCCGACGGTCTCTGTCACCCACACCGTATGCATTATTGATCGGTTGAGACAAGACGTCCGTCCGACGATCCGCCGGCTGCGGGCATCTGATTGTCACTCGAGTCTGATATCATTCTTTCCATCTCGGACGCCCGGTCACCAAGCTGGAAGTGTGGGACGTTAGGGGACGCATGACGTTCATCCGATGTCTTAGGCGCAGAATCGCCAGGGGGCTCGTCAGTGAGCTGAGCATCGTCAACTTGGCTTCGTTCTTGGGCGGACGTCGCCAGCAGCGAACCAGGAACCGTTGGTGTGAGATCCACATCCCTGGCCGCAGATGGATTTTCCTCATCCTCGTGCAACGTGTAATCATCTCGCGAATCATTTCCTGCAGACAGTCTGCTCTTCTTGCGGAAACGCGAGCCCGTGTCCTGTGGATCACGAAAAACAGTAGGCACCTCCCGCATCTCCGTGTCCGAGCTCGAATCGATTTGCTGATGCTCTCCTTCCTCACATGGCTGGGGTGCAGACGTGGTCGCTGCTGTCAAGCACGGCGACGGTTCTGATGGAGGCTTGGTAGTCGTGAGCGCAGAAACCGGGCCCACGGGGGTCGGCAACTGGAACGGAACAACGTCCGCATTGGACATGTTCCTCGCTGCCTCAACGTATGTAATAGGCAGAGTTGTCGGTTGCGACGTAGGCATCGTGTCTGCACGTGGTATCTGGACGACGTGTCACTTCAGGTATTCAGGGAGTTCATGCCCTTCCTGCACGAGCCCTGAACAAGTCCGCGGTTGACCGTCATAAATGACGATCGCTCGACAGCCACCAACGGTCTCGTACGATGGAATGTGCTTACGCAGTTCGATTCGCACCTGACGCAATCCATTTAGTACAGGATACGTCTCGAACTATGCCACTTTTCTTCCACGTTACTTAGTACTTCCTTGTAAGGCCGCAGCGCGTTCACGACACGCGTGGCCGGAACTTCAAACGGCAGCTCGAAGATTCGTATGTTCTGAACGCCGAGTCCTGCATCGTCGACAGTCACTACACCCACTTTGCCGTCCGAGTAGTGGAAACGATATCTATCGGTGGAACGGCGAAGAAGTCGTTCGCACGCTGCTTCATCAACAAGTTTCAGGTAAACTGTGCTGGAGACGATCGGAATATGTACACCGGTAAGTTCCTGTGAATCGACGTGCCACACTACATGCAGGAAACGCCCTACTTCGTGCGCCTCAGGTCGTGATTACTAGGCAGCGAACGTTACTTTAATCGTGGCCTTTCTATAAGAAAGTGCCATCGTCGCTCGAGGTGATCTGTTTACAGTGCAGTACAACTACCCACGCGAGTAAACAACGGCCCGCTTGCGGAGCGCCGCACAGAGCTCCGCGCATGTCCGCTTCACAACACGGCTGAAAGCCGACTGTTGCCTGGTAGACATAGTGTCCGCCATGAGCCCTGATATCTTGTTCCATGCTTGATTGCATCGACGCAGATAAGCCGCGAATGGTATAGTCATCTGTGCTGCATTTCCCTTGTTCCAAAGTTCACCTGTTGTGGTTGGCATTGGGTCACAACACTGCACCAGTCATTTCTCCATATCCCACATATTTTCGGTTGGCGACAATCTGGCGGACCACGGCAAAAGGCTGACATCCTATGACACCAAGAACGCACGTGTTCGTGCAGCAACGTGTGGTCGTGTATTGTCTTCCTGAAAATTGACGCCTGGGGTGTCGAGCAGCAAGGGTACAGCTACGGGTCGCAGGGTGTCATTTACGGATGTCTCACTGGTCACAGTGCCCTGGACACGCACCAACTGTGATTTGTGGTTGTACCCAATGGCACTCTACACCATAAGGCCTCGAGCTGGTGCTGTACGTCTCGTCACTGTGACGCTGCTCCCCCTTCTACGATCTTCCGAGAACCATTCTGCACACAGCCGTAGCACTGCCGAAACGCTTTGTCCCACAAGAACAGCAATTTCCCGTATGGATGTATCACATTCTCTCATGCCCACAATGCGCCCTCTTTCAAACTCACTGATTTCATGGTACGGTTCGCGATACGTCTGCGAGGCATACTGCATGTCTGCTCTAGTCACGCTGATCCACTACCTTCCGTTTATAGCGACAACAAGAGCCAGTTGAATGTAACGCAGAATGGTGCTCACGGTAAAACAGCGCATGTTCGTTGTCGAGTCTTATGAGAAACGCAGGTCGTGGATAACATGTTTAAGATCGAAAGTATTTTAGCAAAATCATCACCAAAGACTGTAATGCGCAACGCATTGTCAAAATGACTCGAAACGGGCTCTGCAGTGAACAGAAACCGTAACTGTCCCAACGGAATTCAAACGCGAGAAAAGACTGCTCAAGGGAAGAAAATTCTTGAACAAGAGGGATTATCATGCCGAAACATTATCAAGAAGGACTTGCATCTGCATTCTTACAAATTTACTTTAAAGCATCAGTTGAAGGGTTCAGACGAACTTCCGCGTTTAGATTTCTGCTGATGTTTTCTGAGTAATGTGGTATTATAATTTTTGTCATTTTGTCTAAAACTGTCATGGTTAGACCGTGGCTGTGTACAGAGTGTATTTTGCAAATCATGTGAACAGCCGTCTGATGATGAACTTGCCAGTTCGAAACGGGTAACGGCGCTATTTACCTAAATAAATAGCAGTATTAATAGTGGCTGGTTGCTGTCTTCTTCTTTGTAAGAGATTAACCTACATTTCCTTCAAATGAGGCCTGATTCAGGGTATGTGAACCCAATGAACACGTACCTTTATGATTCAAAAAATTCCAACCAGGACCCTGAAGTGCTGTTGCATTAACTCAAAACTGGTGTTTGGTGTGCAGTGTCTGGTGTCCGCATTCCAACAAAATTCTTTCACCAAACTGTTAACGTTAACCGGAATGTCCATAAACGGTTTAATCCACATGTGGATCAGCTCAAAAAAGATGAACGACTGTGTGCATGTTTTCAATAAGGCGGTGCAACAGCTCAAGTCGCCTTCATAACCTTGTCAAGGACGGGTGTATGAGGTGTTCGGTGAGGAAAGGACAATCAGACGAGGCTGTGCAACCCTCTGGCCACCTCTATCATATTATCTATCGCCCTTTGATTTTTACCTATGGTGTAAACTGAAGGGTGAGGTGAACTCAAATAATCCTCGCATACGAATACTAATGCTGCTATTCATCAGGCACAGCTTCTAAGCTTGTCTCACAGTTTGATAAATCGAGCAGAGCGCTGCATCGGCGTCAACACTGATCGTTTCCAAAATCTTCTATTATGTTCATTAACAAAGGCCAGTCTTATAGTAAACATTTTCTTGTTTTGTTTTTCCTACCCTGTACAAGTCATTGATGGTTGCAAAGCCAGACGCTCAACAGATGGCGACAGTTTTTTTCAAAATTAAATAGAATAAAGAAAACGAAGCACTTGAGTCATTTAATACAGAAAAATCCGTAAAAACCACTGGAAAAAATTTGCACATCAACTTTATAGGTGCCGTGGGGGACGTCGAAAAATGATAAATAGATACTGATGATACACTGGTAAGAATAGAAAACATATCGCTTTATTTTTTGCAAATTTCGGTGTGATTTTTTGCCTAATCGATGTTTCGTTTTGAAAAATTCGGTGTAATTTTCCAACGGCTTATTTCTGAAGTATGATCTTTGTTTTTGTTGTATTTCACTGTCCTTTAGTTCTCTCCTGAATATTAAAACACACTTATCAGTTACGCTATATTTATAGACATCACACATGTCATTTATTTCATTTATTGAAAAAAAGAAATCTCCGTATTAAACTCCTTAAATCTAATCCACAACTCAACAAATAACTCTGAAACCACAGAATGTCCAACTTCTGAAGAGATTTGTACCTCTTCAGAAAGTCTACACTGCAAGACCTACATCTCCAGGTGAACATAACGAGCTGCCTCCCATGTCATCATTAATATTCGTCATAATCATCCTAGGATTGATGCGAGAATCTAGGGCTATGGACACAGAACTGCAAGGATCTTTGGGCATGGAGACTGACGGCCTAGTTTGAAGGCATAAACTAGCGATTTTCAATATTTTCACGATGCCTGCCTTTTTTCGAAAGTTACCTAGTTTCAACACTAAACATTCCTTTTTGCATAGTATTCGTCTTCAAACCTGTAACACAGGCAACAGTTTTATGCGTCGACATCACGTTTCGCAACACTAGGCACAAACTGTACCAGAGCCAAAGTTCCGTTTTGGTGGTTTTCGTACTTATGTTTGCGTACAACAAAAATATGCAGTTTAATTTATGTACCTCATTGCTCGTCTCTCCTAAAATCGTGTCGTTTTTGCAACAATTTATTACATAGAAGGGTTGGGAAATTTGACATCGACAAGTAAAACTATTACGGTCTGACATGATATTTACGACGTTAGTTCTTTACGAGGGAAAGAACGGTTTTGTTATTGTTATATGCATACTTTAGCCCTGACAAAAACGTTAAGATCCCGTTTCAACACTAAATATCAGCTGCCTATATTAGTAACCTGCTGCCTACTCTTTTGCGTCCGTAAACGGGAAAGGGAAAAATTCCATATTTAACGACATCTGATTTCCCGTTATTCGGTAAAAATTCATATTTCATGTTATTTCTGGCCTTATTTTCTACATCAAATTTTCCCATCCCCATTCATAACTATGAAGATATATTCTCCTGCTTTTTTAGAGTCGACATCCAGTCACATTAAGAGTTGCTAATTGGCACCGAGATGGTGGCTACCGTTAAATACAATTCTTTTAACGCTTTCACTCTCTAGGGGAGGTTGGCCATTAGAAGAGTGCCTAAAGAATTAACGTTCCAGGGTGGTCTTTCCAGAACTGCCACAAAAGACACGCGTTGGCCATGGAATGTAATGGCGTTTTATTCCGCCGATAGGTTTCTTTATTAGTCGAGGTTTTAAATTCCTTCAAAAGCGAGGTGTGGCTCTCGCCTGCTCACCTTTTGGACTGCCAAGAAGATATCAACAAGCACTTCCACGGTAGGTGTACACAGTCTCTGAACTACATGAACCAACAGTTTAGGCACAACGAGTGTCAAGGCCTAAGAAGTATAGACGAGACTGTCGGTATTCAGCGAGAAAACCGTTTGAAGATCTTGTTGCTCGCTCATTGTGACAACTTGACTAACAAATATTATGCCGGCTGTTGCGGCCGAGCGGTTCTAAGCGCTATAGTCTGGAACCGCACGACTCAGAGCCATTTAGACCATTTTTTTGAACAAATATTATAATGATAGCTGGAAGGCATGGCTATAACTGGATTTGAGAGTCATCCGAGCTGCCAAGGCTAAAAGATAACGCCAAAAGTTGTACTGCTGCTGCAGCATCACTTAACAGGAACTCTGTTTCCTTCATCTCCACTTTCTTCTATATTTCATTATTTTGTGTGTGATTTTCTTCCTGGATTGCCACTCCAATAACCTGTACAAGTTGAACTGTTTTCATGCAAGTGGTAAGATTGGACTGAGAAAAGGTTGGAAATTTGTACGGGCGCTGATAACCGCACAGTTGAGCGCCCCACAATCCAAACATCATCAACTTAATTTCTATTAGAGTCTTGTTCTTAATTTCAGTGATTAAGTGAGAGGCTAAAATTAGTTATTCCAGCAAAGACTAGAGGAAGTTTATTCCTGGGTCACGATCGGAACAGGAAGCTGGGAGACAGATGCCCATTTTAGCATAGAGCAGATAGTGTTGCACCGATACTCAGGTATTGCTCGATACTGCACGTCAGTTTAAGACTCGAAGCAGACAGGAGTGACATAGGAAATAGAGAACGTTCAAAGAACACAAGAGCCTTACTGCATGGGTTCTTTTAGTAAGCACGATAACGATCATCTAAAATCAGTGGCAGACGCTACAAGAGAGGAGTCGTGCGTCCAGGTGGGGTTTGTTATTAAAACCCCGAGAGCACATGTTCCTAGAAGAGTCAACCGATGAATTGCTTCCGTCCAAACACATCTCGCGAAAACACCATGAAGGCACACGTTCCGTTTACATTAATGTGACCACTGCCTATATTCGATGTCTATGTGCAATAATCACTCACAGACGGTAGATGGCAGCACTATCAGTGGAGAGTATCTAAAGCCTGTCGAGGGAGACGCCCAAAACGGTAGAGTCATTGTCGTAACGCGAAAACGAAACGATTTATCTGACGTCCAAGAGGATATGATCAATAGCTTTCGGGCCAAGGCTGGAAGCATTTTCGAAACAGTTGAGTCTGGAAACTGTTCGCATGCCGCCATATTACAGTACACGGTGCTGTTCAAAACCTGCACCGTGGCAGCTGTGGCGCAGCATGGGCCATAGATGACAGGGTGAATAACGGCTGAGGAGATGTATGTGGGGCGAACAGACATGCTACGTTGAGCATTTGAGCACGCAGATGAACCGAGCGTCTGCCAACAGTGTCTCCCCAACGACTGTTCAGCTAACGTTTCTGCTTATGGGCCTCCTCATCAGACGTCTGCTTAATGCACCCATGCTGATTGCTGTTCGCCGGCGATGAAGAATGGAATTTGCACGCTAAAAACCAACTGGACATCCACAGACGGGCGACAGGTGGCCTTCTCAGATGAATCGCATTTTGTGCTCCATCGCACGGTTTGCCTTTGGCGTGCACGGCGAGAAACATCTGAAATTAGACACCCCACTACAATCGTCGGAAGGGTCGAACCCAGAGATGGGTGCGTTGTGGTCTGGAGAATGTTTTCGTGGCATTCCGTGGGTGATCTCGTCATTCTGGAAGGCACAATGGATCAATCCAAGTATGCGTCTACCCTTGTGAACCATATTCTGGCTTTTCACAAGCAGTCACATTAATGTGACTGGACAGTATATAGGTAAGGACTTTCTGAAGGTAAGAGATGAATATTTCTTTATTTACGAACGATAGGTTTCGACGCATTTTGCTGTCATCTTCAGGTCTTCAAAAATTATTATCATAAAATGTGTTCATCTTGAGTTGGAACCTCACGCCAAATTGTCATGTAGATAAAATGCAGCACACGACAACTTGCCGTGAGTTTCCAACTCAGAATTGACCTAGTAGATAGTGTCGGAAGTTACATGCGGCTTTTCGCGAATGATGCTGTAGTATACAGAGAAGTTGCAGCATTAGAAGATTGCAGCGAAATGCAGGAAGATCTGCAGCGGATAGGCACTTGGTGCAGGGACTGGCAAATGACCCTTAAGATAGACAAATGTAATGTATTTCGAAAACCTAGAAAGAAGGATCCTTTATTGTATGATCATATGATAGCAGAACAAACACTGGTAGCAGTTACTTCTATAAAATATCTGGGAGTATGCGTACGGAAGGATTTGAAGTGGAATGATCATATAAAATTATTTGTTGGTGAGGCGGGTGCCAGGTTGAGATTCATTGGGAGAGTCCTTAGAAAATGTAGTCCATCAACAAAGGAGGTGGCTTACAAAACACTCGTTCGATCGATACTTGAGTATTGCTCATCGGTGTGGGATCCGTACCAGGTCGGGTTGACAGAGGAGATAGAGAAGATCCAAAGAAGAGCGGCGCGTTTCGTCACAGGATTATTTGGTAAGCGTGATAGCGTTACGGAGATGCTTACCAAGTGGCATACTCTGCAAGAGAGGTGCTCTGCATCGCGGTGTACCTTGCAGTCCAGGCTAGCACCTAAACTGCAGAACGTGTTGGTATTCTCAATCCACCTAAGAAACAAGTAAAATGATCGACATTAAGTATTTCTAAGAATAAAATGATCCAGAATGTGTACAAGACGGGATGTGATTCACATCCAACAGCAATAACAAAAGAAATTGTTTCTAAAGCTGCACGTTCCATTAGGGTTAACTGCTCGTCCGTATAATAGAGTGCTTCGCGAACGTTTAGCTAATCTCTCCTTGAAATCACCAAAGGAGGACAACCACAAAAAAAAAAAAAAAAAAAAAAAATCAAAATCTTGAGGAGTTCGACAGAGACGCCATGAGGAAGATAGTGCACCAGTTATTCTTTCGCAATGAGCTGCCTACCATAGATGGAGTCCCTGCTTCCATTAAAGAATATCCTGGTTTGCCAGGCTTCAGAAAAACAACATTTCACTCTTTACTGAAGGAAATAAATATCAGGTACGTCAGTCGCGGACGTAAAAGTATCCTGATCGACAAAGAAGAGATCATTCTACGGAAAAGGCGTTATTTAAGGACAATAAAGTCAGCACGCCAGGAAAGTATGAAAATTTATTACTTTGATGAGATCTGGCTAAATACAGGCCATAGCGGAATAAAATATGGATAGCTGATTCAGTATAATTAGCTATGGAAGCCTTTCTGTCTGAATTGTCTACAGAAAACAAAGCGCCATCTGGGAAAGGAAAATGATTAATAATAACACATGTTGGGAGCCAGGAAGTCGAAAAAGGCCGGTGACAATCACGAAGAAATAAATGCCATGTCTTTTGGAATCTTGGTTTTCCAAAGTTCTTCCTCGCCTTGAGAAGCACTGGGTTATTGCGTGCGATAATGCGCTATAGCACTCCTGAACACCGGAAAAAATTCTGAGCACAGGCTCCAATAAACAGGAACAAACTGGCTTTCGACCAAAAAAAAATCCCTTTGAAACAATGTTGAGGCAAGAACTACGGGCTATCTCCGAGAAATATAATGCGTATGTTGTAGACGCTATGCCAAGTTCAGTAAATAAAACAGTTTTAAGAACGTTACCATAGCTCTGTGAACTGAACCCTATTGAGTTTTTCTTGATACAGATTGAGAACTGTGTTGCAGCAAGGAATGAAACCTTCAAACTGGATGAAGCAACCACTGAAGTAACGAGGGATGTGTGGCAAAAATGTGTGCAGCATGTTCAAAAAACTGAAAAACCAATATGGGTCATGTATAACATTGCAGAAGCTCAGGAAGAGAGTTCAGTTGTTAACGTGAATAGCAAATGGTTGAAATGGCTGTGAGCACTATGGGACTTAACTTTTGGGGTCATCAGTCCCCTAGAACTTAGAACTACTGAAACCTAACTAACCTAAGGACATCACACACATCCACGCCCGAGGCAGGATTCGAACCTGCGATCGGAGCGGTCGCGCGGTTCCATACTGTAGCGCCTAGGACCGCTCGGCCACCCCGGCCGGGAACGTGAATAGCAGTATCAGCAGTTCATATGACCCCTCAGACGAATGGTTATTGTGCTTGTGCCGGAAAAAAATAAATAGCTCGTCCGATAAAATTACTGGTGAGTAGTTTTATTTACTTATTAGATTTTTTTTCCAAATCCAACAAAACCACTTGTGTGACAGGGAGCAGGTGTCACAGGGAGCAGGAAAGAATGACTGCGTTAAGTGTGCGCATAGCTATAGATTTTATTCTTGTTTTTGTTCGTCATTTCTGAAGTGTTACGCATGCTAAGCGCCTTGCTGTCGAGATACCTCGCCTTCCGTTTGTTCATTCCCCGGAGAACAAGATCTCTGGTGGTTCGCTACCTTTCTGCCCAGCTTGTCATATTGTTTACCCTCACTGTCTCGATTCGGCGAATGGAGTATAGACAAATGTATTTCCGAAATTTCATTACTCTACATTAATTACTTCTTGGTGCTGTGATTTTTTTTCCGTTAGTGTATGAAAGTATGAAACTGAGAAGTGCGAGGTCTAGTTTTTGTAAAAAAAATTATTGCTTGAAGGTAATCAGTGTAATTAAGACAAAATTGATTAGTGATTTGAGGGAAATAATTTGAATATTTCACTATTAGAAATTCATGCATTCTGGATAAAACTTGAAAATAAAAAAAAGAAACTGAAAAGGAAAAGATGTGGCCAAATGTTATGTCTGGCAGTAAGAAGTAAAGTGGATTAGTGAAATTTTGATGTTTCTTTGAACTTTAAATCCTCAAACGACACCTTATTTGCTGTACATGTTTTCGAGCACCATTCACACGCACGCCAACTGCTTCTCTAATTTCTTTTATATCTTACAGAAACGTCAAATATTTGTCTAATCTGCTATATATCTTACTTTTAGACAAATTATTCCACGACACTTTTGACTAATTTTTCAGTTACATTTTATGTATTTCGTTTATGGATGAGGGGCTATTTGAGTGGTCAGGTAAATGGGAGATCCGTAGTCCATTAAAGATGTCATATTTGACACTGATAAACGTTTAAAATTTCTTACGTGCGACAGAAAAATTCCCCATTGTCCACCATAGGTTAGCGAAAGCGGCACCATAACTTTGTGAAAATACTCTGTTGGCTGCCTCACCCTTTGTGTGAGAACATGCGAGGCCTGACAGTACTCGCCCGGCGGTAGGACTGAGAAAGGCCGCCTCCCGTGCGTGCCCTTTGGTCGTCAGAATACGGCTGGAGTGTGTGCGAACACGGGGCCCGGTGGCAGTGGTGGGGCGGTGTTGCGCGGCCGCAGCACGCGCCTGCCTCTCTGTGTAGCGGCGAGGCCTGCCCACCTGCCGCGGGGCAGCGTGTAACCTGCGCGCCGCGCCGCCCCATGAATAAAACATGGGCCAGCCGGCCGGCCGACCGTGGTCCCAACTGGCTGTGCGCCGCGGGCCGCGTGAACTACCGGCCAGGCAGCCGCAGCCGGCGGTAGCCACCAGCCAGCAGCCAGCAGCCAGCGGCTAGCGGCCACCTGCGCTGAGACACGCCCACTCCCGCGGCGTCCGCTGACAGTGCTCGTGGCTGTGTCATCCGAGGTGCCTCGTTTACACCGCGGCGAATGGGACTGAAGACGTGCGAAAGACCCTCCGCAGAACAATTCACCAGTGTTCGTGCAAAACCTAGTAAGTTATGGTGTGTGGCTGAGCGTACTTTGCATACCATTTTTACTACCTCCTCTGCTGTTCCAGTCGTGAATGATGTGCGGAAAGACTGCTTTTTGGTAAGCCTCCGTGAGAGCTCTAATCTAATTATACATGACGTAGTAAATCGCCGAAACTGGTAGCCAAATAAAATAATAGCGTGGAAGTTAGACGTCTGAAGGGTGTTTGATTTGACAGCTTGTACCCAATAACCCAGTCTCGCAACGATCTCTGAAAAGATGGGCATACAGACACCTAATTATACATTGTCCGATCGATTTTTTTCATGTAGAGAAAACAGAAGGAACGATCTTTTTTGTTTGGAAAAAAACTTTCTGAAGTCAAGATTGCCCGCCCGGTTGGCCGTGCGGTCTAACTCACGGCTTTCCGGGCGGGAAGAAGCGCCTGGTCCCCGGCACGAATCCGCCCGGCGGATGTGTGTCGAGGTCCGGTGAACCGGCCAGTCTCTGGATGGTTTTTAGGCGGTTTTCCATCTGTCTCGGAGAATGCGGCCTGGTTCCCCTTATTCCGCCTCAGTTACACTATGTCGGCGATTGTTGCGCAAACAAGTTCTCCACGTACGCGTACATCACCATTACTCTACCACGCAAACATAGGGGTTACACTCGTCTGGTGTGAGACTTTCCCTGGGGGGGTCCGCCGGGGGCCGAACCGCAAAATAACCCTAGGTTCGGTGTGGGGCGGCGGAGGGGTGAAGTGGACTGCGGTAGTCGTGGGGTTGTGGACCACTGCGGCTGCGGCATGGACGGAGCCTCTCCGTCGTTTCTAGGTCCCCGGTTAACATACAATACAATACAAAGTAAAGATTGCATGATTATTTCTTTATTTACGAGAAGTCGGTTTCATCAGACTTTGCTGTCATTTTCAGGTCTTGAAAATTTTTTATTATAAAATGTGTCCATTCTACATCTACATCTACATTTATACTACGCAAGCCACCCAATGGTGTGTGGCGGAGGGCGCTTTACGTGCCACTGTCATTACCTGCCTTTCCTGTTCCAGTCGCGTATGGTTCGCGGGAAGAACGACTACCGGAAAGCCTCTGTGCGCTCTCGAATCTCTCTAATTTTACATTCGTGATCTCCTCAGGAGGTATAAGTAGCGCTTCATGGTAAAGATTGCCATGCACAGGTGTATATATTTGACGACCGAAATTATCTTGCGATTTTCTCAATAACGCTTAAGAAGTACGCGCTTCTGTTTACACATTTTGTTGTCCTAATGGAGTACTACGAGTGTACGAAGTTTGCGTAAATCCGCGTTCCAAACGTCGTGGCCTCCCCTTGTTAGTCTACAAGTGGAGTCGCCTACAGCCTTTACATAGGGACAAGTGTTTACTACAGCGATTCACAGTGTGGTGCTCAGGACCAACATTGTCTTGTTGACATTGTATTCAGTAACGTACGCCTTGGCAGGACCCACTTTAGCTGTATCTGTCGGTAAGCACATCCCACGAGCTTCTGTTCAACTTAAGTATCGCAGCGGAATAAAGTGCATATCCTTGTGTCACTAATTTGCACTGTCACAGTTCCTCCGTCCACCTCGGAGCACCTAAATCTAACATGACGTGTGCGAGCCGTTCTACCCCGGCAACCCTTACACGTCACCAACTACTGCTCAGTTTGCTGCTGCAGATTCAGTAGGATGAGCCAGAGCCATTAGTTTCACGTCGTCGTCCGGACACAGTCTCCTTGCGACCGTACATTCTAGTGACCGTCACGGAAAGCAATTTTTGTTGCAGTTACTGATGTGTCGACAGAAGTGCCGACACTGTGTGGTTTGAGGGGACCGCAATGTATGCTATAAGCTCACGAAGGATGGCGTGAGGTCTGAAACAGGATACGTAATGAATGCTATAAAGAAAAGTACGTAGCTTTCGGAATACTTAACTTTAATCCATCCTTGTTGTGTACATCGTTCTTGATGAGACATGCTTTATACGATAAGTATCAATTGCTATGTAAGGCTAATGGCGCCTTGCTAGGTCGTAGCCATGGACTTAGCTGAAGGCTATTCTAACTATCTGCTCGGCAAAGGAGCGAGGCTTCGTCAGTGTAGTCGCTAGGAAAGTCGTCCGTACAACTGGGGCGAGTGCTAGTCCGTCTCTCGAGACCTGCCGTGTGGTGGCGCTCGGTCTGCGATCACTGACAGTGGCGACACGCGGGTCCAACACGTACTAATGGACCGCGGCCGATTTAAAGCTACCACCTAGCAAGTGTGGTGTCTGGCGGTGACACCACATTCCTCCCCCGCAAATCGGCGAACGGTCGTGTTATAAGGCTTCCGCCCGCCGTGGGGAGGACCCCATGTTGGCGTATGCGATGAGGTGGGGAACCTAACAACAGGCGAGGCTGTGCCACCCACACCCGGCCATTCGGTCCGAGGGGAGCTAGGAAACGCCTGAGAACCTAGTCCAGGGTGCACACCAACATGCGGTGTATGCGCCCGTAAAGAGACAGGAGGGGCCGAAGGGTCGACCTCCATCGCATCGGGGTACCCGACGCGCGAAGACGCCATGTGGTCCGGAGCGGGCAAGAGGTCCATGGCGGAGGACTGCTGGTCACGGGAAGCGATCGGCGGCGCGTGACCCAGGGAGGCGCTTGGCGGCTGCAGCGAAGCGTCCACTGCGGGCGGCGCCGGCTGGAGAACAGGCGGCGGCGGCGGCGGCGGTGGCGCGTCGCCATGGGGCAAAATGGAAGACAGCGTCGGTAACACCTGGGGATGAGGTGAACCAGTAGATGGGTCCCCAGGGCGCTGACCGGACGGCACCGTCGCTGAAAGCAGACGGGGAGCGGCAGAACCCGTGCGACGACAGAGGCGCAGCTGATTGAGATGCCGACGCACCTCACCAGAGGCCCCCAAAACCAAATACATCGCGCGGCCGAGGCAGCGAAGAATGCGCCCTGCGATCCAACGCCGTGAACCTCGATAGTTGCGATAGAATACAACGTCGCCTGGAGCAAAAACAGGAGTCTGCCGCTGCACAGGAACCTGATGCGGCGGATGCAGCAAAGACATCAAGGTTCGATGAGGACGACCGCGGAGCAACTCAGCCGGCGAGCGACCATCTCGGGGCTGAGAGCGATACGAAGACAAAAAGAGCAACAACAAAACACCACGTGGAACAATAAGTCTCTTCTTGTGAGCAAAAAATCGGCGAACCAACGGATCCTCGATCCGAGACTTTGACAAAGGCCATTGCGTAGCAACAAAACGCAAAACGCTAGCAAAGTCGTCCGTACAACTGGGGCGAGTGCTAGTAAGTCTCTCGAGACCTGCCATGTGGTGGCGCTCGGTCTGCGATCACTGACAGTGGCGACACGCGGGTCCGACATGTACTAATGGACCGCGGCCGATTTAAAGCTACCACCTAGCAAGTGTGGTGTCTGGCGGTGACACCACAATTACCACTCTGATAACTTTCCAACTACCTCTCTGTAGATCAGTAGCACTGATACCTTCTATTCGTTTCTGTACGTTGTTGTCACACAAACGAGTTACGTTAGTTTGGGTACCAACATTGTGTGCTACTACAGGAGAATCAAAACCACGTGTGTGTTACGTTTTTACTAATATCACGTTTAGGTAAATGGTACACTGTGACGCTTTCTCGTGCGGGTCTTGAGAATACGAAGTGGATTACCGAATAAGAATATACAGGGTGCTATTTAAAAGAGGCGTACTTCTGTTAATACCTCCCTAAAGAATAAAGTTACAAGAATGGGTATCATGCTTGTTAGTAAGCCATTAAGATTTGATGATAATTTTTTTTATTTTGATTCCTGCCAAATAGTTGTCTGCTGTGTTCAGAATAAATGGGACACGTTGTATACAGGGTGAATTGCGTAAGACTTGCACACCTTTCATTTCGTGAACCGTTCAAGATCCTGAGAAAAGTTTTCGGCATATGATAATACGCGAAGGGGCAGTGAATTTGCTGTATGTGTTGCAAAAGTGTTGGATCCTCCTTGCACGGTAACCGTGCTCGTTGAAGTGTCAGAATGGGGAGATGCACCGGCGCCGGCGCGGGATCGAATAGAGTCGGTGTGCCAGGCATCATGGATGCCGTTTTTAAGAGGTTTCCCACGTCGCTCTAGGTTAATATCGGACCAGTAGCCAGCTCCCTCCTGAGTCACTCGCTTCGCAAACATTTAGGAAATTTTCGCTTGCTTCCACGTGAATAACACTATACGCAGACAATTGGACTACACATATTCCGTACTGGGGGTAACATGGTGACGACAGGAAAGGCATCCGCCCACCGCTCCTTTTAGCACATTTAACTAGGCCAAATGCGTTAACAACCGTGTCGACACTGCGCCGATAAAGGACAAAGGCAGAAGTAAACGGAAAAGAAGAAGTTATACTAAGCGATGCATAATCCGTTTCGAGAAAACGACATAATTTTCTTATCATGCGAGAACGCTTTAAAAAGCGAGTACAATGATATAACGCTTGTTAATAGCAGCTGCGACGTGTGTTAATACTTACCGAAGAAATGGTTATTATGAAGTTGAAACTGAAAATAACTACGCATGTCGAAAACGTTTTAAGTCGAGAATGAACAAGTGAGAGTCGCAATTCTCTTCTATGGTGATGCCATTATAGAGAAAACCTCTAAAACTCCTACCAACACATCAACAAAGATAAAAGTGCTGCTCGCTAAAGTTGACAAATGTGGTATCATTTTTTAATCATTGTCGATTTTTGTGGTACTACATTCTCTCCCTACTGTAAAACGTATGTTACAAATCAATATAAAAGATATTGTACTTAGAAGTTGCACTTTCTGGCCGATTGGAGCGCTGCTATCGCAGTGGGTAACAAAAACGGGATGGAGTGTCGCGACTGTTATGAGCTGTGTGTCCAACCTTTTAAACTTCATACCAGTATTCACACTGCAATACTCCAAACCTCAAATCATAAACAAGGGATATCGGCTGTAATGCAATTAGCCGGCCGAGGTGGCCGAGTGGTTCTAGGCGCTACAGTCTGGAACCGCGCGACCGCTACGGTCGCAGGTCCGAATCCTGCCTCGGGCATGGATGTGTGTGCTGTCCTTAGGTTAGTTAGGTTTAAGTAGTTCTAAGTTCTAGGGGACTGATGACCTCAGCAGTTAAGTCCCATAGTGCTCAGAGCCATTTGAACCATTTGTAATGCAATTACGATATAGTCTCAGCAAATCAATTACACACAATGCGCTGTAAATATCTCCAATGATGTCTGTTCTAACCAAGAGTTGAAACCCTTATTGCCTCGAGATATAAAAACTGCCTGGGCTGCTCTTTGGGTTGAGATTCCATAGGAAGAAGTTTCCAGCCAACGCTGTCCACTCCTTTACTAATGCCGGCATACCTTGTTGTCCTTCATCGCCATCGCCTTCACTGCCGGAAGTCGCCGTTACTGTCTGTCATCGCCATAGCTGCCAGTCCTCGCTTCCAGTCATCATATTCGCCACTAGTCATAGCCCTTGCCGCTGGTCATCACCAGTGATCACCATCTCACGTCTTCGATGCCAGTCTTCGCCTCCGTCAGCTAGTTAGCACCATCGCTACCTCATTCAACAATGTATCAATCTACAAATGCGACATCTACAATCATTTAATGGCACCTGTGCTCCACTCCCACCTCCACTTACTCCTTTATTCCCTACTCACTGTACTCTCCTGCTCTTCTCTCATATCCCTCTTTACCCACTACTCAGATGACCCTATCCACAGTCCCACTCTCCCACACTGCCTCCTCAAACTTCATTCACTCCTCAATTGCACATGATAACAGTCCACCGCACACTGCAGCTTCTTTGCCACCGCTTCTGCAGCCACCACCGCCATCCTCGTCACCATTGTCAGAGCTGCACCAGCCAACAGCACAATCACCTCCTACTGCTGCTCTGTTGCCACAGCTGTCATAATTATATCGGGATCAAGAAGCAGAAGCACCAGCCATATCTACTCCAGCACCAACAAAGTATGCCGCAGCTGTGGCTACATCAGTTACATTTGCATCAGCTTCAACCACAATAGCTCCAGGTACGAAAACTAAGAACAATTGCACAAAATCCCTTTCTTCTCCACATTCAATATCCCTCGACATCCCGTTCCTATACGATCCCTGCAAGCTACCTACCACAGAGACTCCACCTATCTCTGGTACCCTACTGCTGCTCCACCAGCCCCACACATCAGAACCTATGGAGTTTGCTCCCATCTCCCCCCACACATATCCCCCAACACATTCCTTCATTCTATCACATCCGGATGTCAGATTCCCCAACACTAAAACACTGTCCCTCGAAATAAGAAAGTACCTTCCAAACCTCAGCGTATCACAACTCATAGCCCACAACGACTCTACGATTATCAAATCCTCTGATCCTGATTCCCAAATCCACCTACTGTAAAGAGTCCCTTCCATCACTGTTGGTCGACATGCCTCCCTATTCCAGCTCAGCCCACCAGCAACTCTAACTCCCTCACCGTCTGCCGACTCTTACTGCTGTGGTGGATCTTGAGATTACTTTGGGGAGAGTTGAGCTCCTTCTAAATGCCAATCCTGAGTCCATAATCTGAAAAACCCTTTGAATCCACCACTATCCTAGTCCTACATCCCTCATTTGCAAATTTCCCGAAAATCCCTTCACCATAGATCAACACCTTCAGAATGGAGCCTTCATCTATCACCGTAGAGCATGAAGTTGAGCCATCCCGATCCCTAGCCCAAGCCTGCTGTTGCCACAAATGCCTCATCTGCAGTGGTCACTTAACTTCTGCCTGCAAAAATCCTGCTACTTGCCTCCTCTGCAAAGCTAACCACCTGTACCAACACTGTCCCAGTCTCCAGTCCTCACCCACCTGCAACTTGTAACCAGCCCCATGCCATTTACTCGGCTCTCGACCAGGGACTCCCTCATCATCCTTTGATAATGACTACTCAGAAGTCTATTTATACCCTCGATAACAGTGGACATACAGTCCTTCATTTAGACCCCAGCATATGTCAGGATCCTGGGCAACGAACTTGCTGGCAGGCTGGCCAAACAGGCTAGTGGTAAACCGACTATAGAGTTCTACGATAGGTCTTACTCCATAAAGTTTCTGAGATCTTGTATACTGAATGGTGCACCCTCAGGGTACACCAAGTAGACTATGTGTTATCGAGGAGACAACGAATGTGTGGAGGCCATCCATGCAAGCCATTCGCTGGGATTCCGTTGTCCTTTGCTGGCTCTGCATCGCTCATACATGGCTGCTCATGGTCACCTCCTATGTCGCGAGGACCCACCTCAGTGTCACTGTGGTTCCCACTTGACCGTGGTCGACATCGTGCTGGACTGCCCAATTTTAGCCGCCCTGAGGCGGATTTTTAACCTTCCCGCCACACTGACTGTGATGTTAGGAGACAATGCCTCAGCAGTTGATCTAGTTTCAAGTTTTCTTCGATATGGAGGTTTTTATCACTCAATCTAAGGGTGGGCGTCTGGCCTTCGCTCCCAAATCTTCACCTTCTCTCTTTTTTCAGCTTTCCTCGCTACTTCTTTGCTGTTTGTTCGCCCTATTTGTGTTTCTCTAGCCTTATATTTTCTTGCTGGAGATTTTAGTGTGTTGCAGAGTGGCTGGCTCATTCCTGCGATCAGCCATCCCAGCCTATCTACTATATTATTTTCATACCTTCCACCGCTTTTTTCCCTCTTAGTGCACGTTCTGCCCTTTTGGTTTGTTTCTTTCGTTTTCTCTTTCAGTGTGGTTCCCAGTTAGTTTTACGCCATTTCACTTTCCCCGACTTCTTTTGGGAACTGTTTTAACGCGAGATCTGTTTTAATGAGGAAAAAGGGACTGATGACACTGTAGTGTGGTCCCTTTACTCTCCAAAACAACCAACCAATTCCTGCAAGTGTACAGCCGAATGACCTCCCACCAAAACTGAACTGTCCTAATCCTTTCTACTGACACACCACTGCAACCAAAGAAGTCCCTACATCCTACTCCTACTGCTGAAGGCATCATCTGCTTCATCACCTGTATTCTTCAAAACATCCACCCATTCCAGCTTTCTCAAATCCTTTAACAGGTCGCCCTTGCAGCCTGTTTCGTATTTCACGTAAATACCACTGCCACCTATTCCCAAAAGAACGTCCTGTTTTGCCTCATTTGACAGATCCCATCCCACCCTTCAGCTGCCCCTCAAATTCCACAGCACCGTCAGTCCTTCCCATCACCACTCATTTCACAACCACACCAACAAACTCTCTCTTTCTCTACAACTTCATGCCAGCTCTCTCCACGTCTTTTGTTTCACTCTCCACCGTAATACAACAGTCTCTTCGATTTACCCCTTATCTGAAGCTGGCCATCTTGCAGACGCCACATAAGCGCCATTTCCTGCAATTCTGAGCAGCTCGCCATGAAAAGCCAACTCCACCACGTCAGTGTCATCCAGAAATTTTCAGTACTCGGATTTTGTTCACCTTTCTGTATTTTAAAACATTCTATTATTATGTTCAAAGGTGTAGGCTGCTGTCAGCCCACCCCAACATGAGGGAACGAATTGATTAAAGAAATAAATCTGTTCTAATTAAACAGTACCTAACATTAAACCAGAATCTTGGCCTGGCGCATTATAAAATCAATGCGTCAAACAGTCAACGCCTGGTGGCACATTATTCACTCCAGTATTTCCTGTTCAGCAGCAAAGGTACCCCCACCACACTCCATGGCTGCCTGAGTACTACCGCCCTGCTGTCGTTGCTCAGGCAGTCTAGGTCAGGTAAATTAACCTCCCCCGTACCCCTGGGCAATACGAGGCAGTGTCGTACTCTTTCTGCACCAGTATTCACACTTATCAGGACGTGAAACATTCCCATGCTTGTCAATCCGTGAGACAGCTCAGTATTATTGTTCACTTCATTCTCCGGCCTCAATTTTTTGTAAGAGGATTAAATTTACGATATGAGGCATTTATTAGCAAAAAATTATTGTGCGGTTATAAAGAAACTTTAATATTCAGGTGACGCACAAGGGATCATGCCCGGTGGGCGTCCAGAAGTAAGACTTATCGACGAAACCCCCGGACACCAAGGCAAACAGCAAACGGAATCTACTGAAAGTATCTTCGAAAAACGTTTGGGAGTTTCTGGAAAGATTTCGGTCATTGGGAAGACATTTGGTAGTATCATGGAAATGCAGCACTGCTAGCGAAACTCATAAAGAAGTTCCTGAAAACATCAGTGTATAAGCCACTAGCGCAGAGGACCAAGGCAGTCACAGTTAGTACCAGGAGTTAGAAGCAATCATTATCAGGAAGCAGAAGAAGCAGTACTACAACCGTGCCCCAGAATCATTACTGAGCGAACTCAATGCTGCGGCACTAAACTGCAAGAGACTGTACGCATCTGAGGGTAGATTAGATTAGATTAATACTAGTTCCATGGATCATGAATACGATATTTCGTAATGATGTGGAACGAGTCGAATTTTCCAATACATGACATAATTAGGTTAATTTAACAACATACTTAAGTTAATATAACAACTTTATTTTTTGTGTTTTTTTGTTTTTCTTTATTTTTTTATTTTTTTTAATATTTTTGTTTTTTTTTCTTTTTTTTCTTAATTTATATCTAAAAATTCCTCTATGGAGTAGAAGGAGTTGTCATTCAGAAATTCTTTTAATTTCTTCTTAAATTCTTGTTGGTTATCTGTCAGACTTTTGATACTATTTGGTAAGTGACCAAATACTTTAGTGCCAGTATAATTCACCCCTTTCTGTGCCAAAGTTAGATTTAATCTTGAATAGTGAAGGTCGTCCTTTCTCCTAGTATTGTAGTTATGCACACTGCTATTACTTTTGAATTGGGTTTGGTCGTTAATAACAAATTTCATAAGAGAGTATATATACTGAGAAGCTACTGTGAATATCCCTAGATCCTTAAATAAATGTCTGCAGGATGATCTTGGGTGGACTCCAGCTATTATTCTGATTACACGCTTTTGTGCAATAAATACTTTATTCCTCAGTGATGAATTACCCCAAAAAATGATGCCATATGAAAGCAATGAGTGAAAATAGGCGTAGTAAGCTAATTTACTAAGATGTTTATCACCAAAATTTGCAATGACCCTTATTGCATAAGTAGCTGAACTCAAACGTTTCAGCAGATCATCAATGTGTTTCTTCCAATTTAATCTCTCATCAATGGACATACCTAAAAATTTGGAATATTCTACCTTAGCTATATGCTTCTGATTAAGGTCTATATTTATTAATGGCGTCATACCATTCACTGTACGGAACTGTATGTACTGTGTCTTATCAAAATACAGTGAGAGTCCGTTTACAAGGAACCACTTAGTAATTTTCTGAAAGACAGTATTGACAATTTCATCAGTTAATTCTTGTTTCTCAGGTGTGATTACTATACTTGTATCATCAGCGAAGAGAACTAACTTTGCCTCTTCATGAATATAGAATGGCAAGTCATTAATATATAATAAGAACAATAAAGGACCCAAGACTGACCCTTGTGGAACCCCATTCTTGATAGTTCCCCAGTTTGAGGAATGTGCTGATCTTTGCATGTTACGAGAACTACTTATTTCAACTTTCTGCACTCTTCCAGTTAGGTACGAATTAAACCATTTGTGCACTGTAACACTCATGCCACAATACTTGAGCTTGTCTAGCAGAATTTCATGATTTACACAATCAAAAGCCTTTGAGAGATCACAAAAAATCCCAATGGGTGGTGTTCGGTTATTCAGATCATTCAAAATTTGACTGGTGAAAGCATATATGGCATTTTCTGTTGAAAAACCCTTCTGGAAACCAAACTGACATTTTGTTAGTACTTCATTTTTACAGATATGTGAAGCTACTCTTGAATACATTACTTTCTCAAAAATTTTGGATAAAGCTGTTAGAAGGGAGATTGGAGGGTAATTGTTGACATCAGATCTATCCCCCTTTTTATGAAAAGGTATAACAATAGCATATTTCAGTCTATCAGGGAAAACGCCCTGTTCCAGAGAGCTATTACACAGGTGGCTGAGAATCTTACTTATCTGCTGAGAACAAGCTTTTAGTATTTTGCTGGAAATGCCATCAATTCCATGTGAGTTTTTGCTTTTAAGCAAGTTTATTATTTTCCTAATTTCAGAGGGAGAAGTGGGTGAGATTTCAATTGTATCAAATTGCATAGGTATGGCCTCTTCCATTAACAGCCTAGCATCTTCTAATGAACACCTGGATCCTACTATATCCACAACATTTAGAAAATGATTATTAAAAATATTTTCAACTTCTGACTTTTTGTTCGTAAAGTTTTCATTCAATTTGATGGTAATACTGTCTTCCTCTGCTCTTGGTTGACCTGTTTCTCTTTTAATAATATTCCAAATTGTTTTAATTTTATTATCAGAGTTGCTGATTTCAGACATGACACACATACTCCTGGATTTTTTAATAACTTTTCTTAATATAACACAGTAGTTTTTATAATTTTTGATAGTTTCTGGGTCACTACTCTTTCTTGCTGTCAGATACATTTCCCTTTTCCGGTTACAAGATATTTTTATACCCTTAGTAAGCCATGGTTTGTTACAAGGTTTCTTACGAGTATATTTAACTATTTTCTTGGGGAAGCAGTTTTCAAATGCATTTACAAAAATGTCATGAAATAAATTATATTTTAAATTGGCATCAGGTTCGCGGTACACCTCATCCCAGTCTAACTGCTGTAGGCTTTCCCTGAAATTTGCAATTGTTAAATTGTTAACTGAACGTACTACTTTGAAGGACTTTTTAGTATTGCTGAATGGAGCTATGTCATATATTGTAACTAGCTGTGCACCATGATCAGAAAGACCATTCTCAACAGGCTGAGCATTTATCTGGTTAAACTTATCTTGGTCTATAAAGAAGTTATCTATCAGTGAGCTTCTATCCTTTACCACCCGAGTAGGAAAATCAATAACGGGTGTCAAATTGAAAGAACCGAGTAGTACTTCAAGGTCATTTTTCCTATTACCCTCTTTCAGAGAATCTACATTGAAGTCCCCACAAATAATAATTTGCTTCCCCCTGTCTGACAGATAGCACAACAAGGAGTCCAAATTTTTCAGAAATAGATGAAAATTTCCTGATGGGGACCTATATACAGTTACAATTATAAATGTGCCTTTATTTAATTTAAGCTCACAGGCACATGCTTCTATATGTTTCTCTACACAAAACTTTTTTGTTTCTATACTTTTTGCACAATGATAACTTTTGACATATATGGCAACTCCTCCTTTCTCCATATTTTCTCTCATTACATGTGCAGAGAGCTTATAACCACTTACATTTACCTTATCCATATCAGTAACAATGTGATGCTCAGACAGGCATAGTATATCTATTTCATTCTCAGCTTCTAAATCTTCCAAACAAACCAGAAGCTCATCTACTTTATTCTTTAAACTCCCAATATTTTGATGAAATATACTTACATTATTTTTAATTATACTTTTATGAGAACCTTTCTTTTCTAACATTTGCAGTACTCTCCTGTCTGAGTTTCTCATTGTGCTTAGGCCTAGTTCCTATACCAGTGGTCACTTGGTGTTCAGAGAGGCAGATTATGTCAATTGGGTTGGGTGACTTTAGTTCATCAATGCAATTACCTAGGACTGAGATACAACTTGGTGGAGATAAAATTTCTGGTGATTGGTGAAAATTTATAATTGATAGCTGTGATTGGTGATCCAATGTGCTAGAATTGTGCTGTTGAATTTCTTTCCTAAACTGAAGATTTGTTTCAATCCTGACCTCTCGCAGAACTTGACATCTTTCTGTCTTAGACAACTGAAATTCCAATAAGAATCCAACAACAGTTATTATCTCGAGTTTTATGCCTACTATAAAAGAAGAAGACGTGTAGAATTCTTTATTTTGAAAATATTTTGGTGGGACAGTCATTGAAGAGCTCTCTCATTGACGTATTGGCAGATAAACACGGGTCATTCAACGTGTCTATCTACATCCCTACGCTTTGTTTTACTTGTATTATGTTATACAGTAGTCTCTGTTTCTTTAATAGTTTGTTTATAGTGACTGCATACCAGGAGTGGGGGTCTTTCCCATTGTAAACTGTTCTCCTACGTACACAGCCACCCAGTGAATGCGCAGCTATTCCTTTAAATTAAAGCCACAGTCCTTCTACACGAGGAACTCGAGACACTCCAACAATCCTTTCATCCTTACTCTGAGAAACTACGATCACAACCATAGGTGGAAGCACAAGTGGTCAAAGAGACTATTAGCTAGGGCATAGCCACCTATGCCAAGCTAACATACACCAACAGGCGACAAACGTCGGAAAGCCCCTGCATATCAGCAACGCTGACTGGAAATTACCAGCTGCTGTCAGAGCCGACCACAGCAGGGAAACCGACAAGCTCACCCACTGACGCACAAACAATTCGCCAACATCTCCCTACACTGTGCATCCGATATATGACCTCTCGGACACAAAAAAGATGATAAACCTAACTGTTGCAGGTTTCTGACGCTGATCGAGAGTTCAACACCGACACCCAGCAGCAGTCACCGAGCAACAGCACCGCACAACGTCACAGGTATCGACATGCATGATACCCACTACTAACAAAGCCTACCCTTGCACGACCTATCGCAGGCAGAAAGACATCCGCTACTGCTCTTACCACCCGACCTAATTATCGCAGAGGTTTTTTTCCTTGGCTCTTGCCTCGGCACTTTTATTCCTCTGTCCTTCAAACCGCTACCCTTCGTCCGACTTCTACCCAATCTATTTCCAGATGAGCACCTATTAATGGTTAACCTTAACCGGACGTACGCAAACATCGCAGTACCCACATCCTGCGACACCTGACTTTAGTGAAAACTAACCCTTATCCAGAGATGACAGTAGACCTTTTGAGTTGGCCATAATGCAGGTGTGGGCGTGGAGGGGCTCCACTTCTTAAAAAAAAAATCTACACGTTCCTCTCCGGAGCTAAATGTTTCAGGTTTGTCATTGATATACACTCCTGGAAATGGAAAAAAGAACACATTGACACCGGTGTGTCAGACCCACCATACTTGCTCCGGCCACTGCGAGAGGGCTGTACAAGCAATGATCACACGCACGGCACAGCGGACACACCAGGAACCGCGGTGTTGGCCGTCTAATGGCGCTAGCTGCGCAGCATTTGTGCACCGCCGCCGTCAGTGTCAGCCAGTTTGCCGTGGCATACGGAGCTCCATCGCAGTCTTTAACACTGGTAGCATGCCGCGACAGCGTGGACGTGAACCGTATGTGCAGTTGACGGACTTTGAGCGAGGGCGTATAGTGGGCATGCGGGAGGCCGAATTGCTCAACACGTGGGGCGTGAGGTCTCCACAGTACATCGATGTTGTCGCCAGTGGTCGGCGGAAGGTGCACGTGCCCGTCGACCTGGGACCGGACCGCAGCGACGCACGGATGCACGCCAAGACCGTAGGATCCTACGCAGTGCCGTAGGGTACCGCACCGCCACTTCCCAGCAAATTAGGGACACTGTTGCTCCTGGGGTATCGGCGAGGACCATTCGCAACCGTCTCCATGAAGCTGGGCTACGGTCCCGCACACCGTTAGGCCGTCTTCCGCTCACGCCCCAACATCGTGCAGCCCGCCTCCAGTGGTGTCGCGACAGGCGTGAATGGAGGGACGAATGGAGACGTGTCGTCTTCAGCGATGAGAGTCGCTTCTGCCTTGGTGCCATGATGGTCGTATGCGTGTTTGGCGCCGTGCAGGTGAGCGCCACAATCAGGACTCCATACGACCGAGGCACACAGGGCCAACACCCGGCATCATGGTGTGGGGAGCGATCTCCTACACTGGCCGTACACCACTGGTGATCGTCGAGGGGACACTGCATAGTGCACGGTACATCCAAACCGTCATCGAACCCATCGTTCTACCATTCCTAGACCGGCAAGGGAACTTGCTGTTCCAACAGGACAATGCACGTCCGCATGTATCCCGTGCCACCCAACGTGCTCTAGAAGGTGTAAGTCAACTACCCTGGCCAGCAAGATCTCCGGATCTGTCCCCCATTGAGCATGTTTGGGACTGGATGAAGCGTCGTCTCACGCGGTCTGCACGTCCAGCACGAACGCTGGTCCAACTGAGGCGCCAGGTGGAAATGTGCATGGCAAGCCATTCCACAGGACTACATGCAGCATCTCTACGATCGTCTCCATGGGAGAATAGCAGCCTGCATTGCTGCGAAAAGTGGATATACACTGTACTAGTGCCGGCATTGTGCATGCTCTGTTGCCTGTGTCTATGTGCCTGTGGTTCTGTCAGTGTGATCATGTGATGTATCTGACCCCAGGAATGTGTCAATAAAGTTTCCCCTTCCTGGGACAATGAATTCACGGTGTTCTTATTTCAATTTCCAGGAGTGTATGACTCTCCTCTTTTGTTATCTAGTTTTCTGAACGTAAAAAATATTCTAATTGATTTGGTTTGCTTTTGTAATTTGGTAATCATTGTCAGAACAGATGCATCATTGCCACTAATACTAGTTTCTACATGGATAAGCCGGCCGGAGTGGCCGTGCGGTTCTAGGCGCTTCAGTCTGGAACCGCGTGGCCGCTACGGTTGCAGGTTCGAATCCTGCCTCGGGCATGGATGTGTGTGATGTCCTTAGGTTAGTTAGGTTTAAGTAGTTCTAAGTTCTAGAGGACTGATGACCACAGATGTTAGGTCCCATACTGCTCAGAGCCATTTGAACCAACTTGAACCAACATGGATATCCTCGGAGAGGTCAGGTCTGTTGGTTGCCATTAGAACGAATACACCATATTTCCACAACAGTGGGGTTCCGTCTACAAGTCCATCGACCTCCCAATGTCCTCTTCAACCGATATACTACGTTGTAAACTGGCTGTTGGCCGTATGGTGTCGATATGTGTCTTGCTTCATCTGTCATAAAAACGGAAACAGACGCAAAACATCGCACTTGTGAAGACTTTCATCCCCGCGTCATTCGCAGCTACGTACCTTCATGACAGAAAAATTGATAGTGCAGAAGACACTTAAGCAGTACGCACGCAAAATGTAGTTGTATGTGTCGTCGACGAGGCCTTCAATCAACTTACACGCCTGGTTGGACGGCACAACGACGACAACGACCGCTGCAAGAGCCTTGAGGCCTTCATGACTAGGCAGGAAGGTCTCTTGCATATGACTTACGAGTCAAATGAGGATTTGCACACATTACACATTAATTACTCGGAAGTAATAAACGAGCAGGGGTAAGCTATAAGGGAAGACGGGTAATATGTACAAGAACCAGAAGGAACAATATGAGTGGAAGACCAAGAACGAAGTTCTTGGATGAAAAAGTGTTTAAGATAGGGATGTAGTCTTTCGTACGTACTGTTCAAGTTATATATTGAAGAAGAAATGATGGAAACTAAAGAGTACAAGAGTGGGATTAAAATTCAAGCTGAAATGACATCAATGTTAAGATTCTCTTACGACATTGCTTTCTTTAGTGAAAGGAAATAATTATAGGATCCGTTGAATGAAATGAACAGTCTAATGAGTACAGAATATGGACTGAGAGTAAATCGAAGAAAGACAAAAGTGATGAGAAGTAGCAGAAATGAGAAGAGCAGAAACTTAATATGAGAACTGTGGATCTCCCAGTAGACGAAGTTAAGGAATTCTGCTACTTATGCAGCAAAAGAGCACATGACTGTCGGAGCAAGGAAGACATAAAAAACACACTGGCATTGACAAAAAGGGCATTCCTGGCCAAGAGAAGTCTACCAGTATCAAATATAGGTGTTCATTTCAGGAAGAAATTTCTAAGACCAGTGCGAGGACAGCCTCGTATGCTACTCAAAAGTGGACTGTGGGAAAATCTGAACAGAAGAGAACCGAAGATGTGCTACAGAAGAAAGTTCAAAATTAGGTGGACTGAGGAGTGAGGACTGAGGAGGTTGTCTGCAGAATCGGAGAGGAAATGAATATGTGTAAAATAATGACGAGAAGGCATGACAACATGATTGGACATCTGTTAAGACATTAGGAATTAACTTCCGTGGTGCTAGAGGCAGCTGCATAGTGTAAAAATTGTAGGGGAAAACAGAGATTGGAATAACTGAGGACGTAAGTTGCAAGTGCTACTCCGACATGAAGAAGTTGGCACAGGAACGGAATTCGTGGCGGGCCGCATCAAACCAGTCGCAAGACTAATGATGACTAATAAAAAATAAGTTCTATACACTGCATGTGGCGGTAAACGCCTGCATATAAAGGGTGTCCGAATCCCCGTTGTAATGGTTCTTTATTTATGTGACCATTACGGCACTCCAACCCCAGTTCTCGATACCAGTAATATCGTACAACTTTTCTGCGAAGTAACAGACATATTTTTGTGACAATATTCACATTTGGTTTTATTAATATATAGGTATTCCGATGTATCGATATATTACAGTGATATGGTTCTTGTGTGTATTCATTTCTGTGAGACTGTCATAATCTTTGACTTACTTGTAACCGTTTTGGCGCGAATGCGCACAGAGCAGTCTTTGTCTCACTTTACAGAAGTTACGTTGTTATTTCGCTATGTAAAAGACCAGTCAAGTCTTGTGTTCGGTTAAAGTGGAAATTAAATATATGACGATTGATACAAAACTGTTTTATTGATGATTTGACAATTAAGAAGAAGTATATGTGAATTTACAGGAAGTTTAATAAAAATGTGGATCATGAACACCAAGTCAAAAATTATTCCTACCATACCATTGTGCTGATCTGGGACTGTCTGATCATTAAGAATTTCCTGAAAAACGCATTTGTTAGGTCTTCAAATATTGCTAAAATACAGATCTGGAACTTCTAGCAGTCAAAGTGGAATCACCCTAAAAACAATAAGATGAGCCATAACATCTTCGACGAAATCTACGTGGGAATCCATTCAAGATAAGTGCCAAAATTAATGACTTTTTTAGAGTGACTTCATTATTTGCATTGTGACGATACCATCCACAGTCAATAACTTTGTTGTTGCCCGATAAAGCGAACATATGCTGCATGAGCAACATTATTAATCCGATTTCTAATCTACTTTGCAAGTAGTGGTATTGTTAGACCGTACAGGAGAGAATATAGTGAGTCTTGCATCAGTAATTACCATAACCACACAAATATGTGAAACAGTTACTTCAAAGCAATACAGTAGACGTATACAGTGTTAAGCGGCGGTAAACTGAAGAGTTCTGTTTCGGACGGGATATGTTGTTTTCACATAGGCGGACACGAACGAACTTCAGTCGATCGCCTCGACTGGCGTGAGGAGTCTGAAATGAAATCTGGATTTTTAAGAATAAAAAGCCGAGGAGGGGCACGAAAGCGACCCGCATAAATTATGTAAATATCCGGACCCGCTGTGAATCGGACAAGGTCTGGCTGGGAGCGCGCGCGCTGGCCGCCGTAAAACGGAGCAACGTGTGGCCGGCAGGTCTAGATGGGCCCCGGGGCAACCGCGGGATGGCAGATCCGCCACAGCCGCGCGACACATCCGCGTCCAGTCTGGCTGGAGACGCGGATCAAGGTCGCCGCGGCGCGCCCCGGCAGCGCCCACTCGCCGCCAGCACGCGGGTACCGCTCCTAGCGAGACGTAGCGGTCTCTCCGTCCCTCACGCGCTAAACAAAATTTCCTTACACTATTCTTGACGTACGACTACGTACTCATGGTAGAGGGAAACTGTAAATGACCATTCTTCTTCCGAGTTATATACACTACTGGCCATTAATACTGCTACACCAAGAAGAAATGCAGATGATAAACGGGTATTCATTGGACAAATATATTACACTAGAACTGACATGTGATTACATTTTCACGTATTTTGGGTGCATAGATCCTGAGAAATCAGTACCCAGAACAACTACCTCTGGCCGTAATAACGGCCTTGATGCGCCTGGGCATTGAGTCAAACAGAGCTTGGATGGCGTGTACAGGTACAGCTGCCCATGCAGTTTCAACACGATACCACAGTTCATCAAGAGTAGTCACTGGCGTATTGTGACGAGCCAGTTGCTCGAACACCAGTGACCAGACGTTTTCAGTTGGTGAGAGATCTGGAGAATGTGCCGGCCAGGGCAGCAGTCGAACATTTTCTGTATCCAGAAAGGCCCATGCGGTCGTGTATTGTCCTGCTGATATGTAGGATTTCAAAGGGATCGAATGAAGGGTAGAGCCACGGGTCGTAACACATCTAAAATGTAACGTCCACTGTTCAAAGTGCCGTCAGAGCGAACAAGAGGTGACCGAGACGTGTAACCTATGGCACCCCATATCATCACGCCGGGTTATACGCCAGTATGGCGATGACGAATACACGCTTCCAATGTGCGTTCACCGCGATGTCGCCAAACACGGATGCTGTAAACAGAACCTGGATTCAATCGAAAAAATGACGTTTTGCCATTCGTGCACCCAGGTTCGTCGTTGAGTCCATCACCACAGGCGCTCCTATCTGTGATGCAGCGTCAAGGATAACAGCACCTATGGTCTCCGAGCTGATAGTCCATGCTGCTGCAAACGTTGTCGAACTGTTCGTGCAGATGGTTGTTGTCTTGCAAACGTCCCCATCTGTTGACTCAGGGATCAAGACGTGGCTGCACGATCCGTTACAGCCATGCGGATAAGATGACTGTCATCTCGACTGCTAGTGATACGAGGCTGTTGGGATCCAGCACGGCTTTCCGTATTACCCTCCTGAACCCACTGATTCCATATTCTGCTAACAGTCATTGGATCTCGACCAACGCGAGCAGCAATGTCGCGATACGATAAACCGCAGTCGCGATAAGCTACAATCCGACCTTTATCAAAGTCGAAAAAGTGATGGTACGCATTTCTCCTCCTTATACGAGGCATCACAACAACGTTTCACCAGGCGACTCCGGTCAACTGCTGTTTGTGTATGAGAAATCGGTTGAAATTTTCCTTATGTCAGCACGTCGTAAGTGTCGCCACCGGCGCCAACTTTTGTGTGAATGCTCTGAAAAACTAATCATTTCCATATCACAGCATCTTCATCCTGTGGGTTACCTTTCGCGTCTGTAGCACGTCATCTTCGTCTTGTAGCAATTTTAATGGCCAGTAGTGTATTTTCCAAAGTATTACGTGTAGAAATACACTAAAAATAAAAAGAAAAAAAGAAGCACCAAGCAGTAATTATCCGAATGGGGTTGGTACATGTGATACCTATGTTGAGTAAACGGAAGTTTACAGTTTCATAAAAAATGGATGATTCATTTAAGAGAAGAGGCTTCACAAATTGGCCAAGTCTGTTATGCGTTGGTCGACATCTGGCCCTTGCGCAAGCTGTTGTTGGGCTTGGTATTGATTGAGAGAGTTGATGCAGGTCTTCCTCAGTGACGTGTCGAATTCTGTCCAATTGGCAAATTAGATTGTAAATCCCGAATTGTAAGTCCAGGAAGTCTTGCCATGAAGGGCAACATAACGGGGCATAGAATACCGTCGACGTGCCGCTCCGCTGTAAGGTTGTCGCGGATGACAACCAAAGGGACCCTGTTAAGAAAATAAATGGCACTCTAGACCATCACTCCCGGTTGTCGGGTCATATGACGGGCGACAATCAGACTGGTTCAAATGGCTCTAAGCATTATGGGACTTAACATCTGAAGTTATCAGCCCCCTAGACTTAGAACTACTTAAACCTAACTAACCTAAGGACATCACACATATCCATGCCCGAGGCAGGATTCGAACCTGCAACCGAAGCAGCAGCGCGGTTCCGGATGGATGCGCCTACATCCGCTCGGTGACAGCGGCGGGCAGTCAGACTGGAATCGCATCGCTGTCCCACACGATTCCAGATATGTCTTCCGCTGGGATTTCATTGACTACTGTAGAATTGTCTTCAGTAATGAGCCGCGCTTTGAACTGAGCCGCGGTGTCCAGCGTCTGCAGACGCTCCAGACATCGGTGGGAAACCACCCTGACTGTGGCCCGCCATATGGCCCGACTACCACGAGTGATGGTCTGGTCGTTATCTGCGGCACCCTTACAACACACTGGCACGTTGACGATATTCCATGCCCAATTTTGTTACCCTTCATCGGCTTAAGTTCCAGCAATGTAATGCTCGCCAGCACAAGGCAAGAATTTCTGCTGCTTGTCTTCGCTCTTGCCAAACCCTACCTTGGTCAGCAATGTCGCCGGATGTCTCCTCGATTGACAACATTTGGAGCATTATGAACAAGATCCTACAACTATCTAGGTATTTTCACGACCCAACGAGCCAATTGGGCGAGCTTTGCCGCGATATCTTTCAGAAAGACACCTAATAACTCTGCCGATCATTGCTAAGTCGAATAACTGCTTACGTAAGGGCCATAAGTGCTCAATGTTTGAAGCTCTTTCTCTACGATAAATCATTTAATTTTCCTGAAATTGTGACCATTTGATTTTCTGTACACATAAATCATATCTAGCGACTTCCAGCCCATTCGGATAATTTCATTTTGGTGCCTCTTTCTTTTTTCCTTTGAATGTGTGACGGAATCATTATACGGTGAAAGGGTACAGTACTGCTCGACATAGGAAATATGTACGACAACATACTTCTTTGTTCTTGTCAGAACAGCATTTTTATTGTAATAACGCCATTTTATTTAATACACCGAAGCCGGATACCAATGTAGGAAAGAAGGACAATTTATATATTTTATTATTCCTTAAAATAAATCCCTATATCCAGTTTGGTGATGTTTGTGAATTGGATGAATGGCTGGTAGTCTGCTGACAACAGATAGTGAAGGTATATTCTATAATCATCTTTGAGACAGTCCTCTGGTCACCTTTGGCGGAACCAAAGAGAAGAAGTTTACCAGAGCACTAGAGGGCCCGTAATGTGGCTGACCAATACGCGTGGCAGGGTCCTCCCCCACTTCTGCGGAAGCGCGGGATGACCGGATGAAGGGCCATGTTTCGGCACTCTGTCGCTGGTTTCTGAGGTGTGAGGACGTGTTTTATGTGTGCTCCAGAAAAACAAGTTTAAATGAAAATGGTATGCATGTGGAATATTAAAGAATAGACAAAAATAATGATTTCTCTTTTCAGAAACTTTTGGTGGGAGGCTCAGGTAAATTGTGGGAAATAGACAGGCAGGTAAAATTCATTGGGAACATGGGATTCTTCAGAAGTGACCAACGGTCACAATGAAACCACGTGTTGTAATTACAAGATGAAATACATGCGTGTGGTAATATTGTAAGAGGTCCGAGCAGATGTAATTTCGATGTATTGCTCATGCGCTGCCTGCGATATGAAAGGTATAAGAGAATCACTGACCAGAGAGCAGTGTTGACTGAGTAGGTACTGTGTAGCTGTAGCAGTGGCTAGTCTGCCCTGGTCTGCAGTCTGCTCTGGTGTGGTATGGTATATCATGTTGGCTGGGCCGGTCGCGGTGCAGGGATGCCGGAGCCTGAGTGTTATTGTACAAGGTAAAAAGCAGCCTCGCGCATATCTAGTAATGTTATGTGAACTCCCATGTAAATCTTTAAAAAAATGTCCTAATAATAATCTTTGTGATATAAAGTAATTTCCAACAAGCATTCATTTCAATTTAAAGAATTTACTAATTTCTCCAATCCATGATCATTCCGATTGTTGCAAAAGAAAAATCAGTTGCTTACTTTCATAAATGACAAATCTATCGGGCAGCATTGCAGAGAGCTGTGCCGGAAAAAGTTATTGAAAGAGCAGATAGTTGGCGACTTTATTGAGGTAAGAATTTTTGTTTTTTATTCAGAATGATCTTACAGGGCCATGATGCAGCTCTGCTGTCGTCCAAAATTTACCAGGTTACTGAATTAATTTTTTTATTACGAGGTCTAAGAATTTTTCTGTTTCGAGCTTACATTAAATGAGAAAAGAATTTTGTGGGTACATTAAATGTGAATGCATTTCTGTACGGAGATTATAAACGGGAACCCATTTTGTTCTGAGCTTACACTAAAATTAGAATCATTATCCATAATAATATTTATTTAATTATTTTTTGGTGGGGAGGCTACACTACACTGCTCTCTGGTCAGCGATTCTCTTATACCTTGCATATCGCAGGTAGCGCATGAGCAATACATCGAAATTACATCTGCTCGGACCTCTTACAATATCATGATGAAATATTTGCGTGTGTAAATCTATGTTGAAACTATTTAAGAACTACGTGTGCAGAACTTGAATTAGAGACAAGCACTTCCACGTGAAGAGTACAGTGTGGGTCTCAACCTGACTATGAGACAATAAAAAAGTATAAGTGCTTGTCCAAGCTTTCAGTTGAGGACCCGTGTGTGAAATAATTAAGATAACAAAAATTTCAGTTAAGAGATACTTTCGTGTGACGCTAGCTTGACATTCAGATACTCTGAGAGTGAATTAAGGCGAGTCAGCCATCTAACAGGCAACACCATGGTGTTGCATTGCACAGGGAGATGTGCATAAATCCTCCAGAGTTTGTGGTAGGGAAATTTGTTACGTGGGTCAGTGACGTGTGAATCTGGGACGACTATTGATTGATGCGGAAAAGCAGAACAAGTAGATAACCAAACATTTTGTTTCTGAGATGTGTTTTATACTGCCGATGTGATTTATTTTGTATATTTAATCTGCGTGATTTGCACGAGACAGTAGCGAATTAAATACGCTGGGTCAAGCATGATTTTCCTTAGTAGTGCCTGATAGTCAATAAATTCGTTATGTTGCTAATGAATGAGCTTATGAGAGTATGGTAAAGGATGAAGTCGCGAAAGATTCCTTACCAATCCAGAAGATGCACAGTAGCAATAAACAAAAACATTACGATACCATAGAATAGTGAAATGCTTATGTAATGTCATGCCCATTACGTGGAGAATCCCTTGTTTAACTATTGTGTTTAAGTGTAATGCAAGAAATTAGGCAACATTAGCGTGAAAGAATTTATTACAATAAAATAGGAGATATATGAAACAAATGGTGGTCTTGATTATTGAGTTGTGGGTAGCCATTTTGTTGAGGCATTATACCATAAGCTCCATTTTTTGCTTGTAGTCCCAAGCTTTGATGCTACAGAAAGGAAATGTGGTCTTGCCAGGGTGGAGTGAGTGCACCGGAAATGTGCACAAGCTATTACCCTATGCGTTATCCATTCCGTTGCGTTAAGAAGTAGAGACAGACTAAATAATAGTTTAACTGTTAGGCGCTAGGGCTCTAATTTCAAGCATAGTTGCAGTGGGTATGATTAATCATGAAAATATTTCTGATGTAAGGCACTCGCTTGGCAGGCCACTCATCTAGTAGGCCTGACTACTAAATGCCACAGATGAGAGGATAACCTCCCAACGTAAATTGAAGGTGGAGGTGAGGAGACAGGATAGGAAAGGGGTTATTGATGTCAGCTGCCTCAGGACATTACTCGGAATCAGCAGCGACGAATGAAAATGTGTCCCTGGCCGGGATTCGAAACCGGGATCTCCTGCTTATTAGGCAGGTGCGCTAACCTCTGCGCCATCCAGGACACTGTGTTATCGCACCTGCACGGACTATCTCGGCCAGCCTCACGGCCAACCCACCGAGCGGCACCTATCCTCAGTTCCTGCCCATGCTCGCTACTTCGAGATTCCCACAGGAGGTCAGACGCTCCAGTGGAATCAATTGTATGAATGTGTGGCGTCTTGTCTTTCGAACTATTTATTCACTTACAGGGTGTTTCAAAAATGACTGGTATATTTGAAACGGCAATAAAAACTAAACGAGCAGCGATAGAAATACACCGTTTGTTGCAATATGCTTGGGACAACAGTACATTTTCAGGCGGACAAACTTTCGAAATTACAGTAGTTACAATTTTCAACAACAGATGGCGCTGCAAGTGATGTGAAAGATATAGAAGACAACGCAGTCTGTGGGTGCGCCATTCTGTACGTCGTCTTTCTGCTGTAAGCGTGTGCTGTTCACAACGTGCAAGTGTGCTGTAGACAACATGGTTTATTCCTTAGAACAGAGGATTTTTCTGGTGTTGGAATTCCACTGCCTAGAACACAGTGTTGTTGCAACAAGACGAAGTTTTCAACGGAGGTTTAATGTAACGAAAGGACCGAAAAGCGATACAATAAAGGATCTGTTTGAAAAATTTCAACGGACTGGGAACGTGACGGATGAACGTGCTGGAAAGGTAGGGCGACCGCATACGGCAACCACAGAGGGCAACGCGCAGCTAGTGCAGCAGGTGATCCAACAGCGGCCTCAGGGTTTCCGTGCTCCGTGTTGCAGCTGCGGTCCAAATGACGCCAACATCCACGTATCGTCTCATGCGCCAGAGTTTACACCTCTATCCATACAAAATTCAAACGCGGCAACCCCTCAGCGCCGCTACCATTGCTGCACGAGAGACATTCGCTAACGATGTAGTGCACAGGATTGATTACGGCGATATGCATGTGGGCAGCATTTGGTTTACTGACGAAGCTTATTTTTACCTGGACGGCTTCGTCAATAAACAGAACTGGCGCATATGGGGAACCGAAAAGCCCCATGTCGCAGTCCCATCGTCCCTGCATCCTCAAAAAGTACAGGTCTGGGCCGCCATTTCTTCCAAAGGAATCATTGGCCCATTTTTCAGATCCGAAACGATTACTGCATCACGCGATCTGGACATTCTTCGTGAATTTGTGGCCGTACAAACTGCCTTAGACGACACTGCGAACACCTCGTGGTTTATGCAAGATGGTGCCCGGCCACATCGCACGGCCGACGTCTTTAATTTCCTGAATGAATATTTCGATGATCGTGTGATTGCTTTGGGCTATCCGGAACATACAGGAGGCGGCGTGGATTGGCCTCCCTATTCGCCAGACATGAACCCCTGTGACTTCTTTCTGTGGGGACACTTGAAAGACCAGGTGTACCGCCAGAATCCAGAAACAACTGAACAGCTGAAGCAGTACATCTCATCTGCATGTGAAGCCATTCCGCCAGACACGTTGTCAAAGGTTTCGGGTAATTTCATTCAGAGACTACGCCATATTATTGCTACGCATGGTGGATATGTGGAAAATATCGTACTATAGAGTTTCCCAGACCGCAGCGCCATCTGTTGTTGAAAATTGTAACTACTGTAATTTCGAAAGTTTGTCTGCCTGAAAATGTACTGTTGTCCCAAGCATATTGCAACAAACGGTGTATTTCTATCGCTGCTCGTTTAGTTTTTATTGCCGTTTCAAATATACCGGTCATTTTTGAAACACCCTGTAAATGGGCAATGGATCCACTTTGTTCAGTGTGAATGCACAAAAAATGGTTCAAATGGCTCTAAGCACTATGGTACTTAACATCTGAGGTCATCAGTCCCGTCGACTTAGAAACAACTTAAACCTAACTAACCTAAGGACATCACACACACCCATGCCGGAAGCAGGTTTCGAACCTGCGACCGTAGCAGCAGCGCGATTCCGGACTGAAGCGCCTAGAACCGATCGGCCACAGCGGCCGTCTGTGAATGCACAGGTACGTCCGACATTATGCGGGAACCTCAAAGTAGCGAGCATGAAAGAAACAGACAGGGATTGCGGGAAGGTGACGCTCTCGGGAGTGTGCATCGGCTGTGGGG
The DNA here is from genome assembly GCF_023864345.2 of Schistocerca serialis cubense. NCBI lineage: Eukaryota > Metazoa > Arthropoda > Insecta > Orthoptera > Acrididae > Schistocerca > Schistocerca serialis. The sequence continues at coordinate 250,883,009 of NC_064639.1, read as the reverse complement.
AGTGTCGAAATAATCCACGCAGCTGTGACGACCTGTGACCCATATGGCACAGTGGCTAACACACCTGCCTTGTAGTAAGCAGGATATCCTGAGTTTGAGTCGCGGTCCAGTTCACATTTTCACTCGTCACCGCCGATTCCGCGTGATGTCCCGATGCAGCTGACATCAGTAATTCCTTTCCTTTCCTTTACCCGCACCTCCACCTTCAATTTACATATAATTTGTCACAGCTACGGATTCCCCGTGGCGTCTGTCCTTTCGGACATGTCAGAAAGAACGGGCACAATGCATTCATATATGACTTATCACGGTATAAGTGTATATGTATGTGTGTGTGGTTGCTTTATCACGGGATAATTATATATTTTTATTTTTATAATTATATTTTATGATTTTGGTTGGGGTGGCTTTAGATATTGTGGGCTAGCGTGAGACTTGTAATTAACTTATACCGCGATAACACTCGTACGGACATCGGCTGCCCCGAAATGCGTACGATATAATATTTTTTAAACACATCGCGCGACTCACCGCCCTCTAATAAATAGCTTGCTTGGGCGCTGCTATTTAGAAAAGAAAATATGCGTATTCTTACGCAATATGTATTTATTAATATGGGTCTCAGTGGCTATTGGTTATTTATGTTCCAAACTACATGAAGATTATCTGAGACATTGCGGAATGTAATGATTTTCAATATTTCTTGTTCATTATTTGCAAGGCAAAACTGGAGAGAATCTCATCTGCCGTTAGGCGGCCGAAATGAAACATACTGAACTCATTCAGTGCTGTGGATTTTAGTAAATGAAATTTATCACTATTGTCCTTAACTTTGAAATTAATGAAAGATCAAAATTGAGAAGTCTCTCGCATTTACATTTAATATTATGGTATGAAATTTTAATTACATAATACAGTCAGAGTAATGGCCGACTAAATCCTGCTAGCAGAGATGAGCTCCCTGCACTACGAAGTACCGAGCGAGGTGGCGCAGTGGTTAGACACTCGACTCGTATTCGGGAGGACGACGGTTCAATCCCGCGTCCGGCCATCCTGATTTAGGTTTTCCGTGATTTCCCTAAATCACTCCAGACAAATGCCGGGATGGTTCCTCTGAAAGGGCGCGGCCGACTTCCTTCCCCATCCTTCCCTAATCCGATGAGACCGATGACCACGCTGTCTGGTCTCCTTCCCCAAACCAACCAACCAACCAACCACTACGAAGTTCTGTAAAAATTTAGATAATTATAATTAATGGTTGCGATCATGAGGTGACAACTAAGTCAATAATACACACTTTGTAATAACAATTATAAGTATATTTTACTAAATTACAACCAAACTTACATTAAATATTAACCAGCGCTACAATGGCGGCTTACCTCTAGACGAAACAAAACAGGAGAGTTTTTTTTTTCAATCAAAGCATTGTCTCTGATCTTCATGGCCTATGTTACACAGAGATTATACCAAAAAACTGTGTTTTTTTAATTACATCGATTTTGTGTTCTGATATTAATAACTTACGCAGACGTACTTACGCTTTAGATAATTTATGTTTCACATGTCTCACAGCACAAACTTCTTTTCCCTTTCTCCAAATGTCCATTTATGTGACGTACCGTCACAGACTCAATCATTAATAGAACAGTAAATTCACCGAGTTTGCATTCTGCACACTAGATGACGTCAAAGCATGACAAGAGTTTTTGTTGTTGGAGTATGCAATACTTTTATCTGTTACAACAGTGCAGCGTACACACAGAAGTTATTATGGTAAACTAAAGCAGTGTAAACGCGCGTTGGTATCGACAATTTAGGGACAATGGTTGTATTTGAAAAGAGAGAAGTACCTCGCTACCAAGTGTGTCAGATGGAGCAATGGAGAGCGTGAGAGCGTGAGGAAAAGTTACGTACGCGGTCCAAAAAAATTAACGGCCCACGCAAGCCACTAACCTGGAATACCGCAGCGAACTGTGTGGAAGATTTTGCGACCGGGGTTACATATCAGACCGTGTCGTCGGCAGCTCGTGCAACAATTAAAACTGGAAGATTATGGCCGATGCTTTCAACTTTGCATCACAATGCAAGAAGCACTTAAGGATGAACATTTCGCCTCCAAACTGATATTCAGTGGCCTTCCATTTACCTGAAAAGGTTAATCGCCACAAATGTGAGAGTGTGGCCCATGAACGAAATTCCCCGAAGGTTAATGTATTCCGTGGGAGGTCACTGTCGAAGTTGTATGGGCTGTGAGAAGACTGTTAGGAGCACCTCTTATCTTGATATGTAGCGTTTGTAATTGTTTTCATTGCTGACTACTAATTCAAAGAATTTCATTTTCCGAGAAGACGTCCTGTCCCAATTCCCCATTGGAATATCAATGTTCGTCGTTACCTAAACGACGAATTTCCTCATCGCTGGATTGGGCTTAGTGGTAAAGAAGACGTGACCCTATTTCCCTTAGCCACTGAGGTCGCCTGTCCTAACATCTTGTGACTTTTTCCTTTGAGGATGTATGAAGGACAATGTTTCTGGCCCCCACGGCAAAAAACACTCGAATAATTCAGGGCACGCATCAGTACTGCTGTGATAGCCATTGATAAGCTGTTGCTACATAACGTGTGGAACAAACTGGACGTATGTCGACTTTAAGCTGATTTTCAGTGAGCCGCGCGGGATTAGCCGAGCGGTCTGTGGCGCTGCAGTCATGGACTGTGCGGCTGGTCCCGGCAGAGGTTCGAGTCCTCCCTCGGGCATGGGGGTGTGTGTTTGTCCTTAGGATAATTTAGGTTAAGTAGTGTGTAAGCTTAGGGACTGATGACCTTAGCACTTTAGTCCCGTAAGATTTCACACACATTTGAATATTTCTTTTCAGTGACGATACACTCTTCCATTTATCTCGTTAATCGTCACAGGAGCAGTCATGCAATACTTGTAAAGTGCAAATACAAGCCGAGCGGGTTTAACCGAGCGGTCTGAGGCGGTGCAGTCATGGACTGTGCGGCCGGTCCCGGCGGAGGTTCGAGTCCTCCCCCGGGATGGGTGTGTGTGTTTGTCCCTAGGATAATTTAGGTTAAGTAGTGTGTAAGCTTAGGGACTGACGACCTTAGCAGTTAAGTCCTGGGTGCGCAACGATGGAACTATCCGAATGGAACAGAAATCAGCAGATGTGATATACATGTACAGACAAGCAAATGATTACAATTTCAGGAAAAATGGATGATTTATTCAAGAATATGAGCTACAGAAATTAAGCAAGTCAGTAACACGCTGATCCACCTCTGGATTTTATGCAATCAGTTATCCGGCTTGGAACTGATAGGTAGGGTTGCAGTATGTCCACCTCAGGAGAGATATTGTGCCACATTCTGCCCAATTGGCGTGTTAGAGCGTCAAAATCCTGAGCTGATTGAAGGATCCTCCCTATAATGCTCCAAACGTTCTCAATTGGGGACAGACTTGGTAACCTTACTGGCCAAGGCAGAGTTTGGCAAGCACGACGACAAGCTGTAGAATAGAAACCCTCGCTGTGTTCGGATGGGCATTATCTTGCTGAAATGTAAACACAGGATGGCTTCCCATGAAGGGCAACAAAACGGGGCGTAGAATATCGTCGACGTATCGCCGCACTATAAGGGTGCCGTGGATAACAGTCAAAGGGGCCTAATATGAAAACGAATGACATCTCGGACCATCACTCCTAGCTGTCAAGCCTTATGGCGGGCGACATTCAGATTGGTCTCCCACTGCCGTCTGGAAATCTCCAGACACGTCTTTGCTGGGTATCGGAGCTGACTTCGAAGCGGGACTCATCACTGAAGACAATTCCACTTCGGTCAATGAGATTCCAAGGCGAAGACGTGTCTGAAGTCGCACCATACAGTGGTGGGATACGAACTTGACTGTCAACAGCATACGGCCCAACAGGCAGGAGTGATGGTGTGGGTTGCCATTTCTAATCATAAACAGGACCCCTTTGGTTGTCACAGCACAACGGTACGTCGACGACATTGTACTCCTGTGTTGTTTCCTTTGATAGTAAGATAATGCCCGGTCGCACATGGCGAGAGTTATTGCCTCTTGTCTTCGTGCTTTCGAAACTCTACCTCAGCTAGTGATCTTGGCATATCTCTTTCCAATTGAGAAGGTTTTGACATTATGGGCCGAGTTCTCCAACCGTCTCGAGATTTTGACCGTCTAACGCAGCAATTGGACGGAATTTGGCAAGATATCCCTCCGGAGGACGCCCAACAACTCTGTCAGGCAATGCCAAGCCGAATAACTGCTTGTATAAGGGTCAGAGGCAAGACAACACGTGATTGACTTTCTCAGTATGCGAAGCCCTTTCTCTTGAACAAATCAAATTTTTCTGATATTGTAAGCATTTGTTCCTCTGCACATCTACATCACATCTACAGGTTTCCGTTCATTTGGATAATTCCTGTTACTACAACGTATTACAAGCCAGGTTCCCGTGTTATTCTTCTTCTTTTCCTTTTTCTTTTTCTCTTCTCTAGTATCGTCCGTTTGGATCAGTGCACGTCATTTCATGCGGTCTATTGCTTCTCGTTAAGTTAGGCATGTCGATCTTAGATCTGTGTTTATAGTGTCCAGCCACTAGAAATTAGTCATCAACTCTGCGCCTGGCATTTGACAGTGAGAGGATAGGCTGTGCTAATAACTGAACGGAGCGGTGCCCATGCGATGTGTCCATATCAACGAAGTCTTCATTCCTGTATTTTATCATTGATTCGAGTCACTCCAGGTTTTTTCGAAACTCACTGTTGTTCATATGAGAGCAGACAAATGTCTAACAATCTATTCAGTATCATATTCCCGTGACATGTAGTGAGTGCTCAGCGGTTCCAGGTGTGGGTCAATACTTGATATCATATAATACAACTGGTCTCACCATTGTGTGGTATTTCTTCGATTTTAGGGAGATATGCAACTTCTTATGGCAAAAATTATCATTGACGTCTCTGAATCGCATCCAGGCAGCACTGATTATAGATCGCCCATCCTCACTCCCATTGCCTTCATTTTGTAGCTGAAAATCTAGGTATCGATATGTAGCTATCTCGGTGAAAACAGCTCTAATTAATTTTGTAGTTCCGGAGATGTAACAGTTTCGAGTCAGTGGCGTGTGGATGTTTAAACGGAGGCTAAATCCTTGCAGGCCATCATACCATCTTTGGACCTGAATTTCTGGAAACTGGTATCCGGTGCAAGCACCACATCATCGGCGCATAGCATTTTTCACGGTACACACTTCTGTACGGCACGAGACATTGTAGCCATTATGGTTACAAAGAGTAGCGGAGACAAATCTGAGCCCTGATGAACGCCAGCTGTCTCAGGGAAGCTGTCAGTCAGTCCTGCAGAGCATCACAACCGGCTGCTGGCGTTTTTGTACAGATTTTTATCCAGTTTATGTACGTTTCTCGAACCTGAAGGTAAGAAAGCATACCAAATCATCTGATGCGGCACTCGATCAAGTGCCTTCTCAAGGTCAGAATGTAGTGACTCTCTTCTACATCGGAATTTCTCCATCAGCTGCCGCGCAGCAAAAATTACGTCTATTGTGCCACATCCATAGAAAAACTCATAGTGATTTATTAAGATCTGAATTTGTTCGGCAGCCTGTTCTCAAAGATACTTTCGATTATCTTCATAGTTTTGGAGAGCGGCTGTAGTTGGTAAATACAGCACGGCCACCCGTGAGCTTAAAAATAGGTTCTGTGGTACTAGATGACCAATCGGTGGTTTATACCCACATTTAATGATGGAGCAGAAGAATACTCCCAGTCAGTGGAACAGTTCATCGGAAGCCGTTCGTTAGCTAGTGGGAATTCGTTATTACTTTTTGGTTCACGTCTTAGCTGAGGTGGTTTGCAAATGATTTTCTCCCGGCCCTAGGATGTGCTTTCACTGATTAATTTCTTGGCTACATGTTTCCTTCGGCAACACAGTGCCGAATTCGTTCCAACAAAAGCAGCATCTTGCGCGTGATAACGTCGATGTTGTTAGAAAGCTAAACGGTAATATTCTCCTTTATTGCCTATACTTATATGTTTACCCATGTGGCTCAGTGGTAGTTTAACACCTTTCTACTTGACGATATTTCCGGCAATAGAATGAGTGTCCTAAATATCACCCCTATGGCTGATGCCATCATCACCTGTTCTGACAGCTTTATGCAGGGCACCTTTGTTTCCATGCAGTCAAGTCCGAGCTTTGAAGGGCAGCTACGCACGTCGCTAGCACAGGAATTTTTTGTTCGCTACTTCACAAAACATTAATGAAATTGAAAGTTCTTTAAACATGTTCATGAGTATTTTGACCTTAATTCAAGCTGGAAAAATGGCCATCCGATCTTTTTCCCGTTAGTACCAAATGGCGTTAAATGGAGAACCGCTTAGAGGCGATATTAGGGACATTCAGGTGCAAAATTACTCTTTAGTTTTTTAATTATTGTATTCCAGGTTTGTGTTGATGCTGTGCCCTTTTCGACTCTCGTTTCCGATCTGACCCTGATTCTATGGCTCACGTAAGGACATAAAATCAATACCAAACGGGCAGCAACTAACTAGGAAGTGAAAAGGTAACTAGAGCAAAGTATTGACCAACTCTCAAAGAAGCTGTAAGATTTTAATGATTCTAATAAACAAAATGCCTCTGCCCTTTCCTCGACTAGTAATGCTGATCAAATAAACAACCTGAAACTAAGAATTGAAAGAAAATTATAGCTAAAAAACTTAAAGCAGCGATGATTTCGTAAAAGAGTCATCGACTCATCGCTAATAGACTCAGAGATGATATCGTTATGTACGCACACACAAGGAGCGCTACCCTTATGTTTTTCCACGAAAAATACGCGGACGATCTCAGAGACGAGGAGTGGGTAAGATGCCCTCCACGCTTCAAGTGAAACCATGAATTTTGTGTTGCAGCCATGACTGAGAAAAAGAAACGCATTTGTTCTGTTTCCGTAAACAATCAATTTCTATTAATCTTTATTTAATTAGTTAATAAGATTTAAATACAGTCGACCATGTTTAAATACCTATGAATTAATTATAACGTGATATTGACACTGAGCGCTGCAGTCATGGACTCTGCGGCTGGTCCCGGCGGAGGTTCGAGTCCTCCCTCGGGCATGGGTGTGTGTCTTTGTCCTTAGGATAATTTAGGTTAAGTAGTGTGTAAGCTTAGGGACTGAAGACCTTAGCAGTTAAGTCCCATATGATTTCACACACATTTGAACATCATTGACACTGAATTAATTATAAGTACCTACGAGCAAATAAGTCGTTAGTATTGCGAAGGTACTTCTTTCGTTTCATTAAAACGTTCTTTTACATTCAAACAGCTTTCGGAAATGAAACCGATATTTCGATGGATGGGTACCCCTTATCAAGGCGCAATTACAATGAGAGAACCACTGTAAGGAAATTTAAAACATCTGTATAAGGGGTTACGCGGAACAAGATTCATAACGTGTCATATGTTGAAAACTAACACACTCACTGTAAACCATTAGCGCCAGCGCGCAACCAAAGATAACTTAAGCAGAAACCTCCGTCTTTGTTTATAAGGCCACATGCTCATTTAATATCAACTGCTTCTTTAATAACACTGCCCCAATAGCTGGCAGAGCACGTCAGAAAGTTTTTGTTGTTCGATTCAATAGGATGACTGGTACCGAGGCAATGTTCTGCAATAGCAGATTTGCTCGGCTGTTGTAAGCATGCGTTAAACTTCACGGTCCTGGTAGTCTGATAGCATGCACTGCTGCAGGAGATACGGTAGACACCTGCCGTAGGCAAATCTGAATCATCGCTTACAGACCCTATACGGACCGTAATCTCAAACGGTAATCGAAAAACACACTTCAGGGGTATTTACGCCGAATACGACCACTCCGCCGGCAGGAGTGGCCGAGCGGTTCTAGGCGCTTCCGTCTGGAACCGCGCGACCGCTACGGTCGCAGGTTCGGATCCTGCCTCGGGCATGGATGTGTGTGGTGTCCTTAGGTTAGTTAGGTTTAAGTAGTTCTAAGTTCTAGGGGACTGACAACCACAGATGTTAAGTCCCATAGTGCTCAGAGCCATTTTTGAACAACCACTCTGTGCGCAAATGATATCTGTATAGGGCAAAGGGGCAGTAAATTTAAATGCCACCCCGTTATTTTCTTCACGCACCAAGTTCACGGTTGGTTGCAAGCGTAAAGCTCCTCTGATTTGGCGTTCACTATAGCCTAGTGAAAGGTGACGTCGAGTTGGGCTAACCTAGATTTATGGATTAAGGTACAAAGAAATCATTTAGGCCACCAGAATGACAACCATCAGCCTGAGGATGCAATCAATGTGAGTTAGCTTCCTACAAACGTCACGTCCCTACTTACCATCAATCTTCCTCTTGACCAACAAATGAAGAAAGGGGAGAAAGCCACTCTTTTTCACGTCCTTACTGAGAATATTCATGTGGAGGTGGAATCCACGTGTTCTAAAAAGCTGTTCAAATTCTCACTTTCACGAGCCCAAATGACAAAAGTACTATCTACATATCTGAAAATGAACGCAGGTATCAGTGTCATCGACTCCAGCCGGAAGATTTCGAGTAAGGTAAAATAGCCTCGGTGACTTCAAATGCTCAACAAATTTCAGAGGGAGACAGGACAAGAACGTGGCCGTGTGTTGGGGACAGCTTCTCTCAAAATTCGGGAATCCCAGTTTCCAATCCAAGTCCAGAAAATGTTACAGTATAGCAGGAAGAATGCATGACTTAATATGTAAGTGAATCAGAGGTATATTAAAAGCGGTTTTACTTTACAGGTTACTATCCCTCTGTGTAGGGGCTGTAATTTTTGATATTCTTTTTTTAAACCAGCAAGGTAAAACAGAGTCCACTACTTCCACCACATCAAGTGGATTTAGTGCTCACGTACTCACACTGAGCCGTGAACACTTCCCAGTTTATCAATGGGGGATAATTGAAAATTATTATTACTATTATCGGTGCCATGCGTGCAATGGTCGTGCCAGGCGCACGATATTGAATCTTGATCCTATCATTAATGGCGCGAGACCTGCACGACCTTGTAGCAACCGTTGTAGTTCTTCATTACTCTACTGTGACACTAAGGATGGTTTCACGCAATGAAAGGGCGAATGTACAGATTAAAGGACTCATTTATTTAACAGTTGAATACTGAACAATTATACAATCAAATGGGGGTGGGGGAAGAAATAATTGAGTTCAGCAGCGTGCCCCAACGCTCGTTCATAATAAGCCACGATAGCGGGAGACAAGGAACTTTAGAGACGATCGTCCTATTATCAAATGGTGTCCAATTTACTAAAGGAAGGGGTTGCAGGCATGCAACGACCAGCTCCATGAATCAGCCAAAGACTAAGAAAGATGCTACTGTGGGTGAATCGCTAGGTAGCCTCCTGTACTAAAGGAATACAACCAGCAAGACGCGAAACTATTCGTATAACTCTGGCTCGCGGTCCGACTACGTTAACGAAACATGAAGGGGCGCCAGACACTCACCACGTGGCGTAGGACAAAGGGCACAAGTTTCCAAGCTAGGAAGACATAAATTCTGAGTCAAATTTTACACAGAAGAACTGAAAGAGCTACTGTCGGACGAAGTGGAAAGGTGAGCATGAATGTATGCACTTTAGTGCCGTACTGCAAGCTTCTGTGACTAACCAACACGTCTCGCACATTATGCCCGACTGTATAAGGAAAACCCCACAGTCTTATAACACGGAAAACATTGCATGAACCGTAATTCAAGGAGCGCACATCAGTACAGTGACCTATAAGGTTCCCTCTGGGCCGCAGGGCGCGAATCTACAGTGCACGTCGGCGCTCATGCTTACCGAACTTCATCTCCTGGAAGCAGCACCTCCGGCCTCAGGCATGGTCACACTAGAACTGACTACTGCCCCTTTGTCCACTATCCATCCGCGGAGGGCGGTTGGCGCCCGCCCGCGGAAAACGGGCGCTCACCTGAACTGGCCTATCATAGGGCCGGAATTTCACAGGGAGGCGACCTCGCGACGTTAAAGATGAGAAGAAATATCAGTTACAAGGTCGGTAAGGCAGGTTGGGGAACTGAGAGCAGGAGAAACTTTGGCCACTACTGAACTTTCAAACGCCACCACGCGCTACCCTGGCGATCGGAGAAAGGATATGTAACGTTCCCTGGCAAACTCACACATTAACAAACTGAAATTTATTTGTACCATATACGCCACTCTGAGCAATTTGTATATAATGTAATTATTTAACAAATAACATTATTGAATTTTGTGTAAAAGACATTTGTTATTATTGTAATATTTTTTGTAGTAATATTCTCTCTGTATTTAGGATGGTAATATTTCTATATTAAATATGTAATTGCGAAATGTGTCAATATCTGAGATAACAGAGATGTGAAATTCAGCCAGAGGGAAATAATGTCGTGAAATTACAAAGAAATGTTGATAGTCAGCAATACTATAAAAGCACAATGCACTATGTATTCTTTGGTCTTCCTCGTTTAGAGCTGAAAGCGGTAGGAAGCTGTGTCGATGTATTTGGTGAATGGGTAGACGTCATTTGTCTGTGTCTAGATTTAGCCGCCATTGAAGGAGAAATTACGAACTAATGTCAGTTGAATTATTGCTTGATCTAAATATATCAGAATTTATAAAAAGTGTGTATTATTAATGTAAATTAGCTTGCCAATGTCATCTATAATATTTCTTTAAAGAGTTTTCAGCATTTTTTTAGCGGTGTTGCTGGGCTGTGCCGCAACCCATCGATTTGCAGCGGCGGAACATTTAAAAAATTGTTCCGCTAAAGGAAAAATCAACCAAACCCGTAAATCGGGAACAGATAGATAAACATTAACAGTGAACTAAGAGAATGTTCTTCTTTTACAGCGATCCAGAGACTGACTGAGATTTTAAAAAAATAGTTACACATTTGTGCATTCTTAGACGGATAGTTAACATTGAAATTTAACAATTTTGGTTCTTTCAAATAACTTTAATGTATAGCGAAGTAGGTTTGATCAGTGATAATTAAATGTCGACTTGGTAATAATTAACCATTTTCTGCTAATAGTGATAATCTTGTGTTCAAAAGCTAACGCCGGGAAAGAATTCAGTAAAAATATTTAACAAAAAATCCACTGCATTTAGAAAATGTGTGCCAAGGCCGAATGATGTAAAGAATTTAATTTTCAACCAAATATTCTTAATCAGTTAATATGAGTTCACGTAATTTTTAAATGTACGTAATTCTTTTGAAGGTGAAAATTTTTATTACCACACGTAAATAAGAGAGAGGTTCTACAACAAAGTTCGCACGCAAAGAAAGTAAGGTAAAGAAAATTAACTTAAAGGCAAATTTTATTCTTTAACGAAATTTACACAGCAATTTCGTTAAAGATAGGAAACGGGGAGCCATCGTGGCTGCTAGGAAGACTGCTGCCCTCGCCCATAAATAAAGAAAATTCCTGGCGCCAAGCTCCTCTCACAGATCAGTGTGAGATAAGCTGTAAAAATCGTCAAATAAATCAGGCAACCCATGGAAATTATCAATATTACCTGAATTATTAGTTTACCGAATACCAGAATGCGTGGATTAGAAATATGAAATGCGAGCGCTGAATGGTGAATGAAGTGCACTTCTTTCAATACGGCTGCAAAACTTTATACACAGAGCTGCCGCCTCTGGTAGCAACAAAAAAAGTTCAAATGGCTCTGAGCACTATGGGACTTAACTGCTGTGGTCATCAGTCCCCTAGAACTTAGAACTACTTAAACCTAACTAACCTAAGGACATCACACACATCCATGCCCGAGGCAGGATTCGAACCTGCGACCGTAGCAATCGCGCGGTTCCGGACTGAGCGCCTTAACCGCGAGACCACCGCGGCCGGCTCTGGTAGCAACAATGATCTAACACGGCTGAGGATCGAGCCTAACAGAGTACATATGAAAGATAAGGATACGTTATTCTACGTTGTTTCAACTCTATACCAGAGTCGATCAGTTCTAATGGCTGGCGCTTGATGGTGAACCAGTCTCCTGCTAGCACGTGAACAGATGTTGTCACTGGGTGACCAGTGTAGTAATAATAGGACTCTCTCTATAATGAGATAGATCACGACAACACGGCAACATACAATCTTGCGTTGTCTTGTTGCAAGACTGAAAGAAGTCGGATTAAAATAAGATATCGAAGCTATTCAGAGGTGAGCTGCTAGATTTGTTATCGGTAGGTTAGATTAGGATCCAAGTATTACGGATATGCTTAAAGAGCTCAAGTGGGAATCCCCGGAGGAAAGAAGACATTCATTTCGAAGAACACTACTGAGAATGTTTAGAGAACCGGCATTTGGAGCTGATTGCAGAACGATCCTACTGGCGCCAACATACATTTCGCGTAGGTATCACGAAGATAAGACACGAGAAATTAGGGGTCATACGGAAGCATATAGATAGTCGTTTTCCCCTCGCTCTATCTGCCAGTGGAACATGAAAGGAAACGAGTAGTTATGGTAAAGGGTACTCTCCACCAAGCGCCGTGCGGTGGCTTGCGGAGTATGTATTTAGATGTAGACGTTTATCGCGATGCTGCACTCAAAACCGGGCCTCCTCTGAAAAGACAATGTGGTGCCGTTCCGGTGTGGAGTGTCTGCTATTACACCTCTCTCTGGTGTCACATAAAGGGAAGCCGAAACAAGGGTCGCCATGCTGACAGTTCGAGGTGGTCCAATCGTTATCGCTGTGGAACGACGGAAGCAATTCGTGGAGGCTACCTTAGACATCGATCCCTGGAGTGCATGAAATGGATTCGCAGTTGCGAATATGGACAACCAACAGCTGTATAATGGAATGACGTTAACGAAAATTTGTGCGGGACCGGGACTCGAACCCGCATTTCCCGCTTATCGGGAGCTGCCGCCTTTCATTTGGCCATCCCAGCATGACTCACGGCCACACAGAAACTCCCATATGTTGTACGTACCCGTACATTCATTATGTATATCCCGCACTTAAGAGACATTTTAACTAAAATCAATTAATTTTTTATTTATGCTGATAAATACGATATTACATTGCCTGTGTTATTCCCAATTACGATGCAAAGTTCCCTCGGGCATGCACGCAGAGACAGAAGATCAGTGTAGTTTATGAACAATGTTCTGCGAAGACTGTAGAAACAATAAATCTGTGTACCCCTTCACACAAAAAGAAATAGACATACAATTTGAGGACTGAGAAACAAAAAATCTCCAGGACTGGACTGGATCCCTGTTGAAGTATTACAAGCCAATTACATAGTTACCTGGGCGAACTGTACAACGAGCGTCTCTCGCAAGGAAGGGTGCCCACACCGTGGAAGCATGCTGAAATGGTAATAATAATGGACAAGGGTCTGATGATACCCAAATCCTACAGCCAAGTTTGAACGTTCTCTGCAAGATACTTGAAAAACTATTATGGAAGAGATTACAAGATCATACACTGCTACACGAGCTGAGCACTACTCACCAATACAGATTTGCAAGAGGCAAGCCAACTGAAGACCCAATCAAAAATGTAATTTCACTAGCGTCAGATACTCATTCTATGTGCGATCTATCGATGATGATCGATATTACTGGTGCATTCGATAACCTGTGGTGCCCGTCTTTGGTAGCCATATGGAGTCGGAGTGTCCAGAAGTGCTGTAGAGCTGCCTAAGAGATTATTGCCATGGGCGATGTGCTTCTTCAAACTGCCCAGGAAAGAAAATAACGGGGACAATAACGAAAGACTGTCCGCCGTGATCAGTGTGTGTTTCAAAGTTCCGATATGAAGCACTGAAGCCCATACTTCGCAAGTTACATGACAGCGGTAACATAGGCGGACTGGTAGCATTTGCAGATGACGTCCTTTCCCTTATAAGTAATGACTCCAGAAGAATTATAGAAAACAAATGTAATATTGCACTCCAAGAACTTCAGGGCTGGTGACGAAGTGTTAAATTGTCGCTAGCACCTCACAGAACAACGTATCTCCTGCTGAAGGGCAACCAAGCACGAAAATCTAAACAGAACTGAACGATGTAACGATTCGATTAGGAGAAGCGCAATGACAAGATATCTGGGGATAAATGTGAAGGCACGTCGTAACTTTGCGCATCATATAGAGGAAAGGTACAAACGTGATGAATAAAATTATAGCCATCGGAAAGAGGCAATTTCGACTTCCCTGAAGACAATCAATGCATACCATCAATCTATATTGGTATCAGTCGTAGGACTGGAGTAAGCGTTTGCGCTCATAGATTGCAGCTAGTGAAGCCAGCCTGTCGGCCGGGGTGGCCGAGCGGTTCTAGGCGCTACAGTCTGGAACCGCGCGACCGCTACGGTTTCAGGTTCGAATCCTGCCTCGGGCATGGATGTGTGTAATGTCGTTAGGTTAGTTAGGTTTAAGTAGTTCTAGGGGCTGATGACCTTAGAAGTTAAGTCCCATAGTGCTCAGAGCCATTTGAACTATTTGAAGCCAGCCTCATTAATGAGAAGAATTCGACGAGGAGTGCTACTAAGATAAAGGGAGCCTACTGCGCTACCCCGAATGAAGCTTTGTTAGTAATTCTAGGAATGTGCCCACGGGACTTGGATATTAGGAAAACGGGAGCCTTTTACTTCTTAAAGGAAAGCAATCAAACTGAAGTACGAAGCATGGCTGGAAGTGATGCCAATGCAAAAAACGTATTACAATTGTGGTAAAATGAGTGGAACACCTCAGGCGCAAGCAGAACATTGCTACGGTAGGCGACCAACGAATGAAATAGTTTCTCAAGAATAAACATGGCGTTGATACATACGATCATGGATGTGTAGACTTAAAGGCGTGAAAGTGGGTAGGTGGAATTGCTTGTTGTAGTGGAACCGCGGCTGACGTGCTGCCCGATGTCCAAGGGATCCAACAGACAATGGCTGTTGACTGGGGTAGTATGAGAGGGTGTCCACAAGCGGACACAATAATTTACAGGGTAAATGCTCCAAAGTAAATGAGCAAACACAGAATAGGTTCTGTAGTGCTTACAGTAGTATTAGTTGATGGGTAAAAAAATTAAGTATCGGAAATAAATATTAATACATAAACTTATTATTAACAAATAAAATGTGATTTGTGTGGCCCATTTCAGCCTTTCAGATAATCGGCTGTATTTGCGAAGAAAAAAAAATAATTGTCTGTGTTCATACTTGTTTTGCTGCAAGCAATTTCATTTTTCATTCCATGATCACGACGTGGTTGTACGATTCTCCACTGGAGGAAATATGATGTCTGTCGTCTTGGGAGTTAGCTGCGTGGAGATGAGTATGGCAATTCTTAACCTATCGATTCCAGTCGTTGCTACAATAGCGTTTAACAATAAAGCGCAGACTCGATAGACTATAATCCTGATACCGTCGAATTCAGACACGTTCTGGTACACGGTTGGTTGATTTGGGGGAAGGGACCAAACATCTGGTACACGTTTTCCCTTCTTACACGGGGTGTAATATGATTCCCTTATACAGAAGCAATATTCAAATATGGTTTCTGAGCTAGAAAACCGCTGCGAAATTTCTTCTGATAGCATTATGAGAGGCACTAATGTTTTGTGAGGATAATTATCTTAACTCTAGTATCAAACGAGATATTGAAACTAGTATACATTTTTTTAATGGAATTGTATACTTGTCGTAACTACACTCAGTAGATCTGGGAAAGACAATTACAGTGGTATATTGCTTTTTAGTAATGACGTTGAAATCTTTCGCAAAAGAGTCCATGAAATGCACTAAAGCTGGAAAGCAATGTGGCCACCTAGAGGTCCCATGCCAGGCTCCGTCGTTACATTATTTTTGTGTATGGAATTACGGCTTGTGCTAGCTGCTGGCGCATCAGATGGGGCTTAGGAAAACTATTTCAAATGTGAGTACGTTTCCAGGTTTTTGTGGAAACGACTACAGTTTCAAAAACGGCTCTGAGCACTATGCGACTTAACTTCTGAGGTCATCAGTCGCCTAGAACTTAGAACTAATTAAACCTAACTAACCTAAGGACATCACACACATCCATGCTCAAGGCAGGATTCGAACCTGCGACCGCAGCGGTCCCTCGGTTCCAGACTGTAGCGCCTAGAACCGCAAGGCCACTCCGGCCGGCGACTACAGTTTCGTCAGGCACTTTTGCAGCACCTTTTCGACAACTTTTGTTTGACACAAGCTGTATAAGTGTAGCTTGTCCAGCTTCTACTCATTGGTGTACATGTCTCCGTGCAAGAAATGCTGAATCAGAAATGACCCGCCGATAAACAACGCAGGTCCTGCTAGTTCTGCAGTGCCGATAAGTAAACAACCGAAAGGCTTGATACAACGATGTAGCCTGGCATGAGCGTGTTTTCCCGCGTCCGGCCATCCTGATTTAGGTTTTCCGTGATTGCCTTAAATCGCTCCAGGCAAATGCCGGGATGGTTCCTTTCAAAGGGCACGGCCGACTTCCTTCCCCGTCCATCCCTAATCCGATGAGACCGATGACCTCGCTGTCTGGTCTCCTTCCCCGAAACAACCAACCAACCATGAGCGTGTTTACAAATCAATAGTCGATTTGGGCCAACTTTCTTTTCAGTTTCAGATTATTTCTCGGAGTCTTTTGCGAAAAGTTTCAACCTCAAAATGAACATTCATTATTTCATTGTACTCGTCTTTTCAAGCGCTTCCGAATGCTGTTAAAAAAAAGTATGTCATTGTATTTAAAAAAAACATACTTGCTTCGATATCTCGATCTAAACAGGAGTTAAGATTCTATATTACAAACAAAGTAGGTGCCTATTATTTGCCGAAAATCTCTTTTCGTTATCTGGAATAATTCACGAAATAACTGGGGCGTTACGCATTACGTGACTTACGTTGTATATGGCTGCTTCGCAGTAGACTCCACATACCTTATCCTTTGCACTGGATTCACTATGTCGCCAAACGAAAGATTCTTCCGGTTTCATCACTGCTGATATTAGATATGTAATAATGTGTTAAAGGTTACGTCATTTTATCATTTTTTGCACTACAGTACGTCAAATGTGGTCTACTTTCACTCATCCCGCAGATTAGCTGTTGCTATAGTTTAAAAATCGATAGTTTATGCAAACTGCAATGATCCCAATAATCTATGCCTATATTTTCACAGGTAAACAACAGTTCAGAGTGTTCCCTGTTGCTTAATTGGATATGTAGGTTACGCTCAGTGTGTCCAAGACCGTAGACACGAATTGGCAGCATCTGCAACCCACGCTCCTTAAATCTTAGCCCATCTGCTGATGCTTCAACTTCGAGTCACTTTGTCCCTTCGTTGTACTTGTGCGTTCACCCGTGAAATTGGCCGTCGTGATGTTCTCCTTCGCGAGTCAGTTCACTCCGTCAATACACCTGGTCGTTGTGTCCACAGGGCGTATGTCAATACAACCACCTCTCCCTCCGCAGGTGATGCGCTAAACGCGGCAGTTAGCCCACGAGCACACTTCGCCACATCGACGCCATTTACTAACGGCAATGGTGGTGAACCACTTGCCAAACTCATTGTACAGGTTTATTATCCATGTTACACTACGAAATAATTGTTGATGATGATAATACTTTTGCAAATAGAGTTCCCGGTCAGAACTACTACTGAGTATTAGACAAGGACAAGGACGGAATATTAAGGTTTAGCGTCCCGTCAAATATGAGGTCTGAGATTAGAGAAGGACTTGGAGGAAAATCATGTACACCATTTTCAAAGGAGCAACTCTGGTATGTACTTCAAGGGGTATAGCGAAACCATTCGTGGTGGTTGCCTGGATATTCGCACTGCTGTACTCTCGCTTGTGAGTCCATTGTCTTACTATTGCACCGCCTCGCTCGCTGTATGTGACGAGATTTCCCTACAGGTTGATAAGTTACTACAGCCCATGATCTCATCTTCTATTTCTAATGTTTTATCGCTTATTTGGTCCACTGACATTGAAAACAAGCGTAGTGAACAATTTAATTGGTTCACCCCAAAATAACGTACCTGTTGTTACAATAAAACTTGAAAGTCGTTCGTTGAAATGTCAACTGTTAAGTTATTCATTCTTATTCGAGTTCTGAGTCACAAAACTGTTGCAGGAACATTCCATACCAGATTATTGATTGCTTAATGTATTGCAGCCTCTCACCCGAACAGATATGGCTTAGCAACAGCCTGGGGGATGTTTCCAGAATGAAATTTTCTCTCGGCAGCGGAGAGTGTGCTGATGTGAAGCTTCCTGACTGATCGGTACTTTTTTCCAGGAGTACTAGACTTGCTAGGTTCGCAGGAGACCTTCTGTCATTTATGGAAGGCAGGAGATAAGGTACTGGCGGAAGTACAGCTATGAGGGCGGCTCATGAGTGGTGTTTGGATAGTTCAGTCGGTAGAGCACTTACCTGCGAAAAGTAACGTTCCTGACTTCGAGTCTTGGTCCGGCAAATAGCTTTGATCTGCCAGCAAGTTTCATACCACCGCACACTCCGCTGCAAAGTGAAAATTTCATTCAAGTCTTTAACTTATTGACTGAAGGCACGTCTGTTAGGCTATACTTTGGAGGCAGCGTGTATGGTATAAAGGCTCCTTTGAAAAAAAAAATTGTTTACTACTACTACTACTACTATTAGGCTAATTACTGTTTAGCTCTACAGGACCTTTATACTGAAATGTTTCCCACACCACCTTGTATTGGTTCAAATGCGACTTAACTTTTGAGGTCATCAGTCGCCTAGAACTTAGAACTAATTAAACCTAACTAACCTAAGGACATCACACACATTCATGCCCAAAGCAGGATTCGAACCTGCAACCGTAGCGGTCGCTCGGCTTCAGACTGTAGCGCCTAGAACCGCACAGCCACTCCGGCCGGCCCTTGTATTGTCTTTCTATGTGTGTGAGTAACTGTATGTTCACTGTTGCGGGTAAATACATACAGTGTACACAGGGCGATGTGTGAAACTGATAGTGATTACACGCTTCCGCTGTTGTAGAAATCTGCTCCAGATGCTGCAGATGCCGTGTTGAGCTGAAAGTGGTAACCAAAGTACGGAGAAATATTCTTCGGGGCTCTGTTGCATAGCAATCAGATTGCTTTCAGTTCTGAGAAATGTCCAGGTACTATGGTGGATTTGAATGATCCATGAAGTGACTTCTTTTCCGAAGAAAACATCGAACTATTTCAGTAGAATTGAACGCTCCCGTCGGAACTGTTCTCAAGCTGGTATTTATTATTAAATCACAATAGAAGTATACGCTGGGTGTAGAATAACACGTACCTTCTTGAAATGAACAATATTTTATTGTTCTATTAACTGATTTCCTTCCATATACACATATATTTTACAATGTGAATCAAAAACTCGCAATGGCGTCGGTTTTTACATCACAAAAATGGTTCTCGTCCTGTAAAATTACTCTTAAGAAGAACAAAAGCTCTATATCCTAAGAATAATTATGTGAGCGCTGACCGCCACAGAGTAATAAAAATGTCTTTGTCTCTCTCTCTCTCTCTCTCTCGCACTGTCACCGCAAGTTACGCTACCTGATTCATCATAATGGTCCAATCATATGTCCATAAGGGCTGCGTGACGTGTTGACAATGGGCAAAGTATCCGTTTCTGATTCCGTTTTTAGCTTTTGGCTCATCTTGCCTTTCCCAGGTTTTGCTGTGGACGGCTGGTGTCGTAGAATGCTTATGGATCTTGAGCAATTGCATAAAAGTTACTTTCTGATCGCCATTCTGATACAACGAGCTACACGAAATACTGTGCGGTGGCGGCTTGCAGTTGCAGCTTTGCGTAGTATTTCGTATGAAGCATTTTCAGATCTTTGGTATATCGTGGCCGTGCATACCAGGTGGCCCATCACAGAACAAGTGTAATTTTTCATATGTTATTGCTTTTGAATTGCGTCTCAACAACCATTAATTAACTAAACATCAGTGATTTGTTTCCCTTCCTCGATCATGTAATGAAAGCCATAGTGAAATTAGATTGCATGCGAGATTTTGCATTCACTCTCGAATGTGTACTTAATCTGATCATGAACTTCATACGGAAAGTAGCCTCCAGCAGACGTATTAAGGGGGTAACCAGGATAGAAATTTTAACCCTTATTTTGTTTCCTTGGAGAGTTTTTTTCAAGATTTATTCATATAAAGTGTACCATAGATGTTAAATATGTTAATACCGCGATTTACTGCATGGCGGTCTAGTGCATCCGAGCGCTGTAATGCAACCGATGTAAAGGTATAATGGTTACCGACAGAATAGCAGTCCTGTTACTTTCGGATGGAGTCACAAAGGGCATTAGTATGAATTAAAATACTGTTCTCAACAAGATTTCTCTTCGTAACACGATTAGTTTACGGTAAACAGTCTAAAAGCACTTGCTTGCCTCGCTTCTGCTTAACATGCTATTTCGCTTCTTTGTTATACAAAGTAAATCCTGAGTGCTTAAAAAAGACAAACGTATTTATACAGATGGAAAAGGTTCTAAAAGTAGTCCCAGTCACGCAAAAAACGCTTCGATTGGTAAGCGTGAGCCATTTTCTCGATATAATTCCTTCAAAAGGGAGTGTTTCGACATCGACGAACAAAAATACCAACAGTACCATATTAGTACTGCAGATTAAATGTTTGTTCAGTCTCAATATTAAAAAACATGCGCTAGAACTACGAAAGCTTGATTTCTTAAAACAATATTTTTCAAGCTGGCGAGAACTATAGCTCACGAAATACACATGAAATTGTGTTATACCCTTTTGTAGCTTGGAAGACGGCTTTTTTTCTACTATCGTAAAAATGATTTTTGCGAAATATTTTAATTTCGGTTTTTAATACTCATTTTATAACGACATTTTGTCGAAAACATCTACTTTTATTCAAAAGTGCTACCATTTTTTAAATGTCTCTCCGCACTATGTTAGATAGTATCATCAGTTTCAAAGAATTTTTTGAAATTTCATTCGTAATTGAAAACTAACTATCCTCGTACTTCGCCAAGACCTTTCGTCGATGTCGTATGGTGTCCTCTGGATGCAAGTCTTCTGCTTAAAAGAATACATAAGACAATGGTAAGAGTGCATAACGGGTGTCTATTCAGTTTTGTAATATATTTGTAATTTTATTTAAAAAGATTATGGGTATCGGATCGAAAACCGAGAGTCATCCTGGTCTACCGCCTTAATGAATGCGAAGCCAAACTTCTATCAGCAGAAGCCTTTTTCAAGTATTTGCACGCCTTTATAACTCGGCAGTGAAGCAGTGTTGCCGAGACCCCGAGACTACTTCCTGTTTATCAGATTACGTCCACATGATTATTATACAGGGCGTATCGAATCATCCGATTTGGCAATTCTATATTTCTCAAGATAATAAAGATATACAATGAATTTTGTTTTTTAGTGAACGGGAAATTCAAAAAGTTTTTTTTCTGCCTTTTTGAGACGCGGTAACGTACTGGAATTAAGAAGAATGTGGAAAGGAGGACCCACCAATATAACTTTCTTTTTAGAAAAATGTTCAAATGTGTGTGAAACCTTATGGGACTTAACTGCTAAGGTCATCAGTCCCTACGCTCACACATTACTTAACCCAAATTATCCTAAGGACAAAAACACACACACACACACACACACACACACACACACCCATGCCCGAGGGAGGACTCGAACCTCCGCCGGGACCAGCCGCTTTCTTTTCACACAACCTGTTTATTTAGCAATATATAACCATACATTTTTTTCTAACAAAATGAAAAAATTTGCAATTTGTTTTTGAACTTAAACCTTAAGATGAATAGCTCTCGCAAAAGAAATCAAAACAGCAATATGACAATGATTACAAGACGGCCGGACCTGCAGCCCGTCCGTTATCGGGTGAAACAGCGATGTTTACCTTTTCTTAGGTGTTCAGGATGCCCCCCTTGAGATGCACGACATATCAATGCGGTACTCAACTTGTTCCCACACTGCAGTGAGCATGTCTTGAGTTACAGCTTCCACAGTTGCTGTTGGGCGATGTCTCAGACGCAGATGCCAGTGCGGCGGTCTCCCATCCTGTTGGTAAATGAAGCCGCTCGAATCAGTCCCCAACTGTGGGAAAAGGAAGTTCTCAAGCATATCGAGATATGTGTTTCGTGTAACAGTGTTCGTGGCAAAGAAAAATGAACTATACCCCTTTTCTGGTGAAACTGCACAAAACGCATTATATTTTGCAGAGTCCCTCTCATATTGTACAACTTGATGTTGTTGTTCCGTACCCCATATTCTCACATTATGACGGTTCACCTTTCCATTTAAATGGTATGTTACCTCGTCACTAAACACTAAGCATGGCAGATAATTGCCGTGCTCCATCTCGCCAAGAACGAAATTACAGAACTCTGCACGTTGTTGTTTGTTACCTTCACGAAGAGCTTGCAGTACCTGAATTTTGTATGGTTTCACGGCTAAACGTCGACGCAACACACACCAGACGGACATCGGGGGCTTCAGCTGTCTCCGGACGCTCGATGTCTGTGTCGGCCACTCGGGAACGGCCCGGCGGTTTGCCTTTACACAAACGAAGTGTTTCTCGGAATTGTTCATGCCATCGTCTAATCTTCTGTGCTGAAGGAGGATCCACACCATACCTAGTACGAAAGTCTGCTGAACAGTTATTACTGACGCGCACGGTGCAAAATGTAGAACATAAAACGCTTTCTGCTGTTCCGACACCATTTTTACTAGAACTGAAGTGGGCGCACACAGCTGCTACCTAGCGGGAACCATGTAGAACTCTAGAGTGTGCTCTTTTCAACAGTACATTGTTCACGCACGTATCTCAGATAACATTATAGTTATGGTTTTTTAAATCGGATGATTCTTTTTGATACCCGCTGTATTTCGTGTTCTATGAACATGTGTGAGGCTATCATACTGAGGCTCGCATACTCGTAGCACTTGGTGTACCTACTGCTACGGTCGCAGGTTCGAATCCTGCCTCGGGCATGGATATGTGTGATGTCCTTAGGTTAGTCAGGTTTAAGTAGTTCTACGTCTAGAGGACTGATGACCTCAGATGTTAAGTCCCAGAGTGCTTACAGCCATTTGAACCGTTTTTGGTGTACCTACAAGGAAGATCGGTTATACGTTCAGCGAATCAGGCTATGAAACAGCGAGGGGTAATTGTGATATTAAATTCATTCATATATCCATCCAGGCCCCATTTCTTTCCGTAAAGCAATATAAGCGTCCCCTACCCTCGAATATGTTTATGTAACCGTGGTCAGACAGTACTATAAATTATTTCTTTGGTGAAAATTTTGTGTAAAAGGGCACACGTGCAGGAAATTTCATTCAAGTCACATGTTCTCATACTTAGTTCAGTTATCTAAACAAAGGTAGGAGGCTTACATCTGATTCGAGGCTCACAAACTATTTTATTCCATTATTCGCTTAGAACTCTGTACGCTGGAATGATAAATTAATTAACGTAAGTGACAACTTTTCGTTCTCCTTTTCCTTCCTGATTTTTCTTGTATTCATTGTATGAGTCGTAAACAATGTATCTTATCCCAGCATGGATTTGCCTTTTCTCTGTGTGTCTACAGGGTATTTTTGACGCAATGTGAACACTGCGCATGTTTAAAGCAGATAGTGAAAGATTGCATTTCTACTACACCCGTCTCTGTGCTGCTAGGTTCATTATTTTTACTGGTGCACATCAAGTCGTAGAGCTAAATCCTGTTCGTAAGAAATACGACTTCTTTCAATTTTTCCTATGCACAGCTAAGGACCCGTTTGTATTGATTAAGATCTTAACAGAAATTTCTGCTTGGATTTTTTAACCAACCTAATTACTTAGCTGTTATTACACGTGGCAGTATACAAAGCGCTGACAGGCCGTGGTCCAAGAGATTTGCGTTGTGAGCTGAACGTTTCACATGAAGATAAGTTGGATGCCAACGGCGTCTCTGATGACGTTTGGCTGTATTACCACCGAAGATGACAGGCGCAGCTCCTGGTACCGTCAGTAACGAGTTGGAGACATTCTTGATCTCAACCTGTAAGCGTAGTAAGCATATTACATGCTGTTTATATAAGGCCTCTAAATTGTCGTAACCTTAAGAATGCAGTTGGAATTCCACTTTTAAATTCTGAGGAGAAGGCGTGTCGGAGGAAATGAGAGGGATTGTTTGGTGAGGTGACAGAAGAAGGAACAGGAGTCAACAGGGAAGAGACAGGGAATCTAGTACTGGGCAAGAGAAATCTACTACAATCAAATAGAGGCCTTAATTTGAGGAAGAAATTTCTAAGAACGTACGTTTGGAGTACGACATTACACGGTAGTGAATTAAGGACTGGGAAAATTGGAACGGAAGAGAATCGAAGCGTTTGAGATGTGATGCTACAGCCGAATGCTGAAAATTGGGTGAACTGATAAGATAAGGAAAGAGGAAGTTCTACGCGGGAATAGGAGAGGAAAGGAACATATGGAAAACACTGACGAGGAGAAAGGACAGGATGAGAGGACATCTTTTAAGACCCCAGGGAATGACTTCGACGGTGCTAGAGGGAGCTGCAGAGGGTAAAAGCTGTAGAGGTAGGCAGCTATTGGTAAATATCCAGCAAATGAGCTTAACTGCTCACGCATTCAAGCTGCTGGCAAGAATAATACATAGGTCAACTGAATATAAATGAGATGATCTGTTGTAAGACGATCAGTTTGGCTTCAGGAAATGTAAAGGCACCAAAGAGGCAGTTCTGACGTTGCTGTTGATAATGAAAGCAAGAGTAAAGAAAAATCAAGACAAGTTTACAGCAATTGTCTACCTGGAAAAATGCGTTCGACAATGTAAAATGGTGCAAGATGATCAAAATTCAGAGAAAAATACGGGTAATCTATAGACAAATACTGTTAATATACAGTACGTACAAGTACCAAGCGGGAACAAAAAGACTGATAGACCAAGAACAAGGTGCTCGGGTTAAAGGTAGTGTAAGGCAGGGATCTAGCTTTTATCCCCTAGTGTTCAATCTCTACACCGATGAAGGAATGAGGAAAGAGACACGAAGATTCAGAGAGTGGGATTAACATTCAGCATGATACGATTCGCTAATGAAATCACTATCTTCAGCGGAAGTGAAGAAAAGTTAAGGAGCTGTTGAATGGAATATACAGTTTAATGAGTGTAGAATATGGATTCCGATTAAATCGAAGAAACATGAGAGTGACGAGAAGTACCAGAAATGAGAGCAGCTGAAAACTTAGTCAGAATTGGATATCATGAAATAGACGAAGTTAAACAGTTCTGCTACATAGGCAGCAAAATAACCCATGATGGACGGAGCACGAGAGTTATAAAATTTGGACTAGGACAGGCAAAAAGGGCATTCCTGGCCAAAAGAAGTCTACTATTATGAAACATAGGCCTTAATGTGAGAAATAGATTCCTGAGGATGTACGTTTGGAACACAGCATTGTCTGGCAGTGAAAATAGGATCGTGGGGAAACAGGATCAGAAGAGAATCGAAGGGTTTGAGATGTGACACCACAGACGAATGTTTTGGATTGATAAGGTAAGGAATGAGGAGGGCTTCTGTAGAATCGGCGAGGAAAGGAATATATGAAAAACACTGAGAAGCAGAATGGGTATCATGATGTGACATCTGTTAAGACACTACGAAGTAAGTTCCATGCTACTAGAGGAAACTGTAGAGAGTTAAAATTGTAGGTGAATTGTAGGTGAAGACAGCGATTGGAATACATCACGCAAATATCCGAGTATGTAGGTTGCTATTGCTACTCTGAGATGAAAAGGTTGGCAGACAAGAGGAATTCGTCGAGGGCTGTATCAAATCACTCAGAAGAGTAATGACCCAAAAACAAGTTCTCGTACCACATTATACGTGATTAATAATCCCCTACGCCAATTAGCTCTGCAGATGATGAAGAAATTGAAGAAATTGATGAAATGTATGATGAGATAAAAGAAATTATTCAGGTAGTGAGGGGAGACGAAGATTTAATAGTCATGGGTGACTGGAATTCATCAGTAGGAAAAGGGAGAGAAGGAAACATAGTAGGTGAATATGGATTGGGGGTAAGAAATGAAAGAGGATGCCGTCTGGTAGAATTTTGCACAGAGCATAACTTAATCATAGCTAACACTTGGTTCAAGAGTCATAAAAGAAGATTGTACACATGGAAGAATCCTGGAGATACTAGAAGGTATCTGATAGATTATGTAATGGTAAGACAGAGATTTAGGAACCAGGTTTTAAATTGTAAGACATTTCCAGGGGCAGATGTGGACTATGAACACTATCTATTGGTTATGAACCGTAGATTAAAACTGAAGAAACTGCAAAAAAGTGGGAATTTAAGGGGATGGGACCTGGCTAAACTGACTAAACCAGAGGTTGTACAGAGTTTCGGGGAGAGCATAAGGGACCAATTGTCACGAAATACAGTAGAATAAGAATGGGTAGATTTGAGGGATGAAGTAGTGAAGCCAGCAGAGGATCAAGTAGGTAAAAAGACGAGGGCTAGTAGAAATCCTTGGGTAACAGAAATATTGAATTTAATTGATGAAAGAAGAAAATATAAAAATACAGTAAATGAAGCAGGCAAAAAGGAATACAAAAATCTCAAAAATGAGATCGACAGGAAGTGTAAAATGGCTAAGCAGGGATTGCTAGAGGACAAACGTAAGGCTATAGAGGCTTATCTCACTAGGGGTAAGATAGAAACTGCCTACAGGAAAATTAAAGAGACC
This sequence comes from Schistocerca serialis cubense, assembly GCF_023864345.2. Classification (NCBI taxonomy): domain Eukaryota; kingdom Metazoa; phylum Arthropoda; class Insecta; order Orthoptera; family Acrididae; genus Schistocerca; species Schistocerca serialis. The sequence continues at coordinate 250,856,148 of NC_064639.1, read as the reverse complement.
TTTAGAGAAAAGAGAACCACTTGTATGAATATCAAGAGCTCAGATAGAAACTCAGTTCTAAGCAAAGAAGGGAAAGCAGAAAGGTGGAAGGAGTATATAGAGGGTCTATACAAGGGCGATGTACTTGAGGACAATATTATGGAAATGGAAGAGATGCAGATGAAGATGAAATGGGAGATACCATGCATGAAGAGTTTGACAGAGCGCCGAAAGACCTGAGTCGAAACAATTCCCAGGAGTAGAGAACATTCCATTAGAACTACTGAAGTCCTTGGGAGAGCCAGTCCTGACAAAACTCTACCATCTGGTGAGCAAGCTGTATGAGACAGGAGAAATACCCTCAGACTTCAAGAAGAATATAATAATTCCAATCCCAAAGAGAGCAGGTGTTGACGGATGTGAAAATTACCGAACTATCAGTTTAATGAGTCACAGCTCCAAAATACTAACGCGAATTCTTTACAGAAGAATGGAAAAACTGGTAGAAGCCGACCTCGGGGAAGATCAGTTTGGATTCCGTAGAAATACTGGAACACGTGAGGCAATACTGACTCTACGGCTTATCTTAGAAGAAAGATTAAGGAAAGGCAAACCTACGTTTCTAGCATTTGGAGACTTAAATAAAGCTTTTGACAATGTGGACTGGAATACTCTCTTTCAAATTCTGAAGGTGGCGGGGGTAAAATCCAGGGAGCGAAAGGCTATTTACAATTTGTACAGAAACCAGATGGCAGTTATAAGAGTCGAGGAGCATGAAAGGGAAGCAGTGGATGTTAAGGGTGTGAGACAGGGCTATAGCCTCTCCCCGATGTTATTCAATCTGTATATTGAGCAAGCAGTAAAGGAAACAAAAGAAAAATTCGGAGTAGGTATTAAAATCCATGGAGAAGAAATAAAAACTTTAAGGTTCGCCGATGACACTGTAATTCTGTCAGAGACAGCAAAGGACTTGGAAGAGCAGTTGAACGGAATGGACAGTGTCTTGAAAGGAGGATATAAGATAAACATCAACAAAAGCAAAACGAGGATAATGGGATGCAGTCGAATTAAGTCGGGTGATGCTGAGGGAATTAGATTAGGAAATGAGACACTTAAAGTAGTAAAGGAGTTTTGCTATTTGGGGAGCAAAATAACTGATGATGGTCGAAGTAGAGAGGATATAAAATGTAGACTGACAATGACGAGGATAGCGTTTCTGAAGAAGAGAAATTTGTGAACATCGAGTAAAGATTTAAGTGTCAGGAAGTCGTTTCTGAAAGTATTTGTATGGAGTGTAGCCATGTATGGAAGTGAAACATGGACGATAAATAGTTTGGACAAGAAGAGAATAGAAGCTTTCGAAATGTGGTGCTACAGAAGAATGCTCAAGATTAGATGGGTAGAACACATAACTAATGAGGAGGTACTGAACAGAATTGTGAAGATGAGGAGTTTGTCGCACAACTTGACAAGAAGAAGAGACCGTTGGTAGGACATGTTCTGAGACATCAAGGGATCACAAATTTAGCATTGGAGGGAAGCGTGGAGGGTAAAAATCGTAGAGGGAGACCAAGAGATGAATACACTAAGCAGATTCAGAAGGATGTAGGTTGCAGTAAGTACTGGGAAATGAAGAAGCTTGCACAGGATAGAGCAGCATGGAGAGCTGCATCAAACCAGTCTCAGGACTGAAGACCACAACAACAACAACAATAATCCCCTTGAGGCCTGACGGCCTGGCCCAAATCATTCAATTGGACGCCACTTCGGCGACTTGCGTGTTAGCAATCCTAACAGGGAAAAGGTACCTAGAGTTTAATGTGGAATCCGATCTACGTATCGTTCCCGATGTATCTCCACATCATTGAAGAGGTGAAGGCTGGGTTAAAAGAAGATAAGAAATTCCTTGGTTCGGAGCAGATTCGATCGCACGACCCACGGTTTGCAGACAAGTGCTTCAGCACCACACCACCAGGCCAGAAAAGTTTTTGTTCTTCTTAGATGGGAATAATGACCATTCCTTTGCAGCGGTCTCTTATTGCCAAGGAGGAGGTTGACATACATAATGCTTTTATATGAGTCGTCGGTCTTCTGACGGGTTTGCTGCGAGGTGTCACGAATTCCTCTATTGTGCCAGCCTCTTCATTTCAGAGCACGACTTGTACCGAACGTCTTCAGTTCTCTGTCTGATGTATTTTAGTCTCTCTTTTCCCTAACAGTTTGTGTTCCTTCTGCAGGTTATTGTAGTACCATGGAAAGTATTCTCTGGGTACTTGAGACATGTCCTATTTTCCTGTACCTTCTTCTTGTCAGTATTTTCTTTGTGTTCCTTCCCTCGCAGATTTTCCGGAGAATGTCCTCATTTCTTAGCTCATCAGTCCATTTAATTCTCAACGGTCTTCTGTAGCACCGCATCTCAAACGCTTCAATTTTCTTTTACGGTTTTCCAATAGTCCATGGTTCACTAACATACAAAGCTTTGCTCGAAACGTACATTCTTAAATATTTAATCCTCGGATTAGGGACGATGTTTGATAGAAGACTTCTCTTGTCTGAGAATGTCGTCTGTCCTAGTCTGCTTATTATGTCTTCCTTGCTTCGTCTCCCGTGTGTTATTTTGCTTCCAACGTGGCAGAGTTCCTTAACTTTTTCTAATTCGTGGTCTCCAGTTCTTACGTTAAATTTATCGCTATTCTCATTTCTGCTAATCCTCATTACTTTCATCTTTCTTCGGTGTACTCTCAATCCGTATTCTGATTCTGTACACATTCGACTCCTCATTCCATTTAACATGCCATGTACTTTCACTGAGACCAGCAATGTCATCAGTGAAATCACTATCCTTTCACCCTGAAATTTCAACGCACAGTTGAATCTTTCTTTCATTTCCGTCATTGCTTCTTCGACGAACAGCTTGAACAGTAAGGGCGAAAGACGGCGTCCCTATCTTACACAGCCGGCTGGTGTGGCCGAGCGGTTCTAGGCGCTTCAGTCTGGAGCCGCGCGACCGCTCCGGTCGCAGGTTCGAATCCTGCCTCGGGCATGGATGTGTGTGATGTCCTTAGGTTAGTTAGGTTTAAGTAGTTCTAAGTTCTAGGGGACTGATAGATGTAAAGTTCCATAGTGCTCAGAGCCATTTGAACCTGTCTTACACCCTTTCTAGTGCAAGCTATTCGATCTTGGTATTCCACTCTAATTGTTCTCTCTTAGTTTTACATCTGCGTCTATACTCCGCAAATCACGGTGTGTGGTGGAGGGTAGCTTGTGTACAAGTGTCAGTTTCCCTTTTCCTATTTCATTCGCGAGTGGTTCGCGGGAACATTGATTACTCGTAATATTGTGTGTGAACTTCAATTTTTTTTTTTTTTACTTTCACAGATTTTTCACGATATATCTATAGGAAGAAGCAATATATTGGTTGACTCTTATAGTAACGTATGCGCTCGGAAGAACTCCATGGCGAACTCCTCTGTTGCAGTGTGTGCTACTGGAGCTGAGTTAGTAGTTCGTTAATGCTTTCGAACTTACTAAATGCTCCTGTAGCGAAACGTTTTGCTCTTCTTTGGATTCTTTATATTTCCTTTTTCAATTCTATTTGGTGGAGATACCATACTGACGAGCAGTAGCTCGTAGCTTCTGATGTCAGCCACTGAAAAGTAATGGTCCTATAACGCTCCCTTACGGCACGACCGACGTTACTTTTAAGTACGAAGACTTCTGTTCATTGAGAATGACGTGCTGTGTTTCAGTTGCTAGATACTCTTCAGTACAGTCACAAAGCTGGTGTTATTTGTACATATTGTATATTACCTATTTTTCCGTGTATTGTATTCCTGTTTTCATTAGAATTTCGAAGACCTTGCACCATTTTACATTGCCGAAAGCTTTTTCTACGCCGATAGATGTTATGAACGAGTCTTGATCTTTCTTAAGTCTTCTTTCCATTATTAAGTGCAACGTCCGAATTTTCGCTGTGATTCTTTTATATTTGCGTTCATCAAACAGATTCTTTCGTGTCTCCAGATCTTTTCCAAGTATAGCTTCTCCTATAGTGATTTTTGAATAGTGCATTCTCTATTAGTAGCTGAAATTCATTGCATATTCAGTTAGTTTTACTCCAGTTTCTTTCCTGTTACTAAGCGCACACTCTTGCTCAAGTCTGTTAAATCCCCTACTACCACTTTTCAATCCCCTACGATTATTAGACTGTTATGTCCCTTTACATACTGAATTTCGCGTTGAATATCCTCATATTGTGCTCTCTTTATTTCTTCGTGTTGTGCTTGTGACGTCGGCATTTATAATTGAACTATGGTTGCTAGCATTGATTTTCTGTCGATTCTGATGAGAGCAACTCTATCACTGAACTCTCTGGTTTATCTTCCTATTCATAAAGAATTCTTTTTCCGTTACACTATTTTCTACTGTTGTTCGATACGACCACATATTAGTCTAGCCATAAATCCTTACTTTCTTTAAATTTTCCTGCACTGACCCTCATTATATGTAGACTGGGCCTTTGCATTTCCGTTTTCAGATTTTCTAGCTTCTCTACCACATTCACGCTTCTGACAGCCCACGTTCCAGCTCGGAGACTGTTAGTCTTACGTTGGTTATTCATTCTTTCTTTCATTATCATCTTTCTCTTGTCAGTCTCCTCTCTGAGATCCGGCTGAGGGACTAACCTGGCATCTTTTCCCGATGGAGAGATCCGCATGACACATTGTTTTTCTTTAAATTGTAGGCCATGTGTACAGTGGATAAGCATTATGTGTCTTTAATGAAGTGGTCTCCATTGGCTTCAGCATCCTCATGCCAATGATCATTACCGATTCTTCCACCTTTTGGGTGATGTTTTGCACGCCAGGGGCAAGAGAGCGCCTCGAATCTCTGTCCTCTCCTCCACCTATTAATCAAAAACGCAGTCACAGCACAAGGGTGATCACGTATTGTACATCTTTTAATACATAAATTTCCAAGCATTTCGCAATAACATAGTAAGGCAAAGACACTTGCAAATGACTGGCTCCCCTACAATTGTTATGGCGCAAAGGTGTTCAGTACTGCAACGAAACCTACAATCACCATATGAAACTATGAATCTGACGCGTGGTGGACTGCCGCGTCTCCTGTGTAATTACTGTAAGATGGCAAGAAATATGCCCCTTACATGAAGTCATTAAAGATCACCTAACTCACGTTGAGCGAACAGTAGGGCTGAACAAAAAATGACTGACAAGGCACAATGCATCTTTTAAAGGGTGTAGTATGGACGTATTGGAGTAATTAATGTTGGGTGATGGTTTTAAAGTAATTCACACAACATGAAAACTTTGTGGAAAGGAGTCGATTTACTGGACTCTAGTTTACCCTAGGGAAGTATTTAGTGTTGACTATGGCCGGCTGGGGAACAGTGAAGGGAAGCGACAATAGGCAGCTTAGGGCGGCTCAAGCTCTGAGAAAGCGGTAACGCGGCACGGCCTCCAGTCGCCTTAACATGAGTGACAGTGAGTGGGTGGTTGACGTCGACTCCATGCTGGTGTACCGGGAAACAGACGGAGAGCTTGTACACCTGTTGATAAATGTCCGTTGTCCTGTGTTCTGTGAAACATGTGACAAAGCTGCGCAAAGTTACGGTGGAGCGGTCAACAGAGGTCAAAATATGCGTGTTCGTGACGATAGCAACTTCACGCTGAATTCACGGTCTGCAGAGCCTCAAGTAAATCAGGTGAAGAACGACAGCATGAAATACGCCGGCCTCCGATGGGAATGTAGGACCAAGGAATTTGAAGTACTCTCCTGGGAGTCAGAATTCCAGAAAACTTGGTGTTTGCACAGACACTAACCTTGCTGGGTGGCCTGCGGGGAGCTAAATAGAAGAAGTTGAGGGGAAGGGAAATTTTGTGGGAATTTGTTCAGTTCCCAGAGCAGGCATTGGTTGGCGCTGGGAAGCGACGCATAATTAACGCGACTTGCGCTGCAATTGGCGTAAGTGATTTTGCTGGAGGGGAAACCGAGGCAAAGAGCGGACTGGCAGAAGTCTTGGTAGAGTTCTTCTGTTCCCAGCTTGTCTAGAGTGCAGACGTGGCATTCTTTACCCAGCTTGCCTGAGAAAGAGTGAGCATCTCTGCAGTTTAGGACTTAGCAGATGGAACGATTGAGCTTGGAGACAGAAAGTTTTGGTTCAGCTATGTACTGAGCAAGATAGCTAGGAGTGAACAGACAAGCACAGCCTTGCAGCACCATGAGGTCGGCCGACGTCCACACGACGCCACTCCACCACGCTGTATTCGGTGATATTGCACCCACTCCAGCCACTGATTAATTTGTTGGAGCACGTTGGCAAAGTTTCCTCAAGGGTTTCATGGGCCGTGTACTGTAGAATTCTTCTCGCACTTCGCATTACGCCTGGGTCAGTTGATAGGAATTACTTTTGAGTTATCGAGCCTTATTCCACGCAAACGCAGTTTATTACCACTGCCTAGTAGGAGAGTCATGTAACGTGATGATTGAAGGTCATGAGATAAAATAAATTTGTGATAATCGACTGCATCTGTTTTCAATCAAGTAGTTGAAATCCCAAGTCACTTTCTTAATTAATTTTATGTTCAACATTTGCATCTGGTGTTCAATAGCTGCATATAACATCAATGTGCACCCCTTTTTAATTAAAAGTGATCAATTCTAAATCAATTAATGTCAACACTGCCCCACAGTTCAATCAGGAGTCACAGGGCCTTATTACTTTCTTTGCGTTATCCGATACTGCGGCAGTTTTGCACTCTCTGTTGATCTGTTAGTCAATTAGCTGGGGTGAACACACGCCAAAACAAGGTAAGTGACAGATGGGGTGTTACATTACTATTGATTCAGTTACTCGTAATCGGTATCCTTCAAATTAACCCTTTAATAATTTTTCTAATAACCAGCACTCTGAACCCATTTATGAGGGCCATCCTATTCATACCGTTCAGTCTGTTGCACGACACATTCATTCATTCATGAGCAACCGTCAGCTTCTCGGCCGGGCCAACCATCGTAGGTCATTACAGCAGCCAAAAGGCTTGTCAGTTCAGTTGGCGTCTTACAGCATTAAACTGTAATAAAATACATTAGAGAGACAAGAGCTGTAAGTTTCAGCGAGGTCAGATTATAAAGCAATGGTTGGATGGAGCGTGTGTATCGAATAAAACAGTGATCAGTTATACCACGACTTGGGTCAGCACATTAATAGTGAAAAACACTGAGGTGAGAAAAATCATGGGGTACCGACATGCACGTATACAGATGGTGGTAGTATAGCAAGGTATAAAAGCGCACTGCATAGGCGGAGCTGTCATTTATACACAGTGATTCATGTGAAAAGGTGTCCGACTTCATTATGGCCGCACGACGGGGATCAGCAGAAGTTGAACGCGGAACGACAGGTGGAGCTATACGCATGTCACATTCTATTTCGGAAATCGTTAAGGAATTCAATATTCCGAGATCCACAGTATGAAGAGTGTACCGAGATTACAAAATTTCAGGCATTGCCTCTCACCACGGACAATGCAGTGGCCGACGGGCTTCACTTGAAGACCGAGAGCAGTGGCATTTGCGTAGAATTGTCAGTACTAACAGACAAGCAACAGTGCTTCAAATAACCGCAGAAATCAATGGGAGAGGTACGACGAATGTATCCTTTAGGACACTTACAAGGGGAGGCCGGCAATTGTGAAATTCAGATCTGATTCATACTGCGCATAATAAAAGCTCATGGCCAGAGGTATAATGTGGCAAAGCACCAAGATGCACTCCTCAGCCGTTATCGAGAAAATCGACAGTTAAAAGAAACCGTTGCGGTGAAATACTCTCTACGAATAATAACTTTATACAGCGTCGTGGCGCAGCGGTAAGCGCTCGGGTTCGTAATCCGAAGGTCGCCGGATCGAATCTCGCACCATGCAACATTTTTCTTATTATCACATGTTGGTGAAGGCGGATCGCTCTCCAGTTGTACCGCCTCCATTTTTCCGTTTGTTTAACATGGTGTACCAAAGCTCTCACGTCCGCACTGATTTTCGACGATGTTATAAGTTGCGCTAGGGACCGCATCTACCTTCTTTCGAAGTTAGCAGGCAACTACGCTGTTATGCGGCGGCTCGTTTCTACCCATTCAACATCTGTCCTTCAAGTGTAACGAGCGAATAACGGAGTTTATATTTCATTCTTGCCACAGCAAATTTTTGTTCGTGGGGTTTCTATTCTAATTCGAACGTTTGACTTACGCTATACGTATTCGTTTCGGAATATCGTTTCTATGTCTTCCGTTAACTATACGTGGTTAACATTATGAAGACAATTAATAACATTTGTGAAATACAACTTTGTTTGCGGAAAACATAATGATGTTTGAAGTCGCCAGTTTTTCCAAGACAAACGACTTTCAACAACTTACTATATTCATAATTGTTGCCCGCCGGGAATTATATATATATATATATATATATGTGTGTGTGTGTGTGTGTGTGTGTGTGTGTGTGTGTGTGTGTACACACATTTGGATTACAAAAAACAAATACTAAAAAAAAAAGTTGTATGGTGCGAGATTCGATCCGGCGACTTTCGGATTACGAACCCGAGCGCTTACCGCTGCGCCACGACGCTGTAGATAATTACTAATCGTTGAGAATATTTCACCGCAACGGTTTATTTTGACTGTCGATTTTCTCGACAACGGCTGAGAAGTGCATCTTGGTGCTTTGCCACATTACACCTCTGGCCATGAGCTTTTATTATGCGCAGTATGAACTGAATCTGAATTTCACAATTGGCGGCCTCCCCTTGTTAGGCAAAATGTAGCGTTAGTGAGCTATGGCAGCAGGCGACCGACGCAAGTGCCTTTGCTGACAGCAATATATCGCCTGCAGCACGTCTAATGGGCTCGGGACCATATTTGTTAGACCTCCGACGACTGGAATACCGTGGCCTAGTCAGGTGAATCCTGATTTCAGTTGGTAAGGGCTGATGGTAGGTTTCGAGCGTGGCGCAGGCCCTACGAAGCCATAGACCCAAGTTGTCAACAAGGCACTTTGTAAGCTGGTGGTGGGTCGGTAGTGGTGCGGCTGTGTTTACATGGAATGGACTAGATACTCTGGATATTCAGCTACTTGGAGACAATTTGCAGCAATTCATAGACTTCATTTTCCGAAAAAACGATGGAATTCTTATGGATGAGAATGCGCTATATCACCGGGCCAAAATTGCTGTTCGAGCGAATGCTATGGCTACCAGATCGTCCGACATGAATCCCATCGAACATTTATGAGACATAATGGAGAGGTCAGTTCGTGCACAAAATGCTGCACCGACAACACTTCCGCAATTATGGTCGACTATAGGGGTAGTGTGGCTCAATACTTGTGCAGGAGACATCCAACGACTTCATAAATTAGTGCCACATGGAGTTGCTGCACTACACCGTACAAAAGAAGACAGAAGATCCGATATGATATTAGGAGGTATGTCATGACTTTTGTCTTATCATTATAAACAGTGAGAGAGAAGAAATCGTTCGTGTTAAGTGTCGCCAGGCATGGAAGACATCGGTCGGAGAAATAAACAAACCAATACGCCACATGTGACGTCAAAGCTCACCTGTACTAGTTCCACCCGACCCTACAGTAACAAGCCGACGGGGCACACTCAGATTAAACATATTCTGATCACTAAAAAGAGTGTCTGAAAAAGATGAAAACGAAAAATAGTATCGAGACCATGTAACATACACGAGAGATGACGAAGAGTTCGTGATGTGGTTCACAAAGCAGTCGTCTTTACGTGTAGTGGGTCCCTAAAGAAAGATACAAGACTTAACTGCACCTTGTATTCATGTCGGGTCTCCATCCGGAACATATGATCATCTAGATGTGTCCAGATAACGATATGTTCCGGCTGGAGACCTGACATGAACACAGCCAATTATTACACCGAGAAAGTTCATGGAGCCACATTCACTGTACCTTCTTAGCATCGTAAAACGTGGATGTGGATCACTGATGGCGAGGCTTGTGGTTTCAAGACAGTTGGTCAATGCTGCTGTAACTAGGGAACTATCAGCTACAGTTGTATGTACATATATTGTATTCAGCACAGTTTGTCTTGCACCTGCCCACCCTACAAAGTAGTTTCCTCCTGCAGCACGGATTTCGATTATAGTCGTTACTTAGACTACCATAACAGCGTATCGTCAAGTTAAACTGACTCCAGTCTACTCGTAGGAAGTATAAAAACTACAACTTACATTTTAATACTAACGTCAGCGCCTTCGGAACATATGGAAAAATTGATACTGTCCATGGTAACATTGGCGTACCACGTTTGTTCGACTGATGGGCTTTACACAGGAACTTTTCTAGAGGACTTCCTAATAATTGGGGTCTAAAACCACAGGAGACGGCGAAATTACAGCGAATGACAGCATTCAACTGTAACACAGTGTGATATTATACGCCTGTTTTCCAGATGACTGCGGTCAAACCACAAAATGCCAGCCCGACCGACGCAGAAGAACACAGAGTGCCTGAATTTGCTGCTCGTTGATGATTATTCGAACTGTGGTACTTTCTTGGCTGTTGACACACAAAGATTAGTGATAAAAGGCAGACTTTAATTCGATATGAATGTGCCCTCCGCATTTGCACCAGCGTAATTATAGACATTTTGAGCACTGAAAGAAACTTAGGATCGGCTTTCTCTACGGAGCACTGAAGGTTGAGCGCTCTTGCGTAGCATCATAATGTAACTCGATTACTTATCATAGAGAATTGTTTATTGGTAGTTTCAAAAGTTACATCTAACCTTAGGGACTTGTTTTGCGTAATGCTGAGGTGAGAAAAAATTGTTGAGCTTCAAAAAGTAGTAGTAACGCGGGTGAGGTAGACACTGCATCATTTTCTCCAGGTTTTAAGTGTGTGATCGCTTCTATGTTGTAATCATTCAAATTGACGTTCCAACCAGAGATACAGATGGCAGTGAAATTAGAGAAGAGTATGAAATTATTGCTGAAGTAGTAAAATATATGAAACGGACGATAATTTAATCATGTGTGACACAGAACGCAGACGTTGGTAAAGGGAGGGAAAAGAAAACAAAAAGGGAGGGTTCGACATTTGGAAGCGAAGGGGATGGGCAGAATAAAACAGAATTCATTCTTGTACATGCCAACGGCCTCGCCGTAGTGGTAACACCGGTTCCCGTCAGATGACCGAAGTTACGCGCTGTCAGGCTGGGCTAGCACTTGGATAGGTGACCATCCGGTCTGCCTAGTGCTGTTGGCAAGCGGGGTGCACTCAGCCCTTGTGATGCAAACTGAGGAGCTACGTGATCGAGAAGTAGCGGCTCCGGTCTCTGAAACTGGCATAAGGCTGGGAGAGTGGTGTACTGACCACATGCCCCTCCATATCCGCATCCAGTGACGCCTGTGGACTGAGGATGACACGGCGGCCGGTCGGTACAGTTGGACCTTCAAGGCCTGTTTGGAAGGAGTAGTAAAATTGTTGTTTACGAATATGTCGTACCAAATACGAGTAGCGTTCAATCAGTAATGCAACACATGTTTTTCTTAAAGTCAGTGGGTTTTATTCATGATTCCATTACACCATATAATTATTTCGGCTACAAAACCCTATTTTTCAAAATCGGCACATTAGTGGGAGCGCCTGTATACCCGTATGGTATCGCTCTACAGGAAGGCGTGCGAGCCAGCGCCTCGCTGCAGCAATTAATTCTCTATCATCAACGTACTGCTTCTGGCAGCGAGCATCCTTCATTGGTTCAAACGGAAGATGCGAGATCCGGGCAGTAGGGTGGATGAGGAAGGATGATCCAATTAAGTTCTGTGACATCCTCTGTGATTCTCAGACTTGTGGGAGGCCTTCCGTCGTCAAGGAGAAAGAGAAGTTCGTTTGCAATTTTGTGGCAACGAAAACGCTGAATCATTTCTTCAGTCTCTTGAGGCAAGCACCTTTCATAGTTCGTCGTTGCAGTACGAGAGAGAACCTCAAACAGAATTACGGCCCGAAGTCCCAGCCCAGTTGTGCAGTGAGGCATTTCATTGTGATCCGTCGATCACCTCGATTGAGAGTGTCCCCACGTTTCAACAATGTATGCGCCACAGCTGTGTACGGCCGACCAGCACACGACGCATCGTACAGGTTTGCCTGACCTTGTTACGATGATGACAGACGCCTTGACAGATCTCTCGCCCATTGACTCGTAGTGCTTTTGATCACTTCCAGGTCTCCGCAGACATTCCGCAAGCCCTTATGAATTTCTGCAATGCACTGGTTAACTGCTAAAATAAATGACAGCACTCTTCTTGGAATGCTCCTCGTTACAGACACCATTTGGAAGGCTATATATAGCGCTGCTTAATAAGAAGTATAAAGACTGAAGCGGGAATGTTCCACGATGTCTCACAATAAATTCTGGATTTTCTCAACTGAAATTGGCGGAGCAAAAAAATGCGTTACATTACCTATCGGACGACCCTCGTACATTTTGGTAGTACCAGTTGAGAAGAAAAAAATCTGTGAAAGACGCCACGAGATCGAAGATTATGCACTCTTATTCAGAAGAAACAGAACACCTTGAGTCATCAGTCTTATGACTGGTTTGATGCAAACCGCCACGAATTCCTCTCCTGTACAAGCGTCTTCATCTCAGAGTAGCACCTGCAAACCGTGTCCTCAATTGTCTGCTGTATGTATTCAAATTTCCGTCTTCCCTTACAGGTTATGCCCTCTACAGCTCCCTATAGAGCCATCGAAGTCATTCCCTGATGTCTTAACAGATGCCCTATCATCCAGTACCTTCTCCTTGTTAGTGTTTCCCACATATTCCTTTTTTCTCCGATTCTAAGCAGAATTCCTTAGCTTATCAGTCCACCTAATTTGCAATATTCGTCTTTAGCACCACATCTCAAATGTTTCGATTCTCTTCTGTTCCAATTTTCCAATAGTCCATGTTTCACTGCCATATAATGCTGTGCTCCAAACGTACATTCTCAGAAAATTTTTCTTCAAATTAAGGCTGATGATTGATACTAGCAGACTTCTATTGGCCAGGAATGCCCTTTTTACCAGTGGTAATAAAATATATGACATTGGTGAATAGTCTGAGGACTTTCTGACGACAGTAATGATTCCATTACCGAAAAAACAAGGAACCAAGAAATGCAGTGAGCACTGGACAATCAGCCTCATTTCACATGCAGCCAAAGTGATGTTAAGAATAATTAATAAAAGACTTGAAAAAGTAATGGAGGAGAATCTTGGCGAGGAGCAGTTTGGCTTTGGAAGGAATACGGGCACCAGAGATGCAATAGGGCTCCTAAGAATCTTGGGAGAGAGATTTATTGAAAAAGGAAAAGACCTATATATGTGCTTCATCGATCTAGGAAAAGCATTTGACAATGTGGTTTGGGACAAGCTGGCGACTATAATGAGGGAAAAGAGAGTGGAGTGGAAACCTGAAGACTTGTAAACTCATTATATCTTAATCAAAAAGACTCAGTTAAAGTGAAAGGAGAAAGTACAACTGGATCGGACTAGGAAAAGGAGTAAGACAAGGATGCTGTCTATCACCTACTCTTTTCAACCTCTACTTGGAAAATATGATTGACAAATGCTAATTAGATGACAAAGGAGTAGAAATTGGAGGAAGAAGAGTAGGGTGTTTGATGTTTGGTGATGACATGGTCCTTCTAGCCACAGGGGAAAAGAATTACAGGATTTGGTGGACACCATTGAAGCTAACAGAAAAAATTATGGAATGATAATTGACACAAATAAAAAACAAAAGTATTGGCACTAGGAGGAAATAAATAAATAAAAATTATGCTGAATGGAGAATTACTAGAACAGGTGCAAAATTTTAAGTATCTGGGAAGCAGGATAGACACCGACTGGAAGTGCACCACAGAAATTTAAAATGAGGATAGCAATGGCAAAAGAGGCATTTTATAAGGAAAAGAGAATTTTCTTTAGCGGTCTGGACAGAGAACTCAGGAAGAGATTCATAAGATGTCTTGTATGGAGTGTTCTTCTATATGGCACTGAAACATGGACTTTGAGGAAGAAAGACAGAGAAAGGCTGGAGGCTTTTGAGATCTGGACAGGGCGGAGGATGGAAAGAATAAGTTGGATGGACAGAGTAAAAAATGAAGAGGTACTGAGGAGAGTGGGAGAGAAGGGACAGTTACTAGAAGTAATAAAAAGAAAATGAAATTCGATTGGGCATAAATTAAGAAAGAACGACGGACTGATAAAAACAGTTTTAGAAGGTTATGTAGAAGGGAAAAGGAAGCGAGGAAGGAAGAGATTTCGGATACTGGATGACGTGATGGACGGTACAACACACAGCAGCCTTAAGAAGGAAGCAATGAGTCGCAGAAAATCGAGAGGCAAAGGACCTGCTAATATAACAGAAAACTGATGATGATGGTGAGTCTGCTTTCGATGTCCTCCTTGTTCCGTCCGTCATTTATTTTGCTGCTAGGTAGTAGAATTCTTACTTCATGACCAACAATCCTGATGTTAAGTTTCTCGTTGTTCTCATTTCTGCTACTTCCCATTACTTTCGTTTATCTTTGATTTACTCTCAATCCGTAATCTTTACTCATTAGACTCTTCATTCTATTCCACAGGTCGCGTAATTCTTCTTCACTTTCACTTAGGATAGTAATGTTATCAGCGAATTGCATCATTGACATCCGTGCACCTTGAATTTTAATAGCACACCTGTACCTTTATTTCATTTCCATCATCGCTCCTTCGGCGTTTAGATTGAGCAGTAGGGCGAAAGACTACATCCCTGTCTTACACCCTTTTCAATCCGAGCACTTCGTTCCTGGTCGTCCACTCTTATTGTTCCCTCTTGGCTCTTGTACATATTGTATATTATCCGTATCTCCCTATAGCTCACCCATATTTTTCTCAGAATTTCGAACAGCACCATTTTACATCATCGAACCCTTTTTCCAGGTCGACAAATCCTATACGTGTCTTTAGTCTTACTTCCATTATCAACCGCATCGTCAGAATTGCGTCTCTGGTACCTTTATCTTTCTTAAAGGCAAACTGATCTTCAGCAAATACATCCTCAATTTTCTTTTCCATTCTCCTGTGTATTATTCTTGGCAGAAACTTGGATGCAGGAGCTGATTGCATGACTTGATTGTGCAATAATTCTCGTACTTGTGAGCTCTTGCAGTCTTTGAAATCATGTGGATGATATTTTTCCGGAAGTCAGATGGTATATCGCCACACTCACACATTTTACACACCAACGTGAATAGTCGTTTTGTTGCCACGTCCCCCAGTGAGTTTAGAAAGTCTGATGGAGTATTAACTATTCCCTCTGCCTTATTTGATCTCAAATCCTCCAAAGCTCTCTCATATTCTGATTCTATTATTTGATCTGCTATCTCTTCTAAATCTATTCCTGTTTCTTCTTCTATGACATCAGACAAATCTTCTTCCTCACAGAAGCCTTCAGTGTACTCTTCGCACCAATCTTCTCTCTCCTCTCCACATGACAGCGGAATCCCCTTTGCACTCTTAATGTTACCACCCTTGCTTCTCATTTCACCGAAGGCTGTTTTGACTTTCCCACATGCTGAATCAGTCCTTCCGACAATCATTTCTTTCTCTATTTCTTCACATTTTTCATGCAGCCATTCCGCCTTAGATTCCTTGTACTTCCTGTTTATTTCATTTCCCAACAACTTGTATTTGTGTATCCTGAATTTCCCTGACCATTTGTGTGCTTCCTCCCTTCACTGACCAGCTGAAGTGTTTCTTCTGTTACCCATGGTTTCTTTGTCGTTACCTTCTTTGTGCGTTTGTTTTTCTTTCCAACTTCCGATATTTCCCTTTTTAGAGATGTCCATTCCTCTTCAACTGTACTGCCTACTGAGCTATTCCTTATTGCTGTATCTATAGAATTAGAGAATTTCTAGCTTATCTCGTCACTCCTTAGTACTTCCGTATCCCAATTGATTCTTCCTGACTAGCCTCTTAAAATTCGGCCATTTTCCATCTCTACCACATTGTGATTTAATTCTATATCACCTCCTGGATACGCCCTACAAGCCTGTCTCTGATTTCGGAATCTCTGTATGATCATGTTGTAATCTAACTGAAATCTTCCCGAATCACCCGTCCTTTTCCAAGTAGACACCTTCGTCTTCTGATTCTTGAACAGAATATTCGCTATTACTAGCTGAAATTTATTACATACCTATATCAGTCTTTCTCCTCTCTCATTCCTTGTCCTACGCCCATATTATCCTATAACCTTTTCTTCTACTCCTTCTACTCCTTCCCCTACAGCTGCATTCCAGTCTCCCATGACTATCAGATTGTCTTCTCCCTTTAAGTACCATATTACTCTTCCAATATCCTCGTATACTTCTTCTACCTCTTCAACTTGCGCCGTCGGCATGTATAGCTGAACTATCGGTGTCGGTGTTGGTTTACTGTCGATTCTGATGAGAACAACGCTGTCACTGAACCGCCCAAAGCAACACACTACTGAGCCCTACTTTATCTAGATTGAACCTTTGCATTTCCCTTTTTAGATTTTGTAGCTTCCCTTCCACGTTCAAGCATCTGACATTCCACGCCTAGGACTAGAGATAGGACGTTCATATGTACAGGACGTATACATTAGTATGTTCTACAGAAATGATTAGCATTTGAAACACGTTGGATCGAGGGTTTAAGGACAACATCAATATCGCAGCGCAACACCACCTACTGGTAAATGTGCCTGCGGCTTTCGTTACCGCTATAAACTAAAGATAACTGACTAGTGTGGCTTGAGCAGACAAGCAGGATGCCTCGCTGATGTATGCGCGAACAGTACAGTCAAATCAGTGAGTTTGAAAGAGGGCGCATTATTGGCATGAGAAAATATAACGCATCCATCTGGGTAATTGCGGCTCGTGTGAACGAAGTATTTCCGCAGTGCAACGGGTGTGTGCAAGATGGTTCGCGGAAGGTCGTAGAACGGGGTATGCAGAGTCAGGTCGCACCACCCACACCCCTCTCCCCATTTCCCCGCCTCCCTCCCTCCCCCCCCCCCCCCTCCACGCCCGAGAAATTCTCTTATCGACTAATCAGGGTTGCTAATGCGTCACATAAATTGTGTCGTTCACCGCACATCGGACGGAATGCGTGAGTTGAACTTTAAGATGGGTTCGGGAGGGGGACGTTCATGGAAAACACACACTATTTAAAAGATGCAGCAAATCCAGAATCTGGTGATACGGCAAAGAAATTTTGTACCGTGATTTACATGAAATTAACATATTTACTGTTAAGTTACTTGAATTATAGGTATTTAACCTTTTTATGGAATACGGAAATTTTATTTTCAAAAAAATAATATATGTGCTTTTTTTCAGAATCCATTCTCTGCTTAATCTCTTTGCGTATAGTGAGCTTCTCTCATGAGGTTTTCTGAATACATCGAATAGCAGAAATCTTATAATTTTTTAATTACTATTAAAACAGTCTTGATCACGATTTATTTAACAAGGTGACCGGTTTCGACCACTAGTGTGATCATCTTCAGACCATTGAGTAGGAACCTCTTTCTGTTGGAAAATCACTACTGATTTTCCAACAGAAAGAGGTTCCTACTCAATGGTCTGAAGATAACCGCAGTAGTGGTCGAAACCGGTCACCTTGTTAAATAAATCGTGATCAAGACTGTTTTTAATAGTAATTATTTATAAGACATTGATCACTGCTGTTCCCGTAATGCATTCAAAAGTAATTATAATTTTTTAATTATAATTCTATGTGTATAATATAAAATTCATACAAAATTCCAACCACTTTGCCCCATATTTTAGCTTATAATCAAAATTTCTAAATTTACTCTTTAGAAAAAATTTATTGCGTTTCTAGAAGTAAGTGTACAAAATTTCGTAATGTTACCCTGCACAGATTCTGAGAAGAAAGGTACGTACATAAAAAAAAAAACATAATTTTCAGGAAATGCAATTTTAAGTTCAACCTAAGCTTTTTTCTTACGCCACTTCTTCAGAAGTCTCATGACTTGTACTCAGGGTCATGTTTCCCTTCAAGGCTTCTCTTCTGATTTATTGTCTTCTGCCTTCTTTCCTTTACCAGGTCTTCAACTGATTTTTCAGCTGCACGGACGCGCTGTAAAACTATTTTTCTCAATGTGTTTCGAGTGAAATTTCCTATGTTAAAGCCCATTCTTTATAAGACTTCCATCCACGCTACGTTCCCATCATTAAATGCAAGAACTGCATAATGAGTTGCAATTCCGACAACTGTAGCAGATGAAAATATCCTTTTAGGGCGTCATTTCCAAATGAGTGAATTTTGCCACGAACACACTTTTTTAGAAGCTCAGGATCGGAGGGAAACCTTTAAGTGGGATTGGCAACATCCGGGATACAACTTACAAGCCTCTCCTTGAGAAATCATAGGTTATTATCGCTCTGAGCCTGTAGTTATTTACACCAGCCAATGTGCCACAGATGATGAATGGGATGTTCTTCTGCGAACGCCATATGGAAATATGTAGCCCACACTGCTCTTATCATGTTACGCACACTGGATGGGCTCTGTCTGATAGCCATGCCGCAACACACTTGAAGAGTGTCTGTCATCTTCCTTGTGAGTCTGTTGTGTCCAGCAATGCGCTTTCCATCTGCTAACATTTTACCCCTTATGTCACTGACAAGCATCCTCAGTCTAGGTCCCAATTCATCCTTGTATCTCGTACAAATTTGCTTGAAAGTAATCCGTGGAATCGTTGTTCATCGAGATAGTATTGAGCTGTTGCTTCAAAAGTGGACCTCGCAGGAAAGTCGCGTCACACATTTAATTATGTTTTGGGCACTTCAAATGCTGTATCATCATTGAAAATTTGGGAACTTATTGTCCACGAGTTGAACTAATAAATAAAAAGTACATTAAAATTCACGTTTTCTGTGAATTGTATGAACGTCCCTCGTTAAATGATACCACGTCTTATTAGGAGTGAGGTTTGGAACACTCACTTTTCAATGCTAGCATCAACATGCGTTAACTTATAGTAGCACTCCTCTCAAGAATACTTTTAAATATAATACATAGTTTCATCGAAGTTAAAAAAAATTACAAGTATTCATGCTCGACTCCGTATTTCTGGACTTCTGAAAGGCTTTTGAAACTGTAGCAAGCGGCTCGTAGTGAAATTGCGTGCTTATGGAATATCGTTTCAGTTATGTGGTTGGATTTGTGATTTCCTGTCAGAGAGGTCACAGTTCGTAGTAACTGACGGAAAGTCATCGAGTAAAACAGAAGTGATTTCTGGCGTTCTCCAAGGTAGTCTTATAGGCCCTTTGCTGTTCCTTATCTATACAAACGATTTGGGAGACAATCTGAGCAGCCGTCTTCGGTTGTTTGCAGATGACGCTCTCGCTTACCGACTAATAAAGTCATCAGAAGAGCAAAACAAACTGAAAAACGTTTTTGGAAAGAAGTCTGAATGCTGCGAAGAGTGGAAGTTGACCATAAATAACGAAAAGCGTGAAGTCATTCACATGAGTGCTAAAAGGAACTCGTTAAACTTCGATTTCACGATAAATCAGTCTAAACTAAAAGCCGTAAATTCAACTAAATACCTAGGTATTACAATTACGAAGAACTTAAATTGGAAGGAAAACATATAAAATGTCGTGGGAAAGGCTAACCAAAGACTGCGTTTTATTGGCAGGACACTTAGAAAATGTAACAAACCTACTAAGGAGACTGCCTACATTACGCTTGTCCGTCCTCTTTTAGAATAGTGCTGCGCAGTTTGGGATCCTTACCAGATAGGACTGACAGAGTACATCGAAAAAGTTCAAAGGGCAGCAAGTTTTGTATTATCGTGAAATATGGGAGAGAGTGTCACCGAAATGATACAGGATTTGGGCTGGACATCATTAAAATAAAGGCGTTTTTAGTTGCGACGGAATCTTCTCACGAAATTCCAATCACCAACTTTTTCCTCCAAATGCGAAAATATTTTGTTGACACTGACCTACATAGGGAGAAATGACCAGCACGATAAAATAAGGGAAATCAGAGCTCGTACGAAAAGATATAGGTGTTCATTCTTTCCGCGCAATATACGAGATTGGAATAATAGATAATTGTGAAGGTGGTTTGATGAACCCTCTGCCAGGCACTTAAATGTGATTTGCAGAGTATCAAATGGTTCAAATGGCTCTGAGCAGTATGGAACTTAACTTCTGAGGTCATCAGTCCCCTAGAACTTAGAACTACTTAAAACTAACTAACCTAAGAACATCACACACACACGTGCCCGAGGCAGGATTCGAACCTGCGACCGTAGCGGTCGCACGGTTCCAGACTGTAGCGCCTAGAACCGCTAGGCCACCGCGGCAGGCTGCAGAGTATCCATGTAAATGTGGATGTAGATATAGATGCTTTCTCAGTCCTGTGCTCTTTGCATTTATGGCATTAAAACATTTCT
This sequence comes from Schistocerca serialis cubense, assembly GCF_023864345.2. Lineage (NCBI taxonomy): Eukaryota > Metazoa > Arthropoda > Insecta > Orthoptera > Acrididae > Schistocerca > Schistocerca serialis. The sequence goes on along the minus strand of NC_064639.1, from coordinate 250,835,619 downwards.
GTAAAGCTCCAGCGCTAACAGGAGAGGCGAATTGATGACCTGGATTGGTGCCTTACTTGAGCTGTCCTGTTTTTCCACCTGTGACGACAGGGCGGTAAGGCCCACTCCCTTACTGGAAACCTGCTGTGCAGTCCCCATTCCCAAGACATGTGAAACACCAGTTTTAATTAATTAAAAGACTCTCTTCTGGTTTTTTGTCTCGGAACGAGTCTGTGGCACAAAAAGACGAACAAAGCGCTGCTGTACGGCTTAACGTCTCTGACGATACACCAGTCACACACATGTGAGATATTTGGCGCACAGTTGTCGTCGTATGCGTCAGTTAAAGATTGTCGCTGTTGCACAATTTTTCACCTTTAATAAATCGTCTACGATCTTATCATTTGCATTTAGATTGGATATAGCGGCTATTATTCCCCAAATTACCCAGAGAAAAATGCGCACAAAGCATTAAATTTAATTTATTGTGTAATTAGTAACTTAATACCCTGCAGGGCAATTTACATTTGGGCCGTTTCATTAGGTTTTACAGCTAGTTATAGCTCCAGGCACGCGACGCAAAAAGATGGCGGCGTCACGCCTCGCGGGAGCTATTACGTGCCCGCCGCGCTGAAAGTCCACGTTACAGTGGCTCCATGACGGCCGGTGTTTCCCTCCTCGTGGGAATCGTGTCCACGGTAGCGCCACGTAAGAAACTGTGTGGTTCCTACACATCACAGGCACACTGTCATCACCTTCTACAGGGTGTTACAAAAAGGCACGGCCAAACTTTCAGGAAACATTCCTCACACACAAAGAAAGAAAATATGTTACGTGGACATGTGTCCGGAAACGCTTACTTTCCATGTTAGAGCTCATTTTATTACTTCTCTTCAAAACACATTAATCATGGAATGGAAACACACGGCAACAGAACGTACCAGCGTGACTTCAAACACTTTGTTACAGGAAATGTTCAAAATGTCCTCCGTTAGCGAGGACACATGCATCCACCCTCCCTCGCATGGAATCCCTGATGCGTTGATGCAGCCCTGGAGAATGACGTATTGTATCACAGCCGTCCACAATATGAGCACGAAGATTCTCTACATTTGATACCAGGGTTGCGTAGACGAGAGCTTTCAAATGCCCCCATAAATGAAAGTCAGGAGGGTTGAGGTCAGGAGAGCGTGGAGGCCATGCAATTGGTCCGCCTCTACCAATCCATTGGTCACCGAATCTGTTGTTGAGAAGCGTACGAACACTTCGACTGAAATGTGCAGGAGCTCCATCGTGCATGAACCACATGTTGTGTCGTACTTGTAAAGGTACATGTTCTAGCAGCACAGGCAGAGTATCCAGTATGAAATCATGATAACGTGCTCCATTGAGCATGGGGCCCAATCAAGACATCACCAACAATGTCTGCTCAAACGTTCACAGAAAATCTGTGTTGGTGACGTGATTGCACAATTGCGGGCGGATTCTCGTCAGCCCACACATGTTTATTGTGAAAATTGACAATTTGATCACGTTGGAATGAAGCCTCATCCGTAAAGAGAACATTTGCACTGAAATGAGGATTGACACATTGTTGGATGAACCATTCGCAGAAGTGTACCCGTGAAGGTCAATCAGCTGCTGATATTGCCTCCACACGCTGCACATGGTACGGAAACAACTGGTTCTCCCGTAGCACTCTCCGTACAGTGACGTGGTCAACATTACCTTATACAGCAGCAACTTCTCTGACGCTGACATTAGGGTTATCGTCAACTGCAGGAAGAATTGCCTCGTCCATTGCAGGTGTCCTCGTCGTTCTAGGTCTTCCCCAGTCGCGAGTCATAGGCTGGAATGTTCCGTGCTCCCTAAGACGCCGATCAACTGCTTCGAACGTCTTCCTGTCGGGACACCTTCGTTCTGGAAATCTGTCTCGATACAAACGTACCGCGCCACGGCTATTGCCCCGTGCTAACCCATACATCAAATGGGCATCTGCCAACTCCGCATTTGTAAACATTGCACTGACTGCAAAACCACGTTCGTGATGAACACTAACCTGTTGATGCTACGTACTGATGTGCGTTAGTACTGTAGAGCAATGAGTCGCATGTCAACACAAGCACCGAAGTCAACATTACCTTCCTTCAATTGGGCCAACTGGCGATGAACCGAGGAAGTGCAGTACATACTGACGCAACTAAAATGAGCTCTAACATGGAAATTAAGCGTTTCCGGACACATGTCCACATATCATCTTTTCTTTATTTGTGTGTGAGGAATGTTTCCTGAAAGTTTGGCCGTACCTTTTTGTAACACCCTGTATATGTGACGGCTACAGATTGTAGGTAAATGAGTAAGCCATGGTACGTCTGTGCTAAAATAGGTACGCCACCCGGACAAACAGTGGGACGACACAGCTCCTACACTACTTATACTGACTGACCTAAGTAAATCTGAACTAATTTAATGATTCATGGCATTTGAACCTGAACAGTTAATTTACTTTCAAAACCTTTTCTTAAGAATTTACTTTATTTACTAGTGATTCATCAAGAACATTAACACATTTAATCACACTATGTGAGCGGGGAAGTAGTTGCCAGTGGGTAACTGATGAAAACAAATTTCTTTCAACAAATGGAAATGTTATTCCTTAAAGCCCTTTAAAAAAAACAGAATTAAAATTATAATCAGAAAGCACCCACTGAATATCAAGTTACAACTTATTCAGAGGCAGAAAGAACCAATTTTGACAGTATGAGCTTTTGGGCTGAGAACCTTGCCGTTCCCTTTTGACACGGCCATGGTCACGACCGCTCACAACAACCTCTGAAAGACTAGACTGGTGCAAATCTGCAACACACCAGATTACTTTAAACTAAAAATTTTAACAACTCACACAAGCATATAAACTATCCACCCCCAGGAGGGTTGGAAATGGTACATAACACTAACATTAAAAAAATTAACTTGCCACCGAAGGTGCAAATTGATTAAAAAAAAAAACTCTTACGGTGGAAGGGTGGCAACTTTATGTACTAAAATGACCATTCAAATAAAAAACCCATGAAATGAAGTCTTACATAAAATATATGAACATGCTCTACATTACACATATACCGCCTCTCAAGATGATAGGCAAGATAAAAACATATTTCAAGAATTCGGCCGTTACACTTCAAGCAATAAATTCGTTATCACCGAATCCGACAAACATGACAGAGGCAGCTATTAACGTACGGTAGACCGACAGACAGAGAGACAGACACTAACTGCCTAACAAATGCGGACGGGAGACAGACGAACAATCTAGGGACGAGAGACTGATCAAGAAAACAAGTAAAATTTAACAAGTAAATGAAACAACATATCACGAATCACTTAACTTCTAATAAACTGCGATGTCTGGAGAAGACCTGGCGCAGCACTCCCCAAAACGCTCTGCCGAACCGCCCGCTGCCAGCCGCTTCAACAGACGCAGGAAAGCGCGCCGATCTCCCGTGTCACGGTGTCGTAGCTCGCCCCGGCCAGACCGATGTCGTGGGTTGGCTCCTGTTGCTCTCGTGTCGGCCGCGAAGCCACTACCCCTCGCTATACGGCACGGCCCAGTGGACTGACGTGGCGACCTCACATGCGCCTACACTCAAGACGGACAAGTCACCTTATGCCCCAGTGCGCGACCGACCAAACGATCGATCCAACCGCCAATGACCATTGCCTGAGCAAACTCGAGCAGACTGGCGGCCTAACACACACTAGCACTCCGGACGACAGACAGACACTGACTGCCCTACACTAACGCGGCTGACCAACTGACCAGACTCACCACCTAGCGAGCTCATAGCGCGCCTTAAATGCACGTGAACAGGCTACCTTTCCCCCTTCCCACCAGAGGGAGACACCAAAGCCGCGACTGCCACAGCGGCGCCACCGCCAGAAACGGAGGGCGACTGCTTCACACTACGCGCTGCGGCGCGCTCTTCAAAACTGCAAACTTCATGACGGCTCAGAAGCAATTATGAGACACATTTACAATTTTGGTAGATAATAATACACAATTAGGAGGTTACAGACATACGAAGTCCTCGTGGCACATGTTGCAAGTACCCTTCACCAACATCGATGCACAACTATATCCGTTTCACCATATTCCGCGACGTTCTCTGAAGACTAACCTCGCCATTGTTGCTTATTTCTATGTAATCGCGTACCTTTTTGTGCTCTCGCTCTTAAGATAATCCCACAAGGAAAAATCTAAGGGGATTAGGTCAGGTGACCGGGCGTAACCACTTTTTCAGATTATTCGGTCACCAAAGAAATCGACTACAAGTTGCGTGGCAGCGTTAGACGTGTAACACGTTGCTCTGTCTTGTTGGAAATAACCTTCTGTGAGTTCGACGTCACCCAGCTGCTCCACAAATGTACTGAAAATTCCAGTTAAAAAACTGTAGAGTCTACAGTCACAGCAAAGAAAACAGGACAATCAATCCTGGAAGCTGACACCAGGCACCACGCTCAAACCTTTTCATCATGCAGTGGTGTTTCCTGGATGATGTGCCTCTGTCTCGTGTGTTAATGTAACCTGACACATTGGACCATCCCTCCTCTGTAAAGGAAGTTATGGAGAGAATATCAGGACGTTGAATACGAAACTCCTGAAACTACCGAGAGTAACGCACACGTTTGCGATGATCTGTTTCTTGCAATGCTTGTATCATGTGCACTCTGTATAATCGCAGTGCCTATTTCTTCCCAGCTCTCTGATATGTAGCATATGAGATGTCTGTCTCCTGGCTTAGTCGACGAAATGTCGTGTGACTAGGGCCTCCCGTCGGGTAGACCGTTCGCCGGTTGCAAGTCTTTCGATTTGACGCCACTTCGGCGACTTGCACGTCGGGGGATGAAATGATGATGATTAGGACAACACAACACCCAGTCCCATGAGCGGAGAAAATCTCCCACCCAGCCGGGAATCGAACCCGGGCCGTTAGGTATGACATTCCGTCGCGCTGACCACTCAGCTACGAGGGGCGGACGTCGTTTTATATTACACTAAGGAAGTGGGAAAAGTATTACACAGAAACAAAAAAGTTTTTAGAAAAGCATGAGAACTGTTACAACTCAAAGAACTAATTAATAATTACCTGATGATATCTCACTTTCCACGAGGACAGAACACATTTCTATACTACTGTTGTACAGAGTATACTGGGATTTATTACCAAAAATATTTACTTGAAGTTTAAAGGAGGGTTGTACTATTTCACAGCAAGTGATATAGAATTATTTAAGTCAATTTTTCTCAAGTATTGCATTTTTGAGTTGTCACCACTCTTTCCGGGATGCGACGTATCCTTCGTGTGGTTTTTAAAATTACGTTTAGGTTCAAAATTTTCATTTACATCAATTTTCCGTACTACCTGTTGAGCTCCATGACAGCTGACAGTCTGTCGCGCTGACCACTCAGCTACCGGGGCGGACAGTCGACGAAATGATTCCCTTGGAGAGTTCTCCATGCGTCTTCGAACATTATCAGTAACCTCTGCAATCAACGATAATCTGTGTTTACCACTGTCACTGTTTAGTACACAGTTTTCTCCACTTACCTTAACAATAGATAAAATTGTTGTCTTTGTTGGGACATTAAATTCTCTCCGGAATGCCAGTTGAGTTTTAACCAATGAGTCTGTCTTCCGATACATTTTCACAATAAAGCTCTGCTCTTGAAGTATGTAATGCATGTTTCTGCCAGTTAAAGACTGCAGATGAATCACAAATTTACTCGTTATTGTTATGCGGCCCGAACTACAAACTCACAGACTTCACAAACGGCGACCGACGAGGGTACGAACGAACTGACACGAGGCGAGCAAGGGCGGCATTATACTGGACAAAGGATCTCATATGCAGAAACAATAATCTACTTACCAGCAACTTACGGAACTTTAGATTCTCCCACAGCTACTGAGAACATTAAAACAACTTTCCCATTTCTATAAGCTACCGGAGGGAAATTATGACCCATTGAAGCAGTTCAGGTTTATGTGGATCGGCCTGTATGTCGACCAAAATTCTACAGGAGGCAGAGGATCGTAAACTAAACAGCAAGACGAAAAGGGTTAAGCACCCTGAAGACATCGTCGGATGTCAATGTGACTTCGGGCACGTACACACCATCGGCGCGTATGTACTCTACTGGCACATTAAAACTGCTACACCACGAAGATAACGTGCTACAGACGCGAAATTTAACCGACAGGAAGAAGATGCTGTGATATGCAAATGATTAGCGTTTCAGAGCATTCACACAAGATTGGCGCCGGTGGTGACACCTACAACGTGCTGACATGAGGAAAGTTGCCAACCGATTTCTCATACACACACAGCAGTTGACCGGCGTTGCCTGGTGAAACGTTGTTGTGATGCCTCGTGTAAGGAGGAGAAATGCGAACCATCACGTTTCCGACTTTGATAAAGGTCGGATTGTGGTTTATCTTATCGCGACATTGCTGCTCGCGTTGGTCGATATCCAATGACTGTTAGCAGAATATGGAATCGGTGTGCTCAGGAGGGTAATACGGAACGCCGTGCTGGATCCCAACGGCCTCGCATCACTAGCAGTCGAGATGACAGGCATCTTATCCACATGTCTGTAACGGATCGTGCAGCCACGTCTCGATCCCTGAGTCAACAGATGGGGACGTTTGCAAGACAACAACCATCTGCACGAACACTTGGACGACGTTTGCAGCAACATGGACTATCAGCTCGGAGACCATGGCTGCGGCTACCCTTGACGCTGCATCACAGACAGGAGCGCCTGCGATGGTGTACTCAACGACGAACCAGGGTGCACGAATGGCAAAACGTCTTTTTTTCGGATGAATCCAGGTTCTGTTACAGCATCATGATGGTCGCATCCGTGTTTGGCGACATCGAGGTGAACGCAGATTGGAAGCATGTGTTCGTCATCGCCATACTGGCGTATCACCCTGCGTGATGGTATGGGGTGTCCTTGTTTCCACGTCTCGGTCACCTCTTGTTCGCATTGACGGCACTTTGAACAGTGGACGTTACATTCAGATGTGTTACGACCCGTGGCTCTACCCTTCATTCGATCCCTGCGAAACCATACATTTCAGCAGGATAATGCATGTTGCGGGTCCTCTACGGGCCTTTCTGGATACAGAAAGTGTTCGATTGCTGCCCTGGCCAGCACTTTCTCCAGATCTCCCAGCAATTGAAAACGTCTGGTCAATGGTGGCCGAGCAACTGGCTCGTCACAACACGCCAGTCACTACTCTTGATGAACTGTGGTATCGTGTTGAAGCTGCATAGGCATATGTACCTTCACACGCCATCCAAGCGGTGCTTGACTCAATGCCCAGGCGTATCAAGGCCAGAGGTGGTTGTTCTGGGTACTGATTTGTCAGGATCTATGCACCCAATTTAAGTGAAAATGTAATCACATGTCAGTTTTAGTATAATTTATTTGTCCTATGAATACCCGTTTATCATCTACATTTCTTCTTGGTGTAGCAATTTTAATGGGCAGTAGTGTAAGTGATTAGCGTTGGAAATGTCTGTGACAGGTGAACGGCCACCTGAGTGCATTGGTGTTGTTCTTGTACAGTGTTGTTACCAGGCTTGGTGGGTTATATGAGGGACATGACTAGTTTTAGATGATGAGTGACGACTATGACGGGTTCGCATATACCAAGTATCTGTGTGAGACGGCCGTTGAAACGGACCGTAGTGTGGGTCCCCATTTGATTGGCAAGTTGAATTGTGGTGTATTCCGATTTGAGGAGCATCGGATGTTACTGTGGTCTGATACTGGACTGAACGCGAGGGAAGGCATACTCGCCGTCAATGTTCTTGTCGCCAACATCTGACCACCTCAAAGGGGGATCGCCGTTTTGTGCACATTGCAAACCCCTTCACCTCTGTGGCTGTCGTCCGAGAACAAAGAGTGGATTCCCTGCAACTATCTGTGTGATCCGGCATCACTGGTAGAAGATTAGCAGCAGCCGCACTTCGGAATCACCGTTCCATGCGTGGGCTGTCGTTATCACTACAACACAAATGGATGGGTAAATAATAGATTTCAGCTATCAGTCGTCCTTTGGGATTTTTTTTGGCAGATCTAGATTTCAGCTGGCAACTAGCCATTTTCAATGCATTATCCATTTTTTGGTCAATGAATGTAATGCCTGTTGGCCTGGCCTTGTCCACAGTTCATGAACTACTTCAATGGGTCATGATTTCCCTTCGGAAGCTCATAAAAACGAGAAAGTTGTTTTAATGATCTCAGTATCTGTGGGGGAATCTGATGTTCCGTAAGTTAGGGGTAAGTTGATTATAGTTCCTGCATATGAGATCCTTTGTCCACTATAATGCCGCCCTTGCTCGTCTCGTGTTAGGTCGTTTGTACCCTCGTCGGTCGCGGTTTGTGAAGTCTGTGAGTTTGTAGTTCGGGCCGCGTGACAATAACGAGTACATTAGTGACTCGTTCGCAGTCTTTATCTGGCAGAAACATGCATTACATAATTCAAGAAAGGAGCTTTATTGTGAAAATATACTGGAAGACAGACTCATTGGTTAAAACTCAACTGGCATTCCTATCTAATATGTGCGATGTTCCAACAAAGACAACAATTTTATCTATTGTAAGGTAGGTGGAGAAAACTGTGTACTAAACAATGACAGTGGTAAACGCAGACTATCGCTGAATGCAGAGGTTACTGATAATGTTCGAAGACGCATGCAGAACTCTCCAAAGAAATCATTTCGTCGACTGAGCCAGGAGAGAGGCATCTCATATGGTACATACCAGAGAGCTGCGAAGAAATAGGCACTGTGATCATACAGAGTGCACATGATACAAATATTGCTAGAAACAGATCGTCGCAAACGAGAGCGCTACTCTCGGTGGTTTCAGGAGTTTCGTATTCAACGTCCTGATATTCTCTCCATAACTTCCTTTACAGTTCATGAACTGTGTACAAAGACAGACCAACAGTATTGACCAAAAATGGATAGTGCATTGAAAATGGCAAGTTGCTAGCTGAAATCTAGATCTGCCAATAAAAATTCCAAAGGACGACTGATAGCTGAACTGTATTATTTACAAATCAAAATAAGGGTCGCTGCGTGCAACAGCCTCTGAATGGGGGGTAACCTAACAAATGGATGGTTTTGGAATGGTGCCATGGGTAGGAAGCATTAACAGGTAATGAATGGCGTAGCACTATGTTCAGCGATGAATCGCAGCTCTGCACTACCCCAGATGACCGCTTTCAGCGAGTATGGTGGCGACTGGAGACAGGTCCCATTCTTGCAATATTTATAGTGGCACTATGGTGTTACTACTGACGTCACGGTGTGGGGAGCCATAAGGAAGACCACTTCTTGGCGCTTCACTTTTTTTGTCACCCAAGAAGAGGGGAAGAAATAAAAAGCGCAAGGAGTGCGGCAAAATCTGATAACACTAAGAGGCAGCATGCGTGACCGCAACCTGAACAGAATTACCTCACAACACTACTCTTTATCAACCAGATGCGCCCTTTATTTTGGCCCCTACTGCGGTGTGTGTGATGCTGTGGCGCGGGCATATCCGTTTGTGCAGACATGTACCAGGAAACAAATAAAAAAATAGCTATGAAACTTTATTTTCCGAGATTACAGTTACTGGATGAGTACTTCTAATAATATATGTTATGAAACATCCCCTTAGAAAATTTAAGAATCACAGTGTTGGTAAATCTCTACGTTGTCTGATTTTCAAACAGCTGAGCAAAACTGAACGTACTCAGACATTTCTCTCTCTACTGGTTCTGATCAACAGTAAACTGACACATAATATTTTTTTTTAGCGCAACACAATCTGACTTTCAATAATCCCTACAAAAGAAATAATCTCTACAAAAGAATGGCCCTGACTAACAACCTATACCTTTCATGAATCACTTACTTCACAAAAATCTTCGTTATTCAAATTACTGCAATACAGCGAGCGCCAATACTGCCAGCTAAATAAAAGATTCTAACTACTGAAGGCACTAACTACTGATAGGCACAGTTAGCAAATGAAAGATTTTGATGGAGAACAAACAACGTATTTACTATATCGTCCGCTCTGAAAGCTCCGCCATCTCTCTCCCCACATCCACCATTGCTGGCAGCTCACCTCTAACTGCGCAACGCTAAGCGCTGTTCACATCCAACTGCCCAACACTACAATAGCAAATATTCCAACAATGCCATCCAGCCACAGACTGCACACAGCAGTCAGTGATTTTCATACAGAGCGCTACGTGGCGTTACCAACATAAAAAGCTAAACAGCCTACTTACAATGTATTAGGGCGGAGTATCTGGAAAGGCGAATGAGTGACCTGGGAATGAGAGGATGAAACAAATGACAGATGTCAGCAATCTACGAGCAACCACAACAAAACTCATCACATGAAATAAGGGCATAAGCATCTTGAAACGAAATACTTATGGGATTACTAAGTCAGGAGAACACCATATCGTTCTATGGCGCAAGTCAGCAGGCTTCAACGAGTTCACTGAATAGTAGGCAGTAGGGCAAAGGTTGCCAGACGGTACACGGAAATATCTGAATTACCTATAGTCTGGGTTAAAGCAGTTGTCACTTGACAGGTTGCGGGCTGCAAGGTTCCCGTCACCCACACACCAATTGGAGACTGGACTGCCGCCTCCCACTGTTGCCTCTCCCCGTCACTCTGCGCCACCTCAAGCATTGTGCCAGCCAGTCTACAGCGAGCTGTTGTAGTGAGAGATTTGGGAGACTTTCGGCTTCCCGTGCCTTACGATGTGTGACGAAATTAGTCGAAAGAGGGGCAGACTGGGCTGCACACTCCATAGGACACTTTCAAAAAATATCGAAATGGCGTGATTATACGCAGGCAGTCGCGTGAATTCTTGTCTTCCACGAAGGAGTATTTTGAGAGAAAGAGGGTGCAGGAGTTCCTTTGGATAAAGTGATGGAGTGAACTGCAGCTGTTTTACAAATCAGCGGCCGATCAGTGATAACAATTTGCAAGGTGAAATTTGCTAAAGAAGAACCAGCCGAGTCACCTAAGTTGGAGACATCTGGGAAGAAGAGGGGGCACGAGAAGAGGGTCACAAAACTCGACTCTTTTCAGGAAGATGCGATACGTCGTCAGATATATGCATGTTATTCGAGGAAGGAGTATCTGACACTCAGAAAGCTACATGCTACCCTTGTAGCAGCGGACCTATTTCACGGTAGTAAAATATCTTTATTACGAGTCGTGAAAAAGTTAGGGTTACGCTATAAATCCATTTCTGGCAGCAAGTTATTAAGTGTAAAATCTTATGGGACTTAACTGCTAAGGTCATCAGTCCCTAAGCTTACACACTACTTAACCTAAACTATCCTAAGGAGAAACACACACACCCACGCCCGAAGGAGGACTGCAACCTCCGCCGTGACCAGCCGCACAATCCATTACTGCAGCGCCTGAGACCGCTCGGGATACGAACTTTGACGATATTGTTTGGACTGATGAAGCATGGGCGAAATTAGGGACACAGTTTAAATAAGGGCTGCACAGACGGTTCAGTCAGTGGTAGTATGGCAGTCCGACTGCAGAGGAAAATGAATAACTATAGCACACGCAGAAAATTCAAGAGGTTTCATTTCCAACTGTCTGCTGTTATTCATTTAAAGAAATACCTTCGACGATCACGAAGAGATCAACCACAATACTTTTGTGAAACGGTTTCAAGACACTGTGCTTCAAAACTTAACGACAAAGTCCATAACTATCGTGGATAACGCTCCAGATTATTCGGTTATACAAGGCGCCCACAAAGGCAACAAAGAAAAACGACATTGTTTGTTGGCTAGAGAAACATAAGATTCGGTCTGGCGGTAGACTGACAAGCGCAGAATTATTAGAACTTGTGTCGCAACAGAAGCCGAAGAGGCAGCTTTACATTATGGATGAAACAGCCAAAAAATACGGGTGTAAAGTGCTCAGATTGCCTCCCTACCATTGCCATTTCAACGCAATAGAACTGATTCGGGATCACATTTAACGTCGCATTTCTGCAGAATATAAAAAAATTACGTTGACCGACTTCTAACGGCTTTTCAAGGAGGCAGCTGAAAAAGTGACACCAGAAGACCGGCAAGTAGTAGTGAATAATGTGAAAGGAATGGTACAGAAAGCGTGGAACAATGATGGTATGTTACAACAGAGCGTCGATGACTTGATAATATCCCTCACAATAAGCAGCGACATCGATAGTCTCTGACTCTGGATTAAGCGGTACTTTCGTATTGCCTGATTAGTGTATAGTGTACTTTAATGAACGTTGTATTTCCGTTAAATCTTGCGTTTGTGACTCGGATCAAATTTCTCTTTCCTCTTGCGAGACCTTGCAACGCTGTTCAGGCACATCCCATCATCTCCTTATGATAAGTCAAACTGCATTTTAAATATATTGGATATTTGATTTTGTGTGGATTCCAAGACGTTATTTAATGTATGTAATGTATTCAGTGATAAGAAGGAAACTTTTTCGGACGCGAAAATTTCTCTTATTTTAATTACCAACCTAACAGCCGCACCAATTCAATTTAAGAAAAGATTTTTGGCGCTCTTAGATATACCACTGAGAGTGGTACTATACGTAAATTTCTGAAGTTTATAACGCTGTGCAGTATGAAAATTTTAAAAGATTCGTTGCCGAACGAGATATTTTAGTAATCAACGAATCAAAGTTATACTGTGAGAGCGCTAGTTTTTCAGATGTGATGTGATAATTTTGAAGCTGTTTAAGAACGGGAAAATTTAATCTGTTTAAAAAAGACGTAACTCTTTCCATACTTAAAAATTAAGAACAAATTTTAGACATGCTGAGAGACACTATAGGAGTCTACATGGTACGTGAATGAGAGATTTTTACATTATTTTTGTGGAAAATGGAGACTTGAAAGTGATTTTCTATCGTCGCAGATAGCGACGCGCTGTGGCGGTTGCCTGCAGACTGCACTTGACGGAAAAACGTCCAACTTTGGAGCTTGAGAGTCAAGCGACAATTAGTTTGAATCAGACTGTATGAGACATGGTGTCCGGATGTACCACAGCTGAAGGGAGCTCGAGATTAAGTGTCAAGAAAAGTTTATTTCTCTCAGTTACCAGAGAGCCGGTAAGTGCACAAACGCCAAAGTCGAGAGCATATTCACATATGTTTTACGTACGTAAAATCAGCCATCTATGTGTGTCAACTGACTAGAATTTTCCACAGTGCGAATGTACATTAACAACTGGCGGATCTAGATGTCCGTCCTCCTACTCCATTGGGTCGACGACCTACTTGTGGTTTTACAGCAGTCATCTGGAGAGCAGACATGTAATCCCACCTTACGGTTAAGCGCTCTGTTCTACGGCTGAATGCTGCCATTCGCGGTAATTGCACCTTCTGTGACTTTAGTCGCTAATTATTAGGCATTTCTGTAGGAGAAGTTCCCCTTAAAGCGCTTCCCTTGAACAAACGAAGTACAGTAATGTTGCCTCTGTATTTGTTTTGCCGTGCCACTTGTCCGAAAAGCATTTAAGCTTCTATTAAATTGAGAGGGGTTGCGTTTGTACATTTCCTAGAAGTAGATCTGGGGCAGTCAAACATGAGGCTAAACTGTCGTGAAAGACTACGTTGTTACTGTCACCACATGCTCGGTATAGAAACTACTCCGTCGGATCAACAGCTGCATGACAAAATGTGTCGAATATGATGCATGTGTGTTGCTTGAGAAACAGATGAGGTAGATTGTTTTCTTCATTACTAGATGGGGATTCTGTTTGTAAAGGCGTGAATGGCCTTTCGGACCACGATAAACAAATTTTAACACTAAAAGGCTTTTCTACTCAAACAAATGTCACATGTAATTACAAACTATGTAGAAAAGTTAATCCAACAGCAATAGAGAGTTTCTTAAATCTTGTTAAGGAACAAGAGTGGCAGGATGTTTACAGTGCCGATAATACAGATCATAAATATAATGCTTTGCTTAACACATCTCTCATGCTCTTTGAGAGTTGCTTTCCACTAGAACGTTCTAAACGGGGCACTAGCAGTAATAGGCAGCCCTGGTGGCTGACAAGTGCGATAAGGATATCATGTAGAACAAAGCGGGACTTATATCAAAATGTTAGAAGTAGTCACAATCAAGCTGCAGCAGCCCATTACAAACAGTATTGTAAGGTGCTTAAAATGTTATTAGGAAGGCAGAGAGTATGTGGTACGCAAATAGAATAGCTAATTCACAGGATAAAATTAAAACCATACGGTCAGTTGTGAAGGAAGTGTCTGGTCAGCAGCACAAGGTCGACGATATAAAGTCAGTTCTCAATTAAAATATTTCTTTTACTGTTAAATCAGATATATGTACAGTATTTAATAATCATTTTTTTAGCATTGCTGGAGAGCTACACAAAAATTTAGCTTCTACGGGGAGTCATATAACTCTCTTGGCAAATGCCTTTCAGAGATTGATGTCTGAAATACTTCCCTGTGATACAGACAAGGGGGAGATTGAGTCAATAATTAAATCACTGAAGGTTAAGGACTCTCATGGTTATGATGGAGTGCCTAGCAGAACATTAAATTACTGTGCTGCACATGTTAGCCCTGTATTTAGTCATATTTATAATTTTTCCTTTAGGAATGGTCAGTTTCCTGAACGATTAAAGTACTCAGCAGCAAAGCCGCTGTATAAAAAGGGAGAAAGGGATAATGTAGACAATTTTAGGCCTATTTCTTTGCCATTAATGTTTGCTAAAGTTATTAAAAAGACTGTGTATGTAAGGATGATTGATGATTTTATATCGCAAGATTTGCTATCAAATGTACTTTTCGGCTTTAGAAGTCCCTTAACAACTGAAAATGCTAGATTCTCTTCTCTCTGTGAGGTACTGGATGAGGTAAACAAAAGTTTTCGAACGCTAGGCATATGTAAATAAGTTATACAGAACTGCAACCAGTCACTTTTTTGAATAATTATGTTTTATTCCATGAACCGTTCTTCGAACCTTTTCAGGTTCGTCTTCAGATGGTTTCAGGAAGTAACATCATTATTGTTAGCATAATGCTGGGTGCTGGCTCTATGGCAAAAAGATGGAACACACTTTAATGTATCGCCAGGACTATAGCTTATCTGTCGATATGGATGTAAATCAGTATTCTAATTTTGTAGTGAAAGTTTTTCTACTTTCTATACTTTTTCTATGGCTCTCACGTTCGTTCAGATGTTTCTTCTGCTGCCACAGGTGCTACAACTGCAATAAAATTACTCGATACAAATGGATCGCTTTAAGAATTCATTTTGGTCGCAAATTTCGGAAGTCTCTGATATAATCAGTTTCTTTGAGATGACGACAGCATAGTCTAGCATTTGCAAGATTCACAGCGTCGTTTCAACGGCCTTTCGAAAGCCTAATCTTTTGCAGATTTGCATTGCGAGGGAAAGCGTGAAGAACTACATCAGTTTCTTTTGTGTTGCGATTCTGAGCATTGCAGTCAATACCAGCAAAACCTGGCACTGCTTGCACACACTCGAAGCATTTTTCACTTGCAAATCACTAACTGCAGAAAAGTATCAAGATGAAAACGACAAGACTCACGAAATCTCACAGCCACCAAAATATAAATATGGACGCGTAGCCTTCTACTATTAGTAGTAGTAGTAGTAGCTTTATTTAACCGTAGATCTCTTTTTACAAGGATATAGGACATGTCAAATTATTTACAACTTTAGATCAATATAAAATAAGCTAATTGGTACACACATATATTTACAGACTTCTAGTTAGAGACTATCATTAGATTTACTGCCGGCCGCGGTGGCCGAGCGGTTCTAGGCGCTTCAGTCAGGAACGGCGCGACTGCTATGGTCGCAGGTTTAAATCTTTCCTCGGGCATGGATGTGTGTGATGACCTTAGGTTAGTTAGGTTTAAGTAGTTCTAAGTTCTAGGCGACTGATGACCTCAGATGTTAAGTCCCATAGTGCTCAGAGCCATTTGAACCATTAGATTTATTCCTGGTATTCAGTACCTTTTTTTACAAATAACTTTTTAAATAATGCAATGCCACACTGTTCACTCTTATCTCACTATTAGTCACTGCACACACTATACACACGTTGTTTCATAACGCTTCACTCGCTACACACACGCACACACACACACACACACACACACACTGGTGATCTCTGGGCCATTTTCTGTACCGCAACTTCCCATTTGCCATCCTGCGAAACTGAGTCAGCATCCATCCATAATGAGTGAGATGTTGAGCTCAGAAAGGGGGGAAGAGGTGTTAGTATTGTACTAGGCATAGCTTGGGGGTAAGTATTTCAAGAAAGGAAAAAAAGAAGGAAAGAAACATAAAGTGAAGGTGTTGTGTGGAATGTTGAATGTTTTATAATCTTTATTATTATTATTATTATTATTTATTTGTATAATATTTATTATCAAACTTCTACTCTGTTTTATCAAAGTAATCCTTCAATGTATAAAATGTATTGCATAACAGGTACTTTTTAGCTGCCTTTTTAAATTAGAGTATTTTTGCAATTTCTTTAATCTCTTTTGGTAATTTATTGTACAGTTTAATCCTTGGTAGAAAATGCTGTTTTGATTTTTATGTTATTTTTTCTTGGTAAATGTAAGTTGAGTCTATCTCTTGTTGCGTGGTCATGGACAGAGCAGTTTGTGCAGTAATAATTGATGTGTACAACTGACTGGTAAATGTATTCACATGGAGCAGTTAAAATCCCCAGTGTTTTGAACAGATCTTTACAATGATCTCGACTAGTATTTTTAGTTATTATTATATTATTCTATGACGTCATGTGCACAACAGAAGAAGCACGTTTGTTTCTGCACAGCGTGCACTGTTCCCTTATGAGCACAGTGCTCTTTCTACTGTACTATATTAGCAAAGTAATGGCAGTTATAAGAGTCGAGGGACATTAAAGGGAAACAGTGGTTGGGAAGGGAGTGAGACAGGGTTGTAGCCTTTCCCCGATGTTATTCAATCTGTATATTGAGCAAGCAGTAAAGGAAACGAAAGAAAAATTCGGAGTAGGTATTAAAATCCATGGAGAAGAAATAAAAACTTTGAGTTTCGCCGATGACATTGTAGTTCTGTCAGAGACAGCAAAGGACTTGGAAGAGCAGTTGAACGGAATGGACAGTGTCTTGAAAGGAGGATATAAGGTGAACATCAACAAAAGCAAAACGAGGATAATGGAATGTAGTCGAATTAAGTCAGGTGATGCTGAGGGAATTAGATTAGGAAATGAGACACTTAAAGTAGTGAAGGAGTTTTGCTATTTGGGGAGCAAAATAACCAATGACGGTCGAAGTAGAGGGGATATAAAATGTAGACTGGCAATGGCAAGGAAAGCGTTTCTGAAGAAGAGAAATTTGTTAACATCGATACAGATTTAAGTGTCAGGAAGTCGTTTCTGACAGTATTTGTATGGAGTGTAGCCATGTATGGAAGTGAAAAATGGACGATAACTAGTTTGGACAAGAAGAGAATAGAAGCTTTCGAAGTGTGGTGCTACAGAAGAATGCTGAAGATAAGGTGGGTAGATCACATAACTAATGAGGAGGTATTGAATAGAATAGGGGAGAAGAGGAGTTTGTGGCACAACTTGACAAGAAGAAGGGACCGGTTGGTAGGACATGTTCTGAGGCATCAAGGGATCACCAATTTAGTACTGAAGGGCAGCGTGGAGGGTAAAAATCGTAGAGGGAGACCAAGAGATGAATACACTAAGCAGATTCAGAAGGATGTAGGTTGCAGTAAGTACTGGGAGATGAAGAAGCTTGCACAGGATGGAGTAGCATGGAGAGCTGCAGCAAACCAGTCTCAGGACTGAAGACCACAACAACAACAACAACAACAACAAACAGATACTTTTCAGCTGCCTTTTTAAATAAGTGTATTTTTGCAATTTCTTTTATCTCTTTTGGTAATCTATTGTACAGTTTAATCCTTGGTAGAAAATGCTGTTTTGATTTTTATGTTTATTTTTTCTTGGTAAATGTAAGTTGAGTCTATCTCTTGTTGCGTGGTCATGGACAGAGCTGTTTGTGCAGCAATTTTTGATGTGTACAGCTGACTGGTAAATGTATTCACGTGGAGCAGTTAAAATCCCCAGTGTTTTGATCAGATATTTACAATGAGCTCGACTAGTATTCTTAGTATTCTTGGTTATTATTCTATGACGTCATGTCTACAACAGCAGAAGCACGTTTGCTTCTGAGCAGCGTTTACTCTTCCCTCATGAGCACAGTGCTCTTTAAAACCCCCAGTGTTTTGAACAGATCTTTACAATCATTTCGACTAGCAATTTTGGTTATTATTCTATGACGTCATGTGCGCAACAGCAGAAGCACGTTCGCTTCTGCACAGCGTTTACTCTTCCCTCATGAGCACAGCGCTCTGTATATCGCCAGTGTTTTGAACAGATGTTTACAATGAACTCGACTAGTATTTTTGGTTATTATTCTATGACGTCATGTGCACAACAGCAGAAGCACGTTTGCTTCTGCGCAGCGTTTACTGTTCCCTCATGAGCACAGTGCTCTTTGTACTGTACTGTATTAGCAAAGTAAGTAATATTTCGTAATTTTTATTATCTTTCGTGGCGCTGTAATTTCAGTGGCCAGCAGCAGTGCTGGAGAAGCGCAGGCGGTGCGCCGACTTTCCGCTTGCCGGCGTGCGTGGCAGACAGCGGTCGCCGGCGGTGCGGCGGTGCGTGCGTGTGAGATACCGGCCGTCCACCGGCGCCGCGGTCCCCCTGCCCGCTACTCGCTTCCCAGGGACGCCGTCCCGCGCCGCCGCTACCGGACTTACAGTAATCACCGTCACCAGTGGACGGGCAGCTCTTCAGCCCGGCGGCGACAGCTCACTAATACCACCACCGCAATCGGCAACGTCATTTTTCTTCTTTGGCGCCGTTACCTTCCTTTTATATTTGGATACTCGCAAAGAGAAGGCCCCAATGCCTAATGGTGTGCGTCTTAACACTGAGCACCAAAAGGCATCTCTCTTTTAGCAACTACGAGGGTTGCCCAGAAAGTAACGCACCGCATTTTTTTCTTCAACAATTCTTTATTGAATGTAAATAAATGATCTAGGTGATAATCTGAGCAGCCCCCTTAGATTGTTTGCAGATGACGCTGTAATGTCGTGCGGTCTAAGGCGCGGCAGTCGTGGACTGTGTGGCTGGTCCCGGCGGAGGTTCGAGTCCTCCCACGGGCATGAGTGTGTCTGTTTGTCCTTAGGATAATTTAGGTTAAGTAGTGTGTAAGCTTAGGGACTGATGACCTTACCAATTAAGTCCCATAAGATTTCACACACATTTTTTGACGCTGTAATTTACCGTCTAGTAAAATCATCAGACGATCAATCTCAACTACAAAATAATCTAGAGAGAATTTCTGCATGGTGCGAAAACTGGCAATTGGCACTAAACAAAGAAAAGTGCGAGGTCATGGGTACTAAAAGAAATCCGATAAATTTTGGGTATACGATAAATCGCACGAATCTAAGGGCTGTCAATTCGACTAAATACCTAGGAATTACAATTACGAGCAATTTAAATTGGAAAGACCACATAGATAATACTGTGGGGAAGGCGAAACAAACATTGCGCTTTGTTGCCACAACACTTAGAAGATGCGACAAATCCACTAAAGAGACAGCCAACATTACACTTGTCCGTCCTCTGCTGGAATATTGCTGCGCAGTGTGGCATCCTTACCAGGTAGGATTGACGGAGGACATCTAAAAAGTGCAAAGAAGGGCACCTCGTTTCGTGTTTTCGTGCAATGGGGGAGAGAGTGTCACTGATATGATACGCGAATTGGGGTGGCAGTCACTGAAACAAAGGCGGAATTTCTTTGCGACGAACCGGCCATGGTGGCCGAGCGGTTCTAGGCACTACAGTCTGGAACCGCGCGACCGCTACGGTCGCAGGTTCGAATCCTGCCTCAGGCATGGATGTGTGTTATGTCCTTAGGTTAGTTAGGTTTAAGTGGTTCTGAGTTCTAGGGGACTGATGACCTCAGAAGTTAAGTCCCATAGTGCTCAGAGCCATTTGAACCATTTTGAACCTTTGCGGCGAGATCTATTTACTAAATTTCAAACACCAACTTTCTCTTCCGAATGCGTAAACATTTTGTTGACACCCACCTAAGTAGGGAGAAATCATCATCATAATAAAATAAGAGAAATCAGAGTTTGAACGGAAATATTTAGGTGTTCCCACGCGCCAATCGAGAGTGTAATAGTAGAGAAGTGGTATGAAAATTGTTCGGTGAACCCTCTGCCAGGCACTTAAGTGTGAATTGCAGAGTAACCATGTAGATGTAGATGTAGAAATGAGAATTACACACAGGAAAGAATGGTGTTTTATCTACACACGCTTCTTTCCCACATAATGTCCATCCCGATCTATGGCCTTCCTCCAGCGCGAAACAAGGGCGTGTATGCTCTGTCGGTACCAATCCTTGTCACTGTGTCAATCACCTCCCCATCGTCTTCAAAATGTCTTCCACGAATGGTATCCTTCAATGGCCCAAGCAAGTGGAAACTCGCTGAGAAACATGTGAGACGTTACATCCGTGGAGAGTCTCCCCGACCGTTGCAAATCGTCGAGTTCTGCCGAACCGTCTCCTGATGATCTCACCCTCCGTGCCCAGCGACATACTGTACTTCTGTAGACAGCAGATGCTCCATAGACTTTGCAACAAACATTTGTGAATCTTCCCCACAGTTTCTTTCCCCGCAGTGACAAATTCAATGATGGCACTTCCACGTAACGTACATCACCTACAGACGCCATTTTGAAACAGTCATGCAGCTACGCTATCTGTCGGAAGTGGCGGTAACTTGGCGCGCTCACTCGAGAGACTCGGTTTATCGTATCGCGACATTGCTGCTCGCGTTGGTCGAGATCCGATGACTGTTAGCAGAATATGGAATCGGTGGGTTCAGAAGGGTAATACGGAACGCCTTGCTGGATCCCAACAGCCTCGTATCACTAGCAGTCGAGATGACAGGCATCTTATCCGCATGGCTGTAAAGCATCGATCCCTGAGTCAACAGATTGGGACGTTTGCAAGACAACAACTATCTGCACGAACAGTTCGACGACGTTTGAAGCAGCATGACAATCAGCTCTGAGACCGTGGCTGCGGTTACCCTTGACGCTGCATCACAGACAGGAGCACCTGCGATGGTGTACTCAGCGACGAACATGGGCGCACGAATGGCAAAACGTCATTTTTCCGGATGAATCCAAGTTCTGTTTACAGCATCATCATGGTCGCATCCGTGTTTGGCGACATCGCGGTGAACGCACATTGGAAGCGCGTATTCGTCATCGCCATACTGGCGTATGAGCCGGCGTGATGGTATGGGGTGCCATTGGTTACACATCTCGGTCAGCTCTTGTTCGCATTGATGGCACTTTAAACGGTGGACGTTACATTTCAGATGTGTTACGACCCGTCGCTCTAGCCTTCATTCGATCCCTGCGAAACCATACATTTCAGCAGGATAATGCACGACCGCATGTTGCACGTCCTGTACGGGCCTTTATGGATACAGAAAATGTTCGACTGCTGCCCTGGCCAGCACATTCTCCAGATCTCTCAGCAACTGAAAACGTCTGGTTAATGGTGGCCGAGCAACTGACTCGTCACAACACGCCAGTCACTACTCTTGATGAACTGTGGTATCGTGTTGAAGCTGCATGGGCAGCTGTACCTGTTCACGCCATCCAAGCTCTGTTTGACTCAATGCCCAGGCGTATCAAGGCCGTTATTACGGCCAGAGGTGGTTGTTCAGGGTACTGATTTCTCAGGATCTATGCACCCAAATTGCGTGAAAATGTAATCACATGTCAATTCTAGTATAATATATTTGTCCAATGAATACCCGTTTATCATCTGCACTTCTTCTTGGTGTAGGAATTTTAATGGCCAGTAGTCTATTACACGTACGTAATGATTCGCATTCGCAGCATTGTTTTTGGCTGACAAAAAAATGCGGTGCGTTACTTTCTGGGCAACCCTCATATTTATCTCCGTATACTGTGCAGCTCATTTTGCCATGTGACTGAAAACAACCCATCCGTCATACTATATTGTAAGAATTTATTTAGTGCACTGTACACATGATATTACTATACAATATGATTCACGAAGATATGCAAATATTTTAATATGTTATTCTACAAGTAAAGCTAAAGAAAAAACGTTATATAAACATAGGTAAGCAAATGTTTAGTTACGGAGTTACGGCTAATAAAAGATTTTGCCTGAAATTCAGCAACTTCGCTGATAAGAAGCCATTGCAAAACTGTACGAGGTTACAGTAAAGCACGATTTCCTTATATTTTATTGTTATTGGTCTGGTAAATCTAATAAAACATGTCCCAGATGTGTGTCTGCAGTAGCTTTCCAGAACATCCAGCAAAGAAGTAATTTCGTAAAATTTTTAATCTACCAACAACTTGGGCCAATTTGTGTTTTAAATTCCAGGCAAATGAACAAAGTTTTCAACAGAAGTTGTAGATAATTTAATTTTGGAAAAATGATGGTAATAACGTTAACTGAAACTGTATGAATGTGTCAGATAATCTGCTTTTATTAATACCACAACACCCGTGAATTCATGTTAAACCGGAAAAACAAAACCTCACTGTTAAGGAAGTAGCACAATGTAAATACAGTTTCGCAATACATTCACAATAAATGTTCAAAAATGTCTCCACCGAGTTCAATGCACTTAGGTGACGTGTATGAACAGGTTTTGTTACTCGTTTTAGTTTCACAGGGTTGTTCTTAATTTCGTCTATTGCAATCATATTGCGAGCAAGTGATGCCTTACGTGTATTGACTTTGTCCTCATAAACTATGTCTTTCATCGACCCCCTCACACAAAAATCCATTGGTTTTAAATAGGGCGATATGGGTGGCCACAGACGTGTAGCACCACGACCAATCTGGGGGAAATGTTCATTTAAATGTGTAGTAACGGCGTGGTGAAATGTGGAGGCGCTCTGTCACATTGGAAATACATTTGCAATCACATAGCAAGTGGAACATCTTCGACCAAGCGGGGAATTTCTTCTTGAAGAAATTGTAAATATGTCTCGCCAGTTAGACGAGCTGGGAAAATTTGCTTCTGTGGATGTTCTGGAAAACTACTGCAGATACACGTCTGGGATATGTTTTATTAGATGCTTCAGGCCAATAACAACAAAATAAATGGAAATCGTACTTTACTTTAACCTCGTACAATTTTGCGATGACTTTCTATAAGCAAAGTTGCTTAATTTCAGGCAAAATCTTTTATTAGCCTAACTCCGTATCCAAACATTTGCGACCCTATGTTCATATGACCTTTTTTTAGTTTTACTTGTAGAATAACATATTAAAATATTTGCATATACTCGTGGATCACCCTGTTTATTTAAAGAAGAAAAAACGTTGAGTGTAAATGTTACATGCTAAAGTGCTGTATCCACCAAACTAAGACTGGTGCCCGACATACAAGGTCGCGAAAAGCTAACTACCCACCCCATAAAAGTAGTTGCTGTACAAAGATAGCTTGCCTGCATCCTAGCAGCCGGTATGGACACAGGGCGTTCATTACGCAAGTAACACTGGCAACACATAATGAAAAAAGCATTTTTGATTATTTTACACTGCGCAACAAAACTAAAGAACCACTTTTTCGAATCCTTGTTATTACCTCACATTGTGAGTCATAGCTTGAAGTTTGGCTCAGAAGTTCCTCACAGGTACATTTGTAACGTGGGCAACAAAGCCGAGGATGTTGCTGAACCCTGAGATCTTAGAAAGACCCTTTGCGGTTTTACTATCGCGCATGTTAATCTTGGGCTGCCACGTGGCTACACCACTGGAGGGAGGAAAATAGGAGTGTTGAAAACGCGTAAGAACCCTTTTATGCTTAGGATCACGTTTAGATTTCGTCGAATCTGAACGAGCAAACACTGCCGTGGCGCTAAGCTCCAAAGGGGTGCGATCACATTCAGTGGGGATGCAGTCCCACAATGTCCTTAGATAGCGACTGAGGTGTCCGAGGGTGTCAGCAGTGTGAAAGGTTGTCAAGAAGGTCCTCCTGTTGTTCATCACACTGCGAACTGTAGTTTTCGACCGCGAAAAGGGTGGGACTTAATGCCCCAAGTGAAGAGGTGGTGGTTTCAATGGCCCCCTTTATGGCACCTCCTGGGGCCTTTCCGTGTCGATTCTGGGGGGGGGGGGGGGGGGGGGTGGCGAGACTGAAAGGTTTTCCTCCTTTCCTCGGCTGGCCATAGCAAAACCGCGTAATTTCAGCCCTCGGCGTTTAGGTTCTGGCCTCCGTCGCAAACACGTCAAAAGATGGATTGAAATGTAGGTAAGGAGTCTGTGACGAACTTCTCATCGTGTGATACGTCCAAGGTGGTGTTGACGTGAATTTTGGTGAAATTTTATGCTAATATGACATCATTAATTCACCGTACGGCTCACATAAACGTTGAGCTGTGCCCTTTTTTTTCGCATATGCCAACAACTTGCTGTTTGAAGTGCCGCCGAGCCAGAGGATGACGCCACAGGGCGCCACGCTTCTGCACCATTACAGAGAAAGGTTGTAGGCACTGTAAGTAAGCTGTTTAGGTTCTTATATTGGTAACACACTGTAGCGCTCTGTATGAAAATCACTGGCTGTGCTGTGTGCAGTCTGTGGCTAGTTTGCATTGTTGTCTGCCATTGTAGTGTTGGGCAGCTGGATGTTAACAGCGCGTAGCGTTGCGCAGTTAGAGGTGAGCCGCCAGCAGTGGTGGATGTGGGGAGAGAAATGGCGGAGTTTTGAAATTTGTAAGACTGGATGTCATGAACTGCTATGTATATTATGATTTTTCAACACTATTAAGGTAAATACGTTAAGTGACCACCTGCTCGTAATGCATCGTGGGCACCCAATTGCGCGACAGTCGCCTGGAAAAAAGCCATTAGTGTGTGCCTTTCAGAGGCACAGGTGGAAAAAAAAGCCATTATCCTCGCTATTGACATTTCTTTGCAGAAAGCATCGCAAATACGACACACTCATTACTTGGAAACATGATTACTCGTACTTCGTGCTACTTACTGAAATGCTTATGAATTGATGGGAAATATTCGTACATCTGCACACCTGATTATGACAAGTGTCTTTCTACAAGAATTTCTACTGACTTATGAAATGCCACATAGCTGTTGAATGATGTTTTTATGCTTTGGTTTGCGTAATTGCTTATTTCATTTGATATCTGGTTTCCAGCTGCCTTGCAGCATTGGTTTCATAAAATAAAATTAAATGCATTTGCTAATGTGAACACTTTCTGTCAAAAGATCTATTAAATAATTATTTTGTGATCCACAGTCTACGAAAAAGGAGCTCTTGGAATGGAAAGAACAATAAGAAGGGACTAATAACAGTAACTGCATATATAATTTTCTTTTCAAGTAATTGGTAATGTTTTTGGTAGAATAACTTCTTGTGGTGCACCATTTTAATGACATAGATATTAAGATGTGAATAGACATTTCCCTTATCTGCATTGTTGTCTTTAGTCTGATATTTTTTGTGCTTGAGCTCTGTCATGATTAGATATAAGTTATTGCATTTGCTGCTGCTGTTTGCCAGGCATAGTGCTTCTGAATTTCACTTTGTATTACTCTGTTAAGCCAGTTTTACTACTGATTTATTTTTCTTGTTGCTGCACATTGGCTCATATTAGTTGTAATGTTGCATTTGCTTGGTAATTTAGATTTACTGTTGCTTGCTTTGCCAGTTTGCATTTTTTTTCATTGCTGTTTGTATTAAT
The DNA here is from genome assembly GCF_023864345.2 of Schistocerca serialis cubense. NCBI lineage: Eukaryota > Metazoa > Arthropoda > Insecta > Orthoptera > Acrididae > Schistocerca > Schistocerca serialis. The sequence continues at coordinate 250,809,683 of NC_064639.1, read as the reverse complement.
TGTTTTGTGCTGCTGCATTGCCTCGTCCTTTAGTTTAGCATCTGAGCTCAGTAGATTTAAGTTAGCTTAAGATGTGGTAGGCTATATGTGAGAACCAGTTGTGATGAATTGGAAGAAATGCATTGGGAAGCTATAAGAAAATGGTTTGGCCAAAAGAGAATTTTGAAAGTAGGGTTTAGGGACAACAGGTTTAGGTAGGATTTTCTTGTAAATAAATGATGAGGTAAGATAATGGAAAATAAATAATGAGGTAAGAAATGTGTGAACATATAAATACAGAAAGCATGCTTGGATAGGATTTTTTTGGTGGAAACAAATGTTGTAATAAGACGAAAGATCCATGAAATGAAGTTTTGGGTTGGACTGCAGTATCAAATTTTACACTGAAAACAAACCCTGTCCTTTCCTCCTGTGTTATTCTGCTATGTGTTTGTGTACTCTTGTATATTTGTGTTTTTCCTGTCTTACTGTGTTTAGCTAGTAAGAGTTATGTTGTAGAATTTTTCTGATAATATGTTATTTACTTTGTAAAGATGTTCAGACATTATTTATTCTGTTTTGTTTTAATGCTCACGTGTGAAGTTGATGTTTCAAAAGTTATTCCGATCTTATATGTATTTACTTATGTCATAATTCCTGTAACACTGATGTATATGTTATTTCGATTCTTCTGTAAAGCCTGCATTACCACAAATATTATCTGTATTGTTATGTTCTTTAATGATGTATTTTGTACCTTCGTTATTGTATTCTTATGTTATAAAATTGTAATTGACACCAGTTCATCAAATTAAGTAACTTGTAAGTTACATTTCACTGCACACGTTTCTGTTGGTCATAGTATATGGACAATATGTGGGAAGTAGGGATTGATAGTATTTGCACGTGTGTTAATAATTCAGCAAGGGACTGGATAACAGCATTGCTGGTTCTAAGGACAGTTAAAAATTTTTTTGTGAGTGCACAAGTGGTGGTTTATGGACTTGCTATATTGTCCGCAAAACTCTTCGATGGTGATTGTGCACCTGCACAGTCGCAACAGATGGTTGCTGGCTGTCTTTACAACGACTACAGTGGGTCTGCATCTTTGATGATCCATCAGCGCCATTATTTCTACAAGGACTGCAGTGGGTCTGCACCTTTGGTGGCCCACCAATACCATACTCTCTACCAGGACTACAGTGGGTCTACTCTGTGATGACCTACCTACTTCGACTGACTTGCGGTGGGTTTGCTCTGTTGTGGCCCATTACCTGTCTGCATGTCAAGAGGTTGGTTGTTGGTTGGTTTGTGGGAGGAGACCAAACAGTGTGGTCATCGGTCTCATCGGATTGGGAAGGATGGGGAAGGAAGTCGGCCGTGCCCTTTCAGAGGAACCATCCCGGCATTTGCCTGGAGTGATTTAGGGAAATCACGGAAAACCTAAATCAGGATGGCCGGACGCGGGATTGAACCGTCGTCGTCCCGAATGCGAGTCCAGTGCTGCATGTCAAGAGTCAGCACTGTCTTTTCGTTGGAAGGACAACACTACTTCTTCAAGACTGCATGGAAATCCACTACTTCTGTGTGCATTTTCTTCTACTGCTCAGACGTTGAGGAAAACACTGCTATTTTACTGTGATGAACGATCAGGACTGTCTTTATGGACTGTGTGAAAATTTTAGCTTTTGACCAACATTGAATCAATAAGTGTGTGCATTTGATTTCTTTGTTATTGTAATTATGAAAAATTTTAACAAATCATTATTGGCCACTGCCCAAAACAATTTGTAAAATTTTTTGTGGGGAGCATGGGGGCTATGTAAGTAGGCTGTTTAGGTTCTTATATTGGTAACACCACGTAGCGCTCTGTATGAAAATCACTGGCTGTGCTGTGTGCAGTCTGTGGCTAGTTTGCATTGTTGTCTGCCATTGTAGTGTTGGGCAGCTGGATGTTAACAGCGCGTAGCGTTGCGCAGTTGGAGGTGAGCCACCAGCAGTGGTGGATGTGGGGAGAGAAATGGCGGAGTTTTGAAATTTGTAAGACTGGATGTCATGAACTGCTACGTATATTATGATTTTTCAACACTATTAAGGTAAATACATTGTTTTCTCTCTATTAAAATCTTTCATTTGCTAACTATGCCTATTAGTAGTTAGTGCCTTCAGTAGTTTGAATCTTTTATTTAGCTGGCAGTAGTGGCGCTCGCTGTATTGCAGTAGTTCGAGTAACGAAGATTTTTGGTGAGGTAAGTGATTTGTGAAAGGTATAGGTTAATGTTAGTCAGGGCCATTCTTTTGTAGGGATTTTTGAAAGTCAGATTGCGTTGCGCTAAAAATATTGTGTGTCAGTTTAAGCACAGTCTTGTATAATATTTCAAAGGGGACGTTTCAGCACCTTTGAGCCAAATTTGAAACCTGTGCGTCGCAATGCGAGGCAATAACGAGGTTTCGAAAAATTCTGTTGTTCAGAGTAGATAGACTCAGCTTTGTGTCATGAATGATACGTGGCTCCCCAGTCAAAGTCCTGCACACTAATCTAAACTGACACAGTGAAGGTGGACTGTCTAATCTATGTAACTTCAGTCTGGACTGCCCTAACTAACTGTTTGTAGTTCAGGCTAGGTTATTTGTATAACATTTTCACACACAACATCTACTATCCGACAATCACTCGTTAAAATTTCTTGTGTTATCAAAAAAAAAAGAAAATGTTCAAATGTGTGTGAAATCTTATGGGACTTAACTGCTAAGGTCATCAGTCCCTAAGCTTACACACTATTTAATCTAAATTATCCTAAGGACAAACACACCCATGCATGCCCGAGGGAGGACTCGAACCTCCGCCGGGACCAGACGCACATCTTGTGTTACCATCGTATACCTCACCTAGGTAGCATATCACTGCTTGTAACGCTGTTATAATGGACAAATATTTCCTTGTTCCATTCGCAAATGGGATAAGGCAGAAAATCGGTACTACTGATATCAAGTACAGTCTGCCATGCACTGGCCAATAGTTTGTGAAGTAATTACGTTGATGTAGGCTCTTTAGTGATTTGCTTACTGCACTGTAACATTGCTGCCGGCATTTATCTAAGGGTATGTCTCTCCTGTGATATACCGCTGGCAGACTATCAGAAGTTTGGGTTGCAACTGTCATGATCCGTCTGAACTCAATTCCCTAAGAAACTTCGCAGGAGAGCTTCTGTAAAGTTTGGAAGGTAGGAGACAAGGTACTGTCGGAAGTAAAGCTGTGATGAGGAGGCGTGAGTCGCGCTTGGGTAGCTCAGTTGGTAGTCGGCTATCAGCCGTGGCAGCTTGCGGACGGCCCCGCGCGCAGGCCAGTGCTCCGCTGCCGGCGTTGTTTACTTCCGCGTCGTAGCTTCAAGGCTTGTGTCCGTCCACCGTGAACAACATGTCGAGCGCTTACCGCCGCGCGACCCTTAAAGTTTCCTTCCCAGCTGAACATGCGTGACCATGTGCACATGAAGTTGAAACGTTCCTGCGTTCTCGGAATCCATTTTTCGATCAGGAGTAGTGTCGTTTATATTAAAATGACAAACACCAAGGTGTGTGAAGATGTTATTCGCCGGCATGCCAATGGACTTAAGTTCAAATACTCTGATGGTCACGTCGGAGCTGTGACATTTGAACTCGCGGAGTACGTTCAGCGAACTATTAGGGTGTTTGAACTACATTTTGAAGTGCCGAAGGACGAAGTTGTCTCTGCGTTACAATTATACAGTAACGTCTTCGGGCCCGCAGCTCGTGGTCGTGCGGTAGCGCTCCCGCTTCCCACGCCCGGGTTCCCGGGTTCGATTCCCGGCGGGGTCAGGGATTTTCTCTGCCTCGTGATGGCTGGGTGCTGTGTGATGTCCTTAGGTTAGTTAGGTTTAAGTAGTTCTAAGTTCTAGGGGACTGATGACCATAGATGTTAAGTCCCATAGTGCTCAGAGCCATCTGAACCATCTAACGTCTTCGGTTACGTAGAGGAAAAATGGCAGTAGTGTCGTTTATATTAAAATGACAAACACCAAGGTGTGTGAAGATGTTATTCGCCGGCATGCCAATGGACTTAAGTTCAAATACTCTGATGGTCACGTCGGAGCTGTAACATTTGAACTCGCGGAGTACGGTCAGCGAACTATTAGGGTGTTTGAACTACATTTTGAAGTGCCGAAGGATGAAGTTGTCTCTGCGTTACAACTATACAGTAACGTCTTCGGTTACGTAGAGGAAAAATGGCCAACCTTCACGACCTACCATGTCCTTAATGGTGTGCGTCAGGTCAAAACTGAACTGAAAAAAACATATACCATCACACCTGACAATTGGCGGGGTGCGAGCCATTGTCATGTACGACGGCCAACCCCGAACATGTGCGGGTTGTGGACAAGAAGGCCACGTCAGATCTGCCTGCTTGCGACGCCGCCTGATCCAGACGCCGGTCGGCGAGGAAGCGTCCCCAGCGGTGATCAGTCAGATCCCTGTCACATATGCCAAAGTTGCCCTGTAAGGTAGCACCTCTACACAGGGTCTTCCTGCTCCGTTGACGTCGTCTGATCAGGTAGATGCAACCGCTACTGAGATTCCTTCTGAGGTACCACAGAAGCCAGATCCTGACCTGCCGAATCTTCGCAGCACGGAGACTGAAAATGCTACTGAGATGGACGTTGATCCGGGAGTGGTACCTACTTCTGCTTTCCTTCAGACTGGTCCGGAGTCAGGCGAAAGCCACACGCAATCGAACTCTGAACGACATGTTCGAAAACAAGGATCGCCACGAAAGAGAAAGAAACGTTGCCGTACACCCCCTGATGAATCCATTCTAGGGATGGATACCAGGGATGCAGATCCGAATATGGACGACAAACCGCTCTTTGATGACCAAAAGTCTGATGCGAACGACCCGCCACAGGCGACCACTGGCAACGAACACCCCTCCTTAATGGCGCCGTCGCCCCACAGGTCGACGTTGAAGGGAGCCTATCCGCTGAGCCGAAAACTACGCCTCCTCTCCACGTGGATGATGTGCACAGCCGATGCCTTATCGCAATATCAGTCTCCTGGGCAGACGACGTGGAGATCGAAGGGACTGGGGTGGACGGTGCTGATGATGGGGCGCCCCCATCGGTTGCGCTCGCGCCAGCAAACTCTCCACAATAACAGCCTCTTTACCGGACCGGCAAGATCGACGACCTCTCGCTCCTGTAGGAGCCCCACCTTTGCCTGTGGGACTCCAGCACCAGCATTATCGTGTCGCAACGATTAACCTCGCGACCATTCGTGCGCCCCACAAACTAGCGCTGCTCCGCGATATGTTTTATGATGCGGACATAGATATTGCGTTTTTTCAGGAAGTGCATGTCGCCGATTTTTCACCACCACATGGCTTCACGGAGCATCTTTCGCCTGCTTCGGACACCGGTAGTGGTGCCGCCATCATCTTACGAGAAGGTCTATCTGCCGAAGATGTCCTATACCTCCCCAACGGCAGAGGTATGGCCCTTGCTATCTTTGGCGTACGCATCGTCAACATTTATGCGCCGTCGGGCTCCAGCTATCGTCGTGAACGCAATGCCTTCTTCGCGAATGAAGTTACACCCCTTTTTGTGGGACCACACGATGACTGGGTCATGGGTGGAGACTTCAACTGCACCTAGCGACCTCAGGATCAATTGCCGCGTCACTCACCATGCGCAGCTCTGGCAACAGTCGTCATGCGACTACAATTTGTCGACACGTGAAGACATGTTCACGGTGATCTTTTGGGCCTTACGTACTACACTGAGCACTCCTCTAACCGATTGGATCGCATCTACATCTCGCGATCCCTAATTCAACGCACTCGACAGGCTGAAATCTGGCCTGTTGCTTTCTCAGATCATGAGGCTTACTTCTGTGAAGTTGTTCTCACAAGACAGGCAGTATGGCACGGACGTGGTCTATGGAAACTGAACACGGCACTTCTTAATTCACCTGGCTGTGGACTTCTAATAGAAGACACTTGGATCACATGTAATAGACACCGTCCCACGTATCCGTCTACCATATCCTGGTGGATCCATTGTGCAGAACCTGCTCTTCGAAAAACTTTGATCCGGTATGGCAAAGATGTTGTCGCCTGGAGGAAGAGCACTATGGACTTTTACTACAGGATCTTACGAGAATGCTCCACGATGCCAGCCTCCCCTGAGCGCCATACAAGGCTGAACCATGCTAAGGCCCAAATCTCCAATCTCATGCGAAGGCATTTGGAAGGAGCGATAGTACGATCTCGTACTGCTGATCGCATGCCTCATGAACATCCGTCGATGTACCATATCATCCAAGAACGCTAAAATCGACGCCGAAAATTGATTCACGTCCTAACAGAACAAGAAGGGCGTCCCTACGTAACCTAGTCTCCAGTAGGGAATGTGCTTCACGCCCACTACCAGCAGCTCTACGCCGAAACTCCACATTCCCCAAGTTGATCGAGGAAGTCTCACAGCTCAACTCCGGTGGTATCCCAGGAGATGCGGCGATTGACTTGGTGTCAGAGGTGACTGATGATGAAGTCCGCGATGCGATCCGGGCAGGAACCATCAATCGCTCCCCAGGACCCGACGGTCTTCTCCTAGAATTTTATCGCACCTTCTGTGATTTGTTAGAGTCCACCTTCACCTCCATCTGTCGGGAACTGATGTCTCCGGAAGTACCTGTTCCGGAAGCCTTCATGGTTCAAATGGCTCTGAGCACTATGGGACTCAACATCTTAGGTCATAAGTCCCCTAGAACTTAGAACTACTTAAACCTAACTAACCTAAGGACATCACACACACCCATGCCCGAGGCAGGATTCGAACCTGCGACCGTAGCAGCCCCGCGGTTCCGGACTGCAGCGCCAGAACCGCACGGCCACCGCGGCCGGCAAGCCTTCATGGAAGGAATTATTATTCCTGTACATAAACTGCATGGTGACAACAATATCAGTGATTATCGGCCCATCACCCTCCTTAACAGTGATATGAAAATCTTCACTCGCCTTTTGGCAGCACGACTTAAAAACGTTGCCCGATATGTTGTGTCGCCAGACCAAGCATCTTTGGGAGGGGATAATAATATCAACACGGCTTTATGCCGCTACTGGGATATGATCGCCGTTACCCAGGCACAACGCCTCTCTGGGGCACTTGCGGCTTTGGTTAGGTTAGGTTAGGTTAGTGTTGTTTTAACGTCCCGTCGACAACGAGGTCATTAGAGACGGAGCGCAAGCTCGGGTTAGGGAAGGATGGGGAAGGAAATCGGCCGTGCCCTTTCAAAGGAACCATCCCGGCATTTGCCTGAAACGATTTAGGGAAATCACGGAAAACCTAAATCAGGATGGCTGGAGACGGAATTGAACCGTCGTCCTCCCGAATGCGAGTCCAGCGTGCTAACCACTGCGCCACCTCACTCGGTTTGCGTCTTTGGACTTACGTGAAGCTTTCGATAGGGTTGACCATTCGTTTCTTACGGCCGTTCTCCACCATATGGGTTTCCCAGTCGCCGTTATTACGGTAGTGATGCGCCTTCTGCGGGGTGCCTCATCCAGGATTATGTACAATGGCAGACTCACTCCTCCGATAACAATAGGTCGATCCGTACGTCAAGGTTCCCCTCTATCAGCGATTTTGTACGCCTTTTCCTTGGAATCCTTGCTATGTGGACTAAGACAACGTTTGGTAGGGTTGTCCATAGATCGCAACCGATTCTGTTGCACGTCCTATGCTGACGATGTAGTCATCTGTTTACGTAATGCCGACGATGTTCGAGCTGTTTTGACGTGGGTAGCGACTTATGGTGAGGCGTCGGGTAGCTCTTTAAACGTACGTAAGTCACAAGTTATGTTCATTGGCACGGGACTTCCCGTGGAGTGCGTTACACCTCTCACCACCGTTGATACCATTCGCTGTTTGGGAATAGATTTTACATCTGATCTCCGGCGTTCAGCCACCATCAACTGCCGACGCCTCCTTTTAATGATCAGGGCAGGTCTTATGGACCATCGCCTTCGATCCCTAGATATTCTCCAACGAGCTCGATATGTCAATATATATATATATATATATATATATATATATATATATATATATATATATATATATATATATATATATACTCCTGGAAAATGAAATAAGAACACCGTGAGTATTGTTTGACAAGTCACATTCTGTGGCATCAAGGAATTTTTCAGTTTAGTAATGGAAGGAGCTTTCGGAACAAAAAATTGTAGAGAAAAACGAACACTTAAATACAGTAAGCAGGTTCAAATAAATGCAATTTCAAGCTGTTTTACAGAGATTAAGAGGAATGCACAGGAGAGACTACCGTGGAGACATCCAGAAGGCCTATCCTGGGACTGAAGGCCAAAACAGCAACAATACAAACTACTGCAGTCTTTTCTCAAGATACAAAGGCGTAGCTCCATGCACCAGGAGCGCCTAACACGCATGGAATAGCCGGCGAGGCTGAGAGGCTATGTAGCTGTAGTAGCTAAGGTAATAAGGTGTCGTAAAAAGCCACTTTGTGAGTAGAACAGTTGGTATTAATTTAGCAACTGCAATAACTGTTACAGCCCATTATTTCAATTATTTTTACGTAGTAAATGCATTTTATTGTACAGTAAATGAAATAATCTGTTTGTTGCTATAAACAAGGCCACTTCCTCACTCTCTGTACGTGACGTGGATGTGCGATCTGGCACGCCATAGCGCGCAATCGGTCTGCCCTCGCGGACGTAATTCCGAGGCAGCTTCCGAGATCCTGCAAGGCGTTGAGTATGGGCTCCCTTCAAACGCGAACAGAAATATAACAGAACGGTTAACGGAAGTCTCAGTAGGTTACGATCCTGCCGCTGTCGAATTCCGACACGCACTGGTTAGAGACCCTGTGCTGCACAGTGTAGGGAGACGTTGCTCATTCTTATACAAAGCATGAAACATTCTTCTCACTGCCACCCAACAGTGAAGGGCGAATGGTGAATGGGAAAACCTCTGCATAATCTTTCCTTATACATAAAGAATGAGGGTGACGTACTTTGTGTGTCCCCACTGACATGCCAAACAGTTGCTTATCCAAGTACACTCCTGGAAATTGAAATAAGAACACCGTGAATTCATTGTCCCAGGAAGGGGAAACTTTATTGACACATTCCTGGGGTCAGATACATCACATGATCACACTGACAGAACCACAGGCACATAGACACAGGCAACAGAGCATGCACAATGTCGGCACTAGTACAGTGTATATCCACCTTTCGCAGCAATGCAGGCTGCTATTCTCCCATGGAGACGATCGTAGAGATGCTGGATGTAGTCCTGTGGAACGGCTTGCCATGCCATTTCCACCTGGCGCCTCAGTTGGACCAGCGTTCGTGCTGGACGTGCAGACCGCGTGAGACGACGCTTCATCCAGTCCCAAACATGCTCAATGGGGGACAGATCCGGAGATCTTGCTGGCCAGGGTAGTTGACTTACACCTTCTAGAGCACGTTGGGTGGCACGGGATACATGCGGACGTGCATTGTCCTGTTGGAACAGCAAGTTCCCTTGCCGGTCTAGGAATGGTAGAACGATGGGTTCGATGACGGTTTGGATGTACCGTGCACTATTCAGTGTCCCCTCGACGATCACCAGTGGTGTACGGCCAGTGTAGGAGATCGCTCCCCACACCATGATGGCGGGTGTTGGCCCTGTGTGCCTCGGTCGTATGCAGTCCTGATTGTGGCGCTCACCTGCACGGCGCCAAACACGCATACGACCATCATTGGCACCAAGGCAGAAGCGACTCTCATCGCTGAAGACGACACGTCTCCATTCGTCCCTCCATTCACGCCTGTCGCGACACCACTGGAGGCGGGCTGCACGATGTTGGGGCGTGAGCGGAAGACGGCCTAACGGTGTGCGGGACCGTAGCCCAGCTTCATGGAGACGGTTGCGAATGGTCCTCGCCGATACCCCAGGAGCAACAGTGTCCCTAATTTGCTGGGAAGTGGCGGTGCGGTCCCCTACGGCACTGCGTAGGATCCTACGGTCTTGGCGTGCATCCGTGCGTCGCTGCGGTCCGGTCCCAGGTCGACGGGCACGTGCACCTTCCGCCGACCACTGGCGACAACATCGATGTACTGTGGAGACCTCACGCCCCACGTGTTGAGCAATTCGGCGGTACGTCCACCCGGCCTCCCGCATGCCCACTATACGCCCTCGCTCAAAGTCCGTCAACTGCACATACGGTTCACGTCCACGCTGTCGTGGCATGCTACCAGTGTTAAAGACTGCGATGGAGCTCCGTATGCCACGGCAAACTGGCTGACACTGACGGCGGCGGTGCACAAATGCTGCGCAGCTAGCGCCATTCGACGGCCAACACCGCGGTTCCTGGTGTGTCCGCTGTGCCGTGCGTGTGATCATTGCTTGTACAGCCCTCTCGCAGTGTCCGGAGCAAGTATGGTGGGTCTGACACACCGGTGTCAATGTGTTCTTTTTTCCTTTTCCAGGAGTGTATATATATATATATATATATATATATATATATATATATATATATTGAAAGGGTCCTGTAGCCACCTTTCATTGCCAACTCTCGTAGTGGTCAAGTCGGCAAAGAGGTTTCCGCTACTTGTGAGAAATCCACCTGCGTTAAGTTGGTGGCGGAAATGGCATCCTGGGATTTTCCGGTCCACGCGGAGCGTGGAAGAGGCTGGAGAAGCGGGAGGCAGTCTGCCGCCGGTACGGGAAGCGTACACAGCCGGTACGGGAAGCGTACGGGAAGCGTACCGATGTTACGTCGCCGTTACCTTCGCCAGTCGAAGAAGGGTGAGTTGGACTGACCGCGTGGCGCGTTGTCACATAGAGAGGGGAGCTTTTAGCTTTTGGTCTCGAATTTCGTCTTATAAAGATTTACTTGCTGGGTTGCAGCAGGGAATGCAAGGCTTTTGTAGACTTTCAGTTTGATTCCCAATGCAGTCTTGACTTTGATCCGTGAGAGGAACGCAGCACAAAGGAGTTGCATATGTTGAAGTGCCCTCGGTTCAGTGTGAATGTTTATGTGCCTACAACTGTGTGTGTATGCTTCTCATCTTTTCCGGATCTTGGTAATTTTTGTGTATTTGTGAATTTTCTTTATCTCATGTGATTAAAATTTGGCCACGGTCCATAGAAATTATCTCCGCGGACCGAGTGGGCACGCGAGTCTGTTATGAAACGTATAGTATTTCACAAGCAATTGTACATAGTTAGCATGCAACAGCAGTCTATAGATGCACTACCTCAATGTTTTAAGGAATAAATAATTTTGCCTTCAATCTTATCTTGTGTACCGATGTTACGTCGCCGTTAACTTCGCCATTTACCTTGTAGTTTTCCTTGTTGGGTCACCTATAGCATTTCCATGTGCACAGGTGTAGTGATTAGTGTCCCTTTTTTTTATCTGAGACAAATGCTCTGGAAAAGATCGTGTTTTCACGAATCTTGCTGCAGGCTGCACTTACGCATGGTGTTCACGCCCTCTTTACTTTACTCAATATTTGATTCACGGGAAGAATGCCTGGATCATATTAATAACTACATCCCATTCTTTAGCAATGACTTTACAATGAATATTCTTTGTGAGTTTTTCTTATTAATAAATTAAGTAATTTTCCGACTCAGTGCTACCTCTTCTTTGTCGTGTGGCTACAGTTGGTGGCGACCCTATCTTTTATATTGATTTCAGTGTCAAGTAGCATTTTCTTATTCAAAGTTCGCGTGGCTCTTTTAGCTATCAGGATACATTCAAAGGGCGCTTCATGCTTCGTGCACATAGCGTCCTTTTATTCACGCTACTTACAAAATATATATATATATATATATATATATATATATATATATATATATATATATTATTGGTGTTTTGCCCTTAAAGAGCGCATTTGGACTAAACTACATGGCCAGTTCCTTTTGTTGCCTTCCTTGCTGCCCAAACTTCCCTCATTCGCTCGCTGTGTTTCTGTTTCCGGTCCTCTGTCCATGCTTCTTGTCGGCTTTGTGTCTTCGGCTTCATCTTGATTGCCTTTTTGGTTGCCCATATTTCTTTCATCTTCTGGCTGTGATCTTGCTTGAGTTCTTCGGTCCATTTTATGCCTGTTCGTTTGTCGCATTGTATCTCATGTAGTTTACTTTTCTTAATGATGTTTCTGAACTTTATTCTGTCGTTTATTGTGTCTGCTGTTATGTTGAGCTGGTTCAGGTCGTTTTCTACCTCTGCCACCCATTTGTTGTTTCTAGTGGTTACCCAGTCAAAGATCTGTTTGGTCAGCCTGTGTGATGGCATTCTGTGTAGGTGTCCATAGAATTGTAGTCTGCGTTTTCTAATCTTTTCTGTGATTGTCTCCGTATGTTTGTACAGTTTCTCTGTAGGTTTCTTGATCCATATTCCATTGTTGTTAGTTGCGCCAAATATTTTCCTAAGTATTTTCCGTTCTACTTTTTCTAATTGTCTGATACGTGTATGCCCTAGGATTAGTGTGGTCTCTACTGCATATAGCGCCTCTGGGAGCACCACCGTGTCATAATGGCGTAATTTGGCTTTTTGTGAGATAGACTTCTTGTTGTAATGATTCCACACTACTTTGTATGCCTTGTCCAGTTTAGTCTTTCTTTCTTCGTTTGAGTCTCTGTTATGTCCACTCATTTGTAGTGTTTCACCGAGGTATTTGAAGTTTGCCGTTTTGTAAATCGTGCCATACTTTGTGTTCAGAGATGAGAGTTTCTTTGTGCTCATAAACTGTGTCTTTTCGTAAGAGATCTGTAGTCCAGTTTTGGAAGCGATTTCGTGCAGTTTTTCAATAGCGTCTTTTGTTTCCTTTATATCTTTCGTGATAATCGCCAAATCGTCTGCAAAAGCCAGCCATTTAATCTGTAGGTTTCCTAAGGTTATCCCCTGTTGTGATGTTTCCCATTCTTTTATGACCTTATCTAACACCAGATTGAAAAGGAGAGGTGAGAGGCCATCGCCTTGTCGGACACCTGTGCGAATTTCAAAGGGCTCTGATAGTTCCCCACAGAACTTTACTTTGGAGGTCGTGTTGGTTAAAGTTTGCTCTATGATAGCCCGTGTTTTCTTGTCTACTTTGTATTCTGCTAGAATTTTGAAGAGAGTTTTCCGGTCGATAGAGTCGTACGCCTTTTTGAAGTCAACAAAGGTAATGATCAGGTTCTGTTTGTGTTGTAAAATCATTTTCAGGTTCCAAATTTGTTCCGCACAAGACCGCGCTCTACGGAAGCCTGCTTGGTATTCCCCAATCAAGTGGTCGGTTTGGCATTCTAGTCTGTTCAGTAAAGCTTTAGAGAGGATCTTGTATGTGACCGGTAGTAGGGATATTCCTCTGAAGTTGTTCGGGTCAGTCTTGTCACCTTTTTTGTGTAATGGGTGTATCAGGGCAGTTTTCCAGTCGCCAGGAATTTTCATGGTCTTCCAGATGTCTTCCAAGATCCTGTGGATGTCTTTGGTGAGTTCTGGGTCTTGCAACTTCCAGATCTCCGCGATGATGCCATCTTCTCCTGGTGCTCTACGATTCTTGAGTGACTTTATTATTTCTTTAACTTCTTCTAGAGTTGGAGGTTCACTATCTGGATTGTATGTGCTCGTTTCTGTCATCATTTCTTCCATGGGGGGGTCCGTGTTGAGCAGTTTTTCAAAGTACTTTGCCAGAATGTCACAATTGTTTTTGGTATTAGTTTCTAGGGTTCCATCCGGTCTTCTGAAGCACACGTTGGGTGGTTGATATCCAGTCATATTTTCTCTGAACGTTCTGTAGAAGTTTCTTGTATTGTTCTTCATGAAGTCCGATTCGATCTCTGTCAGTCGCCGTTTGTCATACTGTCGTTTTTCACTGCGAATGATTTTGCTTGATTGCTTCTGTGTTTTCAAGAAGTTCATCCAATTCTCTTGGGATTTATGGATACTAAATTTTTTCCATGCACTGATTCGTTGGTCAATAGCTTGGTCACATGTGTGGTTCCACCAACGGTGTTTCCGTGTTCGTGGTGCTTGTGCTAGTTTCATGGCCTCTCGGATCCTTCGTGAAAGTTGTGTCCAGTCTGTCGTTTTCTCCATTTTAATTTTGTGTAATATTTGTGTCTGGTTTAAAGTAACGTATTCTGGATCTGGTCTAACAATTTTGTTCTTCTGGAGTTTTTTCTTGGGCAAAAGACGAATCCTGATCTGTAGTAGGTGGTTGTCTGAGTCGAAGTAGCCTTTACGGGTGTCTATGTTCAAAATTTCTTTTTGTGAGTCTTTCTGCACTATTACGTGGTCGATTTGTAGTTCTTGCTTTCCGCTGGGGAATTTCCATGTGGTAAGTTTTCGTGTTGGTTTCTTGGATTTTGTTGACATAATGGCGAGGTCGTGGCTTTTGCAAAAGTCTATCAGATGTTTTCCGTTTTTGTTGGTGTCGTTGTGTGGAGTATGTTTTCCTGTGATATGTCTGTATATCTTTTCTTTTCCGAGTTTGGCGTTGAAGTCTCCCAGTATTATTTTGACTCTATGTGCAGGAATTTTTCTGATGGTTTCTTCCATTGTAGTCCAGAAGTCATCAATTTCGTCCGGGTTTTTCCTGTTGTAGTCATTAGTCGGTGCATGTGCGTTGATTATTGTGTAGGATTTATTGGCTGATTTCACTGTGGTGGTGCTGATTCTTTCGTTTGGTGACGAAAAGTCGATTATGCTGTCCGTGATGGACCTGTGTACTGCAAATCCTGTGCCAAAAAGCCTTAGGTTTTTCAGTTGTCTCGATGGTTTTCCTTTGTATATTCTGAAATTCTCCGTGTTGAAATGGTCTTCGTCTGTGAATCGTGTTTCTTGCAGTGCACATATTTTGATTTGAAATTTTTCGAGAGTGTCTGTCAGTTGTTTCATCTTTCCTGTCTTCATCAGTGTGTTCACGTTGAGTGTGCCGATGTAGTGTTTGCATTTGGTCTTGAGGGAGTTTGAGAAGCTCCGATTCTTCTCATGATGTCCGTGAGCCCCCGGAATCCGATGCTCACGACAATCCCAGTCTATTGACTGGGGCCCGGGGTAATGAGATTTTTCTCGTTGTACCATCATGATGTTTAGTAGTTGGATGTATGGCATGCTGCCGAGTACAACCTGACTTTCCAGATCAGGAGGTTGGTTGAGGCCGCCACTGACATGTGGAGCAGACGCCTTTTGTAGCCGCCCACTGTGGGAACAGACGCTACTAGTAGTTTTGGTCCGCCCCGAGTATTTCATTTCCTCGGTACTACCTATATCTAGGAGGCATTCCCCTATCCGCTACCTGGGGAGGCGCTCGGTTGCGGGTCTACTAACCGCCCCAATATATATATATATATATATATATATATATATATATATATATATATATATATATTGCATTCCGCGTTCCCCTTGTAGCTCAAGTTCTACCTTTCCCGCTTACTGTGGCACGCCGCATGTTGGCAGCGATGGCATCTCTCGTCAGCTCTGGGCTGTTGTTCAGAGTTAACTATGCAACCTTTACTCTCCCCCGTGAACGAGGTGGGATAGGTCTGTTTCACGTGCTGGATAGAGCTCGCGCCTTGTTTGTCAGCCCCCAGATGACGGTATGGACACGTTCCCCAACGAGCCTCACTGGTCTCCTTCTGTCGGCATATACGCCGGTCTCACTGTCAGCCCCAGTGGTGATCTCGGATGTTCCGGACCAGTTCCATTATATAAGATACTTCTTTCTTGAACTCAGTTATCTACGCCTCACCTTATCAAGACAGCGTTTACTCAACACAAAGGCAGTATACAATGTCCTCCAATTAGGTCGTTCACCTAACCCGATTGAACAAAAGTTCCCCCAGGTTGACTGGCGTCACTTATGGCGCGCGGTGTTCGGCTGTTACCATGACACGAATGTTCAATCTGTCTAGTACCTAACTGTCAATGGTAAGCAAATCAACCAATCTCGCCTTCATCGTATCCACCTCGCCCAATCACCTCTATGTTCCACGTGTGGAGTGCCAGACAATGATGAACATCGGTTTGTTTGCGGACCGGCGGCGGAGGTTTGGCAATTGATTCGTCGTATTGTGGCTTTTCTAACGCGGGACATTCTGAATCGGATTACTCTCCTTTCATTATTATTTCCGGAACGTGACTCTTTTCCTCGGACAAAGACCAATGCTATGAATTGGATTCGCGGACATGCCATTCACTACCTATTTGGACAAACTGTAGACTCTGTACTCGATTTTTGGACATACCTCAATGACCGTCATTATGTCATTGTCCGTCACCCAAAATACAGACAATTTTTCCCGAACTTCCTTTGGAGTGCTTTCCACGACCCGTCTCGCAGCTGGAATGTGTTAAGCCAAGAGAGAAGAAGGTTTCCTGTTTGAACCAATGAACATTTCTGAACAATTGAACGGAACACATCAATTTCAAGAAGACGTGACTCAACATATTCGCAGCGGGGCGCAGAAGGCCTCTGATCAATTACACAAAAAAAAAAAAAAAAAAAAATATTCAGAGAAAGGAAGATTATGTTTTGTTTGTAAGGATAGCCCTAACCTTTAATTCCCACGTTTCCCCTGGTATATAGGCAGCTCTCTGGGATGGGTTTAGTCACGAGCCAACGTCTGAAGTGGACCAGATTTTTTTGTTATAGGATGAAAAGTGGCGGTGGCACTTATCTTTTTTTAGTTCCTAAGGGGCTTTAAAATAAAAATAAAAAAATAAAAAAACAACAAAAAAGATGGATAGAGCGTAAAAAAAGAGGTACAAAAATAAATTTAAGAAAAAGTTGGTAGAGCGCTTGCCCGCGAAAGCAAAGGTCCCGAGTTCGAGTCTCGGCCCGGCACACAGTTTTAATCTGCCAGGAAGTTTCATATCAGCGCACACTCCGCTGCAGAGTGAAGAGTCTCATTCTCAATTTCCTAAGTTCAGTCAATCTGCGAGGAAAATGTGGATAATGCACACGTGCCGTAGCTGCACTTTCATACTCTCGGACGCACTGCGTGACGTCACCAGCGCACGAGCACTGAATAGATGGATACCGTTCAGTATTTTGCTATTGCTGAGAACGGCTACGTATTGTCTTGTGAGCTACGTTAATGTAAGTACCGAGACATCAAAAGATGTTATTAATTACCAAGAGAATATGAACATTTACGGACAGAAATTCATATTGTGGCTAAGCACCGGGAAACCAAATGGAGAGCACAAAAGTAAATTGATATCCGTAAAAAATTAAGGATTTTCTTTTTTTTTAATATCATGTGATTGGTTACAAGGTTTAATCCCTGTTCGCTAGATGCTTTTGATTTACATTATTTGAATATTGCCCATTTGGATGGTGTTATGGCTGACCGCCCTGAAATAACGAAACACTATTGAAAATATCACTGGAGCGTGCTATAAAATATGTTTTTATTGAAATATATAAGGAATTTGGACCCAGAAATTCGCACTTCCACTCAAACGAATATGGCAATGGAACCGATGAAATATATCCCAGTTTTATTGTCTTTGTGCTTCAGAATAGTTAGTTAACACCTGTTGTGGCTCAGAGTCCTGCTACGAGCTGCAAAAAGCCGTCACTGTTATCGTTGTTGTCGTTTCCTCTCTGTCACCGTTATCCTAGTGCGACCCGCCGGTCGTAGGTGAAAGTCAGGTCGCGTCTTTTAGTAGATAAAGGTTGCCAAAAATAAAGAGAGTACACATTTATATGTATTCTACGTAAATAGTCATTTATTTGACAAGCCCAAATACGTCATTCCTAGCTGTAAGGTGTTTACAATCTCCTCATTTAGCCGTTTTGCTATGGTAACCGATTAAAAGCCATAGTTGTGCTCTGAAACTTCCTGGCAGATTAAAATTGTGTACCGGACCGAGACTCGAACTCGAGACCTTTGCCTTTCGCGGGCGAGTGCTCTACCATCTGAGCTACCCAAGCACGACTCACAACCAGTCCTCACAGCTCCAATTCTGTCAGTACCTCGTCTCCTATTTTCCAAACTTCACAGAAGCTCTTCTGCGAACCTTGCAGAACTAGCACTCCTGGAAGAACGGATATTGCTGAGATATGGCTTAGCCACAGCCTGGGGGATGTTTCCAGAATGAGATTTTCACTCTGCAGCGGAGTAGAGCTCTGTTAATTGCCGGCAGAAAGGTTACAGAAAATAGTGCTCACACCTCCACAGTTCTAAAAGACAGAGACTTTACTCCAACACAGCGTGTTGTCTCACTCTTTTGCTGCCACTCTTATTCAGACGAAAGTTTCAAAAGGAAAACAGTAAGAAACTATGTCTTCAGCTGTAGGGCAACCACATGCGCACAATTCAGGGCCCGTTACCTTAGCCAGTCGGCTATCTAGAACTTATGCAAAGCATAAGGTATAAAAAAACACGAGCACAAAAGCCGTTTGTCGACTGTTGTAAGCAATTGCGACAGGGCCCACTCATATTTCGCTCTCCTCCGATAGGAAACTGAAGACTTGGAATCAGTGCATTGTGAAACCTTCATGGGTGAGATATCGTCACTTCGAAGACATTAACGTTGTACTAGCCTGGGTGGTTGTAGTCTGCCTCTCCTAGTTCGTCTGTTGTATTTTGTATTCGTTCTAGACGTAGTTACATGGTAAGTCCTGATAATATGCTATGAGTGCGGTTTGAAGGACGTTGAAAATATTGCTAAATTGACTTTAGTAGGTGATTGTTTGTGTATACGTCTTTCGTCGATCACCCCTCTTCGTGCTCGCCTTGGAAAAAGGGGGTGGAACATTATACAGCCTCCTTAGGATTTTGTTTGTTTACAATCCTCTCTACATCGTATTTACCTGAATTTATTAACCTGTCCAGAACCTGCACCTTTCCGGATGGTCTTTCACATCGCCATCAGTACTTCCTTTACCAAGACGATCCTACGGTAATGAAAAGAAATAGATAACAGTGTTTGCCGGTACAGTGTTGCATCGTATTTCCAAGAGGGGTGTCCTCGCATAGACACTGTGTGACCTCTCTCTACAGCAACTGTGAGCAACATAAAAGGCTACAGTAAGCTTCAGATTGCAATCTTCGCCATCAGATCACTCAGACTTCCTTATCTTATTGTATGAGAGTTGATCATTTAACACACTCAAGGACGGTTTCTATTTTTCCTCCACGAGAATACTACTTAAAATTTACAATAACCTAATACTTTCTCAATCAATTCAGAAGACAGACGTATTCATAGCTTGATTAAAATATGGATGTTAGATTAGGCGGTAATGAGACTATTGCTTGTAGGGTTGACCGAGATGACATCCACCTATCACATGTGGACCAAATCAGTTTGTTTCACGACAGAAACCAGTTTGTCACGTAGCAAAAATAGCTTGTCCGAGTATGTGGTTGATGTTACGTACACAGATGTGGATATCGTCGTATCATGACTGCGTCCTTCGCTGCTGGTGCACTGCAGTCCACACAGTGGGACGAATGACAAGTAGTAACAGTGAACAGATCATCTCAACTGCGCGCGGCGGCTTTCCAGGCACAGTTGTGTTGTAAAATACGCGTGATCACAAATGCTAGTACCTCTCCAGCCTGGCAGTAATGATTAGCGACGAGAGAAAGAGTTAGAGCCGTGAGGTCAGAGGAACGAGTGAAACGTGCAGGTGTGGTCTGGCCGACTACTTCTGCCTTTTAACAAGACTGGGGCACTTCTCGGCCAAGCAGTCCTTGGCCTGGAAATCCTTGATATCCACAGAAGAGAAGCGTGTTGTGTCGAGGCGGTTGTCCGCACCAAGTTTTTTGTGGTACTTTTACGTGCTGGGGCCGTTACGAATGTGCCTCTTTTACAGGGTGTCCGTAACTAAAGTTCCATTTTCAAAAAGCTGTAGTAAGAGAACAACCGCTCAGAAAGATGTCAAATTCGAACGCGAGCAAGGGGAGGGGGGACATCATGGAATAAAAACATTTTAACGAAAATTTTACCAACAGATGGCGTTGTAAATCTCTTAATGGGGTCGGCTACAAAAGACAGATGAATCGCAATACGACAGCTATGTTTCGAGTTTCATATGCACCGTCCGTGCTTTCCAGTACGCATGAATGCACAAGTACGGGAAGCAACAGTTGTGTCATTGTTAGTTAAGTAAGCTGATCCACCACGGTAAGATCGTACCGCATCGGATGGGAAGAAATCAGTTGTTAATTAATCTGAGGCCAAAACCCCTATAAAAATCAAAATGACATCGGTTTTTAATTCTCCGGAAGCGAAAAACCGCATAAAAAGCAAAATGACATCGGCTTCTTAATTGTCCTGGGGGGAAATCCGCATAAAAAGCTAAATGACATCGGTTTTTTAATCGTCCACTAGTTGAAATCGAGAAACAGTTTGTTCCTCAACTGATCGGCGTGCCTCAGGGGTCTCGTCTAGAATTCGTTGCACAATGCGTGCCTTCAGTTCAGCTACGTTCATACTTGGAGCGCTGAACACAACATCTTTCAGTTAACCCCACAGCTAGAGTTCTCGCGCATTAAGTTCAAGTGATCTGGACGGTCAGGCTGTAGGGAAATTACGACTGAAAATTCTGGAATTTCCGAAATGCCTCGCAGCAGCCGATGCGTTGGCTGTGAAACACGCGGAGGAGTGTCATCTCGCTTAAAAATGGTCCACCTCATACATCCACGCTGTCGAAGGATCGGATGACGTTGGTACGCAAAAGACTCTCATGGCTTTTACCAATGATGGCACAGGTAACAGGACACGCAGGACTCATATCCTCGAAAAAATACGGTCCTACTATAAATAATGTCGTCAACCTGCACCACACGGTCGCATTTGCAGAATGAAGTGCTTCTAGTTGATGTGTTTGCGTATTTTCCGTTGCCCATATTCTTCAGTTCTACGTATTGACAAGTCCTTGAGATAGAAATGGGCTTCGTCTGTACAGAGAATGCTCCATGGCCATTTATTATCTACTTATATGCGAACAAGAAATTCCAGAGAGAATGTTTGTCTGCCGGCCGTTGTCGCCGAGCGGTTCTAGGCGCTTCAGTCTGGAACCGCTCAACCGGTACGGTCGCAGGTTCGAATCCAGCCTCGGGCATGGGTGTATGTGATGTCCTTAGGTTAGTTAGGTTTAAGTAGTCCTAAGTTCTAGGGGACTGATGACCTCAAATGTTAAGTCCCATAGTGCTCAGAGCCATTTGAACCATAGCAAAGTTTGTCTTGCTAGCAAGTCAGCAGGAAGCGACTCCTGAACTTGGGTGATTTGGTATGGATAGCAATGTAGGATGTTTCGTAGGATTTTATGCACCGTCCTCTCCCGTGAGCTTTATATTTGCATACCACTGCTCGATCCCTCCCGCAATGCTGTGGCCACATCTTCGACAGACGTCGGATTAACTGCTTTCCTCCCTTTGCCTTATTGCACCTCAAAAGAACCTGTCTCTACGAATTCTGTAATCATATTTCCACACCCTTAACAGACATCGTACCACAGCTTTTTTCATACGCTTGAGGGTCTGGAATTTCTACAGGGCTACTGGCACACAGTCACTATTTTTGTAAAAGAGCTTTACCAGCAGCTTGTGTCCTTTCATGGAGACAGTCATACTGGGTGTCTCGGACGCAAACCGAGGAACAGCCGTGCTCAAAAATGGTTCAAATGGCTCTGAGCACTATGGGACTTAACATCGGAGGTCATCAGTTCGCAAGAACTTAAAACTACTTAAACCTAACTAACCTAACGACATCACACACATCCATGCCCGAGGCAGGATTCGAACCTGCGACCGTAGGGTCGCGCGGTTCCAGACTGAAGCGCCTAGAACGGCTCGACCACTCCGGCCGGCAACAGCCGTGTGCTGCGACTATGTTAGTATACATTTTCTGACGCCTACAGCGCCAACTATTGGCCAATTTTCTCCAGTTTACTTTTTTCAAATTTTTTTCTACGCCGTTTCCACTTGCGTCAAAAATATACTGCTCAAACTTGAATCTTTCTCAGCAGTGGTTATCTTTCTACAACGTTTTGGAACTAGTACTTTAATTATGGCCCGGCTACTCGTCATCATTTAACTACTGATACCATTCGGATTAAGAGTTATAGCAATAGTTCCGAAACTTAATAAGCCATTAGTCCTCTAAGACATCATTTATCTATAATGGAATTGCTTGGTAGTAGAAGATGTTTTACAGAGATTTATCCGATTTTACAAGACTATATCTCCTGCATGAATGAAGAAAGAAACTTCAGATGAATTTTAACGTACTGAAACTGAAAGTTTCCTTCTCTCATTAGCTAATTCTCTCGCTCCCCACTCGTTCATTACGCAATGCGCGTCGAGTGGAGCTGCGGATAACACAGCAACAAATGCGTTTTACTTTTTCCTTGTCAACTGGGGCAATTACGACACGTGTTACCCTTTTGTGGGGTGTTCGGTTATGGAGGATACCGTCTACGTTCCTCCCTCTTTTAACAGCTTTGGTTGAACTGCGGCGCCGGATAGCAAACAGTGGTGAATTCTACTCCAGAGATGCTCGCAAAAAGCATGGGACGAGTGTGATTATCGTCTGGCTGTTTGTCGTGCATTCGGTGCAGGACACATTGAGCATTTCTGGAACGTAAAAAATTATATTTTAAGAAATATAGCAGCTAGTCACTTTTGAATTTCTGTTTATGCCAATACAGGTTTTTGGTTTTCATCCAACCCAGGGCAATATCTACCATGTTGCCGAGTATGGTGTTGGTTTACATCAATTTTTTTACGATGTGATAACTGGAGATTAAATATGTATTTCGCCAGCTGAAGATGGGTGAAACCCCGAAACTCGTATCTGCTTAAATAAAAATACATAAAAAGTGACTGTTTGCTATACTTAGCAAAATAATACACCCCACAACCACCGAGCTCAACAAGTAGTAAATTCGGAAAATTAATTTAAACGAAAATTTTGAACCTAAACGTAATTTTAAAAAGCACATAAAGGATTTGTCGCATCCCGGAAAGAATAGTGACAACTCAAAAATGCAATACTTGAGAAAAATTGACTTAAAGAATTCTATAACACTTACTGTGAAATAGTATAACCTTCTTTTAAACTTCATGTAAATATTTTTGGTAATAAATCCCAGTATACTCTGTACAACAATAATATAGAAGTGTGTTCTCGTGGAAAGTGAGATATCAGCAGGTAATTGTTAATTAGTTCTTTGAGTTGTGACAGTTTTCATGCTTTACTAAAAACTGTTTTTTTCTGTGCAATACTTCTCCCTCTTCCTTACTGTAATAGAACACGACGCCCGCCCCTGGTAGCTGAGAGGTCAGCGCGACGGAATGTCATATCTAACGGCGCGGGTTCGATTCCCGGCTGGATCGGAGATTTTCTCCGCTCAGGGACTGGGTGTTGTGTTTTCATAATCATCATCATGTCATCCTCATCGACACACAAGTCGCCGAAGTGGCGTCAAGTGGAACGACTTGCACCAGGCGAACAGTCTACTCGACGGGATTCCATAGCCACACAGCATTTCCAATATAACACGACATTCGAATATAAAATGAAACACAAGTTCAGATTGTTGTATTAGAGTAATGCAAAATATAAAATAGTATCTTATGATAAGTAATATAAATTAATAGGGAACATCAATTCGGTATAATTTAAGGAACGCTATTTACAAAAAACACAGAATTGTAGATGAGTTTATGTGATGTAGTGTAGCGTCGCGGAATAATGAAGAGTTGGAAATATGGAATATTGTCAAAGTTTCGTTGCCCATGCCGAGAGCCAGAGGCAATAGGCTAGCCAAGAGCTAGGGGGATTGCACATATATCGGAATGTGTCGTCACGCATGGGCAATGGCCTGGTTACACACAATAGGCGAGAGAGAATTGCTTAGCACGCGGGTTTGTGTTAGACGGAGACTTTCGTAGAGTGTAAGACAGAGGTATAGCGTCAGCTGTACTGCATTTCACAACTTCGCGTATGTCTGCCGTTACAACACATAACTCTGTCGCAAGAACACCTAAGGGGCGAGTACGACAGATGAATCAGCAGTATGAGTGGAACGAATGCGTTCATTACAAACGAGCATGACGTCAGGACATCGCTTGTGCTTCCTTTAAGTACGCCAGCTTTGATAGCAACAAGGCACTCTCAGTTAGACATGCAGTTAGATGTGTACTAGGTCGCTGTGTAGCGCTCAGCTCAGTGATCGACATCTTAATCTTTATTAAGGAGATGTTGCAGTAACGGCGGCCCAGCTAGCAGCAGACGTGAGGGGACTGTACCAGCTCTGGTCCTCTCTGCTGCCGCTGTCAATCATCAACCCAGGATTAGCAGACATCGCGGCAGACTCGCTCGCCGCCAATGCTGACCGCATCAGTGAGCCGTTGTCGAGATCGTGTGGGGCCTAGGCCCTGTGCATCCGCCGTCTCAAACGGGTGAACCGACGACACTGGGGGACTGCAGCCCGTTCTGCCCGTTCCCCCCGTCCACCGCGGACGAGCCACCAGGAGGAGCAGGAAAGAAGACAGGGTGGGATAGAGTACACTCCGCACTACGAGAACGCCTCTCGTGCCGACAGCGTCGGGACTCCAACCCAGAGCCTCCTACGCGCAGCACCTTGTTGTCCACTGCCGAGCCGACCGGCCAGCCGGACGCCGCCAGCCACGCGCGGCCGAAGTAAGGGCATTCCTCCGCCACGTCACAGCACGCGGTGCTGCGCTAGCAAGATTGGTGCGGCCCTGATCTGGTGTCATCGCTACGAGTCAGCGAGGACTCGGGGAAGGTCGTTGATATCACCAAGCCACATTGTACTCGGCAGGAATAAAGGTGTTATGAATTTATAATGTTTCTTTGGCGTTTCTGACGCGTCCACAGTCATTTCATAGCATCCTGACAACTGGAGAGGTCACCGCTCGGCCTCCAGTCCACCGTAGGCGACCGGGACCACCGGGGCGCCTACAGTAGGAATACGTATTGCCGAGAAAAAGGGATTCAATATGAACTTTTTTGTTGCAGTAAATTCTATATTTTTTTCTTTTGTGCGCTGCAACGCAAAGTATTTCGTAATGTGTACAGTAACTGCATTCATCAAAACATTGTTCCTTGAGACATGGATGTATGCAGGATTTGTAACGTGAGATACAGATACTACACACATACAGACATTGTAATAATCAATAATCTTAAAAATTACGTACGACTTGGACGTGCCGCTCTTCTTGAATGACCCGTTATCGCCTGCCAGTAGCAATGCTGAAGCGCCACTCTTCTTGCCATGCGTATCGTGGCGCAGCCTACAACAAAACTGACAGGAATGCCTTGAAGTGAACAAATTGTGTGATAGAAATGTGGCGCTTTTCGTGCACGTTGGGGCAGTTCACTCATATCTTTCTGTGACAAACTAAAAACTGCCGTTTTCTGACTTGCGTCACTTTTCTTGCCAGGTTGGGATATAAACGAAGGTCACTCCAAAAGAAATGCACACTATTTTTTTTCAAATCCAGTGTGTAGATACATCCTTTACGAACAATATTTTCATTTCTCCACATAATTTCCAGCCCCCTCAACTGCATTACGCCATCTTGGAACCAGCGCCTGTATACGCGCACTGTAAAATTCTGGACCAAACTGTTGGAGCCACTGTTTGGCAGTGTGCACAAGACAGTCATCATCTTCAAACCTTGTTCCAAGAAGAGAGTCTTTCGGTTTACCAAAGAGACGATAGTCACATGGAGCCAGTTCAGTACTGTAAGGCGGGTCTTTCAGTGTTGTCCATCCGGGTTTTGTGATTGCTTCCATGGTTGTTTGCCTGACATGTGGTGGTGCATTCTCGTGCAACAGCAAAACATCCTCCTTTTGCCGGTGTGGTAGAACACGGCTCAGTATAACTTGAAGTTTCGTCAGTGTCATCACGTATACATCAGAATTTATGGTAGTTCCACTTGGCATGCTATCCACAAGCAAGAGTCCTTCGGAATCGAAAAACACCATAGCCATAACTTTTCCAGCAGAAGGTGTGGTTTTTAATTTTTTTTCCTTGGGTTAATTTGCATGATGCTACTCCATTGATTGCCTCTTCCTCTCTGGTGAAAAATGATGGAGCCATGTTTCATCACCTGTCACAATTCTTCCAAGAAATTCATCTCCACCATTCTCGTACTGTTCCAGAAATTCGCTGCATACCGTTTTTCTGTGACCCACTGTCAGGATCCTGGGAACCCACCTGGCATAAACCCTTTTTAATGCCAACACTTTCAGTATTCTACAGACACTTCCTTTCCCTATCCCAACGTAGCATGGCAATTCGTTCACTGTGAAGCGTCTGTTAGCAGTCACCAATTCGTTCACTCTCTGCACATTGTCTGGAGTGTGTGCAGTACGAGGCCTGCCGCTGCGAGGACAATCCTCAATATTGCCGTGCCCTCTTTCATCACGTAACCTGCTTGCCCACCGACTAACTGTACTGCGATCGACAGCAGCATCTCCATACACCATTTTCAACCTCTTGTGGATGTTTCCCACTG
Organism: Schistocerca serialis cubense; assembly: GCF_023864345.2. Taxonomy (NCBI): domain Eukaryota; kingdom Metazoa; phylum Arthropoda; class Insecta; order Orthoptera; family Acrididae; genus Schistocerca; species Schistocerca serialis. The sequence goes on along the minus strand of NC_064639.1, from coordinate 250,783,161 downwards.
CCTCGTTTTCACAGCAAAGGAATTCTGTGACAGTACGTTCCTTCTGAGGAACGTCAAGTGTAGGAGCCATCTTGAAGACATATGTGACGGCGCCATCCACGGGAACAGGTTGAACTAAGTTTGAAAACAAGCGGGAACGATGTGTCTACACACTGCAAAACTTGCACACATGCAGAATGAAAACTGTATTTTTACAAAAATAGTGTGCATTTCTTTTGGAGTGACCCTCGTACGTATATGTAAAAGATAACCCTGTCTAAAACAGGATGTTGGAAATAAAACCTTTGTAGCCCTACAGGGAAGTTAAAATTAACTGTGGTTTCTACCTTTATTAATCTAAATGAAACAGCTTCGTCAGTTAGGCTCTAGGAGTACCCTGAACAAGTAGGCACTCCCTGGGTCGCTTCTCTGGTTCGAACCTGTGCTCGACTGTGTGCCCGTCGCGTGCGCCGGCCGGGCGCCCCAGGCAGCCGCCGCGCCTCCCACTGGCGCACAGCTACGGCCTCAGCTGTAGCGTGCCATTAATCGGCGACGGCCACGCTACCGGTCTCCTCCGTTCCCGTGAGATACCGGCCGGCGCCGCTGACAAATTGCCGCCCTCAGGCTGCCCGCTGTTCGTCTCATCAAGCCTCGCAAGGTTAAACTTCCACTGGGGCACTCACTGGCTGCGACTGCCACCTCTTCAAACAATATACACTACTGGCCATTAAAATTGCTACACCAAGAAGAAATGCAGATGATAAACGGGTACTTATTGGACAAATGTATTATACTAGAACTGACATGTGATTACATTTTCAAGCAATATGGGTGCATAGATCCTGAGAAATCAGTACCCTCAACAAACACCTCTGGCCGTAATAACGCCCCTGATACGCCTGGGCACTGGGCCAAACAGAGCATGGGTGGCGTGTACAGGTACAGCTGCCCCTGCAGCTTCAACACGATACCACGGTTCATCAAGAGTAATGACTGACGTGTTGTGACGAGCCAGTTGCTCGGCCACCATTGACCAGACCTTTTCAATTGGTGAGAGATCTGGTGAATGTGCTTGCCAGGGCACCAGTCGAACATTTTCTGTATCCAGAAAGACCCGTACAGGACCTGCAACATGCGGTCGTGCATTATCCTGCTGAAATGTAGGGTTTCGCAGGGATCGAATGAAGGGTGGAGCCACGGGTCGTAACACATCCGAAATGTAACGTCCACTGTTCAAAGTGCCGTCAATGCGAACAAGAGGTGACCGAAACGTGTAACCAATGGCACCCCACACCATCATACCGGGTGGTAGCCAGTATGGCGATGACGAATACACGCTTCCAAAGTGCGATGTCGCCAAACACGGATGCGACCATCATGATGCTGTAAAGAGAACCTGCATTCATCCGAAAAAATGACGTTTTGCCTCTCGTACACCCAGGTTCATCGTTGAGTACACCATCGCAGGCGTTCCCGTCTGTGATGCAGCGTCAAGGGTACCCGCAGCCATGGTCTCCGATCTGATAGTCGTTGCTGCTGCAAACATCGTCGAACTGTTCGTGCAGATGTTTGTTGTCTTGCAAACGTCCCCATCTGTTGATTTAGGGATCGAGACGTGGCTGCACGATCCGTTACAGCCATGCGGATAAGATGCCTGTCATCTCGACTGCTAGTGATACGAGGCCGTTGGGGTCCAGCACGGCGTTCCGTATTACCCTCCTGAACCCACCGGTTCCATATTCTGCTAACAGTCATTGGATCTCGACCACCGCGAGCAGCAATGTCGCGATACGATGAACCACAATCGCGATAGCCTACAATCCGACCTTTATCAAAGTCGGAATCGTGGTGGTACACATTTCCCTCCTTCTTTCAGGTTACTGCATTCTGAGAAAGAGCACAGTTAGATGGAAAATTGTCCTCTAACGCCACAACGTTGTTCGGACGTTTCAGATCTGGTCAGAGAATAGTACACTGAAGAGCAAAAGAAACTGGTATAAGCAAGCGTATTCAAATACTGAGATATGTAAACAGGTAGAATACGGCGCTGCGGTCGGCAACGCCTATATAAGGCAACAAGTGTGTGGTGCAGTTGTTAGATCGGTTACTGCTGCTACAATGGCATCTTATCAAGATTTAAGTGAGTATGAACGTGTTGTTATACTCGGCGCACGAGCAATAGGACACAGCATCTCCGAGGTAGCGATATGAGGGATTTTCCCGTACGAGCATTTCACGAGTGTACCGTGAATATCAGGAATCCGGTAAAACGTCAAATCTTCGACATCGATGCGACCGAAAAAAGATTCTACAAGAACGGAACCAACGACGACTGATGAGAATCGCTCAACGTGACAGAAGTGCAACCCTTCCGCAAATTGCTGCGGATTTCAATTCTGGACCATCAACCATTCTACCAAACATCAATGATATGGGCTTTCGGAGATGAAAACCCACTTGTGTACCCTTGATGAATGCATGCCTCCTCTGGGCCCGTCAACACGGGCATTGAACTGTTGCCGACTGGAAAGATGTTGCCTGGTCGGACAAGTCTCGTTCCAAACTGTATCGAGCAGAAACATGAATCAAATGGTTCAAATGGCTCTGAGCACTATGGGACTTAACATCTATGGTCATCAGTCCCCTAGAACTTAGAACTACTTAAACCTAACAAACCTAAGGACATCACAGAACACCCAGTTATCACGAGGCAGAGAAAATCCCTGACGCCGCCGGGAATCGAACCCGGGAACCCGGTCGCGGGAAGCGAGAACGCTACCGCACGACCACGAGCTGCGGACTGGAAACATGAATCCACGGACCCTGCATGTCAGCAAGGGACTCTTCAAGGTGGTAGGGGCTCAATAGTGCGGGGCATGTGCCATTGGAGTGATATAGGACACCTGATACGTATAGATACGACTCTGACAGGTGACACGTACGTAACCATCCTCTCTGATTACCTGGATTCATTCATGTCCATTGTGCATTCCGACGGACTTGAGCATTTGACCAGGTCAATACGACACTCCACACCAGACTCCCTTATATGAACATTATTGAGCATATCTGGGATGCCTTGCAACGTGCTGTTCAGAAGAGATCTTCATCCCCCCGTAATCTTACGGATTTATGGACAGCCCTGCTAGATTCGTGGTGTCAATTCCCTCCAGCATGTAATGCCACGAAAAATGAAAAAAGAAAAAATAGCAACCAATACTCCAAAAATTTCCCCAAAACCAGTACCAAGTTCCATGAAAAGTGAACAAGTAACCAAAGTTCCCTTTAACACTATTATTTGGATAATAACCAGTAACTGAAACAAGAACCTTATACTTAGTAATTTATCAACTTACGAAAGAAAGATAGAATCTCAGTAAACTCAAACTCAAAATCATAGTAAATCGCAAAATCATTATAATTACAATTATCAAAGTAGAACAAACGATCTCAAAGAATACTTTGTGTGAGCACTCTTTGAGAATCGTGAGTAATGGCTAAGGAAAATTTGATACATTGTCTATACGTTACGAGAGTTAGCTGAAACTGGTCAGACTTGTTTGAATACTCGTATATGTAGGCGCGGTTAGATTGTTTTTCGACAATTGATAATTGCGATCTACTATGACGCAGTGAAACGAAACATTGACTTCAACTATAACATCGTTTAGAATTCAGATAGAGGACTACCTTTATATTAGACCGAAGTGAACTTTTTAATTAGATAACTCGAACTCAACTCTAGTTAGGCATTGAACAGTGATAGAGAATTAACTTCATTCGTAATTGCAAATGGACTCTGGAACTTGGCAATAGTTTTAAAGCAGATAATTTATAAATTCCCCCCACACCACCACCACCTGGGAAAGCTTCTTCCTCACGGCCTTGTTAGGAAGTGATTGTTATTGTCAAATAAACCACCCTTTCGTGCCAATTTACACATTTGTGATTCCAAATTGCAAAATTGTTTGAGACATAACTGTGATCTTTTACGTGCTGCGATAATATTTGACTGAAGCGCTCGGCGCATATATAGAAACTCTTTGACGTTAGGAAGCAATCGCAATGTTACGACTTATTAGAGATTTGAAATTACAACCAAACTATGGGGAGGTTGGTGTCGGTGGAACTACATTGAATTTATCATTAATATTTTAATAGCAACTGTTAAAGCATCGAATACAAACAGTTAATTACGACGAGTAGCGTAATATTGGTCACAATTGGTGAAGTAAATATCACGCACATGCTGAGAGTTCAGTTCAGCACTGTTTTTTGTAACGTCGTCTTTATCTAATAACGGTATCATCGCTCTACCGACTATCGCCGAGTTTTAGTCAGTGCCGATCGATACTAATCTATCAACTACCAACTAGAAAAAACGGTGACGTTACGAGCACTACTTCAGACATTAGTCGAGTCCATGTCACGTCGTGTTGCGGCACTTCTGCGTGCTCGCGGGGGCCCTGCACGATGGTATGCAGGTGTACCAGTTTCTTCGAGTCCTCAGTGTATAACCTAACTAAAACGCGCAACTGACGCGGAACAATAAATGAGCATTATCTTATATACCAATACAACTGCTTTTCCTTACAAGACGAACGTAACGGCTGTAGCAGTGGAACTGACATAACACTCTTGAGTCAACATATTGCGCGTCAGTGGGGGACCAGGAGCAATACAATATTACTGCGCAATATTTATGTCAGGGACGAGTCTGCCATAACTCTGCTTCCATAGCGAACCACACGGTGTTCGAAAATGTGAATGTGTAGCCATGAAGTTACTTGCCTCGCGAAACACAAGCAGAAATTATGCAAACGATTGAAACAAGTCCGAACAGCATTCTGTGAACATTTCAATGTACCTGCAACCTCATGACAGAAAATATTCGTAAACCACAACAAAAACGAAACGCAGTGGAAATAAAAGCCAGTACAAGTTGCAAATATTTAATTTTTGTTCATTGGATAACTAGTTTCGGGTCGAGACGCATTTTCAAATTATCATAACACAGTCGAAAATGGTATTTCCGAAGAGCTTAAAAGCTGCTGACCCAAGCTAGTCCAGCAAGTTCGTAAAAAACCACGCTGCCTGACAATATATTGTGGAGAACCTGAAGGGGAGGTGGGAACTAAATGACTCTTCACAGGCAAGGTCCTAGGGGAGGTCTTTTGCCATTGTCTTCCTCCGACCGTAATGGGGATGAATGATGATGATGAAGACGACACAACAACACCGAGACCATCTGAGCTGCCAAGCACTACTCGGAACCAGTCTTCACAACTTCAATTCTGCCAGTACGTCGTTTCCTACGTTCCAAACTTCACGGAAGCTCTTCTGCGAATCTTGCAGGACTAGCACTACTGGAAGAAAGGATATTGCGGAGATATGGCTTGTTCCAATCTCGATCTGGCTATGTTTTAATCTGCCAGGGAGTTTCAGAGTTCTCTGTTCCTCTATTTCCATTTCTATCCTCAATTTTGCTTTCCGTTCCGTCCTTGAGTGTCTGTATACTAAATACAGTGTCGCTAACAGCTCTTAAGTAGAACCAGAATTTTCTTAGGTTCTATGAGAGCCTTTCGATAAGACCCAACTGTGATGGCCATGAAGGCTTCACGCATTGCCCTCTTAACAGATAGCCAAGCGGCTTTCACTCAGCTTCCTCCAGTCTGTAGCCTGTAAGCCGCCTTCCTTCTGTTTGTATCCAGAGTACATCAAAATTTGTATCATGGGAGATGCATTGAATATACAGTTTAGATACAAGATATGATTTGCAACGCTATCTGACTACAATCGGGCACAAATGAATATGTGCGATCCAACACACTTGTGATACGTTCACGCTTCGATTTCAAGAATGTGTAGGTAATGTATCTTGTAGACAAGCTGTGTGTAAAGCGCATGCTTGACTCCGTCTACTAACATACTTTTTCTATTTAGAAATCTGGAATTTGAAGGTATGCGGCAATCACGCTATACATAATTTGATGTACAGCCAGACCTCTCTGTATCTCCACATGATGACCTACATTCTGACCTGAAAAGCGTCCAAAGAAATGGCAGAAGCGTGCTGCTGACAGCGATTTTGAGAAACGTATATACCGAACATAACAATGGCTCACTACGACCTGGTACTCCTCCTGAAGGCAGGAAGACTGTGAAGCTGCGTTCTGTAGTTCGATGCAAGTTTCAGCATGCACAAAAAACAATAGATTCATAAACATGAATTTATTGGAAGAATTGATTATGATATAAGCATTGATTACTTCATCTAAAACAGTCATTGGTACAATAATGCATACAATGGCCCGTGCGTGACACAAATGGTATAATGTATCATCACAAAAGGAAGAACTGAACAACAAGAAGTCCATATGCATCAGAAAACGCTGGAAATATTTTACTGGATGAGAGTGTGATGAATTCAGCAGTCCCATTATTCGAAATGATTGACGGAAACCCGATTATGTACCATGTAGCTTGGAAGCTGACCATCTCACCAAACAACGAACGTTAATACCGTGTAGAATAATAACCATTTCCAATCACAACAGCAAGTGATTTTGTTTAATACACGACCTGTTTCGGGCTTGTGCCCATCTCCATTGTAGTTTTAAATTCATTTTAATGTGTCCTCACTCAATGCTGGAGTTCACTGTTTAAATAAAAAGCTGATAAAGTGGTGATGCCTAAACACATACCACTGAAACATGGGAAGTGGCTAAGCAAAACGCATGGAAAATATTGTTGTACTTGCTGTAATTACTTGCTTTCAGTTCTAACAAAAGACATCCACTATAATCTCCTCCCACACCAGAGAAACATTTTATGACGAGGTGAAACTCCATCGTTATCACATTTGGCAAAGATAAAACTGAGTTACTTGAGAAAGGCCTCAAACATAATATTTCACCATTGTCAAACAATAACAACCTCAAGGATTCAACTGTCTTCTCTAAAACGGCAAGTGACTCAGCTAAAATGAACAGTGATCAGCAGATAAGTATTGGGATTAAAGTTAAAATCATACGCAAAAAAACTACAAAACCAAAAAACACGCAACTGTGCAAAAACTGACTCTAAATTGGCCAGGAATATTAACAGAAAACTAACTGAAAACAAAATATTATAATAAAATCTGAGGTATATGAATATACCTCATGAATATGAATGTGTCAACGAAACTTTGGATTTTTTTTGTAAAAACAACATACATGAAGTACAGAATTACACAAATTTCCAGCTCATCTAAGGAAACTACTGAATTCATCTGATTTCCTGTTGTCTGACTCACATCTCCTAAAATGCCTTGTATGAATCCATCAGCATCAAAATTACGTTCATGACAAAAAATTTATAAGCTTAATTTGATATATGTCCTACAATTAAATCAAGAAATAATTCAGCATATTTCATCACTGAGAAGGTAAAAGACATTCTCATAATTTTCTGTACTTATGAAAATAATTTATCAGTTTAGTTTTGGTATTATAGAAGATATCAAAGACATGCCAATACCAAAAGGTGGCAAATTTGCTTCTGTGGAAAAGTCATTTATACACATCTTTAATGAAACATTTAAAAATGAAAACTGTAACTCAGTTCCCCTTAGCACTCGTTACTTTTTTAAAAAAAATAAACTTGACAATCGTTATTTAACCTAACAGTTTACCAGCAACCATTCTATATATATTATAAATGTAAGTGTGGTTCCACAATCACGTAACAATTTCGTTTGCAATATCCGTTATATTTACGTGTGTGTAACATATCTGTACTACTTAAATGTATGACCTTTGACCATAACTTCTGTTCTTAAATGTAAATATGTTGAATGTTGTGAGTGCATGTGCTTCCGAAGTTACTCATAACTAAAGTGCCATTACTGTACCAGAGGCATAACATGGCATATCCAATAATTATCATGGTGACTAACGATCGGTTAATGAGTAAGCAATCGAAATATGTTCGTAAAAATCTGTAATGTGGAACCAATATGGACACTCCAGCTATATGTAAGTACATTAATATTTTCAGCACATGTCACTTAGACACTTACACACCACCTGAACATGGACACAAGCTCTAAACTAGTACCGTGTTTAATGAAATCACCTTCTACAGTGAGTGGTAGTACTTACGATTCTACACTCTATAAAGTAACAGTGGAAGGGTTCAGCTGTATCCATTAAGGATAAAATTCAACAAACGTTGACTTTTAACACAGGTAACTGCACATTTAAATTTTGGAAATACTGCAGATAACATTACGCCAAACTGCGCGATGTGAGCCAGAATCCCACATTTACAACACTAAGTTTGAGAATGACCTGCAGAAAGCGAGTTCACAGCAGCCTAATACATTATTCACCCACTGCAGCGCCGCAGCACCCGGACCTCGTATGCAGGAAGACCCACAGAGACTCTGAAACGTCGCTTAGAAAAATTATGAATGACTGTACTAGTAAAAAAGACAGCTGACTAAAACTGAAAGAACTCAAACAGTTCTCCCTTTTCTTATTTTGATCATCACTAAACTGACACACAATATTTTTCAGCGCAACGCTGTCTGACTTTCAATAATCCCTACAAAAGAATGGCCCTGACTAACAATAACTTATACCCTTTCATGAATCACTTACTTCACAAAAATCTTCGTTACAAGAACTAATGCAATACAGCGAGCACCAATACTGCCAGCTAAATAAAAGATTCTAACAACTGAAGGCACTAACTACTGATAGGCATAGTTAGCAAATGAAAGATTTTGATAGAGAACAAACAGTGTATTTACCTTAATAATGTTCAAAAGTCATCATATACAGGGTGTTACAAAAAGGTACGGCCAAACTTTCAGGAAACTTCCTCACACACAAAGAAAGAAAATGGTACGGAAATAACTGGTTCTCCCGTAGCAATCTCCATACAGTGACGTGGTCAAAGTTACCTTGTACAGCACCAACTTCTCTGACGCTGACATTAGGATTATTGGCAACTGCACGAAGAATTGCCTCGTCCATTGCAGGTGTCCTCGTCGTTCTAGGTCTTCCCCAGTCGCGAGTCATTGGCTGGAATGTTCCGTGCTCCCTAAGACGCCGATCAATTCCTTCAAACGTCTTCCTGTCGGGACACCTTCGTTCTGGAAATCTGTCTCCATACAAACATACCGCGCCACGGCTATTGCCCCGTGCTAATCCATACATCAAATGGGCATCTGCCAACTCCGCATTTGTAAACATTGCACTGACTGCAAAACCATGTTCGTGATGAACACTAACCTGTTGATGCTACGTACTGATGTGCAATGAGTCGCATGTCAACACAAGCACCGAAGTCAACATTACCTTCCTTCAATTGGGCCAACTGGCGGTGAATCGAGGAAGTACAGTACATACTGACGAAACTAAAATGAGCTCTAACATGGAAATTAAGCGTTTCCGGACACATGTCCACATGACATATTTTCTTTATTTGTGTGTGTGGAATGTTTCCTGAAAGTTTGTCCGTACCTTTTTGTAACTCCCTGTATCTATCAATTCATGACAACCATCTTTACAAATTTCCTTTTTCTGGCGGACACACGTCCAGATCGTCCGCTTATAGTAACTTCTCAAAACTCTGGCATCTTTCTCTCCACATCCACCACTGCTGGCGGCTCACCTCCAACTGCCCAACGCTACGTGCTGTTCACATCAAACTGCCCAACGCCACACAAGCGAGTATTCCAGCAATGAGTCCAACCAGCCACAGTCAGTGATTTTCATACAGAGCGTGGCGTTATCAACATAAAAACCTAAACAGCCTACTTACAACTCGACTAGGCTGCCTTTGAGTCGTTCAAAAGGCCAGCTCACAATGAAACAAGTGGTCACGTTCGCTTTCTATTGACTGCACTTACAGCTCGCCAAAGCGACCCATTTGAGATACCCTGCCTAAGATAGTTAAATATTGTAGTACTTCCAGTGATCGATTGCTTGGTTCAGAAACATCTTTGAAATATGTCTGCGGTTTAGTATATTCGGAAGAAGTAACAGCTCCAAACGTTCTCACTGTTTTCTAAACTTGGATCACAGTTCCACTAGATGCTACTGCCCAGAGATAAATGTTTTCATTTCCTCCTTGAGACACGACGTTACTGTCTCTTTATTTACTCAAAAATAAGATGTACACCAAAAAACACAACGTATTACCATGCATATACGCTTAGCACACAAAAAAGTCGCCTCAGAATGGATAGATACAGGTTCTTTATGGTTTTTCCTTTCTGCAAAATACTGGCAGGTTCTGGTAATTAAAATGGAGGTCGATAACGACCACATACCCTATTCTCCAAAGTAGACGACAAATTGTTCACTAATATTGAGATCTGATGATGTCGTGGTCAGGTAAGACGCGACAATTCATCCTCGCTCCCACATAACCAGTCCCGGACAATGCGAGCTGTGTGATCAGGAGCCCTGTCATCTTGGAACACAGTGTCGCCATTGGGGAACAAACATTGTACCACGGGATAGACCAGATCAGCTAAGATAATTAGATAATGATTGACGGTAATGCGAACTTGCAGAATACACTTGTGGCCCACGGAATATCACGGTATGGCTGCCCAAGTCATCAACATCGCCATGCTTCACTCTTTGGACGTAAACTCGGAAACAAGTTGGAAACTGTGAAACAAGACTTATCCGACCAAATGATATTCTTCCACTGCTCCATAGTCCAGGTTTTACGACTTCGGTAGCACGTTTCGCTATTGCGGGTATTTATATCACTGATGAGCGGTTTTTGAATTTCATCTTGCCCTACAATTCCCTGCTAATGGAGCTCCCTTCGTGTTGTCTTCGTGCTGACATGATACGCAACTGCAATATTTAACTGTGCAGTGACTTTCGCAGCTGTCGCCCCCTTATTATTTTTTGCCACAATCCTCTTGACAGTCTGTCACGATCATTCAACACACACTTTAGTCCGTGTTGTGAAATAGCGGATAATGTTTTTCCGCTTTCCCTGTATGCGGCATAAATTTTCGACATGGTGCCTCTTGAAACCCCAAACATTTCGGCTACCTTGGTTACCGCGGCACCCACCATATGAGCAGCAACAATTTGCTCACGGTCGAATTCACTTAGCACCGACGTAATGCACTCACAGCTACATAGAACACCGTTCTTGTTGCGGACTAGGGGCGTCCATTTTGATTAAATTCTCGCTGCCGCTGTAAAAGGCCAATAAACGCGTCCTGGATAGACGGATGCGTGGCTTCTAGGGTACGCGCACATAATGAAAATAACGCAGAATCGTGAACAGTAAAATGTATTACACAAAATATTAACGCTGCTTACAGCAGCTGTAGAACGCAGGTGTAGCCTATCTGTACTGCATAGACTACAGTTCTTTAAACACAAATTAAATAATTTTCTTTAAATAAAGTCGGTATAAAAGTAATCCTCTGTCTTGATAAACTACGAAGAAGAGTTTTAAACTAACAATACTCAGCTAAATCTCAAGGCAAGCGATCTCTGTCCATACGCGATAATTCAATTCCCTGTTCTGTTTCTACTGAAGACAGTCTATCTATCGGCCACTGTTTCTATCTCCATCGACGATTTGAAGACGTGACGAACGTTCTGCAGGAACTCCCTAGCAAGACTCGGACTGACAACTTATGCTCGTGCACAGTTGCTTAAGCGCGCGTCTCTTTTGCTGGTGGCGTTGCCCCTTCGGCGGAGGGGGCGTGATTCTCGCGGGCAGCGAGATTGGTTTGCGCGCAGAGATGTTCCTTCTGCGGACAGACGTCCACCCTAATACTGGAACCAACTGCAAGTTGTTCTTGTGTAGTATCTCAGCTCACCACAGTTCCGGCGATGACCTGACGCTTCCCACGTATTGAGGACTTCACACAGGTGCCGCTCGTGGGCATATACAGTACCGGAAATTGGCCATCTTGTTCATTTATCTTCAAGCATGCATTTCTCGAACGGTTTCCATATTACCGTCCAACCCTTTTACTTCTGTCGACTTGTCTTAGTTGCTCTCTGTACTACGGTAATCATTCTTGTAACGACTGCCCCATGACCACTGGTACAGGTTTCAGTGCGAACGTCCTAAAAGTGGTCATGTTTACTTTTTTTCATTAGATGGAATACTATTCCATCATGATTAAGGTGCCCAGCTTTTTCTTCTAGGTAGCGTACAGAGTAGCCATGTAGTTTCGCAGGATGCCTTGTCAACCCATCACTTACGAAACTTTAACTATCCCACTAGATTGTTAGGTGATCAGAGTCTCCTATGATGTCAGTACGCTGGTGGTAGGTATGTATTAACGAGTTGAGGTTCCCACCAAGTTTTCAGTTACATCTGGGAATGAGTGTGATGGTCGATAGGAGCACTCAGTTCTACGTTTTCCGTCAAACTTGACACTTAGTCTAGCCGAAATGATTGCGCATGCAACTCCCATTTCGATTACCGTGGATTTATTTCTCCACACACGTTTAGATTTACCACTCAAAAACTGTCTGCGGTCCATTTCCGGCTCTAGTCATCTCTCTGTACCTCGAATCATGTGAGCGCTATTGCTTTTTACGAGTGCTTCAAATTCTGAAATTTTGTGAATACATCGGCAGTTTACCAATAGGATTTCAATTGTTATCTGTTGGAGGGAATTAATTTATTTGGGTCTTATACTAATACTTCGTAGTTTCCTATAGCTATCATTATTGGGACTGAATGTAGAGCTGCCTCCATAAAAACATCCTTGTGTACAGCCGGCACGTAGTCAGTAACCTCCAGTCGCTGGTATGTTCCAAATATGACCTCAGAAGCCAGATAAAAAGCATCTTTGCTTAAACGTGCACCACACGCTGCAGTTGGTTGTACACTGTTCCTTAAATGGCTGCCGGGACAGCCATTATGTTGAATGAGGCACGTGTGAGTGTGTGTGTGTGTACTTAGTATTCTCTCTGGTGCCTACCTTCCCTGTGTTGGACCCCTAGACCTACCACTGTCACACCATTCACAGTGACGCCAGCGACTAGTGATACGTCCTATGCTCATATTTCGTATCCATCGTACTTTAAGTACCAATGGTATCTCTGTAACGTGCCACACAGTATTTCCCACGAAATACGCAGTCGTAGTAATTTTGAGTCGCTCGACAACAGTCCAAGTGATTTCGAGGTGCTTATGAGCAGCAACGAACTCTTCTCCTATCCGAGAATGGCATTCTGGAACTGCGTTGCGACTGGTATAACGGTTCTGGGAAGAGTAAGCAAATAATTTTACTTTTTTTTAAATTTCTGGGTCAGTTAAGCTACAAAAATGCATGTTCCCTTTAAGAACTGAAGCAACAACGTCCAAGAAAATGATTTGTTTGAGTAACGCAAGAAAAATTTGGGTTATAATTTACTGATCCCCTGAAGGTAGTCGGAACTAAGTGCATCGCAATTTTGTTTCATTGAAGTTATGCTCAGTAAAAGACTCGTGCTAAGATTGACGGGAATTGTACGACAAAAGCAGATAATATACATTACCGTTGAGGTGGGAGCGTAATATGCGCAAAATATAATACAATGCCACAACTGTCGACTTCGTAAAAGCCGTGTTTATTCCGTGAACGTAAACTTCCTAATAATTCCACAGACCAAAATGGCTTACTAGCGGAATAAGGTGAAAATACTGCGTTAATCAAGTAAGCATCTATACTGCATTGATAGGAAACAGTTTTCCGAACAAGATATTGGTGCCAAAATTTGTAGAATAGCCAACTGTATCTGACAGTCGACATTTACTACGCAGTAAGTAATGCGGGAGGACGACGGTTCAAACCCGCGTCCGGCCATCCTGATTTAGGTTATCCATGATTTCCGTAAATAGCTTCGGGCAATGTCGGGATGGATCCTTTGAAAGACACGTCCGGTTTCCTTCCCCCATCCTTTCCTAATCTCATCGGACTGACGGCCTTGCTGTTTGGTGCCGTCCAGCAAATCAACCAACCAACTCTCGTACTCTTCCACAAAAGGTCGAAAATGTATCGTCGGTCACGCAGATACACACTGAAATTAGGGAAGAAGATTGTCTGAAAGAGAATACTATTAAAAATCGACACCAGAGACTTCAATATCAACTACTTGACGAGCTGAACTTGTACTCTGACTGCTTTGTTTTGTTCACGAGAAGATGTTAACCTCAACAGAAGCGTATACTAAATATTACTGTTAATATTAACATTGTATTTAGAATTAGCACCCACTGCAGAGCAAAATCTCCCATACTGGCATTTTTGTCGAGGACTTGGCCTCAGCGTAATGTATACTGTCATAATTCGTAATCAACAGACAAGTAAAAGCAAAAGGAATGGTTGATTAATTGTTAATTACTCTAAATTATAAGTCTACATGGAAACTAGTCATGCACATGTGTTGGTATGTTTTCACTGGGTTGCCGCAGCGCCAGATGCCGAGCGAAGGTCATCAAGAGTAATTAACACCAAAAAGCATTAAGCAAGAATTTATAGGTGCAAAAGGAGTTCCTCATTGTACGTTACTGCTTATCCTCTCCGCGTATGTGGTGACGTTTACGCGTTAGAGACCACGAAAACACCACTTTACTAACACCAGTACTAACGTCAAAAGGAGATGTATATTTCCCAGGAAAACGTGTCCTTTGTTGAACACTGTGAAATGGTTACTTTCTATATGTGGCTCAGCTGAAGTCTTCGTTTTCCAGAAAGCTCAGCGTTAGGCTTATTTGGACAACAAACAAGGAAATTTGTCTACTCTTCTTGCTTTAACTAATTACTGTATTATGGATGCGATCACAACAATGTATTACGCGGCATCTGTCATGTCTCAATAGCCACCACTTTATACAGGGTGTTTCAAAAATGACCGGTATATTTGAAACGGCAATAAAAACTAAACGAGCAGCGATAGAAATACACCGTTTGTTGCAATATGCTTGGGACGACAGTACATTTTCAGGCGGACAAACTTTCGAAATTACAGTAGTTACAATTCTGAACAACAGATGGCGCTGCAAGTCATGTGAAAGATATAGAAGACAACGCTGTCTGTGGGTGCGCCATTCTGTACGTCGTCTTTCTGCTGTAAGCGTGTGCTGTTCACAACGTGCAAGTGTGCTGTAGACAACATGGTTTATTCCTTAGAACAGAGGATTTTTCTGGTGTTGGAATTCCACCGCCTAGAACACAGTGTTGTTGCAACAAGACGAAGTTTTCAACGGAGGTTTAATGTAACCAAAGAACCGAAAAGCGATACAATAAAGGATCTGTTTGAAAAATTTCAACGGACTGGGAACGTGACGGATGAACGTGCTGGAAAGGTAGGGCGACCGCGTACGGCAACCACAGAGGGCAACGCGCAGCTAGTGCAGCAGGTGATCCAACAGTGGCCTCGGGTTTCCGTTCGCTGTGTTGCAGCTGCGGTCCAAATGTCGCCCACGTCCACGTATCGTCTCATGCGCCAGAGTTTACACTCTATCCATACAAAATTCAAACGCGGCAACCCCTCAGCGCCGCTACCATTGCTGCACGAGAGAAATTCGCTAACGATATAGTGCACAGGATTGATGACGGCGATATGCATGTGGGCAGCATTTGGTTTACTGACGAAGCTTATTTTTACCTGGACGGCTTCGTCAATAAACAGAACTGGCGCATATGGGGAACCGAAAAGCCCCATGTTGCAGTCCCATCGTCCCTGCATCCTCAAAAATTACTGGTCTGGCCCGCATTTCTTCCAAAGGAATCATTGGCCCATTTTTCAGATCCGAAACGATTACTGCATCACGCTATCTGGACATTCTTCGTGAATTTGTGGCCGTACAAACTGCCTTAGACGACACTGCGAACACCTTGTGGTTTATGCAAGATGGTGCCCGGCCACATCGCACGGCCGACGTCTTTACTTTCCTGATTGAATATTTCGATGATTGTGTGATTGCTTTGGGCTATCCGAAACATACAGGAGGCGGCGTGGATTGGCCTCCCTATTCGCCAGACATGAACCCCTGTGACTTCTTTCTGTGGGGACACTTGAAAGACCAGGTGTACCGCCAGAATCCAGAAACAATTGAACAGCTGAAGCAGTACATCTCATCTGCATGTGAAGCCATTCCGCCAGACACGTTGTCAAAGGTTTCGGGTAATTTCATTCAGAGACTACGCCATATTATTGCTACGCATGGTGGATATGTGGAAAATATCGTACTATAGAGTTTCCCAGACCGCAGCGCCATCTGTTGTTGGAAATTGTAACTACTGTAATTTCGAAAGTTTGTCTGCCTGAAAATGTACTGTTGTCCCAAGCATATTGCAACAAACGGTGTATTTCTATCGCTGCTCGTTTAGTTTTTATTGCCGTTTCAAATATACCGGTCATTTTTGAAACACCCTGTATGACTCCAATTACCTGGTAGGCCAAACCACTATGACCACTGCCTAAGACGAGACTGATGTCGCTGGTGATTTTGCAGATATGTCGCGGTAAAGAAACTATAAGGGACGATCAAATTGTTTCAGTTTGAGGGCGATGCTGCAGCATGTATGCAATGCAGTGCGCCTGTGATGCAAGTATATAAGAACCGACATGTAGGCAAGGGATTAATGTATCATTCGTGTCTTTTAGAGCGGCGTGCGGCAAAATGCGGAAACGTGAAATATGGTGACGTTATTACCAAATACTTCCAAACAGAACCAACTGCTGTCATTCTTTTCTTGGCTGCGAATGGCAGACACCGGCAGACATTCATCGAAGAATGAAATCTGTCTAAAGCACCGTTGCGGAATGGTACACCAAATTCCCTGCTGCTAGTCGCGGTACGACACAACACGCCAGCCGATCTGGAAGGCCAACTTCACCCATTAGGAACAAATGGAAACACTCGAGCACCCACCCTATTGTTCTGATGTATCTCCGTGCGATTATCACGCCTTCGATCTCCTTAGAAAGGCCTTGAAGGGTCGGCGATTCCTGTCGGACGAAGATGTGCAGCAGACAATTATGGACTTATTTACGCGGCAGGTCAAAGTGTTTTACCAAAAGGGTATCTTCAGTGTGTGTCTGTGTGTGTGTGTGTGTGTGTGTGTGTGTGTGTATGTGTGTCTGTGTAGCAGAAACGATGGGGCATTCTCTTAGCGACGATACAGGCCACATATGGAGAAAGCGACGTTGATGAAGGGCAGATTGTTATGGCCGGGTGGCCGCATTATGTTTCAACTAAAAGAAGTGTTAATAAAACGTATTTGGTAAGGAAAGAGCCACCCATGCACAACAGCTTTCGGCCGGAGAGTGTGGTCGAGGTGATTCGGCAGCGACTCGAATTCTTTTCCTTGCCTTATCCTGGAAGGAGACTTTTGACAGACTGAATAGCTCAAGCGACTCATCGCTCTATGAAAACAGTATCGCCTTTATAGCTTCCCGGGGACAAAAGTGCTCTATAAGCGTGTTGTACCATCTTCTTTGTGAGCAAATCCACGAGGACGAGGAGTGTCGAGTCGAAACTGATAAGCGATTTCCCTACTACAGTGGTCATAGAGATGAGTAAGTTCTAGTTCAACTAAAAACATTAGCCTTGGATAACTCTGATCCATTGAAAACGAGCAACAAAGATAAGAACAATCAATGTTAGATGAACTAATAATAGTGACATACTATCAGTCTGCTTTGAAAAAGGTAATTGTTTTTGAGAAAGATAAATAAATGTTATGTAGGTTACAGAAACAAAAACGCAATCAAAGTATTCCGCCCCCATGTGGGACCAGTTAATGGCACAGGAATATACGGTTTCATATGTACAAATCAAAGAAATTATGACCTTGGTTAATTTTAAAACAAAATTAGGGAGATTAAAGGCAATGTGCAAGTATTAGCCACAACGAAAGTGAGAAGATGCATACCTATTGAATGACTACCTGTGCCGGCACATAGCTACTCCTCTCAAATAAAAGGTAGGGTGCTGCCAGTTCAGAAGTCCCAATACAGTGCACGTGTCGCCATCAGCATTGTCACATGCCATCACAAAGAACGATTTCGAGAAATTGTTTCTGAATTTCATATATAATCCAAGTCAGAGTTCAGAACATCTGTGTTGTCTATGATGAGCATCCACTGGACAAAACTATTGTTTCTGAAAAGGCGTTTACTTTGTGGACACAGATTTCTCCCATTTAAGAAGACCATTGAGTTTTGATGAAGTCCATCGGAAAAAATTAGCATGATGAGGAGCGTTTTTATCCAATACTATTGTTGATGACAAAAATTTGCGTTTTATGACCTCATACAAAAAGAAACTTCATCAAGTCTTGCTACGAAACAAACGTTCTCTCTGCAAAGGTGCTGATATTTATGTAAGGTTCTGAACCTGCAAATATTAAATATGACGTTCATCAGGAAAAGTGACATCTACTACCAAGACTTAAATATTTGACCCAAGTTTAACCGAAAACTTTATAACATTTGTCCAGTCCGGTAGATCAAACCAACCATAAAAACAAACATTTTTTTCAAAATTTTAAGTTTTAAAGTCACTGACTAGATTATAATATTGCCAGACGGTGGACGTACAGTTAATCCCCTCCTGGTTGGTACTGCAAGGTCTAATAAATAAAGTAAAACGCAATGCTAGAACATATCATGAGAACTAAACAATGGTTAATGGCATTTTAGCGCGTAGCAGCTGCTGACTATTTTTATATAAAGCAGACCTACCTTTCTAATGTACGCAATTATTATGTACCTACCAGCGCTGAGACTTCTACGAGTGGGAAAAAAGCTGCTAGTGCAGTTACAAAGATAATGCACGAGCAGAGCTTAGATATGAAGGGGCTCAGCCCACACCACTCACTGTTTGCAATGATCCGAAACTACTCACGTTCTCCGGTTTGCATTTCCTAGACTCAAGTTACTATTAAGCAACACCAGCTTCAGAACTCCTTAAGCTGTCACCAGGTACACCGAGCAACACCACTCCCGCAACTCTGAGCTGGAATTATTTTCATACATTTGCCTAGGAAATATCAGACCAGTGTGCTGACAGGCAAGCAACGTCAGAGGATCGCTGCAGCTGGCGCATGAGAGTTTCGTAACGCTTTCAAGAGTCACACCGTACAGCTGACGCCGATGACCACGCCTCTGAACACAAGTCACTTTTTGTCAGGCCAAAGAGCAGACTGTGCGTACTTCCAGCAAAATACGTCTACATCTACATGTAAACCTGCTTCTATACTCCGTAAGTAACCTTTATGTGTGCGGCGGGAGGTGGGTCCAACTTCTCGTACCACTACTGTTTACCTCATTTCCTGTTCCAGCAGAGTAATGTATGCCAAAGAAACAACTGTATGCAAGTTTCCATATGAGCTTGAATTTTTAAATTCTGTCGTCACGTCGGTTCGAGAGGTGCATAAGATATCGCTTGATTCACCGTGGTGCGGCCTAGGAATTTTAGCATTAAATTATTGGACAGAAAGCAAATAACATTGTTTTAAACAGGACTAATTATTGTTCTGACTGCAAAATAATATGTCAAGGTGTCCCACAAGACTATTTCTGCTCTACGTTAATGATTTAACATTAAATATCAGCTCCCTGCCAGTTGGGCTCACAGAAGATACTTCTGTGTTAGTTGTAAATTAGGATGCAGAAAAAAGTTGCGAATCGTTTATCAGTATCCTCAATGTCTTAGAAACTTTGTTTCAGCTAAAAGGGGCGAATCTAATCATATCTGAGAGATATATGAGTCAAAACGACAGCAGAGTCAAAACGACAGCTGATTAAGGTTATTCACAGCAAACGAGATATAGAAGAAATCGATTAAGTCTAATTCTTACGATTAAATTTGGATGAAAACTTCAGTTTTCAGGCACCTGTCTAACGAACTGAGTAACTTTGCATTTGCAGTCCATTTGTTATTAACAGCAACTGACACGAATACGAGAAAAGTAGTACCGGTACCATAGACCTGTTACTATTTTGGGGGACGGCAGGGGGGGGGGGCAGTCGAAAGAGACAGAAATTTATCGTTCGGTATACGGGTACTGTACATCATAAAGAATAATGTCGCCCATTAGACAGCAAACATGAAATATTAACTCTACCATCCCTATATATTTGTGACATTATTATGCTTTTGTGTAGGAAACAGGTATTATTTGAGCGAAATCATTTTGTTCACACATATGATATGAGAAACAAAGGAAATTTTATGCGTCAGACTATACAGGGTGATTCAAAAAGAATACCACAACTTTAGGAATTTAAAGCTCTGCAACGACAAAAGGCAGAGCTAAGCACTATCTGTCGGCGAATTAAGGGAGCTATAAAGTTTCATTTAGTTGTACATTTGTTCGCCATTTCAGCCAATAAAGTTTTTGGTCCCTTTTTCTTCGAAGGTGCTACTGTAACTGGACTACAGTATCTGGAGATATTAGAGAATTGGCTGTTCCCTCAGCTCGAACAAGAAGCACAACAATTCATATTTCAGCAGGATGGAGCGCCACCACATTGGCACTTATCTGTCCGTAACTACCTGAACGTCAACTACCCGAGGCGATGGATCGGCCGCCAGGCAGCCCGTGACAGAGCACTTCATCACTGGCCTCCAAGAAGCCCTGATCTTACCCCCTGCGATTTTTTCTTATGGGGGTATGTTAAGGATATGGTGTTTCGGCCACCTCTCCCAGCCACCATTTATGATTTGAAACGAGAAATAACAGCAGCTATCTAAACTGTTACGCCTGATATGCTACAGAGAGTGTGGAACGAGTTGGAGTATCGGATTGATATTGCTCGTGTGTCTGGAGGGGGCCATATTGAACATCTCTGAACTTGTTTTTGAGTGAAAAAAAAACCTTTTTAAATAGTCTTTGTAATGATGTATAACAGAAGGTTATATTATGTTTCTTTCATTAAATACACATTTTTAAAGTTGTGGTATTCTTTTTGAATCACCTTGCATATCCAGGCACCTGTATTCACTGGGAAGAAAATCTGTAGTAAATGAAATGGGAACGAGATAATGCAGATGAAGTCAGGTCCACTGAAAAGAAAGCTCTACGAGGCGCTGATGATGAAACACCGTTGCTCAGAGAAGCGATTAATGAGGTTTCTATGAAAAATGGAGTTCTGTGTAGAAAGGCGTTGCTCCCGCTACATCTGCGCTGGTACCAACCTACGGCGTAATTACGTTTTCCTCTTCTTGTTTAAAGGAAGTATATGCCGATTATTGTGTTTGCGACATTCAAAACCTTTAAGACACAGATATCACAGCTGTCACCGCCATTATTTTCACCGACCACACAAACGACGCCGTTGTGTTTGGAATCGCAACACGCTACACTTGTGTAGACCATTGAAATATTGGACGTTTGCGAGCAACGCAGAAACAAGTTGAAGCTTTTCTGCATACGGTATTTCTCGCGTCCTAGATGCAGTCAAGGTTTCACCATTGCTATTTAATAAAGAAAGCTGCCTGTGTTAGTTTTTTCACTGCTGCAAAGTACGCCTAATGCAAAGTGGTCCTTTAAACTGTAAGACATCATGCGCTTTACGGACATTTCGTGCATATCATATCCGCCTCACAAGAACGGTTGCGTTAACTGAGACCTTGCTAACAAGACAACAGCAGATGTGGGTCATTATGGCCAGATGACGTCGTGTTTTCCTTTGGTTGTGTCAGACTAACAGGAACTCGACTGACGGGTCATTTACGGTAAAGTGTGGCGATGAATAACTGTACGTATGACGTAAATCTGTGAAAAGGTCAACTTCTACCGAGTCTCTCCCCTAAGGTGCATTTTCTCTGGTGTTTTAGCCACTGTTTTCCAATTTCAGTTTTGCAACGTGTAGTTGAAGTCAGCCCAAATAAATCCTGCTCATCACGTCTGACACCCAGCATCAACGGGAAAGTGTCGGTCTGCTTCCCATTACATTAAATCGTAATTTTGTGTGCCCATTCGTTAGAGCGGTCCCAAATTAGT
This sequence comes from Schistocerca serialis cubense, assembly GCF_023864345.2. Lineage (NCBI taxonomy): Eukaryota > Metazoa > Arthropoda > Insecta > Orthoptera > Acrididae > Schistocerca > Schistocerca serialis. The sequence continues at coordinate 250,761,188 of NC_064639.1, read as the reverse complement.
CTAGTGCGTTATTCCTTTTATCGGTGTGTGTTAAATGGGACTGTGAAACATTAACAATGACCATTACTCCTGGAGCAACTAACGAGGGAACCTCCCCATCGCACCCCCCTCAGATTTAGTTACAAGTTGGCACAGTGGATAGGCCTTGAAAAACTGAACACAGATCAATCGAGAAAACAGGAAGAAGTTGTGTGGAACTATGAAAAAAATTACTAAAATATGCAAACTGAGTAGTTCATGCAAAGATAGGCAACATAAAGGACACTGGGTGTCAAGGAGCGCCGCGGTCCTGTGGTTAGCGAGAGCAGCTACGGAACGAGAGGTCGTAGGTTCAAGTCTTCCCTGGAGTGAAAAGTTTAATTTTTTAGTTTCAGTTTATGTGACAAATTCTTATGTTTTCATCACTTTTTTGGGAGTGATTATCACATCCACAAGAAAACCTAAACCGGGCAAGGTAGAAGAATCCTTTTACCCATTTGCTAAGTGTACAAGTTAGGTGGGTCGACAACATATTCCTGTCACGTGACGCACATGCCGTCACCAGTGTCGTATAGAATATATCAGACGTGTTTTCTCGTGGAGGAATCGGTTGACATATGACCTTGCGATCAAATGTTTTCGGTTCCCCTTTCGTTTACTAATCGCACGGTTTTGCGGTGCGGTCACAAAACACAGACACTAAACTTATTGCAGTGAACAGAGACGTCAATGAACGAACGGACAGATCATAACTTTGCCAAAATAAACAAAGTAAAATTTTCAGTCGAGGGAATACTTGAACCTCTCGTTGTGTAGCTACTCACGCTAACCGCGGGACCACGGCGCTCCTGAGCTCACATTTTCCTTGTTGTTGCCTATCTTGCGCATGGGCTACTCAGTTTGCATATTTTGCTTATTTTTTCATAGTTCCACGCAACTTCTTCCTGTTTTCTCTATTGATCTGTGTTCAGTTTTTCAAGGCCTATCCACTGTGCCAACTTATAACTAAATCTGAGGGGGGTGCGATGGGGAGGTTCCCTTGTAAGGAGCACTTCTGCTTGGCGGTATCAGTCAGCGCGGCACTGTCGTTGCAGGGCTACTGGTTATTCTTCGTGTTTTACACACCGATAAAACAAATATCGCACTAATTTGGGACCTTTCTGTTCAATGGGCACGTAAAATTCAACTTTAAAAATCATTTTATTTGTAACGAGAAACCGAACGACGCTTTCCATTGACGCTGGGCGTTGCATGAAAGATGTGATGAACAGTATTTGTTTGGGTCGACTACAGCTACAGTTTGCAAAAACGAAATTGCAGATAACTACCAAAGAAAGGAGAAAATGCGCATGAACACTCTAAAGATGGTCACCCCGTACAAGACTCAGCAAGACAGCTTACCAATACAGAGCTCGTGATTTTCGTCTTAGAATTAAACGCAGACATTTATAATAATAGCTGATGTCTGTCTTGCACGAATACAAGGGATTAATCAAAAGGTACAAACCTTTTTGTCTTTTTTTCATAGGGGAAAGTAGGGGTAACGTGCGCAATGGATAAACATGGGCATCGCTGTTTCTCTGATTTAAAAGCTATGTTGAACTTTGTAACCAGTGCTACACCTAGCGGTAGTTTAGCGAACTACTTTCGTCTGGTCACTGGGCCGCCATTACAGTCTCGCGTTCAGTGAATTTGCAAATGGTGAAACGTGACGTTGTGATCTAATTTGCAGCCCTTGGGATTTAAGACGGTGAACCTCTATTTATTACGTTGACTAAATTTACTTGTGATATAGTTAAAGCCTGTTATATTATGGGTATGTTTTGACGTGAGTCCTGCTTGGTTGTAATTAGTTTTAAGATCATTGTGGCCTAAATTCATTTCCAAGACACTATGGGGTAAAGGTGTGCACCGATGCTCACGCTTCCCCCTCATATAGTAAAATACATGGCCACAATTACCGCATCCGATGCGCACGTTTCTCCGACGTTCGGGAAACCATGCGCTTCGATAGTGTCTTGGAATTTTGTTTTTGGTGTGTTTATTTTTTAATATTTTGGGTTTACTTAATTTTTTATAGATACTAGAATAGTTGCTCTAAGTTTTGATATAAAATAAACTTTATTTAACGAACTCAATTTTTTTTAAAAAAAAGTGCGCACGTTCCCCTAAAATTTTAGTGATTTGTCTAGAAAAGGAATAAAAATACTGTCAATTTGAAATGGCGGTTATCAAAATTTTCACAATAATCTTTCTCGAAAAAAAAAACGAAACCTTCCCACCATAACAATTACGTATTGTTCGAACCTACCGGTAACAAACCTAGCAGCCCGCTTCTGAATGGCTTCTGTGACGTCCTTCAGTCCGACCTGGTACGGATCACAAACTCTCGAGCAGTACTCAAGAATAGGTCGCACCAGCGTCCTCTATGCGGTCTCCTGTACAGGTGAAACACTCTTTCCTAAAATTCTTCCAATAAACCGAAGTCGACCATTCACCTTCCGTACCATAGTTCTCGCGTGCTCGTTTCACCTCACATCGCTTTACAGCGTTATGTCCAGATATTTCAACGACTTGACTGTGTCAAACAGAAGACTAGTAATACTGTATCTGAATATTACAGGTTTGACCTTCCTACTCATTCGGATTAACTTACATTTTTGCACATTTAGGGCTACCAACCATTCATGACACCAACTGGAAATTTTGTCTAAGACGTCTTGTATCTTCGTACAGTCGCACAACTTTAACAGATTACCGTACACCAAGGCATCATTAGCAAACAACCGCAGATTTTTGCCCACGCTGCCAGCAAAATCATTTACGCATACAGGGTGGTCCATTGATCGTGACTGGGCCAAATATCTCGCGAAATAAGCATCAAACGAAAAAACAACAAAGAACGAAACTTGTCTAGCTTGAAAGGGGAAACCAGATGGCGCTATGGTTGGCCCGCTAGATGGCGCTGCCATAGGTCAAACGGATATCAACTGCGTTTTTCTTAAATAGGAACCCCATTTTTATTACATATTCGTGTAGTACGTAAAGAAATATGAATGTTTTAGTTGGACCACTTTCTTCGCTTTCTGATAGATAGCGCTGTAATAGTCACAAACATATGACTCACAATTTTAGACGAACAGTTGGTAACAGGTAGGTTTTTTAAATTAAAATGCAGAACGTAGGTACGTTTGAACATTTTATTTCGGTTGTTCCAATGTGATATATGTACCTTTGTGAACTTATCATTTCTGAGAACGCATGCTGTTACAGAGTGATTACCTGTAAGTACCACATTAACGCAATAAATGCTCAAAATGATGTCCGTCAACCTCAATGCATTTGGCAATACGTGTAACGACATTCCTCTCAACAGCGAGTAGTTCTCCTTCCGTAATGTTCGCACATGCATTGACAATGCGCTGACGCATGTTGTCAGGCGTTGTCGGTGGATCACGATAGCAAATATCCTTCATCTTTCCCCACAGAAAGAAATACGGGGACGTCAGATCCGGTGAACGTGCGGGCCATGGTATGATGCTTTGACGACCAATCCACCTGTCATGAAATATGCTATTCAATACCGCTCCAACCGTACGCGAACTATGTGCCGAACATCCATCACTCCGGCCGCAGTGGCCGTGTGGTTCTAGGCGCTACAGTCTGGAGCCAAGCGAACGCTACGGTCGCAGGTTCGAATCCTGCCTCGGGCATGGATATGTGTGATGTCCTTAGGTTAGTTAGGTTTAATTAGTTCTAAGTTCTAGGCGACTGATGACCTGAGAAGTTAAGTCGCATAGTGCTCAGAGCCATTTGAACCATTTGAAGCCATCCATCACGTTGGAAGTACATCGCCATTCTCTCATTAAGTTAAACATCTTGTAGTAACATCGGTAGAACATTACGTAGGAAATCAGCATAGCTACATTCCACGATTTACATTGCCATCGATAAAATGGGGGCCAATTATCCTTACTCCCATAATGCTGCACCATACATTAACCCGCCAAGGTCGCTGATGTTCCACTTGTCGCAGCCATCGTGGATTTTCCGTTGCCCAATAGTGCATATTATGCCGGTTTGCGTTACCCCTGTTGGCGAATGATGCTTAGTCGCTAAATAGAACGCGTGCAAGAAATCTGTCATCGTCCCGTAATTTCTCTTGTGCCGAGTGGCAGAACTGTACACGACGTTCAAAGTCGTCTCCATGCAATTCCTGATGCATAGAAATATGGTACAGGTGGAATCGATGTTGATGTAGCATTCTCAACAGCGACGTTTTTGAGACTCCCGATCCTCGCGGAATTTCGCTGCTACTGATGTGCGGATTAGCCGCGACAGCAGCTAAAACACCTACTTGGGCATCATCATTTATTGCAGGTCGTGGTTGACGTTTCACATGTGGCTGTACGCTTCTTGTTTCCTTAAATAACGTAACTATCCGGCGAACGGTGCGGACACTTGGATGATGTCGTCCAGGTCCATTTTAACACGGGTAATATATCACGAAGCAAATACCGTCCGCATTGGCGGAATTTTACGTGACACCACGCACTTATACGTTTGTGACTGTTACAGCGCCATCTATCACAAAGCGAAAAAAGTGGTCCACCTAAAAATGGGTGTTCCTATTTTAAAAAACGTGTTTGATACCCGTTTGACCTATGGCAGCGCCATCTAGCGGGCCAACCATAGCGCCATCTGGTTTCCCCCTTCGAGCTATACGAGTTTCGTTCTTTGTAGTTTTTTCGTTTAATGCTTATTTCGTGAGATATTTGGCCCGGTCACTATCAGTGGACCACCCTGTATAGCGAATAGCAGTGACCCTACTCTTTCCTGGGTCACTCCTGATGATACCCTTGTCTGTGATGAACGCTCTCCGTCGACGACTGCTGGGTTCTACACTCCTGGAAATTGAAATAAGAACACCGTGAATTCATTGTCCCAGGAAGGGGAAACTTTATTGACACATTCCTGGGGTCAGATACATCACATGATCACACAGACAGAACCACAGGCACAAATGTCGGCACTAGTACAGTGTATATCCACCTTTCGGCAGCAATGCAGGCTGCTATTCTCCCATGGAGACGATCGTAGAGATGCTGGATATAGTCCTGTGGAACGGCTTGCCATGCCATTTCCACCTGGCGCCTCAGTTGGACCAGCGTTCGTGCTGGACGTGCAGACCGCGTGAGACGACGCTTCATCCAGTCCCAAACATGCTCAATGGGGGACAGATCCGGAGATCTTGCTGGCCAGGGTAGTTGACTTACACCTTCTAGAGCACGTTGGGTGGCACGGGATACATGCGGACGTGCATTGTCCTGTTGGAACAGCAAGTTCCCTTGCCGGTCTAGGAATGGTAGAACGATGGGTTCGATGACGGTTTGGATGTACCGTGCACTATTCAGCGTCCCCTCGACGATCACCAGTGGTGTACGGCCAGTGTAGGAGATCGCTCCCCACACCATGATTCCGGGTGTTGGCCCTGTGTGCCTCGGTCGTATGCAGTCCTGATTGTGGCGCTCACCTGCACGGCGCCAAACACGCATACGACCATCATTGGCACCAAGGCAGAAGCGACTCTCATCGCTGAAGACGACACGTCTCCATTCGTCCCTCCATTCACACCTGTCGCGACACCACTGGAGGCGGGCTGCACGATGTTGGGGCGTGAGCGGAAGACGGCCTAACGGTGTGCGGGACCGTAGGCCAGCTTCATGGAGACGGTTGCGAATGGTCCTCGCCGATACCCCAGGAGCAACAGTGTCCCTAATTTGCTGGGAAGTGGCGGTGCGGTCCCCTACGGCACTGCGTAGGATCCTACGGTCTTGGCGTGCATCCGTGCGTCGCTGCGGTCCGGTCCCAGGTCGACGGGCACGTGCACCTTCCGCCGACCACTGGCGACAACATCGATGTACTGTGGAGACCTCACGCCCCACGTGTTGAGCAATTCGGCGGTACGTCCACCCGGCCTCCCGCATGCCCACTATACGCCCTCGCTCAAAGTCCGTCAACTGCACATACGGTTCACGTCCACGCTGTCGCGGCATGCTACCAGTGTTAAAGACTGCGATGGAGCTCCGTATGCCACGGCAAACTGGCTGACACTGACGGCGGCGGTGCACAAATGCTGCGCAGCTAGCGCCATTCGACGGCCAACACCGCGGTTCCTGGTGTGTCCGCTGTGCCGTGCGTGTGATCATTGCTTGTACAGCCCTCTCGCAGTGTCCGGAGCAAGTATGGTGGGTCTGACACACCGGTGTCAATGTGTTCTTTTTTCCATTTTCAGGAGTGTATATGAAGTCTCCGAGCACTCACATATCTGTGAACTTATTCCACCAGGAGATCAGTGACAGCTGTGTCCAGTGTATGGCACCTTTTGCTGCTTTCGAAAGAGCTGTCTCACGGCTCAGAGTTGAGCTTTTCGGAGCTGGTGGGTCTTTGGCCGTGTGGCGAGACGCGTCGTCCTTGAACCTCGGCACAGCGTGGCTGCCCATCTGGGTCCGGCGTTCACACGACGCGACGCGAAGCAGTGAATCGCTCAGCCTCTGTGCCGGAGCGCGCCGCCAGCTACAGTGACGCCCGCTCCCTCCCCCTGAGAGAAGCGCTTAATTACCGCGAGCCGGCGCAGGCGGTTATCCTGGTCGGCAAACAAGCAGCAAATGAAGTGTTTGCTGAGAGCCAACTAATCGCCGCGGACGCATTAGCGCCTGCGCCGGCAGCTGAGTCACGCCGCGCAGCCTCGTGGCGGCAGGTAGTCTGCCGCTTTGGGCTGTGTGGCTGGCAGCCTCTGTGTCCTGTGGGGCGAGCGCCCACGGCCGTTTGCACGGAAGCGGAGTGGGGGCGATGTCAGTGTTCCCGTTCTGAGTCCAAAAGGGTGAAAAAATGTAGGTATTCGACACAGTTCTTTTAACGAACAGGACTGGAGGTTACCGAGTTTCGCACCAGATTTGCAACTGTTTAACAAGTCACAGCTGCAAAATACTAACGCGAATTCCTTACAGACGAATGGAAAAACTGGTAGAAGCCGGCCTCGGGGAGGATCAGTTTGGATTCCGTAGAAATGTTGGAACACGTGATTCATTACTGACCTTACGCCTTATCGTAGAAGAAAGATTAAGGAAAGGCAAACCTACGTTTCTAGCATTTGTAGACTTAGAGAAGTCTTTTGACAATGTTGACTGGAATACTCTCTTTCAAATTCTAACGGTGGCAGGCGTAAAATACAGGGAGCGAAAGGCTATTTACAATTTGTACAGAAACCGGATGGTAGTTATAAGAGTCGAGGGGCATGAAAGGGAAGCAGTGGTGGGGAAGGGAGTGAGACAGGGTTGTAGCCTCTCCCCGATGTTATTCAATCTGTATATTGAGCAAGCAGTAAAGGAAACAAAAGAAAAATTCGGAGTAGGTATTAGAATCCATGGAGAAGAAATAAAAACTTTGAGGTTCGCCGATGACATTGTAATTCTGTCAGACACAGCAAAGGACTTGGAAGAGCAGTTGAACGGAATGGACAGTGTCTTGAAAGGAGGATATAAGATGAACATCAACAAAAGCAAAACGAGGATAATGGAATGTAGTCGAATTAAGTCTGGTGATCCTGAGGGAATTAGATTAGAAAATGAGACACTTAGAGTAGTAAAGGAGTTTTACTATTTGGGGAGCAAAATAACTGATGATGGTCGAAGTAGAGGGGATATAAAAAGTAGACTGGCAATGACAAAGAAAGCGTTTCTGAAGAAGAGAAATATGATAACATCGAGTATAAATTTAAGTGTCAGGAAGTCGTTTGTGAAAGTATTTGTATGGAGTGTAGCCATGTATGGAAGTGAAACATGGACGATGAATAGTCTGGACAAGAAGAGAATAGAAGCTTTCGAAATGTGGTGCTACAGAAGAATGCTGAAGATTAGATGGGTAACTAATGAGGAGGTATTGAACAGAATTGGGGAGAAGAGGAGTTTACGGCACAACTTGACAAGAAGAAGGGACCGGTTGGGAGGGCATGTTCTGAGGCATCAAGGGATCACAAATTTAGCATTGGAGGGCAGCGTGGAGGGTAAAAATCTTAGAGGGAGACCAAAAGATGAATACACTAAGCAGATTCAGAAGGATGTAGGTTGCAGTAAGTACTGGGAGATGAAGAAGCTTGCACAGGATAGAGTAGCATGGAGGACTGCATCAAACCAGTCTCAGGACTGAAGACCACAACAACAACAACATGTAACTGGATTCAGGTCTTTCTAAAACACAGAATTCAATGAGTTATTCTTACGAGGAGAACACAGAAAATTCCTTCACTCGATTTTCCAGGAACGTCCCTCAGTGGAAGAGGGAATGGAAATAAGCGAACATGTGTCTCGGCTTATCCGTTTCTGAAAAAAACGAAGGTCAAAGTTTTCGAGAAATATTAGAGGCACTTTATGTGCCTTTCACCGCATGGTACCATGACACAAAACGGTGGATCAAAGGCTAGCTTCGCGGCTTCTTAAATTTGTACCCTGTGTTCAAAACCCGATTACTAATTTTTATTGTTTTCATATATCTACCCATCACTTTGATTAACACACCAGTGATCCGGAAAATTCATGCACCCCAAATGTGAAGGTATTTACACAAAGAAACGATCTATTGTTTGAACTAAACATCCACACAATGCTATAATCATTTAACAAAAATGTTCACATTAAGAATAAATAAAAACGAAAACCCGCTGATGATGGCACAGTGGTGCCGAAACATGTTTGGGTATTGACAGAAAATGGTGTTTTGCATAACTGGCGGACCTCACATGCAACATTTTTGTATCTACCCAGGTCCGTTGAAGGTTATTACAGGAATGTTTCGTATCAAATTATGGGATACACGGGTGGTGAATTAACTGTATAATTACAACAGGATTTCACAGAAAGTGTCACACATTTACTATTGAATATACACTGACGAGTGTAATATACACTGATGATCCAAAACATTATGACCACCTGCTTACAGCTTGTTTGTCCTTCTTTGGAGCGAAATAAGTCACAGATACTGCGTATCAGGGCTCACACAGTTTCTTGGTAGGTTTGTGGAGGTATGTACCATTAGATGTCTACGCACAGGTCATAAAATTTGCGTAAATAACAGGCCGCTGATTGGCAATCAGATGGCTTTCATAGAATTTACACACAGGAAATCTGGTCCCTGAGACAACAACATGAGTTAATGCTCCTCAAACAACTGTAGCACAGTTCTGGCTCCAAGACATGATCAGTTATACAGTGATGAAAGATGACATTGCGATCGGGGAAGACTAAGCACGTAGGGATGCAGGTGGCTCGCATCTGTCAGCGTGTCTTCGATTACTATCACAGGTCCCGGTGGACGCCGGACGTTGTCTCCCATAGCATAATACTACTCCCACCAGCCTGCCTAAGTGGCGCCATGCGAGTTTCGAGCCGCCGTTCACATCGAGGGCGGCGTTTGCGGGGATTCTGGTACCGCGCGCCGCGGAATTTGAATCCGCGCCAGATGGCATGGACGTCGAAGACCCCTAGAGGTCTCTGCACCATCGCGCCGAAAGCCGTGGCGGCGAGCGCCTGCTGGCCCACGTTTAGTGTGAGGGCGCTACAGTGGAACACGTGGTCCCAGAGGCCAATAGCGGCGCCCCCGATCATGTATTTAAGCGCCTGCCTCTCACTTAACCAGCCCGCCCCCTGCCACGTCTTCGCTGTTGTGTCCCCCCTACCCTCCATCTCTACACCCTTCATCTCCTTTCCCAAGGTGGCTTCCATCAACTCCCCCTCCTGGATGATGCCCACTCTCCCTCCATTTATCCCTCCTATCAGTTCTGATCCTCATCCCCCCCCCCCTCTCCTTTCCACCGTCCTTTTCCTGGGCTCCCTCTCCCCCCCCTTCCATCCACTTTTTTTCTCCACCTACCCTCTCTCTGCCCCCTTCTCTCCCGAGTCCTTTTGCACTTCCCTCCTCTGCCTTTTCCCATTCCCTCTCGGGTCTGCCCCCCCCCCCCCCCTTATGAGTCCTCTACCTCCTTCGGTTCCCCCCCCCCTTTCGTTTTTCCTCCCCACCCTCCTTGTTTTCCCCCTCATCTGTCCAGGTCCCCCCGCCCTCCCCCCCCGTTTGCCCTTGGCTATGGTGTGTCATTTTTGTGCTGACATTTTAGTGCAGTGTTTACAGTGAGTGTTCAGTGTTGTGTGTCTTTTCCGAAGAAGTGTTGCGAATGGAAATCATTCTGTCGCTGGGTGTGATTTTTATATCTCTTGCGAACAGAACCAGACTGTCGCCATGTTTTTTAATTGTCTGTCCACTATTTTACCTGTCTGCTTCCTGTGTATTTTATTAGCATTGTCAACCCTTTGTTTTTTGTTTTAACTTTCCACAACTTTCCGCCGTTTTACAATTTAAGTCAACATTCTATTGCCTGCTTTTATTGTTTCTCATCTTCTTCTTACGTTTTAAAAAGTCTGTAGGCTGAAGAGCAGCGTACTAAGCTGCTGCCAGCCCGCTCCCTTAGAGGGGAATCGAAATTCAATAAAGGAAAAAAAAAAGCTTAGCCAGTGAGTTTAATCTCTGCGTGAGTCTCTTGACATATCGCTTCGACAACAGACAACGTGATTACCGTTCTTTGTTCTCGTTGCTAGTGGACGTCTTCGATTCTTTTGGATGTCTGTCACCCCGTTGCATCTTGCGTATTCTCGGCGTAAGGTCTCGCTCAATCGTCCGTCGTTGTTTTTGTGCCCGTCTTTTCCGCTCGTTTGTTTGTTCGCGGACCGCTCTCCGTATGGTCCCGTCGCGCTTTCTCGGCCACCCCACGATCGTTCCGGTCGCGTTTGCAACGGGGATGACTATCGATGTAGTGTACCAAAATGTGATTCACACAAAGAGCCGACACGTAGTCATTGATTTACGGTCGAATCCCGATGGTCGTGAGGTGCTCTGCAACACTTGAGCGTGCACCAGCATTGTGCTCTTTCGGCAGAGATATAACAGATATCTGTCCCACTTAAAAGAGCTGATAAGGCTCCGAAACCCATGTCATGAGATGAGTCGTATACGTCCAACAATTTGGTGCCTAGTGGTAGTTTCACTGTCCTTCTACCGCTTTCCGTAAATGCTCAATGTGAACATTCGACCAGCTTCGCCGTTTTCGAGACACTCGTTCACAGTCTCCACGTAGTAATAACTTTCCCCTTGACTAAGAAACTTATCTCAAATGATTTCCCCACTGCAGCCTTTATCTTCGCTAGGGTTATCCCCGTCCGTGCCTGCTCCGCTTACATACCTTCGTTACCGCATCACGTGCCTCCAACACCTCCAGGCGGGATCCAAGGTCTCAGCGGGCAGTGGTCATAATGTTTTTGCCTATCTGTGTATGAGTGTATTGTGTGTTGAGGGATTACAATCTTTTTAATTTCTCGTATTCTGATATTTATTTCTCATGTCAGTTCTTACTCGTCTATTAATTCTTACATTTTATTTGTATGTTTATGCTCCAGGACGTGTTGATGCAGTCCCTTCGATGATAACGTTCGTAGAAACATTTGGAACACAGACATTCCGAACACCACGAGCATCACATGAAGGCAGGTTTACCACAGCGATACTTCGTCGTATGTATCTCACTCAGGAAAGAAACACAGTTGACAATGGTGAAGATTTCGCTTGTTGGCAATAATTTCGTGGCAAACTATGCCTAGGGGATCATTTTTCCGTAAACTGGCACTTAGAAATGATTATGAATCAAGATCTCCTATAGGAATTCATTCATGTGAGATACAATTCGGGGATGAATAAGGACAACGTTATGTCAATATATACTGGAAAACATTAGTGTAGTAATATTCTACACACATGAGTATACAAACCAAAAAGAAAAATAAAAAAAACGTGTTTCGAATGCGGGGTGCAAAATTAAGAAAACTTTGACCGTCGTTGTTTCAGAAACGATCGAGTTTCTACGGATAAGCAGAGACATGTGTTCCCTTATTTTGATCCCTCTGCCACAGCGAAATTTCTGGGTAACTGGATTATGATACTTGCCGTGTTCTCCTCGTTAGCGATATAAAAAAGCGATTGGGGGTAATCCGTTGAATTACAGTCACCTCACTGAGGTCGATCTGCAGTAGCATTCTACAACATACACTGTGTTCAAACTGTTGTTAATGTAGTAACGGAATGATACTGTTAAGTCAGCTAAACATCCACGCTGACAAAGTGTTTTAGTGCAATATTCCTTAAAGGTGGCGGATTGTACATTATAACTATCAAACACTTGCTTGACAGAACGGCACTAGAACAGAAATGTGACAACACAATGAGAAATAACCAACAACATTTATTAGGTATTATGATACAATTTGGTATTGAACATCAGTACAGTTGGATGCCTGGCACTGGACGTCCTATACCTAAAACAATGATTATTTTTTTCCTGACATGGTCTGTCTTGGGGCGATCTGCAGTGTATGGCAACTGAAGTAAACTTCATAAGCCAAAATCTCTAGAAAAGCATTTTATTGAATGATCAGTTTCTCAGAGCTATGCTGTGATCATCGGATCTTATGCTCTAGAATTCTTACAAGACATTGTCCATCAATGCTGCAAGTGCATATGCAGTGTGAAGAGCAGCAATGACGGACAATATGTAGTAAAAACTATAACCCAGAAGGACCAATGATGACAGCACAGTTCTATCGAAAGAGGTCATTCAATAAAATGCTTTTTTTGTCAGCTATCTTGGTTTTTGAAGTTTTCTTCATTAATAATACTATGATATCTAAATTACTTTGGTGTATCTTGGCGGTCTATGACATTGTCGCTATGACTGAATATAATTACGCCAACTCTTGTGGCCGGCCGGAGTGGCCCAGAGGCTCTAGGCGCTTCAGTCTGGAACCGCGCGACCGCTACAGTCGCAGGTTAGAATCCTCCCTCGGGTATGGATGTGTGTGATGTCCTTAGGTTAGTTAGGTTTGAATAGTTCTAAGTTGTAGGGGACTGATGACCTCAGATGTTAAGTCCCATAGTGCTCAGAGCCAACTCTTGTGATTGACCTATTACTGTGTAAATAGCAGCAGGCAAGTCAGAATATTGCATTCTCTACGGAACTATTAGAACTGTGTTTCATAACGTAAGTGCAGTACAAAGCGGTATCAGTGTAGTCTGCGGTTGACTGTGTTCTTTTTGGCTGCTACACTAGTAGAACGCACTGATGCATGTGCCACGCAAGCATAAAGCGGTCCGAATTTGAGTGCCATCTGCAGACTACTGCACGTGACACAGATATACCAAGTGAGTGGTTATGCCTGTGTGGTGGCGGCCTCTTGTGATATTTGTTCTGCACCCTTAAGCCTGTAATGCAACATGAACGTTATGAATTACCGCAAAAAAATATCTATCGACAAGTAGTCTGAAAAGGTTTCGGAAAATATTGTTCTTGTGAAAGACAACTAGCTCTGTACTCACAGAGTGGCGTCCACTCCAGCTGTGGAGTACCAAATCAGTCGTGCGACTGGATTCGTGATTTCCTATCAGAAAGATCATAGTCAGCAGTATCCGACGGAAAGGCATCGAGTAAAATAGGAGTAATATCTGGCATTCCTCAAGGAAGTGTTGTAGTGTCCCGCCTATTCCTAATTTATGTAAAAGCTTTAGGACTCAATCTGAGCAGCCTTCTCAATTTGTTAACAGATGATGCCACTTACCGTCTAGTAAAGTCAACAGAAGATCAAAGCTAATTCCAAAATGATTTAGTCAAGATCTCTGTTTGGTGGAAAAAGTGCCAGCTAACTCTCAGCAATGAAAATTGAGAGGTCATTCACATGCGTGCTAAAATAAAAGCGTTAAATTTCGGTTACACGGTAAATCACACAAATTTAAGGGCTGTCAGTTCAACTGAATACTTACGGACTACAATTACGAATAATTTAAATTTGAACGATCGTTTATAAAATGTTGTGGCGAAGGCGAACCTAGAACTGCATTCACTGGCAGGACCTTAGAAGACGCAACGGGTCTACTAAAGAGATTGCCTACACCTCGCTTGTTCATCTTTCTCTGGAGTCTTGCTGCGTTGTGTTGCATCCGTATCTGATAGGACATCGTAGAAGTTCGAAAAAGGGCAACTAGTTTAGTCATTATCACGAAATAGTGTGTGTCACGAATATGATACAGAGTTCGGGTTGAAATCATTGAAAGGAAGGCGTTTTTCGTCGCCGCGAAATATTTTCACGAAATTTTAATCACTAGCTTCCTCCTCCGAATGTGAAATAATTTTTTTGGCGATTACCTACACACGGAGAAATGATTAGCATAATAAAGTAAGAGAACTCAGAGCTCGCGTAGAAATATGTACATTTTTTCCGCACGCTATTCGAAAGTGGATCGGTGGCGAAATAATCTGAAGGTGATTCGTTGGAACTCTGCCAGGTACTTTCCGTGAACTGCAGAATAGTTATGTAGATACAGATGTAGATAAAATCGACAGATGTAAGTGCTATTCAGAGATGAAATGGTTGGCACAGAAGGAGAAGACGTGTCGCGCCACCTCAGACCAATCAGGTGACTGATGGGAAATAAACGCTTGTAAGAAGTTTTCAACCCCAGAAAGGTGTAAAAAAATTAGAATGATCGATGATTGACCCTAAACTTAAATAAAATGACTTATATTGGCGAAGAGATACGTTAATGTTAGATTACACCTTTTTTTACGAAAAAGCTGCAAACGTTAACAACCGTTAAATACCCGAGAAAAACTTTCTGGGGCGCTATAAAGTGGACAAATAAAACCAATTTTTGGGCAGTCGCAACGCTGAGGTTCAATGGAAAATTTTAAACAATGTAAATCATCCACGAAACAAATAGCTAAAAACCGATTTGTTCGATTGGAACTGGTGCATTGTTTATCAGTATGGGTTCATTACCAAGTATGACTAACAGAAGATGTAGAGAAGAGCTAAAGAAGAGCACTGCTTTTCGTCACGGGATCGTTTAGTAAGCTTGATAGTGTTGCGGAGACTCAAGAAACTTCAGTGGCAATCACTACAAGACAGGCACTGTGCATCATGGAGAAGGTTACTGTTGAAATCCCGAGAGCTTCAGTTGCAAGAATAGTTGGACAACATACTGCTTCCACATGGATGGGTCAAGCAATTACATCAGGACGAGGAAACTGGAGAAATTAGAGCTCGTACGGGAGTTTATTGACAGAAGATCTTTCGACGCACCATTCCAGGATGGAACAGAGAAGAGGGAAAAAGATAGCCCGGTAGCAACCCTCCGCGTAACATCGAAAGTTAGTTCGCGGAATGTAAATGAAGATGTAGAGTGTTGGACAGAACAGGACTCCTCCAATACCACAATAATAATAATAAAAAACAATGATAGTGATAATAATAATAATAATAATAATAATAATGTACAGAATTATAAATTTGCCATTAGGCTTCTTCGCTCTTTCAGCCTTCGCATCAGTATTGGGACTTATTCATCTCTGAATTTACTCATCACCCAACATACAGGTTGTCCATGAAATCTCTTTACAATTTCAAAAATTTATTGCAAAGGCAGTTGATGAGAAATCTTCATTGCATTTGTTCTGCGCTCTCAGTGTTTCTAAAGCTATAGCCTAATCAAATTGCTTCATCGTATTTCAGGTGTCCTGTTGATGGATGGGACACTGTCAAACGAACTCAGTGCAAAATGCCTCCTCAAGAAAAGTCATTGTATGCCATGGTTTATTTTAACATTGGGCCTGCAGACTCGGCGACACTACAGAACTAATTAAGGATAGGATCCACCGTCACGGCCAGCTGTCCCTATGGTACGAGATATTTTTGGAGACTGGAACAGTGCTCGGTAAAGAAAGAAGTGGAGGAACAAAAACATGTGAGGAAAAAATCGATCGTTTAAGACATGCTTTCTCCCAGACAGTCTATTCGTACTGTTGCCACGTTCAACTGTGGACAAAGTCATGTACCAAATTCGCAGTTGTACGCTTACAACTCTTGTCGACGCTGAAACCAAATGGTATACCAAGACGGAAAGATTTTCCTGTTAACGCGTTGGAACAAATGTCGACGCTTTCTCAACCGAGTTTGTTCCAGTTATGATACAACGTTTCATCTTTCAGGAAAACTGAACATATACGAGTACATTGTGAAAATCAGAGGTGAATCTGTGGTGTGGTACTACGTGTAAACAAGTCACTGATTCGTTTTTCTCTGAGGAGATACGAGTAACTGGGACTTTTGGCAGACTACGTTTCAGTACAACTACGTGAATTGCAACCACGTGCCATCACGCCGTCGCTGCATGGTTGTGAGTTCCTACATGAAACATTTTCAGACGGGTGGATGGGGTGACCTAACTCCCTAGCCACCTCATTCATCATATATCACTCCCATCTACTTCTTTCTATGGGACGATGTTCAGAACATCCTGCATCGATCAAAATGAAGGAACAATACTGATGTAGATAAAACCATTTCTGATACCACTGCCACCATTGATGCAGGATTGCTGCAGCGAACATGGCAAGAAAGCGAGTATCGTATTTATGTGCTTCGTGCAGCCAATGGCGCTCGAATAGAGATGCATAAACTGTCGTAAAAACTCTTAAATGGCCCATATATATGTATCATTTAGTAATTAATTTCAGATAGCCTAACTGTCTTTCGCGTTGCCTGTGTAAAAGATTTTTGAATATGTGAAGATGTTTTATGGATGCCTTGTATTTGCTTGCTTGTTATTAATTTACTCATTTCATTTCACATAATTTACACATCTAAAACTTACGCAGTAATGCTAAATTAAAAACACACGGATTCCAGAAGCAGGACCGGCAGCTCAAGGCTCTGTCTTGTGATGCAGTGATGTTGCCTGAGGATACTCAGATCATCTTTTAACACACTTCTTGTTCACTGAAGAGCCAAAGAAACTGTTGCACTTGCCTTATAACGTGTAGGACCCCGCGAGCACGCAGAAGTACTGCAACACGACGTGGTTTGGACTCTATTACTGTCTGAAGTACTGCTAGAGAGAATCGACACCTTGAGTCCTGTAGGGCTATCCAAAAATCCGTAGGATCACCTATGATCAGCCCGTTGCAAGGAATCCCAGATATGCTCAATAATGTTCATGTCTGGGGATTTTGGTGGCCAGCGGAAGTGTTTAAACTCAGAAGAGTATTTCTGGAGCCATCGTTAGCAATTCTGGACGTGTGGGGTGTCGCATTGTCCTGCTGGAATTGCCCAAGTCCGTCGGAATGCACAATGGACATGTCCCACTATATGTGCCTTTCTCTACCTGAATAATTCCTTCATCTCAACATATATTTCTCTTTTTTTTCATATTGCTCCATCAGCTGTGGACATAGTGGGCATATAAACTTTTAATACTGTGGTAGGTATTGGTTATGCCTTCGTGTTGGCTACCGTCATTCAGTAACTATGATGTTCATAGTAGCTCAACGGCGATCCTATTTTCTTACTGTTTGTTCGACCCTTTCCTCCATTACCCCACCTTAACTTTGTATTGATAACTCGCTACTTATCGACATGAATCCTTTTTCCCTACCAATGCAGTTCACTGATTGTCATTGAATCTAACTTCAGCCTATCCATTTCCCATTTTAAACTCTGATGTACCTGCCCGACTAAGGTATGAACATCCCATGCTCCGACTTACAGAACACTGGATTTTATTTTCGTAACAACATCTTCCTGAGTAGCTATGGCCAGGAAATCCGGAAGGGGAATTATTTAATCTCCGGATTATTTTACTCAAAAGGACGCTGTAGCCGTTAATCCATGAAGTGAAGCTTCATGTCCTTGGGAAATATAATGCCTATAGTTTCCCCTGCTTCCAGGGGAGCGGTAAAGCAAGGTACTGAACTAAAACCTTGGTGCAATAATGTTAAGCAAGTCTTCGTGCCTAACATTTACATTGATAGCTGACAAAGACATAAATTATCGGCCGGAGTACAAGGGCGCCTACAATTCAGTCATCTTAGTAGGGACTGGCGACTTATATAAGGAACAAGATCCTTCAAACAATTTCCGGCCTAGGCGACAAAGCAAGTATAAATAAACACAAAGGGTATTCTGTTACAATAAAAATGTTAATTTAGCTTCATTAAATGGAATTCTACAACAACGAGGCCTTAAGGGCGGCCTCCATTTTTTAGCATTCAGTAAAATTTAGAAAGACGCAGAAATTAAACACTCTTCTATTTTACAGTTCGCGTCTCTCCCACCGGTAGACAGGTAAATTAAACACCCCCTGGACACCCCCTGGACATCGACCGACATAACCGCATGGTGTCGTAGGACACATCTTAGACTTCGTGGGCTCCGTAGACAACAGTTGAAGATATTAAAATACATGTCAATACCTTACGCAAGGAAACAGCCCTAAGGATTAAATTAAAGCCGCTCACAGACGATCTTAAGAACAACAGAACATCTTACAGATAAATATTACAATTTCGGTGAGGCAGTAAGGCTCTAATCGTAATTGAGAGACTATCTTTCTCTTACATCACGAGCCGCCACAACCCAGTAATATTTTCAGTGAAGATTTTTTTTTTATTATAGTGGTGCAGTCTTGTGCAGCGTTCGGCTGCAGGAAAAGATATTTGGAAAAGTGTAAAATTTTGTTTCACATATTTGTGTTGTTTTAAAATTAAAAAATTAGCGAACACACTTTTCCACATTAAGACAGCGAATTTATCGGCTGAAGCTAAAGAGTGATATCGTTACCTGTCAGATGTGAGAAATGTTCTGTAGGAGAATATTTGTATGTATCTCATTTAATAAGGAGTAAATAATAATAAATAAATTTGTGTGTAAATGAACTGAATGATAAAGGTCATCATATATCTGTCTCGTAAAAATACGTAGGTCCCCAAATTTAATACTCGGTGAACGACGAAGATTTGGAGATGACAGAATGTTAATACCTAATTCACTACAAGAATTTTTTTGTAATTATCTTTCTTTATATAGGCTTCCTACTATGCTTCTTGAGATTGTTTCACTGTCAGTACTGGATTGAAAAGAAGTCATAAAAGAAACTCTTATTTTGCATAAAAAAGGGGAATTATGGACGAAAACAGTGAACCAGATGACTTGAAGTGCAACAAATACAGGATTCACTACAGTATTGTAATTCTGTCACTTGTAGAAATAAAAGATAACCTTTCAATACAATGTTTCAAACTGTTTTAACACTTTCGTCTGGCTAAATGTTAAAAGATTAACTACCACATTAAAACTGAGAATGCCTGAGAAATTACGTTAACTGTTCTGCTTGACTTCATGTGAAATACCACACGTGTAATACTAATAGCAAGATGCCCAGTGTTGCGTAATGACATATACTCCACTTTTGGCCCTTCGTTAAGTGACTTAGATGTTTGTCTCAAACCTTAACAAGGCAAAGATAGGTATGTGCGTAGTTCATCCGTATTTATGCTCTAAGGCAGCGGAGTGTATCTTAAGTTCTTGTCTAAGCCTCTCAGCGTGTGCTCTTCTTTGCCTAGGTGACTGATTAGCGCACTTTGAGTGGTTCGAACTCCCTTCCAATGGGCAGTGGACTTTAGCGCACGGGGTAACAGCTTGTACATCAACCAACGGTGTTAAATTCCACTACCGGGATTCGAGCCCCCTACCAGTCAGAGTGTCACTGCTGTCACGAGCGTCAGCGACCTATGCTACAGAGACAGGTAAGAGAGACCGAGCGTCTGAGGCGCTACAGTGCGCTCGTCCTGACGAGTGTCTACCAAACCAGTGTCTGTTATGATTTAGAGAGGTTGTAAGTGTTCTCGCGCGTGGGTCAGGTAGTCTGCCTATAAAAGTGAGAGAATTCGCTGTTCTAACTTACCCGACCGTTTTCAACTAAGGTGAGTCTGACAGGTTTTCTTGACAATCAACGTTTACTCTAACTAAATCAGCATGTTCGTAGCTGTTTTTGTGTTCAAAGCAGTTGGAAAAAAAAATTGTTTACGGTGGTTCCACATCTACATCCATATTCCGCAAGCCACCTGACAGTGTGTGGCGCAGGGTACCTTGAGTATATCGGTTCTCCCTTCTATTCCAGTCTCGTATTGTTCGTGGAAAGAAGGATCGTCGGTATGCCTCTGTGTGGGCTCTAATCTCTCTGATTTTATCCTCATTGTCTCTTTGCGAGATATACGTAGGAGGGAGCAATATACTGCTTGACTCCTCGGTCAAGGTATGTCCTCGAAACTTCAACAAAAGCCCGTACCGAGCTACTGAGCGTCTCTCCTGCAGAGTCTTCCACTCGAGTTTATCTATCATCTCCGTAACGCTTTCGCGATTACTAAATGATCCTGTAACGAAGAGTGCTGCTCTCCATTGGATCTTCTCTATCTCTTCTATCAACCCTATGTGGTAAGGATCCCACACTGCTGAGCAGTATTCAAGCAGTGGGCGAACAAGCGTACTGTAACCTACTTCCTTTGTTTTCGTATTGCATTTCCTTAGGATTCTTCCAATGAATCTCAGTCTGGCATCTGCTTTACCGACCATTAACTTTATATGATCATTCCATTTTAAATCACTCCTAATGCGTACTCCCAGATAATTTATGGAATTAACTGCTTCCAGTTGCTGACCTGCTATATTGTAGCTAAATGATAAGGGATCTTTCTTTCTATGTATTCGCAGCACATTACACTTGTCTACATTGAGATTCAGTGCCATTCCCTGCACTATGCGTCAATTCGCTGCAGATCCTCCTGCATTTCAGTACAATTTTCCATTGTTACAACCTCTCGATATACCAGAGCATCATCCGAAAAAAGCTTCAGTGAATTTCCGATGTCATCCACAAGTTCATTTATGTATATTGTGAATAGTAACGGTCCTACGACACTCCCCTGCGGCACACCTGAAATCACTCTTGCTTCGGAAGACTTCTCTCCATTGAGAATGACATGCTGCGTTCTGTTATCTAGAAACTCTTAATCCAATCACACAATTCGTCTGATAGTACATATGCTCTTACTTTGTTCATTAAACGACTGTGGGGAACTGTATCGAACGCCTTGCTGAAGTCAAGAAACACGGCATCTACCTGTGAACCCGTGTGTGTGGCCCTCTGAGTCTCGTGGACGAATAGCGCGAGCTGGGTTTCACACGATCGTCTTTTTCGAAACCCATGCTGATTCCTACAGAGTAGGTCTCCAGAAAAGTCATTATACTCGAACATAATACGTGTTCCAAAATTCTACAACTGTTAGACGTTAGAGATATAGGTCTATAGTTCTGCACGTCTGTTCGACGTCCCTTGTTGAAAACGGGGATGACCTGTGCCCTTTTCCAATCCTTTGGAACGCTACGCTCTTCTAGAGAGCTATTTTCTCAATAGATATGCGTTCGGGGCGGAATGGTCTATTGGTAAAGACCGTTCTGCGCCGGTCGCCTTTTATTCTTCGTTTCACGAATCCTACCGCATATTGTGTCTTTCTCGTCTGCAGATGGTACGTCATTATGTACAGAAAATGGAGAGACAAAATTGGTTCACGAAAAACACGCGTAGACCAGTAACTACACGGGGGCAAGATTTCCTAATTTTAACCCGGATAATGTTACAAGTTCCTGGAAGCTACAGAGAACAGTGTAAAGATCAGGCTGCTAGCTCGAGAAGAGGTTCAAGTGGTTCAAATGGCTCTGAGCACTATGAGACTTAACATCTGCGGTCATCATTCCCCTGGAACTTAGAACTACTTAAACCTAACTAACCTAAGGACATCTCACACATCCATTCCCGAGGCAGGATTCGGACCTGCGACCGTAGCGGTCGCGCGGTTCCAGACTGAAGCGCCTAGAACCACTCGGACACTCCGGCCGGCTCGAGAAGAGGAGAAGAAAGTGAAAGGAACAGGAAAAGGTCTACAATCAAAGAAGAGGAAGATAAAAGGAAAAGTAATTGACTCGACATAAAATGAATCATCCGAAGACGATGAAGATGTGACATGTATGAATTGCAAGGAATTACATTCCATTTCAGATGAGGGTTGAACAGCACGTCAGATGTGCAAGCAATGAGCTCATAGCTCGTTTGCTGGCATAGCTAGGGAGGACGATAAAGCCCAGTTTATTGGTAAAATGTTCTATATAAGAAATCAAAATAAAAAATAATGAAAAACCTTTCTTAGTTTATTGATGTTCCTAAATTTTCTATAACTTTTTTCGTCATTGAGACCTCAAACTTTTGCTCCAAACGCTAGGCGGGCCTTTCGGATCCGATGTCCCCTACATCCGAAACGCATCAATAGTAGGACCTACTTTGATGACCAAAAAATGACTAAGAAACTGTAGCGGTTGTCGTCTTGTCGCTTTTTGTTTTCTTAAGCGAGGCAAGGGAGTGAAGGACTGTGGCTGCAGAGGTGTGCAGCTGCGGCGTCGCTTCTGGACCGCGCGTTCTCGGACGGTTGCCCCAGTGCAGACGGCTGGCGCAGAGCAAGAAGCGTTGTGGCGCCAGGGCTTGCTGCGCATGACCGTGGCCGACCTATCAGGGGCCCGCCAGCCACGCCCTGGCCACGCCCTCCGCTCCCTCCCCCGGGGTTCGACGCCTGTCAACAGCGCAGCCGCGACCGTAGGACACTCCACTGCGCGACAGCGGTGCGACACAGAGACTGCCGTTCAAAATGGCTCTGACCACTATGGGACTTAACATCTGTGGTCATCAGTCCTCTAAAACTTAGAACTACTTAAACCGAACTAACCTAAGGACGAATAAAATTTTCATGCTACAGCGGAGTGTGCGCTGATGTGAAACTTCCTGGCAGATTAAAACTGTGTGCAGGACCGTCTCGAACTTGGGACCTTTGCGTTTCGCTGGCAAGTGCTCTACCAACTGAGCTACCCAAGCACGACTCACGCCCCGTCCTCACAGCTTTAATTCCGCCAGTACCTCGTCTCCTACCTTCCTAACTTCACAGAAGGTCTCCTGCGAACCTTGCAGAACTAGCACTCCTGGAAGAAAGGATATTGCGGAGACATGGCTTAGCCACAGCCTAGGGGATGTTTCTAGGATGAAATTTTCACTCTACAGTGTAGAGGGGCTTAGCCACAGCCTGGGGCTGTGGCTAAGCCATGTCTCCGCAATATCCTTTCTTCCAGGAGGGCTAAAAATGGCTCTGAGCACTATGGGACTTAACAGCTGTGGTCATCAGTCCCCTAGAACTTAGAACTACTTAAACCTAACTAACCTAAGGACACCACACACATCCATGCCCGAGGCAGGATTCGAACCTGCGACCGTAGCAGTCGCGCGGTTCCGGACTGCGCGCCTAGAACCGCTAGACCACTGCGGCCGGCCAGGAGGGCTAGTTCTGCAAGGTTCGCAGGAAAGCTTCTGTGAAGTTTGGAAGGTAGGAGACGAGGTACCGTCTGGATTGAAGCTATGAGGATGGGTCCCGAGTTGTACTTGGATAGCTCAGTTGGTAGAGCACTCTCCCGCGAAAGGCAAAGGTCCCGAGTTCGAGTCTCGGTCCGGCACACAGTTTTAATCTGCCATGAATTTTCATATCAGCGCACACTCCGCTGCAGAATGAAAATTTCATTCTAGAAACATCCCCCAGGCCGTGGCTAAGCCATGTCTCCGCAATATCCTTTCTTCCAGGTGTGCTAGTTCTGGAAGGTTCGCAGGAGAGCTTCTGTGAAGTTTGGAAGGTAGGAGATGAGGTACTGGCGGAATTAAAGCTGTGAGGACGGGGCGCGAGTCGTGCTTGGGTAGCTCAGATGGTAGAGCACTTGCCCGCGATAGGCAAAGGTCCCGAGTTCGAGTCTCGGTCCGGCACACAGTTTTAATCTGCCAGGAAGTTTTAACCTAAGGACGTCACACACATCCAAGCCCGAGGCAGGATTCGAACCTGCGTCCGTAGCGATCACGCGGTTCTAGACTGTAGCGCCTAGAACTGCTCGGTCACCCCGGCTGGCCGAGCCTGCAGTCTCTGTGATCGATGGTCAGAAAGCAAAGGAGGTTGTGATGGTGGGAAAGGCAGGAGAGGGTGAGGGCATGGAGGACGCGTGGCATGGGGCTTTCGATCCCCTCAGACAAAGTGTTTTTGTGAGTGTTTGCTCATGTGACGGCGCCTGCGACTTGACCAGTGACAAAACAGAGAGGCTCATCATTAACGTTGTGATGGAATACTGGTGAACTGTTTGTAATTTGAAATTTTTGGAACATTGCACCAGGAAAAACAGTGATCCTTATATTACTGTAACTTATTACAATACAAACAGTTGTGATCGCATTTAAGTTGTTTATGTTTATTTTTAGATGACCGGTTTCGATGTTCTAAGAGAGCATTTGAAATCTAACATTCCATGACGACCGTACGACCTGTTGGCATGGAACAGGTCCATCTATGCAGGCGTGGAGTGTAAGATCTGAAGATGATCTCTTAGAAGATCGAAATCGGTCATCTAAAAATGAAAATAAACAACTTAAATACGATCACGACTGTGTGTATTGTTTATGCTGTCACTGAGCGTTATCCACAGAAAACATTCCAGCTAGGAAAAGGTAGCCATTGTGCAGGCTGACTGTACATGCAGTAAACACCACGTTTCGTGAGCAGACAGCCAGAACCGGCAAACCACAGTAACCTCAGTAAGGCAAGACGGGTCTGTGTATCTCTGTTCACAGCTGTAGTGCTAAATGAAACAGGACCATCGGTTTAGAGAAGATGTCTCTGAGGGGCTCCGCGACCATGTTGGTAATGAAATGAAATGATCGTATGGCATTATTGGCCGTGAGACCCAGTCTGGAGTTGTTCGGCGACTTGCGCCTCGATGAAGATGGGACGGAATAATTAGAACTAAGCAAACTCCCAGTTCTCAAGCTATAAAAATCTCCCATCCGGCCGGGCCGGGACCACGCGATGTTGAAAGCAGCGAAGAGAGACCACTTGTCTACGGTCAGTGGATACGTTGTAAATAAAGATTAAACACCAGTCTTGGTGATCAATTTTCTTATTTAACTTATTATGGCTTGGCTGAGGTTATCTCATTATCAGATCCGCAGCATAAAAATACATTGCAAGACCAAAATGAGAAAAGTACTTTACAATGAAGTAATGAAGCCGAGGAACACACCTTCCACATCGACGCAAAATATCTTGTCACTTTCACTCATTCCACAACAGACTTAGTCTACATCTACATCTACATCTACATGGTTACTCTGAAAATCACACTTAAGTGCCTGGCAGAAGGTTCATCGAACCATTTTCATACTACTTCTCTACCATTCCACTCTCGAATGGCGCGTGGGAAAAAGGAACACCTAAATCCTTCCGTTCGAGCTCTGATTTCTCTTATTTGATTACGATGATCATTTCTCCCTACGTAGATGGGTGTCAACAAAATATTTTCGCATTCGAAAGAGAAAGTTGGTGTTTGAAATTTTATAAACATATCTCGCCACAAAGAAAACCGCCTTTGTTTCAGTGACTGCCATCCCAACTCGCGTATCATATCAGTGTCACTCTCACGCCTATTGCGCGATAACCGAAACGAGCTGCCCTTCTTTGCACTTTTTCGATGTCCTCCGTCAATCGTACGTGGTAATGATCCAATATCGCGCAGCAATATTCCAGCAGAGGACGGACAAGTGTAATGTAGGCTGTCTCTCTAATGGGTTTGTCGCATGTTCTAAGTGTCCTGCCAACAAAGCGCAGTCTTTGTTTCGCCCTCCCCCAAGTATTATCTATGTCGTCTTTCCAATTTAAGTTGCTCGTAATTGTAATTCCTAGGTATTTAGTCGAATTGACAGCCCTTAGATTTGTGCGATTTATCGTATACCCAAAATTTATAGGATTTCTTTTAGTGCCCATGTGGATGACCTCGCACTTTTCTTTGTTTAGTGCCAATTTCCACTTTTCGCACCATACAGAAATTCTCTCTAGATCATTTTGTAATTGGAATTGATCGTCTGATGGTTTTACTAGACGGTAAATTACAGCGTCATCTGCAAACAATATAAGGGGGCTGCTCAGATTATCACCAAGATAATTTATGTAAATCTAAATCAGGAATAGCAGAGAGCCGAGCGGTCTAAGACGCTGCAGTCACGGACTGTGCGGCTGGCCCCGGCGGAGGTTCGCGTCCTCCCTCGGGCATGAGTGTGTGCGTTTGTCCTTAGGATAATTTAGGTTAAGTAGTGTGTACGCTTAGGGACTGATGACCATAACAGTTAAGTCCCATAAGATTTCACACACATTTGAACATTTTTGAAGAGCAGAGGGCCTATGACACTACCTTGCGGAACGCCAGATATCACTTCTGTTCTACTCGATGATTTACCGTTTGTCACTACGAACTGTGACCTCTCTGAGAGGAAATCACGAATCCAGTCACACAGCTGACTAGACACACTGGATCTACGCCTGTAGCTATGGGCCCGCATCTCGTTGTCGTGCGGTAGCGTTCTCGCTTCCCACGCCCGGGTTCGATTCCCGGCGGGGTCAGGGATTTTCTCTGCCTCGTGATGGCAGGGTGTTGTGTGCTGTCCTTAGGTTAGTTAGGTTTAAGTAGTTCTAAGTTCTAGGGGACTTATGACCACAGCAGTTGAGTCCCATAGTGCTCAAAGCCATTTGAACCATTTGTAGCTATGGTCAGGGGAGCGATTTATTATGACAGCGGGAGCAGTCTTGTGGTTATCTGGTCATTCGACCTGTTGTGCTGGCTTTCATGAACAGCATACCATACCAGTGGGTATTTTCCAACAAGATAACGTTCGCCCACATGCCGCTATTGTAAGCCAACATGCTCTACAGTGTGTCGACATGTTGCCTTGGCCTGTTCGTCACCAGATGTATCTCCAGTCGAGTACTTATGAGTCATCATCGGACGACAGTACCAGCGTAACCCATAACCACCATTAAACCGTCCCTGTATTGACAGACCAATTGCATCAGGTATGGAACTCCATCCCACAAACTGACATCCGGCACCTGTACAACACAATGCATGCACATTGGCATGCTTGCATTCAACATTCTGGCGGTTACACCAGAATTTGTGATCTTGCAATTTTAATCAATTAAATACGTCACCTAGACAGATGTATTCCAGAAATTTCATTCTCAACATTAATTATTTTTTTGATTTTGTCACTTTTTCCGTCAGTGCAGTTACTTTGCAAGGTAGCATTACTGTCAAGGATTATGTGACCATTTTCCCTGATCAGGCCCATCCCTTGGTACGTTCTATGTTCCCCAGTGGTGTTTCTGGGTTCCAAGATGACATAACCCCGTCTTCACACAGCTCGCATCATCGAGAACTGGTTTAGTGAGCACTATGATGAATCATCGTATCCCTCTTGGCCACCACAGCCACCAGCCCTCAATATTGTTGAGCCGTGGTAAAAATTGCTGTTTTGAAAAGCGCGGTGCAGCGCGTTGTGTGAAGCAGTCGCCTTCCGTTTCTGGCGGTGGAGCCGCTGTGGCTATCGCAGCTTTGGTGTCTCCCTCTGGTGGGAAAGGGGAAAGGTTGCCTGTTCACGTGCATTTAAGGGGCGCTATGAGCTCGGCAGTCGGTCTGTCGTCAGTCGGAGTGAGGCTAGGTCAGTCTCGCGTCACCAGTTGCTGCTCTGTCGCTCGCTTGCATTTGTGCGGCAGTTAGTGTCTGTCTGTCGTCGGAGTGCTAGTATGTCTGTCGTTTGGATCAATTTTAAGCCAGAAAATGAGAGTCTTGCCACTCCGCCAGTAACAGAACTCAGCTAGTGGGCGCCTGGTCGAGGCTGAGTTCCTGCATCTGAGTCTGCGCGTTAGGCCGCCAGTCTGCTCGAGTTGCTCGGGCAACGGTCATTGGCGGTTGGATCGGTCAGTGGGGTGGTCGCGCACTGAGACACAAGATGACTGGTCCGCCTTGGCGCATGTGAGGTCCCCACGTGAGTCCAGTGGGCAGCGCCGTATAGAAAGGGGTAGTGGCTTCGCGGTTCACACGAGAGCAACAGGAGCAGAATCACGACATCGGGCTGGCCGGGGCGAGCTGCGACGCCGTGACACGGGAGATCGGCGCGCATTCCTGCGTCCGTCGAAGCGGCTGGCAGCGGATGGTTCGGGAGAGCGTTGGGGGTGCTACGCCAGGTCTTCGCCAGAAATCGCAGTTTATTAGAAGTTAAGTGATTGAAGATATGTTCTTTCATTTACTTGTTAAATTCTACTTGTTTTCTTGGTGAGGTCACCAGCCGCTTTGTTTTGGGGTCGTCCCACCATTCTTCTCCGTTTTCCTACTCACGGGAAGGTGGTTATTTGTGAATTGGTTGGTCCGTTTTTCGCTTGTGGAAATGGGGAGGTTTAGAGCAATCTGCGGTGCGGGTTGTTTAGTAATGCCCCCCCCCCCCCCTTCCCCCGCAGTCAATCTGCCATATGTTAATAGCTGCCTCTGTCATGTTTGTTGGATTCGGTGTTAACGAATTTATTGCTTAAAGGCTGAATTCTTGAAGTATGTTTTTATCTTGCCTATCATCTTGCGAGGTGGTATATGTGTAATGTAGAGCATGTTGTACATTTTATGTAAGTCTGCATTTTATGGGTTTTATTTAAATAGTCATTTTAGGTTACAAATTTGCCACCCTTCTACCGTAAGAGTCCTTTAAAAAGAAACTAATTGCACATTCGGTGGCAAATAATTTGAGTGTTGTACCATTTCCATCCCTCTTACGGGGTGCATAGTTTACGTGTTTGTGTGAGTTGTTAAAAAATTTTTTATGTTTAAAGTAATCTGGCGTGTTGCAGATTTGCACCAGTGTACTCTTTCAGAGGTTGTGAGCGGTCATGACTACGGCTGTGTTGAAAGGGAGCAGGCAAGCTTCTCATCCCGAAGGCTCCTACTGTTAATATTGTTCTTTCTGCCTCTAAATAAAATTGTAACTCGATATTTCGAGGGTGCTTTTCTGCTTATAATTTTAAATCTGTTTTTGAAAAGGCTTTTAGGAATAAAATTCGCATTTCTTAAAAGTAATTTCATTTTCCATCAGTTACTTCTTGGCAACTACTTCCACGCTCACCTAGTTTGATTTAATGTGTTAATGTTCTTGATGATTCGCTAGCAAATAAAGTAAATTCTTTAAGAAAAGATTTTGAAAGTAAATTCACGGTTCAGTTGTTGAGTCTTTGAGGTCTCCTTCGGAGAGAAGAATGCGTGATCTGTATCTGCATCTACTATCGTCACTTGAACTTGCCACTACTTTGCAGGAAGAATGGAATGAGTTTCAGTTGAAACCCATGTGAGTGTATGTTTTCCCGTAGTATGCTGCTGATGAAATTTTCTCGGGCTTACATCTGAGTGGCTATTTGGCTGGGTGGCTCATACACATTCAAAAAGCCCGCCTATTCAAGACACGAGTGGGAATGTTGCGGCAGTGTCGGAGCAATATAGATAATTTCTTCAGCCGCCTACTCACCAAGGACGAGTGCTGGGGATATAATTTTAAGCCAGAGACAAAGAAGCAAGGAGAGGAAACGTGATTCAGCAAGGCCGAAAGTGTAAATCAAAGCGCCATACGGCATGGTGACGCTGGTGCTTTTAAGGACAGCCTTGGTGTGATGCTAACAGACATTTGTAAATAGAATAACCGCAAGACTGTTGAATGCAAACATGCATTGTGTTGTACAGGTGCCGAATGTCAGTTTGTGGGATGGACAAAAATTTGGGAATTTGTGATATGGACTATGGGACCAAACTGCTAAGGTTATCAGTCCCTAGGCTTACGCACTACTTAATCTAACTTACGCTAAGAACAACACACACAACCATGTCCGAATGTTCAAATGTGTGTGAAATCTTATGGGACTTAACTGCTAAGGTCATCAGTCCCTAAGCTTACACACTACATAACCTAAATTATCCTAAGGATAAACACACACACCCATGCCCGAGGGAGGTCTCGAGCCTCCACCGGGATCAGCCGCACAGTCCAACCATGCCCGAGGGAGAACTCGAACCTCAGACGGGGGAGCCGTGAGAACCGTGACAAGACGCCTTGGACCGAACGGCTACCTAGCGCGATTGTATTCCATGCCTGTTCCATGCCTGTCGCACTTGGTCAGTGGTTAATGCTGGTTGTGGATGACGCTGGGGTTGTTCTCCGATTACGTCCAATATGTGCTCTATAGGAGGCAGATCTGGTGATCGACCAAGCCAAGACCACATGTCGACACTCTCTAGAGCATGTCGGGTTACAACAGCTGTATGGGGGAGGGCTTTGACCCATTGGAAAGCACCCACTAGAATGCTATATGGCAGCTCATCAGGTCAAAACACCATTCTGACGTATAAATTTGCATTCATGGTACATGGTACATGTTCCTTCTGCCTTACGAAATCTCACAGCAGACCATAGCTCGAGGTGTAGGACCAGAACGTCTAGCACGCATACAGGTTGGTTGCAGCTACCTAACTGGCCGCCTCCTAGTCTACACACATCGATCACTGGCACCGAGGCAGAACCAGCTTTCACCAGAAAACACAACAAATCTCCACCCTTCCCTCCAACGAGCTCTCTATTGACACCACTGAAATTGCAAACGGCGGTGGTTTGGGGTCACTGAAATTCACGCTACAGGGTTTCTGGCTGCAAGCTGTCCTTGAAGTAACCGATTTGTCAAAGCCTCATGAGCCCTCCTCAGAGAGTCAATGCAAACATTACAGAACTGGCTGAGGGCCTATTATGAAGTGTGTCTGCCTAGGTTGAAATCTGACTAAGAAGTGAACGAGGCACACTCCAGTTCCGTCGAGCTGCGCAGCCCGCTAGAGTGCGCTGTGCGCGGCAGACGTCGGGCTGCCAACCTTGTGTTGGCGCGGCGTTGTAGTAGTATCTGTGACAATGATACTAAAACTGTCAACTGGTGCTCAAATTGCTGCTGCAGTTGCAATACAATACCCCAGAGCCAAACGCCGAACACGATGGTTTTCCCTCCTGGTAGTGCCACGTGGTTGTCCGGAATTCTTGAAAGGTAATTAACGCTAATGGCAGCAACAGCATATATTTACAGTAAACCTGTTTTTCATTCTCATAGCTGCGCTTATAGAGCCATTCTTATCCGAATGGCACGAAGCTGGAATAGCTATCACGTTTCAGACTTAGAATCACGCCTACCAACTTCCGTTTCGCACAACTCCTTCACGTTGCGATTTTTTTCCGTCACTGCTGATCAGGACTAACACCTTCAGCTTCATGGTTGGAGCATAAGTTTTTCAAGGTGATAATTAGAACCAGGAATTTTCTACCATCTCCTCACTTCTCATTTCTAACCATAAACTAGTGGTGTAAATCTAATCTATGTCTAGATCTATCTCTTCATCTATGCTCCGTACCAACCTTACGGTAAGGGTAGAGGGTACTTTTGTCCAACCATATTTCTCCCATCCCTGTTCCAATCGATTGCGGTGTGCGGAAACAGTAACTGCCGCTAAACCCCCGTATGAGCTCTAATTTATCTAATTGTCTCATCATAGTCATTTCACGAGGCGTACGTGACACGAAGTAAGACTTCGTCCGACTCACCTTGAAACGTACATTCCCAAAATTTCGACAGTAAACCTCTCCGTTATGCACAACTGGAAACAGTACCAACATCTTTCATTGAAATTAATACAATTATTAAATTTTAAAATTCTAAAAAGTTATTCGAACTTAATAAGTAATGTGCTTAATGGTATACCGGGAAGCAGTTCATCACTAGAATTTTTCCACACAGATTAAAATGTGCAATTGTGAAACGACTCCGAAAGATGACAAGTCAGAATAAACCAGTTATCGTCCACTTTCCTTGCTGTCATCTTTTACCAGAATATTCGAGAAAGTAATGTACTCAAGAGTAGTAGCATACTTAAGGGGAAACAATTTACTAAGCGTATCATAGTCTGTATTCCAGAAGGGTTGCTCTACGGAGAACGCTACTTATACATTCACTCATCAGAAAGTGCTAGCCCTAAATAATAATAAATGGCCACTTGGTGTTTTCAAGGCGTTTGATTGTGTAGATCATATTGCTTAGAAAAACTCAAGTATTATGAAATTTATGGCTTTTCCTGCAGTATACTTAACAAACAGAATGCAAAAGGTTGTGCTAAATAATTCAGACAATGTCAGAAGGTTGGTTCAAATGGCTCTGAGCACTATGGGACTCAACTGCTGAGGTCATTAGTCCCCTAGAACTTAGAACTAGTTAAACCTAACTAACCTAAGGACATCACAAACATCCATGCCCGAGGCAGGATTCGAACCTGCGACCGTAGCGGTCTTGCGGTTCCAGACTGCAGCGCCTTTAACCGCACGGCCACTTCGGCCGGCAATGTCAGAAGGCTGGAAAATTTTGGTGACTGGGGAAAAAATCAGAAGTACAGAGAGTTCAGTTTTGGATCTGTTCCTATTTCATATATATCTGAATGACCTTCCACTTATCATTCAAAATGCAATAATGGTACTTTTTGCAGATGATACTAGAGCTATAACAAAGCCCATCAGAGCAAAAGAAGGGATGGTAAATAATTTTTTCCAAAGAACTATTGAGCCGTTGCCTGAAAATGGACTTTCCCTTAATTTTGAAAAAAAAACACACATCGTTCAGTTCTGTACAACAAATGGATTCTCACCAACAATTGTTATAGCACATGATTGGTTGGTATGGGGGACGGAACCAAACAGTGAAGTCATCGTTCACGTCGGATTAGGAAAGGATGGGGAAGGAAGTCAGCCGTGCCCTTCCTTAGAAACCATCCCGGCATTTGCTTCAAGCGATTTAGGGAAATCGCAGAAAACCTAAATCAGGATTGCCGGATTCGGATTTGAACCGTCGTTCTCCCGAATGCGAGTCCAGTGCGCCACCTCGTTCGATGATATAGCACATGAGCAGCAGTCAATACATAAGGTAGAATGCTCCAGATTTTGGGTGTACATACTGATGAAAAGCTGAACCGTAAGAGGTATGTTACTGAGGTTCTGAAACACTGAAGTTCAGCTACTTTTGCTCTTCACATAACTGCTATATTTAGCATATTTTTACTCCATAGTGTCTTACAGAATAATTTTCTGGGGTAACTCATCACTCAGAAAGTACTGATTGCACGAAAGCTAGTAATAAGGACAATATGTGGTGTTCACCCACGGATGTCATTGGAAATTTGTGGTAAGTTCGCCGGCCATTTTTTTGTGGTAAGTTCCTAAGGTCATCGGTTTCTAGGCTTACACACTACTTAATCTAACTGAAAGTAGCTTACGCTAAGGACAACACACACACACCCATGCCCGAGGGAGGACTCGAACCTGTGACGGTGAGAGAACCATGGTAAGGCACCCTAGACCGCGCGGCTACACCGCGCGGCACACGGACGTCATATTTACCTCTAGGCATTTCAACTGCGCCGTCCCAATACATATGTACTCTAATGAAATTCGACGTAAAAGCTCCATCACAGTTTGAGAAGAACAGTGATGTCCCTACCTACAACACCAAAGGGAAAAATGACCTTTATTTGCCATTGTTAAAGCTATGAGTGGCGCAGAAAGTAGTTCAAACTGCAGCAACAACAATTTTTCATCATTTGCCCAATAACATAAATTATCTGACAAAATTTACATCTAATTTAAAGTCATTTCTCCTGGAGAACTGCTACGGTTCCACTGACTAATTTCTACTCAAAAACTGGAAGCTAGTAAAAATATTTACTTGCCAGAGTAGGACCAAAAATAATGTTTCATTAATGTTAACGCTAATCATGTATATATACGCTGTAAACTGTCTCGTTCCACATCATTTCGATAGAATCGTTGAAATGATCTGTGGAACATGTGACCAACTAACGCTGTCTCTCTAGAGGCGTCTACCACTGGAGTTCGCTGAGCATCTCCGTTACGCCCTCAGGCATACTAAATGATCCCTGACGAAAACCGTTGTTATCCGGTAGCTCTTCTCTGTTCTGTTACTGTAACTTGGTAACGGTCCCAAACGAACAATGCTTAAGAGTCAATGGAAACAGTGTTTTCTTAGCCTCCTCTCTCGTGGATCACTTAAATTTTCTGAAGAATATCAAAATTTTTCAATTTGGTATCTACTTGACGTCAGTTATTGTTACCAGTCATTTGTACCCAATGATGTAATCGAACAATAGTGGATCTCTTCAGCTATTTATCCGCAATACATAAAATTTACACAGAAAAGGCTAAGAGAAACTGGCACCCCTGCCTACTATGGTGTAGCCCCCCCCCCCCCCCCCCCCTCTCTGAGCACCCAGGAGTGCTGCAACACGACCTGGCATGGACTCTGCTAATGTCTCAAGTAGTTCTGGAGGGAATTAACACTGTGAATCCCACAGGGTTGTCCATAAATCCTAAGAGTACGAGGGGTGTAGACGTCTTCTGAACAGTACGTTGCAAGGCATCACAGATATGCTCAATAATGTCCATGTTTGGGGAGTTTGGTGGCCAGCGGAGGTGTTTAAACGCAGACGAGTACTCCTGGAGCCACTCTGTAGTTATTCTAGACATGTGCGGTGTTGCATTGTCCTGCTGGAATTGCCCAAGTTCGTCGAAATGCACAGTGGACATGTATGGATGCATGTGGTAGATATGACGCTGAAGTATGTTTCACCTGTCAGATTCAAATCTAGAATTATGAGGGGTCCCATATCACCCGAATTGCACACGCCCCACACTATTACAGAGCCGCCACAAGCTTGAACAGTCCCCTGCTGACATGCAGGGTCCATGGATTCATGAGGTTGTCTCCATAACCGTACACGTCCATCCGCTCGATACAATTTGAAACGAGTCTCGTCCGACCAGGCAACATGTTTCCAGTCATCAACAATGTCGGTTACTTTTGAATATGTTATGGGAGTGGACAGTGATCAATGTGTTACAAATATTTACTATCAAAAACAGTCTTGATCACAATTTATTTATTACGGTGACCGGCTTCAACCACTACTGTGATCATCTTCAGACCAATGAGTAAGAACCTCCTACTGCTTGTAGTGAATCTCCACCAGAAGGAGGTTCTTACTCATTGGTCTGAAGATGATCACAGTAGTGGTCGAAACCGGTCACCGTAATAAATAAATTGTGATCAAGACTGTGTTTGATAGTAAACAATGTCGGTGTTGACGGACCCAGGCAAGGTGTAAAGCTTGGTGTCGTAAAGTCATCAAGGCTACACGAGTGGGCCTTCGGCTCCGAAAGCCCGTATCGATGATGTTTTGTTGAATGGTTCGCACGCTGATACTTGTTGATAACCCAGCATTGAAATCTGCAGCAGTTTGTGGAAGGGTTGCACTTCTGTCAAATTGGACGACTCTCATAAGTCTTCGTTGGTCCCGTTCTTGCAGGATCTTTTTGCCGGCCGCAGCGATGTAGGAGATTTAATGTTTTGCCGGATTCCTGATAGTCTCAGCACACTCGTGAAATAGTCGTACGGGAAAATCCCCACTTCATCGGTACTTCGGAGAAGCTGTGTCCCACCTCTCGTGCGCCGACTGTAGCACCATGTTAAACCCACTTAAATCTTGATAATCTGCCATTGTAGCAGCAGTAACCGATCTAACAACTGTTGTCTTGTACAGGGTGGTCCATTGATCGTGACCGGGCCAAATATCTCACAAAATAAGCGTCAAAAGAAAAAACTACAAAGGACGAAACTTGTCTAGCTTGAAGGGGGAAACCAGATGGCGCTATGGTAGGCCCGCTAGATGGCGCTGCCATAGGTCAAATGGATGTCAACTGCGTTTTTAAAAATAGGAACCACCATGTTTATTACATATACGTGTAGTACCTAAAGAAATATGAATGTTTCAGCTGGACCGCTTTTCTTCGCTTTGTGATAGATGGCGCTGTATTAGTCACAAATACATGGCTCACAATTTTAGACGAACACTTGGTAACAGGTAAGTTTTTTAAATTAAAATACAGAACGTAGGTACGTTTGAACATTTTATTTCGGTTGTTCCAATGTGATACATGTACGCCTGTGAGCTTATCATTTCTGAGAACGCATGCTGTTACAGCGTGATCACCTGTAAATACTACATTAATGCAATAAATGCTCAAAATGATGTCCGTCAGCCTCAATGCATTTGGCAATACGTGTAACGACACTCCTGTCAACAGCGAGTAGTTCGCCTTCCGTAATGTTCGCACATGGATTGACAATACGCTGACGCATGTTGTCAGGCGTTGTCGGTGGATCACGATAGCAAATATCCTTCAACTTTCCTCACAGAAATAAATCCGGGGACTTGTTAGATCCGGTGAACGTGAGGGCCATGGTATGGTGCTTCGACGACCAATCCACCTGTCATGAAATATGTTATTCAATACCGCTTCAACCGCACGCGAGCTATGTGCCGGACATCCATCATGTTGGAAGTACATCGCCATTCTGTCATGCAGTGAAACATCTTGTAGTAACATCGGTAAAACATTACGTAGGAGATCATGATACATTGCACCATTTAGATTGCCATCGATAAAATGGGGGCCAATTATCCTTCCTCCCATAATGCCGCACTATACAGTAACTAGCCAAGGTCGGTGATATTCCGCTTGTCGCAGCCATCGTGGATTTTCCGTTGCCCAATAGTGCATATTATGTCGGTTTACGTTACCGCTGTTGGTTAATGACGCTTCGTCACTAAATATAACGCGTGCAAAAAATCTGTCATCCTCCCGTAATTTCTCTTGTGCCCAGTGTCAGAACTGTACACGACGTTCAAAGTCGTCGCCACCCAATTCCTGGTGCATAGAAATATGGTACAGGTACAATCGATGTTGATGTAGCATTCTCAACACCGACGTTTTTGAGATTCCCTATTCTCGCCCAATTTGTCTGCTACTGATGTGCGGATTAGCCGCGACAGCAGCTAAAACTCCTACTTGGGCATCATCATTTGTTGGAGGTCGTGGTTGACGTTTCACAAGTGGCTGAACACTTCCTGTTTCCTTAAATAACGTAGCTATCCGGCGAACGGTCCGGACACTTGGATGATGTCGACCAGGATACGGAGCAGCATACATAGCACACGCCCGTTGGGCACTTTATCACAATAGCCATACATCAACACGATATCGACCTTTTCCGCAATTGGTAAACGGTCCATTTTAACACGGGTAATGTATCACGAAGCAAATACCGTCCACACAGGCGGAATGTTACGTGATACCACGTACTTCTACGTTTGTGACTATTACAGCGCCATCTATCACAAAGGGAAAAAAGTGGTCCAACTAAAAGATTCATATTTCTTTACGTACTACACGAATATGTAATAAAAATGGTGGTTCCTATTTTTAAAATAACGCAGTTGATATCCGTTTGACCTATGGCAGCGCCATCTAGCGGGCCAACCATAGCACCATCTGGTTTCCGCCTTCAAGCTAGACGGTTTCGTTCTTTGCAGTTTTTTCGTTTGATGCTTATTTCGTGAGATATTTGGCCTGGTCACTATCAATGTACCACCCTGTATAGGCTTTCTGCCTGCTCACATATGTCTGTATACGAATACACATGCCTATACCTGTTTCTATGGCGCTTCAATGTATTTGCGTTCAAGGTCTACTACCAGTGCCTGCACCAGCCGTCACTCGTCTGCGGATCTTCCTGCATTTCGCTAAGTCGTCCGGCGTTACCTCTCCAGGATGCGAACCAGCTATATCCAGGTCAAGTGTCGTTATCCAGCGTGAGTCTGCTCCGCTACTCTTGGAGATAGCTCATCGAGTTTCGAGCAGCTACAACGGCACAATGTTTTCAATACCAGGCAGTTGCTGTTCCCCTCCGTATAATAGGTGCTTCGATGTAAAGGCCTTCGTCAGATAAGGTACTCGCGGGGACAAGAAGCCGGGCTGACGGCCCGCCAGATAAGGTGAAATACCAGGTCTGAGTATCGAGGACACGCTCCCGCCGCCGAGGAGCGGCGCTGTATCTGGCCGGTTATCGCCGCTGCCGGTTTCACGTGACCCGCGGGCCGTGGGGCAGCCCCCGCTGTGGCGGCGCGCCGTCCTGTCATCGCGGCGCCTGCCCGGCCGCGGAAGCTGTCGTTAAACACAGTCGTAAAAATTAATGTAAACACCGCGGCCTGTGGTCAGCGGCGGTTTGTCTTCGTCACTGCCCCCCCAGGTGGGAGTGCGGTGGCGCTGCAAGGCGCAGAATCACTGTGCTACTTGCCGGAAGATTGTTTTACCACGGCCGTTACGAGCGGCACTAATCTAACAATTTGTATGTCCTCCCTCAACAGCCGTGACGGTATAAGTAACAGCGGTGACAGAAACGCTGTTCCGCATTGACAAATGACAGTACCATGGCCGGCCGCGGTGGCCGAGCGGTTCTAGGCGCTTCAGTGCGCAACCGCGCGACTGCTATGGTCGCAGGTTCGAATCCTGCCTCGGGCATCGATGTGTGCGATGTCCTTAGGTTAGTTAGGTTTAAGTAGTTCTGAGTTCTAGGGGACTGATGACCACAGATGTTAAGTCCCGTAGTGTTCAGAGCCATTTGAACCATTTGACAGTACCATGAAGAGACCATCCACAGAGAAGTAAACTGATTGTTCTGTTGTGTCTATGGTGCACGAATAGGAAGCACACGCACTCTGTTTACGCTATCAGTAAGGATGCAGTGCCTAAATTTCAATTTCAGTTTCCCGCCATATCATAGTCGCAATTGGCGTTCTTGATAGCCAACAGGCATCTAGTGTAACCTCCCCACAGATAAATAATATGTCTAATAACCTCCCAACAGTAAGAAATATAACTATATAATTCACATTCAGCGTAACCTCCCAATAAATAAATTCCGTAACCCATCAATAATACAACTTGACTAACCTCCTAATAAAAAAAATCTGACTCATATACAACCTTTCAATAATTGACTGACTGTGAATTGGTAAATTTGGACGTCAGCAGTGCTGCGTCATGGCCCTGAAAGATCATACTGAATAAATTGAAAATTATTACCTCAATTATCGCCGGATAAAGCATATATATCTGCTCCTATACGAAATTTTTCTGGCACAGCTCAGTGCAACGCTGGCCGATAGATTTTTCTTTACAATAATCAGGATGACCTTGGATTGGAGAAATTAGTAAAACCTTTAAATTGAAATGAATGATTGTCAAAGGTTACTTTTTATGAGAAAGATTATTATTAAAAGATTTTTTAAAAACATTTACATGGGGCTTGACATAACAATAGTACATATGCGCGAGGCTGCTTTTACCTTATATTATATCGCTCAGGCTCCGCCATCGCTCCCCACGACCGGCCCAGACAACGTGATACACCAGACTGTTTGCTACTACTACTACATCTGCTACACAGTTCCTATTGCTGGCAACACTGCTCTCTGGTCTGAGATTCTCTTATAGCTTACATATCGCAGGCAGCGCGTGAGCAATCCATCGAAATTACATCTGCTCGAGTGCGCTAGTAACAAATTCTTTAATCATGGACCTCTTACACAAGTATACAGTCAGAAACTCAAAACGGCCGAGATGTTACGGACAAGAGCGGAGTACAACCTAAGAGCCGCAATTATCGAAAGTCTTCGCGTTGGGCATTTGCGTACTGAAATTCCCTGAAGCGCTAAACAAACTGGTGTAGGCGTGCGTATTCAAATATAAAGATATGTAAACAAGCAAAATGCGGCGCTGCAGTCGGCAACGCCTATATAAGGCAACAAGAGTCTGCCGCAGATGTTAGATTGATTACTGCTGCTACAACGGCTGGTTATGACTTATTGTGACAAAACAAAACACCTACAACCGTTCTTATGATTTTAGTTTATTTTGTTGCGACCAGTTTCAACGCTTCAGTGCCTCATCTTCAGGCCTGTAAGCATAAAGCAGTAACGATAGCATTATCACCTGATCAATCAAGTTACATAGAAACAGATTAAAACAGAATAGGAAACAATGGCAAGACTCTACAAGTGAATTTACACCGAACATTTGATAGAACGAACAGATACATCCATTGGCACATATCTAAAATATACCATAACGAATTTCCACACAATACATTGTACAATTATACTATCTATTAAAACCTTCTTTAAATAACTGCTCATTATTTTTATTGGACAGTCGGACATACATTATTTACACATCCCCGAAATAACCTACTATGAGACAAAGTAACTGTAGAAGGTGGTAAATGGAAGGAAACATAACCTCACAAACAAGTAAAGAGAAGGAACATGACCTATGTGTAGTGTCAAAGTATAAAATGTTTAGTTGTACACAGATGAGGGGCATACACTATGTCTAGGGACATACGCTATGTATAGCGCCATTACCTACCTGAACTTCATGAAACTATAGGGGCTGAAGCGGGAATTTTCCACGATGACCCGCAACTTGCCGAGGAAAAAATGTGTTCCATCACGTATCGAACGCGCCTCGTAGACAGTGTTTTCATATAATTATAATATTTTGTTCGCTTCAGTGCGTGTAACAATAAAGACGTTTTGCTGTGGAAGCCTTTCCAGTTCGTTGTGAAGGAAACCTCCATT
This sequence comes from Schistocerca serialis cubense, assembly GCF_023864345.2. NCBI lineage: Eukaryota > Metazoa > Arthropoda > Insecta > Orthoptera > Acrididae > Schistocerca > Schistocerca serialis. The sequence goes on along the minus strand of NC_064639.1, from coordinate 250,720,659 downwards.
TATAACGAAGATGAAAGGTTTGGTGAGTGTTTACCAGTAGTCTCCGCATTTCTCCCGTAATAAAGGTAAGCGCGTTACCTCAGCAACAGTTGATTCACATAATTGTTAAAAATGTTTAAACTAAATGACATTATTAATAAACGGATAAACCTAGGTTTTGCAATAAAGACGTTTTATGAAACATATGTGAGCAGTTTATGTCGCCCATGGCAGATATCTAGTGTGAGCTTTTCGATCTAATATATTATAGAAAATTTTGACTCTGGTTTGCATCGCAAAAATGTTTGGGAAACAAAACAACATTTGACGGGAAGCTGTGTTAAGTTATATATGAACTTCATTTTGATTTCTGCCCAGATATTGTGCACCGTTTGTTCATATTTTGCAGTAAAATAAAAAATTAAAATTAGATTTACGGATCCAAAAGAACTCGAAGCGAAAAAAATAAAATAATTTGCAACCTGGAACAGAAACGGATCTGCTATAAGAGTTTAGCTGGTATCTGATAGATTGTCTCCTGGATTTTAGTAAGAAGCATTAGATATAAGGAGTCACGTATTTCGTACTATTAACCCAATTATTCAAACAGTTACATTTAAATTTTTAACAGAGTAGCCACTGTTGCAAAAGACTGTTCTCAAATGCTGCATAGCCTCTTTGTTTGCTGGTTCGGTGTTCTATAGATTCATCATTTAACCTCGATATTAGGCTACACCTAAATTTTGTGATTAATCATTACCGGACATCAATGTTTACACGTTGATGTTGAAGTAGAAATTATCATCGAACATCAACGTCCAACTCTCATTGACGAGCCATCCCAAGTACGAGGGACGTTTAATAAGCAACGCAACACATTTTTTTCCAAAAACGGGTTCGTTTTATTCATAATTCCGGTACACTACATTATTTTCCACTCTTTTGGCTACAAACCCTATTTTTCAACATAGTCTCCGTTCAATGCGACGGTCTTACATCTTACTGCGTGGCACCAGTCTATTGGTCGACGTCGGAGCCTACGTCTTGGTGCATCAAGAACCCCCCCCCCCCCCAACCCCCTTCCCACACACACATAAACACATATCATCCAATTACTGCTTCCCACCGAGTACGTCCTTCATTAGATGGTAGGTGCGAGATTCGGGATGTAGGGTGGACGAGGAAACAGTTCAGTGACGTTAGTGAGCTCCTCTGGGGTGAGCAAACTTGTATGTGGTCTTGCGTTGTCAAGGACACCATTTGTATTTTTCTCCAGTTTCCTGATGGTAGCACAACACAATTCAGAGGTGATCTTTGCACCATGAGGGAGGACGTCAAATAGAATAAGCCGTTCAGATTCTCAGAAATCTCTGTCCGTTACATTACCGGCTGGGGGTGCCGCTTTGAACTTTCTCTTCGGAGCAGAGGTAGTGTGACGCCATCCCATGGCTTCCCGTTTTGTTTCCAGCTCGATTAACCCATGTCTCATCGCCTGTGACGATGTTCGTCAGTCAACTGTCCCTATCAGCCTCGCAGTGATCCATCGGTCACCTCAAATAAAAGTGTCCGCACGTTCCAACATTGCAGGAGTCATGGCAATATATGGCCAGCCAGCACGAGGGAGAGTGGACAGGTTTGCGCGACCTTGTTGCAATGATGACAGACGCCCTCGTCCAACAACTCACAGTGCTTTTGTTCACCACAAGGTCTCCGTAGATATTCAACAAGGACCTATGAAAGTCTGCGATTCTTTGGTTTTCCGCCTAAAGAAACTCAATGATATTTTTTCTGGTTCGAACACACCTCCGTTACAGACGCCATTTTGAAGACTACATATAGCGTCATCACTTATCGGAACTTCATGAAATTATTGTGGCTGGAGCGCAAATACTCCTCGATCTCCCACAAGAAATTCAGCATTTTTCAATCAAAACTGGCTGAGGAACTGTGTCTGCGGCCCGTACAGAAACAATAATGCTAAAGATACTACAAGTCAACCATGTTACATTAATTTTAGAACTCTATTAAAGTTTGTAATTATTCAGCCACTCTTGTAATTTTTTTGCTCTTTCATAGTTCAATTCGTTGGCGCCAAATATAATTGTTCAAATGAGTGTGATTTCCTAGGGGACCAAACTGTTGAGGTCATCGGTCCCTTGACTTACACACTACTTAAACTAACTTATGTTAAGAACGACACACACACCCATGCCCGAGGGAGGACTCGAACCACCGGCGGGAGAGGCCGCGCAATCCGTGACACGGCGCCTCAAACCGCGCGGCCTTTGTGCGCGGCGTGCCACATATAATAACATGTGATTTAAATAATACATCTAGTAATACATTTTTCATCCCGATAAATTATTTCATTGTTGTTTCGCTTAATTTAAATAAAGTAAGTAACTATGAAGTGTATTAATTTGATACACTCTGAACACTCCTCTTTATAAGTGCAGTACTTCTGTTTCCACAGGACTCATCGTCAAGTGAAATAAAATCTCATCCATCAAAGAGAGAAACGTACAACTTTCATTGCGCCAGAATGCCTACCATGTAGTTTTTGTTCCTTTCATCTTAGATATTGGGGCGATGTACGTAAAAGCTTAAATATTTTTAGTGGTTTCTGTTATGTCTTTGTGACGTTTACGAGTTCCTAACCAGGAGCGAATTTTGTTATATCATCTGTGTGCTTTAATGGTTTAGTATCTTGAGTTTCTGCGTGTAAATTTAAAATCTAAGAGCCATAGTTCTCGCGTTTTCGTTTGCGTCAGAAAGTAAACCAATTCTGTGACATATTACAAATTCCTTATCAGGGGCAAATTATTTAGTTTCACCTGAGTGCTTCAGTAGTTAAGTTCTTGAATATCTGCGTATTACTAGACACAGTTCGTGCGTTTTCGACAGGGTCTACATTAAAGTTGGACAGCACGCGCCGATAGTCCGTTTATCTGCATAGTTTAGTTTTCCACGGTCTTTGGTATGGACAGGGACTGCGAGTGTTGTGTGCTGATGCGAGCCGAGTTGATGACACTTCGCTCTCAGCTTCGGGCTGTGATGGCTTCGGTTACACAACTTGAGGCTGCAGTGGATGGGCACCACTGTTGTGGGCCGGCCGTGGGGATCCAACGGACGTTCAGCGCGTCAGAGTCCTCCGATCGGTCCTCACCGGTGGCCAACCCAGTTACTGCTCGCACTGAGGCTGACCCCTCACCTGTGGTAGAGTGGGAGGTCGCCCCAGGGCGAAGCAGGCGGCGAAAGGCTTCCAGGCGGCCACACATACGGCCTCCCCGGTTTGTCTGACAAAAAGGTTCCAGGTGCTGTCTGTGGCTGACACTGGCGCTGAACCGTATGCTGTCGCCTGTCCTGTTTCAGAGGGAACCATTCAGCCTGCAAGATCCGGGCAGTCGCAGAGGGTGGGATTATTGGTAGTTGGGAGCTCCTACGTTAGGCGCGTTATGGGGCCCCTTAGGGACTTGGCTGACAAGGGAGGTAAGAAAACCAATGCGCACTCCGTGTGCATACCGGGTGGAGTCATTCCAGATGTGGAAAGAATCCTCCCGGATGCAATGAAGAGCACAGGGTGCAGCCAACTGCAGGTGGTTCCTCACGTCGGTACCAATGATGTGTGTCACTTTGGATCAGAAGAGATTCTCTCTGGTTTCGAGCGGCTAACAGAAGTGGTAAAGGCTGCCAGTCTTGCTTGCAAGATGAAAGCACAGCCGACCATTTGCAGCATTGTCGACAGGACCGATTGCGAACCTCTGGTACAGATCCGAGTGGAGGGTCTGAATCAGAGGCCCAGACGGTTCTGCGACCGCGTAGTCTGCAGATTCCTCGACTTGCTCCAAAGGGTGGTTGGTTTTCGGGTTCCACTGAATAGGTCAGGTGTCCACTATACGCAGGAGGCGGCTACACGGGTAGCAGGGGCTGTGTGGCTTGGACTGGGTCTCGGGAAAACACAAGAAGGGCTTCAGTCACAAGGGGTGCAGGCTGAACACAGGAAGAACATAGATACAGGAACCATTGGTATAGCAGTTGTAAATCGTCGTAGCTGTGTTCGGAAAGTACCAGAGCTCCAAGCGCTAATAGAAAGCACTGATGCTCAAATCGTTATAGGCACTGAAAGCTGGCTAAAGACGGATATAAGCTGAGCTGAAATTTTTGCGAAGAACCTAACGGTGTTCTGAAAAGACAGGCTGAACACGGCTGGCGGTGGCGTGTTTGTTGCTGTTAGAAGTAATTTAACTGCTCGACATTGACGTAGATACTTCCTGTGATGGGCACAGGTCATTGTTGGCAACCGGAATAAAATAATAATTGGATCCTTTTACTTACCTCCCAATTCAGATGATACATTTGCTGAAAGGTTCAAAGAAAACTTGAGTCTCATTTCAAACACGTAAACGATTCATACGATAATAGTTGGTGGTGACGTTAATTTACCCTCGTTATGTTGGCGAAAAAACATGTTTAATTCCGGAGGTACGCATAAAATATCATCCGAAATTGTGCTAAACGCATTCTCTGAAAATTATTTCGATGAGTTAGTTCATGATTCCACGCGAATAGTAAACGGTTGTGAAAACACACTTGACCTCTCAGCAACAAATAATCCTGAGTTAATAACCAGCATCAAAACCGATATAGGGATTAGTGAACACAGGGAGATTGAATATTGTAATCCCCAAATCCTCGAAAAATAAGCGAAAAGTAACCTATTCAATAAAGCAGATAAAAATTGACTTGGCGCCTTCCTGAGAGACAATCTCCACACATTCCAAATTAATAATATAAGTGTAGACCAGATTGGCTTAAATTCAAAGAAATAGTATCGGCAGCAATTGAGAGGTTTATACCAAATAAACTAACAAACGACGGAGCTGATCCTCCTTGGTCCACAAAACGGGTTAGAACTCTATCGCAGAAACAACGAAACTAACATGCCAAATTTAAACAGACGCAAAATCCCCAAGATTGGTGATCCTTTACAGGAGCTCGAAATTTAGCAAGGAGTTCAATGCGAGACGCCTATAACAGTTTCCACAACGAAACTTTGTCTCGAAATCTGGCAGAAAATCCAAAGAGATTCTGGTCGTATGTGAAGTATGTTAGCGGCAAGAAACAATAAATACCTTCTCTGCGCGATAACAATGGAGATACTATCGAAGACCGTGCTGCCAAAGCAGGTTTACTAAACACAGCCTTCCGAAATGCCTTCACAAAAGAAGACGAAGTAAATACTCCAGAATTCGAATCGAGAACAGCTGCCAACATGAGTAACGTAGAAGTAAATATCCTCGGAGTAGTGAAGCAACTCAAATCACTTAATAAAAGCAAGTCTTCTGGTCCAGACTGTATACCAATCAGGTTCCTTTCGAAGTATGCTGATGCATTAGCTCCATACTTAGCAATCATATACAACCGTTCGCTCGACGAAAGATCCGTACCCAAAGACTGGAAAGTTGCGCAGGTCACACCAATATTCAAGAAAGGTAGTAGGAGTAATCCACTAAATTACAGGCCCATATCATTAACGTCGATATGCAGCAGGATTTTAGAACATATATTGTGTTAGAACATTATGAATTACCTCGAACTAAACGGTCTATTGATACAGAGTCGACATGGGTTTAGAAAACATCGTTCCTGTGAAACACAACTATCTCTTTATTCACATGAAGTGCTGAGTGCTATTGTCAAGGGATTTCAGATCGATTCCGTATTCCTGGGTTTCCGGAAGGCTTTTGACATTGTACCACACAAGCGGCTCGTAGTAAAATTACTTGCTTATGGAATATCGTCTCAGTTATGCGACTGGATTTGCGATATCCTGTCAGAGGTCACAGTTCGTAGTAACCGACGGAAAGTCATCGAGTAAAACAGAAGAGATTTCAGGCGTTCCCCTAGGTAGTGTTGTAGGCCCTTTGCTGTTCCTTATCTATATAAATGATTTGGGAGACAATCTGAGCAGCCGTCTTCAATTGTTTGCAGATGACGCTGTCGTTTATCGACTATTAAAGTCATCAGACGATTAAAAAAACTGCAGAACTATTTAGAAAAAATATCTGAATGGTGCTAAAAGTGGCAGTTGACCCTAAATAACGAAAAGTGTGAGGTCATCCACATGAGAGCTAAAAGGAACTCGTTAAACTTCGGTTACACGATAAATCAGTCTAATCTAAAAGTCGTAAATTCAACTAAATATCTAGATATTACAATTACGAACAACTTAAATTGGAAAGAACACATAGAAAATGTCGTCGGGAAGGCTGACCAAAGGGTGCGTTTTATTGGCAGGACACTTAGAAAATGTAACAGACCTACTAAGGAGACTGCCTAGACTACGCATGTCCACCTTCTTTTAGAATACTGCTGTGCGCTGTGAGATCCTTACCAGGTAGGACTGACGGAGTACATCGAAAAAGTTCAAAGAAAGGCAGCACGTTTTGTATTATCGCGAAATATGGGAGAAAGTGTCACAGAAATGATACAGGATTTGGGCTGGAGATCATTAAAAGAAAGGCGTTTTTCGTTGCGACGGAATTTACTCACGAAATTCGAATGTCCAACTTTCTTCTCCGAATGCGAAAATATTTTGTTGACACCGACCTACGTAGGGCGGAACGATCACCACGATAAAATAAAGGAAATCAGAGCTCGTACGGAAAGATATAGGTGTTCATTCTTGCCGCTCTTGCGAGATTGGAATAATAGAGAATTGTGAAGGTGGTGCGATGAACCCTCTGCCAGGCTCTTAAATGTGATTTGCAGAGTATCCATGTAGGTGTAGATGTAGATGTAGATGTAGATGTAGATGTAGAAGGTTAGTTTCGTAGCAGAAACGTTGGAACTGATGCAGTCAGTATTGGAAAACCGGTCAAATGTTGGCAGCATATCTGCATGCAGCGCTTGTTCAGGCAGGTTTAGCGGCAGTGTAACAGATGACAATCGGGGCAGAAAATAATCAGATCATTCTTGAGTTCGAAATTAAGTACATTCGGCTGCCATTAGGTAGCTAGAGACGAGATAAAGTAGATGCTCCACTGGCCCCAGTTACTTATATTCATGTGTCTTAGCGCTGTCCGAGAATGAAGGAGCCGATTAAGGACGTATATCTGCCGGTATCTTCGCCAGGATCGACGAGCAGTTATTTCAGGAAACGGAGTCCATAATTTTCTGTTGTGTGGCCACTCGCTGAAACTACAGAAGAAGTAATGTCAATTCTCGACCTAAATTAGTTATGTCCAGACAAATGAAAATATGTTAGCAGTTAAGAGAGTCCCTAATTGGCTAGTATCTCACTGTTCGTGAGAATCGCAAACAGCGAAACCCCAACACTACACGTTATCTTGGTAATTTACACATTCCCCGACTTCACCGGTCCCCCAGCGACAGTTCCGGAACAGATTGACACTTTGCGGAAGAAAGAAGAAAATACACTCTTCAATTTTTGCATTGGCAATGACGACGAACGGTTTTCCGGTACGGCACAGTGATCTCAAAATGACCATGTGAGATGGCCATAACAAGTTATCTCAATTATAAATATGTAATTGCCTTGAAATAAAAATCATATCAATAAATATAAGAATCACAGTCGTCTACGTCTGTATCTACATATTTACTCTGCAAGTCACCTTACGGTGTGTGGTGGAGGGTACTGCCGCTACCACCATCTGTTCCCACTTATCGAATATATTACTTCCCCCTACTTATACCTCCCGAGGAATGTAAAATTAGAGAGATTAGAGCGCGCACGGAGGCTTTCAGACAGTCGTTCTTCCCGCGAACCATACGCGACTGGAACAGAAAAGGGAGGTAATGACAGTGACACGTAAAGTGCCCTCCACCACACACCGTTGGGTGGCTTGCGGAGTATAAATGCAGATGTAAATGTAGATGTATCCCTGTTCCATTCGTGAATGGCGTGTGGGAAGAAAAATTGTCGGTAACATGCTGCCAGATTCTGTCCGGAAAATACTCTGCCGGGTTACAAATAGTAACGCCCTCCCTATTGCGCAACGGCTCTCTTGTAGGTGCGCCAATGGAATTTGTTGGATATGTCCGCAGAGCTCTCGCATCGACTAAAGGATCTTTTCTAGCACTCCTGTTAATCCAATCCGCTAAGGGTCCTAACCTAATGAGCTGTATTCATGAATCAAACTTCCTAACAAATTCAAACAGTGTACTGGACCGAGTCACGAACTCGGCACCCTTGCCTTTCGCGGCAAGCGCTCTACCGGCTTAACTGCCCAAGCACGACTCAACGAGCCCCCCTCAAAGCTTTACTTCTGCCAGCACATCATCTCCTGAAAGTTATTTCCTCTGACTTGAACGTTCGTTCGTTCTTGAGCATTAAAATGTTTGCCTGCTTTTTACTCAAAATTGTATATACGTCCTGTGTTATAAAAAGGTTTGAACCGAAATTACTAGTGCGAGTCTGATTGCATATATTTACATGAAGACAAAACTAACTGATCCGTGTGCGGCTCGCGTTGATGCCGTTCACAGCTTCGGATCTTGTAATAGCAATAGTGGCGTCTCGTTTTCTTAGTGTGTTCACTGGCGCCAATAAGTTTGCTCGCCTTGTCTGTCCGTGAGTGGCAGCAGCAGCGCTTATCGGTAGCGCGGACTGTGGTACCATCTTCGGAGCGGCCTCTAGCATTTCCGGGTCGTCGTGTGTCCAGGCAGTTGGGTTGGGACGGAGCAGCAGTGAGGGCCGGACCGCTGGCGACACACGTGCACTGTCCGACGGAAGAATGTGGTCGCGAGAGTGCACGACCACGTCAAGGACCGGATTCGGCGAGTCTTAGTTGAATGGGCCGTGATATTCGAGTAGTGAAACTTTCACCTGTGTGTGTGTGTCCGCCCGTCGAAATGCCCTCATGGCAATAAGTTGTCAGTTGACGATTTATACTGGAACCTTTTCCGTGCCTGCCTTGAATGGGGACGACCGTTGGTTGGTCGTTTGGTCGGTCGTCGCAGCGGACGACGTGCATTTCTTTTTCCGACCGCTTCTGGCTTCTCTGTGTTTGTGCCGACTTATAATTCGTCCGTGTTGTTTTACAGTGACTGGTTTTAGTATTGTTTTGAGGCATTGTGGAATTGTCTTCGCCGATCCGTGTGTATCTTGTGTGGTTTTTAATGTGCAGTTATTTATATGCTGTCTGTGTTCTGGGTCATCGCGTGTGCGAGGCAGTTCGGCTTCGGACGGAGCAGCGAAGAAGTCTGCAGCGCGGGGGCAGGCCGGGACCGCTGTGAGCGTGCAGGCACTATCGGACCGAGTGGCTGTAGCAGACGACCAAACCCAGGATGTTTGAAGCTGCTTGATGTTAGTTTGGATTTAGTGTTGTTATTGCTGAAGTGCAACCAGCGGTATCTTATTGCCTAGTGGCCGCTAACGCCCCAGTTACCTGCCTTGGAGGTTAGCACATTTTGCGGCTGTGTACTTCTCCTCATCTTGCGGATGCTGTCCGGAATGCCATGTAATTTGACAGCTTCCTTGATTGGGGTATGGATAATTGTTTTCCTTGTCTACCTCCATTATAGTGGTTCCTTCTGCCTTTTGGTGTTTTATACACCGCATTCTGAAGACACAATGCTGTCTGTCACTTCGCTCTCGCCTGAATTATTCCATCTTTGTACTGGTTATCCTGCGTTAGGTGGATTTGCTAAGAAGGTTGATCGACGTTTAAACCGTCTCTAGTTGAGTTGCCCTCCTCAGGTGAACATTACTCTTGGCTGCCTGTCTCACCGCTTACACAGCGCCCGCCGTTGTGGCCGAGCGGTTCTAAGCGCTTCAGTCTGGAACCGCGCGACCGCTACGGTCGCAGGTTCGAGTCCTGCCTCGGGCATGGTTGTGTGTGATGTCCTTAGGTTAGTTAGGTTTAAGTAGTTCTAAGTTATAGGGACTGATGACCTCAGATGTTAAGTCCCATAGTGCTCAGAGCCATTTGAACCATTTTGAGCTTACACAGCTGTAGTCACCTTCCTCAGGTCGATCCAGGGAGCACTATCTGTGGATCATTCCGTCTCATTTGGAAAAGTTGTTATAATTTTTTTTAAATTTACTCTCATATTTTAACATGTTATTGCCTTCCCCACTTGTAATTCCGGCCTTCAGCCGTTAATTGTGGCCTTCTGCCGACCAATTACTTTCAATTTTCTCTTAGTAAGGCCTGCAGCCGCCACTATAGCCTGTTACAGTTCGTTAAGATTGTTTTAAAAAGGTTCTAGTATTTTAACATGCAACTGCCTTCCTTACTTGTAATTCAGGCCTTCAGCCGTTGAGTATTCTGAAAATTGCTTGTGGCCTTCAGCCCCCAGTAATTTTGAATCCTTTCTTAATCAGGCCTTCAGCCGTTAATTGTTTGTAACATTGGTTATAATCTTCAGCCAACAATAACTTGCAGTTCTTCGAATAAGGCTCTCAGCCGTCAGTGTAGTAAAATCTTTAAAAATGATTGTTGAGAGTTTTGTTTTTAAAAAAATTAAAGTGTGTATGTTTTCTGTGCAACCAATGGTAACTGATTAGGCCACGCCCACACCTTTCCTGCTTTCCCTAAGTGCCACGATTTACTAACTTGCATTCATTGTGCAGGAAATTAAATATCAATTGTTATTCAAAAATCACTCCCAAAATCAAACAGTGCACTGGCCAAAAAAACTGAAACACTGAAATTGCATAGCATCACTATGAAACACACACTGTTCACTGGCCCAATAAAAATCTGAATTACAAAGAAAATGATTAGAATTTGCGCAATGGAAATGTGAGACGGGAAACGAAAAAATCAACAAAATATGAAAAGAATCTCAGCTGAGAAGTTACTGCACAGTCAGCAGCACCAGCACAGCATGAAGAAATCGCACCAGCTGAGATATACTAAGTAAAACTCAACTACTGGGAGAAAGATTGGGATGATTTTTTCGTAACAAAAAAGGTACTTGTTGCATGAAATGAAAATACTGGTCCGTTCATTATAATGACAATACTGTACTTTAATCTTTTATTTCACAATAACGTAAAACTCTCAGAAAACTAAAAACTTTTCTTTCTTTCCAAAAGTCTTACAAGGCAATGCTTCTACGATTATGCAAATTGAAATTAATTAAAGCGAAATGATCTAAACTGAGAAGAGGACGTGGACTGTTCTGTTACAAGGATCTCTAACGTTATCAGTATGCGTCAGATTAGATTAGATCAGATTAGATTAGCTTAGCACTTGTTCCATACATCATGAATACGACACTTCGTAATGGTCTATACAAGTTATTATTATTATTATTATTATTATTATTATCATTTAAGACTGATTATGCCTTTCGTGCTAACATTGGTGCCTCTTCTGATGTTAAACCTATTACTTCAAAATCATTCTTAATCGAATCCAGGTACCTTCTCCTTGGTCTGCCCCGACTCCTCCTACCCTCTACTGCTGAGCCCATGAGTCTCTTGGGTAACCTTGCTTCTCCCATGCGTGTAACATGACCCCACCATCCAAGCCTGTTCGCCCTGACTGGTACATCTATAGAGTTCATTCCCAGTTTTTCTTTGATTTCCTTATTGTGGACACCCTCCTGCCATTGTTCTCATCTGCTAGTACCTGCAATCATCCTAGCTACTTTCATATCCGTAACCTCAACCTTTTTGATAAGGTAACCTGAATCCACCCAGCTTTCACTCCCATACAGCAAAGTTGGTCGAAAGATTGAACGGTGCACAGATAACTTAGTCTTGGTACCGACTTCCTTCTTGCAGAAGAGAGTAGATCGTAGCTGAGCGCTCACTGCATTAGCTTTGCTACACCTCGCTTCCAGTTCTTTCACTATGTTGCCATCCTGTGAGAACATGCATCCTAAGTACTTCAAACCGTCCACCTGTTCTAACTTTGTTCCTCCTATTTGGCACTCAATCCGTTTATATTTCTTTCCCACTGACATTACTTTCGTTTTGGAGATGCTAATCTTCATACCATAGTCCTCACATTTCTGATCTAGCTCTGAAATATTACTCTGCAAACTTTCAATCGAATCTGCCATCACAACTAAGTCATCCGCATATGCAAGACTGCCTATTTTGTGTTCACATATCTTAATCTCACCCAGCCAGTCTATTTTTTTCAACATATGATCCATAAATAATATGAACAACAGTGGAGACAGGTTGCAGCCTTGTCTTACCCCTGAAACTACTCTGAACCATGAACTCAATTTACCGTCAACTCTAACTGCTGCCTGACTATCCATATAAAGACCTTTAATTGCTTGCAAAAGTTTGCCTCCTATTCCATAATCTCGTAGAACAGACAATAACTTCCTCCTAGGAACCCGGTCATATGCCTTTTCTAGATCTATAAAGCATAGATACAATTCCCTGTTCCACTCATAACACTTCTCCATTATTTGCCGTATGCTAAATATCTGGTCCTGACAACCTCTAAGAGGCCTAAACCCACACTGATTTCATCCAATTGGTCCTCAACTAATACTCGCACTTTCCTTGCAGCAATACCAGAGAAGATTTTACCCACAACGCTGATTAAAGAGATACCTCTGTAGTTGGTACAATCTTTTCTGTTTCCATGTTTAAAGATTGGTGTGATGTGTGATTACTGCTTTCGTCCAGTCTGATAGAACCTGTCCCGACTCCCAGGCCATTTCAATTATCCTGTGTAGCCATTTAAGACCTGACATTCCACTGTATTTGATGAGTTCCGACTTAATTTCGTCCACCCCAGATGCTTTATTGCACTGCAATCTATTGACCATTTTCTCCACTTCCTGAAATGTGATGCCATTTTCATCATCATTCCTATCCCGTTCTACCTCGAAATCTGAAACATTACTGATCGTATTTTCACCTACATTGAGCAACTCTTCAAAATATTCCCTCCATCTGCCCAAGGCATCCACAGGATTCACCAGTAGTTTTCCTGACCTGTCCAAAATACTTGTCATTTCCTTCTTACCTCCCTTTCGAAGACTGCTAATTACACTCCAGAATGGTTTTCCAGCAGCTTGACCCATAGTCTCCAACCTGTTTCCAAAGTCTTCCCGAGATTTCTTCTTGGATGCTGCAATTATCTGTTCAGCTTTGTTTCTTTTTTCAGCATAACTCTCTGTGTCTACCTGAGTTCTAGTGTGTAGCCATTTTTGATACGCCTTCTTTTTCCTTTTACAGGCTGCCTTAACTGTGTCATTCCACCAAGCTGTTTGCTTCATCCTACTTTTACACACTACTGTTCCAAGACATTCTTTAGCCACTTCTAGTACTGTGTCCCTGTACCTTGTCCATTCCTTTTCCAATGACTGTAATTGACTGCATTCAACTAACTGGTACCTTTCTGAGATCGCTGTTATGTACTTGTGCCTGATTTCCTTATCCTGAAGTTTCTCCACTCTTATCCTCCTACATATGTACCTGACCTCCTGCACTTTCGGCCTCACAATCCCAATTTCACTGCAGATTAAATAATGATCAGCGTCATCAAAGAATCCCCTGAATACATGTGTGTCCCTCACAGCCTTCCTGAATTCCTGATCTGTTATTATATAGTCAATGACAGATCTGGTTCCCCTGCCTTCCCAAGTATACCGGTGAATGTTCTTATGTTTAAAAAAGGAGTGTGTGATTACTAAGCCTATACTGGCACAGAAATCCAAGAGTTGTTTCCCGTTCCTGTTGGCCTCCATATCCTCTCCAAATTTACCCATAACCTTTTCATACCCTTCTGTTCGATTTCCAATCCTGGCGTTAAAATCACCCATGAGCAGAACACTGTCCTTGTCCTTTACTCTAACAACTAAATCACAGAGTGCATCATAAAAACTATCCATCTTATCTTGATCTGTCCCTTCACAATGCGAATATACTGACACAATCCTAATTTTCTTGCTAGACACTGTCAAATCTATCCACATCAGTCGTTCGTTTACATACCTTATTGCAACTACGCTGGGTTCCGTTTCTTTCCTGATGTAAAGCCCTACACCCCATTGTGCTATTCCTGCTTTGACTCCTGACAGGTAGACCTTGTGTTCTCCCAGTTTCTCTTCTTTCTTACATTACACAAAATATTACATGACACTTTTTTTTTGGGTGGGGGGGGGGGGGGGGGAATTACCCACTTACTATATCCAAAAATTCATCGAATGAGTAGAAGGAGTTGCCATTCAGAAATTCCTTTACTTTCCTTTTAAATGCTATATGGCTATCTGTCAGACTTTTGATGCTATTAGGTAAGTGACCTAAGACTTTTGTGGCAGCTTAATTTACCCTCTTTTGAGCCAAAGTTAGATTTAACATTGAGTTACGGTCGGAGGAAGGCAATGGCAAATCACCTCCACTAGGACCTTGCCTAGTACGGCGGTGCGGGTCTCCCGCATCGTTCCCCTACGCTCCGTCACGGAGTATGGGACTTCATCATCATCATCAGCGAAGATCATCCTTTCTACTAGTGTTGTAGCCATTTACACCGCTATTACTTTTGAATTCGTTCGGATTGTTAATAACAAATTTCATAAGTGAATACGTATATTGTGAGGCTACAGTGAAGATCCCTAGCTCTTTAAATAAGTGTCTGCAGGATGATCTTACATGAGCTCCAGCAATTAATCTGATTACACGCTTTTGTACAATGAACACTCTTTTACTCATTTTTAGATGAAATTTTACTTAGACCTTACCGAAACTACTATTATTTTCTTTGAGATAACTGAAAGCTTATTAAACGATTTATTTTTGTAATTGCTGGTCCCATTATCAGTTCTGTTTCCGTAAGTGTTTTGTTTCATAATACCATTACCCAGTATATTGTTTTCATGTGTTATCTATCTATACCTTCATTTTCTATAGAAAACAATTGGCTCCTCGGAGCGCAAAGAACTGCAATGTTTGCTTTTTCCCAAATTGGTTTCTGGTTGATTATTTGTGTTTTCTATATTTCTTCTTTTACATTTTTTGTTCATTCCATCAAACTGGCTTCTAATAATTTGTCTTTAGAATGAGATTTTCATTCTGCAGCGGAGTGTGCGCTGATATGAAACTTCCTGGCAGATTAAAACTGTGTGCCGGACCGAGACTCGAACTCGGGACCTTTGCCTTTCGCGAGCAAGTGCTCTACCAACTGAGCTACCCAAGCACGACTCACGGCCTGTCCTCACAGCTTTACTTCCGCCAGTACCTCATCTCCTTCTGGCGGAAGTAAAGCTGTGAGGACGGGGCGTGAGTCGTGCGTGGGTAGCTAATTCGTCTTTAAGTTATTTTGCTTCTCTGTTAAGTTTCTTAGTGTACTGTATTCTCCTTTACTGCCAGTATCTCAGTTTCCAGGGTGCATTTATGAGTATTCCTATTTTTTCTATATTAGTGAGAAGAAATGTATTTTAGTATATTTTTGACAATTATTGCGGATAGTTGTTGTTTGTTTTTCTCAACTTCTACTGACAAATATTTAACAGCAAAAATTTTGCGCTTTATTTTAAGAGGCACATATCACATCAGCATGGTTACGTATTCTTTAAAAAAATTGTGTATATGCGTTTATTGCCTCTGAAGCATCTCCAGTGGGAAATGTTAGACAAACAACTTCGAAAGAAGAAGTGCAGATTGCGGCCAGGTATGGACAGCATACAGTCTGACTGGCCTCGCTCTTCAGACCCGAACTCTGTAGTTGTATTGCAGTGGGCATGAAAAGAGAGTTTAATAAAGTTTAAAACAGACGACCCAGCAAGGACTTGAACCATGGATTCGTCTCTTCCACATGTCCCGCATTTACATTATATCTTTACGTTTCGAACTCTATGGAGTCTGCCCTGTGACGCTACGGATCTAGCGCCCCGACTAGAAATATTACTTAACAGCCGATTTCATATACTATGTGATTGTTCTACCGAAGCTATTTTTGTACACTTTATCGCTCTAAAGCAGTGGATGCTCTAAGGAAGACGGGAGGAAGGCTGGATTCTCGTCAGCATCAAGCACATACTTTGCGACAGCTGCGTTTTCCAAAGATGGACGTGGAGGATCAGCCGTGACGTTGTTACTGGAACCATCCTGCAACTACTAGAAATGGTTTAGAGAAAGCACAAGAAACTCAAATCATTACGATTAAACGAATCTGAATCCTGGTGTCCTTAAGTAAGCACGGTAGATTGACGACAAATCTCAAAATTCGGCCAGAAAGACGTCACAGTTACCGAAAGCGTCCTTCGCCGCTGCACGGTAATGCGTCTCCTCTATCACCGGATAATGACAAAAAATTCATTAACCGTATGTCTAAGATTTCTCTACTTATTGCATCTTTCGATTTCCCTTTCGAAATGAAATTGTGTCAGAAGCCTAAAAAATTGCTTCCGTCTTCTCCAAAACTTGTTGCACTGGATGCCAACAGCGTAAGTTGTGAGCTTGGTCGCCCTGAATAAAGACTTCTTGATCCCTGTAGAGATATCGGCAAGCCTTGGGCTGTTACTTTAACAACTTAACGTGTGGTGAAAACAGCAGCTTTAATGAGAACCAGCCCTAAGATACCAAAGATTTTACTGTGACCAGAGTTTATGTTAAACTGAGACATATAAATAAGAGTAGAAAGCAACCGCAATAACGGCAGAGAACGAATTCCTGTTCAGGGAAGAAGAATGTAAATACTTCAACACTATGCGGGGGAATAAGACTCTGAAGATCATAAGAAATCTGGTGTAAGGAGTAGGAATAATATTAATTAAAATTTACTGATTCACAAAGTTACAAAAGCAAAAACAGAATCTTACAGAAAGAAAGTCATAAAAACGGAAGAAGACAGAACTGCACTCAGATTACTTATCACGTACATTCGAAAGCAATAAAGGGAATGAAATACAAACTCAAATTACTTGTAAAAGTCCTGAAGCTGTAGGGAGCTAGTTGGGACTGAAAATGTACTGCGAGCACGAAAATAAAATATGTTCTAACAATAGTTTATTAACAACCAAAATGCTTTCACTGGCAATAGAATAATGAAGTGAAAGCCAACGAAAAATTTTAAAGTTTCGAAATGACCTCCAGCACAAGTATTAATCGAGAAATCAGATAAACAATCGAGTAATAGCTTATGGGCAACTAACAAGTGCTTAGCACAACAAACCAACGCTCAATAGCTATAGCTTAATAAAAAAGGAAATCACCAGTCTAATTGTTGTAAAGTAGTCAATTGACTTGTGGCTTCCTTCAAGTACAGGTAGAGGAACCAAATGAGAAACTTAGCAACAGCAAAATTCGCTCAAGGCCCAATAAAAGGTGTGTTTTACGAGAAATCGCAAAATTCGTACAAGTTGGTATAGTCAACCAGATAACGGTGCAAAGCAAATTTAAATAATGTCAATAATTGCACCAACGGCTTGGCCAAATTAAAGATAAGTTTTATCAGAAAACCAAAAGTAGTCAAATGGTGGTATAGTTCAGTAGATAACGGTGCAAAGTAAATTACAATATTCTCAGTAAATGCACGAACAGCTTTAGGCCGTTTACGCTTCATCAGAAAGCAAAAAATGGGTACAATAAGATATAGTTAGCAAAGAAACGGTGCAAATCAAATGAAATACCTTGATAACTGCACCAGCTGCTTAAAGCCCAGTTAAAAAAGAAGAAAAGGAAGGCGCATTACAATACAAAGAACACATGCAGATTAAAAACGTAAAAACTGGAAACCAATTATTTACACCTGACATTTGTATCAAAGAGCTTGTGACCCCAAAAAATCTAGCTTCACACATTAAGGAGATTGCAAATTTCACAAACAATGAGCTTCAATTGTACTTGATTAAGTCAGAGTGTGTACAGATTAACCGAATTATAGGTCGGTGGACAAGAAGAACAAAATTTACATTTGGCCTAGTTTCTTTAAAGTTAGCCTAAAATTCCCTTTAAGTGGTAAAAAAATCGTCTACCACAGTCTCCAAGCAAATAAGTGGACTAAATTAGTGATTACCCCAAACGACGTTTCTTTACTTAAAGAACAGAAGTGAGGCTAACAAGAACAGTTAAAGATCGAGTCTAAAATTGAAATTTTAGCTAGAAGCCAATTTTAAGAGTTACAAAGAATTTTTCAAGTGCTTTAAAAGAAAGGCATCCACTGATTTAACAGCTGTCGGCCATTTAAACGAGTTTGATACTTGTCTTTAGGGTTTTCCCTGAAACCCAAAAAAAACACAAAGAGTGCATAAGTAATTACACAACAAGACTTTATGGCTCAGAGGCCAAACACAGTTATACAAAAATGGCTCTGAGCACTATGCGACTTAACTTCTGAGGTCATCAGTCGCCTAGAACTTAGAACTAATTAAACCTAACTAACCTAAGGACATCACACACATCCATGCCCGAGGCAGGATTCGAACCTGCGACCGTCGCGGTCACGCGGTTCCAGACTGAAGCGCCTTTAACCGCACGGCCACACCGGCCGGCCAAACACAGTTATAAACTAAGTTTGTATTACAGGACGCCATTAGACGGAACCAATGCTTAACTTCAGGGGAGTCAAAAGCTATGGTAGCCACGAACTGGAAAGACCTGCGCTGCACAATCAATCAAACAACTGACATAACTAATGGAGGACAATTTCAAAAATGATAACGTAATTAGTACTTATTTTAAGTACTCAGCTGGCCATCTCGCTTACCAGAACAGATCAGTATAAAGGAACGCACTACCAATTCAGATTGACATGTGTTAAATCACAGCTTAACGGATGCACAATAAAGCTTTAGTAATTGAATACATGTCTCCCAACACACAAATGAAATTTAGAAGGACGGTACTCAAAGCCAGTGTGCTAGGTAAATATAAAAAGCACTTAAAGCACAAGCAACACAAATTAAATAACACTGCTTGAATAAAACGCAGGACACTGGCCGCTATCTACAGCAATACTCAGCCAACGTGGGGAGCTCACATTTCCTCCGTCAAAACGGGCTGTCAGCTACCGCTGCCACGAGCCAGTCCACACTGCAAGCCAAGCGCTTGAATGTCACTCGACCGCGCCACTCACAGGCGCCCGCCAGTGAATCTACGTCCACCCTGTCGCCCAACGAAGGCCAGAGAGAAAGCTAGCTCTAATAGAATCGATACCATGCGTGCATGGCACAAGTACATGGAATGATGCGATCACAGACTACGTAATACACTAAAGAAATAAAAAACAAAACAGAAAAGAGTACCACAAAGATCGGAAGACCACCATAAAGGAATTACCGGAATGGAACGGTAATCAGACGTGTGAGTGTAGGCAATCAAATGATTACAGTTTCACAAAAATTGGATTATTTATTCAGGAGAAAGAACTTCACAAGTGGAACAGATCAATGACATGTTGCTCCATCTCTTGACCTTAAGCTATCCTGTGAGATATCGTGCCAAATTCTGTCCAATTGACTTGTTACATCGTCAGAATCCCGAGCTGGTTGGAGGGTGCTGCCCATGATGCTCCAAACGCTCTCAGTTGGAGAGTGATCTGTCATCCTTGGTGCTCAATGTAGGGGTTGGCAAGCAAGAACACAAGCAATCGAAACCCTCCCCGTCTGCGGGCGGACATTATCGGCTCACGATGACTTCCCATGAAGAGCAACAAAATGGGGCTTAGAATATCATAGACGTACCACTGTATTGCAAGGGTGATGCAGACGACAATCGAAGGGTTCCCATTAAGAAATGATATGGCAGTGGTGCGCCAGACAATCACTCCTGGTTCAGGCCGAATGGCAGGCCACACCCACTGCTGTCCGGGGAGTCTCCAGCCACGTCTTCACCGGTCATCAGGGCTCAGTTTGAAGCGGGACTCATCACTGAAGACAATTCTACTGGCGTCAATGAGCTACCAGACCAAATGTGCCCCACACCACCACAGACGTGCTTGTTGGTGTACGGAGGTCAGTGGTAGTCGGAGCAAGGGATGCCCTGAGCTCAGCACCCTTCCTGTGAGCCACCTGTTAATTGTCCCTGTGGTCGCTGAAGCACCGGTTGCACGTCCGATAGTTGCTAATGATGAACCTGAATGCCTGATCGCTCGGTCTTCACGTTCTGCCGTCTCCATAGATCGGCTGCTTCCTTCTTGGCTCTGTGTTCGGCCATGGTTCACCCTCTCCTGACAAAATCGTCGAAGGTAGCATCGCTGCTGTTCAAATGTCGAGCCTCTTTGAGCCCAACTACACGGCCTCTCTCAAGTGCTGACAAATGGAAAATTTTTGGTAGGGTCTGATCGGATCATACTGCTAAGGTCATCAAAAAAATGACTCTGAGCACTATGGGACTCAACTTCTGGGGTCATTAGTCCCCTAGAACTTAGAACTAGTTAAACCTAACTAACCTAAGGACATCACACACATCCATGCCCGAGGCAGGATTCGAACCTGCGACCGTAGCGGCCTCGCGGTTCCAGACTGCAGCGCCTAGAACCGCACGGCCACTGCGGCCGGCTCTAAGGTTATCAGTCCCTAAGCTTACGCACTACTTAATGTAACTAAAACACACAGAACCATGCCCGAGGGAGGACTCGAACCTCCGACGGGGGTGGGGGGTGGGGGGGGGGGCGGCAAATTCTGACATCCGCGTATATTGTTCAAGAGTCTGTCTGCAAGGCCATAGTTACTGTCTAACTGAACAGACGGAATGAAATTCGCTAAGGCTTTATGCCCTGGTATCGACATGTCCCCTGTTCACTACCCGTGCCAGTTGCGCCGTGAAATTGCGCTGCAGCGTCACATATTCATCCGTCCGCCGCATTTTCCGTCGATACCTGTATCAATATCAATTTGCATAACTCCTTCGTGTTCCGTCGTTTTTTTGTCTTGGAGTGTAATTACATCGGAAAAGTTAGAAAGATTAATATTAATGCAAGAATGTAACTGTGAAATGTTTATTTTCGAAACCACAGCTGGGAAAACTCAACAGAAGACCTTCAAACCTACAAAAACACTGCAAGATATCGAGAGAATGAAAATCCATAGCTAAGTTACGCTCGCTCAGCGGAATATTGGTCCCTCCGTGAAAGAGCGCACTGGTCGCTTTTGGGCACTGTAAATGGTGAAGAACTGGTATCAGGCGACCACGTGTTTCCCTCCTTTTCTCCCCGCCCCGCCCCCTCCTCCCACCGCTGTCTCAATTTTTGACAGTCAGCATACGTGGTCGAATGACAGAAAGGAGCTGTCGTGATTGAACGCAACCTTGAATGCAGTGTCCTGTTTGTTGGTGTGCCCAGCGTTCAATGCGGACTGTCCAACGTGTCTACACGGAATGTTATACTACTCTCGGTCAAGTAACATGGCATAAGAACAGTAGAACTGACGACCTTTTGGTTCAAATTTAAACAGGTCCATCAAATCCTATTTTGCATGACAGCGGATCAGTTTGTGGAAAGGGGCCAAGATCAGTTACTGTCAGTTACACAAGAACACTTAACTTTATTCCTTGCAAACCAATGGAACATGTTGAAAATGTGTGCCCCGACCGGGACTCGAACCCGGGATCTCCTGATAGAGCGTCTGCCATGTAAGCAGGAGATCCCGGGTTCGAGTCCCGGTCGGGGCACACATTTTCAACATGTCCCCAATGAAGTACATCAACGCCTGTTTGCAGCTAGGGTGTCCATTTAATTGTCATTATCGATAAGCGTTGCTGCTGCCACTCACGGGCAAGCAACCAGCAACTTAGTGACGTCAAAAAATTGTTTAAGAAAGAGGCGACAGAACCATAAAAACAAGATGACGAGCAATAAACGGCACGACCGCGAGCCGCGCACGGCTCACTCCACAACAGATTATATTGAACTAGGAAACCAATCGTCGTTAATGCTCATTTACTGAGGTATGGACATGCACAGCGCACACAGCGTAACAGCAACGCAGCTCGTAGTAATTGTTTGAAAGCGACGGCCGCCTGTCTCGATTCACGTATTGCAACGGCGCATGCAATTCTGCCGCACTCTCGCCAAGATCTGGTACCTTTTGTACACTGGAACAGGCAGCTGGTGATAAACAGCGTACACCCCTGACCGCGAAACAGACACACTGTACACAGCCTAGCTCATAGCACGTGTGTTACATGAGGACCGCACGCATCCCACCGCCCTATTAACCTGTGCCGCAGGTACACCACTATCTCTGGTGTAAGTTGTCCATTGCATCAGACAGCTTGTGATGTGTCCAAGGTGAGGTGTTACTGTTTACGTAGTCAAGGATGGAATTTACTCTTCAAGAAAGTTGGCAAACACTTATTTAGCGTAAGGTGCGGCAGGATATAGTGCCGCAAAGCAGCTGGAATGCACGGAAAACGCTTTCACAGCAGGCGTCATCCTATTTGGAAAAGGTTATCTCCGTGGATACCAACTTACGAGAGACGGGTCGTTCACGCCACGGAGACCCGACCAATGTTCATGACAAAGACAAGTCTGGACAGCAGACATGTCTGAACGAAGAAACACCACTCATGTAGAGCCGGCGGGTGTGGCCGAGCGGTTCTAGGCGCTTCAGTCTGGAACCGCGCTACCGCTACGGTCGCAGGATCGAATCCTGCCTCGGGCACGGATGTGTGTGATGTCCTTAGGTTAGCTAGGTTTAAGTAGTTCTAAGTTCCAGGGGACTGATGACCTCAGATGTTAAGTCCCATAGTGCACAGAGCCATTTGAACCATTTTTTTGCGATACACATGCTCCATGAAGGCTTACAAGATCGTTCAGTGGAGAGCACTTTTCACGCGACCTCGTGCAGGACTTGGCATGATGCAACGACCAAAGAAGAGGGAAAAGGGCTAGTGGATGTTACTCTGGTGGTGTGCGGCAAATGGGAGTCTGGACTGAGGGGGAGAGAAAGGGGCGGAGCGAGCCTGCACTGTACACAGTAGGGTCTAACCACTGTGCCAAGGTGGCATCTGCCCAGTAAGCAGGAGACCTGCCTTCGACTCGAGGCCTAGGTATAAATATACATTTGTCACCAAATGGCCCTTCCATTGCCCAAATGCGGCAGAGATAGGAATCCTCGAGGTCCTACGGGTAGTGGGACTCGATACCTAATAACTGGACAAAGTACTCTAAATGGTGGTGCGAATTCTTCTGGAATACCGCCGTCCTGTCCTCCACCGACATTAAAATTACCGACAAACACATCGAAAGGGTCGCCTCCTCTGTCGTCGAAGAGCTAACTATGTTCCTTCTGGACTTACTCCAATTCTGTCTAATAATATAGGGGGTGATGCTGTCAGGCAAAATTTAATGTTCCATAAATTTGCTAAGGGAGAATTAAGAAGACAGGCAAACATAAGATCAGCAGGTACAGCCCTGCAAAACTCACGCTGAGCAGAATTGAAAGCAAAATTAATACAAATAAGAGAGTCGTCCTACTTCACCTGAGACTTGGCGTAATACATAATGAAGGCGGCCCTTAAGTTACTGGTCACCTTTTCGGCGAAGGACATTTGAGAATAGTAGGAGTGATGGTGATGTCCTTAATGACGATACCAAAACAGAAGCAAATTCTCTGGACATTAAAGGTGGGGGGGGGCGTTATCACTGAGTAGAGATTATAGGTGCCCCAAAGAGGGAGAAGATCCTAGACAGATGATGGACGGTAACGGAAACGATAACTCCGTTGTCAGGGACAAGCCAGACAAATTGGGAGAAGCCGTCAACCACAACCAATATGGAACGATTGCCCCCCCTTGGTACGGGAAAAAGAGTCCCGCATAATCGATATCCGATTTGTTCATAGGATGCGGCTTCCGCTCGGACTGCAAAAGCCCACTGCGTGAGTTATGATTGGGTTTACCCATCTTGCACAATTCGCACTCGCTGACTAGCCGACAGATATCTTTACACAGCGACGATCACGTCACACGCCGCTACACCTTAGCAATGGTCTTATAAACCCCTAAATGACCTCCCAGCAAAGAATCATGGAAATAACAGAACAGCAAAAATAAAAATAAAAGATCAAATGTGTGTGAAATATTGTGGGACTTAACTGCTAAGGTCATCAGTCCCTAAGCTTACACACTACTTAACCTAAATTATCCTAAGGGCAAACACACTCACCCATGCCCGAGGGAGGACTCGAACCTCCGCCGGGACCAGCCGTACAGTCCATGACTGCAGCGCCTTTAGACTGCTTTTTTTTTTTATAAAACCTTTATTAAAAAAAACAATGTTACACATTGCAAATACATACTAAGTTATACGTACATGAAGTTATTTAAACAAAGCGGTTTGATCATTTCAATTGCGCTGACATTAAGGAAAGACAACAGAAGATTGTGTTACTGACTAAATCACCAGAAAGAATTAAATTAAACATAAATACTTGAGAATGGCGGAAAGGAGATATATAATAAAGTTGACTAGCCTTCCAACTACACTTTCTGGACATTAACTGAATCTAAGTATTTGAAGTGATCAGATCTATATAATCAGTCTTTCACTGCAAAAATGAACAGAAGAATGTGCCAGCCATTGAATATTACATTTATCGGATAGTATCTTATGGTTTTAACCAATCGATAAGGAGATTTCTATAAAAACTGTCTATTTCCAAATTTCTAGTACAAGCCAATAATGCACCTTTCATGATTTGTGTTTGGCACTATCAGACACACAATCTCAATGTCACATAAGTTCTGTACATTAGATTATAAATTTCAAAAAACTACTCTCTGAAGTAGAGAAAGCACACATCATAAATATACTGTAAAATCTTAAATAGTATCCTTAAGGTAACTACAATACATCACTGTCAACACAGTCTTCTTTTTTATATTAACCAATGCCCATTCTTTCAAATACAATTTTTAGCATATTACCGAACTTTTTCTTGTGATTCGAATAGCTTCTAATTTTGTGGAACTCACACAGCATGTGTACCTTGAACTCTATGATGCTGTCGGATCCTAATTTGTTAAGGACGTAGTTAACAAAATTTCCCAGCAACCAGTACACAGCGTTATTTTTTGCTTCTGGGAAATAGCGTGCTTCAGGCCTGTGTATCAATGACAGCGATATATACTCAGGGGATGTTCTTGTAATCAGAGCTATTTGCTCCCGGATCCACTTCCAACTATTCATGTGACCACTGCAAGTATATCGATGAATTACTGTGTCAACTAGATGACATTGTTGACATAAATTTGTTTCACAGAGTCCGATTGCGTGCAGTCTTTCATTGGTGCTAACTATGTTGTTAACTGTCTTGTACCATGACGTTTTTATATTAGACGTGAGCACATTAGAACTAATGTTTTTCCAAATCTCAGTCCACTCAATGTTTGGAAACTGTCGTTCTATTTTGTTTCTTCCTTCGTTTTTCTTTCGTTCCCGCATTATGGCTCTCGATGTTAAGTGTCGGGACTGCCTGAGTTCGACACTGACATAACTAAACTCAACATAGAAAATCCTCACGTGCTGTAAGCGACTGTTGATATTCTGCACGTCAATCGGAGGAAGCAGGCTTGGAGGTTTAATGATGTCGAAAAGTTGGCTGGTTATGCTTTCTCGCGAGTCTCTTATTAAATTAACTTGCCTTTTGATAAAAAGAGCAGAGGCTTTATCCGTTATATCAGTTAATCCTAGTCCACCATTTTTAGGATCTAAAGTGGCTACTTTAGCAGGTACTCTGAACACTTCACCTCTCCACAAAAATTTTGCGATTTTGGACATTATTCTCCTCGCTATCATTCTCGGTATTGGAAACAGCTGGGCAGTATAATAAGCCTTAGCAAGGATGCATGAGTTGATATACTGTATTCTTTGAACTTGGTTCAAATATCGAGTTAAATTCTCTACAATGGCTCCTTGCACTTTATCTGCTGCAACTTTCCAGTTTAAAGCCGTCATTTTCATAGGGCATGCTGTCAGGGTGATCCCAAGTGTTTTATGTTGTCGGACTAAGTTTGCCCACTCGACGTTGATATTATCAAAACCTCTGAGATTTAACATCTTACTTTTTTTTCCGTTTGCATTGGCTCCAGATGCTCTACAGTACGAATCAATCACTGTTGCTAGCGTGGTTACCTCGTCATTATTCCTTATAATGACCCCTATATCGTCAGCATAGGCTCTTATAACTGTTTTGTTTCCTGATAATGTTAAGCCTTTTAATGTAGCATGGACATGTCGGAGGAAAGGTTCCAGCGAAATTGCGAAGAGCGACATGGACAGAGGAATTCCTTGAGGAACACCTCGTTGTATTTGCATCGGCCTGGATTGTTGACAATTCATCGCTATTTTAGCATTCATTCCAGTTGCTATGTTCTTAATCAACTGTATAATCCTATCGTTGAAACCTATTTTCTTCAATGTCTGTAGAAGATATTCATGGTTTACTACATCGAACGCCTTATAAAAATCTAAAAACAATAAAGCACACTTTATGTTTGTTACAGAAGTTATTGCAATGATATCCCTGAATTCCGCTAGATTTTGAAAAATGGTTCTGCCTTGCGCACAGTTCTGATGTTGATTAATAATTTTATCTGTAAGGCATGAAATTCTCTTGTTTATTATTCTAGCTATTAATTTATGATCAGAATTCAGCAGTGAAATTGGACGAAAATTATTTAAATCTTTGTTTCCATTATTTTTTGGCACCAGAACAATTTTACTCTCCTTAAACTCAGCCGGAATCATTTTTCCCTGAATAACCTCATTTACAATGTCCGTGATTTTCGCACCCACTATTGGCCAGTAACGGATGTAAAATTCTGCTGGCAGACCATCCGGTCCTGGGGATTTTTTTGGTGGCGAGGCGCACAGAGTCTCATACACGTCTTCTTCACTGACAACCTCGAGAAAATTTTCGTTGTCATCTTCTGTCAGCTGTGGGGCTAGGATGTCAAGGAATTCTTCCAAGGAAGCATCACTACTTTGATGTACAGAATATAGCTCGCAATAATAGCGATAAATCTCGTCCATGATATCCTGCTGGGTTCTGAGAATCGTGCCGTGTTTTGTTCGAATTTCTTCAATAAAAGTCCTTCTCCCGTTTTTCGTATGCTTCACTAAATGATATAGGGAAGTAGTTTCATCTGCTGACACCGAATTTGCCTTCGATTTTATTTTCAACCCTTCCATTTGACTTCTCTTGATATCAAGTAACTTGGCTTTGACTTTTTTGATGTCTGCTATCCGAAGTGAGGAACCTGCTGAGACTTGATCATATAGATCTCTCAAAACGGAATAGTAATACTCTATAGTGCATTTCATTTCCCTTGCGCTCTGGGCACTGTATTGAATAAGAACTTTCCTCAACTTTGGCTTTGCCATTTTAACCCACCAGTCAATAGCAGTGGCATATCTACTACGGGCTCGCAGGCTTATTGCCCATGTTTCTTTAATCAGATCTTCTAAATCATGATTAACTAACAAGGAAGTGTTCAAATTCCACTGATTCTTGAATCGGCGAACCGGCTGTCTTGTTAGATTTATGCAAGCTAAGACACTTGAATGGTCTGAAAAGTACGTAGGAATGGTTTCTACTTTTGTCACGGAAGTTACAAGATTTTTAGAAATATATAGTCTATCAAGCCTGCTACGTGATGTTGCCGTGACATAAGTGAACTCAACAATGGAGGGGTATTTGATTTCCCATATATCCTTTAATTCTAAACCAGTAACTAATTGTTTTAGTTCACTTGAGAAATTAAAATTAGGTAACTGATCTTTTCGATTTAAAACACAATTAAAATCACCTCCAAGTAATAACTGTCTTGGTGATTTCCTTAACAAGTATATCAAGTCGTCTTTGAAGACACGTGCCCTGTCAGCTCGATGAGAACTTCCTGAAGGGGCGTACAAGTTGATGATAGTCACATCATAGATATTTAGTCCTATTCCCCTTCCGGATTCCAGTCGTTCCACCTCGCTTACTGTAATCCCTTCCCTTACCAAAATAGCTGTTCCAACACTTGTTTCGGGAGCCACATTTATGTAACTGACAAAACCGGGAATTACCAAATCCGAAATTAGAACTTCTTGTAACAGGGCAATATCAGTCGCGGATTCGTACAAAAATTCCTTAAGGGCCGATAATTTCAAACCGGTCGTGATTTTATTTATGTTTATAGTGGTGACAGAATAAGACTGCGTCATTGTGCTGTCACTATGTAGTTGTTTTGTTGAACTAATTTAGTTTACTGTGGTTCAGGGTTCAGTTAAGCTGTAACAGTTTTCTCGGAAGGCTGAACATGGAATAACACTTCAATCAGTTTATTAGTTACTGTCCCGTTTTTTTTCTACTTCTGATGTTTTCTCTTGTACCGCAAGCAGACTGATTTCCTGGTAAACTTTCTGATTTTTCCTCCAGTGATTCGTGTACGACCGTTTCGGACTGAACATTCTTTGGGCTTAGGTCGCCCCTACTGGATTTTCCCTTCCCTTGGTTACGAGCTACATTCTCATTTGGTTGCGTCGGTATTTTACTTCGCGGCTTATCTGGAGCAGCAGCAGACGCTTTAGCAATTTCGGTTGCCGGCGCCTGCCCTGAGGTGTTGACCGTGATTTCAGTTTGGCCACCACTTCCTCGTTCTTTATTAATTTCACTCACTTTCTGATCGAGGGAAACAAATGGAGACTGCAGTTTTGCATCCTCTCCCTGAATTTGTTTATTAACAGATAGATTCTGATCTTTGCAATCGGCTACTGCACCTGTTGTTTCTTGCAAATTAATGCTGCTTACACCCCTTTCATTTTCTGGTACCGTATGTGTATTATCTTTCTGTTCATTAGTTTCCATTCGCATTTTGCCTTCAGGTTCCTCTGCCTTCTCATCGCACTGTTTTTGCTTGCGAAGTGAGGGAGTGGGACAAGACAGCTCGTCCTCTGAACAACTATCAGTTATCTCCAGAGGTCGTTTTTTCGGTTGCATTTCAGTTTCACGAGTAGTGGCAGCTGGGTTTCCTTTTGTTGTTAACGGGGGAAATTGACTGTTATCGTGAAGGGAGACATCAGCTTGTCCCGCTGCGTTAACATCCTCAACCAGTTGTTCCGGGCTATTCTTTGGTAACAGATCATTTAAGGTAAGCTTCTGACGCTGTATCAAATCACTTTTAAGCACAACAGTTCGCCGCAGACATTCCTGTCTGAAGTGGCCGGTTTCGTTACATATATGACATGTAGCTTCCTGACCTGTATAAACAATTTGTGCCTTATACCCACAAACAGTTATGTGAGACGGAATATTCGTCTTAACGTCCATCTCTACACAGCGGACCCCGTTAAAACACTGCAGTTTAAAGCGAGGCGACCATCTTTCATTTGCAATTGATTTAACGTCTTCGTAGTTTAAAAGAGCTTCCTTAATCTTATCATTTTCAATTTCAATGGGGAGATTCAAGACACGAACGGTTTTGTAATGAATGTCCGCTCTATAGATGGAAACCTTACTTTTATAACCATTTCTATGCACAAAATCTACTTCATAGCCCCACTTTCGTAACACTTTATCAACAGTCGAAGCACTGATTAACTTGACAAAAACACAGTATTTTTCCTGATCCAGTTGCCAGGTATGAACGGTTTCAGAATTTAGACCTATTACCTGTGTAATCCAGTCATCTATTTCCAGGGATGTCGGCTGAACAGGACGGGATTCTTTGTCAAAAGCAAATACCAGAGTATTCTTCCTGAGGTTTGTAGCCATGGTTAATCCAGCGAAGCAATTTCGGTTAAACAACCGAAATTCCAAGTAGCAGCAGCAAGACCAGAAAGAGCGATCAGATCACAAGGAACAGGAACGAACACGGAGATTAACGGACGGACGGCACTCGGCGAAGCACAAGTACAGCGATGTAAACACTGAAGTGCAGCGCAACAGTTAACAGCGGCCACTCGCGAGCGCGGCTGAAACGGAACTAGCGAAGAAACGAGTTCCATGGGCAAGCAAATGTTTACCTCAGCCGACCTCCCGATAAACGATGCCCTTCTTCAACAAATAGCCTGGCACCTGCTCTCTCACCAAAAGCCGCTTCCTAATAGGTGCCAAATGAGGCTCCTGATCTTGCTTGGACTTAAGATCGCCGTAAAGATCAGGTGTCCGGGGATCATTGTTTTACGGCATGGTTGGATAGTTGGTTGGCTGATTTTGGGGAAGGGGACCAAACAGCGAGGTCATCGGTCCCATCGGGTTAGGGAAGGTTGGAGAAGGAAGTCGGCCGTGCTCTTTCAAAGGAACCATCCTGGCATTTGCATAAAGTGATTTAGGGCAATCACGGAAAACGTAAATCAGAATGGCCGGAGGCGGGACTGAACCGCCGTCTTCCCGAATCCTAGTCCATTGCGCTAATCACTGCGCCACCTCACTCGGTTTTTGTTAGTAGCGTGCCGAGTGACACTGGAAATACTAGGCCACGTACCGCAATCATAACAATAATGTGATTTCGGATCAAATAGTCGCTAATAACAGGGAGCTTAGTGTAGATGCAATAATGCAGGACTCTGTTACGTCCCGTCCTGACAGTCAGCGTACAATTAATACCGACACTCATGAATCAGACACGATTCAAAATCCAGATAACAACATTTTTGCAAATTTGAACACTTCTTTCTCTGCGGATAGACAAAACTCATGATTAAATGTTGCAGCTCCGTTGAAAACCATAGCCACACTGCAAACGTTTCAGTCACCACAGTCGTACAACAAGTTTCACATACATTACGAACTCTTGGCAGAACTATAACCTTGGTCTTCTGCTTTAACAGTTATTAGAAGAAACTAACAAAACAATAGCAAAACGAATTGACCCTTTACTCACATCTGTTCAAAAGGAATTATCAAAACAACAAAAAGAAAACGCAGAATTACTTGAGAGGAATTTTACCAAAAAAATTAAAACAGAAATTCAGAATGTAACTTATAGGATCGCGGAAATTGCAGCAATATACACAGTTAGAACAACGTTTTTCGCAAAGAGAGCTGAGGTAGACGAAAGGCCTAAAGCAATCACTGACACATACTGTCAAGGCAAAGCTTTAATTATTGCTAAGTTCATAAACGTAGTTCCTAGCGCAGTAGTAACCAAATTACAAAAGAAGTCATGCACACATTCAGAACAGATCCAGCAAATAGAAACAGACCAAAATCATCGATGCCAGAACGAAGAAACAGTGCGAGACTCCGAAACCTTAGGTTGATAATGTTTCAAGGAGAGTAACTCAGTTACAGTTAAATAATCAGTCAGATGGAGCCCAACCGGTACACTTTACAGAAACAAAGGAATACCAATCGTTAGAAAATTTTTAACAATTAGAGATGGCATTTAACAGACGGCACAAGCAAGAGATGAAAATCATTCGCGCTCATCTTTCGGAAATTGAAAAAAGCTTAAATTCCCAGGATTGTACTCACAATTGCGCAGAAAACTATAACGAATCAGAAATGAAAACTATGCAGCTGCAACGGTAAGCAAGCCCTTGGGAGAAAGAGACTTTGTACAGACACATGAACATTCTCGCGCTTATGCTCATAGACAGAATTCTTACGATACGCAGACACACCCGACAGCTTTGGCTACAAACACTGTCTATCGGTAAGTAAATTTAAAGTTTTTCGAAATGGAGCAAATGACTTACATCCGTTAGACTGGAACCAGCAGTTTCAGCATATTAGTCTCAGACAACAATGAGTGGTGTCAAGGACGAACTTCTAAATTTAGCAGACTTTGGAAACTCTCTATTTGAAACGCTCAAACAATTTTTTGAACACATGGTACAATAAAATCAACATTTGTTATAACATTGCAGCCCATCAGTGTTAATCCAACTTTGCATTTCGAGACTTCCAAGATCATTAGCATTTCGCTACTGACGGGACACCAGGAAGACAATATTCGCGCGTTCCGAGACGTTTTACAATTACTAGAGATTGAGAAGTCATGCACTTAGTACAGCAATAACAATTCTTCACACAAAAACCGCAACTATCAGGAAAGAAAGAATAGAGTTCAGTCAGGGTCATTTAATGACAGTAGACGATTTTGAAACCAAAATTATAACAACCAGAAAAATAGATTATATCAGAACAATTACCAGGAGAATCATAATTTTCATCGCAACAACCAAAACACATTCAGCACAGGCGGCAACACGAACCATTCCTCACATCAACAGTCATGATCACAGTCACACACACACACACACACACACACACACACACACAACGATAATTCAGGAAATAATTAACTACAGAAGAACAGCAATTTAAACAATCACAGACAACAACCATACCATCAGGACTTACACGAAAATAAACAACACGATTAGAAACAAAATAATAATTATGGGAACAGGAATAACAAAATCTGGAGAGGAGGAAAGTTTAATAACCAACACCACCTTTCTTTAAATGGGCCAGACGGCCGTTTCCATCCACAGCAACATTGTCCGAATAATCCGCAGCAATAAAGAACAGTACAGATGACTGAAGTTTCATCAACCAACATACGGAGTCACGACAGCGGAGGTCGACAATGACTGGAAGTGTAGGCGGCAGAAGATGCTCACTCATTCTATCAACCTTATTGAAGATATGATCTGCTCAGAAGACATTAGAGAGCTGCTATTACGAGGGAAAGAAGAACCACAGAAACACATTAACCATCCACGAATAGGGAAACAAACTTTAAATGCAATTTTAGACCCAGGCTCTCCGTCACCGTTATCAGCGATTCAGCGCTCAACAAATTCAAACGAATCTTGTCCTACTTTACCCTTACAGAATATTAAAATTATAGGTTCTGTTGCAGGAAAAGGAGTTATGTCAAATCACAAAAACATCTGGAATTCATGGTAAAAGGGCACATTTTTCGCAAACTTTATGATCGTACCTTTACTCATAACACAAACAAAACTGGGTATCGATCTCCTGAACAACAAATACAAAGCAGTATTGGATGTCAACAATTCTTGTATATGGCTGTACAACAGTAACTCTCAAATTTCATTAAGCTTTGAACAAAGTTTATCGAGAGAAGGATAGGACATCAGTAGACTACATTTCTCAACTTAAAACAAAAAACTTGATTAGTACACGACACAGTTAAATAACACATAGTTATCTTACGCAAATAAAGGACGAATCGCCAACAGACATTTTAGATAGAGTGCAGACTAAACCAGATAGTTGGAAAGCTACAACTGACCCCAACAAACAACGCAGCAGATTCTTCAAACGCATGCTCATGTTTTTGATAACATTCTGATAACGTTAGATTTCTTTACGAGTGTCAAGTGGGACCGCACAATACTTTTGTAGGAAGACATTAAGTTATTCCTTTCATTTATAGAGATGAAGTAAAACAGGAGAGTAATCCATGCCTCAAGAAGGCATCATTGAAAAGCATCTAGCTCGTACAACAGTCCATTACGCATCGCACCGAAGAAAGACGGATCTCTCAGACTCGTTCCGATTGGAGGCAAATGAAGTTATTGTACCAGAAACTTTAGACGAATTGTTGCATTTCTCTAGTGTTTGGGTGTCATGAACGTGTAAGCGCCTTTGTACAGTTTGAAATTACAAGCGCGCAATGACATCAGAGGTGCTGCGTCGCCTGGAGATTTGCTGGAACTATCTCTGCTTTTGCAAGATGCGCGAGAGACGATGGGCACTGTTAATTGTGAGATGAGGAGACACAGCAGCCGGCATAGGTGTGTCGTGAATAGTAGTACGGCATAGGTCGAGGTGTACGGCTGCAATTGCTTTCTGAGGAAGCGGAACGCGTTGATTTGTTAATTAAATTGTTCAAATTGCTCTGAGCGCTATGGGACTCAACTTCTGAGGTCATCCGTCCCCTAGAACTTAGAACTACTTAAACCTAACTAACCTAAGGACATCACACACATCCATGACCGAGGCAGGATTCGAACCTGCGACCGTAGCGGTCGCGCGGTTCCAGACTGCAGCGCCTAGAACCGCTCGACCACTCCGGCCGGCATTTATTAATTAATTATTTGAGATGAGGAATGAGACTGAAGAATTTTGAGAAGAATATTTTATTATGATTACTTTGATGAGTAATAGAAGAGGGGTTAATTTAAGATAACTGATCTTTGATTTTGTAATTTATTCCGGCAGCTGGTAGTTAATTATTCTTGCTTCACACGTGGAGAGGCTTCAGTAAAGGGAAGATGAACAGCCACCCATAATTTTCGATTTGAATTTGGGGATAGAAATAACTGTTGAATAATTTAATGTCATTTTTACGAGTTGCATTTTTAAAAGCAATCATTTGATATACTATTCACGTTTGTCCATCCAATAACTGTAATTTTTTTGCTATTATTATTTGTGATGCAAAGAAAGAGATAATTTTTCAGTATAGAACTTTTCTAATCGGAAAACTAATTACATTTGATGTCTAATTTATCGCAATTCATTGTCCAAAGTACATTAAAAAATGAGTTTACATTTTTATTAATTCAGATTTGTTTTGAACCAAGCATATTTGCCTTTTTTAAAAAGATAGTGCATTGGATAGGCGGATATCAGTAGTTAGTTGTAGCTCAGCAAATGCGGTGCGCTTTCAAGACCAGAGCAGTATCACGGTGATTCCTTTGTGCATTTGGAATACAAAAAAATTAAACAATAGTAAAAACAGGGAACACTGAGTTTTTCCAGGGCTAATTCATCAGTTTATAAGATTCTCAGTGTTGAATTCAGACGGTATGGTTGCCATTACGAATGTTTAAACTAACAGGGAACCAGGTGGGCACTTTCAAGTTATTTTCTCGCAGTCAGATCTTATAACACATTCTCGCAGTCGAATTCTTGTGTTCAAAGTTTATGAATTCTTGTCTGTGCTTCAGCCCTTGTATGAGTTGCAGTTCAATTAGATATGAATCAATGATAAAGTCTTTACCTGTGAAATTACTCCTATGTACACGTATCATCAAGCAATGGAAGTATCTGATATTGGTCAGAATCCAAATTATCCAATGAATAATAACTGGCAAATTTACAAACCAGTTTATAAAAAACAATTCTATTACTTGTGTTATAAATAATAATTGGAAAATTTTAGAAAACGTTTTATAAATAAACAACAACCGTATTACTTGTGTGAACATATCTTTCAACATTTAAGGCCATTGTAGGGGAAGTTTTCTTACATCGTTTCGTTAAAGTCGGGCGTGAGTGCTATGTTTCGGTCGCATCTTTTAGTCTGTGAAGGAAACACGAAGTTTCCAGTATCAGAATGAACCGGACTTGGAGAACGGTAAAGCCTCTGTGAACTGATTTTAATCAAACCAACGGTCATTTTCCGCACTGAAAAGAAAGAAAGACCTTTATTAGCAAGGCACAAGGACAAAGGCGTCTGCCTGGACTCTCCATCATGTCCATAGAAAAGGACCTGTTGGTACAGTTGAAAATTCGAAACTCTTTAGACGACGTTATTGGGGAGTTCTGCAAGAACCACTTAGTGGAGTTCCATTATAGATAAATCGACGATGAACGAGCAATGTCATATATACACACAACTGATAAGTTTCATGTTGCATGCCTTACCAAACATCTTCTGGATACGCCACTGTTCATGTACATGTAGCAACCAAGTTATCCCAGATTAGGAATACATCTGATATACTTGTCACCCCCAGTATTCTAACATATTCGCCTTGGTCATGTCCTTACTTCTGTTTAGTCAGTTCAGGTTCCTCGTACTATGTCAAATTTTACTTTATGACATACATTGGACCACTTTATTCAGTATTATAACTAGGCTCAAAAAATGCTTCAAATAGCTCTGAGCACCATGGGACTTAAATTCTGAGGTCATCAGTCCCCTAGAACTTAGAACTACTTAAACCTAACTAACCTAAGGACATCACACACATCGATGCCCGAGGCAGGATTCGAACCTGCGACCGTAGCGGTCGCGCGGTTCCAGACTGTAGCGCCTAGAACTGGTCTGCCACTCCGGCCGGCAGTTAGGTTCTTCTGTTTTTTGTTGGCCCAGTTCTTTTCATTCTTTCAGAAGGTGCCTTTCTCTCCTCTACCGAAATCTTCCATTCCATTCTCAGCTTGTTAATTTTTATTGGCTGTGTGATATTTTTGTTCTGAAGTATCTTCAGCGTGTTTGTCTTGCGTTGCAAATTCTCCATCGTTATCTGTAATCTCATCATATCCACTTTGATCTCTGCCATCCATCTAATGCAGCTCTTCCTATTCCATGACTTCTCAATTATTCTCCTTCTGATTGTGTTTTCTGTTGCCCTCATCAAATGACCTAGGAAAGAGATCGGTTTCTTTTTCATTGTAATTGTCACTGGTTCTGTTTCTTTATAAATTATTTCATTTGAAGCTATTCTCCAACCTCCGTCTTTTTGGTATATATATTCTGACTCACCTTTGTATTTCTAGTAATCTGTCTGTTGCTTCAGTGTTGATTTCTTAAAATATAGTTTCATTAGCATATGTTATTTGCGGCTGTGTGACTGTTTTGCAGTGTTTCAGTTTTTTGGATATTGAGTGGCATTTTTTGTTATACATGATGTGTTTTAATCATTTTATTTATTCTACTCTGTCATAATGGTTTCTCATTCAGGTTGTGTGTTATTGTTTCTCCCAAGTATTTAAACTTTCCAATAATTTTTATCTCGTGTTCTCCCATTCTAATTTTGTTCGCTGATGACGGTTCCGTTAGCATTATTTCTGTTTCTTCAAAAGATATTTTAAGTCCAATACTCTGGACACTTCCTATAATGATCGTATTTTTCGTTTGGTTTCTTGAATGTTGTTGACTAGAACAGAGAGGTCATCAGCAAATCCCGGACAGTTCAACTTTATGTCATTTTTCGTGTTCCAAACTTAATGTTCTTTGGATTGTCCTTGTACCATTCCCTCATAATGTATTCAAGGGCACAATTAAAAAGAAGTGGTGACAGGCCGTCTCCCTGCCTTAAACCAATTTTTAGCAAGAATGATTCAGAAAGTTCCCCCTCTGAACTTAATTTTCGAATTTGTGTTTGTTAAGGTAATTCTACCAGTTTAATTAATTTTGTCTGGAGTCCGAATTGTCTTAAAATTTTTAACACTGAGGGTATATGGATAGAATCATATACGTTCTTAAAATCTTTAATGTAATTGAGAGAGACTTGTTCCGTTTACAGTAATAAACCATGACTAATTTCGGAGGAATTATTTGCTCGGCACGGCTTCCCCATAGTCTGAAGCCTCCTTGGTATTTGCCCATTTCCTTATCCAGTTATTCTTTGAAGCTATCGTGTAAAATCATGGAAAAAATCTTTTAGATGCAGTCCAAGAGCGAGATTCCTCTATAATTGTCTGGATCACTTTTGTCTCCTTTCTTATGAAGTGGGTTAATTATAACTGTGTTCTGTTCTGCTGGGAATTCTTCTGTTGCAAAATTTTTTGTAAAATAATGTGTAAAGATGTCTGGGTTGTTTTGCCAGCATACTTCCAAATTTCCGAAGACACTTGATTTTCACCACATGCTTTGTAGTTGCTCATTTCTTCAAATGCAGTTTCTATTTATTGTACTGTAGGTGGGTTTATATTTTCTGGTTTGGTATTTACAGGGTTGCTTGTGTCTATTGTTCAAAAATGGTTCAAATGGCTCTGAGCACTATGGGACTCAACTTCTGAGGTCATTAGTCCCCTAGAAATTAGAACTAATTAAACCTAACTAACCTAAGGACATCACAAACATCCATGCCCGAGGCAGGATTCGAACCTGCGACCGTAGCGGTCTTGCGGTTCCAGACTGCAGCGCCTTTAACCGCACGGCCACTTCGGGCGGCGTGTCTATTGTTAAAAGCATTCTAGGTTCATCACAGTCCAAGAGCTTGTCGAATGCTTCTGCCATTATTTCTGCGTTTTCCTTGTCATTATGGGTTATTATTCCATCTTTATTTCTCAGCAGTAGGGTGGGAGGGTTGTAATTACATAATTGTTTATCAGAGGCTTTGAAATACTGTATGATATTTGTTTTATAGCAGTTTTCTTCAATGGAACTCAGTAGATCTTTTCATACTGCCGCTTTGTTTTTCTGGTAGTTTGAGAGTTTTTTATGTTTTTGTGGTTATCTGCATTTTCCTCTGTTTTGTGAGTTAGAGATTTCGTTCACGCTTGATATCTTTAATCATAAATTTCATCATTTTCCATAGTCTACCAGTCATATTTTCTACGTTGATTTACTGGGACCGATTCTTCAGCTTGTTGTTTTAAAATTGGTGTAGTTCCTCAAGATTATCCGTTACTATTGTATTTTCTGTGTTTTCTGATATCTGTCATTTTTGATTAGTTTATGTGGGTTCTACTTTCTTTTACTCCAGTTACTCTCTGTCCTTTTTTTCCTTAGTGGGATGAATTTGATTTTGATTTTGACCAAATAATGATCCGAACCTGTGTCTGTTAATCTCAGTACTTTGACACCTCGAATTTCTTTATGAAAGAATATGTCCATGCAAATATTGTACAGTTGCCACTCTCCTCTTTACTAATCAGGATGTTTCCATGTCATAAGTGTCCATGGTTTTCTTTTAAAATATGTAGATTTATCAAATGAGTCCTTTTGTTCTGTACTTTTCGACAAGTCTTTGTTCGTTTCTATTAGTTTGTTTGTGTGTCGCCCGTTTCCCACTTATATCTCTGTACTTTTCCTTTCCCAGTTGGGCATTAAAATCCCCTGTTAAGATCTGTACGTTGTTTTTATTGACTTGATTTTTTTTTTGTCTGATCCAAAAGCTCCCAAAAGTTTTTTACTTCTACCATAGTTCATGTTAGAAAACTTTTCTCTTTGTTAGGGGCATGGGGGTTTATGATAGAATAGATCTTCTTTGTGGATTTCAGAGTTTAAGTTGCTATTCGTAGATAAATAGCTTTAAAATCAGTTACTGAATCTATCATTTTGAAATTTACTGTAAATCCTGTTCAGGGTTGTGGGCACTGTTTCATAACGCTTTGTCCTTGTTTTCCATTGTAAAGTCTATAACCTTGAGATTCCACTGGATCTTGTGTTGTATTTCTCATTTCTTTGTGTCCTGCTATTACGATGTTTTGTCTGTCCAATTCATTTATGAAGTTTTTGAGCTTTCCAGTTTTCAGTAAAGAGTTTGTTATATGTGTTCCAATGTAGTCAACGTGATTATATTTTATTTTGGCGTTATTAGCTTGATGAGAGTTGGTTGATTTCAAATGCTCCGATTCATTTGAGTCTTCTAGTTGGCTATGCACAGATTCCGACGTAGCCTTCATCTTCCCTACTGGGTTGGACAGTAGAAATTTTTCCTCCAGAGATCTTTCCATGTTTGCCTGTCAGAGGCTATCAACCTCGAATGGAGCAATCTCCGTGTTATAAATATGGTTGTTAGCCACGGAGGATATTAATCAGCCGCCACTAACATCAGTTAAATTATACTTAACAGTGTCCTCTTTTTCCCCACTATAAATTCGAATACACTTGCCAAAAAATTAAAAATCTTCCAGAGTAATTCTTAGCTTGCTGATATGTAAACGTGTTAGCAATTGTTCAGTTGCACTACGACACACGAAATTACATAAATTTTAAGAAAATTTCCCATGCTGGGTTCGAACCCAGAACCTCCCGGACTGCTTGAAATGGGTGTGCGGATGGTGCTAAAACTGAAAGTATGTTGGGTAATTAGGGAATGACTTTTGTTCCAGAAATTTTGGAGTAATTGGATGTGAAAGTATATCCATGTAATTAGTGCGTTACCGACTTCGAAACAAAAACGGTGAAACCCTTCAACTCCTCTTAACACTCACTCTTCTCAATCTTCATCCCTTCTATTAACGAAACCCGGCAAATGTTCCCCTTTGAGGAGCAGTACTCTAGAATTGGTCGAACGATAGTCCGACACTCTTTCACGGATGGATTTCAGTTCCGTAAAATTTTACCAATGAGTGGCAGCCTGTCACTGGGTTTTCCTAACGCTAGTAATAAAACTATTGAGGCGCGTGGTAGCCGCGCTGTCTAGGGGGCATGGGTGTGTGTGTCGTGTTTAGCGTAAGTTAGTTTAAGTTAGATTAAATAGTGTGTAAGCTTAGGGACCGATGACGTCAGCAGTTTGGTCCCTTAAGACCTTACCACAAATTTCCAATTTCCAATAAAACAATTTTTTTTGGAAAAGCAGAAACCTGGCCGACGCTCGTTTTATGTCCTTCCTAATGGCTAATACTACAATTTTGTGGTGGTTACTGTTTCTAGTGCTTTGTTGCCAATAGTGTAATCGAACAATAATGAATCTTTTCGTCCATTTTTGCAGAATACCTGACACTTACTCACGTTCAGGGCCAGCTGCCAGCGTCTGCATCAGTCTTCTGCTCTCTGCAGATCTTCCTGCGTTTCATTACAGTCTTCTGGCGTTACAACCTCCCCACACACAATGGCACAGTACACAAACACCCTCATGAAGCTTCCATTATCCACTGCAACATTTACTAATGCACTAATGTGCCAATACACTATGACCATCTACTTAAAAGCGTGTTGGCCCACCTTTGGAACGCAATTCAGCGGTGATTATACGTGCATGGTTTCGACAAGTACTTGATAGGTTTCCAGAGGTTTCTGGCACCAGATACCTACGCACGGGTCACACGCTTCTCATAATTTATGGGCGGTTGGTTTGTGGGCGCGGAGCTGGCATCCGATAGCGTCCTAGTTGGGTTTTATCTTATTCCTGAAATCATTAGAGCACGATTCTAGCATTGTGATACTGACGTTTATCCTGCTGAAAGATGCCATCGCTGTTGAGGGGGACAACAAGCATAAGGGGTTACAGGTAATCCTTAATAATATTCACTCAGTTCACAGCGGCCATGGTGACTTCGATTACTACCGCAGGTCCGGTGGAAGTCCAGGCGAATGACCCCATAACATATACTGCTCTCACCAGCCTGCATACGTGGCACGCTGCATCCTTCGAGCAGTCGTTCGCCTGGATGATGCCGTATACGGCCAGGACCATCGACATGGTTTACCAATGAAAGGGATTCGTCCGACCAGACGACACGATTACATTGATCTGCGGTCCAATCTTGACTGGGACACTCAAGTGTTTAGGACGGGTGGTAGGGACAGAGCATCGAGTGACATTATACTGAGTGCACTATCCGAAAATTACCTCAAGCAATTAAACAGAGAACCGACTCGTGGAGATAACATCTTGGACCTACTGATAACAAACAGCCCCGAACGTTTCGACTCTGTAAGCGCAGAACAGGGAGTCAGTGATCTTAAGGCCGTTGCAGCATCCCTGAATATGGCAGTAAATAGGCATATAAAGAAAGGGAGGAAGGTTTATCTGTTTATTAAGAGTAATAGAAGGCAGATTTCAGACGACGTAACAGATCAAAACGAAAATTCCTGTTCCGTCACTGACAATGTTGAGTGTTTATGGAAAAAGTTCAAGGCAATCGTAAAATGCGTTTTAGGCAGATACGTGCCGAGTAAAACTGTGAGGGACGGGAAAAACCCATCGTGGTTCAACAACAAAGTTAGGAAACTACTGCGAAAGCAAAGAGAGCTTCACTGCAAGTTTAAACGCAGCCAAAACCTCTCAGACAAACAGAAGCTAAACGATGTCAAAGTTAGCGTAAGGAAGGCTATGCGTGAAGCGTTCAGTGAATTCGAAAGTAAAATTCTGTGTACCGACTTGACAGAAAATCCTAGAAAGTTCTGGTCTTACGTTAAATCAGTAAGTGGCTCGAAACAGCATATCCAGACACTCCGGGATGATGATGGCATTGAAACAAAGGATGACACGCATAAAGCTGAAATAATAAACACCTTTTTCCAAAGCTGTTTCACAGTGGAAGACCGCACTGCAGTTCCTTCTCTAAATCCTTGCACAAACGAAAAAACGGCTGACATCGAAATAAGTGTCCAAGGAATAGAAAAGCAACTACAATCACTCAACAGAGGAAAGTCCACTGGACCTGACGGGATACCAATTCGATTCTACACAGAGTACGTGAAAGAACTTGCCCCCCTTCTAATAGCCGTGTACCGCAAGTCTCTAGAGGAACGGAAGGTTCCAAATGTTTGCAAAAGGGCACATGTAGTCCCAGTCTTCAAGAAGGGTCGTCGAGCAGATACGCAAAACCATAGACCTATAACTCTGACGTCGATCTGTTGTAGAATTTTAGAACATGTTTTTTGCTCGCGTATCATGTCGTTTCTGGAAACCCAGAATCTACCCTGTAGGAATCAACATGGATTCCCGAAACAGCGATCGTGTGAGACCCAACTCGCTTTATTTGTTCATGAGACCCAGAAAATATTACATACAGGCTCCCAGTTAGATGCCATTTTCCTTGACTTCCGGAAGGCGTTCGATAAGGTTCCGCACTGTCGCCTGATAAACGAAGTAAGAGCCTACAGAATATCAGACCAGCTGTGTGGCTGGATTGAAAAGTTTTTAGCAAACAGAACACAGCATGTTGTTCTCAATGGAGAGACGTCTACAGACGTTAAAGTAACCTCTGGCGTGCCACAGGATAGTATTATGGGACTATTGCTTTTCACAATATATACAAATGACCTAGTAGATAGTGTCGGAAGTTCTATGCGGCTTTTCGCGGATGATGCTGTAGTATACAGAGAAGTTGCAGCATTAGAAAATTGTAGCGAAATGCAGGAAGATCTGCAGCGGATAGGCACTTGGTGCAGGGAGTGGCAACTGACCCTTAACATAGACAAATGTAATGTATTGCGAATACGTAGAAAGAAGGATCCTTTATTGTATGATTATATGATAGCGGAACAAACACTGGTAGCAGTTACTTCTGTAAAATATCTGGGAGTATGCGTGCGGAACGATTTGAAGTGGAAGGATCATATAAAATTAATTGTTGGTAAGGCAGGTACCAGGTTGTGATTCATTGGGAGAGTCCTTGGAAAATGTAGTCCATCAACAAAGGAGATGGCTTACAAGACACTCGTTCGACCTATACTTGAGTAATGGTCATCAGTGTGGGATCCGTACCAGATCGGATTGACGGAGGAGATAGAGAAGATCCAAAGAACTGCGGCGCGTTTCGTCACAGGGTTATTTGGTAAGCGTGATAGTGTTACGGAGATGTTTAGCAAACTCAAGTGGCAGACTCTGCGAGAGAGGCGCTCTGCATCGCGGTGTAGCTTGCTGTCCAGGTTTCGAGAGGGTGCGTTTCTGGA
Organism: Schistocerca serialis cubense; assembly: GCF_023864345.2. Lineage (NCBI taxonomy): Eukaryota > Metazoa > Arthropoda > Insecta > Orthoptera > Acrididae > Schistocerca > Schistocerca serialis. Next base: position 250,677,521 of record NC_064639.1, on the reverse strand, counting down.
CGAGGTATCGAATATATTGCTTCCCCCTACGTATACCTCCCGAGGAGATCACGAATGTAAAATTAGAGAGATTCGAGCGCGCACGGAGGCTTTCCGGCAGTCGCTTTTCCCGCGAACCATACGCGACTGGAACAGAAAAGGGAGGTAATGGCAGTGGCACGTAAAGTGTCCTCCGCCACACACCGTTTGGTGGCTTGCGGAGTATAAATGTAGATATAGATCGCCTGTCCACTGTAATCCTAACTGACGACGTATTGGCTCGACATGGGAACAGTTACGGGTCCTCTGCTGTGGAACACCATGTTCAACATGTTGTCTGCCCGGTGTGCTCCAAAACACCTGTGCCTGCACCATTCCCGTACTCTGTCGTCAGATCTGCCACAGATGACCGCCTACCTTGCATTAGAGAGTGGGTAAACCTCCGACCCCATGTTGTATGATGAGGTATGAACGTTCAACTTCTTGTCGCCTACTCGTGGTTTCTGCATTCTCCGACCACTTTCCATAGACGCTCACGACAGTAGCACGCGGACAACCGGCCAACTTCGCCGTATACGGGATGCTCGCTCCCAAACACTGGGCCACAACAATCTTCCGTTTATCATAGTCACTCAAGTTCACAGATTTCCGCATTTGCGCCACCTGTCTTAGCTAGAATGATTTCCCATTCGTCTCTGCTCCGCTCATATACTTCTCTTACAGCGCCTCTTACAGCGCCACATGTCCTCAGGGCAACCAGGCAGCATAGAACTTAGTGGTCGGCAGCGGTAATAATGTTTTGGCTCATCAGCGTATATTGTACCAATAACGGTCGTATAACACTGTTTTCGGGTTCTCCGAAAATTACTTATTTATTTGTCGATTTAGTTCCGTCAAAACCCGTGTAATGGGAACTATCTACTAGCCTTCCTGTCAATAAGCTGGTTTTTGTTCAGCAAAAGACAGCGCGGATGTGTATAAAGTGCATTCCGGATTTTTATTTGATTGTCTTGATCGCAAAGTTTTTTTGTATGTGATTACCGGCTTCGGTAATGTTATAACCATCTTAAGAATGTACAACAAAAGTAAAGGAGAGTAAGTTACTAGCTACTATATTAAGAGAATAAAAACAAAACTACGGTATACCATTCATTCTCTTGCGCTGTAACAACTCATCAGATGTAAAAAAATAACACAAGCTAAAACAGCCATGTATGCTTCAACCAGCTATATATAGATACACAACAATCGTAAACGTCGTTGATGCACAAAAAATGTAAAAATAATTATTCAAAGTTATTAAAAGGAAGTTCATTTACAAGTAGAGATCTTTAAATTATTTCCAGTTATCTCGCCTTCTTTCTGTATAAGACTAATTCTAGAGCCATTATTATGTATTCAATTTTAGACTGATTTCTGTAATCAGTTTTTACGTGTTGAACATCGTGTTAAATTCTGACCAGCTTTAAACTGTCAGAGGGGAACAAATTTGTCTTATGGTTAAAATTCTTATAAAAGTTTTTTTTATATACAACTGAAAATATTTTAAAGATCTGTACTTTTAAATATACTTCCTTTTAATTACTTTGTATCTTTACTTGCACATTATGCATGCATCAACGACCACTAGGAATAGAAATTTATTTTCTATTAGTCTATTGTAGACTGTGAAGATGGCTATTGCATACCCGAAACCGGTAACTTAATACAAAAAATTTAGCGGTCAAATAAATATTATGTACATCATGATCACTCTCCAGAGTGTCATTTCCAATGTGTATTCGTACAATTCTTCAAGTTCAACACTATCATCTGTCACTGTTTGTACTAAGCAAATATAATAACTCGATCTTGTAGGAGCAAATTTTGGAAGTCTTTTATTCACTGTTGCATCTAAAAAGTTTGTTCTCTTCCGGGAATGAACAAAAAAGTTACAGACGCACCAAGATTAAAAAAAAAAAACACTCTACATGCACTGAAACACAAAACTATCTGTGATAAAACCAAATTTAACTTGTGGGTGTAACAGTACACAATATAGCATGTGAAATTACTTCTCTAACTTTTGTTTGCACAGGGTTTGAATGTGCTGGATGAGTAGGCCCAAGACACTGAACGAAAACCCTCCGAAACATCGCAGAACCGCATACGGGGTGAGCTACACCCTTCATTTACATCTACATGGTTACTCTGCAATTCACACTTAACTGCCTGGCAGAGGGTTCATCGAACCATTTTCATACTACTTCTCTACCGTTCCACTCTCGAATGGTTCGTGGGAAAAATGAACACCTAAATCTTTCCGTTCGACCTCTGATTTCTCTAATTTTATTCTGATGATCATTTCTCCCTACGTAGGTGGGTGTCAACAAAAGATTTTCGCATTTGGAAGAGAAAGTTGGTGATTGAAATTTCGTAAATAGATATCGCCTCAAAGAAAACCGCCTTTGTTTCACTCACTGCCACGTCAACTCGCGTATCATACACGAAACGAGCTGCCCTTCTTTGCACTTTTTCGATGTCCTCCGTCAATCCTACCTGGTAAGGATCCCACACCGCGCAGCAATATTCCAGCAGAGGACGGACAAGTGTAATGTAGGCTGTGTCTTTAGTGGGTTTGTCGCATCTTCTAAGTGTTCTGCCAACAAACCGCTGTCTTTGTTTCACCTTCCCCACAATATTATATATGTGGTCTCTCCAATCTAAGTTGCTCGTAATTGTAATTCCTAGGTATTCAGTCGAATTGATAGCCCTTAGGTTTGTGCGATTTATCGTATAATCAAAATTTGTCGGATTTCTTTTAGTACCCATGTGGATGACCTCGCAATTTTCTTTGTTTAGTGCCAATCGTCACTTTTCGCACCATACAGAAATTCTCTATAGATCATTTTGTAATTGGAATTGATCGTCTGACGATTTTACTAGACAGTAAATTACAGCGTCATCTGCAAACAATCTAAGGGGGTTGCTCAGATTATCACCTAGATCATTTATGTGAATCAGGAACAGCAGAGGGCCTATGACACTACCTTGCGGAACGCCAGATATCACTTCTGTTCTACTCAATGATTTACCGTCTATCACTACGAACTGAGACCTTTCTGAGAGGAAATCACGAATCCAGTCACACAACTGAGATATACTCCATACGCACGCAATTTGATTAATATTCGCTTGGGAGGAACGGTGCCAAAAGCCTACTGGAAATTTAGGAATATGGAATCGATCTGAGATCCCTTGTCAACAGCACTCATTACTTCGTGTTGCAAAAAAACGATATTTTCTGAATCCATGTTAATTATGTATCACTCAGTCATTTTCTTCAAGGTGATTCATAATGTTCGAGTACAGTACATGCTCCAAAATCCTACTGCAAACTGAGGTCACACACCGGCGGCTAAACGCCACGTTGCACTATCGGTGCACTCGACGTTTTGTATCATTCGAAAAGAGGTAAAATCGAGACTCATCGAACATTACTACGCTCCTCTAATCGTCTTCCGTCCAGTTTCATGTTTTTTTAGCCCACTGAAGACGTGTAGCTCTATGTTTTTGCGAACAATGTTCCTACGCCGGGTACTTGACCCAAATGTCTACTGGATGCTGTTCCCTTCGCGGTGATCGCTCGGAAACTGGTCGATACCGAACGGTTGACAATAGTAAGTCTTGTCGTATCTGAAACCGATCGTTAGCTGTCAGGAAGTCACACCAATCCATACTCTATCGGTTAGGATGCTTTTCCTCTACTTTTTACATGACTGTGAATGGTGTACCATTCCATGTACACACATTGGACAGTCTACGTTGACACACCATCAAACAGAGGAATGCTTTCAGTGTGTGGTTAAATGTGCGTTCAATGACGATAACTCTTTTCTGCCATTCGATCAGGTCTGCAGACCGACCCATCTTACTGCGCTTCTTCCATGCAACCGACTGGCGCTACGCACCAATACATTACTATGCTGTAAGTCACCGGAAAGGAAGGGAGGGGGGTGGAGAAGAAGAGAGTCACGTGAGCGCCCGATACTAGTTCTACATTATCTCTACTGTCCAAAGCGATGACTACGCTCTTTTAAGGCAGTAACCAGTTTTTAGCCCATTGAGCTTAACTAAGCTATGGATTTTCATTCTCTCACTATCTTGCAGTGTTTTCATAGCTTTTCTTTCACAAGACAGAAATATTTTAAGTTCTTTTGTTGAGTTTTCCCATCTCTGGTTACGAAACCAATCATAACACAGTTATTGTCTTGCATTAATATTACATATGTTTTTGGATATGGTCTGCCTTTAGCAAAACACAATTTTATTTTTTAACCCAAACATGTTTCACTGCAGTTGCAGCATCTTCAGTGGGCTTTTATTTTATGCCTGTTAAAGATAAAGAATGTTCTTTACTGTTTGCATATATGTAACTATTAGTTTTTTTAATCGTAATTATAGATATTTGAAAAAACACATAAAATTATGAATTCATACTTTTTACCACACGGTGTGGTTTTTCTGACGTATTATGTTTCTACAGTGACTGTTTTGTTTCTCTCTCTCTCTTTCTCTCTCTCTCTGTCTGTCTGTCTCTCTCTCTGTCTCTCCCTTTACACACACAACACACACAAAAAAGTACTTGTAATAATAATGAAAAATCCTCAACCCTGCTCTCTCTCTCACACACACACACACACAATACACAAACGTACACACATACAAACATACAAAAAATGCACAGACACCTCTGAAAGATTCAGAACAACTACCAGGAACACCTTCAACTGTTCCACCATCAGCCATCTTGTTTTTACACCTACAACTGTTCCACTGTCCGCCATGTTTGTTTTTACAGCTGCTAAACAGTGAAACAATGTCAGTGACAGCTCAATATATAGTGTTTGGCAGTGATGAAGATGAGGAAAAAGAAAACGTAAGCGAAACATAATGTAAATAGACACACACACACATCCAAACACACCTACAGAATTGATTTTCCGCCCCTGGTAGCTGAATGGTCAGCGCGACAGACTCTCGATCCTAAGGGCCCGGCTTCTATTCCCGGCTGTGTCGGAGATTTTCTCCGCTCAGGGACTGGGTGTTGTGTTGTCCTAATCATAATCATTTCATCCCCATGGACGCGCAAGTCGCCGCAGTGGCGTCCAATCGAAAGACTTGCACCCGGCGAGCGGGCTACCCGACGGGAGGCCCTCGTCACACGACATTTTATTTATAGAATTAATTAATTTCAGGCATACAAATAACAATTTTCAAATCGTAATTTTGGCTTTAACAATTTATCTACTTTAAGGTGTAAGTGGTTTCAGATGACGAACTGTGAAACAAAACAGTCACTGTAGAAACACAATACATCAGAAAAACCACACCATGTGGTGAAAAGGCATGAATTCAAAATTTTATGTTTTTTCAAATATCTGTAATTACGATTTGAAAACTAATAGTTACATGTATACAAACAGTAAAGAACATTCTTTATCTTTAAAAGCCATAAAACAAAAGCCCGCTGAAAATGCTGCAACTGCAGTGAAACATGTTTGACTTAAAAAATAAAATTGTGTTTCGCTAAAGGCGACCCTATCCAAAAACATATCTATTGTTAAAGCAAACACGAAAAAAGAACTTCAACCCCAAGTTGATTATTGCATTAATATTACCGTAACCGTCATACTCTTTCCGCTAGAATTATTATATAGTCTGTGACACACATCATTATACGTAATTGTGACACTTACGTACGATGTCTTTGGTGGTATCGATCCTGCTCACTCTAGTCTTCCCTCTGGACGTTGCTGGGCGATAGTGGGGACGCTGGCCCGTGGTATGACGCGCGTGACCAGCCGTGGCGGAGTGATGTTCTGACGCTTAGCTGGCGGAATGGGCTGGCTCGTGGCAGAGGTAGACGGCGGGCAGTTTTGATGGATGACGTGTGAGCGCTCTGCTTCGGCTGGACATTACTGGAAGGCAGCGACCTCGCATCTGAAGAGGTACCGGCGACTTGAATCTCTCTACGTGACCACTGAAGGAAGCGAGTCTGCTTGATGACCTGTTGTTTGCACATATTGTGGACTGCGGTGAAGTGCTAGGGTACTGGTTCTAAATTCATGCAACCTTGTTTCTCGTACACTCTTAACAGTTGTGACTTTACTACTGTCCCATATTGTCGGCCAAAGATGCCCTTTTGTTTCATAACTGAGCAAATATTCCCGGTTTCTGGCGATCCTGCGTTAAAGGTGTAAACCGATAGTTTATTGAACACAGTGGCTGCCCTGTGGCGTGTGTAAAAAAGGGGTAATTTTCAAGAATGATTGCCTATCGAACTTGTGGTGTCCAAACGATACCTATCGAACGAGCGATCGTAAATCGAGCATGCGACTCTTGTGGCGGGCGTTGTGATCATTTATTTATGATCGTCATTTTTGTCTGTTTTCCGTCGTTCCTTAGTTGCTCTAAATTACATACCTCCGCGAATTATTTGTGAGTTGCTAGGAAATCCCAGACGATTTATGTCGTTAGTGAGTGGGATGTCTGGTGTTCTTGACGTTTCTTCGGCGGATTCTCTCACATGGAAAAATCTAATTCCACGTTTATCCAGCGTAGAAAATTGTTCTACTTTTTGTCGCAACTATGAAGTACTACCGGATGAGGAAAGAAGAGACTGTGTACACTGTGGTCGTGCGAAGTGTGTAAAACTTCGTAAGAACAGTTTCTATGCTGAAATACCGTTTACAATTTCATTGCGGACAGTGCGGTAAATGAACGAGTGTCAGGAAGAATACATGGTTCGACTCTTCCAAATTATCCAGCCAGACCACCGTAATGGACTTTCACATCATGACAACACCGACGACGAGTAAGGTAAGTCGTCTCCTTTGCAAATTACAAGTACTTTTGTAACGCTCTTCTTTTTCCGTTGCTTTAGAGACCACCGTAAACATACAACGCCCGCCACCAGCGTCGCATGATGAATTTACGATCACACGTTCGATATGTATCGTTTCGACACTGCAATTTCGATAGGCAATCATTCTTGAAAATTAGCAAGAAAGGTTGTTTTCTGCTACGTACTTCAGTATATTACTTGTTTTGTTCTTTGCCTCACTTTGCCAGTGTATGGAGCCGTTCACTGGGTGTTTGAACATTGCTCTATGCACCTACGGGTAAGGTCACTTACATTTGGCTGTGATATATGTTATCCAGTATCCTGCGTTTAATGCAAGCAATGTTGATTAATTTGTTATGCTTGTGCTTTAACTGCTTGATACACTTAACTAACGTAATGGCGTTGAATATCATACTGTTAATTCCATGAGTATGTTGCAGGGAATGTATTCCGTTACTAAAGCTTTATTGTGACAGGCCACACTGTATGCCTTAGGTTGTACGGTGACAGTCGTCGAAATGAACTGGTCGTGTCTTTTTAGTGTTCTGCTCTGGGAAGCGAGCTGACCAGCTGAGTACTTTAGATCAGAGTTACTTGCTGTTATTATATGTGAAATACTCCTCTGCCTGTTAACTATTTGTCGGTTGTTTATTTCAATTTACGGAGTGCACCTTGCCCAGTCCATCAGTATAGTTTGAACGTCTACTGCCGTTATTTGCTTTCCTGAAGTTAAGCATTGGTTTCGCCTAAGGACGTCCTGTAATATAAATGTAGTTTGCTACGTGGCTTGGCCACAGGGTTGCAAAGTCTTGTAAATTACTTAAGCGTTTCTTTTGTCTTTGTCGGGTTTCAGGAAAAATCCTAAAGCCACCTCTGCTAATTGTTAAATTTGTTTGTGTGGCCGCCCCGTACACCCCCGCGACCAACTTCTTTCGCATTCAAATTCTTCAAGACGGTCTGTTGCAACCTCCGCTAAGGTCTCTGGGTCGATCTATCGCCGCTAACGTCACTAAAATCCTACGAATCTTTCATAAATCTGTCCCTTGCATATGTAAATGAATACAGTTGATAATTAAGACAGATCTGAAACATCCGATGTCTTCTCAACTAAAATAGCAACATATGTCATTTCTTTCATCTGAGCTCTTTCGGAGAGCGTAACTGCATATACACTCTGAATCAAACCACTTTGAATGAAAGGAAATAATCCGGTGAGCAGAGGCTATAGATAATGGATATAATTGTCTCGATTGTCGCAGTTTTCCCTGTGTCATGGAAATGATCATTCTTCTTGTCCTAAAAGGCAGATGACTGCTGTCAATCTCTTAAGTATTTCCCGTTTAGTCTCACTGCTTCAATGTTCTTTGAGATGTTTGCACGTTTCTGTTCATCTAATTGCAGTTTTACCAAATGTGTGCAGAGCTAACCAATCATCGATTTGAGATATTGAATCTTCATGCTTTGTAATTGAGGTTTGCAGATTAAGGACCGAGAATTCCCAAAATGATTTGTCTTTCCTGAGACATAAACATGGCCAACGGAAGAGTTTACACAAAACTTCAATATTACGAGGGCAGTTCAATAAGTAATGCAACACATTTTTTTTCTGAAACAGGAGTTGTTTTATTCAGCATTGAAATACACCAGGTTATTCCCCAATCTTTTAGCTACACAACACTATTTTTCAACGTAATCTCCATTCAATGCTACGGCCTTACGCCACCTTGAAATGAGGGCCTGTATGCCAGCACGGTACCATTCCACTGGTCGATGTTGGAGCCAACGTCGTACTGCATCAATAACTTCTTCATCATCCGCGTAGTGCCTCCCACGGATTGCGTCCTTCATTGGGCCAAACATATGGGAATCCGACGGTGCGAGATTGGGGCTGTAGGGTGCATGAGGAAGAACAGTCCATTGAAGTTTTGTGAGCTCCTCTCGGGTGCGAATACTTGTGTGAGGTCTTGCGTTGTCATGAAGAAGGAGAAGTTTGTTCAGATTTTTGTGCCTACGAACACGCTGAAGTCGTTTCTTCAATTTCTGAAGAGTAGCACAATACACTTCAGAGATGATCGTTTGACCATGGGGAAGGACATCGAACAGAATAACCCCTTCAGCGTCCCAGAAGACTGTAACCATGACTTTACCGGCTGAGGGTATGGCTTTAAACTTTTTCTTGGTAGGGGAGTGGGTGTGGCGCCACTCCATTGATTGCCGTTTTGTTTCAGGCCTGTAACAATCTTTGACAAGAAATTGTCACCCTCAGCCATATGACGAGCAAGCAATTCCTCACAGATGGTTCTCCTTTGCTCTTTATGGTGTTCGGTTAGACAACGAGGGACCCAGCGGGAACAAACCTTTGAATATCCCAACTGGTGAACAATTGTGACAGCACTACCAACAGAGATGTCAAGTTGAGCACTGAGTTGTTTGATGGTGATCCGTCGATCATCTCGAACGAGTGTGTTCGCACGCTCTGTCATTGCAGGAGTCACAGCTGTGCACGGCCGGCCCGCACGCGGGAGATCAGACAGTCTTGCTTGACCTTGCGGCGATGATGACACACGCTTTGCCCAACGACTCACCGTGCTTTTGTCCACTGCCAGATCACCATAGACATTCTGCAAGCGCCTATGAATATCTGAGATGCCCTGGTTTTCCGCCAAAAGAAACTCGATCACTGCCCGTTGTTTGCAACGCACATCCGTTACAGGCGCCATTTTAACAGCTCCGTACAGCGCTGCCACCTGTCGGAAGTCAATGAAACTACACGAGACGAAGCGGGAACGTTTGAAAATATTCCACAAGAAATTTCCGGTTTTTTCAACCAAAATTGGCCGAGAAAAAAAATGTGTTGCATTACTTATTGAACTGCCCTCGTACATAACTAAATCGTTGTATTGTAAATAGCAGGAATAAATGACCTTATTAAATTTCTGGATTTATACTGTTTTCAAATTGATGAGGCACGGAATAGGACGACCATTTTTAACAATTTTTAACTTTCCACTGAATGACTATGAGTGCAAAGATTCATCAAAGACACTTTTTATAACATTACGAATGCATTTGCGAAACTGTTGGCTAAAATATTGTTCAGAAACACTAAACAAGATGCATCCGTGATACACTATAGTGCTTTTAAAGTTAGTTGCAACGTTTGACGCTTGGCTCACTGGAGGGGACGTGACACCCTTGCCGGGATAACACGAATGGCAAGCTGGCATTCGCTACCTCGCCTCCAACGGTTCAGTTCGTAAAGCATTCACATTGCCACGCCGTGGATAAACAGTACCACGTGGTGCTGCACGTTATATGCATGTGACTTCGAGAGCCCTCGTTATGAAGTGGTGTTTTATGGTCCTGAAGTGTTCTATTATCATCAGGTACTGTGCACAAGTATTTTGTGTCAGCGTTGCATTAATAATAACGCTGCAATACGTCTTAACAAGAGATTCGCAAAAAAAGTGGTCGTACAAGAACACATCCACTGGCTGTGAAGATAATTTTCTGCTGGACGATATTACTCCGAATGTGACAGTAATAGTGGGCAATGGACTAAACGATTCTTGTGATGGATGAAGCTCCAACAATGCAGTGGAGCAAAGCATATATTTTGCTCTGGATACAAAGATATGTCCACACGATAAACTTGAACTTCGCATATACAGTATAAGGCGGAGTTAATGAAACTTGTAGTGCTGTAGAAGCCAAAAACTTTATGTAACTTGGTCGATAAGCTGGCTCACGCTAAAGACTTAGCTTCATCAGGCTTCGTTTGCATCACACTCATTAACATCCGACTGAGAATATATGGGTCTAGCTGAAAGGTAATGTGGAAAAAAACAACAAGAAGTCTACGCCCAATGAGTTTGAAATGCTGACAAGAGAAGCAATTACAAATAGTACACCACGGAATTGGTCTTGAGTCATCAGCAATACCAAGAAGGTAGTTGGAGAGACATGCATTCATAAAGTACTAAGGGAGTTTTGAGTAATACACAACTTCTTTTACTGCCATGTTAAGATCTGAGTCTTCAGCCAAAACACAATAGAGTTTACAAATATTCATCTCACTTATATTCAAATGCAGCTTTAATTGTGACAGATTTCTGAACAGTGTGTTATTAAACTAGCAGCCGAGGGCAAGTCCCTTTTCATCAGCAATCGATAGTCCTTAAACATTACATTATTTCACTGAAAAAATCTATAGCTGCAAGAATATCGCATTACATATGGAAGTTTCGCATGCTAATCATATTGCAAAATGCTCTCCTCTTTGTGTGCTACCATTTACCTAACTCTTGTTTCGCTATATCAAGCCATTTATGAGTTAAGAGGGATTTAGGAATATTTCGTTCTGGCTTTTTCGCTGGCGTGTGTGTTCTTGACGGATCGCTTTGTAAATACATTCAAGTTTCTTGCGATTTGAGACAGATAGCGATATCGTTCAAAGTTGAAAGAATAATTCAATATATCTACCTCTTATATGTAACAACATGTGACCTAACATGCACCAAACGCAAATTCGTAGTGTGCCCTGTTTTTCACTGTAAGGTTTAAGAATTTCTTGCAATAGTTTACCTAACATTGAGAAACCATAATAACTATGACCATTAATGAAATAATGGGGTGTTCATCATGAAGCTGACAAGATGTGCTAGAATCAGAATTTATTAATGAAGAGTTTCTTGGAAACAGTTTGAGCATCTGTGGTCTAGGAGTATCGACTTTGTTTAGTAATCAAAACATCCTCGCTCCCGGGTTCGAAACACGCCACCGCTTAAATTTTGGTTAATAATCAGCATCGGCGGCCGAAGACTTCCGGCCTTGTCAAAGAGGGCGGAAGGGCGGACGGAGGTTCAGGGCACATTCTTATCCTTGAGGTTGGAAACTGCAGCTAAAGTCGGAAGAATCAGAAATGACCAACGGCATGAGGATCGGAAGGCAATGGAAACCACGGCATTAAAGACATATAACGTGTATCAATGGTTCAAATGGCTCTGAGCACTATGGAACTTAACATCTGTGGTCATCAGTCCCCTAGAACTTAGAACTACTTAAACCGAACTAACCTAAGGACATCACACACATCCATGCCCGAGGCAGGATTCGAACCTGCGACCGTAGCGGTCACGCGGTTCCAGACTGAAGCGCCTAGAAGCGCACGCCCACACCGGCCGGCTATAACGTGTATCCACAGGACATGTGGCCTGTAATTGAAAAAGTGACATGATGATCTCTCCATTGGCAAAAGAGTCCGGAATAGTCCATTCATTCGGAGGGCATTGCCAAGGGGGAGATGACCACGAGAAAAAGATTGAATAATCAACGAACGGATGACGTTCTACGTGTAGCGGCGTGGAGTGTACGAGAAGTTTGAGTGTGGTAGGGAAGGTATAAAATATGACAAGGGAAATGCAAAGGCTCAATCTAGATATAGTAGGGGCCAGTGAAATGAAACTAAAAGAAGGCCAGGATTTCTGGTCAGGTGAATATAGGGTAATATCAACAGCAGCGGAAAATGGTATAACGGGAGTACGATTCGTTATGAATAGGAAGGTAGGGCAGAGTGTGGGCTACTGCGAAGTGATAGCGTTATTCTTCTCAGAATCAATAGCAAACCGACACCGACAACGATAGTTCAGGTACACATGCCAACGTCGCAAACTGAAGATGAAGAGATAGCGGAAGTATATGAGGATACTGAAAGGATAATGCAGTACGTAAAGAGAGATGAAAATTTAATAGGCATGGTGGATTGGAATGCAGTTGTAGGGAAGGAGCAGAGGAAAAGGTTATAGGAGAATATGGGTTTGGGACAAAGAATGAGAGAGGAGAAAGTTCTGTAGTAAATTTCAGCTAGTGAGAGTGAATACTCTTTTCAAGAATCGAAAGAGGAGGAGGTATACATGGAAAAGGCCGGGTGATACAGTGAAGATTTCAGATAGGTTACATCATGGTCTGGCAGAAATTCCGAAATCAGATACTGAACTGCAAGGCGTACCCAGGAGCAGATATAGACACAGATTACAATGTAGTAGGGATGAAGAGTAGGCTGAAGTTTAAGAGATTTAGGACTATCCATAGCTGGCGAAATGAGAATTACTGTGAGTTTTGCAACAATGTAAGTGAAATCGCAAATATTTTTTGTATTCTGAGAATGGGCCTTTTCCTGAAATATTGATCTGTCTTGCCCTCGGTTGCTAGTTTAATAACACACTGTTCAGGAATCTGTTACAATTAAAACTGCAGTTTAATATTAGTGAGGCCGGACGCTGTGACCGAGCATTTCTAGGCGCCTCAGTCTGGAACCGCACGACCGCTACGGTCGCAAGTTCGAATCCTGCCGCGGGCATGAATATGTATGACGTCCTTGGGTTCTAAGTTCTAGGGGACTGATGACATCAGATGTTAAGTCCCATAGTGCTCAGAGGCATTTGAATCATTTTTTTTAATATTAGTGCGATGAATATTTGTGAACTATGTTGTGTTTTGGCTAAATTCGTAGATTTTAACATGGCAATAAAATGAGTTGTGTATTACTCAAAACTCCCTTAGTCCTTTATGAATGTATGTCTCTCCAACTACCTTCTTGGTATTGCTGATGGCTCAAGACCAATAATGAGGTGTAACATCTGTAATGGATTCTCTTGTCAGTATGTCAACCTCATTGGGCATAGACTTCTTGTTGTTTTTTTCCACATTACCTTTCATCTAGGCCCATATATTCTCAGTCGCATTTTAATGAGAGTTATACAGAGAAAGCCTGATTCGACTATGTATTTAGTATGAGCCAGATTGTCGACCAAGTTACATAAAGTTTTTGGCTTGTACAGCACTAAAAATTGCATTAACTCCGCCTTATACAGTATATAATAAGTTCAAGTTTATCGAGTGGGCATTTGTTTGTACACAGAGTAAAATATCTGCTTTGCACCACTGCATTGTTGGAGCCTTATCCATCACAAGAGTCGTTTAGTGCGTTGTCCGTTATTATTGTCGAATTCGGAGCAATATCTTCCACCAGAAAATTATCTTCACGTCCAGTGGACGTGTTTTTGGACTACCACTTTTGTTGCGAATATCTTGTTAAGACGTATTTCAGTGTTACTATTAATGCAACGCTGACATAAAAACTTGTTCACAATACCTGACGACTGCAGAAAACCTCAGCACCATAAAATACAACTTTATAAAGAGAGCTGACGAAGGTAGATGCATCTAACGCGCAACACCACGTGGTACTGTTTATCCACGGCGTGGCAACGGGAGCGCTTTACGAACTGAACCGTTGGCGGCGAGGCGTTACCCAGGCAACGCCGTCACGTCCCCTCCAGTAATCCAAGCGTCAAAAGAAGTCGCAAATAATTTTAAAGCAACTGAGCATTTGGTCCAGTCCCACCTAGCTCATTTAGCTGCAGACACGTGCTACCAGTACACAGTGTGCAGAGTTGTACCAACATCGCTAACACAGCACGACATAGTTAAAAGGATTAACAAATACGTGTCAAAATTTCCATTACTATAACAAGCATATTATTCTTTCTGACGTCCGCTTCCATAGCTTAGCGGTGAGCTCTGACAATTGACTGGTAGGGGAGGGGGTTGTGGGGGGGGGGGGGCATAGATTCCCACTCGGGTCAGAGATTTTGTCCACTAGAGGAAGTGGGTGCTCTGCCGTCAAATAATAGGACCCACACCAGGCGGACAACAATTTCGGATGAGGAATCCCGGCCAATAATGCCATACGATCACTTCATCGTTTTTAAGTCTTAATTTCAGGTAGATGCATGTGAAGTTACCCGGTTTCCTGTCAGGAAGGTTTCAGTTCGTAGTAACAGACGGCAAATCATCGAGTAAAACTGAAGTGATATCAGGTGTTCCCCAGGGAAGCGTCCTGGGACCTCTGCTGTTCCTGATCTATATAAATGACCTGGGTGACAATCTGAGCAGTTCTCTTAGGTTGTTCGCAGATGATGCTGTAATTTACCGTCTAGTAAGGTCATCCAAAGACCAGTATTAGTTGCAAAGCGATTTAGAAGAGATTGCTGTATGGTGTGGCAGGTGGCAGTTGACGCTAAATAACGAAAAGTGTGAGGTGATCCACATGAGTTCCAAAAGAAATCCGTTGGAATTCGATTACTCGATAAATAGCACAATTCTCAAGGCTGTCAATTCAGCTAAGTACCTGGGTGTTAAAATTACGAACAACTTCAGTTGGAAAGACCACATATAGCCGCGCGCTCTAAGGCGCTGCAGTCATGGACTGTGCGGCTGGTCCCGGCGGAGGTTCGAGTCCTCCCTCGGGCATGGGTGTGTGTGTTTGTCCTTAGGATAATTTGGATTAAGTAGTGTGTAAGCTTAGGGACTGATGACCTTAGCAGTTAAGTCCCATAAGATTTCACACACATTTGAACATTTGAACAAAGACCACATAGATAATATTGTGGGGAAGGCGAGCCAAAGGTTGCGTTTCATTGGCAGGACACTTAGAAGATGCAACAAGTCCACTAAAGAGACAGCTTACACTACCCTCGTTCGTCCTCTGTTACAATATTGCTGTGGATGTGGGATCCTTACCAGGTGGGATTGACGGAGGACATAGAAAGGGCGCAAAAAAGGGCAGCTCGTTTTGTATTATCACGTAATAGGGGAGAGAGTGTGGCAGATATGACACGCGAGTTGGGATGGAAGTCATTAAAGCAAAGACGTTTTTCGTCGCGGCGAGATCTGTTTACGAAATTTCAGTCACTAGCTTTCTCTTCCGAATGCGAAAATATTTTGTTGAGCCCAACCTACATAGGTAGGAATGATCATCAAAATAAAATAAGAGAAATCAGAGCTCGAACAGAAAGGTTTAGGTGTTCGATTTTCCCGCGCGCTGTTCGGGAGTGGAATGGTAGATAGATAGTATGATTGTGGTTCGATGAACCCTCTGCCAAGCACTTAAATGTGAATTGCAGATTAATCATGTAGATGTAGATGTTCAGATACTTTAAGTCACCAAATTATTTTGTAAGCGGGAACTATCTTCAGTTTGGCTATCGGTAAAATAGATGTTATATCATTATCTTTTTTTCATAGAAGAATGATGTCAGTGACAGTGGAGTTGTCAGCAATACAATATAAATCAATAACTCGAAATATGGTACACACGGAATACACAACGTGCTTTATGAGGATAGGACAGCCGGTCTATGAGGATAGGACAGGTGACATACGAGGGCAGGACAGGTAGAAATAAAAGGAATTATGATAAAATTTAATTACATTCCAGCACAATTCAATTTTATAATTTGCTCTCAATTTGTGTGATTGCCACCTGTTCTTTCTGTAAATAGTGAATGTAACTATACTGAATTATCTGCCTGGCATATGGCCTCGCGGGGGCAGCCGCGCGGTCTCGGGCGCCTTGTCACAGTCTGTGCGGCTCCCCACGTCGGAGGTTCGAGTCCTCCCTCGGGCATGGGTGTGTGTGTTGTCCATAGCGTAAGTTAGTTTAAGTTAGATTAAGTAGTGTGTAGGCTTAGGGACCGATGACCTCAACGGTTTGGTCCTATAAGACCTTACCACAAATTTCCAAATTTCCTGGCATATGAGTGTGATAAATCATTACATAAATTATGCACCCGTTTGCATTTGTCGAAGTATATCACATAACATAGTTTTCCAAAACTATTTGTAATGGCGCTTAGCTTGCGGAACATCTTGTCACTTAAACATTTGAAATGACGCAAAGTACCTTGATTTTAACGCCAATGAAATTATAATTAAATTAATACCTTCAGCTGCTAACGGGCGTTGATATATATCAACGGGGACATGTGAAAACGTGTGCCCCAACCGGGACTCGAACCCGGGATCTCCTGCTTAATGGCAGACGCTGAATCCATCTCTTCTTTTTTAATCTCATTTTGTTCGCTTTTGTTCGTTGCATCTGCTCGGGGCGGACGTCGTAAGACATCCGTTGAAGTTCGTTGTTGATCGATTAACTCAGTTTTTTTATTACAGAGAGCTGCTAATCCTCTGACCGAACACGCTGAGCTACCATGCCGACGTCCATCTAAGATCAGATACCATATCCATGTAAATATTAACGCCAATGAGTTAATCTTAGCACGCTAAGAACACCGTTCCAAACGCCATCTACAACATCTGTGACAAATGGCAGATCCGTGCTACTTTTTGTGGCAGGAGAACTATGTCGTACACTACTAGAACCTTTCCATTTTCGTATTACAGTGATTTTCAGTTGGTGTCTCAGACCATGAAACTGGTACATATTGTTAAGACGAGGGAAACCAATTTTCTGTACAGTGGGTCTACTCCATGAGGAGCTGTGACGATGGAAGCAGATGTGGCTACCAGGAAAAGCATGTGAAAGTGCTCGTACCCACGGATTCTGCGGAAGTTATTGTGGATTTAGCGACGGTGTTGCTCTGCCTGCCGAGCAGAGCCCACGGGAAATGTGAGCTCCACAAGAAACTAACGACGTCACACAACTCGCCTTCTCCGACATACATCGCGAGCGCTCGGCTACATCTGGGGCCAGATGAGAAATCAGTGTGTCAATGAAAAGAGGCCCAGGAGAATTATTAATTTTGTCATATACACTACTGGTCATTAAAATTGCTACACCACGAAGATGACGTGCTACAGACGCCAAATTTAACCGACGGGAAGAAGATGCTGTGATATGCAAATGATTAGCTTTTCAGAGCATTCACACAAGGTTGGTGCCGGTGGCGACACCTACAACGTGCTGACATGAGGAAAGTTTCCAACCGATTTCTCATACACAAACAGCAGTTGACCAGCGTTGCCTAGTGAAACGTTGTTGTGATGCCTCGTGTAAGGAGGAGAAATAGGTACCATCACGTTTCCGACTCTGATAAAAGTCGGATTGTAGCCTAACGCGATTGCGGTTTATCGTATCGCGACATTGCTGCTCGCGTTGGTCGAGATCCACAGACTGTTAGCAGAATATAGAATCGGTGGGTTCAGGAGGGTAATACGGAATGCCGTGCTGGATCCCAACGGCCTCGTATCACTAGCAGTCGAGATGACAGGCATCTTATCCGCATGGCTGTAACGGATCGTGCAGCCACGTCTCGATCCCGGAGTCAGCAGATGGGGACGTTTGCAAGACAACAACCATCTGCACAGACAGTTCGACAATGTTTGCAGCAGCATGGACTATCAGCTCGGAGACCATGGCTGCGGTTACCCTTTACGCTGCATCACGGACAGGAGCACCTCCGATGATGTACTCAACGACGAACCTGGGTGCACGAATGGCAAAACGTCATTTTTTCGGATGAATCCAGGTTCTGTTTACAATATCATGATGGTCGCATTCGTGTTTGGCGACATCGCGGGTAACGCACATTGGAAGCGTGTATTCGTCGTCGCCATACTGGCGTATCACCCGGCGTGGTGGTATGGGGTGCCATTGGTTACACGTCTCGGTCACCTCTTGTTCGCATTGACGGCACTTTGAACAGTGGACGTTACATTTCGGATGTGTTACGACCCGTGGCTCGAACCTTCATTCGATCCCTGCGAAACCCTACATTTCAGCAGGATAATGCACGACCGCATGTTGCAGGTCCTGTACGGGCCTTTCTGAATACAGAAAATGTTGGACTGCTGCCCTGGCCAGCACATTCTCCAGATCTCTCACCAATTGAAAACGTCTGGTCAATGGTGGCCGAGCAACTGGCTCGTCACAATACGCCAGTCACTACTCTTTATGAACTGTGGTATCGTGTTGAACCTGCATGGGCAGCTGTACCTGTACACGCCATCCAAGCTCTGTTTGACTCAATGCCTAGGCGTAACAAGGCCGTTATTACGGCTAGAGGTGGTTGTTCTGGGTACTGATTTCTCGGGATCTATGCACCCAAATTGCATGAAAATGGAATCACATGTCAGTTCTAGTATAATATATTTGTCCAATGAATACCCGTTTATCATCTGCATTTCTTCTTGGTGTAGCAATTTTAATGGCCAGTAGTGTATTATCGACAGTGTGTGCATTTAAATGCACAACTACGAAGTATTAAAGTGGTCTGAAACAGCAACTCGCTTCCTTCTGGAGACGGTCGCTGCAGCTACTGTTGTGTCACGTGCTGTGACGTAAGTGCCACGGCCTGTCTTTCCCGTGGGCCTCGGCCGCCGAAGGGGCTGAAGACATCAGGATGAGGAAGCAGCCGACAGAGATGACGTAACAGAACCGCGAGGAACTGGACGCAATTCCCGGCCGCCGTTGCAGGTACCTTGTCCCGGCGGACGCGCGTGCTTTATCACCCGAGCCCCGGTCGGGTAAAAACTTGTCTGCACTAAGCCAGACATTAAATTATGCCGAAATTAGCCACCATTCGTGACTTTCTGACTTTATTATGGCCCAAGGCTAACTGTGTCTCATAACTAAAACTGTCCAATTACGAGCACGATCCCTTTTTCGAAATTACAGGACACAGGACCGACGTTGAAGTGAGCGGCAACGATTTTATCGAATTTTGCACCTATCTATTCGGTAATAGTCACAAGGAAAGATGTTTTATTGCACTTTAAGGTCTGGACATAAAGTGACATTTTATTTTAAAAAATTATACGTAGTTTGTAATAGTGCTGACTTCTTCATCTCAGAGTAGCACTTGCAACCTACTGTAACACCATGGCTGAGACATTACATACCTTTTGTTGATTCATTTAGCTTTTTATTTTGTTCAACATCCCATCGTTGAACTTCTGTAATTAGTGTACGATTAATTCGATACTGTAATGAAGTATAATCTCTGTAATGATCTTTTGTCTTTCTCATATAATCTCTTTGGTTATCTTTAAAATTAAACAATTTTATTTAAATAATTTTGTGTAGAACTACCAATATATGCAAATGTTACGTTTTATTTAAAATGTTTCTTTGCTGTTACGTAAACTACTGACCTTCACTTAGGGTTCTTAGTTATTTTGTATGTAAAAGGTGTTGTGGTTCCCCTCGGGAACGGAACTGTGTACCGCGTGCAAATTGTGGTTGGCCTAGGTAGAAAAGGTGGAACAAAGAGTGAGTCGGGGATGAGCTACCAAACTATCAACTGCCCATGTAAAAGTCGTATATTGTGCTGGTTCCGAGAGAGGCTTTTCCTGACGCTTTCCAATGCCTCGGATGGATGGATGGATAAAGAGCTGGAACTATTCTGGATTTAGTATCTATCATCGTCACCAAGCAATTATATCTGCAAATCCACCTACCAACATGCAATCGCCACCACATTGGGCAATCACTGTAATGGAACACTATAGTAATGTACAGTGAAGGATCAGCTCATAGGATGTTATAGTGTACCCAAATGTAAGGTAAAATTTGACTGAACTCTTGTACCTACCGTGATTTATCCTCAGTCACATATCCACTTAGGGTCCCTCCCACTCTAAAGTGTTTACCGAGTGTCCTTTATTGAAGGCATATTAAAATTAATATAGCATTAGAGTGTGCTAAAATTAATATTGTTTGTTGGAAGGATCTTACAAATATCTCAAATTTGTGTTCAACTGCAGTAAAAGTTCAGATCTGCAACTCTTGAGAGTTATATGTTCATGCTTGCTAAGTACTTATTTCTCTAGTGTATTGAAAGTGTGTTTAGTTTGCTGTGCTATAGTGGTTAAGATTAAGGCCCTAGCCTCCTTTGAAAGCAGTTCAAATGTACAAAGTTACTTAATTACAGAAAATTTTAATTACTCTTGCTATTCAGTTCAAATTCTGTACAATATTGGGTTCCTCTTGTGTACTGAAAGTGCATATTAATAATGTAATAGGATCCACGGTTTATCCTTTATGCTCAGGATAAATAACAATTAATAGAAACACCACAATCTATGAAAACAGTAATTTCTTTTATTCAAAATTAAGTGAGAAATTTTTTGTTAGTGAAATACGTTTAACTTTCATTCTAAATAGAAAAGTATTTAGCTGAGAGAAAGATTTAACCTATGACCAGTTCATAATTTTGCAGTGAACTACATTTACAATTTTTTTGTCAGACAGGAAAATGTTTGAAAAGTAATATTGAACCTATGCCTATTTTATGATTCTACAGTGAATATTGATAGTAATATTACTGAGACCATTCAGTTTGAACAAGCCTTGAAGGCAAAAGCATATGTCATTTTCTGTTACCTTTATGCAAATAGCCATGTTCTCTTGTAACTGTTAGCACTTTCTTTAACGTGAACATATGCAGATGCTAGAGTTCATTGCACTCTGGTGTGGCAAAGTGTAGGTTGTGTTTGTCCGTTTAAGTTACTCATACCTATTTTTCTTGAACAAGAATGTCAATCATTCTCTTGCCTAATTAGGCTGGCGACCGTTTTCTTTATTCTTTGAACTGTGTAGATAGCTAAAATATTGTTTGATACTGTTTAAATATTTACGTAATTTTGACTTGCACTTCCGGTAAGCCACCTCCTTTAGGTACAACACGGTCAATATAGCGAAATTCCTCTCAGAGGGTAACACTGCTCTGCTTCTTTATACTATAATTGCTTGAATTAAAATAATTTTACTATAGAGACTGCCGCCAGCTTTAAGGTTATATTATAACAGTAGCGGAAAGGAGTGTTATACTACGTCCTCAATTATTTGCTGGATGTATTCCACTCTCTGTCTACCTCTATAGTTTCTGCCCTCTACAGCTAATTCTAGTACCATGGAAGTCAGTCCCTAGTGTCTTAACAGATGTCCTATCATCCTGTCCCTTCTCCTTATCATATTTCCTTCCTCTTCGATTCTGCTCTGAACCTCCTCATTCCTTACCTTATCAATCAACCTAATTTTCCACATTCGTCTGTAGCACCACATCACAAATGCTTCGATTCTTTTCTGTTCCGGTTTTCCCACGGTCCATGTTTCACTACCATACAATGCTGTACTCCAGACGTATATTCTGAGAAATTTCTTCCTCAAATTAAGACTGATATTTGATATTAGTAGACTTCTCTTGGCCAGGAATGCTCTTTTTACTATTGCTAGTTTGATTTTGATGTCCTCCTTGCTCCGTCCGTCATTGGTTATTTTACTGCCTAGGTAACAGAATTCCTTAACTTCATTGACTTCGTGACCATCAATCCTGATGTTAAGTTTCTCGCTGTTCTCATTTCTACTACTTCTCATTACCTTCGTCTTTCTCCGATTTACTCTCAAACCATACTGTGTACTCATTAGACTGTTCATTCCGTTCAGCAGATCATTTAATTCTTCTTCACTTTCACTTAGGATAGCAATGTCATCAGCGAATCGTGTCATTGATATCCTTTCACCTTGAATTTTAATTCCACTTCTGAACCTTTCTTTTATTTCCATCATTGCTTCCACGATATACAGACTGAACAGTAGGGGTGAATGGCTACATCCATGTCTTACACCCCTTTTAATACGAGTACTTCGTTCTTGGTTGTCCACTCTTATTATTCCCTCTTGAATGTTGTATGTATTGTTTATGACCCGTCTTTCCCTACGGCTTACCCCTACTTTTATCAGAATTTCGAACATCTTGCACCATTTTACACTGTCGAACGCTTTTTCCAGGTCCACAAATCCTCTGACGTGTCTTGATTTTTCTTTAATCTTGCTTCCATTATTAATTGCAACGTCATAATTGCCTGTCTGGTGCCTTTACCTTTCCTAAAGCCAAACTGATCGTCACCTAGCGCATCCTCCATTTTCTTTTCCATTCTTCTGTACATTATTCTTGTAAGCAACTTGGATGAGCTGTTAAGCTGATTGTGCGATAATTCTGGCACTTGTCAGTTCTCGCCGTCTTCGGAATTGTGTGGCTGATGCTTTTCCGTAAGTCAGATGATATGTCGCCAGGCTCATACATTCTACACTTCCCCAAATGATTTCAGAAATTCTGTTGGCATGTTATCCATCCCTTCTGCCTTATTTGGTCTAACCTCTTTTAAATTCTGCTTCTATTTCTTCTTCTATCACATCAGAGAAATCTTCCCCTCATAGAGGCTTTCAATGTATTCTTTCCACCTATCCGCTCTGCGTTTATCAGTGGAATTCCCGTTGCACTCTTAATGTTACCACCCTTGCTTTTAATGTCACGGAAGGTTGTTCTGACTTTCCTGTATGCTGAGTCTGTCCTTCATATAATCATTACTTTCTCAATGTCTTCACATTTTTCCTGCAGCCATTTCGTCTTAGTTTCTCTGCTCTTCCTATTTATTTCATTCCTCAGCGCATTGTATTTCTGTATTCCTGACTTAAGCGGAACTTTTTTTACTTCCTCCTTTCATCGGTCAGCTGAAGTATTTCTTCTGTTATCCGTGGATTCTTCGCAGTTACCTTCTTTGTACCTATTTTTTCCTTCACAGCTTTTGTGATGGCTCTTGTTTAGAGATGTCCATTCTTCTTCCACTGTACTGCCTACTGAGCTATTCCTTATTGCTGTATCTATAGCCTTAGAGAACCAACCATCACGTCATCATTCCAATGCTTCCGTATCCCACTTCTTTGCGTATTGATTCTTCCTGATTAATGTCTTAAACTTCAACCTACTCTTCATCACTACTATATTGTGATCTGAGTCTGTCTACTCCTGGGTACACCTTACAATCCAGTATCTGATTTCGCAATCTCTGTCTGACCAAGATTTAATCAAAGTGAAATCTCCCCGTATCACCCTGCCTTTTCCAAGTATACGTCCTCCTCTTCTGATTCTTGAATAGGGTATTCGATGTTACTAGCTGAAACTTGTTACAGAACTCAATTAGTCTTTCTCCTCTCTTATTCCTTGTCCCAAGCCCATATTCTCCGGTAACCTGTTCTTCTACTCCTTCCCATATAAATGCATTTCAGTCTCCCGTGACTATTGGATTTTCATATCCCTTTGCATACTTTATTAAACTTTGAATATTCTCATACACTTTCGCTGTCTCTTCAACTTCAGCTTGCGACGTCGGAATATATAGCTGACCTATCGTTGTCGGTGTTGGGTTGCTGTCTATTCTGATAAGAACAACCCTAGCACTGAACTGTTTGCAGTAACACACTCTCTGCCCTACGTTCCTGTTCATAACGAATCCTACATCTGTTATACCATTTTCTGCTGCTATTGATATTACCCTTTACTCATCTGACCACAAATCCTTGTCTTCTTTCCACTTCACTTCAATATATCTAGGCTGCGGCTTTGCATATCCCTTTTCAGATTTTCTGCTTTCCCTACCACGTCCAAGCTTCTGACATTCCACGCCCCGACTCGTTGAACGTTATCCTTTTGTTGATTATTAAGTTTTATTCTCATGGTAACGTCCCATTGGCAGTCCCCTCCCGGAGATCCCAGTGGAGGACTGTTCCGGAATCTTTTGCCAATGGAGAAATCATCAAGAGCCTTATTCAATTGTAGGCCACATGTCCTGTGGATACACGTTACGTGTCTTTAATGCCATGGTTTCCATTTCCTTCTACATGCTCATGCCGTTGATCGTTGCTGATTCTTTCGCCTTTAGGGGCAGTTTCCCACCCCTAGGACCAGAGAGTGCCCTGAATCTCTGTCCGCTCCTCCGCCGTCTTGGACAAGGCCGTTGGCAGAATGAGCGGTGACTTCTTATGCCGGAAGTCTTCGGCCGCCAATGTTGATTGTTAATCAAAATTTAAGCTGCGGCCGGATTCGAGCCCGGGACCGAAGACGTTTTGATTATGAATCAAAGACGCTACCCCTAACTGCGGTACTGGCGTGAAATTCCAGCCTTCCTCGCCAATGAAACTCAGTCAGTAATGGTGTTTGAACCAGACGCCTGTTGCAGAGGCTCATGAACAGCAACGTTTTCTGAACAGTCATTGAGGAGATACTGTTGGTAGGCCCTTGGTTCATCTGCGGGGTCAATTGTTCAACAGCTGCACGTCTATTTACCCGTAAACATCTCCCCAGCCGTCCTTCACCCCTGGTGCTTAAGGTGCAACAGAGTTGCTTCGGTGCTCGTTTTGGATAGCGCCGTTTCGCCCTGTACTTAAACCACAGCAACACGTGGACAATTTTCCGACTTAGCCATTTCGGAAATGTTTCCACCCTCGGCACGAAAGCCATGATCATGCCCTTCTGCACGTTTCCGTATTACGACAACGATTGCGATCTCCCTCCCCCCCCCCCTTCCTCCACCCGCCCCAAAAAGATGCATATTTGTGCACTCCACTGTCACCTATCATATATGAGTGGTATTGCTGTCGAACATAGGCAGTGATTGCATTTGTGTGACTGGACCGTATAGCTCTTAGGCCATGGTGTTGGGTTTTGGGAACTAAAAAACTAGCACTACGGTAAAAACAAATCTCAGGAAGATCAGTTTTACGTTCGGAGAAATGTGGGAAAAAGCGAGCTAATACTGACCTTACAACGTATCTTAGAAAATAGGCTGAAGAAAAGGAAATCTACATTTATAGCGTTTTTAGATTTAGAGGAAGATGTACGGTCAAGGGTGTGACAACCGTTACTGATTGTTGAGAGCCATCTTGGCGTGTGTCAGGATGGGCTTGATTCCCATCTAGACTGTCCTGGGTTATTTTGATGACTTGAGAGATGGGTATGACCTTGTAGTAAGTTGCAGACAAAAGATGTATGTCAACGCTTATTAATCCATTAAACTTGCGCAGTCATCCGGGTGAGTCCTTGACATCAGTGGCCGGCCGTTGTGGCCGAGCGGTTCTAGGCGCTTCGGTCTGGAACCGCGCGACCGCTACGGTCGGAGGTTCGATTCCTGCCTTGGGCATGGATGTGTCTGATGTCCTTAGGTTAGTTAGGTTTAAGTAGTTCTGAGTTCTAGGGGACTGATGACCTCAGATGTTAAGTCCCATTGTGCTCAGAGCCATTTGAACCATTTGACACCAGTGTGGTTTCACATTGTCTCGTAATATTTTCTCTCGTAGCGACGTGTAAGAGAGGTCAGTGCTCAGCCTGTAGTGTACACACGCTGCCAGGGAGTTGGCGTGCTGATTTGCCGACGCTGAGTCGGCAATGGCAGCCACAGACAGTAAAAGACTGTTGCATGACGTGAGGCAGCCGTCGGCGATTTCCAGATTTACAGGATGTCATGAATCCAAGTCAGCCCTGGACTTATGGCTGGAGAGCAGTGGCGGGAAGGCGGCTGGTGGAGTCGAGCAGCACAGATCTGAGTTAAGTAGTATGTAAGCTTTGGCAATGATGACCTTAGCAGTTAAGTCCCTATGCCCGGCAGTCGACCATGGGACGGCTGCTGGATCCCACCGGCAAAGTCACAAGAAGGCGGTAGAGAGTTGTCTGCCAAGTGCCTGAGCAGTCACGCAGCAGACTGATCTGGAGTCTGGCTATGGCGTTGGCAGGTGCATCATAGTTACTCCAAGGCTGTATCACTAGAACTAGAGGCGATGAATGACACATAGAATCTGCCGATCATGGCCTGACTCCGCTGGGACGTAGTTTTAAACGCAGCTGTCCAGGGCTGACTTCGCGGAGAGGGCTGCATTTCTGTGTCACTTGGAAAATCTGCATCAGGATCGGTGACTGTGAACAGTCTGTTGTTGCGCGGAAGTGGACTGAACTGCAGAAGCTTCCTGGAGGCTGTACAGTGTCCCGGGCCATTGACTCATGGCAGTCTGACGACGTGGAAGTGGCTTTCCGTCGCTGGAGTTGCTGAAAAGACGTGGCGTCATCCGACAGCAGTCAATGCCCAGGTTCTGGTGCTCTGTCTTCGGCTCTGGCTATGACTATTCCATTACGAAACTTTTCACAATGTTGACAGCACTAAATGCTTTGAAATTCTGAAGGTAGAAAGGATAAAATACAGGGAGCGAAAGGTTATTTACAACTCGTACAGAAATCGGACTACAGTTGCACGCAGAACATGACGGGATTCTGTAGTTGATAAGGAAGTGAGATAGTGTTGTAGTTCTTCCATTATGTTATTGATTTTTCACACTGAGCAAGCAGTAAAGGAAACGTGGAGAAATTTAGAAATGGAATCAAAGTTCAGGGATAAGAATTAAAACCTTAAGGTTTGCTGATGACATTGTAATTCTGTTGTAGGTAAATAATTTGGGAGAAAAGTTGAACAGAATGGATAGTCTTGAAAATAGATTGTAATATGCAATAACACAAGGACAATGGATGTAATGGAATTAAATCTGGCGATGTCGAGGGAATTTCACATTAAAAAATAAGAAAGGAAAAGCAGTAAATGAGTTTTAGTATTAGGGCTGCAAAACAACTGATGGCCAAAATAGCGGGGACGTAAAATGCAGACTGAAAAAAGACAAGATAATCATTTTCGAAAATGAGCAGTTTATTAACATTCAACATCAATTTAAGTATTAAATCTTTTCCGGGGTGTGGCCGTGTACGGTCGTGAAAAATGGACGGCAAGAAAAATTTAGACAAGGACAGAGAAGTTTTTGAACTGTGGGGCTACGGAGGAAAGCTAAAGATTAACAAATGAGTACCTGTTTTTATTCCGTTTTTCGATCCATCAGTCTACTGACTGGTTGGATGCGGCTAAAATCCTCTTTGTGCCAAAGTAGCACAAACCTCCATATCCCAGTCTCTGTCTTTCTCCACAGTTTTCACCCTCAACAGCCCTTTCTAGTACCGCGGGAGTTATTTTGTGACGTTTTAACACATGTCCTACTATCCTGTTCCTTCTTCTTGTCAGTGTTCCCCACATATTCCTTTCCTCGTCGATTTTCCACAGAACCTCCTTATTCCTTACCTTATCAGTCCACCTTATTTTCAACATTATTCTGTACAACCACATCTCAGTGGTTTGATTCTCCTTTTTACCCACAGTTCATGTTTCACTGCCATTCAGTGCTGTGCTCCAAAAGTACATTCTCAGAAATTTCATCGTCAAATTAAGGCCAAGTTTGATACTAGTAGCCTTGTTTGGGCCAGGAGCGCCCTTTTTGCCAATGCTAGTCTGCTTTGTATGTCCTCCTCGCTCCATCCGTCGTGGGTTACTTTCCTGACTACTTACCAGAATTCCTTAATTTAATCTACTTCGTGATCACCAATCCTGATACGTTTCTCGCTGTTCTCATTTTTGCTACTTCTCATTACTTTCGTCTTTCTTCGATTTACTCTCAGTCCATATTCTGTACTCATTAGACTGTTCATTCCATTTATTCTTCGCTTTCACTATGGATGACATTTCGTCATGAGCAATTTTATCCTTTCACCCTGAATTTTAATCTCACTACAGAGCTTTTCTTTTATTTTCATCATTGTTTCTTCGATGTATACATGGAACAGTTTTAATCCGTTCACTTTGTTCTTGGTCTTCCAGCCT
Source organism: Schistocerca serialis cubense (assembly GCF_023864345.2). Classification (NCBI taxonomy): domain Eukaryota; kingdom Metazoa; phylum Arthropoda; class Insecta; order Orthoptera; family Acrididae; genus Schistocerca; species Schistocerca serialis. The sequence continues at coordinate 250,649,329 of NC_064639.1, read as the reverse complement.
CTTGGTTCTTGTACAAACTGTATACTACCCGTCTTTCACTACAGCTTACTTCTATTTCTCTCAGAATTTCGAACATTTTGAGCCATTTGACATTGTCCAACGCTTTTCCTAAGTCCACAAATCCTATGAAAGTGCCTTGATTTTCCTTGAATCTTGCATTCATTATCAACCGCAAAGTCGTCAACTGCCTCTCTGACGCATTTATCCATCGTAAAGCCAAACTGAACGTCGTATAACAGATACCCGACTTACTTTTCCATTCTTCTGTACATTATTCTTTCCAGCAACTTGGATAGATGAGTTATTATGCAAATTATTGTATAAATCTCTTAGTTGTCGACTCTTGCAATTTTCGGATTTATGTGGATGATGTTTTCCACAAAGTCTGATGATATATCTCCAGTCTTATACATTCCACAGACCAACGTGAGTAGTCGTTAGGTTGCCACTTCCTCTATTCCTTCCGCCTTATTTGATCCTAAGCCTTTCAAAGCTCTTTTTATTACGTCTCCATCCTCAACTTCAAATATCGGGTGTCTAAGAAGCCTGCATTCTCGGTTCGCTAGACAAACAATTAAGCAAGTGGTATAAATTACAAAAAGAAGAGAGACAATACTTAACTTTTGCGATTACACAGATGTGTCGCAAGCAAAGGGAGACATACGAAATATTACATCTTTTTCAGTATTAACAATTCCCTGTCTGTGCTACACAGAGTACAAGCGAAGTACCTGGTGCCGACACTTCTATCCAAGTAGCTACTCTTGAAGATACTGTTGAACTGGGGCGTCGCCAATCGGTTGCGGCGCTTATGTCCTCTTCACATAGGGGCCACTGTTGTCGCGTTGTCGTCCTGGAGAGGGGTCGGTAAGCGTGCGATTGGCTGACGTCTTCTCACAGCCTTCTCGTCACTTTCGCTCCCGACTGGCGTGTCGACGCTTGACTTAACGCCGTGACATTCCTCCCTCCCCCCCTCCCCCAAGCGACGGACCGTCGTCGTATTTGGAGCAAGACAACCTCGGGGGAGGCAGGAGCGTGGACGCTCTGGTGGTCTGGAAGCTGTGGCTGCATGGGACGCCACACTTCCAGTCGTACCCCGCCATCCCGCCTTCGTTCTGGTGGAAACGTCCCACGGAAAACGCCCAGAAGGTACGTGGCCACCTTCCGAGGCCCATTCCATGATATAGAAAGCATCGGATGCTGTGGCGTGGGAGGCTCTAGAGCCATCGGTAGTACGAGAGGAGGCGGAGGAGGCAAAGGCTCTGTCACCGTAGAGTGGTCGCTCGGTGTCGTGATGACACCTCTGGCGGCTGCTGTGGCCGCGCCGTCCCCGGGATCCGTGAATCTGGGGGAAGAGATACAGAAGGATCACTGTGCACAAAACAGTGGCGAATTTGATCGTGATGTCGGCACTGCAATCCGTCTGGGCCTGAAATGAGATACATGCGTGCGCCGAGTCGACGAAGGATCTCGCCTCGCACTCACCGTCTTCTGGCACTAAAAACCATTAAAAACGCAACATCACGCGGCGTGAAGCGATACTTGCAACCTTCTGTCGGCGCCGGATGCTGAGGAGGGTGAAGCAGTGTCCGATGGCGGCGGCTGTGAAGCAATTCCACCGCCGATGGTCCATCTCGTGAGTGTGAACGATAAGAGGCGAGAAACAGTTGCAATGCTTGATCCCTGGTATGAGCGGTGCGAAGTTTGGCCATCTGCTGCTTGAAATGGCTCTGAGCACTATGGGACTTAACATCTATGGCCATCAGTCCCCTAGAACTTAGAACTACTTAAAACTAACTAACCTAAGGACACCACACACATCCATGCCCGAGGCAGGATTCGAACCTGCGACCGGAGCAGTCGCGCAGTTCCGGACTGAGCGCCTATAACCGCGAGACCACCGCGGCCGGCTGCTGCTTGAAGATTCTGGCAAAACTTCCCGCTTCGCCGTTTTACTGTGGATGGAATTGTGCATAGCTAGATTCTGTATGCTATTGCGTTCACAGAATGTTTGAAATTAATTTTATGTGAAGTGAGGGCCGTTGTCCGACACTGTGGCTTCAGACAAACCTTCGAGTCCAATAATAGAGAACAACGCCTGAACTGTGCTACATGACGTTGTCGAGTTCATTGGCACAGCTAAAGGAAACTTGCTACAAGGGTCTACCACAATCAACCAACGAATGTTCCAAAAAGGTCCCACAAATTCGATGTGCACACGTTGGAATGGTGATTGCGACTTAGGCCGAACAGAGAATTTTGGTGGCAGAACGGACTGATTTTCCACACATGCGTGACACTGTATCGTCTTCGGTTCTATTTTGGCGTCCATACTCTGCCAAGCACAGTGTTGACGAGCTAACTCTTTCGTTCCAACAATCCCACAGTGTCCTTGGTGAAGTAACTGCGACACTTGTTTTTGCAGTACTTTGGGGATGATCACACTTGACTGTCCATTATCATTTTGAACAAGAATCACACCTTGCTGTATAGCGAGGCTATACCGATGTGCAAATATCGGCGCACTACAGAGTTCTTTATGCTAAGCAATAAGTGAGCCCAAAATGTGCGAATCTGTTTTAGCGAAACGTTAAAATCTGAATTAGCTTCCGTGGCCTGTGCAATTTCCTATAGTTCAGAGGAAAGACATTCCCGAGAACGGGAATGTCTTGTCCATTACAAGCCGTCAGGTGTGTGCTAGTTTTAGACAGACGTCGGGAGCCTAACAGTTCGGAAGGACGACGGTTCAATCCCGCGTCCGGCCATCCTGATTTAGGTTTTCCGGAATTTCCCTAAATCGCTCCAGGCAATGCCGGGATGGTTCCTTTGAAAGGGCACGTAAGACTTCCTTCCCCATCCTTCCCTAATCCTATGAGACCGATAACCTCGCTGTTTGCTCTCTTCCCCCAATCAACCAACCAACCAACCTAACAGTTCATATGTTTTACGATTCAGCAATGTAACAGAGGGATCCGCGTACAACGGAAATTTCACACGTTTTCCACTAAGATAAAAATGTACAAAAAGTCTGTTGGACTGGAGTGGCACTGAAGAAACTATTTGTTTACTAATGTTGCTAATGCCTGCAGCTGGCTCTGAATATACTGCATTGATTACATGGACCTTGTGACTAGATTTTTGAGAGTGGGCAGAATTCTTACGTTTGTTCCGTTGCAAACATACAGATTGTACGTGACCCTTCTTGCCACAAGCGTAACACTGTGCTTGTCTGTACGGACAACGTTGGTGTTTGTGCCGCGAGTAGCAGCAGGGACATGACTTAATTAAACTACTGACCATTAAAATTGCTACTCCAAGAAGAAATGCAGATGATAAACGGGTATTCATTGGACAAATATATTATACTAGAATTGACATGTGATTACATTTTCACGCAATTTGGGTGCATAGATCCTGAGATATCAGTACCCAGAACAACCACCTCTGGCCGTAATAACGGCCTTGATACGCCTGGGCATTGAGTCAAACAGAGGTTGGATGGCGTGTATAGGTACAGCTGCTCATGCAGCTTCAACACGATACCACTCTTCATCAAGAGAAGTGATTCGCTTATTGTGACGAGCCAGTTGCTCGGCCACCATTGACCAGACGTTTTCAATTGGTGAGAGATCTGGAGAATCTGCTCGCCAGAGCAGCAGTCAAACATTTTCTGTATCCAGAAAGGGCCCTACAGGAGCTGCAACATTCGGTCGTGTATTATCCTGCTGAAATGTAGGGTTTCGCTGGGACCGAATGAAGGGTAGAGCCACGGGCCGTAACACATCTGAAATGTAACGTCCACTGTTCAAAGTGCCGTCAATGCGAACAAGAGGTGACCGAGACGTGTAACCAATTGCACCCCATACCATCACGCCGGATGATACGCCAGTAGGGCAATGACGAATACACAGACCCTGGATTCATCCGAAAAAATGACGTTTTGCCATTAGTGCACCCAGGTTCGTCGTTGAGTACACCATCGCAGGCGCTCCCGTCTGTGATGCAGCGTCAAGGGTAACCGCAGCCATGGTCTCCTAGCTGATAGTCCATGCTGCTGCAAACGTCGTCGCACTTTTCGTGCAGATGGTTGTTGTCTTGGAATCGTCCCCATCTGTTGACTCAGGGATCGAGACGTGGCTGCACGATCCGTTACAGTCATGCGGATAAGATGTCTGTCATCTCGACTGCTAGTGATACGAGGCCGTTGGGATCCAGCACAGCGTTCCGTATTACCCTCCTGAACCCACCGATACCAAATTCTGCTATCAGTCATTGGATATCGACCAACGCTAACAGCAATGTCGCGATACGATAAACCGCAATCGCAAGAGACTACAATCCGACCTCCATCAAAGTCAGAAACGTGATGGTACGCATTTCTCCTCCTTACACGAGCCATCACAACAGCGTTTCACCAGGCAACGCCGGTCAACTGCTGTTTGTGTATGAGAAATCGGTTGGAAACTTCCCTCGTGTCAGCACGTTGTAGGTGTCGCCACCGGCGCCAACCTTGTGTGAATGCTCTGAAAAGCTAACCATTTGCATGTCACAGCATTTTCTTCCTGTCGGTTAAATTTGGCGTCTGTAGCACGTCATCTTCGTGGTGTGGCCATTTTAATGGCCAGTAGTGTATGTTCACCTGTTCAGAGAACTGTTTGCTCAGTGTGGTATGTCTGTGTTGTTGCGGCGTACTGTGCTGGTCGTAAACGAGGGACGACTCAACCCGACAAATTGGTGGCTGCTCAAATTTATCGGCCGCTACGGCACCTGAATCGTACTGATCTAGAATTTTGGACTACGTGTTGAAATGATGGAACCGACTGTTTCAAAATCTGTTCTCTAAGTCTGACATCAGTTACATTGTACACGATCCGCATCACACAACGTATCATTTGAATACAAAGCACCTCAAGCATATTCGAATTTGCATTTGCTCGTCATACCCTGCAAATCTATTACTCACTCGCGATAAGTTTGTTCTGACCTTTTCTTGCAACGCAAGAATTGGTACCTAGCTGCTACCATATTCACTTGTTGGTCATAAGTTAGTTACCGGATCTACAACCTGATCATAGGAAAGTTCACTCGGAGTGGCGTTAGGGAACAATTTCTGAACGAGGCGAAACACTGCTCTTCCTACCGTTGACAAAAAGTAATGTGGTTTCACAGTACCTGATACTTATGAGCAATGATGTGGGCTTCGTACTGTAGCAACCACTCGAGCCCTTCCTCTTCTTTTTCATTAAACTGGCGAAAAGGCGATGTGGCACTCGGTGCTACAGTTCTTAGATTTTGCACTGTGTTTGAGGCTTGATTGGCGAGTAGGTACTGTACCGTGTTAAGCAGCGATGACATCTGCTGCTTCTGAAATTGAAACACCTGTATTAGCTGCGTTGCGTCTATCGCTTGCAGCTCTTAGGTGCCTGAGCAGGGGGTGGAAAAGGCGGGTTGCTCATTTAGGAAAAGGCAAATGTGATAAACAGACAATGCAAGCAATAAAAATAAGCACACAAGCAAAGAAAATTTCTCCAACGCTCACCTGAAAACACTGATTAGCTAAAACACTATAAGAGACACTGTTCAAACATGTAAATACACGCCTGCAAAGAAAAGACAAGGTAGGATTAATGCGCCAGCAAATCACAAAAGCCCACGCAAAACAAAGCAGAGAATCTGTGGTGGCTGTCGACTCTTGGTTGTTGCGTTGGTGTTCATTCACCTTCTCGTCGCCAAATTTGTCTCCATGCTCGTTGTCAAACATGGGGTTCAAATGGTTCAAATGGCTCTGAGCACTATGGGACTCAACATCTTAGGTCATAAGTCCCCTAGAACTTAGAACTACTTAAACCTAACTAACCTAAGGACATCACACACACCCATGCCCGAGGCAGGATTCGAACCTGCGACCGTAGCAGTCCCGCGGTTCCGGACTGCAGCGCCAGAACCGCTAAACATGGGGTCTAGGAACTGGCGTACCGGGGATTGACTTTACACCGTAAGACTTTTCAATTCTGATTTTAATACTGGTTCCTCTATCTCTTTCCTATAGACTTCTGTTTCTCTTTTTAATCATATCACCAGACGAGTCCTCCCTCTCACAGAGGCCTTCATTGTAGTCTTCCACCTGTGAACTCTCCCCTGTGGAATTCCTACTGCGCCGGCCGCGGTGGTCTCGCGGTTCTAGGCGCGCAGTCCGGAACCGTGCGACTGCTACGGTCGCAGGTTCGAATCCTGCCTCGGGCATGGATGTTTGTGATGTCCTTAGGTTAGTTAGGTTTAAGTAGTTCTAAGTTCTAGGGGACTGATGACCACAGCAGTTGAGTCCCATAGCTCTCAGAGCCAATTCCTACTGCGCTCTAAACGTTACCACCGTTGCTTTTAATTTCACTGAAGGTTGTTGTACTTTTCTATATTTTCCACATGCTGAGTCAGTCCTTCAGTGATTTTTACTATTGCTTCGCATTTTTCGTGCATCCATTTCGCCTTAGCTTCCCTGCATTTCGTATCTATTTCAGTCCTAAGTGACTTGTATTTTTCTGTATTCCTGAATTTTGCTGAACATTTTTGTACTTCCTTCTTTCATCAATCAACTGAAGTATTTCTTCTGTTACCCATGATCCGAGATCCTGCAAGGCGTTGAGTATGGGCTCCCTTCAAACTCGAACAGAAATATAACAGAACGGTAAACGGAAGTCTCAGTAAGTTACGATCCTGCCGCTGTCAAATTCCGACACGTACTGGTTGGAGACCGTGTGCTGCACAGTGTAGGGAGACGTTGCTCATTCTTATGCAAAGCATAAAACATTTTTCTCACCGCCACCCAACAGTGAAGGGCGAATGACGAATGCGACAACCTCTGCATATTCGTTCCATACATATAAAGAATGTAGATGACGAAACAATTCCTTATCCAAATATGTAGTAAAGTTGACGCCTTATAAACAGGTTGTCAGATACCGCTACCAGGCACAAAATTTGTTGACACTAAGTTATTTATTTAGCGACATGTTTCGACGAGGTGATACTTCATCATCAAGCATATATTGGCATTACAAAAATATTCAACACACGTTTATACAGATATTAAAGCTTCTTTATATGATTGCTGTGATCATCCTGTGGAGAGAGAGAGAGAGAGAGAGAAATATAACCTCGTAAGAGGCTGTGTCACTTGTGTATTTCACTTCTGTTCACATGAAAATGTCATAAAACAATTACTCGTTTTGTTCCTGTGCCGCGACAGTTTTCCTGTGATGTGTTGAGGCATAGTTATTTCCACGGCTCTTTTCGATTACTTCATTATTGTTCACGGACCTATCAACGATCTTGTTGTTGTCTCTGTTTTCAAACAACTTGCCTATTTTGTCTGAGATGAGACCTAAATGTGGTATCGTTATATGCTTATGTTTTTGTATGCTGTGAGTGCTGCCACGTTAGTTTGTTTGGTTTTAGTTTTAGCTATGCGTTGTGAAACTGCATCTATTTCATTTCCTCAGTTGCGGCAATTTCAGTGACTTGCTGTTTATTATGCGAAATCATCCAAACATGTGAAGCAAGGGATACGCAAAACAAATGGAATATTAAAAACTAGAAATCCCAATTTTGTCAAGGTGGAAGACAAGAGACTGAATAGACAAAAAGAGAAGTAACTTTACAGCAATGGTATGAATCTCATAACAGACTAACGCAATGAGCAGAGCTGTCTGTACCACAATAAGGAAGGGAGACTAAATGTTCCTGAAACTGTGAAGCAATTAAAGATGGAATTCAGACTCGGACTGGACAATATTGCCATGACAGTCGACAGTAGTGCTCCTGAAATTAGTGTAGTTGAGTGACAGCCGGCACGGTACTTCAGCGTGTTCGGTCAGAGGGTTAACTGCCCTCTATCATAAAAAAAACTCAGTGAATGGATCAACGATGAATTTGAACGGGCGGCGTAGGACGTTCGCTTGGAACAAATACAGCGAACAATAACGAACAAGACTAGATTAAAAAAAGTGACCAGCGTGGATGATTGCCATGCGAAGGATCCAAGTTCGCTTCACGGTATTGACAAAGAATTTTCCTTGGTATGAGGATTGCAATGGGGTGCACCCACAATTTTGCATTTCCATCCTCACTGTTACCCCAATCAGGGTAACTTTAAAACAACAGAAGCTGTAAACGCAATCTAAAAAATTAGGGTGACGGCACAGGAGAATAATAGGTAGAAATTGCTCAAAATACTATTTACCGAGCGATGTGGCACATTTGTTAGCGCACTGGATTCACATTCGGAAGGACGACGGTTCAAACTCGAGCCTGGCCATCCAGATTTAGGTATTTCGTGATTTCCCTAAATCACTTTCTATGAAAGGGCACGGCCAATTTCCGTCACCATCCCTGTTACAACCTGAGGTTGTGCTCAGTCTCTAATGACATACATGTAGACAGGACCTTAAACCCAATCTCCCAAACTGCTGTTTGAACATGATAAATCCCATTCTGAAGAAATTAATTCTATGAGAGCAAGGACTGATACGGGCAAGAAATTGCTAAAAGCGAGAACAATGAAAAAATGTGGATAGCCCTACTTATGACGTCATCATTGATGTTGAAACGTCTCCTTAGAAAAATTAATGAATTACTGTGCTGATAAACCTCTTACATTATTTGATTTTCAAACAGCTGAGCAGAACTGAACGTACTCAGGCATTTCGCTCTTTACCTATTCTGATCAACACTAAACTGACACACAATGTTTTTAGCGCAACGCAATCTGACTTTTAATAATCCCTACAAAAGAATGGCCCTGACTAACAATAACCTATATCTTTCATAAATCACTTACCTCACAAAAATCTTCGTTACTCGAACTAGTGCAATACAGCGAGCGCCACTACCGCCAGCTAAGTAAAAGATTCTAACTACAGAAGGCACTAACTACTGATAGGCATAATTAGCAAACGAAAGATTTTGATAGAGAGCAAACAATGTATTTATCTTAATGGTGTTCAAAAGTCGTGCAACTAACAAGCAAGAATGTACAAATACAACACTGTGTCGTCTGTTCACTATAACAATGCATTCGTAATTTCTGATTAAATAAGTTTTCTTGGTTCTTGACTTGATATTTAACTTCAAACATGGTTGCATGTTAACCATTTCTAAGTCTGACAAAGCATACTAGAAATGTGAAGTGAAAAGTTTTATGGCAAAGACAAAGTTAAAAAGCGGATTATCTTTCAATAAACGGTTTTACATGTGAAATGTGGTGTAATCATTTACCATTTCTAGAGAGCAGAGTTTCAACTTCCAAGTAATTATCATGTTGTATACGTCAGTAAGGAATGCTAAAATTTTTCTCAAGGTTAGCGTCTATGTTATTTTTCTCTGAGCCAGCCGGCGCACGTGGCTGCCTGCGGTGCGAGTCATTGTCTGTCTCTTTGTTGGCGCGCGTCGTTAGCTTCTACAAATTCACCTTGTCGAGAGGCCTCTCACCTGTTTGAATCCCGCCAGTTCTGATGCAATTCAGATCTATTGTTACGTTCATATCGTCTGTCATCATGTCGGTAGATTCCATAATTTCTTTCTTTTCGGTCACGTGGTGAAGAACTTCTCCCTGAATCATAACTGCGTGCTGAACTGTTGCGTCTGAAGTTATTCTGTCTCCCTTGATAATAATTGTTTTGGTTCCCGTATTGTCTGTTTCTATGGTTATCTCCGTCATATTCATTACTACGGAAGTGTGATCTTTCTCTGTAACTATTATTCTGCCAACGGTTGTCATATGGGTGGTGTCTGTTTTGGTCACGATTTACGTTGTAAGAATAGCCTTGTCGTATCCAGTTATTATTTCTGTCATCGTGGAATTGTGACGGGTGTGACCCGTAATTGTTGTGTTCCTGTTTTCGCGTTCCGCGATTGTCAGTGCAATTTCCAATTCTTGTAACAGTCCCTGAAAAGCTTCAAATGTCGTCTTTGCAACGTCCTGCCAAAATAATATGTCGTAAATGTTCAGACAATTTGATTAAGCAAATGCAGATGAGTTCTGAGGGGCTGCATGGGTTTGAAAGGTACTGATTCTTATGTAACGTGTCTTCGAAATATTTGACAAGACTGGAAAATTCAGATTGTTTGAAATGTTTCATCGGTCTTGTGTAGCTTGAGACCAATATGCTGAGAGGAAGGCATGATAAAATTCTCCTTCACTGTGACAATCGTGAATGACAGATCGCATTCTTACAGCTGGTTCATTCTCTAAATAGCCACACATAAATTCTAATATGTGCTCTAATGACCGGTTGGGAGGAAAACAATGACAGAATTGATGGAGCCACGCTTGTGAATGAATGTCGTTGCCGGAATTCTTAAATGTTTTGAATTTACGTGTGGTAATAAACAGCTTATAGTCAAAATCATCATGTCGGCGATTCGCACATCGGTCATTGTTACTTCTTTTCGGTGGTTCTATCTCAAAATTCGGTGTACCTTGCCAATTTATTTCATAACTTCCGAAGTGCCCTGTGTTATTATTTTGTGGCTGTTCCGAATTTCTATGTCCCTCTTCCCGTATTGGAGCGCGAGTGTCCTCTGAGATATGTAATTCTTGTATTACCTGTGTCAACTGATCTTGTACTTCCCGGATTTCTCTTTGGTGTTGCGTATTGATTTGATTTTGATTTTGTTTGAATTTTCTAATTTGTTCGTGCTCTTCTGTGTCAATGAAGGCTACAGGTCTTATGTCATTCAGATCATCATCTACCTTTGTAGATAAATTAGTGAATTGATCCGAAAGTTCGGCTACTTTCTCCGATAGTGAACTGATTTCCTCAGTGTGTTTTTCTGAATCAAGTTTCAGAGTGTCCATTTGTGTTGAAATCGTATCTACTGTGTCCTTTAAGTTTTCTTGAGTTTTTGCAAGTTGCGTAACCGAATCGGTAGATGCAACTGAGTAAATTTTAGCTTGCAAGGTGTCGTGATTTTCATGAACAATAGTTTGCAGTTCTTTTATGGCTGCTTCGTGATCCTGTAATGCATTTTCATGCCGCGAAAAAATAGGTTGAAAATGCTCACAAATTTGTGTTTTTACGTCATTACAGACTTTTTGACATTTCGATTCAATGCTATGTAACTCATTAGTTGAATCTTCACGTGTTTGTTCAAGCGTGGTGTCTAACTTCCGAAGATTTTGATCCATTGTGTCTAACTTTTGAAGCTTTTGCTGTGTTTGTCTCTGATTTTGTTCCATTTGTTGCATTAATTGCAATAATAATGTATTAGTGTCTGGAATCTGTTTCTCTATGCTTTTTGGCAGTGCATTTTCACCGGCAACATTCACATTTTGACAAGCAGAAAATGTGTCTTGACTTATTTGAGAAAACGGTGAGGACCCAAAACCTGAATCTACAGTATTTGCAATATTGTGTTCTGTCGTTTCGGATTCCTCAGGCGAGCTGTTGCCGACCGATCGATCGATATTGCTTCCCTGTTCACTACTTGTTTCACTGTCTACACCATTATTTGACGCCGCTCCATTTCCGTATGCACAGTTACCAAATTACTACTTTGAATGTCTGTAAATTCATTACACAGTGGTGCTGATAAGCTACGCTCGTCGTCGCTATTATTTCTCAGTTTACTTTGGAGCCTAGTGTTACGTTTTCCACACGCCATTATTGTCACAATATTTCACACGATAACACAGAAAAGCACAATTTGAAGAGCAAAAATAAGACAACACATTAACATAGCACTGAAAATAATGTCTAGTTAATTGCAAACGCAGCTGCGAAATACTTAGTGCAAATCTACATGCATGCCACAACTGTTTTACTGTACAACAATGAAAGACTGTAACTACAAAGGAGATTCTCTCTACAATTACGCGCTAGCAATAAACAAAAGCTACACTAATTACACAAACTACAAGAAAAAAATCAGAAGATTCCAGTGAGGTATCCTCGGCTAAGAGTCGACATATGAAACGTCCCCTTAGGAAAATTAATGAATTACTGTGCTGATAAACCTCTTACATTATTTGATTTTCAAACAGCTGAGCAGAACTGAGCGTACTCAGACATTTCGCTCTTTCCCTATTCTGATCAACACTAAACTGACACAAAATATTTTTAGACCAACGCAATCTGACTTTTAATAATCCCTACAAAAGAATGGCCATGACTAACAATAACATATACCTTTCACAAATCACGTACCTCACAAAAATCTTCGTTACTCAAACTACTGCAATACAGCGAGCGCCACTACTGCCAGCTAAATAAAAGATTCAAACTACGGAAGTCACTAACTACTGATAGGCATAGTTAGCAAATGAAAGATTTTGATAGAGAGCAAACAATGTATTTACCTTAATGGCGTTCAAAAGTGATAATATATATATATATATCAGTTTATGACATCCAGTATTACAAATTTACTGCCTCTGATGGACACACGTCCAGATCATCCGCTCTCAAAAATCCGCCATCTCACTTCCCCACATCCACCACTGCTGGCGGCTCACCTCCAACTGTGCAACGCTACGCGCTGTTAACAGCCAACAGCCCAACACTACAATAGCGAATATTACAACAATGCCACCCAGCCACAGACTGCACACAGCACAGCCAGTGATTTTCATGCAGAGCGCTACGTGGCGTTACCAATATAAAAACCTAAACAGCCTACTTACAGTGTTCTGCCCAAAGACAGCTTATCTCACGGCAACTTTCCATGCTCTACTGTCTTCTGCCATACTCTTCATCACCGCGTAATTTCCCCATCTGTTTCTGTCGTCGTGTCATCTTGTATCTCCTCCATTCTCTCAGTCTCCTCTCACAAACTAGTCATTCCAAAGCATCTGGTCTGCCATGTCAACGAATGGTCCAATCCAGTTCTTCTTATTTTACTTCAAGACCTGCAACAGACTCATGAAGGGAATGAAAATTGCCTTGGTATTTTCTACTTGAAACGATACAACCAGTAATCGGACATAGGAGCGGTGCCTTATACGTAAAAGGTGGACTCAAGGCGATTGTGCAGCACGAAACGTCATTTTTGTTTGCGTAGTTTGCGACCTGGACAGTGATGACGAACAGAGCTTTAATTATCATTCAAACTTGTATGTAGATCATATTACGCTAACAAGTAGAGCTTAGCAGAAAAATTTGTTTACTGCCTGTAAAACTTTCGTATTTTACCTTGTTAATTGGAATAAGTAAGACGGTTTTTTGTTTACTGCCAATAAAATATATTTTGAATTACTAGTATATTTTGTTTACATGCAAGGCGTACGTTTACACACTCGCCTTGATCCTATATAACATTATTTTGCACTCTTTAATGTAATGTTGAGTTATAAGTACACAGGTAGTCCCAAAAAGACACCGATAAGTTTTAGAGGTAGATTCCTTACACAAAAAAAGTGTAGCAAACGTGAGCTTTAAAATGCATTCCGTAAGAGCTGTGAGCTATTGTTCGTCTTCGAAACTATGAAACAGATCTCTTCTACTGTAAGTGTAGTGTTGGCAGAAAAGCCAACACTGTTTTTCTAGAGGAGGCCGAAATGCACGCGTTTAATTACACGCTGACTGGCGTGAGGTCTGGAACAGGACAATATCTTGAGAATTGCAAATAAAGTACGTAGTTGATATAATACTTAACTTTAATCCACAATTGTGGAACATCTCTCGTTACGGTACATGCTTCATAATATTAATTATCATTTGAATACGGCGCCTTGCTAGGTCGTAGCAAATGACGTAGCTGAAGGCTATGCTAACTATCGTCTCGGCAAATGAGAGCGCAGTTGTCAGTGAAGCGTCGCTAGCAAAGTCGGCTGTACAACTGGGGGCGAGTGCTAGTAAGTCTCTCTAGACCTGCCGTGTGGTGGCGCTCGGTCTGCTATCACTGACAGTGGCGACACGCGGGTCCGACGTATACTAATGGACCGTGGCCGATTTAAAGGCTACCACCTAGCAAGTGTGGTGTCTGGCGGTGACACCACAGTAAGGACTTCGGTTTACATATTTTGAATGATGTGGTATGGACGAAATTTCCGGTAAACTAGGACTCTAATGTGCGTACTTTAAGGGCTACGAGCACTTGTTAATCTTCGCTAACGTGAAACACATCTCTTGTAGTGAACGAATGCTCATAGCTATTAAGGCGTGCATTTTAAAGCCCACGTTTACAAGACATTTTTTTCTTGTTGCGGTTCGTACTACCTCCTCCCAAAATATGGAAAACAAAGAGCTTTAAGTAGAAGAGTTGTACGAGGGTCACTCCAAAATAAATGCACACTATTTTTGTAAAAATACAGTTTTCATTCTGCATGTGTGAAACTTTTACAGTGTGTAGATACATCCTTCCCGCTTGTTTTCAAACTTAGTTCAACCTGTTCCAGTCAGTGGTGCCGTCACAGTATGTCTTCAAGATGGCTGTTACACTTGAAGTTCGTCAGAAGTAACGTGCTGTCATAGAATTCCTGTGCTGTGAAAACGAGACAGTGGGAAACATCCACAAGAGGACGAAAAAGGTGTATGGAGATGCTGCTGGCGATCGCAATACAGTTAGTCGGTGGGCAAGCGGGTTACGTGATGAAAGCGGGCACAGCAATATTGAGGATTGACATCGCAGCGGCAGGCCTCGTACTGCACACACTCCAGACAATGTGCAGAGTGTTAATGAATTGGTGACTGCTGACAGGCGCATCACAGTGAACGAACTGTCACGCTAAGTTGGGATAGGGGAAGGAAGTGTTTGCAGACTACTTAAAGTGTTGGCGTTAAAAAAGGTTCGAGCCAGGTGGGTTCCTAGGATGCTGACAGTGGCTCACAAATAAACAAGAAAAACCGTATGCAGCGAACTTTTGGAATTTCTTGGAAGAATTGTGACAGGTGATTAAACATGGCTCGATCATTTTTCACCAGAGACGAAGAGGCAATCAATGGAGTAGCATCATGCAAATTCACCCAAGAAAAAAAATTCAAAACCACACCTTCTGCTGGAAAAGTTATGGCTACTGTGTTTTTCGATTCCGAAGGACTCTTGCTTGTGGACATCGTGCCAAATGGAACCACCATAAATTCTGATGCATATGTGACGTCACTGAAGAAACTTAAAGCTCGACTGAGTCGTGTTCGACCACATCGGCAAAAGCAGGATGTTTTGCTGTTGCACGACAATGCACGGCCACATGCCAGTCTAAAACCCATGGAAGCGATCACAAAACTCGAATGGACAACACTGACTCACCCGCCTTACAGTCCTGACCTGGCTCCATGTGACTATCATCTCTTTGGGAAACTGATGGACTCTCTTCATGGATCAAGGTTTGAAGATGATGACTCCCTTGTGCACGCTGCCAAACAATGGCTCCAAGAGGTTGGTCCAGAATTTTACCGTGCCGGTGTACAGGCGCTGGCTCCAAGATGGCGTAAGGCAGATGAGAGGGATGGAAATTATGTGGAGAAATGAAAATTATTGTTCCTAAAGGATGTATCTACACACTGTAAAACTTTCAAACATGTAGAATAAAAGATGGATTTTAAAAAAATAATGTGCATTTGTTTTGGAGTGAACCTCGTATTTCATACTATCGAAGATGAACAATGTTTATAGCTCTTGTTCTTGTTGTGGTCTTCAGTCCTGAGACTGGTTTGATGCAGCTCTCCATGCTACTCTATCCTGTGCAAGCTTCTTCATCTCCCAGTACCTACTGCAGCCTACATCCTTTTGAATCTGCTTAGTGTATTCATCTCTTGGTCTCCCTCTACGATTTTTACCCTCCACGCTGCCCTCCAATACTAAATTGGCGATCCCTCGATGGCTCAGAACATGTCCTACCAAACGATCCCTTCTTCTAGTCAAGTTGTGCCACAAGCTCCTCTTCTCCCCAATTCTATTCAATACCTCCTCATTAGTTAATTGATCTACCCATCTGATCTTCAGCATTCTTCTGTAGTACCACATTTCGAAAGCTTGTATTCTCTTCTTGTCTAAGCTACTTATCGTCCACGTTTCACTTCCCCATCTAATCTTCAGCATTCTTCTGTAGTACCACATTTCGAAAACTTCTATTCTCTTCTTGTCTAAGCTACTTATCGTCCACGTTTCACTTCCATACATGGCTGCACTCCATACAAATACTTTCTGAAACGACTTCCTGACATTTAAATCTATTTATAGATTTATAGCTCTTAAGGTATGCATTTTAGAGCTCATATTCACTAGATGTGTTTTGTCTTCTTTTGTTGTAGAGAAGATATCTCTTAAGTTTGTCGGTGTTGTTTTGGGGCACCCTGTATACTCCAAGTTATGCTTTAATAACGACTGTATAAGACTAAACAATTTTGAACACGATAAAACTAATCAAAAATTTTCAAAATATTCCGAAAAGAAATCCTCATAAATGTGCCTCTGCCTCACCTACTAGTCAGTTAAACAGTTCGCCAAATTCCTATAAGGAAGTAGTTCCACACGAGCTTTGGATAATGAAGCTGTACGAACAGCGCGAGCATCATTAGATAGGGGCGCAGGAAGAAAAGAGAACCGTTATCGCTACGTACAATCGTGAACAGCCAGACGAAAGGAACGTCACACTCGATCTATGCGCTGTCCCCCTGCGTAGTGGAGTCATGACTTACAGAGCGTGCGTACTAAGAGAAGCGTCAGCGTCGTGATCACGACCGAACAGCACGAGAGGCGCCCGGCTAGCCAACATCCGATACGCATGACAGAGGTGCAGCTAATGGGCGTGAGGTAGAGGGGCACCTAGCTGGCAGAAGTGCTCCCGTTAGGCGGCTCGGCCGCCACACTCGCGATTAGCAGCCACCACAAGCAGCAGGCAGCAGACCACTCGCTGAGTGGGCCCGCGCAAAACCGGATCTTCGAGCCACACGTCTGCCGCGGACTCTTCGCTCCACCTCATTGTCTTTTAGATACTACTGCGGGGGGGGGGGGGGGGGGGGGGGGAACTTTTTACCTGCACAACAAATTGCTTCCGCCTGAGAATGCGGAATGATTTGTCTCGGCCGCCGTGAGCCGCGTAGCTGGCTTTCCCGAGATGTGACCACTTTATACGGGGGCTTTTGGTTAGGGACAATGCGTGGCCACCGGTCGGCCTCCACCGAGCAGGGGAAAGGCTGCGTGCGACGAGCGCCGTACGGGTGCAAGGCTGCAGGCCCGCGATTTATGCGACGGTGTTGCGCCAAGGCCGCAGATATTGCGTGCAACAAGGCTCCCACAGTGCTAGCCGCGGGAACCGTTAAGGAAATTTAGCCGGGTGACTAAGTTGGAGGCGGCCACAAAGTGCTCGGCTCGGACCCTTTGCCCGTAGCGGACGTAATAGGAGCTTTCGGCTTCTGCAGAGAAACCTCGCGTAATTTAGGGAAACAATGCCGCACTAGCGAATCGGATTTCCATAAAACTCAAGTGCCCTTTCCTGGCCGGTTAAACTGGCCCGTTTCCCATGTACCCTCCTCTACCCAACATCGCCTCTGCGTCGCCAGCCACGTGTTCGATGCTTTCTTCCGTCCAAATAAACAAAGAGGCTCATCAATACAGAAGGCGTTGCAGCATTAGAAAATTGCAGCGAAATGCAGGAAGATCTGCAGCGGATAGGCACTTGGTGCAGGGAGTGGCAACTGACCCTTAACATAGACAAATGTAATGTATTGCGAATACATAGAAAGAAGGATCCTTTATTGTATGATTATATGATAGCAGAACAAACACTGGTAGCAGTTACTTCTGTAAAATATCGGGGAGTATGCGTACGGAACGATTTGAAGTGGAATGATCATATAAAATTGTTAGTATGGCGAGTGCCAGCTTGAGACTCATTGGGAGAGTCCTTAGAAAATGTAGTCCATCAACGAAGGAGGTGGCTTACAAAACACTCGTTCGACCTATACTTGGGTATTGCTTATCAGTGTGAGTGGCACCAGGTCGGGTTGTTAGAGGAGATAGAGAAGACCCAAAGAAGAGCGGCGCGTTTCGTCACAGGGTTATTTGGTAAGAGTGATAGCGTTACGGAGATGTTTAGCAGACTCAAGTGGCAGACTCTGCAAGAGAGGCGCTCTGCATCGCGGTGTAGCTTGCTGTCCAGGATTCGAGAGGGTGCGTTTCTGGATGAAGTCTCGAATAAATTGTTCAAATGTGTGTCAAATCTTACGGGACTTAACTACTAAGGTCAACAGTCCCTAAGCTTACACACTTTTTTTTTTTTGGTCATCAGTCTACTGACTGGTTTGATGCGGCCCGCCACGAATTCCTTTCCTGTGCTAACCTCTTCGTCTCAGAGTAGCACTTGCAACCTACGTCCTCAATTATTTGCTTCACGTATTCCAATCTCTGTCTTCCTCTACCGTTTTTGCCCTCTACAGCTCCCTCTAGTACCATGGAAGGCATTCCCTCATGTCTTAGCAGATGTCCTATCATCCTGTCCCTTCTCCTTATCAGTGTTTTCCACATATTCCTTTCCTCTCCGATTCTGCGTAGAACCTCCTCATTCCTTACCTTATCAGTCCACCTAATTTTCAACATTCGTCTATAGCACCACATCTCAAATGCTTCGATTCACTTCTGTTCCGGTTTTCCCACAGTCCATGTTTCACTACCATACAATGCTGTAATCCAGACGTACATCATCGGAAATTTCTTCCTCAAATTAAGGCCGGTATTTGATATTAGTAGACTTCTCTTGGCCAGAAATGCCTTTTTTTGCCATAGCGAGTCTGCTTTTGATGTACTCCTTGCTCCGTCCGTCATTGGTTATTTTACTGCCTAGGTAGCAGAATTCCTTAACTTCATTTACTTCGTGACCATCAATCCTGATGTTAAGTTTCTCGCTGTTATCATTTCTACTACTTCTCATTACCTTCGTCTTTCTCCGATTTACTCTCAAACCATACTGCGTACTCATTAGACTGTTCATTCCGTTCAGTAGATCATTTAATTCTTCTTCACTTTCACTCAGGATAGCAAAGTCATCAGCGAATCGTATCATTGATATCCTTTCACCTTGTATTTTTATTCCACTCCTGAACCTTTCTTTTATTTCCATCATTGCTTCCTCGATATACAGATGAAGAGTAGGGGCGAAAGGCTACAGCCTTGTCTTACACCCTTCTTAATACGAGCACTTCGTTCTTGATCGTCCACTCTTATTATTCCCTCTTGGTTGTTGTACATATTGTATATGACCCGTCTCTCCCTATAGCTTACCCCTACTTTTTTCAGAATCTCGAACAGCTTGCGCCATTTTATATTGTCGAACGCTTTTTCCAGGTCGACAAATCCTATGAAAGTGTCTTGATTTTTCTTTAGCCTTGCTTCCATTATTAGCCGTAACGTCAGAATTGCCTCTCTCGTCCCTTTACTTTTCCTAAAGCCAAATTGATCGTCACCTAGCGCATTCTCAATTTTCTTTTCCATTCTTGTAAGCAACTTCGATGCATGAGCTGTTAAGCTGATTGTGCGATAATTCTCGCACTAGTCAGCTCTTGCCGTCTTCGAAATTGTGTGGATGATGCTTTTCCGAAAGTCAGATGGTATGTCGCCAGACTCATATATTCTACACACCAACGTGAATAGTCGTTTTGTTGCCACTTCCCCCAATGATTTTAGAAATTCTGATGGAATGTTATCTATCCCTTCTGCCTTATTTGACCGTAAGTCCTCCAAAGCTCTTTTAAATTCCGATTCTAATACTGGATCCCCTATCTCTTCTAAATCGACTCCTGTTTCTTCTTCTATCACATCAGACAAATTTTCACCCTCATAGAGGCTTTCAATGTATTCTTTCCACCTATCTGCTCTCTCCTCTGCATTTAACAGTGGAATTCCCGTTGCACTCTTAATGTTACCACCGTTGCTTTTAATGTCACCAAAGGTTGTTTTGACTTTCCTGTATGCTGAGTCTGTCCTTCCGACAATCATATCTTTTTCGATGTCTTCACATTTTTCCTGCAGCCATTTCGTCTTAGCTTCCCTGCACTTCCTATTTATTTCATTCCTCAGCGACTTGTATTTCTGTATTCCTGATTTTCTAGGAACATGTTTGTACTTCCTCCTTTTATCCATCAGCTGAAGTATTTCTTCTGTTACCCATGGTTTCTTCGCAGCTACCTTCTTTGTACCTATGTTTTCCTTCCCAACTTCTGTGATGGCCCTTTTTAGAGATGTCCATTCCTCTTCAACTGTACTGCCTACTGCGCTATTCCTTATTGCTGTATCTATAACGTTAGAGAACTTCAAACGTATCTCGTCATACCTTACACACTACTTAACCTAAATTATCCTAAAGACAAACACACACACACATGCCCGAGGGAGGACTCGAACCTCCGCCTGGACCAGCCGCACAGTCCATGACTGCAGCGCCTCAGACCGCTCGGCTAATCCCGCGCGGCTGGTATCGAATATACTGCTTCCCCGACTTATGCCTCCCGAGGAGATCCCTAATGTAAAATTAGAGACATTCGAGCGCGCACGGAGGCTTACCGGCAGTCGTTCTTCCCGCGAACCATACGCGACTGGAACAGGAAAGGGAGGTAATGACAGTGGCACGTGAAGTGCCCTCCGCCACACACCGTTGGGTGGCTTGCGGAGGATAAATGTACATATAGATACATGTATATGTAGGCGCAGAAGACAGGTCGAGTGACGATGAAACCAGTAGCAGCGACAACACTTTATATGAATGCGTGGTGTCTGTTGTTTCGGACATGTCAGAGAGGGAACACCGAGGAAAGAGGCAGGGACTGCGAATTGGTGGAGCTCGGTAGGAGTCTGGATCGGCCCTGAGGCGTGCCGACATAGTATGCGCAGTTGCGATAACACTGTGTCACGGAGGGCGCAGTGGTTAGCGCACCTGCCTAGTAAGCAGGAGATCCTGGGTTCTAATCCCGGGCCGGTACACATTTTCACTCGTCGCCGCTGATCCCGCGCAGCGATGCAGCTGACAGTAGTGATACCCTCCCCTTCCCTTCCCTTTCTTCCCCTCTCCACCTTCAATTTACATACAAAGTGACAAAATTGACATAAATACACAAACAAAACACGCATAACATAACACGTACAACAAGCACCGTGAACATTAATGAAAGGTAGAAATTTATGTATCATTATGAAAGAACGTAATATTAAGAGAAGAAGTAATTAGAGCAGTTCGTGGATAGATATTGCACTAGAATCGGCGTTAAACCTGTTCACATCATTGTTAAGTAGTAATAAAAGTGAACACGTCGTTGTAAATGTAATAATACAAATGTAATATAAAGCAAGTAAGCAGTAATTCAAAAATTGTTGACAGGTAATAGTGGCAGATCATGCATAATACGCAATACGTAGAAAATTAAGAAGTACACTTCCTGCCTTCATACCTGAGTGGTCAGCGCGGTGGAATGCCACGCAAGGGGCCCGGATTCTATTCCCAACCGGGTCGGATATTTTCTCCGTTCGGGGACTAGGTGTTGTGTTGTATTCATCATTATTTCATCGTCATCGATATGCAAATCACCGAAGTGTAATCTACTAAAGAGACTTGGACCAGGGGCGGCTGGGCTCCCCACAAATGGGACTCTCAACCTAGCTACACACAGTATTTGATAACAAGTGCACTACTCAAATAAACTAGATTTATTATTCCGTTATGTTTCTACAAAACTAATAATTAGGTTAGTTGTGGCTTGTTGTTTCCTTCTACAGACACGTAAGATCTGCATATAACTTATTTAGATTACATCTGTTGTTGTTGTGGTCTTCAGTCCTGAGACTGGTTTGATGCAGCTCTCCATGCTACTCTATCCTGTGCAAGCTTTTTCATCTCCCAGTACCTACTGCAACCTACATCCTTCTGAATCTGTTTAGTGTATTCATCTCTTGGTCTACCTCTACGATTTTTACCCTCCACGCTGCCCTCCAATACTAAATTGGTGATCCCTTGATGCCTCAGAACATGTCCTACCAACCGATCCCTTCTTCTGGTCAAGTTGTGCCACAAACTTCTCTTCTCCCCAATCCTATTCAATAATTCCTCATTAGTTATGTGATCTACCAATCTAATCTTCAGCATTCTTCTGTAGCACCACATTTCGAAAGCTTCTATTCTCTTCTTGTCCAAACTATTTATCGTCCATGTTTCACTTCCATACACGGCTACACTCCATACGAATACTTTCAGAAATGACTTCCTGACACTTCAATCAATACTGGATGTTAACAAATTTCTCTTCTTCAGAAACGCTTTCCTTGCCATTGCCAGCCTACATTTTATATCCTCTCATCAGTTATTTTGCTCCCCAAATAGCAAAACTCCTTTACTACTTTAAGTGCCTCATTTCCTAATCTAATTCCCTCAGCATCAGCCGACTTAATTAGACTACATTCCATTATCCTTGTTTTGCTTTTGTTGATGTTCATCTTATATCCTCCTTTCAAGACACTGTCCATTCCATTCAACTGCTCTTCCAAGTCCTTTGCTGTCTCTGACAGAATTACAATGTCATCGGCGAACCTCAAAGTTTTTATTTCTTCTCCATGAATTTTAATACCTACTCCGAATTTTTCTTTTGTTTCCTTTACTGCTTGCTCAATATACAGATTGAACAACATTGGGGAGAGGCTACAACCGTGTCTTACTCCCTTCCCAACCACTGCTTCCCTTTCATGTCCCTCGACTCTTATAACTGCCATCTGGTTTCTGTACAAATTGTAAATAGCCTTTCGCTCCCTGTATTTTACCCCTGCCACCTTTAGAATTTGAAAGAGAGTATTCCAGTCAACATTGTCAAAAGCTTTCTCTAAGTCTACAAATGCTAGAAACGTAGGTTTGCCTTTCCTTAATCTTTCTTCTAAGATAAGTCGTAAGGTCAGTATTGCCTCACGTGTTCCAGTGTTTCTACGGAATCCAAACTGATCTTCCCCGAGGTTGGCTTCTACTAGTTTTTCCATTCGTCTGTAAAGAATTCGTGTTAGTATTTTGCAGCTGTGACTTATTAAACTGATAGTTCGGTAATTTTCACATCTGTCAACATCTGCTTTCTTTGGGATTGGAATTGCTATATTCTTCTTGAAGTCTGAGGGTATTTCGCCTGTTTCATACATCTTGCTCACCAGATGGTAGAGTTTTGTCAGGACTGGCTCTCCCAAGGCCGTCAGTAGTTCCAATGGAATGTTGTCTACTCCGGGGGCCTTGTTTCGACTCAGGTCTTTCAGTGTTCTGTCAAACTCTTCACGCAGTATCATATCTCCCATTTCATCTTCATCTACATCCTCTTCCATTTCCATAATATTGTCCTCAAGTACATCGCCCTTGTATAGACCCTCTATATACTCCTTCCACCTTTCTGCTTTCCCTTCTTTGCTTAGATTACATCTAGGCGGGATATTGTTCCTAAGCCACCTAACTTGTTTACTAACTAACCTAGTATTGGGAGTTGCTATCTAACCTAACAAACATTAACTCACACAGAACGCTAATAAACAACACCAACATGCATTACATTAGATCCGCATGGACTGAACAGATCGAGTTTTCCACAGGAGCGATGTTCATGCGGGTAATTCCAAAATGGGTAACGCCAGAGTGAGGACGCTGGACTTGAAGTAGAATACTAAGTCCCATTCCCCGAGTGGTGGTGGTGAAGGAACATCTGGATCTACTCTTTACTGTCTAGTTTTTATTCTCTTCTTAAAATATGCCATAAATTTATAACTGTCTATTTTCAGATTAATGTGTTTTTCTTTAAAAATTAGTGTAATTGCTGTAAGTAAACGTAAGTTCAACCCTCTGCCACACAGTTAATTGTGATTTGCAGAGTAATCATGTAGATGTAGATTTAGAAGATAATACCAAAAAGCAGACAAAAGAACTCTACGCAGCCCCTGCTCCTCGTGGTGCTGTTTCGGCAACAGTGCCTGTGGCCTCATCTACTTAGCAAAATTTTGCTGCGCGGTGGCGGTCATAGGTGTTGCCTAAGAGATCTTTATGGAGCACTACGGCCTGCATAAAGCAATAAGATGGCGGGCTCCAGTAGTGACAATACAACTTGGAAAACAAATTGATGTCAACTTTCCTTACTTACTGAAGTGGCGACTATGAGAAATACACTTGAGCGGCAGATACGAGCTGTTTCCCTCTATTCCACTATCACTTTGTAAAGTGCCAAACTCATTTCCAACACTCCATAGCACCTTAATAAATGTATGTAAAACGTGTTTTAACTAGATTTGTAGTGTTTTGAAGACGACGTGACTATTCTTGCAAATATAAAAAATTATGTCCAGGTTCTTTTTTAATGTACCTGGCGATAACGGGTGACGTCTTCGAAGAACGGCCTGTGCCACATCCAGGCTGCCCGACGCACCAGCCCTTCTCGTTATTCCTCCGTGCGGGTCCCTTTCGATCCGAGGATGCTGCGCCTCCCCAAATCCGGCAACGGTATGCTCATGAGTGCGTCTATCAGTGTGAAAGGGAAAGTCTAGTATTCCTGTTAATGAGGTTCGGTGTTTTATTATTATGTCATGTCTGAAAGTTCTTTAGTTATTATTAGTGAGAACTTGTTTACAAGTAATCAGATTTTCCGTCCATTCAAGGAAAGTTAATGTTGTTAGCAAGTTGGCTATATTTATTTCTGTGCAGTTAAATATTATCACAAGGTAACTCTCAACGAATGATTTATATTTTCGCCTGCTTCGGAATTATAATGAGGCTTACGGATTTTTTGTGGGCAACGGCCTTGCCCCAGTGGACACACCGGTTCCCGTCAGACCACCGAAGTTAAGCGCTGTCGGGCGTGGCCGGCATTTGGATGGGTCACCATCCGGGCAGCTCTGCGCTGTTACAATTTTTCAGGCCTCCTAATGCCAATTCAGGAGCTACTCGACCGAACAGTAGCGGCTCCGGTCAAAGAAAACCATCATAACGACCGGGAGAGCGGTGTGCTGACCACATACCGCTCCTATCTGCATCCTCAGCTGAAGATGATACGGCGGTCGGATGTTCCCGATGGGTCACTTGTGGCCTGAATACAGAGTGATTTTTTACGGATTATTTTAACTGAAGAGTGATTTTCGTGATCAGTTTAATCATACAATGTTAAGTCACATTAATGTCACCACCTGTCAAAAGCCGGAATAACTACCTTTTCCAGTGCGTAGGTGCAGGAAGAGTCAGTGACATTCTGAAAGGTACCGACAGGGCTGTGAACCCATGCCTGCTCCAGCGCCTTGGACAGCTGCGCTAGGTGTCTCAGTTGAGCGTCCGGGTCCCACATATTCTCGATTCGGTTTAAATTCGGTATGTTTGGTGGCCAGGGGAGAACTGCAAACTCATCCTGGTGCTGTCCGAATTTCCGAATTATCCACGTTGACAGCGAACTGTGTGACACGTCGCATTGTCCTGCTGGTAGATGTCTTCGTGCCAAGGAAAGTACAAAGAGCATGTAGGGGTTGACGTAGTTCCCGAGGATAGAAACATATCTGTATTGATCCGCTGTGCCTTCCGTAATATCTGGATCACCTAGGGAATGCAACAAAACATTCTCCAGATCATTATGCTCTCTTCTCCGGCCTGAACCCTTCCGTCTAGCCTGGTGCTGTGGTCGAGTGGTTGTGGGCGCTTCAGTCCGGAACCACTCGGCTGCTACGTTCACAGGTTCGAATCCTGCCTCGGGCATGGATGTGTGTGATGTCTTTAGGTTAGTTAGGTTTAAGTAGTTCTAAGTCTAGGGGGCTGATGACCTCAGATGTTAAGTCCCATAGTGCTTAGATCCATTTGAACCTTCCGTCGATTGTTGCAGGGCCGTACATGCCAACGGCCATCCGTCATCTGTCCGATGGAGCGTAAAACTTGATTCATCTGAAAAGTTGCGGTACTGGTGGAAAATTCCAATCTTTGCAGCCGATTAACAGCTCTCAGCCTGGCTGAATGAAACAGGCGCCTGCTGGGGAGGCCCGTAAGCATCGACGTTCGCTGAACGGTCTTGCACTGTTGGAGCCCCCTTGTTTCATCTGGTCAGTCAACTGCCCAACAATTGCACGTCTATTCGCCCGTACACATCTCCGTAGCCGTCCTTCACTGCTGCCATCTACGGCGCGTGGTGCACCACTGTTGCCTTGGCGCTGGTTTTGAATAGCGCCATTTTGGCACGCACGATACACTTTAACCACTGCGGCATGCCAACAGTTTACAAACTTTTCAGAGATGCTTACAGCTTTGGCTTGAGAGCCAATTATCGCACTTTTTTGAACGTCAAATAAACTGCTCCGTTTGTGCATTACTACAACGACTGCACTGTTTTCCGCATGCCCCAAACACTTTATACCCTCCACTGTTAATGCTGCCACTTGCCGTCGAAATTAGGCGGTGATCAAATTGACATGTCTGAACCCTATATCTTCACGTGAACGAAGGAGTTTACTGCTGATAAATATTAGAATTTTTTGATAAGTACATGCCTAGCCGATATGAGACAGGTATTTGAGGTAATGGACGGCGGCATATGCGGAAGAAGTTAGTCACTGTCGGCAACCCTGATAATTCTCCTGCAAACCGTTCAGCCTCGTCTTGATGAATGAACCTGCAGCAATGTTTTGAAATTTATTTCTAAACTCGAGAATCAGAGAGTAAATAAATAATGAAATTATTGGCCTTCCTTTTATATGGCTTACAAAACACGCTCACACAACCATTAAATAATTATATAAAACGAAACAACACATCTTTCACAGTTAAATCACTGTCACCAGTCTTGCTGTTACCTACGATACAGGATAAAAAGAATTTTATTTTCAGATGCGTTCTCAGTGTTGTAATCGTCCTGGTCGATTAGCTTAACGGAGTGTGCGCTTGCTAGCCAGATCCACGTGAAGTCTGTGAGACGGATTATCGACGACTGATCATGTACTCCAAAGAGCCAGAGTCCGGTATTAGGCGCTTTTCCACGATCATTTAGGTAAATGTTGTGGTGGTCCACAAACTCCACCTCAGAAAATAAGATACGTAAACAGTTAAAAAATTGTGACAACACAATTAACAAAATATTGACGTTTCATTCAGAGGCGATACAAACAAGTTCCCTCCCTTAGGTTAACTGAAGACTGTGACGACAGCAGGGGAATCCAGCCAGAAAGTCTAGTCAAATAAACTTGGCAAATTAAGAAAATAGATGACCTCATACGACGGGATAAACGCTACGAACAAGAGACTCACTACTGGTACCACACAGTAAACTGTCAGATCCGTTTGATGCATCTGATTGTATCTACTCCACAGAAATTGCACTGTCATCTCCTGCTCACTAACACACACACACACACACACACACACACACACACACACACACACACACACACACAAAAGGCCTAAGGGGGTAGCGTCAGTGAAACCACCCCTTGATTCTCACACATTTCGCGGTCGTAAACGACAGTTCACAGTGTAATGTGTAACAGGAAGTTGTTCCTGATATCCTCAGACGTATCATCCCTTTTCTAATGCCACTGTCGCACACCTTTGCAGTGCAGCGCGATCAGGTTGGGGTGAGGAGGGGGGGGGGGGGGGGGCGGAAAATAGAAGGCTGAGAAAGCGTAAGTACGCTTTCCGTTTCAGAGCACCTCAAAAATCGTTGAATGGTTTCGAACGGTCCCTAGTGATTCCAGGCTATGAACGAGAGCAAAAATCAAGGCCGCGCTGCGTCCCAGAAGAGCGCGAAAACGTTCAATAGGATTGTAGTCCCACAGTGTCCTTAGGAAGGGCTTGAAAAATCCGATGGTGTGAGCAGTGTCAAAGGTTGTCAAGAACACCGTCCTGTTGCTCATCACACTGCGAAATTGCGTTTGCAACCGCAAAATATGTGGGAAATGCCCCATGGAAAAGGGTGCTTTCATTGACGCTCTTTATGTCACCTCCTGAGGCCCTGTGCTGTCGATTATGGGTGCCGGTGTGTCTGAAATATTTTTCTCGGCCACGCAGAAGAAAACCGCATGATTTCAATGCTGGGTGTCACGGTTCTGCTTCAATCAAATGGTTCAAATGGCTCTAAGCACTATGGGACTTAACATCTGAGGTCATCAGTCCGCTAGACATAGAACTACTTAAACCTAACTAACCTAAGCACATCACACAAATCCATGCCCGAGGCAGGATTCAAACCTGCGAAAGTAGCAGCAGCGCCGTTCCGGACTGAAGCGCTTAGAACCACTCGGCCACAGCGGCTGGCTCTTCTTCAATCGCAGAGACGTCAAAAGAGGGGTGAAATGTGTATACGTAGGGCTGAGACGAGGTTTTCGGTGTCTGCGATGGAGTTGGACAGAATTATGGTGAAATTTGGTGCCAATATGATATCATTAAACCACCGCACAGCTCACATGAGCTTCCGAGGGCCGGCCGAAGTGGCCGAGCGGTTCTAGGCGCTTTAGTCTGGCACCGCGCGACCGTACGGTCGCAGGTTCGAATCCTGCCTCGGGCATGGATGTGTGTGATGTCCTTAGATTAGTTAGGTTTAAGTAGTTCTAAGTTCTAGGGGACTGATGACCAAAGCAGTTGAGTCCCATAGTGCTCAGAGCCATTTGAACCATCACTTCTAGAGCTCCTATTTTCATGCAAATGCTACGCAATTCAGGTCAGATGTTGTACAAAAGATTTAGAAAGCATGTGTAACGTAACACTTGGCGTATTTACGTCTGACTCAAGACTGAAGGTGGGTTACGCCCCGTCTCTTCCCCATCTACCACCTGAAGTCCCAACAAATGTTGACTGATTGTTGGTGTAATACGGATAATTCACTGTTTAGCTGTCTGGTCCAGGTAATCCAGTACAGCAGCATAAATATGCCAGGTGTTTCCGTGTACATGATGCAGCATTCTACAAATAATGGTGAAAGTTAAATGCAGGAGAATGAGATAAGGAACCCTTGTAAGATAATGGCTGAGTCGTAAGGTATGAAGCTATCCATGTTGTGAGATATCTTTGCCAGTGAAATACCGTTACCTACGTAGCAATTTTTGTTACGATCTAAGAAGAACGATGTATTAAGTTATTAGTTGTCAACGATGTAGGGCAGGGAAACGCTAGCAAACATAGGCACACATCATGAGTGGAGGGTGCGCGAACTCGTCTGACACACTGCGCGTGGCTTGATCTTCGTATCTCCAAAATGAAAATAAAAATCCAGTTCACTTATCAGTCTTGTTCGAATAACTGTGTCAGACATTCCCTGAAATGTGCAAACGAATAGGAGGTTCTGTTAAATGGCTTCTGTTGTATTTAATTTTTACTTCTTGAGTTGTGAAGGGGAAACTAAACAACAGAACCCAGCGACAACTATGGATAGTTATATTGCTCTACATAAGTCACTAGGAATATGATGTATAGTATTATTTCATAATTAGGCATGGTGAACAGGTGGCTCTACAACATGACTTACACGGTAAGAACAAACTGCATACAGCAGAGAGATGTGCTACAACTTCACTGGTACCGTTACTGTACATACTACATTTAGTCTTCGCCTAAAACGAGCGGGAAACTTCGACTTCAGACTAAGTGCTTCACAGGTCTGAAGAAAAGGAATGATTAATTACAGAATAAGATGCCACACTGAGACCAAACGTAGCATGAGATGAACGTGTTTATTTAAATGAAAACATCAGATTTAAATAGGAGAAGCTTTAAGCCCAGTATGACTCAACGTGCATGGATTTTTCCCTTCACATTATGTACCCATAACCCTTCTACAGGTAGACAGACAGAATATGACTCGTTCGGGACGTAACTGTAGTGAAAAAGATAAATGAACACATTAAAGCGGCTTTGTAGGACTCTTCCAGCTTCTTTTTGCTTAGAGACTCTGAGTGGTTTACAATGCCCCACCAAATCCCCTCCACGTGATCCAGACGCAAGAAAGAGACTGGCCAAAGACTGCTTGAGCGACTCTCTCCTAAACCAAGTTAGTACGACCGATCGACCAACGATATGTATGCCAATTAGGTTGGCGAGAAGGAAATTTATGTAGCATCAATACCGATAACCTATGAATACATATGAGTTTCTGAAAGGAGTGAAAAATAAACTAACCTACTTACATTGTTTCGTGGGCAGCTCCATCGTTAGATTTGACTGCACACGCTCTCTTCTTGTGTTATCATTTGAGTCTTGTTTACAGGAATCTCGTCTAGAAGAGGATCTTCAGGCAAAAATCCACACTATCTCTGAGTCGGGTGTCGTTCGGAAGAGTGTACCAAAACAATGTGCGACGCATATGGCTTTGATCTTCTTACATGTATCGGGTTCCAACAAGACAGTTTGCCGACATGTCGAACAAATGATGTGAATGCAGTAGGTTTCGGAGGGAACCATTAAAGGAAATGATACAGGGAATACAAGTGAAAATTACATCAGAGACGCTGGATGTTTGTCTGAACCCTGCCCATCACGGATAAGAATTCAGCGTCTTAACAATTGTGCCCATCTCATATGTTCCTTCACAAATAAGTATTAGTTTGAAACTTCCTGGCGGATTAAAACTGTGTGCCGGACCGAGACTCGAACTCGGGACCTGTGCCTTTCGCGGGCAAGTGCTCTACCAACTGAGCTACCCAAGCACGACTCACACCCCGTCCTCACAGCTTTACTTCTGCCAGTACCTCGTCTCCTACCTTCCAAACTTTACAGAAGTTCACACTCCGCTGCAGAGTGGAAATCTAATTCTGGAAACATCCCACAGGCTGTGGCTAAGCCATGTCTCCGCAATATTCTTTCTTTCGGGAGTGCTAGTTCTGCAGGGTTCGCAGGAGAGCTTCTGTAAAGTTTGGAAGGTAGGAGACGAGGTACTGGCAGAAGTACAGCTGTGAGGACGCGGCGTGAGTCGTGCTTGGGGAGCTCAGTTGGTAGAGCAGTTGCCCGCGAAAGGCAGAGGTCCCGAGTTCGAATCTCGGTCCGGCACACAGTTTTAATCTATCAGGAAGTTTCATATCAGCGCACGCTCCGCTGCAGAGTGAGAATCTCATTCTGGAAGTATTAGTTTGTTCATTGTCCTACCTCAGATGTTCCTTCACAAATTAATTCTAACTGGCTCTACAGACTTTTTCTCGACTCGTACTGTCCTGGCGATGGATACGGACGCGTTACCAACCCCATAAAGGCACTGTTAGGGGCTGACATGACGACACAAGCATGCTCGTTTCAGATAGGCTCCCTGTGGGCTCCAATGTGGTAAGATGACTAAGTAAAGACACTGCGAAGTCGCAGTGAATGGTGATGTTACACCCTTCGTATGGAATCAGAAATAGTCCTTTAAACTCCAACCCACACATAGCACGCCCCTTAGGCCAAAATTTGTAATGGCATAATACACGATTAATGGAGTGGCCAGGGAGGTGCCCGAAACAAACCTGTCGAGCATATGTGGGAGGCTCTCGTCCGGCGTCTGGTTGTCCTTGTTCCACATCCGGGAACCTAACGACAGTCCACAAAGCGCTCTGTTAAAATAGTGCTCGCTGCCGCTCGACACTATCTCCCACGCTTAATAAAATTAAGAAATTTCGTCACAGTTCTGTTAATCTAGATTGTGATCATATTTCACTCAAACTCTAGTGGAATTTTATCGCTTTATATACCTGTTCTTTCCCACCTCGTATTCTTTCACGGTCACCACTTCTAATTGAGACACCATTTAGAGTCCTCACTTTTATGCTTATTATGAGAATAGTGTTTGTCTCTTTCCATGCGCAACAAACTCTGTATGGGCGTCGTTCGACTCAATTTATCAGTCCTCAAGACTTTCTGAGGACCTCTGACAACATCAATACAGAACAGCTTCGGCTTTTTCGTTACTTCGGTGCGATGAAGAGCGATAATCAGTCGGGCAAGGGTCTTTTTAAGTAATTAGACTTCTGACTGGTTTTATTCATCTTGCCACGCATTTCTCTCTTCTTTCCATCTCAGAGTAACATTTTCACCCTGCGCCCTCAATTGTTGGATGTATTCCAGTCCGTCTTCCCCTGCAGTTTTTACCGCCTACAGCTCTATCCAGTACCAAGTAAAGTATTCATTGATCTCTTTAATATCTTGTCCCGTCTTCTCGTCAGTGTTTCCCATATTTCCATTCTTCGCTGATTCTGCGGAGAACCTCTACCATTCCTTATCTTACAGTACACCTAATTTTCAACATTCCTCTATAACACTAAATATCTTTATTTTATTTTCCCGTGTCGAGTGCATGTTTCACTACCATACAATGCTGTGTTCCAAATGTACATTCTTAGAAATTTCTTCTCCAAGTTAAGGCCTGTATTTGATACTAGTTAAGTACTTTCGACCAGAAGTGCCCTCTCTGTCTGTGTTTTCTATGCACTCCTTATATAGTCTGCCTTGTGGTATTTTGCTTCCAAGTTATCAGAATTCCTTAACTGCGTCTACATCATGACCATCAATTTTCGTGTTAAGTTTATCGCTAATGTAATGAATGTTTCCTTTCATCTTTCTTCGGTTTATTCTCAGTCCTTACTGTTTACTCATTAGACTGTTAGTTTCACTCAGCAGAAACTGAAATTCTCCATCACTTTCATTGAGGATAGCAGTGTCTCCAGTGAATCTTATCGTTGATACCCTTTCACCCTGAACTTTAGTCTTACTCTTCAACCTTTCTTTTATTTTCATCGTTGGTTCTTCGATTTACAGAATGAATAATAGGGGCAAATGGCTGAATGCCTGCCTTACACCGTTTTTAATCCAGGCAATTCTTTCCTGGGCGTTCGTCCTTTTTGTCCCTGTCTGGGTTGTTCTACACAGCTTTCTCTGTAGCATAATTTTTCCTCACCGAGTTTCGAATAACTGGCATCATTTTACATTACCTAACATTTGATTTTATCGAGTTACTACCTCCATTATCAAGCGCAGGTCAGAATAAGTCTTCACTTTTCCTGAAGCTAAACACATCTTCATCTTCGAGAGCCTCAGATTTTTTTTTTCATTCGTCTATATATTATTGTTAGCAACTTCGATTCACGAGCTGTCAAGGTTATCGTTCTATGGTTTTCGCAGTTATTTACCATTGCTATGTTCGGCATTGTGTGGATTATATTTTTTCGAAATTCCGGTGGTTGTCCCCCGTCACAAATTCTACACACCAACTTCAACAGCCATATGGTTGCCACTTCCTCAAATAATTTAGGATATTTCGTAGGGATGTTATCTGTCGCTCTCGCTTTCTTGAATTCTGACTGGTATACTGCAGTGGTTTCTAATGCCTCCTGCATCCTCATATCACTGATTATTGCTGATTCTTTCGGCTTTTAGGAGCAGGTTTCCACTGCATTAGCTGGAGTTCGCCGTTAAGCTCGTAATACCGCAAGTTTTCGGCCGTCATTGATGATGATTTTTCTTCAAAATTTAAGCAGTGGTTGTGTTCAATCCCCGGATGCAGGAAGATTTGATTTCTACTCTAGCTCTAGCCCACGGGTGAAAAGATGAGTAATTTCTACAAAACTCGTACGAACAGTAAAGTAACCAGAACTACTAAATAATTTCTCAGAAGAAACATAGTAATAGAAGCAGAAGTAGGCCCTATAAAAACGAAATCTATTCAATTCTAATGAAGTGGATTACGTGTCCAATGAGCAGTTGCAGTAAATCACTTTTTCACCACGCTTGTGAGCCTTATCCCAGCATTGGAAAAGCATTTAATCGGTTACATGCCCCTTTCCAATCTGCCATGGAACCCTCAGTGGGCTATTTTCATTGTAGTGTGCTGTTCACTCCATTACTGCTACATTCACCCCCTCATCAGAAGGCCCGATAGTGTTTCCCGCGCAGTGGAAATACGTATAAGAAAGGGCTCAGTATCTTACCATTTCTGGCTGGTCCATCGTTACCAAACGATCGCCGTGTCATTCTGGGCCAATGGCGACACTGGATGCGGTGCCGAGTGGACTTGGGTCAGCTTACCGCTCTCCCGGCCATTGCAAGTTTTCTTGATCTGGTGTCGCTACTACTCTGTCAACCTGATCCTCAGTTGTCATCACGAGGATGAGTGCACCCCGCCCCAGTCCTTCTAACGAGGAGAAACCCTTAGCACTACCGGGAATCGAACCCAGGTCCTCCAGATGGCAGCCGTGTTGACAGCTACTGAGGCAAATTCAACCTACACTCACTTACTGCTATATCTGCGTAGCCCGCGTGCGTCACATATGCGTCTATATCTACTCTGCACAACAGTCTGAAGTGTAAGACGGTCGATACCTCCCATTACCGCCCATTACGTTCCTCCTCGTTCCATTCGCGTTTGGAGCCCGGGAAGAGTAAATGCTTAGAGCTCGCGCTGCAGTTGGTTTAATCTTTCCTTCTTGGCCACTACGGGAGTGATCCCAGGTTGTTACAGGCAGTCCGAGGTTCCCCACTGTTTCTTGAACCAATGTCCGGAGACTTACGCCGGATAACTGGCGTCTATCTGCAACCGTGTACCAGTTGAGGTTTTTCAGCATCTCAGTGACGCTCTACCTTGGCTCTTGATGAAAGCTCTGAGTTCGTTCTCAACGTACACCACCCAGAATTTCAGGAAAAAGGTATAGGTAACTCTTAAAAAAGTGAACCTGTAAGCTCATCAGCCTAACCCCTTTAACTTCTCCAAAATGTAGACCAGAGCAGAATTACTGTCTAGGTATTTTTTGTTACGTAAGAACTTACTAACACTCTCTTTTGAATATACAAGAGCGTCCCTGTCATTCACATTCATTTATTCATTTGTTATTCAGTGTCGGAATTAAACATAATTTACGA
Organism: Schistocerca serialis cubense; assembly: GCF_023864345.2. Lineage (NCBI taxonomy): Eukaryota > Metazoa > Arthropoda > Insecta > Orthoptera > Acrididae > Schistocerca > Schistocerca serialis. The sequence goes on along the minus strand of NC_064639.1, from coordinate 250,614,564 downwards.
ATGTTAAGTCCAGCAAACACACCTTCTTTCAACGTCATTTCTCGCAGAAGAGGAAGCTTCTCGCAGAGGTACTTCAGACATTCAGGCATGTTAATGGAATATCAAATCTAAAGGCTAATATCTTTCTCTTATTTGGCCATTTTTAAATATAAAAGCTGTCTCTCCTAAGAGTCGTCAGGCGCGCTTTCTCTGGTGTTTCAGCAAATATTTGTAATTTCTTTTTTGCAACGTGAAGCTGCAGTCAGCCCAAACAAATACTATTCATCAAGTCTTTTATGCGAAAACCCTGTGCTGACAGAAAGTGTCAGTTTATTTCCCGCTACGAACAAAATGATTTTTAGTCGCGGAACGCGTCGGCAAACTTATTGTCTCCACACAGACCACACCTTCTCACCCTCACCCCACTCCTAGCGCTAGTGCAGCATCTCAATCCCACAGCAATTGTATACTAATAAAAAAGTCCTGTATGTACAAAATTTGGTTGAAATTACTGCAGACGTTCTTGAGTTAGGCTTTTATGACTCTCCTTTTCACCCCAAACCCTCAACCATAGGGGTGATAGAGGTGTCTTACACCCATAGTAAATATTCCCAGTTAACACGTGATTATGTACCAGTTTTGGTAGAAATTCCTTCAAGCGTTTGACGCAGATATGCTGCTGTGTCTTAACACCCCTCACCTTCCCGTTCCGCCGCGAACTGTAAGAATGGCAGCATGACAGTCACCAATAAGTCTAGCGACCCAGAGAACTATCGACTTTACGATAATATCCCCCGTTAGCGAATATTTTTACTTGTCACGTCTTCTCACAGCCACCGCTACAGGTGAAAAGAAATGGCTCTGAGCACTATGGGACTTAACTTCTAAGGTCACCAGTCCCCTAGAACTTAGACCTACTTAAACCTAACGAACCTAAGGACATCACACACACCCATGTCCGAGGCAGGATTCGAACCTGCGACCGTAGCGATCGCGCGGTGCCAGACTGTAGCGCCTAGAACCGATCGGCCACCCCGGCCGGCTGCTACAGGTGAGTGGAGTACATTATCCCAGATTGTCTTCTCAAATTATGAAACAAATAATGATTAATATTTGATTAAAAGCTCAACTTCCAGTCACCCCTTTTCACTCCTAACCCTGAAGGTGGTAGGTGGTCCTTATCCCCCATGCCCCCAACCCCCTTCTCAACCTGGCCCCAGAAACCCCAGGCTGCACACAACTACTTACCAAAATTTCATCGTAATCGAGTAAACAGTATAGGAACGCACAGAAGACGAGCAAACAATAGAGTAGGGGTCTTATAAAAATGTTACTCAAATAAATAATACTAATAATGATTATAAAACATCCAACATTCCACATAACATCTTCGCTTTATATTTTTTCCTTCTGTTTTTCCCTTCTAGAAATACTTAACCCCAAGCTATGCATAACACAGTACTAACACCTGTTCCTCTTTCTGAGCTTAACGTCACACTCATTATGGAGGGATGCTGACTCAGTTTTTCAGGATAGCAAATGGGAAGTTGCAGTACAGAAAATGGCCTAGAGATCACCAGTGTGTGTGTGTGTGTGTGTGTGTGTGTGTGTGTGTGTGTGTGTAGTGAGTGAAGTGTTGTGAAACGATGTGTGCATAGTGTGTGCAGTGAGTGATAGTGAGATATGAGTGAATAATGTGGCATTATATTATTTAATAAGTTATTTGTAAAAAATGTATTGTATACCAGGAGTAAATCTAATGATTGTCTCCAACTAGAAGTCTCTAAATATATGTGTATACGAAGTAGCTTATTTTAAATTGATCTAAACTTGTAAATACTTTGAAAAGTCCTATATCCTTGTAAAAAGAGATATACGGATGAATAAAGCTACTACTACTACTATTACAAATATTAAATTTCATATGTTTAATTAAAATCGCTAAAAATGTATTTTTAATTGTTGGGTGTTAATTGTTTAAATATAGTTTGAGATACATCTCTTTTCTCAGCATGTTAGCATTCAGAATATTAAAAACTGCTAGAATATGCCACTCCAATACTTTTTTGCGCCGTATATCTGTGTACTGTACTGCGCAGATAACTTTTGCTTTTAACTGAATTGTCTACTTAACAAGAAAATTTTCTTTTCTTTTTTTTTTTAAGTAGAGGGGAAAGTTAAGTACTCCTCTTCGTGCAAAAAAATTTATTTAAGGACATTTAAGCTCTGAGTTCTCGACCTTGCCACAAGAGAGTTCTAGCGATGTTCCGATTAACCTTGACAACCTTGCAAGTTGGCCTTCCTCCAAAGCGACGATTGTTTTCGACAGTAACGGTTTGAAACTGAAAAATAAGAATTCCACTCCCAGTCACAGTAGTTTTTAATTGTGAAAGAATTCAAGACCAACATTCTCAACGTGGTAATCTGAGACGCGAGAAAAATAGCTGTCGCTGACATCAGATTTTTCTCGTTTAACACAGTGTATGTGCGCAATAGAAGAACGTCTAACGTAGCTGCACCTTCTCAATCTGCAATCCCGGCACTATATGAAGTGTTCCTGACTGTACTTTCAAGTACATAAAAATACTGTTAAGTTCAATAACTTACCTTACTTCTGACGAGACAGAGGATTTCAGGGAGGCACTGTATATCACGTTTTCTTTAGACACTGGAACTCTAACTCGCGTAAATGGGGCTTCAGTCAAGCTTGATGAAATCATGATGTAAGTCTCCTATTTAATATACATATTAACGAGTTACTAGTTTATAATTTAACGAACCAACGCTTCTGGCAGACGGCAGGCTCATTTGTAACGAAGAGTTACGCCGTGAAGCGGGGAAGATGCGAATGACGTAACATCTTGATTCAGATTCAGTCTTAGTTAAAGACTATCGCGTAACTTGTAATGCAGAGAAAAGTAAACAGGTGTATACCACAAACGTAAAACTATTACTGTTTTTCGTTACGGCTGTGAACAGCTGATTTAAGTCAAGTCATTCGAATACGTAAGAGCAACAATGTGTCCATGAATGAAGCTAATCGAAGATTTGGATTCTTTTGTAGTCCAACGACAAACTGTTCTTCGTCTATGACAGTGATTGGTCATAAAACACGTTTACGGCTTGTGCCATATTACTGATTGTGAAGAAAGCATATTAGGGTAAAACTGGGAAAATCGAGCCTTTACAAAGAGAAGTAACTCGGATACCCACTAATTCGATTCAGGAGAAGAAGCTTCAGAAAGGTGATTTTCCGCTGGGCATAAACACAAAACAGGTGGTGCTGGTGAAATTTCAGGCATCGATATTCACAGAGCTCCATAAATACATCCCACTCCAACAGATATACTAGACACTATGGGAAATCATCTACTGTTCGCAGAGAAACTGAGCAAAAATTGTTCTTCATTCTTTCTACGATGGAAATGGGAAGTTATAAAGATCAATGAAGAACAGGTAAATAAACCCAACTTTCTAGATGTAGTCATAAGAAAAGAGAATCACAAACACACGTATGGCCTATACAGAAAACCCACAAGTGACGCCAACATAAATGCAACGTCATACCACCTGAAGAATCAGAAATAGGCCACAAACACGTGTTAAACAGACTGAACAGGATCCCCTAAACACTTTTGATAGCAAAAAAGAACTGGTCATTATACACTACTGCCCATTAAAATTGATACACCACGAAGATGTGCTACAGATGCGAAATTTAACCGACAGGAAGAAGATGCTGTGATACGCAAATGATTTGCTTTTCAGAGCTTTCATACAAGGTTGGCGCCGGTGGCGATACCTACAACGTGCTGACATGAGGATCGTTTCCTACCGATTTCTCATACACAAACAGCAGTTGACCAGCGTTGCCTGGTGAAACGTTGTTGTGATGCCTCGTGTATGGACGAGAAATGCGTACAATCAGGTTTCCGACTTTGATAAAGGTCGGATTGTAGCCTATCGCGATTGCGGTTTATCGTATCGCGACATTGCTGCTCGCGTTGTTCGAGATCTAATGACTGTTAGTAGAATATAGAATCGGTGGGCTCAGGATGGTAATACGGAAGGCCGTACTGGATCCCAACGGACTCGTATCACTAGCAGTCGAGATGACAGGCATCTTATCCGCATGGCTGTAACGGATCGTGCAGCCACGTCTCGATCCCTGAGTCAACAGATGGGGACGTTTGCAAGACAACAACCATCTGCACGAACAGTTCGACGATGTTTACAGCAGCATGGACTATCAGTTCGGAGACCATGGCTGCGGTTACCCTTGACGCTGCATCACAGACAGGAGCGCCTGCGATGGTGTACTCAACGACGAACCTGGGTGCACGAATGGCAAAACGTCATTTTTTCGGATGAATGCAGGTTCTGTTTACAGCATCATGATGGTCGCATCCGTGTTTGGCGACATCGCGGTGAAACGCACATTTGAAGCGTGTATGCGTCATCGCCATACTGCCGTATCACCCGGCGTAATGGTATGGGGCGCCTTTGGTTACACGTCTCGGTCACCTCTTGTTCGCATTGACGGCACTTTGAACAGTGGACGTTACATTTCAGATGTGTTACGACCCGTGGCTCTACCCTTCATTCGATCCCTGCGAAACCCTACATTTCAGCAGAATAACACACGACCGCATGTTGCAGGTCCTGCATGGGCCTTCCTGGATACAGAAAATGTTCGACTGCTGCCCTGTCCAGCACATTCTCCAAATCTCTCACCAATTGAAAACGTCTGGTCAAAGGTGGCCGATCACCTGGCTCGTCACAATACGCCAGTCACTACTCTTGATGAACTGTGGTATCGTGTGGAAGCTGCATGGGCAGCTGTACCTGTACACGCCATCCAAGCTCTGTTTGACTCAATGCCCAGGCATATGAAGGACGTTATTACGGCCAAAGGTGGTTCTTCTGGGTATTGATTTCTCAGGATCTATGCACCCAAATTGCGTGAAAATGTAATCACATGTCAGTTCTAGTATAATATATTGGTCCAGTGAATACCCGTTTATCATCTGCATTTCTTCTTGGTGTAGCAATTTTAATGGTCAGTAGTGTATCTGATCAGAAGTAAGCAGACACTACTATGGAATGCGGAATTGACCTCTAGATGTCACGAGATCCGATCCCACACGTAGTAGAGGAGGCGGGGGTATTCTTTTGTCAATAGAGAAGCAGTAACAACAGAATTGTTCGGTCAGGGAGCCCAATAAATGGGCTAGTCACTGGATGTGTCTTGAGTAACAACTCCATCAGCGACAGTCCAACCCTTCTAAAGCATCCTTCACGAATCCACTGTTGGTGATGTGACTGTGAAGTGGAAATGCGGAGGAACAACTACAGTTTAACCATAACCAGAAAGACTACATGTAACGTCGGAAAGGGACCGTCCAACACTACTGAGGATTGTTATAAGGAATCGGGTGAAGTTAGCGGAGAAACTGACTGTTGATCTTCTATAAAACGTCTTCAGGTTATGTGGCCACATCATAAAAATGTAAAATTTTTCACCGTATAACAGTTACAAATGGCCTTCTTTATGGTGTTTTGCAGACCGCTGAATGAGAAAAGCGTTAGCCCATATATAATGTTGGAAGAGGATGTTACCGTGATTTGATAGGGTACTGAGGATGAGGAGGGGTATTATACGTCCTTCGTTGGTGTCTCACTTATTTCTTGTCATTGGCGCAAATAGATGTAACCATTGACTGCAAAGAGGAGCCTGAGGTTTTGTAGCTCTGCGGGCAGATGTTCTTCATCGCTGACCCTGTGGGCCCTCTTCGCTAAATTGTTGTACGTATTGTGGTGCTGAAGAACAACTGTCACTTAGTAGTAATACAAGCAGACAAGAGAAATACCACCGTTGTGTTGGACACGGTAGATTATTACAAACTTCTTACTGAACGCATTTAGAAGGAACTGTAGGGGGATACGACGGTCGAGATAATCAAATTGACGCAATCACTGCTAAAACAAACTAGAATGATTTAGACACAGCCTGAATACTCCTGCAAGTTCGACACCGTGGATATATGACGTACGGAAGTTCTACAAAGTGGCTTTTCCTTTAAGGCCAATAGTGAATAGGAATAATTGAGCGACCCACGAACTAGCGAAGGCATTAGCTCCGAAACCAAACACCGATTTCTATGTTAAGGACTTCACCATTTTTGTGACACTTTTGAAAGGATGTCGGCTACGGATCTGGTGGTTAGTTTCAAGGTGAAGACTTTATTCACGAATGAATCAGTGTCAGACGCCAAGCACATCTTAGAGCTGGTGCGCCATTGTTTGACGAGGTGGATTGGGGGAGTCTATGAACTGAGGGACAGTGTAGCTATGGATTCCTCTCTCCCTCCTATTCCATCAGACGTATTCAGAAAGGCATTTGGAGCCGGCCTCTGTGGCCGAGCAGTTCTAGGCGCTTCAGTCTGGAACCGCGCTGCTGCTACGGTCGCAGGTTCGGATACTGACTCGGGCATGGATGTGTGTGAGTGACGCCCTTAGGTTAGTTAGGTTTAAGTAGTTCTGAATCTAGGGGATAGATGACCTCAGATGTTAAGTCCCATAGTGCTTGGAGCCATTTGAATTTTTCTTAAGGCGTTTGAAGACACAGCACTCTGGCCCTCACCTTCATGCTCAGAATGCGAGCTCCAGTATATTGATAATACCAATACGGAGAAGAAGAGCTACAGAACTTCCATCAATCAGCAACACAGCAACAGCCAGTTTCCTAAGGAGAGTAAAGAACTGCCCTTCCTCGATGTAGTTTACCGAAAGCCTGATGGTAAACTTAGCCACAGAGTATATAGAAAATCCACCGGCACTGATAGGTACCTACATGTCTCCTCCTGCCTTCACCCTACGCAGAAGAAATCCGCCCTGCAGGAACACCGATAAACAACATCTGAAGGTGGAGCTACAAGACCTCACGCCTATCTTTGGAGCCAATGTTTGTGGGATGAAGCTGATAAATAAAACTGTGACATCAAAGGATGAAGACAACGGGGAAGACCAGAAGGAGCACAAAACATCGGACTATCATCTTATGTCCATATGGTCACTGAACGTGAGAGCAAAATTCTCCGCCGAGCACGCAACAAGCCAATTTTATGAAATAGCAACGAAGTAAAAGAAGTTCTTGGCTCAACGAAAGATAAAATCGATGACCTACATACTGAATGAGTCTACGAAGTCTGCTGTGAGTATTGAATAGTGTATCCAGGCGATACGCGGCAACCGATTGGCACACGGTTATCTCAACATGAAAGATACGTTCGTCTAAGACAACACACCATGTCAAAGGTGACGGAAGACCAAGATGAGGGCTGAAAAACAGACAGAATTCCGAGGAGCCCTTTACTGGCAAAACAGCCTGTTACCTTCAGGAGGAAAATTAGAGAGGGATTAAAAATAGCCAAGCGAGCCGCCAGCATGAATAGAGAGGACGGGACGGGTACAGAACCCCAGCTTCTTGGCTGTCAGAAGTACCATCATATTCGACGACACCTCACTCAAAGCAACACACACACACACGCGCACACACACACACACACACACACACACACAGGCGTGCGGGAAACCACAGCGGCCTTAGATACACTGAGTAATGACACGCCTCTGCCGGCAACAGGCAGCAAGTAAATTGCGCTATGTCACAACTGCAGCCCGTTTCTCATTCGCCTGCTACCACCTACGGCAAGAAATAAAGCAAACACCGATGAAGAACTATGATACCCCTCCTCCTATCAGCTCACGATAACAGACTCTTCCATCAGCGTCTTAGAACTAATTTTTTCTCATTCAGTAGCCAGAGAAACACCCTGAGGAAGGCCGTTTGCAACAATGGGCGAAGCGTAGGTGATTTTTACATATTGACAATGCGGTCACATACCTTGAAGAATGCCGGCCGAAGTGGCCGTGCGGTTAAAGGCGCTGCAGTCTGGAACCGAAAGACCACTACGGTCGCAGGTTCGAATCCTGCCTCGGGCATGGATGTTTGTGATGTCTTTAGGTTAGTTAGGTTTAACTAGTTCTAAGTTCTAGGGGACTAATGACCTCAGACGTTGAGTCCCATAGTGCTCAGAGCCATTTGAACCATTTGAACCTTGAAGAATTTTATTGACAGTGACAATAACGGACGCAGGTGCCACTGCTTGCAATCACTCGTGAGTTCCGAAGTGCTACCAGCAGTCCAGTTACCGTATCACTGTGCGATGGCAGTAAGAAAGAATTGGGTACAATGGACGAGCAGCTCCTCATAAACCAACCATTTTACATGAGGTGTTGTAAAGAGCGGCTACACTGGACACTGGACGACTGGAAAAAAGTACCCTGTGGCAGTCCGGGATTTGACGAATGCCTGGAGAACGTCACCCGCCATCATGTGCAGTGCCAATAATGAAGTAACAACAAGATAGTGTTACGGTGTGGTTAGGGTGTTGTCCCCTTATTGCACTTAAGGAACCTCTAACTGCGAAAGGATGTAAACTCACTTTACTGCATTGTTTGCTGTGTACATTAGAGCAATAGTTTGAAGGCGATGATTGTATCAACATGACAATGCACCGTATCATGAAGCAGGAACTGTGTGGCAATGGTCTCTGGACAATAACATTCCTGAAATAGACAAGCCTGTCCAGAGTAGCAACCTGAATCTAAAGGGACACTTTGGGATGAGTTAGAAAGTCGAATTCGCTCCAGATTCCAGCGTACATCACTACCTTCTCCGATTTCGGCTCTTGAGTAAGAATGTGACGCCGTTGCACCACAGAGATTCAGACACCTCATTGAAGGTATCCTCAGCAAGCTATCACAAATGTGATGGGCGGACACACCTCGTATTAATATGAAGATGGCATCTGTTCTTTCGGACGTGTCCGAAAGAACAAATGCCATCTTCATATCGTTCAGTGCGGATGCACAAGAATTGCCTGAACTCTTACGGGACTCGGTGATTTGTCTGCCGCGAGTAATGGGTATAATGGCAGGGGAACTACGAATGTAGTGTGTGGACTGTAAGTTGAGAATGTGGGTCTCACGGGGGGCGTGCCGGCGATAAGTCCCTGCAGTCGCACTATGCTCTGTGCCCCCTCGGTGGCTCAGATGGATAGAGCGTCTGCCATGTAAGCAGAAAATCCCGGGTTCGAGTCCCGGATTGGGCACACATTTTCAACTGTCCCCGTTGATGAATATCAACGCCTGTCAGCGGCTGATGGTATTGATTTAACTGTAATTCCATACTAATATGTTCGCAGCTCGTGGTCTCGTGGGCTAGTGATGCTGCCTCTGGATCACTGGTTCCGGGTTCGATTTCCGGCCGGCGGGGTTGTCCTCATCATTTCATCATCATCATCATCATTCGTGACAGTGGCTAGATTGGACTGTGTAAAACATTGGACTGTGCACAAATTGGCACTTTGTACGGGCGCTGATGTCCGCGCAGTTGAGCGCCCCACAAACCAAACTTCATCACCACCCATGTTAATAACTCTAATAGGTGTTCGGATATTTTCCTTTATGTACTCTATTTATCGGAAACGGCAATTAATCAGTATTAGCTGGATGTTTACAAACAGCTTGCTTCTTTAGTTTCAATAGGTAAGAAATGGCCACGTGGGACACTTGTATAAACCTGGTCGTAGCTGTCTTGAAGGTTATCCGCTTGAAGGATGTCACAAAACTGTAAGTATAAATGGAAACCTAGAGAAAGTGCACAAAATGATACAGTTAAATAGCTGACTTCATTGATATATCAGGAGACAGAATAAATCACAATTTAATTGAAGAATGTAAAATGCTTTGTGCGGTCTTGTGTTTCATTTGTACAGTTTGATCCGAACGTCCTTTCACCCCCCTCCCCTTCCCCCCCCCCCTCCTCGTTTTTGGTCACGACGTGTATTTGTATCCCATACGCCTTTCCATTCTTTTCGGATGACGGACTGACGGAGTAAGTACCTACAGTGTAGAAGAACGTGTTGCCGGCCGGTGTGTCTGAGTGGTTCTAGGCGCTTCAGTCTGGAACCGCGAGACCGCTACGGTCGCAGGTTAGAATCTTGCTAGGGCATGGATGTGTGTGATGTCCTTAGGTTAGTTAGGTTTAAGTTCTAGGGGACTGATGACCTCAGATGTTAAGTCGCATAGTGCTCAGAGCCATTTGAACCATTTGAAGAACGTGTTCTAGCAAGTGCATGGGCTCATGAGCGCTTACACACTGGGAGTACCATTAGAGAAGTGCAACGGATTTTGCGGCACGATTCCGAAAAGAAGCTACATCAAAGCGAAAGATACTATGATGGTAACAGAAATCTTCAGAACAGGATCAATTTTGGATGAACAGAGGACAGGACGACCATCAACACGACAACAAACATGTGCAGCAGTGGCGAATTCTGTGACCAGGCCTCCCATGAAATGGTTGCGGAAAATATTTGCGGAATTTGGAATTCCAAAAACGACTATGCTGATACACGTCAAAAAAGATCTGAAATTAAAATATTTTAGGTCAACATTCGTAAATGAGTTGAGTGATGAGGACAGGCGGCAAAGACATGAAGGTTTTGCTCAAGATTACTCGAGCTATTTGTGACGCTCCCAGAGTGAAGCAAAGTTTTCTTCTCAGACGAATGTGCAGTTTATCTGCCTTGTCAGAGTAGAGGTATTTTTCTCTAGAGCAAGGAAAACCCATATTATTATGAAGAGTTAGAGAATAATCCCCCACATTTTATAATCGGGGCTGTAATGTTCAGAAGGCACTTCATAGGGCCGTATTTCTTTCACAGTGCAGTGAGTCAACATTTTTACTTGCAAATATTGCGTGAATGATTTATTCCAGAACTCCAGAGACTGAACATCCTTGGTTACCGTTGGCTTCAGCTTCAACAAGATGGAGCTCCTGCCCACTGCACTCCCCGCGTTCGAGAACTCATTGGATGAACCCCAAGAGGTGGACAGGGACAGGATGAATGCATCTGCCATCGTCGATCGAGTTGCATTCGAGGAGTCCAGATCTGACATCAGGCCACAATTTTCCGCCGGGAATAATTAAGCAGCATGCCACGAAATAGCAATACCAGACAACTGACGAATTGAAGCAAGCTGTTAGGGAGGCATTCAAATAAATCACATTGCCTGCGCTTCGGAAAATTTCACACAGGACCTGGCGCCACATCATTTAGTGCCGCGACAATGAGTGTGTTTATACTGTCGTTCTGGATCACTAAAGAAGCTGGAACGTAGAGTATCAACGTTCGTGACACATCTGCTATGAGATGTTCGAAACAAATACAGAAATAAATAAATAAATACATATCACGAACAGAAAAAGGGCGGGGGCAGGACTTTCGGACCAGACTGTAGAATGATGATCAGGGTGGAAAAAATACTTCTCGGTTATGCTTTGCATGTGTTACAAAGAAACTGTGTATACTCACTACTAAACCGAAGGAATATATTTCTATTATATGTAAACTGATGGTGGAGGAAAGGGAGCGGATGACTGCCGTCAGCTGCATCGGGACGTTTCGCGGAATCAGCGGCGACGAGTGAAAATGTGTACCGGACCGGGATTCGAAACCGGGATCTCCTGCTTAGTAGGCAGGTGCGGTAACCACTGTCCCATCCGGGACACAGCCTTATCCCAACTGCGCGCGACGTGCCGAGATAGACCGCGGAATTTGTGATAACGCTGTGTCCTGGATGGCGCAGTGGTTACCGCACCTGCCTACTAACCAGGAGATCCCGGGTTCGATTGCCGGTTCGGTACGCATTTTCACTCGTCGCCACAGATTCCCCGTAACGTCCCGATGCAACTATCAGCAGTATTCTCTTTCCTCTCCTTTCCTTTCTTGCCCTCTGCACCTTCAGTTAACATATAATGTATAACAGCTGCTGATTCTGTTCTTCCGGACATGTCCGAAAGAACAAATACCACGCATTTATATAATATTTCTATTACTTACTGCCGCTTTGTATACTTCGTAAAATCTGTTGACAACATTGACTGGAATACACTATTGAACATTCTGAAACTGAGTGATAAAATAAGGGGACCGAAAGCTTATCTACTACTGTGCCGTGATGACTGGGCGTTGTGTGCTGTCCTTAGGTTAGTTAGGTTTAAGTAGTTCTAAGTTCTAGGGGACTTATGACCATAGATGTTGAGTCCCATAGTGCTCAGAGCCATTTGAACCATACTACTGCGCAAAAAAACAGACTGCAGTCCTAAGTGCCAAAGGACACGTAAGGGAGGTAGTATCGATAAGAGAAGAGGACGTTTTGGTCTATCCCCCATGTTATTCAGTTCTGTACATAAATCAAACAATACAGGAAACTAAAGGGGAATATGGAGGAGTTTAGGGGAGAAGATATAACAACATTAAGGTGGCCGATGATGTAATTCCAGCAGACGCGTCGAAACACTTGGAATATCATTTGAAATCAAAGGATAATATCTTGAAGAGGTTATCAGATCAAATTAACAAAATTAGTACAAGACTGTAGTGAAATTAAGTCAAATTATGTTAGAAAATTAATTACAAAATGATACGCTGAACATAGTAGACGAGTCGTTCTACTTTATAACTGTGGACGGCAAGGTAAAAGAGTAACGTATAAACACTGTCTGACAAAGAAAGGGGAACCACGCAGAAGGGGAGGAGTAAACGAAATGAATCTTCATCTGTATAAGTGAGTGTGATGTTATTTCATTGACAACAAAATCGTCTCAAATGTACAAAGAATTTGGCAGTATGAACCCACCTACCAGGAAGGAGATCCACGAAATATGGCGTCGATGCACGCACTGATATGGTTCGGAATGGTGTCACAAAGCCATTGTATCCTCTCGTGAGGCACGCTGGCTCACTACAGTTGTAGCTGGTCCTTGATACCGTGGAGAATGGCACTGGGACGGAGTTGACTTCCCAGCTGGTCTCACACATTTTGCATCGCAGACTGGTCTGGGGGTCTTGCTGGCCACAGGAGTGTATCAACATCATGCAGACCACCGGTAGAGTCGAGTGCCATTTGTGGACGAGAAGAGTCCTGTTAAAAATGGCACTACAGTACTGTCGGATGAGAGGTAGCACATGAGGACAGTTGATGTCCGTGACGTATCGTTGCGTCGTCAGTCCCCTATATCACTACCAACCGTGATGTTAAGTCATACCCAACAGCTCTCCACACCGTGGCGTCCGAAGTAGGACCGCCGTGCCTCTCCAGAACATCAGAAGAACAGGACTTGTCGGTAGTCGCCGACATACTTGCTGATGATCGTCATCTGACATCGCTGAACTCAGTGCAACACCATACATCAGTACATCAGTAGACCATGCTCCTACGTCACGATACCGTTCTAAACACAGCTGTTTATATTGTGGTGTTAACAGAAGCCTATGTATGAACAGTAATTGCCTAGCCTGACTGCTGCTAGTTCCAGACTAATGGTGGGCCGTAACATAGAATGCTGCGGCGAGCCCACCGCTTGTTCTCGGAGGGCAGGCGCAGATGTGAAGGAGTTACGATGTACTTGATGCGCAGTACGGAGATGGTCAGACGTGATTGGCCGCAGCTGTAATGTTCGCGTGCAGTCCGACCTGGATGCTACACGATTCGACCGGCCGGCGAAATGGACACCCACAACGAGTCTCCTTTCAGACAGGCAGGACCTGACATGGCGGTTTCACACGAGTACGCGGTATCTCCGTTTTCTTCACAGCGATCACTTGCCACATGACGCTACTCGCGCCTCTTAAATACCGAACCAAGCCTGGTAACAACACTAAAATCTAACAATACTTACGCACTTTGGCGAGCATTCTACCTGTAACATTTACGTAGCTGCTGATGGTGTTTACGTGTACAAAGTCGAATCTGATATCTGACCACGTCTTCCGGGGGATTATCTTTTTTTGCCACTCTGTGTAATATGGGTATTGACAATACGAAGGAAAGCTTTTCCGTAAAAGACAAACACATTAACATCAAATTTTTTACATGGGTTGTAGCTTTATATAAAAGTGAAATGCCGACGATAAACAGCATCGGGGAAGAAAAGAGAAGCTTTCGAAACGTGCTGCTACACAAGTGTACAAGTACACCGAAGGTGAAATGGATGGATCAGTTAACTAATGATGAATTACTAAATGAAATCGGGAAAAATGGAAATTTATGGCGCAACTTTACTAAAAGATGGTATAGGCTGGCAGGATACATCCCGAGATGTCATGGTATAATTACCTTTTTAAGATTTTGTCGTCCGCACGTCTCGTACAAGTTGCTTCGCTTGGCGCCGGCAGCACTAATTCGGTTTACTTGGCTTGTCGCTGGCCGTTCTTAATATTATCGGGAGATTATAAATTCTTAAGTGTTACTAATCTCATCGTTAGTTCACATAAGTTCTCAACCCTGTTCCCCTATTTTCACGATATTTCGAAGATATTCATACGTAAATACGAGTAAATACAAAATTTGTTTCAAGTATTTGTTTACTTAAAGTTTTTGGAAAAGTAATCAATTACGAATTGCATTATCCGGTTTCTTCTGCTCTCGAAAAAATGTAAAAATGATAATATTTGTTTGAATCTGTTGCGGAACATCGTTTTGCGAAATATGGGAGTGTCTATCAACGGACTCGCTAACCAATAATAATAGATCCTTGCTTTTTTTGGAATTTCCATAAGGATAGCAAGCCCAAACCATTTTCTAAGTTTGGGTCCCGTATCGTCGACAAATTTGGCATTTTTTTATCCAGTTTTCTTCTATTGCAATTTTGACTGTAATACTTGTTGGTTTCGTTGCTAATACATTCAACTAGATCGTCCTCGACGCTCTGTGTATCTTTGGGAAATGTGTTTGGGCCCAGGGATCCTTCAAATTTATTATTGGTCCTCGGTAAATCAAAGTCTGACCACTGTGAACTGTCTTCTTCGTCTGATTCATCCGAATCAGTTGGCAACCGTATTGTTTGCCACATTCTTCTTGGACGTATTTCACTATCTTCCGACGATTCTGCTTCACCTTCATTTTTTCGATATACAGTGTCTTCTTCCCAATCGGCCAAGTCGTCCGGAACGTCAGACAAGACGTCCGCGCATTCATCGTAAATAATCGTATCGCCGCTTTCGTCTGCCATGATGAAAGGGCACAAGTACTTATAAAAACAAAACAACTTGTTGACGTGTGTAACTTATTGTTACCTAAATTAAACACTAACAGAATGCAAAAGATACTAAAGTGCTGTTGCCGGCCACTGAGCGTTACTATGCATACGCCACCACCGTGGTGTTGCCGGCGACTGAGTGATACTATGCACACGACACCACTGCGGTGTCGCCGGCCGTTGGCCGCTATTTCGCGCACGACTCCTCTGTGGTGTCGCTGGACGGCAGAATGTTAATACTAAGGAAAGTCTGACGGAAAAGTTGTAGAGGGAAACTAAGGTTTGACTACAGTAAGGCGGTTATTGAGGATTTAGGCAGTAGGAGATTGTGGAGACAAGAAACTTGCACAGAAGGAACTGACATGGAGAGCGGCATCAAGACATCAAAGCAGTCCTCGTACTGATCACAAATTCGTCATTATTTTCATCTCTTGCAATGTTCATGTATGTAAAAATACTGAGTTGTACCACTGTTTGGCACGAACTTATTGGTAGCCTTCTGGGTGAGTCAGTTTGGAGATCGTAGGAAGGCGAACCCAGACCAACTCTAGTGACAATGTGTGAGATATCGACAGCGGCAGGATCGTAATCTATCGAGACTAGTATTTGTTGTTCCGCTGTACTGCCGCTCGCTCTGGCCTGGGTGCCAAACATATATGGAATCGATGGGTTCAAGAGGAACTCATCTCCCATGGGCCCCACGCGATTAATACTCGAGAGGACAGACATATTGGTCGCTGGGCCTTGCAGGATACTAGAATGACCGCACATATGTTGAATCAGAAAATATGCATGCTTGCTGCAAGACAGGAATCAACAAGGACTGTCAGCACGGCTGTCTGGGTTGTGGCTTCTCTTGACAAGGCACCAGAGAGAGGCGCGAGTGTAGTGGTGCGCCGAATGGCATTACTGGACACAGGAGTCGCACCACGTCGTTTTCTCACACGAATCCCGGTTCTGAGTGTAGCATCACGATGGCTGTTTTTTTTTTTTTTAATGTTATGGGACTTAACTGCTAGGATCATCAGTCCCTAAGCTTACACACTACTTAACCTAAATTATCCAAAGGACAAACACAGCCGGCCGGAGTGGCCGGTCATGTCTGACCACTGTAAGGGAGCATCGCAATGTTGTGCACAAAGAACATCATAGCCCATTCACATCTGTGCGTGTCATCCAACAACAAGTCAGGAGCTCCATGGAACATTCTGCGGCATCCTGCACCATTGGTCAGGGACTAGTAGCAGCCAGACTAGGGAGCTGTCATTCTGTGCATAATCTGCCATTAACACCACAACACAGGGGCTGCATTTGGTGTGGTGACGTGACTGGGAAGCATTTGTTCAGCCATGAGTCGCTTGTCAGCAGTACCACAGGTGAGTATTGTCGACGAATATGGTGGTGACCTGGGAAAAAGTCATATTCTTCCAATGTTCTAGAGAGACACAGTCGTTTTTCTCCTGGTGTCAAGATATGGGGAGCCATTGCATATTACTTCAGGTTACTGTTGGTAGTGAGTGAGTAAACTGCCATGGCACAGCAGTATGTGACAGACAACCCACGCCTTCATGTGTTAGCTCTGAAGAGAGAGCATCATGGCGTTATTTTTTAACAGGACAACGAACATCCACACATGGTACATGTCATTGTGAACTGTCTGCAGGGACCGATGGCCCTAGCAGTATGGTCCCTTCAATCCCACAAACCAACCAACCAACTGTCTGCATGATGCTGAGGTACTCCATTGGTCTGCAAGATACCCATATATGTCCCTTATAGAACATTTGTAGGACCATAGCCAATGTCAGTTATGTCCCAGTGCCAGTGTCGAGGATATGAAAGAACTGTTACAACAGTTGTGGAGCAGCTTTACGGTGTCCTTCCCAACAGGATCCGAGCACGCATCGAGGGTAGATAGTGTGTGACGGAATACTGGTAAGTGTGCTCATACTGCTGAGTTCTTTGTAAATTTCACTTGATTTTGTGATCACTGAATTAACATGACATACACTGCGAAGCAGTGAAATTTCATTTCATTTCCTCCTCCCATCACTGGTGCTTCAGGTTTTTTGTCAGGCAATGTATCATCAAAGCACAGTTCGCTGAATACTCAGCCATATTAGAGTCATTGTTGGAGCTACAGGTCGCAGTTATGAGTATAAATTTCATACCATGTATATGCACCAGTCAACTAAAAAATTAATCGTGTATTCTTTCTACTATATTATGTATGCGCAATAAGTAAACTTCATTATATTTTATCATTCCTGGTGTGGTATCATGCGTATATCACTCCAAAGGTGTCAGACTATACCTGGATTGGTCCGTGAACATAACCTGGAACCACTGTTCGAATGAGCATGTGTGTTCTTGATACCAGGCTTTACGCACTCTCCTGTGGCCAGGGGTCAGTGGACTGCACCTTGAGGTCTCCAGGTGAATAAACCATGTCTGTTCAGTCGTCTGTATACTGTGTGTCTGGAGACAACTGTTCCTGTGGCAGCGGTAAAGTCCCAAGCAAGACTACCTGCAGTACTCCGTGGCCGTCTGCGGGCACTGATGGTGAGATATCGGTCTTCTTGTGGTGTTGTACACTGTGGACGTCCGGTACTGTAGCGCCTGCACACGTTTCCTGTCTGCTGGAATCGTTGCCATAATGTTCAGATCACACTTTGTGGCACATGGAGGGTCCATGCTACGACCTCCTGTGTTTGACCAGCCCTAGTATTCTACCCCTCATAACGTCATCAATATCTGTTCTTTGAGCCATTTTCAATACACAGTTACCATTGGCACGTCTGAAAACGTCTGCACACTTACTCGTTGCACCGTACTCTGACATGCACCAACGCACCTCTGCGTATGTGGACTGCTGCCAGCGCCACCGTGCGACGACCGCAGGTCAAATGCACCTCATGGTCATACTCCGAGGTGATTTAAACCCTCAAACCGCCCACCAGAGCGTTGTTTCACCATATATCAGCGTTATCCTTAATTTATGAGCATGAGTGTAGAACGGCCAGCGCAGCCATTGAGCCCACCAGCGGTCGGAGCCACTTGCAACAAGATGCTGTGCAGACGCCAACTGTTCATGGCTCCCTCTTCATCGCTTTTCGCTTTAGGACAGAGAGACTTTTCCTTGTGGACACTGTGACAGCAGAACTCTGTTTCTAGTATTTGTGATGTGTCTTTGTACATTTGGAGAAATACTGGTTAAGTAAATCTCATGTCTGTCATGTTATCTTGTTCGCTAATCATTTCTGCTCCTATACAGCTTTTCTACGACAACAGCTACTACAGCACTCTGCAGCCACGTCTCCTTACCGTTGTGTACGGAGTCTTACACAACGCGTGGCACTATTATTCTAGTAACCAGCTGTTTACTGTAAGATGGAAGAATAGCTTATTGTTAAAGAGCTTGGTAGGGAAAAACTTTTGCAATCTGCAGGGTAAAGTAGCCAAGTAAGTGCATTTAAATATCTTGGAAGCACAATAACTGAAGACTTGAGATGTCACCAGGAGGTGAAAACTCGAATTGCTATAGCGAAGGAAGGGCATTCAACAGAAAGAGGAGAGACTCTAATGTGGCAAATTAGATAAAGGTCTAAGGAAAAGGCTTGGCAGATTTTTTTATTGTTATTTTTCACCTTATACAAAGATGGGCTGACAGCGGATAAATCTATTCCGCTCCTCAGCCACAAGTATTACAGTAAAAGAGAAAATGAAGATAGAAAAGTAACAGATTGGTGGTTAAAAGAACAGTAGATACAAAAATTAAAAAACACGAAGCCATTCACACTCGACGAAAAAACACCAAAAACTGTCGGCAGTGCGCACAAACACTGATGACTTAGATGGTACAAGTGAACGAAGGAGCGTGGCGGCGAAAAACACTAAATCACAACACGATGGCACACACAGGAGAAACTGATGGCGATGATCTCTGGCGCGCGAATGTCCACTGAACGTGTGCAAGTCTGGGGACCTGCCAAGAGTGAAAGAAGGGGGTGGGGGAGGGAGAGGGGAGAGCAAAGATGCCAATAGCAGAGGAGATGGGGGGAGGAATGAAGCTATGGGAGGTAGGGGAAGCCTGAGGGAGGATGGGTAGAGAAAGGGCGGAGGGAGGGAAGGGTGAGAGAAGGGAGAGAGGGTGCCCAGAGGAACAAACACAGGAAGAGGGAGGGAGGATCAAAGTTGGGGTAGATGGAGTGGAGGAGGGCATCATCAGGGAGGGGGAGCTGGCGGAAGCCACCTAGGGAGAGGGTATGGAGAGTGGAGAGATGGAGAGCAGGTGGGACGTGGAAATACAGGCGCGGCAGCGGACGGGGACGAGAGAGGATGGGCGAGAGAAGTGGGTGAGGGAGATCGAGTTTACAGGAGGTGTAGAGGATCCGTATCCGTACGAGGAAAAGGATGAGGTGGGCGAACGGAATAAGGTCGTACGGGATCCGCGTGTGGGAGGGGAGACGGATGTGATAGGCGAGGCGAAGAGCATGGCGTTCTAGGATCTGAAGGGATTTGTAAAAGGTAGGGGGAGCGGAGATCCAGGCAGGGTGGGCGTAGCTGAGGATAGGGCGGATGAGGGATTTATAGGTATGGAGGATGGTGGAGGGGTCCAGACCCCATGTACGGCCAGATGTTTTGTCTGGAGTGTGGTACTACATGGGGCAGAAACATGGACGCTGAGACAAGAGGATGAAAAAAGGTTAGAAGCATTTGAGATGTGGATGTGGAGGAGAACGGAGAGGATAAGCTGGACGGAAAGAGTGAGTAATGAAAGAGTATTGGAAAGGGTTGGTGAGAGAAGATGTCTGCTGAAGGTTGTAAGAGAAAGGAAAAAGAACTGGTTGGGACATTCATCGAGAAGGGAGTGCTTGCTAGCAGATGCTTTGGAAAGACTGGTTTGTGGAAGAAGACTGAGAGGAAGAAGGAGATACAAGATGATAGACGACATAAAGGGAAGAGGAAATTATGCAGACCTGAAGAGGATGGCAGAAGACCGGCCAGCCTGGAGAACTACCATGTGAAAACCTGCCTTTTGGCAGAACGCTGATGATGAGGGTAAAGTGTAGACGGACTGATGCTGGTGCGTGAGTAAGGTGTTCTCGGCGGCTGCGGTGTTGGAACGCACTATATTAGCCCGAACTGAGGCGCCGTTTTTGTGAGGCGCAGTACCGGCGCTTGACGGCCGTGTACGGCGCGGGGCCCGCGGCGGACACGCGATGTGCGCTCCGCGCTGGCGTGCTGCTTCTCCGGCAGGCCGAGAGAGAGCGACGCGATTATGCGGGGCGGGCGATTCGCTGCCGGCGACTCTCGTTAGGCCACTGTGGCTGCCGTGGCTTACCGTAAACAGCGGCCAGGAATGCCGCCGCCCGCGGCGCGCGGCCAGCAACAGGTAGCGGACTCCTCGCCGCCTCCCCGCCAGGACCCACTGCTGCGACTACGCTTAGCGGTCTAGCGACGTTCAACTTTGATTTATGCGCAATACCGGTGTTGGTTGGTTAGAGCAGGGGCCTCCAAACGTTTTAGTCCGCGGGCCACACTGACTCCTCCACGAAGTCATAAGGGCCAAGATCTACATAGTGGGATTAAAGCACCCTAGCACTCCATGATCACCGTAATATAAGGCTAAAGGAAAGATCAAATCACAAAAATTTAAGGTTGTGGAAATTGCTAGCACTGAAATGAACTACGATTTTTATTTAATTACATAATTTTGATTGGTGGACGTACCTGACCAAAATTCTGGCGTATTTTATTCTGGCGAATTTCACCGACAAAAAAGTATGTCACTGCACACTCTTCACGAAAATGTCCTGCAGAGTTAGCGAAATCTCAAAATCACTGTTAGCAACACTATTACTGCAAGATGTAACAGAGGTAGAGTATGTCAACGCATTGTTATTTCAAGCGGCGCAACAATAAGTTTAGTTATGTAGTCTTTTAGCGAGTAGCAGAGCCAATGTCGCGGTGTATTGGTCGCGATAGGCCTCGAAACTCAATTGTTGGCAGTATACGAGGTGTGGCTAGAAAAAAACCGGACTAGTGCTGGTGAAACAATAAAACGAATGCAATAAGGCTGAAAGTCGCGTGGCCTGTCACGTGACTCTCGCTCCGCCTACTGCTCGAGTTTCATCTGCCTCCTGCACTCAGTCTGCCCGTGGCGTCTGTTTTAAGTAGTTGACGTTTTGTCTGTGCGTCGGAAAATGTTGAGTGCACAGAAAGAACAGCGTGTTAACATCAAATTTTGTTTCAAACTAGGAAAATCTGCAAGTGAAACGTTTGTAATGTTACAACAAGTGTACGGCGATGATTGTTTATCGCGAACACAAGTGTTTGAGTGGTTTAAACGATTTAAAGATGGCCGCGAAGACACCAGTGATGACACTCGCACTGGCAGACCATTGTCAGCAAAAACTGATGCAAACATTGAAAAAATCGGTAAACTTGTTCGACAAGATCGCCGTTTAACAATCAGAGCAGTGTCTGAGTTAACAGCAGTTGACAAGGAAAGTGTTGGGCAGATTCTTCATGAAAATGGTTCCAAAGTGTCTCACAATTGAACAGAAGGAACGCCGAAGAATGATTTGTTCTGACATCCTGGAAAACATGGAAAGTGATCCCACCTTCTTACAAAATGTTATTACTTGCGATGAATCGTGGTTTTTTACTTACGATCCCGAAACTAAACGCCAATCGATGCATTGGAAAACTCCTGGTTCTCCACGACAAAAAAAGCACGAATGTCAAAATCGAAATTCAAGGCAATGATGATTGTTTTTTTTTGACATCAAAGGGATTGTGCACATTGATTGGGTACCAGAGGGACAAACAGTGAATCAGCATTACTACATTAGCGTCCTGGCTACCCTACGTGAGCGAGTACGGAGAAAACGGAACGATTTGTGGAGAAAAAAGTCATGGATCCTTCACCAATACAATGCCCCAGCTCACAGTGTGTTCTCAGTGAAGACGTTTTTGGCAAAACACAACATTCCCATCTTAGATCATCCACCCTACTCACCTGATTTGGCCCCCTGTGACTTTTTTCTTTTCCCTAAAGTCAAGTCAGCTTTGAAAGGAACTAGATTTGAGACTGTTGAAACAGTAAAAGAAAAAGCGACGGAAGTAATGTATGGACTTACCGAAAATAATCTGCAGCATTGCTATGAACAGTGGAAAATTCGTATGGAGCGGTGCAGAGACCGAGGAGGAGAGTACATTGAAGGAGATAACATGAAATTGTAAATAATTGTAAATAAATGTTTTTTCCAGCATCAGTCCGGTTTTTTTCTAGCCGCACCTCGTATTTGGCGGGCCGGATACCGGGGATGTCCGGCCAGCTAACGCGGGCCGGTTTGCCGGCTCTCGCGGGCCGGTTTCGGCCCGTGGGCCGTAGTTTGGAGACCCCTGGGCTAGAGGGTTAACCCCAGCAATACCTACTAAGGAAGGCGTGCGGGGGGTACTTTATGTTCACCTTTTGTAAATTTTATAATGTAGTCGCTTACACCTACATCTACATCCATACTCCGCAAGCCACCTGACGGGGTGTGGCGGAGGGTACCTTGAGTACCTCTATCGGTTCTCCCTTCTACTCCAGTCTCGTATTGTTCGCGGAAAGATAGACTGTCGGTATGCCTCTGTGTGGGCTCTAATCTCTCTGATTTTATCCTCATTGTCTCTTCGCGAGATATACGTAAGAGGGAGCAATACACTGCTTGACTCTTCGGTGAAGGTATGTTCTCGAAACTTCAACAAAAGCCCGTACCGAGCTACTGAGCGTCTCTCTTGCAGAGTCTTCCACTGGAGTTTATCTATCATCTCCGTAAAGCTTTCGCGATTACTAAACGATCTGTTGTATCCGCAGACCCAACCGAATAGCGCGCGCGCCCTGCCGTCGCATCGCTTGCCACGGTTTCCCGTCGCGACCGCCGGCGGCGCATGGCGTTGCCGCCGACCGAAGACGTCGCGCCATTGCTGAGCTGGCTGAGGCCTACAGCGCCCTCTGGTTACACGATATAACAGGAGCGCTGGCCCTGAGTCAGGGAGTCTTGCAGACAGCTCGTTGCAGTCGTCAGTGCCGTCGTTCGTTGTCTGGTTAGCTATCTCGCTGTGTGATTCGGTATTGTAGGCCACGAATCAGGAATATTCTTTGGACACTAATTGGAACTGTATCTACGGTACACTCTTCGCCGTCAATAAAGCTAAGTAACTGTTTTATACCAGCTGGCGCTTATTTCTCACTAATCGTTTTCCTGCCACCAGGTTTTAGTCACAACCTGGTCACGTCCTACTTCATATCCAAATTATGGTTGCCACGCCCGGGCAGCCATAAAGTGATCCTGTAACGAAGCGCGCTGCTCTCCGTTGCATCTTCTCTATCTCTTCTATCAACCCTATCTGGTACGGATCCCACACCGGTGAGAAGTATTCAAGCAGTGGGCGAAAAAGTCTACTGTAACCTACTTCCTTTGTTTTCGGACTGCTTTTCCTTAGGATTCTTCCAATGAATCTCAGTTTGACATCTGCTTTACCGACGATTAATTTTATATGGTCATTCCATTTTAAATCACTCCTAATGCCTACTCCCAGATAATTTATGGAATTAACTGCTTCCAGTTGCTGACCTGCTACATTGTAGCTAAATGATAAAGGATCTTTCTATGTATTCGCAGCACATTTCTTGATATATTTTAAGTTTTTGAGAACATATTGTTTCAACCCCACCAATCGAAAACCCAAACGGTAGTGATTGGTCACTGTAGGCTCATTAGCCCGAAATATAGGGAATTCCTACCATCTATAACTGTAAGATGACACAAATATTAACTGCTCTCCTTCAGCAAAGAGTCTACGAGTAATAATAGATGAAAATGTAAACTGGGCTGAACATGGAACTGCAATGTTCAAGAAGGCACCGGCATCTCTCCATGCCATATAAAAATATAGAAAACTCGTCCCTCTTGAGCTGAAAAAGAAACTTCTACAAACACTTATACTTCCAGCCATTGATTACAGCGATGTTAACTGCAAGCCCTTTCTCAGGTAGGCGGCCGTGGTGGTCTAGCGGTTCTAGGCGCTCAGTCCGGAACCGCGCGACTGCTACGGTCGCAGGTTCGAATCCTGCCTCGGGCATGGATGTGTGTGTAACCAGCCAATTTTTACTATGCTATTTATTTATTTAAACATCGCTGTTACCGGTTTCGGACCGATAGGTTCATCTTCAGACGGCAAGTTCACCTTTCACATTAGCTTTCGCCTTTTGTCTCCACAACTGACAAAATTTCCTTGGGGTGGTGGTGCCCCACATCAATAACAAGATGTGAGACAATGTCTTTTTAACTATAACTGTGCCTCGCAATGATTTTAAGTGATGTAAACAAATTGTAAAAGGGGAGATGTGCATTGTTATACATAAAAAGTGCATCATACAGTTTTTGCTGCTGCAAGACCATAAGCAGTCTACACTGGAACATAATGGCGCGGATTTTTCATCGTATGTAACCGAAACATCTTCCCTTTAATAAATTGTTTGCATCACTTACAATCGTTGTGAGACACAATTACAGATATAAAGACATTGTCTCACATCTTGTTTTGGCTGAAGGGCACCACCACCCCAAGGAAATTTCGTCAGCTGTGGAAACAGAAGGCGAAAGCTAATGTAAAACGTGAAATAGCCGTCAGAAGATGAACCTATCTGTTCGAAACCGGTAACGGCACTGTTTAAATAAATAAATAGCATAGTAAAAAGGGGCTGGTTTCCATTATCTTCTATGTAAGAGTCAACCTACATTTTGTACACAGCCACGGGCTCAAGCTGTCAGTTTCTGACAAATTAGCAGTGCTGGATTCTAATTACATATCAGTATCATTTGAAAAAGATGAATTAATAATAATAGCCAAGAACAGTTCTTTTCTGTGGTAAAGATCCTCACCTCCCCCTCCCCTGCGGGGTACTATAAATTATTTAAAATGCGTTGGTATCGCCAAGGTTAAGAGATAAAACAACAAGGTCACCAGTTCCCTCGTTCATGAGGTAATTCGCGTGGAGTTACAGACATCGGCCAGAAATTTAATCGAATTGTGGTGTGAAAGTATGTAGGAGTAGCACGTAGGAGTGGTAGAACCGAGGCACAGAGAGCAGTGTTGATGTCAGAGCCTAGAATAATTCCACCACGGATAAAACATATTTGTAGGGACAGTCTGCAAGCCATACAAGGGCAAGAACGACCGGGAATCCTCTGCAACGACAGCTCCCCATGTCTGTCCCAAAGTTACTTCTAGCCAGGTGGAGAGGAGATCCGAAATAGTAAATGCGAAAAAGCTGAACGTGTAATGAACAGTAGCAGGACGCACCATAGTGAAACATGGCGGGACAAAGAATTAGCTCAATAGTTGGGAGAGTATGGTCGAGAGTCCCATGGGGCTCAGCACGTGGCTGGCGGCATCCCTTCCACAACAGACTCTCCCCATATCTGATATAGCCAAAATTTTAATCTTGTGAATATAATCAATTAAAAAAGAAATTAAAGGGAAACGACCAAGGCATCTCACGGAGAAGGTACATTATATGATCAAAAGTATCCGGACACTCCTAAGTAACGCGTAAATAACCACTAGATATTATAAGAGGCAGATCCGCCCATGTAGAAAGAGGCGCGGAGTATTCATTCGTCAGTAGAGAAGCAGTAACAGTAGAATGAGTCTTTTAGGAGAGCTCAGTGACTTCGAACGTGGACTTGTGACTGGGTGTCACCTGACTAACAAATTTATCAGGGACACTTCAATACTTCTAAACCAGCGAGGTCGACTGTTGGTGACGTTATTGTGAAGTGGACATGGAAGAACCATCACAGCTAAACCAAGACCAAAAGGATCTCATGTATTGACAAAAAGGGACCGTCGACCATTGTAGAGAATGGTTGTAAAAAAATATCCTGAAATCAGCGGAAGAGGGGAAGGAAGCACAGGTGAGTTCCAAGGTGTCACCAGCAGTCCAGCTAGCACAAAGACTGTGCGTAGGAAGTTAGAAATATTACGCTGCAGTGGCCGAGCAGCTCCTCACAAACCACACATTTCTGTACGACGGTTGCGGTGGTGTAAATACCGATGACACTGGACACTGGGTGACTGGAAACAAGTGATTTGGAGTGATGAATTACACTGTAATCAGTGGCAGTCCGATAGAACGGTTTGGATTTGGCGAATGCTTGGGGATCTTTTCCTGCCATCATGAGTAGTGAAGTAAGATGGAGGTCGTTGTGGTGTGGGGGTGTTTTTCGTAGCTGGGGCGAGGCCTCCTTATTGTGCTTAAGAAAACACTAAAGGCTAAGGATTTTTCACTACTTTGAAATGCGTACGGTGGAGAAACCGTTCGGAGACGTTTACTGTTTCTACCGGTATGGCTATGCACCCCGTCTGTGAGACAGTGGTTAGTGGACAACAACATACCCAGAGTCCCGATCTCAGCCCAACGTAATACCTTCGCGACTATTCAGGACACCGACTTTGCTCCAGACCCCAGTTTCGGCTTTCGAGGATGAAAGGGCTACCATATCTCCATTGACATTTCGAGACCTCATTGAAAGTGTGCTTTGTTTAATTTAAGCTGTCATGAAGCCGAAGGATGGGTACGCCCCTTACTACTGTTGACTAATAGGTCCTTTTGATCAGATAGTGCTGTGTCGAGGACCCCACGATCCAACATGTTGCGGTAGGTACCCCAATCCCAACCACCCCGACTCCGGCTTCAATGAGGTTTAAAAACTTTAGATCTGAGAATAAAAACCACTTCTCGGAGGAAATGAAAAATTTTTTCAACTGTCCCTAGGTGCTCCTCCAACATTAGAGGCAAAGAACATGGAAGATCTTGCGTTTCGTATGGAGACAGCATGAAGGGGAATTCCACCAAGATGTTATCCGAGTAATACGTACAGTTTTTTTTTCACTTTGTTATGATCCTTTGATAATGTAAGACATCCGAAATCGTATGACAACGATACTGGCAATCATTCACTGCAATCAGTCACACCCCTGAAATATCTAGGAGTTTCTATCGTGATCGGCTTTAGGTGGACAGAGCACATGGTTCTAGCCGTGGCGAAAGTAGATGTTGGACTTAGATTCATAGAAAGAATCCCGCGGAAATATAATTCAAACATGATAGATGTTGCTTACAAGACTTTCGTTCGACCGATCCTTGTGCGTTGTTGGTCCATGTTGGATTAACGGAAGAGAAGTGCTGAACGATTTCTCATAGGTTTAGTCCTCGTTAGAGTGACATGATAACGCTCTATGTCTTAAGACGAAAGACTATCTGCTCTGCGAAGTGCCTTAAGCCCAGTTCACAAGGATAAACAGTTGCGAAACTCGTTTCTCGAAACCAGCATTTCGAAAGCACAAAATTTCGTTACTTGAGAGGTCTCCCATGTAAAACGAGTGATCGCAGCGCAATCAAATTTTGTGTCAACATTTGTAACGACTTTTTGTATGAGTGATGACAGGTTTGATGTGGTCCACCAAGAACTCCTATCGAAACTTTTCATCTCAGAGTAGCACTTGCATCCTACGTTCTCAGTTACTCGCTGTATGCATTCCAATCTGTCTTCTTCTATAGTTTTTACTCTCTACAGTTCCCTTCAGTGCTATGGAAGTTATTCCGCGGTGCCGTAACATGTATCCTACCATCCTGGCCTTTCTAATTGCCTGTGTTTTCCATATATTCCTTCTCTCTGCGACTCTCCTGACAGCCTTATCAGTCCACCTAATTTTCGGCGTTCTTCTATAGCACCACAGCTCAAATGCTTCGATTCTTTTTTTCCGGTTTTCCCACGGTCCGTGTTTCACTACTATACAATGCTGTGGTCCAGATGTACATTCTCTGAAATTTCGTCTTCTGGTTAAGGCCTGTGTTCGACTTCTCTCGGTCAGGAATGGCCTTTTTGGCAATGCTAGTCTGGTTTTGATATCCTCCTTGCTCTGTCTGTCATAGGTTATTTTGGTGCCTAGTAAGAAAATTCATTACTTTCATCTACTTTGTGATCACTAACCCTGATGTTAAGCTTCTCGCTGTTCTTATTTTTGCTACACTCATTACTTTCGCCTTTCTTTGATTTACTCTCAATACATATTTTGTACTCAATAGATGTACATTCTGTTCAGCAGATCCTGTACTGCTTTTTAACTTTTACTGAGGATAACAATGTCATCGGCAAATTTTATCACTGATATCCTTTCACCTTGAATTCAAATCTCGAACCTTTGCTTTATTTCCGTCATTGCTTCTTCCATGTTTAAAATGAACAGAAGGGGCAAAATACTACATATGTGTCTTACACCCTTTTCAATCCGAGCACTTCGTTCTTGGTCTTCCATCCTTATGTTTCCCTCTTGGTTCCTGTGCATGCTGTGCATTACGCGTCTTTCCCCCTGCTTTTCTAGGAATTTCGAACATCCTGCACCATTTGACAGCGGCTAACACTTTTTCCAGGCCGACAAATCCTATGAACGTGTCTTGATTCTTCTTCACTCCTGCTTTCGTTAGCAGCCTGTACTGCACCAGCCTACAGACACAATCACCCTCGTAGAAATAATAAAACGATTACACACTACAGAAGCACAATGACACGTAAGAGGAGTGCAACTCGCACAGCAGAAATCAATACCTGAGTTTCGCTTACTTGTACTCGAGAAGCACAACACAAGAATCTGCTATGTTAGCTCTATCGTGGAAATACGTTACTCGACTACACAAGTAAGACGTTTAAGATAAACAGTGGGCGTAAACTTCTGTATTTTAAATATCATCTGTCCAGATCAGAACAAAGACACTTTCACTTGGATTTTGAAATTCTCTCGATACAGCCCACACTACGTGCCACTATGAAGATACTGCGCAGACAGAATTGCCACAGACACCATTTGTGGTTTGACAGGTTAGTGGTAGCTACCGGAATATGATAATAATGATATTCGTATCGTATCTGACGCTCGAAAGATCTACGAGGCTCGCACGAACAACTACCACTAAAGACGATCTCTGCTATGCATGACAATATATGTCAAATTTTGGGCGCACCACTCACAGTAACAAAATAAGATCTTTCAGTGTGTAACTCTGCTACACGACGATGCACCACACTAAGCGACGGCGTAACAGAAATGATCAACTCTCCTACAAAAAGAGTGGTCGTGCTCGATAGTATTGTATAATAATAGCTTCCAAATTTAGAACTACAATTAAAATTACGTAGAACCAGCTAATTGCAGTGTGCTTGTCAGCACTTTTAAATAATTTTTATTTTACGTCGAACTTTCAGAGGTGTAATTTACTCTCTGATTTAATTGATTTCACTAATCAAGAGATACCTTACGTAGGTAGCAACCATGAAGATAAAAAACTGAATGGAGATGGCTGTACGTTCTTTTGAAGCCAGAGTGGGCGGGGCCTACCGGTATTTTAAGTAGCCCAAAACATTACCAGACTACTGTTTGCGATTGCTTCTTGCTCATTATTTCTGTCGTGTGCATGCTACAACTGTTTTAAATACTAAAACTTACAGCGTTTACATGAATACGGTGTCGAAAAGACAATTTCGAAAGTTATTTCTGTTCTTAAATGAGTATTTGTTCTAGTAATACTACACATTTGGCTTCATTAATGCAACTTGTTTTTTTTTTTTTTTGGATATATTTAGAATAGCCAAGAAGAAAAGGAAGTAATGTGAAAAACATGCTCTCGTAACCCATTTAATTCCACTTTACTGTATTTGTGTCGATAACAAATAAAGCTGGAACTCCGAAACCAATGCTCGTTTGTTTACTAATACTGCTTCTTGCTCGCTACATTTTCAGTTTTCAACTCGTTTCCATGGCATTTTTAATGTTAACGTGTGCAAGAAACTTACCTACGTCTGCTTCGTTAACTTATAAACGTGGGCAACGAGGAAACAAGTAGGGGATGTTATCGCATCTAGTACATGTTAACAAAGTCAACGATTATTGAAATGTCTAAAAAAATAAAACTGCAAAGAGGTATACTTCCATGCAGAATAGAGTTCTTCTTTTATTAGATTGCCTGTGCATTTGTCTCACTGTAGTTTACACACACTCTCATTTTGAAATCTTACCTATGATGCGTGTGGCCAATTACTGCAGTTCACAGCGTAAAAGACATAATTTTCTATACATGTTCCAGCATTGTGGAATGCTGTATAGGTGACTAAGGGAATGACCTCAAACGCTTAGATCCTGTAAAATGGATATTTTGCTTTATCATACATGTAAGCCATTTTTAGTAGTGGTAGACTGACCTGTGTAACATGAAGTCCTACCTTTCCAACAGTAGCCTGTTTGCTTCTTTCTCCGATAATATTTCTCACCATCAACTCTGTCAGCTTTTCAAGAATATCCAGACATATCACCGTTGGAATGTATGTCTACTTTGATCATCTGCTTGATTTTACTTTTGACTATAATTTTGAGGTTTTCAAAGTACAGAAGACTATACCATGCTTTGTGATATACCAATAGATAGTTAGTTACTTGGTATTATTTTCACGATAAATCTTAATGGTGTGGACCGAGTCGTCTTACATTAACATCAATTTTTTTTTGTAAATATGCCTCCATGCCGATAATTTTTAGTTTGTTTTTAAATTAAAGACAGACAGATGTTAAATTTTATTTCCTACCCACACCATTTACACATTACAGTAATAGTCTGCTGCAAAATAGGAGTTTTCGAAGATAAACGTTTTCAGTTTAGCTCGTAATTTTACTTTTCTGCGGGTCAGCCATTTTATATTAATGGATAAGTGATCAAAATTTTTGGTTTCAGCATTGCGAATCCCTGTTTGTGCCACAGACATCCTTCATGTGGCGTAATCACTCTCATTTTCTTTTTCGTCTAGTATGGTACTTATGTACACCATTGTTCCTCTTGAAGTGCAGTGAATTATTTAGAGCAACCCCATGAGCGAATAACTAGACTGTGAAGCCGGTAGACCACTCACAAGTCGACCAGCAGCAGGCAGGCGCGACGAAAAGATTGTTCACATACATTTTCAGCCAAAGCCTTCTTCAGAAAGGAAGCAAAGCACACATACACATTCGTTCCATCATATACATAAAACTCACGCACACATTACCACCGTCTGCGGCTGTTCTAGCAGGAATCTTTCTTTAAAGCGGGAGGAAATGTGATTAATGATGGTGATGTTTGGTTTGTGGGGCGCCGCTCAACTGCTCGGTCATCAGCGCCCGTACAAATTCCCAACTGTAGCTCAATCCAATCTCGCCACGTTCATGAATGATGATGAAATGATGAGGACAACATAAACACCAAGTCATCACGAGACAGGTTAAAATCCCTGACCCCGCCGGAATCGAACCCGGGACCCCGTGCTCGGGATGCGAGAACCCCACCGCGAGACCACGAACTGAGGACAATGTGATTAATGAATAATAATTTTTTGCGAGAGGGATTTAGGGCATCAGATGCTACGTCAACAGTCATCGTTGCAACAATCAGCCGTGTGTTTTGCGGAAACGAGACCATTGAGACATGGCTCGGATGTCAGGGCGTCTGCGATCCGGAAGGCAATGAAAACCACAGGAAATAACAGAAAGAAAGGCCAGCAAATAAAGTAAGGCAAATTTAAAGACGAATGGCAGAAATAAAGCCACTGCAATAAAAGTAAACAGAATAACAATAATTCATACACACACACAAAAAAAAAAAAAAATGTTTCCTGAACGGCTCCACTTACGAATAAATGTGATTCATTTAATCTTTAGATTACGATCGGATCGATTAGTATAACAACAAACAAAGAAAGCTGGCGTTTTTGATGAAACAACTACGTCTCCACCCCATCAAAGCACCCAGCAGTGTCGAAACTAGGCACAGGCACGTTTTCAGAGTGACGTCACGGGGAAGTACCACAGCGATGAACTATGGAGGTATGAATTCGGTAAACCTAATGTTTGGGTTACTAAAGATGGCGGACATCGGCTTCAAGTTTGTGACGTAATGACATCTTCCTTCTTTTTATACCTCCATGGTAGCAACTGAGCTACAACAACATAGTTGCAAAAATAAATACCAATGTATCAATTCGTTTTAAAATTTTCACGCTCTCAGAATAAGTAAATTAACATTCTTTCAAGAATTGATCATCCTTCCCTTCGAATAAAATCCTCTCCTTTTTAACTGAGAAAATATGAAGTAATTTCTCTTTTTGGAAATTAACAAATGTGAGCTAATATTCCTATTTCTTTTGGAATTAATATCTTTCCTTTTTGTAACGTTGCAATCCTTTCTTTATCTAATCATTGACTTTCTTTGACCACTTTGCAAATTGTTCGTTTGCTATAAAAATTGAACTTTACTTTTAAATATCTTTGAATATTAACTATGGGGCAAATGAGATTAGGCGTACTATATTTATCTTTAAAACAGAAGCTGTTCTGCCTTTGTTGCCTGTTTTCTTTCAAATACAGGTAGAAGCCAACTTTGATTTTACGAGTGCTGGCCATCAAAGTCCTCTAATGGAAAAAAATTGTGTGTCACCGCCGTTTTTAATCTGCTTGGATTTTAAAATAGACAAAATTAATCTCACTTCAGGCGTTCACTTCCCTTGGACTCACTACTATAGAAATTATTTAAAACGCAGCACTAGTACGTTACGAAAGACAATTAGTGTAGCATGAGTAACAATCGTTCATGCTTTGTCATTTAGGGTTTTATAGGAAAAGCTACAAAATTCTAGACAGCGCGTGCAAATGTCCTAACTTAGACTGGTTCTCATTATGCATAATCGTAGGACGTATATTTCCAAATCACAAAGATAACAATCCGTGTATCTGTACAGAGATTTCCTAACATTAACAAAAACATATCGACGCTCATGCTAAAACCGCAAAATGAGTTCAAACAGAACATCGCAAAGTCACTATCTTCTAATCTCTTGCTTTCGTCGTCTAATTCGCTAATACAAGGACGCAGGGGCAATATTTCCTTACCGCGTCCTTTCTCCACCTTCAAATTCAAATCAAGACTTCACGTGATAACGTCACTTTTTTCCCACAAACAAAATGATAATCTGCAATCTAACAGAGATACCGGATCACCTACAAATGAGTGGCTTTCCAGCTACACTTCTTTCAGTAACTGTTTTGCCATAAAATCACCAACCACGACAAACCAGCCCTAAACTACAATATACTATAGCTCTACTGTTAGCTCACACGAAATTCCAAGTTCCCCCACAGATCAGTCACTTGATGTATTCGTCCCACAAAGTGAGATCAAAAGTATCACAGACCGGTGTAAATATCTTTCAGACAAGCTGATAACAATCTCACGGAATTCTCCTAAACGACTGTAGCGATTGACTCAAACACTACCGAGTCTAATCCCGTTCCACACTGATCCTAGTCCTGCTACCAACAAAGAATGACTAAATGAATTTCTTGTGGAACAAACCAAGAACTATTTACGATGGACAAACATAGCACGCTAATTCTTCCTTTTATCAATAGTAGGCATTTCTTTGCGGCTGTCGTTGGAGTCTTGCAGCTGCGCCTTGGATGCTATCTTTGCCGCAAGCCGCAACTCTGCAATGATCCGTCTGTAGTAATCTTTGACCGGATTCTGCTGCTCAGGTATTTTCAAGCGACAATCTCTACAACATTTTACAAAAATACGTATATGAATACGTTCCAAGCAACTAATTAAACCCTCGTATATTTTCATAACAGCAAATTTTGATAAGAAGATGAGTCAACATCTACTAGTAACGACGATTTAACGCAACCCAAATTTTAGTGCATTACAAAACGAAACGTCAGAATTGCCCCTAAAGCCAAACAGACCGGCATTTAACAATCATAAATTTTCTTTTCCATTTTCTTTATATTATACTTGTCAGCAACTTGGATGCATGACCTGTTAAATTGTTTGCGCGACAATTCATCGTACTAGTCAATTCTTTCAATCTTTAGAATTGTGTGGATGACGTTTTCCGAACGTCAGATGATACATCACCAGACTCATAAACTGTACACACCAATGTTAATAGCCATTCCGTTGCCACTTCTCCCCATTTATTTCAGAAATTCTGATGGAATGTTATCTATCCCTTCTGCCTTATTTGATTTTAAGTCTTCTAAAGCTCTTTTAAATTTCTGATTCTAATATTGGGTTTCCTATCTCTTCAATATCGACTCCTGGTTCTTCTTCTATCTCATCATTAGACACGCCTACTCCCTCATAGAGGCCTTTAGTATACTCTTTCCACCTATCCGCTCTCTCTTTTTGTATTTGACAGTGGAAATTCCACTGTATCCCTAATTTTACCACCCTTACAGTTAATTTCACTTAAGGTTGTCTTGACTATTTTGTATGCTGAGTCAGTCTTTCGGACTCATTTCTTTTTCAATTTCTTCACATTTTTTATGCAGCCTTTTCGCTTTAGCTTCACTGCACTTATTGTTTATTTCATACCTGAGTCATTAGTATTTCTGCATTCCAGAATTTCCCTGAACATTTTTGTGCTTCCTTCTTTTATCGATCAGCAGAAGTATTTACTCTGTTAGCCACGGTTCCTTCACAGTTACTTTCTTTGTATCTAGTTTTTTTTCACAGCATCTGTCATTGCCCTTTTTATAGATTACTAGTCCCTTCAGCCTACTATTCATAACAAATAAAGTATGGTCTGAATCTGTATCTGCTCCTGGGTACATGCGACAATCCTGTATTTGGTTTCGGAATCTCTGCTTGACCGTGATATAATCTAATTAAAATCTTCCCCTATCTCCTGGCATTTTATAACTATACTTCCTCTTTTTGTGGTTTTTGATCAGAGTATTCGCTATGACCAGCTGAAATTTGTTTCGGAACTCATTTAGTCTTTTTCCTCCCTCACTCCTTGTACCAAGCCCATATTCTCCTCTAACCTTTTCTTCTACTGCTTCCTCTACAACCGCATTCCGATCCCCCATGACTACTACGGCATAAATTTTCATCTCTCTTCACGTACTGAATACAGGTTCAGTCGCCGCGCGGGATTAGCCGAGCGGTCTTAGGCGCTGAGTCATGGACTGTGCGGCTGGTCCCGGCGGAGGTTCGAATCCTCCCTCGGGCATCAGTGTGTGTGTTTGTCCTTAGGATAATTTAGGTTAAGTAGCGTGTAAGCTTTGGGACTGTTGACCTTAGCAGTTAAGTCTCATAAGATTTTACACACATTTGAATTTTGCACGTTCAGTATCCTTATATACTTCGTCCGTCTCTTCGTTTTCAGCTTGCGACGTCGGCATGGATACCCGCACTATCGTTGTCGGTGTTGTTTTGCTGTAGATTCTCATGAGAACAACCCTCTCTCTGAACTATTCACAGTAACTCGGCTCTCTGCCCTGCCGTCCTGTTCATAACCAATTATACTATTTTCTGCTGCTCTTGGTGTTACCCTATACTCATCTGAATAGAAATCATTCTCTTCTTTCCTTTTTACTTAACTGACCCCATTATATCTACATTGAGCCTTTGCACTTCTCTTTTCAGATTTTTAGCTCCCCCCTCCCCCACCACATTGAAACTCCTCACATTCCACGTACCGACTCGTAGTACGTTATCCTTTCGTTGATTATTCAAGCTGCTTCTCATGGTCATCTCCCCCTTAGCAGTCCCTTCCCAGAGATCCGAATGGGTGTCTAGTGCGGAACCGCCGGCCGGGGTGGCCGAGCGGTTCTAGGCGCTACAGTCTGGAACCGCGCGACCACTACGATCGCAGGTTCGAATCCTGCCTCGGGCATGGATGTGTGTGATGTCCTTAGGTTAGTTAGGTTTAGGTGGTTCTAAGTTCTAGGAGACTGATGACCTTAGAAATTAAGTCCCATAGTGCTCAGACCCATTTGAGCCGTTTAGTCCGGAACCTTTTGCCAATAGAGAGATCATCATGAAACTTTTACACTTACATATCACGTGTCCTGGGGATACAAAATATGTGTCTTTAATGCAGTGATTTCAATCGTCTTCTGCATCCTTATGCCGTTGATCATTGCTGATTCTTCTGCATTTTGGGGCAGTCTGCCAACAAAAGAGCAACAGAGTGGCGTGACCCTCCGCCCGTTCTTCCAGTCTCTTTGAGAATGCAGTTAGCAGAATGTCGGAAGTCTTCGGCCGCCATTGCTCATGATTTTTATTGATAATTTAAGCGGATGCAAGTTCTAAGACACTACCATTTCTTTTTTTCCCGAAAAGATCACTCCTGGTGCCCAAAGAGCCAGACGGTGCCGCACCTAGGACCGGACTTCTTTCGCCGATCCGCACACCAGGCGATGTTCGTCCGCGTCCAGGACACCTCAGGCGACACACAACGGGGTATCTGCAAGGTGAATTCCGTGAAGGCGTGAACGGCACACTTGCTTCCCACAGATCGCCTTCATGGATGTGAAGCGCGTTGGCTATATCGCAATTCGAGGAAGAAATGGCGGAAGTAA
Organism: Schistocerca serialis cubense; assembly: GCF_023864345.2. NCBI lineage: Eukaryota > Metazoa > Arthropoda > Insecta > Orthoptera > Acrididae > Schistocerca > Schistocerca serialis. Next base: position 250,577,909 of record NC_064639.1, on the reverse strand, counting down.
AAGAAAGGCGGTGGTATGTGCGAAAGCTTTATAGGGGTTGAGAAACAGCGTCGTGCAAGGGCCTCCAGCAACAAGCTGGTAAGGCACTTAGGACAGCGGCGCCACAGCATCATTTGAGAGATTTGGTAGAGCTAACGCAAAGGGCTACCGCTCTGTCAGGGACATGACAGAGACCTAAACCGCCCCTGCACTGTGGGAGGGTGAGGGTCTCGTACCTTATACTGAACAGCAAGCGGTGGCAAACATATGAACCCAAGGCCGCTAGCATGCGGTGGGCAATGGACGCCGGAATAGGAAGTGACTGTGCTACGTGGGGGATACGTGACGCCAAATATGCATTTACATATTATGTCTACATCTGCATGAATACTCTGCAAATCACATTTAAGTGCCTGGCAGAGGGTTCATCAAACCACCTTCACAATTCTCTATTATTCCAATCTCGTATAGCGAGGGTAAAGAATGAACACCTATATCTATCCGTACGAGCTCTGATTTCCCTTATTTTATCGTGGTCATCGTTCATCCCTATGTAGGTCGGTGTCAACAAAGTATTTTCGCATTCAGAGAAGAAAATTGGTGATTGGAATTTCGTGAGAAGATTCCGTCGCAACGAAAAACGCTTTTCTTTTAATGATTTCCAGCCCAAATCCTGTATCATTTCTGACACACTGTCCCATATTTCACGTTAATACAAAACTTGCTGCCCTTCGAACTTTTTCGATGTACTCTGTCAGTCCTATCTGGTAAGGATCCCACACTGCGCAGCACTATTCTAAAAGAGGACGGACAAGCGTAGTGTAGGCAGTCTCCTTAGTAGGTCTGTTACATTTTCTAAGTGTCCTGCCAGTAAAACGCAGTCTTTGGTTAGCCTTCTCCACAACATTTTCTATGTGATCCTTCCAATTTAAGTTGTTCGTAATTGTAATACCTAGGTATTTAATTGAATTTACGGCTTTTAGATTAGACTGATTTATCGTGTAACCGAAGTTTAACGAGTTCCTTTTAGCACTCATGTGGATGACCTCAGACTTTTCATTATTTAGGGTCAACTTCCACTCTTCGCAGCATTCATATATCTTTTCTAAATCGTTTTTCAGTTTGTTTTGATCTTCTGATGACTTTATTAGTCGATAAACAACAGCGAAATCTGCAAACAACCGAAGACGGCTGCTCAGCTTGTCTCCCAAATCGTTTATAGAGATAAGGAACAGCAAAGGGCCTATAACACTACCTCGGGGAACGCAAGACATCACTTCTGATTTACTCGATGACTTTCCGTCAGTTACTACGAACTGTGACCTCTCTGGCAGGAAATCACAGATCCAGTCACATAACTGAGACGATATTCCATAAGAAAAACAATTTCAGTACGAGCCGCTTGTGTGGTACAGTGTCAAAAGCCTCCTGGAAATCCAGAAATACGGAATCGATCTGAAATCCCTTATCAATGCACTCAAAACTTCATGTGAATAAAGAGCTAGTTGTGTTTCACAGGTACAATGTTTTCTAAACCCATGTTGACTGTGTGTCGATAGACCGTTTTTTTCCGTTGCAGAAAGTCGAGTGCTCGTAAAAAGTGATCTTGGAGCCCAGCTCTTAGTTGTGACAGTAGGCGCTGGCAGTTGAGGGAAACCTTACGCCGCAGATCAGTTCCGAAATCGAGTCCTAAGCGTAGAATAGTATCGGCTACACGCAAAGAAGCAGCGCTGTCCGAAGGAAGACCGGCACCTACTGACACGTCGTTCGATTTGTGGTCGGTGAGGCACCTACCAGAAGCTTCGCCGAAGGTGGTAACCCATGTCAGTGGCTCCCTAAACTCAGCACTGCTACGAAGAACGATGACGAGATCGTCCGCATAAGCAGAGCAACTGAATGCATGGTCTCCAAGAGACATCCCAGAGAGGCGTTGACAGAGGCCGCAGAGCACCGATTCTATGGCGAAGACATACAGCAGTGCAGGGAGTGGGCAGCCTTGACGCACCAACCGACGGATCGAGATGGGAGGAGTGAAACGGCCATTGTAGACTACGCGTGACGTAGCTCCACGAAGGAGACATATCACGACGCCGACGGTAGTAGCGGGATACCCGCATTGCGGAGCGACCCTTCCAGGTAGTCGTCCCGATCGAACGCCTGGCTGAAGTCAAGAGCTGCCAAACGTCCAGGCACAGGACGAGCATGAGCAAGGGCAAGTAATTCCCAAAAGTGACAGAGTGCAGTGCTGATGTTATTGGCACCTCCCAAAGAACCACGTTCCGGATCGTCCGTTTAAGTTGTGCAGCCAACAGCCGGGTAAATATCTTCCTGTTGCTGTTGAGTAACGTCAAGGAGTGGTGATCGCATGTTACTGATGTATCCTAGGCTTATGGATGGGAATGAGAAGATCGTCAAGGAAACCGTCTGGAATCTACACGAGAAGCGACCTAAGGTCCCAACAAATTTCCGTTCACACCTAGGCCATAAGGGGACAAAATGTCCGGTATAAATGTAGTGGGAGACCGTCAGGGCCAGCCGACTTGTTTGCAGAACCCGCCTGAATATTATCATAAACTTCGCCCTCTGTGACGTTAGCGAGCAGATCGATCGCTGCGTCACCAGGAACAGAGCCAAATGAGAGTCAGGACAAAAAAATGGTTCAAATGGCTCTGAGCACTATGAGACTCAACTTCTGAGGTCATTAGTCCCCTAGAACTTAGAATTAGTTAAACCTAACTAACCTAAGGACATCACACACATCCATGCCCGAGGCAGGATTCGAACCTGCGACCGTAGCGGTCTCGCGGTTCCAGACTGCAGCGCCTAGAACCGCACGGACACTTCGGCCGGCAGAGTCTGGACACTGCCGTAACGTTGACGCCACTTCAGTGACTTGCGTGTCGATGGGGATGGAATGATGTTGATAAGGACAACACAACACCCAGTCCCTGAGCGAAGAAAATCTCCGACCCAGCCAGGAATGGAACACAGGCCGTTAGGTATGACATGCCGTCGCGCTGACCACTCGGCTAGCAGGGGCGGACATTAATTCAGATAATAACGTGCTTTTTTGCAAGGAGTTTGACACTTTATTCCATCTCTGTGCAGCTCATCAGAATTCGGTAGCATTACGTTGAATAAAACATTCCATCAGACACGACAGATCTTCAAGTGTAAATCTTGTTCTTGAAGTAAATTTACTTTTTATGCAGCAGATAATAATCAAATCTTTTCTAAGCCAACGTTCATTCAGCGCGGCAGTTTAAATTTCCGGCAAATAGTCAATTATTGACGTACTGCTAACAATATACTTTACTCCCGGGCAAGAATAACTGCAGAAAATTAACTTGTCCAAAAGTTACACAATGTGTACACTAGTCAAAAGCGGCATAATGAGGCTGTTTCCTCACATCTGTAATCAATGAATTTAAACTGGAAAAGAATAATTAGTCCAATGTTTCATTAAAGCGATGAGATAGTAAAGTAATTTAAGAACAAAATCTCCACATGTCAGTGGAAATAGGGAGCCCCTCATTATCTTGTGTTCCACGAAATATATGACACAAGAGGCAACACATAGTCTGCCAGAAACATCAGCATTCCGGAGTAGCGTTCAGTGACCTGCTTTTCTGCGACTGTAACTGGATACATGCAAACAACGGAGTATTTATTACTAATGTACTGCAATAGCAGCGTAGGACTGAATCATTTAAGTATTTGTACCATGACTGGTAACTGATGTGACGAAGCATACAGCAATAGGTGTGAACAATACAACGTTATAGCAGAATGGAACAATAAATTAATAAATGACGTAGGTTGATTGAAATCATTCAGAGAAAATTTATAAACAGTGTTTATATTTCTCATGTATATATTTCTCTCAAAACAGTGCAGACAAATCACAAAGATCTCATGAATTCGTATTGTATGTAACACAGAAAAAGCCAAGACATCATATATTTTCCAGATATATCTTCCAGCAAGACAATAAACCATACAGGAGCAGATGATAAGCTTGAATCAATAATGCAATGGGCTGAAAAGATACCACCAGATCCTGTAAATCAGTTTCCATTCCATGGAAAGCGAATAATGTGTGAGCCTGTGCGTCGCCATGTGAAAGACTGCCATTTCACGTTATAGCTCACTGCGTATTCTGTACACAGAATTACTGTAAAATAACTGTCTAGTAGTTACGAAGGCAAGTAATAGTAAAGATCTCGTTCAAAATCTTCATCATTGCAGGGCTCCAACTGGAGCACACCGAAGCCAGGAACTGACAGCAGACACGCCGATGGTAGATTACAGAACAGAATGGTTACTGCCCGTTCGAACTATATGACCTCTTCGGCTAGGCATACGCGATGTCCCTGGATGAGGGCCCTAGCAGCCCACCAAACATACAAACATGTTTCAGTCCAGATACAAAAAGAAAGCTCAAAGAACATGGCTTGACTAATCGGAGCTGAACATAGGATGACCGAACAGAACATTTTATGACAAATTCGCGATTTTTGAAACCAAAAATATTGTGGGCAAAGTGAAAGCGCAAACCGAACAGGTACTTTTCAGGTTTTGTGCAGCACTAACATATTTCAGCTCACTTAAAATTCATGTCAATCGCTTCATGCTTTTCACAGTTATTATTTTTTTTTAATTTTCGTTATTTACGGAAACTAGTGAAAGTAAATTATTCACTCTTTCTGTTCTGCAGTGATTGTGTTGGTGTCTGCGATCCTTTCAAGATTTTTGCGAAACTAAATTCTGCTTGGGTAACTTTTTTTTATCGAAAACAGTTTGGTATGATGCGTTTCATCACCTTTCTGACTCCTTCAAGCGCTCATATTTACTAATACATTACAATGCGCACTTCACACTTCTATGACGAGCGGTTTACTTTGTGCAGCGAAACATAGTCGCTCCCGACAGAATAATGTAAAGTTAATTTGCACCATTCTGTACTTTTTTGGCCGGCCGTTGTGGCTGAGCGGTTCTAGACGCTTCAGTCCGGAACCACGCGGCTGATACGGTAGCAGGTTCGAATCCTGCATCGGGCATGGATGTGTGTGATGTCCTTAGGTTAGTCAGGTTTACGTAGTTCTAAGTCAAGGGGACTGATGACCTCCGATCTTAAGTCCCATAGTGCTTAGAGCCATTTGAAGCATTTTTTGTGCTTTTTTTGTGTTCTATGTATTGTGAGACACACGTTGTTCGTTTTATGGAGCTGTAACAAAGTTCTTAGAAATGTTGATTTCTTATTTTAAGCAGTCACTCATTTTTACTCTACGTCAATAAGAAGGTGACTCTTTTTGACCACTCGATACTGTTCGGTATGGGGAGAGACCTGTAATGAAATTATCAAATGTGGACGCCAATCCCACGGTGCCAAACTAGGTGGCGAAGATCTGTTGTACAGTTGGCAAGCAATGTTCGCCGTTTAACGGAGCTTCTTTCAAACAGAAGGAATTCGCGCTGTAGTTATTAATGTTCCGTGCGTAGTCTGATAAAGCAGGCGCTGATTCTCACGAAGGCGAGGCGTGGGAAAAGTTGTCTCAGATTCTGTTGCGACTTAATGCCGGAATCCCAGAGGAATCACGAGGCAAAAACAGAAGACTGCGGAACTGGCAGCCAGCTTTCTCTTTTTTAGTTCGCTCTGAGTTCGGCCCGCCGCCATAACTCAGCAAGACGGATGACGAAACAGCCAAGGGCGCCCTCGCCGGCCGCCACGAAACTAATCCGCGTAAACAGAAAATAAACCTTGCGGGGGCCCCGCTTGTCTCATTTTTATTTCAACCGAAAACAAGAAACTCGCAACGAAATTTACACAGCGTTCCTTTTAATTCCTCCTCTGGCACATGGAATGGCTCTTCTGTCGTCGTGTTTACGGCCTTTTCCCTATAATTTCTTTCTCACGGAATATATATGTACTTGTATAACCTGTCAAATTTATTTTGATTATTACTACGTAAGCAAATGTCCAATTACCGTAACATAAATGTAATTACCGTACCAAAACTTTTATCAGCCTACATAAAGATAGTTATATAAATGAAGAGGATTACTGCTTTATTGTCATTTATTAAACGAATAACATTATATACTTACTTAACGACATAATCTTCTAATGATTGTAAACATATTTTGTCTCTATAAAAGCTCTATTACCTGTTTAAGCAGGCGACGTCGCTAACGCGCGGCTGTGCGGTTGCACTAGACCTGGGCGTAAGCCGGTTTGAAACATGTCAGAGGAAAATTTTCGCTGATACTATTTGTCGCGCAAGCGGAAGAGAGGTGGTGGCCTAAATTTCTGATCACCAGTCCTTACATCTGTGTCATAAGTTAAATTCCAATCTTCTTTGGATATCTCATGAGGTGTGGGTATGTGGCACTATTGATGGTGAACCGTCCGTCGACAGGGGACGTTAAGCTTGGTAGCCCCATAGATGTGCCATAGAATATCAGTAGGCTATGTGTCTGCACCAGATTTTACCCTCTCCCATCTCTTCATCCATAACAACACAAACCCGACACTACACTGTACAAGCGCTCATCTCAGTCATTCACACGAGACAGATATACTCTCGAAACTTCGTAACAGGTCCACTAGCATCTTGCCATATGAGGTGTTGCAGGATTCCTGCATCTGCTCCCTTATCCGCATTCGCTGAGTATGGGACAATTCTATCTTTGATTACTTTTACTATACCGTGGTACACACCAAGTGACCACAGTAAAACACGAAATGCCCTTATATTGTTAATTAAACTAGGTAACTTATTTCTCGTTAGACTCATTTTCAGAATTATTTATTCATTTTTAACAGCATATTCTCAAACGGAAATTATGCGGGCAGCTTCTAAAGCCACAAATCTTCAGAATGGTTTGATGCAGCTCACTACAATGTGCTCTTCTGTGTCAATGTCTTCATATCAGAGTATCATTTACACCGAACGTCCCCAATAACGTGTTGGCTAGATCCCAATCTCTCCATTCCACTACAGATTTTTGTCCTCTGCAGCCCCTGTAGTACTATGGTAACTACTCTCTTATGTCTTAGTACACATCCTATCGTCTGGTCTATTCTTCGAGTTAGCATTTTTCGCATATAACTCTTGTGGGCGACACTACCAAGAACTTCATGTTTTAACTTATCAGTCCACGTAATTTTCAGCACCAATCTGTAACACCACATCTCAACCGCTTCAGTTCTCATCGTGTTCAATTGCTCTGCAGTCCTTCTTTGCAGAGCTATGTTCCAAATTTTTCTCTCACAAATAAAGGCCTATGATCGATATAGTTGACTTCTTTTGGCCATGAATTATCTCTTTGCCGGCGCTACTTCACTTCTTACGTCGTCTTTGTTTCGCCTTCATGGGTATTTAGCTTCCAGCGTAGCAAAAATCTGTATCTCGTCTATTACTCTTCCCCTGTTTTTATGCTAAGTTTGTCGCTAACCTCATTTCAGCTAGTCCTTAATACTTTTATTTTTCTTTGGTTTACTCCCAGTCCATAACTGCAGTTCACTAGACTGCTCGTTCCGTTCGACAGGTCGTGTAATTCTTCCTCACTGTCCTTGAGGACGGCAACGTCATCGGCGAATCTTATCGCTGATATCCCTTCATCTTGGATTTTAATTCCATTTTTCAAACTTCCTTTTCTTTCCATCGTTGCTTCTTTGACCTACCGGTAAATACTGCCTCACGCCGTTTTTTTATAAGACTAGTTCTCTGCTGGACTTCACTTTCTACGAGGGTTGGAACTTTTAACAGTGGAAACTATTTATTTACAGATCGTATAAAATAGGTAAGTGTTTCAAAGTTTTACTGACTTTGTGAGTAGTCACCAGCATTGTGTACAACCCGTTGCCAGCGGTGTGGAAGTTGTAGGATACTCTTAGCAGTGCCAGTTGTGTTGACAGTTCGAGCGGCGCGGTCTATTGCCCGACGAATTTGTAGCAGTTCTGAAGCGAATGCCGTGAAGTGTTTCCATCAGTTTAGAAAGCGAGCTGAATTCACGAGGGCTCAAGTCAGGGGAGTGCAGTAGGTAGTATAGCACTTAGCACCTCCATGAGTCAAACAAGTCAGTAACAGCTTGCACTGTTCGTGCTTGAGCATGGTCCTGCAAAATGATGGTCAGGTCCTGCAGAAAGTATTTTCACTTCTGTCTCTAAGCTGGCTGTAAGTTGTGTCCAAATATGAACAGCACAGAGACAGAAGTGATGACACTTTCTGCAGGACCTGACCATCATTTTGCAGTAGAATGCTCAAGCACGTACAGTGCAAGCTGTTACAGATTTGTTTGACTGATGGGGCTGCTAGGTGCTATACCACTACTGCACTCCCTTAACTTAAGCCCTCGTGAGTTCAGTTCGATTTCTAAACTGAAGGAATCACTTCACGGCATTCGCTTCAGAACTGATACGACCGAGCGAGGTGGCGCAGTGGTTAGCACACTGGACTCGCATTCGGGAGGACGACGGTTCAATCCCGTCTCCGGCCATCCTGATTTAGGTTTCCCGTGATTTCCCTAAATCGTTTCAGGTGAATACCGAGATGGTTCCTTTGAAAGGGCACGGCCGATTTCCTTCCCAATCCTTCCCTAACCCGAGCTTGCGCTCCGTCTCTAATGACCTCGTTGTCGACGGGACGTTAAACACTAACCACCACCACCACCACCACTGATACGAATTGGTCTGGCAATAGACCGAACTGGCAACACAACTGGCACTGCTAAGAGTATCCTACGACTTCCACATCGCTGGCAACGGGTTGTACCCAATGCTGGTAACTACTTTGAAGGTCAGTAAAGCTTTGAAACACGTATCTACTTTTTAAGAGCTGTAAAAAAAATAGTTGCCACTATCAAAGTTCCAACCCTCGTATTTCATGCATAGATACTGAAGCCGCGAATGAAAATTTGTACCAAGAGCGAGAATCGAACCGGGGCCTGCTGCTTATTAGGCACGTACGTTAGTCACTAAGGAACCTAAGCACAGCGGTCCAGACAACTGCAGGATTACCCTGGCACACCTTCCTGTTCGAGCCAGATTCTCACTGCCACCCCAATCTATTTTAAATTCCCCCTTAGACACGAACAGAATTGACGAGGCTTTCCACGTTCCAGAATAGCACCTCAGCATCCAACATAAATGGGGGATTCAGCCTGAAACCCAGGTGAAGGTTCTTATAGAAACGAAATGACATTATATCTGAGACTTCACTGATCCGATAGAGATGTGATTTTATGTATACAGACTGAATCGGCGAGTGAAAATTTGTACCAAGGCCGGGAATCAAACCTGGGTCTCCCGCTAACTACGTAAGTGGGTTAGGCACTTTCAGCCGCTTCGATTCTCGGTGTTGGTACAAATTTTAACTTGCCGCTTCAGTCTATATACATAAAATCCTATCTCTATGGACCAGCAGAGTCTCTGAAATTGTGTCATTTCATTAAAATTTTTATTGTTTTACCATGGTTCTTCGCAGCCTCGACACTGGGATACGCCCAACATAGTGGTCTCTGCATAATCGGGATTCGTCTTTAAAGACGACGTGGAGCCACTCCTGTGTGCAGTACTGTCATTGGGTCCACCGTTGCCGGCGCGCCTCACTCTTCTGTTGACTCAAGGAAAGCCGCCATATTGGTCACCATGCTCCAGTCCGCGGTGACCACGTCGTCCTCGCAATGTCCACGTTCAAACTTACGTTGCTGCAAACTAGTCGATTTCCTGCCTCGTAAGACACTGTACCGAGGAGCGAACATAAGACTTGGCCTATTGACCGCTACTCGCATGGGGACTCTGAGATCCTGCAATGCGTTGAGTAGAGCCCTTCAACCCATCCATTCTATAATCACACGACAATCGTAGGATTTTGAAAATGCGAACAACAATATTGTGGAACTGTAAACTACGACCTCTATAGGCATCTGTCCTGGCGCAGTAGATATCCGTCATGTGCTGGTAAAATTTCTCCTTCTGAAAAGTTCTTCTCACAAGCAAAAAACACGGAAATACGATTTCGGAATGAGAATCCCGCTGTTTAATCCTTGATTGTACAAGGTGATTCTTATTAATGTTTAAAAAATCCCAAAGCGACGTAGATGACACTGAGACAAGTAATTTCACATGATTGTTCAGGCTTTCGTGGCCAGTTGTTGGCCAACTGCCTATTTGATTCTGTCTCGGGCTCTTCGGCCGACGTTCGTCTGATGATTTTACTGACGTTTCGCCAGCCACTCCTGCTGGCGAAACGTCAGTATAATCATCAGACGAACGTCGGCCGAAGAGCCCGAGACAGAAGCAAATAGGCAGTTTGTCAATTTCACATGAGACACAAGGGGCTGTAAACATCGGGAAATACTCAAATTTTGAACATGTGACGATGTAACATACCTCGCCGCACGTGCAGCGGGCAGTGCTATACATCGCTCCGCGGGCTATGCTGTTTTCGTTCTTGCATTATCCGATGTGAGACGGCAGTGCTCCCAAATAGCAACAAATCAGAAATCATTTCACACGTTAGGCCTTATCTGAAAAGTAACCTTGATTTCAGAACACAGCATGTCTGACCACTGTAGTATCTTCTCACAATACATCTTCTTGCTTTCAGTATTTACTTGCGTATAGGGTCCCTGTTTCATAGATTCAACAATCCGCAGTAGCAAACGCGGCGTCAGAAGGTGAATCACAGTGTGGGAAACGTTCTGCGTCTTGCTGCAAGCGCATTGGCAGTAGCAGCACCATAACATACATGATTGTCTCAAAGCTCGTTAAATGAAAAACGATTCATCGTACTCTTGTATTACCGCTATAGCAAGCACTGTGATATCACATTGGATAACGCAAGAATGAAAAAAGAGTAGCCTAGCGGAGCGATGTTTAGCACTGTCCCGTACCGGCGGGGCTAAGATGGACAAGCCAAGCCGCTACGTGTGCGGCGAGGAGCGTCATCTGGTGACATCACATATCCCTTATATTCCATCCACTTTTGGGGTATTTCCCGACATTTGCGGCCCCATGTGACCCATATTAAATTGTTTGTCTAAGCATTATCTACGATAATTCGGGGGTTTTAAAACATGAGTGGGAATCACGCTGTATACTGAAGAAAATCTCGTTATTTACATCTACTAACGGCGATTAGCTGAAACGTAAATCATTACGTATCCAAACATGTACGAGTAGAAACTGCATGCGAGGCTGATGTTTGTCGCCTGCCTCCGTCATGGGGGTTGTTTTTCAATCACAGGGGATGTGCCCACGCTCATGGGATCTGCAGTAGCTTATAGTCAGGACTTCCTCCATGCTGACAGGTCAGTGTGGCTGGTCACCGTCGACCAGGAAAAGGAAGTTTGCACCAGCTCCTTTTCTGAAAAGTGGCACATGTGTGTGATGTCATATAGCACACCAACAAGAAAAGTGACACAACTGGAAAAACGTATTGAAAAATATCCTGAAGCGCCAACGAAACTGGTATAGGCATGCGTATTCAAATACAGAGATATGTAAACTGGCAGGAAACGGCGCTGCGGTCGGCAACGCCAACATAAGACAACAAGTGTCTTGAGCAGTTGTTAGATCGGTTTCTGCTGCTACAATGGCACGTTATCAAGATTTAAGTGAGTTTGAACGTGGTGTTATAATCGGCGCACGAGCGATGGGACACAGCATCTCCGACGTAGTGATGCAGTGGGGATTTTCCCGTACGACCATTTCACGAGTGTACGGTGAAAAATCAGAAATCCTGTAGAACATCAAATCTCAGACATCGCTGCGGCCGGAAAAAGATCCTGCAAGAACAGGACCAACGACGACTGAAGAGAATCGTTCAATGTAACATAAGTGCAACCCTTCGGCAAATTGCTGCAGATATCAATCCCGGTTCATCAACAAATATCAGTTTGCGAACCATTCAACGAATCATCATCGATATGGGCTTTCGGAACTCAAGGGCCACTCGTGTACCCTTGATGACTGCACGACACAAAGCTTTGACGACTAAAAACATTTTGCCCGGATTAGTCTCATTTCGAATTGTATCGATTGTACGGGTATGGAGACAACCTCATGAATCCATGAACCCTGCAAATCAGCTGGGGACTGTTCAAGCTGATGGAGGCTCAGTAATGGTGTGGGGCGTGTGGAGTTGTAGTGATATGGGACACCTCATACGTCTACATACGACTCTGACAGATGACACGTACGTAAGTATCCTGGCTGATCACCGGCGTCCATTCGTGTCCATTGTGCATTCCGACGGAGTTGGTCAACTTCAGGAGGACAATGCGGCACCCCAGATGTCCAGAATTGCTATAGAGTGGCTCTGGGAACAGTCTTCTCAGTTTAAACACTAGCCACCAAACTCCTCAGACATACACATTCTTGAGCATATCTGGGATGCCTTGCAACGTGCTGTTCAGAAGAGACCTCCACCCTCTCGTACTCTTACGGACAGCCCTTCAGGGTTCAAGGTATCAGTTCCCTCCAGCACTACATCAGACATTGGTCGAGTCCATGCCACGTCGTGTTGCGGCACTTCTGCGTGCTCGTGGGGGCCCTACACGATATTAGGCAGATTTACCAGTTACTTTGGCTCTTCAGTGTACGTGCGAAGCGCCCCAATGTGCAAGACAAAGGACCCATACCTACTTCGCAATTTGTCCATTTGAGGACGGCTGTGTCAGATTTGTTGTTGACTGCATCATGAATCGTCACTGCGAGAGTAGTGTCGCTAGGGTTATTGAAGAAGAGCGACACATTCTAAATTATCGCATTTTTCATGTAAAAGGCAAGCGAAATGTAATCTTCAGTATAACTGACTATTACCGTGTCTGTGTTCATAGACTGTCTGTATCTTACATTACAATGTCCTTCATGGATGCATGCATTCATGGTCACAATAATAAATTTCGTAATATTTGCAACAGCTGTAACAGTCAAAACGGTGTTGATTCCTTCAGACATCCGTGCAAATCTGAAGGGCTCTGTAATGTAAGATACAGACACTGTATAAATACAGAGAATATAATAATGCATGATACATCATCGATGGGCTAAATTGACAATAATAATTAAAACTGTTTCTCTCTACCTGTGCAGGAATCACAAGTGCAAGCATAACAAATAACGTGACATAAAAAGACTGAAAGTGCAGAAGAGTGACACAGGCATTGTTTATGTGAAAACCACGTACGAGCAAAAAGGGCTGCGCGGATTGTTGTCATTAGTGCAATGCACTGCAGCGTAGAAGAAGAAAATGTAAATTTCTGCTGTAAAGAAAACTCTTATTGAATCCCTTTTCTCGCAGAAATTTATTCCCACATTATATGGACATAATTATGAATCTATGTTTTCGTTATTTCTGTTTCTTAATTTATCTCTAACTGAATTCAATATTAAATTGTTTTAATTTTCAGGAATTGTAATTTTGCATTTCGTAATTTTCTAGCAAAAAATTTCAACCTTTTTTTTGTTGTAACTTAAGTAATAATTTTGCCTGATGCAGGTTCGAATGTCTACATCTACGTCTACGTGATTACTCTCCTATTCACAATAAAGTGCCTGGCAGAGGGTTCAATTAACCACCTTCAAGCTGTCTCTCTACCGTTCCACTCTCGAAGGGCGCTCGGGAAAAACGAGCACTTAAATTTTTCTGTGCGAGCCCTAATGTCTCTTATTTTGTCGTGATGATCATTTCTCCCTATGTAGGTGGGTGTCAATAGAATGTTTTTGCGCAATCGGAGGAGAAAACTGGTGATTGAAATTTCATGAGAAGATCACGTCGCAACGAAATACGCCTTTGTTTTAATGACTGCCACTCCAGGTCACGTTTCATGTCTGTGGCACTATCTCCCCTACTTCGAAATAATATGAAACGAGCTGCCCTTCTTTGTACTTTTTCGATATCATCCGTCATTCCCATTCGATGCGGATCCCACACCGCACAGCAGTACTCCAGAACAGAGCGGACAAGCGTGGTATAAGCAGTCTCTTTAGTAGACCTGTTTCACATTCTAAGTGTTCTGCCAATGAATCGCAGTCTTTGGTTGGCTCTATCCACAACATTATCTATGTGATCATTCCAATTTAGAGTATTTGTAATTGTAATCCCTAAGTATTTAGTTGAATTTCCAGCCTTCAGTTTTGTGTGATTTATCACGTAATCGAAATTTAGCGGATTTCTTTTAGTACTCATGTGAATAACTTCACACTTTTCATTATTCAGGGTCAATTCCCTCTTTTTGCACCATACAGATATCTTATCTAAATCATTTTGCAATTCGTTTTGGTCATCTGATGACTTCACAAGACGGTAAATGACAGCATCAACTGCAAAAAAAACTAAGACGACTACTGAGATTGTCTCCTACGTCGTCAATATAGATCAGGAACAATAGACATCCTTTAACACTTCCTTGGGGAACACAGGATATTACTTCTGTTTTACTCGATGACTTTCCGTCTATTACTAGGAACTGTGACCTTTCTGACAGGAAATCACGAATCCAGTCGCACAACTGAGGCGATAATCCATAGGCACGCAGTTTGGCTAGAAGACGCTTGTGAAGAACGGTGTCGAAAGCCTTCCGAAAATCTAAAAATGTGAAGTCAATTTGACATCCTCTGTCGACAGCACTTATTACTTCATGAACATAAAGAGCTAGTTGTGTTCCGCAAGAACAATATTTTCTGAATCAGTGCTCACTATGTGTCAGTAAATCGTTTTCTTCGAGGTACTTCATAATGTTCGAATACAGTGTATGTTCCAAAACCCTAATGCAAGTCGACGTTAGTGATATGAGCCTGTAATTCAGCGGATTTCTCCTATTTCCCTTTTTGGTTATTGGTGTGACTTGAGCTACTTTCCAGTTTTTAGGTACGGAACTTTCTGTGAGCGGACGGTTGTATACAGTTGTTAAATAGGGAGCTATTGCATCTGCATATTCTGAAAGGAACCTGACTGGTATACCATCTGGCCCGGAAGCCTTGCCTTTATTAAGTGATTTAAGCTGCTTTGTTACACCGAGGATACCTGCTTCTATGTTTCTCATTTTCGCAGTTGTTCTTGATTGGAATACAGGAATATTTACTTCGTCTTATTTGGTGAAGGAGTTTCGGAAAACCGTGTTTCACAACTCTGCTTTGGTGGCACTGTCATCAGTGATTTCACCGTTGTCATCGCGCAGTGAATGTATTGATTGCGTCTTGCCACTGGTGTGCTTTATGTATGACCAGAATCTCTTTGGTTTTTCTGCCAGGTTTCGAGACAGAGTTTCGTTGTGGAAATTATGCAAAGCATCTCGCATTGAAGTACGCGCTATATTTCGAACTTCTGCAAAACTTTGCAAGTCTTGGGGATTTTGGGTTCTTTTAAATTTGCCATGCCTTTTTCGCTGCTTCTGCAACAGCAACCTGACCCGTTTTGTGTATCATGGGGGATCAGTACCATCACTTATTAATTTATGTGGTATATATCTCTCAACTGCTGTCGATACTATCTCTTTGAAATCATTCCACAACTTTTCTACGCTTACATGATCAGATCGGAAGGAGTGAAGACTGTCTGTTAAAAAGGCGTTAAGAGCATTTGTATCAATTTTTTTAAATAGATATACTTTGCGTTTCTTTTTGATGGTTGTACGAGTTACGGTATTCAGCCTAGCAGCTCCTGCCTTGTGGTCGATAATACCTGTATTCGTCACGATACTCACAATTTGTCCAGGATTATTTGTTGCTAAGAGGTTAAGTATGCTTTCGCAACCATTTGTGCTTCGAGTGGGCTCATGAACTAATTGTTCAAAATAATTTTCTGAGAAAGTATTCACTACAGTTTCGGATGACGTTTTATACCTGCCGTCGGCTTTAAACGTATAATTCTTCCAGCATATCGAGCGTAGATTAAAAGTCACCACCGACTATTATTGTATGATTGGGGTACCTATTTGCAATGAGACTCAAGTTTTCTTTGAACTGTTCAGCAACTATATCTTCCCAGTCGGGGTGTTGGTAAACGACCCAATCAATAGTTCAGTCCGACTGTCAAGTATAACCTCCACCCATAGAATTTCTCAGGAACTATCTACTTCATTTCACTACACGGCAAGCTACTTCTGACAACAATAAATACTCCACACCAAATTTACTTAATCTATCCTTTCTGAACACTGTTAGATCGTTAGAAAAAATTTCTGCTGAGCTTACTTCCGGTTTTAGCCAGCTTTCTGTACCCTAACTATTTGAGATTCAGTGCTTTCTATTAGGGCTTGGACCTCTGGTTCTTTCCCAACAGCCGGCCGCTGTGGTTGAGCGGTTCTAGGCGCTTCAGTCCGGAACCACGCGGCTGCTACTGTCGCAGGTTCGAATCCTGCCTCGGGCGTGGATGTGTGTGATGTCCGTAGGTTAGTAAGATTTGCGTTGTTCTAAGTTCTAGGGGACTGATGACCTCAGATGTTAAGTCCCATAGTACTCAGAGCCATTTGAATCATTTGCACGCAAGAGTAATCCGAGTTAATCACAATAAGTTACCTCCACGAATCCAGTCGCAGACAGTGTTAAAAAGACTGCTCATTCAAAATCACACTACATACACGAATCCGTGAAAACAATACCACAAAAAACTCAGACAAATACTGAAACCAGGCACTGTTGGTCTCGCGGTTCTAGGCGCTCAGTCTGGAACCGCGCGACTACTACGGTCGCGGGTTCGAATCCTGCCACGGGCATGGATGTGTGTGATGTCCTTAGGTTAGTTAGGTTTAAGTAGTTCTAAGTTCTAGGGGACTGATGGCCTCAGATGTTAAGTCCCATCGTGCTCAGAGCCATTTGAACCAGGCACTGTGGAGCAACAGGACGAATTACAAGTCGACACAAACACAGAGAACCCAGAAGCGGTGGGAAGACCAAATACACGTCGTCCCTTGAGACGACCGACCGAACGACCAGCCAACAGTCGCTCTCAATCAAGTCAGGTAAGGCAAACGTCCCAGCACGAATCGTCAACTAGCAGCTTATTCCATGAGGTCACTTGGACGGACGGACACACACACACCAGTAAAGGTTGCACTATTCGAATATAACGATCCACTCAACTTAAACTCGCTGAATCCGGACCTCGACGTGGTCGTGAACTCTCGCGACCACACCCTTCCATCGGGCAGTGCACGTATGTAGCTAGCGGTCGGGCGAGTACCGGCTGTGCGGACCTTATTTATTGCATGATAGGTATTGGGGAATATAGGCAACGGATTGTAGAATGATATTCTGATTCTGCTTCTACGCTGATATTATGGCAAGAAATCTGAGCCAAGTTTTCTAAGCTAATATCCGAAAAATTGGGAGCATGTTTAACCAGATTTGCCCGCATCTCGTGGTCGTGCGGTAGCGTTCTCGCTTCCCACGCCCGGGTTCCCGGGTTCGATTCCCGGCGGGGTCAGGGATTTTCTCTGCCTCGTGATGGCTGGGTGTTGTGTGCTGTCCTTAGGTTAGTTAGGTTTAAGTAGTTCTAAGTTCTAGGGGACTGATGACCATAGATGTTAAGTCCCATAGTGCTCAGAGCCATTTAACCAGATTTAATAAATGTCTTTTACGTAATTTGCTTTCCCTCAGTGTTACTATGCATTTTAGGAAACTGTAAGACCATATTCGCTCCTGTACGAAAGAAAAGCAATTTCGATAGTAACTGTTTGATGTCTTCGACGTTGTTTACTCTTGGTGCACAAGGTGATGTGGTGAAGGACCACACTAAGACTAAGACCGAGCTAGCACACGTCAGCCGAGTCGCAGTGAGATCAGCATTCGGGAAAAGTCCCTAGGTAACTGTAACGACAACACTTGTGTGGTGGTTCAATATCGCGTATCCGCGACTTCATATATTTTTTTTTCTCTCAGTTGGCAATGCCGCACGCGCACTAGCTTGTTAACCTGTTTCTTTCGAGATAGAAGTGACCCAAGGAATAAACAAGTACTGGCCGTTTAAGTTACGTCACCTCAGGAGTAGAAATGACACAGAGTGTGAAAATGCGAATACGAACGCAGAATTTGACGTTAAACGTAAACTCCTTTACTTCACGCTGTTGCATCAGAAGCGGCTAGTTTTCGTTGTGATGTCGCGTTTCTGCTGCTGCTCTCTCCTTACAAGGCTTGTTATTCAATTTACACTTGTATTTTTTAGTAAAAGTAGTATTTATGCGAGGTCATTCATAAAATTTTGATTATCACATCGAAGAAATAAGGTTAGGTAATTAATTGTTCGTTTGTTTGGAGGTGCATGTCTGCAGTCCTCGTACACGTTGAAAACATTGAGTCATGGAATCATAGATCACCAGAATAAAATGGCATAGTCCATTGATGAAGTAGGGTAACGAGCTCATCAGAACCGCCCGACTACAGTGTCATCCACCGCTAATGGCGTCACTGGATGTGATATGGAAGGGCTTGGGATCAGCACATTGCTCTCGCATCCTTTGTCAGTTGTAGTGATCTGGGAGTGCTACTACTCCGTCATGTACGTCCACAATAGACATCAACAGGGTGCATTCACCCCGTTCCAGTCCTCCCAACGACAATCGAACCCAGTTCTTCCGCACGTACTGATCACTTAGCTACGCAGGCGGACTGTACAGTGGAGTGTCGTGCAGTAATTCGTTTCCTACATCGGGAAGGGAACAACGCTCCCGAAATGAGTTGGTGGAAGTGTACTGCAAAAGTGCATTATCACACGACAAAGCGGTTAGGTGACAAGGCGCTTCCAGTGTGGTCAATCAAGTCTGAATGACAAGAAAGAAATGATCATCTCTCCCTGAAAAACCGTAAATCGCAAGAGAAGTAAGAAGTGGAGACCCTGGAGCTGGGCATGGGTGTGTGTGTCGTCCTTAGCGTAAGTTCGTTTAAGTTAGATTAGATAGTTTGTAAGCTTAGGAACCGATGACCTTAGCAGTTGGGTCGCCTAAGACCTTACCACAAATTTCCAATTGCTATTAGTATCCTTCAAAACATCGTCTTTAATGGAGTTGCTTTCCAAACAGAGAGCTGTCATTGAGTTTCTTTTGGTGGAAAACCAGAGCATCGCAGACATTCATAGGCACTTACAAAATATCTACGGAGACCTGTCAGTGAACAAAAACACGGAGAGTCGTTGGACGAGGAGTCTGTCATCATCGCAACAAGGTCGTGCAAATCTGGTCGATCTTCTGCGTGCCAGTAGCCGCACACATATGTGACTCCTGTATTGTTGGAACGTGCGGACGCTCTCACTCGATGTGATCGACATATCTCAATGAAACACCTGGCGGCTAGGCTGGACATCTCCCTTGGTAGTTCTGACATTCTCGTCCACCAGTTGTAGTACTCAGAGGTGTGTGCCCGTTCGTTTCCTCGTCGCCTAACAGAAGATCTTAAAGGAAAACGAAGAATCATCTGTGAGGAGTTTCTTGAGCGTTACGAGGCTGCTTGTGACAATTTTTTGTCGAACGTCTTCACAGGCGATGAAATATAGTTTCATCATTTCGAAACGGAAACAAAATAGCAGTCCATAGAATACGCTGCACCGTCTTTCCCCCGAAGAAACAGTCCGAAGCGGAACCCTCAGCCTGTAAATTCATGGTGACGGCCTTCTGGGATTGTGAAGGGGTTATTCTGTTTGATGTCATCCGTCATGGTGTAATGATAAGATCTACATCTCTACAAAATGGTTCAAATGGCTCTGAGCACTATGGGACTTAACAACTATGGTCATCAGTCCCCTAGAACTTAGAACTACTTAAACCTAACTAACCTAAGGACATCACACAACACCCAGCCATCACTAGGCAGAGAAAATCCCTGACCCCGCCGGGAATCGAACCCGGCAACCCGGGCGTGGGAAACGAGAACGCTACCGCACGACCACGAGCTGCGGGCTACTACATCTCTACATCTACATCTACATCCATACTCCGCAAGCCACCTGACGGGATGTGGCGGATGGTACTTTGAGTACCTCTATCGATTCTCCCTTCTATTCCAGTCTCGTATTGTTCTTGGAAAGAAAGATTGTGGGTATGCCTCTGTGTAGGCTCTAATCTCTCTGATTTTATCCTCATGGTCTCTTCGCGAGATGTACGTAGGAGGGAGCAATATACTGCTTGACTCCTCGGTGAAGGTATGTTCTCGAAACTTCAACAAAAGTCCGTACCGAGCTACTGAGCGTCTCTCCTGTAGAGTCTTCCACTGGAGTTTATCTATCATCTCCGTAACGCTTTCGCGATTATTAAATGATCCTGTAACGAAGCGCACTGCTCTCAATTGGATCTTCTCTATCTCTTCTATCCACCCTATTTGGTACGGATCCCACACTGGTGAGAAGTATTCGAGCAGTGGGCGAACAAGTGTACTGTAACCTACTTCCTTTGTTTTCGGATTGCAGTTCCTTAGGATTCTTCCAATGAATCTCAGTCTGTCATCTAATTCACCGACGATCAACTTTATATGATCATTCCATTTTAAATCACTCCTTATGCGTACTCCCACATAATTTATGGAATTAACTGCTTCCAGTTGCTGACTTCCTATATTGTAGCTAAATGATAAAGGATCTTTCTTTCTACGTATTCGCAGTACATTACACTTCTCTACATTCAGATTCAATTGGCATTCCCTGCAACATGCGTCAGTTCGTTGCAGATCCTCCTACATTTCAGTGCAGTTTTCCATTGTTACAACCCCTTGATATACTACAGCATCATCCGCAAATACCCTCAGTGAACTTCCGATGTTATCCACAAGTCATGTATATATATTGTGAGTAGCAACGGTCCTACGACACTCCCCAGCGGTACACCTGAAATCACTCTTTCTTCGGAAGACTTCTCTCCATTGAGAATGACAAGCTCCGTTCTGTTATCTGGGAACTCTTCAATCCAATTACACAATTGGTCTGATAGTCCATATGCTCTTACATTGTTCATTACACGACTGTGTGGAACTGTATCAAACGCCTTGCGGAAATCAAGAAACACGGCATCTACCTGGGAACCCGTGTCTATGGCCCTCTGAGTCTCGTGAGCGAATAGCGCGAGCTGGGTTTGACACGATCGTCTTTTTCGAAACCCATGCTGATTCCTACAGAGTAGATTTCTAGTCTCCAGGAAAGTCATTATACTCGAACATGATACGTGTTCCAAAATTCTATAACTGATCGACGTTAGAGATATAAGTATATAGTTCTTCACATTTGTTCGACGTCCCTTCTTGAAAACGGGGATGACCTGTGCCCTTTTCCAATCCTTTGGAACGCTACGCTCTTCTAAGAGACCTACGGTACACCGCTGCAAGAAGGGGAAAGTTCTTTCGCGTACTCTGTGTAAAATTGAACTGGTATCCCATCAGGTCCAGCGGACTTTCCTCTTTTGAGCGATTTTAATTGTTTTTCTATCCCTCTCTCGTCTATTTCTATGTCTACCATTTTGTCATCCGTGCGACAATTTCCTTCCTCTGTGAAACAGTTTTGGAAAAAGACATTTAGTATTTCGGCCTTTAGTTTGTCATCCTCTGTTTCAGCACCATTTTGGTCACAGAGTGTCTGGACATTTTGTTTTGGTCCACCTACCGCTTTCACATAAGACCAAAATTTCTTAGGATTTTCTGCCAAGTCAGTACACAGAACTTTACTTTCGAATTCATTGAACGCCTCTCGCATAGCCCTCCTCACACTACATTTCGCTTCGAGTAATTTTTGTTTGCCTGCAAGGCTAAAGAGTATTGTGCTAACCTGAGGAAATTAATAAACGACTTCAACATGTCCGTCGACACATAAACACAAACGTACTTCTCTCCTTCTTCATGGCAACGAAAGTCCTTGCGTAAGTCTGTGCGCTAAGAGGGTTTCACAAAACTTCATTGGACTGTTCTTCCTCATACAGCCTACAGCCTGGATCTCGCACCTTACAAATTCCATCTGTCTGGCTCAATGAAAGATGCACTCCGCGAGAAGCAGTACGTTGATCATGGAGAAGTTATTGATGAATCAAGACGTTGGCTCCGACATTGACCAGTAGAGCGGTACCATGCGGGCATAAAGGACCTTTCAATAAGGAAACGTAAGGCCATTGCATTTAACGGAGATTAGTTTGGAAAAGCCGGCCGAAGTGGCCGAGCGTTTCTTGGCGCTTCAGTCTGGAAGCGCGCGACCGCCACGGTCGCAGGTTCGAATCCTGCCTCGGGCATGGATGTGTGTGATGTCCTTAGGTTAGTTAGGTTTAAGTAGTTCTAAGTTCTAGGGGACTGATGACCTAAGATGTTAAGTCCCATAGTACTCAGAGCCATTTGAACCATTTTTTTGAACTTTGGAAAATAGGGATCTGTAGCCAAAAGAGAAGGGAATAATACGATGTACTGGATTCCTGAATAAAACCAACCTGCTTTCAGAAATAAATGTGTTCCATCACTTTTTGAACATCCGTCTTAGGAAACTCTTGGGCAGTCGACTTGTGAGGGACGAATGGCGTGACAAACAGGATGAATTAGGACAGATGTGATGATTGGAGAGAAGCACATAGCAGAGGGTGAGTAACGCACTTATCGTGCTGGCCCTACCTCGCGCTCCATTCACGCTGATTCCCGGACGGCCCGGGTGTCGAACAGATGGATGGTGGCTCGTTAGGCGTGGGCGCATGCGCGCCACCCAATTAGCTTGCCGCCCAGATGGATGCCGCCCCGACACCCCGCAAACGGCCAGCACAGTATTTATTGGCCCGAGTTTTCGGCGGCGCGCGGAAACCTGATCAACTGGCCCCCGGTCGATGGAATCACAGACTGCTCGGCGCCGCACGCACCCAGTCTGAGAGCGAATACTCTCTCACTCGTTTATTTGCCAGCCCGTGTGTGTATCTGGCCCTTAATGGGAAATGATAGCCCCCAGTGTATTACAAATATGGGCAGGCGTCCGCTTCCAGTTCGCATCAGCATTTAATTTCGACCAATTTCACACCGATACAAGGCAGCCGAAGACTAATACTACCTCATATTAATGTGAGGGGACGCTAGGAGGACTATCGGCTGTCTCATTTAGCAAGAAGAACGTTCTTGAATACTTCCAATACATGGAACGCGAGAAACCGGAAATCCTAATGGACTAAATGCCAGAGGATACAGCTTACGTTATTGGACGAACTGATCGGAAGTGATGGCAACAGGAATGTGTAATTCGAGGTTTCACAGCAAGATATTCTCTCTGACTTTCTACAAGAGCATCTCTGGACGATAATCACAACATAAACAGCACAAGATAGTGGCTAACGCGACAGTCGTTACTAACATAAAACAGCTGTATCTACAAGAGATATACTTACACATATGGTGTGTAGTTCCAGTTGCTCGACTGGTCAGCAAACGAAGCGACCTCCTCCACCATCTTCTGTCTTTACGTACTCATTCTTCTCCTTCTCTGTCCCAGTACCACGTCCTGTCTGAATATACTTCACGACGCGTCCAAATCTCAGCCGATGTCCTTCCCTGGATCTACAATTGTACAGCTGCGTCTGATATATCTTAATACAATGTGGGCCTGCTTATCCCGTAGCTGATGAACTGAGTACGTTTATTTGCTGTTCAATTAGATTTATGACCCGTCCCTTACTAGTTATGAAACTCACAAGGGACTTCTAATCAAATTATGTGCTTATGGAGTATCTCTTCAGTTGTGTGACTGGATTCGTGAGCGCCTGCCACAATTGTCATAGTTCGTAGTAATTGGCAGAAAGTCATCGAATACAACAGAAGTAATATCTGTCGTTCCCCAAGGAGGAGTTTTGGCTATTCCTGATCTACATAAACGACTTAGGATGCAACCTAAGCAGATCTCTTACATTGTTTGCAGATGATGCTGTCATTTACCGTCTTGTAAAATCATCAGATGCTCAGAACCAATTGCAAAATGTTTTAGACAAGATATCTGTATGGTGCGAAAATGGAAAGAGACTCCAAACATTGAAAAGTGTGGGACCATGCACTTGAGCAGTAAAATAAATGCTCTAAATTTCGATTACGCGATAAATCAGACAAATCTAAATGCTGTAAATTCAATTAAATCTTTAGAGACTACAATTGTGAATAACTTAAACCGCAACGTTCCTACAGAAATGTTGCTGGGAAAGCAAACCAGAGACTGGAGTTTATCGGCAGAACTCTGAGAAAATGCAACAGGTTTGCTTAAAGAGACTGCCTACAATACATTTTTCCGCCCTCTTCTGATCCGCAATGCGGGATCCGTATCAGATGGGACAGACGGTGGACATCGAAAAAGGCGTAAAAGGGCAGCTCGTTTTGTGCTGTCGCGAAACAGGGGACAGAGTACCACGTACATGAACAGGGGTGGCAATAGATAAAACAAAGGCTTTTTCCGTTGCGTTCTCGTCATATTTAAATCATCAATATTTTCCTCCGATTGCGAAAATATTTTTTGTTCTGCACACACCTACATAAGGAGAAATAATCATTACAATAAAATAAGCGAAATCAGAGGTCGCACAGAAAGATTTAAGTGTACATTTTCCCCGAATTCCGTTGAAGAGTTGAACGTTATAGAAATAGCTTGAAGGTGGTTCGATGAATCCTCTACCGGGCACTTAACTGTGAATTACAGAGTAATCATGTAGATTTACATATTCCTGTGAAAATTTCTTGTCAGCATTCTTCCTTACAGCACTCTTCACTCTTAACTTAAAACTGAGCTGTAATAAAAATGATAGATGGCTCGTTAGCGGTTCACATGCTTCTTTCACACGCTCCCATCGGTCGCGAAATTAAAACCACAGTGCAAATTCGATGCAGCTTTGTGTAGATTCGTTACTCTGTGTCTCTAGTATACTTGTTGGTCACGTGAAGTCGCACTGTCCAGTTCTCTGTGACCAATGAGCGCATAAAGATACCTACAACAGGCCAGATGTGAAGCGTATGCCGTCATTCGATTACTTCATGTGTGGTGGTTCCGCCTGACCCCATGCAGCCGACATAATATAACTGTTATGCGCAACAACAAAGTGCAGTGATGGTATAGGAACTTCGAATCAGGATGTACAGACATTTATAGTGCAGGCAGTCAGAGAAGGAAGCGAGTGTCTATCAATGATCTTGTTTAGCGAATGGATCAGGCGATTCGAGAACATCGTATGCGAAGGGCAATTCAGTACGAGCGAAGAGGAATGTTGACATCAAGCGTTGTACTTCCGCATGACAATGCTCGGCCGCATAAGGTAGCTGCAACAATGAGTCTCCTGCTGCGTTTTCGGTGGAAAGTATTTGATCACCCATGATACAGCCCAGACTTGAGTTGGCTCCCTCTGATTTTCATCTCTTTGCTGAGGCTATCCTTTTGCACAGATAACGACCTGCATGCCAGCTTACAGAACTGGCGAAAAGCATAGGCGGCTGCCTTCTACGACGAGGGTACTGGAAAGTCGGTACAAGACTCCGACGAACGTCTAAATCTGAGCGGTGACTTTGTAGAGAAGTAGCTGGAAAATGTAGTTAAATGTTGCAAATAACACAGTTTTGGTTTTCACTGTGATTTACATTTCGCGACCGAACTAAACTTGAAGAAAAGAATTGTGGTTCGGATAGTAAAGGAACAGATACTCAATCGAACTGATGGAGAAAGTACTTCATTGTACGTCTTAGCTCAAAGACTGGTTAGGTTGAGGAGACACATTCTGAGATATAAAGGAGTAGATAATTTAGTACCAGAGGGAAGAGTGTGTGTGTGTGTGTGTGTGTGTGTGTGTGTGTGTGTGTTTATGGTGGGGGGTGAAAATTTGAAAGGGAGACCAATGCTTGAAGACAGTAAGTAGCTTCAGATGGATGTAGGTAGAAGTAGATATACAGAGGTGGACAGCCATGCACAGAGTAGTCTATAGTGAGGAGCTGCATCGAACCAGTCTTCGGACTAAAACTAGAGAAACAACAACTTCCCAGGTATTTTAGTTCATTGATTACGTTAGCTTGCTCTTCTTCCTTAACAATGAAACCAGTCACCATTTTATCATTATCTGGTGATTGAATATGAACCCACATAATTTCCTTTGTCCAAGCATCGATCTGCTTCTAACTTTCTGTTCTGAATCTCCCTAAATAAATGATTATATCATTTGAAACGGAAAATTTAATTTCTTTCTTACCTAAGATTTGATTTATTGTTGTATCAACTCATTGCTTTTTGTAATGAAGGGAAGATGACACTGTTCGAGTTTGTCGCTTACCATCTAGTTCAAAAAGTGAGGGACTGGAATAAAATACTGGAAACTCATACTGGGATAACTGGTGTGTCTCCTGGGAAATGAAGAGCTAATAACTAGAGATATCGTACAATATACGTCATCCTACAGTTATAGTAGGTGAGAAGAAGAAACGACTGGTCAGCCTATATTACTTAATTATCAAATATAGCTTCGCTTGTAGCTAGTAGCTCACTATCATAGTGCGTACGTTCAAAAACGAATCTCGGCGTTAACTGCGTAAGCAAGGAAGAGGCAGTAGCGTAAACGCACTTATAACTCCACAGCACGTCGATGTCTTCCATACAACCCAAAAATGCTCTGAAGCGTCTGACTAGATGTATTTAGAAGATACTCTTGAGGAGGATGCGCTAATAAAAAGAGGCAGTTCAATATCACAATTCCTCGTCGTTCTCTAGACAAGAGCAGTCAAAGTGCCAGCGTAGTGTTCTAATCTGCTGTTTCTCCCATCTCTGCCAGCAACAACGTCAATAGAATAGGGGATTCTTGCACATCCCTCGCAGTAAAAAATTTAAATAAGACTCACGCTTTCAGACGTAGAAACAATCACAGCTCGTTGAGGAACCGAGTAAAGTACTACGTGTGTGTGACAGAAATACTTTTCCAGTTACGAGGATGATTCGTCGTTATGAGTCTCGTTGCCTGTATTGGCATGAAACAGGATTTTAATTCTAGTTCGTGAATGGTTATCTTAAAACCAGGTCCGCTTTCGTCTGAGTTTTCTTTGATATGTAAGAATTCTTTCGGACGTCTCCTCTCCCGGGCTGAGGAATGCCGACCAGGAGACCCAACGTTACTCTTTACGTCTTGCCTTTAGACCCTAAGTGAGAAGTGCATAAAACTGATGGACAAAAGAGATTTTCCCTCGAGTGCTTTCATGTATGCAATCACTCTTTTATACTTACAATGAATGCTCGTAACTTTCGTTTTTCCTTCTTTTATTTCTACGGCAGAACTGTTACATAAATTATTTTGAAAAATATTTCAGATGTTGTATTTGTATTGAAAAGTCATTTTTTCTCGATTGTGAATAGCAGATGGGTGTCGAAATGGCCAGAACATAAAATGTTTCCGGTACCCTCATCGGTTTTGGAAATACGATGCCACTGGCATGGCGTTCTTCATTGAATTCTTAGCAATACGAGGTTGCAAAGGTCCAAATATGTGAAAAAACTTACACCAAAAAGTTATTCATACTTGGCGTTTTCATCATTATATCTCCAAAATTTAAACGTATGTACATTAACAATTATCCGATGATACATTACGGAACATTTGACAGTAAAGTGAAAATATTGCTATTCAGAGAAAACCAAACATTAAAACATGCGATAGATCAAGGTCTTATGAGTTTGCAACGGCTATTAAGTAAATACAACTGATTGTGCTCGTTCTCGGGTGTGGAGGAGGTGACCATCAAAAACTTATCTTTTTCCCATTTATGAGTTCAGTGTGCAGCCCTTGCATGTAACTCTTAAGACCCTTAGCTTTCTCTGCTCATAGTTACTCCTATCTTACGGCCAATGTCCCTCTCCTGCGATTTCTTAAAATTTCCCTACCTAAATGTAAATCACACTTTATGGCCAGTAACTTTGACAAAATTCCGCTTATTTGTTGGTGTGATTTCGACAATCACAGTTTAAAAATTATTGAAATTTCAGGTGTCATTAGCAATATTAGTCTCCACAATCATTTTACGTGGGTCGTCTGGTATTTGGCAAAAATGTCTTCTCAACTGTAACCCCCCCCGCCCCCCCCCCTCTCTCTCTCTCTCTCTTTGTGCGTGTGTCAAGAGAAAGCCAGGTCTGCTGATTACAAATCGCTGCTCTCTTGTTTCATTGTATCGAACAAATCACTTGCTACTAGAAAGAGTCGAAGAAATGCCATAATCCACCACTTTAATCCAGTAATTTTTCTGTGCATCACAGTCATCACTGACAGAAACAAGGTTTCTTTTATTAGCTATCTCCAATTTCAATACTTTTAGTAAGCATTCACCAAATTTTATCAGTTCCTTATCCTGTCTCTTACGGCACAAGTTCTTTAGCCTCCATATTTTTAGTATTTTTGTTTAGGTTTCAATATATTTATATCTATTTCAATAATCCAAACAGTCACAATTTTAGAGTTCCGCATCTCAATCGGTGAAAATGTAACCTTTGTAAGATCACTTTCTGTTCCGTCTGTCTATTCCTCTATTAAGACGCCTTTTTCTGAGGAAATGGTAGAGATGTCAAGTTTAAATGTGAATCAAAAACTAAGGCCCACGATCCCTTGGTGGCGTAAAAAATTTAAGCGCCTAAGTCAATGGGATCAGGAGACACTGCCATTTGTGTCGCTTATTTTGACACTCGTAAACCCACTCATCAAAACCTCTAGGGTACTTTTCGTTCCCCTGGAATCATGAAATCTGCCAAGACGCAATATTACAAGTACACGAAAAGGTTCGAAATTTGTTAATTTGTAATCACATAAAATAATTATTTGTCATGTGTTGTCCTTCTGTTCCGTCCGTCTGTTAAGACCTCTTTTTATGAAGAGCGGGTGGAAATGTATAGTTGAACTTTATGTCAAATACTACGATCTAAGGTCCCAGAGCGGTGTAACTACTGTTAAGCTACTACGCCAATGCAGTTAAAAGATACGGCCATTTATGTCATATTTCGATACTCGCAAACGCACTCATCAATACCTGTTAGTGAATGTATGCGAAGGCACCCTTAAAAGTAATGCCCCCAAATTTTTAATGTGAAAATTCTTAAAGCTTTTTAAGTAGCACGAACTTTGTTAATCTATTAACTCTTTATTTTCATCTTTACACATTTATTGCTCAAAACAGTCACCTTCGTGACGAACACATTTCTCCCAACGAGAGACCAGTTCGTCGATACCATCACAGTAAAATGACTGTTTACGGAGCCACACAATCACCTCTTCTTGCACCGCTTCGTCACTGTCAAAGTAAAGTCCTCGGTGGTGTTCTTTGAATTTTGGAAACAGATGAAAATCGGATGGGGCCAAGTGGGGATTTTATGGAGGATATTTGATGACAAATAATCCCAAGGCGCGGATTGTCGGGTTGTTGCAGGCGTCGCAGCGCTGGTTCAAATGGTTCAAATGGCTCTGAGCACTATGGGACTTAACATCTATGGTCATCAGTCCCCTAGAACTTAGAACTACTTAAACCTAACTAACCTAAGGACATCACACAACACCCAGCCATCACGAGGCAGAGAAAATCCCTGACCCCGCCGGGAATCGAACCCGGGAACCCGGGCGTGGGAAGCAAGAACGCTACCGCACGACCACGAGATGCGGGCGCAGCGCTGGTGAGTGGTCTTGCATTGTCATGCTGAAGCTCCTCGTCTGGACGCTTAGAAACTCGACTGCAGCATGCTGTTTCTCACGCAGCATCATAGTGTCCTTACACGGCAACATGTTAACACGCCGCAATTCGGAACCCTCTAGCGGCAGATGGTTGCAGCGTGCATAAGGCGACCGAGTAATTTCCATAACAAATACAGTACTGCCCATT
The DNA here is from genome assembly GCF_023864345.2 of Schistocerca serialis cubense. Taxonomy (NCBI): domain Eukaryota; kingdom Metazoa; phylum Arthropoda; class Insecta; order Orthoptera; family Acrididae; genus Schistocerca; species Schistocerca serialis. The sequence goes on along the minus strand of NC_064639.1, from coordinate 250,548,127 downwards.
AAAATTGCTACACCACGAAAATGACGTGCTACAGACGCGAAATTTAATCGACAGGAAGAAGATGCTGTGATATGCAAATGATTAGCTTTTCAGAGCATTCACAGATGGTTGGCGCCGGTGGCGACACCTACAACGTGTTGACATGAGTAAAGTTTCCAACCGATTTCTCATACACAAACAGCAGTTAACCGGCGTTGCCTGGTGAAACGTTGTTGTGATGCCTCGTGTAAGGAGGAGAAATGCGTACCATTACGTTTCCGACTTTGGTAAAGGTCGGATTGTAGCCAATGGCCATTGCGGTTTATCGTATCGCGACATTGCTGCTCGCGTTGGTCGAGATACAATGACTGTTAGTAGAATATGGAATCGGTGGGTTGACGAGGGTAATACGAAACGCCGTGCTGGATTCCTACGGCCTCGTATCACCAGCAGTCGAGATGACAGGCATCTTATCCGCATGGCTCTAACGGATCGTGCAGCCACGTCTCGATCCCTTAGTCAACTGATGGGGACGTTTGCAAGACAACAACTATCAGCACGAACAGTTCGACGACTTTTGCAGCAACATGGACTAACAGCTCGGTGACCGTGGCTGCGGTTACCCTTGACGCTGCATCACAGACAGGAGCGCCTGCGATGGTGTACTCAACGACGAACCTGGATGCACGAATAGCAAAACGTCATTTTTTCGGAAGAATCCAGGTTCTGTTTACAGCATCATGATGGTCACATCCGTGTTTGGTGAAATCGCAGTGAACGCACATTGGAAGCGTGTATTCGTCATCGCCGTATTGGCGTATCTCCCGGCGTGATGGTATGGGGTGCCATTGGTTACACGTCTCGGTCACCTCTTGTTCGCTTTGACTGCACTTTGAACAGTGGACGTTACATTTCATATGTGTTACGACCCGTGGCTCTACCCTTCATTCGATCCCTGCGAAACCCTACATTTCAGCACGATAATGCACGACCGCATGTTGCTGATCCTGTACGCGTCTTTCTGGATACAGAAAACGTTCGACGGTTGCTCTGGCCAGCACATTCTCCAGATCTCTCACCAATTGAAAACGTCTGGTCAATGTGGCCGAGCAACTGTCTCGTAACAATACGCCAGTCACAACTCTTGATGAACTGTGGTATCGTGTTGAAGCTGCATGGGCAGCTGTACCTGTACGCGCCATCCAATCTCTGTTTGACTCAATGCCTAGGCGTATCAAGGCCGTTATTACGGCCAGAGGTGGTTGTTCTGGGTACTGATTTCTCAGGATCTATGCACTCAAACTGCGTGAAAATGTAATCACATGTCAGTTCTAGTATGATATATTTGTCCAATGAATACCCATTTATCTTATGCATTTTTTCTTGGTGTAGCAATTTTAATGGCCAGTAGTGTAATATCCCAACACATATTGAGAAGAGAATAAAAAAATCGGTGCCGTTACTTCTCAGAACGCCCTCGTATATGCATATTTCAGTTTGTACGGAACCATAAAAAGGCGAGGAATACTCGGGTCTGTCCGATTTTTGTTCAGTGTAACGAGTCTGGGTAACATGACATTCCTTTGTCAACATTATAGCTGACAATATTATGTATCTTCTGTATATGTATTCGTAACATCTGTGTAGTACGTAACTCATCAGTGGTTGCGACTTTCAGTTGTCAGCTGACAATGACCTAAGAAGCCGAAAATAATACTACGGAGTAGTTCTCTTCATAAGCTTCTCACGCGGAAAACCGAACAAAGAGGTGAAAACCACATTGCACCTTTTTGTACGTGAGAAGGACAGGGCCATTTGGCGCTCGTCTTCGTAGCACTTTGGAAAATCAATGGAGATAGCCCATCCTACAACCAGTGATCAGTAGCACATTGCATCTTCCGCATGTGCTACCTCACTTTTCCCATATACCACCTTTGTTTGGTCGGGCACCCATCTGTGCGGCTCTATCGGTGCAATTCGACACGGTTTATTGAATAAAGCCGTTGTCCTTATGTAGCAGGATTTACTGAAACATTTGATGTCTCATGGTCCGCTGTCGCTTACGACTTTCCGCTCCGTTAACGCTTCCAGTGAATTAACCAGAAAGCGACCACAATTGACCCCGGGAGCAGGGCTGCGGTGTTTTTCTGAACTTATGAATATTCACGTGTTCAGCGGGTGCAGCGTAGAAGGAAAGCCGTCGAGCCCGCAGACCGGGCGCAACTCAGGGCCAGCCTTGATGAGCCGCCGACTTCTGGACAGAATGGCAGGGCCTCCGGATCCCAAAGGTGATACGTTATTTGGCAGAAGGCACTGAAGCGCTGCTCTTGTCTGGAGCTTATTGTGTTATCATAGTATCATTACGAGGCGTCAACCATTAATTCATAGCTCGATCATAAATGTATTCTAATTATAATATTTATTTTTCTGTTGCACAGGCTATGACTAGTTTCGGCACATTCGAGACCTATTCGGAAAGTAAGGTAAGAATCGCAGTAGCAAATCGGATGTCCCGCGACCATTGCAAGGCGCTTGCGCACTGACTCCCAGCATTCCGTGCTCTTCAAACGAAGGACGTAGCCAGAATATTGTAAAAGGGAGGTGGGGGCGAAGATTTGTTAAAATAGCACGTCGTGTTGTTACTTATTCTGAAAACAAATTAATTTAATTTTAATTTTGTATACATAATTTGCTTTCGGGAGGCCTTCAAACAAATAGTATTTGGTTTATAACATTAAGCAAGAAAAACTTTTCTTAAATAAGCATAATATATATTCACATGAGCAACCCCCATGAACCATGCACCTTGCCGTTGCTGGGGAGGCTTGCGCGCCTCAATGATGCAGATAGCCGTACCGTAGGTGCAACCACAACGGAGGGGTATCTGTTGAGAGGCCAGACACACGTGTGGTACCTGAAGAGGGGCAGCAGCCTTTTCAGTAGTTGCAGGGACAACAGTCTGGGTGATTGACTGATCTGACCCTGTAACACTAACCAAAACGGCCTTGCTGTGCTGGTACTGCGAACGGCTGAAAGCAAGGGGAAACTACAGCCGTAATTTTTCTCGAGGGCATGCAAATGGTTCAAATGGGTCTGAGCACTATGGGACTTAACATCTTAGGTCATCAGCCCCCGAGAACTTAGAACTAATTAAACCTAACTAACCTAAGGACATCACACACATCCATGCCCGAGGCAGGATTCGAACCTGCGACCGTAGCAGTCCCGCGGTTCCGGACTGCAGCGCCTAGAACCGCACGGCCACCACGGCCGGCCGAGGGCATGCAGATTTACTGTATGATTAAATGACGATGGCGTCCTCTTGGGTAAAATATTCCGGAGGTAAAATACTCTACCATTCGGATCTCCGGGCGGGGACTACTCAAGAGGATGTCGTTATCAGGAGAAAGAAAACTGGCGTTCTACGGGTCTGAGCGTGGAATGTCAGATCCCTTAATCGGGCAGGTAAGTTAGAAAATTTAAAAAGGGAAATGGATAGGTTAAAGTTAGATGTAGTGGGAATTAGTGAAGTTCGGTGGCAGGAGGAACAAGACTTTTGGTCAGGTGAATACAGGGTGATAAATACAAAATCAAATAGGGGTAATGCAGGAGTAGGTTTAATAATGAATAAAAAAAATAGGAGTGCAGGTAAGCTACTACAAACAGCATAGTGAACGCATTATTGTGGCCAAGATATACACGAAGCCCAAACCTACTGCAGTAGTACAAGTTTATATGCCAATTAGCTCTTCAGATGACGAAGAAATTGATGAAATGTATGATGAGATAAAAGAAATTATTCAGGTAGTGAAGGGAGACGAAAATTAAATAGTCATGGGTGCCTGGAATTCGACAGTAGGAAAAGGAGGAGAAAGAAACGTAGTAGGTGAATATGGATTGGGGCTAAGAAACGAAAGAGGAAGCCGCCTGGTAGAATTTTGCACAGAGCATAACTTAATCATAGCTAATACTTGGTTCAAGAATCATAAAAGAAGGTTGCATACATGGAAGAACCCAGGAGATACTAAAAGGTATCAGATAGATTATATAATGGTAATACAGAGATTTAGGAACCAGATTATAAATTGTAAGACATTTCCAGGGGCAGATGTGGACTCTGACCACAATCTATTGGTTATGCACTGTAGATTAAAACTGAAGAAACTGCAAAAAGGTGGGAATTTAAGGAGATGGGACCTGGATAAACTGAAAGAACCAGAGGTTGTACAGTGTTTCAGGGAGAGCATAAGGGAACAATTGACAGGAATAGGAGAAAGAAATACAGTAGAAGAAGAATGGGTAGCTTTGAGGAATGAAATAGTGAAGGCAGCAGCTAATCAAGTAGGTAAAAAGACGACGGCTAGTAGAAATCCTTGGGTAACAGGAGATATATTGAATTTAATTGATAAAAGGAGAAAATATAAAAATGCAGTAAATGAAGCAGGCAAAAAGGAATACAAACGTCTCAAAAATAAGATCGACAGGAAGTGCAAAATGGCTAAGCAGTGATGGCTAGAGGACAAATGGAAGGATGTAGGGGTTTATCTCACTAGGGGTAAGATAGATACTGCCTACAAGAAAATTAAAGAGACCTTTGGAGAAAAGAGAACCACTTGCATGAATATCAAGAGCTCAGATGGAAACCCAGTTCTAAGCAAAGAAGGGAAAGCAGAAAGGTGGAAGGAGTATATAGAGGGGCTATATAAGGGCGATGCACTTGAGGACAATATTATGGAAATGGAAGAGGAGGTAGATGAAGATGAAATGGGAGATACGATACTGCGTGAAGAGTTTGACAGAGCACTGAAATTCCTAAGTTGAAACAAGGCCCCGGGTGCAGACAACATTCCATTAGAACTATTGACAGCCTTGGGGAAGCCAGTCTTGACAGAACTCTACCATCTGGTGAGCAAGATGTATGAGACAGGCGAAATTCCCTCAGACTTCAAGAGGAATATAATAATTCCAATCCCAAAGAAAGCAGGTGTTGACAGATGTGAAAATTACCGAACTATCAGTTTAATAAGTCACATCTGGAAAATACTAACGCGAATTCTTTACAGACGAATGGAAAAATTGGCAGAAGCCGACCTCGGGGAAGATCAGTTTGGATTCCGTAGAAACGTTGGAACACGTGAGGCAATACTGACCCTACGACTTATCTTAGAAGAAAGATTAAGGAAAGGCAAACCTACATTTCTAGCATTTGTAGATTTAGAGAAAGCTTTTGACAATGTTGACTGGAATACTCTCTTTCAAATTCTGAAGGTGGCAGGGGTAAAATACAGGGAGCGAAAGGCTATTTACAATTTGTTCAGAAACCAGATGGCAGTTATAAGAGTCGAGGGGCATGAAAGGGAAGCAGTAGTAGGGAAGGGAGTGAGACAGGGTTATAGCCTCTCCCTATGCTATTCAATCTGTATATTGAGCAAGCAGTAAAGGAAACAAAAGAAAAGTTCGGAGTAGGTATTAAAATCCATGGAGAAGAAATAAAAACCTTGAGGTTCACCGATGAAATTGTAATTCTGTCAGAGACAGCAAAGGACTTGGAAGAGCAGTTGAACGGAATGGAGAGTGTCTTGAAAGGAGGGTATAAGATGAACATCAACAAAGGAAAACGATGATAATGGAATGTAGTCGAATTAAGTCGGGTGATGCTGAGGGAATTAGATTATTAAATAAGACACTTAAAGTAGTAAAGGAGATTTGCTATTTGTGTATCAACATAACTAATGATGGTCGAAGTAGAGAGGATATCAAATGTAGACTGGCAATGGCAAGGAAAGCATTTCTGAAGAATAAAAATTTGTTAACATCGAGTATAGAATTAAATTTCAGGAAGTCGTTTCGGAAAGTATTTGTATGGAATGTAGCCATGTATGGAAGTGAAACGTGGACGATAAATAGTTTAGACAAGAAGAGAATAGAAGCTTTAGAAATGTGGTGCTACAGAAGAATGCTGAAGATTAGATGGGTAGATCACATAATTAATGATGAGGTATTGAATAGAATTGGTGGGAAGAGGAGTTTGTGGCACAACTTGACTAGAAGAAGGGATCGGTTGGTAGGACATGTTCTGAGGCATCAAGCGATCACCAATTTAGTACTGAAGGGCAGCGTGGGGGGTAAAAATCATAGAGGGAGACCAAGAGATGAATACAATAAAGAGATTGAGAAAGATGTAGGTTGCAGTAGGTACTGGGAGATGAAGAAGCTTGCACAGGATAGAGTAGCATGGAGAGCTGCATCAAACCAGTCTCAGGACTGAAGACACAACAACATGAGAAATACCCAGCTGCACAGTTAAATATTTCTTTAGTTTACAATGTCACAAATTCACTTAATTTCCGAACGACTGAAAATTAACGTAATGTATTGCCTCTTCAGTAATATATCTTTCGCCTATTACATTGTATTTAAATTTCTGACTTATCTGAGATCAAGTCACAATTCTCTCAGCAAGTAAGAGCATCCCAAGTTCCTCAGTTCAGTCTTAAATTATTAACTTTCATTTCACTACAGTTCTTCAATTTCCTTAAGTTATCAAGAACTTATAACTTAAAACTATAGCAACCAAATTTATCTATAAAATAAAACGGAATACACAAATACTGTAAAGTACAGTTTTGGGATCTTTTCGTTCAGTCACGCAATGATTTACGCTAGACTTGCATACGGCTTCGCAAGTGAGTTTACATTTAGCAATGATAATATGTTGGCACAGTCTTTAATGTTAATAAACTCCTCTGCGACGTACAACATATGCTATCGCTTACATGACATTTTTTTACATGTATGTCCGAGTTATGACGTTTGGACTCCCTGTACCAAAGATATTAGGAATAAGACGTTTCACAGCAGCATGTCTTTCATGCAGTAAAACTTGAAGACATGACAAACCGCCGTTCCTCATGTGAGCCATCTTTATGCACAGATATATAGCACAAAATGACGACCCTAGCTGCCTTCCAATGTAAATACCGCTAAACTACAAGTACTGTCGAAATCTTCTGCAAACCAACACTAAAATTAAACATTGTCTGCCTGAGAAATAAATATCTGTTCTCCCAATCAAGATAAGTACTGTTACAAAAATAACGAAAAATCTATTTTTTATAAAACTGTTGCCAGCCACTGATGCCGAACGGTTCTAGGCGCTTCACTCCGGAATCGCGCTGTTACTATGGTCTCAGGTTCGAATCCTGCCCCGGCATGGATGTGTGTGATGTCCTTAGGTTAGTTAGGTTTAAGTAGATCTAAGTATAGGGGAGTGATGACCTCAGATGTTAAGTCCCAAAGTGCTTAGAGCCATTTGAACCATTTTTGATAGCGTCATTGGGTTAACATGTGAACACTCAGGGGTGGTCTGCTGCGGAACTCCATGTTCAACAATGTACGATGAATGGTGTGCTGCCAAACACCAGCATTGTGCTCTTTCGACGGAATGCCACAGATCTATCCTACTCTACAGAGCAGACAAGCATCCGAACCCCACGTTGTGTGAAGAGTCGTGGACGTCCAACCATTTAGCACCTAGTGGTAGTTTCACTGTGTTCTACATCCTTCGGTAGATGCTACGACAGTAGCACGTGGACAATCCACCATTTCTGCCGTTTTCGAGATACTCGTTCACATTCTCTACTTAATAATAATCTGCCCTTTGTCAAAGTCGCTTATTTTAATGGATTTTTCAACTTGAAGCCCTATCTTCGCTAGGGCAATCCCCCTCCGTGTCTGTTCCGCTTACATACTTTTGTTACCGCTTCACGTGCACACAACACCACCAGAAGGCATCCAACGTCTCGGTGGGCAGTGGTCATAATGTTTTGGCTTATCAGTGTATATATGCCGTCCCGTAGACCATTGGCTGATGTCACGTGGCCTTACATGAAGTCAGGGGGTGCGTACTCTCCTTAGAGTACCGCGCCCCGGGTAAGGCCGCGTCCTACCTAAGCAACAGAAGCGACTAACAGTGTGCGAAGTCTAGATAGGTACGCGACACTCCAGCAACAAGTAGTAGCAGTGAACGATATGCCTGGGTGTCCTGCTTACGAGCGAGCGTCTCCCGCTACAAGAAGCCCAAGATGACTACAAGAGCCGACCAGCTGTTTCTGTAAAACGACGAATTGTGGAATATTAAGAGTAAGGGAACAGAATTAGCTTCACTCAGAAAAATAAGACGATAAAGGAGGAATCTTCTTGGAGAATTTTATAGCTTATATCATCAACTTCAAAGACCAGCAGACAAATTCTTCTAATATACGAGGATGAGTCAATTAAAGACGAGTGTTTCTTATGTGATCAAAAACTTTTAACATTTGGTAAGTGCAAAAGAATGACTGACTATAGTTAATAAACACAAATGAGTAGCTTTCGAAACGAAGCATCCGTGGCGTAACAATAGCATCATTGCCTTGTAAATTGAATTTGTGGGATCTTGAGTTTGGCCCCGGCTACTTATTATGTTTTAATTGATCCAGCTACAAACCTATCACCTGTTTTGTGTACTAAGTTTTACCTTACCTGTACTCTTTAGACTGCATCTCAGAATAGTATAGTTTTGTCTTGCCAAATTGCTTGATCTTTAAATGTACACACCGCTATCCCAGTATATCACATATTAAATTCCTAATAAATTCACTAATGAAATTTTACTGATATCTGATTGTTGGGAACGTAATTCATTATCAGTCAGTGTGAATGTCAAGAGTTTTCATTACTCTAAATAGTTTGCATATATAAAACACACAAAACTTTTCAAAAAAAGATGCTTTGTCTAAAAGTACGAAATACAATGGATTAGAGAAACATTTGATGTGCTCATTTGCTGTAAGTGATTTCGAGCATAATTTAAAGGCACGTCAAATGTTTCTTTAATTCATTTAATTTATGTTACACAAATCATTTCATAAAATATCTGACCAATTTCTTTCATTTTTTTCTTATTTTCAAGTCTTGTTCAGAAAGCAAATCCGCAGCCCGTTATTTACGCGAATTACGTGACCTATGCGCAGAAATCTAATGCCACATACCCCCACAAACCTACCAACAAACTGTTGGATTCCTGATACGCGGAATCAGTGACGTATTTCGTTAGAAAGACAGACAAGCAAGCTATTTCGCAAGTGGTCATAATGTTCTGACTCATCAGTGTAAACAGAAGTTCACGCAAAACATAAACATCTCTTGTCTGATTTCGCTGGCCACCTGCTGTCTGTGTTTTCGTGCTGATACGAGACTCAGTGAATAATATTTGCTAATATGTGTGATTAATTTTTTTGTCGTGTTGGCACGCTCGGTTTCCTCTCACAGCTTTAGTGATTAGAACGAATAAATAGCTGTCATATTATTTTTCTTTAAACTTCGTGTAACATTTGAATCTGAATTTTACATACTGATTACAATGACTTGGTAACACAGTACAGTTTTGTGCGCTAGTGATTCATTATTTATTTTATTTCAAATTTGAAATTGTAATTTATCTTACCTTGAATCAGCTTTTAAATCATATCGATTTAGATTGCTTAGCTCCACATATTTGCGCATTTTCCGTCATTTATACATTTGTGTTCAGAATCATTAGAATTTCTGATATTTGGGAGGCAATATGAATTTATTTTGTTTTTATTGTGTTTTTGGACTCTTGCGCATCCTACCACCTTAGAGGGAGACATATATTTAGAATCTGCTGATTTCTGTTAATTCACTAGTAATGCTTTTGATTAACAAAGTAGTAGGACAATAGATGTTAGTTACAGAAAACTGACTTGGATTTCGTTTTCTTTTGTTTTGAAAGGTAGAATTTTGTATGAATGATTCTAAACTGTAGTTTTCAAATGTCTCCTTAATTTTTAATTTGTGTTTTTTCTTAAGTTATTTAATGAGGTTATAGTATTTGAATTTATGAATTATGTATTTTAGATATGTTTGCCGAATTTTCATTTTCGAATATTTTTAAAGAGGGTTATATGTGAACAGCAATTAGCTTAGCCATTGCTCCTAATTGTTAGTAGAATTTTTGAGCGCCAAGATTTTCTTTATCCTGTTTAAGAATGTTCATATCTGTCGCCGAAAAATGGGTAGTTGTGTAACGCATCGCTTCCTGGCCGCGCCTATATTCTCTTCCTACGGCTGTTGTCTACGGTGGGGAAGTTCTTAGCCTGGAGATGATGGGCCGGCTTCCTACAGTCCTCCTCAATGCAGAGAGTCCCGGCAGGAAGCTGCACCTTACAGAAGCGCTGTATATAACTGGGAGTAGAAAATGGATATCGAAAATCCATATTTTGCCGTCTATCTTGATTGGCCGGAAGGCGTAAGCGTGAAAAAATTTTGTCCATCGATTTGGAAGTCGCGTAATCGAAGAGTCGACCGGCAGTCCCCGTAGGATATAGAAGTCCTCTGGGGACGAGGTAATGTTTTCGTTGCATGTTGCTGAAGTCGAGCGTAGGTGATCCACTCGTGATCAACCGAATTATTTCTTGCTGTACGGAAATTTGTGAGATCCCGAAAGTGAGTCTGTAGCTTGCTCACTTCTTTTAGCTTCCGAGGGATCGAAGTTAAAGAAATAAATGAATTTTGCCAGTCACCATCTCCCCTACCACCAGATAATAAGGACTTCACCTCGTGATCAGCTACTCTCCGTGCCGTGATAGCGTGGGATTCTTCTTCACGTCCTGTAGGGATTTTGATTGATTATTGAAATTAAGTGGCTAATGAAGAGGGGGAAGGCTACAGACCAGTAACAGCTAAAAGAAAAGCGACTATATTCTCGTAAACACACTGAAATGAGAGGCAGTCTGGATGCAAATGGTAACCAGCCAGTCCGCAATTTCCAACTACACAACCGATCCGCGTTCTTGCTGCGGGCCAAGCCACAAGAACATGAGTAGATGCAAAATACGAGAAAAGATAATGATAACGATTCCAGTCCCTAAGGACAGTTTTGATGCAGCTTAATAAAGATGAACTCCAGGATTCGAACCACAAATTAAGATAAAGAGACGTGAATAGAAACACGACGCGAACACACGAACAAGGGCAGCACTACAAAGACTTTCGAATTTACACTGATAAAACAATGAAGCTGTTCTCTCGTGCTGTAAACCGAATATTCTCACCTTAAACACGGTCGGGTTACTTTGAGTGTTCTACCGTCAACGGCTTGACAAAACTAAGCTTGGCTATGCATTACTTCTAGATAAGCTCAAGTACTGTGGTATGAATGGGACAGCGCTGAAATGGTTTAAATCATACCTGACTGGAAGAGAGCAGAAAGATGAAATAAGCAGTTCACATAATATGCAAAAAACTGGTGATTTTTCAAACTGGGGAACAATCAAGATTGGGGTGCCACAAGGTTCGGTCTTGGGTCCTCTGCTGTTCTTAATATTTATTAATAACTTGCCATTCTATATTCACGAAGATGCAAAACTGATACTTTTTGCCGATGATACAAGTATAGCTATCACACCCAACAGACAAGAATCAACTGATGATATTGTAAACCAAGTTTTTCAGAAAATCATTAAGTGGTTCTCTGCAAATGGGCTCTCATTAAACTTTGACAAAACACAGTATATACAGTTCCACACAGTAAATGGAATGACACCATTAATAAATATAGACCTCGATCAGAAATCGGTAGCTGAGGTAGGATATTCAAAATTTCTAGGTGTATGCATTGAAGAGGGGTTGAACTGGAGAAAACACACTGAAGATCTGCTGAAACGTTTGAGTACAGCTACTTATGCTATTAGGGTCATTGCAAATTTTGGCGATACACATCGCAGTAAATTAGCTTACCACGCCTATTTTCATTATCTGCTTTCGTATGTCATTATATTCTGAGGTAAGTCATCATTGACTAAAAGAGTGTCCATTGCACAAAAGCGTGTAATCAGAGTAATTGCTGGAGCTCATCCAAGATCATCCTGCGGACACTTATTTAAAGAGCTATGGATTTTCACTGCAGCCTCACAGTATATATATTCTCTTATGAAATCTGTTATTAACAATCCGAACGAATTCAAAAGTAATAGCGGTATACATGGCTACAACACTAGGAGAAAGGATGATCTTGACTAGTCAAGGCTAAATCTAACTTTGGCTGAGAAGGGGGTAAATTACGCTGCCACAAAAGTCTTTGGTTCAAAAATGGTTCAAATGGCTCTGAGCACTATGGGACTCAATATCTATGGTCATCAGTCCCCTAGAACTTAGAACTACTTAAACCTAACTAACCTAAGGGCATCACACAACACCCAGTCATCACGAGGCAGAGAAAATCCCTCACCCCACCAGGAATCGAACCCGGGAACCCGGGCGTGGGAAGCGAGAACCCTACCGCACGACCACGAGCTGCGGACAAAGTCTTTGGTCACTTACCTAATAGCATCAAAAGTCTGACAGATAGCCATATAGCATTCAAAAGGAAATTAAAAGAATTTCTGAATAGCAACTCCTTCTACTCATTAGATGAATTTTTGGATATAGTAAGTGGGCAATTTCCCCCCCCCCCCCCTCCCCCCAAAAAAATGTATATTAAGTGTCGTGTAATATTTTGTGTAAAGTAATATCTTGTATAGACGCCTTTTATTAACCTGACACGTTCCAAATCATTACGAAGTGTCGTATTCATGATCTATGGAACAAGTACTAATCTAATCTAATCTAGTCTAATCATGGTTGCTTCCATGGCAGTGGAAACGAATACATCGCAAAATGGCGTATGCTACCGTGCGTCTGCTAGTCACGAAGTGAAACCTACTAATTACAGCCACGAACTGTGCCTGCTAAGCACTACAACGAAATGAGACCGAGACCGAGACGGTGTGTCTCAGTAGTTTCGTATACTCGGTACACTCACACTACGTGCTTTCTCCAAGAGCAAAAGGTCCCTGCTGTGGACATGAGCGCGGGGACGACAGCTCGGCCCGACCACGCACAGATTGGAGTTGGTGTGGTGCCGGGCGTCTGGGCTTCAGAGAGCCTGCGTGCATCCGCGCAGCCGTCACCTTGGCGTGGGTTTTTGAAACCAATGGGCACTGTTAACTCCAGCAACGTATGCCATTTTGAGGAATTTGAGCTAACACAGAAATTTCTCTACCCCCCCCCCCCCCCCCCCCCCCATTTCATGACCTTGCTTCGTCCATCACGTATTTTGCTTCCGGGATTGGAGAATTCCGCTCGTACAGCACGGAGTCCCCATATTTTATGTTAAGTTTATCGCTAATTTCATTTCTACCACCCCGTATTGCTTTCGTCTTTCGTCGGTTTAGTCATATTCTGTAGTGTCTTTTCAGGTCCTGCAGATTTTCCTCATCTTCACTGATGATAGAAATTTCCTTAGCGAATCTTATCGTTGATATCCTTTGGTCTTGAATTTTAATCTCGCTCCCAAAACTTTCTTTTACTTCCATCACCGTTTCTTCGATGTATGTTTGGAGTAGTAGGGACCAAAGATTACATCATTCTCTTATACTCATTATAATCTGTGCACAACGTCGTTGGTCTTCCATTCTTATTTTTCGCTCTTGCTCCATCTACTTATTGCGTGCTAGCTCGTGTACCCGGATTCGCTCAGGGAGTTGATATGAGAATGTGTGGTAGTTGTAATTAAAGAACAAACTTTATAGTATAAGAGATGTAAAAACATTATTGAAAACATATTCTAAATATTTACAATATTTTTTATAAACAACGTTTTTCATTTTATTATATGGAGTAATATGTGAGATTTTTCGAATTTCCTACTGGAGAGCAAGCTATGTATAATGCCTCTGAGCACTATGGGACTTAACATCTCAGGTCATCAGTCCCCTAGAACTTAGAACTACTTAAACTTAACTAACCTAAGGACAGCACACACATCCATGCCCGAGGCAGGATTCGAACCTGCCACCGTAGCGGTCGCGCGGTCCCAGACTGAAGTGCCTAGAACCGCTCGGCCACCATCGGCCTGCTAGCTACGTATAGTTGACCGTGAGAGAAGCAGGAGTCATTGAGGTTGATGCCACAATATTTTGAACATCGTCCTTGCGCTTTGTTAATTGTAAAACTGCAGGCTAATTTGATTGGAAATTATGGTGTTTTAAGCTGGAATGGCAGTTCCGTAGAAATCAGTGGTATTCTGCGGATAAAAAGCCTGTGTCCTTTGTACTCTCCAGTCATAAGCTCGGCTTTGATTTGACGGTCGGCTTTGTTTGATTACATAGTTTTGTTGAGTTGAGATTTCTGACTAATATGATCGGAGATTGAATTTTAAGTCGACAACAGTGTAGTTGCGTTCCTGGTGCTTCCAGGCAGTTTGTGTATTCTCTCCTCACCGGATTTTTCTTTTTAATATTAAAGTTGATATCGTGGACAATATCATTTTTAGTTGCCAAGTTGCCCCTTAAAATAGCCGGTCCGGATTAGTATAGTTGCTCTTACACTTTAACAAGTATTGTAAATAGTTAGAACATGTTTTGAATAAAAAAATTTGTACCTCTTACACTTTAAAGTTTATCCTTTTATTCCAGCCACCACACACTATGAGATTCTGTCGCAACTCTTCACTCCGTTCATTCCGTTGTTATTCCAATTCCCTATACTCATTCTCGTCATTCCCACTGGGAACTTAAACGTGCTTCGCACTATTGTCTGTTTCGTTTTTTTGCTGTTGTTTTTGTTTTCGCCGTTTAGCTTCCGAATTGGCAAGATCTCATCCTCTTTTACGTTTGGAAGTTGTCTAAAATGTAAATCAAATGAATTTCTTACTAACAAATGCGCTAAGTACACTTTCCACACTTTTCATATCTTATTTTTGATTAATATTCACTCGGCGCATCACTTTGAATACTCACACTTCACTTTTTGTTTTTATTCACTCACTGCACTACTTTTTAAGTTCCTTCCTTCGTCACCGATAACAAACTGACGATAGAACTCACGACGGGTCTTACTTTATATATCCCTGCCAATGGATAGTCCTACCAGTGGTGAATTCCACAGCATACCAAACATGCTTCGAATAGTACACAATATTCGAGATTGTTATTGGAATGTTCCACAATGACCTGGGATGTTCACTAACATTCTGGAATTATCTCGAATGTCCCAGAGAATTCCCGAACATTCCAGAACATCCCGTATCATTATGAAATATTCCGGAACATTCTGGAATGTTCTCGAGTGCTATCGAAGGTTCTGGAATATTATCGAATACTCTCGAATGCTCTGGAATGTTGTAGAAACTTCTAGAGGGCGGAACTTCCCAGCCCTTATATCTTCAAAAGCTCTCCCTCCAGGTAAAAACCTTCATGAAATATATATATATATATATATATATATATATATATATATATATATATTGATTACCCGCTTTTTTCACAGCTTGCACCTATTTTCTGAGAATTTAGAACATTTTTCATCATTTTACAACGGTATTTCTAGTTTGACGTATCCTATTGGCGTCTCATGATTTTTCTTGAGTCTTGCTTCAGTTATCAAGTGCAAAGTCAGAAGCGCTTTTCTGGTGCCTTTACCTTTCCTGAATCCAAACTGATCGTTACTTAACAGTTCCTCAATTTAATTTTCCATTCTTCCTGATTGTGTAGAGGACATTTTTTCGAAAGTCTGGTGGGACGACTCCATATTCAGAAGTTCAATAAACCAACTGGAATAGACGTTTGGTTCCCATTGTGTTATTTTAGTGCTCGATGGAAAACACTTATCATTTTGTTTTGTGCTATTTTCGGGTAATGTGAACGGAACTCATTAATTGTAATCTGTGACATATACAGGGTGTCCCGTTCATCTTGACCACCTTAAATAACTGTCTGTCCAGATGGAAATAACAAAATGTTTCAAGCAAATGTTCTTTAGCCGTCAAGGGGACATCAGTCAGCATGATTGCCTTCGTTGTAGCTTTGTTTTTTACGAAGATATGAACAGAGGTATGACTATTTTAAATGGCACCCTGTATTTTTATTCTGTAATTGATTTCCTCTCCTAAAGAGCTATTCAAAAATGTATCAGAGTGTATCATTCACTAAAACACAACGTTATTAATTACGTAACAAAACATTGACGTTGACGCTCCTTACAGCGCATCCAGTGCAGACGTTGACACGGGACAAATGTAAACATAAGTAGAATGCACACCTGTCATTCAGTCAACCATCGTCAGTTGAAGAGTTGTGTGAGTAGAATGTACGCCAACGAAAGTAGGTAGAAATGCTACTCATCTATGGGGAGCAGAACAGTAATTGAAATACTGTTTTCTTATGCACGGGTACATTTAGTACAGTAGTTTAGTCCTTTTAAATACTTTTGTGTAGAGTAAGCATACCGTAAAGGCTATCCTTCCTACAAACTGCGTCGACATAACGTTTCTTTTATTGTTGTTGTTGAAGGTAGGCGAAATGCTACGCAGGCAGCGGAACTGTACAGAGAGCCATATCCGGACAAGAACCCACCTTCCCTACAGATGTTTTCTCGTCCTGTTGCGACGTTTCAGGAGAGGTGAAGTTTCAACCCACGACAACGCAGTTGTCGTAACACTCGCACAGATAAAGCTGCCGAACTTACTGCTTTCGCTTCCGTTGCTATGAGTCCACATGTGAGCACACGACAGCTTGAACACGAGATGGGCATTTCTAAAACCAGTGTACATCGTATTCTTACACGTCACCGGTTCAATCCTTACCATGTACATCTACATCAAGAACTGCATGGGAATGATTTCCAGAATCGTGTACAGTTCTGTCAGTGGCCCCAGCAGCAAATCCTCGCCAACCCGAACTTCTTCTCCAATGTTCTATTTACCGATGAATGTTCCTTCTCAAACAAAGGACGCATAAATACAAGGAACATGCATTATTGGTCCAGCGATAAGCCACGATGGCTTAAACAGGTGGAACATCAGCGTCAATGGAGAGTTATCGTCTGGTGTGGGATGCTTGGTAATACAATTATCGGCCCTTATTTGATCAGTGGTAGTCTAAACGGCACAGCGTATGCCATCTTTCTCAGACCAATTCTTCCTCGTCTTCTGGGTAAAGTGCGGCTAAGAACTAGAATGCTTATGTGATATCAACACGATGGATGTCCTGCACATAATGCCTTGCGTGCACGTCGTATTCTGAAAGAATTGGTCGAGGAGGAACAATTACTTGGCCTGCTAGGTCTCCTTATTTAAATCCTCTAAACTTTTTTCTTTGGGGACGCATTAAAGACGTTGTCTATCGCGATATTCCAATAACTCCAGAGGACAAGCAGAGAAGTATTCTGCTTGTTTGTAATTCTCTTCAGTAGGCAACGCTGGAAGCAGTAATTAATTATTTCATTCAACGAGTGCACCAGTGTATCAGTGTCCAGGGTCACCACTTTGAACCCGCTTGAATGTTCTACTCCTGGGCAGTGGTACAGGAGAGTCACAGTCAATTTTGTGTTACGTTTTTACTTGGTTTTCATTCGTTTTGTGACAGGTACAGCAAGTGGACGTGTTTGTGATCCCGGGCTCAAAGTCATTGTTGTGTTACGTAATTAATAACGTTGTGTTTCAGTGAATGGTATACTGTGATACATTGTTGAATAGGTCTGTAGGAGAGGAAATGAATTACCGAATAGAAAATGCAGGATGCCAGTTAAAATAGTCATACCGATGTTCGTATCTTTGTAAAAAACAAAGCTACAACGAAGGCAAACATGCTGATTGATGTCCCCATGACGGCTAAAGAACATTTGCTTGAAACATTTTGTAATTTCCATCTGGACAAACAGTTATTTAGGTTGGTCAAGATAAATGGGACACCCTGTTTAGGAATACATAATCAAGAAAAATATACTTGTGCAGTTGCATCGTAATACATGAACACTTTTAAAATAATTCCTCATTATTATACACTCCTGGAAATTGAAATAAGAACACCGTGAATTCATTGTCCCAGGAAGGGGAAACTTTATTGACACATTCCTGGGGTCAGATACATCACATGATCACACTGACAGAACCACAGGCACATAGACACAGGCAACAGAGCATGCACAATGTCGGCACTAGTACAGTGTATATCCACCTTTCGCAGCAATGCAGGCTGCTATTCTCCCATGGAGACGATCGTAGAGATGCTGGATGTAGTCCTGTGGAACGGCTTGCCATGCCATTTCCACCTGGCGCCTCAGTTGGACCAGCGTTCGTGCTGGACGTGCAGACCGCGTGAGACGGCGCTTCATCCAGTCCCAAACATGCTCAATGGGGGACAGATCCGGAGATCTTGCTGGCCAGGGTAGTTGACTTACACCTTCTAGAGCACGTTGGGTGGCACGGGATACATGCGGACGTGCATTGTCCTGTTGGAACAGCAAGTTCCCTTGCCGGTCAAGAATGGTAGAACGATGGGTTCGATGACGGTTTGGATGTACCGTGCACTATTCAGTGTCCCCTCGACGATCACCAGTGGTGTACGGCCAGTGTAGGAGATCGCTCCCCACACCATGATGCCGGGTGTTGGCCCTGTGTGCCTCGGTCGTATGCAGTCCTGATTGTGGCGCTCACCTGCACGGCGCCAAACACGCATACGACCATCATTGGCACCAAGGCAGAAGCGACTCTCATCGCTGAGGACGACACGTCTCCATTCGTCCCTCCATTCACGCCTGTCGCGACACCACTGGAGGCGGGCTGCACGATGTTGGGGCGTGAGCGGAAGACGGCCTAACGGTGTGCGGGACCGTAGCCCAGCTTCATGGAGACGGTTGCGAATGGTCCTCGCCGATACCCCAGGAGCAACAGTGTCCCTAATTTGCTGGGAAGTGGCGGTGCGGTCCCCTACGGCACTGCGTAGGATCCTACGGTCTTGGCGTGCATCCGTGCGTCGCTGCGGTCCGGTCCCAGGTCGACGGGCACGTGCACCTTCTGCCGACCACTGGCGACAACATCGATGTACTGTGGAGACCTCACGCCCCACGTGTTGAGCAATTCGGCGGTACGTCCACCCGGCCTCCCGCATGCCCACTATACGCCCTCGCTCAAAGTCCGTCAACTGCACATACGGTTCACGTCCACGCTGTCGCGGCATGCTACCAGTGTTAAAGACTGCGATGGAGCTCCGTATGCCACGGCAAACTGGCTGACACTGACGGCGGCGGTGCACAAATGCTGCGCAGCTAGCGCCATTCGACGGCCAACACCGCGGTTCCTGGTGTGTCCGCTGTGCCGTGCGTGTGATCATTTCTTGTACAGCCCTCTCGCAGTGTCCGGAGCAAGTATGGTGGGTCTGACACACCGGTGTCAATGTGTTCTTTTTTCCATTTCCAGGAGTGTATTTCCCAAGACGTTGACTTTAACGTAATGCCGGTAGCGACAACACTTCCAGATCAGTTCATCTATAATATGATAAGTCTTGCTATCAGAACACTGTGTCGTGAAGATCACTTCATACCTTTTACCTTTCATCTCTACTAAAATTTCTGGAAAGTCGAAAAATTTTTCTGACTTTTAGAGACGGAGCGCTATAAACGCGTGAGAATATCAAAACAAATAAAAAATGTGACACAATCACGCAGATAGTCGTGTACCGGTAGCACTACCATATAATATCCCTGTTTACACAAGCAACGGAGGGAAACAGTGTTCGAGATAGGGATCGAGTTTTACAGCGTGATGCTCTGTCCTGGCAGGGCCGGCCTGTGTGGCCGAGCGGTTCTAGGCGCTTCAGTCCGGAACCGCGCGACTGCTACGTTCGCAGGTTCGAATTCTGCCTCGGGCATAGATGTGTGTGATGTCCTTAGGTTAGTTATGTTTAAGTAGTTCTAAGTTCTAGGGGACTGATGACCTCAGATGTTAAGTCCCATAGTGCTCAGAGCCATTTTTGTCCTGGCAGGAAACTGCGGTTAGCCAAACAGCGATTGACGATGCACGAGCAAAGCTGGTCCAGCGTGTTTCGAGGTTGGAGTCTGGAAGTTCGTTTAGCCGTTAGTACCTGAGAAACGTAATTATAATGGCATAATAGTGCACAAGAAACGTAGCTCACTAACGAAACAGGTCTCCCGAAACCAGACTAAAGGGGGCTAGGCATTATTAGGTGCCAGTCGTTGTATCTAGTTGTGTGGTTACAAACCAGTGAACTCCTGATTCTGTATTGAATCGAACACCCATGTATAATATTGCTTAAAACGTTTGATTAATTCGCAAATAATTTAATGTTTTACTTATTTGACGATAGCCGCACGGGCATGGGTGTGTGTGTTTGTCCTTAGGATGGTTTAGGTTAAGTAGTGTGTAAGCTTAGGGAGTGATGACCTTAGCAGTTAAGTCGCATAAGATTTCACACACATTTAAACATTTGACGATAAGCACGTAAGCAAGAAAAGTTTGGAAAATGTTTGAAATTGTGCTTAAAGTTTGTTGACATGGCTATAAACCACTGGAATAAACAATTGATAATACTGAAAATTTCATAATCCAAACACCTCTCCCTTATCATGCAGTTTGTGGAGGAAGTCTAATGTATGTTCAATGACTTCGCTACTCCTGACAAGACACCTCCTTTACGTAACGGTTCTAGCAAGCGGTTAGGCAGCTTAGTAAAGACACTGGACATACCGTCAAGGGATCCGCAAACAATTGCTTCGCAATGTCCAAGCTTGTTCCCGGGAGAATATTCGTTGTCTTATTGTCGATCAAGCATTCTGTTATTATATTTAAAAGTAGCTGAATATGCTCTTGTGACGCCTTCACGTAGTCCTGTAATAAGTGTATTGGTTTCTGAAAGCCTTCTTCACCTTGACGCCGCACATATCGCCAAGATTACTCATAATGTAAGACTCACACCTGAACACTACTGCCAAGGCACACTGTCTTGTAACACAGTAATTACAGACGACAACTCTGTTAAGGCCAACTATATGTGGGAGATGGCGAAACTTACATTTGCTAGCTACAGATCAAGTGCGGCCACGGCACTGTTCACTACCTTGCGAAGCCGCCGCGCCATCTCTGATGCGCCCGGTAACTGCGTTCTGAATGTCCAGCGCGTAATATAATTCGTCTTTTGTAATATTCAACAGCTCAGTCCCCTTCATTCTAGTCACACTCAAGCAGAAACCATGACAAAGTAATTTTTCCCAAAAAGAGTAGATCACTGAAATTTTCATAATCATTCCTAAAATATTGTTTTTTTTATTATAACTTACACAGCTGTTCACACCCAAATTACTTTCTGCCACCAAACTACGGTGGAACAGAGAAGTGGGAGGACTCAGTTCGGCACTATATTGGAATTTTTTTCACAAAAATTTAATGTGTGAAAAATGAAAACCAATGATAAGAAACTCAAGGCAACTACAGGCTTGAATTGTTGTCTGCTGTCGATCATGTGTCGAATTTCATTATTCAGTGCTAAAAATTCATATGTCAACATTACATCTCTGAATTTTTTTAAAAAATTAGTTGATGTATGATCATCAGCTGACCAGCAATTAATTAAATAGAATAAATCATAGCAGCAGTTCACTGAATAGAATAAATAACGGCAGATGTGTTACCACAACAACGTTAACTCTCTATTAATATGGCAAATCACTGAGATAAGAACGTGGACTCATATTTCATTAAATATGGGTTGCATTAACAATGATTACGCTTAATAAAAATTGTAACACTAATGTAATCGATAATGTTGTGATATCAGGTGGCCTACGCATCAGCTTGTCCATCAACTTGTCCTACTCGTGCACTACATTTCACAACATACATGGACTCTAAGCTCTTAACACATGTTAACTTTTAGATTTACAGGGCTACCGAAAACTGCGCGTAGTCCAGCCATAGTCCGGCCTATTTATGAAACTTTGCTACCAATTGTACAGTTCTGAAAAATGCAGTTCAATCCCCCAGCTGAAGCTGAAAATATTACGCCATGGAAATATCCCTCATCGTCCTAATGCCAAAAAACAACGCATCCATTTCTCGGTTAGTAAAATAAGGCTCCTATAACCACAGCCTTAACACATCATTTAAAAAATCGTAATTGAACAACTTATCGCGTTACAGATACGAAGCATCATAATGATAAACAGATCGAATCAGCTTCACCAACACGCAGTAATTGTATAAGGATCCTCTGCATGCAACCACCACTACTATATTATATAAAAACGTCAGCACTGCCCATGTCCTGGCTCAGGCTAAGGCCAAGCTCCAGGCAGCCACACTATCCGGTGATCTTCAACATTACATAGAAAAACTGTATATTGACGAACAGAGTTCACAGTTATTAGAAAGGCTACTAAAGGCTACTAAATTTGGAACTCGTATTGTGTTCGAGTATAATGACTTTTATGGAGACAAGAAATCTACTCTGTAGGAATCAGCATGGGTTTCGAAAAAGAAGGTCATGTGAAACCCAGCTCGCGCTATTCGTCCACGAGACTCAGAGGGCCATAGACACGGGTTCACAGGTAGATGCCGTGTTTCTTGACTTCCGCAAGGCGTTCGATACAGTTCCCCACAGTCGTTTAATGAACAAAGTAAGAGCATATGGACTATCAGACCAATTGTGTGATTGGATTGAGGAGTTCCTAGATAACAGGACGCAGCATGTCATTCTCAATGGAGAGAAGTCTTCCGAAGTAAGAGTGATTTCAGGTGTGCCGCAGGGGAGTGTCTTAGGACCGTTGCTATTCACAATATACATAAATGACCTTGTGGATGACATCGGAAGTTCACTGAGGCTTTTTGCGGATGATGCTGTGGTGTATCGAGAGGTTGTAAAAATGGAAAATTGTACTGAAATGCAGGAGGATCTGCAGCGAATTGACGCATGGTGCAGGGAATGGCAATTGAATCTCAATGTAGACAAGTGTAATGTGCTGCGAATACAGAGAAAGATAGATCCTTTACCATTTAGCTACAAAATAGCAGGTCAGCAACTGGAAGCAGTTAATACCATAAATTATCTGGGAGTACGCATTAGGAGTGATTTAAAATGGAATGATCATATAATGTTGATCGTCGGTAAAGCAGATGCCAGACTGAGATTCATTGGAAGAATCCTAAGGAAATGCAATCCGAAAACAAAGGAAGTAGGTTACAGTACGCTTGTTCGCCCACTGCTTGAATACTGCTCAGCAGTGTGGGATCCGTACCGGATAGGGTTGATAGAAGATATAGAGAAGTTCCAACGGAGAGCAGCGCGCTTCGTTACAGGATCATTTAGTAATCGCGAAAGCGTTACTGAGATGATAGATAAACTCCAGAGGAAGACTCTGCAGGAGAGACGCTCAGTAGCTCGGTACGGGCTTTTGTCAAAGTTTCGAGAACATACCTTCACCGAAGAGTCAAGCAGTATATTGCTCCCTCCTACATATATCTCACGAAGAGACCATGAGGATAAAATCAGAGAGATTAGAGCCCACACAGAGGCATACCAACAATCCTTCTTTCCACGAACAATACGAGACTGGAATAGAAGGGAGAACCGATAGAGGTACTCAAGGTACCCTCCGCCACACACCGTCAGGTGGCTTGCGGAGTATGGATGTAGATGTAGATACACCGTCGATATAAGATAACCAGACCGTATGTACTTCCTGGTCCAAGAGATCATCCTCCCAGAGACCGTTGTCTCCATCGAACCATCGTACTCTCGCGGACGCAGCTGACGATCCACATACAGCGCTCACTGCTCTTTACATCATCTCAAGCGTTGCCCAGCACTGACTATAGAAATGTATGGCTAATGAGGAGTCGCTGGATCATTACATCCCATTCTTTTTAGCTCTCTGCACACAGTAACTGTGCTAGCTCGACTGCTGGTAGCACTTTACAACTCGCGAGTGATTCCTTCCGCTGATTTCATGTGATCTTTTTACAACCACTCTCCGTAATGTGTAATGTTCGATGGTCTCTCCCCGTCAATATATGAGGACAGCCTAGTCTCGGTTTAGGTGTAGTTGTTCCTTTGCGTTTCTACTTACAATCACATCATCGACGACCGACTTGGGTAGCTTACAAGGATTGAAATGCCCCTGATGGATTTGCAACTTACGTAACATCCAGTGTCTGGCCCACGTTCTAAGTCAATGAGATATCCAGACTGACCGTTCTGCTCTTACTGCTTCTCTACAGACTGCACTCCCCACCTTTCCCCGGTTCCGCCTCTCAAGACATCTAGTGGCCAATAGAGAACTACATGGAGTTTGAAACAAGCCTGTTATGTAGCTGTGTCATATGAGCCTCTCGATACCAATCTTATTCAACGTTCTTTCGTCGCATTTACGAAACATACATTGAAACGCCAGAGAAACTGGTATGGGCGTGCGGTCGGCAACGCCTATATAAGACAACATATGTCTGGTACAGTTAGATCGGTTACTGCTGCTACAATTGCAGGTTATCAAGATTTAAGTAAGTCTGAACATGGTGTTACAGCTGGCGCACGAGCGATGGGACACAGCTTCTTCGAGGAAACGATTAAATGGGGATTTTCCCGTAGGACTATTTCATGAGTGTACCGTGAATATCAGGAATCCCATGAAACATCAAATCTCCGACATCGCTGTGGCCGGAAAAAGTTTCTGCAAGAACGGGACAGAAATGCAAACCTTCCGCAAATTGCCGGCCGTTGTGGCCGAGCGGTTCTAGGCGCTTCAGTCCGGAACCACGCTGCTACGGTCGCAGGTTCGAATCCTGCTCGGTCATGGATGTGTGTGAAGTCCTTAGGTTAGTTAGGTTTAAGTAGTTCTAAGTGTAGGGGACTGATGACCTCAGATGTTAAGTCCCATAGTGCTCAAATCCATTTGAACCTTTCGCAAACTACTGCAGATTTCAATGCTGAGCCATTAACAAGAGTCGGCGTGCGAACCATTCAACGAAACATCATTGGTATGGGCTATTGGAGCCCAAAGCCTACTCGTCTACCCTTGTTGACTGCACAACATAAAGCTTTACGCATCGCCTGGGCCCGTCAACACCGACATTGTACTGTTGATGACTGGAAACAGGTTTCTTGGTCGGAGGATTCCCGTTTCAAATCCGATTCCCGTTTCAAATCCTATCGAGCGGATGGACGTGTACGGGTATGGAGACAACCTTATGTATCCATGGACTCTGCATGACAGCGGGGGACTGTTTATGCTGGTGGAGGCTGTGTAATGGTGTGGGGCAATACCAGCAGCACAATGCGACACCCCACACGTCCAGAGTTGCTACAGATTAGCTCCAGGAACACTCTTCTGATGTTAAACACATCCGCTGGCCACCAAACTCCCCAGACATGAACATTATTGAACATATCTGGGTTGCCTTGCAACGTGTTGTTCAAAAGAGATCTCCAGCCCTGCAGGATTCTTGGTATTCTCTAGCACTACTTCGGACATTAGTCGAGTCCATTCTACGTCTTGTTGCGGCACTCTTGCGTGGTCGCGGGGGCCCTACACGATATTAGGAAGGTGTACCAGTTTCTTTGGCCCTTGAGTGTATTTTCTCTGCATGAGTTTGCGGATCCATTATGATGTCTAGTAACTATTATTTTTTGAAAATTCATGTATCGTATCGTATTTTCTGTCATTATATTTTGAATATCCCTTTCTTCTTACTTTCGCCTATGTGGTTAGTCTTGCTTTCTATACGAGCTGTCAACAGATAAACTCATTCTTACAAATACAAAATATTGAAAATCTTTTATAAATGTTATATTTAAGAATACCTGACAATCTACATTTTACAAAATGTACTTATCATTCGAAAACTATTTTTTTTATCACAGTTGAACTGTATTAACATCTGAGCAACTTTGTAAAATGTTAAAATGTAACACCTTTGTTTTACTCTGTGAAGTTCAGTTTTTTAGTACGAGTGCAACCGAATGAAGTGTATATCGTGGACAGTCGTGTGCAAGGAAGACTGGGTCTCCGCTACACACAAATAAAATTCATTTATAAAGTTATGTAGTTGTACATAAAGTGTCTGGTTGGTTGGTTGTTTCGGGGAAGGAGACCAGACAGCGAGGTCATCGGTCTCATCGGATTGGGGAAGGACGGGGAAGGAAGTCGGCCGTGCCCTTCGAAAGGAACCATCCCGGCATTTGCCTGGAGCGATTTAGGGAAATCACGGAAAACCTAAATCAGGATGGCCGGACGCGGGATTGAACCGTCGTCCTCCCGAATGCGAGTCCAGTGTCTAACCACTGCGCCACATAAAGTGTCTGCAATTAAGACATGATCTGTTAGTAATGTGAAATATATAAATGCGGTGCTTAAAAAAGTATTTCATTCAAGAATAGCCGGTCGGTGTGGCCTAGCGGTTCTAGGCGCTACAGTCTGGAACCGCGCGACCGCTATGGTCGCAGGTTCGAATCCTACCTCGGGCATGGTTGTGTGTGATGTTCTTAGGTTACTTGGGTTAAAGTAGTTCTAAGTTCTAGGGTGGAAAGAAAGTGAGACAGGGTTGTAGCCTATCCACGATGTTAATCAATCTGTATATTGAGCAAGCAGTGAAGGAAACAAAAGAAAAACTCGGAGTAAGTATTAAAATCCATGGGGAAGAATTAAAAACTTTGAGGTTCGCCGATGACATTGTAATTCTGTCAGAGACAGCAAAGGACTTGCAAGAGCAGGTAAATGGAATGGACAGTGTCATGAAAGGAGGTTATAAGATGAACATCATCAAAAGCAAAACGAGGATAACAACAAAAGCAAAACTAGGATAATGGAATGTAGTCGAATTAAGTCGGGTGATGCTGAGGGAATTAGATCAGGAAATGAGACACTTAAAGCAGTAAAGGAGTTTTGCTATTTGGGGAGAAAAATAACAGATGATGGTAGAAGTAGAGAGGATATCAAATGTAGACTGGCAATGGCAAGGAAAGCGTTTCTGAAGAAAAGAAATTTGTTAACATCGAGTATAGATTTAAGTTTCAGGAAGTCGTTTTTGAAAGTATTTGTATGGAGCGTAGCCATGTATGGAAGTGAAACATGGACGATAAATAGTTTGGACAAGAAGAGAATAGAAGCTTTCGAAATGTGGTGCTACAGAAGAATGCTGAAGATTAGATGGGTAGTTCATATAAGTAATGAGGAGGTATTGAATAGGTTTGGGGAGAAGAGAAGTTTGTGGCACAACTTGACTAGAAGAAGGGATCGGTTGGTAGGACATGTTCTGAGACATCAAGGGATCACCAATTTAATATTGGAGGGCAGCGCGGAGGGTAAAAATCGTAGAGGGAGACCAAGAGATGAATACACTAAACAGATTCAGACGGATGTAAGTTGCAGTAGGTACTGGGAGATGAAGAAGCTTGCACAGGATAGAGTAGCATGGAGATCTGCATCAAACCAGTCTCAGAACTGAAGAATACAGCAACAACAAGTTCTAGGGGACTGATGACCTCAGAAGTTAAGTCCCATAGTTCTCAGAGCCATTTGAACCATTCAAGAATATTTCAGTTTTACTCCTTTATATTATTTCGGAAATGAATAGTACTTCATTATTAATCTAAATGGTTGATGTATGGATTATGTCGAATCCAGGAAGAGTTAGATTTTTGTTTTGAAACATGACAAAACCTGCCCTCTCTCACCGAGAAGATACGGCGTTTTATTAGAGGACAACAATAACATCTACTTCTATACCAACAGAATTAAGATAAGTATAACTTCTTAACTTCCGATTTCTAGAACGCTTGACATACGCGGTACGTGTCTGCAAAGCTTGTTCCATAAAGTGAACTACGTCTGTTGCTTTAGGCAGAAATATAGAAGAAATAATTTGGTTAGTTAACTAATAACGCTGTTTAGTTAAACTGTGGGACTGGGTCGTTTAGAGGATGTCCGGATACGTTTGAAAATATAATCTTTGTTAACATATTTATTCGGTAACGTGCTCTGTATCACGTCTGTTGTGATGGTACTCTTGAGTTCCTCGCAAATTATTTGTATAGATTTCATCCAAGGTAATGATAGTCAGCACACTAGTTGTTGGGATTTCTTCGGCGCTTGCAGCAGAAAATATTACGTTGAATGACGAGAAACACATTTGCGGTGGTAAAAATCAGCCTTATTTGCCAACCTTAAAGACGAGATTTTATCTTTAACATTGATGTTACGATGCTTAAAGGCTGCGGCATCGAAACTGAAACACTGGTGTGGTGTTCAGACTCTCAACATCGATAGTTTGCACTTGTTGATGGTCGTTGAATATCCCTACTGTGAATGTCTGAACAAAACTTCCGTCACTGGGAACATGTGCATGGTCTTCTAAAGCCTTTGACGTTTTAGGCGGTGCACCCATTCACAACCGTTCCTTTTCCAAAAGCAAACTCTATAGAGGTAACGCGACTCGTAACTCTCACAGCTTCAGGCAGTTAACGGCTTGCGTTAATGAGGAATAAGAGTGCGTCGCCGTACCAAACAACGATTATAATCTGTCGATGGAAATCAGGTGGATATATTGGACGGAAGTGAGCGAGCTATTTTCGATATCAATCACGTGTTTTTTCAGCGTTCGTTAATTATACACTCGGGGCAGGTGCCGTCTTGTTATCTGGCCAACCAGCGCCGTATCCCGTGGCTAGTTTATGGGTACAGCGCACTTTGTCACGAGTAATCTACAGCGGCTAAGCAGTGTATAAAAGAGGCTGACGATTTAAGCTCACTGTACTGTGATCCTATCGAAATAGGGCGCGCGCGACACAGGAATCCCGCCTTCCGGGAAACCAGGGTACATTGACGGGAATGCGAAAAGTGTTGTTCCGTTGCTCCGAGATGCGGAATTCGATAGGAGCTTAGGCATCGAATTATTTCATACTTTTCCTGATTTCTCTGAACTACGATGATAATCAGTTAGCTTTCTGTGAAACAATGAGGCACTGTGAGTAAATGGACAAATGTATTCCCCTTGTTGATTGTAAGTACAGTACTAATGGAATGCAGCCAGCGATTAACAGTCGAGCAGTATGCAAGTCGACACATTTTCTTACGTACGTGCTTCGGTTGCCGTATGATCAGCAAATTATTTCACGTATTGATGTTGTAACTACGTTAATTTGTTGCAGATGATATGCACTGAAACGTCCCCTTAGAACAATTATACATGACTGTGTTTAAACTGACACACAACATTTTTAGCGCAACGCAATCTGACTTTCAATAATCCCTACAAAGGAATGGCCCTGACTAACATTAACCTATACCTTTCACAAACCACTTACCTCACCAAAAATCTTCGTTACTCGCACTACTGCAATACAGCGAGCTCCACTAGTGCCAGCTAAATAAAAGATTCAAACTACTGAAGGCACTAACTACTGATAGGCATAGTTAGCAAATGAAAGATTTTGATAGAGAACAAATGATGTGTTTACCTTAATAGTCATAATATATATAGCAGTTCATGATATCCAGTCTTATAAATTTCAATAGTCCGCCATCTCTCTCCCCACATCCACCACTGCTGGCGGCTCACCTCCAACTGCGCAACGCTACGCGCTGTTCACATCCAGCTGCCGCTGCCCAACGCTACAATGGCAGACAACAATGTAAACTAGCCACAGACTGCACACAGCACAGGCAGTGATTTTCATACAGAGCGCTACGTAACGTTGCCAATAAGAAAACAAACAGCCTACTTACAGCACATTTGACGAAACGGGCTTACACGGAGGTTCGGACGGTAACGGGAGGTAAGGAGAGACGAAAACAACCAATCACGTGTCACGCTTCTGAACGTGTCAACTGATTCTTTTCTTGATATCGAGCAGTGGACGGAATAGTCGAAGTTGTGGAAATTGTGACCAAAATTCCACATATCATACAATTTACACAAAAATCGACAATCATCAGTACTTTCATAGTTGAAAGTTGGTGATAGACGATCTTATCAGGTTGTCTCCATTTATCCCGGTCCCCTGCATCTCGGAATAGCCGTTCCCATATTTGGTTTTTATTCTCCTTTATCCGATCATTGTCCTGGTGGTCTTTTCCCTTAGACATTGCCTCGGATCATCATCTTTAACAAGTTGTCCTCTATTCGTCGAACTACAGCATTCGCTGGAAACAAGTACTGGACAACCTCTTCTCCCCTGGTGGTTCTCGAAAGACTGATTTGTTGGTTCCTTTGTTTATCCATTATATTCTCAGCAACCTCCAATAAGTCCACATCTCAAAAACACCAATTTCTTGCGGTCCCTTTCACTTATTTTCCCCCTACCGTATAAAGGAATACTGGAAAAACCATAGATTCCAGCACTGTCAATTTAGTAAGGATGTTTAGGGCTCGGTTTTTCTAAATCACTGTCAGCCTTGACACAGCATCCCCACCCAAAACAGTACTACACCCTATTTCCTGTATATAGCCAGCTTCTTTCTGAATCACTGAGCCCGCGTACATAAAGTTATCAACTCCCAGGTTTTCTGATAGTACTTCGGTAGCTGTAGCTAGTGACTCGCCTCTAATAATTATCATAATCTTAGTCTTTTTCTTATTAAGCTATAACTCAAGATTCTCGCTTCCTCTCTTGACTCTATCCAGTGGTACCTTCGTTTCCACTTGTGAATTTGCGCACAGCGTGATGACATCAGCAAATCATAGATTACTGCTTTTACGTCCTCCAGTTCGGATCACACCAGTCGAGCAAAGAAGACTTCTCCTCATAACGGATTGTCTGCAGATGTTTAATAGAATCGGTGATTTAGAGCACCCTGTCTCACTGCTTTACTGTGGTGTACTGAGGTACCACATTACAAGAGTTTGCGACAGTTGGTGGAAGAAGTACCTAGGTCGTCAGTTCGCAGCAGGGACATCGCTGGGCGCAGTCCAGTCATGCTCTTCGCGAGAATCACGCCCACTGGAGCGGTTGCGCCGCCAGAAAGAGACAAACCTTTCTAGGGAGTTCCTGCAGAACATTCGTCGTGTCTTCAAGTCGTCGACTGAGATAGAGAGAGTGGCCGATAGATAGACAGTGGTTAGTCTTCAGTAGAAACAGAACAGTGAATAGAATTATTGAGTATGGACAGAGACCGCCTACCTAGAGATTTAACTGCTTAATGTTGGTTTGGAACTGTTGTCTCCTGTGATCGCAAATTTGTTTATGGAAGACTTCGAGGAACGTGCATTGGAGTCGGCGCCTTTAAAACCCGCCTGTTTCTATAGATACGTTGACGATACCTTCGTTGTTTGGCCTCACGGTAGGGAGAATTTGAATGTCTTTCTAGAACATCTGAACTCGATCCACCCGAACATTCGTTTTACGATGGAGGTGGAAAAGGATGGTTGCCTTCCCTTTCTCGACGTGTTGGTTAGGAGGAAGGATGATGGATCATTGGGACATGCAGTCTACAGGAAACGTACTCACACCGACTTGTACTTACAAGCTAATAGTTGTCACCATTCGGCTCAGCGTGAATGGGTACTTCGTACCTTGGTACACAGGGCACATATCGTTTCTGACGCTGAGACTTTGCCAGCTGAGCTGTCCCATCTTGAAGTTACATTTCGTCAAAATGGTTACAGTGATAGACAGATTGAACGTGCGTTGCGCTATCGACCAACTGTACATCAGGTGATTGATGATAATTCTGAGTCAACACCTAAGTCTACTGCCTTCTTGCCTTACGTAGGAAACACGTCCAATAAGATCGGTCGTATTTTACGGAAATACGATGTGAAATGTGTTTTCCGACCTCCATCTAAAATTAGAGCACTTTTGAGTTCCGTTAAGGATGATCTTGGACTGCGTAAGGCGGGTGTATATCGTGTCCCTTGTAGCTGCGGCATGGCATATATTGGTCAAACTATCAGGACCGTGGAGGACAGATGTACTGAGCATAAACGGCACACACGATTACAGCAGCCAAATAGATCTGCTATTGCCAAACATTGCTTGGATACTGGTCACTCCATGTTATATAATAACACCGAGATATTGGCATGCACGTCCAGCTATTGGGACAGTGTGATTCGGGAGGCAGTTGAGATTAAATTAGCGAGCAACCTTGTTAACAGGGATGGAGGTTTCTGTTTAAACTCTGTTTGGAATCCGGCTCTCTCCCTTGTCAAGAAACAGAGGGACAGACTCAATGCTACCTCACCTGCGAATTCATAGTCTCACTATCGATAGCTCTGACTTTGGCCATCTTTGGTGGCACTAGTGTTCAGTGTGTGTGTGTTATCTTTCCTGCTTGGGTCCGAGAACCGAGGTATTAAATTTGCATGTACGTCGCCTGTCCGTTGCAGTTTGCCTTGAAAATGGCGGGGTGTTCTCCCGCCGAAATATCGGCGGTCGCTGAAAGTGTTACCTGGCTGAATTCCCGGAAGTTATTTGAATGTTCTTCGGATAGTACATCAAGGCATAAGATTAGTTTTCTGTCGACTTTTAACCAGAGAACATTATTTAGGTGTCATTCATGGAACTGTATGCAACGCGGGACAGATAGGCGATAACTGCATTCTACAATTGTTGTAACCAGCGTTGCCAGAATTGTATAATATATTTTACTACTCACTATTTTACGATACTTTCAATTTGTGTGTGCTGCCGTCGAGCAGACGCTTCCGTCATACCTGGATACTTTTGTTATGCTCTTTCAGCAGCAGCGCGATCTTCGTCCACAACACTCACGTGGTTCAAAAGGACTTGAAATAGTCTTTTGTAATCTGATTATTGCCTTGGTACCATAGTGGAGAGTTCTGATAAGGGCAATAAGGTGATCCGGAACTCCATTTTTGCTAGCAAGCTTCTCTCCATTGAACACAGTCGGACGTCTAACTACACACCAAGAAACAAAGAACTAAAGGTTCATGAAATCCTCTACACTTTTCAGTTAGTTGTCTGGTATTGAGAATCTGTTCTCATGTTTCTTTATTAAGCTTTTCTCATGGTATTCCTTTATCTAAGAAGGTTCTCAGGTAGTCATGGATGACATTTAGAAGAACCTTTCTGACATGTGAAATCAATAAAATAGTTCTCTAGTTCTCTTAACGCTGTTTTCTTTCTTTCCTATGAAAAGAAATGATTACCAATATGATCCGGTCTCCTATTCACGTTCCGATAACAGTACACACACACACACACACACACACACACACACACCCACACACCCACACACCCACACCCACACCCACACCCACACACCCACACCCACACCCACACACACACCCACACACACCCACACCCACACCCACACATATATATATATATATATATATATATATATATATATATATATATATATATTAGTAATCCCCTAATGTATTTCATGACAATTCAAAATAGTGACTGAAAACTTAACTCTAATAGTAAAAAGAATAGCAGGAAATGTGACCAAAAGTTAAGAACGGGTGAATGAGTCGAAAGAAATCTAGTATTTGTATTAGATGTGAGTGGACCATAGAGCACGCTTATAATCTGCTTTGCTAGGCGCGCAGTCCCAAACCGCGCGACTGCTACGGTCACAGGTTCGAATCCTGCCCCGGGCATGGATGTCTGTGATGTCCTTAGGTTAGTTAGGTTTAAGTAGTTCTAAGTTCTAGGAGACTGATGACCACAGTAGTTAAGTCCCATAGTGCTCAGAGCCATAATCTACTTTGCTACGCAAGCTATTCGTGTGTTATAGTTGATACGAGGCAAAATGATCAGCGTTTCTTGAGATTTTAGCAAGTCTTCACAAATTATACATGTATATAGACTGGTACATCTGTCTAATATCGTGTAGAACCCCTGCGAGCACGCAGTAGTGCCGCAACACGACGTGGCATGGACACGAATAATTTCTGAAGTAGCGCCGGAGGGAACTGACTCCATGAACCCTGTAGCGCTGTTCATAAATCCGTAAGAGTACGAGAGGGTGGAGATCTTTTCTGAACAGCATGTTGCAAGTTATCCCAGATATGCTCAACAATATTCATGTCTGGAGAGCTTGGTGACCATTCGAAGTGTTTAAACTCAAAAGAGTGTTCCTGGACGTGTGAGGTGTCGCATTATCGTGCTGGAATTTCCCGAGTCGTCGGAATGCACAACGGACATGAATGGATGCAGGTGATCAGATAGGATGCTTACGTACGCGCCACCTGTCACAGTCGAATCTAGACGTATCAGGGGTCCCGTGTCACTCCAACTGTACACGCCCAAAACCATTACAGAGCATCCACCAGCTTGAACAACCGCTGCTGACATGCAGGGTCCAAGTCCGTCCGATCAGGCAACATGTTTCCAGTCACCAACATTCCAATGACGATGTTGACGGGCCCAGGCGATGCGTAAAGCTTTGTGTCATGCAGTCATCAAGGACAGACGAATGGGCCTTCTTCTCCGAAAGCCCATATCGAAAATGTTCGGCTGAATGGTTCGCCCGCTGACATTTGTTGATGTCCTAGCATTGAAATCTGCAGCAATTTGCGAGCAGGGGTTGCACTTCTGTCACGTTGAATGATTCTCTTCAGTCGTCGTTGATCGTTCTTGCAGGATTTTTTCCCCGGCCATAGAGATGTCTGAGATTTAATGTTTTACCGGACTCCTGGTATTCAAAACATGTTCAAATGTGTGTGAAATCTTACGGGACTTAACTGCTAAGGTCATCAGTCCCTAAGCTTACACACTACTTAACCTAAATTATCCTAAGGACGTGCACACACACCCATGCCCGAGAAAGGACTCGAACCTCCGCCGGGACCTGCCGCACAGTCCATGACTGCAGCGCCTCAGACCGCTCGGCTAATCCCGCGCGGCTCCTGGTATTAGCAGTACACACGTGAAATGGTCGTACGGGAATATTCCCACTTCATCGCTACCTCGGAGGTGCTGTGTCCCATCGCCAGTGCGCCGACTATAGCATCATGTTCAGACTCACTTAAATCTTGATAACTTGCCACTGTAGCAGCAGAACCAATCCAACAACTGCGTCAAATACTTGATGTCGTATATAAGCGTTGCCTACCGCAGCGCCATATTCTGCCTGCTTACATATCTCTGTGTTTGAATACACATGCCTATACCAATTTCTTTGGCGCTTCAGTGTATATATTTATTAGAACTAGAGGTAGAGAAAAAATAAAGAATGAACGTTTTGATTCAATTTTAATATTAATTTTCACAAAGTGTTTAATGGATCCTACGTATTCCTCTAGATCATACTAATGCTACCAGAAAGTCGTTGCAACTGTCGTATTGTATAGGAATGTTTTCTAAAATACGAACTCCTGTTTAGGCACTCATCGTGGAGCCACACAAATGGAAATAGCGTCTGGTGCACCTCACTTAGGTGTAACAGAAACGTTTGTATTCCAGTTGCATACGTAAATGAAATGGTAGGTAACGCCATATGCTCTCTGAATGTTCTGGAGTAGTTTAGCCGTGTACCTTTGGAGAAACGTTTGTAAAAGTAGGAATACATACAATTTACACTAATTTACCCTCAATATAACCTAAAGTACCGTAATAAGTGTACGTGTTGAAACGTCCCCTTAGAAAAATTATACATGACTGTGCTTAAACTGACACACAATATTTTTTTTAGCGCAACGCAATCTGACTTTCAGTAATCCCTACAAGAGAATGGCCCTGACTAAATTAACCTAAACGTTTCACAAATCACTTACCTCACAAAAATCTTCGTTACTCGAACTACTGCAATACAGCGAGCGCCACTACTGCCAGCTAAATAAAAAATTCAAACTACGGAAGGCACTAACTACTGATAGGCATAGTTAGCAAATGAAAGATTTTAATGGAGAACAAACAATGTATTTACCTTAATAGTCATAATATATATAGCAGTTCATGACATCCATTCTTACAAATGTACTGTTTCTGATGGACACACCTCCAGATTGTCCATTCTCAAAAATCCGCCATCTCACTTCCCCGCATCCCCCCCTGCTGGCGGCTCGCCTCCAACTGCGCAACGCTACACGCTGTTAACAGCCAACTGCCCAACACTACAATGGCCAACAACAATGCAAACCAGCCACAGACTGCACACAGCACAGGCAGTGATTTTCATACAGAGCGCTACGTGGCGTTACCAATAAGAAAACATAAACAGCCTACTCAGTGTCTAGAGAGCACCCTTCCACAGCTATTTCAATTGGCACTACCAAATAAATTTAGAGAAGGCAGATGACAGAGACATGCATAGCAAAAGTGTCTTTGAACTGTCTACCGGATCAAGAGTGTTGTTCGTCGGTCACGATGCCATATGAAATATGTGACTGAAAAATAAAATAAAGTAAGTGCTAAATATGACAGGTTAGCTTCGACAATGCTAGGGTATCGTTGGTGGTAGTAGGTGGTAAATTCCTATGGGACCAAACCGCTAAGGTCATCGGTCCCTAGTGTCGTTGGAATACTCAATAAATTATGAAAACATGTGTTCTAAGAAGAGTGTAGAAACTTATTTCCTCCTTTCACACACAACAAATAAAAAAAGCGTTCCTCTGTCTGAATGAACATTAGTAATTTTCCTTGTTAAAGAAGACCCCATTCCCCCCTCCCCAACCCACCTTAAAAATTTAAAAGCAGTATGTGGATGCAAATAACAGATTCGTGATGTACTCGTAATGTTAATTTTTGTATAGCTTCTTGTAAATCGTTAACTGTGTCAGAAACATACTGCTTCACCGTTCTGTACCCAACAGAGTGGTGCTGAGGTTCATTCAGCAGATTCTGATTCCAGATGAACGACCATACTGATTTAAATATTCCAAGGTTTGAGTAGGTGATATCGGGCAAATGTCGGGGAGATTTATTGAGCCGTTTCTGCACCGACAGCGTGATAAATTCCAAAACTTTTCCTATCTTCCTTCACCTTTTTAGATACTGCTTCATCTTCTAGGTTATTTAGTCGCAGATGGATAGTCTTCGTCCAGTGTCTGACTCTCATTCGGGATATGTGAGGTCCACATTCTCAGTCAGTCATTCCATGGTTTCCGTAAATCAGTCAGTCTGTATGAGGATCAGCATAGGGGAAGTTGTGTCTACACGTTTTCCATTTGCACTGCTGTACAGGATGAATCACCTAAAGCTTGCAACCGTTTTATTTCCTGAACCGTTCAAGTTATCGAAACGAGGTTTTCGCCAAATGATAATAGGCAGAGGGGGATGTAATTTTTTTGTGTGGATAAATTTCTTAACTCTTGTATCAACAGAGAGACGTCGGCAAGTATGTTTTTCTTCATCCCAGAAATATTTCAGCGGTCAATGTGTAACTAACGACGTTGCTTACCACCCCGCTCACTCCAGCCACGCGCTACGGTCGCAGGTTCGAATCCTGCCTCGGGCATGGATGTTTATGATGTCCTTAGGTTAGTTAGGTTTAACTAGTTCTAAGTTCTAGGGGACTAATGACCTCAGTAGTTGAGTCCCATAGTGCTCAGAGCCATTTTGAACTCCAGCCACGAATGTCTGTCCTGTGCCAACTTTTCATCTCAGAGAAGCACCTGCAACCTACGTTCTCAATGACTTGCTGAATGTGTCCCAATCTCTGTCTTCCTCTACAGTTTTTACCCTCTACAATTCTGTCTAGTGCCATGAAAGTTATCCCTTCATGTCTTAACAGATGTGCTACCATCCTGTCCCTTCGTCTTGTCAGTATTTTCTATATATTCCTTTTTTTGCCGATTCTTCCGAGAACCTCCTCATCTCAAATGCTTCGATTCTTCTCTGTTCTGTGTTTCACACAGTCCATGTCTCACTGTCATACAATGCTGTGCTCCAAACGTACATTCTCAGAAAATTCTTCCTCAAATTAAGATCTATGTTTGATACTAGCAGACTTCTCTTGGCCAGAAATGCCATTTCCACCAGTGCTAGAATGCTTTTACGTCCTCCTTGCTCCGCCGCCAGGGGTTATTTTGCTGCCTAGGTAGCAGAATTCCTTAATTTTGACTTCGCGATCATCAATTATGGTGTTACATTTCTTACTCTTCTCATTTCTCCTTGTTTCACCTTTGTTGGATTTAGTCTTCATCCATATTCTGTACTCATCAGACTGTTCATTCCATTCAGCTTTAATTCTTCTTCACTTTCACCGAGGAATCCTAACGTTGATATCCTTTCCCCTTAAAATTTGACTCCACTCTTGAATCTTTGCTTTATTTGTGTCATTACTTCTTCCACATATGAAATGAACAGGAGGGCCAAAAGACTACATCCCTGTCTTACAGCCGGCCGGTGTGGCCGTGCGGCTAAAGGCGCTTCAGTCTGGAACCGCGCGACCGCTGCGGTCGCAGGTTCGAATCCCGCCTCGGGCATGGATGTGTGTGATGTCCTTAGGTTAGTTAGGTTTAATTAGTTCTAAGTTCTAGGCGACTGATGACCTCAGAAGTTAAGTCGCATAGTGCTCAGAGCC
Organism: Schistocerca serialis cubense; assembly: GCF_023864345.2. Lineage (NCBI taxonomy): Eukaryota > Metazoa > Arthropoda > Insecta > Orthoptera > Acrididae > Schistocerca > Schistocerca serialis. The sequence goes on along the minus strand of NC_064639.1, from coordinate 250,509,823 downwards.
ATTTGAACCATTTTTGAACCTGTCTTACACCCTTTTTAATCCGAACACTTCCTTCTTGGTCTTCCAGTCTTGTTGTTCCTTCTTGGTTCTTGCACATATTGTCTATTGCCCATCTTTCCCTACAGCATACCCCTATTTTTCTCAGGATTTCGCACATTTCGCACCATTTTACATTATCGAACACTTTTTAGACCTCGACAAATCCTGTGAACATGCCATTAATTTTTTTCGATGTTGCTTCCATCATCAACCACAACGTCAGAACTGCCTGGGACCGATGACCTCAGCAGTTTGGTCCCTTAGGAATTCACTCACACAGAACTGTCCCTCTAGTGGCTTTACCCTTCCTGAAGCCAAACTGATCGTCGTCGAACACATCCCCAACTTTCTTCCCGATTCTTCTGTGTATTACTCTTGTCTGCAACTTGGATGCGTGAGCTTCTAAGCTGATTGTGCGATAATTCTCGCACTTGTCGGCTCTTGCAATCTTGGGAATCGTGTGGATGAATTTTTTTTTCCAAAAGTACAGCTCGATAGAAAACTTTATAGCTATCCTTTCACAGAGGCACTCGTGTGAGGACTTAACCAGAGATGTGTGCTCACTGATCCCTTGCTTTCGCCCGAACAGATTTGGTCGTCACGCGGCTATCGGCATCGACAAGGTGTAACAAACCGCGCGCCCTGCTGGAGCGACACAGTTCCACGGCCGGTCAAAGAACGCCGCGCGACAGAAGAAACGCAGACGCCGCCGCCACGGGACTCGCTGCCGGGCGTCCGACTGCCCGGACATAAATCTGCTTCCTCGAGGCTGTAGGCGGCCGTCCTCGTTAACGCGCCGACAAATTCGAGCCGCGCTCCTAATCGACAGCGGTCGCCGACACGCACTGCATCAACGTCCGGACTTCCAGAGGCTCCAGCACCTGCTTTATGCGCCGTACGGATCTTCGCCGCCTGCCCTGCCTGACGTTATACACTGAGGCGACAATAGTCGTGGGAAAGCACTTGTACAGATGGCAGCAGTATCGCGTATGCTTGGTAGAATCAGCGCACGATACAGTTGTAGATGCAAATCGAACAACTTTCGTCCAAAGCGCTCGGCGGGGTCATTCGTTTGATCAGAAGGGGAGGCTGACAGTGTGTACCACATTTCAGCCAGTCGGTGATGATATAATCGAGGCCCACGCCCTGCAATATTTCTCAAACAATTTTACAGAAACCATTTATACGTCAGGTTCATGACGATGTGCCCATCATTTCGTTAATTGTCGTAGGTATTGTGAATTTACATGAAAGTAGGATACCACGCGAAATTAGAAAAAGTTTGCAATGGAAAAAAAGGGATCGCTATGATTTTGTGTTTGGGACATATTACGTAATACGTTGCTTTGTATGAATTCTTCTTTAGACGTAGGTGGACGTCTCTATCTGTCAACAATCTCGAGAAAACTGATCTGATGCAGCACACTCACTTGCGATAGGACATGCAAGCCATAAAGCCGGCGTGAAATATTAACAACAGCCCTCACTTTTCATAAACAATCTGAGATACCGAAATGAGACCTTGGCAAATGATAGCACGCAAAGAAGAAAGTATTTTGCCATATGGTTATTAAGCAAAACTTCATTATCTACCGTGTTATTCCACTAACTACAGACTTTTTCGATCAAATGTAATTTTTAAGGTCCATACTCGTCATCAGTACCGCTTTTAATAAAGTTAATGAACCACTGATTCAGAATTCTCTTGCAATTGCGTCTGCACAACATGTTAGTGAGATGACATGCGTAAATTCCGCTGTGTTCTGCCAAAGAAGCAAATTTTAACATGGCAAAAAGAGAAATGTGCAGATTTTACTCAAAATTCACCACTCTGAAAGTTACAAATGGTTAACAAAACAGGCGAAAATAAATTCCTGCATTTTTCGTTACATATCTGGTCTTTTTAAAAACTAAAATTTATTCGAACTGGCCATAAACAATTCCAATATTTCGTATAAAATCACGGATTCCCGTTTTAAACTATAATAATAACAGCAACCGGAATTGAGTATTGTATGCGAAGTAGCAAGGTACTTCGGAAGAGATGCTAACAGACGTCCCTTCTGTTTCAAAAAAATGTTCAAATGTTTGTGAAATCTTATGGGAGTTAACTGCTATGGTGATCAGTCCCTAAGCTTACACACTACTTAACCTAAATTATCCTGAGGACAAAGACACACACCCATGCCCGAGGGAGGACTCGAACCTCCGCCGGGATCAGCCGCACAGTCCACGACTGCAGCGCCTAAGACCGCTCGGCTAATCCCGCGCGGCCCTTCTGTTTCACAACTACTGTAGAAATCTAACGCACGTATTGTTAACGTCTTTAGCATCTGGGAGTCTTTAACGTCAGTGAGTGCTTAGCTTTTGACTCCTGAGTATTCGCGTCTGTTAAGCTCATACGCCACTTTCATTGGAAGCAAGGCTATTTAAAAGTAAATACCTGTTCGTTTAATTTATTGTCAAAAGTACGAAAACTGACCGACCTAAGATAACGCTAACATCCAGCGAACATCTCAATCGCTAAAATACCGATATCATTAGTTACAATTTAATAACTTTAGTTGTTGTCGAAGCTTCTATTTAAGCGTCACGTCACAACTTCACATTCGATTATAGACACTGTTCGGACATTTATTATCGGGCTAAAGTGTCACCATTTGAAGTAGTGAATCTTATCAAACGAACTATGTTAATAAAAACCAAGTTAAGAAAAAACTATAGTGTCCTACGATTTCGAACAGAGTATCACGATAAGTGAATCATATATTGGTTTATCTCTGCACAATGGTAATAATAGTAATAGTAATAATAATAATAATAATAATAACAGTTTATTCCACATTAATATTAAAGGGAATAATTTTCAACGGACAAAACATCGTGCTGTGTTAAATGAACCATGTGACTTTTGAAGGAATTAATTCGATGTACATGTGCTACGCAATTCAAAGATATCAATTCATTTTGAAACGCGAATCGGCCGCCTAATAACTCTTAATGAGCATCTTTGGCGGCAACCGCTAAACAACGCAGCTAGCCGATACCAACAATTTGAATCTGAACTTATTAACGAAAGAGTCTGACTCAAATTAGTGCAAAGAGCGGAGATAATCAACAAATACCGACTGCAATAACTGGTAGAGTGGTGTCACCTCGCTTTCACATATCTCAACGAGGTGAAGAATACTGGCTGGGCACAGGAAAAGGACATTACACTATCGCTGATGTTGGATGTGCCAGTAGGCAGCAATAGGAGGTGCCACAATACTAAGCAATGCAGAGGTCACCATGCAAGTTTCATAGTAGAGGGACCCCACTTAATATTTACAAAAAAATGTGAGATTAAGCTGCAGTTTAGAATGACACTTCCCTCCAGCGATTGTCATTTCCCCTACTGCCCCTGCCCGTAACACCCACAACTGCCACTTTACTCACGCGTGCCCTGCCGACTGCACATCTACCGGCCACGTTATTCCATGCGGAGTCTATAAAAGAGCAGTGCGTTGTCAGAGCCGTCTTCTGCACTCACGTGATTCCTGTGTAAAGGTTTCCAACGTGATTATGGCCGCACGACGGGAACTAACAGACTCTGAACGCGAAATGGTAATTGGAGCTAGGTGCACAGGACATTTCACTTCGAAAATCGTTAGGCAATTCAATATTCTGAGATTCACAGTATCAAGAGTGTGCTGAGAGTTCCAAATTTCAGGCATTACCTCTCACCACAGACAACACAGTGGCCAGCGGCCTTCGATTGACGACAGAGAGCAGCTGCTTTTGCGTAGATTCGTCACTGCTAAGAGACAAGCAACATTGCGTGAAATAACCGCAGAAATCAATGTCAGAAGTACGACGAACGTGTCCGTTAAGACAGTGCAGCGAAATTTGGCGTTAATGGTCTACGACAGCAAACGGCCGACGCGATAGCCTTTGCTAATAGTTCGACATCATCTGCTACTCCTCTCCTGTGCTTGTAACCCTATCGGTTGCACCCTAGACGACTGGAAAACCGTGGCCTAGTCATCTGAGTCTCGATTTCAGTTGGTAAGACGTGATCGTTGGGAAGAGCTGGTGGAGGAGGAGATTAGTGTTTCACGTCCCGTCGACAACGAGGTCATTAGAGACGGAGCGCAAGCTCGGATTAGGGAAAGATTGGGAAGGAAATCGGCCTGAAACGATTTAGGGAAATCACGGGTTTGAGCCGTTGTCCTCCCGAATGCGAGTCCAGTGTGTTAACCACTGCGCCACCCCGCTCGGTGGAAGAGCTGATGGTGGGTTCCGGTGTGGAGCATACACCACAAAGCCATTGACCAAGTTGTCGACGAGGCCTGTGCAAGCTGCTGATGGCTCCATAATGGTGGGGGCTGTGTTTACATCGAATGGGCCTCTGATCCAACTGATCCAATAATTGGCTGGAAATGGTTATCTTCAGCTACCTGGAGGCCATTTGCCGCCATTCATGGACTCATGTTCCCAAACAAAGATGTCATGTCACCGGGCCACAGTTGTTTGCGGTTGGTTTGAAGAACATTCTGAACAATTCGAGCGAATGATTTGACAATTCGAGCGAATGATTTGGCCACCGAGATCGCCTGACATGACTCTCATCGAACATTTATGGGACATAATCGAGAGGTCAGCTCGTGCACAAAATGCTGCACCGGTAACACTTTCGCAGTTATGGACGGCTATAGAGGCAACAGAGGTATTTCTGCAGGCCACTTGTTCAGTCCAGGACACATCGAGTTGCTGCTCTGCGCCGGCCAGAAAGGTCCGAGACGATATTAGGAGATACCCCATGACTTTTGTCGCCTCAGTGTACATATTTTGCTGCTGTTGCAGTTTACATATTCTTTTCCTCCTGTTAGTGCGATCAGTTCCACGAACAGCAATTTCGTATGACTTAAAGGCAACAAAATTTTTGCATCTTTTCACTTTCGACTATATCATAAACTTCTATGAACTTCCAGAAATAAATCACGCATTTAGAATATTGGTACACTGATGATGTTTCATCATCATCGATCAGACGACCATTGTAGTTCTCATATACCCTGACAACCTAGTTGTTCATCAGCAATTTGCAGTTTTCTCCCGAAGTGCGGATGTAACTAATTTTCATGGTGATACGTTGTTAGAAGACAAAGTAAATCTCAGCGTCCCCTGCCAACAACAATGTACTTTTTAGGGGTTGCGGCCTGATTAATGCCTTCACATCCTTTCAGTCCACAACTACAAACAGGTACATAAATACATTACAGTGTATACTTCCCACAATCATCATACTTTACAGATACTTAAGTCCGCAATTGCGCGAGAGGTCGTACTTTTAAAGCAACATCTCACATACAGAAAAGTCAAAATATCCTAAAAGAGTGAGGGTCTATATGCAATGCTTTTAAGGATCAGTCACCTGTCCAGATGATCATTCAGCATGAGAGCACTGAAACAGAAGCTGATAAAATCGAGATTGGGCACTATATTCTGTCCTCTGAAATTGCTTCGGCACAGACGATCGTAACACAGTTCCTGCATTCTGTCATCCCACATACACGAAAATGACAAGTGTAGAAATAATTAAGTCTGTCGATAGATAAAGGTCACAAGAGCTGGTAAAGCACCCGCTAGATTGAATGTCGATTGTGCAGGAGAACTGGCCCCTTTGCAGCATTAGTAACTCACTGATCACTGGCTCATAGAAATGTGGCATGTGAATGTAGAACTGCGTCCGTCGTTGTTATTTAATAAAGATTGCAAGATAGACGCAAGATAAACCTGACTAATATAAATATGTTCCAGATTTATCGAACAAATTTTGTGCTCACTCATGATTACCTTTCTGGAAACCATACAACACTTCTGTAGGAAGTAACGTAGTTGCTGCAGGCAACGATTCTGAGAAAGTAACTTTCTCTGTCCGTTTATGAGATCCATAAGGCAGTACATAGTGAAGCGCAGGTTGACTTCGTGTTTCCTGACTGCTAGAAAGTCTTCGATACGATGCCGCACCGTCGCCCAGTTTATAAATTACGTGCATACCGTGTTTTCGAACAGATATGCGATTAGATAAACGACTTTCTAGCAAACAGAACTCATTACGTTGTGATTAACGAGGAAGCATCGTCACAGGCGAAAGTAGCGGTCGGAGTATCTACATCTAGAACTCTACAGTATGTGGCGAAGATACAGGTAAATAAAAGTGGATCGGAGAATAGCGTTCCATGACTGACGTGATATGTCGGTCTCTTGCGACAGGCGTCGGGTTGATTTGGTAGGACTTTGAAGAATTTCCTGGTGAGGTGGAGCCATATTATCTGGTGCGCGGGCATGTTTCGGAATGTTTCATGACCTGTCCAAGAGAGTTCTTGCCAGATGCCATTTTTGGACTAAGGGTTGCGTGGCGCTCATTGGTGTCACTGTGACACCATTCAATTTATCAGCAAACGACTGACCACACCGTTTCCATGACTTTATTGTCACGCTACTTTCCACAACGAACACTCACTGCTCCAGTATGAGTACTGCATGGGGGCTTAATTATATATATAATGCAAATATTTTTTAATTTTTTGATTTAGTAGCTGTATGTCCGATTACGTAGTCTCGTAAACGGTTGGCCCTGACTAGTTTTTGTACGCAATCTGACTGCATAGAACAACAACAAAGAATGAAATGAAAGTTTCCGTTAATACAATCAATTAATTAAGTCCCCAGCAACTATAAAACCTACGAACCCAACAAAGCACAAGTATAACTGTTCTGTGTGTGGAAGTGTGATTCAACGTACGCATCTGGCACGGTTCTTCTTCAATAAGACAAGAAATTTTAAATATCATTTATACTGAAGTAATTAAAAAATAGAAATACTATAATTGCGCAAGAAAACCAGAATTACATTCTAATACAAGAACACAAGCCAGATGCTTTGTTGACTGAACCTGTAATGACGCATTATTCAAGACATTGAAATAATGAGAAAAAAACCGAGTTTTGTTGCCTTCATATATATTCACGAAAGCACTCTAATCATTACAACATCTCCATTAGAACAACATCTGCTATCTAGCCCATCAAATAACTGCATAAAACATGGAACAAACACTTACTACTACGAGTTCTCCCCAAGCACTGCACTCCGCTACTTCTCAAAAATCACTGCCTACTACGAGTTCTCAACAAGCACTGCCAGTGGAGGCGGCTGAATAATACTCTTTGGCGCAATCTCTGGCGTTGTGGCTCAGTGTAGCCACCTTTCAGTACCACGTACCCTTTGCACTGCTCCACTCATACTGAAACAGCCCGCACCACGCACTGAACTGGTGTGGATCACGTAGCGATCGTACACGTGGTGTGCGTGTTGAGAGGTGTGGTTGTATGCCTACATTCACGTCCAATAGTATCCACTCGTCCGGGTCACTTTTATTTGCCCCGCACTGTACTTATTGTACTACTCTTTTCCCTCCGTCATGTTCCACTCGTAGTTAATGGGCAGAAAGAGAAACTGTCGGTAGTGAGCAGAATTAAACCGGCTTTCCCTAATTTTACTTCTGTGGTAATTGTACAAGATGTAAGTTGGAACAAGTAAAGTATTTATTGACTCATTTTGGAACGAGGGTTTTCCTGTCTTCATTAGAATGACACCAACAGTGCAAAAAGCCCCTTTTGTAGTGTCAATTGCTACAGTTTGTTGAGCATTTCTGTGACTCAAGCTAAAGAAACGAACTCGTGGCGAAGCTAGCAACTCTTCTTTGACTCATCTTCTCCGTTAATCGAATCTGGTAGTGGCCCAGATTGTTGAAAAATACCGAAGACTTGTATTGTATTGTATGTTAACCAGGGACCTAGAAACGCCGGAGAGACTCCGTCCCCGCCGCAGCCGCAGTGGTCCACAAGCCCACGACGACTACCGCAGTCCACTTCACCCCTCCGCCTCCCCACACCGAACCCAGGCTTATTGTGCGGTTCGGCCCCCGATGGACCCCTCAGATGAGTGTAACCCCTATGCTTGCGTGGTAGAGTTATGGTGGTGTACGCGTACGTGGAGAACTTGTTTGCGCAGCAATCGTCGACATAGTGTAACTGAGGCGAAATAAGGGGAACCAGCCCGCATTGGCCGAGGCAGATGGAAAACCGCCTAAAAACCATCCACAGACTGGCCGGTTCACCGGACCTCGACACAAATCCGCCGGGCGGATTCGTGCCGGGAACCAGGCGCTCCTTCCCGCCCGGAATACCTAAGACTTTGTCGAATAAGATTTTTGTGACTTCTCTCTTGTGTATATTACTCTTCCTTGGCGATTCATGTGATTAATCTGGCATCCCTATCCTAAGCACTTTGAAACGTGTCGTCTCTTCCCACACCGACCAATGCATAAATTACACAAGTACACCACTCGTCAGTCGTCTGCTTTTCCATGTATCGTATGATGCATCGTCTGGCTGAACTATCTCTGAACCGCTGTCGTGGTATATCTCGCGGAGTTCAAGGCCTTTGGGCTGCAAGAACCAGTCAGAGTTCTCGCCGCGAAAATTTTAGTTTCAGATAACGTGTTCGCCACAGGAAGCCACTCTGATGTTAGTTTTGCTGTTGCACGGACGAGGATACAGACCTGCTCGTAGCAGTGCGCTAGGTCCTGAGACAGTAAGCTGAGCGGGATCGAACTGAGTGGGTTGGTCTGAGGTTTTTCACGCTAGCTTAGGCAAATTCTGGAGGCATATCTGCCTCAGACAATACCAAACACAAGCTGTTCAAATAGGATCGTTGATAGAACAAAGTTTACACAATTCACAGTTAGGCGATGCATACAATTTCCCTCCTAGACTGGTGATTAGGCCAGGAAGTTAAATAAAATAAACTTGCCAAATCTTGACTATACAGGACCCGTAATAAATACGGATTAATACTACGTGAAAGAAGAACAACGGTTTCAGCATGCTGCGTCATACATTCGGATAAGATCACTGCATGCTGTTGGCTTAAAATGTGCATTTCAAGTGCATATCACTTTCGTTTCTTGCAGATTGCACTACTTTTGACTCATGTTTACACTGAAAATTCTCGCATCGAGTATCTGTTCAAATGGTAATGAAAATCAGCATATCTATTCGTAATCACGTGCCCAAGTTCCCAAACAGTTGGAGGTATCCAGCTGTGATGAACATATCCGTGAGCGCCAGTGACATTAAACTTACCTCTCTCCCATCTCCCCCCCCTCCCTCCCTCTCTCTCTCTCAACTAAAAGTGGGAAAAGACATCCATTGCGGAATGAAGAAACAAGTTTACTGTTATCTGTCACTGTCTAATTATTTCTGTAACGCATTTAAAAAATTTAAAGCTTCGTCATCAGGTGGATTTATGTGGGTTAATGAGGCATGTGGGCTACATTATAACACAAAAAATCGATGCACCACAAAAGAATTACCCGGCTGCAACGGAAATCGGTAGACATGATGTACATATAGAGAAAAACAAATTAAAAATGCAGAAACATTGAATGATTAGTTCAAGAAAATAGCTTCACGAACTGAACAAGCCAAAAACGCGTTGGTCAACCAATGGCCCTTATGCAAGCAGTTACACGGCTTGGCATTGATTGAATGATAGTTGTTGGGAGTCCTGAGCGGCATAGTGCCAAATTCTGTTCACTTGGCACGTTAGGTCCTCAAAATCGCGACGTGGTTGAAAGGCCCCAGAAGTGCAACCCTTCAGCATATTGCTGCAGATTTCAATGTTGGGCAATCAACAAGTGTCAACGTGCGAACATTTCAACGAAACATCATCGATCTGGGTTTTCGGAGCCGAAGGCCCACTCATGTACCCTTGACGACTGCACGACACAAAGCTTTACGCCTCGTCTGGGGCCGTCAACAACGACATTGGACCATTGATGACGGGAAACATGTTGCCGGGGTCCGACGTGTCTCCTTTCAAATTGTATCGAGCGGATGGACGTGTACGGGTATGGAGACAACCTCATGAATCCATGGACCCTGCATGTCAGAAGGTGACTGTTCAAACTGGTGCAGGCACTGTAATAGTGTGAAGCGTGTGCAGTTGGAGTGATATGGGACCCCTGATACGTCTAGATACCACTCTGACAGGTGACATGTACGTAAGCATCTTGTCTGATCACTTGCGTCCATTGATATCCATCATGCATTTCGACGGACTAGGGTAATTCCAACAGGATAATGCGACACCCCACACGTCCAGAATTGCTACAGAGTGGCTCTAGGAACACTCTTCTGCGTTTAAACGTTTCCACTGCCCACCAAACTCCCCAGACAAGAACATCATTGAGCATATCTGGGATGCCTTGCAACGTGCTTTTCAGAAGAGATCTCCATCCGCTGGTACTCTTTCGGATTTATGGACAGCCCTGCAGCATTCATGGTGTAAATTCCCTCACGCACTAATTCATACATTATTCGAATCCATGCCGCATCGTACTGCGGCACTTCTGTGTGTTCGCAGGGGTTCTACACAATATTAGGCATGTGTACCGGTTTCTTTCCCTCTTCAGGGTATAACCCTTGCTACAGATTTTGAAAAACTATGGATTAATATTTTATATATGACACTGCTGTCTTTGTCATTAATGGCTCAGTACATAATTAATTCACTGTATTAGGTAAAACTAATTTCACTAACACTAGAGAACGATAAAAAATACTGATACAGGTGTAGTACTACTGGAATATCAGTTTGGCATCATTCATCAGGGTGTTCATGGTAGAACACTTGCTAGCCCCGTCAGCATGAGTGAGTGACCCCTGTCAGTACAGGGTGGGGGGGGGGGGGGGCCTCTATAATTTGGCTAGGTCCCTGCTTTGGATGGTGACATTCAAAGTGTCAAACACATGTTAAATTCCCTCTACCTTCTCAACTTCTTTCCAACGGCATTTTGTAGCAACTATTAGTAAGTGCCCCAACAAAAACAACAAAACATTAAAATAAATTCAGTTTATAATTGTGTATCCAGAGTGACACTTATTGAACTATATGAAAAAAACGTAAATTAGTTACAAACTATGGCGTGCACACACTTCAGTCAACATGTACACGTCACTACATATATTCAGATTTAGGTTATGACGTGTTGGATACGCCTGCCATCATTGGCGATGATGTGGCGCAGACGAACAGCGAAATTCTGCATGATCCGCTGAAGAGTCGGAACAACGATGTTGTCGATGATCTCCTGAATGGCTGTTTTCAGGCTCAGCAATGGTTTTTGAGCTATTCCTGTACCCCTAGTCTTTATTACAGCCCCACAACAAGGAGTAGCATTTGTTCAGATCCGAAGAATATGGCGGCCAATCGAGGCCCGTTTCGATGGCCTCTGGGCACCCCAGAGCCAGAATGCGGTCCCCAAAGTGCTCCTCCAGGACACCAAACACTCGCCCGCTTGGATGGGGTCGAGCTCCGTCTTGCAAGAACCACATCTTGTCTAAATCAGTGTCACTTTGGATAATGGGGATGGTTCAAATGGCTCTGAGCACTATGGGGCTTAACTTCTGAGGTCATCAGTCGCCTAGAACTTAGAACTACTTAAACCTAACTAAGCTAAGGACATCACACACATCCATGCCCGAGGCAGGATTCGAACCTGCGACCGTAGCGGTCACGCGGTTCCAAACTGAAGCGCTTAGAACCGCACGGCCACACCGGCCGGCGATAATGGGGATGAAATCATCTTCCAAAACCTTCGTGTACCGTTCGGTAGACACCGTGCCATCAAGGGATACCGCACCGATTATTCCGTGACTGGACGATGCAAACCACACAGTCAACCGTTGAGGGTGAAGAGGCTTCTCGATCGCGAAATGCGGATTCCCCGTCCCCAAAATGCGCCGATTTTGCATTCTCAAGAACCCATCATAATGAAAGTAAACCAAACCATATTTACATCAAAGTCCCGTTCTTCAATTATGTGGACAGTAGTGTTGGCGAAACACAACCGCTGTTCCATGGCCCTGGGGTTAATGGCTGATAGGTTTGAATTTTGTATGGGAAGAGATGCAGGTCTTCAACTACAACTTGTCGCAGTGTCTCAATCGATTTCCTGGGGCTGGTTTGAAACACAGCGCGTGTTTCCCAGATGTTTTCAGGCGTTTTCACCCTTTTTGGACGACCAACATTGCCAACACTGTCATCGCGAACACTAACCGTTCTCTCAAACTTGCGAATAAAATTCTTGATTGTAAGGACATTTGGACCAGTTGTCTTCAGCATGGACTAGGTCGCAAACTTCGTTTAAGCAGCAGTTTGGCTGTTATTGCTCGCATAATAGGGTTTCATAAGCGCTATGCGTTCAGGCACACTGTACCGTGACATATTCATGTGCAAATGGCCGACTACGACAATACGCGTACCGCATGCGCATACTAATTCCCACGTGCCCCGCGGCCAACCGTTTAGTTTGAACGTCGTAATGCAAACCGTTCTATCAACGGTCAGGCGCGGGGATGGGATGACAGAGTCCTGGCAGGAGACTGCCGAGGTTCTTCTCCGGTCCCTACTCCCTGACGACGATGAGGCCAGCGACACGGAGGGACAGTCCCAGTTACGAAATCAAGATCTGGACAGAGTTGCTAACAACAGGGCAATCTACCCCTTCTCTGAAGAGGAGGTGGCTGGCCACATTAGAGCACTGAAAACAGGAAAAGCCCCCGGCCCAGACGGCATTGTGGCGGAGGTGGTGCAGTTCCTGGCACCTCAACTGGTGGCACCACTAACCCAGTTGTATAATGAATGCCCAAGACAGGAAAAATTCCCGAAAATCTGGAAAGAGGCAAACGTTGTCATAATCAAAATGGGACCCAACAAGGACCCAGCGGATGTTAAGTCTTATAGGCCGATTTGCCTATTGAATATCCTCGGGAAATTATTCGAAAAACTGCTAGCTGACAGACTGACTGCACACCGAGTGCTGTGTGGGGTGAGTGGCAGGCAGTTCGGCTTCAGGCCGGGGCGATCGGCAACTGATGCGATCGCTCTGGCGGCTGAGGTCTGCGACTCTACCCCTTACAAGTACGTTGTTGGCGTCATGGTTGACATTAGCGGCGCCTTTGACAACCTGTGGTGGCCTTCGATCTTCTCCTGCTTGCGGGAGAAGGAGTGTCCAGGGTCGCTATATGGTTGCCTGAGGAGCTATTGTGAAGGGCGGGAGGTCTGGCTATCATCCCCTAGCGGCAGAGTAGGAAAATCCATAACTAAGGGATGTACCCAGGGCTCCGTACTAGGTCCCCTGTTCTGGGACATCCATATGGAACCGCTTTTAGACAGTTTGGAACAGAGTGAAGAAGTGCTAGAGGTGATAGCCTACGCGGATGACCTCCTCTTGCTGGTCGGCGGCCGAAGCCGCGAGGACATCGAACCAAAAATAGACAGAGCGATGACCAAATTACAACTGTGGTGCACAAATACCAAGATGACGATCTCACCGACCAAATCGACGTACTTATTACTGAAGGGACAGCTGGCGAGGAACCCTACAGTTAGAATCGGAGGCTCACCAGTAATAAGACGACAAGAGACTCGCTACCTGGGCGTCATCATCGATGAAAGGTGGAACTTTGGGAAGCACATTGAGTCCGTATCCCAAAAAGCATTGCAATTATTAAACAATCTTACCTCAATAGGTCATAAACGATTTCATCTTCCACCACATCTAATCAAGTTGTATCACAATAGCATATAAACATCAGTAGTGGGTTACGGATCGGGAGTCTGGGCACATAGGCTCACAAGGGTGGTGCCCGCCATGGCAGTGAGAAGAGTACAAAGAAACATGCTTCTAAGATCCATAGGGGCGTATAGAACTTCTCCAGGAAATGCACTCTTAATAATAATGGGGCTCTGTCCTTTAGACATCAAAATTCGGGAACAAGCAGCTTGGTACTGGGTCAAGAAAGGGAACAACGCGAAAACAGAGAACATCATGGGAATACTGGTAATAGATAAGAGAGAAATACGTAGAAGGGGCGAGGACCTATGGCAACGGTCTTGGGAAACAGAAGAAACTGGCAGAAGAACCTTTGAGTTCTTGCCAGACGTAAAAGAAAGGTTAGGGATGAAGTACTTTGAGCCAACGCGGGGTCTAATACACTTTCTCACTGGTCATGGGCCCTACCCGACATACTTGTGTCGGTTTGGGAAAAAGGCTACACCCGAGTGTGACTGTGGTGCTTCGGAGGGCACTCCCGACCATGTGGTTTACGAGTGCCCCCTTTTCGATGATGTAGCAATGGCACTAAGACAACAACTTCCACACAATAACACATATGACCTATTAAGACACGAAGGAACTTTCGACACTTTAAACAAATTGGCAGACGAGGTGTCACGAAAAGTATTGACGGCATACCTGACTGACTTTCATGATTAAGACATACACCAAATGTGTCCCATTACGAGATACATGAGGGTCGTTCACGATTAGTGACATTTACCGAATGTGACCAATTACCCTCATCCTATACCGCCTGCACGTGGACAGGTCGACTTCTTAGTTGCAATCCGCCACGTGCAGGACTAGGAGGATCGGGGTACACCAATGAAGACCAAAGCACCGGAATTGACGTAGGTTAGTAGTAGTTGTAGCTTTACATTTAGATATTAAGTTAGGAACCTGCAGCGACAAACAGTCTTGGCCAGCCCAGTGTCAGGGGCACGCTCATCGGGATTAGCTCGATGAGCAGGGCCTAAAGCAGTAGGTTTATATCTATGCTGACACACCTGTAACGCTGCAGGCAGTTAGGAATTAACTAGTAGGAAGATATTAACAATTAGTAAGTAGAATTTAGCTGTAGTCTGCCTATTAACTTCTAGTATTCTGTCTGTAGCTTACAATAATTAACATAGCATATATAATAATAATAATAAACAGAAATAGCTGCTGAACATCATGTATGTAGATCAGTTATGACCCACTAATCACTAAGGCAGTGGGTTCTATTGTATAAATATTAATGCAGAATAAAGAATTAAAAAAAAAAAGTTCAGAAGCTATGATGATTTTATTTCATGTAGTTCAGTAATTGTCACGCTGTTTCGCGGACACCGTTTAAGAGTGTTGTTATTTTACTAACTTCTTCCAGTTTTTGGTTAGTTTACGTATGACGTAACATATTTTGTACGAAGTGTTAATTACAAATTTTTCATACCTGATGATCTTATTGCCGTATATCATTAGTGCTCCGGCCGAAGTGGCCGAGCAGTTCTAGGCGCTACAGTCTGGAACCGCGCGACCGCTACGGTAGCAGGTTCGAATCCTGCCTCGTGCATGGATGTGTGTGATGTCCTTAGGTTAGTTAGGTTCAAGTAGTTCTAAGTTCTAGGGGACTGATGACCTCAGAAGTTGACTCCCATAGTGCTCAGAGCCATTTGAACCATTTGATTTGAACCATTAGTGCAAACATCAGCGATATTTCACCACTCCTTTCCTCCTTCTTCAATTCCCTCGCTAGCCAACCACAAAGAAGGTAGAAAAAAGTACAGAACTTTCGAATTGTGTGCGTTTTGTTAATTTATGTTGATAATATTTAAATTAAAACTATAGTTATTCATTTTGTATGCAGGTTGCAGTTGTCGTGCGCTATTCGTCTGCACAACAGTTTGTTATGCAAATGTGGAAAATCTTGAAATGAGACACTTTACCAAATCTGTGGACCTCTTAGCCAACATTATATGTGTACTAAATCTGCAGTATTCAAAATGATTAACACAGACGCGTTTCCGCCGGTGAGAGGAAACTATGGCATTTTCAAATCTTTTGCCTAAAACTGCCTCTGTGGCGTGTTCAGCTGGAAGTAATAAGGCGAATACTCCAATACATACAAGGTGTTTTTTTCAATTGAGGCAACTGAATATCTCTATCAGTACTACAGTTGCCCACCTCTGAAACGCACCTACTGCGTGGGTGGTGTCAACTTTATATTTTCAATTGGGAACCAGCATTTTTCTTACATATTCGGAGTGTACGGCAAAAATACGTACGGTAGTCAAATCATTATGTCCCCTTCGTAGTGGATGACGCTGTAATCGACGAATATGACGTGCATCTGTAACTGTTTAAGAACCATCGCATTTGATTCTACATTGCGTTTACAATTTTAATGTAAACCTTTATGCTTTAACTGGTGATCTGACGTTCAAAAGTTATTCGAGCCAACGTGATTGTACGGTACAAATAATATTGCCACACACTGAAATATCTGGAAAATAAGCTACTTATACGGTAACGTTGTTTCTGTTCCCTACAGGATTGATTGTTGTGAGTCCTCAAACCATCGAAACGCTTGATTTCAATGGCTGCCCTCGAACCCTGCCACCAAGGTGACTGATTTCGGTGTGCGTTTCCATCCTACAACTGAAACTCTCAAGCTGGCTGCTACGTGGCTGCCGGCGAAATACAAACCACAACCACTGTGATACGGTAAAATGCCCAGGAAATAACAGTGACAGGCGCTCCTGCCATGGATACTCAATGAAATCAAGCACCACAATGGTGAAAGGCAAGGAGAAAATGGTTCAAATGGCTCTGAGCACTATGGGACTCAACATATTAGGTAATAAGTCCCCTAGAACTTAGAATTACTTAAACCTAACTAACCTAAGGACATCTCACACACACCCATGCACGAGGCAGGATTCGAACCTGCGACCGTAGCAGTCCCGCGGTTCCGGACTGCAGCGCCAGAACCGCACGGCCACCGCGGCCGGCAAAGGCAAGGATACTACCGATAACAAGCCTCATTATGGGAACAGAAAATTGTACATCCACATCGTTCTACCAGGATCACGCTAAACGTTGTTTCTAACCAGGCAGTGAAACGGGTAACCATATTGTACTACAGAGTCAAATTTGCTACATGAACTAAATTTCGAACATAATTATTAACCGTTAGAAGACGGATTTACATTACAGCGTAAATTAAATGTGGAATCAAATGCGTCCATTCTTAATTGCAAAAACAGGCACTAGTGATATTTGTCGCATACAGCGCCATGTACTACGAATCGTAAAATATGGTTTGAGCAAACCGTACGTACTGTTTGTCGCAGTATCCAAATATGCATTGCTGCTATTATAAGAACAAAAATACTGATGAACAGTACGGTTGTAGAACAGGCCAGTCATTTTAAGTATCGGCGATGTGACAAAAACAAAGGAGTCTTACAGTGTTATAGACGAGAGAGCGCAAAATTGGGAAAAACATATTGAGCAATAAACAGGTACTTTAGAAACAAGACAAAAAAAAATACCAATAAAGTTCTATAATGTAATTCCCCCCCCCCCGCCCACTTCGTTTTTCCTCTCCTCCCCCTTTTTCTTCCCTCATCTGTCCATGTTCCCCCCCCCCCCCCCCCATCTACCCTTGGCTCTGGTGTCATCTTCGTGCCAACTTTATAGTGTAGTGCAGCAGTGTTTTAAGTGTGTGTTAAGTGTTGTGCGTCTTCTCCGAAGTGTTGCGAACAGAAATCATACTGTCGCTGGGTGTGATTTTTTATATCTCTTCCGAACAGAAACCAGACTCTCGCCGTGTTTTTTTAATTGTCTGTCTACTATTTAACCTGTCTTCTTCCTGTGTATTTTATTAGCATCGCCAACCCTTTGTTTTATGTTTTAACTCCCACAATTTTCCGCCATTTTACAATTGAAGCAACCTTTCTTTATCGCATGTTTTTATTGTTTATTATATTCTTCTTATGTTTTAAAAATTCTGTAAGCTGAAGAGCGGCGTACTAAATTGCTGCCAGCCCGCCACCTTCGGGGGAATCGGAACTCAATAAAGGGAAATAAATAAATAAATATAAGGTAATGGTCGACCCAGCACAGCTCTATTGACGTAAGTCGTGAGTCATTCACAACGACAAGAAAGCAAGATGCTTAGGACTCTGAAAGGCTATACCATAGAAGCCAGATTAAGAAGCAACGACTTTACAAAGGAATTACAGATTTTTAACCTAAGAAATAAAATTGAAGACAGTGGAGTGAACATCTAGACATAATGACGTGTGTCAGGCTACCTTACGAAGTCAGAAATTATAATGTGGGAGGTCGAAGAAGTCGGGGAAGGTGAAAGAAGGGATGGGCACTGTAACACAGAAAGGCATATCACTTGAAGGGCAGAAGAAGAAGAAAACGCCAAAATTACAGTTTTAAGAAGGATGCTACAAATAAAACTTTGGTGGCTGTTGGCATGGATTCCGCTATCACTCTGACCCTAAATTTCCGGTCAGATTCTTCTGCATTCTGTGTGTGTGTGCGAGAGAGAGAGAGAGAGAGAGAGAGAGAGAGAGAGAGAGAGAGAGAAAGAGAGAGAGAGAACTTGGATTTAGGGAATCCAATATTGTTAGCATCCTAGTATAGTTACAAGCAAGCAACGTGGTCTGGCTCAAAGGGGCCAATTGGGATCGCTCGACCTCCGTGACATACTGCGCCAACGGCGTCATTTGGATACAGAATAGAAGGACGCGGGGTGAGCACACAACTGCCCCGGTCGTTGTCGGGTTTCTAGACCTTGGAGCCGCTACGTTTCAATCAAGTTGCTCCTCAAATGGCATCACGTGGCAACGTGCACCCCGTTTCAGTCCTTCCGCCAATGAAAAATACGTCGCAGAACCAGAAATCGAACCTTGGACCGGTCAGACACACTGCTCACTGAGCTACGGAGACGAAACCTAATGCGTTTAAAATAGTTAAAACTAAAAATGTCAAAAATAGAGTGTCTCTTAAAATTGGAATGATTCTCGACATTTTCGCTCATATTCTCTTGTCTGTGCATAACCAGTCATGGAGAATCCACAATCTGTAACTTCTTGTATTTTAAAACGTCTTATTAAAATCCTAACTGAATTATAGAATAAAAGTTAAAAAACCGTAAAAATGTGGCTGATTAATCGCCTGCAAAAAAAAAAAAAAAAAAAAAAAAGACCGGGATGAGGCAGCCATCCTAGTATCTTCATTTTCCTTCGGTCACGATTAGAGTAACGGTGGACCAAAACTACGGTTCGTTAGGTTTAGTACATTATATAAATCACGTAGGAAGTGGTAAGACTCCCGGCAGTATTGGCAGGGAAAGAACCATTAATGAATGTGTGAAAGAGAAACTGGGAGTCGACGACTTCCATTTGTTTTTTTGTTTGTCAGCTTATTTTACATATAATTAAAACCGCACATCGTTCAATGTTAGTAAAAAGCACTCCGTCGTCAGGCCACGAGTGACCTAGTGGGACAATCCGACCGCCGTGTCATCCTCGGTGGAGGATGCGGATAGGAGGGGCGTGGGGTCAGCACACCGCTCTACCGGTCGTTATGATGGTATTCTTGACCGAAGCCGCTACTATTCGGTCGAGTAGCTCCTGAACTGGCATCACGAGGCTGAGTGCACCCCGAAAAATGGCAATAGCGCTTGGTGGCCTGGATGGTCACCCCTCCAAGTGCCGAACACGTCGGACAGCGCCTAACTTCGGTGATCTCATGGGAACAGGTGTATCCACTGCGGCAAGGCCGTTGCCCGTTCAATGTTAGTCCATTATGTATTTTATATCGTTATAAAATATATGTGGCATTTTATAAGCAATATAAATCAGTCGATGGTGTAGCTTCAGCACTTTTATGTAACCAAAGCAATTACTCTTAATCAGGTATAGTTTACATCCACAAACATTCCAGGTCTATGTAATTACAGTTGTTATTTTGTACTCTATAGAAAGTTCTCATCACGTGAAAAGCGATAGTTTCTTGTTTTTATTGCTAAGTGGGAAAGTTGTTTATAAATAACAAAACATGTTTCATGTAAGGTCGAAAAAAATTGAAGTGATGCTTGACATGTTTTCATTTTTTTAAAGGAAATTCCGTTTTCTGCTACAATAAAATAAACCTGTACCTTTTTTATTTTTGCTAAAACGTCCCCGTGTTTCACGTTATAAATCAACAAATTTCGAATAAAATCTGAATCAGATACTGACAATTTCAATTTTGATAATAATACCGTTTAAGTAACAGACAGCAGGATAACTATGTAGAACCCAAATGTAACATAGATTACGCACCCCTTATATATCCTCACTCAGTTTCTACACGTTTCACCACTTCCGATTGTAAAGGGACACCTTCCTATAGCATTACTTTTCCCTAACGGATGTAGGACGATGCCAGAAATATTTTGCAATTTTGAACAGGTTAATATTATCTCAGCTGTTTTTCTAAAAAAATTCATATGATTTTATACACGAGATCTTATATTTCTAGCAAAAATCTATAAAAAAAATTTCTTTACTTTTCTTTGTTGCAATCTATATGTACTAGCTCTGAATGTACAGTTAAAATTATCTTTCTTAGAAATATTTGAAATTACGAAAATTTGGGTACACTTAAAATTTCTATTATTAATGACGCAGTTTGGTGCTATTTATTATGTTTATTTCGGGACTCATTTATAAAATAGTATAAATTAAATTTGTAAACCCTTTGGAATATTGTTATTACCGTAGACTGAAGCAGTATTGGGCATGTCTCTGATGTGATCGGAAGTGGTTTTGTATTTTGGAAGAACAAAGTAATTTCGGCTTTGCTAGTGTGAAAGTTCAAAAGACAGTGTGATATAGAAAATGTAAGAGAATAAATTATAGTGAAAACAAAAAAAAAAAATTGCACAGGCTTAGTTCAGAGTTAATTATGTTAATTGGAACCATGAGATCATAAAATATGAAAATTTCAGCTTCAAGAATCAGCACCTAAACATGAAGAACTGGAGCCAACTACGAGAAAAGAAGGTAAATAAAAAGTTTATTGTAGATCTTACTACCGAGCGAGGTGTCGCAGTGGTTAGCACACTGGGCTCGCATTCGGGAGGACGAAGGTTCAATCCCGCGTCCGGCCATCCTGATTTAGGTTTTCCGTGATTTCCCTAAATCGCTCCAGGCAAATGCCGGGATGGTTCCTCTGAAAGGGCACGACCGACTTCCTTCCCCGTCCTTCCCTAATCCGATGTGACCGATGACCTCGATGTTTGGACTCTTCCTCCAAACAATCCCAACCCAACCCTCTTACTCCTGTCTTATTTTAGGAAAAAGAGCCTTTATCATCGACAATAGTAGTGACATCAACAACAAATTTTGTGAGGGGGAGATTACACGGTTTCTAGGGAATTCTAATACGTCACTGGTCACATACGCCAACAGAGCGATCGAAATGAGGTAACATCCGACTAGTATGCAGTATGGCCAAAGTACGAGTAACGCGTTAGTACCTTAACTGACCGTCGGCGGGAGTGGCCGTGCGGTTCTAGGCGCTACAGTCTGGAACCGCGAGACCGCTACGGTCGCAGGTTCGAATCCTGCCTCGGGCATGGATGTGTGTGATGTCATTAGGTTAGTTAGGTTTAAGTAGTTCTAAGTTCTAGGGGACTGATGACCTCAGCAGTTAAGTCCCATAGGGCTCAGAGCCATTTGAACCATTTGAACCTTAACTGACCTAGGCTATTAAAAATACTATCTTAGTCTACTCTTGCTTACAATAGCCTATTAGGACCTGAGGTAGTTTTACAACTATTGTCACGATGCTCCGTGTACACTTCCGCACATCCCGTTGCAGAATTCCCGAGAGGCAGGCGAGCAGCATATGTGTCCCGAGAGGAAATCGTGCCAGTGGAGCGGTCTGAGGGGTTAATCAACGGCGCAGGGAGAACCGAGGGCGCGCACGCTCCGCAATTGGCGGAAGCTCGTGCGGGAAGAGCGGTGGCTTACCGGAGCCTGACGACGGCGGTCCGTAAGTCGGCAGAAACGCGGCCGGGCTCGTGACGGAGGTCGTCATTAGCGGCGCGCGGCCTCGGCCCGCAATCTCGCCGCCATTAATTCCGCTCCGGCTGCACTCGGCGAGTCCATTTCGGGAAGCGGGCCGGCCGCCCCGATAACGATGCAGATTCTGATTTACCGGCCGGCCGCCGCCTAATTGATCTGCCGTCGAGCTGACTTGATTTAGAAAGTGCGCGGCCCGCCGGGAAGCAAAAGGAGGGGGCCCAAATTGAAATTTAACAAGCGCTTATGGGAAAGCGTAATGACGCGAATTGAGAAACGCAGATTAGGTGGTCACTGTGGAAGCCGCCCACATTCCCCCTCTTATTAGTTTTGGATTTAATGTCCGCTAAATTAAATCGCGGCAATTCGTCGCTTATGAGGTTAGACCAAATGATAAACTTTGAGACTTCTTTCTTTTTGGGCATCTATACATCGGCCAAGATTTGCATTTTGATTTCAATTTACCAGATTCCCACGCTTTCTCTAATACGTTGTTTTTCTTTTTCTTTCTTCAGCTATCCTTTCTCGGGACTGTTTTCTGGCTATTACTCATCTAGTAGGTGTTTACGAAATCTGCCTCCATGTATTTCGCGTACGCTTATAGGATGGTACAGAATTACGTACTTTGTAAGTCCACTGTCTTTCACTCCAACAGCAGTGATAACCGTGGAAGGTGGCTAGTCGTTTGGGCTCGCCTCTGTTTCACCTCATTAGCGGAATACAAGACAGTTCGATGCGGAATCCTTCGCCTAAGTTTTACGGCACCTTCGCTGAATTACACTGACAATGGGAGCTAGAAATTTTTCCTTCCGGAGGAGAGAGCACGCCTCAACTTTTAGAGGTTTCTCTGTGAGCCTTCCGATGCACGCCATTTGATAAGATTAAATTCAAAACTGTACAGAATAGCTCTGCCAATTATACAGACATACCACTGTGTGCTCTTCGTATCCGTACTTAGCTTCCCAGCTAGCACACAGACTGAACCTAGTCACAAAAAGCATCAGAGAAATGTCCTTCATAGGCTATCTGGAGCCTTTGGCACCACCTCAGTGAATACACTTTGTGTGTTTCTCTGGATATGCCCCACAGATATCACAATCAAATACAAAGCTGCAAGGTACTCGTTAAACATGGGGAGAATAGATAAGGTACACACAATAACTGGCGTACCTTGCAGGGCAGGTCCGGCCGCCTTGGTGCAGGACTTATTATATCTGACGCCACAGTGGGGCCGGCCGGTGTGGCCGAGCGGTTCTAGGCGCTACAGTCTGGAACCGTGCAACCGCTGCGGTCGCAGGTTCGAATTCTGCCTTGGGCATGGATGTGTGTGATGTTCTTAGGTTAGTTAGGTTTAAGTAGTTCTAAGTTCTAGGGGACTGATGACCTCAGGTGTTAAGTCCCATAGTGCTCAGAGCCATTTGAACCATTTTTTTTTTGTTGCCACACTGGGTGACCTGGGCGCCGGATGGGGTTGAAATTATGATGAAGACAATACAACACCCAGTCACTGAGTGGAGAAAATCTCCGACCCAGTCAGGAATCGAACCAGGGCCCGTAGGACGGCAATCCGTCACGCTGACCACTCAGCTATCGGGGCGGACGGTTGAGAATGAAACATATCGATCCCAGCCACGGTGTGGTGAATTTCTTGCCTGGACACGAACCTTATCCGACCCAATGTAACCGCGTGAGTCTGAGACAGTCATCTACATACACATGCAGGGAACAAGGTTCTCCAGAAACCACTGTCTTGTTCTGCTGGCTATACGCTAACAATAGGCATAAATTACACTTAGACTACACGGAGATATATTATACACACAGCAATAAGAGACGAAGAACAATGGGCACAACTAAATGTATTAATAAACAGTGTTTCGAAAAACACAAAAGTAGAGTACCTGCGAACACAACGTAACAGACATGCCTATATCCAGCGTAACAACTATCACCAGAGGGTGGACAGTGACACCACTGAAGAAGAACAGAAGGAGGATGAGGAGGAAGATGAGGTGTACTAGTAAAAAAAGACACCAAGAATTAGGAATCAAATATAACGTGGCAAAATGCGCTGACAAATTGTGCGTACCAGTCAAATAGTAGTTAAGGACAGCGAATTCTAGAGAAAATGTAGTGTAAGGTGCTGGCAATGTAGCCAAGAAGAAACCCATTGCTGTACATGGATGAATACCTGACGTTAATGCATAGCACAGTATTAGCAATACCATTTCCCTACTACTAACTATATAATATTTTGTTGTGACTGGTGGTCAACAGCTCGAAGAAAACATTCCAAGGTATTCACTTCCAGTCACAATTCGCAAGCGTCTCCTCTATCCTATCAAAGGTTTTACATTCTCCCTATATATATATATACGAGGGCGGTTCAGAAAGTAACCTCCGATTGGTCACAGTGCGGATTGTGGGGGGAGTAGCGACGCCATCTGTGCGTTCACGCACTCAACAGGTCAGTCGGCATCAAGCCGTGGTCGAGTGAACGTCGTACCTGCGCTAGTTTAGTTTTTGTGGCAGTTTGAAATGTGTGCTGCAATAGAAAACCCTGCCAAATGTGAAGTGCGTGCTGTCATAAGGTTTTTTACAGCCAAAGGATATTCTGCAGCAGCTATTCATCATGAGCTTTGTGCTGTGTATGGACCAAGAGTTATGAGTGAAGGAGTTGTCCGTGAATGGGCACGTTTATTTAAAAGTGGACGAGAAAACGTTCATGATGAAGAGAGGAGTGGTAGACCATCATTGGTGACTGACGAACTCGTTCAGACAGTTGATGCAAAAGTTCGTGAAAATCGACGTTTCTCAATGTCAGAGTTGTCTACTGGTTTTCCACAGATTTCTAAGACTCTCTTGTACGAGATAGTGACAGCAAGATTGGGTTACCATAAGTTCTGTGCACGATGGGTGCCCAAAATTCTTACCGACCACCACAAAACTCAAAGAATGGCCTCTGCATTAGACTTTCTGTCACGTTATGAGGACGAAGGAGAACCATTGTTAAACAGAATCGTGACCGGTGACGAAACCTGGATTAAGTACGTGAACCCTGAGACAAAAGAACAATCAAAGATGTGGGCACATTCAAATTCGCCTACCAAACCAAGAAAAGCCTCGCAAGATTTTTCTGCCAGAAAACTGATGGCAATGGTGTTTTGGGATGCCAAAGGGGTGTTGTTGGTTGAATTCATGGAACGTGGTACGACCATTAATCAAGACGTGTACTGTGAAACAATAAAAAAGTTACGACGGGCTATACAGAACAAACGCCGTGGTATGCTGACTTCCGGTATCGTTTTTTTGCACGATAACGCCCGTCCTCACTCTGCTCGCAGAACAACGGCCCTTCCTGAGTCCTTCAAGTGGGACGTTATCAACCACCCACCTTACAACCCAGACCTGGCGCCAAGTGATTATCACCTCTTCATGCATTTGAAGAAATGGCTCGGGTCACAGCGGTTTGATGACGACGAAGAGCTCAAAGATGCGGTCACAGGCTGGCTCCAGGCACAAGCGGGTGGTTTTTATGCAGAAGGAATTTCAAAGCTTGTGAAGAGATACGATAAGTGCCTCAATCGCTATGGAGACTATGTAGAAAAATAGTGCAAAGATGTAGTTGTAAGATGTATATATTAAAATATTTTTATTTAACTTGGTGTATTTTTTTAAATCAACCAGAGGTTACTTTCTGACGGCCCTCGTATATATATATATATATATATATATATATATATATATATATATATCAAATTATTGATATTTAAAAACATTGGCAAATGCTGTAGTGCTGTAGATTAAAACAAAACAAAAAACTACAAAAAAAATGACAAACGAAAAATGTAATATGTATCTCCTACTTTAAAGTATTAGGTAACAGGTCTTCAAATTTGCAATAAATAAAATAAATTTCGGGTTGTGAAAGAAAACCTGTCGCTTCGGTCGCGGAAATGGGTCGGTTGGGCACGACATCCGCTGCCCAGGCGTTTCCAAAATTCCTGCAGTTTTTTGAGGAACGCACTGGCTCCAATGCTGGTGTTCCCGCACGAATTGAGAAGCTATGTCTTGACTGGCGTTCTTAACTGTGACATCGAGACGTGTACCGGAGGGAGCGTGTTCGAAGGCGCTGTAGAGATAGGAGTGCTCGAATAGAATCTGCCTGTCTGTCGGTGGGTGGCAGCACCGCGCATTAAAAAATACGTTATTGGCGAAAAAGACAATTCACGGATCGGGATTGTACCTTTTGAAGCAGCTCGACGTGGAGTGCATGGTTTTGAAAGGCACTCACGAATGTAGACTACGGATTCACGTTCTGAATTTTGGAGGAAGAGGACAAGATTCGTTTTCTGAACGTTGTGAGAAGAAGACGCGAGTTTCGATTAGTCTACTGAAGAAAATCAGACTGCTGGGAAAAGTAAGTGCTGTGTGGCAGCCGCAAGGGCCACCCCTCACACTCGGGTTAGATGCAAGGCAGCTCGGGTTGGTTTTCGGTTTGTTGCCGCGAGGCAAATCTGAGCTAATTTTCTGACATTACCGCTTTGGTTCTCAAAGCATCACAATTTCGCTCAGTGTCTAGCATCGAGTAGGAAAGAATGTGGTGCGTCGGTCGAGTCACATACGAGGTGCATTCAAGTTCTAAGGCCTCCGATTTTTTTCTCCGGACTGGAAAGAGATAGAAACATGCGCATTGTTTTAAAATGAGGCCGCGTTCATTGTCAATACGTCCCAGAGATGGCAGCACCGTACGGCAGATGGAATTTTACCGCCAGCGGCGAGAATGAGAACTGTTTTAAATACTTAAAATGGCGACGTTTGCCTTACTTGAACAGCGTGCAATCATTCGTTTTCTGAATTTGCGTGGTGTGAAACCAATTGAAATTCATTGACACTTGAAGGAGACATGTGGTGATGGAGTTATGGATGTGTCGAAAGTGCGTTCGTGGGTGCGACAGTTTAATGAAGTCAGAACATCGTGTGACAACAAACCGAAACAACCTGTGGCTCGCACAAGCCGGTCTGACCACATGATCGAGAAAGTGGAGAGAAGTGTTTTGGGGGATCGCCGAATGACTGTTGAACAGATCACCTCCAGAGTTGGCATTTCTGTGCACACAATCCTGCATAACGACCTGAAAATGCGAAAAGTGTCATCCAGGTGGGTGCCACGAATGCTGATGGTCGACCACATGGCTGCCCGTGTGGCATGTTGCCAAGCAATGTTGACGCGCAACGACAGCATGAATGGGACTTTCTTTTCGTCGGTTGTGACAATGGATGAGACGTGGATGCCATTTTTCAATCCAGAAACAAAGCGCCAGTCAGCTCAATGGAAGTACACAGATTCACCGCCACCAAAAAAATTTCGGGTAGCCGCCAGTGCTGAAAAAATGATGGTGTCCATGTTCCGGGACAGCGAGGGCGTAATCCTTACCCATTGTGTTCCAAAGGGCACTACGGTAACAGGTGCATCCTACGAAAATGTTTTGAAGAACAAATTCCTTCCTGCACTGCTGTGCTGTTTCACCGTATGTGGCGCGCCGCTCGGCGTATTGCAGTCTCCCAACGGTGAATGGTAAGTACTGTGCTGCTCCTGCTCGATAGGAAAATTGGAGGTGAATTGCTCACCATGTGTGGCATACGTCCCTGCAGACAGCGGTAGTCAAAAATTGTTCAAATGGCTCTGAGCGCTATGGGACTTAACATCTGAGGTCATCAGTCCCCTAGACTTAAAACTACTTAAACCTAACTAATCTAAGGACAACACACACATCCATGCCCGAGGCAGGATTCGAACCTGCGACCGTAGCGGTCGCGCGGTTCCAGACTGAAGCACCTAGATGCTCGGTCATAGCGGCCGGCCAGCGGTAGTCGTAGCTCGACATATACATCGCGCTTTAGGGTTCAGCTTGCCGTTCACAATCTCTGTCAGTCCATTGAATTACAGTAAGGTTGTGTCATCCACAGGCAAAGTGGTAACTGCTGTGTAGGACTCCACCCATTCCCGATTTTGTCAACTGCGCTGCAGAAATTTTCACATCGTTTTTGACTATGTGTTATTATGTTGGCTCGTCGTCTTTCACTCTTGTGTTTTCCTGACAAGAAATTCGTAAAGTAACACCGAGCATCTTGTCCGCCCCCGGTAGCCGAGTGGTCTGCGCAACAGAACGTCAATCCTGAGGACCCGTGTTCGATTCCCGGTTGGATCGGAGATTTTCTCCGCTCCTACTCATCATCATTTCATCCCCATCGACGCGCAAGTCGCCGAAGTGGCGTCAAATCGAAAGACTCTCACCTGGCGAACGGTCTATCCGACGGCAGGCGCTAGTCACACGACATGTATGTACCGAGCATCTTTAATTTCAGTAGAAATCAGAGCTTACAGTGATTTTTAAGTAATTTTGTGTCTGAGAGAGTTGAAGTAGTGGAGCATCTATTACATTAGTCCGCTTAAGCTCCATCATAATACCAAAATATTAACTAGTTATACTCAGACCTCCGTTGCGAATAATGTGGTAGTGGTGTTTGTGAAAGAATGACTGTCACGTAAAGCACTGCCTAACGGGTTGAAATAAGAAGTGCTGTCTCACGTTACCAAATCTGCCGAGACCATGCTTTGTTTGTTCATTCACAACTTTAATGACGTAGCAATACAGTACCGAATTAAGATATTTGTCTTACATTAGAGGTAACTGGCGTTCAACTTACTATGACGCTTCTTGGTTGTTCAAATGGAATAACACTGATCTGGCAGCTGCCATACGATTACCATAATATCTCCATCATTTCGTATCACCTCCTGCCTTGCGCGCTAAACCAACATTTAACTCTAGATCGAAATTTTTATTATTTTTTTGGACGGATTCGCGCAGAAAATTTCAGATGAGACATAAAATAGATAAAATTTATTCTGGATACGACGTGGGTAATTACCAAAAAACAAGAAAGCCATATTCAGGCACAAGAAATGAAATTTTTGGAAAGAGTTAAGGGGTGCACAATAGAAGACAGACTAAGTAATCAAGGTATTAGGTAAGAACTAATAATGTTTAGTAAAAATGATAAAATTCTTTAGTATAGAAGAAAATGGAACGAACGCCTGGAAAGAATGGAGAGTGAAAGACTCCCCTTAGAGGCTAGAAATTATAAGCTCGAAGGAAGAAAAGGTGGAGGAAGACCCCAGCAAAGATACGTAACATAACAGGCAATTTTGAATAATACCTGAAGAAGAGGAGAGAAGAAAGAAGAATTTCATTAACAGATAATCATACAAATCATCAAAAACGTCTGTTGCTCCAAGAGTCGCCTGAAATAGGTCGGAAGTAGGGGGGTGCATTACATTGTTAGATATGCTTGAGAAATGCCGCTGATGTGGTGGCGTCGCCTGAAATAGGTCGGAAGTAGGGGAGTGCATTACATTTCTAAATATGTGTGGGAAATGCCGCTGACTTGGTGGGTAGCAATAGGTTGCTCTGACCGGCTCCGATGCAGTAAGCATACATTAATACCCTCATTCAGCCGAAGTTGATCGTTGGCCTCTGGCATGTCCCCGTTATGCATCAGAAACGGCTGTGAGCTGGTTCCTGCGATTCTTTTCTGAGGCACTCCTCTCTCAGTCTCACAACATTGAGTCCACTAAATATCGTGCAATTTCTCAATCTCTTTTTCCATGTCTATATAAAAGCTTCGTTTCCTCTTCTATTCTTCTTTTGAAACTAAGGCTTTGGTTAGCGTCTTCACGGTTTTCTGAGTTCGTGATCTCCTCCCTTTTCATGACCAACATGCCTTGGCAGCGTCTCACACGCCGTGTACTTCAAACCTAGCATTTCTTTCCAGGGTCTCCGAATGGGGTATAACGAAAAAAGGAGGAGGACTGCGGATTTTATCTTTCCGTTGACAACGACGTCATTAGAGACTAAGCACAAGCTCGGATTGTTTCAAGGCTGGGAAAGAAAACCGACCCTGCCCTTCAAGGGAACCGTCCAGGCATTTTGCTGGAGCGATTAAGGGAAATCACAGAAAATCTGACTCCGGATGGTTGGAGGAAGACTTGAAGCGTCGTCTTTCCGAATATGAGTCCAGTGTACTACCAACCACTGCGCCACCTCGCTCTCTCAGCATAATTATTTAACTGTAAAGGCGTAGGTCTGCCATTCTCTCCATGTCACACAATGGTGTTTATTGCATGCGAACACATTCAAGCGTAACAGAGGGAACACAGTGTCCATAACTAAACTTGCCACTCTTAGCATGTGTCTGCCCACCTTCCCGGAACGACACCCTTTCTAGCAGAGGCCCTCTTGACTTAGAGGGCTGTTTCCATACATTGCGTTACTGTTCTGCCATCCATATAAGAGTTGCCTGTGTTTATCCTAAATCTCTTCAGGCAAATATCGGGTTAGAATCTGCGACAAGGTTACGACGTAATCTTTCCCCCAGCTTATCCAATCCGAAAAGTCCTTTGACTCTAATAATTTCGACGTCAACAGCAGATACTCTCTAAACTATCTTACTTTTTTTAAAAAAACTAATCAGTTCTGAGATATGCGCATGCGATGCCCAAAAGGCTTTGAAGAAAAAATAACAAGTTTTTTGCACGTTTATTTATTTATGTATTTAGCGTGTGGCTATATCTCGATTGTATGTGTACTGAAATAAGTTATGAGCAAATAACATTACAGTATCTCAAACTACAAACTAATACCTAGGCCACGAATAAATCTGTTGGATCGCCTGGGCAAACTCTCATAGGACATTCTTGAATGTCAAGGACAACAGACTGCATTTCAGCGTCATAGTCGCAACTTGGTGAAGCTATTTTCTACAACTTTCTCAAAGTGTCGACACACCTACCAGTGTTGATTCTTATTCGGTTAAGAACCGAGCAGATCTTCCGTGGCAGCTCAAAGCCAGTTGACTTGGTCGACATCCATGACATCTTAAGTTTTTCTGTGGCAGCACTATCTGCCATGTTTGCCTCCAGCAGTCATTAGTATTAAAGCCGTTTCCAGCCAACATTTTTGCTGTTTCCAGGGTTCGATGACGAGAGCGAAGCCTGCCTTGGCTTATGTTCGGAATGTCTGCATGAACAGGGAGGTTAGTATTTTTCTGTACTTTTTATTCTCACTTAGAAGTGCCCTTTCCCGTCGTAGAGATGGAGGTGATACGTGCCTTAGGTGCGGATAGCCTGAAAGTACGTGTGTCTGATGGTACCGACTATTGGACGTCTGGTACGCCTAACCTGTGTATCAACAAGTTTCGTATGAGCATTATACATCCAGGCTGGTGAGGAATACTCCGCAACAGGGTAAACCAATCCCAGAGCTGAAATACGGAGTATTGATGCAGTTGATTCCCATGCTGTGCCACAGATTTTCTGGGGGATGTTATTTCGACCTTCGATCGTGGCAGCTTTTCGTAATAAATATTTCTAACTGAGCGTTCGTTCAAGCGTGACCCCTTGACATTTTGGGTTTAACTTTTAATTACCCTGCACATGTCCTCTGGGTTGTGCTAAAGGAGCAACAAAATACTGGCAACCAGACAATCCTCGAGGTATCTTGATAAATAGCACGTGTCAGAACATGAATGAAGTTTTTACACAAATTTTATAAGACACACTATGTGATCAAAAGTACCCAGACACCTGGCTGAAAATGACTTACAAGTTCGTGGCGCCCTCCATCGGTAATGCTGGAATCCAATATGGTGTTGGCCCACCCTAAGCCTTGATGACAACTCCCACTCTCGTAGGCATATGTTCAATCATGTGTTGGAAGGTTTCTTGGGGAATGACAGCCAATTCTCCACGGAGTGCCGCACTGAGGAGAGTTATCGATGTCTGCCGGTGAGGCCTGGCAGGAAGTCGGCGTTCCAAAACATCCCAGAGGTGTTCTATAGTATTCAGGTCAGGACTCTGTGCAGGCCAGCCCATTACAGGGATGTTATTTTCGTGTAACAACTCCTACGCAGGCCGTGCGTTATGAACAGGTGCTCGATCGTGTTGAAAGATCAATCGGCATCCCCCAATTGCTCTTTAACGGTGGGAAGCAAGAAGGACTTAAAACATCAGTGTAGGCCTGAGCTGTGATAGTGCCACTCAAAACAACAAGGGGTGCAAGGCCCCTCCACATGACCACACCGTAACACCACTGCCTTCGAATTTTACCGTTGACAGTACACACGCTGGCAGATGACGTTCACCGGGCATTCGCCATAGCTATACCCTGCCATCTGATCGCCACATTGTGTACCGTGATTCGTCACTCCACACAACGCTTTTCCACTGTCTAATCGTCTACTTGTACCAACCGAGGCGTCATTGAGTATTTGCCGGCGTGATGTGTGGCTTATGAGCAGTCGCTCGACCATGAAATCCAAGTTTTCTCACCTCCCGCCAAACTGTCATAGTACTTGCAGTGGATCCTGATGCAGTTTGGAATTCCTGTGTGATGGTCTGGATAGATGTCTGCCTATTACACATTACGATCCTCTTCAACCGTCGGCGGTCCCTGTCAAATAACAGACGAGGTCGGCCTGTACGTTTTCGTGCTATACGTGTCCCTTCATGTTTCCACTTCACTATCACTTCGGAAATAGGGGACCTAGAGATGTTTAGGAGTGTGGAAATCTCGCGTACAGACGTGTGACACAAGTGACCTGACCACTTTCGAAGTCCGTGAGTTTCATAGAGCGCCCCATTCTGCTCTCTCTAAGGCCTTCTGAGGTCGGTGATATGGTGTACCTGGCAGTAGGTGGCAGCACAATACCAATAATATGAAAAACGTATTTTTTTGGGGTGTCCGGATACTTTTGGTCACATAGAGTATGTTGCAATAGATTTTGAACAGTTGTTCGTACAGGCTGGCTTGAAGAGCATAACATACATCTTGACAGAAGCGATTCGATCTAGCATGCCAGGATTCTGTTATGTGACATGAAAGATTTTACCGATTCGGACGGTCCGATCAGGTCTGATGCCAGTGGGAGAAGCATTAAACCATCTAAGAATCGTACTGGCTGCGTAACAGCACGTCTTACACCTCTTGAAATATCCCCTAGAACCGACTGCCAAGCTCGAGCATCATCCTGCCTCCGTTTAGTACGACGATCGGTTTCTAACGAAAAGCTGCCTGTTGCAGAGAAATTGCGTGGCATATATGAAGGATTGACACCAACTACACCGTCCAAACATTTATGTGACCAATGTCCCCAGTTCACGCTACAGCACGGGCACTTGTTGAAGGTACTTTGCCAAATCTCAACAGGTGTTGTTGAGTCGGCCGTAGTGTCGCTTTGATTATCACTGCAGAGGCAGTTTTTGTACATAGGCTATCAACTGTATTGTCACACCTACAATACGGATTGTTTGAAAATGGACACCTGTGTCCAAAACTAGACACTAACAATAAATATGAAAAGATACTTCTAGATGCAACTTATGACGGAGCTACAGCCATTTTCTCCACTTTTTCCCTCACTTTTTAATCCGCATTTGGCCCGAGTGATATGAGTATCAGTCTAATGGATCCTCAAAGATAATTTGTTCCACTTTCTAACCTAACAGTAGCAGCAAAACATTCCAGAAATATTTTCGTAAAAGAGCTGGCGGCTGCGTCAAGAACTTCAGAACCGTATATACTCGAGAGTTTCCTCACCTTACAGTGGGTATTGTCCACCGGCCATCAGCCACGACAGCCGGCGTCCGCCCAGAAGACCACGACGCAGCGTGTTTCTGCTCTCCCCCATTTCCAGCGTAAGGCGGTATGTTATTGTATTTCACTTTCCTCGCGAGATAATTCGTTAAATAGAGTGTACGAAGTGCAGTGCAAAACGCGCATAAGTTGATATGAGTGAATTATTAAAAATTCATTTTCTTGTTTGAAGTTCTAGTATTTATCCTGCAGTTACGTATTCAGTCTTCCATCCTTCGATCTCACGTTTATTATTAAAGCATTGTAAAATACAATCCCAAGTTGGAAAATGTCAGACACACGACATATAGTTCGCTTTGGGTTCAATAGACGGAGGAAAGCAGTGTAGACAGCTCAAAACATTTGTGTCGTGACTGGGGCGGGTGCTAACGGACAAATCGCGTCAGAAAAGAATTTTTTTACGTCAAGAGTTATCGTTCTGGCTTAATGACTTTCCAAATTCAGGAAGTCTAGCTGACTGACGCATGTGATGAACTGCAACCATTTAACCTTCGTTGACATTTGTATACGACATGAAATTTCAGTAGTTGGGTGTACGAGTACTGCGTGCTCTTATTAAAGCAACAAAAATCGGACGGGTGATTACTGCTGCATTTTTTCTTGAATATCATCATTTCGCTCCATTAACGTTCCTAAGCGAGTCAGTTAATAGTGACAAGTTATGATGCCTTCATGTTAGCTTCTTCTGAAGAAATTAATGGATGAGTCCTAACAAAATACATCTCATAGAGCAAATGCCAGCGTGAACAGTTAATATTTTGGATCTGGTGATGCGAGAAGTGTGCAGTAGGAAATCTTCCCCAGCAGTTCGTCAACCGCAGCAACAAAACTGCATCAAAACTTGCTGCTGCAGTATGCCGCCTGTCTGCACTCTGCTGATTTCACAAAAAAAAAAAAAAAAAAACGTTCTAGGAGTTTGTTTGTTATTCTTCTGAACCTGCGCACTAAAATGTTTGCTTTTCTCGCTCCTTACGGAAGAACCATCAAGAAAATTCCTTCGTGGACGAAGATACACTTCAAATCTGGCTTGACAACATATTTAACTACGAACCAGAAAAATTCTGTAGGCTTGCACTCGGTAAACTACACTATGCTCCTCCGTCGTCTTTTAGAATACTGCTGCGCGGTGTGGGATCCTTACCAGATAGGACTGACGGAGTACATCGAAAAAGTTCGATGAAGGGGAGCGCGTTTTGCAGTATCGCGACATATGGGAGATATTGTCACAGAAATGATACAGGATTTGGGCTGGACATCATCAGAAGAAAGGCTTTTTCGTTGCGACGAAATCTTCTCACGAAATTCCAATCACCAACTTTCTCCTCCGAATGTGAAATTATTTCTTTGACACCGACCTACATAGGGAGAAACGATCACCACGATAAAATAAGGTGCTCGTTCTTTCCGCGCGCTATACGAGATTGGAATAATAGAGAATTGTGAAGGCGGTTGATAAACGCTCTTCCAGGCACTTAAATGCAGAGTATCCATGTAGATCTAGATGTAGATGTAGATGAGCGCTGTCTGACTGTTCTAGGTAATTTCAAAGAATATATTATTGATGATTAATTTATCTCTCATGTTTATTGTCGTATTCAATAAACTAGCTCAAAAACACTATTAAAATGTGCCCTATACTAACGCAGACAAATTAAAACTTATCACTATAACCTTATGACAGTAGTCTGTATTAATAAAGCATGAAGTACCTATAACACAAGTGTGCCTAAATCGATGTGGATTAGGAAGATATTCAGTACCCTGGACTTCAAAACGGTTCTTGTTTATGTGCTGTTTTGCATAACTCTCAAATAGTATGAAAATGTCGCAGCTGAATTAGACACATAATGAAACCAAGTTAATAAATTATTAAACACCACAACTTCATAAATGAAGTTTTATATTTTCAAAAGCTAAAAATTGTATCGCCAGAAGCAGAAAAATCAACTCTGCAACATCATAAGTTTTCGCCATTACAGTTCGGGAGACTGAAAGTACCGAAAGTAGTGCAAGGAGTTACGATGGAAGTTAACATTTGCCTGCTCATTTTCCATGTGGCTGCTTGTAGCTCTGTCACAGAAGAGGTAAAAAGCTGGCTCCCATCGAATTGGAATCGAGGGACAACGCAGCGTTTACTTTACAGCATGACTCCGTTACCTCAAGAGCTAACGTACAACTGCAGCATTCAACTTTCCCTTGTTGCCAGAGTGGTGGTCAGCACAGGTATATTGCAACGTAAAAGACGAAACTTGATGCAATTTCTGAGTGTAACATCCTTCCTGGAATCAAAACTGTAAACGGATAACCCAGTTTACACATTAAAAGAAACTAATTTATACTATTCAATGGAAATAAGAAGAAAATATCAAGTGAATTTAGCAGGACAATTTTAGCAATCCAGGAAGTAACTCGACGATCACAAAGTTTCCGCCGGACGAAGTGGCCGAGCGGTTCTAGGCGCTACAATCTGGAACCGCAGGTTCGAATCCTGCCTCGTGCATGGATGTGTGTGATGTCCTTAGGATAGTTTGGTTTAAGTAGTTCTAAGTTCTAGGGGACTGATGACTTCAGAAGTTAAGTCCCACAGTGCTCAGCGCCATTTTTGAACAAAGTTTCCAAACATATTCTGCATTGTTGCCAAGTTTCAAATATACTATCCGCAAAAAGAATACATCTCCATAGCCAATGTTCAACATATTCAGAAGTGAGTATAGATTGTATCTCAAACATGCCGCTGCCACGGACCAGAATATCAAATGTATAAGCCAACGAGTTTTATTCCCGTTTCTGTAATTAGTTTAAGGATGACAGTATAGTTAATAATAATACTCAGATGCATCAACTGCATCAACTGCATACTAAGAATCATAAACTGATAACTATCACTATTATTTTCGTTTTCTGTCTTAAGCGTACTAAAACTGATAATTAATAACTTTTTTGGATCATTTCCAGCGATTATACTGTAAGCATTATATGTATGCTTGTAGAATAGTCGCTGGCGCCGATTAAAAAATGTGGATTGTTTTGATCATTATAAACTTGAATGTTGTCACTCGAACAACCCCAAAAGAAAACGGCGGAAATGAAAAGACAACACAACATTGTTTGCAAAATGTGAACTTTCACAGAGACTTCTTAAGTTACCAGCAACATTAATTTTCTAATCAATAAAGTCTACTGTCCCAAGAGGTCAAATGCACTGACTAAAAAATTTGGCTCACAAAGCCGTAAGGAAAATGTAATCAGCAAAAGTGTGTAGTGGAAGTTCGATTCCAGCATCTCATTGCTAAAATGAAAAAAAAAAAAAAGTTTTCGTCAGAACATGGAACAAGAAACAGAAAACGCTGACAGTAATGTCTGCAATAAGTTACATTTAAGCTAAATATTCAGTCCATAAATACTGAAATAACAAGTACAATCAATTGTAATGATTACAATACAACCTCTGCTGACGCTTCATCAGTAAAAGCAGACAGCATCTACTTTGAAAAACTTGTCAACTTACATTATTCGTGAGATAGATAGAACCCAAAATAACAGTAGCTTCTTGGTGCTGATTTTCTATGTAGCTTCTCAGAGTCACTGCGGAGTGTTTGTAATTT
Organism: Schistocerca serialis cubense; assembly: GCF_023864345.2. NCBI lineage: Eukaryota > Metazoa > Arthropoda > Insecta > Orthoptera > Acrididae > Schistocerca > Schistocerca serialis. Next base: position 250,472,651 of record NC_064639.1, on the reverse strand, counting down.
AGTATTTGATAGCTTCATATCAACGATGCCTCTAGGCTATCATAATATTCATACGAGAGTTCTCAAGGCGTAATGCGATGGAACAAATGACATATGTTTCTGGGATTTGCAGAGCCTATCCATATACTGCTGGTTCGTGAAGGCATACTACAACTACTTTAACAGCGGTCATTGTCATCCAGATTATAATCGACACTTAATTTCTGCATTTGAAAGTGTTGCTCAGAAGTGTGCGAATAGCATTAACATCACTTCAACACATTCAACGCAGCCTCGTTGTGTGCCATTTAATCGCAAGAAAATGCCTTACGATTTCATCTTTCTGCCACTGAGGCACATTTCTGTCATTTCAAAGGGTAAAATTCAACAGTTTCATTTATCTCCCAGTAATGGTGTAGTCGTTCGCAGCTCGTGGTCTCGCGGTAGGTTTCTCGCTTCCCGAACACGGGGTCCCGGGTTCGATTCGCGGCGGGGAATCACCCGGAGAGAATATACAAAAGTGAAATACTCCTTTTCCCACTCCCTCACCTACCCTCCACACCCACTGTGGATGTCTCGTGGATTATGACATGGAATACAGTTGTGTTGCTGTTATCGCAATATAGTTTCCTATTATAGCTAAACCACTGTGGTAGGTAGAAGTAATGTGGAACATCACTGACTACACGATTGATGATGACGAAGTCCCATAATCCGTAACAGAGCGCAGGGGACGATGCGGGAGACCTGCACCGCCGTACTAGGCAAGGTCCTAGTGGAGGTGGTTTGCCATTGCCTTCCTCTGACCGTAATGGGGATTAATGATGATGATGAAGACATACAACAACACCCAGCCATCTCAAGGCAGGTGAAAATACCTGACCCCGCTGGGTATCGAACCCGGGACCCCGCGTTTGGGAAGCGAGAACGCTACCGCGAGACCACGAGCTGCGAACGACTACACCATAACTGGGGGTAAATGAAACTGTGGAATTTTGCTCTTTGAAATGCCAGAAATGTGCAAAATCCATCAATAGCTTACAGACTATTGTCAAAGCTTAATTACGCCTTCACAAGCTTGGGCACATACACTTCCCTCCAGATATTGTTCCTCATCACCTCACGCTTTTCTTAAGAATCTAGTGTCGCACAAACAGTGAAAAATATGGCTAATAAATTGGAATGGAGGCCGCTCGTTGTCACATTTTCTGACCGGGTACTACACTGTTGCTCTGAAGACAAATACTTATGGTAAATACGGATATTGCATGTGGCAAGCGTACGATGTCTCCATTCTTCCAAATTCACGATTTAGAAATTAGTGAAAGTTAGTGTCAGATGAGCCTGTCAAGTAATAAACAACAATATAATAATGATAATGAAGACCTGCAAATTCCATCAGTCATCTGACGATTATGAAATGTTCCTATTTTGTTATACACGGAGCTGCAGTATGAATTCGAGGTTTTTCTTAGAATTCTGTACTTAATATCGTTGTGATCACAATATATCATATTTCCTCTGGGATTTGAATCTATGGCTATTTCCTCTGGGATTTGAATCTATGGCTATAATTGCAGTATCACACAGCTGTTGAGGCACCGATAATAAGAACATTAACTTATTGCTACAGTTCTGGCTAAGGCAGACTTCTCACAAATCAAAAGACTAGAGAAACTGTAATTTGCTCTTAAAATAAACTTCTTGCGGTAAAAAACTAAATTCTCCACTCATTCTCATCTATTACGTAAGGACTGTTCAGAATATTTCTCAAAATTACAAATAAAAGTCCAGGGAACTTAGTAGGATAATTCTGGCCTACTTCTCAAACATTTTACGTGATGTTCCACTATAGTTCAGCCTTGTCCCTACCATTGATGGGCGCAAGACCGTTAATCCGTTAATCGTTAATTAATGAAGTTAACTTTCCGAGTAAAGGATTAACTTTTAAGTCAGTTTTTTAAAGAAAACGTTAACTGACTCCCTAGCTTCCGTTAACCTTCTATGAGCCTGTTAATCGTTAACTAGGTACCTATTGTTCCTGAAAAAAATGAGGCCATGCCACACGCAGAAATCGTGTTCTGACAAGTTCGGATCATGTAATTGTGCAGATATGCACGGATGCGTGCGATTAGTGTAAATAATTGAGAATAAATATCTACTGGCTGTTTGTTGCTTGTTTACTGAGTTCGCGTTAAGTACTACTTTTTGTAAGTGGATTGAACGTGCAAACTAAATCATGGCATCGATTCAAACTTTACAACTAATGATAATCTATGGCGCCATTTAAGTGGTTACGTTACTTTTGTATCGAGATCTGAAGAACAAATATTCTCGATTGTATACTGAGCTTACGTAAAAATCAACAGTTAGGGTTACACTTCGAGCCTTAACAATTTGAAACAATACTTAAGGAGAGCACAAGAATCGTCGTACGTACAACCGGAAGAAACAGTGGAGGCAGAGTACGGTCGAGGATAACCAAAAAGAAAAAAGAAAGGAACAGTCGTGGGCATTCAGACATCGACAGCGGATCCAGTATGAATAATATGGTTAAAAGCTACTGCGAATTTTTTTTTCGCACTGCAGCAATTGACAGCGGTGTGTGTCGACGTAGCGTAGACCAACGCAGAGTAAACGAGTGAACGATTAACTGTAAAGTAACGCTTTAACGTTTAACTTTAAATTCCGATAAATCTACTGTAAAGCACAGCTTTAACGTGTAGTGAAGTTAACTTTTTTAGTGACGGATTAACGATTGGAGAAGTTAACTTTTTGATTAACGTTGCACAGCTATGAACCCCCACAGTACTTACACAGTCAGGAAAGCGAGAAGTCTCTCGCAGTCCAATTTGTCCAGGTCGTGAAAAAGCCTCTGCATTTTGCGTCTTGCAAGTGTACAACGTTGTGGTTTTGCATGGTACGTCTCCTGTTGTTCCACATTTATTGTGGCTATATATGAGGCGTGATCAAATATTATTGCTGCCATATCCGAGCTAGGACTCGATCTTTAAAGTTACATGAGACGTAGATTTTTTCTAATCTGTTGGATGAGTGGTTGTTGCCTTGGGGAAATCTCGGTTATTGTGTCATGTTTCAATCACGCACCCTTTAAATGCAATGCCTCAATTATAAGTTCTAATTCCGCTGATTTAGTGAAATTGTGTGTTTGGTTCTTGGCTTTAGGACCCAACTGAAATCTCCTGCAAGGAGTATGTGCTGTTGATGTTTTTTTCGACTAAGAGAAGTTCTCATATCTATTCAACTTTCGACTTTTGTTGTAATGTTTCACCCTTTTACTTGATCCAGTAGTTTATCTCTCTCTCCTTACAATAAGGCGGTATATATGTCGACAGCATAAAAAAAATCTTGCACGTTGTTTAGTTGAGGACATTTTGTTAATGTCCAGGGTTAGTATATTATAGGCTTCAAATGCCATCGTCTCTTCTTCCTCTTCTTCTTCTTCTTCTACAGTAGCGCTACAGCCCTTGGTGAGCCTTGGCTTCTTCAACAATCTTCCTCCACACTTCTCGGTTATTTGCTGCTCTTTTCCACCCCCGGACTCCCATATTGGTGATATCCATTATTACCTCATCGATCCATCTTCTTCTAGGTCTCCCTTTTCGCCTAACTGAATGGATCATACCTTTCATCATTTTCTTTGGAATTCTATCCTCTGCCATTCTCTCCAAGTGTCCTAGCCACCGTATTCGCTGTGATTTCACAAATTTTACTATGTCCCTGCCTTGTATTAACTCTTGTAATTCGGCATTGTAGCGTATTCTCCAGCCTCCTTCCTCCCTTATTGGCCCATAGATTTTGCGTAGTATTTTCCGCTCAATGCTTCTTAGAGCATTTTTATCATGTTCTGTCAACGTCCATACCTCTGAGCCGTATGTGATAACTGGGCGGACTAGGGAATTATATATTAGCAGTTTAGTTTTTCTTGTAACAAGGCTATTTTTGAAAAGCTGCATATTTGCAAAGTAAGCTCTGTTTCCTGCTTGTATTCTTTCCCTTATAGCCTTTCCATTACTGTTATCATTTGTTATTAGGGCTCCCAAGTAGTTAAAAGAGGACACTCCATTAAAGCATTTCCCATTGATGTTTAGGTTTTTAGAGGTTCTTCTGGCCTCAGATTGTGACATTACCATATATTTTGTTTTGTTTTCATTTACTATGGGGCCAACTTTTAAGGCTTCTGTTTCCATTGCCCAGTATGTTTCTAGGAGTGTATTGGTATTTCTTCCTACTATAGCAATGTCATCAGCGTATGCACATATCTGGCTAGTTTTCATAAATATGGTGCCTCTTTTGTTGATTTTATTTACTGCACTATGCAGGGCTATGTTGAATAGGACAGTGGAGAGACTATCCCCTTGCTTCACACCTTTATTAAAGTCAAAGCTATCACTTGTTCTGCTAAGGACCTTTCCTTTTGCTCTTGTCTCTGTCATGGTCATTCTGATTAGTCTTATTAATTTAGTACATATACCAACTTCTTCCAGTACTCTGTATAGTTCTTGCCGATTTATGCTGTCAAAGGCTTGTTTGAAATCGATGAATAAGAAATACAGATCTATATCATATTCATAGAACTTTTCCATCATTTACCTTATCACAAATATTTGATCAGTTGTTCCTCTGCCTGGTCGAAAGCCACACTGATATTCCCCTAGTATGCCCTCTGCACACTTCTGTATCCTTTCGTTTAATATACTTGTGAAGATCTTATAAGCTGTACTTAGGAGTGTTACACCTCTATAGTTTTCACATACTGTTCTGTCCCCTTTCTTATAAATGGGGACTATTATTCCAGTTTTCCAATTATCTGGCATAGTTTCTGTTTCCCATATATCTGATATTAATGTGTGCAGTTCCTTTATTACAGCCTCACCACCAGTTTTTATTAATTCAGCAATTATGCTGTCTTCCCCAGGGGCTCGATTGTTTTTTGACTTGTGCACAGCCTGGGAGACCTCTTGCAGTGTTGGCTTTCTTGTCTCATTGGTTTCATTGTCTACTTCCAGCTCCACTCTTCCCTCCTGTGCAGCTGTCTCTTCATCTTCTAGGCTGGTGCTTAGTGTATCTTTGAAATACTCTGCCCATCTTCCCACTATCTGTTCTTCCTCCCTTATCATTTTCCCATCTTTACTGGAACAGGCCGTTGTTTCTCTACATCTTTGAAGAATTTTAATGTCCGTCATGCTAGAAGCTGTCCAAAATTTCGCCTCTCCTTGGCATCCTTTTTGGAAAGCGAAGCCTCTTCTGCTCCCCTCGCCTCGTTGTGGTGTCATTGTCGTCACCGTAGTGGTAGGATTTCAGTCATCTTTGCATCTTTGTCCTTCGCTTCCACTTCCATTACGTCTATCCACTCTCGTTCGAGTTTGCTTTGTAAGTTCTTTTGAGTCGTCTCTTCTTCTTCTCAGTAAAAAGAGGGATTGTGCCTCATTCTACCCCTGACGTCGTCCTCTGGTTGCTTAATCTCATACGTTAACGGTAATACTGACCTCGATGGGGTTGCTACTTCTCCGACTGGGATCTGTGACATGCATTCTTCTGAACATTGTATTCTTACGTGGCCAGTTGATCTACATTCAGCACTAGTTCGTGACTGACCGTAATGTGTAACAATAGCCCTCTACCCACAAACATTTATGTATGAGAGGATGGGTTTTCGTAGAAGGATCATCAGTTATCGCACTCCATTAAATACAGAGACCGAGCGAGGAGGCGCAGTAATTAGCACACTGCATTCGCATTCGGGAGCACGACGGTACAAACCCGCGTCCGGCCATCCTGATTTAGGTATTCCGTGATTTCCCCGAAAAGGCTTCACGCAAATGCCGTGTTGGTTCCTTTGAAAGGGCACCGTTGACTTCCTTCCCCATCCTTTTCTAATCCGATGGGACCGATGACCTCGCTGTTTGTTCCCCTTCCCAAAATAAACCAACCAACTAAATACGGAGAACTTCTGAGTATTATACAATTTTTTCAGCGATATTAGCAGTCACATCTCCGTAAGGAGAAACAATTGGGTTGATCTGTTATACCGATATTTTCAATGGTAGCTCAAATATTCTTCCCGTTCGTAGGCCAAATATAGCGCGGGTAACAATGACTTCACTAATACGAGTATTATCATCAATGTAAATTTAACTGTTCTGCCATTGGAGTTGACAACTAAGTTCCACAGCTCTGCGTTCTACAGTTTAATAGAGACAATACACGATGTAATTGAGACCTGTCAGGGTAGCCGAAAGCGCTAACGCGCTGCTTCCTGGACTCGGGTAGGCGTGCTGGCCCCGGATCGAATCAGCCCGGCGGACTAATGACGAGGGTCGGTGTGCTGGCCAGCCTGGATGTGGTTTTTAGGCGGTTTTTCACATCCTGCTAGGTGAATACCGGGCTGGTCCCCACGTTCCGCCTCAGTTACACGACTCGCAGACATTTGCAACATGTTCGCACTATTCCATGGATTACACTAGACGCAGGCAGTTGGGGTACACACATTCCATCCCAGGGGGGTATGGGGTGGCGGCAGGAAGGGCATCTGGCCACCCTTCACATTAACCCGCCAAATCCCGCCAGACCCTGCGAGTCGCGATTAATGGTTGGAAAGAAAGAAAAAAATACACGATGCAATTGAGACCTGAATTCGTATTATATATTTACAAGTTATCTTTAACGTTTCTTGTAGCCGTGTTTCAGTATCGAGAAAATTTGGTCGTGCAGAGATTCGTTCAAAGACGACTTTCAGTGCATCTTTCTTGACACGTTGCGACATTATTGCGTGATCGGGGCCCACGAGAAGTATGGACCCTGCAAGGAACTTGTGACGTCACTCTAGCTGCCCTTCCCGGCATACATCGCGAACACCTCGCTTCGTCTGGGAACAGGCGTGAAATCAATATATTAGCGAAAAGGTATCCAGTAAAGCCTTTCACTTTGTCATACTTTATCGTGAGCAGAAAGCACAACTTCGAACTATTAAATTGGACTGAAATAGTAACTCGCCCCTTAATGGAGACGATCACGGCAACTGGCAAGATATGTAGTGGCACATGCTGTGACGTACGCCAAAAGGCCAATATATTTCGTTGACGGCGTGAATGATACATCGTCGTCTCTGAAGCTCACTTCCTCCGATTACATAAAGCCAGTGCCTCAACTTAAGCACACCGGCGACGCCGAATGTGGCGAATTGGACCACCGCTGGGAGAGGCAGACAACCCATTCGGCTATGAAAGCGGTCTCTTTTGTAGATCAAATTGGAAAAATGGCAGAAAGGTAGAACCATTACATAAAGCAATCACACACTCTTCAGTAATGATTAATTTCTTTTTCGTCGGCAGTACAGTAGTTTGGTTAAAATATGGATTTCATTTAGCATCAGTTTCGAGTCTTAGCTTATTTTCAAGTGCACATATGGATGAGGACATCATCATCATCATCAGCGTAGGTATTTATAACATCTGACATGCCATGATGTCTCGTTGTTGCTGTGTCCATTACTGATCACCCCCGATGTTAAGTCCCATAGTGCTCAGAGCTCCATTGACGACCATATTATACGTAAATTTACAAGGCGAGGAAAATTTTAATATATGTCGACTGGACTATATGCTCATATTCACTTGTGCAATTATAAACGAGCAAAGTTCGAAACCGGCCAGAAACGGTATGAAGTACTCAGGGGAAAGTTTGTAAAAATAGCTATATTTAGCTAATGTTTTCAAGGAAAACAAATTCATTAGAATATATTGAAAGATAAAATAGAAAATACGTGGAGTTTTCAAAAGGAGTATTCAGTCTACTTCACTCACAGAACGTTTCGCTGATCCAGATACAAACTATCAGGGATAATGTGGAAGGGGAGAAGTGAATAAGTTTCACATTAGGAAACCTGGTCTTCTTGCTACTGAGTCGAAAGATACGAAGCAGAAGTGTCGTGGAATATTTCTGTCCTTGGAAAACAGTAATTTACGCCTTGTTTTTGTGTAATGTAACACACTAATTTACTATATATGCAATTCCCAACATTGTAGGGTAGACAAATCAGACCAACACGCAGGCATAAAGTCGCAGACTGGTCACAGTCTGTCGTAATTGTACACTACACAGCCAGAATGAAAGAACTACCATATAATGCCAATGTCAGCAAAGTGTAAGTCGGTTGAAAAGGCAAACTCAACAAAGGAGAAATACAAGAACAGGGAAAAAGTGGCATCATAACATATCAGAAAGTAATTCGCAAAATATATTATTCCGAAAATCACTATGTTCACTCAATAAGTGTACACCCTTAAAGTAGAAAAAAATTCTAGTTGTTCATGATGACTTACTAAGATGGGTGACATAATACTGAAAAATATACAAACACAAAGATGGAATAAAAATTTCAAAAGGTATCGAGGATATACAGATATTATAAAATGTGTAAAAGGACACTTTTGTTTGATGCTATTTAAAGAAACAAAAAGGAATAAATTGTGACATTAAAATACAATGAGTTGCGAGGAAGAAAAAACAACAATTGCACTGTATTATTCTTCACGGCCACTTGACGGGAGGGACCTGCATTTAGGAGGAGTAATGGAGAGAAGGAAGGTAGTTTGGTTCTTGGGGCTACATAAAGTGTGTATGCGGGTGGATGGTTGATGCGGCTGGTCCCGGTGGAGGTTCGAGCCCTCCCTCGGGCATGGGTGTGTGTGTTTGTCCTTAGGATAATTTAGGTTAAGTAGTGTGTAAGCTGAGGGACTGATGACCTTAGCAGTTAAGTAGCATAAGATTTCACACACATTTGAACATTTTTTTGGTTGATGCGGGTCAAGTTTTGGAGCAGGCAAAAAAGGGGCATGATGGTTGGTAGGAGAACATGGGATTCTGGATACAAATAACTAGTATGGGGTCAGGCCAAGGACTCGGGGAGATAAGGAAGGGGAGGGCCGTATGGGAAAGGAGCCCTGGTATTGGCAGCGGATGGGCAGGGGTAGGTTGAAACTGACAGGGGGGATAGACATCAGCTACACAAATTTGTGAGATTATTCATTGCATTATGGAACTACGTCATTTTTGTATCAAGGTGATGTGTGCTATACTGGTATTCTGTTGAGAAAACGCTATATTTTTGGAATAACAGGCACGAGCAAAGTAACTTAAGAGTGAAACGGTTTCCTTGTAGAGTTTCTCGGCAAATATGGCACGTTTTTATATTCATGTCGCGCCTGTTTCGCAGCACGAGAGCGAGTTGGGCTGTGTGAAGTGGCCGTCCGGCAGTGTCGCTGACTGGCGCGCCAGTAATTGATGGGGCTGCAGTGTCGCAACCAAAACAGAGTGCAGACGCCGCGCCGGGCGGCCAAGTTTCCTTGTGCAGAGGACGCGGAGCCCGGCCGGCGCCTTGTCGGGAAATGAGTCAACGCGGGCGGCACTCCGACAAAAGATGACCCAACACGTAAAATATGTATCGCACCGGTAAAGCTCCTGCACTAGTCGCAAGAACTGGGCAACACCCTCATTAGCGGAAAGTTGGGTAATGGTACGCAGCGCGAAATAGTACGTGTTCCGTATCTGAAGCTTTCGGCAAACGTTACTACATCCGACGACTGCTGTCCTCTTCTGATTTCTTCAGCAACAAGAGGACAGTTTTCTTTTGATCTGCGAACTCCGCGGGTGTGAGAGAGATAAAACAGGCTACTTCCTTATTTACAGCGGACAGAAAATAGTAAGGTAAGCTTACAGTTAAACCAGATTTGCTTTCGTCTCAATATGTTGTTAAAGCCTGCAGTGTATTCTATCATTGTACGGATTTGCTTCTTACATATAACAGTTCAACTTACAGAAACTGATAGCTTTAATATGTAATGGCAGATGGGGTTAATGGTGCTCTAAAAGAGAACATGTGTGCACCCAGAGGGGATGGAAACTCAAAGAAGCTCAAATGAGAAGAAAGTAAGAAATGAAAAGATACAATTGAGAGGGATGAAGAACAAGAATGATGAAGCTGTATGTAGGCGCTTTATTTAACAATCAAATGGTTGAAATGGCTCTAAGCGCTATGGGGCTTAACATCTGAGGTCATCGGTCCCCTAGAACTTAGAACTACTTAAACCTAACTAACCGTCCGCAGCTCCTGGTCTTGCGGTAGCGTTCTCGCTTCCCGCACCCGGATTCCCGTGTTCGATTCCCGGAGGGGTCAGGGATTTTCTCTGCCTCGTCATTACTGGGTGTTGTGTGATGTCCTTACGTTAGTTAGGTTTAATTCGTTCTAAGTTCTAGAGGACTGATGACCTCAGCAGTTAAGTCGCATAGTGCTCAGAGCCATTTGCTCAGAGTCATTTGCCATTTTTTTTTTGTTATATATTCGTTGTGTACCAAGCAAGAAGTACACAACAAATACCGCGAGACGCCACTACCACACATGCACAACAACTTGCATGGTGTCTGATAGTTCCACGTAGCAGCCGCCAGATGGTGCCGTTATGCAGACAGGAGTGACACCACCAGCAGTCGACCAATGGTGTAAGCGCCCAGAAGATGACCCCTACGTCGGGTTGAAACCGGTTGGCGGTATTATAACAATAATAAATGCGATTAAGACTGTTATTGAATTAGTGATCATCTGACCAGGCCACAGTTTTGCAATCGTCTACGGTTCAACCGGTGTGGTCACGAACCCAGGAGAGGCACTGCAGGCGATGTCGTGATGTTGACAAAAGGCGCTCGCGTCGGCCTTGTGCTGCCATGGCCTTTTAACGCCAAATTTCGCCTCACTGTGTTAACGGATAAGTTCGTCGTACGTCTCACATTGATTTATGAGGTTATTTCACACAGTGTTTCTTGTCTGTTAGCACTGACAACTATACACAAACGCCGCTGATCTCTGTCGTGTAAGTGAGGAACGTCGGCCACTGCGTTGTCCGTGATGAGAGGAACGCCTGAAATTTGGCATTCTCAGTACACTCTTGACGCTGTGGATCTCGGAATACAGAATTTCCAAACGGTTTACGAAATGAAATGTCCCACACATCTAGCTCCGACTACCATTCCGCGTTTAAAGTCAGTTAATTCGTCATGCGGCCATAATCACGTCGTAAAGCCTTTCACATGAATCATCTGAGAACAAATGACAGCTCTGCCAACGCACAGCTCTTTTACACCTTGTGTACGCAATACTACCGCCATCTGTATGTGTACATATCGCTGCTCCATGACTTTTGTCACCTCAGTATATACGCAGGCGAGCAGACAGATTCTGTCTTCATAGATTTCCTAAAAGTTTTTCGAAACTGTTCCATTTCGTCGACTACTAACAAGAGAACCTCCCCATCGCACCCCCCTCAGATTTAGTTATAAGTTGGCACAGTGGATAGGCCTTGAAAAACCGAACACAGATCTATCGGGAAAACAGGAAGAAGTTGTGTGGAACTATGAAAAAAATAAGCAAAATATACAAACTAAGTAGTCAATGTTTAAGATAAGCAACATCAAAGAAAGTACGAGCTCAGCAACGCCGTGGTCCCGTGGTTAGTGTGAGCAGCTGTGGAACAGGAGGTTCTGGGTTCAAGTCTTCCCTTGAGTGAAGAGTCTAATTTTTTATTTTCAGACAATTATTATCTGTCACCAGTGTCGTATAGAATATATCAGACGTGTTTTCCTGTGGAAAAATCGGTTGACCTATGACCTTGCGATCAAATGTTTTCGGTTCTCATTGGAGAGCACGTCCTTTCGTCTACTAATCGCACCCTTTTGCGGTGCGGTCGCAAAACACAGACACTAAATTTTTTACAGTGAACAGAGACGTCAATGAACGAATGGACAGATCATAACTTTTCGAAAATAAAGAAAATAAATTTTTCACTCGAGTGAGGATTTGAACCAAGGACCTCACGTGTCGCAGCTGCTCACGCTGACCACGGGACCACGTGGCTCCTGAGCTCACGATTTCCTTGATGTTGCCTATGTCGCACATGGACTACTCATTTTGTATATTTTGCTTATTTTTTTCATGGTTCCACACAACTTCTTCCTGTTTTCTCGATTGATCTGTGTTCAGTTTTTCAAGGCCTATCCACTGTGCCAACTTATAACTAAATATGAGGGGGGTGCGATTGGGAGGTTCCCTTGTAAGAAAGACATGACTTTACAGAAAATCCTCACAAAAATGTGATTTCCTTCAGGAATATTGGTGTAATAGCACCCATTGCTTTATACTGGACGGCGAATGGTCCACAGAAACTACAGTGACATCAACTGTGTTCCAGACAAACGTAATAGGTCGTCTAATGTTCTCATCGTACATAAACGATTTATCGGCCAGGATCAGCAGCACAATCACATTGTCGTCCGCAGCTCGTGGTCGTGCGGTAGCGTTCTCACTTCCCACGCCCGGGTTCCCGGGTTCGATTCCCGGCGGGGTCAGGGATTTCCTCTGCCTCGTGATGACTGGGTGCTGTGTGCTGTCCTTAGGTTAGTTAGGTTTAAGTAGTTCTAAGTTCTAGGGGACTGATGCCCATAGATGTTAAGTCCCATAATGCTCTGAGCCATTTGAACCATCATATTGTCAACTGCCGAGACTGTTGTCTACATGGAAACCTCGGCGTTGGATGATCGTAAGGAAATGCGGAAAGACTTGGATAAAATTTCCACTCCGTGTAATGTTAGGCAGCCCTCTTTAAACGTAGATAAACGAAATATAAGCCTGTAACAAAGAGAAAGAACCTGATACAATTGAGTTACAAAGTCACTTTTGAACAACATGAGCATATAAAATTGCATAAGTATTTAGGGTTAATATTTAGAAGTGATGGGACGATCTCGTAAAATCAGTATTAGTAGAGAGGAACAAACGATTTATATTTGTTGGAATAATTCTGAAAAAATTTAATGCATGTGTAAATGAAATCGTCAACTTCCGTAGCTGAGCGGCCAGGGCGACTGACAGCCGTGAGGAGAATCCGGTTTTGATTCTCGGTAATGAGAGCGATATTTGCTTGGCGAGAGGACTGGTACGTGGTGCACTCATTATCGTGAGGTCAACTGAGCAACTATTTGATCCAGTAACAGGGGTTCCAAGGTACTGAAACCCGACAACGACCTAGAGAGCGGTTTACCGAACGCACACGGCATCCAGTGACGCTATTGCCACAGGATGAGAGGGCGGTCGGTCGGACCCCATCTGCTCGTCTAGGGAGAGAACCGAAACTGTATCTTTTTGTAAATGAAATCACATACAAGACGCTAGTGTGACCGTTTTGTTGTTCCAGGGCTCGGATTCTTTATCAAACAAGCATAGCAAAATGGTTCAAATGGCTCTGAGCACTATGGGACTTAACATCTGAGGTCATCAGTCCCCTAGAACTTAGAACTATTTAAACGTAACTAACCTAAGGACATCACACACATCCTTGCCCGAGGCAGGATTCGAGCCTGCGACCGTAGCAGTCTCGCGGTTCCGGACTGAAGCGCCTAGAACCGCACGGCCCCCGCGGCCGGCCAAGCATAGCAATATCTCTCGAACGAACTCAGAGACGCACTGCTCTGACCTTGACAGGTCGCTATAGCCTGTGAGAATTTGTAAGAAAAACGCTCACTTAGACGAGAATACTCGAAAGAAGGACTACGTAATTCTCGCCAACACTACTGAACAAATTTGGAACACCTATATTCAAAGAATATGTTCCGACCATTATTCTGCCACCATTGTATTGTATCTCGCTTAGGGTACATGAAAATAACATAAGAGAGGTCAATGTGCATACGGAGACATGCAGAGTGTCTTTTTTTTTTTTTTGCTCTTGCTCAGTACAGGAATGGAACAGGGAAGAAAATCGAAATAATGGCTGAACATGTTTCTTTGCATGGCCATCCTCCGCAGCAAGCACAGAAGTATTTGTTTTGTAAACAAAAACGCCTTCTCTTGCTGTACTATGCTCAATTTTCTCAGACTTTTTTCACTTTAAGACATCATCAATGGGATCTATAACGATTCAGTTATGATACACTTTCGTTTTGATACGTGTTGTTCGTAGATTATAATACAGTTAACTGCTCGATTTTTATGTAAATAAGTCATTACTTACGGTTCTTCTTGTTTTTAGTTGGCATCGGTGTTTCCTCTCATCTGATCACATGGATGTCCCATTACCACTCTATTTACGAAACATAAGAATGTTTTTTTTGTGTTTCGAACATTTTTCTTCGCACTTTTTATTTTGTTTGCACTTGTTGTTTTGATGCATTCTCAGTCTTCTGTCACTAGTGTAGACATAACACTGGTATAGACATAACTACTTTGAGTTCACTGTGTACATCATCCTGTACATGTTGCCAACCTAACGAATAATATGCTGAAAAGTCTCTGTCTCTGTCTCTCTCTCTCTCTCTCTCTCTCTCTCTCTCTCTCACACACACACACACACACACACACACACACACACACTGATATAAACATAACAAATGAGAAATGAATAGACGTTAGTTTTCAGGATGTAATTCCTTAGGTTGGCAACATCTACGTGTACGTAAACAAACCCAACAGGATGAGATACAAATTGAGCTCACAGTAGTTATATCTACATTAGTGTTACGTATGCCTATACTAGTGACAGACAACAAACCACTAGTTCCCCGTCTCGTGTCTAATTCAGAATTAGTCATACAAACTGTCAACAGATGTCCGTACAATCGTGACTGACATTCTGATCAACGGACAACCAAGCCAACGAAAATGTCTGGGCACTTATCAGACGGGTTAGTGTGTGCCGGGTAGTCCCACATCCACAGTCGCTGTGTATACAGCCACAGACGGGGCGGTACGGCATAAAGAAGGTGCCTAAAGACTCTCTGCGATGGAGGGCCATAAGAAGAATGTAAGCAGGACAGTCGCAGTCTAATGTGACCCGATGGTTTAATGTGCAGGTGGCCACAATTCGTAGAGACAGAAACAGAATCCTGAAGACCAGGGCAGGACCGACCACGTGTGATATCAGAAAGAGAGGAGTGTTATTTCGTACCGCCTTAGTACTGCACGGCAACTGGTATTTGACCTCGCAGCACCCACTGGACGTGTTGTATCGAGACAAACGGTGACAGAAGGCTTCGGCAGGGCGATCTTTACTGTCGGATACTTGCTGTATGTGCACCTCTGATGCGTCTTCGCAGAAGGGAATGTTTAGACTGGAGTCATCAACATACCACCTGGTCGTCGAATAGTGAGCTGACGTTCTTTTCATAGATGAGTCCCGATTTGGTCTGGAGAGTGATTTTCCAAACATTCGCATCTGGAAGGAACGTGGAATACGGTTTCGGGATCTAAGCATTGCGGGAAGAGACAGGTATGAGGAGGATCTTTCATGGTGTGGGCAGGGATTATGTGGACCACTCGAACACTTCTTCATGAAATTATATCGGTGAAACGGCAAGGCTTAATTGCTGTCACATATCGTGAGGAGATCTTCGGACGTCATGTGCGGTTGTTGCGAGGTGGTGTGGACGATAATGCTCCACCTCATAGAGAACGGTTGGTATATGTTTTTTGAAAACGGAAAATGTTGCACGCATGGCGTGGCCTGGTCGCTCTCTCGATGTGAGTCTCATAGAGCACGTCTGGAATCCACTAGGAGACAGGTTACATCACGTCAGCATCCACCAACGACTCTCCAAGACTTGCGAGCAGCTCTGCAGGAAGAGTAGATGTTGTTGCCTCAACAGCAGATTGATGACATTCATAGCATGCCCCGTCGTTGTCTGGCCTGTACACCCCATACCGAGCACTTAACTAGTTGTCAGAAACTGTGTGTGCAAATCCGTTAACTTGCAGAAAACGAAGAACATTTTTGTCTAGCTTTAAGCATATGGCAGTTGTTTGTGTTCTGCATTCTTTAAATTGCTTCTCCTCTACTATCATCTGTTACATTGTTTCGTGGCAAAATAAACGCAATTTGCAAAATTTTCGTTTGTTGTTTTAATTTAGGACGCCAGTATATTATTGTTGCCACGTTCAGGTCCCCTACATAACGTTAAGGCCTTACGTCACAAGTGGTGCTAGCAAAGTGCTTTGCAAATAATTTCCAAACTCGGTTACCATTTGTATGTACTATCACCATGGAACCACTAATTATGCCTTTCAACACTAAGTCTAATAGGCGCATGCTACATACTAAGTTCCTTTATGCGTTATTATTATTATTATTTTATTATTATTATTATCGACATGAATGTGGAAACATCACGTCCATTACCGCTAGGCAATTCCAAAACGAAGTCTTCAAAACTAGCAGTGTCAAGATGAATCACGCAGGACAAAAGCTGTAAGAGATGTTGCGCGTTATGTGGAACAGCGTGCTGACACTAATGGCGTGTTTATACTGTACGCGCTTTTCACCAGACAGGCACTAGTTGCTAGCGGAGTAGCAAGCCTATGACAAACTCCAAGTACATTTCTACACATATCGTATTTTCTTCTTGTGCTGTTCTAAAACAATGTGGCAGACGTATGACATACACAAACGATGAATATGTGGATATGTTCCTGGTCGTTGGTGCATCGGATAACCTGGCTGGTATTGCTGCTCGTGTATATGCTGCTAGATATCATGATCGACGTCATTCAGATAAAAATGTGTGTAAGGGGGAATTTAAAGTAGACCAGGATGGCAGTGAGAATTTGTATCGAGGCCTGCGAGGATAATCCGTGCAGTTGTGTGAACCGCTATGTATAGTGACTAATGCACCTGGCTAGTAAGCAGGAGACCCGGATTCGATTCCCGGCCTTGGTACACATTTTTTAGTCGTCGCTTTAATATATGTTCAGAAATATGTGTCTCGTCGTCTGGAGCTTCGTCTTCTGGAGACAGGTTCTCTCCTTCCATCATCACGTGACAGAGGTCGTCCACGGACTCGCCGTAATCCAGCTACTAAGGAAGCTATTCCGGAGGTCATACACCAAGAATCCCAGCGAAGTACAGGTAGCATAGCAAGGCAGCTGCGTGTCTAGCAACTCATATGCTGCATGAGCATAATGGGCTGCACCCCTAACATTATTCTTTAATACAACTCTTGTATCCGACAGACCGCCGTCTGCAGATGCAGTTCTGTGAATGGTTCTGACAACAACAGGAAGCCAACGATGACTTTATAAACACTGTGTTACGGTCGGATGAAGCAGCGTTTCCTCGTGGTGAGTGTCTTCACACACCATTGGTGTGGCGTAACCCGCGCTGCATCCGCGGCCGTGGATATCGAGTTCGCATTGGCATCAATGGCAGGAATACTGGGAGACGGGATTTTGGATCCCCACGTGTTGCTTGACCTGTTGACTGCACGAACGTATCATGCATTCCCCTCAAACTATTCACCTAACGCACTGGAAGATGTTCCACTTCATTTTCGTCAGATGTTATGGTTGAAATATGATGGTGCACCTCCACACTTTGAAATTAATGTGCTATGGTATTAAGACAGAACATTTCCAGGGAAACGGCTCTGATGTGGAGGTCCGGTTATATGGCCTCCACGTTCATCTGACCTAAATCCCCTGGATTTCTTCTCTTGGGAGTACATGTATTCTGTTCCGCCGACACATGTGGAAGAACAGATAGCGACATCCTCCTGCATGCTAACTCAAAACACTGTCCACTGCACCAACTGCACAGCACTACTCCTGTTTTCTCAAGGCGGCAGTTACCATACATGTGATTACTGTGTTGCCAGATTGCCAATCTCCAACGCCCATTTGCTGCCGGAGATATTCACAGGACGAAATTCTGTGAGAGACATTTTCGTATTGCTGGTATATGACAACCCACGCTGCGAAGCCCGAGTGCGCGAGTTTTTCTTTACCCTGTATATTCTGCAAACTACTGAGAAGTTCATGGTAGTGGGGTACGTGGCATTGTTCCAAATGTAATGTGTTACGAATACATAAACAGAATGGCCCTTTATTGTATGATTACACTCTTACAGAACACTCACTGGGCGCAACTACATTCATAAAATACCTAGACGTGTACCTACGAAGCGACTTTAAGTGGAACTACCACGTAAAATTAATTTCGGGTATGGCAGATGCCAGGCGAATTCATTACAAGAATCCTCAGGAAATGTACTCAATCAACAAAGGAAGCAGCTTATAAAACATTCGCTTTGAGTAGTACTTGAATATTCGTCAGTCTGGGATCCTTCCAAAAGAAAGAGGAAATAGAGAAGCTCCAAAGAAGAGCAGCACATTTTGTTACAGGTTAATTTAGTAAAGACGGAATTGTCACGGAGCTGCTGAGCCATTTCTAGTGTTACACGTTGCAAGGGAGTCATTCTGCGTCACTGCTAAATTTACGAGAGCGTACGTTCCTAGAAGTCAATGAAAATATTGCTTCCTTCTACGTATATCTCGCGAAAACATCATTAAGATAGAATCAGGGAGATCCGAGCCCAAACGTTCTTTTCGCGAACTGCAGACCACTGGATCAGGAAAAAGGGGGGGTACCCAAAGTAACCTGTGCCATATTTCAAAAAATTGCAGAGTATAGATGTAGAGGCTAGGGTTTCTTCCCGTTCCAAACGTTTCGCAAGTAGGCTTTCATGAAATAATTACGTGCCTATCTTTAACACTTTTCCGTGTCAGTCTACGGAGCTTTGAAACAAATTTGTGACCATCCGTGACCACCCTATTTAGAATGGGTTCTAAACACGTAAGCATTACTCTAAGACAGAGCCTACAGGTGATTTTCATGCAGCCTCCTTTATAGACTGGATGAATTTTCCAACATGCTGTCAAGGTACAGAAGTGTGCCAGGTGCTTTACCTAGGACTGCGCCTATGTGAACAGCCCGTTTCATATCTCAACAAATTGTTACACTCAGATGTTTCTAAGAGATGACTGATTCCAGTTGTGACTCAGCAATCTTGTAGCCATAGGCTACAGCTTTTCTGAGTTTCGTGAAGTACACAATTTTACATTTGAGAACATTTAAAGCAAGTTAGCAGCCTTTGCATCACTTTGGAACCTTATGAAGGTCTGACTGCACATTTGTGCAGCTTTTTTCAGACAGTATTCCGCTGCAAATAACTGCTCCATCCGCAAAAGTTTTGACGGGACTATTAATATTTTGTGTCAGGTCATTATTTTGTACGAGGACGTGCTGCTAAGTACTGCCTCCGAATTTATTATATCAAATCTCTTAAAACTTTTTAAATAAAACATACGTTGTTAGCATGCTACTTCTTTATTCTTCATTTCTGTACTTTTGCAATCCTCTACCACTAGATGGCTCCAAATTGTAATGTGTAACATGGCGGTGTGTAACGTAACCGTGTCGGTGAGTGAGAAACAACGTGCTGTAATCGAGTTTCTGTAAGCACGAATTCAAGGAGTTCGTCCACACAAGGAGCACCCTATCCTTCAGCGTGGCAATACCAGACTACACACGAACGTTGCCACATCTGCAATAATTCGGCGCCTTTGATTCACTGCCGTCGAATGCCCTGTATGCAGTCCCGATTTAGCCCCATCCGATTTTCATCTGTTTCCAAAACGTAAAGAGTACCTTCGAGGAAATCAATTCGAAAGTGATGCAGCGGTGCAAACAGAGGTGAGGTTGTGGCTTCGTCGCCGGCCGAAGTGGCCGAGCGGTTCTAGGCGCTACAGTCTGAAACCGCGCGACCGCTAAGGTCTCAGGTTCGAATCCTGCCTCGGGCATGGATGTGTGTGATGTCCTTAGGTTAGTTAGGTTTAAGTAGTTCTAAGTTCTAGGGGACTGATGACGTCAGCAGTTAAGTCCCATAGTACTCAGAGCCATTTGAACCATTTGTGCCTTCGTCAACAAAGTCATTCTACAGTGACGGTATCAACAAACAGGTCTCTCGTCATGAGATGTGTGTTCGTCGTTATTGAAAAATAAATATGTAGGGAAGTAAATATGCAGAAATGAACAGTGAAGATGTACAATGTTAACAGAGATCGTTTTATTTAAAAGCTTTAAGAAATTTCACATACAAAATCGGAGGCATTATATTCCAGCGCGCCTTCTTAACGTCAACAAAAAGCGTCCCAACACACTTCCCTAAGCACCTGTCGATGACTCTCCATCCAGGATAATGCGCTGCATCCTCGCTGGCTACGAATCCAGTCGATAAAAGTAGTCTGTGCTCTCGGGCGTCATAGTTGGTATTACAGACTTTGGATAGATTCGTTTCCTCTATGAACGTTAGAATTACGTGTAACATTCTTGTAGCTAGGATAGGATACCTGTGGGTGTGGGTGGTGTTGGGGTGAGAGGGTATACACCAAAATTTAGACAACACTAAAAACATTTATTGAAATCCGACCATTAGCACATTCTAAGAACGTTTGAACACTTTACTTGCTGCCCTAAGTTAATTTTCATGCAGAAATTACCAAGCTTATTTAGCATAATTAAAACAATAGAGCAAGCCAAACACAGATTATTATAACTCCAGTAATGTTTCAGCAACTAGCATGTAAACTGTTTCACTTATCTAGACATTTATCAAACAGAAATTACGTGAAGTTCCAATAACAAGTCAATTGTTTTTGCCTCTCTCTCTCTCTCTCTCTCTCTCTCTCTCTCTCTCTCTCTCTCGCTGCTTCTCACTCTCTCTCTCTCTCTTTCTACCACACTTCGCTAATTATACGTTTGCAGAAACTTTACATTCACTAGATTCCCTGAAACTTAAATAAATGCACTGCAGTAGAAACATTTAGAACAGTGAACATTTCTTTCACGTTTAGTTAATGTAGCAACTCCCGGACGTGGTCGTCCAACAAACACACTTAGGCCTTCACCATACTGACAACTAGTCACAAGAATTCAAGTAAGGGGCACGACTAGTGACACCAGACTAGTGACACCAGACTAGTGACACCAGACTAGTGACACCAGACTAGTGACACCAGACTAGTTCAGGTGAGACTTAGCATAGTCAAGAAAGCAAGGGACTGTCTCCCATAAACGAAGAAAAAATAACCTGATGTGTGTCGACTCACAGGAAAATCACGAAACGCCCATAAGCCACCCAC
This sequence comes from Schistocerca serialis cubense, assembly GCF_023864345.2. Lineage (NCBI taxonomy): Eukaryota > Metazoa > Arthropoda > Insecta > Orthoptera > Acrididae > Schistocerca > Schistocerca serialis. The sequence goes on along the minus strand of NC_064639.1, from coordinate 250,451,635 downwards.
AATTTTTAACAGGTAACTTGCCAATAAAAATTTGTCAAGAATTTAGCGTATGGCGTCAAGCCACACAACTACAAGCAATTTATAGCTCCCTCTCAGAGCTCTGTGTGATCAAAATTTAACATACATAAATGCAACTCCTTAAACTAAAACAGTTATAAGAAAATGACAACAAGTAAACGTCCGCGAATAGCACGCGCTGAAACTGACCCCTTCCCTCAAGTTTAATCGCACAAGATTAGTAAGTCATCAAATACAGTTAGCCTTGCGTTTATTCAGTTTCCTATGCCACATGTAAATGCGGAAATCCCACAAACCCCGCAATTCCTATTCCGCATTCCGTTCCAAAACACAGTCACTCTTTTACTTCGGCCAATTGTCCACTAATACTGACCAAAAGCACGGTGAAGATTCCACCACAGCGCGACTGCTGTGTACCCGACGAATACATTCTCTTCACTCAGTGGCCAAAACTGAACACTAGGAGACTTCTTCTGTTCCCGCCGAGTTCTGCCGCTGGCCACCGAAACGCAATCGTTCAGGGGCGGACGGCTTCGGAATCGTGCAGCAGAGGCATGACGCTATGCAGTCGCTCACCTCAGAGGGCAAGTTTAAGCGATGGTTGACGTTGATAACGGCACAGTTCTGTTCTTAAGATTTGTGTACTGAAAACCAATAACTTACAATTAAATCTACGTAGTTCATATGGTTCAAATGGCTCTGAGCACTATGGGACTCAACTGCTGAGGTCATTAGTCCCCTAGAACTTAGAACTAGTTAAACCTAACTCACCTAAGGACATCACAAACATCCATGCCCGAGGCAGGATTCGAACCTGCGACCGTAGCGGTCTTGCGGTTCCAGACTGCAGCGCCTTTAACCGCACGGCCACTTCGGCCGGCACGTAGTTCATATTTGTTTTACATTAATCTGATTGCACTGCCTACCATGGGTAACATAATATAAATATTTGTCTTGCTATGATAGCAATGGCAACGACCTTGCCGCAACGGATACACCGGTTCCCGTCAGATCACCGAAGTTAAGCGCTGTCGGGCGTGGCTGCGCTTGGATGGGTGACCATCCCTACCGCCATGCGCTGTTGCCGTTTTTCGGGGTGCACTCAGCCTCGTGATGCCAATTGATGAGCTACTCGACCGAATAGTAGCGGCTCCGGTCAAAGAACACCATCACAACGACTGGGAGAGCGGTGTGCTGACTACATGCCCCTCCTATCCGCATCCTCCACTGAGGATGACAAGGCGGTCGGATGGTCCCGATGGGCCACTTGTGGCCTGAAGAAGGAGTGCTTTACGATACCAATAACGTAATATACATACATGCGGACTCGACTGTTTACGATTTCGTTCTGTCTGTACTGGGCCTTCCTGTACTCAGGTACTCAAATTCACATCTATACGTAGTATGACGTAATGCAATATTTAAACCTGTGCCGGTGGGCGTTCTCCTAGTGACGATACTAAATCTGGAACGCATAACAATATTTGCACCACATCTGGTGCGAGGAATGTGCTGACTCAGGTACGCAGAAGGAAACGATCAAAGGAGCATTTACTGACTATAAAATACAGATTAAGAAATTTAGGGTGCTTGTGTACATCAACAACAAGTACAGGTTTCACACACATTCTAACGAATACGACAACTAAGTAATAGCTATGTCTGTGTTTAACTATGTGGATGAACGAAGTAACTACCATTTCCGAAATAACAATAATAAAAAAGACCTCTATCAAACACTTAAACTAAATCCGAAATGTAAACTGTTTTGAGAGTGGCCACCCAGATCGCTAGATATGAATCCCATTGAACATTTATGGGACGAAATAAATTACGGACGGCTATAAAGGCAGCTTGGATCCACAGGGTGGTCCATTGATCGTGACCGGGCCAAATATCTCACGAAATAAGCGTCAAACGAAAAAATTACAATGAACGAAACTTGTCTAGCTTGAAGGGTAAACCAGACAGCGCTATGGTTGGCCCGCTAGATGGCGCTGCCGTAGGTCAAACGGATATAAACTGCGTTTGTTTTAAATAGGAACCCCCATTTTTATTACATATTCGTGTAGTACGTAAAGAAATATTAATGTTTTAGTTGGACCACTTTTTTCGCTTTGTGATAGATGGGGCTGTAATAGTCACAAACATATGGCTCACAATTTTAGACAAACAGATGGTAACAGGTACTTTTTTAAAATTAAAATACAGAACGTAGGTACGTTTGAACATTTTATTTCGGTTGTTCCAATGTGATACATGTACCCCTGTGAGCTTATCATTTCTGAGAACGCATGCTGTTACAGCGTGATTACCTGTAAATAGCACATTAATGCAATAAATGCTCAAAATGATGTCCGTCAACCTCAATGCATTTGGCAATACGTTTGACGACATTCCTCTGAACAGCGAGTAGGTCGCCTTCCATAATGTTCGCACATGCATTGACAATGAGCTGACGCATGTTGTCAGGCGTTGTCGCTGGATCACGATAGCAAATATCCTTCAACTTTCTTCGCAGAAAGAAATCCGAAAACGTCAAATCTGGTGAACGTACGGGCCATGGTATGGGGCTTCGACGACCAATGCACCTGTCATGAAATATGCTATTCAATAGAGCTTCAACCGCACGCGAGCTATGTGCCGGACAGCCATCATGTTGGAAGTACATCGCCATTCTGTCATGCAGTGAAACATTTTGTAGTAAGATTAGTAGAACATGTGGTGTCACCGCCAGACACCACACTTGCTAGGTGGTAGCTTAAATCGGCCGCGGTCCATTTAGTACATGTCGGACCCGCGTGTCGCCACTGTGTAATCGCAGACCTAGCGCCACCACCAAGGCAGGTCTCGTGATACGAGAGAGCACTCGCCCCAGTTGTACGAGAACCTAGCTACCGACCAGATGTACGAAGCCTTTCTCTCTCATTAGCCGAGAGACAGAATAGCCATCAGCTAAGTTAATGGCTACGAACTAGCAAGGCGCCATTAGCCATACAGTGATTGTACTTAGTCTCCTGTGTATCGTCAAGATCGATGTACCACAATGATATTAAAGATAAGTATTAATCCTGCTCCGTACTTTTCTTACTAACATTAATTACGTATCCTGTTCCAGTACTTCACGCCCGTCTGCGTTAGTCTTGCTTGCCTTTTCAGCCATCTCAACTTCACGGTGTCGGCCCAGATACCGACACAACATTGGCAACGAGGATGGGATAAGAGTTCTTTCTGATTGCTTACATTTAATTGTGTCATGGCTTCGCCACATTCTCCAGATGTACTGTCCGAATTTTATCGCTTGCAGAATCAGCAGACGCAGGCGTTACTGGATGCCCTTGGACAGCTCGTCCAGGGTCAACGTACCATTCAAACCGATGCGGCCGCCGCCGCTTCTTCGCTACTGCTGCCACTAAACGCTGTTGCACCTCCCTTTCGACCATACGTGGCAGCCGATGAGACCTGGCACGAGTGGTCTCGCCAGTTCAACTTTCATCTAGCAGCCTACAGAATTCAAGATAAAGAGCGGCAGCAGTTTTTGCTTTCTTGTGTCGGTGTGTCCACATACCGTGTGATAGTGAAATTGTTTCCCCGACGAGACGTAGCAACTCTGTCCTACGAGGAAATTTTGTCTGCATTAGATGCCTATTTCAAAGAAACAGTTAATGTGGTTGCAAAACGGTATACGTTCTTTCGTACAAAACGTACGGCCGGTCAAACTAATAGGGAGTGGGTAGCAACATTGCAAGGACTTACTAGGGACTGTGCCTTTGAATGTGACTGTGGTCTTTCTTATTCAGATACAATGGTGCGTGATGCAATTGCACAGAACGTTTCTGATGTTCGCATACGGGAGCAAATTTTGAAACTAGTTAATCCCTCCCTTCAACGAGTGATAGACATATTGGATAGACAGGACACACTTGACTGTGCTCAGGAATCTTTTGAAACTTCGCCAGCCGTGTGTAACATTAACCGGCCCGCTGGACGCGCTGCGCGGCCCGGTAACCGGGCCTCGCGCACGTCCGCACAGCTGCCGCCGCGCGCTAAGCCACGTGTGCCGCGCCAGCCCACAAATGTAGTGAAATCATGCCCGCGGTGTGCTACTAGACATTCGCGTGAACATTGCCCGTCACGCCAAGCTATTTGCTTTTTCTGCAATAAGAAAGGACATGTTCTAAGTGTTTGCCAGAAAAAGCTCAGATCAGACAATCACAATCATTCCAGGCCCTTTGCTTCGCGCCGGAATCGAACCAAGGACACTCAGGCTCGTGGACCTTCGCCTATGGACATTCATGTCGTTAATTCCACTTCGTCCAGTGACACTTTCTCTAACAGTAACTGTGTTCGTCCCACAAAAACTGTGCGTTGACGTCGCCGGAAATCACGTCAATTAGCAAGTGATTCTGTACCAGTGTCTGTTCCAATTGCACAAAACAGTCGCTCTTGTCGTCAGCAGAACAATAAACTTTTTGTGGACTTAGACTTTGAAGGCAAAGTGATACCATTCCAGCTCGATACCGGAGCTGCAGTTTCATTGCTCAATCACGACACGTACAAACAACTGGGCAAACCTCCGTTGCATTCCGCAAATGTTAAGCTAACTACATATTCCGGACAGAAAATTCTTGTGTTAGGACAGTGCAGCCTTCTTGGAACATACAAGGGACAAACAAAACTTGTGTCGTTTTACGTTCTTCGTTCTTCTTCTGCAGTGAACTTGTTTGGTCTAGATTTATTTCAGTTGTTTAACATGTCTATTGTAAATCAGGTCCTATCAGTGAATCAAACTGTGCCTACAGACAGTGTTTCTCGGCTGTGTGACGAATTTGCAGACATTTTTGCACCGGGCTTAGGTTGCGCTAAAAACTATGAAGCACATTTAGAACTGAAGGTAAACGCGCAACCGAAATTTTTCAGGGCGCGCAATGTTCCCCACGCATTGCGTGATGAGGTCGCAAGAACGTTACACGATCTCGAATCACAGGGTGTAATTGAACGTGTGCAAGCTTCTCTCTGGGCCTCACCCTTAGTAATTTTGCCATAACCTTCCGGAAAATTGAGACTTTGCGTGGACTTCAAGGCCACAGTGAATCCACAGCTAGTGACTGCTACTTTTCCTTTGCCCCGCCCGGAAGATCTTTTTGCTAAACTGTGCCCGGGAAAATATTTTTCAAAGTTGGACCTAGCCGATGCGTACTTGCAAATACCGGTGGACGACGAATCTCAGCGCGTATTGGTGGTTAACACGCATCTTGGATTGTACCGCTTCAAAAGACTGCCATTCGGGTGTGCATCCGCCCCTGCCTTGTTTCAGCAATATTTACAAACTATTTGTGCGTCGGTCCCTACTGCAGCAAACTATCTGGACGATATAGTGATCTCCGGACAGACAGAAGAAGATCATCTTGCGAACTTACGAACATTATTTCAGGTCTTGCGGCAAAATGGTCTTCGCTTGAGGAAGGACAAATGTGTGTTTTTTGCTCGTGACTTACCATACCTGGGACATGTCATTAATGCCCAAGGCATACATCCGAGTCCAGAGCACCTCCGTGCCATACAAGAATTGCCTTCCCCTCAAAATGTGAAACAGCTACAGAGTGTGTTGGGTAAAATTAATTATTACAATAAATTTGTGCGCAATGCCTCTTCCATTTCAGCTCCGCTTCATCGCTTACGCCGTAAAGGTGTTCCGTTCGTCTGGACGACGGAATGTGAACGCGCCTTTCGCCAGTTGAAATCGGCGTTGCTTTCTAATACTTGCCTTACGCCATTCGATCCCCAGAAACCCCTTTTGTTGATGGTAGATGCATCGGATTTCGGGATCGGTGCTGTGCTTGCGCACAAAGTTGGCTCCCATGATCGCCCTATTGCCTTTGCGTCCAAATTGCTCTCGTCTGCGCAAAGAAATTATTCACAGATAGAGAAAGAAGCTTTGGCTCGTGTTTGGTGTTACTAAGTTCCATGATTTCTTGTATGGTCGTCACTTTACCATCATCACAGACCACAAACCTTTGACATCGCTTTTTCATCCGACCAAGCCTGTACCTCCACGTACAGCGCAGAAATTCATTCGCTGGTCTATTTTCCTCTCGCAGTACCGCTACGATATCTTGTATCGGTCCACTGCTAAGCACGGAAACGCCGATGCGTTGTCCCGTTTGCCTGTTGCTGAGGATAAAGCATTCGATTCTTCCGAACTTGCTTGCATGTTCATTGATTCGGAAACCGATGAAGTGGTCGAATCGTTTCCGATTGATTTTCGTCGTGTCGCTACAGCCACAGCTGCTGACCCTGTCCTTGCTACTGTTTTACGTTTTGTTGCTACGCAATGGCCTTTGTCAAAGTCTCGGATCGAGGATCCGTTGGTTCGCCGATTTTTTGCTCACAAGGAGAGACTTTTTGTTCGACGTGGTGTTTTGTTGTTGCGTTCTGATAATGATCAGTCCAGAGTCGTGGTCCCACGTTCGTTACAGTCCTCTGTTTTACGGCTTCTTCACCAAGGACATTGGGGTATAGTGCGAACGAAACAACTTGCTCGTCAGCACTGTACTTGGTTCGGAATCGATGCTGCGATTACGAATATGTGTTCTTCGTGCCCGGCGTGTGCCGAACAACAGTCCGCACCGCCGCGGACAGTCTTTGCGTGGCCGAATGCCACTTCCCCTTAGCAACGCTTGCACATTGATTTTGCTGGTCCATTCTGGAATGCTCGATGGTTGGTTCTGGTCGATGCCTTCAGTAATTTTCCTTTTGTTGTCCGGATGTCTTCCACGACGTCCTCCGCCACCATCCAAGCGTTGTCTGCTATCTTTTGCATTGAAGGTCTTCCGCAGACTATTGTTTCCGACAATGGCCCACAATTCATGTCCGCAGAATTTCAGTCATTCTGCCAGGCCAATGGTATTCAACATCTGACATCCGCGCCGTTTTCGCCTCAGTCCAACGGTGCCGCTGAACGATTGGTCCGGACTTTCAAGTCACAGATGTTGAAATTGAAAGAGTCGCATTCTCGGGAGGACGCATTGTTGCTCTTTTTGTCTTCGTATCGCTCTCAGCCCCGAGATGGTCGCTCGCCGGCTGAGTTGCTCCACGGTCGTCCTCATCGCACCTTGATGTCTATGCTGCATCCGCCGCATCAGGTTCCTGTGCAGCGGCAGACTCCTGCTTTTGCTCCAGGCGACGTTGTATTTTATCGCAACTATCGAGGTTCACGGCGTTGGCTCGCAGGGCGCATTCTTCGCTGCCTCGGCCGCGCGATGTATTTGGTTTTGGGGGCCTCTGGTGAGGTGCGTCGGCATCTCAATCAGCTGCGCCTCTGTCGTCGCTCGGGTTCTGCCGCTCCCCGTCTGCTTTCAGCGACGGTGCCGTCCGGTCAGCGCCCTGGGGACCCATCTACTGGCTCGCCTCATCCCCAGGTGTTACCGACGATGCCTTCCATTTTGCCCCATGGCGACGCGCCGCCGCCGCCGCCGCAGCAGCAGCAGCCGCCGCCGCCGCCGCTTGTTCTCCCGCCGGCGCCGCCCGCATTCGACGCTTCGTTGCAGCCGCCAAGCGCCTCCCAGGGTCACGCGCCGCCGATCGCTTCCCGTGACCAGCTGTCCTCCGCCATGGAACTCCCGCCCGCTCCGGACCACATGACGTCATCGCGCGTCGGCTACCCCGACGCAATGGAGGTTGATCCTTCGGTCCCTCCTGTCTCTTTACGGGCGCATACACCGCATGTTGACGTGCACCCTGGACTAGTTTTTCAGGCGTTTCCTAGCTCCCCTCGGACCGAATGGCCGGGTGCGGGTGGCACAGCCTCGCCTGTTGTTAGGCTCCCCACCTCGTCGCATACGTCAACATGTGGTCCTCCCCACGGCGGGCGGAAGCCTTATCACACGACCGTTCGCCGATTTGCGGGGGAGGAATGTGGTGTCACCGCCAGACACCACACTTGCTAGGTGGTAGCTTAAATCGGCCGCGGTCCATTTAGTACATGTCGGACCCGCGTGTCGCCACTGTGTAATCGCAGACCTAGCGCCACCACCAAGGCAGGTCTCGTGATACGAGAGAGCACTCGCCCCAGTTGTACGAGAACCTAGCTACCGACCAGATGTACGAAGCCTTTCTCTCTCATTAGCCGAGAGACAGAATAGCCATCAGCTAAGTTAATGGCTACGAACTAGCAAGGCGCCATTAGCCATACAGTGATTGTACTTAGTCTCCTGTGTATCGTCAAGATCGATGTACCACAATGATATTAAAGATAAGTATTAATCCTGCTCCGTACTTTTCTTACTAACATTAATTACGTATCCTGTTCCAGTACTTCACGCCCGTCTGCGTTAGTCTAGCTTGCCTTTTCAGCCATCTCAACTTCACGGTGTCGGCCCAGATACCGACACAACAGAACATATAGGAAATCAGCATACATTGCACCATTTCGATTGCCATCGATAAAATGGGAGCAATTATCCTTGCTCCCGTAATGCCGCACCACGCATTAACCCGCCAAGGTCGCTGATGTTCCACTTGTCGCAGCCATCGTGGATTTTCCGTTGCCCAATAGTGCATATTATACCGGTTTACGTTACCGCTGTTGCTGAATGACGCTTCGTTGCTAAATAGGACACGTGCAAAAAATCTTTCATCGTCCCGTAATTTCTCTTGTGCCTAGTGGCAGAACTGTACACGACGTTCAAAGTCGTCGCCATGCAATTCCTGGTGCATAGAAATATGATACTGGTGCAATCGATGTTGATGTAGCATTCTCAACACCGACATTTGAGATTCCCGATTCTCGCGGAATTTGTCTGCTACTGATGTGCTGATTAGCCGCGACAGCAGCTAAAACACCTACTTGGGCATCATCATCTGTTGCAGGTCGTGGTTGACGTTTCACATGTGGCCGAACACTTCCTGTTTCCTTAATAACGTAATTATCCGGCGAACGGTCCGGACACTTTGATTGTGTCGTCCAGGATACCGACCAGCATACACAGCACACGCCCGTTGGGCATTTTGATCACAATAGCCATACATCAACAGGATATCGACCTTTTCCGCAATTTGTAAACGGTCCATTTTAACACGAGTAATGTATCACGAAGCAAATACCGTCCGCACTGGCGGAATGTTACGTGATACCACGTACTTTGGTGACTATTATAGCACCATCTATCACAAAGCAAAAAAGGTGGTCCAACTAAAACATTCATATTTCTTTAAGTGCTACACGAATATGTAATGAAAGTGGGGGTTCCTATTTTAAAAAACGCAGTTGATATCCGTCTGACATATGACAGCGCCATCTAGCGGGCCAACCATAGCGCCATCTGCTTTTCCCCTTGAAGCTAGACGAGTTTCGTTCTTTGTAGTTTTTTCGTTTGATGCTTATTTCCTGAGATATTTGGCCCGGTCGCTATCAATGGAACACCCTGCATAGTTACGCAGGGGACTGCCAACGACTTATTGAGTCCATGCAACGTCGAGTTGCTGCACTATGCCTGGCAAAAGGAGTTCCGACACGACGTAGGAGGTGTCCTACACACCTCAGTGTATACTCGTCCTATGGTCGCGTAATCCCCGCTTTAAATGAGAATGATTCTTACGCAATAAGTCCTTTCGTCAGGCAGATGTTTAGGCGAGGATGGTCCCCTCTGGCGACCCGGATGCTCTTCAGTATCCAGCCAGCAGCCATCCACAGCGGCGGTCTCGCGCGCACTGCTGCCGCCGCCACCTCTTCGGCGCAATCGAGGCCGCGCCTGGCGCCTCTGCAGCCCGCGTGCCTCCCGCGCGCCTGCGCCTCCGCAGCTACCTGCTACCTGCTGATTTGTTGCGGGTCGGCCGCGCCGGCACCTGGCCTTTGCGAAGAATGAGACGCGCCGCTCGGCGCGGCACCACACAGCACGGCCGGCCCAGACCGCACCGGACCGCTTACTTTCTCCGTGGCCGCTTCATTATTTATAACAAGGCCGGGCGCTGCCGCCGCTGCTCCCGGTAATTGCCGTATTCGGCCACCTCGCCTCGTTCGCCGCTGCGCCTGGACGCGGCTGGCCAGTGTGCGACCTGGGCGGCAGGCAAATCGGCCGAAGCGTGCGCTCTGTTACTGATCGAAAGCATCCGGACACCTATTAGCAAACATTAATATGTCCACTATTCGCATTAATGCCGTCGTGTACTCCTCTGGGGACAGTTCCAATGAGGTGACTGAATGTTTGTGAAGGAATAGTAGCCGAAATAAGAGAATGAAGTCATTTTCGACAATGGATCCGGAGCGAAGTAGGCATTTTAACCTATTCTATGTTATTGTTGTTGTTGTGGTCTTCAGTCCTGGGACTGGTTTGATGCAGCTCTCCATGCTACTCTACCCTGTGCAAGCTTCTTCATCTGCCGGTACTTGCTGCAACCTACATCCTTCAGAATCTGCTTAGTGTATTCATCTCTTGGTCTCCCTCTACGGTTTTTACCCTCCACGCTGCCCTCCAATGCTAAATTTGTGATCCCTTGATGCCTCAGAACATGCCCTACCAACCGGTACCTTCTTCTTGTCAAGTTGTGCCACGAACTCCTCTTCTCCCCTATTCTGTTCAATACCTCCTCATTAGTTATGTGATCTATCCATAAAATCTTCAGCATTCTTCTGTAGCACCACATCTCGAAATCTTCCATTCTCTTCCAGTCCAAACTATTTATCGTCCATGTTTCGCTTCCATACATGGTTACATTCCATACAAATACTTTAAGAAACGACTTCCTGACATGTAAATGTATACTCGATGTTAACAAATTTCTCTTCTTCAGAAACACTTTCTTTGACATTGCCAGTCTACATTTTGTATCCTCTCCACTTCGACCATTATCTGTTATTTTGCTCCCCAAATAGCAAAACTCCTTTATTACTTTAAGTGTCTCATTTCCTAATCTAATTCCCTCAGCATCACCCGACTTAATTCGACTACATTCCATGATCCACGTTTTGCTTTTGTTGATGTTCATCTTACATCCTTCTTTCAAGACACTGTCCATTCCGTTCAACTGCTCTTCCAAGTCCTTTGCTGTCTATGACAGAATTACAATGTCAGCGGCGAACCTCAAATTTTTTATTTCTTCTCCATGAATTTTAATACCTACTCCGAATTTTTCTTTTGTTTCCTTTACTGCTTGCTCAATATACAGATTGAATAACATCGGGGAGAGGCTACAACCCTGTCTCACTCCCTTCCCAACCCCTGCTTCCCTTTCATGTCCCTCAACTCTTATAACTGCCATCTGGTTTCTGTACAAATTGTAAATAGCCTTTCGCTCCCTGTATTTTACCCCTGCCACCTTTAGAATTTGAAAGAGAGTATTCCAGTCAACATTGTCAAAAGCTTTCTCTAAGTCTACAAATGCTAGAAACGTAGGTTTGCCTTTTCTTAATCTTTCTTCTAAGATACGTTGTAGGGTTAGTATTGCCTCACGTGTTCGAACATTTCTACGGAATCCAAACTGATCTTCCCCGAGGTCCGCTTCTATCAGTTTTTCCATTCGTCTGTAAAGAATTCGCGTTAGTATTTCGCAGCAGTGACTTATTAAACTGATAGTTCAGTAATTTTCACATCTGTCAACACCTGCTTTCTTTGGGATTGGAATTATTATATTCTTTATGAAGTCTGGGGGTATTTCGCCCGTCTCATACATCTGGCTCACCAGATGGTAGAGTTTTATGATGACTGGCTCTCCCACGGCCGTCATTACTTCTAATGGAATGTTGTCAACTCACGGGGCCTTGTTTCCGGTCTTTCAGTGCTCTGTCAAGCTCTTCACGCAGTATCGTATCTCCCATTTAATCTTCATCTACATCCTCTTTCATTTACATAATAGTGTCCTCAAGTACATCGCCCTTGTATATACTCTCTATATACTCCTTCCACCTTTCTGCTTTCCCTTCTTTGCTTAGAACTGGGTTTCCATCTGAGCTCTCGATATTCCTTCAAGTGGTTCTCTTTTCTCCAAAGGTCTCTTCAATTTTCCTGTAGGCAGTATCTATCTTACACCTAGTGAGATAAGCCTCTACATCCTTACATTTGTCCTCTATCCATCCCTGCTTAGCAGTTTTGCACTTCCTGTCGATCTCATTTTTGAGACGTTTGTATTCCTTTTTGCCTGCTTCTTTTACTACATTTTAATATTTTCTCCTTTCATCAATTAAATTCAGTATTTCTTCTGTTACCCAAGGATTTCTACCAGCCCTCGTCTTTTTACCTACTTGATCGTCTGCTATTCTAGGTACAGTAATGGAAATAAGTATTCATACACTACAGCGTGGAAAAGTAAACTGCCTTTATTGACAATACGAAATCAAAAACACTAATTGGATATGCACTGTACACATTGGCCAGTCGCCAATGCATCTATGCTGGTATATAGAACGAGAATGAACAAGCTTTTACAAAACGAAATACAAAAACGTCTGCCAAGTTCTCTACTGCGCTGGGGATTAAGTATTCATAGAACAGAAAATTACACTTCTAAAAAAAAACCAGAACATGTTTAATACTTCGTATGCATACCCTTCCTATGTATTACTTCTCGCAACCTCCGTGGCATGAAATGGATCAATTTTCTTGTAGTTTCCGACGTGATACCTCCCCTTTCTCGAAGGAGAGCCTCTTTCAAAGAGACCTTACTACGGAAGTCGTGTTTTCTCATTCGTGTTTCCAGTTTCCAGCTCACTCCACAAGTGTTCGATGGGAGTCATGTCCGGACTCTGATCTGATGGCCGGCCGGTGTGGCCGAGCGGTACTTCCTGGTCCAAGAGATCGTCCTCCCAGAGACCGTTGTCTCCATCGATCCATCGTTCTCCCGGGACGCAGCTGACCGTGTATACTCCCTGGCCCAAGAGATCCACTTCGCCGTCCACAGTGGCCAGGAGGTTCTAGGCGCTTCAGTTTGGAACCGCGCACCGCTGCGGTCGCAGATTCGAATCCTGCCTCGGGCATGGATGCGTGTGATGTCCTTAGGTTAGTTAGGTTTAACTAGTTCTAAGTCTAGGGGACTGAAGACCTCAGATGTTAAGTCCCAAGTGCTTAGAGCCATTTTGAACTCTGAGCTGGTATTTTAAGAGTGTGTATTTCCGCCGTATGTTTGGGATCTTGTCCTGTTGGAAGTAATAATTTCTAAGAAGACCCGAGGCGTCAACACTCTGTTGTAAGTTCTGTTTGAGAATGTTCATATACACAAATCTGTCCATGGTACCTTCCACAAACACTAATTTTCCGACATCGGAGGCTGACACACAGCCCCATACCATCACTCCACCACCTCCGTGCTTCACCGTGGGTTGAATGTTCTTTCGGTTTTCTCCAGGCCATGATCTTACCATAATTGTGCACGATACTAAATTTGCTTGTCTCACTAGGGGTCAGATAGATACTGCCTACAGGAAAATTAAAGAGACCTTTGGAGAGAAGAGAACCACTTGTATGAATATCAAGAGCTCAGATGGCAACCCAGTTCAAAGCACAGAAGGGAAGGCAGAAAGGTGGAAGTGTAAGTAGGCTGTTTATGTTTTCTTTATGTAAGTAGGCTGTTTAGGTTCTTATGTAAGTAGGCTGTTTAGGATTTCTTATTGGTAACGCCACCTCTATATGAAAATCACTGGCTGTGCTGTGTGCAGTCTGTGGCTGCTTTGCATTGTTGTAATACTCGCCATTGTAGTGTTGGGCAGCGGCAGCTGGATGCGAACAGCGCGTAGCGTTGCGCAGTTGGAGGTGAGCCGCCAGCAGTGGTGGATGTGGGGAGAGAGATGGCGGAGTTTTGTAATTTGTCATGAACTGCTATATTTATATATGATGATATCAAGGTAAATACATTGTTTGTTCTCTATTAATATCTTTCATTTGCTAACTATCCCTATCAGTAGTTAGTGCCTTCCATAGTTTGAATCTTTTATTTAGCTGGCAGTAGTGGCGCTCGCTGTATTGCAGTAGCTTGAGCAGCGAAGATTTTTGTGAGGTAAGTGATTTGTGAAAGGTATAGTTTAATGTTAGTCAGGGCCATTCTTTTGTAGGGAATTTTGAAAGTCAGATTGCGTTGCGCTAACAAAATATTGTGTGTCAGTTTAAGGACAGTCGTGTATAATTGTTCAAAGGGGACGTTTCATATGGCGACCCTGCCAGGATACCTCACTGGAGTCTTCTGATTTTTTTCTTGTAGTTTGTGTAATTAGTGTAGCCTTTGTTTATTGCTAGCGCGTAATTGTAGAGAAAATCTCCTTTGTAGTTGCAGTCTTTCATTGTTGTACAGTAAAACAGTTTTGGCATGCATGTAGATTTGCACCAAGTATTTCGCAGCTGCAATTAACTAGATATTATTTTCAGTGCTATTTTAATGTGTTCTCTTGTTTTTGATCTTCAAATTGTGCTTTTCTTTGTTATCGTGTGAAATACTGTGACAATAATGGCGTGTGAAAAACGTAATACTAGGCTCCAAAGTAAACTGAGAAATGACAGTGAAAATGAAAGCAGTGTGTTAGCGCCACCGAGTAATGAATTAACTGATGTTCAAAGTAGTAATTTGGTAACTGTGCACAGGGAAATGGAGCGGGCGTCAAACAATGGCGTGGACAGTGAAACAATTAGTGAAGAGGGAAGCATTATCGATCGACCGGTCGGCAATAGCTCGCCTCAGGAAGCCGAAATGACAGGTTTTGGATCCTCACCGTTTTCTCAAATAAGTCAAGACACATTTTCTGCTTGTCAAAATGTGAATGTTGCCGGTGCAAATTCACTGCCGAAAAGCACTGAGGAACATGTTCCAGACACCAGTGCATTGTTATTACAATTAATACAGCAAATGGGACAAACACAGCAAAAGCTTCAAAAGTTAGACACAATGGAACAAAATCTTCGAAAGTTAGACACAATGGAACAACATCAGAGACAAACACAGCAACAGTTAGACGCAATGGAACAAAATCTTCACACCACGCTTGAACAAACACGTGAAGATTTAACTACTGAGTTACATAACATTGAATCGAAATGTCAAAAAGTCTGTAATGACGTAAAAACACAAATTTGTGAGCATTTTCAACCTATTTTTTCGCGGCATGAAAATGTATTACAGAATCACGAAGCAGCCATAAAAGAACTGCAAACCATTGTTCATGAAAATCACGACACCTTGCAAGCTAAATTTGACTCAGTTGCATCTACCGATTCGGTTACGCAACTTGCAAAAACTCAGGATAACTTAAAGGACACAGTAGATTCGATTTCAACACAAATGGACACTCTGAAACTTAGTTCAGAAAAACACACTGAGGAAATGTGTTCATTATCAGAGAAAGTAGTTGAACTTTCGGATCAGCTAAATAATTTATCTACGAAGGTAGATGATAATCTGAATGACGCAAAACCGGTAGTCTTTAATGACACAGAACAGAGCGAACAAATTAGGAAACTGAAACAAAATCTGAATCAAATTGATACGCTACACCAAAGAGAAATCCGGGAAGTACAAGATCAGCTGACACAGGTAATACAAGAATTACGTATTTCAGAAGACACTCGCGCTCCAACACGGGAAGAGGAACTTAGAAATACGCAAAAGCCACAAAATAATAACACAGGGCATTTCGGTAATTATGAAAGAAATTGGCAAGGTACACCGAATTTTGAGATGGAACCGCCGACACGACGTAACTATGACCGAGATGCTACTCGCCGACACGATGATTTTGACTATAAGCTGTTCATTACTACACGTAAATTCAAAACGTTTAAGAATTCTGGCAACGACATTCATCCACAAGCATGGCTCCATCAATTCTCTCATTGTTTTCCTCCCAACTGGTCATTGGAGCACAGATTAGAATTTATGTGTGGCTACTTAGAGAATGAACCAGCTGTAAGAATGCGATCGGTAATTCACGATTGCCACAGTGAAGGAGAATTTTACCATGCCTTCCTCTCAGCATATTGGTCTCAAGCCACACAAGACCGCGTAAAACATGGCATCATAATGATGAAACATTTCGAACAATCTGAATTCTCCAGTCTTGTGAAATATTTTGAAGACATGTTGCACAAGAATCAGTACCTGTCAAACCCATACAGCCCCTCAGAACTCATCCGCATTTGCTTAATCAAATTACCTGAACATTTACGACATATTATTTTGGCAGGACGTTGCAAAGACGACATTGAAGCTTTTCAGGGACTGTTACAAGAACTGGAAAGTGACACTGACAATCGCGGAACACAGGAGCACATCAATTACAGATCACATCAGTCGCAATTCCGCGATGAAAGAAATAATAACTGGACGCGACAAGGCTATTCTCACAACACAAATCGTGACCGAAACATACACCACCCGTATTACAACCGTTGGCAGAGTAGTAATAATTACAGGGAAAGATCACCTCTCCGTGGTAGTGACTATCACAGAGACAATCAGAGAAACAGACAATTTGGGAACCAAAATAATTATTATCAAGGGAGACAGAATAACTTTAGACGCAACGGTCCAACGCGCAGTTACGATTCAGGGAGAAATTCTCCACCACTTAACCGACAAGAAAGGAACTACAGGAACTACCGACATGACGACAGACGATGTGATCGTAACGACAGACCTGAATTGCATCAGAACTGGCGGGATTTAAACAGGGCAGGGCCCTCTCGTCACGGTGAATTTGTAGAAGTTAGGTCTCCAAATCCCAATAACGACGCTCGCCAACAAAGAGACAATAGGCAATGACTCACACCGCTGGCAGCCACAAAACGTTCTTATGACACTAACGACGCAGCTGCCGTAGCTAGTAATTACGTAAAAATGGAAGACATTAGGGACATCTTACTCCAGGAACACGACATAAAACATAACAATATTGCATATCCTGTGATTCACATTACAGTAAATGATGTAAAATTTACGGCAGTACTTGACTCTGGCAGTCCCATTTCAGTAATTAGTGAAACAGCCTACTTACATAAAGAAAACATAAACAGCCTACTTGCTTGTTAGTTGCACGATTACGTAACGACTATCAGGCTTACGTACTTAGTACACATACTGGTACTGCTAATGAGATTTTAATGCAACTTTTGGTTTACTTGAAAATACATTCTGGGTTTAAAGTACTTTCTGTGAGATACCAGACGACACAGTGGTTAGTTTATGTGACAACTACACGGTTTTATCACGACGCTACTAATGAGTGACAATTTACAATGTTGCTTTTGCGGTGTATCTGTTTTATATCTGCACAGTTTTCTGAATTCTTCTGGAAAGAAAAACATGTTTTAGTAGTAACTTTTGTGGTATAGCAACAATGAGACAGCCTTTTTCGTGGCACAACAATACGTTACAGTACAGTACTTTCTTCATCACGCCAATAAGCGTAATAACTACGATATCTATACGCAAAGCATTTCACTTTTGTGTATTATGAGGTAAGTACATTGACTTATGCAGAACTTAGCTTTCGGAGGACGATAACTGCGACACTTCCACACAGATTATGTTGCAACAAGACGCACATTTAGCGCTACAGTACACGTATTTGAGTGATTAATTTTGTACTTAAAACATTTATTTTTAAAGATTTTTGAATTACAAAGAAAGTTTTCCGTGATACATTTCATTGCATTGCTGTAATCTGTAACACCTGAGGGTATAATTACATTAATCCTCAGGGGGGTACATGCTTACTTTATGTACCATGTGTTTGGCAAGCACAAGGAGCCCTAGCTAATATGGTATTTGCTTATACAACTTTACACATCGGTACCATATTTTTCTAACACACAATTACACAGCTATCTGATTATTTGACAGAGAAACAAACATTCTTTTTACTATGTCAGTGACACATGTTTACGCAATTACACAGTTGGATAACTTCACACTTATGAAATTGTATTTTGTCTGTACTTTGTGAAATGCTCATATTTTTTCGGAACCATTGTGATACTATGAGAGCTTTGAATGATGTATTTGGTATGGATTCATGATTTTTAAAGTACGTTTGAGGCAGATGACACTTTTGACATGAGCAGAGAATTTTTTTAATTATTGGAGGAAGCTATGACGATTTTGAGATTTGACTGAGGTGTTATGATATTTTTTACGACGACGATGTGTATTATGCTGCTGAGGTATGTTTATGATTAATAGGCTGAGGCTATATGAGTTATTTGATTATGCTTCATATTTATAATGACGAAATATTGACGAGTGTCGATGGATACGTATATGTGTAATAAGGTAAGGAGTAATGAATAGTGGGTAGGGACTCTTGACTTGTGAAAAAGGATGTTGGAAACCAAGAATCGTACTTTAAGAGTTATGACATGTGTGAATCATGTGTGAATGTATCACTATGCCACTGAACATTTTTTGGACACTGTTGTATTCATAGGATTTTGTTTCTACAGATTTGCAACGCTAATTCTTGACCTGTGAAGTATTTTTATGTGAGACTGTCACTTTAGCGAAAATTGCTGTCGTAAATATTTTCGTACGAAAGTTAAGTGACCACCTGCACGTAATGCGTCGCGGGCACCCAGCTGTGTCAGACGCCTGGAGAAAAAGTCATTAGCGCGTGCCTTTCAGAGCACAGGAAGAAAAAAAAAAGAAAGGGAAGGCCATTATCCTGGCCATTGTCATTCCTTTAGAGAAAGCATCGCAAAAACGACACGGTCGAACTTGAAAACATATGATTACACTAGCTCTTAATTTACGATATTTACTGAAATGCCCAATAAGATGACAAGAAATATTTTTACATCTGCACACCTGATTATGACAAGCGTCTTTCTATGAGAGTTGAGAGAATTTCTACTAACTTACGAAATGTCACATGACTACTGAATGATATTTTTATGCTTTGCTTTTCATAGTTGCTTATTTCATTTGACATCTGGTTTCCAGCTGTGTTGCAGCATTGCTTTTATAAAATGAAATGCATTTGCTAATGTGAACACTTTCTGTCAACAGATCTATTAAATAATTATTTTATGATCCACATTCTTTAAAAAAGGAGCACTTGGAAAGGAAAGAACAATAAGAAGGAACTAGTAACTGCATTCATAATTTTCTTTTCAAGTAATTGGTAACTTTTGGTAGAATAACTTCTTGTGGTGCACCACTTTAATTACATAGACATTAAGATGTGATTATACATTTCCCTTATCTGCATTGTTATCTTTACTGTAATATTTTTTCTGCTTGAGCTATGTCATGTTTAGATACAAGCTGCTGTTTGCCAGGCATAGTGCTACTGAATTTTAATTTGTGTTACTCTGCTAAGCCAGATTTAATGCTGCTTGCTTTGCAAATTTGAATTTTTTTGTCATTGCAGTTTGTGTTAATTGTTTTCTGCTGCTGCATTGCCTCGTCCCTTAGTTTAATATCTGAGCTCAGTAGATTTAAGTTAGCTTAAGAGGGGGTAGCCTCTAAGAGAATGAGTTGCGATGAATTGCAAGAAATGCATTGAGAAAACAGGTTTAGGTAGGATTTTCTTGGAAATAAATGTTGAGGTAAGAAATGTGTGAACATATAAATACAGAAAGCATGCTTAGATAGAATTTTTTTGGTGGAAACAAAGGATGAAATAAGAGGAAAGATATATGAAGTTTTTGGGTTGGACTGCAGTACCAAATGTTACACTGAAAACGAACCCTGTCCTTTCCTATTGGTGTTATCCCACTATGTGTTTGTGTACCCTTGAGTATTTGTTTTCTTCCTGTCTCTGTGTACTGTTTCATAGAATTTTTTTCTCTTCTAATACTAAGCTATATTCACTATGAGGAGGAATACTGTTATCCTCAAATATAAGTTGCATTAATAATATGTTATTTTCTTTGTAAAGTTGTTTACAATTCTGTTCTGTTTCAATGTTCATGTGTGAAATTAATGTTTCGAAAACTATTCTCATTATTTTATGTATGTACTTATGTCACTATTTTTGTAACACTGATGTATATGTTTATTTCGATTCTTTTGTAAAGCCTGTGTTACTGCAATTGTTATCTATATTGCTATGTTTTTAATGATGTATTTTGTACCTTTGTAATTGTATTCTTATGTTATAAAATTGTAATTGTCACCAGTTCATGACATTATTAACTTGTTAGTTACATTTCACTGCACACGTTTCTGTTGGTCATAGTATATGGACAATATGTGAGAAGTAGGGACTGTTAGTGTTTGCACGTGTGTTAATAATTCAGCAAGGGACTGGATAACAGCATTGCTGGATCTAAGGACAATTCCAAAAACTTTGTGAGTGCACAAGTGGTGGTTTATGGACTTGCTATATTCTCCGCAAGACTCTTCAATGGTGAATGTGCACCTGCACAATCGCAACAGATGGCTGCTGGCTATCTCTACAAGGACTACAGTGGGTCTGCACCTCTGGTGGCCCACCAATACCATTATCTCTACAAGGACTACAGTGGGTCTACATCTTTGATGATCCATCAATACCATTATTTCTACCAGGACTGCAGTGGGTCTGCACCTCTGGTGGCCCACCAATATCGTAATCTCTACCAGGACTACGGTGGGTCTGCTCTGTGATGACCTACCTACCAATATTCATCAAAATTTCGACTGACTCTGCTGTGGGTTTGCTCTGTTGTGGCCCATTACCTGTCTGCATGTCGAGAGTCAGCACTGTCTTTCCATTGGAAGGACAACACTACTTCTTCAAGACTGCATGGAAATCCACTACTTCCGTGTGCATTTTCTTTTACTGCTCAGACTTTGAGAAAAACACTGCTATTCTCCTGTTATGTACAATGAGGACTGTCTTTATGGACTGTGAGAAAATTTTAGCTTTTGACCAACATTGTATCAATAAGTGTGTGCATTTGATTTCTTTGTTATTGTAATTATGAAAAAAAATTTTCAAATCTGTATTGGCCAGTGCCCAACACCATTTTAAAATTTTTTTGTGGGGAGCATGGGGGCTATGTAAGTAGGCTGTTTATGTTTTCTTTATGTAAGTAGGCTGTTTAGGTTCTTATGTAAGTAGGCTGTTTAGGATTTCTTATTGGTAACGCCACCTCTATATGAAAATCACTGGCTGTGCTGTGTGCAGTCTGTGGCTGCTTTGCATTGTTGTAATGCTCGCCATTGTAGTGTTGGGCAGCGGCAGCTGGATGCGAACAGCGCGTAGCGTTGCGCAGTTGGAGGTGAGCCGCCAGCAGTGGTGGATGTGGGGAGAGAGATGGCGGAGTTTTGTAATTTGTCATGAACTGCTATATTTATATATGATGATATCAAGGTAAATACATTGTTTGTTCTCTATTAATATCTTTCATTTGCTAACTATCCCTATCAGTAGTTAGTGCCTTCCATAGTTTGAATCTTTTATTTAGCTGGCAGTAGTGGCGCTCGCTGTATTGCAGTAGCTTGAGCAGCGAAGATTTTTGTGAGGTAAGTGATTTGTGAAAGGTATAGTTTAATGTTAGTCAGGGCCATTCTTTTGTAGGGAATTTTGAAAGTCAGATTGCGTTGCGCTAACAAAATATTGTGTGTCAGTTTAAGGACAGTCGTGTATAATTGTTCAAAGGGGACGTTTCAGAAGGAGTATATAGAGGTTTTATACAAGGGCGATGTACTTGAGGACAATATTATGGAAATGGAAGAGGATGTAGATGAAGATGAAATGGGAGATACGATACTGCGTGAAGAGTTTGACAGAGCACTGAAAGGCCTAAGTCGAAACAAGGCCCCGGGAGTAGACAACATTCCATTAGAACTACTGACGGCATTGGTAGAGCCAGTCCTGACAAAACTCTACCATCTGGTGAGCAAGATGTATGAGACAGGTGAAATACCCTCAGACTTCAAGAAGAATATAATAATTCCAATCCCAAAGAAAGCAGGTGTTGACAGATGTGAAAATTACCGAACTATCAGTTTAATAAGTCACAGCTGCGAAATACTAACGCGAATTCTTTACAGACGAATAGAAAAACTGGTAGAAGCGGACCTCGGGGAAGATCAGTTTGGATTTCGTAGAAATGTTCGAACACGTGAGGCAATACTAACCTTACGACTTATCTTAGAAGAAAGATTAAGAAAAGGCAAACCTACGTTTCTAGCATTTGTAGACTTAGAGAAAGCTTGTGACAATGTTGACTGGAATACTCTCTTTCACATTCTAAAGGTGGCAGGGGTAAAATACAGGGAGCGAAAGGCTATTTACAATTTGTACAAAAACCAGATGGCAGTTATAACAGTCGAGGGGCGTGAAAGGGAAGCAGTGGTTGGGAAAGGAGTGAGACAGGGTTGTAGCCTCTCCCCGATGTTATTCAATCTGTATATTGAGCAAGCAGTAAAGGAAACAAAAAAAAATTCGGAGTATGTATTAAAATTTATGGAGAAGAAATAAAAACTTTGAGGTTCGCCGCTGACATTTTAAGTCTGTCATAGACAGCAAAAGGACTTGGAAGAGCAGTTGAACGGAATGGACAGTGTCTTGAAAGGAGGATATAAGATGAACATCAACAAAAGCAAAACGAGGATAATGGAATATAGTCAAATTAAGTCGGGTGATGCTGAGAGAATTAGATTAGGAAATGAGACACTTAAAGTAGTAAAGGAGTTTTGCTATTTGGGGAGCAAAATAACTGATGATGATCAAAGTAGAGAGGATATAAAATGTAGACTGGCAATGGCAAGGAAATCGTTTCTGAAGCAGAGAAATTTGTTAACAGCGAGTATAGATTTAAGTGTCAGGAAGTCGTTTCTGAATGTATTTGTATGGAGTGTAGCCATGTATGGAAGTGAAACATGGACGATAACTAGTATGGACAAGAAGAGAAGAGAAGCTTTCGAAATGTGGCGCTACAGAAGAATGCTGAAGATTAGATGGGTAGATCACGTAACTAATGAGGAGGTGTTGAATAGAATTGGGGCGGAGTTTGTGTCACAACTTTACTAGAAAGAGGGATCGGTTGGTAGGACATGTTTTGAGGCATCAAGGGATCACAAATTTAGCATTGGAGGGCAGCGTGGAGGGTAAAAATCGTAGAGGGAGACCAAGAGATGAATACACTAAGCAGATTCAGAAGGATATAGGTTGCAGTAGGTACTGGGAGATGAAGAAGCTTGCACAGGATAGAGTAGCATGGAGAGCTGCATCAAACAAGTCTCAGGACTGAAGACCGCAACAACAACAACAAACTAAATTTGCTTTCGTCACTAAACAATACAGTATCCCAGAAGTCTGCCATCTTGGATACATGCTGTTTCGCGAATTCCATCCGCCACTTCCTGTTTGGTTTGGTTGTTTGGGGGGAAGAGACCAAACAGCGAGGTCATCGGTCTTATTGGATTAGGGAAGGGTGGGAAAGGAAGTCGGCGGTGTTCTTTCAAAGGAACCATCCCGGCATTTGCCTAAAGCGATTTAGGGAAATCACGGAAAACCTAAATCAGGATGGCCGGACGCGGGATTGAACCGTCGTCCTCCCGAATGCGAGTCCAATGCCCCTTCCTATTCTTTTTGCTGATGTAGGGCTTTCGTCTGGGGATCCTGACTCTGTAGCCCGAACGATTGAGAACGGTACGAACTGCCCTTGGAGTGGTGTCCTTTCGGAAGTGGTCATGTACAAACGCGGATACTGCCGACGCTGTCGTTTTCGGGTATTCTTGATTCTTAGTAGCATTCTGGTCTCTCTTGTTGTAAGCTTCTGTGGACGACCGTGTCGTTCACTGTTTATTACTACATGTCTGTCCTTATATCGCTTAATGATAGACTGCACAGTCGCTCGGTTTCGTCCTATGATGTTCCCAATTTCGGCATACGACTTGTGTTGAAGATATTGGGTGACAACGATGTTTCGTTCCTCAATGGTCGTTTCCTTCCCCTTGCGGCCCATTCTGCTGTTCCACAGTACCCACGTCCGACGTGCTGTTGCTTCACGGCCGCCATACGACTACACAAGTGTGGCATGCACTCCGGGGCTGCGTCAGCCGTTTGTTTGGTTGAAAGTAGTCCGCTGTACGAATACATTGTGCCTTGTCGTAGACCGTGCGGAGTGTAACATATTTTATTTTCCCAGAATAGATTCATGGCATACGGGAAGCTTCATTACCAAGAACATGGTTATCCGACGCTACATCATCGTACTGATTCGTATCGGCGCTGTGGGTGATTTACTATCCCAACACACCGCCGTAGTTTGTCACCACCTACTGTATGAATGCTTATTTCCATGACCGTATGTTCCGTTGGGTTCAGGTTGAGACAGTTGGTAGGCCAGTCCATTTTAGGAACGTCGTTGTCCGAAGGTCATTATCTCACAGATTCTGCTTTATGACTGTATGGTGGAACCGACACAAATAGTCAACGTTCCCAAACTGTTCTGCTACTGTACACTATAGATAATGCTGCAAAATGTGTTCATAAGCTTCTACATTCAGCATTTTCTCACGTACAGTGTTGGGACCGCATTATAACACGATGAACACCACCGGAACCTAACACGGCCTCCTCCATATTTCACTGTTATCGTTATACATGATGGCAGGTAATATTCTCCAGCCATTCGCCAAACTGAAGAGCCACTGCCACACGGTATAGCATGGATTCTCACTCGTTGTCCACTGGCACAGCTCTTTACACTACCTCAGTCATAGCTTCGCATTGACTGCAGAAATGTGTAGCTTACGAGGTGCTATTCTTTTCAACTCTCTCCGCATGGTCCTAGCTGGACTGCTGCTAGCGCCCTGGAACTCATGAATGATTCCTTTCACTGACTTCATACTACTTTTTATAACCGCCATCCGCAACTTTCTGCGGTCTCTGCCCGCCAGTGAATGAAGTCTGCCCAATATTGGTTCAGCTGTGGTTGTTCCTCCGTGTTTTCACTTCATAGTGACATCACTAACGCCGTTTTGGGGAGCTTTAGAATGTTTGAAAAGCCCCTGAGGGCTTTGTTACTCACATGACATCCAGTGACTGGTTAACTTTCAAGGTCACTGAGTTCCCCTGTTCGAACCATCCCGCCGTTTCTGCTTTTGCACTGAAAACACAATATACCATGTCTTCTTTTATACTGACCGCTTCTCGTGGCGTCTAGTGGTCAACTGCGCACTGTACTGGCATGCCCGGATACTTTTGATACGGTAGGGTCCTTGCTCCAGTATGGGTAAGTGCATCTCCAGGACATATTTCAGAGGAGCCCTCGTTTCTAAAGTTAATACTATTGAAGTAGCATGAATACGTGAGCTGCCTTACACAGTTTACGATTGACAATGTCATTTGTTATTGCTACTATCTGACGCCAATGATTTTATGACGGCCATTGTGATGTAAATGCTTTTATGAACCTGATGAGGGTCTGTAGACTGGAAATGGTTGTTAAATAAAGAAATTTTTAGCAGCTCTTGGCGGTAATCATGATCTCCTTTGAAAACTGAGAACAAGGTTTTACGAATTGCAACGTTACTTTCGCGTTCTCGTCAATACGGTACCAGAACGTTTGAATTCTACCACTGTAAAGACGGAAGATCCGCGATTCGGAATGTCACAACTGTGCAGTAAATAGCGGCAGGAACACCACCACAAAATCTCGCAGCACTGACACTCCAAACCATCGATTCTCGGAGAGATATTTTAACCGTGTTCAACCCAATGGTAAAGTATCGAACTATTTTTCTCCGAATCATACAGTTTGGGGGAAAAGTATTGAGAATAATTACTTTAGGAACCTTTTATCAGACAAAGCTTGTTATAACAATAAACGGTTGCGCTTAATAAAACGGCCGCCAGCCCAAATCGGGCACAGTGTCTACACAAAAAGATGAAGTCAATTTCCGACACTGAATAAATAACTACTTTCACTTACTACTGTCACTTGGCAGTAAGTACTATTAATCCCACTTTCTGTTACTTAAGGAATTTATCACTATACTTCAGTAACTATTTAAAGAAGACACACGTATGTTTCAACAAGGATACAAAAAAATATTAAACTTGTAGCTATCATTCATATGACCAAAACTATTATTTAACACGACTAAATTTCATTTCTTTAGGACTGTTGTTTGTTAACGTTTTACTAACACTAATATTTGTCTGGCTTTCTTTGACATGGAGAATCAACACGAACAATTACTGTTAAGATTGTTGCAGTTAAACAATTATGTTACTTTACTTTCAGAAATGCTATTGAAAACTTATCCTCATGGTCACGCAAAGCGGTGACCCTTAAACTGATACGTGCAAACTTTAGTATTTAATAATGATTTTCAGAATTTACTACCAAAACAGTACTATTACCAGAAATTTACTATCATTCAAGCTTCAATAAACATCAGGATACTCGGAATAAATTCGTTTAGGTAAGGATCCTACTGAGTTAAATGACATAGGAAAATCACGGTTAAACACAAAGGTACATTTAACACTTATATTCCACTGATTGAAGATTCATACTGTGATACACTTCTAAATAAAGTACTTTGTCTGTCGAAGGTGGCGTGATTCGGTGCTGCGTAGTAACATTGCGCAGGTACAGCTCTTGATGTACATAGCTCTGTCTTCATCTTCGTGGCGACGATAAAATTGCAAATTTCTGAGCTATTAATTTATTGCCGTACTGCGCCAATCATATAAAAGACCCAGTCTTGCAAGTAAATTCGGGGCCTCTAGTGCTTGACCAACGTAATGCGTGTTCACTACTTGCAGGGCATCTACCGACTGTATGAGCCACTTGAGCGCCAATCTCACTCGCGCGCCCCACCACCTTTTCCATTCCACCACAGAACGGAGTTCCGTTCTACCTATGATCCCTACACCTTTGCAATTTACACTTCTGCTTACAAAAAACCTAAATATGAACCATCTGCAATTGCATAACAGCATATACATACAAAATTGACGTTATTAATTACAGTTGTACTGGAAATATTACATAATTATTTACAAAATATGTATTAATACATTTATTCCACCTACGTCAAAGAGGTTATTTTAAACAGACAAACTACACTTAACAAAAGCTTACTCTCTTTATAGTATTTTCTTAGTTTTTCAAAATTATTATGGAACAAAAAAAATTTTAAAATATACAGATTAATGGCAGCATTACCGTCTAGAAGTTTATAACATAAGAGTTAACTTTCCTCCAAATACGTCAAAGACAGTTTTACCTTTTCTTGCCACGCTACAGTATCTCCGAATGGGGGACATTCCCATAGTACACGATCCGGTAATACAATTTCGCCACTCTCACAGCTGTTTCATTACTACTCCTGTACAATAACTCGAGACTTTTGAATAATCCATTCATTTTAAACCTGGGGAACTGCGACCACATCCATTCGTGAAACTGCAACAGACCAAAGACGCTGTTTCGCACGGAGAACTCATCAAGTGTGAATATCTCAGGCTGAAAATCACAAACAACACTAGATCTGTGAACCCCTATGTCACAGTAATCTTGACTGGCTCTTCCAGCTATAATTAAAACAGCCAGACATCCGGCTGCCACAGGGAAGATGAAAACTCTAGAATCTCACTGATAATTTACACGGAGTGGCAGATTTTTCAGTCGGATTGGCTCACCTTGATGACGACCTTGGCAAGTGACAGGATTGAGATCTCTGGCGTTGGCCCAGAAGACATCGTCGGTGCCCAGCAAGAACCCTGCCTGAGCTAAGCTGTCTGCAGTTCAAGTGCACCAACAGCACTATTGTGCATCCAGATTCTCTTTGAGGCTCATTCCCACAGCTCAGCGTGTCACTTTCTCCCCTCTGTCCTAAAGCGCTACCCTTCACATGTTTCTGTGTACTAAATCCCAGATGTAACCACATTAATGTGTGGTCACACGTAGATGTATGAACATTATCAGAGATATGAATCTCGCGATTTCCTGATAGAAATACTAAGCCTTTCGTAGAGGTGATTGTCACCATAGTCGTGGTCTACTTCCCGTCATAAAAACTTCCATGTGTGGACCTCTTACCGAGTACCTGCTTATGAAATTTTGTGTGTAGACTGTTAGTCTTGGGTTCAGATGTTCCTCCAAGCGTACCAGGTGCTATCCTACAGTACTGAAATTTTGAATTCTCCGTGCAAATTGTTACGAGTACACTGAAATACCTCTAGGTGTCTGCTGCTAGACGGAATTCTTGTGGACTAGCAAAATCCTTTACTAATAAAAGACTATAATATTTACAGAACGGCTGTAGAAATGGAATTCCGCAGACGCAGGAAGGAGAACAGTCCGATATATTTCTGGTGTAAAGGAAACGCTTCCGCTAACAAATTTTAAGCCGCCTAAAGGACTGTCCGCGCGACTGCTACGGTTGCAGGTTCGAATCCTGCCTCGGGCATGGATGTGTGTGATGTCCTTAGGTTAGTTAGGTTTAAGTAGTTCTAAGTTCTAGGGGACTGATGACCACAGATGTTAAGTCCCATAGTGCTCAGAGCCATTTGAACCATTTTTTCAAGGACTGGTCCACGGAACTTTCCAGTCATGTGTCTGTATCTTACATATGTGAATAGAATTGGTAATAATGCAACATCTGTGAGAGTGGCGAAATTGTATTACCAGATCGTGTACTATGGGAATGTCTCCCATTCGGAGATACTGTAGCGTGGCAAGAAAAGGTAAAACTGTCTTTGACGTATTTGGAGGAAAGTTTACTCTTTATAATAAACTTCTAGACGGTGTTGTCACAGAGAAAATAAGGCTTAACTATAGTCAGCAGAAGTCACAGCAAGAGAACATGCTGGCCAGGGCAACAGTAGATCGCCCTCTGTTTCAAGATAGGTCAGGACAGCATGGACCACAAGTGATATTGTGTTATCGCGTTGAAATACAGCGCCACAGGCATCTCGGAGATAGGACACAGACACAGGCCTTAACACGGTATAAATGTAGTGTTTGCTGTCCAAATTACTATGAGACAAATTGCGTATCCAGTGGCGTCCCGTAGCATCACACCAGGTGCTCTACCCGTTTGACGATGAAGAACGTAGGGTAACATCGTGTAAGAGTGCGCGTCTGGTAAGAGCTCGCAGTGACATTTTCTCTACATTGGCAACACTGACCGACAACGAAAAACTTCACTCCGCTGCTGCTTCTACAGCGACGCCATCACATGTAATCTTAAAGAGCTCCGCGAGATAGATTGGTTATAGGAGGTAAATATAAGTTTTTGTTTCAAATTATGTGATCTTTAACTTTTATATCGTAAGCAGTAAGCACTGTCTAGGTATCTGTGGTGTTACCGCCGGATACCACACTTGCTAGGTGGTAGCCTTTAAATCGGCCGCGGTCCGTTAGTATACGTCGGACCCGCGTGTCGCCACTATCAGTGATTGCAGACCGAGCGCTGCCACACGGCAGGTCCAGAGAGACTTCCTAGCACTCGCCCCGAGTTGTACAACCGACTTTGCTAGCGATGGTTCACTGACAAAATACGCTCTCATTTGCCGAGACTATAGTTAGCATAGCCTTCAGCTACGTCATTTGCTGCGACCAAGCAAGGAGCCATTACCAGTTACTATTGATACTGTAATTATGTACCGTCAAGAGCGACGTTCACCATTAATGGATTAAAGTTAAGTATTCCACCAGCTACGTCCGTTTTTTTCTAAATTCTAAAATCCTTGTCCTGTTCCAGACCTCACGCCAGCCTGCGTGAGCTACAACGCGTGCCTTTCGGCTTCCTCTAGTACCACGGTCTTGGCTCTCCTGCCAACCACAACAGTATGCACTAAAAACTAAAATAGTAACCGAAAGATCCACCGTTCTGTGACGAACAGACCACGGAACGACAAACAGCGGAACAAAGCAGTGACTGCCATTTGTGATATTTTTTGAACTGTGTGGCGCTTCAGTTAAGCGTACGCTGTAAGATAGCGGGAAAGACTACTCGTGTACTCTTAATCCCTCCCTCTTTGATTCTAACGGTTACTAACCCAGGATAAACAATTAGGCGGACAGAGCGAGTGCTTTGTTTCGAGATGCATATTCTAGAGTCCCGCAATCCAAACAGCTCAGATATCCATCGAGTCAACCGGAATATTCCCGTTCAATCCAGATGTCTTCACAGCGGAACACTTACGTCCATCAGAAATCACTGAGACAGCCAAGTTTCCAACAACTAAAAAGGCAAAGGATTTCAACAGGAGCCCATGGACAAATGCTGCTCCTTAGTGACACGTGACTCTTCTGTGCAGTCACTACGAAAAAACTGTGGCCGAGCGGTTCTACGCGCTTCGGTCTGGAACCGCGGGACTGCTACGGTCGCAGGTTCTAATCCTGCCTCGGGCATGGATGTGTGTGATGTCTTTAGGTTGGTCAGGTTTAAGTAGTTCTAAGTTATAGGGGACTGATGATCTCAGATGTTAAGTCCCACAGTGCCCAGAGGCATTTCACGAAAAAACTAAGACCATAACTCAAATGAAGTTCATAGTGCTGATGTACGAATAGGTGTAGGCCTGTCCAGTATTAACTACTGCCAAAATATGATCGACCCACACCAAAGAAGACAGTGGCAAAAAAAAAAAAAAAATCCAGGATTTTGTCTGGGTCTCTACACAAAAATGCATTGTCAGAAAAGAAGCTAAACCAGACAAAACCAAGAAGAGACAAAATTCCAGTAACGTACAACGCAGATTCTCTAGGATTAATCTTGACTTAATCGCGCCATCATCTTCAGGAACAACCAGGTCCAAATCCAATCTGGTGTTCTGAACCGCCCAGGGTGTGGTAGAGTCTACAAGTAGCCTACCACGGAAGAATGAATTAAGTGTGATAATTGCTCCCAAAGGTGCCATGAAGAATGCAAAGGTTGAGAAGGACATGGTGAATTTTCTTGTGAATTGTGTTAGTGCATAAACTTGACTACATGTCGCATACTCAAATGGCTCAAATGGCTCTGAGCACTATGGGACTTAACATCTGTGGTCATCAGTCCCCTAGAACTTAGAACTACTTAAACCTAACTAACCTAAGGACATCACACACATCCATGCCCGAGGCAGGATTCGAACCTGCGACCGTAGTGTCGCATACTCTTACCAGACGATACAGCTAAGATACGAACGAGTAGTGTTTTACGTATGTTGACATTTGAGTTTTGCGTTAAAAGTTAGGCAGCTGCATTTATTTATTTATTTATTCATTTATTCTTCCGTGGGACAAAATTAAGGAGAAGTCTCCATAGTCATGGAACGAGTCAATACATGAAATTATAACACGATAGTAGAAACAGATAAAACGAAATATAAGAAACATATTCAGGCGACAATTCGTAATTTTAAATGAAGAGAATCAACAATGTAACACTGGAATTTGCTTAATTTTTCAGCTCTTCCAGGAGCTCCTCGACAGAATAGAAGGTGTAAGCCATGAGGAAACTCTTCAGTTTGGACTTAAAAAGTGTTTGGGCTACTGCTAAGATTTTTGAGTTCTTGTGGTAGCTTATTGAAAATGGATGCAGCAGAATACTGAACTCCTTTCTGCACAAGAGTCATCGAAGTGCATTCCACATGCAGATTTGATTTCTGCCTAGTATTAACTGAGTGAAAGCTGCTAACTCTTGGGAATAAGCTAATATTGCTAACAACAAACGCCATTAAAGAAATTGTATACAGTGAGGGCAATGTCAGAATTCCTAGACTATTGAATAGGGGTCTGATATAGGTTGTTTCAAAATAAACTAGTAATAATTTGTTGTA
Organism: Schistocerca serialis cubense; assembly: GCF_023864345.2. Taxonomy (NCBI): domain Eukaryota; kingdom Metazoa; phylum Arthropoda; class Insecta; order Orthoptera; family Acrididae; genus Schistocerca; species Schistocerca serialis. Next base: position 250,419,924 of record NC_064639.1, on the reverse strand, counting down.
AGAAATGTTTATTTTAACCTTCTCATCTACTAGATATGAGCTGTTAAATATTAAGTGCGTACTCTTTCTTGGCTTTACCCTAATCTGGCAACGTTCGTTCTCCTCGGAGCCTCCACACATTTGTACGTCCATCGTGATGCTATACACAAAACCAGGACTCCTCTAAAAAGACGTTATAGTGCCACTCCTGAGTCAAGTGTTTTCTCTGGGTCCACCACAGTAGGCGCGCCTATACCACCTGCCGTGCCGAGGGAAGCGGCAACAGTGGTCGCCACACAATGTGCGGACTTCCAGACGTCGTTGCACAGTCCGTGTCGATCCTTACGCAAAAACAAAATGATTACCTGACTCAAGATACGCGACGTGGCTGTATGATTCTGAATGCCCGAACAAATAATAGATTTCGCTGATGCGTTAGACGTGTGGGGCCGTTGAGATCCTGTATGGTTTGAGTGTGGACCCCCATGAAATTCTCGATTTCATATTGGCATGACAATCGTGACATTCCGACCAAAGCGAGCAGCAGCATCACAGAACCATAAGCCGCAGTCCCGTTAGGCCACAACCTTGTGCCGGACAGTATACATGCTAGCTATGAAATAAATGTACGCATTGCCCCATGTGATTTAATAACCGTCTAAAGCTTGAAATGGAAACATACCAACGGAAACATACAAATACTGTGATATGTGCTGAGTACCTGTTTTTGTTTTTCTGTGTAAAGTACTTTTATCTGATTAAAATCATAATAAAAACATTTGGTCAGAGACTTTTGTTGAAGAGGGCAAACGGAAACGCAGTCTGTGTACTTTTTGCTATATAACAAGTGATATGGCATTTCATTTCTTCTAGCCATTCTGTGATGTCTTTTTTTGTCTTCCTGTTTCAAATAAGCAAACATGTTTCTACACTGAAGAACCAAAGAAACTGATACACCTGCCTAATATCGTGTAGAGCCCCCGTGGGCACGCAGAAGTGCCGCAACACGACGTAGCATGGACTCGACTAATGTCTGAAGTAGTTGGCAAACGTGAATCCTGCACGGCTGTCAATAAATCCGTAAGAGAACGAGTGGATGGAGATCTTTTCTGAGCAGCACGTTGCAAGGCATCCCAGATGTGCTCAATAATGTTCATGTCTGGGGAGTTTTGTGGCCAGCAGAAGTGTTTAAACTCATAAGAATGTTCCTGGAGATACTCTGTAGCACTTCTGGACGCATGGGGTGTCGCATTGTCCTGCTGGGATTGCCCAAGTCCATCAGAATAATGAACAGATGCAGGTGATCAGACAGGATGCTTACGTACGTGTCACCTGTCACAGTCGTATCTAGACGTATCAGCGGTCCCATATCACTCCAGATGCACAAGCCCCACACCATTACAGAGCCTCCACCAGCTTGAACTGTCCCCTCCTCACATACAGGGTCCATGCATTCATGAGGTTGTCCCCATACACGTACACATCCATCCGCTCGATAAAATTTGAAACGAGACTCATCCGACTAGGCAACATGTTTCCAGTCATCAACAGTCCAATGTCGGTTTTGACGGGCCCAGACAAGGTTCAAAAAATGGCTCTGAGCACTATGGGATTTAACATCTATGGTCATCAGTCCCCTAGAACTTAGAACTACTTAAACCTAACTAACCTAAGGACAGCACACAACACCCAGTCATCACGAGGCAGAGAAAATTCCTGACCCCGCCGGGAATCGAACCCGGACCCAGACAAGGCGTAAAGCTTTGTGTCGTGCAGTCATCAAGGATACACGAGTAGGCCTTCGTCTCCGAAAGCCCATATCGATGATGTTTTGTTGAATGGTTCGCACACTGACACTTGCTGATGTCCCAGCATTGAAATCTGCAGCAATTTGCGGAAGGGTTGCACTTCTCTCACAATGAACGATTCTCTTCAGTCGTCGTTGGCTCCTTTCTTGCAGGATCTTTTTTTGGCCGCAGCGACGTCGGAGATTTGATGTTTTAGCAGGTTCCTGTTATTCACGGTACACTCGTGAAGTGGTCGTACGGGAAAATCCCTACTTAGTCACTACCTCGAAGATGCTGTGTCCCATCGCTCGTGCTTCGACTATAACACCACGTTCGAACCCACTTGAATGTTGATAATCTGCCATTGTACTAGCAGTAACCAATGCAACAACTGCGCCAGATACTTGTTGTCTTACATAGGCGTTGCCGTCCGCAGTGACGTATTCTGCCTGTTTCCATCTCTCTGTATTTGAATGCGCATGCCTATACCAGTTTCTCTGGCGCTTCAGTGTACGTACCATATCTTCAGATAAAATTTAATATATTTTTTGGAAATGTGTAAGTGGAATGTAATTATAGGATCACGCCTGATCATTTCGTGTGATAATAATAACTTTGTATGATTATTTGTATCTTTCTTTTCAGAGGCCGTAAAGAAAGAACTGGTGACGAACCGTTCGAGGTTAGAACGTCCGAACAAGTTCCGTGTTTTCTTGTTAACCATTCAATATTGCTAAGCAGAACCGCATTGAAATCGTATTGCTGATCATTATTTTCATTCCTTACGCGTATTTTTTACGTAAGATCATGTTAGGTTGGTTGGTCAATTTCCTTCGAACAAGTCGGCAGCCGCTTCAGGGGCCTGATATTAATAGGCGGTAACATGATAATTACTTGAATACATAATTTATATCTTTTGACGGTCATAAATTTCATTTATCTATATTTTTTCTCAGGTTCCCGTCTCTGAACGTTTTTCTTGCCTTTCACGGAACTGTATTTTTATTTGCCGTGACGCACTGGGAAAAGTTTTCACAATACTAATATCACAGGTCTTTCCAAAGGGAAACGTTTCAGCCGCCAAATTCCGACACATCCTTCTTACACAAGGCTTAGCACTATCTTCTCACAAACAACCGACAATCAAATGCGATTTCAGAATGAGATACCCGCTACGTTAATTTCACTTGCGTACAGAATATAAATGACATTACTGCTACCTAGCTTGTGTGGTTACGCTGAGATGCTAATCATTTGCATATCCAGGCATGTAGTGCTCTTCATGCCATTTTGACGTTTGTTGCATGCCGTCTTCAAACGTCGCAGTTTTAATCGCCAGGGGTGTAGTTTCCTACTAGCAATCTAGACTGGTTGAAGACATTATTTCAGTAGTGTCCAACTTCCGACCTAAAATACACTTTACACAAATGTTTAAAACGCGAATAATTCTCAGCACATGAACTGCTACTTAACAGATAGCAGGTAAACGCATTATCTATATCAGCACTAAATTAGAGAATTAGAGTGAGAGTTTGGCGTCCCACCGAGACGCTAGAATAGGAGAAAAATCTACATGTGCTTTTTCGAAGACACATTCGAGGTGGATGCTATAAAGGACTTAGGAAAGCAGGTGAACATCCGAAAGCATTAATTGAGGCGGTTGGCTACTAGAGACGCTAGAACGAAGTCAGGCTCCTCCCGAGTGCGAAATTAGTACCGTCATTATGATCGAACATTAGCTTCCTCCTCAACTACAGCAATTCCCTTCATCGACACTGAGAATGAAGCTTAGGAGAAAGTTAACAGATTCTTGGTTCTCAGTTAAAATTAAAAAATTGCACTGAATACTTTCTCTTGTTTATCTTTCTCGTTGCAGGTAATGACATCTCACCTGTCAGCGATAAGTAGCGATGCTCGTTGTTTTAGCCTCAGGAGATGGACTGCCAGTAAACAAACGCAAGCCGTTCCCCTACCCAGGCATATTTATTCCCAAACACTTGACGATAATTGTTGCCACTCGTTGCCGCCTAGTATCGTGTAAGCACTGCCGCACGTTTCTTCTCCGTATTTACAAATGTTTGACCAGCGCCGACTTCGCATACTTAATGAGCCTCTGAGGCAAATAAATTTTGAACAGCCTGTTGCAGCTCCACCTACACAGTCTCTTCTTACTGAACGCTGTAGATATACAACTAAAGTCAGCGGTACCGACCGTTCTGGCCGTTTACGTATGTCACGTAATCAAATATCACACTCTTCGAAGGACGTTATTATTTTGTTGAAAAAAGAAACAAGTAAGAAAACGGACGTGTTTTATTACTATTATTATTGTTGTTAGTATTATTATTACTAGCATCTGTGAATCGGTAGATTCAGAAGTAATGAAGAAGGAGGTAAAGTTTCTTGTGTCTCATAGTCAATATCTCTGAACTGATTCAGAGAATAATCCAATAGAGAGAATATTCCAATAGAGAGAATAATCTATTGCTCTATTTCATCTCAACTCCGAGAAGTGTTGTGTAGCATGCAAATTTTACAAGGTATAACGGAAGACAGCTGCAATCGTACGACTTGCAACCACTACTTCGTATTGACATATCAACAGGCGAAATGATTGTTCACATTCGCCCCCAATTCCACCACTAAAAATCTACGTATTCCAGGAGAGAATTTTGCGTTTGTGTTTTGTGTTGAATCACAGAAGCTACTCAAAGTAGTCCTTACAGAAAACAACTTAACTCCACTTTTCTGAGGTGCAGACATGGACCTTCCATTGATGACCCCACAATTTCGGAGGTGACGTACGATACCATAAATACAACGAAATGCACCAACCCCGGCAGACATCATTTCCCTACTTCCAAAAAAATGTAATACTGCTTTTCGTCACAATCCCGTAACATTTTGACACCTTATTAGCTTTCATTAACGGTTCTCACACTTACAAAAAACAGTTTTTACTTATTATTTGAATAGATATAATTTCCATCCACATACCAGCGATTACAAAAGGCCAAACAAAAATTTATAAACGGCTGCACATGCAATTGCTGTCATTTGCAACCGAGTGGGTTAGTGACTGTTATCAAGTGTAAGGCTCTTTGAGCATCTTCATTGTTATTGTCAATATGTAATAACTGTGAAACTTCTGATTCTGAGACTCGATTAAAACATTTGTGGACCGAAACTCGATTATACGAGGGGTGTACAATAAGTAATCGGACATACATTTTTGTTCTGAATGCAGGTTGGCTTTATTCAGAATTCCAATACACCTCGTTCCCCATTCTTTTGGCTACAAAACCTTACTTTCTCAACAAAATCCCAGTTCAGTGCGACGGCCTTCCGCCAGCTTACTGGAAGGACCTCTATGGCCGCGTGATACCACTCTATTGCTCTATTGGTCGACGTCGGAGCCGACGTCTTGCTGCATAATTCCCCCCCCCCCCCCCCAATCTTGTACACACTGCTTCCTGCGGAGAGCATCCTTCAATGGACCAAAGAGGTGGAAGTCGGGAGGTGCTGTAGGGTGGATGAGGAAGAAATTTTGTGAGCTCTTCTCGCGTGCACAGACTTGTGTGAGGTTTTGGGTTGTCATGGAGACGAGATAGAGAAGTTCGTTTCCACTTTAGAGGCAATGAACACGCTATAGCCGTTTCTTGAGGGTAGCACAATACACTTCAGAGCTGATCACTGCATCATGAGGGAGAACAAACAGAATAATCTCCTAAGTGTCCCAGAAGACCGTCGCCATGGCTTTATCGGCTGAGGGCGAGGCTTTGGACTTTTTCTTCGGAGTAGCGATGGTGTGGCCCCACTTCATGGGCTGCCCTTTTCTTTCCAGTTGGAAGCGATGAGTCCACGTTTCATCGCCTGACGACGTACATTCGGTAAAAGAAATGGTCATGATCAGCCTCGTTAAGCTGGCCCAAGTGGCCGTGCGGTTAAAGGCGCTGCAGTCTGGAACCGCAAGACCGCTACGGTCGCAGGTTCGAATCCTGCCTCGGGCATGGATGTTTGTGATGTCATTAGGTTAGTTAGGTTTAACTAGTTCTAAGTTCTAGGGGACTAATGACCTCAGCAGTTGAGACCCATAGTGCTCAGAGCCATTTGAGCCTCGTTAAGTGCAGGCGGTTCCGCAAAGGTGGCCCTTCGTTCCTCTTGAAGGCCTTCTGTTAGTTAGGCGGCCAAGAACCCAGCGGGTACAAACCTTGAGTACCACCACTAGTGAACGAGTGTGTCAGCTCTGCCAAGAGAGACGTCCAGTTGTGCAGCGAGGTGTCTGACTGTAATCCGTCGATCACCTCGAGTCAGTGTTTCGCACGTTCCCAGGCACGACAGCCCCTAACAACGTCGAACAACAACACCCAGCCATCCGCTAGACTAGGTGTGGCGAGCCGTCCACCCCCCCCCCCCACCTGCCCACATACGCTCGTTCACTGAGGTATGTGGTGGTGAACGGCAAATTAGCCACACGCCAGCGCCTCCATTTCATCCATCTCACTGACGACCTGTGGGGCGGCGGATGAGTTTGTAAAAAGTAATTTTTTTTACTGTATAAATGCTTGCGTGTTGAATCAGTTTCTAGCTTTTAGAATGTTGTTATTGCTGTCTTTTGCCGTTCTCAACACTGGCTCTCTATTTACTCCGTGACCCCCAGAAAGTGATTTAATAAAACTTGGAGCCAGTAAATAGATATCCTCATTACTGTAAGTTGATTTCCCGGCCGATGCACCATATGTGGGGCGGCGGATGAGTTTGTAATAATAATTAAATCTATTGCTGTATAAACGCTTGTGTGTTGAATCAGTTTCTAGCTTTTAGAATGTTGTTATTGCTGTCTTTTGCCGTTCTCAACACTGGCTCTCTATTTACTCCGTGACCCCCAGAAAGTGATTTAATAAAACTTGGAGCCAGTAAATAGATATCCTCATTACTGTAAGTTGATTTCCCGGCCGATGCACCATATGTGGGGCGGCGGATGAGTTTGTAATAATAATTAAATCTATTGCTGTATAAACGCTTGTGTGTTGAATCAGTTTCTAGCTTTTAGAATGTTGTTATTGCTGTCTTTTGCCGTTCTCAACACTGGCTCTCTATTTACCCCGTGACCCCCAGAAAGTGATTTAATAAAACTTGGCGCCAGTAAATAGATATCCTAGTGCCCACTTTACCTGAGAAAGTTCTTAGAGCTGCAGCTTATAGTTCTGAGGAATTAGGAGATTGTCCGGGATTTCTAATCAAAAACGGTTTTCCAAAATAGTTGAGTATATTCTGAAATTCACTGATAAACAACACAAGTATCCCTACAACCTAACTAACAGAACAGTTCAGAGTCTAATGCGCTGATGCAACTATAAATGTCTGAATCAAATGTTAAAAAGAATGCTCGCCATAATTTGATGAAAATATTTCATCAAACGCCACGCTAAATATTTGGTAGAATGTCTGTCCCGCGACGGCACGTGAAAATACGACAAAACGCAAACTGAAGCTAGATAATGAAAATCATTCCAGAATTAACACTTCACATAAAATGTTTTCATGGTTCCGCATATCTCTAGTAACTTAATACGGCACCCGAGGCTGTTTGTAGCAGATACACTGATGCGACGCGACTACCGACACAGATGGCGTGTCATTCAGCGTCTGGAGAGAACTGGGGCCTTGCTTCCTCGCGTAGCGTCCTTGTATATAAAGCCGCGGTGCGGACGGCGAAGGGAACGCCTGATCTTTTCGGCTCTCTCGACTAGCCGCTGGGCTAGTAACGCACCACTTCAAGTTACATAATAATTTATAGCTTCTTTTGCTTATGGCCGATGAAGCTCAAAATTTAAACGTGCATTCAGCACGCAGGTAAGTATTGATAATAAAATTTTGACGTGGCTAAGTTAAATACTTTAGGCGAGAGAATTAATTTAATTGCCCTGCACGCACTAGATGAGCTCTGAACTGGCCCTGTTGAGATCCGCTATCGCCATAATTTTATAGGTATTAAAAAGAAACTTTACACATTTTCATAATCATAGCGGACCTCCAACCTATTTAAATCTAAACATCCTAGCCTTATTTACTAGCCTACTTAATCTATCTTGCTTCCTTCAGTTTTGAGACGAAAACCAAAAAATCATGAATTTCCACTAAAGTCTTAATTTGTGAAATCCAAAGTACTGTTTTTATTAAATCATTATGAAAGATGAATCTAAATATAAATTTTGAAGTCTCTAGCTCTTTTCTGTTGCGCCAATGATTTTTTTTAGAAAAACGTCCAAATTTCGAAAATGACTTAAGTTATCGAACTGATATTCAACACACATTAATTTAGTATTATTCCTGACATGCTAGAAAAGTTTTAGGTCATTTGCTTGATTTTTAAGGTATTGCGCAACATTTATGACGTCAGAGCTAGTTACAGCAGACTGGCTGGCACACAACGGAAACTGATGTGAATTTACTACAGCGTGAGTAGGCTGCTTCCCTACATCACCCTCTACTTAAATTTTTTTGTTTATGAATGTTAATGAATGAAAAAAAAATTAATTACAAAAAGGGAAGCAAGAGTACAGTTTAACTCCCTATGAAAATCAAAATTGAAATATAAACCTGTAGAAACATTTAAGAAAACTGATTACCTACATTAATTATTTACATTGTAGGCATGTTCACTGCCTTTCAAACAATGTCATTACTCAAAATTTTAAGCAAAGTCAATGAAATATTTTGGCATACATATTGCCTTAGACAAACAAACACATACAAATTGAAAAATTATGAAAATCTTAGATCCATTAAATACATTAAATACATCTTTACATACACAAATTCAAAGAAAATAACATGACACATAAACAGATGATTATCTCTTAGCAGTCTTTTCTAAACCTGAAAGAAAAGTTCACAATTTTTACACACGTGGTTGTAGCCGCTTTGGCTGGCGTCCTACACTTCCATTCACAAGGGTAGAGGAGGGGAAGTTGCTATGGTGTGCGTCCTTCACGTTCTCTCTAAATTACATGGGGGAAAGGGGAGGGGTCACTGTGAGTAGTGTCCAAGTCACTCCACGCTTTCACGCAGCTACCAGGCTGCCATAATCTGGTTTGTCCTGTAGAACAAACAAAAAGAGTGCCTCAGACTCTGTTCACTTAATATCTATGGGTGGATCACAATGAAATGGGGATATATACATTTTATCTTCCAATATTTTGCTGGAACAAAGTTAACAGAACCTTTTTAATTTCACTCTCACGGTTACTTAACTGTCATAAAATCGGTAAACAAATGGCTCAAAACGCCGTTAGTCACGTACTGGAGAAAATTTATGCTCCTAAGGCATACAATCATAAATCATATTTAATCTGAATTTCTTATTTCTGGGCCGGAACACTGAACCAATGCTCGGTACATTCCTGATACATTTGCATTTTAAGCACTTAACTGACTCATCTTTGATTACTTTATTCTTAGAGATAGTATGAGTATGATTAGTGGTTGTTTTCTCAGCTTCTTTGAACATGTGAATAACTTTTGGTAATAGTACAGTTGTGAGTGTTCAAAACACACTACGTTTAGTTGACTACTAAATCCACTAATTGGTCCTCTGCTGTTGTCAGTTCTACATCTGCAATTACGTACTTACTTACTTTGAAGTGTATTTATGCGGAGCTAAAATAATGTTTTACTTCTGCCATTATGTACTTACTTACTTTGCTAGTGTATGAACTTATTTAACACCCACTCTATTAATATTTAAAGCATAGGAAAGCACATTTATCTCATATTCATAGTGTATTGCAGCTGATTAATTTGCTCACGTGGCAATCCATTTCCACTCGATCGGACGCTGAAACCTCAGGTAGTCTCTCTCGGACCTACCACTAAACTGCATCAAGTAATTATGGACGAGCGTAATGCTAAATTCCTTAAACCTATAGGACACCATGAGCTGCTCTGTCTCATCTAACATAAGGGTACCTATGGTCGCATTCACGCCTCCAACTCATAACCTCAATATGTGTAGGTGTATCCTGTCACACACTACACTAAAATAATGGCCAGCTCCAACCTTATAAATACTTCAGGGACGTGTCCTTCACGTCTCAACCACAAACACTGCTCAATTCTATTACTCTGCCTTTCCTTGCTACACCAGGTTAGTTTAATCTTACAACTTATCTGCATATTTTTCATCACTAAGCAATCCCTTTCTTACTATTTATTAGTTAGCTCTAATGCATACGCTAGGTTTCACTACCACTTCAGATCCTGCTTGTACACGATTTCATATATCCTTTTAAATTACTGTTGGTGGACCATTTCCCATAAAACAACACTTTGTAGTTACTATATTACCTGGGTTCTATACATACTTGTTACTCAAATACATTTTCTATCTTAATTACGTCATACTTCTCTATTGTTTGTCACTATTAGGTCTGTCACATTAGGTATTTTTCTTTTTTCACTAATCGGTGGATAGAATGGTTACATAACTCAAGGCTTGATAGTCATAACGGAAAATTTTAGTATTTGGAAAGAAAAGGTCGAAATTTTTGAAGACAGGAAAGAGGAAGAATGAGTGAGATCTGAAATGGGAAAGAAGATCTCACACAGCTGGGACTGCACAGCTGCCACACTGTGTAGAGGTTACAGAACAACCTCCTCCCTACAGCATTCATTGGTTTAATGCTGTAAAGAAGAGTTAAAAATTTTAGGTGGATAGAAAAGATGAAGAGTGAGTGAGACCTGAAAGAGAAAGAAGATCTCACACAGCTGGGACTGCACAGCTGCCACACTGTGTAGAGGTTACAGAACAACCTCCTCCCTACAGCATTCATTAGCTTAATGCTGGCTTGATAGTCATAACGGAAAATTTTAATGTGTTGGAAGAAGATGTCGAAATTTTTGTAGATAGGAAAGATGAAGAGTGAGTGAGACCTGAAAGGGAAAGAAGATCTCACACAGCTGGGACTGCACAGCTGCCACACTGTGTAGAGGTTACAGAACAACCTCCTCCCTACAGCATTCATTCACTACCTATGAATTTCTTTAGGTCAATCACGTTCCTGAGGCCTAAGAGCTTCTTACTTTTAGGGTACTCCAGCCTATATGCATTGGCATGTGGTTTTCCTATTATCCTGAAAGGTCCTTGGTATACGAACATGAATTTCTTTGTTTCTGCATTTACTTTCTTTGATTTTTCTTTGGTTTTGACAAGGACTAATTGACCTATTTCAAAGCTAGTAGGTACAGCTTTTGCGTCATGACGCTTCTTCCTTTCCAACGCTCTTTTTCTCACATTAGCCCTAGCTTTTAGTTTCTTCTCGTCTGTGGATATTTGCGTTAGAATAGGGAATTCTACCATATCTGCAATCACATTGTGCGGTTCTTGGCCAAACATCAATTCGCAAGGTGCAAACCCAGTTGCATCATGTCTTAAGTTGTTAATTACATTCTCAAAATACTTAATGTGCTCTGCCCAACTTGAGTGTTTCCGAGCACAATAAGTTCTGCAAAGCCTATTCAATTCCCTCATAATACGTTCACTCATATTTCCTTGGGGGAAATACGCCGATATTTTCAGATGTTTCACGCCGGCCTTATCTAGACATTCCTTAAATCTATCAGAAGTAAATTGAGGTCCATTGTCTGACAGCAAATTCTTCGGAACGCCAACGTTCACGAAGAAATCTTTTTCCAACTTTTCAACCAATGTTTTTGCATTTGCTCTTTTAATTGGGTATAGTTTAACATATTTACTGAATCCATCCACCACAACAAAAACATGGGTGCAACCACCTCTCGAAACAGGAAGAGGGCCAAACAAATCACAAGCCAGTAATTCTAGGGTTTCAGTTGGCTCTACTGAATGCATATCCCCTTGTATTCTGGTGTTGGCAGCACGGACTTTTTGGCACACTACACACGATGCTAGACGCTTGGCCACACGGCGGTACATGTTGTCAAACACAACCTTCTCTTGTAATTTTGCAATGCACTTCTTTGCACCGTAGTGCCCATACCTCAGGTGTACATAGTCTATTAGTAAGTCTACATGTTGTGAGGGAAAGCACAGCTTCCACTCAGAAACACCTACCTTTTTCCTCCTAAACAGAATACCTTTATGCAAACAATAGTATTGCGAAACCTTAGGATAGCTCGCATTTCCTAAATAGCTCTTCACTAATTTCAGTTGGTCATCTGCATTCTGCTCACGTCTCAAGTTCTTAATCACCCTCTTTAATGCACTTTCTTCCTTTACTTCGTGCAATGCAAACATTCGAATTTCATTTGGGTCTGTTGCTGTAATTCCCGCATCATCACAGAGCTCCGCACTTCTAGATAACCCATCAGCTACCAGATTGTCTTTCCCTTGAATATATCTAACCTCAAGGTCAAACTGCTGGAGATACAATGACCATCTTACCAAACGAGCATTCCTCAATTTACAGGTCTTTAAAAAGGTCAACGCCTTATGGTCACTGTAAACAATTATCTTGTGACCTAATAAATACTGCTCAAACTTCTGTACCCCAAATACAATTGCCAACGCTTCTAGTTCTGAGATGCCATAATTTCTCTCTGCTGCCTGTAAAGATCGACTTGCGAAAGCTATAGTCTTGTGCACTTCTCGTTCGTTCTCTATTTCTACTTGGAATATCTCCACAGCTATACCATAGCCACTAGCATCAACAGACATACAGAATGGTTTTTCAAAGTCAGGATGATGCAAAATTGGACTATTAATTAAAGACTGTTTAAGCACCTCAAATGCCTGTTGACATTCTGCTGTCCAAACCCAAGGGGTATTCTTTTTCAGCAGGAGGTGAAGACAGGGAGCATTAAAAGCCTGATCACTAACAAAACGCCTATAGAAGCCGAAAAGACCGAACATTGATCTCAACTGCTTCTTGTTTCTGGGAGCCTCAAATTTGTCAATGACTGCTAGCTTGCCTGGGTCAGGCAGAATACCTTTTCCACTTATCCTATATCCCAAGAAACCTATTTCCTCTTTAACGCACTCAGTCTTTTCAATCTTTAGTTTCATGCCACCTCTCTCAATAGCCTCTAACACTTCCTCTAATAAAGCTATGTGTTCTTCCCAGGTAGGAGTTGCTATTAACAGATCATCTACGTAAACTGTTATTTTATTGCTTAAAGCTGGTCCTAAAACATGGCACATCACACGTACGAAGGCACAAACAGAGATATTAAGTCCGAAAGGTACCACACGGTATTGGTAACAAACTCCTTCGTACAAGAAAGCTGTGTACTTCCTTGAACTTTTCGCCAGTGGCAAATTCCAATACCCACACGTGATGTCCATGGACGTTAAGAATTTTACTCCCCGGAATTTTTGCAGTAACTCGTCCATGTTCTGCGGTCTATCACTTTCCCTAACCACTATTTCATTCAACCAACGAGCGTCCAAGACCAATCTGACACTCCCGTCTCTTTTTGGTACAACAACAAGAGGATTATTGTATTCACTGACCGCTTTCACAATCACACCCCACTCCAGCATTCTCTGTATCTCCTTTCGAACCGCCTCCTTCCTTGCTACATGTATTTGGTATGGCTTCCTGAAAAACACTTGGCCGGGCTTCACTTGTAACTGACATTCATAACCTTTGACTATGCCAGATCGATCTGAAAATACCTTATGATGCCTTTTTAGAACCTGTCTCAGTTCTTCCTTTTGATTGGCTGAAATCCTATCGATTTCCTGCAATTTAGTTTCTATTTTGTCTAAAATAATTGCTTCTTCTTCTTCTTCTGTGTTCAACTTATTGTTATTAAGATTAACATCCTCGTCCCAATACCTTCTGTTTTTCAGAACTCGTATAGGCAGCTCCCAATTTTCATGATCAGTTACTACATGTTTATCACTAAAAGGTACTATAATTACTCCGGTTATTGGCAAGACCATTTTTACCTGGCTTCTTTCAAAGTCAACAACACTCTGATATTTTGACAAGAAATCTATGCCAATTAAAACCTCAATACTGAGATTATTTACAATTAAACATGGATGATCAATTAAATTACCACTTATGTTAAAAGGTAGCAAAGCTTCTTGCTTTACTGTTTTTGACACCTTGCCAGTAGCACCAATTATTCTTAGTCCTGATACCCTCATTACTGTAAGTTTGTCCTTACCAGGTAACGCATCAAAGAGGGACTGAGATATTGCACTCACCTCACTTCCACTGTCTAAGAGACAACGTACATTGATACCCAACATATTCACTATTATTATAGGGTGGCTTATTCTAGGTTGTACAGGTGGTTCCTCAAATTCATCTAATAGTTCCTTTTGGATTTGTCTCCAACTAAAGTGATCAATATCTGTCTTCATTACATTTAGGTCACAGTGTGTAGGGGTTTCCTGAATTACATTCTCAGCTGCTTTTTCCAGTCGGTCTATTAATTTTAAATCGAAACACCGCACGACTTCATTACATTTAGTTTGCTGAACATGACCCAAATTACTGTAGTCTGAGCGATTCTGCGCCTCCAGACCGGGCATAACATTAGTTACAGCTAAACCACTTTCACCATTATCGTCGGTTTCCTTCTCAAGTGACAACTGGTCACAGCTACTGGGTTCATCGACCCCAAACAGCCTACCCTCTACATCCTCACTTATCTCCTGTCCTAAATCTATTAGTACATTATCAACATCCTGCACAGGCACTTTAGATAAGAGCACATCATTTTCATCGTAAATATAAGCATGAATTTCTTCTGTTTCTTCACCTGTCAATTCAGTATTTTGTAGCTCGTCCCTATCGTTACACTGCTGAGCCTTCTCTTTCTCTTCCCACTTAGAAAGCGTTTCTAACACGGTATCTATCAAATACTGTGAGTGATCTAATATTTCTATTGTATCCTTAGGTGCTACCGACTCTTCATCCACATGTTCAGTTTGAGTATTCTGATCTGTCTTACCAATTCCCTTAACTACTGGCTTAGGAAAAGTAACCGCCTGGTGAGCGCCAGTGTCCTCATAGACGGGAACTAGTTTTCCTGCCTCGGCATACTACTGTTTCCTTTAGTTTCATTATAGTTAGCTGGCATAGCCTTACTTTCCGTACTGTTGTTTACATGCATATTTCTGTTTGGAACAAAATTATTATCCCTTGGACGCCATTGTTGGCTCTGATAATTATTTCCCCAATTCCTACCTCTCTTAGGATGACGAACACCTACTGTTCTGATGTTTACACTGCCATTTTGCTCGTTCCTAAAATTACTATCATTATTATTGGCATTACGGTTATTACGTGCTTGCTCCTCATTGGCAGCAACACGTTCTACACGTTCCAAATATTCAATGAAACGATCCAGATTGTCTCTAGGGGCTGATATAATTCGAGTTTGCCAGTACCATGGCAGTTTAGCTTCCAGACCTAGTATAATCATTTCGGGTTTTAGCTTTTCCGCCAAATGTGACAAACGTGAAATCCATGACCTAGCAAACTCTTTAATTGATTCCTTGCCTGCATTGAAGCGTTTCCCACTCCAAAATTCTCTCAATACTTCATTTTGCTTATTGCTAGACCAATACTCATTAATAAAAGCTGTTTTAAATTCCGCTAATGTTTTACATTTCAACATAACATCAGCTGACCAACGCATGGCGTCACCTGCTAAATGGCTTCTAATAAATGAGATTTTCTCTCGCTCAGACCAAGTTGGTGGAATCACATCTTCAAAATCGTTCCAGAAATCTAGCGGGTGGATATTTTTGTCTGGATCGAACCGCAAGAACTGCCGACACCCGATAAAAGCGGCGTTTGCAGCTACAACTTGTTGTATATTACCATTACCAGAAGTTACTGAAGCTACTTTACTCTCAATGTTAGCAATGTTAGTACTAATATTTTCCACTTTCATTTCCACATTATCTACTCTCTGTACAATATGGGTAGTATCAGTTTTGATTGCATCTATGTCTGCTTGACATATGTTTACTTTTATATTAACATCTTTAAATCTATCTGAGCACAGTTCAGATTCCGCTTCGATCTTTTCTGTTAACTTGTGCTCCAGCTTCGCATCTTCCATTTGGAAGTCTTTGCGAACCTCAGCAACTTCGGATTTAACTGTTTTATACATTTCAGAAAACTGTTGAGCAACCTTTTTCTTAATATCCTCATGGTTGTAATCAATTTTATAATTCAAACTGTCCAGATCCTCTTTCAACTTATTGCAACTAGCCTTGAAAGAATTTTCTAATTCAGCTTTATTGGATTCTAATTTATTGTCCATTGCCTCAAATCGTTTATTAAAATTGGTTTGGCTGGCCACAATTCTGTTATTTACCTCAATTATATCAGATTTTAACTCAGCTGTCATACTAGCATTACTGGCTGACATTTCAGCATTATTGGATTCTAATTTATTGTTCATTGCCTCAAACCGCATATTAAAATTTGTTTGACTGGCAGCTATTGCTTGTAATATAACATTTAAATCAACAGCCCCAGCATCTTTGGGTTGCTCACGAGCTGGCTTTTTATCACACTCAGGTGACGAAAAACTAGCTCCAATACCAGAATCATCAAAACCAAATGAAACTTCTGATTGGTTAGTCATCTCTAACTTCTCCTTCTTAAACTCTACCATCTCTGATGACTGTTTCATTTTTAATTCATCAGAGAAACTATCATCCAATAAATTTACAATTTCTACCTTCTGCTTTACTACAGGTGTTTCTATTATTGAATCATTGCCCCTTCGCACACTACTGTCAGGAGAAAATACTTCATGTTTCACCTTAACATTACTACTTTCATGCATATTTACACTTGAACCGTTGTCTGAATTTACAGTTCCCTCAACAGACATAGGTTCTAATTTAAGTTTAAACTCAGTTTCTTTTGGCGGTTCCATCGCCGACAGTCTTTTAGTGCAGGTTAGTTAATTTTTAACAGCTTTTCGCTTAACTTAGTTCCTTCTGCACGACGTATGGCGTTGCCGGCGCGGCGTACCAGGATTCCTGATGCGACGTGGCACGTTGAACTGCAGACGGCTCTCCGACGGCTGTTGTGTGTTTGCGTGGCCCGCAATTGCAGGCTCTGCGCCGGCTGCTCCAGCGGACGACTGCGGTACGGCGAAAACTGTTTTCTCGCGATGCCGGCAGCACCGCTAGACTCAGTGCCAGCTCCGTCAATCCAGATGCGTTGTTAATCCAATTGCGTCGTCCACATACACACGTAACACATTCACTGTTCTATTCTCAGTTGCGTGTCGCATTTCACTCGCGAATCCGAATAGTTAAAAATCACTTTCACTTAGTTGATTTCCCGGCCGATGCACCATATGTGGGGCGGCGGATGAGTTTGTAAAAAGTAATTTTTTTTACTGTATAAATGCTTGCGTGTTGAATCAGTTTCTAGCTTTTAGAATGTTGTTATTGCTGTCTTTTGCCGTTCTCAACACTGGCTCTCTATTTACTCCGTGACCCCCAGAAAGTGATTTAATAAAACTTGGAGCCAGTAAATAGATATCCTCATTACTGTAAGTTGATTTCCCGGCCGATGCACCATATGTGGGGCGGCGGATGAGTTTGTAATAATAATTAAATCTATTGCTGTATAAACGCTTGCGTGTTGAATCAGTTTCTAGCTTTTAGAATGTTGTTATTGCTGTCTTTTGCCGTTCTCAACACTGGCTCTCTATTTACTCCGTGACCCCCAGAAAGTGATTTAATAAAACTTGGAGCCAGTAAATAGATATCCTAGTGCCCACTTTACCTGAGAAAGTTCTTAGAGCTGCAGCTTATAGTTCTGAGGAATTAGGAGATTGTCCGGGATTTCTAATCAAAAACGGTTTTCCAAAATAGTTGAGTATATTCTGAAATTCACTGATAAACAACACAAGTATCCCTACAACCTAACTAACAGAACAGTTCAGAGTCTAATGCGCTGATGCAACTATAAATGTCTGAATCAAATGTTAAAAAGAATGCTCGCCATAATTTGATGAAAATATTTCATCAAACGCCACGCTAAATATTTGGTAGAATGTCTGTCCCGCGACGGCACGTGAAAATACGACAAAACGCAAATTGAAGCTAGATAATGAAAATCATTCCAGAATTAACACTTCACATAAAATGTTTTCATGGTTCCGCATATCTCTAGTAACTTAATACGGCACCCGAGGCTGTTTGTAGCAGATACACTGATGCGACGCGACTACCGACACAGATGGCGTGTCATTCAGCGTCTGGAGAGAACTGGGGCCTTGCTTCCTCGCGTAGCGTCCTTGTATATAAAGCCGCGATGCGGACGGCGAAGGGAACGCCTGATCTTTTCGGCTCTCTCGACTAGCCGCTGGGCTAGTAACGCACCACTTCAAGTTACATAATAATTTATAGCTTCTTTTGCTTATGGCCGATGAAGCTCAAAATTTAAACGTGCATTCAGCACGCAGGTAAGTATTGATAATAAAATTTTGACGTGGCTAAGTTAAATACTTTAGGCGAGAGAAATAATTTAATTGCCCTGCACGCACTAGATGAGCTCTGAACTGGCCCTGTTGAGATCCGCTATCGCCATAATTTTATAGGTATTAAAAAGAAACTTTACACATTTTCATAATCATAGCGGACCTCCAACCTATTTAAATCTAAACATCCTAGCCTTATTTACTAGCCTACTTAATCTATCTTGCTTCCTTCAGTTTTGAGACGAAAACCAAAAAATCATGAATTTCCACTAAAGTCTTAATTTGTGAAATCCAAAGTACTGTTTTTATTAAATCATTATGAAAGATGAATCTAAATATAAATTTTGAAGTCTCTAGCTCTTTTCTGTTGCGCCAATGATTTTTTTTAGAAAAACGTCCAAATTTCGAAAATGACTTAAGTTATCGAACTGATATTCAACACACATTAATTTAGTATTATTCCTGACATGCTAGAAAAGTTTTAGGTCATTTGCTTGATTTTTAAGGTATTGCGCAACATTTATGACGTCAGAGCTAGTTACAGCAGACTGGCTGGCACACAACGGAAACTGATGTGAATTTACTACAGCGTGAGTAGGCTGCTTCCCTACAGACCCTTCATGTTCACACTGTGCCGTCGTCGACTCGGATGCCCACCGCCTGACATGTATTGTGACAGGAAGATGCTGGAATCTTGTACAACGTATGCTGGTGCTCCTGTTGCAGCGACAGCCAGAGTCTGTCACGCCAGACGAACTCCTACACCCAGATATCACTTACTTTCCTATTACAAGAACGAACGCCGTCAACTGGCTGAAGGGCATGGTGCTGTACCACATTTTGCAAGCCGCTCCCGAAAACGCTCTGGACTGGTGGGTCCACCTGACAACGACTCACGAGGCGTTCCGCCTCCATGCATTGTGCCGCAAACGACTATCGAACCATTTAGGCGCATTATTCGAGGATCCTCCTGCCAATTGGGGCGTTCCGAATAGTAGAAGGCACACTTAAAAATGATTCGCTGCACACGATTGATCCTCATACGAAATGGCTTGGAGGGAGTCCCCGTTACATTCATTAAGCGAAGACGACTCGGAAGCTTCTGGTTGCGGTTGTAGAATCCCGTTAACAATATTTAACAAAAAAACAATAATAATAATATAAAGAATAGGGATATATATATATATACATATATATATATATATATACGAGACCTGTTCAGAAAGTAAGCTCCGATTGATTGCCAAATTGAAACCACAGTGAACATCAGAAATGTTTTACTTGTAACAATTAGTTACACCTTTCAGCTACTTCTCTACGTAGTCGCCGTTCTGACTTAGACTTTTGTCATAGCGTTGTACCAACTTTTCAATAGCCTCATCATAGAAGGCAGCCGCCAGTGCTTTCCGCGAATTCTCCACGCTGGCCTACACCTCGTTGTCTGTGTCAAAATGTTGTCTTCAAAGACAGCGGTTCATGTGACCAGAGGTGAAACTCAGGGGGCGACAATTGCGGACTGTATTGTGGGTAATCTCACATTTCCATTTGAAAACGATGCAGGAGCATCTTCATTGCCCCTGCAGAATGCGGCTGAGAATTGTCTTGAAGAAGAAACAGCACGACAGTTATGTAATGTTAGCTGCATAGCTTCAGGCGAAATTTCTCACCAGGCCCTCGTACTTGGCGGCAGACACTATTTTCTAGACATCTTTACGCACTCACTGCGAGCTCAGAAATGAGAAGAGCGACGTGATGCTAACTGGGGTTATACTAGAGACACTACCCAACACATCTGTGCAAAGCTTTATCGGATTTTCATAGTCGTTTCCATTTCGCGACCGATCGGAACTTACTTTCTGAACGCCCCTCATATATATATATATATATATATATATATATATATATATATATTCTGAAGTATTTCAACTTATTGCTACACGTGGTTTCATTGTGACCGTTGGTCACTTCCGAAGATTACTACGATCCCCTTAATATTACCTGCCTGACAGTTAATTCTCCCCGCAAAAGTTCCTGAAATAGAGAAATTATTATTCCAAGTCCGCATCTCGGGGTCTTGCGGTAGCGTTCTCGCTTCCCACGCCCGGGTTCCCGGGTTCGATTCCCGGCGGGGTCAGGGATTTTCTCTGCCTCGTGATGACTGGGTGTTGTGTGCTGTCCTTAGGTTAGTTAGGTTTAAGTAGTTCTAAGTTCTAGGGGACTGATGACCATAGATGTTAAGTCCCATAGTGCTCAGAGCCATTTGAACCATATTATTCCAAACTACTCTTAAGTATTTCACATGCATACCATGTCTCCACTCTTTTGTCTTTACGGAGCACACCTAAGACAGGTCTTACCAACACAAGATCCAGCGGCAGAGTGCTGAAAAATGGCCGTTCTTCAGGTCAGCTCGCACCTCCGTCGAGGTGGGGGCGCACCATGTTACCGTATTGGTCAGCCACATTTCAGGCGCCCAAAGCTCAAATACATTTCATCTCTTTGGTTCCACCAAAGGTGACCAAGTGACCGACTCAAAGATGATCATATATTGCACATTTTCTCAATTTAAAAAAAAAAGAAAAGAAAAACTGTAACACAGCTGTGTCCGGTCGGCACGCGGGAGACCGATCAGGTCTGCGCCATTTCGTTGTCTTGAAGACAGACGCCTTGCCCAACAAAAATGTTCAAATGTGTGTAGATTCCTAAGGGACCAAACTGCTCAGGTCATCGGTCCTCTACGTAAACTAACTTACTTATGCTAATAACAACACATGCACATAAGCCCGAGGGAGGACTAACCTGCTGCGGGAGGAGCCGCGCAATCCGTGACATGGCGCCCCAAACCGCGCGGCCACTCCGCGCGGCCCTCGCCCAACGACTCACCGTGCTTTCGTTCACTGCCAGGTCTCTAAGACATTGTGCAGGCGCCTATTAATGCGATGCTCTAGTTTTCGTCAAAAGAAACTCAATGGCAATTCTCTGCTTGGAACACATCTCCGTTTCAGTTGCCATTTAAAAGCTACATATAGCGCCGCCATCTATTGGAACTTCATGAAACTATAGGGGCTGAAGCGGGAATATTCCACGGTGTCACACAGCAAATGGCGCATTTTTTTCAACCGAAACTGGTCGAGAAAAAAAGTTTCACGTCACTTATTGAATGCCCCTCGTTCTACAGAATACATAACTTGACAATCACTGCAGCTGTTTAGATCGTAATCTCAAAAATTTTCGCCAATACTGCCATAGCAATTTTAAATCTCGTAGCATAACGTGAAATCTGTATGTACCAATACGGTAACCAGGGGCAAGAAATTATGCTACTCCTCCCTTTCTTTTTTCCCCTTCATCTGTCCTTGCCTGTGGTGTGTCATCTTCGTGCCGCCTTTTTAGTGCAGTATTTCCAGTGATTGTTAAGTGTTGCGAACAGACATACTGTCGCAGGGTGTGATTTTTATATCTCTTTCGAACAGAAACCAGACTATCGCCGCGTTTTTTTAATTGTCTGTCTATTATTTTATCAGTGTACTTCCTGTGTATTTTATTACAATCGCCCACCGTTTGTTTTATGTTTTAACTTCCCACAATTTTCCGCCGTTTTACAATTTACGTCACCATTTTATCGCCTGCTTTTATTGTTTCTTATCTTCTTGTGTTTTAACAATTCTGTAAGCTGAAGAGCAGCGTACTAAGCTGCTGCCAGCCCGCCCCCTTCGGGGGAATGTAAATCCATAAAACAAGTATTTATAAGAAATAATGAAGGTTGGTGGGGAAAACGATGAAACGGAAGAAAAATTTTTCTCTCTACGATTAACGACACAATTCTGCCCTTTGCTCCATTAAAAATAGGTAATTTGATTTTGACTCGAGTGATCTGGAAATCTATTAGCCTATGCTGGCGACATCCGAAAAAGAAGCGGCTTCTGGGACAGACTTTCTGCCGTACTGTTTTTGCTAGCGACGAAATCTGCCATACTGCGAAGGCAGTCTTAACGAAATCCTTTTGAAAACGGTCCACAACATTGAAATGTTTCTTTCCTGCAAGTGGTCGTTAAGGAAGCGTCCAAGACCACATTCCATGTGTTTCAGGTGAAACTCGGAACGAGAGAATTCACTGCTCGACTTAATTACGCCGTCGTAAGTTAGGTGAACGTTAGTGGGAATGTACAGATTAATTTCTAACGTCTTACATTCCTGCGCTAGTGTTGTAGGTGGTGTAGAAGTGGTACCATACAGTCATAACAGTGAGGTGTTTTGTGTGTGTGTGTGTGTGTGTGTGTGTGTGTGTGTGTGTGTGTCATTTGGTGGTATGGAATCGGTTTAGTGAGACGTTTAGACTTGGACACATGACAGAACGAGAGAAAGGGTTTATCATTTTGGAAAATGCGCATGACCTCACCATGAATGATGCCAATTGGTTGCGTTCTGTCAAATATGTCCACAAGACATTGTGTATCACTCACAACCACGTAACATCAAGTAAGAACAACCGTCATACAAAGATTTAATCGACAGGGACGCCCTGCAAGTATCAGCTGGTTTCAAAGCCAACAAAGATTTCTGCAGTCAGTAATGCAGCTCCATCTCAGTCTCCGAGCGAATAATGTGAACTGCAGGAGCTGGACAAAAATATGGGGACACCGTGAGATATGCTTTCTTGAGTACAAGTGTAGTTGGTAGCCAAGCCCGCAGGTTGCGCTGTTGTATTTCACCACCAAAAGACCAGTGCAATTTACTCAATATGTTAAAAGTTTCATTCCTGGTCAGAAAAGTGTGCCGCAAATTTGTGAGTCGCATTATGTCGGAGCCAAGTAGATTCGAACGTGGGAGAATTGCTGATTATCATATGGTGTGTGATCCGTAACCAAGGTAGCTGCAGTGTTTGGCGTTTCAGATGGCAAAGTATGGAGAATTTCTACAGAGCACAGGGAAAGCGGAAAACATTTCGCGCGGACGAACACTGTCTTCCGCGTTGCGTGATCATGACAGACAGAAAAGTATTGTGACGACAAATAAGAGGACGACAAATGTAAAGTCACTGCTGAACTGAATATGGCACTCGCGAACCTCGTCATCAGCAATGCAACGCGTAGAGAGCTCCATGAGCTGAAAATTGCAGGCGAGCTGGAATTCCAAAATCGTACACGTGTGATGCCAACGCCCGTAACAGGAAAATGTGGTGCCGATGTCATAAAACCTGGGCTATCATGCAACGGCAGAAAGTCATTTGGCAGGATAAATTGTGTTTCACACTGTTTCCAGCTTCTGGCAGTTTTTACGTCTGACGCAAGTGGTTACAAGCCTACGATGCAGACTACTTACTCCCAAGACTGAAACATGATAATTTTTGCGGCCGTATCTTGGTAAGGTCGCGTTACTGCCAGGGTGCAATATTTGTTCGCCAGTTGTGATGCTGTGTTGCGACAGGGCCCTTGATGACACACTTAACGTCCAGGATTGGTTCTTAGAGCAGGGATGACTCGTCTCAACTCCCCTGATCACCACAGTCACCATATCATAATATTACTGAGATTTTGTGGTCTACTTTGGGGGGGTGGGGGGTGGGGGGGGGGGGAGGTGCGTGATCAGTAGCCACCTCCATCCTCGTTACATGAACTTACCACTATTTTGCAGGGAAGAATAGGGTAAGATTCCCTTGAAAGGCATACAGTAACTGTATTTATCCATTTCA
The DNA here is from genome assembly GCF_023864345.2 of Schistocerca serialis cubense. Taxonomy (NCBI): domain Eukaryota; kingdom Metazoa; phylum Arthropoda; class Insecta; order Orthoptera; family Acrididae; genus Schistocerca; species Schistocerca serialis. The sequence continues at coordinate 250,396,011 of NC_064639.1, read as the reverse complement.
TGACGACTGAACGTTTTCTTACATCGTATAAAGCGTGATCAGGCGTTGCGTTTAGGGTGTTTACATACCGGGTGATCACAAAGTCAGTATAAATTTGAAAACTTAATAAACCACGGAATAATGTAGACAGAAAGGTAAAAATTGACACACATGCTTGGAATGACATGGGGTTTTACTAGAACCAAAACAAAAAAAAAACAAAGTATTGCTAGACGCGTGAAAGGTCTCTTGCGCGCGTCGTTTGGTGATGATCGTGTGCTCAGCCGCCACTTTCATCACGCTTGGCCTCCCAGGTCCCCCAGACCTCAGTCCGTGCGATTATTGGCTTTGGGGTTACCTGATATCGCAAGTGTATCGTGATCTACCGACATCTCTAGGGATGCTGAAAGACAACATCCGACGCCAGTGCCTCACCATAACTCCGGACATGCTCTACAGTGCTGTTCACATTATTCATCGACTGCAGCTATTGTTGAGGAATGATGGTGGCCATATTGAGCATTTCCTACTGTAATGTAACGTACTACTTATAGTATAATAAAATAATGAAATACACTCCTGGAAATTGAAATAAGAACACCGTGAATTCATTGTCCCAGGAAGGGGAAACTTTATTGACACATTCCTGGGGTCAGATACATCACATGATCACACTGACAGAACCACAGGCACATAGACACAGGCAACAGAGCATGCACAATGTCGGCACTAGTACAGTGTATATCCACCTTTCGCAGCAATGCAGGCTGCTATTCTCCCATGGAGACGATCGTAGAGATGCTGGATGTAGTCCTGTGGAACGGCTTGCCATGCCATTTCCACCTGGCGTCTCAGTTGGACCAGCGTTCGTGCTGGACGTGCAGACCGCGTGAGACGACGCTTCATCCAGTCCCAAACATGCTCAATGGGGGACAGATCCGGAGATCTTGCTGGCCGGGGTAGTTGAGTTACACCTTCTAGAGCACGTTGGGTGGCACGGGATACATGCGGACGTGCATTGTCCTGTTGGAACAGCAAGTTCCCTTGCTGGTCTAGGAATGGTAGAACTATGGGTTCGATGACGGTTTGGATGTACCGTGCACTATTCAGTGTCCCCTCGACGATCACCAGTGGTGTACGGCCAGTGTAGGAGATCGCTCCCCACACCATGATGCCGGGTGTTGGCCCTGTGTGCCTCGGTCGTATGCAGTCCTGATTGAGGCGCTCACCTGCACGGCGCCAGACACGCATACGATCATCATTGGCACCAAGGCAGAAGCGACTCTCATCGCTGAAGACGACACGTCTTCATTCGTCCCTCCATTCACGCCTGTCGCGACACCACTGGAGGCGGGCTGCACGATGTTGGGGCGTGAGCGGAAGACGGCCTAACGGTGTGCGGGACCGTAGCCCAGCTTCATGGAGACGGTTGCGAATGGTCCTCGCCGATACCCCAGGAGCAACAGTGTCCCTAATTTGCTGGGAAGTGGCGGTGCGGTCCCCTACGGCACTGCGTAGGATCCTACGGTCTTGGCGTGCATCCGTGCGTCGCTGCGGTCCGGTCCCAGGTCGACGGGCACGTGCACCTTCCGCCGACCACTGGCGACAACATCGATGTACGGTGGAGACCTCACGCCCCACGTGTTGAGCAATTCGGCGGTACGTCCACCCGGCCTCCCGCATGCCCACTATACGCCCTCCCTCAAAGTCCGTCAACTGCACATACGGTTCACGTCCACGCTGTCGCGGCATGCTACCAGTGTTAAAGACTGCGATGGAGCTCCGTATGCCACGGCAAACTGGCTGACACTGACGGCGGCGGTGCACAAATGCTGAGCAGCTAGCGCCATTCGACGGCCAACACCGCGGTTCCTGGTGTGTCCCCTGTGCCGTGCGTGTGATCATTGCTTGTACAGCCCTCTCGCAGTGTCCGGAGCGAGTATGGTGGGTCTGACACACCGGTGTCAATGTGTTCTTTTTTCCATTTCCAGGAGTGTAGATGATAATAAAATGTTGAAATGCGTGGCTTTTTAAAATGTATTGAATTAATGAGATTAATTTTTCGGCATGAAAGACAAGCACAATAAGCTGAGCTACACCTGGAAATAAGTTCGTACTAGTTCATATTATTTTGCAGGGCGAAGTAGTTTCTTTCTCCGCTGTAGATATGTGCTTACCATTCTTTATAATGCTACGTTTGGTCGCCTTGTTCACCTTTGAAGTCTTGACCGTGTTCCCATTAAGCTTGTCGGATCTTCGTAATTTTCCAAAGTACACAGGTGGGCTTCAGTTTTTGTAATTATCGTACTATTTGAAATAACTCACACGACCTTTCTGTTCATAAAACAATACTGTATTTTTCTAAACGATGCACATATGAAATACATACTCCTCACTTATTCATAGCGACCCCAAAATGGCGGTCTATAATTACTCGCTAAAAATGGCGTGCTTCTCACTCGTTCACTCGCTGAGCGCGAATCCTTCCTTCCTCCTACTGGTACCAGAAAAAATCCTGTTTTTTAACAACTGAAAGTCAAAAAATACATGACGGTAGGCTTAGGCTCTATGATGTGCTACCGCTTCATCTTCTCTCTTTGCCTTTAAAGAAGACGAAAACATAAAGGAAATGCAAAAGGTATATCACAAATGCCGCCCTACTGTATGCTGTCGGAAATAAGTCTCTTTATTTAGGGAGACAGTATACAGTAGCCTTATTAACCTTGGGGCTCATAGTTCAGTCACTTGGTGCACGTCAATGGAGTTTTAATACCCTTATGCTACTACAAGTATATCTACAAAGCTCATTTTTTCGGCCATTACAAATTCATACAAATAAATACATTCACATATACTTATATCGCGTAATTACATTCACATATATTCATATTACATATCGCACGTCCATGGCGTGTTAACGTCGTAGTCTCTTATTTCTCCTTACATTTGTGAAGCAGTATTACCAGGGGGAAAATGTTACACTTCTTAAATTGTCCTTTCACTATATTTTAATAATTGTTTTTCTCCTCGGCTTTTGGTTCATTAGCCATTCTGAGAAGCTGTCCTTTCGGCACACGTTATCTCATTGTTCGCTGCACTTACGGCCAGCAGCAGCTCATTGTTTGACGCAGTGACGCAAGCGCCACGTGAGCAGCAGCACTGCCCGCGCCCACACTGTAATGTCGCTCCAGGCTCGAGAAGTCGGTGTTGTATATGCCCTCCAGTCCGGAGACTGGATACGACGGATTCAGCTCCAACGCTCAACCCGAAGAACACCAATACCTCATCTCGCGCCTCGGCGAGGTTTTCGGCCAGTGACATTGAAGGTAAGAGCCGCACTGCAGGATTCGGCATTATCTTCCGTCGTGCATTATAGTTCAGCGGTTCTCACACCTCAACTCGTGGTTATACGGATTTCCTCTGACATCTCAGTCGCACACGCATCACACTCTGTATTCACTTTGCTAGACTAACGTTTACTCATATTACGGCTGAGCCGTTATTTTCAATATTATTACGCCTTAATATTTTTGTATCACTTCACACGTGCGAGTATTTTACTCGTCCGTCGCGTTGCGCTTCACATACATAAGTTGTTCTTCAGGTATAAAATCTCACATTAAATTGATAATAGTGCATACATATGAAATGAAATGGCTCTGAGCACTATGGGACTTGTTAAGGTCATCAGTCCCCTAGAACTTAGAACTACTTAAACCAAATAACCTAAGGACATCACACGCATCCATGCCCGAGCTAGGATTCGAACCTGCGACCGTAGCGGTCGCGCGGTTCCAGACTGTAGCGCCTTTAACCGCTTGGCCACCGCGGCCGGCTAGTGCATACATAGACATAAACATTGACAATAATAGTTGACACATAAATTTACAATTCACATTCACATTTCATATACGGACTCCATGACATGCACCCTCTTATATACTAATACGTAAATCAGGAGGTATCTTTCATTTATTCTGAATATTGGCATTTTCTATTCTTGTCTTGCAGGACCGACCTCCTCCTGCGCATTTTTACGTCCACAACTACACATAGAAAAGAAAAGAGTACATACATACATTTTACATAGACATCGACATTAACAATAATATAATTGGCAAATAAATGTCCAACACACATTCACACTTCGTATATGGACTCTGTGTTAAGCAGCATGTGACACAGCAATAAGTAAATTAGAAGGTATCTTGCACTTTTTCTGAATGTTTCCTCTTTCTTGTTATTGTCTTGCAGGACCAACCTCCTGCGCGTTTTTACATCCACAACTACAATAGAAAATACTACATACATATTTTCATAGATATCGACATTGGCAATAGTAAAGTTGACATATAAATGTACAAGTCACATTAACATTTCCTATATGGATTCCATGTTAGGCATCATCCATCTTACAAACTAATTAAATTAGAAGGAATCTCTCATTTGTTCTGAATTTTTGCTTTTTCTCTTTACTTGCAGGCCCAACCTCCTGCGCGTTTTTACCATCACAAATACACATAGAAAATACGTTCCAGCACTACTCACTACATAGAAAACAGGATTCGCTAAGGTCTGCAGTAGAGATCAAGCTACTTCTAGGATTGCTATTTGTAGTGCGTCGTTAGTGTACTTATTCTATCCTTGGCATTTCATAAATCTTCATACTGTGTATAACATTTACAAGTGCTCGTTCGTGAGCGAGTGTGGGGGATGTTTTATCCCTTGAGAATCCTGACTTCTTCACTGCTTGTTAATCGTCGTAATATTCCACATTCGTGAACACATATTTCAAGCCATATTTCTGCCTTATTGATTCGACAACATGTACATGTTTACCTTTGTGACGTGTGACCGATAATGTTACCGTATTTTTGTCATGTGTAGCTCCACTCATAATTCATTATCGCTAAATAAGAACGCGCATGTGCTAAAATAATGCTTTCGCTCCTGCGTGCGTCAAGAACTCTGTGTAGAAAATATTGTTTCACTGCATTTTGTGTTCATTCCTCACACGAATCGTGTATCATATTTTCATTTATATTAACCTTATAGTTTCTCGAGTTGTAACAGTTAGTCGCTAAGGAAATATTTTTCATACTAGGTTGTTTTACATTCTTATGTCTGTGTAGCAAATCACTGTACTATGGTGTGTTTTAAATGTTATCATCTACCATTGTTACTATCGACTTCACTGTTTCTTCTATACTCCTCACTGCTTCTTCGTGATGTTCGTTTTCATAATTACTTACCGTACATGCATCATCATACTTTGCTTTCCACACTCATACGACCATTTATTCTAAGACTTAAAACTATATAGTGTATTCTTTCTTACGTCGGCTTCGTGGCCCTTTCCTAGGTACCCTTGTAATATTAATCTTCATATTCATCGCCGTATACGCATACAATTGTACATTAAAAATATTCCACATAAATCGCCATTTATACTCATGTACTACATACAGGGTTCTCACAATAGGACCGCCGCACTATTTATTTTTTCCCACAAATATAAATAAACTCGTATCACTCTAATACACTTTCATTCTCTTCCTAGATTCACTCCATGCACGGTACGTCACCACAAACGTAGATTAACTAATTAATACCTTCAACAGAATCTAATAAAAACTTTCACTCTCTCTACTTCAAGATATTATCCAGCAGTGAAATTTCATTTATTTCTCCATATAGCTTTTGTAAACATACAGTACTTACCTCAGTTCTTGTGTTTTAAGTTCATGTAACTACGTTGTGTGCGTATTGGTTGGTTTTTGTATTTACTTAGCTTATCTCCCGCGTGTTGTTGAATTCATGTTTACAGCTGTATTTTGCTGCTTATACTATAAGGTATCGTGTAATTAATAGCAACTAACATAGGTGAGTTCTGTAATAACAAATTCGTGGATATGTATTTTCCCTGTACATTAACCTTACTACTTCTAATGTTGTCTGTAAGGAAGTGTAGTTTTATAAGCGTACAACTGCTCCTCTCGCTAAATCTTGTACGATATGTTATTTTATAGTTTGCGTCTCAGTCACACGCATTTTTCTATGTTTATATCTCAATCTACCCTTCACATCGTCGCTCGCTTATGTGTTGTATGTAAGTCACTTAGTTCTTAAGTTATGTGCTAATCGCGTTCTTTCAAGTGTACATGTTGTTACTTCCCTTTTCAACTTGTCTTAATCATGTTGTATATAGTCGGATAGGTCATTTCCTGTGTTTATTCTCTTCTACGTTGAATACTGAGAAATTATTATAACTATGTACGTTCAATGGATTGTGTTAAGTTCACAAATTTAGCGTATTCTACTTACTCTCCTTATAGTTTACTTGCGTCAATGCGCTCATTTTCTTAAAGCTGCATATGCTTAACTTAATGATATACTCTTAAAATTAGTGATCTTTACAGTATAGTCACCGACTTAGGAATAAATGTCTCTATTCGTTTAGTTTCTGTTGCTCATCTACGTCAGAGTAACTAGTTGATAGGTACCCCACTTCGTGTCGCTTCCGTTTTGTCCAGCTGGTTGCGCAGTCTGGATGCCGATTCGCTTAAATTCTAGAATGGTTTCCGTCGCGGTGCGCAGTGTGTCTTTGCGCATCGTACAGGGGACACTGAACTCCACCTTGCTTTTTGCCTACTTGGCCCCTTCGATCAGCTGTTAGCCGCTTCGTATATAATTGTTGAAGTACGCTCTGCTTTAAGCGCGGCAGCACGGCTCAGTACACCTCATCGCTCATGCCTCTCGCTTAAAGCTCGCGCGCTGTGAAGTAAGTCTTAAGAAAGTACAATATCAAAATACAAGGAATATTTATTTTCACTAGACTGCATCTCACTCACTGCATGTTAGATAGTAAAAGAAAATTGAACATTCCTTATTGATTAAGCAGGATAGTAGAAGAGGGAGAGCGCACCGGAAATATAAATATTGTACCCCCTAGCTGGAGAGGAACCGAGCGCCAGTCGGTTTATTCGTCAAAGAACGACAAACCTACCTTCTTGACACCTTCATACCAAGTGTGCAGTAAAATAATAATGAACGGTTCACTATAAGTTTATCTACCAACAAGAAAGTACACTGCAAAAGTACACCACATATGCTAATGGGTATGCTGGCCTGTAATTTTATAACTTTAGATTTACTTCCCATCGCCGTTACGATCTTTCAGTTCTCTACAGGTAGTGTGGGAACATTTAATTCCCTCGCTATCTCTGAACAAGCTAGTAGACATTAGGCTTGTCACGCGCCAGTATCCAAAACAACTAGTACATCTATGTTTCCCACCTTTACCTTTATTGTGGCTTGAATAATTTCACTTACCTTGCGTGTTGTTTCTTTCTCTTCGATAAACAAGTCTTCTTTCATTTCTGCGTCCTTATCGTACCTTAAAAATAGATTCCGGATATGCTGTATGTGTAGGTTTGTTTCAGTGTCTGCTTCCTCCTTTCCGTTCCTGTTCGTTTTAGTGTTTAAGTCGCTCATATTAGTACTGTGGCACACTGACAGTTCGTTACCTACTTCCTCTAGGCACGCTCGATTATTATTTCCTGGGGCCGGTAAAGGTATTGTTTCATTTTCTGCCGTCACTTCTATGTTTACCGTATGTTCGCGTGCTCGCCAGTTCGTGTCCCGGTTGTTTCGATTTGACTGTACGGGCTGCCTGTTATCTCTCGGATCCCTGTGTTGCATTTTCCGTTCCTGGTAATTTGCATTTCCTTGTCGCCTGTTGTCGAAGGTTTCGCTCGAATTTCTATTGTCTCGGCCATTACCGTACCTATGGGGCTAATATTTAGTTTCGTACCCTCGGTCACCATGTGGCTGATGGGTAGACCGATTGTACGGATTTCCGTTGTGGCGCGGCGGTGCATACGGATGCCATTCATTCATACGCACGCGACCGTTATAATTTCCAAAGCCATTGCCGTTACCGTAGGTCTTCCCATTTGGGTTGTGCCCTTTACCGTTACGATAACTAGGCGTGGCTTACCCATCCTCATGAATCAGATCTGTTGAGTCGAGCACTGAAAGAAAATACTGGAGATCATATTCGGGAACAGTTATTAATTTTTCCCTAACATTTGCAGGTAACTTGTTCTTTAAGATTTTCAGTACACCTACATGAGATATCGGATTATTCCAGTAACGGGTCTTGTTTAGGTATTTTTCAAAATAGCTTCTTGGCCCCCCAGAATTTTGAATGATATGGTACTGGGTTAAATACCTTTCGTCTTAACCTCTCCTGGATAGCTGTTGACCAGTATTTATCTAAAAATGCATTCTCAAACTGATCATATGTCTCGCAAAGTTCTGACATCTCCGTAGCCCACAAAAGGGCATCTCCCTCGGTGTGTCCTACTACATATTTAATCTTTTGAGCATCTGTCCAAGTCCTGGGAAGTACATTTCTAAAGGCTCGGACAAAGAGTACCGGGTGAGTTCGCTTTTTCTCATTTGAGAATACGGGAAACTGTCGATGTTTTATTAAGCTCTCATCCATTAACAACGCTGTCCAGCACGGCGGAAGAGCATTTCCCTGCGGTGATGGTATATTTGTTTCAGCAAAGTTTTGCCCGCTGTTCGCGTCGCGCGTCGACATGCGGTCGCGCGGCGTGGGTTGGGCATTGTTGTCCGCGCCACTGATTTCTCCCACTGGCGGATGGCTGTTTATCGCTCCGCTTACCGCCCCAGGCGATGATATTACATTACATGGTTAACTATTTCGTCTCTTAACCGTTGTTATAACTGTCTGATATCATGTCCTACGCGTTTTAAGATTTCTTCTTCCTTGTCCCCCATTACTTCCTTTACCGCTTCCACAGAGGTACGCTGTTCACGTACGCATTTTTCTGCGAACGTTGTATTTTCGTCCTTTGCATTGCTATTTACCGATTCATAAAGCTGCACAATGTCTGAGTTGATCCTCTTGTGTTATAACTTGAGTAATCCTACCTCCAATGTGATTTTTTCTACATTTTCTGGCAGGTCGTCACAGAAAGACTGTAGCTTCGCTACTTCTGATTGTACATTGTCTAAGTTGACCTGCGTATTCTTTTGCATTGCCTGTAAATTCTCTTGGGTTTCTCTAATTCCGGATAGCTCCTGTCGATACGTGTGTGTTAGTGTTTCAAATTTTTCGCCCATTATGCCTTTTAATTTCTCACCCATATCGTGAACCGAAATTTGTACTTTTTCATTAATTTTCCTATCCACCTCCGTGGAGATTTGTGAAATCTGCTGTGTGAACTTCGTGTCCAGACTATTGAGTTCTATGCGCAAATTTTTTACCTAGTCTGAAATGTGTCATGTTTGTATTAACCTTCTCGATCTCTGACTTTACTGTGGTCATGTCTGCTTTCATATTAGTCATGTTTGCTGGTATCGTTTGTAAACTTGAGATTTTAGTCTCTAAACCAGACATTTTTGAATTTATGTCTGCTTTCATTGCATTCATGCTTGTTTGTATGGATTCTCTTAAGGCTCGAAATAAGGCTTGCATATCTTCCGTATTCACTTCCGGCCTACGCCTGTCAGCATCTGCGTCCGTAGTACGCGTACTGCTCTCATTTAAAATATTCTCTTGCCTCGAGGTGCCGTTAGTTACGTCTACTGTAATTAACGTATTGCTTGTAATTAAATGATCTGTATACACGGGCGTCGAATGCAACAATGGCATGTCGCGCCCAGCACCCAAATAATCACCGCTAAACGGTTCCAAACCACTCATTGTTGCATTTTGTAAATGAACATCCACTACATTGGCATCCTGATTTCCGAATGACATTTCCTTATTGTTTTGACCCTCCATTATAGAAATCCTTATACCACTGCAGTTATCAAAATAAAAAATTTCCTTTTTAAGATTTTACTTCCGCGCTACTTCTCACGCGAAAAAATGCATATGCAGTTTTATGTAATTATAGTCTCAACTGTTCTTCAATCAGTATATTTTCCGTACTAATAAAGAAATGTCATTATCTCTACTTGACTACAATAGCGTTAATCTCGGAAGCTTTAGGTTCTGGATTTTAGGAAACAGGTGGATGGACTTTCTAATAGGTCTACTGGGAACGCATTCTCTATAGGCATTGCACGGTCCTACCTGTTGTCTTGTAAATGGTACTTCCTCTATTGTGCGTTGTTGTGTGCTCTTGGTATTGTCGCCTTCTTCCTCCTAATTTATTTATTACTTCCTTTTGATAGTATTTCTTCAGTATCACATCACCGTCTCCGTCACATCAATAGCGTACATGGAACATAAAGAAATTGTTAACATACATGTATATTCATTTTCCTAACAATACTAGTACTCACAGTTTTGCCCACTACGTATCGTGCCTGTCACCTGTCGCCACTTTATAATATAATAAAATAATGGAATAGATGATAATAAAATGTTGAAATGCGTGGCTTTTTGAAATGTATTGCATTAATGAGATTAATTTTTCGGCATGAATGACAAGCACAATAAGCTGAGCTATGCCTGGATATGAGTTCATATTAGTTCATATTTTGCAGGGCGAAGTAGTTTCTTTCTCCGCTGTAGATTTGTGCTTACCATTCTTAATAATGCTACGTTTGGTCGCCTTGTTCACCTTTGAAGTCTTGACCGTGTTCCCATTAAGCTTGTCGGGTCTTCGTAATTTTCCAAAGTACACAGGTGGGCTTCAGTTTTTGTAATTATCGTACTATTTGAAATAACTCACACGACCTTTCTGTTCATAAAACAATACTGTATTTTTCTAAACGATGCACATATGAAATACATACTCCTCACTTATTCATAGCGACCCCAAAATGGCGGTCTATAATTACTCGCTAAAAATGGCGTGCTTCTCACTCGTTCACTCGCTGAGCGCGAATCCTTCCTTCCTCCTACTGGTACCAGAAAAAAATCCTGTTTTTTAACAACTGAGAGTCAAAAAATACATGACGGTAGGCATAGGCTCTATGATGTGCTACCGCTTCATCTTCTCTCTTTGCCTTTAAAGAAGACGAAAACATAATGGAAATGCAAAAGGTTTATCACAAATGCCCCTACTGTATACTGTCGGAAATAAGTCTCTTTATTTAGGGAGACAGTATACAGTAGTCTTATTAACCTTGGGGCTCATAGTTCAGTCACTTGGTGCACGTCAATGGAGTTTTAATACCCTTATGCTACTACAAGTATATCTACAAAGCTCATTTTTTCGGCCATTACAAATTCATACAAATAAATACATTCACATATACTTATATCACGTAATTACATTCACATATATTCATATTACATATCGCACGTCCATGGCGTGCTAACGTCGTAGTCTCTTATTTCTCCTTACATTTGTTAAGCAGTATTACCAGGGGGAAAATGTTACACTTCTTAAATTGTCCTTTCACTATATTTTAATAATTGTTTTTCTCCTCGGCTTTTGGTTCATTAGCCATTCTGAGAAGCTGTCCTTTCGGCACACGTTATCTCATTGTTCGCTGCACTTACGGCCAGCAGCAGCTCATTGTTTGACGCAGTGACGCAAGCGCCACGTGAGCAGCAGCACTGCCCGCGCCCACACTGTAATGTCGCTCCAGGCTCGAGAAGTCGGTGTTGTATATGCCCTCCAGTCCGGAGACTGGATACGACGGATTCAGCTCCAACGCTCAACCCGAAGAACACCAATACCTCATCTCGCGCCTCGGCGAGGTTTTCGGCCAGTGACATTGAAGGTAAGAGCCGCACTGCAGGATTCGGCATTATCTTCCGTCGTGCATTATAGTTCAGCGGTTCTCACACCTCAACTCGTGGTTATACGGATTTCCTCTGATATCTCCGTCGCACACGCATCACACTCTGTATTCACTTTGCTAGACTATAGCGTTTACTCATATTACGGCTGAGCCGTTATTTTCAATATTATTACGCCTTAATATTTTTGTATCACTTCACACGTGCGAGTATTTTACTCGTCCGTCGCGTTGCGCTTCACATAATAAGTTGTTCTTCAGGTATAAAATCTCACATTAAATTGATAATAGTGCATACATATGAAATGAAATGGCTCTGAGCACTATGGGACTTGTTAAGGTCATCAGTCCCCTAGAACTTAGAACTACTTAAACCAAATAACCTAAGGACATCACACACATCCATGCCCGAGCTAGGATTCGAACCTGCGACCGTAGCGGTCGCGCGGTTCCAGACTGTAGCGCCTTTAACCGCTTGGCCACCGCGGCCGGCTAGTGCATACATAGACATAAACATTGACAATAATAGTTGACACATAAATTTACAATTCACATTCACATTTCATATACGGACTCCATGACATGCACCCTCTTACATACTAATACGTAAATCAGGAGGTATCTTTCATTTATTCTGAATATTGGCATTTTCTATTCTTGTCTTGCAGGACCGACCTCCTCCTGCGCATTTTTACGTCCACAACTACACATAGAAAAGAAAAGAGTACATACATACATACATTTTACATAGACATCGACATTAACAGTAATATCATTGGCAAATAAATGTCCAATACACATTCACACTTTGTATATGGACTCTGTGTTAAGCAGCATGTGACACAGCAATAAGTAAATTAGAAGGTATCTTGCACTTTTTCTGAATGTTTCCTCTTTCTTGTTATTGTCTTGCAGGACCGTCCTCCTGCGCGTTTTTACATCCACAACTACAATGGAAAATACTACATACATATTTTCATAGACATCGACATTGGCAATAGTAAAGTTGACACATAAATGTACAAGTCACATTAACATTTCCTATATGGGTTCCATGTTAGGCATCATCCATCTTACAAACTAATAAGTAAATTAGAAGGAATCTCTCATTTGTTCTGAATTTTTGCTTTTTCTCTTTACTTGCAGGCCCAACCTCCTGCGCGTTTTTACCATCACAAATACACATAGAAAATACGTTCCAGCACTACTCACTACATAGAAAACAGGATTCGCTAAGGTCTAAAGCAGAGATCAAGCTACTTCTAGGATTGCTATTTGTAGTGCGTCGTTGGTGTACTTATTCTATCCTTGGCATTTCATAAATCTTCATACTGTGTATAATATTTACAAGTGCTCGTTCGTGAGCGAGTGTGGGGGATGTTTTATCCCTTGAGAATCCTGACTTCTTCACTGCTTGTTAATCGTCGTAATATTCCACATTCGTGAACACATATTTCAAGCCATATTTCTGCCTTATTGATTCGACGACATGTACATGTTTACCTTTGTGACGTGTGACCGATAATTTTACCGTATTTTTGTCATGTGTAGCTCCACTCATAATTCATTATCGCTAAATAAGAACGCACATGTGCTAAAATAATGCTTTCGCTCCTGCGTGCGTCAAGAACTCTGTGTAGAAAATATTGTTTCACTGCATTTTGTGTTCATTCCTCACACGAATCGTGTATCATATTTTCATTTGTATTAACCTTATAGTTTCTCGAGTTGTAACAGTTAGTCGCTAAGGAAATATTTTTCATACTAGGTTGTTTTACATTCTTATGTCTGTGTAGCAAATCACTGTACTATGGTGTGTTTTAAATGTTATCATCTACCATTGTTACTATCGACTTCACTGTTTCTTCTATACTCCTCACTGCTTCTTCGTGATGTTCGTTTTCATAATTACTTACCGTACATGCATCATCATACTTTGCTTTCCACACTCATACGACCATTTATTCTAAGACTTAAAACTATATAGTGTATTCTTTCTTACGTCGGCTTCGTGGCCCTTTCCTAGGTACCCTTGTAATATTAATCTTCATATTCATCGCCGTATACCCATACAATTGTACATTAAAAATATTCCACATAAATCGCCATTTATACTCATGTACTACATACAGGGTTCTCACAATAGGACCACCGCACTATTTATTTTTTCCCACAAATATAAATAAACTCGTATCACTCTAATACACTTTTATTCTCTTCCTAGATTGACTCCATGTACGGTACGTCACCACAAACGTAGATTAACTAATTAATACCTTCAACAGAATCTAATAAAAACTTTCACTCTCTCTACTTCAAAATATTATCCAGCAGTGAAATTTCATTTATTTCTCCATATCGCTTTTGTAAACATACAGTACTTACCTCAGTTCTTGTGTTTTAAGTTCATGTAACTACGTTGTGTGCGTATTGGTTGGTTTTTGTATTTACTTAGCTTATCTCCCGCGTGTTGTTGAATTCATGTTTACAGCTTTATTTTGCTGCTTATACTATAAGGTATCGTGTAATTAATAGCAACTAACATAGGTGAGTTCTGTAATAACAAATTCGTGGATATGTATTTTCCCTGTACATTAACCTTACTACTTCTAATGTTGTCTGTAAGGAAGTGTAGTTTTATAAGCGTACAACTGCTCCTCTCGCTAAATCTTGTACGATATGTTATTTTATAGTTTGCGTCTCAGTCACACGCATTTTTCTATGTTTATATCTCAATCTACCCTTCACATCGTCGCTCGCTTATGTGTTGTATGTAAGTCACTTAGTTCTTAAGTTATGTGCTAATCGCGTTCTTTCAAGTGTACATGTTGTTACTTCCCTTTTCAACTTGTCTTAATCATGTTGTATATAGTCGGATAGGTCATTTCCTGTGTTTATTCTCTTCTACGTTGAATACTGAGAAATTATTATAACTATGTACGTTCAATGGATTGTGTTAAGTTCACAAATTTAGCGTATTCTACTTACTCTCCTTATAGTTTACTTGCGTCAATGCGCTCATTTTCTTAAAGCTGCATATGCTTAACTTAATGATATACTCTTAAAATTAGTGATCTTTACAGTATAGTCACCGACTTAGGAATAAATGTCTCTATTCGTTTAGTTTCTGTTGCTCATCTACGTCAGAGTAACTAGTTGATAGGTACCCCACTTCGTGTCGCTTCCGTTTTGTCCAGCTGGTTGCGCAGTCTGGATGCCGATTCGCTTAAATTCTAGAATGGTTTCCGTCGCGGTGCGCAGTGTGTCTTTGCGCATCGTACAGGGGACACTGAACTCCACCTTGCTTTTTGCCTACTTGGCCCCTTCGATCAGCTGTTAGCCGCTTCGTATATAATTGTTGAAGTACGCTCTGCTTTAAGCGCGGCAGCACGGCTCAGTACACCTCATCGCTCATGCCTCTCGCTTAAAGCTCGCGCGCTGTGAAGTAAGTCTTAAGAAAGTACAATATCAAAATACAAGGAATATTTATTTTCACTAGACTGCATCTCACTCACTGCATGTTAGATAGTAAAAGAAAATTGAACATTCCTTATTGATTAAGCAGGATAGTAGAAGAGGGAGAGCGCACCGGAAATATAAATATTGTACCCCCTAGCTGGAGAGGAACCGAGCGCCAGTCGGTTTATTCGTCAAAGAACGACAAACCTACCTTCTTGACACCTTCATACCAAGTGTGCAGTAAAATAATAATGAACGGTTCACTATAAGTTTATCTACCAACAAGAAAGTACACTGCAAAATTACACCACATATGCTAATGGGTATGCTGGCCTGTAATTTTATAACTTTAGATTTACTTCCCATCGCCGTTACGATCTTTCAGTTCTCTACAGGTAGTATGGGAACATTTAACTCCCTCGCTATCTCTGAACAAGCTAGTAGACATTAGGCTTGTCACGCGCCAGTATCCAAAACAACTAGTACATCTATGTTTCCCACCTTTACCTTTATTGTGGCTTGAATAATTTCACTTACCTTGCGTGTTGTTTCTTTCTTATCGATAAACAAGTCTTCTTTCATTTCTGCGTCCTTATCGTACCTTAAAAATAGATTCCGGATATGCTGTATGTGTAGGTTTGTTTCAGTGTCTGCTTCCTCCTTTCCGTTCCTGTTCGTTTTAGTGTTTAAGTGGCTCATATTAGTACTGTGGCACACTGACAGTTCGTTACCTACTTCCTCTAGTCACGCTCGATTATTATTTCCTGGGGCCGGTAAAGGTATTGTTTCATTTTCTGCCGTCACTTCTATGTTTACCGTATGTTCGCGTGCTCGCCAGTTCGTGTCCCGGTTGTTTCGATTTGACTGTACGGGCTGCCCGTTATCTCTCGGATCCCTGTGTTGCATTTTCCGTTCCTGGTAATTTGCATTTCCTTGTCGCCTGTTGTCGAAGGTTTCGCTCGAATTTCTATTGTCTCGGCCATTACCGTACCTATGGGGCTAATATTTAGTTTCGTACCCTCGGTCACCATGTGGCTGATGGGTAGACCGATTGTACGGATTTCCGTTGTGGCGCGGCGGTGCATACGGATGCCATTCATTCATACGCACGCGACCGTTATAATTTCCAAAGCCATTGCCGTTACCGTAATTCTTCCCGTTTGGGTTGTGCCCATTACCGTTACGATAACTAGGCGTGGCTTACCCATCCTCATGAATCAGATCTGTTGAGTCGAGCACTGAAAGAAAATACTGGAGATCATATTCGGGAACAGTTATTAATTTTTCCCTAACATTTGCAGGTAACTTTTTCTTTAAGACTTTCAGTACACCTACATGAGATATCGGATTATTCCAGTAACGGGTCTTGTTTAGGTATTTTTCAAAATAGCTTCTTGGCCCCCCAGAATTTTGAATGATATGGTACTAGTTTAAATACCTTTCGTCTTAACCTCTATTGGATAGCTGTTGACCAGTATTTATCTAAAAATTCATTCTCAAACTGATCATATGTCTCGCAAAGTTCTGACATCTCCGTAGCCCACAAAAGGGCATCACCCTCGGTGTGTCCTACTACATATTTAATCTTTTGAGCATCTGTCCAAGTCCTGGGCAGTACATTTCTAAAGGCTCGGACAAAGAGTACCGGGTGAGTTCGCTTTTTCTCATTTGAGAATACGGGAAACTGTCGATGTTTTATTAAGCCCTCATCCATTAACAACGCTGTCCAGCACGGCGGAAGAGCATTTCCCTGCGGTGATGGTATATTTGTTTCAGCAAAGTTTTGCCCGCTGCTCGCGTCGCGCGTCGACATGCGGTCGCGCGGCGTGGGTTGGGCATTGTTGTCCGCGCCACAGATTTCTCCCACTGGCGGATGGCTGTTTATCGCTCCGCTTACCGCCCCAGGCGATAATATTACATTACTTTGTTAACTATTTCGTCTCTTAACCGTTGTTCTAACTGTCTGATATCATGTCCTACGCGTTTTAAGATTTCTTCTTCCTTGTCCCCCATTACTTCCTTTACCGCTTCCACATAGGTACGCTGTTCATGTACGCATTTTTCTGCGTTCGTTGTATTTTCGTCCTTTGCATTGCTCTTTACCGATTCATAAAGCTGCACAATGTCTGAGTTGATCCTCTTGTGTTGTAACTTGAGTAATCCTACCTCCAATGTGATTTTTTCTACATTTTCTGGCAGGTCGTCGCAGAAAGAATGTAGCTTCGCTACTTCTGATTGTACATTGTCTAAGTTGACCTGCGTATTCTTTTGCATTGCCTGTAAATTCTCTTGGGTTTCTCTAATTCCGGATACTTCCTGTCGATACGTGTGTGTTAGTGTTTCAAATTTTTCGCCCATTATGCCTTTTAATTTCTCACCCATATCGTGAACCGAAATTTGTACTTGTTAATTAATTTTCCTATCCACCTCCGTGGAGTTTTGTGAAATCTGCTGTGTGAACTTCGTGTCCAGACTATTGAGTTCTATGCGCAAATTTTTTACCTCGTCTGAAATGTGTTCATGTTTGTATTAACCTTCTCGATCTCTGACTTTACTGTGATCATGCCTGCTTTCATATTAGTCATGTTTGCTTGCATCGTTTGTAAACTTGACATTTTAGTCTCTAAACCAGACATTTTTGAATTTATGTCTGCTTTCATTGCATTCATGCTTGTTTGTATGGATTCTCTTAAGGCTCGAAATAAGGCTTGCATATCTTCCGTATTCACTTCCGGCCTACGCCTGTCAGCATCTGCGTCCGTAGTACGCGTACTGCTCTCATTTAAAATATTCTCTTGCCTCGAGGTGCCGTTAGTTACGTCTACTGTAATTAACGTATTGCTTGTAATTAAATGATCTGTATACACGGGCGTCGAATGCAACAATGGCATGTCGCGCCCAGCACCCAAATAATCACCGCTAAACGGTTCCAAACCACTCATTGTTGCATTTTGCAAATGAACATCCACTACATTGGCATTCTGATTTCCGAATGACATTTCCTTATTGTTTTGACCCTCCATTATAGAAATCCTTATACCACTGCAGTTATCAAAATAAAAAATTTTCTTTTTAAGATTTTACTTCCGCGCTACTTCTCACGCGAAAAAATGCATATACAGTTTTATGTAATTATAGTCTCAACTGTTCAATCAGTATATTTTCCGTACTAATAAAGAAATGTCATTATCTCTACTTGACTACAATAGCGTTAATCTCGGAAGCTTTAGGTTCTGGATTTTAGGAAACAGGTGGATGGACTTTCTAATAGGTCTACTGGGAACGCATTCTCTATATGCATTGCGCGGTCCTACCTGTTGTCTTGTAAATGGTACTTCCTCTCTTGTGCTTTGTTGTGTGCTCTTGGTATTGTCGCCTTCTTCCTCCTAATTTATTTATTACTTCCTTTTGATAGTATTTCTTCAGTATCACATCACTGTCTCCGTCACAACAGCGTACATGGAACATAAAGAAATTGTTAACATACATGTATATTCATTTTCCTAACAATACTAGTACTCACAGTTTTGCCCACTACGTATCGTGCCTGTCACCTGTCGCCACTTTATAATGTAGTAAAATAATGGAATAGATAATAAAATGTTGAAATGCGTGGCTTTTTAAAATGTATTGAATTAATGAGATTAATTTTTCGGCATGAATGACAAGCACAATAAGCTGAGCTATGCCTGGAAATGAGTTCGTATTAGTTCATATTATTTTGCAGGGCGAAGTAGTTGCTTTCTCCGCTGTAGATTTGTGCTTACCATTCTTTATAATGCTACGTTTGGTCGCCTTGTTCACCTTTGAAGTCTTGAACGTGTTCCCATTAAGCTTATCTGATCTTCGTAATTTTCCAAAGTACACAGGTGGGCTTCAGTTTTTGTAATTATCGTACTATTTGAAATAACTCACACGACCTTTCTGTTCATAAAACAATACTGTATTTTTCTAAACGATGCACATATGAAATACATACTCCTCACTTATTCATAGCGACCCCAAAATGGCAGTCTATAATTACTCGCTAAAAATGGCGTGCTTCTCACTCGTTCACTCGCTGAGCGCGAATCCTTCTTTCCTCCTACTGGTACCAGAAAAAATCCAGTTTTTTAACAACTGATAGTCAAAAAATACATGACGGTAGGCATAGGCTCTATGATGTGCTACCGCTTCATCTTCTCTCTTTGCCTTTAAAGAAGACGAAAACGAAGGAAATGCAAAAGGTTTATCATATACTGAAACTACCGATACCACCGGCTGGCGAGGGGTGCGGTGCCGTCAATCAACTTGAAGGAGCAAGTGAACTTTAACTACGCAATCATAACCTGAAATATTATTTTGTTACAAAACTTAATATGAGGACAATCCTGAGGTATATTGCCACAGAACTATATCAGCTGTTACACTGAAAATTATTGAATATGTCACGATCAGCATTTATAAAATAAAAGTTGGAAGTTTAAATATGTGTCAGTTCTTACTCAGCAGAATACACACCCTGGACCTCAAATTGTTTTAGCAAACAGCGGATGGCGAAATTCATCACTGGACCACGAACGTGCAACAACAACCAATTAAGGTAAGAAAGTTATATTACTCTAAATCCAAATTGTGATGATACCTATCTTTCTCCATGTCTTCAACGCTGTATCTACTCTGTTGTTAGAGTGAACAGCGTGACGGGGACTTGTGGTCGACTAGGCACACCAGGGAGACCACACAGGTTTAAAATAATTTTTAGCTTAATATACTACTACTGATAATATTTGTCCCCCGGAGAAAGAGGTGCATACACTGTAAAGAACATCATCTTTGCTTTGTCTTAATTTGTTATGCTAATTATTGCTATTCTGATGAGATGAAGCGCCATCTGTCGGACATTTTTTGAACTTTTGTACTTTTTGGGTTCTAATAAATCCCCATGTCATTCCAAGCACGTGTGTCAATTTGTACCTCTCTATCTACACTATTCCGTGATTTATTCAGTTTTCAAATTTATATTGACTCTTTGATCACCCGGTATTTCTATCCACCTGCTGTACATGTCGTGGACATTTACAGTCTGTTACCTCGCAGTGACATTCCTTTTACAGTCGGTTACCTCGCAGTGCCATTCCTCTAGCGGTGCATAAGGCAGAACGTCTTCAAAGTGCCCAACGGAAACCGTATAGTAGTTCACTTAAGATTTGCAGTGCTGTTGAACAAGTTGCGATGTTGCCTCTTTTCAAATGATGCACGTCATGGAGCGCACCGACCGTCCGATGACACCTTTAACCCTCAGCGTGTGGAGGGTGTGAGATCCCCAACTATACCCGCAGGACAGGACAGATAGTTTAATTGGTGGAAAGGGGCCAAACTGAGTGGCTGTCAGTTACACTCGAACATACCACTTTATTCGTTTGACAAACATTACAAGAGTAAAGAAAACATTAAAAGCAGAGAAAGCCAAATATAAATTTTAGAACTTAATTCCCGGCTAAATGCGCCATTCAATCTCACGCCTCTAGGGCAAAACAATTTTAATTTAAAACCGGCTGAAGGCCAATCACTTAAGACTCAAAAACAAGAATTTGAATTTAAAAGGCAGAAAGCCTTATCCTAAAATTTCTTTCAACCAGGTTGAAGGCCCAAAAAGTCTCACGCCTTAAGGACAAAACAACTTTAATTTAAAATCAGCTGTAGGCCATACACAAACAAACAACAAGAAGCAAAGGCAGCACATCAAACGGGGCTCAGAAGTTTCCAAGGGTCGGCCTGGAATTCAAACACTAACGCTCGCTTAGGTGAGACAGGCAGTCGGGCCAACAATTCTCAATCCGACGGCAGCTCAACCGACAGACAGTCAACGGACTAAGCGACAGGATAACTTCCTCTCCACCCGACCAGCAAACAACAGGGAATTCACTGGAACAACGCAGAAGGTACCGGCGCCCACATTCAGCTGTCCAACTACACGCCGTGCTGGACTGCCACAACACGACGAGGAAAATACACTGCCTGAATTTACGTCAACGGCCAGTGCAGGTAAGCGGAACGTTAACGGCCACAAGGCATAAGATTCCGCTGGTGCACTTCAACTCAAAGTTAATCAAGTTAAGCTAAACTCCACAGGGGGACGGCTAGAATTTCGCCAACTTGAAAACACACGTTGTTGCTCACAGGAATCTCCCAACAGCCCAGAACGAAATTCAAACGACACAATTGAACAGTTTGGGCTGGTAGATTAAGTAAAGACTCAACTTTCGTGTGCGAGATCGGTGAGCCACGGACCTTGTCGCAATGGGAACAGCCCCTCACAGTCCAACCGCGCCAACCGACCAACTGCCCGCACACGGCACAGCCGGAAACTATAAGCGCAAGGCGAAAGATAGTAAGTACAAGGGTGCGAATATCGATGCACGCTACGGCTGCGACTCGCGGAGAGTGGGGACAACAGCATAATCGCGATAACCGCGGGAGGCTAATCACAGAATGGCAACCAAGGTTTAATGCAAAGCATAACACGAGCCAGCCACGGCTCAGAGTGTACTTAGAGTCAGACGTGGTTCTGTCATCTTTTGTGCCATGGCATGGTCCCACTTATTTGGATTACCTTGAACGTAATCAAGGATGCTTATTTCAAGAGTCTAGATGATCAAATGTTTCCATATCTTGTACATCTTTGTTCTGTGGACACTGCAGCCTGCCAAAATGACAACAGCCATATTCACGAAGTTTCACACCTATGCTACCGGTTTGAGGAAGACTCACTCGCCCTCTACGCTCTGAACTGGCACGCTAAATTATCCGACCTTAATGTCATAAATAATGTCTGGGGCTTTCTGGAATAGCGGGCGAAACCCAGCAATCAGCATTCCCATAATTTGGTAGCTCTACGATATCTAATTAATCGTTAGTGAGTTACTTCAGCTGCATATGGAACAACTGAACAAAACTAGGGACTCTCTCGTCGAATTAAGGCGATTGTCAAGACTAAAGGAAGCGTTACATGGTAGTACATCTTTTTCTTGTTGTTGGTGGTGTCAGTAGTGTTTCTTTTTCTGTGTGCTGACTGCTGATCAGTTAATCTGATAGGATCGACCACTGACCGGAAAATAAAACAGCTCGTCATGTCTCCTCTAAGCGGTCTGTAATATTATCTTCTCATAAAGCCATTCCTACGTTGAGAAATGTCTGCAAGTACAAGTTAATAGGCGGTAGAACAGAAACATTTGGATGGAGAGAACCACTTTGTTTTACCTGTAATAATACGACTTATCCTTTCATTTCAACATTCCCAAGTTTAATCTTTCCGAGCGAACACAGTACGTCCAAGAAAAATCCACGAACAGTCCACTGTATACCATGCTCGACCCCTCACTCTTTTTCCCCAACAACTCCGGCAAAAAGTCAAACATTTAGGCATTTCAGGCAGCCCGCGCTCCAGAAACGGAATCCTCAGCTTTTTCATCCATTACGGGCATTCTAATTGGATCCGTTCTCTCTTTCATACGTAGAAAACCACTGTATACTTTTGCAACTGGGCATTACCGGTGGTAATAATATTAACGTTCTAGTGTGCAAAGGACGTTCACCGACATTAAAACGAAAACTAGCTTAGAATGGCAAACAAAAGAGAGTATCCCAGCTAGACACTGTCTAGTCACGTTAAAGGAAATTTCGCTTACTGAGATTAAAATGTCGTCCTTTTCTGCGGCTCCTCTCGTGCCCCCGTTAAATTATGAGTGTTTTCACAGCGCTACTGAACGGTATGTCACAAAACGTACGGTTTCAATACGCACTGAATTTCTGCCTTGCTGCAGACTACCAACGACTCGATAACGGACTAATTACTTCTGTCTGTTACTATACCAAAGTATGTGTACCATGTGCAGCTTCTTTTCTTGTAGCTATTGTGATACTCTTTGCTGCGGCGTCTCAACTACTATTATAGCCTAGATTTCTGTCTACGTCCCTAAGAGTAACGTAGCCATGCTGTAGTAGGTAATTGGCTAACCTTCAGCAGCTATTGTGAATTCGGGTGCCTTGTGAGGCTTCAAAAAATTAAGACATCTTTACGTAACCCACTTATTAGCCCCATCGATCCAGTAACAGTTCGACATCGAACCTGTATGGAGATGAGGAAGTCCTGCTGCTCGGGAAGGTTAACTAATTTTTGTTCGTAATAGCTGTCACTTCCAAGTGGCGCCTCATATTTTGGCTGCGTCGCTGGCTAGCCTTTCCATATCCGTGTCAGCAGACATAACCACCTGACATATTGGGAGTGTCTTTTAATTAACACAGCCCGTGCACCGCGATTATCTTACGTTCTGCATATTACAATTAACTTTTATGGTACAAGTAACAGTGACTTTATTTCATCGGCCGATTGTGACACGGCCACTTTATCATTTTTTTATAGTGGGTAAGATACCAACAGCTTCGCAAACTTCGACAACAACGCTGTTGGCCATTTAAGTAGCAGCACGGCAAAGGCGGAATGCAACAAACGTCATTCTGTAGACACTGCTGAAAGTTTATTTTCAGTTTCTTTTGATCTGCATTCAATAAAAAGGTTTCTCGTTTTCATGTTTATCGTCCAAAACCATATCGTACACTTCCTCGATATATTCATATATTGACAAGATTATGAGATTCTTACGCGTTATCATTGGCTGGTTCAAATGGCTCTGAGCACTATGCAACTTAACTTCTGAGGTCATCAGTCGCCTAGAACTTAGAACTACTTAAACCTAACTAACCTAAGGACATCACACACATCCATGCCCGAGGCAGGATTCGAACCTGCGATCGTAGCAGTCGCACGTTTCCGGACTGTGCGCCTAGAACCGCTCGACCACGGCGGCCGGCCGATTAAAGCAGAATGTGCCCTCGTACATGCAATGAAAGTTAGTAGTAACATTAGAGGCAGAGCAGTTTACCGGTGGCGTACAGCCGCTGTGATTATATGAGCAGACCTGGTGTCTTCCTAGGGCACTAAGATAGTGAAGGAGATGTATGTTTTATTTTCCTCCATACTACTTTCTTCTGTTGCGGGTTGTTTTTGTAAATTTTTCAATGTAGGTTGTTGTTAAGAAAGATATAATTATTTCTTTCTTTTTGCATATGTAACAGAACACCTAAGTTACGAATAAATTCTACCATTTTGTAGCTTAAAATTTCTTTAATATATTGTAAAAAAGTTCCAAATCAATTACTCGTTTCATATTAGCAGAGTGTATGTCCATGTAACCACGTTAATAAAAAGTTGTTACTGCACAAGTATCTTACGACATCAGTGTGACAGGTTTTGTAGAAGGGATGAAGACAGGTAACGAGCAGTGATAAAACATTTTAATTATGTACATTTTATACAGCTGAGATACAAACTCATTTGAAAATTCGTGGGGTTCTGCATGATCAGAGAAGACAGTCTATTCTAAGGTTAATGATAAGTGAACACAGTCGCACTGTAGTTGCTGACGAAACGTGGAACATGTATCAGCAATTAGAGCCCAGAGTCGAAACTTTATTCTGAACGCTGCGTTGGTGTACACGATATTGCATCACTAAAACGGCAATCTTTGTTGTCGGCCGGCTCAGTATTTTTTTGTTTTGCTTTTTTTTGTTACTTCCTAACTCAGAATTTCATCGCAACTTTCTTTTTCGGGAAGGGTGACCAATTTCTGGCTCATCCTCTCCAACATTTGTAGGTCGTTTGTGTAGTGTGGCGAAGCGGAGGCGTTCATGATATGCGAAGCGCGAAGTCTCTGGCACCAGTTCAGTGCTGATTTCCACACATCGAACTATGTGATTTCGGAAGTAAGAGATTCAGGTTCCCTCTTACAGAGGTCTGTTAACTGAATAGCTAGCGGGCCAGGCACCCTCTCTACCGCACTACGTCACAAGAAGCAATTACACGTATTTCACAAAGTTTTACCGACCCTTCCGCAGTTCGCCCTATGAATCACTGCCAACGTAATGCACAAATCCTCCAGGAGAGTGTCTATTTACCACAGATCACGTGAAGTAAAGATATGAGTTACTAATAATACTAACAGAAGAAAAGCACGTGGACAGATTTTACGCAAATCTCTGCACGCTGTTCTACACTTCTACAGTGGGATTCTTAGTCATCCAGCTATAACTTTGTGCTGGGAAACGCGACTTTCTCCATCACGATGGGGCTCGCCCCCGTTTCCTGTCCAGTTCTCTCATCTGAGTGGACAAAATGACTACACTGAGATCGCGTTCGTACAGGGTGCCGCAGAGAGGTTGCGACAAACATCAAGGGGTTGAAGAGGCTGTCTTGAGAAACAAATCGCGTACAGGAACCCGTGCCCGGAAACATCCAGCTACGCTACAGAGCATCGAAGTTATAGCCGCCGGCTTCGGTCACTAGTCCACCTCTTCAGCACCAAACGTGACTTTTTACGCTGACGCACCGTAGGTGGAGCGTCTGTGTGTTGATAGTTACACAGTGAACGCAACTGATTGCCAAGATCGCCAGTGGAGAAGATGGAGCTGCATGCTGCATAGAGAGGCCTTTTCTACTATGAAAGCTATGCTCTGATGCCTTGGTGAAGGTTTCGGACGTGGTTTTTCATCTGCTGTTTATTTTTCTTCTGTATAACGAAAAACTTTGGAGATTTTAGTGTGTTCCAGGACAGTTGGAGACCCGAGTCCTAAATCTTCATCCACCAAGAAAACAGGGCATTGCATTCATAGGAGACAAGGCTGTCTAAGCAGCAACTAGCTCCATCCCCATCGTTGTGGGGAAAGTCGCATTTCCCAGTACAACGCTGTGCGTCTCGTACAGGATGACCAAGAATCAATTACTCTGGTAGCAGTGTAGAACAGTGTGCAGAGATTTGCGTAGACTCTACCCACATGCAATTCCTGTGTTAGTATTATTAGATATCCACAAGGCGAGCTGCGAAAGCATCGGTAAAAGTTTGTGAACTCCGTGTAACTGCTTCATGTGACGCAGTGGGGTAGAGAGAGTGAGGACTCGCCTGCTCGCACTTCAGGTTCTAGACCTAGGAAGGAGGGAAGAGCACGACAATAGTCTGGCGACCTCTTCACTCACGCCTCTATACTTCTCCCTCTCCCCCTCCCCCCCTCACACACACACTATCCCACATCACCCCAGAACACAACGTATCCCTTAATACTATTCTAATACACTTAGCTGTAGATATCTGTTGTTAATGCACTTCAGTCAACAATAAACATTAATTTTATGCAACTCCAACAGTATTTTTAATAATCTGCGTTTTTCCCAGCCTCTGCAATGCGGAAACTATTACTTCTAGAGAAAAAAAGTGGGTAGGACATTTTTGGTGCAGAAAGTTAATTCACTTTAATTTTGTACTTGGAAACATTTTCACTAGAAGACGCGCTCTTCGTTGCAGAACTCCTACACTATTGTCTACTACACGATTCGTTTATCTAATTTCTCCTGTTTCTCATCACATCTGTTATTGTTTGGTTTACTCTGTTTGCTGGATAGACAATCCATTCCGTTAGACAGCTCTGGTTATTCTTCCTCCCTTCCACATGACTGTGATAGCCATGTCATCAGTCAACTTTGTGACTGACATCCTTTTGTTCTGTATTTAATTGGCACTCTTTAGTCTTTGTTTTATTATCTTCAGTACTTCTTCAATATACAAGCTGAGCACTAGAGGCTGTTAACTGAGCCATTATTTAACAATGTTCAACAGATGGAGCTGTCATCTGGCTACCACTCTGAAGAGCCTGCCCCAAGTGTAACAGGCTGTCAATAAGTATCCGAAAACGTAGATTTTATTGTCTCTACTAACAGACCCGACAGTTAGCCGAGGGCATTAATACGCTGATTCCTGGACTCGGGTAGGCGCGCCGGCCACGGGTCGAATACGCCTGGTGGATTAACGACGAGGACCGGTGTGCCAGCCAGCCTGGGTGTTGTTTTTAGGTGGTTTTCGTCATCTCACTAGGCGAATACTGGACTGGTCCCCACGTCCCGCCTCATTTACACGACTCGCAGACATTTGCAAAAACGTTCGCACTATTTCATGGCTTACACTAGTTGCAGACAGCTGGGTTACGCTAATTCTGTCTCGGGGAGTACAGGGTGGCGAAAGGAAGGATATCCGGCCACCGTCTAACACTAACATCGTCGAGTCCATAGCAACATGGCTGACCCCGCGTTGAAGTGGGACAAAGGCCCAAAGCATGTGATTGTCTCTACTAACAACAGCTGTAATATTTTTCACAGCATAAGGGATACCAAACGCATCATTCCAGCTTCAGTTCTTCCATCATAAAGTAGATCACCTAGGTGTTATTGAACTTCAGATAGTTCAACATAAGTCAAACAATGCATTACAACGGATTACTGTTCTTGACTTGAACATGATCAGTTCTATCCCATCGCAAATATTCTCACCCTCCCTGCAAGATATACTCTGGATATCCATTCAGTGAGGACTACTCAACAAACGCCTACAATTCCTCTATGGAAACGATTTATGCAGTCTGCAGTTAACTTTCTGGTCATTCGGTTACTCACCACCTAGTGAATACAGTAATATTACACTGCATTACAGTATACTGTCAGTGATATACAGTATCGCCACATTTAGGAATCCTTTTCCGCCAATACTATGTAGGTCACTGACAACATCATACTTACAAATTAAACACTTCTCAACTAATATTTATAGGAACGTATTTTGTATAAAAATGCATTTAACACCGACAAATAGGAGCTCACTTAATAAACTGGAAATAACTCCACTATGTAAACTTGAGCACAGTGAAGTCATTTTTTCTACTCGCAAAAGAGAACTGTAAAGGATGTCCTGACAGATATAACCTGTCTGTAAACTGAAAAAGTGTGAAACTCGTGCTGCGGAAAGTTATTTTCCCGAGGAGAACGCTGCAGCTGTCGTACAGGATGACTAAGAATCAATTTCCCTTCTAGCAGTGTAGAAGAGTGGACAAATTTACGTAGCCTCTGTCCATATGCGTTTCCTTCTTTAGTATTATCAGTAACTCAAAATTTTGTTCAATGTGGTGCTAACGTACGTTGTGGAAAATAATCATCCCCTGGGCATCGCTACTGCGTCTCCAGTGATTCATAAGGCGAGCAGCGGAAGGGTCGTACAACTTTGTGAAATACTTGTAGTTGCTTCTTGTGAAGTATTGGGGTGGAGAGAGTGAGACCTCCTCACTCTTCATTCTGCAGACCTACGAAGGAGGAGAGAGCATGACCCATCTGGCGACCTACTTTCCCTCAAGCTTTCACCCTTCCCCCGAGCCGTTGTACCCCTTGTATCTAGCACTTCACACTCCAAGAACATAATTTATCCATTAATATGCAACAACTGGAATGTAGTTGAATTAAATCGGGTGATGCTGTGGGAATTAGATTAGAAAATGAGACGCTTAAGTTAGTAAATGAGTGTTGCTATTTGGGGAGCAAAATAACTGATGACGGTCGAAGTAGAGAGTATATAAAATGTAGACTGGTAATGGCAAGGAAAGCATTTCTGAAGAAGAGAAATTTGTTAACATCGAGTATAGATTTAAGTGCCAGGAAGTCGTTTCTGAAAGTATTTGTATGGAGTGTAGCCATGTATGGAAGTGAAACATGGACGATAAATAGTTTAGGCAAGAAGAGAATAAAAGCTTTCGAAATGTGGTGCTACAGAAGAATGCTGAATATTAGATGCGTAGATCACATAACTAATGAGGAGGTACTGAATATGATTGGGGAGAAAAGGATTTTGTGGCACAACTTGACTAGAAGAAGGGATCGGTTGGTAGGACATGTTCTGAGGCATCAAGGGATCACCAATTTAGTATTGGAGGGCAGGAGCACCATTTACACTGAAGTAATTAAAAAAACAGAAATACTATAATTGTACATAGAAACCAGAATTACACTCTAATACGTGAACACAAGCCAGATGCTTTGTTGACTGAACCTGTGACCAAGAGACATTGTTATTTAGCACGTTTGAAATAAAAAATAAAAGATTTTCTTTACCTTCATATATATTGACGAAACATACACTCTGATCATTACAACATCCGCAATCGAACAGCATCGGCTGTCTAGCCCATCAGAACAACTGCATACAACATGCCCACAACTAGTCACGGCTACATCAGAACTCCTCCTGCCCACTTCTCAACAAGCACTCTCCACCACGACTTCTCGACAAGCACTCTCCACCACCACATCTCAACAAGCACTGCCAGTGGAGGCGGCTGAATAATACTCATGGCGCAATCTCTGGCACTGTGACTCAGTGTAGCCACCTTTCATATGCCCCTCCTCCACGGGCTAGAATTTGATGGTATTTTTGCCAGCATTGGTGGTGAAAATACCACCAAATTCGTCCAAAAAATACAGACAAAAATTAAAAAGTAATATTAATAAGTAAATATCACATAACTAAATAAATTTTGGCTTTGCACTGACCCTTCAATAACCTAATATATAAAATACAATAAGGAATACAAATGCTTGCATACATGTGATTTTACATAATAGTTTACACAAGTATCATGTGGTTAAACAATTCAATCAATAGCGTCAGCTATGACGAAGAGGTGCAGGTAAGAGTCTCATAACATCTCATAAACAGTAAACACACAAAAAATCAGTTTATACAAATATTCACATAAAATCCTTTCAATAGTTCAATAAACAAGTAGAACTCCTCAGACTAGTTGACAGTTCCAACAGTAGCACCCAGCAATGATCAACAGGTGCAAATAGCAGTCTCATAACATTTCATCAGCAGTATTTAAACAGCTTCAACAATGGCACCCAAAAATGGCGAGCAGGCGCAGACACCAACAAGTGACATTATCTCAGTAGAAGCAGTCCATTATTGGCACCCAGTAATGTTGAGCAGCTGTGGACACCAACAAGTGACATCATTTCAGTAGAAGCAGTCCATCAGTGGCACCCAGTAAAGTTGAGCAGGTGCAGACACCAACAAGTGCCATCATTTCAGTAGAAGCAGTCCATCAGTGGCACCCAGCAATGTTGAACAGGTGCAGAGACCAACAAGTGACATTTCAGTAGAAGCAGTTCCATCAGTGGCACCCAGCAATGTTGAACAGGTGCAGACACCAACAAGTGACATCATTTCAGCAGAAGCAGTCCATCAGTGGCACCCAGTAATGTTGAGCAGGTGCAGACACCAACAAGTGACATTATGTCAGTAGAAACAGTTCCACCAGTGGCACCCAGCAATGTTGATCAGGTGCAGACACCAACAAGTGACATTATGTCAGTAGAAACAGTTCCACCAGTGGCACCCAGCAATGTTGATCAGGTGCAGACACCAACAAGTGACATTATTTCAGTAGAAGCAGTCCATTAGTGGCACCCAGTAATGTTGAGCAGGTGCAGACACCAACAAGTGACGTTTCAGTAGAAGCAGTTCCAACAGTGGCACCCAGCAATGTTGAAGAGGTGCAGACACCAACAAGTGACATTTCAGTAGAAGCAGTTCCATCAGTGGCACCCAGCAATGTTGAGCAGGTACAGACACCAACAAGTGACATTATCTCAGTAGAAGCAGTTCCAACAGTGGCACCCAGTAATGTTGAACAGGTGCAGGTAACAGTCCATAATATTCACTATCACTAATTAGACAGTTCATCAGAGTTCATCAGCAGAAATTAAACATCTCCTAGTGGCACCCATCATGTTGAACACATGTACGTAACAGTCCATAATATTCACTATCACTAATCAGACAGTTCATCAGAGTTCATTAGCAGAAATTAAACATTTCCAAGGGGCACCCATCAATGATGAATAGATGCAAGCACGAACAACAGTTTGAAGGCACACACAATTGCTTTTGCAAAATTATCATCAATGCTCTTACACTAAACATAAAAATAATAATAAACACACAAATGATATCAGATAATTGTCATATTAAATATTACAAATACACAAATATCAGTAAACCTATAATATTTATGGGTGTCAGTGCAAGCCACAACAAACAAGTAAAATAAAAATTAGGAGGTAGGTCAGTACCAATTATATGGGATTAGGAAAGGAAAACACACAAAACACACTCACTCATCTTTCATCCACATTAAGTACTACTGTGTAATTGAATAGTGTTAACTGTGTAAATGCAATTATGTCAAAAATTTTATGTTCAACTTGTGTATCAAGTAGTAGTGGCAGCAATGTATAACAGTCAATAATAGTTAGTCAACGTCATAGTCATCATGTCAAGACCAATGTTTGCCAAGCCAAATCAAATGTACGGTTGCTGAACAACTGTCAGTGTGCCAAGATATGCAATTACTTCCTCTCTCCAAAAAAAAACTATATACTGCTTAGTGATTTAACAAAGTGTGTGTGTAGACAATCTTCCTTCTACGTGAGTGTTCTAGTCTACCATCTTCATCCTCCTTGTTCCATATAAACCAACAAAAAAAATATGCTCCTCACTTACTTTACCTCTTATCCACCAAAACTCCAATAATCATCAGCATCAGATAATCTCAATACTTCAGTAATACCTCTTACGTCGATACATGTAAACCTTATCATCAATAGCATTTACCTTACCTCTTGTCCACCAAAACTCGAATAATCATCAACTTCACACAATCTCAATACCTCAATAATACCTCTTCAATACGTCGATACATATAAACCTTATTACCAATATCATTTCACTTCCATAACAACTCTTTCCTCTAGCCAGTCTCCTCGAACAAGTACAGACAAAATCCTAGTGCAAACTTCAATTTATCATCCCATGCAATCCGAAGACACAATGTCCACACACAACCTCTGTGTAGTCCACCTGAGCCAAATCTTCTACTCATTATGAATCATAAAATACATTTTGGTTACCTTGTCCATCATAAAATAAAAGAAATGCATACATGACCTCTAACAGCCTTCAGTTTGAATAACTTTCAGTAAGTAGGTGCGAGTACGTAGTATGAAAGATCACATAAGACTTTGAATGAATAAATCGTAATATTTCACAGTGTCTACACCACTTCAAGAATCATGGCAAAACAGAAGCAAACATGTGGAGTATTTCTTGTGTCAAGTGTCACTATTTCAATTGCTCACGAAGAATGCAGTGTAATAACTGTCGATGGTCTAAACCTAGTGTTGGTATTTCATGTCGTTAGCTTCCTTTCTATTAGCATAAATTTATACAGCTTCCATAAAACCTCCAGCTCATGGCAGTTCATTTTCTTATCTTAAAATACAAAGCACTGAGCGTAAGCAAAACATGCAATAGCGAGTAAATATACCAGTAGAGAACACAATGTCAGCAAGTGGATGCAGCACAATCCCTACAACGAGGCTCTGCCAAGCGAACAATAATTAATACCATAGAGTAACCTAAACTCTATGTTTGTACACAGTATATCAGCATTTCTATATACCAAATTAAAGAGTAGTTATGACAACAAACAGAAATGTATAAATATGCAATCCATACGCAAAGCAGCAAATATATATCTTACATAATAAACAGTCATTAGCATCATATCAGCATAGGCAAATAAATGTTCATATGTAATCTTAATAAGTAAACATGAAGGCGCAAGCAGATAAATCACAAAGTATAACTTACATACATAACCGTATCGGCACAACTAATCAGGTTACACTTATAATTTAAATAAATAAGCACAACAGGCACATGATAAAAAAAATGTGACATCAGTCAAAAAGCATAGCAGCCAAGCGATGCATAATATACACAAGTAACAACCCTGTTCATTAATCAATCATTGTCAATATCAGTTAACACGAAGTATGAATCACGTAATCGCGAGCAGCAAATTACGTCTAAAGTACGTACCAAGTGGAAATATGTTACCTGAAAAATAAACTCAATTAATAGTTACCTTTTTAGTTTATTACTTTCTTCTTCGAAATTACATTCTTCCTGAAAGTTTCTCGATAGCAAGTCCTCTTAACGTCGGACACACACAGAATTTACCTGAAGTTCTTAAATATGTTATACAACTGTATCCTGAAAAATACTGAACGTTAATAACATAATTTATCAAGTCACTATAGCTTTATACTGAATTGAATCAGAGAAATTAGACTGTGTATTTGTTTACGGCTGTCAGTGCATTCGCACTGAGCGCTCGATCAGCTGTAGGTACGCGTGACGTAGGAAGTAGTTGTTTGCGGTCAACGACTGCCTTGTGCGGCGCGCAGACTTGACTGTTGCTTTGAGTATGTGCCGCCGCCAGGACACGGCGCGGTATCCTTGTACTCTCCGTGTGTTTACGTATAACTGTCAGTTTCTCAAAAGTATGTCATTCCACAAAAATTTTAACGTTCGATATGTGCTGTATTCTCTTAGAGCACCGAGATTTAAGAGTTTCTACTTCGACAGTGTTATCATGAATAATTTTGCGAATCCTATATGGACTGTTATAAAGCAGAAAAAATTTGCGACACAAGCCTTTTCCTTTGTGAGACAAACGATGAGACTTAACTAACATCTTTTGACCAACTGACAAGATTTTTAAACGACCGGGATGTTTAGCTGATTTCTCTCTTCTAGCAGCCGCAGATGCAATATTTTGTAGAGCCAGGTTCACAACTTCAGAATGCCGCTGTTTCCGTGTAGGCGGAAAAGGAACGGTTTCAGAAATGCGATTTGTCGGTGCTTTATTTTTTAATATCAATATAGGCGGTAAAGAGGAGTTCATTCAGAATGTTTTGAAAGATATGAAGATACTGATCCCATGTTCTGTGATTCTGATGACAATAAAGTCGACACAATTTATTGATTTCCTTCATCCATCTCTCTGAAGCGTTAGATTGAGGGTGAAAAAGTGAAATGAAAATTGGTTTAATATTACGACGCCGTAGAGTACGAAGCCAAATTTTAGAGCGAAACTGTGATCCATTATCTTATCAACATGACCCACTTCTTTAAGAAAATGTTTGATGAAAGCATTAGATACTGAACGAGCTGTTGCTTTGCGTAAAGGTGTAAAACACACATATTTTGATGTCAATTCCACTGCTACCAAAATGTACGCAAAACCAGTAGTAGAACGAACCACTGGACCGAACAAATCGACTGCAGCCATCTCCTTTAATTTCGCTGGAATGATGGGTAACAACAGTGCTCTGTGAAAAATAGTTGGCGGCTTAGTCTTTTGACATAATTTGCATTTGGCAAGAACAGATCGAATACGTTTTTCCATATTACTGAAGTAGCAATTTTCTCGTAATTTATGAAAGCATTTTCTGTGACCAAAGTGTGCATAACTGAAATGTGTATACCAAATCAATTTATTAACCCACTCATCAGGAATACAAACTAACCAAAAAGAGTTGTCAACCGATTTTCGTTTAAAAAGAACTTTCCAGATAGTTCGCAAAAACGAGGTGTGGCCAAATTGTCCAATCTAACAAAGTGTCTAAGAAAATTAGAGACACCAAGGAAACTACGAACATCACGCTTTGTGGCAGGAACAGCATAATTACAAATAGCATCTAGTTTCTCTGAATCAGGAAGAATATCTTCTGTACAAATAATATGACCAAGAAATTTCACCTGAGAACGACCAAATTCAGATTTTTCCAAGTTTACTGTAATGCCAACTCTTGAAAAAATACGTAATAATGAATCGAAAATTTTGTTGTGCTCACTCCAAGAACGTTTAGCAATAAGAATATCATCAACATATGAAGTAATATTGTCACGAACATAAACAGGTAAAATTTCGTTTAAACTACGAATGAATGCTGCAGAAAATATAGTAAGTCCAAACGGTAATTTCCGAAATCACTTTTGGGTAAAATAGTCATATCCGGTTATTCTTTATCGACTCTCTAGATATATTGATAGTCGAAGAGTAGTTTTGATAGATACAAAGAATAGTAAAAGAGTAGGCAGCAGTGCAGAAAACTAAAAGGAAAATAGCACCACTACAGCTCGGGGCCCTGTGCACGCTACGGCACATATTCACTTAGTGTAGCGAATCGCCTGAGGACTTTAATAGCCGCACATAAATTCCAGTTTGTGACTTAGTGGCCAATTTGGTGGAAGTGCGTATATAAATTGATCTAACCATGAACATGGATGTATGTCATTCTTAGAATTGCGAAAGATCTTAAATTTCCGAACAGTTAAAAAGTATTTATAGTCAAAATTTTCGCCTCGTGGCGACAAAGACCTACCGCGTCTGTCCCAGTCGCAATGTCGATTATTGTCAAGTTCGCGCGCCTGGCGCTCTCTTCTTGCATCTCGTAAATGAAATAAATTATTTTCTTCAAAGCCCTCTGCTATCTATGATTCTAAATTTCTTCTGCTGTCTTTTCCTACGATTTCGCCTTCAATTTGTTTGACTTGCTTTCGTAATGCCTCAAATTCCCTTTTAACGCGTTCATTAAATTTTCCCTGATTTTCAACATGCTTATTTATGTTCTGGTACTCTTCGGTTTCTGCAAATGGCAATGGAGCTGTATCATCTGAATCTCTGTCCCCATTTAAACTAAGACTCGTCAGTTTACCTGAAATCTCCTCAACTCTTTCCGATAAGTCACCTATTTTTTCTTTCTGTTTATTTACGTCTTCCGTAAGTCTCGCGACTCGGGTTTCGGTATTGTCACATTTAGTTGTTAACTGTTCATACTGTTGCGTTAAGTTATTTATTCTGTCATTTGGTACAGATTCCTCGATTCTTCAAGTATTTCTTCCTTGTCGTGTGCACGTTGTAAATTTAACTCTGAAAGTTTTTGTACTATCACGCGATCTCTTTCTTCCTGTTCTCTGTCCTGTTCCTCTTGTCTAATTTCTATTGAAATTAAACTATTATTGTGAGCATTCATAATCGGTTGTGCTTCTTCTCTAATTTCTTTCTTTGATTCATCTTTCATGTTTTTGATTGTTGCTATTTGTGAGCCTAACCGTGTTGCCATTGCTTTCATCTTGGTTTTAATTGTTCCTATTTCTGTTTTAATTGTTCCTATTTGTGATCCCACTGTTTTTAATTCAGATCCCAAATTTAATATTGCACTCATCAACTGCTCCATGTTAACTTGTTCGAAATTCTTTTCGCCACTAACATTTCCCGTAAAACTAACTTCCTTCGTCATAGCAGTAAAGCTAACTGTGTTCGATACTATTCCAGAATCTTCTGTCTTTAACCTCATATTCCGAAAATTTTTTGATTGTGAAAAATTTTGAACTGGTTCCGGACTATTTTCCCGACTTATTAAATTGTTTTCTACTTCATCATTCATCATACCGTTCTCATGTGTTGGCGAGTTCGCCATGTTAACAATTTCGTCATTCTCACTATCCATCATTTTTGCCTTTTTCATCGATCGGGTAATCATTTACAAAACATACAAAACTCGTCACTATACGAAATTACACACAATATAACACTTTATCACCAACAATACCATTCACACGTAATGCATCCCGACAACACGCCCAACGAACAATTAAAACCTTCACAATTGCACAAATAGTCAAACCCGTATACGACTCATCACAAACTAAATTCCACAAAAATACCGTCAGAAGAATGACAAGACAACGGCAAATGTTCAATTATAAAATCTATACATGCAATGTAGACTACAATTACTAAACTACAAATTACTACAACAATACTACTGTCAGCTATTTTTACTATCAGAAGATTCCAAGGGACGATCCGAAGCAGCGGTCGCCACGTGCATGGGGGCTTAATTAAATATTATGCAAATATTTTTAATTTTAGTAGCTGTATGTCCGATTACGAAGTCTCGTAACCGGTTGGCCCTGACTAGTATTAGTACGCAATCTGACTGCATAGAATAACAACAAAGAATGAAAGAAAACTTCCCCAGCAACTATAAAACCTACGAAACAACAAAACACAAGTGTAATTGTTCTGTGTGTGGAAGTGTGATTCAACGTACACATCTGTCACGGTTCTTCCTCAATAAGACGCGGTATTTTAGGCACCATTTACACTGAAGTAATTAAAAAAAACCAAAAATGCTATAATTGCACATAAAAACCAGAATTACGCTCTAATATACGAACACAAGCCAGATGCTTTGTTGACTGAACCTGTGACCAAGAGACATTGTTATTTAGCACGTTTGAAATAAAAAATAAAAGATTTTCTTTACCTTCATATATATTGACGAAACATACACTCTGATCATTACAACATCCGCAATCGAACAGCATCGGCTGTCTAGCCCATCAGAACAACTGCATACAACATGCTCACAACTAGTCACGGCTACATCAGAACTCCTCCTGCCCACTTCTCAACAAGCACTCTCCACCACGACTTCTCGACAAGCACTCTCCACCACCACATCTCAACAAGCACTGCCAGTGGAGGCGGCTGAATAATACTCTTTGGCGCAATCTCTGGCGCTGTGACTCAGTGTAGCCACCTTTCAAGGGCTATAATAGTTTTTATGACGCCCTTTCCAACAAAATCAGTGCATCCCTCCAGGCCAAAGTGGGGTGCAACGTCATACTCATAAACTGGCCTCGTACTATCCAGTTCATTATAAATTTGTCTCAGTTTTTGTAACGATTGAGCCACCATCACGTATCATCTCAACTCTTGAAGTTTCATTTCCTTTTCTGCTCATCTTTAGCGAGCTTCACATTTTTGGTCAGGCAATGTGTATGCCTATTTCTCACGAAATTTATCAATCTATTCTTGCAGACTCATCATTTTTAACTTAGTGTGTTAGAGGATATTATCTTTAGTTACCACCTTCCCTATTTATTGCATAAGTATGAGGAGGTAGGGGAACAGGTGAAGGATGAGTATGGAGTTAAAAAAGAGGCACGACATGGAGCAAAGTTGTTGTCATTTTCCACAGTCGGCAGCTTTAAGAAACTGGTGTCGAAACACACGACAAATTATGTCCTCCGACCAAGAGATCAGCCACGATAACGAATCGCGTAGATGGCAACCAGCAGCGGCGCTGAAACGCCGACTAATGGCCGATAGCAGTTTTATTGGGCGGCGTTTGTCTGGGCATTAGGCGGTTAACAAATGAAGGCGGGCATGGGCCGCGCATGCGACCCACTGTGTCGGCGCCGCCAAAAGCAGCCGAGGAGGCTATGCCACGTGTGGACTGGATGCTTGCGCAGGGCCACGACCCGCGACCCGCCGTTGGCGGCCTCGGTGGCAGGTGCCCCAGCTCTAGTACTATACTAGAACATCGATTACCCCGAGCATCTTGCATGCTATGCAGGGGGAGGGAGATTCGGGTAACTTATTCTTAGGATAACAATCAAACTAGGTAAGTGCAGAAGTCTTGCGTCAATTAATCGTCGGCAATCAAAGCGAGCTGTGCATATTGGTTCCCCTTAGAGAGCACAGGTCGAGAAGGAGCACCGTGTGCACTCAGTGCATACGCCTGGGGACCGCATTCAACATGTTGCTGAGGCTATGCCAGCAGTCACTGAGAAAAACAGAGAGCAGCTCTCTGCAAATTGATGTCAAGTTGGAACAAATCATGTCTGGACTCTAAGTTCATTCTACATCTACATCTACATTTATACTCCGCAAGCCACCCAACGGGGTGTGGCGGAGGGCACTTTATGTGCCACTGTCATTACCTCCGTTTCCTGTTCCAGTCGCGTATGGTTCGCGGGAAGAACGACTGCCGGAAGCCTCCGTGCGCGCTCGAATCTCTCTAATTTTACATTCGTGATCTCCTCGGGAGGTATAAGTAGGGGGAAGCAATATATTCGATACCTCATCCAGAAACGCACCCTCTCGAAACCTGAACAGTAAGCTACACCGCGATGCAGAGCGCCTCTCTTGAAGAGTCTGCCACTTTAGTTTGCTAAACATCTCCGTAATGCTATCACGCTTACCAAATAACCCTGTGACGAAACGCGCCGCTCTTCTTTGGATCTTCTCTATCTCCTCCGTCAACCCGATCTGGTACGGATCCCACACTGATGAGCAATACTCAAGTATAGGTCAAACGAGTGTTTTGTAAGCCACCTCCTTTGTTGATGGACTGCATTTTCTAAGGACTCTCCCAATGAATCTCAACCTGGTATCCGCCTTAGCAACAATTAATTTTATATGATCATTCCACTTCAAATCGTTCCGTTCGCATACTCTCATATATTTTACAAAAGTAACTGCTATCAGTGTTCGTTCCGCTCTCATATAATCATACAATAAAGGATCCTTCTTCCTATGTATTCGCAATACATTACATTTGTCTATGTTAAGGGACAGTTGCCACTCCCTGCACCAAGTGCCTATCCGCTGCAGATCTTCCTGCATTTCGCTGCTATTTTCTAATGCTGCAACTTCTCTGTATATTACAGCATCATCCGCGAAAAGCTGCATAGAACTTCCAACACTATCTACTAGGTCATTTATATATATTGTGAAAAGCAATCGTCCCATAACACTCCCCTGTGGCACGCCAGATGTTACTTTAACGTCTGTAGACGTCTCTCCATTGAGAACAACATGCTGTGTTCTGTTTGCTAAAAACTCTTCAATCCAGCCACACAGCTGGTCTGATATTCCGTAGGCTCTTACTTTGTTTATCAGGCGACAGTGCGGAACTGTATCGAACGCCTTCCGGAAGTCAAGGAAAATGGCATCTACCTGGGAGCCTGTATCTAATATTTTCTGGGTCTCATGAACAAATAAAGCGAGTTGGGTCTCACACGATCGCAGTTTCCGGAATCCATGTTGATTCCTACAGAGTAGATTCTGGGTTTCCAGAAATGACATGATACTCGGATCGTTCCAGTGACTAGCAGAGAAGGCTGTGAGTAGCAGTATTGCTCGTGGAGTTACAAGGAAGCTTACATTCTGCAGCATTGCCCAAGAACTGATAGTAGTTCATAGTTCTCAGTATAGTGGAAGGTTTGAATCAGAGACTGTGAAGGTTCAGTAACAAGCTGGGATACGACTTCCTTCACTTGCACCATTGGGTTGGGATCTGTAGGGTCCTCCACAAGGGTCAGGTGTGCATTGCACACGAAACTGATACCCAAGTAAGAGTACATTGTGGGAGTGAACAATGATGAATATTATTACAAATATTTACTATCAAAAACAGTCTTGATCATAAATTATTTATTCCGGTGACCGGTTTCGACCACAACTGTGGCCATCTTCAGACCAATGAGTAAGAAACTCCTTCTGGTGGTTAATCACTACTCATTTACCACCATAAGGAGGTTCTTAATCATTGATTTGAAGATGACCACAGTTGTGGTCGAAACCGTTCACCGGAATAAATAATTTGTTATCAAGACAGCATTTGATAGTAAATATTTGATACCCAAGTAGCTTATCGTTTGTGATGCGCACATAAGTTTTTTTCGAGCTGGTGTCACCCCACATAACGACAGTCGTAAGGGATCCGGACGACTCTCCACAGGCGGGAGTGTGAAAATACTAGTGGTTAACTGCCGAGGTATAGGCATCAAAGTGTCAGAGTTTGGAGTGCTCCTAAAAAGCAGAGAATCTCACATAATACTAGGTGCAGAATGATGCTCAGAAACTCAAATTTAGACCAGAGATACGTTTGGGACAATTTAAGCGTATATCAAAAAGATGGACAATACAAAATGGAGATGGTACATTTATTGCAGTAGGCAAGAAACTCAAATTCACCGAGATAGGAACTGAAACTGCATCCGAGATTGTTTAATCAAAGGTGAGAGCCTTAGATCAGCCCCAAGACTCCCTCATTCACGTAATCGAGAACTTTAGAGGAAACTTCACTTCGCTAATACGGAAGATCCCTAGTCATACAGTAATCATCGGAGGATACTTCGATCATCCAACAGTCACATGGGTTAATTACAGAGTTCTTAGTGGAGGAAGTGAGAAGATGGCCTGAAATACATTACTAAATGCCTTCTCTAAAAGCTGCCTAGAACAGATAGTTCTAAAGCCCACTTGTGATGGAAATGTACTGGACCTAATGACAACAAATAGGCCTTTGAGGATGTCCACAATGAAACTGGAGTCAATGGCCATGAGGCAGTGGTGGCAAAAATGGTAACCACGAAGATCAATTAAAACAAACAGAAAGATTTATATGTTCAGTGGAATAGATAAAAAGGCAGTAGTGTGATATTTCAATGACGAACTCGCAACTTTCAGCTCAGGACTGGAGAAGTATGGCTAAAGTTTAAAGAACTGTTGACCATACATTGGACAAATACGTATCTAGTAGAATAGTTCAGGGTTGGAGAGAGTCCCCTTGTTATACAGTCACTGTGAAGGAACTTGGGAAGTAACAGAGACTACACGTAACAGGAGCAAAACAAATCGTAGGGCTATTGATAAAGGAAAACCGAATGAAACACGTTTGGCTGTAAAGGGGTCAATGTGTGAGCCCTTCAACGACTACCACAGTAGAATATTATCGAAAGATCTCTCACAAAACTCGAAGATATTGTGGTTGTATGTAAGGGCTGTTAGTTGACGAGACCTGAACTGATATTGAGGGTAGCAAAGCATAAACAAAATGCTTAACTCTGTTTTCATATCTTACTGTACTAAGGAAAACCTAAGAGTAGTACCCAATGTAATTCTCGCATCACTAAAAAGACGACTAAAATATATAATAGTATCAGTGGCGTTGAGAAACAGCTGAAATCGTTAAAACTGAATAACGCGCAACGGCCTGATGGAATCCTTGTCAGATTCTACCTAGAATTTGCGGCTGACTAGCCCTTTTTTTAAAACTATAATATAGCAAATACCCCGGAACAAAAAATTATATGCAATGATCGGAAGACAGCACAAATTACACACATCTACAAGAAGCACAGGTTCCCATCAGACCACCAAAGTTAAGCGTTGTCGGGCTCGGTTAGCACTTGGATGGGTCACCGCTGGGTCTGCCGAGTGTTGTTGGCAAGCAGAGTGCATTGAGCCCTTATGATGCTAATTGAGGTGCTACTTGATTGAGAAGTATCTGCACCAGTCACGAAAAGTGACAACGGCCCGGAAAGCCGTATGCTGACCACATGCCCCTCCGTACCTGCATCCGGTGACGCCTAAGGGCTGAGGGTGACACGGCGTCCGGTCGGTACCATTGACTCATCAAGACCTGCTCGGTCGGCGTTTGTTTTGTTTGTTTACTAGAAGACAGTATAAGTGATAATTAAGTCAAGACCCTAAGCTGTCGACAGGCGTTGATATACATCAAAGGGGACAATGGAAAACGTGTGCCCCGACCGGGACTGGAACCCGAGATCTTCTGCTTACATGGCAGAAGCTCTATCCATCTGAGCCACCGAGGGCACAGAGGGTAGTGCGACTGCAGGGATTTATCCCTTGCATGCTCCCCGTGAGACCCATATTCCCAACTTAATGTCAACACTCTACATTCGTAGTGACCCTGCCCATTACACTCATTACTCGCGGCAGACAATCTTACCGAGTCCCGTAAGAGTTCGGGCAATGCGTGTGCATCCAGCACAGAAGAAGAAGGTCAATAGCCGGTTAGCCTTAACTATATGAAGATGGTATCTGTTCTTTCGGACATGTCCGAAAGAACAGATACCATTCAAATACAGACAGTATAAGTGATCCACAATCCATTTGTTGTGGAGTCTTAGAACGTATTCTGAGCTCATATGCAATGAGATATCTCGAGCAGAATAACCTCTCCCTTCCTAATCAGCATCGATTCCGAAAACATTGATCATGTGAAACACAATATGCGGCATTTGTCACACTACGTCCTGAAAGCCATGGTTCAAGGTAAGCAGGTAGATGCAATGGTTCTTAGCTTCAAGAAGGGAATTGATTCAATATCAGATGTAAGATTATTATCGAAAGTACCACCACGACACAAATCGAGATGTCTCACTGGATTAAGGACTTATTGATTGGAAGGATGCAGCATGTTACCTGGAAAGGGGAGTTATCGACAGATCCTAGTAAATTCAGGCAAGTATATTGAGTCTATTGGTGTCATGTTGTATATTAATGACTTTGCAGACAATATTAAAAGTAACCTCAGACTTTTCACAATTGATGCAGTTATCTATACTGAACGTATAGAAAGAAGGACAGGTAGTCGTAGGTTGTCCACGGGAGAATGTTTCGGAGATTCTGAAGAACAAAACTCGTAGACGCTTGATGATAAACGCAAGCTACTTGCAAAGTTTCAGGAACCAGCTGTATGTGTTGAATGTAGGAATGTACTGCACCCAATACGTATCGATCCTGTAGGGATCGCGACACTAGACAAATTACGGTGCCGCCCACTGAGGCGTTTAAGCACTCATTCTTACCGAGCTCCATACGTGACTGGAACGGAAAGGAGCAGTATTAACAGGCAAAATGGAACATGCCCTCTTCCATGTGCTACACAGTAGTTTGTTACGGATATAGATGTAGACAGAAGATGCGCCTTGCTACCCACTCTTCAGAGATTCTCCAAACGTGTGCGCAACAACACAGTAGTCGCCGCATTGGGTATGATTGGATACCGGTTACTGAAGTTTCTGATTCAGTCCGACCATTTAATTATCATGATGTTGCGCAGCCATTTTTAGATGGAATCGGTCTAGGGCTCGTGTGTGGCCATGGTGCTAAGCCCACGTCTCAGAAGAATACAGAAGAGTCTGGAGCACTGTTGCCATATATGCAGGAATTTGGGTAGCCAGTTTAATATCGTGGGAGTGAAACGTTTTTGGGTATTAACTTCCCAAAAGATGAAGAAGTTGTGGTAATCCTGCGATCAATTTCAGCATCATGATCGTTTCCCTACGTTAAGAAGCTCCATAAAATATTTATAGTAATCAATATGCTTCGAAGTACATCCAGCAACATGTAAATTAAGTGGCTGAATGATGTGAGATGAGTGCACTGCCATAATTTCATTCTTG
This sequence comes from Schistocerca serialis cubense, assembly GCF_023864345.2. NCBI lineage: Eukaryota > Metazoa > Arthropoda > Insecta > Orthoptera > Acrididae > Schistocerca > Schistocerca serialis. The sequence goes on along the minus strand of NC_064639.1, from coordinate 250,351,948 downwards.
ATGACGCCTATTTTGAAATTAAATCTCCGACAAGCCTGGTAAAACATACAGCGTGTCCAAAAATTAACTATCGATTTCGTAGAAAACGGTGATGTGGGGTAAGATGAATACGCTAATGCAGTGCAGGTGCATTTCAGATGCATAAAGTTGTACTTGTTGCTGAAAACGATGGCTTGGCTCTATGGCACCGCTAAACACGTGTTTCGTTGTTACAGGTACCTGAAAATGAAGACGACAGCTATTATGACGTGAAGGTTGCAGAGGTTGTTGTATGGCAAAATTGGAACGAGATATAATCACCGATTCCAAGAACCTAGTCCTGATGACAGGGCAATTCAACAATTAGTGAACAAATTTAAGCGCACTGGTACCCCGGACAAGGCCGCCCATCAAACTCCATTGACCAAATTGAAGGCATTAGAACATCCACTTATCACTGACCAAAATCGATGAGGCGGTTGCCGGTGGAACTTCGTATTCCATGCTCGGTGGTACGTAAGACGTTGCAACACACGCTGAAGAAAACGCTGTACCTTTTGCAGGTTCTCCACTAAGTACATGACAAGAATCTGGCAGATCATGTGAAAGCTTGGCAGAATTTACTTGAAGCAGATGCAAATCGCAACATCCACAACCACATACCATTCACCGACGAGACCCCCCTTCAAACTTCAGAATGGGTTAACGACATAAGTGCATCATCTGGGCTGACGTACCATCAGTGGAGCACGTGGAATTCCAGTGAGACTCACCCGAAGTTAATGTATGGATGGGAAGACCCATTGACATAACACCACAAATGCTCCAGAACGTGTTTCGTGTGGCAGCAGGCAGTTTGGAGTTGTGTCTGGATGTGAATGCTGCTTATGTTGAATGCAATAGGTGATAAACATATGCCATTACAAATATGCTGACTGGACTCGCATTCGGGAGGACGACGGTTCAATCCCGCGTCCGGCCATCCTGATTTAGGTTTTCCGTGATTTCCCTAAATCATTCCAGGCAAATGCCGGGATGGTTCCTCTGAAAGGGCACGGCCGACTTCCTTCCCTAATCCGATGAGGTCGATGACCACGCTGTCTGGTCTCCTTCCCCAAAACAACCAACCAACCAAATATGCTGACGGAAAAAAAGAACGAATCACTACATCAAAAAAATGGCTCTGAGCACTATGGGACTCAACTGCCGAGGTCATTAGTCCCTTAGAACTTAGAACTAGTTAAACCTAACTAACCTAAGAACATCACAAACATCCATGCCCGAGGCAGGATTCGAACCTGCGACCGTAGCGGTCTTGCGGTTCCAGACTGCAGCGCCTTTAACCGCACGGCCACTTCGGCCGGCTCACTATATCAAAGAATACTTAGTATAGTGTAGTGAAATTACGCGTATACATTTGTCTAGATAAGTTATTTGACTAAGATTGCAAAAAATGGCTCTGAGTATTATGGGACTTAACTTCTGAGGTCATCAGTCCCCTAGAACTTAGAACTACTTAAACCTAACTAACCTAAGGACATCACACACGTCCATCCCCGAGGCAGGATTCGAACCTGCGACCGTAGCGGTCGCGCAGTTCCAGATCGTAGCGCCTAGAACCGCTCGACCACCCCGGCCGGCTAAGATTGCAGAAACAGAGGTTAATGTAAGCATGAGATAAGCCGTCGCAAATGCGAAATGCTGGTATACTAATAAACGGCGCAAGCGCCAGAATGTTGAACGGAAGCATGCAAACGTATATGCATTGTGATGTACGGGTGCCGAATGTCAGTTAGTGCGATGGGGTTCCGTGCCTATTGCTCTTGGTCAGTCAATTGATGGATAACACTGGTTGTGGATTACGCTAGAGTTGTCGTCCGACGATGTGTGCTCGACTGCAGACAGATTTGGTGTTCGAGCAGACCAAGGCAACGTGTCGACGCTCTGTGACGGAGTATGTTGGGCCACAAAGCGGTATATGAGCGGTTGTTATCATGTTGGGAAACACCTCCTAGAATGATAGCACAACATGTCGAATCATCTACATCTACATCTACATTTATACTCCGCAAGCCACCCAACGGTGTGTGGCAGAGGGCACTGTACGTGCCACGGTCATTACCTCCCTTTTCTGTTCCAGTCGCGTATGGTTCGCGGGAAGAACGACTGTCTGAAAGCCTCCGTACGCGCTCGAATCTCACTAATTTTACATTCGTGATCTCCTCGGGAGGTATAAGTAGGGGGAAGCAATATATTCGATACCTCATCCAGAAACGCACCCTCTCGAAACCTGGCGAGCAAGCTACACCGCGATGCAGAGCGCCTCTCTTGCAGAGTCTGCCACTTGAGTTTGCTAAACATCTCCGTAACGCTATCACGGTTACCAAATAACCCTGTGACGAAACGCGCCGCTCTTCTTTGAATTTTCTCTATCTCCTCCGTCAACCCGATCTGGTACGGATCCCACACTGATGAGCAATACTCAAGTATAGGTCGAACGAGTGTTTTGTAAGCCACCTCCTTTGTTGATGGACTACATTTTCTAAGGACTCTCCCAATGAATCTCAACCTGGTACCCGCCTTACCAACAATTAATTTTATATGATCATTCCACTTCAAATCGTTCCGCACGCATACTCCCAGATATTTTACAGAAGTAACTGCTACCAGTGTTTGTTCCGCTATCATATAATCATACAATAAAGGATCCTTCTTTCTATGTATTCGCAATACATTACATTTGTCTATGTTAAGGGTCAGTTGCCACTCATAGCACCAAGTGCCTATCCGCTGCAGATCTTCCTGCATTTCGCTACAGTTTTCTAATGCTGCAACTTCTCTGTATACTACAGCATCATCCGCAAAAGCCGCATGGAACTTCCGACACTATCTACTAGGTCATTTATCTATACTGTGAAAAGCAATGGTCCCATAACACTCCCCTGTGGCACGCCAGATGTTACTTTAACGTCTGTAGACGTCTCCCCATTGATAACAACATGCTGTGTTCTGTTTGCTAAAAACTCTTCAATCCAGCCACACAGTTGGTCTGATATTCCGTAGGCTCTTACTTTGTTTATCAGGCGACAGTGCGGAACTGTATCGAACGCCTTCCGGAAGTCAAGGAAAATAGCATCTACCTGGGAGCCTGTATCTAATATTTTCTGGGTCTCACGAACAAATAAAGCGAGTTGGGTCTCACACGATCGCTGTTTCCGGAATCCATGTTGATTCCTACAGAGTAGATCCTGGGTTTCCAAAAACGACATGATACGCGAGCAAAAAACATGTTCTAAAATTCTACAACAGATCGACGTTAGAGATATAGGTCTATAGTTTTGCGCATCTGCTCGACGACCCTTCTAGAACACTGGGACTACCTGTGCTCTTTTCCAATCATTTGGAACCTTCCGTTCCTCTAGAGACTTGCGGTACACGGCTGTTAGAAGGGGGACAAGTTCTTTCGCGTACTCTGTGTAGAATCGAATTGGTATCCCGACAGGTCCAGTGGACTTTCCTCTGTTGAGTGATTCCAGTTGCTTTTCTATTCCTTGGACACTTATTTCGATGTCAGCCATTTTTTCGTTCGTGCGAAGATTTAGAGAAGGAACTGCAGTGCGGTCTTCCTCTGTGAAACAGCTTTGGAAAAAGGTGTTTAGTATTTCAGCTTTACGCGTGTCATCCTCTGTTTCAATGCCATCATTATCCTGGAGTGTCTGGATATGCTGTTTAGAGCCACTTATTGATTTAACGTAAGACCAGAACTTCCTAGGATTTTCTGTCAAGTCGGTACATAGAATTTTACTTTCGAATTCACTGAACACTTCACGCATAACCCTCCTTACGCTAACTTTGACATCGTTTAGCTTCTGTTTGTCTGAGAGGTTTTGGCTGTGTTTACACTTGAGGTGAAGCTCTCTTTGCTTTCGCAGTAGTTTCCTAACTTTGTTGTTGAACCACGGTGGGTTTTTCCCGTCCCTCACAGTTTTACTCGGCACGTACCTGTCTAAAACGCATTTTACGATTGCCTTGAACTTTTTGCATAAACACTCAACATTGTCAGTGTCGGGACAGAAATTTTCATTTTGATCTGTTAGGTAGTCTGAAATCTGCCTTCTATTACTCTTGCTAAACAGATAAACCTTCCTCCCTTTTTTTATATTCCTATTAATTTCCATATTCAGGGATGCTGCAACGGCCTTGTGATCACTGATTCCCTGTTTTGCACTTACAGAGTCGAAAAGTTCGGGTCTGTTTGTTATCAGTAGGTCCAAGATGTTATCTCCACGAGTTGGTTGTCTGTTTAATTGCTTGAGGTAATTTTCGGATAGTGCACTCAGTATAATGTCACTCGATGCTCTGTCCCTACCACCCGTCCTAAATATTTGAGTGTCCCAGTCTATATCGGGTAAATTGAAATCTCCACCTAAGACTATAACATGCTGAGAAAATTTATGTGAAATGTATTCCGAATTTTCTCTCAGTTGTTCTGCCACTAATGCTGCTGAGTCAGGAGGTCGGTAAAAGGAGCCAACTATTAACCTAGCTCGGTTGTTGAGTGTAACCTCCACCCATAATAATTCACAGGAACTATCCACCTCTACTTCACTACAGGATAAACTACTACTAACAGCGACAAACACGCCACCACCGGTTGCATGCAATCTATCCTTTCTAAACACCGTTTGTGGCTTTGTAAAAATTTCGGCAGAATTTATCTCTGACTTCAGCCAGCTTTCTGTACCGATAACGATTTCAGCTTCGGTGCTTTCTATCAGCGCTTGAAGTTCCGGTACATTACCAATGCAGCTTCGACAGTTTACAATTACAATACCGATTGCTGATTGGCCCCCGCATGTCCTGACTTTGCCCCGCACCCTTTGAGGCTGCTGCCCTTTCTGTACTTGCCCGAGGCCATCTAACCTAAAAAACCGCCCAGTCCACGCCACACAACCCCTGCTACCCGTGCAGCCGCTTGCTGCGTGTAGTGGACTCCTGACCTATCCAGCGGAACCGATACCCCACCACCCTATGGGGCAAGTCGAGGAATCTGCAGCCCACACGGTCGCAGAACCGTCTCAGCCTCTGATTCAGACCCTCCACTCGGCTCTGTACCAAAGGTCCGCAGTCAGTCCTGTCGACGATGCTGCAGATGGTGAGCTCTGCTTTCATCCCGCTAGCGAGACTGGCAGTCTTCACCAAATCAGATAGCCGCAGGAAGCCAGAGAGGATTTCCTCCGATCCATAGCGACACACATCATTGGTGCCGACATGAGCGACCACCTGCAGATGGGTGCACCCTGTACCCTTCATGGACGTTAAACACTAATCTCCTCCTCCTCCTCCTCTGTACCCTTCATGGCATCCGGAAGGACCCTTTCCACATCTGGAATTACTCCCCCCGTATGCACACTGAGTGCACTTTGGTTTTCTTCCCCTCTCTTGCTGCCATATCCCTAAGGGGCCCCATTACGCGCCTGACGTTGGAGCTCCCAACTACCAGTAAGCCCACCCTCTGCGACCAGACTGACGCACAGTTTTACAGTCAGGGAGCGTGGGATAACTACGAGAGCGCTCCTGCTATCATATGAAATCGTAACTCAGACGATAACCCCAGGTGCAGGTCCAGTGTGTCTAGCACGCAGACAAGTTGGTTGCAGGCCCTCAGTTGGCCTCTTTCCAACCAACGCACGACCATCACTGGCACCGAGGAAGAACCTGCCTTCATCAGAAAACACAACGGACCTCCACGAGCTCTGGCTTGACACCACTGAAGTCGCAAATGGCGTTGCTTTGGGATCAGTGGAATGCGTGCTACAGGGCGTCTGTCTCGGAGCTGTCCTTGAAGTAAGAGATCTGTAACAGTTCGTTGTGTCACTGAAGTGCCAACCGCTGCTCAAATTGCTGTTTCAGAATGATGCGCCGGAGACTGTAAGTAGACTGTTTAGGTTTTTATATTGGTAACGCCACGTAGCGCTCTGTATGAAAATCACTGACTGTGCTGTGTGCAGTCTGTGTCTGGCTGACATTGTTGGAATATTCACTAGTGTAGTGTTGGGCAGTTGGATGTGAACAGCGCGTAGCGTTGTGCAGTTGGAGGTGAGCCGCTTTCAGCGGTGGACGTGGGGAGAGAGATGGCAGAGTTTTGAGAGCGGACGATCTGGACGTGTGTCCGTCAGAAAAAGGAAATTTGTAAGACTGGATGTCATGAACTGATATATATCTTATGTCTTTTGAACACTATTAAGGTAAATACATTGTTTGTTCTCTATCGAAATCTTTCATTTGATAACTATGCCTATTATTAGTTAGTGCCTTCAGTAGTTAGAATCTTTTATTTAGCTGGCAGTATTGGCGCTCGCTGTACTGTAGTAGTTCGAGTAACGAAGATTTTTGTGAGGTAAGTGATTTGTGAAACTTATAGGTTAATGTTAGTCAGGGCCATTCTTTTGTAGGGATTTTTGAAAGTCAGATTGCGTTGCACTAAAGAAAATATTGTATGTCAGTTTAGTGTTGATCAGAATAAGTAAAGAGAGAAATGTCTGAGTACGTTCAGTTTTGCTCAGCTGTTTGAAAAACGAATAACGTAGAGGTTTTCCAGCACTGTCATTCATAAATTTTTCTAAGGGGATGTTTCAAGACATACGCCGCTCACGATGGTCCTCCCTCTCGGTAGTGCCACGTGGCCATCCGGAGCCCGGTCTTCTTGCGACCGAATATTCTGGTGGCCACCGCTGCCAGCTATCATGTACAATAGCTACATTTCAGCCAAGAGTTTCTGTAATATCGCAGGCAGAATATCCAGCCTCTCGTAGCCGTTACACGACTTCGTTCAAATTCAGTGAAGTGTTGATAATGGCATCTTTGTCACTTTAAAGAGATACTTGACTAACATCAACTCACCACGTGCAATGTCAAAGGTAACTAACGCACACGACCGTGACAACGTGTATTTAAAGAAAACCTGTTTGCATCCTCATAATAGTGCTACTAGCACCACACTTATGCGAGTGGCAGAAATTTTAATAGACATCACTTCCACATGTAAAAACACGCCTGTAATAAGAATTTAATAATTATTTCAATAAAATCGGTACATAACTTCAGGACGCCCCGTATAAATGTACCACCGAGACTTTACAAATGCGTGCCAGAGGCGAAACATAAAATTTTCGATGGGACAGGTGGCGGCACACATCCTCCATATATTACGGCAGCGAGAAAAGTATAGAGAGCAGGAGCAGGAGCAGGCGGGCCCCGCGTTGCTCAAGAGTGACCGCAAAGTGGGCTAAAGCGGCGTGGCGGCGCAGCCAGTGTCGCGCAAAAGGTCAGCCAAGCACCCCACAAATCAGGCGGGCCGGCCGATCCCATCTGCTGCAGCGAGCAGGCTCGCCAGACTCACAGCAGGGAGGGGGGCCACGTACGGCGCTCTCCAGGAAGTCAGCGACCGTCCGCGGACTAGCGGAACTCGTCGCAGATCTAAATCGCTGACTGGTTGACGACTGGATGGCACCGCACTTCCGCACGCGGTGCCCTTCCGTATGGACGGAAATTGCAATTGGCGTGTGTGAACAGAGGGCACTGCTTGTTACTTCGATCGATTATCTTTTCGTTAAACTCGATAGGTCAAGTACAGATTCAACACGTAGGGGTGGCATTGTATTATTGTTAGAGAGTTACGAAAAAAAGAAGAATAGAGTGAGACAACAAGTTTAGTAAATAATAGATTTCGGATATCAGTCGTCCTTTGGAATTTTTATTGGCAGATCTGGATTTCAGTTAGAAACCAGCCACTCTCAATGCACTATCATTTTTGGTCAATGCATGTAATGCCTGTTGGTCAGGCTTTGTCCACAGTTCATTGAATTCTTGAATATTCAATGAACTGTGGACAAAGCCCGACCAACAGGCATTACATGGATTGACCAAAAATGATAGTGCATTGAGAATGGCTGGTTTCTAACTGAAATCTAGATCTGCCAATAAAAATTCCAAACGACGACTGATAGCTGAAATCTTTTATTTACAAATCAAAATAATGGTCGCTGCGTGCAACAGTCTCTGAATGTAGGGTAACCTGGACAAGTTTAGTATTAACAGTCACTGTTTATTTACTTCCACGACGCATTTCTAAGGCTTAAACCTACGTCATGAGATGGACTTATGTTTGTTAGTACGGCATAAGTGTGTTGTGTTACGATTTTGGGGGACTCGTGGCACTGTATAGTGGAGAAACAAAACAATATTTCAAAATATGGTTTTGAACGGGGAGGGCTCGACTAAAAAGAGGCAAAATAAAACAAGTAAAATGGATACCTCCAGTGGTCATAAGTTCTGTTCACTGTCGTAACACATCAAATGTAAACTGTCATATTTTGTGAACAAAGCTGTGGAAATGGAAATGAGCGTCTGGCGTCATTGGCCGGGAGGCCCCTCGCGGGGCAGGTCCGGCCGCCATATCGCAGGTCTTATTACATTCGGCGCCACATTGGGCGACCTGCACGCCGGATGGGGATGAAATGATGATGAACACAACACAACACCCAGTCCCTGAGCGGAGAAAATCTCCGACCCAGCCGGGAATCGAACCCGGGCCCAGAGGACGGCAATCCGTCACGCTGACCACTCAGCTACTGGGGCGGACAACAAAGCTGTCGTCTGGAAACTATTACATGCAAAGAAAAAGACAAGTGTTATCACAAAGTACAACGAATGTACATCATAACAACTTTATTTCGGAATAAGGACCGAGCCAGTAGCACGCTAGCCTCACATTCGGGAGGACGACGGTTCAATCCCGCGTCCGGCCATCCTGATTTATGTTTTCTGTGATTTCCCTAAATCGCTCCAGGCAAATGCTGGAATGGTTCCTTTGAAAGGGCACCGCTCATTTCTTTCCCCGTCCTTCCCTAATCCGATGAGACCGATGACCTCGCTGTTCGGTCTCTTCCCCCAGCACAATCCAACAACATTATTATTTCGGAATAAGATTTAAAGTATTGTGGAGATCTTTGTTTGAGGTGCTCAATACAACATTCGTTAAAATAAATGTTTCAGGTGGTATACAAATACGATTCTGTCGAGTTTGTATAGTTTAAATCTCATACTCGTTTGTATAATCATGTGATATTTTGCAAACTTCAAGAACAATGATTTTCTTGCCAACAGTGGTAAAATCATACATTAATAATGAATTTGGTTGGGATTCAGAGATACGAATGCGAGCCTCGAGGCGGAGGGAGAGAGAGAGAATCTGAAAGAGAAAGAGAGAGAGAGAGAGAGAGAGGTGGAAAGGGGTTAAACCTTCGAATCGCAACGTGAAAATAAGTAAATTGTGACTGGTAACAGTAAACTAGTTGCTTCATTCCATATCAATAACAGTCACGGTAAAGTCTAACCTAGAATGTTCGCATTTGAAGAGTAGAAGTGTATCCTCACATACAGTCCACATTTGGTCTCCCGTGGCCGTTATCGGAAACATGCGTTGACATTACAGGAGATAAGTTCAGTGGTGACCGAAGAAAATGCATCACACTTTGAATGATTTCCAAACAACTGTGCATCTACTATTGATTTCGCGTGTCCTCGTGAAATATCACTACAAAAACTCGCGATAAGCCGATCGAAGCGCCCTCACTCCCAGGTGATGTATTATTGTGGTCAACCAATAAGCGTCAGAAACATACCTGCCTGTAGTAGAAACACATGCTGTGTCGTGGTAGGAAAATGATTTTTAGGGGCGATTTTTACGGGGCAGTGGCTGATGTGCTTAGTACGATTCACATCAAGATCCTGAATATGTTCCCAGACGCAAACGCGATTGAAAAGTTGTTGCTAATCAGATAAATGTTAACCCCTTACCATAGTTTATGTGAATGTACATGGTAGAGTGATGGTAGAAATGTCAAGTCCATCTTCAACGTTGTTTACGTGCTATAGGAAGATGCTTGCTAAAATTAGTTTTTTCTTGTACTCAATCGTAATTAACTTTTGAGGCAAAAGTTAGAAATTATTATTAATGCAAAGATTGTAAGCAAATCTTAATATAAAAAAATGAAACAGTTCAAACCTTTACAATTCATTTCTTTGAGAGATTTTCCAGTAATTTTTCTTTAGTCAACCTACTAATTAAACAGTGGTAACTCAATGCTAACCAATGTTATGTATACTCATCTAAGTATCCATTGACAAGTTTTTCAAAACAAGATTTTGGGTACAACTTACCATTTAAAAGATATGTATTTACTGTAAATATATTCGAAAGCAATTACTTATCAGAATCGAAGATCAATTGCATATATTTGAAATGTCTTATTTATTATATTTTATTGCCCAAATTCACAAAGCAACCCATTTGTGTCTTACAATTGTTTACAGCCGAGGTCTTCAAATAACGTTGGCAACACCATAAGCAGCAAATAATTATCGTTTATTAAAATAATATCTTTAGTTTGAAGATAGGGGATGGTTCTGAGCTAAAGGTATCGAACACTGGTCTACGTATAACTCATTGGACATTGGGTAACAAATACAATAGCCGTCCAGTGTGGACTTCTTAAGGCAGTTCATAGATGAGGCTCAGCTACCTCGTGTGACGTCACGCTAGAGAGTGCCTGGCGTGTGGCGTCCTGTGTGTACATCGCTGTGTACCGTAACTGATGGTGGACACAGAATAAATGAGTAGTAAACATTTAAGCAAAGTGCTTTATTTACAAATTTTGCTATGGGCTGTGTGAAAGTAATTGGATCCACAAAAACTACGATATGAATCAGAACCATACTGCGGTAAAATAACAGTTGCCTTTCACTTTCAGTCACAAATTACCTGGTAGCATGTAGCCCATAACACAATTAAATTATGTCTCCACACTCAGTCCATTTACATGCCAGATAGGGCATATAGCGCTAAAAATACATGTGATGACTAACACTGAATTCGTACATTCAGAGCTGAAGTACTCCTTTGTAAATATTAAACACAATTTTGCTTCACCTTGTATAGGTATAGAAGCTGGACAGTTGTAACACATCAGATAACTTTAACTGAATTTTCTGTTGGCGTCTGACAGGTCATGGCAACTATCAGAAACACTTGCCTCACATTCTGGTAAATATAATTTATGTGATCACCCTCCAGCTTATCTTAGGCCGTCGTCAGTCGTTACCTGAAGAAGCTGGTTCGTAATCAAATGAATGATATATTTCTGGACATCAGTAAAGTGTTTCCTTACCGTCATTCAATTATCACATAAAAGAAGTAACGGCATGTTACATCACAGGCTGCCGTTTTTAGAAAGTAGATCAACACATATATCAAGATTTTTGACCACATAGTCCTCAAACTGGATGACTCCGACAATCGAATCAAGATAGGTGTTATCAGCAAGGGTGACATCCTTTACGCACATAACACTGTGATACCAAATGATAATACAAAAGACCACCAGCTCCATTTAAACTGAATTAGTGTCACTAGAAAAGAGTTTGTACTTAATATCAATGTTTCACAAAACAGAAAAGTTATGATCATTGGAAAGAATAGAGCAGATATCGTTAATATTGCCTTGGAACGTATTTAAGAGGAGAAAAATTGAATAGAAAACTATTGTTGTTGTTGTGGTCTTCAGTCATGAGACTGGTTTGATGCAGCTCTCCATGCTACTCTATCCCGTGCAAGCTGCTTCATCTCCCCGTACTTACTGCAACCTACGTCCTTTTGAATCTCCTTAGTGTATTCATCTCTTGGTCTCCCTCTATGATTTGTACCCTCCACACTGCTCTCCAACGCTAAATTTGTGATCCCTTGATGCCTCAGAACATGTCCGACCAAACGGTCCCTTCTTCTTGTCAAGTTGTGCCACAAACTCCTCTTCTCCCCAATTCGATTCAATACCTCCTCATTAGTTATGCGATCTACCCATTTAATCTTCAGCATTCTTCTGTAGCACCCCATTTCGAAAGCTTCTATTCTCTTCTTGTCCAAACTATTTATCGTCCATGTTTCACTTCCATACATGGCTACACTCCTTACAAATACTTTCAGAAACGACTTCCTCACACCTAAATCTATACTCGATGTTAACAAATTTCTCTTCTTCAGAAACGCTTTCCTTGCCATTGCCAGTCTACATTTTATATCCTCTCTACTTCGACCATCATCAGTTATTTTGCTCCCCAAATAGCAGAACTCCTTTACTACTTTAAGTGTCTCATTTCCTAATCTAATTCCCTCAGCATCACCCGACTTAATTCGACTACATTCCATTATCCTAGTTTTGCTTTTGTTGATGTTCATCTTATATCCTCCTTTCAAGACTCTCTCCATTCCATTCAACTGCTCTTCTAAGTCCTTTGCTGTCTCTGACAGAATTACAATGTCATCGCCAAACCTCAAAGTTTTTATTTCTTCTCCATGGATTTTAATACCTGCTCCGAATTTTTCTTTTGTTTCCTTTACTGCTTGCTCAATATACAGATTAAATAACATCGGGCAGAGGCTACAACCCTGTCTCACTCCCTTCGCAGCCGCTGCTTCTCTTTCATGTCCCTCGACTCTTATAATTGCCATCTGGTTTCTGTACAAATTGTAAATAGCCTTTCGCTCCCTGTATTTTACGCCTGCCACTTTTAGAATTTTAAAGAGAGTATTCCAGTCAACATTGTCAAAAGCTTTCTCTAAGTCTACAAATGCTATAAACGTAGGTTTGCCTTTCCTTAATCTTTCTTCTAAGATAAGTCGTAAGGTTAGTATTGCCTCACGTGTTCCAATATTTCTGCAGAATCCAAACTGATCTTCCCCAAGGTTGGCTTCTACTAGTTTTTCCATTCGTCTGTAAAGAATTCGCGTTAGTATTTTGCAGCTCTGACTTATTCAACTGATAGTTCGGTAATGTTCACATCTGTCAACACCTGCTTTCTTTGGGATTGGAATTATTATACTCTTCTTGAAGTCTGAGGGTATTTCTCCTGTCTCATACATCTTGCTCACCAGATGGTAGAGTTTTGTCAGGACCGGCTCTCCCAAGGCTGTCAGTAGTTCTAATGGAATGTTGTCTACTCCCGGGGCCTTGTTTCGACTCAGGTCTTTCAGTGCTCTGTCAAACTCTTCACGCTGTATTGTATCTCCCATTTCGTGTTCATCTACATTCTCTTCCATTTCCATAATATTGTCCTCAAGTACATCGCTCTTGTATAGACCCTCTATATACTCCTTCCACCTTTCTGCTTTCCCTTCTTTGCTTAGAACTGGGTTTCCATCTGAGCTCTTGATATTCACAAAAGTGGTTCTCTTTTCTCCAAAGGTCTCTTTAATTGTCTTGTAGGCAGTATCTATTTTACCCCTAGTGAGATAAGCCTCTACATTCTTACATTTGTCCTCTAGCCATGGCTGCTTAGCCATTTTACACTTCCTGTCGATCTCATTTTTGAAACGTTTGTATTCCTTTTTGCCTGCTTCATTTACTGCATTTTTATATTTTCTCCTTTCATCAATTAAATTCAATATTTCTTCTGTTACCCAAGGATTTCTTCTAGCCCTCGTCTTTTTACCTACTTGATCCTCTGTTGCCTTCACTACTTCATCCCTAAGAGCTACCCATTCTTCTTCTACTGTATTTCTTTCCCCCATTTGTGATAATTGTTCCCTTATGCTCTCCCTGAAATTCTGTACAACCTCTGGTTTAATTAGGTCGTCCAGATCCCATCTCCTTAAATTCCCACCTTTTTGCAGTTTCTTCGGTTTTAATCTACAGCTCAGAGTCCACATCTGCCCCTGGAAATGTCTTACATTTTAATACCTGGTTCCTAAATCTCTGTCTTACCATTATATAACCTGTCTGATACCTTCTAGTATTTCCAGGATTCTTCCATGTGTACAACCTTCTTTTATGATTCTTGAACCAAGTGTTAGCTATCATTAAGTTATGCTCTGTGTAAAATTCTACCAGACGGCTACCTCTTTCATTTCTTTTCCCCAATCCATATTCGCCTACTATGTTTCCTTCTCTCCCTTTTCCTACTCTCGAATTCCAGAATTAGAAAACTAGCTAACCTTCTTTTATGATTCTTGAACCAAGTGTTAGCTATCATTAAGTTATGCTCTGTGCAAAATTCTACCAGACGGCTACCTCTTTCATTTCTTTTCCCCAATCCATATTCGCCTACTATGTTTCCTTCTCTCCCTTTTCCTACTCTCGAATTCCAGAATTAGAAAACTAGCTAACGTAAAAATGAGGCCAAGATGAAGGGATAAAAAATGGAACTGATACTGCATAGGCTGCACTCCAAACCTCAAAATATCTGACGCGTAAAACAATCAAGCTACTTTGTGTACCACTGGCACTGTACCACTGCCACGTCCCCCGTTTTGCAGGCGCGAATGGTTCGCTGGAAGAACGCTTGTTGATAAGCCTCCGTGTGAGCTCGAATCACTCCAATTTTATGTTCATGGTCTTTTAGCGAGGTATATGTAAGAGGAAGCAATATATGGGTTGACTCCTCTAGGATCGTACGGATTCAGAATTTTGACAGTAAACCACACCATTATGCTGAACACCTCTCTTGCAGTGCTTCCCCTGGGTTGGCTAGGCATATCCCTGATTCTTTCGCGCCTACTAAATGAACCTATAACTAAACGCGCTGCTCTTGTTTAGATCTGCATTTCCTCCATCAATCCTATCTACTAGGTACCGCAGCCTGACTAGCAGAATTGCATTATTAGTTGAACGTCCGTTTTGTAATCTACATCCTTTGTGGGTGGACTAAGCTTTGTGACAGTTCTTCCAATCTACATCCGCGAGCCACCTGGCGGTGTGTGGTGGAGGGTACGTCTGATACCACTATCTGTTCCCCCCTTCCCAGTGTGGGAAGAAATATTGTCGGTAAAATTTTGAACTAGCTCTAATTTCTCGAATCTTGTCGTAGTTGTCACGTCACGAGACGTTTGTGGGAGGAAGTAATACGTTGTCCGACTTTTTCCGGAACGTACTCTCTCGAAATTTCAATAGTAAACCTTTCCGTGATGCAAAATGCCTCTCTTGTAGCGCCTGCCACTGGAGTTTGCTGAGCTCCGACTGATGGACCCTGTGATGAAACGCTCTGCTCTTCGTTGGATCTTCTCTATCTCTTCTATTGGTTCTATCTGGTAAGGTTCACAGAATGATGTGCAATACTTAAGGATGAGTCGAACAAGTGTTTTGTAAGTCACTTCTTTCGTGGATGAGTTACATTTCCTTAATAATCAGTCTATAATCTCCATCTAGCGTCTTCATTCCCTACTGTTTGTTTTATGTGTTCAGTCCACTTAAGGTCGCTCCCCGAGGTTACTCCTACATATTTTACACTAGATATTGTTTCTAGCAATTTGTCATCAATAGTGTAGTTGTACAGTAGAGGATTTCTTCTCCTATGTATACACAGTATGTTACAAATATTTGTGTTCAGGGTCAACTGCCTGTCCTTGCACCAATCAACAACCCTTTGCAGGTTCTCCTGCACAACGCGACAGCCTTGCAGTGTCGCTTCCTTCCTGTGGACAACCGCATCATCTACGAATAGCCTCATGGAGGTTGCGACGCTTTCTACTACATCGTTTGGATAAACTTTAGGAACATAGCCTCAACGTGAGAGCTGATGTCTAAAGCACAATGGATCTCGTAGAGGAACAAAGAACGAGCTGTTTCGCGGGATCCCTGTTTGTGGAGTCCATGTTGCGTAATTTGGAGGAAATTTTCGTTTCCCAAAAATACCATAATCCGCCAGAATAAAACATGTACCATAAATCTACAACCGACTGCCATTAAGGACATAGGTTTATAATAGTGTGCTTCTAACGTACGACCCCTCTTGAAAACAGGCATCTACCTGGGTGGCTGTATTTACGCAAATGGAGCCACTAAAGAAGTAGATTTTTAAGAATTCTTGACCAGAAAAAGGAAAGGCTGGAAAAATGAAAATCTGTACAGAGAGGCAGAGAGAATAATTGATGTGATAAGAAAGACGGATGTTAAAAGGATTAATAATTACAGAAAAATAAAGAAAATTTTCAACTACTTCACCAAACCAAAGGCAGACACAAAACAGGTTTAAGATATGTACAAAGTGAGTACTGATTCAAGGAAAATTTGAAATAAAGAAGATTGTAGTACTGTGGTTTACAACTCTAAGTAGTTCCACGAAAACAAGAACAAAAGCTAAGAGAACATCACCATCAGAAGAAATGAGGTAGAATCTCAGCGAAAGAGTGAATAAATTCTGGCAGAAAAAAGGAAACAAACAACGGAATCAATTGTCTCCCAACACATCGATGAGGAAGAAGAACTTCGCCAAATGATTAATTTTTGGTGCATAGTAATTTTGTATGCCTCGTTGGTTACATTATCCACAGCTGTGATATACTGCTACCGATGGACATGCACATCAACACACATTGTTGTAGAGCGTTGTGCTAGATCACATTTTAATATTCAGATTTTAGATTATTTTTACATCTTCCGAATACAGTGTAAGAAGGCTAATTTTTGATGATGTTATTGGATGTGTTAATATTTGTAAAGAAAAATCACATATTTGAAGGATTGTGTTCAGAGAAACAGGTGTTAGGCAACAGTATCTGTGTCTGCGATGACAGCACTGTGGAATCGTAGAATCTTTGACAGCCAGTAGAGGGTAGCTGCGGTGTACAGCAGGAGGATTTTTTCGTTGAGTGTGCAGTGTAATGCATGGATTCACTTTTACAGAGTGAGTTACAGATTTATTATGCGGAGTAATAATGATTTAGAACAATAGTTGGATAGCATACGGACACAAAAACGCTTTGAAATGAAGAACAAGGTATTATTTGATGAGGTAAAAAATTTATTTTTATTTTTGTGGACTTGTATTGTTGGCCCACTTCACCCTCGTCGCAGGCGAAGTTTTGAATTATCAAAACAAAATTTTCCATTGATTGATCTGAGTTAAATTACTGTATCATGGAAGTTATTGGATTATATGAATTTTCATATTAGAATCTATAATTGCTTTTTATAAGTGTCTTTCTAACTGAAATTTCAGAACTTAAAGGTTAAGTCATGTGTTTCATTGGCATTTTTGGTCAAGATTATGGACCCAATTTCCCTGGACCAACTGTAGTTAGTTTTTAGCAGTATTTTTAAGCTGCTGCGGAGTCTTGCTATGTTGCTGTTTCTGTCAGTACTTCGTTTTGCAGGTGAGATTCATACTACTTGACTGTTTCGTTTCCTTTGCGCAATGTATGATCTGTCAGTTTCTTTATTTTACCAGGGCCATATGTCAGTGCAGAAATTTTCGTGTTTTTCAGGTTATATTCTGATACAGGTCGACATTAAAATATGGTCTGTTTTCTTATACAGTTATGTTTTCTTCAAACAGTTCGCACAGACCAAGCGAGTGTGAAATTATTGGTTTGCTTATTTATTTGCTTATGAATGAGATCGGTTTTCACACATGCAGGATTCTGTTCAATTTCACGTAAGTGAGATGACTTTGAGCTCAGTAGCCCCTTTAGATTGTCAGTTCACATTGCCAGGTTTGTATTTACGATAACACACGCAGAAGTAAAGGTCTGTTCGGTAATATAAGCTTTCTGAGATGTGTTGCAATGCTAATAGGGGAACGTAAATAAAATAAAAATTACTCAAGTAACCTGCAAGAGACAGAAAGAGACTTTGTTGATGGGTTAATTGAGGGAAGAGGCTCTCTCTCTCTCTCTCTCTCTCTCTCTCTCTCTCTCTCTCTCTCTCTCTCATAGAATTTATCCATCTTCTAGTGATTTGGAAAATTCATTTCTATTTTAACTTTGTGTTTGTGTGTTCTACTTGTCGTTATGGTCGCCAATTACCTTAGGGAGGGAAGTCCACATCTACATCTACATCTACATTTATACTCCGCAAGCCACCCAACGGTGTGTGGCGGAGGGCACTTTACGTGCCACTGTCATTACCTGCCTTTCCTGTTCCAGTCGCGTATGGTTCGCGGGAAGAACGACTGTCTGAAAGCCTCCGTGCGCGCTCGAATCTCTCTAATTTTACATTCGTGATCTCCTCGGGAGGTATAAGTAGGGGGAAGCAATATATTCGATACCTCATCCAGAAACGCACCCTCTCGAAACCTGGCGAGCAAGCTACACCGCGATGCAGAGCGCCTCTCTAGCAGAGTCTGCCACTTGAGTTTGTTAAACATGTCCGTAACGCTATCACGGTTACCAAATAACCCTGTGACGAAACGCGCCGCTCTTCTTTGGATCTTCTCTATCTCCTCCGTCAACCCGATCTGGTACGGATCCCACACTGATGAGCAATACTCAAGTATAGGTCGAACGAGTGTTTTGTAAGCCACCTCCTTTGTTGATGGACTACATTTTCTAGGGACTCTCCCAATGAATCTCAACCTGGTACCCGCCCTACCAACAATTAATTTTATATGATCATTCCACTTCAAATCGTTCCGCACGCATACTCCCAGATATTTTACAGAAATAACTGCTACCAGTGTTTGTTCCGCTCTCAAATAATCATACAATAAAGGATCCTTCTTTCTATGTATTCGCAATACATTACATTTGTCTATGTTAAGGGTCAGTTGCCACTCCCTGCACCAAGTGCTTATCCACTGCAGATCTTCCTGCATTTCGGTACAATTTTCTAATGCTGCAACTTCTCTGTATACTACAGCATCATCCGGGAAGAGCCGCATGGAGCTTCCGACACTATCTACTGGGTCATTTATATATATTGTGAAAAGCAATGGTCCCATAACACTCCCCTGTGGCACGCCAGAGGTTACTTTAACGTCTGTAGACGTCTCCCCATTGATAACAACATGCTGTGTCTGTGGATTGCATAAATTTTGATCTGTTTGTTATCGTGTTTTAACTACTAGTATATCCCATTTTCATCGGCAGGGGCTGGGGACCAGTCAAACAATTGCCTAACCTAGTATGAAAAATGGCCTAAGAACCACAATTAGTCTAGCCCGTCCAACAACACAAATCTGTCCCGCCACACGGTTAGATCCGGATCTGGCTTGCCTCCCCGCCTCGCAAGTTAGCGCAGCAATTTTCTTTTTAGGTTACTTTCCCCTATGATCATCGCAGCACCCCTCAAGAAACGTGTATTAGCCAACAGACCATGGTCTTTCATAAAATAAAGAAACAGGTCACTTATTTGTAAGGGGGCTTCAAATGAAATCGAGACGGATGGAAAAAAGTAAATAAATTGCTTATTATTTCAGAAGTAACCTCCATAACTTAATACATTTATCCCACTGTGAGACAAGACGGTCAATGACTTCATTGAAAAATGTTTGCAATTGCCTGCGGAACTATGATCATACTCATGCGGGAACCTCTCCGTCCGAAGCATGTCGACGGCCACGAACGTCTTTCTTCATGGCTCAAAAAATATGGAAATCGTCTGGTGAGAGGTCGGTAATGTACTTCGTGTGTAGTATGTGTAAGGGGTTGCCAGTGAAACTTCTGCAGTCGTGGCAACATGTCGGCGGACATTTAGTTGGCAGGCTGTTTAGACTACGTTGTAGAAGTTTCGCCGGGAAGCCACCATACATTCCCGATCCCTCCCCATGCAATTTCTACATCCTTGGAGCTTAGAATAAAGGATTTTATGGGCCTCGATTTGCTTTGAGTGAAGAGGTCCGCCTCTGGGCAGTGACCGCCTTGTCTCTCTTTGGGATAAGGGTATTAACAGTTATGCCGATTACTTTTGAAATAATGAGCTGTTTACTTACCTTTTTCCATCCGTCTGACTTAAATTTGACTGCCCCATCTATGTAGTCATCAAGGGGTACAGGGATTTTCTGTAAAAACTAATAACACAGAATTTGTATCCCACCTATGTCAATATATATAAAACACCTTTGATACGGAATACAAGGTGAGTCACTAACTATTGCCACCTAGAATAACTCTGAAAGTATGAAGTAGCTGAAAAGTTTGTGTGACAAATTTTGCATAGGACAACGGGGGCCATAATATGACGTTGGTTCTTTGTTGCTAGGTGGTATCGCGTCACAGATATGAATGTCAACTTTGATTTCATAAATGGGATACTATAGTTTAGTACTTATTTTCTGATAGCAACTATAGAGACGAATCCAATGATGTGTAACAGTAAGGAATTTGAAGGTCAACGAAGGTCAAAAGGTGGCATGAAAGTCCATTTACAGAAGGTGTTCGAAGTGATGAGCATTGGTGTCAATGCAGTGCTGCAATCTCCTTATCATGGATTGAGTGGTATTCCTTATCACTTCGGCACTTATCGAAACACATGCTCTAACAATTCTCTCTCGCATGTCTGCAGTTGCAGTTGGAATATCTTTATAAGCAATGTCTTTTATGAATCCTCACAAGAAAAAACCCAGAGGCATCAAGTTGGCGAACGAGCTGGCCACGAAAGAGTTAACAGTAAACTACTCGGAAAAAAATAAAAGTATTCCAATATGCAAGTGTTGCGTTCATATAATCTTTTACAGCTTTCGCCAACTGTCTAGCGCACCGTTAGGCCGCCAACGGTTAGCTTGTGTTCGGCGGGTTGCCTACTCTCAACGCCATCAGCAGCGCAGAGATCGTGGGGTAGGTCGGCTGCTACTCAGAACTGCCGTATACTGGGCCTAGCAGTGTATAGATCTTGTGGAATTGTACTCGGAATTCATAATGTGAGGATGAGTATACAAAACCGCCACCACGTTGTTCTTCCAGGACGCTGATAGATTTTATTGTTTATAACAGTCCAGTGCCAGAGATTCTCACATTTGAAGGTCCCGCTCCGTTTTAGTTGGGTAAATTTACTGGCATAGGGTGGGATGTGTCTAGTTAGCAACATAACGATTAGGTGTTGACACATACAACACACGCTAAACACCACGATCTGTTTCGCCTCAACTAACAGTTTAAAAGCAATTACGGTACTTTTCTCTCTTTGTTATTATGAGCAATTTGCTAACAAGAACGTTCATCTTTTTGAACGGCATAGTGATATGCGATATTTGTGCCCTCAGATTACGGAAACTATTCGATATGTCCTCGGTAAGTGCCACTATTATGAAAGGAATACAAAAAAGGTTCTTCATAATAGGCATCTCCATCGTAAGGATTTATTTACGAAGATGTCGGGGTAATTTATTTATTTTGTTTTGCTATTCTTAGTTTAACGAGATCTGAGCTATTATCTCCTTTTAAAATCGAAGGAAACATACGTTTTTCGTATACAGGTTGAACTCGAATTCCAATGACAAAATTTTTAAGGTTCTTTTTATTGCCGCTGGTAGTCAGTTATTGAACGCTAGTCTGTACAATGACGATCAGTCTGGCTTTATGGAATATATAATGTCGTGTGGCGAGGGCCTCTCGGCGGGTAGAGCTGATCGCCTGTTGCAAGTCTTTTGAGGTGACGCCACTTCGGCAACTTGCGTGTCGATTAGTATGAAATGATGATGATGAAGACCACACAAACACCCAGTCCTTGAGCAGAGAAAATCTCCAACTCAGCAGGGAATCGAACCCCCCCCCCCCCCCCCCGGCATGACAAGCCGACGCGTTGTCTACTTTTTTTTATCTCATTTTGTTCGTTTTCGTTCGTTGCATCTATTCGGGGCGGACGTTTAAGTTCGTCGTTGATCCATTAACTCAGTTTTTTTTTTATTACATAGGGGAGCTAAACCTCTGACCGAACACGCTGAACTACCGTGCCGGCGACCACTCAGCTATGGTGGCGGACTTTAGGGGAGATAAAGGCACTGAAGTTGCGTTGATAATGGAAACAAGAATGAAGAAAAATCAAGACACATTCATAGGAATTGTTGACCCAGAAAAACCGTTTGACAATGTAAGATAATGCAAGATGTTCGAAATTCTGAGTTAAATGTGGGTAAGCTATAGGGAGAGACGGGTAATATATAATATGCACAAGAACCAAGAGGGAATAATAAGAGTGGACGACCAAATACGAAATGCTCAGTTTAAAAAGGGTGTAAGACAGGGATGTAGTCTTTCGCCCCTACTGTTCAATTTGTACATCGGAGAAGCAATGATGGAAATAAAAGAAAGATTCTGGAGTGTAATTAAAATTCAAGGTGAAAGGGTATCAATGTTACGATTCGCTGATGACGTTTTCCTGAGTGAAAGTGAAGAAGAATTACATCATCGGCCGAATGGAACGGACAGTCTACTGAGTACAGCATAAGGATTGAGAGTAAATCGAAGAAAAACGGAAGTAGTGAGAAGTAGCAGAAATGAGAGCAACGAGAAACTTAACATCAGGATTGATGGTGAAAAAATATATGAAGTTAAGGAATTCTGCTACCTAGGAAGAAAAATAACCAATGACAGACGGAGCAAGGAGGACGTCAAAAGCAGGCTATCACTGGCAAGAAAAGGCAATCCTGGCCAAGAGAAGTCTACTAGTGTCAAACATAGGCCATAATTTGAGGAACAAAGTTCTGAGAATATATGTTTGGAGCAAAACATTGTATGGTAGTGAAACATGGACTGTGGGAAAACGGGAACAGAAGAGAATTGAAGAATTTGAGATGTGGTGCTACAGACGAATAATTACAATTAGGTGGGCAGATAAGGAAAGAAATGAGGAAGTTCTGAGCAGAACCGGAGAGGGAAGGAATATGTGGAAAACACTGACAAGGAGAAGGGACAAGATGATAGGACACCTGTTAAGACATCAAGGACTGACTCTCATGGTACTAGAGGGAGCTGTAGAGGTAACTGCAGAGGAAGACAGAGATTGGAATACATCCAGCAGATAATTGAGGGCGTAGGTTGTACATGTTACTCTGAGATGAAGAGGTTGGCACAGGAGAGAAATTCGTGGCGGGCAGCATCAAACCAGTTAGAGGACTGATGAATGAAAAAAGCAAGTCTGTACAAAAGATATGATATGCATTAACGTTTGTTTCGTTACCGTTTATACAAGATGTTTCGAAATCATTAATCCGATTTCATGCGACTGTATCTTCAACATGAGATGTAGTAGAAACTTGGGGCGAATCTGAACTTACGTATCAAAACTATAATGTTGTCTTTGAGTCTGCCTTTTTACTCTCATGCTCATAAATTAAGGACAATTGCAGAATGTGGTGCCACACAACGTGGCACTACACAAAACTAGCGCTAATAGCATAGGCACATAGGGAACACACACGAGACAGATCTGTACGTCCACGGTATTGGTGATAAGTTGAGAAAACCGTCCCGAAATACATGTGCTACAAAACGCCACTGTTTCCTGCGCATGTACCCCGACATCAGTATGGGATATGATCACCATGCACACGTACACAGGCTGCACAACGCGTTGGCAAACTCTGGATTGGGTGGTCGGGCAGCTGCTGGGGTATAGCCTCCCATTCTTGCACCAGTGCCTGTCGGAGCTCCTGAAGTGTCGTAGGGGTTTGAAGACGTGCAGCGATACGTCGACCGAGGGCATCCCTGACGTGCTCGATGGGGTTTAGGTCTGTAGAACGGTCAGGCCACTCCATTCGCCTGATATCTTCTGTTTCAAGATACTCCTCCACGATGACAGCTCGGTGGGGCCGTACGTTATCATCCATCAGGAGGAACGTGGGATCCACTGCTACCCTGAAAAGGCGTACATACTGGTGCAAAATGACGTCCCAATACACCTGACCTGTTACAGTTCCTCTGTGAAAGACATGCAGAGGTGAACGTGCACGCGCGGGATTAGCCGAGCGGTCTAGTTCGCTGCAGTTATCGACTATGCGGCTGGTCCGGTGGAGGTTCGAGTCCTCCCTCGGGCATGGGTGTGTGTGTTTGTCCTTACGATAATTTAGGTTACGTAGTGTGTAAGCTTAGGGACTGATGACCTTAGCAGTTAAGTCCCATAAGATTTCACACAAATTTGAACATTTTGTACGTGCACCAATCATAATCCCACCTCACACCATCAAACCACGACCTCCATACAGGTCCCTTTCAAGGACATTAAGGTGTTGTTATCTGGTTCCTGGTTCGTACCACCTGAAAACCAGGCGAGAATCACTGTTCAGACTATACCTGGACTCGTCCGTGAACATAACCTGGGACCACTGTTCCAATGTTAAGGGCTCTCCTGTGACCAGAGGTCAGTGGAATGCGCCTTGCAGATCTCTGGGCGAATAAACCATGTCTTTACAGTCGTCTGTAGACTGTGTGTCTGGAGACAACTGTTCCAGTGGCTGCTGCAAGGTCCAGAGCAAGGCTACCTGCAGTACTCCGTGGCCTTCTGAGGGCACTGATGGTGAGATTTCGGTCTTCTTGTGGTGTTGTACACTGTGGACGTCCCGTACTGTAGCGCATGGCCACGTTTCCTGTCTGCTGAAATCGTTGCCATAATCGTGAGATCACACTCTGTGGCACACGGAGGGCCCGTGCTACGACCTGCTGTGTTTGACCAGCCTCCCGTCGCCCTAGTATTCTACCCCTCATAACGTCATCAATGTGTGTTCTTTGAGCCATTTTCAACACACGGTCAGCATTAGCACGTCTGAAAACGTCTGCACACTTGCTGCACCGTACTCTGACATGCACCAACACACCTCTACGTTTGTGGACTGCTGCCAGCGCCACCGTGTGACGACTGCAGGTCAAATGCACCGCATGATCATACCCCGAGGTGATTTAAACTCACAAACCGCCCACCAGAGCGTTTTTTCACAATGTGTCAACATTATCCTTAATTTATGAGCATGAGTGTAGTTCACTTTGCTGCCGATAAGGGCAGTTCTTAACTTCGTCCATTATCCAATGCGCGTGGAGTCGGGACGGCGATCACTAGTATCAAAAGTCGCTTAACTGGTCACCTGATCTCACAGTTTGCGACTTTTTGTGCGGGTTTCCGAAAGCCTTCGTCTATATGCCTCACCTTCCAACAACCATGGGTAAACTGCGTTTCCGCATAGAAACAGCTCTAGACACGCTTCCAAAAGCGTGGGACGAATTTGTTTCTTGTCTGGGTGTCATTCGTAGATCCGGTATGGGGCACATCTAATATTTGTGAAAGGTGAATGAATACTTTAATGCAAAATGTTGTTATAAAAGGTATCCTAAAGTTCTGTGTGCAGGAATGTGAAAAATACGTGCTTGTACAGTCAGATGATTGTCTGAAAATAAAAAAGGTGTCGTCCTATGCGTTAGTTAGAATTTACCCCACTTTTCTATCTTCTTCCACGAAGAGGAAATAAATGAGTGAAATCGGATGCATTGTTCCAAACCATGAACAATTATCCATTATGGAGCCTCATAATGTTGTAAATTCAGTCACATTAAGCTGATACAAATAATCTAGAAATGGGATCTGAAGCCTCACAAATCGCACTGTGGTTTCAGGCCGTACTACTGCTGTCCTTGGTGGTGTTTATGCAGACGAGCGTACGTAGAATGTATCGGAACATCTTGCAAGTGGAAACACGCGTTTCCTTGAACACGAGCAGTGCGACACACGCTGATGTGTGCGTCTGTTTTCGTACACGGCAGGGGCAGATCTCACCACGCGATATGGCCTGAATAATTCGCTTTCCGTTTACGGTTTCTTTTTTATGAACGCGCACAGCGGTCTGCCCGGTTCCAACAACTCCTGGCAATGAAAAACCAAATATAACATGTTCTCGATCGCTCTTATTACCCGCACAAAGACCAGGAGGAAACGACTATTTACTGCTTTGCACATGAGCTAGGTAAAACCTTGAGAATCCATTGAATGTTGGCGCAAAAAAGGAAAATCTTGCCCACGGCTGTCTGTCGGATACGGAGTCTCTCTCATTTATTACAGAGTACAAATTTCGCCGGGAGAGGCATTTCATGTAAGAAACTAGAGCTCATCCACGTATTTTCTGTCTTCTTTCCTTGTACGATTATGTCGAATGTTTCGCAATACTGACAATACATTTCGATTTTTGTGATAAATACGCGACTGTGCGACGCAAGAAATCGATTCCCCATAACGAATGAAATAAATCCAAAATTTGATGGTATTACGGATGCTGGCCACGAAAACACCAACACCGTGAAGGTAGCATGCAACATCACATTAACATTTCAGCGCAAAGTAGTCAGTACTACCGCCACAAGCGGTCTGTATATAAGAGAGGATTACGCAACGGCCTTCTCATTCATGAATCGCATTTGAATATTGTTTGGTTGTTTGTAAAAAAGACACTGAGGTGACAAAAGTCATGAGTTAGCGATGTGCACACATACAGATGGCGGTAGAATCGCGTGTACAATGTACAAAAGGGCAGTGCGTTTATATTCAGGTGATTCACATGAAAAGACTGCTGACGTCATTGTGGCAGCACGGCGAGAATTGACAGATTTTGAAGCATCACCTCTCGCCACGTACAACGCAGGGGCCGACGGCTTTCGCATAACGACCGGGAGTATCGGCGATTGAGTGCAGTTGTCAGTCCTAACAGACAAGCAACAATGCGTGAGATAAACGCAGAAATTAATATGGGACGAATGACGAACGTATTCGTTCCAATTTCAGTTGGTAAGAGCTGATTGTAGGGTTCGAGTATGGCGCAGACCCCACGAAGCCACGGACCCAGGTTGTCAATAAAGCACTGTGCAAATTGGTGGTGGCTCCATAATGGTGTGGGCTGTGTTTACATAGGTCCTCTGGTCCAATTGAAACGATCATTGCCTGGAAATGGTTATGTTGGGCTACTCGGAGACCATTTTCAGCCATTCATCAACTTTCATGTTCCCAAACAACGATGGAATTTTTATGCATGACAATGCGCCATGTCATTGGGCCACAGTTGTTCGTGACTGGTTTGAAGAACATTCTGGACAATTTGAGCGCCCGACATGAATCCCATCGAACATCAATGGGATATAATTGAGAGGCCAGTTTGTGCACAAAATCGTGCATCGACAACACTTTCACAGTTATGGACGGCACCATGGTTCCGTGTTTCTGCAGGGGACTTTTGACAACTTGTAGTGTCCATGCCACATCGATTTGCTGCACTACCCCGGGGAAAAGGAAGCCGACAAGATATTACGAGATATCCCACGACTTTTGTTAGCGTATAGTATGACGTGTCGTATAATGCCCATTTCGATGCGCTTAACATTATTTATTGAAATTATTAACATCGATAGAACTGACGTCAGACATATTATGTCGCTGGCCCCAATCCAAATCTGAATGCTGGTTCTAAATTCATTGTTTAGTTATGAGTCGTCTGGATTATTTGGAGAGAAAACAGTTTTTGATGGTGTTGAGCCACAGTCATGCAAATAGAGTAAACGTCCTATTAACCGATATGACATAATAATGGTCTAGCAAATTTTAGCGTAATTGAGAATGGCATAAAAGCAGAAATCTGAATAGTACAGAAGATAAACATAGTAATACACAGTAAAATGCCGGTTTACTCTTTTACAAAATATTTAGGGAGTGTCGCTAGCATTTTCGCTGCTACTCTTCAAATTGCTAACTCAGTTACATCGAAGAATATCAGATACTAGATCGCGTACTCAGCATCTGAGCTCTCAAAAATATTTGACTTGCAACGTCAAATTACGATAATAAAAGATTAATCCTGATCTTATTTTATGGTTAGGATACAGGCGTACTAATCTTTAATTCTGTTCTATGATTGATAGTTTCTGATGTCTACATTTCAAGCGACCACTGGTGCTGCGAGAGAAGTATTACATATTTTATGGAGTTGCTTATGTGTATATGCTGTCCTCGCAGGCAGGGAAACACTGATTACGGATTGGCTTGTGCAGTAAATGGAATTAAGTCATAAGGGAAATTCAAACCTAAAGTAAATCATTCAAATATTAATTCACTTTTATTTATCATCCAGTTCCATTTAAATTATTAGCAATGTTATAAAAACGTAACAAATTTTCGACCAGTATGAATGAGACAGCAGCCGGGTTGTAGCCTATTGAGACTAGTGATATACTATCAAGGTGATGGAGCACAGCAATCAGTCGTTCTTTTCTTTCAGGCTTTATTAAAGCAAATCTAGAATTCAGCTACTGCCTAGCCATTATCAATGCACTATTTCAGAGTTTTAGTACATGTCCTAGTACGTCATTCCCCTATTGTGCGGGCTTCTGTCACAGTTCATTCATGATGACATGCTTGCATGAACCCTGACAGAAGCCTGACCAACAGGTGACTGACGTACTAGGATATGTATTGTAACTCTGAAATAGTCCACTGATAATGACTAGGAACTAGCAGAAATGTAGATTTGCTTTAATGAAGCCTGATAGGAAAAGACGACTGATAGCTGTCCTCCATGACTTTGAAAGTCATATCACAGTGATTGAGTGCATTCCACATTCCTAATGGAAGGTACCTTGACTACTAATATAGTTCTGCGAAATTGCAGATCACGTTGTTTTGGATCGTATGACTACAATGCGAATACGGAATCAATGTGTTCAGGAGGGCCGTATTCAATGCTTTACAAGGTCTCAAAGTCACCGTACTATTCGTGCCCGAGGTGACATACTGTTCGCTCTACGGCAAGCAGCATCGTAGAAACACGTCATCCTCTTTGCGTTACAAAATGAGCTTGTCTGCAGCCAGATTAGCTTTAATATGAACAGTTCGACGCTGAGTGAAGCACCATGCAGCCTCATCACGGTGACCATTCTGGTGATACCCCTTACGCGGCAACAGAGAAATACGTAGTAACAGGAGGTGCCCAACGACAATACTAGGCTGGGATGGTTCCAAGTCCTCAGACAAGTCTTTGTGCTACTTACGCATCATTACGGACGTCTCCATACTTGGAGATTCCGAAAAGAACGAATATTGCCAGATTCCATTCGTCATCGGCGTACGTGCTAAAATGTGATCCTATTTGGTACACAGTACAACCTCCTGTGGCTCGCACAGTCGGTAACATGGTACGCAACCGTGTTAAGGCTGTCGGCTATGCCCTGTCGTCGAAGTCTCCATGACGTTATCTCTCAGTAAGATAATGCAAGGCCACGTATTACCCGTGCTGTTCTGACCTGACTCGATACAGAGGACGTTCTCAAGGTCTCTCACTCACTGCCAACATCTGGACGTGGGTTTCCAAAAGACTGGTACACCATAACTCGCCACCCACTACAGTGCGATCAAATCGTGTCTGTTTACATTTTCAGCTGTAATTAACATGCGCATGTAGTTACGGCCATGAACTGCAACACGAAGATTCCTGATCGCTACGACGTGCATGGTTTCGGGAGCAACGTCGCTGCTAGAAAAATGTAGCTTGGGTAACTATACTCGTAGCTTCATACCACCGCACTCTCTCTTATTTTCTCACTGTCTCTTTCTCTCTCTCAGTCCTTCTCCATGCCTTTGCTCTCACAAGGTATCTTCTAAATATTTCCGACTAGATTATAAACGTCCTGATTGCTAATAGCGATAGGTGGTAGTGAATCCCTGTTCATCTAGGAACAATAGTAAGTCGTTCGTCGCCATCTGGATCGTGCACCTAAACCTCACGTGTGACGCATTACAAATAGTGGGCGAGTCTACACAGTTTTGGGAACTGGACAGTGGGTAAGCCTGCGTCACTGCGGCGTCTCATGATGTGCCTAGTACTCCTATGTTTCGCACAACCCTATCTCAGCAGTGCGTAAACGTGCTTTTCCTCAGAGAGTCCAACCTTCTTCAAAGGGTAGTTCTGTTTCTTCGTGGAGGGGCAGCAGGGGGGAGGGGGTAGGGGGCAGGTCTTCATCAGTCTTCTGACTGGTTTGATACGACTCGTTACGACTTCGTCTTCGTGCCAACCTCTTCAGAGTTACATTTGTAGTTTACGTTGTCGATTATTTTATAAGTACATTTCTTTTCTTCATACTCCTAGAAGTTTTCCCTGTACGTATACCTCTAGTACTACAGAAGTTAATGCCTTATGCCTTAACGCATGTCCTGTCAACGCGTTCCTTCTTCCGGTGAATCTTCTCCACATATTCTTTTCCTCGCCTGTGGAGGACCTTCTCATTTCTTATGTGAACAGTAGTCTTAATTTTCAACATTCCTTAACACCACTTTCAAAACACTTCTATCTCTTTCTCCCTGATCTCCTTTGCTGCATGATTCACGGGTACTCTGCTGTAGATACATATTCTTAAAAACATCTGTCTCCAGTTAAGGCCTATGTCTGACATTAGTAGATTTGTTTTAGCAAGGAATGCACCCTTTGTCTGTGCTAGTCTGATTAGTATTAGGGGAACTGCAAAGTAATGTCGTTTTCTTACATTAAATTGAAACAGATAAATCGTTAACAAATTTTTACTTCTTAATCAGTGATGTAATCACCCTCGTTGTCAACAACCTTTTTTGCATCCAGTGGGCAAATTTTCAATGCTCGATGGATAAAAGTTGATTTTTGAACAAAATAACTGCAGATGACATTTAGAACATCATCCATCTTGTAGCAATCGGAATAAATCAAAATCCGATGGCGCAACAACGGGCGAGTATGGTGGGTGAGGCAATACCTCCCACCCCAATTTTTTCCAGAGTTCGTCATGAGCCGTGCGGTCTTGCATTATCGCATTGCACCCGGCGCTTCAGTCTGCAGCCGCGCGACCGCCACGGTCGCAGGTTCCAATCCTGCCTCGGGCATGGATGTGTGTGATGTCCTTAGGTTCTTTAGGTTTAAGTATTTCTAAGTTCTAGGGGACTGATGACCTCAGATGTTAAGTCCCATAGCGCTCAGAGCCATTTGAACCAGACCGCATTGCAGAATGATGCCTTTTCTGTAAACAATCGCTGGTCACTTTTCAGTTCGAGCTTGATTTACTGGATGCAATTATTCACAGTAAAGGTCTGCATTCGCAATTTGTCCAGGTTCAGCACTTCAAAATGTACGACCCCGCGAATACTCCACTAAACATCAAAAGCGCGTCATTGCGGCGCAACCTTGGCTTAGCTACACTTGGTTTCGTTTCATTTGGAGAGAGCCACTACGTTTTGAATTATTGTAGAGGACACTTGTTCATCTCCAGTGATGAAGCGATTAGAAAACTCTTCCTTATTGTGCCTGTGAAGCAACAAGTTGCTCGTTGTGGATGGGTTAGCTTTGTTTGTCTTTACCAATCTGCTGCAATGTTCTTGGATGGTCCACCACGGTTGATTAAGTCTATCTGACAGTTCATAGATTGTCTGACATGGACTTGCTTACACTTCGGTCTTGAAAATGTCATTGACCAAAGTTGTTGATCTTTCTGATAGATTTTACTCGGGAAGATAAAAAATACTGGGCTTGAAAAACCACCTTCGACACTCATGAACGTCTAAAGCACTTAGGTAAACGTCTCGAAAGGCTTTGAAAGCATCTGTTGCGTTCTCATCCTTGCAAAACTCAAAATGCATGCAATTCCAGATATGTACCTCATCTAATCTGGTACTGGTGTTTGGCTCCAATTTCACCTTAAACTGAAAAAAAAAGTCAGTAACCAAGTCACTCTAAGCCTAATATATCTTTGGCACGACTATAAATTACAGAATGAGCTGATAAATGGCACACGAATATCCCCCTAGCATATCCTCGTTGCCTCGCCAGTCATGCGTTATTTTGCTTCAAAAGTAAGAGACTGCTTCACTTCATCTTCTACGTGATGCCCAACTTAGATTTTAAGTTTACCGCTGATCTCATTTTTGCTACGCCTCATTACACTTGTTATTCTTCAGTTTACTCTCTGTCGATATTCTAAGCTCACTAGACTTTTCATTCTATTTACGAGATAGTGTCATTCTCTCTCACCTTCACTGAGGGCAGTAATGTCACCAGCGAATCTTTTCATTGATAAAATTTTAGAAAGCTTTTTATTAATAGAATGTCAACAGCGGTATGATAAATTCCAAACGCACGTCCACCCTTACTAAATTTTAATTTCCATAGCGCCTCTCAGTTTCTGCTATGGGATACAGTTATCACAATGCTGCGAAGAAAAGCTATTACTCTAGTGATTATCTGTTCTAACTATACCAATTTCTCACTTTCCGTCTCCAGATAAAATCGACAGCATAAATGAATACTGTATTTTGGTATACGAGAGCGCAGTCGTATCGAAGATACGCAATAGACAGTGTAAGTGAAAGAATAGCCCGTATGGACTCCTGTAAAGAATGCATTCTGCCTAGTATTCAATGTCTTCTGCCTGCGCGCACCGTTGTCGCTTCAAAAGTCGGCACTTCATCCCGTTTCTTTTTTCGAACAAATATAGCGACAGTATATTGCATCCTGTGTAGTAGTGATGCTGGTCGAATAAGCATTTCCAGTCGATGCATTCTGCGCCTCAGAAGTGACTCATTCCGATGCATAAGAGGTAGAATTAATATCACACAGTCTCTTAGCTACATAACAAACTGGCAGCCATTAAGCTCTGACGAGGAGCAGGATTAGTTCTGCAGCGGAATCCGTGAACATTCTCCGTCGTGTCGCTTTTTCTTTACTTGTTTCCCAGCCACTGCTTTCACGACGTCCTTGCAGCCTTCAGAACCTCGTTCAGGGTTTCAGAGGCTCATTTATCCCGCGTTCCAGCAGCCGCTGCTCTCTGTCGGATTTACTGAATAGCTCTGGGAGACCTACCCTAATTTAAACTTATGGCAGGAACGATTGCTTGAGGTGACTCTTAGGACAATAAATAATAGCAAAAATATTTTTTTTTTCCTCTCTTGCCAAGGACGGCGCCTGACCACCACCATAAAATAAATTTAAAATCTGCCATACTGAGAATTTGTAATGTAAATTTTGACAGTTATTCTCATTTTCTAAGGAAGATGGTGCGCAGTGCGTAAGGGTGGGTACTTCACGAACTTACTCGTCCCTGAAACTATCTTCACTCTGCAGTGATGTAAACCCGATTGTAAAACGAACCGACAGATTGCGATTATGTGCCCGGCACGGAGCTAACACATGTCCTTTGCCTTTCTTGAGTAATTCTACAGTAGAGCTATCCGGACACGTTTCACTTTCCGTATCATAGGCCCAGTCCTGAAGGCCGTTTTAATCTTTCAGGAAGTTTAGATTTAACTATCATTAGCGATTTTGTTGTTGTTAGCTCAAATCACCCAAGATGAACATCAGGAAGTTTCTTTCCGAACTATTACTGTTAAGCACACGAATCAATTTAAGCTGGTGTTTAGACAGCGTCAGGAGACAATAATTACTAATTCAACCAAAATCTTGTATTCTGTTGTACTATGCGTGAGCCACTGGAAATGTATAATCCATAGCGATTAATTTCATTGCCCATCTTCATAAGATGCAGAACCTCGTATTAATGTCCTCTGTGTTTCAACTCCAGATTTTACAG
This sequence comes from Schistocerca serialis cubense, assembly GCF_023864345.2. NCBI lineage: Eukaryota > Metazoa > Arthropoda > Insecta > Orthoptera > Acrididae > Schistocerca > Schistocerca serialis. The sequence goes on along the minus strand of NC_064639.1, from coordinate 250,318,635 downwards.
AAATATCTGGCTATGGATCAGTTAATACAATAATTTAAGTAGCAGGTGTTCTACTGATCAAGTACATCGCTGGAGCATTTTCTTAGCTGTGTCGTTGTATGTTGGTTATTGATATGATTATCCGTTTAAAAAGCACTCCGTCTTCAGGCCACGAGTGGCCTACCGGGACCATCCGACCGCCGTATCATCCTCAGCGGAGGATGGGGATAGGAGGGGCGTGTGGTCAGCACACCGCTCTCCCGGTCGTTATGATGGTATTCTTGACCGAAGCTGCTACTATTCGGTCGAGTAGCTCCTCAATTGGCATCACGAGGCTGAGTGCACCCCGAAAAATGGCAACAGCGCATGGCGGCTGGATGGTCACCCATCCAAGTGTCGACCACGCCCGACAGTGCTTAACTTCGGTGATCTCACGGGAACCGGTGTATCCACTGCGGCAAGGCCGTTGCCCGTTATCCGTTTAAGATAGAACATATTTTGCACAGTACGCTTAAAAAATTCAAGTATCACGAAACTAAAAATTTTCGAAGTATTGTTTTTGCTAGAGCAAGTTAATAAGTAAAGGTAATTTCTTTCTGTCCAAAGGACTGACAGCACTGACTTAGCAATGAAATATCTTAATCTTATTGTTGCTCCTGTGCGTTAGCTACGCTGCTTCAGTGTATAGTTGTTCCATTGGTAGTGATTTCAGAGCATTTTATAATGAATGCCCCGTTGTCCGTATGTGACAAGGAAGAAATAAGGGGACTGATTCGATTTATGTACTATGAAATATCTAAAGCTGCAGAGATAATTGGCGGGATGCAGTTACATTATGGTGGTACCCGTTTTATGAACGAAAAGTTTTAAAGGTGGACGTGTGTTTGTCTGAGACGAAGAGATCTTGGACAGGCCATCCGCGCTAAAATAAGCTAGAACATCAACACGCTCCTTAATGAATGATTCGTGATGATCATCGTGTGACAAATTATGATACTTTGCATGAGTTGAACGTCAGCTGTGGTTCAGCTTCTGCTTCATCCATGATTTTCTAAACTTTCGCAAAGGTTTTGCCCTTGAATGCCAGGAAAACAATAAGATTTAGAATATCAAAAGCGCTTGTATGACGTTTTCAAGAGGAAGGAGAAGGCTTTCTCAATCGCACAGTAAAAATTGATGAGACTTGGGTCAAGCACTACAAACCACAAAGTAATCGGCAGAGCCTGGTGCCGAAACATCCACCTGCGGCTACAGCAAAATAATTCAAAAGGCAAGTTTCTGCAGGAAAGTTGATGAAGACGATGTTTTCAGTCATGAAAGCTTCACTGTTGAAGATCAAACATCGAACAGTGACAGCAACTGTAAGCTATTGCGGTATCTGAAACGGGAAAATAAACCAGTGCATTCAGAATCTTGATTCCAAAGTAATGAAGCACCAATCGTACATCCCTCACCTAGCCGCAAGCGATTTTCACCATTTGGTCCAGTGAAGGAGGACCTGCGTGAACCCAAGTATTCGTCGGGTGACGAAGTGGGGGTGATGCTACAGTGTGAGTGCACGATGTCGCAAAGACGCTTACAGGATGGATTTAGGAAACTTGTCAAGAGATGGACCAAGTGCATAGAGGATGAGGGACATTACACAGAGAAATGATAACGATTTTCCTTTTTCAAAAAATTGTTTTTGATTTTTTTTTACTTGTCCATTTACACGAATTTCTGAAGATACAATAGCATGTTCGACTTTCTTCGGCCAGAGGTTGAGGATCACACACAGCTGATCAAAGCATAATTTGGATGCTCAAAAACACTCTTCGCACTTCATCCGCATGTACACTAACAAATTCTAGACTGAAAGAAAAAAATGTGCTATTTTGCAATAATGTATTCGATGCTTACCACCCCAGGTTTAGTACAGAATGTGAATCAAATTATTTACGAATCCTTTACATCCTTTTGCACAGTCTGTCTTAATCGTAGTTACCATTATTCTTATACCACTTTATTTTAACATCAACAAAAGCAAAACGAGGATAGTGGAATGCAGTCAAATTAAGTCGGGTGATGCTGAGGGAATTAGATTAGGAAATGAAGCACTTAAAGTAGTAAAGGAGTTTTGCTATTTGGGGAGCAAAATAACCGATAATGGTCGAAGTAGAGTAGATATAAAATGTAGACTGGCAGTGGCAAGGAAAGCGTTTCTGAAGAAGAGAAATTTGTTAACATCGAGTATAGATTTAAGTGTCAGGAAGTCGTTTCTGAAAGTATTTGTATGGAGTGTAGCCATGTATGGAAGTGAAGCATGGACGATAAACAGTTTGGACAAGAAGAGAATAGAAGCTTTCGCAATGTGGTGCTACAGAAGAATGCTGAAGATTAGATGGGTAGATCACATAACTAATGAGGAGGTACTGAATAGAATTGGAGAGGAGTTTGTGGTACAACTTGACCAGAAGAAGGGACCGGTTGGTAGGACATGTTCTGAGCCATCAAGGGATCACCAATTTAGTATTGGAGGGCAGCGTGGAGGGTAAAAATCGTAGAGGGAGACCAAGAGATGAATACACTAAACAGATTCAGAAGGGTGTAGGTTGCAGTAAGTACTGGGAGATCAAGAAGCTTGCACAGGATAGAGTAGCATGGAGAGCTGCATCAACCAGTCTCAGGACTGAAGACCACAACGACAACAACTTTGTTTTAAGTCTGACTGTAGCTTTTCAAAAGCGTCAGGCCGACGGATGCAAATTTTTATCATTCATTCATTTGAATTCCGATGCGAAATGTACAAAGGATAGCGAGAGCGCGGAGTCGGCCTATCGCCGACCCGCTGGGCTTGTTCCGCCTGCGACCAAAATGGGCGCTCCAGCTAAGGCGAAGATGCTCTCACTCGGACACTGCAATGGCTTATGATTTGGACACGACCGCCTTGGCAGTATCGCTCCCGTATTCGGAAAATTAGCAACCCATAAAGCTGTGGTCACAGTGGCACCGACATCGGTTGATCCCGCCGACGACCGATATCGACCGAAGACGGCCGATCTTTTCAAATCAGTACGCCGCTACGTGCGCGGTCGTTATTCAGCCGTTCTCATCGCCCGAACTTACAGAATTCGGGCGACAATCGGTAGTATCAGATCTGTTTTCTTCAGCCGAATCGGTGGCCGATCTCGCACACGAAACAAGAGCTGTGAGAAAATGGTAAGTCCACAGAGAATCAGTTTATGACATCCTGAGTATAAAAACTGTCATAATCAGGATATACACTACTGGTCATTAAAACTGCTACGCCACGAAAATGACGTGCTACAGATTCGAAATTTAACCGACAGGAAGAAGATGCTGTGATATGCAAATGATTAGCTTTTCAGGGCATTCACACAAGGTTGGCGCTGGTGGCGACACCTACAACGTGCTGACATGAGGAAAGTTTCCAACCGATTTATCATACACAAACAGCAGTTGAGCGGCGTTGCCTGGTGAAACGTTGTTGTGATGCCTCGTGTAAGGAGGAGAAATGCGTACCATCACGTTTCCGACTTTGAAAAAGGTCGGATTGTAGCCTATCGCGATTGCGGTCTATCGTATCGCGACATTGCTGCTCGCGCTGGTCGAGATCCAATGACTGTTAGCAGAATATGGACTCGGTGGGTTCAGAACGACAATACGGAACGCGGTGCTGGATCCGAACGGACTCGTATCACTAGCAGTCGAGATGACAGGCATCTTATCCGCATGACTGTAACGGATCGTGCACCCACGTCTCGATCCCTGAGTCAACAGATGGGGACGTTTGCAAGAGAACAACCATCTGCACGAACAGTTCGACGACGTTTGCAGCAGCATGGACTTTCAGCTCGGAGACCATGGCTGTGGTTACCCTTGACGATGCATCACAGACAGGAGCGCCTGCGATGGTGTACTCAACGACGAACCTGGGTGTACGAATGGCAAAACGTCATTTTTTCGGATGAATCCAGGTTCTGTTTACAGTATCATTATGGTCGAATCCGTGTTTGGTGACATCGTGGTGAACGCACATTGGAAGCGTGTATTCGGTGTATTCGTCATCGCCATACTGACGTATCATCCGGCGTGCTGGTATGGGGTGCCATTGGTTACACATTTCGGTCACCTTTGTTCGCATTGACGGCACTTTGAACAGTGGACGTCACATTTCAGATGTGTTACGACCCGTGGCTCTACCCTTCATTCGATCCCTGCGAAACCCTACATTTCAGCAGGATAATGCACGACCGCATGTTGCAGGTCCTGTACGGGCTTTTCTGGATACAGAAAATGTTCGACTGCTGCTCTGGCCAGCACATTCTCCAGATCTCTCACCAATTGAAAATGTCTGGTCAATGGTGGCCGAGCAACTGGCTCGTCACAATACGTCAGTCACTACTCTTGATGAACTGTGGTATCGTGTTGAAGCTGCATGGGCATCTGTACCTGTACACGCCATCCAAGCGCTGTTTGACTCAATGCCCAGGCCTATCAAGGCCGTTATTACGTCCAGAGGTGGTTGTTCTGGGTACTGATTTCTCAGGATCTATGGACCCAAATTGCGTGAAAATGTAATCACATGTCAGTTCTAGTATTTGTCCATTGAATACTCGTTTATCATGTGCATTTCTTCTTGGTGTAGCAATTTTAATGGCCAGTAGTGTAGCTTTGAATCAGTGGATTGAAATTTCAGCTTAATTGGAAACCAAAAGTAGGAAAAATCTTTATCGGAAATCTTAAGCCTAAATTATCACCTCAAAAAATAATTTGTTCAAATGAGAAGGGTGGCATGCGTAGAGTTACTGTGGTGGATCTTTTTCCTGTTATGGTAGGTGGACATTACATGACAAATTATTATTGCAGCTTAGTGGCGTTTGTATAACAGTAGGGTAGTGATTGTGTTACAGGAGCTGGTTTCCGAATGTGGTGTACGTGTTTTCACTTTTCGCTACTTTAGGTGTTTTCATCTACATCTACATCTACGTGGATATTCTGCATATCACATTTAAGTGCCTAGCGTAGGGTTCATTGAACCACCTTCACAATTCTCTATTATTCCAATCTCGTATAGCGCGCGGAATAAATGAACACCTATATCTTTCCGTACGAGCTCTGATTTCCCTTATTTTATCGTGGTGATCGTTCCTCCCTATGTAGGTCGGTGTCAACAAAATAACTTTGCATTCGAAGGAGAAAGTTGGTGATTGGAATTTCGTGAGAAAATTCCGTCGCAACGAAAAACGCCTTTCTTTTAACAGTTTCCAGCCCAAATCCTGTATGATTTCTGTGACACTCACATATTTCGCGATAATACAAAACGTGCTGCCTTTCTTTGAACTTTTTCGATGTACTCCGTCAGTCCTATCGGGTAAGGATCCCACACCACACAGAGTAACTTATCCTAAAATTTTTGTTTGCCTTTCACATGTACTCTGAATGACAGCCATTGAACGTTAATTGACGTGTGTCTGTTTCGTTGAATTTATTCCAGGTTGTGCAGAGCGTTTGTAATCTTCCTTTTTAATGTTACCACGAATCTTTTCGACTATGTGAGAGAACATTTCTCTCAACTTCGCTGATTATTCGAATAAGTAAGGAAAGAAAATGTAGTACTCACTACGTACTTTTTGAAACATATATAACTCTTACAAATACAGTCAGGACCGTTTTAACAGTAAAAGCTGCAATGCAAAATTCTACTCCAAGCACAAAGGTGTAGTGATGTCCTTCCCGCCCATGGAGGTTAAAATAGATTCCAAGCTCCTTGATAGAAAAGATTCAAAGGCAACCTAAGCTAAACTCCCTCATTCTGCCAAAAGCATGCGAAAGAGATCGGACACTCTGTGTCAAAAGTTGTCGGCCGATGTTGTCGGGTGACCTCTGGCAACGGCGTCTGGCGACCGATGTCAGTGCCACTGTGAACGCAGCCTTAGTCCTCCACCAACTGGAAATATGATAAACAAAAGAAGAGCACTGCTTATCGCTGCCAACATACGAAGCTCACCAAAGTGGAAAACAGCCAGGAACTCATCACTACCCGACGCGGATGGCTTTGTGCAGACCAGAAGAACTGCCCGACGATTACAAGGGTCACTCCAAAAGAAATGCACACTATGGTTCTTAAAATCCATCTTTTATTCTATGTGTTTGAAAGTTTTACAGTGTGTAGATACATCCTTTAGGAACAATATTTTCATTTCTCCACATAATTTCCATCCCTCTCAACTGCCTTACGCCATCTTGGAACCAGGGCCTGTATACCCGCACAGTAAAATTCTGGACCTACCTGTTGGAGCCACTGTTTGGCAGCGTGCACAAGTGAGCTCAAACCTTGTTCCACGAAGAGAGTCTTTCAGTTTCCCAAAGAGATGATAGTCACATGGTGCCAGGTCAGGACTGTAAGGCGGGAGTTTCAGTGTTGTCCAACCGAGTTTTGTGATCGCTTCCATGGTTTTTTAGTTGACATGTGGCCGTGCATTGTCGTGCAACAGGAAAACATCCTGCTTTTGCCGATGTGGTCGAACACGACTCAGTCGAGCTTGAAGTTTCTTCAGTGTCGTCACATATGCGTCAGAATTTATGGTGGTTCCACTTGGCATGATGTCCACAAGCAACAGTCCTTCGGAATCGAAAAACACCGTAGGCACAATTTTTCCAGCAGGAGGTGTGGTTTTGAATTTTTTTCTTGGGTGAATTTGCATGATGCCACTCCATTGATTGCCTGTTCGTCTCTGGTGAAAAATGATGGAGCCATGTTTCATCACATGTCACAGTTCTTCCAAGAAATTCATCTCCAACATTCTTGTACTGTTCCAAAAGTTCGCTGCATACCGTTTTTCTTGTTTCTTTGTGAGCCACTGTCAACATCCTGGGAAACCACATGGCACAAACCTTTTTTAACGCCAACACTTTCAGTATGCTGCAAACACTTCCTTCCTCTATCCCAACGTAGCGTGACGATTCGTTCACTGTGATGGGTCTGTCAGCAGTCACCAATTCGTTAACTCTCTCTCTGCACATTGTCTGGAGTGTGTGCAGTACGAGGCCTGCCGCTGCGAGGACAATCCTCAATATTGCCGTGCCCGCTTTCATCACGTAACCTTCTTGCCGACCGACTAACTGTACTGCGATCGACAGCAGCATCTACATACACCTTTTTCAACCTCTTGTGGATGTTTCCTTCTGTCTCGTTTTCACAGCACAGCAATTCTATGACAGCACGTTGCTTCTGACGAACGTCAAGTGTAGCAGCCATCTTGAAGACAAGATGTGACGGCGCCACTTACGGGAACAGGTTGAACTAAGTTTGAAAACAAGCGGGAAGGATGTATCTACACACTGCAAAACTTTCACACATGCAGAATGAAAACTGTATTTTTACAAAAATAGTGTGCATTTCTTTTGGAGTGACCCTCGTACAATTATCAACCACTCCCCTAGCTGAAACTACTAATTTGCACTGCTCTCAAATCTCCAAGACGGTTGAGAAAGCGCTGCAACTGCTCCAAAATGTGGCTCACCTCCTCCATAATTGGTACTTCGATTTCAAGAGAACTGTAGGCAGCTTCAGCAACTTCTTCGAAGCTGGTCAAACTCAACGTGAAGACGACTTGCAGAGACCTTTAGAAGATGTCACCGCGTACCGCTGAAGCTTTCCGACGACTGACACTGAAAGCTTCGGAAAGGAAGCTACCTTTCATCAACCACGCACGCACATCTGACAAAATGACCAAGGCGGTGATCCACGATCAAGAACCTGAAGCTTTGAATGTCTCTGTAAGGGCGATCGTAAAGCTCAAATCGCCAAAAACAACAGAGGACATGCTACTATTCCTGCTTATTGCCACAAACAACCCAGAAAAAAAGCAGAAATTTTTTTCCAACTAACTGGCCTCACCAATTTCACGGTGTGAGCAGAAAATCTAGGAGCTATCAGAGACCTAGCACGATGCTTCCGTTGCTAGTGCACTGTTCCACGTTAGATAAGAGTGTGAAGTGTGCTGACAACTAATTGCGATCACACTCCCCACGTGCTTCGACGCCGGCATGCGCACTCTGCAGCATTTCATTGGATGACCGGTTTCGACAGAGTTATGCTCTCATCATCGGATCCATAAGTAGATGAACGATGGTTGTTAAAAAATATTTTAAAATCGTGATATTACAAAAACTGGGTTGTTTTGTACATCAGCCATATGCAAACACAGTTTATTTTTATATTTCCTCAGATATGTTTCGACACCAATGTGTCATCTTCTGTGAGTCAAATTTTTATTACTGTAAAGTACGATATCACATTTGTAATAATTTAACTGCTGTAGGCCTAAGAAATACAATATTTGTAATCTGCTTCGTTTTGTTTGGACACTCATCTTAAAATTACATCGCTAATTGAACTGTATTATTGTACATCGATTTTAGAGCTCGTTTTCGTCTTTTTTTAGACAGCGTGTTATCTGCAAACTAGCCATGAAAAAAATTATTGCGTACCGGTATTTGTGGAGAGCTGTTTCGAGGGTAGAGGATACGTACGTTTCTGTACGTACATTTTCCATCCTGTTTCGTGACGCTGCTTGGTGTCTCAATCAGCTACTATTTATTGCAATGCTTTCACTCAGTTTTTCATAAATTTCCGCTCACTACTTCACCTCACATGAACTTACACAAAATGTGGCGAAATTAGATCTGAGCACACACTTTTTATTTATTTATTTATTGTTCCGTGGGACCAAATTAAGGAGAAGTCTCGATGGTCCTGGAACGAGTCAATACATGAAATTATAACACGATAGTAGAAACAGATAAAATGAAACATAAAAAACATATTCAGGGGACAAGTCGTAAGTTTAAATAAAGAAAATCAACATTGTAACACTGGAATTTGCTTAATTTTTTAGCTCGCTCAAGAGCTCCTCGACAGAATAGAAGGAGTAAGCCATGAGGAAACTCTCAGTTTAGACTTAAAAGATTTTGGGCTACTGCAAAGATTTTTGAGTTCTTGTGGTAGCTTATTGAAAATGGATGCAGCAGAATACTGCACTCCTTTCTGCACACGAGTCAAGGAAGTGCATTCCACATGCAGATTTGATTTCTGCCTAGTATTAACTGAGTGAAAGCTGCTAACTCTTGGGAATAGGCCAATATTGCTAACAACAAACGACATTAAAGAAAATATATACTGTGAGGGCAATGTCAGAATTCCCAGACTATTGAATAGGGGTCGACAAGAGGTTCTCGAACTTACACCACATATAGCTCGAACAGCCCGTTTTTGAGCCAAAAATACCCTTTTTGAATCAGAAGAATTACCCCAAAAAATAATACCATGCGACATAAGCGTATGAAAATTTGCGAAGCAGACTGACAATACATTCAGTGAGATGTGTCATGTTATTATTGTTGCTCACTTGTTCATCGTTGGTCTTGTGTTTGTTATGGCGCTGATTTTGAATGTGATATTACAAATTGATAACTATCTTGTTACACAATTGATTGAATTATAACATACCTTATGATTTAAAATTATTACAACATATTGTCCGTCAGTGTTGCAAGTTGTTTCTCACTACCTGCGCGATTCCGATTCGGGTATATCAGCACCGACATGTACGCTGGGAATTAATGCGGGATTTGTGTCTTTCCTACGTGCGTGTGGTAAATATGGAAACGTGATCTATGGAGAACTTATTACCAAATGCGTCCAAACAAGACCAGCGTGCTGTTTTTCTTTTCTTGGCTGTCGGCGTCCCTTTCGGTGCTTCAGATTTGATGCTTCTTTAGCAGGTGTGCAAAGATTCGTATAATTCTAGCAGACTGCAGAGTTGTAGTAAACCATCAAAAAATGTCTAGGCAGGACACTCGTTACAAGCAACGAAAGTGGTTCAAATGGCTCTGAGCACCATGGGACTTAACATCTGAGGTCATCAGTCCCCTAGAACTTAGAACTACTTAAACCTATCTAACCCAAGGACAATACACACATCCATGCCCGAGGCAGGATTCGAACCCGCGACCGTAGCAGCAGGGAGGTTCCGGACTCAAGTGCCTAGAACCGCTCGGCCACAGAGACCGGCTACAAGCAAGGTCCAGTAATTTTTTGGAGAAATAAACCGTGGTGGAACCTCTATAAACGGTTGTGTGCAGTGTATGGTTATGATGCAACTGAGCAGGCGATGAGGAAAGAGAGTTGAAGCGTCGGAAGAGCACAAACTGAGCTCCACTATCGGTTACGTTTGGGATTGTTATTGCTAGACGAAACTACTTTCCGGCCATAACTGTAGGTTCTTTGATTGCTCTGGAGAAAGACCCATTGGACTAGAGAGATTATTTCACTTTATTACGTAAATGAACAAAAGATTTACTGAACTTGTTTGATTGTTGCTGTTAAGCTTTTGTACACAAGCATTGTTACGAATCCCTGAAATGAATAGGAGTTAGCGAAGCGGAAAGTCGGACTGCGTGGCCAAAATGCCATTGGCAAAGGCGCTACGAAGTTTATGTAACTGGCTGCCAGCAATCTGAGGAGCGATGTACACTTTGAAACAGTAGTACACACTGCACAGAGGCGTTCGTCAGGACTGGGAAACAGTCAGATAAAACTGCATATTGATTGGCGACTCTATGGAGTGCATTGTGCACAACGACCATATATGTTAAATTAAAAGGAAGATCAATGTTGGCCGTAATATTGATGTTTTATTGCTAGCAGAATCTCTTTTCGATCACATGGTGATCATCTTCAGTGCTGTACAAATTAAACTCAGACACTGGGATCAAGTTGTCAATAACCAAAACTGAGAAGCGATCACAATAACTCATTGTGACCGCTTCTCAGTTTTGGTTGATACCAGTGTCTGAGATTAATTTGTACAGCACTAAAGATGATCACCATGTGATCGAAAATAGATTCTGCTATCAATAAAACATCAATATTACGGCCAACGGTGACCTTCCTTTTAATAAAACTGCATATGACTTCCTGGAAAACCAGTGAGTGGATGGATACCAGCGAAAGCTGCGAAGTAAGCAACGGGTGAGCCATCGCTTACAGCTTGGCGGAACCGATTAGCTGCCACATCGGAGCCGTCCAAAGGGGGGAAGGGAGCCGCTATGTGCGGTTGTTTACCGAGGTCGAGGAACCTGGAGTGCAGCAGGTCGGCAACGAACGCCACCCGCGGCCGGTGGCTTGGCTGGGATTCCTGCAGCGGCGCGGTTCCCGGTGCTTTTATTACGGTTCTGCGTGCCTGATTTGCATGCCGCTAGGTGCCGGGGTTTCGGCGGCTCGCTGCCCACATATTTCACGCCGATTCCCATCGCACCCCGCACCATCCGGAGCTGTAAATCCCCGAGCTGCGGTCCGGTCTTACTGGCCACTCAGCTTGCCTGCACTTTGTGCTCTTCTGCACCGTGGACATCAAGATCTACTTATAGTTTATTTTAAATGGTGTTAATGCCAATTTCAGTAATTACTCACACAGCCGCAAGTTACCCAAAAGCGCCATCTTTTGATAGACGAAACGAAGTAAAATCTAACACTAGCCTAATACCAGTTATACTCTTAGTAGTAAAGCCACTAAGGTTAGAGTATAGCTTGTATTACGCTAGTGTTAGATTTTACTTCATTTCGTCTATCAAGTAAAATTTAAGACTTCAAGAAGACTTCAAGAAGAATATAATAATTCCAATCCCAAAGAAAGCAGGTGTTGACAGATGTGAAAATTACCGAACTATCAGTTTAATAAGTCACGGCTGCAAAATACTAACGCGAATTCTTTACAGACGAATGGGAAAACTGGTAGAAGCCGACCTCGGGGAAGATCAGTTTGGATTACGTAGAAATGTTGGAACACGTGAGGCAATACTGACCCTAGGACTTATCTTAGAAGCTAGATTAAGTTAAGGAAAACCTACGTTTATAGCATTTGTAGACTTAGAGAAAGCTTTTGACAATGTTGACTGGAATTCTCTCTTTCAAATTCTCAAGGTAGCAGGGGTAAAATACAGAGAGCGAAAGGCTATTTACAATTTGTACAGAAACCAGATGGCAGTTATAAGAGTCGAGGGACGTGAAAGGGAAGCAGTGGTTGGGAAGGGAGTGAGACAGGGTTGTAGCCTCTCCCCGATGTTATTCAATCTGTATATTGAGCAAGCAGTAAATGAAACAAAAGAAAAATTCGGAGTCGGTATTAAAATCCCTGGAGAAGAAATAAAAACTTTGAAGTTCGCCGATGACATGGTAATTCTGTCAGAGACAGCAAAGGACTTGGAAGAGCAGTTGAACGGAATGGACACTGTCGTGAAAGGAGGGTATAAGATGAACATCAACAAAAGCAAAACAAGGATAATGGAATGTAGTCGAATTAAATCGGTTGATGCTGAGGGAATTAGATTAGGAAATGAGACACTTAAAGTAGTAAAGAAGTTTTGCTATTTGGGTAGCAAAATAACTAATGATTGTCGAAATAGAGAGGATGTAAAATGTAGACTGGCAATGGGAAGGAAAGCGTTTCGGAAGAAGAGATATTTGTTAACATCGAGTATAGATTTAAGTGTCAGGAAGTCGTTTCTGAAAGTATTTGTATGGAGTGTAGCCATGTATGGAAGTGAAACATGGACGACAAATAGTCTGGACAAGAAGAGAATAGAAGCTTTTGAAATGTGGTGCTACAGAAGAATGCTGAAGATTAGATGGGTAGATCACATAACTAATGAGGAGGTATTGAATAGAACTGGAGAGAAGAGAAATTTGTGGCACAACTTGACTAGAAGAAGGGATCGGATCGGTTGATAGAACATTTTCTGAGGCGTCAAGGGATCACCAATTTAGTATTGGAGGGCAGCGTGGAGGGTAAAAATCGTAGAGGGAGACCAAGAGATGAATACACTAGGCAGATTCAGAAGAATGTAGGCTGCAGTACGTACTGGGGGATGAAGCAGCTTGCACAGGATAGAGTAGCATGGAGAGCTGCATCAAACCAGTCTCAGAACTGAAGCCCACAACATCAACAACGACAACAACACTCTAACCTTTCCTAAAAATTAACCTACAGCACCAATGGGGCAGTCCCCTGTCGCTGGTAAATACAGACGTTTCCGAGCAACTAGTCCAACACCCCACGCTGAAGTGAAGTGAGCACACCTGCACCTGATATCTCCAGTTCCGTCTGTCACATCACCTGTCCGTGCTCTGACTTAACAATTTTCTCAGAAATTTGAACGAGCCACTGAATTCTAGTTTCAAGTGCACTACAAAGTGGGCTTAGGTTCCATCTGCTGCGTGTCACTGGAATCATGTTAAACATATGCCCATACAGAAAATCGAACTCACAAGAGAACCAGCGCTCCACAAAATGTTGTACGGCACAAACAGTAACTTACAAATCCGCGAAGCTGTCGGCACACCTTCTGGAGTCAAAGTTACAGTTCTTTCCCCTTCGTCCTATGTAACTCTGCACGTGGCCAGTCTACATGTCTGTTTCGTAAGTAGAAGACGAAGTTCCTTTCGGAGAACTGATCTGTCAGCCTGCCCAGCTCCTAACAGAACTCCACAATGCGAAACACGCTGGTGTCCAAAATTAAAGCAACAAACTGCCATTTCCCCATCCTATGTTTAATTAACGATATAATCATACAAACTGTCAACAGATGTCGTTAGGTTTGTGTTCTGCACGGATGATGCCATTCCGATCAGCGGACAACCACGCCAGCTATGACGCCAGGGCACCTATCAAGCGTTGTTGTGTTTGCACGGTAATCCCACTTCCCCATTCGCTCTGTACACTGTCACAGAGAAGACGCATACAGACTCTGCTGCGGAGGGCCACAGTAAGAATGGAAACAGGACAGTCGCAAACTGAGGTGATCCGATGGCTCAATGTGAACCGCTCTGTTGTTTCTCGGATAAGGCGACAGTTTATAAAGACCGAAACTGTATCCCGGATGCCAGGACAGTGATCGTTTCCCGTTTTTTGTCCCCACTGAGCGAAGTTGACCTGTATCACATAATCACCATGTGTAGATATCCAAATCCATAACTTTCGATCATATACGTATATAAGTTGATGTCGCCTCTTCCAGCATTGCAGGCCCACAACTACATGTAATGTCTGAGGTATTATTAAAGGCGTGAATAACAAACAAAACTTTTGATGAGATGATAATCAAATCAATACCCTAAGCTGTCGACAGGCGTTGATATACATCAACGGGGATAAATCCCTGCAGTCGCGCTGCCCTCTGTGCCATCGGTGGCTCAGATGGATAGAGCGTCTGCCATGTGAGCAGGAGATCCCGGGTTCGAGTCTCGGTCGGGGCACACGTTTTCAACTGTCCCCGTTGATGTATATCAGCGCCTGTTGGCAGCTTAGGGTCTTGATTTAATTATCATTTCACTATAAGTGAGCTGCATGGTCGCCGATAGTATCTGTTCTTTCGGACGTTTCATATAACAAAACTTATTGTTAGCGTCCACTACAGATAAGGAAAAGTGTCTGCTACACTCGAATACAATCGTCATCAGCGCTGCCTCCAAAACATTACAAAGAAACGGAAATACAGTGCTATATGAACAGATGTAGCTGTTAAACCAACCCTTTGTCGCTATCATCACTTTCCTAGCAACAGCCAGCAACTGCTCCCTTTCAGCTAAGACGGCTATTTCAAGTCACTGTTTTGGCGTCAGCCAACTCATAAGTCAGGATTACAGAAGTATTTTAGATCAAATTATTTTTATACAATTTAAGAATATGCCGAAGACAAATTTTGAAGCAAGATTCAGTGCATTAAAATAGAAACTGGGAACCCTCAAAAGTTGCCTGTTCTGTTCACAAGCAAATCATATCTACATTTTTATAAGTGGTACCGTAATACGTACGCAATTTAATGTATTGGTTGTTATTTCTTTGCTTCAACAGTCTTCCCACAAACACATCACAGAATTTACGACCTTATGTTTTCTGTGTGGCCGTAAATGCAGCAGTAAGTGCACTACGCCTGTCTGTATAGATTAACCGCTTTGTGTCCAAGCGTTTACACTCCAACACGTGACCTACTGCCCAGGGGAATATAAGCATTACTATCTTGCTCTCATCTTATGTTCCTGCAGGTACCAGCCAACCTTAAAGCCTGCTACTCTTAGTAGCTATAATTATTAGGCTTCTAATGAAGTAAATACTGATGTAATGTTGTTCAGTTACCAATAAAAATATCCTCACTTGTACCCGTTAACAACCTGTATATAAACTGATTAGCCAAAGCATTATGACTACTACCCACCGCGACGCTGGATGACGCCTGGTGGTATTGCCGGCAAGTGAAGCGGTAAAAGAAATATGTAAGCGGAGCAGACACGGACCGGGGGATCACCCTAGCGAAGATATGGGCTGCAAACGGGGAAATTCATTGAGATAAACGACTTTGAGAAAGGGCCGATTATTTTTATGTGTAGCCTGTGAACGAGTATCTTGGAAACGGCGAAGCTGGTCGGATGGTCACGTGTTACTGTCGTGAGCATCTACGGGAAGAGGTAGATGGACAGTGAAACAATCATAGGCTCTAAATGGTTGGATATCCAGACTCTTAAAAGAATTTGGGATTCGGAGGTTTTTCTGCTCGGTAAAGTAGGACAGATGATGATCTGTGGCAGCTCTGCAGAAAAAGAGCACAGTACGGATGCACGCACAAGTGTTTCTTAGCACACTGTTCATCGTACATTGATGAACATGGAGCTCCACAGCAAACCACCTGTACGAGTTCATATGTTGATCCAAAGACATCGTCAATTACCATAACAGTGGGCACGGAACCATTGGGATTCGACCTTCGATCAACGTAAGCATGTCGGTTCTTCGGGTGAATCACATTTTTGCTACACTACGTCGATGGTCGTCTCCACAAACGCCGTCATCGAAGTGAACCCAGTTCGAAACGTGCTGCACCACGAACGCAGGCTAGTGGAAGCAGTATTGTACTGTGGGAGACATTCCCCTGCGCTTGTATTGGACCTGTGGTAGTAATCAAAGACACTCTGGAAAATGCCAACCATCTGCATCCTCTCATTCTCGCTGTCTTCCCCGACGGCGATGTCATCTTTCAGCCCTACGATTGTCCGTGCTATGGGTTGCATTGCAGTGAACTCACTCTGATGTTTTGGTGACCTGAGGTAAGTCCTATCGAACCCAACTGGGTCGCTGTCGGGCGCCATCACTGCGCACGCAAATAAGAGTAGTCATCTAATGCCACAAACCTCCCCAAACCTACCAACAAGGTATCGGATCCCTGATACGCAGAATCAGTGATGTATTTCGTTCCAAAGACGGACAAAGAAGCTAACAAGCAAGTGGTCATAGTGTTTTGGGTCATCAGTGTCTATTGTTGACAAAAAAATGAACCACGCAGGAGACACGGTCGGATGACAATATAATTCCATACGTGAACACACTGTCGGCAGGTATGTAAATACAAGAGTGAGTCAAATGAAAACCTTAAATTTGTAATAACAAATTGAAATTTCGCGCCGTTTTCATGTAAGTTGGTAAGCGTGCTACAAACAGCGTGCAAAAATGGTTCAAATGGCTCTGAGCACTATGGGACTCAACTGCTGAGGTCATCAGTCCCCTAGAACTTAGAACTACTTAAACCTAACTAACCTAAGGACAACACACACATCCATGCCCGAGACAGGATTCGAACCCGGGGCCGTAGCGGTCGCGCGGCTCTAGATTGTAGCGCCAGAGCCGCTCGGCCACCAGCGGCCGGCTAAACAGCGCGCAGAACGGCCTGTAGGTGGCAGCATAGTGCAGATGTCAGCCCCACTTGCGACTTGCACCAGGGAAGAACAGCATTCTGTTATTCGGTTTTTGTGTAGTGAAGGTGTGAGACGTATTGAAATTCATCGATGAATGAAGGTTCAGTATGGTGACGCATGTTTGTCACAGCAGCAAGTCTACGAATGGAGTAGGAAGTACGCAAATGGTGTGACTTCCGTGGAAGACGCTCCTCGTCCAGGTCAGGCACAACGAGTTGTGACTCCACAGAACATTGAAGCAGTTGAAGCCATAGTGAAGGAAAACCGCCGAGTGACACTAAATGACATTGCAGCATGTTTACAGATTAGTCATGGGTCAGCACACCACATTGTGCATGATATGCTCCAGTTTCACAAAGTGTCTGCGAGATGGGTTCCACGGCAGCTGACTCCTGAAATGAGAGAACGACGTGTTGATGCTTGTGAAGAACTTCTTCGGCGCTTTGAACGAGAAGGTGATGGCGTCCTTGCAAGAATCGTTACTGGTGACGAAATCTGGGTTCACTTCCACCAACCGGAAACGAAGAGAGCTAGCAAGGAATGGCGCCATTCCTCATCGCCAGATCTTGCCCCAAATGATTTCCATATGGTTCAAGTGGCTCTGAGCACTATGGGATGGTTCAAATGGGTCTGAGCACTATGGGACTTAACATCTGTGGTCATCAGTCCCCTAGAATTTCGAACTACTTAAGCCTAACTAACCTAAGGACATCACACACATCCATGCCCGAGGCAGGATTCGAACCTGCGACCGTAGCGGTCCCGCGGTTCCAGACTGTAGCGCCTAGAAACGCTCGGCCACCCCGGCCGGCTGATTTCCATATGTTTGGACCATTCAAAGACGCAATGGGAGGGAAGAAGTTCCGTTCTGATGAAGAGGTACGCCACGCGGACTGCCTAAAGATTATTTTTTTTTCTAAAGGAATTTAAGTACTTTGTAAGCGCTGGAGGTCTTGCATGGAGCGTGAGGGAGATTCTGTTGAAAAGTGATACAGCTTTGTACCACTTCTGCACAATTAATAATATTTTAAAAATATTTTAGAACGGCCACCAGAGTGCATTAGTTTTGTTTGTGTTTAGTGTTATTACCAAGTTCCGTTGGATATACACTCCTGGAAATGGAAAAAAGAACACATTGACACCGGTGTGTCAGACCCACCGTACTTGCTCCGGACACTGCGAGAGGGCTGTACAAGCAATGATCACACGCACGGCACAGCGGACACACCAGGAACCGCGGTGTTGGCCGTCGAATGGCGCTAGCTGCGCAGCATTTGTGCACCGCTGCCGTCAGTGTCAGCCAGTTTGCCGTGGCATACGGAGCTCCATCGCAGTCTTTAACACTGGTAGCATGCCGCGACAGCGTGGACGTGAACCGTATGTGCAGTTGACGGACTTTGAGCGAGGGCGTATAGTGGGCATGCGGGAGGCTGGGTGGACGTACCGCCGAATTGCTCAACACGTGGGGCGTGAGGTCTCCACAGTACATCGATGTTGTCGCCAGTGGTCGGCGGAAGGTGCACGTGCCCGTCGACCTGGGACCGGCCCGCAGCGACGCATGGATGCACGCCAAGACCGTAGGATCCTACGCAGTGCCTTAGGGGACCGCACCGCCACTTCCCTGCAAATTAGGGACACTGTTGCTCCTGGGGTATCGGCGAGGACCATTCGCAACCGTCTCCATGAAGCTGGGCTACGGTCCCGCACACCGTTAGGCCGTCTTCTGCTCACGCCCCAACATCGTGCAGCCCGCCTCCAGTGGTGTCGCGACAGGCGTGAATGGAGGGACGAATGGAGACGTGTCGTCTTCAGCGATGAGAGTCGCTTCTGCCTTGGTGCCAATGATGGTCGTATGCGTGTTTGGCGCCGTGCAGGTGAGCGCCACAATCAGGACTGCATACGACCGAGGCACACAGGGCCAACACCCGGCATCATGGTGTGGGGAGCGATCTCCTACACTGGCCGTACACCACTGGTGATCGTCGAGGGGACACTGAATAGTGCACGGTACATCCAAACCGTCATCGAACCCATCGTTCTACCATTCCTAGACCGGCAAGGGAACTTGCTGTTCCAACAGGACAATGCACGTCCGCATGTATCCCGTGCCACCCAACGTGCTCTAGAAGGTGTAAGTCAACTACCCTGGCCAGCAAGATCTCCGGATCTGTCCCCCATTGAGCATGTTTGGGACTGGATGAAGCGTCGTCTCACGCGGTCTGCACGTCCAGCACGAACGCTGGTCCAACTGAGGCGCCAGGTGGAAATGGCATGGCAAGCCGTTCCACAGGACTACATCCAGCATCTCTACGATCTTCTCCATGGGAGAAAGGTGGATATACACTGTACTAGTGCCGACATTGCGCATGCTCTGTTGCCTGTGTCTATGTGCCTGTGGTTCTGTCAGTGTGATCATGTGATGTATCTGACCCCAGGAATGTGTCAATAAAGTTTCCCCTTCCTGGGACAATGAATTCACGGTGTTCTTATTTCAATTTCCAGGAGTGTATAAATGCATGTTTAGCGCCAGGTATAATAGATATGGAGACGCCTCACACTCCAGTAACACGGCTTTGTCAGCAACTGACCGATTTTTAAAAGTGCATTATTGTGAGTCTCCATTTGGCCAGCTGGTCGAATTGAGCAATATGCAGATTATGGGGTATTCAGATGTAATGTTACAGCAAGCATACTCAGCATCAAGGTTCCAGACCACCACATCTGACCACCACAAGGAGATGCCGCCGTACATTGCGCTAAGCACATTG
Organism: Schistocerca serialis cubense; assembly: GCF_023864345.2. Lineage (NCBI taxonomy): Eukaryota > Metazoa > Arthropoda > Insecta > Orthoptera > Acrididae > Schistocerca > Schistocerca serialis. Next base: position 250,299,078 of record NC_064639.1, on the reverse strand, counting down.
GAACCCCATCGCCTCTACACCTGCTGAGAACACGTACTGAAACCCCTGCTACATTCTGTGTCATACCCCAACATTGGTCGGAGATTAGCCGCAGTCGGATTAGAGAATTATAGTTCCATGCATAGGTTGCCGTTAGCTCCATTTGGATTAATGACTGCTGATGAAATGCGTTGAATTGTGTTCAGCGTTCAATCTAGATTCTGCACCACCACGGACGACCATTGCCGACGAATGTAGTTGTGACCTGGGAAAAGGTCCCGCACTTAACAATATTTGGGAGTGGCACAGCGATGTTACTCCTAGCCTCGTGGCGCGGGAAGCCATCAGGTATGATTTAAACTCACGGATGATTGTCACTGTGTGAATTCTCGGCGTCATAACGGTACGTCACGAACTAATGGAGTCCTCATGTCTTAGCGCCAAAAATGGCTCAAATGGATCTGAGCACTAAGGGACTTAACATCTGAGGTTATCAGTCTCCTAGAACTTACAACTACTTATAGCTAACTAACCTAAGGACATCATACACATCCACGCCCGATGCAGAATTCGAACCTGCGACCGTAGCAGCAGCGCGGTTCCGGACTGAAACGCCTAGAACCGCTCGGCCACAACGGCCGGCTGTGTTAGCTTCCAAGCGACAGTATCGTGGTCTCGTTTTTCAACAGGACAATGCCGATCAACACACAGCAAGTGTCTATATGCACTGTCTGCGCTATGATGAGGTACTCCCGTGTCATAAAGATTCTCAGATCAGTCCCCAATAGAAGAGATGTGGAACTAGTTCGGACATCACTTCCTTCCCAGAGTCAGTATGTAGTATATCAGGGACCAGTTACAGAAGTTGTGGGCCACCTTGTCACAGGAGAGGATAAAACGGCTTTATCACACCCATCATAACCGAACAGTGCATGTGTACAGGTCAAATGGTGTGTAACGTTTGAAACGTCCCCTTAGAAAAAACATAAATTACTGTGCTTAAACTGACACACAATATTTTTAGCGCAACGCAATCTGACTTTCAAAAATCCCTACAAAAGAATGGCCCCGACTAACAATAATCTATACCTTTCATGAATCACTTACCTCACAAAAATCTTCGTTACTCAAACTACTGCAATACAGCGTGCGCCAATACTGCCAGCTGAATAAAAGATTCTAACTACTAACAGGCATAGTTAGCAAATGAAAGATTTTGATAAAGAACAAACAATGTATTTATCTTAATAGTATTCAAAAGTCATTATATATATACAGGGTGAGTCACCTAACGTTACCGCTGGATATATTTCGTAAACCACATCAAATACTGACGAACCGATTCCACAGACCGAACGTGAGGAGAGGGGCTAGTGTAATTGTTTAATACAAACCATACAAAAATCCACGGGAGTATGTTTTTTAACACAAACCTACGTTTTTTTAAATGGAACCCCGTTAGTTTTGTTAGCACATCTGAACATATAAACAAATACGTAATCAGTGCCGTTTGTTGCATTGTAAAATGTTAATTACATCCGGAGATATTGTAACCTAAAGTTGACGCTTGAAACCTCCGCCGTTCAGTTGCGTGTTGTAACAAGCACGGGCCACGGTCGGCGAGCAGCATCTGCGGGGACATGTTTACGATGACGACCGTGTTTACGAGTGTGGCTGTAGTGCACTGTTGTGGTTTGGTCTAGCTGTCGCTGTGTCCGCATGTAGCGCTTGCTGCTATTGTTATCCTGCATTCGTCTCCGCACGCAGACCAACTGTAGTACACCGTGTTACCAGACGTCTGTGATAGTGTAGTGTTGTAAGAACTGTGACCATGGTGTATTCGAACTCTGAAAAGGCGGAGATGATACTCATCTATGACGAGTGTCGACGAAATGCAGCTGAAGCCTGCAGGGTGTATGCAGAACGGTACCCGGACAGAGAGCATCCAACGTGCTGCACATTGCAAAACATCTACCGCCAACTGTATGCAACAGGTATGGTCGTAGCACGCAAACGGGTCCGTAACAGGCCCGTCACAGGAGAAGCGGGTACAGGTGGTGTGTTAGCTGCTGTTGCCATGAACTCACACATGAGTACACGGGACACTGCCAGAGCCGGTGGACTGAGTCAAAGTAGTGTCATGCGCATCCTGCATCGTCACCGCTTTCACCCGTTTCATGTACCGCTACATCAGCAATTACATAGTGATGACTTTAATCATCGAGTGCAATTCTATCAATGCGCATTAACAGAGAATGCGTTGCAGTTCTACCTGTTTACCGATGAAGCGGGTTTCACAAACCACGGGGCAGTGAATCTACGGAACATGCATTACTGGTCCGTGGACAATCCTCGCTGGTTCAGACAGGTAGAGCGACAGCGACCGTGGACTGCAAATGTATGGTGCGGAATCATTGGCGACCACCTCATTGGTCCTCACTTCATTGCAGAGGCCCAAACAGCTGCAACATACATCGTGTTTCTACAGAATGATCTGCCAACGTTGCTCGAAAATGTCCCACTGGAAACGCGTCGACGTATGTGGTATCAGCATCATGGTGCACCTGCACATTCCGCAATTAACACTAGGCTGACCCTTGACAGGACGTTCGACGGGCGTTTCATAGGACGTGGAGGACACATAAATTGGCCAGCCCGTTCTCCTGATCTTACACCTCTGGACTTCTTTCTGTGGGGTACGTTAAAGGAGAATGTGTACCGTGATGTGCCTACAACCCCACAGGATATGAAAAAACGTATTGTGGCAGCCTGCGGCGACATTACACCAGATGTACTGCGGCGTGTACGACATTCATTACGCCAGAGATTGCAATTGTGTGCAGCAAATGATGGACACCACATTGAACATCTATTGGCCTGACATGTCGGGACACACTCTATTCCACTCCGTAATTGAAAACGGAAACCACGTGTGTACGTGTACCTCACCCCTCATGGTAATGTACATGTGCGTCAGTGAAAAAGACCAATAAAAAAGTGTTAGCATGTGGACGTAATGTGCTGTTCCAGTCTCTTCTGTACCTAAGGTCCATCACCGTTCCCTTTGGATCCCTACGTAATTCGGTGCTCTCCGATACACACGATCGAACAGCGGAGGAGTGGTACTCAAGCGTCAACTTTAGGTTACAATATCTCCGGATGTAATTAACATTTTACAACGCAACGAACGTCACTGATTACGTATTTGTTTATATGTTCAGATGTACTAACAAAACTAACGGTGTTCCATTTAAAAAACGTAGGTTTGTGTTAAAAAACATACTTCCGTGCATTTTTTTATGGTTTGTATTAACCAATTACACTAGCCCCTCTCCTCACGTTCGGTCCAGTCTTACAAAGTTCCTCTTTCTGGCGCACACACGTCCAGATCGTCCGCTCTTAAAATTCTCCCATCTCTCTCCCCACATCCACCACTGCTGGCGGCTCACCTCCAACTGCGCAACGCTACGCGCTGTTAACAGCCAACTGCCCAACACTACAATAGCAAATTCCAGCAATGCAAACCAGCCACAGGCTGCATACAGCACAGTCAGTGACTTTCATATAGAGCGCTACATAGCGTTACCAACATAAAAACCTAAACAGCCCACTTACACGTTACACTGATAAGTGTGTTCATGCTGCCAAATTCTCTGTAAATCTTAAGTTTCGTTTCGTTTCCTGTTCCGCTTCAGGTTGCTTCACTTTTATTAACAGGCAGCGTATATACAGATTCACTGCACAGTGTTAACAGAACTACTTGATAATCTTGTTGAACACTCCGAGGAAACAGCCCCGAATGCAAAAGATCTGGATGTTAGCTGTACTATACTTCGGTGAAATAAAAATCGATAACGCAACCATCACTTACCATTCAGGGAATGAAGTTCATGATGTGCTAGTCCGGTGAGGCGCACACGTCGACTCAGATCTCTATTTTGTGCACATCAGAGCTAAATTTACCCCAAAAAGAACATACCGCAGCAGAAAATAACTCTAGAAATTTGACACAAAAGGGATCCAAAAAACGTATACAGAAGAGGAATTGGAAAAACAAATGGCAGTCACATTGGAACAGTTCCAAAACATGACTATAGAGGAAGCCAGAAAGCTAATCCCATGGAAGAAGAACGGGAAACACGCTTAGTGGGACCTAGTATGCGAAGACACTTTGGAAGAATGGAGTGTGCCTTCCACAACAATAACGCCTTTAATTCACTTGAGATTAAATACTTTTTCGAGATAAGAAAGCGTTAATTTTAATCAGAAGGGCAAAAGTGAAACACATGATAGTGCAACTGGACTGAATTGGAGTTTAGGGAACATAATACTAGTGGGTTTTAAAGGATGGTCGGGGAAAGATCTGTGGAGACACACCACA